>NW_022681469.1:55932098-58432098 GCF_009764315.1 Trachypithecus francoisi
GGTTTTGATTTGCGTTTCTCTGATGACCAGTGTTGATGAGCATTTTTTCATGTGTCTGTTGGCTGCATAAATGTCTTCTTTTGAGAAGTGTCTGTTCATATCCTTTGCCCACTTTTTGATGGGTTGTTTTTTTCTTGTAAATTTGTTTAAGTTCTTTGTAGATTCTGGATATTAGCCCTTTGTCAAATGGGTAGATTGCAAAAATTTTCTCCCATTCTGTAGGTTGCCTGTTCACTCTGATGGTAGTTTCTTTTGCCAAGCAGAAGCTCTTTAGTTTAATTAGATCCCATTTGTCTATTTTGGCTGTTGTTGCCATTGTTTTTGGTGTTTTAGTCATGAAGTCCTTGTCCATGCCTATGTCCTGAATGGTATTGCCTAGGTTTTCTTCTAGGGTTTTTATGGTTTTAGGTCTTACATTTAAGTCTTTAATCCATCTTGAATTAATTTTTGTATAAGGTGTAAGGAAGGGATCCAGTTTCAGCTTTCTGCATATGACTAGCCGGTTTTCCCAGCACCATTGATTAAATAGGTAATCCTTTCCCCATTTCTTGTTTTTGTCAGATTTGTCAAAGATCAGATGGTTGTAGATGTGTGGTGTTACTTCTGAGGTATTTTATTCTCTTTGTAGCAATTGTGAATGGGAGTTTACTCGTGATTTGGCTCTCTGTTATTGGTATATAGGAATGCTTGTGATCTTTGCACATTTGTATCCTGAGACTTTGCTGACATTGCTTATCAGCTTAAGGAGTTTTTGGGCTGAGACACTGGGGTTTTCTAAACATACAACCATGTCATCTGCAAACAGGGACAATTTTACTTCCTCTCTTCCTATTTGAATACACTTTATTTCTTTCTCTTGCCTGATTGCCCTGGCCAGAGCTTCCAACACTATGTTGAATAGGAGTGGTAAGAGAGAGCATCCCTGTCTTGTGCCAGTTTTCAAAGGGTATGCTTCCAGTTTTTGCCCATTCAGTATGATTTTGGCTGTGGGTTTGTCATAAATAGCTCTTATTATTTGAGATACGTTCCATCAGTACCTAGTTTATTGAGAGTTTTTAGCATGAATGGCTATTGAATTTTGTCAAAGCCCTTTTCTGCAACTATTGAGATAATCATGTGGTTTTTGTCGATTCTTTAAACCTTCACCGTTACCCTTTGAGGTGGGTACTATCATTAGTGGGGCACAGAGAGGTTAAGTCACTTATTAATGTGCTTTGCCTCAGTAAGTGCTGAAATCAGATTCAGACTCAGATTCTAGGGCCTATGCTCTTCACTGCTTTGCTATACACAGATGGAACACTTAATTATAACTGTGGCAAATGCCATGAAGGAAGAGTCAAAGTTACAGTGAGCAGCTGGAATAAGAAATTTGATTTAGTTGGGGGATTTAGTTTACTTTGGGAAAGGTCTGTCTGAGGAAGACATTTAAGATGAGACCACATCTTGGGATGACTAAGGGATGACTAGGAATTGGCCAGGAAAGAGAATTCGCCCAAACATAATTGGACAGCACATGCACATGTTCTGAGGTGGGAGATGGTTAGGTTAGAGGAACTGAAAGCATGCACTGGGCTGTGAGTGTGAGAAGTGACAAAGGAATACTGATAAGAGAGTAACGTGGGTTACAGAAGCCCTGGTCTCTTCCCACAGGGGCACAATTTGTTGAGCAGTGCAACTTTGCCATGGTTCTCATTGTAGTAGCATCCTATATAACTAGACCTAGTCATATAAAAATGCAGACTAGGGGTAGATAATGCATTATTTGATACCATCTTTATCATAGCTATGTGATTTCCTGTGTGTTTCCTACTCAAGATTGAGGATACCTGGAAGTACAAAGTATTGGAATCTCTAAATTAGTTACTTAATATAGATAATTTTGGCACCATTTCAATTCAATATTACTAGTAAGATTGTAAGTCCATGGATATTCTTATTGCAAATTGCAGTTTTGTCACTAGGTGTGGCTCTCATGGCAACCCATGACATGTGAGAAGCAAAAAGAAAAGAGGGGGTAGGTCTGAAACCAGTGCTTCAGAAACTGATGCTACATGAGGGAATGGCTATAGGCCCTGGGCAAAGACCACGGGACACTGATACTTGGGTTTCCCTTGGTTGGAGCCCAGTGACAGAAAATTTTGGTAGCTGACACAGAAGCAGGAGGAAGGCTGGTTTGGAGCTAAAGCTCTAGCTGTGGGTGACCATGGTGTAAACTTGAGAACACAAAAACATTTGTTCATTGCTTTCTCTCCTGTACCCAAACTAGAGCCTGGCATTATAACCTACTTCTAAGGAAGTATGCACCTAGATAGAAGCCTTAAGCACTGAGATAGCATGGAAGCGGGCAAAGGAGTGCCCTAGAGATGTCTTCGTGGGAAAAGGGTCCTAGGTCTGCCTGGCAGAGGAGATTTATAGAGAACAACATGGGTGCTGAGGAATGATGACTGGCCCCTAAGATCCTATATCTGAGAAGTCAGGTAAATTCCAAACCTTACTGGGTAACAGGTCAAACCATTATATTCTTCTTCCTGCCTTTATAACTGGTTTAGCTTCACCTTTTGAGTGGCAGGCATGATTACCTGCCAAGCAGATATTCATGGGGATTAGCTCATTGAGTCTTCCCAACGATAACAAGTAGGCCTCATTATTGCCTGTGTTTTACAGATGAATAAATGGAGGCCTAGAGATATTACTTAATTTGCCAAAGATCTTAATACTATGGAGTGTTGTAGCTAAGATTTGAACTTAGATTTGACTGCAGAGTTCTTGTTCTTAATCACAATACCTTTCTCCTTCTTAAAATATATATTTGTCTTCAAGTTGCTATCAGAAGAAGAGTGTAGCTAGTAAGGGCTCACAATGAAGTATATGCAGTAACAGAACTGCTCCACAATTTATTCTGCAAAGGCAGTGCGTAGTGCTGTCCAGGGCTGGGCAGTCGGAAATGTCTTTACATGGAACTAACTCCCAAGAGTGCAGAGCAGGGAAAGCCTGAAGAAGCAAAATGTTGGCTGACCAAAAGGCACAAATCACAGTGCATGCAGAATCCACTACAAAGATTTTAATCCATGACTTATTACCATAATTAATGATTTGTTGTTTTCTCTCAAATGAAAATGAGTTTGTCAGATGTAGTGATTGAGGAAACTAATTACACATAGCTGCACAGGGCCAGCCCCAGGCAAAATTGAATGTCTTTTGGCTTTGATTTGTTACCTCCTTTCTTGGCAGCATTTCTTTCCCTTCACAATCCCTTTATATACACCACATGCCCTGGATTTTCACGCTGCCCTTATCTCTCCTTCCAGAAGAAAATTGATGTAATAAATGAGTTCATAATAGGGTTGGTTGGTAATTTAATAAATTACACTGCCTGGAAATTTTTGTATTTACAAAAGGGATCTCACTAACTGTGATATGGTATCTCGGATTGAATATTGGAGGGATAAAGGATGTTATCAGAAAAAAAAAAAAAAAACCTGGTAAAATCAGAATGTTAATTTCTTAAGGACAAATGAACCATGGTTATGTAAGAAGTTAACAGTAGGGAAAGTTAGGTGAAAGGTATTTGTGAACTCTCTTGTTCCATCTTGGCATTGTTCTATCTTAGCAACTTTTCCATCAGTCTAAAATGATTCCTGGCCAGTCACAGTGGCTCACACCTGTAATCCCAGCACTTTGGGAGGCCTTGCCAGGTGGATCACCTGAGTTCGGGAGTTCGAGACCAGCCTGGCCAACATGGTGAAACCCCGTCTCTACTAAAAAAAAAATACAAATATCAGCTAGGCATGGTGGTGGGCACCTGTAATCCCAGCTACTCAGGAGGCTGAGGCAGGAGAATCACTTGAACCCAGGAGGCAGAGGTTGCAGTGAGCCAAGATAGCACCATTGCACCCCAGCCTGGGTGACAACAGCGACACTATCTCAGAAAAATAAAATAATTATAATGATTCCCAAATAAAACATTTAAAGGAGTAAAAGAAACTTATGGAGAGATCAATTAATATTCTAAAAAACAAATCTCTAAGTAAGAAATTTTAGGCAGGCAGGTCTTACCACAGAAGTATATAAGGATGCTTCCATAGTTATGTATCCTTACTTGTATCCTTACTTTCTTTTTTTTTTTTTTTTTTTTTTGGTGAGACGGAGTCTAGAGGGGCTGGAGTGCAGCGGGGCAATCTTGGTTCACTGCAACCTCCGCCTCCCAGGTTCAAGCGATTCTTCTGCCTCAACCCCCCAAGTAGCTAGGATTACGGCCCTTTGCCTGCCTAATTTTTGTATTTTTAGTTGAGACAGGTTTTTGGCATGTTGGCCAGGCTGGTCTCAAACTCCTGGCCTCAAGTGATCTGCCTGTCATGGCCTCTCAAAGTACTGAGATTATAGTCATTAGCCACCACGCCCAGCCTGTATCCATTTACTTTCTACAGACTCTAAGTTTCTTGAATATTTCTCTCTTTGCTTAATTTTAGATGCTATGAGTTGTATCCAGGGAAAGAAGACTATACCTATTCTTCTCTCTACAATAAATGATACTGAAAGACAAAATCCAAACCACAAATTCAAATTGCAAAACAAGAAGTACAGACATTTTTCCTCTCTGGGAAGGATGATAGATTCCAGAAATTTGAATTAGGCAAACATTAATTGATGTGCTAGGAGATGAGTAATTAAGAACAACTAAGGTCACAAAATTACTACTGTTTTAAAGTATCAGAAAAATAACAAAATCATTTGAATTTTCAAATATTCACATAATGTTTCTTCTTTATGTAATGGTAATGTGGAAATCAGTATTCTGTATGACCTAATTTAAAGGAATAAGTGCTTGAGTACATACACTCAGTTCAGTGTTCCAAAATAATTTGCTGCATATAACTTCAGGGATATTTAAATTATATAAAGTGTTTAAAAACATGATTTCCCTGTTGAAATAGGTAGACCGACTAGTTGGCACTGTGTCAGATGAGAGACAATAGAAGCTTGTTTATTATTTATACAAATTGACTGGTTTGGCAGTTGCCACAGCAATGAGCTGTAGTTCATTTTCTGAACTACAGAAAAATGAAAATGTGATTTCTTTAGCACTATACAAAAATGGAATATTTACAGAAAGGCAGAGAATGACATTACAAGAGCCCCAGCTGTGTCAAAATGGTCTTCCTTGTTGCTACGTTATCCAGAATGTAATCCAAATAGTGTGTGTTTACTGGGGCAAAATTGTAATGATGGGCCATTATTTTCCTGCCGTTAGTAAGGGGACTGTGCTTTGTAATTCCAAAGGAATTTAAAATGTTCATTTTCCATGATTTACTTTTCACTTTTGACTATACCTTTAACCTGTCTTTGTTTGCAATAACAAAGTAATGAAGTTCCTGAAATTAGATGGTTTGTTCATGTCTTCCCAGCAAATGGAAAAATAAACTCATAAAGCATAGGACTCCACTCTAAAATACCTAAATTTTTGGTTAGCTGATTCAGTCTCTTTTGCTCTGTTAGGAAGTTGTTGGCTTTTCTGTTACGGTTTTGGCTTTGAACTTTCATGTTTATACCTTATATTTTTGTCCACTCCCGATTATCCACACTGGTTTTCCTGTAACAATGTTTTGTTCACTTCCAGCAAAGACCTTTTAAACAAAAACACTATACATTTTAACTTTCCCAAGCCTAAGGGCTGTGTTAGTCAAACAGTAAATTCACAGAAAATGTGAGTCAGACGAGACAACTTTCTAAAGCCAATACTTAGCTTGAGCCTGTGAGGATCATTTATATAGATATCTACTGCAGAGTATATGTTTGTCAGATCTTTCTTTTCTCTTTTGCCCAAAGCAATGCAGGAAGCTGGTTATGATTGTTCCATACAAATGGACTTCAATAGATAATACTAGTTGGCATTAAGGGATATTATACATAATTAAACTCCTAGACTTCAATAGAAAATACCAGTTGGCATTAAGGGATATCATAGAAAGTTAAACTCCTAGACATGAGCCAAATTTGAAATATTTATCATAGTGTAAGTGTCAAAATGCATATGATATTCAGTATGGTAAACATGATATTTTGTGTAAATAGTGAAATTTTGATATGGACTGAGTTCTTACAAACCTATACACCAGGGGTTCTGAACTAGCTGTGATTTTACCCATGCTCCCAATGGACATTTGATAATGTCTGGAGACATTTTTTGTTGTCATACCTAGCATCTAGTGGTGCTAGGGGCGCTGCTAAATAATCTACAATGCATAGGAAAGCCCCCCTACAGCAAAGAATGATCCAATATAAATAAATGTCCAGTAGTGCTGAGGTTGAGAAACTCTGCCTGTTCACCAGTTTGTAAATGACTTTACCAGAGACAACTCCAAAAATGCATCATTTCATGTGGTGTCCTTTTTGACTCGTGGGAGAATCCTACTTCACTGAAAAATTACTATTTCTGCCTGTTGTTGTTGTTGTTGTTGCAACTTAGATATGCACGTGATATGCATCTACCAAGGAAAGTGAAAAATCAAAGGGGACTGGAAGATAATCCACTGCCAGGCCAAGAGGATAAATTTTAATCCTTACCAAAGGGTCTTTGCTTGGGGAAAGAAGGAATAAAACAACTTGCTGATAGTGATGGTTGTGACAGGAATGGAAGATGTTACTTAGAGGAAGCATGAAATATGTCCGACTCATAGGGGGATGTTTAACAGTTTGTCTGTTCAGACTAGTAGTTTTCGAACCTGGCTACAGTTGGAATCATGTGTGCCTGAACCCTGAGCCCAGAGATTCTAAATTAAGTGGTCAAGGTTGGAGCCTGGCAATGTGTATATTTTAAATTTGTCTGTTTCTAGAATCTCTAGTCTAGATAGTTTAGTATCAGTATTTTAAATTCCCTTAAAAAAATTATCTACAAAATTAAAGACTATTACTTCTATTTGTGGCCAGGCACTGTGACTCATGCTTGTAATCCCAGCACTTTGGGAAGCTGAGGCAGGTGGATCACTAGAGGCCAGAAGTTCAAGACTAGCCTGGCCAACATGGTGAAACCCCATCTCTACTAAAAGTACAAAAATTAGCCAGGCATATGGGTGTGCACCTGTATTTCCAGCTACTCTGGAGGCTGAGGCACGAGAATCACTTGTACCTGAGAGGCAGAGGCTGCAGTGAGCTGAGATTGTGCCATTGCACTTTAGCCTGGATGACAAAGCGAGACTGCCTCAAATAAAGAAACAGCATTCTGTTTAGCAAAATGTTCACTTGTCCTACCCATGACAACCACTGTCACTCTGACTGTCCTTTCCCAACTCTTGTTCCATTTGCTTTCCCTGAAAATGCACCTGCTAGGGTCACTGTCTGTTTTTCACTAGCTTCTAAAGTTTCTTATTAGACTTGTGCTGGAACTTTTACTATTCTAAAATTGGATTTACTACTGACAGAGCTGGTGATGATCCCCGGGAATATCACCTGGATGCTTAGCAACATGGCAATGCTGGAATTTTCATGAAACACTGAGGAGAGTCAGTCTAATTAGGGTTCTATGTAGACTTAAGGGAGTATATTTCTAGGTGAGGAGGGCACAGAATAAAATCAGCTATAATCCAGACAACATTTGCAGCATTCATTTTGATTACTTCAATTCTTTAATTTATCAAAACATGGTACACATGACTGCTTTGGAATATACTTGTAAGAGTTGTAGATTTGCCTGAGTGGGGCCAAAGGGCTTTGCTATAAATATGCTAGATAATTTAAAGGGACTTTCAATTAATCATTACATCAATAATTTAATGTGTTTTCTTTCATCTAAATGTGTCCTGAGGCAGGTAAAAGAAGAACTACTTATACATTGCAAAAGAAAAATTATTCTCTCCCTGGGCTCAAAGTTGCATGCAATATATAGAAATTCAACTTTGGTTTAATTGAAATTTGGTTGCAATTTGAGGCTTTATAGTTTCCTTGGGCCACCTATTGCATTCTTTTTAATGAAGCATTAAAGGATAGCAGTCTTTAAAAAATACTAATTTAGTTTTGTTCTTTGCATGTTTCAACCAACAAAAACATCTTTTGTCCATTATAATATCAGTCTCAAAAAACAGATGACCCTAAAACACACCAGACTGTCCCCAGTATTATTATGCTTCCATCTCCTATTAGCTTATCTACAGCCTTCCAGAATATACTTCCATTTTATTTTTTAATAACAGCTTTATTGCGATATAATTCACTTACCATAAAATTTATTCCTTTTAAGTATACAATTAGGTGACTTTTAGTATATCCGCAGTTTCACAATTATAAAAAAATTTATAACATTTTTATTACCCCCAAAAGACACCCTGCACCCATTAGCTGTCAGTTTACATTTCCCCATCTCCCCATCCCCCGGAAACCACTGATCTATGTTCTGTCTCTGGAATTGCCTGTTCTGGACATTTCATGCAAATGGAATCATATAATATATAGGCTTCTCTGACTAGATATTTTTCACTTTGCATATTTTCAAGGTTTATTGATACTGTAGCATGAATCATACTTCATTTCCATTTATGGTTGAATAATATTCCGTTGTGTGGATATATACCACATTTTATTTAGCCAGTCATCTGTGGACAGACATTTAGGTTGTTTCCACTTTTGCCTATTACTAATAATGCTTCTGAGAACATTTGTGTATACATTTTTTTTCTCTGTGAACATGTGTTCACATGTTTCTTGTGTATACAACTGCAAGTGGAATTGCTGGGTCACACAGTAACTCAATGTTTAACATTCTGAGGCATTGCCAAACTGTTTTCCAAAGTGGCTGTACCATTTTTATTCCCACTAGCAATATTTGAGGACTACAATTTCTCCACTTCCTTGCCAACACTTATTATTGTCTGTCTTTTTTTATTCTACCTTGTGGGAGTAGAATCGTATTTCATTTCATTGCATTTCCCTAATACTAATGATGTTGAGTATCTTTTCATGTGCTTATTGACTATTTGTATTTTTTTCTTTGGATAAATGTCTATTAAAATTCTTTGCCCATTTTTAAATTGAGTTACTCATTTTTTATTGAGTTGTAAAGAGTTCTTCACATATACTGGATACTACTTATTTATCAGATATATGATTTGCAAACATTTTCTCCCATTCTGTGGGTCTTTTTTTTTTTTTTTTTAACTTTTTAAATGGTATCCTTTGTGGCACAAAGGTTTTAATTTTGATAAAGTTCTGTTCATCTCTTTTTTCTTTTGCCTTTTTTTGCATTCACCAAATGAATGCTGAGGATTTAAGAAACTATTGCCAAGTATCAGGTCATGAAGATTTATCCCTATGTTTTCTTTTAAGAGTTTTACAGTATTCGTTATATTACACTTAAAACTATGATTCATTTTGTTAATTTTTGTACATAGTGTGAGGTAGGGTTCCAACCTCATTCTTTTGCATGTGGATATCCAGTTGACTGAACATTATTTGTTTTAAAGACTTCTTTCTTCATGGAATTATCCTGACTGTCAAAAATTAACCATAAATGTAAAAGTTTACTACTGGACTCTCAATTCTGTTCTTTTGATCTATCCATCTGTTTTTATGGCAGTATCACATTGTCTTGATTATGGTAACTTTGTAGTAAATTATGAAATGAGGAAGTGCAAGTCCTCCAGCTTTCTTCTTTTTCATGATTATTTTGACTCTTCTGAGCCCCTTGCATTTACATTTTAGAATTAGCTATCAATTTCTGGAAAATACCCAGCTGAGATTTTGAGAGGTATCACATTGAATCTGTAGATCCATTTGGGTAGTATTGCCATCTTAATAATTCATCTTCTAAGTCATGAACATAAGATGTTTTCCATTTATTTAGATCTTTTTTTCAACGGTGTTTAGTAGTTATGTACAAGTCTTACACTTTTTTGGCAAATTTATGACTAAGTGCCTTATTCTTTTCGACGAGTTTATAAATGGAATTGTTTTCTTTGTCTTTTTTTTGTTTTTGTTTTTGAGACAGAGCCTTGCTCTGTTGCCCAGGCTAAAGTGCAGTGGCGCGATCTCAGCTCACTGTAACCTGCACCTCCCAGATGCAAGCAATTCTTCTGCCTCAGCCTCACGAGTAGCTGGGACTTCAGGCACACACCACCATGCCTGGCTGATTTTTGTATTTTTAGTAGAGACAGAGTTTCACCATATTGGCCAGGCTGGTCTCAAACTCCTGACCTCGTGATCCACCCACCTCAGCCTCCCAAAGTCCTGGGATTGCAGGCATGAGCCACTGCGCCTGGCCTATTTTCTTCTTAAAAGGACACCAGTCCTGTGACCAGGGCACTACCCTCATGATCTCATCAGCCTCCCAAAGACCCCGTCTCCAAACTCTATCACCTTGGGAGTTAAGGTATTGACATATGAATTTGGAGGGGGGAGGGTGGGACACAAACATGAAGTTCATAACAAAAGCATTAAGTGCTTACGCCCATATTTTGACTACCCCAGACCTGGAAATACATCTTAAAATGCAAGAGATATGGTGAAAGGTTTATACACTTCATTATTTAAAATTATAGAGAAGTAAACTTCCAATAACAATAGAATAAAGAAACTGATATAGCTATCCAGTGGAATTTTTTTATTATTATAATAATTTGAGTTCTGGGATACATGTGCAGAATGTGCAGGTCTGTTACATAGGTATACATGTGCCATGGTGGTTTGCTGCACTCATCAACCCATCATCTACATTAGGTATTTCTCCTAATGTTATCCCTCCCCTTGTCCCCACCCCCCAACAGGTTTTAGATCTTACGTTTAAATCTTTAATTCATCTTCAGTGAACTTTTGTATAAGGTGTAAGGAAGGGGTCTAGTTTCAGTTTTCTGCATATGGCTAGGCAGTTTTCCCAGCACCATTTTTGAAATAGAGAATCCTTTCCCCATTGCTTGTTTTTGTCAGGTTTGTCAAAGAAAAGATGGTTGTATTTGTGTGGTATTACTTCTGAGGCCTCTGTTCTGTTCCATTGGTCTATATATCTGTTTTGGTACCAGTACCCTGCGGTTTTGGTTACCATAGCCTTGTAGTATAGTTTGAAGTCAGGTAGCGTAACCCTTCCAGCTTTGTAATTTTTACTTAGGATTGTCTTGGCTATACTGGCTCTTTTTTAGTTCCATGTGAAATTTAAGGTAGTTTTTTCTTCTAATTCTATGAAGAAAGTCAATAGTAACTTCATGGGGATAGCATTGAATCTATAAATTACTTTGTGCAATACGACTATTTTCACGATATTGATTCTTCATATCCATAAGCATGGAATGATTTTCCATTTGTTTGTGTCCTCTCTTATTTCCTTGAGCAGTAGTTTGTAGTTCTCCTCGAAGAGGTCCTTCACATCTCTTTTAAGTTGTATTCCTAGGTATGTTATTCTCTTTGTAGCAATTGTGAATGGGGGTTTGCTCATGATTTGGCTCTCTGTTTGTCTATTATTGGTTTATAGGAATGCTTGTGATTTCTGCACATTGACTTTGTATCCTGAGGCTTTCCTGGAGTTACTTATCAGCTTAAAGAGATTTTGGGCTAAGACAATGGGGTTTTCTAAATGTACAATCATGTCATCTGCAAACAGAGACAATTTGACTTCCTCTCTTCCTATTTGAATACTTTATTTCTTTCTCTTGCCTGATTGCCCTGGCCAGAACTTCCAATACTGTGTTGAATAGGAGTGGTGAGAGAAGGCATCCTTGTCTTGTGCCTGTTTTCAAAGGGAATACTTCTAGTTGTTGCCCATTCAGTATGATACTGACTGTGGGTTTGTTATAAATAGCTCTTATTATTTTGAGATATGTTCCATCAATACCTAGTTTATTGAGTGTTTTTAGCATGAAGCGGTGTTAAATTTTGTCAAAGGCGTTTTCTGCATCTATTGAGATAACCATGTGGTTTTTGTCATTGGTTCTGTTTATGTGATGGATTATGTTTATTGATTGGCGTATGTTGAACCAGCCTTGCATCCCAGGGATGAAGCCAACTTGATCATGGTGGATAAGCTTTTTTGATGTGCAGCTGGATTCAGTTTGCCAGTATTTTATTGAGTATTTTCACATCAGTGTTCATCAGGGATATTGGCCTGAAATTTTCTTTTTTTGTTGTGTCTCAGCCAGGTTTTGGTATTAGGATAATGCTGGCCTCATAAAAAGAGTTGGGAGGATTCCCTCTTTTTCTATTGTTTGGAATAGTTTCAGAAGGAATAGTACCAGCTCCTCTTTGTACCTCCGGTAGAATTCAGCTGTGAATCCACCTGGTCCTGGACTTTTTTTGGTTGGTAGGCTATTATTTACTGCCTCAATTTCAGAACTTGTTATTGGTTTATTCGGGGATTTGACTTGTTCTTGGTTTAGACTTGGGATGCTGTATATGTCTAGGAATTCATCCATTTCTTCTAGATTTTCTAGTTTATTCGTGTAGAGGTGTTTATAGTATTCTCTGATGGTAGTTGATCTTTCTGTGGGATCAGTGGTGATATCCCCTGTATCATTTTTATTGTGTCTATTTAATTCTTCTCTTTTTCTTATTAGTCTGTCTAGTCGTCTATCTATTTTGTTAATCTTTTCAGAAAGCCAATTCCTGGATCCATTGATTTTTTGGAGGGTTTTTTGTGTCTCTATCTCCTTCAGTTCTGCTCTGATCTTAGTTATTTCTTGCCTTCTGCTAGCTTTTGATTTTGTTTGCTCTTGCTTTACTAGTTCTTTTAATTGTGATGTTAGGGTGCTGATTTTAGATCTTTCTTACTTTCTCCTGTGGGCATTTAGTGCTATGAATTTCCTTCTAAACACTGCTTTTGCTGTGTCCCAGAGATTCTGATATGTTGTATCTTTGTTCTCATTGGTTTCAAAGAACTTATTTATTTGTGCCTTAATTTCATTATTTGCCCAGTAGTCATTCAGGAGCAGGTTGTTCAGTTTCCATGTAGTTGTGAGGTTTTGAGTGAGTTTCTTAATCCTGAGTTCTAGTTTGATTGTACTGTGGTCTGAGAGACTGTTTGTTGTGATTTCTGTTCTTTTGCATTTGCTGAGGAGTGTTTTACTTCCAATTATATGGTAACTTTTAGAATAAGTGCTGTGTGGTGCTGAGAAGAATGTATATTCTGTCGATTTGGGGTGGAGAGTTCTGTAGATGTCTATTAGGTCTGCTTAGTTCAGAATTGAGTTCAAGTCCTGCATGTCCTTGTAAATTTTCTGTCTTGTTGATCTGTCTAATATTGACAGTGGGGTGTTAAAGTCTCCCACTATTATTGTGTGGGAGTCTAAGTCTCTTTGTAGATCTCTAAGAACTTGCCTTATGAGTCTGGGTGCTCCTATATTGGGTGCATATATATTTAGGATACTTAGCTCTTCTTGTTGCATTAATCCCTTTACTATTATGTCATGCCCTTCTTTGTCTTTTTTGATCTCTGTTGGTTTAAAGTTTTTGTCTCGTTTCATCAGAGACTAGGATAGCAACCCTTGCTTTTTTTGATTTCCATTTTTTTGTGTAAATCTTTCTCCATCCCTTTATTTTGAGCCTACGTGTGTCTAATACAGCACACTGATGGGTTCACCTTTAAAAATCTTGTCTGAGAAGTATTTAATGACATGGCAACTATTTATAATAAATATTAAATATAAACAAATAGAAAACAGCTGTTTAGGGAAGCAGTTTTCTAAACAACTTTATATTAATATTAAAAACTACAAGGGTATATGATTTACTAAAATATGAATAGTGATTATCTCTCCTTAGCATGAATATGAGTAATTTTATTTTCTCATTAATACTTTTATGTATGTAAAATTTTTCATTGTACAAGTTACCTTTATAATGGAAAAAAGTTTTGTAATATTGTATGCCCTAGTAGAGGCTTGCTTTACAACTTATTTCCTTCAAAGCAACACTTGTATATACTTTGGCAGGATTTCTTTGCAGGAGTACACCATTATTGTCCTAATTTGTTATGATTAATTAACTAGGATTTCTAACCTAGTTTCTAACTAGGAGCTTTCATTGACTTCGTAATAGTCAAAAAAATTTTTGGAGTTTACAGTCTTCCCTTTTTTTCCTTTTAAGATCAAAAATAGCTTTTGATCTTAAATCCTATAGAACATGCTCCTTTAATTCCCTTTCAGTTTTTTGCTCTATTCTGAAGTGACCAGCCAGACATCATCATCATAATTCCTTATATTTTCCACAGTATTTTCACAGCGTTGATCTCATTTGATTTTCCTCACAGTCCTGCAGATAAATAGCACATTTCTGGTCCTATCTCAGAGAATTACCACTCATATGAGATCAACATAAATCATTGAGCTGTGGTGCAAACCCACATCCTCTGATTCCAGATCTGCTGTTTGAACCTTAAAATTGTTCAGTCCATTCAGTTTATTTTATAAATTAAGAAAGTAAGACACACAGAAGTGACACGGTATAAATCATGGAGGTAATGAATACCCATCCTAGAACAAAACACCCCTTCTTCTATTGTGGAAACTAGTACTCTTTCTTTGAGTCCAATTAAAGGTGATACCTGAATACTTTGCATACATCTTTCAGCAAATTTACAGACTCTAATTCATATCTAATTCAACAGAAAAGATTATTTTTTACTAGGATTTTCTTTGGAATTAACATGGCATTTTTTCAGTTTTATTCTTGCCTTGCCTAAGAATGCCTCTGATAAAAGTGACCATAGGCTTACTTAATTAAAAGGTGTTTAAAACAGCAGAGCCTCTCAGATAATTTTAATGATTTTAAAAGGTGGTATGGAAAGCGTTTTTATTTTAGCGTTTTAGAAGGCATTTCTGGAATACAGTTGGTTTAAGGAAACTCTGGAATATGTTAAATGATGAAATGTGTTGTGATAATAAAGCAAATACATCAGCTTATTTACTTTTACTGTTCTTGCTGTTAACTGATTTCCAAGATAAATCTTACAACAATGTTTGTCTTGACTATTATTATCATCTAATCATCTTTTTCATAGTGTTTCTTATGCAATAATTTGCTGGTTACTTTTTAAAGCATTTAACATTCTGTATCAAGTATAACATACATTAATCATTCACCCATTTCACAAATATTTACTGCATGGGTGCTTTATGTCAATTATCAAGTAAAATATTAAAAAAGAAATAGACCAAAATCCCTGTTTCTAGGGTACACATAACAAAGAAAAGAATATTTGCTGAGTTTATATCATATGCCAACAGGACCAAGGTAAGAAATGTGAGCACCTAAAGCAGGCTGACAATTAACACCCCGTCAGATTCATAATTCATAATGGTTTGTTGAATGATTATTAGCAGAGGCAGAGAGAACATCATGTTTTTATTAAGAAAACTTGTGTATCCTTTTTGCTGTTGTTCATAATCAAGGATCCATTAGTTGTGAACCAGGAAAAATCAGGAAATTCCTGATAAAACCCAAATAAAGCCATTTTAAATTTAAACAATAAAAAGTCACTCATTCTTGGTAGACAGCACTGCTGCATTCAGTTTTAGGAATGTAGATGGCTTCACATGCTTACACCAGATCACTGTTAGCTGGGCTGCTCTGAGGATTTCACCCATTACTGATGTAGGTGAGGGCTGTTGAGGAATTTTTCAATCTGCATTTCTCATTTGGCTTAACTCATAAAGTTATTTTCTCCTGAAATAAATTACATATTCCTGGAAATTAAAGTTAATCCTAAATGTGAGTTGGGAACTTTTGACACATTTGACACCTTATTGGTGATCCTTCTTGATACATAAATCAGTCCAATCAACTTCCCCTTACTTTAAAACTTTGTGATAATCCTGAGAAATTTGTCACTTCTTATTTTTACTAGACGAGCCATTCTTCTACATAGGGACAAAATAAAATGTGGTTTAATCTGCTATCTTCCCTCCCCAGATTCACTTCGTTGGTGATTTACAAGAGATATATAACTCTGCCAATGATAAATGTCTGCTTCTCTTTGGTATTACATATCCTGCAACTACCAAGTGTTTTTCACCAAAATTATTACTCTTTATTTCAATGCAAAATCATTTAGTGATGTTATTAAAAACACTTTAAGTAAAAGAATTCACACTACATGTGACTGAATACATACAATACCATGGACGAACAAATATTGTCAGATGAACGTAAACCCTTCATCCATTCATCCATCTCCATTTTAGGAGTTTGCTGAATCACTTTGGAAGAAAGCTAAGTTACTATTAACCATTCATTGATTTGCCATACTTAAAAGATTTCATCTGTATGTTCCTTCTCTTGCTAATAAAAAGTATACTTTGATCACAAATCAAGGTTAAACCATCTATTTGCTAGCCTTTAAGGACACATAGACTTTGTGATTACTGGATAATGAACATTAATACTGAAATTTGTTGTTTTCAAGGAGATAAAGTATTTATACATTTGACAGAAAAAAAAATTCTGTAGCTTAGGAATAAAAGATGTAACTATAAAAACAATTAGGGCAGTAAAGCTTTGAATAGCAAAACCATTGTGAAAACATACACCATCCTTTGCTTATTTTGCAATGACTTTGCCATAGTTGAAGTTGAGAGTTTAACAAAAATAATTACTTCTTGAAGTTATTCATTTCTCTTTTTTATGGGTTTTGAAGCATTTGAGATTTTTTCTTATTTTGATAAACATCAATATATATCCCCAAATTAGAATGCACTGTAAGTTTTATGCTTTTTAATCCCACCACTTTGAGACGGCAAGGTGGGAGGATTGTTTGAGCCCAGGAGTTGAAGATTAACCTGGGCAACATAGCGAGACCTTGTCTCAAAAAAAAAAAAGAAAAAAAAAGAGAGAAAAGAAAGTACTGTAATTTGCTGATATAAAGGGGTAAGAATTTTAAAGGGAAAATTGATTCCTTTGAAGAGCAAATTTACCAAACTCAGATCAACTCTTTTTCCCTCATATTCCACATATTTAGTTACCTTTCCTGAAGGGTGGCTTGGCACAGGCATACTGAATTACACAAGACTAACTTCAGATTGCTGATTAACGAATGCTCTTCCAGCTGTAAAACTGACAAGTCACTGACATACCAGACCTCATTGACAACGCAGTAGAAAATGGTGGAAAAAGCAGCCCACCCCTGGAGGTAAAGTGCATTGTCGTAGGTTTAAAAATGAACCAAATGGTATGATTCTTTATGTTAATCTATGAGCAAATTGATTCATGAAATCAAGAAATAGTAATATCCTTGGGAATTTAGGCATTATAGCAACTATATTAAAATACTTTTGTATTCCTTCTTTGTAAACTGGATGTCAATACATGGTAAGCAAATAATGGATTGAAAAATATAAATCAAATATAAATATAAATCAAAAATATAAATAGCTCTGATTCTTTCATATATTCAAATCATTATGTTCGATGCCTTATGAGGGATAATTTCTTTTTAGCTACTGATTCCTATTCCAGAAGCGTGAAATCTGTTTAGGTTGAGAGACTATAAGTATCTTAAGAGTGAATATCAATATATTGAAGTAATAGGTATTATTTCAAGTTATCCCTGTCCTCAGATAGGGAGTCTGTTGCCTAGAGTGATTAAAGAAGTTGCCCCAAGTCATTAAGCTCATAAGTGGCACCTGTGTTCTGTCACTGGTCTTTCTCCTTGCAGAGACTATACCTTAGCACTGCACGGCAGCACAATGCACGCTTAATTCTTTTTTTTTTTTTTTTTTTTTTTTTTTTTGAGACGGAGTCTCGCTCTGTCGCCCAGGCTGGAGTGCAGTGGCCGGATCTCGGCTCACTGCAAGCTCCGCCTCCCGGGTTCACGCCATTCTCCTGCCTCAGCCTCCCGAGTAGCTGGGACTACAGGCGCCCGCCACCTCGCCCGGCTAATTTTTGTATTTTTTAGTAGAGACGGGGTTTCACCGTGTTAGCCCGGATGGTCGCGATTTCCTGACCTCGTGATCCGCCCACCTCGGCCTCTCCAGAGTGCTGAGATTACAGGCATGAGCCACCGCCCCCGGCCCGCACGGTTAATTCTTAAATGCTTTGGGTATGTCCTGGCGCGGTGGCGCTCGCCTGTAATCCCAGCACTTTTGGAGGCCGAGGCGGGTGGATCACGAGGTCAGGAGATCTAGACCATCCTGGCTAACACGATGAAATCCTGTCTCTACTAAAAAAAATACAAAAAATTAGCCGGACGTGTTGGCGGGCGCCTGTACTCCCAACTACTCAGGAGGCTGAGTCTCACGAGAATGGCGACAACCCGGGAGGCTGAGCTTGCAGTCAGCCGAGATCGCGCCACTGCACCCCAGTCTGGGCGACAGAGCAAGACTCCGTCTCAAAAAAAAAAAAAGAAACAAAAAAAGAAACAAAACCTTTGAGCATACAGTTACTCTGTTGTTTAGTTAAGATGAAAATATCACAGGCTTTTAAAAAATCATAACAAATGCTTTTTCAAGCACTGAATATGATGATCATAATGAACTTTCTTCATTTTGGAGAATCTATAGAGCTTTTAAAATGATAAGTAATAACAGTCCAAAGGGATTTTAAAATTACTTAGTTAATAGGGGCTCTTGTTGGCAAGTTAGCCTTAGAGATCTATGCATCTCCCAAGAAGAAAATAAGTGCTTATTAGAAACGTGTTTAAGAAACTTGGTCTATTTTCCAAAGCAGTGAACAATGAGGATATTTTCTGAACTCTTATGAAAAAATATTTCTAATTATGTAAAATTAAGTGCAAATAGTACCAACAAAGTTAATAACACCATCGGTGTGATGGACCTTCCCCCAGAGAGAGCTGTAAATTACATAAAATAACAATTCTGTAAATGAATCAGGCTCGTCACCATATACCATAGCTCTCTGTATTCTTATTTAAAAATATATTGTGTGTGACAAATTGGAGGACCTGGTGGAATCTAAAAACGTTGGTCTTATAGCAGTAGAGAGTAGAGAGTAGAATGGGGATTACCAGGGGCTGGGTGGTTTGGGGAGTGGTTGAGGAGATGTTGGTCAAAAGATACAAAATTTCAGTTAGACAGGAGGGATAAGTTCAAGATATCTCTTACACAACATGGTGACTATAGTATTGAACTCTTGAAAGTGCTAAGAGAGTGGATGTGGATCTCACCACAAAAAGGATAACTATAGGAGGTAATGCATATATTAATTAGCTAGATTTAATACACAGCTTTACATACAGTTTTATCTGTCAATATAATTTTAAAAATTGGAGGACGTGACCTCTAGAGACTTAATTCTGAGTTACTGTGCTTTTAGCAATTTTGGAATATATAATATATATTTATATAGTAGAATATATATATTTCCATAGAAGATTTGAAATAAATGCTGTGATTCTGTGGGTAAACCACCATGAATTATTTGACAGCTCTAAATATGTTCAATAGGCTTCCCATATTGACATTAATCACACCCTGAGGAGAGCAGTGTAGACAGCTCATGGGATAAAGCAAGGGAGCCTGTGTTACTGCTGGTCACTTGGGCTTCTGCTCTTTCTTTTCCCCAAGATAAGACGCCAATATGCAGACCTTTAAAAATACTAACCATGCATCTCCTATAGGGTAGGATCGTTTTAGATTAAAATGTTATCTGAGAGTTCTAAGGGTTTGGAAAGAAAATGATGCAAATGATGTTTATCTGTGAGCACACATGTGTGTGTTGGGTATCCACGTATGTTTCAGGTTTTGGGCAGCAGCATGGCTGAGAACATCATCCAGTAATCTTATGGCTGTAGCATACAGGAAGATGCAAGCGGTCTTCATTAGAAGAAATATGACAAAGAGTAGAAAGGGGACTACAGTAAGCTGATAGAAGTCTAGGGGCTCCAT
Source organism: Trachypithecus francoisi (assembly GCF_009764315.1). Classification (NCBI taxonomy): domain Eukaryota; kingdom Metazoa; phylum Chordata; class Mammalia; order Primates; family Cercopithecidae; genus Trachypithecus; species Trachypithecus francoisi. The sequence continues at coordinate 55,951,907 of NW_022681469.1, forward strand.
CAATGGTAGACTGGATAAAGAAAACGTGGTACATATATACCATGGAATACTATGCAGCCATAAAAAAGAATGAGATCAGGTCCTTTGCAGGGATATGGATGGAGCTGGAGGCCATTATCCTTAGCAAACTAACCCAGCAACAGAAAATCAAATACCAAATGTTCTCACAGATAGGTGGGAGCTAAATGATGAGAACACATGGACACATAGAGAGGAACAACATACACTGGGGCCTATTGGAGGGTGGAGGGTGGGAGTAGGGAGAAGATCAGGAAGAATAACTAATGGGTACTAGGCTTAATACCTGGGTGATGAAGTAATCTGTACAACAAACCCCAATGACACAAGTTTACCTGTGTAACAAACCTGCACATGTACTCCTGAACTTAAAATAAATGTTAAAACATTTTTTTAAAAAAGATTAATTGAAACCTATAAAATGGAAGGAAGTTTAAAATTGAACAAATACTATGTACTAGGTGAAGAATAAATACATATGCAAATAAACATTTAATGTATCTTGTCTTAGATTTTATATTAAATAATAAAAAGTTGAAAAGAATTTGAGGGGCTCACAAAACACTGCAGGAGAAGGGGTCGAGAGAGAGAAATGGTATTTTCAAAGACAAATTGCAAGAATTTGCTGGCCAAGAGGCCAGAGTTCCAATGGAAATGACAAGAAGTTTGTCCAAAAGGAGGTTAACTAAAACAGCTTTCGTCTGAAGGGTTGGAGTAGAGATCAGAAGTCAGAGAAGACAATTCTTTAAAGATCAGGCCCTGGGCTGGGCGTGGTCGCTCACACCTGTAATCCCAGCACTTTAGGAAGCTGAGGCGGGAAGATCTCAATCAAGAGATCGAGACCATCCTGGTCAACATGGTGAAATCCCGTTTCTACTAAAAATACAAAAATTAGCTAGGCATGGTGGCACGCACCTGTAGTCCCAGCTACTCAGGAGGCTGAGGCAGGAGAATCCTTTGAACCCAGGAGGTGGAGGTTGCAGTGAGCCAGGATCGCAACATTGCACTCTAGCTTGGTGATGGAGAAAGACTCCATCTCAACAGAAAGAAAGAAAGAAACAAGAAAATTGGGCCCTGAAAACAGGCTCTTCCTCTGAAAAGAGACTGAAAACTACCATCATATTTTTGAACCAGGTTAATGAAATATTGCTGTAATGCTTAAAAGCAAAGACTCTACACTCAAACTGCCTGGGTTTTAATCCTGGCTTTACCACCAGTTGTGTGACATTTGTAAATCATGCAATAGTTCTGTGTCCCAGAAAAATGGATAAGAATATCTACTTTGTAGGGCCGTTGACAGGAATAATTGAGTTAATTTATGTAAAGCCCTACAACAGTGCCTAGGGGTAAATTTCAATTCATAATAGTTGTTAGAATAACAGTAGGTATATATACCAGCCACTGTTATTATTACTACTTCTACTTTTCCCAAGCAGGGTACCTCAGATAATGGCATTGAGCACATGGTATGCTGTGCTTCTCAAGCCAGCTTTTATTTGCTGAGCCCTTTCTTTAAACAAAATTAAATAATTAGAACATATAAAGCCTAGACAGTTTGGTTGAATTGGCTGGTGCCTGGAACACTGGCTGTTGCCCCTCCTTCTCTTGACTCTCATGGAGACCCCTAAGACATCACTGTGGAACACATCTGGAAAACTGCTGATGCAAGGAAAAGGATCCAAGGCCTCGAATCAAAGACATGAAATCAGATCTTATCTGCCATTAATGGGCTGTGTAACCTCCAGTAGGTTAATATCCTCCCTGGCCTCATATTCCTGATCCATATACTGTAAGAATTACACCAGATTTAGTAGTTTTCAAACTCTGCTCCCTTAAACCCTAAGAGTTCCAGAGAAGCACAACAGCAAGATTTGGGAAATAGGTAGTGTGGAGCCCCACAACTTCAAAAGCCGGGGCTCCTCTGTTTTAGTCATTCGAATTCCGTATTTGTTTGAAGAATGAGTACCACTGCTAAAGACGTTTTGACTAGCTGATCTTCAAGGTTCCTGCAGGTTCAGTTACTCTATCATTATCCTTTAGAAATTTATGAGATGTATTTATTGAACCAAAGTAGCAGAAGTAAGAATATTAATGAAGGCAACAAATAATAAATCTGAGGAAACTGAGTAATGGGGAAAACAGTGTGGACTCCTCATGAGATGCTGTAAAGTGACTAAGAGATGTTGGTATATCTGATATTTAGAGAAAAGGTGAAACCTCTGTTACCTGAATCTTATTTTGATAATTTGGCTGATCGTGATCATGGGAGCATAGGCTGGCACAATGACAACTAGGCTTGTGGACCAAGAAGAAATATTATGATAGGAATATTATATACTTACAACCAGAAGACAACTAAAACAAACAATTATTTAAACACTGCGTGTCGTAGGACTTTTCTTGGTGGTTAGTGATTTCAGAAAACGTGTCCCTTCCAAAGCAAATGTCACACTAAAATTCTACGTTGGTGATCACTGTGTTATTAGAAGTGTATGTAAACTCAGACACTCTTGGCTTGATGGGTTTGAACAGTGTATTTAAGTAAAAAAGTTACGGTGTTCCCTCTGGTCATAAAATCTGTACCGATTAGTGAGCCTCTAGGCCATGTTTATGGCTTGGATTGGCCCTATGTTTAGTTCTCCTCATTTTCAGCTTTCTGAAAGCAAAGGAAAACCTATAAACATATGTGAATATATAAAAAGAATGGTAGCATCTGTTTATGTGTAATTTTGATAATGATTAATATGCAACAACAAGGGCTGATACCCCTTATAGGCTTCACATATGGTGTGAGTTGAAGGCCACCCAATGATTTTTCTCTCCAATTATATGTCCCTTCCACCATTCAGAACACTCACTATTGTGCCATTGTATGTGTGTGTGTGCACGTGCACGTGTGCGTGTGTGTGTGTGTGAAGGTATAATACTTTCACTGCTGAAATATGTTAGCTTGAAGTGATATCACCCATTAACACTTCAACATGGATTAATTTATCAGATTACTTTCAGAGAGTTGGTTCCAGGGGTATTGACACTGGGGTCTACTTACAATTCAGTCAGGATGGAATTCAGAAAGGTCTGCAGAAGGGAGGGGAAATATGCATCCACACACGGACCAGAGTGAGGAATGTTGGGAGCCAGGAAGCCCTACTGGGCCCAGCAAACGACAAGATGTTGACCAAAGGAAGGGTGCACATATCAAGGGGGAATACATAGCCTAAACTTGGTCCTGTCGTGAGCTAGTACAGTGCCTTGTACATAATCCATCTTCAGCAGATGATAGTTAAATTATTTTTGCCCTAGGATGGTTTTGGCTAAAACTAAAGTTAAGATTTCATGTTAATTATTTTGTTATTAAAAAAGGATTTGTACATGGCTTATTTTCTAAAATCAAGTTTCTTAAAGAGACATGATTTTCTGTTTTAAATTTAACACATTTTGCGCCAGCAAGATTCTTTTTAAGGGAAAACCCTTCATATATAAAGCATAATTATTCCTTCAATAGGACATTTTTTATTATAGCCATTGAATAACACATCTGCTGCAAGGATGTTATTTTTTTTTTCATCAATCCATGTGCACAGCTCTGATTAGAAGAGGTAAAAGATACACATTGCCTTCAAATAGTGAATCTCCTTCATATGATTTTATTTTGTTATGACAGATTTTATTATGAAAGCTTTGAATAGCCCTCTTTTTAAGAAAATACTTTTTAAAAATGTAATTCTCTGTCTCTGTATGTTACAGTGACTATTGATTTCAGAAAAAAAGTACCTTAAGAGCATCTTTCTCCAGTATTAATATCAGTATTGCTCCACAAAACATTTTATATCAAGGTCTCCTGAAGAAGAAATTTTAATAAGCCTCCTCTCCATCCTTTTTATTCTATAGGCTTTATTCACATCCGCTGTTTTCAGAACAAGCTCACAACTGTTACAATATCTTTATATAGTAAAACCTGAAGACAGTCCTCAACCGAGGTGTCTTGGTTTAAGCTTTCACGCCATTGTTATTTATATCACTGTTCTGATGTACTCATTAAAAATATCATATCCACACAATAAAGCTTAAGAATAAGCTTTTAAAAAAAGTTTTAAAAATACATTTTCACCAGGCATATTCCAAGATTTGAATTAACCCTTTCCTGTTTGTTTCCAGGGCTACAGCAACACACCGAGGCCAGGTTATTTTCAAAGATGCTTTAGCCCAGCAGTTGTGTGAACAAGGAGGTAAGAGTCATATTTGATTTGTTTGTGTTACGTCCAAACTATTCATGATAGGTCCTATGTTCCATACCAAGTAAGCATTTCATTATGATGACTTAATCATAATGCTTTAAAAATTTAAGTATTGACCCTTCATATCACTAATACTTATTTATTTAGTAATTACTAACAAAGATCTATAGACTTCTGAAGATACTAAGTGTGAGCAAAAGAAAATTTATTTTCAGAATTTTTTTCTAATGAATTACCTTTAGTTATTCTGGAAGTACAAATCTTAGTCGTAATTGTTAAATTCCACAGAATGTGCTTGCTTAATTTACCACTTAAATGTCTTGTCAGCTTTGTTGAAAATGTTTCTGATTATTGCTTTTAACATTTGATCATATTATACACGATTTTGTGTACAGTATCTATGGGTCTGTTTCAACTGTGTGCACTATTAATTTCAGACTTGTGTGGCTAGACATTGTATCAATTTAGATTAAATTTTACATACTGTCAGATGTGTATGACCGGGATGCACACACATGCACACACAAACACAACACAATGAAAAAGTTAAAACCAGGATCCACACTCCGATGCTCATTTGTTCCCCCTGTCCGTTGAGTTTCCACCCTACCTTGTGTTTCCATTATAGCATTTACCACTTCAGAGAGAATTTTTCTCTGAAAAGGGGTGGGTGTTGCCCTAGACAGACTGAGCTTCTCAAGTATGGGGACAATGCCTTAAGGGGCTTTGGTTCCCCAGATGCTGACATAGAGCTTACCATTTAAGTCATTCTAAAAATCTTCATAGATTGAATACAAGTTTGTCTCAGCCGTACATACATTCCTTGATTTCAGCATCTTGATAATGAAAACATTTGATGTCGGTCTTGGTAAATGTCATGCCATTTTCATTGTTTATTGTAAGTATAGTATTAATTTTTGTTTAAAATGACATTTGGGGGAAATTTGTTAACTTTTAGAATTATATTAATGAATTTAAAGGAAATTTTTATTAATTATCTCTTTGCTAAAGAATATCTGATGGGCTTTGGAGAGAAATGAGGAAAAATTATATTGGTTTTTGAGATACCTAAGAAAATACCATATATTATTATATATATCACAATATGACTTTATCTAAGTAACATGATGCTTAATGATTATTAATGGCAAAATCCTGATTGTTTACACACATAGTCCTTGAATTATAAAACTTCATTCTAGTTATAGTTTCAAACATACTATCAGTATTCCTGGGTTTCACAGATTTTTATCCTGTGACTTTTGAGAATACAGATACTAAATTGTGCCTTTGTAGGTAGGCTCGAGAATTCGATCATAATACAAATCTTCTTCCAGACTATGAAATTGCTCACATTATTGAAAACATAGAATACCACATAGCGGTGAGCATTAATATCCTGGAAAATTTATAGTGTCAGAAAAAGAAATGTCTAATTTTATTAACACTTACCATTGTCTACAAACTAATTTCTTTTAAGCCTTAAATTTTTTAGTCTTTTCTGTTATAAATGAATTATTGGGATTGGGAGGAGGCAAATTATTCTTTTCATTTAAAATGAAAAGAAAAAGCCGAGAAAAACCAATGGGAAAACCCTCTCAACCAGTGAGGAAAAGAAAAATGCCTTCTATCATAGTATTACACATGGGCATGATTTAAACGATGGTAGATGTGCATGTTATTAAAAATGCTGTACAGCCCAGGACCAGAAGAAAAACTCTGAGCTTTTCAATAGCATCTAACTCATTGAAATTATATCAATCTATCCAAGATAAAGTGAAAAATAATGCTAACAAGAGTGCAAGAGTGATGGCTTTCTACTGTCAGGAAATAATAAGGAAAATAATTAGTGCTATAAACTATATATTTATTCTGGCCTTATCTATTTTTAATTAAAACATTAATTGTCTCCTCAAATAAAGTAACATTTTATCATGTAATCATTTTTATATATTGGATAAGGAATATCTAATGTATTTATTAGAGGAAAAACAATTGCAGTCACCATACATCACAGCATCATGCCTTTCCATTTTAACACGCTCAGTATATTTGTTGATTTTAATTAAACAATTCAAGCAAAGTGAACTTTTTCCTGTGGATCCTGAGGATATCTGTTATTACAAGACTGTACTGCTTGCTAAACATATTGAAAAAGTAAAAGGATTAGAAAATGTACTCGTTATGTCTTAGAGAGTCTGTAATCCTAATCCCTTTTCTTATAAAACATTAGTTGAAACTCTTTTTTTCTTTTTCTTTTTCTTTTTTTAATTTTTTTATTTTTGAGACAAAGTCTCGCTCTGTCACCCAGGCTGGAGTGCAGCAACGCAATCTTGGCTAACCACAACCTCCGCCTCCCGGGTTCAAGCAATTCTCCTGCCTCAGCCTCCTGAGGAGCTGGGATTGCAGGTGCATGCCACTGCACCCGGCTAATTTTTGTATTTTTAGTAGAGACAGGGTTTCACAATGTTGGCCAGGCTAGTCTTGAACTTCTGACCTCAGGTAATCCGCCAGCCTCAGCCTCCCAAAGTGCTAGAATTACAAGCATGAGCCACCACGCCCGGCTGAAAGTCATTATTCTGCAAAAGTGTATACAACACCCGCAAGACCTCTGTCCTAGCTCACAGTGCTAAATATGGAATGAAAGTGAAAACGACCCATTTCTTGTTCTTGAGGAACTCACAGGCTAAGATAAAAATGACAGATCTATAGATCACAGAGGTAGCTAAGTTTGCTTGAAGGTGTTAGGAAAGGCATCCCAGGAAGTCAGACCTGAATGGCCAGTGATGTTTAAGAATAAAGGAGAGGAGGCCAGGCGCAGTGGCTCATGCCTGTAATCCCAGCACTTTGGGAGGCTGAGGCGGGCAGATCACTTGAAGTCAGGAGTTTGAGACCAGTCTGGCCAACATGGTGAAACCCTGTCTCTACTAAAAATACAAAAATTAGCTGGGCGTGGTGGCACAGGCCTGTAATCCCAGCTACTTGGGAGGCTGAGGTAGGAGAATGGCTTGAACCTGGGAGGCGGAGGTTGCAGTGAGCCAAGATCGTACCACTATACTCCAGCCTGAGTGACAGTGAGACTCTGTCTCAAAAAAAAAAAAAAAAAAGGAGAGGAGAACCATCTATCTCCTCCTTCCCATTCTCACTGACCCACTTTACATCAGGGCCCAGCAGTGCCTCCTTTGGGAACTGCCAAATATCCTCCTTCATGATTTTTCTGCTCTTATTTTCATGGTGCCTTTACAGAGCTGCTATAATGAGCTTTCTAAAATGGAAATATGCTTCTTTCATTTGCCTGCTTAAAACCCTTCACTATGTCAATTGGAAGCAATAGTTTATCTTCATAGTAAAATTCCTACTGCTTATCACACATGGAAGGAAAATCCCTTACAGTCTGGCTTCAGTTTGTCTCTCCTACCTCATTTCTTGTCATCCTCTCATTTTTACCTTAAAACTCCCTGAATGCACCTCACTGTATCAACCTGGTGCTATCTGCACCCTATACTCTCCCAGTTTTCCTTGCCTGGGCTATCCTTTTACGTTCTTTTGTTCTGTCTAACTCGGGCTCTCAGACCCTGCTTACGGTATTACTCCCTCCCTCTGGAGAAAATATCTCTGATTCCCTCCCTCTTCCCCTCAAGCTGGTCTAGACAGCCCTCATACATAACTCTCTACAGAATTCTCAAGGCACGTTAAATAGGAACACTGTCAACACTGTTATGTGCAGACACCACTCCAAGCACTCTACAAACTCATCTAATCTTCACAGCAACCCTCTGAAAAAGAAACTATTATTATCTACACTTTGAAGATGAGGAAACAAAGGCACAGGGAGAGCAACTACTTGTGCATGCATTCATTCATTTGACAACTGTTTATTGCATGTTGTCATAAGAACATCATCACAATGCCTTGTCTGCCATGAGATACATGCTCCTTGAGGGTAAGGGCAGTGCTTTTTTCCTACGGAATTGCTAAAGCTTCTCACAATATCTGATGCACAGTATGTACCTCATAAATGTTTGTCAAATGAATGAGCAAACAATTAAACTACAATAGTCTGATAGATAAGAAAGAGGAGGCTAGCCAGTAATTCATTACAGCTAAACCATGAGACCTGGAAAGGTAAGTGGAAAAGATCATGCAGGGCCTTCTGTTAATGCTCAGGGACTTAGGCATTCTGCAGGCTGTGGGAAGGAAGCAGGAGAATGATAGAACAAGTAAAGAAAACCTAATGGGGGTTGGGGGTGGAATGTGTTGCAGAGTTGTTGACAGATTAAAGGCAGACGATGGACAGCAGACAAGGGAAGACAGATTATTGTGAAACGAGAACTAAATGCTGGGCAGTTTAAAGTTGAGGCTTTGAAAAAACATGATCATTATACATTATATGTATTATTGTGATTAGATCTTGGAGGCCAGAAAGAAGGGGGTATGTTAGAGAGACCTAGAGAAGGTATGGGGGTATGGGTGAGGACAGGGAGGAAATCTGGGGCTACTCTGTCACTTCTGGCCTTGGTGACTGGGTGGACATTGATGCCAGGAACAGAGAAGAAATGAAGAAAATGTTAGAGGTGTTTGGAAGAAAAGATAATCAATTGCACTTCCACATGTTGGCTGTGAGGGAGTTGCAGAGTTCTCCAGCAGCCTGCTGAGATGTCTGGTTGTAAAATACATGTACCAGCATATTAAAAATTATTGAAAATTGTTCATGGATTTTCATGTAAGCTGTAAGGAGTCCCCTTAATGTTCTTGGAACATAGAACAGGTTTAGAGATTTTTAAAATATATCTCTGAGGTTCCAAGTAATCGTAAACACATCCCCATCTGAGTTCTGCTGTCATGTCATGGTGCAGACAAGGAGTTAGAGTTTTTCCATCTTTAGTCTGGGGTGCAGGGTTGGCTGGGCTGTATACCCTCAGTTGTTTTGAAAGTAAAAGATGCTTAGGTTAATTCACTAGCTATAAAACAAAAAAAACTGAAATTATTCAATACTTAGTACTAAACAAAAATTACTTAATGCTTACCATGTGCCAGACTCTGTTCTAGGCTAGGTCTTGGAATATGCCAATAAACAGAGCAAAGATCTCTGCTGCCATGAAGCCTACATTGCAGTGAAGAGGAGACAGACAGTAAATATGAGACATAAGAAATGACTAAATGTGGTACCATGTTAGAAGGTGGCAGGTGTTGTAGGGGGAAGTAGACCACTAAAATATAGCAGGTAAAGAGCGTACAGTTGGGTGGAGGGGAAAGAGGCTGATTGCAATTTGGCAGGTAAGGCAGGTAGACTCACTAAGAAGGAGACATTAGAGCAAAGATCAAGAAGGGGATAAAGGAGTTAGCCAAGTGACTATCTGGGGAATTGTCTGAAATGTCAGTAAGTGATTTTAAAGATAAACATCGTGGTGTTTTTTGAAGTACTGTTAGAGAGGACCAAAACAAAGAATAGAGACAATATCAGAATAGACTAAAAACTTGAAAGGAACTAGGAGAAATCAGTTTTTTTGCAGAAATTATTGCTGAACTACCTAAAAAGAGCTGCAGACCTAATATGTCTCTCTCTGAACCACATGAGTACTATTGAAAATGTTAATGTGAGTGTGGTATATATAGACTTAGGATGAGGACTAGTATTTGAATTTATGCTGTGATCATGTAACTCTAGGTTCCTTATCTGTGGATTAGTGATGTAGCTAAGCAAGTTAACTTGACAAAATATACAGTACTTATGAGTGGCAGGCCTAGAATTCCAGTCTCTGGACTCACAGCCCAATGTTGGTTTGATTATACCAAGTAGATTCTTAAAGTTAAAAAAAAAAATTAAACATTAAAAACCCTCAGGAACCACAGCCCTAATAAACAAGATTATTGCTACTGCCTAAATTCCCCGAAAACCTTGGAAAGAACACATATACTCTTTGGTGCCCTAAATCTACACAGTTAAGGAAAAAGTGATGTGAGCGCATCAGTATTACTGCCACTGGTCCAGCAGCACGCACACATCACATTGAAGATGGAGTGGGGAAAATAATCGTGTGTGTGTATATTCATTGGCCTGTGGACTTCTTGGCATACCCTCTTCAAACACACACATTGATTATTTAGCAAGACCAGATGGCAGGCTTAGTGGCCTGACAGCAGTCATGCCCTGTAGTGCCCCCAAAGGGCGCGTGCCATTTATAAACCACCCTGGAATTCTCTGTTGTTGTGTTGATGGAAGTGGCTATAACTAAAGGCAAACGTTTTATGTCAGGAGGAAAGAGGTCAGGCTTACAGCTGGCGCAGAAAACCTTGACTGCTTTCTGCCAGGCTCAGCAGTTTTTCAGCTGTTCATCACTCTCAGAACAGTGAGTGGTAGAAAGTGTGGCTATGCTCTCTAAGGGCCCTTGGATCATGGTGGTAGGCAGCATATATGCTTCATCCCAAATGCAAACTCTTTGCAATTTTTAAATCACTTGTATTAAGGATTGGTGAAAGTTTACACTGTGAGATGGAGAGGGGAAGAGGAGAGTTTAACAAGCAAGTCCATAAAGTGAATGGGGTGTTTAACCTCCTTTGATATTTTTTAGCACTTTAAGTATAACTTTGTACCCAAATATTGTAAAAATTGTAGATCAGATCTACCAAAATCTTCTCTTGGCTATCCTTGGTTATTCAACAGTTTATATTACTAAATATTTTTCCAATACCCTGAAATGCAAAGTCTTTATTAATTCAGACTTGTTTTTCTCTCATTGTTAGAATTGGGTTTTAACATATGTACTTTAATTGCTGTAAAGAAAAATAAATACTGATGTATTTCACTTGAATGTGCCCAGTGTTAAGCATTTGCTAGTCGAAGACATCTGTGCTCCCCTTGGCTATTTTGTAGCTTATATTTCACTTTAGTGGTTATGGCTCCTGTTCATGACATCCCTAGGCTTTGTGATTTATAAACAAAGAGAACTGAATTAACAGGATCAGGGAAAACCATCCAGAAACCCCCGATCTTGCTTCAAGGTCTTACAAACTACCCAACAAAGCGAGAAACTAAAGCCCTCCTGGGGCTATGGCAGGCAGAAAGTATCCCTAAGTGATCTGAAGACAAGCATATTAAGGGGAATGACAAAGAGCTGATTCACATGACCATAGTAAAATTTCTTGCTAGTGACTCTGGGGGTGGGTCTGATTATTCTTTTGATTTCCTAAAGAATGGTATTTTGGACTGGTGCTGTTTATCCCAAGGTGATTGAACATAGATTTAAACAGCCTTCTTTTCAGTTCTGAGGGCTATATACATTTCCACTTGACAGCTTTATCTAGTCCAAAGTCAAAATTCCTAGATTTATGCCCAAGAAGAATTTTGCATTGAGTTATTTTGGGTGCCCATGGAAGAATTCTTTCTACACATGCTGCTGTATAACCTGCTTGATTCCTCCATATTTTGAAGGACAAAGACCAAATTTGGATCTATACAATCACTTGGGGAGGGAGAGCAAAGCTGTTACAAACATACATAACTCATAATTTTGTTTGGCTTGTGAAATATTATTTTATGCAATTTATTAATCCAACGTTATTTTTAATGTACATGTGAAAATTCAGTTGTTTCATGTAAAAATTAATGTAGTTTTTTTATAATCAAGTTTTTAAGAGTTGGAGTTCATTGGTATTAATATATATTGTGCTGTATCCCCAGTGGGCATATGTGAAACACTGTGCTAGACCCAAGGGGAGGTGTGTGGCAACATAAGGCAGTCTCGCATTCCATTGCTAAGAAGCTTATAGTACAGATTTACTAATGCAAACCCAGAAGAGAAGGACCAAAACTCATTTGCAGAAAAATATAAACGTAGTGGAATGGTGTTCCTCTCATCTCCTTTGAGGGCTTGCTCCAATAATTGTGCTTTCTCTTTCTCATAGCTTCAGTGTCTTCCTCTTCAGTGGCCACCTCCTCCTCTGTGCTTAAATATGCTGAAGCCACTGCTACTTTCACAAATATTTCATCCTGAATTTCTACTACCCCCAGCCGTGTTTCCTTCTTACACTCCAGCTTCTTGAAAGAGCAGTGATGTCGCCAGGCTTTCCTCCTAACCCTGCCGTCTGGCCTCTACCGCCAGCACTCCCTGGAAACCATCATCCTCAAGGTCACCGATAACTCACTAGGGTGCCAACTAATCCAGAGGACTCGGATCCTCACCCTACCTGACTTCTCTTTTCTTTCTCAGTTTCCATAATGAGTTGTTCTTCTTCCCACATCACACATTCTGGGGTTGGGCTTCTTTTTGCAATTTTTTTTTTTTTTTTTTTTGAGAGGATTCTCACTCTGTCGCCAGGCTGGAGTGCAGTGGTGCAATCTCGGCTCACTGCAAACTCCGCCTCCCAGGTTCAAGCAACTTTCCTGCCTCAGCCTCCCGGGTAGTTGGGACTACAGGCGCCCACCTACACACCCAGCAGATTTTTGTATTTTTAGTAGAGATGGGGTTTCACCATGTTGGCCAGGATGGTCTCAATCTCTTGACCTTGTGATCCACTCGCCTCAGCCTCCCAAAGTGCTGGGATTACAGGCCTGAGCCACCACGCTCAGCCTTCTTTTTGTGCTTTTATATTGTCCCTGTTGAACTTACTCACACCTATAATTTTCATCTCCCTAACTCTCCACTTGCTTGATGCTTATACAAAGAGTCAAGAAGGTAAAATGATTGCGAGCATAAAATTTGCAGTCACCTGCATACTCTTGAGTTAGAATTTCTGCTCTGGCACTTTCTAGCCATGTAATCTTTCTGAGTCTTAATTCTCTCATCTGTAGAAAAGAGAAAGGGATAGTATCAACTTTTTTGACCATTTCATACCATTCCTAAGAACTGGTACAATATTCTGTGCCCAGAAGGAACACCATAAGATTGTGAGGATTATGTCGTGATGAAGTGCATAGCATAGTGGCTAGCACATACTCTGTAGATATTAGCTCCCACTACTATTACTGGACACTACATTTGGGTGTCATTTAGGTACCGTGAACTCAATATATTCTAAACTGAACTTTCCTTCCCCCCAAATCTGTACCCCTCTGTTGCAGTTCTGGTTAGCATCTTCATAATCACCCCAGTCACTAAACAGAGCTCTAGGTAACACATTTCTTTGCTCATTACTTTTTGTCATCCATGCCTATACCCGGTGTGTCTAAGGCCAATTTACATAATATCTCTTCAACCAACACTTTTCTTTCCATGCCTACTGCCATTTTTTTTTATTCAGGCCTTTCACACATTGATCAAAATGCTCCTGGCCTCAAACCCTATAACTGCCCTCTATTTCCCCCCAGTTTAGCCTGGCTTTCAGGACTTCCCTGATCTGTCCCACCTCTCTCTCTCTCTCCAACCTCATCTCCACATCCATCACCCTCACCTGACACCAACCCCTCTATTTCAGTTGGAATAAGTACTTCCTTCATCAGAAATGCCATCCTGACCCTATCACTGTAGCTCATGTATGCCAACTCCTTTCCCCAGTGTACCTTCCTCAATACCTCCTCTGCTGTCTAACTGATGAAGTTGTGCTCATCCTTAAAGATCCAGCTCAAGTCTCTCCTCCTATATCATCTTTATTTAGGTATTGTACACTCTTTTTCACTGATGAACTTTACTAGGAGTAGCTTAACAAAACTCAGAGTTGGATAGATAGTATTTGAGATGATGTTAACTTTATTGCTCAGGGTCCTCTATGAGAAACTACAGAAGAAACTTCTATACAGTCTGTGTGCCTGCAATAACTGTCCTTCTCCTGAACGATATGTGTTCTTTAAAGTTATGAACTCTTCTGTTTCTGTAACTTTATGGCTTGAGAACCAAATTGAAGTCCTGAGGGGCATGTATCTTGCATACATATCTCAACACGGCATGTATTATTTTTCTACCCTCATTTGTCATCTTTGATTTCCCCCCCTTTATTGTCTTGTTCAGCTGTCTGCCTTTTTTGTAAGCTGCCTTAAATCTATCTTAGAGCAAGACAGATTGTACAGTTCATCCTTAGGTATGTAAAGGAAAGTGAAAAGAAATATGAAGAAAAGTAAAGGAAGAAGATGACATATGTACAAGCAATAAGGAAGAAAAGGAACAGAGGAGATGATTAGAATTTTCTAACAACAATGGTTTTAGTAATATTGCTTGCTGATCTTATCAGAACCCATTCAACTAGCATTTTTGGAACTGCCATGTATGAGACATTGTGCTCAGCACTGGGAATGCAGAGATATTCAAGATAGAGTCTCTCTACTCACAGGAATTTGCAGTTTGATCAACTCTAATAGCTACTATCGCCCTTAGGATTATGACTGAGATAAAGAGAAGAAACTTTTCCCCAAAAGGGACCCTTTCCTCACCCATGGGAAATTAACTATTGTAGTTAAGAGTATCAACTAAGCTTCTATGTACTTGAGGTACTAAGCAAAGTACTTCAACATGTGGGTGGGTTAAATGACTAGAAGTTTATTTCTTAGTCATAAACCAGTTTGAGGATGGGTGGTCTAGGGCTGGCAGAGTGGTTCTGCTGTGCACAGCATGTAGCTTCCATATCTAGGAGCCAAGCTGGCTGCTCCAGCACTCACCACCTCCTACAGCAAGGAGGGGAAAGGGCCGAGGAAGCATGCCCATTCCTTTAGGGCATCACCCAGCCCTGAAAGTGACCTTAGTCACTTCTGCTCACCTCATATGGGCAGAACTTAATTCCTTTGTCACAGGAAGCTATAGGGGAGGCTGAGAAATAAAGAAGTAAAAGGAGAATAGACATTGGTAAATCTCTAGCAATTTCTGCTGATGTTAGCAACAAGGTTTCTTCCTTCTCCTCCACTTCTTCCTCCTCCTTCTTCCTGTTTTGAGCCTTATGATTTTCTTTCCAACCTCTAAATGTTACTTAAAAGCCATACATTCTCAGAGTTTGGGTCA
Organism: Trachypithecus francoisi; assembly: GCF_009764315.1. Taxonomy (NCBI): domain Eukaryota; kingdom Metazoa; phylum Chordata; class Mammalia; order Primates; family Cercopithecidae; genus Trachypithecus; species Trachypithecus francoisi. The sequence goes on from NW_022681469.1 coordinate 55,967,088, forward strand.
ATTTATACCTGCAATTTCTCACATCTGCTCCATCTATGAACTTCATCTCTTCAAGTTCTCAAAGGTCTAGGATTTTTTAAAAAGTTGCTACACAGCAACAATTTTTTAAAAATTAAAGTTTGGCCAGGCATGGTGGCTCACGCCTGTAATCCCAGCACTTTGGGAGGCTGAGGTGGGTGGATTGCTTGAGTCCAGGAGTTCAAGACCAGCCTGGGCAATGTGGTAAGATCTTGTCTCTACCCAAAAAAAAATTTACTGGTCTTGGTGCTGCATGCCTGTAGTCCCAGCTTCTTGGGAGGCTGAGGTGGGAGGATCGTTTAAGCCCAGGAGGTCGAGATTGCAGTGAGCCACGATGTGCCACTACACTCTAGCCTGGCCAACAGAGCGAGACACTCTCTCAAAATATAAATAAATATAAAAATAAAAATGTACCAACAATTCAAATGATACTGTTTTGCATTCTGATTTTTCACTTAAAACTTTTATTTATATCATAAGCAAATTTTTGAAAAATGTATGGATATCTCCCCAGAAAAGGTGGGGACATGAGCATGGTAAGACAATGAGCCATAATTTTTAATGTTTAAGGCCCCGTTATTTACAACTCCTATTGGAATCTTATCTGAAAGAGTTCTGTATCTCCCAGTTGCAGGTTATAAAGATACATTTTCATTTTGCTCCTATTTCATTTATTTTAGAATATGGAAGATGATAAATTGTTATGAGACACAAGTTGAGGTGGAAAATCAGAAAGAGAAGGAAGAGAAAAATAATCCCTAATATTGCTGGTTCTGTGTATAATTTAGCTGTCTTTGAGTATTAAGTAATCTTTTATACTGATCATAAGTATGTTCCTGAACACAGGGAGAACTGTTTTCACTCTAAATTTATAACATTTTTGAAAGCTTAATTATCATACTTGAAGGTCAAATGGTGCTATATTGCAATAAAATACAAAAAGTAATAAAGAAATTATTCCTGGGGAGATGAAAGTCTAGGTTCATAGCTCATTAAATGCTGACTTCAGAGCCCATGTCTAATTTGTCATATTTAGCCTTGGAAGTTTAATACATTTGAATTTCAAATTAGGTGAGGAGATACCTGAGGCAAAACTACCTAGGGCCTTTGAATTCTAAAATGATTCAGGAGATATAGTCCCTGTAACGTAATACCTGTATTTGGAAGAATTGCTTGCCATCTATATATAATGCTTGTCTGACCCAAAGGCTTTTTTTTTTTTTAAGTAATCAATAATATTACCTCAAAGCTCATTTACCACCTCCTCAATTCATTTTTAGGCATCTTTTCATTTTTCTGCTCCACATATTTACATCTCCATTCTTTGCACTGAGTAATTTGTTCAACAAGTTGGCTGAAATTTATTAGTACTACTATAATTTGGAGTCAGATGATTACTTTAAAATTTCCATTCAAAATAAGTCAGTTGAAAGAAAAAAACACATCTGTCAAGAAAATAACCTTTGGGGGAATTAAACACAACCTCATTCTTTCTAATATGCCTACTTCAGGCTGCTGTGATCTATGAGATTCTGGCAGGTTCAACTTTTGAAAGAGCATATGCACAGAAATGCTTCTTAAGAAATGAAGCTTTTTTTTTTTTTTTTTAACTTTTAGTGTGTAATTTGTCTCCTGGACAAATTGAATTGATGATGGGAGGAATTTAGGCTTCAATTTAATATTGAGATACCATCTAAGGATCCACGTTTATAATATTTATTTTGAAAGGCCCAATAGTTTAAGCTATTAAAATGTTATTAAGAAAAGTATGACTGTGAGCACCAATAACCAAATGTAGTCACAGAAGCTAATGTGGAGATATTTGCTGCCTGTTTTAGTTTACAGAAATGTTCTAACTTTCATTTCTGTCTGCAAAGCTTAGCTGATGCTAATGTAAGAGAAACTGTCATAAAGATAAGCCACTCATTATAATCTGTGAGATGTGCTAAATAATTGGAGGTAATTTTGGAGACAAAAATATATTTAGTAAATTAAAGTAATGTTCACAAAGTAAGTCTGTCTAATGACAAGCAATACATTAGTTGCACTTTAAAATTTAAAAAGTGAGTAAAAAGTGGTTCTTCTCATACTTCGATGAAGGCCACATTAATTCACACTGAGTGAAAATAGTGAGTTTTTAAAAATAATTTTTCACCTTTCCCAAAGATATTCCTTGGGAAAAGACCTACAACTCTTCTGACTAGAACTGTCTTCAACACAGAGACATGTTAACATATATGAACTAAGAGCTTTCCATCATTTATTCAAAAAAGTATCTGCATGCACTTTTTCTGCTTTCATTTTAAGTGAAAAAATAGTAACCTTGTTTAAAGAGACCAAGAAGCATGTTATTCCTTTGAAACTTTTGGTACTGAATTTACTTGCTTTTATGTTAGGCTCAATCAAGCCTTGTGATGTGAATTGCTTATCTTATGAACTGGGTCTTTCCATGGCTGTTCCATGTAATAATCGTTCACCCTCACTATTTTTTGAATAATTATCTTTATCAAATCTGCACTAGTACAGAGTTATTGTGTTCATTCAAGGCAGTTCCAGTCTTTTTCTTTTGCTAACTTATGGTGATAAATCATTTCAAGAACAGTACAGTTGAATTTTTAAGAAAAGAAGTTCTATAAGCAATCTATTTTTTTCAAACTTTGAAGTACCTTCCAAAAACAATGATTGTTTACTTTTATTCTTAACATGTTTAAACTTATTAATTTTAAAAATCTATTTTTGTCTTCTTTGCATAGTCTGTGAAATCTTAGTAAAATACATATGTAATCTTCAGGTCACTTAATAGTACTCAAGCATCTAGGAAAATGCTCGGCTAAGGAAAGACTTAGAATGTTGCTGAAGCATATCATTGCTGATCTAAATCTTTGTATTTTTCCAAAACATCATCTGGATAGGCCCCACTGGAGAGAGAATTTGGAGGACAAATAACTTTTAAATGGCACTATCACAAACATCAAAAAGAATCTGGAAAAGAAATCATAAGTACACATTTATGAGTGGTTTTGACCTCATAAGAACATTTATTTACTTATCTAGTATGAAAAAATTGTATTATGCTGAAAACTTTAAAGTTTCATTTTTTCCTCATTTAACTGCTCTGCTCTCAAGAGGGATTTGACTTATGAAATTAAGTAGATTCTCATTTATCAATACTTTCCTAGTAAAAATTGCTACCAATTTGTATTGATAGTTTTAAAGAAGTTTGGCTTTTTCAACTAAAAACAAGTCAAAGTAGGCTAGGCTTTCATTCTGAATCCCTCGCTGGAAAAAAAGCTTTTAGAAAACCTGGTGATTTTAGTGAGATTCTATTGTAATTCCTCCATTCTGTTGGCTTGCTTTTACTTGTTTTTTAGGCAAAGTAGAACCTTCATTTTAACTTACCTGTGTAACATTTTATATTTTATCTGTGGTTTTAAGTAAGTTAATTCAGTCCCAGGACATTTGGCTTACTCTTTAAGTTATCATGATATATCTAAAGTCAATTTTAAACTGAATTTCCAATTCAGTCTAGTTACCTGAACTTGATCAAGCTTGACAAAGGATATAGTTTCTGTAATGTTTGTGAATTTCAATGGCATTGTATTTCTGGATAAAGATTACAGAGATGTATGGTAATCAGCTTGATTTATACAAACACTTGATTCCTTATTAAATCATTTATCTTTCCATAAGTTCCTTCCAGCCTCTACATACAGTTTCATGGGTCTCACCAATGAAACTAAAATAAGACCATATTATGAAGCTTCCCCACAGTGATCTCTCTGGGTACAGAACAACTCCAGCCTATGTTCCTCTCTCTTCAATTCAGTGTCCTCTGACAAGTAGCACCATCCCTAGTGCATCTTCCTCTGTGCATACCTTTGGTCGTCTGACCTGATCTTCTTATCACTACCACAGAAATACCTGGAAGAAACTGCGATATCTTTTATACTTCTGTTAAAGGTGTATTCCATCCTATTCTTTCTCTAAAACCAAAACCTACTTCTTTAAGAACATTTCTGTTGTCTCTCATCCTCAGAAACCAAAACTCCCTAGTGTAAGCCATTTGACAATTTTATGTCATTGCTAGATTTTAATCATGCAATTTTAGATTCAAAGGAGCTGAGAAACTGGACAAGATGCAAGGTGGGGTAGGGCATTCTAGGGTCCTGGGAGAGGCAGAAAATCAGTAACAGACCAATAAAATGTTGAGATAAAAACATACGAGCGATCTAGAAAAATTCAATGATTCAATCTAGAGCTAGTTCAATGGCAGAGGAACAGGAAAGGTAGGCTTGGAGATTGCCATTGGGTAAGCACTTGGACAGTTGACAAATGAGGACCTGTCTAGCAAGCATGCATTTTACATTTAATAAAGGAAAGACTAAAGGCCTTTATGCCAAGTTCACATAATATAAGAACTTAATAATTCACTCATAGTCACTGGTATGAGGCAAGGCAGGTACTATCCAAATGGGAGTATACTAAATAATGTTGAACTATATCATTCTTCCTCAGGCTACTTTAATTTTTCTGTGGTGCATTTACCTCAGTAAAAGTAAAAAGATGGTGAACTTCCTACAGGCTTAGAAAATTTGTTTACTAGCTTTTGGTCCATTTTTAAACTACATATGTGTGAATCTTTCTCAAGAAAATTTGTACTTTTCCTTCATTAAGTTTTGCATACTAAACATGTTTCTGTTTTTGAGGAAATAATGTTTAGTTATCTCAAGAGAGTGGACATTTTTGTTAAAATATATTAAAACAAATCTTTCTAACTAGTGATTTACAATATGATGTAAATTTGTTGAGTTAAATTAAATCCAGGTAAATACTGACTGGGTGTTGAAGCTCCCCAGACCACTTATAATAAAGGCTTTTGGACAATGTTATGTGTCTATTCTGTCATTTTTTAAAGGTTTGGATCTTCAATTATTTTCTGAAATATCATAAAATATATTACAACTAAGAAGTAGCTTTCAAATCAATTTATTATTTATTGAGACACTATTACCAGCTTTGGCTGATGTCTTGGGTGGACATATTTTCTGCTTTTGAGGAGCCTATTTCTTCTTCAGAGCAAAGATAAGTACTTAACACAGAGAACAGTTCAGCATGCTATAAAAATAAGCAGTGGATTGTGTTGTTTAAACCAGTGAATTTTAAATCTGGCTTTCCATCAGAATCAGTCAAGGAGGTTTTAAAAAATACAACTTCCGAGCCTCCACCCTCAGAGATTCTGACTCAGTGGGTCTTTCTAAAATGTGATGTAGGTGTTTCAGTAAAAGCTCCCATGTGCCCAAATAATTTAGCAAAAGTAGATGTCCATTTGAATAAACAATTTAAAGTAAAGCATTTTATAACTTATTCCCTTTATTGGGTTGAGGCCTTAATCACCAAAGTCATTTAATGTAAAGTAGGCAACAGTATGTCTGCAGATATTTTGTTATATATATCTAACCACTGTATTGCATGGTAAATATTTCTAATTAATAATTGTCATAACTTTTCCTACATTTAATTTAACCAATTTATTTCAAAACCTGTGAAATAATTTGAAGTTCCATATTGTGTAGACAGGTGTTTTTCCTTTCTTCTTAACACTTTATAACATGAATACAGAGAATCCCTTTTGCAATATAGCTAACATTAGGCATGGTAAACTATCATATCTTAAGAAACAAAACAAAAAAAAACCCTTTGGTCCTCATCTCCATATAAGGTCTCATTTCTCACCTTTGCAGCTAACCTTCTAGAAAGAGCGGTTTGCACAGTAGTTGAGTCTAGACTCTGAGGCCAAAATCCCTGAGTTCATCTATAGACACTCCTTAGCGCAGTGCCTTACTAGCAGGATGTTCTTCATAGATACCAGCTTTATTAAGATTATTTTGGCCTCTCCTTCAACTCTCTTAGCTCTTAAAACTCTTTCTTTTTCTTATTTCCTTAATGGAATGCACTTTTACTCAGTCACCTTTGCTAGCTTGTCTTCTTCCACCTGTCCGTTAAATATACATTTGACTCCACATTTCACTTCTTTCTTTTTATTATCTATTTAGAGACAGGGTCTCACTCTGTTGCTTAGGCTGGAGTGTGATGGTGCATTTTTAGCTCACTGCATCCTCAAAGTCCTGGTCTCAGGTGATCCTCCTGCCTCGGCCTCCTGAGTAGCTAGGACTACAGGCTGCACCACCATGCCCAACTAATTTTTAATGTTTTTTTGTAGAGACGAGGTATCTTACTATATTGCCCAGGCTGATCTTGAACTCTTGGCTGCAAGTAATCCTCTTGCCTCAGCCTCCCAAAGTGCTGGGACTATAGGCATTAGCTGCTGCTCTCAGCTTCACCTCTCTCTTTATACCTTATGTTCTCTCTGATGACTCGGTCTTCCTTTTGTAACTCCACCCCTCCTACTTGATAATGATTTCCTAATTGATATACAGTACAAATGTCCCTCCTAGCTGTAGTTCAGCACTGTGTAATAGAAGTATAATGTAAGCCCCATGTGCAGTTTTAAATATTCTAGTAGCTACATCTAAAAACCGGAAAGAAATAGATGAAATTAATTTAATAATGTATTTTATTAACAGAATATGTAAAATATTAAACATTTTGATATAATGTGGTCAATTTAAAACTACTAATGAGATATTTTACATTTTTTGTACTAAATCTCCAAAATCTAGTATGTACCTTGCACTTATAGCACATCTTAAGCAATATTGGGCTTGTATTAAGAGTTCATAAAATTGACAGTTGAAAAGTAGATCCACATACCCAAGTGTTTCTTACCTGCTTAAAGATCTTCCAGTAACTGAATTGAGTATCAAAAAATCATTTTCCTTTAATGTCCAGATCTACCTTTACAAATGTTTTCATTTTTATTAGAAGAGCTGATTTACCTTTAATACAAAAACATCAGTTTCAAAACTATATCCAAGTATTATTCTTGTGTCAGCATAGTATTATTAACATGGAATTCACAGAAATATTGCATAAATTGAAAAGCAAGTCTAAAATAATTAACATCAACAAGACATTCTTCAAAGTTTTCTTGTAAGTTTTTGCAGACAATTTAGAAGATACTGGAAATTACAGTTAAAATCTTCTGGAGACACAGTTCACGTTAGGAAATTCGTGTGTAAAGCCATTATTAATTTGTATTTTCAAAGTTTCAATTTCAACATAAATTTTCCTCCTTTTCCAGCTAGTTTGCAAATAAACCCTTGTTTTCCTTGAAGCTTCAGATTTGGCTCGTTCATATGCACTGTGATACTAGTGAGAGACTGCATATCATTGTGCCAGGGTTTTGTTATTCATTATTGATTAATTGGCAAGTATTCCTTTTGTTTCAAGAAAATCTTTAATTAGAGTTAATGATTCAGTGAATTTTTGTGAAACTCTTCTCTGATTTAACCAATAAGCGTTGGCACAAAATATAAGATCATTAAATTTATTGTCTTCTATTTTTTCAAGAGTTCTAGAAACTCTTAAAAGGTGAAAAAGTCTGTAGCCGTTTGATTTGCTTAATGTGACCTAAGTTTTGTAACTGTGTTGTGACTGTTTATTACTGGATTTTGCTTTCATTCCTGATCAGTTGTCTTTCTTCTTTCCTCTCTTGATTCAGCTCCAACAGAGGCCACTGTGCACCCACATCTAGGTAAGTGTTTAAGACTCTGATGTCATTAACCTTAGTACCTGATCTACTTGTTTGGCTCTTCTGGCTATGTGAGCAGATGTTATAGAGGCAAGGAAGCTGCCCTTTCTGGTCGCTGATCATTCACTGAAATTAGACTTGGATACAGATTATGCTTGAATACAGAGCCTCCTTGAGGAAATGTTCATGTTGCCCAGCTGGGGGCTCATGCAGGAACTTTCACACCTTTTGGTACCCTCAGCCCTGAGATCCTATTGAGTGTAAGCTTTTGCATTCTAATGCTGAATTTTCCCCAGAGTCCCTTATAATACTAGATGCCCATCATAAATATTAGAGCATAGAGCTAGTGGGTAAGAAGCCATGAATATGGAAGAATTGAAGTCATTTAGGATTTGAGATCTGTACTAAACGAATGTTAAAAATTAGTCAGTGTGGTGGCGTGCACCTGGAGTCCTAGCTACTTTGGGGGCTGACATGGGAGGATCATTTAAACCAGGATTTCAAGGCTGCAGTGAGCTATGATTGAGACACTCCTCCAACCTGGGCAGCAGAGCAAGATCCTGTTTCTTTAAAAAAAAATGGAAATGAGACTGTTTAAATAAATATCTCCTTCTTAAAATGGCACCATGGATTTTTCATACTGTCATGCTCTTAGTGGCCCACAGTTCTTGAGGCAGGGTGTGAACTGGTTAGTATCACAGATTCTTGAACCAAACTATCTGGGTTTATCTCACTTTTACCACTTGCTGGCCACATAATATTGAGCAAGTTACTTAACCTCTCTGTGCCTCAGTTTTCTCATCTGCAAAGTAGAATTAAGAATAGTACCTACCTCACAGGGTTGATATAAGTATTAAATGATTTTGTGTTCATAAAGTGTATGGTAAATAGTATAGTGGTGTTTGGAAGTAAATCAATACACAAACAGATATCCAGTGAGGCTTACCCAATGCCTTTGTAAATAAAAAAGTCTCTAGAAAGCAAGTGATCTTTAAGCATTAATTTTCTCATTTGTGTCAGTGAAGACTTATTTTAAAAGCAATTTCCTACACTATAGTATTTAATAAGAATAAAAAGAAATCATCCTAGCTGGTTGCAGCCTTTTCAAATGTCTCTCACTGTGGGACTTTCCAGGTAGGTCAGTTATTTGTCTCTTGGGCTTTTCCTTTCAACCTATAAACCCAATTAATTTATTTTTCTCTTTGGAAAATCTGCCTTGAGAAGCTCTACTTTTATGTAATGCTACAGCTTGGGGCTCGTCTTACTTGGCAGACAAACCCAAGTGCTTAGAAGCATGCCTTCTGGCAGCCAAGACAGGCTGGTGACCCGCAGTGGCCCAGCCGAGTCTCGCCCAGATTGGGTATCTGAGAGAGCTGTACCCTGTAGGCATCTGAGGCACTGCCTGTCATCGCTCAGAGGAATCATTAAATCACTCCATGCGCAGAACACATCACAGCATTCTCTCCAGTGTATATCCATATTCTCCCTGTTCTCGTGCCTAGGGCTTCGAGTCTGAGCATCCAGTCCTCTCAGTACATGCTGATTCACTGGTTTCCATGACTACATTATGTGCTTGCCTGCTGGCATACCTGGTATAAAGGAGGCAAGGACTGCTATGGGTGGGATGTCACCAAAGAGAATGTGAAAGTATGATTCCTGATATTGGGAAGTGATTTTAATTACCCAGTGAGTTCAGAGAATTACATTTGAGTGAGCCTAAAAAACAAAGTGTCACCTTTAAAAGAAAAAGTTATGAGAGATTTTTGTTAATCAGATAATATTATTTTAATTTTTCCAAAAGACAGTCTGTTAGCTAGTTCAAACAAAATTGTCAAGACTCAAAGAAGTTATAGATAGTAGCTGAAACCAACTTCCTAAGCAAACCATGAATCAGATGAGAGCATTGTTAAAGTACTAAATTAATTTTTATAACATGAATAGAAATAATTATCATTTCTCACACAACCTTTAAAATGAGCACACTTACATTGTAACTGGCCATGAAAGTGATTTTACTTATTCATCATCTATTCAGTGAAAATATGAACTCTACAGTTGGTGAAAATATTGCGCTTGACATGCCCAAAGTTCTTCTAGAACTTCAAAATAGGTATTCAATATATCTCAAATGTGTAGTGATAATATATTTAAAACCATGTATGGCTTCCTGGCATTCCTCCTGACTTCTAAATTGATTTTATTTAGGAATTTTACTTATTCATATAGATAAATTCTCTTTTGCAGTTCTGAAAGAGAAAAAAAGTTAACAAATTTAAAAACATTGAATAAAAGATGAGTGAATATAAGGAAGGAGAGAAAGCAAGCCAGGGCAAGAAGGATAGTGGGAAAGGGAAGAAAAAATGGATCAGTAGCTTACAGCAATTTTAGCTGACAATAAATAGCCAGAATGTTCTATCCAATTCCATGCTTTAAAGTGAGTTAGACACTGACACTGTCTGGGCAGTCTCTTGGAAGCCATGGATGAGTATATGTTGAAATATGGGTATATTAGTTCATTCTCATGCTGCTAATAAAGACATATCCAAGACTGGGTAATTAGTAAAGGAAAGAGGTTTAATTGACTCACAATTCAGCATGGCTGGGAAGGCCTTAGGAAACTTAGAATTATGGCAGAAGGGGAAGCAAACACGTCCTTCTTCACATGGTGGCAGCAAGAAGTGCCGAGCAAAAGAGGGAAATGTCCCTTATAAAACCATCAAATCTCAGCCAGGCATGGTGGCTCAAGCCTGTAACCCCAGCACTTTGGGAGGCTGAGGCGAGTGGATCACCTGAGGTCAGGAGTTCAAGACCCAGCCTGACCAACATGGCGAAACCCCGTCACTACTAAAAATATAAAAATTAGCCAGGTGTGGTAGTGGATACCTGTAATCCCAGCTACTTGGGAGGCTGAAACAGGAGAATTGCTTAAACCCAGGAGGCGAAGGTTGCAGTGAGCCGAGATCGAGATCGTGCCACTGCACTCCAGCCTGGGCAACAGAGCGAGACTCTGACTCAAAACGAAAACAAAAACAAAAACCATCAAATCTTGTGAGAAGTCACTCTCACGAGAGCAGCATGAGAGTAACTGCCCCCATGATTCTGTTACCTCCCACGGGGTCCCTTCTACGATACATGGGGATTATGGGAACTATAATTCAAGATGAAATTTGGGTAGGGACACAGCCAAGCCATACTGATGGAAGACAAGTCCCATATAGCCTCTCCTTGTAGGTTGGTGCTGAATTTGGCCTTCCTGCCTCCCCTGCCTAGTGGCAGCTTCATAGGTTTCCTTTTGGGGTCTTTGGTTTTCCCAACTTCTAGGTTTCTAAACTGCAGAGCTTTTTACCCTTGTCCCTTAGTAGTTTGAGGGACAAAGCAAATATAATCAACTGCTCATTTAAAATTTAGTTTTAAAATACATTATTCTTCATAAATACAGCATGTTGACACTTGTGTTTAGCTAAATATACTGTTGTAGTATATTTCTTTCCTAAATACTTCCTTTTTCTTTTAGCTGAAATACATAGCGACAGCATTATCCTGCGAGATGACTTTGACTCCTACCACCAACTGCAATTAAATCCAAATATATGGTAAGTTACAGAAACATTCCTCACTTTGGTTTGCTTAATGCAACAAATGATGCTGACTGCTCCCTTAAGGAGCAGTTACTTAAAATGAAATTGATCTTTAGTGCTAAGGTATCAGTGAGACTTGTTAAGCTATAGAATTGGGCTTAATGTAGACGTCATATAATGTCTATTATTTGACTTCTCTAAGAACTGAATCCAGGAGCTCCTCAAAGCCATGGGTGTGGTTAGATATTTTTTTCAGTTTTGCAGTATCCTTACATAGAAAATATTATGCTATTATATGTCTAATAATTTCATTTATGCCTAGCATAGAAGGGAAATGGTTTATCTGAAATGACAAATGATTTGAGTCATACTTCCAAATAATTTCTAAATTATTAGGTCAACTCATTATGTATCCTCCAGTCTCTCCTTCAAAAGCTGTTTAAGTGTAACTCTGTGGGATTTTTGAGGGCAAATAAATAATGAACCAAAACTCACTCATTAAAAACTTGTCTAATACATAAATGGATGCCTGAATTTGTTGGTAATTTGTTGCATTTTTGCTGACTTTGAAGAAATAGATCTGTTGACCCAGAGTTACAATGAAAATCAGTCTGCATCATTTGGAACAATATCTGAATTTGGATTTTCTGTTATACTAAATGCTTTTTGTTTGGACAAAAGAGTTCAAGATAAATTAGAAACTCTAATGTAAACTAAGTTCAAGCAATATAATAAGGCTAAAAAGAAAATAATCATTTCATCCTTGAATGTCAGCATATGATATTCATTTCTGTCTTATTTTCACTTTTTAACAAATATTTAGCAATAATCATTTTATTTTTATAGTAATTAATAAGAGGTATGATTCTCTCAAGTAATGTACGGTTTAGTAGAGAAGACACTAAGACCACATCTTTAAAAAGCTTGTAGTACAGGATAGAAATCCTTCAGTGTGACCGAGGGGAACAGACAACATACTAGAGGAATTCCAAAGGAAGGAAAGATGACTCTGGTGGGAGTTTATTGGAGAAAGTTGCCTTTGACCTGAGAGTTGAAATCAACATATAGGTAGAGTGTTGAGGCTTCAATATTACACAAGAAACTTTTATTTCTTTTCTAGAAAGAAATATAGATCTAGATAGTATAAATATAGAAAAAAATATTATCAGGCTAGCCAGAAAGTCTAGTCATAAAGTCTTACAGTTTATATGCCACTTAAAGAAACAGTTTGTCAATAGAACTCTGCTCCCCTAAATATAAATTTTCTTAAATTGAAAATCTTTATTAATAAGAAGCCAAAAAAAAAAAAAACACCTTTCTAAGTACCACTTTACCCAGGGAAAGTTTTTTACTTCTGACATTTTGCTTTTTTATATTCCATTAATATAGATGTTATCATATGATTTGTTTCTTTCAGGGCAAATTCATTTGTGTCAAGCTAATTCATTTTCTTCAGTGAGTTTTCTTGACAAATACAAAATGTGACTATTATGTGGTGCAAATTCTGTTGTTTTTTAAATCAATAACATGTGATTGATTTTTCTTCACCCATTTTCATGACTGATCTGATAGATGCTTTCTTGACCAAAGTTATGGATTTTATGTCTGTTTTACTTAAGCTATGGTTTTTCCTACCTTTTTTAAAAAAGTTTTTTCCTACTTTTTAAAACAATTCTTTTTTATCTTTAAAAGCCAAGTCCTTCTGCATTTTATCAGATATGCTTCAGAGTCATTTTACTTTATCCCTTATTGCCCACAGTCTCCTTCATTTAGCCTCTTTAAGATACAAAAAAAAACAAAAAAACAAAAAACAAAAAACAAAAACTGTGTGAGTAGGGAACGGTGAAACTGTCATTATTTGAGAGATGACTGTTCTGTTAAACAAAAGGCAGCAGAGGCCTTGATGTCAGACTACCCTGGTTTGACTCTTGACCACGCCACTTGCCAAATGAAAACCTTGAGAAAAGCAAAAAGCTGCTTCACATCTGTGAGCTGTTTCTGTGCAGTAAAAGCAGGCAAATACCGTGCTTGCAGCATTCTGTTAATGTTTCAGTATGAAGAGGTCTAGTGTATTGTAGGTGCTCAATACACGTCAGTTTCCTCTCTCCCTTCCTCTCTTTCCCTCCTTCCCTGTCTTTTTCCTTCCCTTTCTCTCTCTTTCTTCTCTTTCTCTCCCTTTCCTTTTCCTCCCTCTTCTTTCTCTCTCCTACTTTTACTTCCCCTCACCCTCCTTTTCTTCCTTCTTCCCTCCCATCCTCCTTTTCTTTCTCTTGTGATGTATTCGTACATTGGACTGTTTGTCTCTTCTAAGCCCAGACATGATGAAAACATTGTTATTATTAAAATAATTTTGAGCTAATTTATTTAACTGAGTCTCCAAGTCTTCCTTTCCCTGCATTTTCATAAAAAACAAATGCCAAATTAAATATATTTATATTATAAAATCTATGGAATATATATAGATCAAAATAGCATTGCAGCAGAATCATAAAGGAGGGAAAAATACAGTGTTAGATGTCTTGAACCCCTTAGAAGCCAATGTAAACATCCTAAAGTCAGGAACAAGCATCTAGTAAAATCAGACATCCCCATGAAATATTTCCAATAAACTAACAAAGCCCTACTTTGTTTTGGAATCTGATAGGCAGTTTTAACTCTCCCGAAGCTTCTATTTTCTTGCTACATGTTTTGTCACATGAGTGTTGTCCCTTATAACATTGTCTTTGATTCTCTTTACCCCAGAAAAGAATCAGAAACCCAGTGCAGCTTTGTAACAGTATGGAAAATAGAATCCTTGTGGCCGACACGGTCCCTATGCCACTGCCACACACCACCAGATAGAAGCAAAGTGCCTGGGTATGCTGCATTTAGCCAAATTCCCATAATCAATACACCACCGAATAATTTCCCTCAAAAGAAAAACTGTGCTACTTATAAGAACATATTCCTCCCATGGGATTCTCAAAGCTTTATATGAATTATTTACTCTGTACTTCTTATTGTTAAGCAAAAGAGAAATTAAGAAACTAGCTATGTCTGTACAGTCTTAGAGAGGTGGGTCAGTTTAAAAGTTAAAACGCTCACAATGTATTTACTTCCATTAACTTTACCTAATAAATTCAACTTTTAATTCTATTTCACATAACTCTTTAATATTCAAGTTTATCTCATGTATTGTATATAAAAAATGAAGAACATAAAATGATATTATTATGAATGAAGGTAGCAGGTAAGTGACTCTTTCAAGTTTTTTATGGCAGTTGGAATAGAAATAAGAAACTTTTTATGTCAACTCAATATTGAATGTACTTTCTGTTCAGTTTGAATATTTGAAATTGTTTAAAAATATAAAAATTTATGTGGTTAAAAGTTCAAATAATCCAAAAATATAAGCAGTAAAAATAAGCCTCCTTCCCACACTAGACCTATATTCTTTCCCCAGGGTCAACAACTTGGGTAATAGTTTCTGTGAGTCCTTCTGGAAGTTGTTTATGCTTATACAAGTGTAGCAGTTATGAATTCTGTCCAGAAACTTGAGTATCAGAGAAATAAAACTTTCTTTATTCTTCCATAACCCAACCTAATTTCTTTATATTCTCCTCCTCCTGCCATGTTGGTGGAAACTTAATTTCAGTCAACTCTGGCTTGTCATCTTCTTTTTTTTTTTTTTTTTTTTTTTGGTTTTTGAGCTTAATGTCAGGTGTCTTATTAGTGCAAAGGCAGAAGATACAATGAGGATGCACCTCTGGTCACCAGCCATCTATCCGTTCCTGCAGATATCCACTGAATCTTGTGTTATCTCATCTAGTCTGGTGACTAGTCCACACAGCCCGGCTTTGTCCCTGTCCTCACCACTGTTACCGAGCAGTGGTTCTGTTTTGAGCCCAGCCTGAGGGCATGGAGACTGTTCTGCTGTTCCGAGTCCTGGGCCATGGGCATCTTTTCTGTGCTGTACTCTGGTGTGCAATTGTGCGATTCTGGTCCTTCTGCCTCCCTCAGATGCAGAGCATAGATTCCTTCTACTCTTTGCCTCCTAGATCTCTCTGGGGCTCTGCTAGGGAAGTGGCCCTGCATATCCCCACTCCCCCAGTGGCTTCTGATTGACTTGTTTGAATGAGAGATGAGAAGTAAAGTTTTAAGGGAAGAGAGTAACAAAATCCCTTCATGTGAATATAATGACAGCTCAGTCTTGATGAGAATGAAGCTTCTACACTTTACCCTGAACCACAAGCAGCTATACCTCTGGAGCTCAACACGAATTGCATCAATTCCAATGTGCCATTGAACCCAAGAGGGTGAGGGAGAGCACAAATGAATGAATACCACTTTACCAGTGCTGTTAGCATGTGTGTTCAATGTGTCTGCACTACTGATGAGAGAGGGCATCAATAGTGCCTTTGTCATACAGCAACAACCCTCCAAAGCCTCCCCCAACAAAATGGGAAGAAAAACCTCATATAACTAAATTCAGGAGAATGTAAGGGACCACAAATACATTTTATTTTATTAACACTTTACTTATGCAGCTACTATTGAACATCGACTACATATACATAGATTCTTTATGAATTAATTTATTACATTGTAATAATAACACTGCCAGTATTTTATGTGAATGGGGAAAATCTGGATTTTTTGAAAAATAAATATACCTAAGAACCAAAAAGTAGAACCATCCCAGATGTTCATCAACCGGAGGATAGATACACAGTGATATGTCCACACAATTGAATACTATTAACATTCAGCAATAAAAAGGAATGAATTATTGACAGTTGCAACGACATAGATGAATCTCAAAAATTTTATGTTGAATGAAAAGATGCCACGCCAGGTGCAATGGCTCTCGCCTATAATCCCAGCACTTTAGGAGGCTGAGGCGGGTGGATCACGATGTCAAGAGATCGAGACCGTCCTGGCCAATGTGGTGAAACCCCGTCTCTATCACGGGGAGGGGGGAGGGAGGAGGGATTGCATTGGGAGTTATACCTGATGTAAATGACGAGTTGATGGGTGCTGACTGAGTTGATGGGTGCAGCACACCAACATGGCACAAGTATACATATGTAACAAACCTGCACGTTATGCACATGTACCCTAGAACTTAAAGTATAATTTAAATAAATAAATTAATTAAATAAATAAATAAATAAAAATACAAAAATAAAAATACAAAAATTAGCTGGGCATGGTGGCGTGCACCCATAGTGCTACTCGGGAGGCTGAGGCAGAAGAATCACTTGAACCCGGAAGGTGGAGGTTGCAGGGAGCCGAGATCACGCCACTGCACTCCAGCCTGGTGACAGAGACTCTGTCTCAAAAAAAAAAAAAAAAAGGAAGGAGAGATGCCAGACCCAAGAATTCTATGAAATCCAGATTAGGCAAAATTAACACGATAGAAATAAGATCAGTAGTTGTTTCAGGGACAGAGAGTTGACTGGGAAAGGGCATGAGGCACCTCTCTGGGGTGATGATTATGTTGTGTATAGTGAGGGGATGTGGATTACATAGATGGATGCATTTTCAGAACTTGAGATCTGTGTATTGCACTGTGTGTAAATTCTCCTCAGTAAAAATTTCAATAATAAGAAGAAAGGCAATGAAAAAAATAAGACATAGGAGATATTTCTGATTCATAACTTGAGACAGAGAAAGAGAGACTGCAAAGGAACTAAAACATGAATGGATTCTAGTTTTCTCAAGAAGTGTTTTACCCTCTAAGCAATTACAAAGTCAGAGAGGATCTGTGTTTTACTTAAGTTATCCCTTTAATGCTTATTTTCTGAAGATCACAGAAGGCATCCAGACTCTAATATCACCAGGCTCTGATGTTCTAGTGGGAAATGTAGAACTATTAAAAAACACAATGATAAATGGCAACTAGATGACAACAGATGTTTCCCCTCCAGCACAATGATAGAACAATAATAATAGCAGAGCTGCCCTACTCAACAGAGATCAGGGAAGAACAGGAGTTACTCCTCAGAAATAGCATCTTAGATACTGGGTTGTGATGCCAACAGAGATGTGAAACATCAAGAAAGTCACAAATAAAGTTGTCTCAGATCCTGTGGTACAAGAAGACCTCCATCAGTTGGATAATGATACAGAAAGGCCCACAATTTACAACAAAGGAAGCTAAAGCCATGGTTGGCATTGCATTGGATTGCTAGAATCAAGAAAAGACTAGAATATTTCCATTTTCATATATAAATGACAATATTACAGGACCAGGGAAATAGCAATCACAGACTCTGCCACATCTGGTATTCTCTTGAAAATACCAATTTTTTGGAGCAATTAATATGAAATCAGGAAAAAGACTGGTGATTTGGCTTACTAACATTCCTTTGAGAAAAATAATTGTCTGAACAACGAGTTTAAAAATACTGAGATTTCAAGATGATTTCCAATTATTCTAACTGGAGCTTTATTTAATAATAGCTTAGCCTATAAATGAAAATAAGTCAAGCAAGCAGTAAAACCACTTTATAGTTCATTAGTATCTTGGACAACCCCCCTGCCATAAATAATAAAAAACAAAGAGGACTCCTCCATTTAGTAGCCAAGTGTGAGAACTACAATATAAGTGGAGTTTCTAGGTAATCAGAAAGAAGTTAGACTGATGAACAAACAAGGGAGAAATAAATTGGATAATAAAAGTATCTCCACTGTACTCAGTATCCAACATGCCCATGGGCAGTGAGCCGGAAAGACAGTGCTGGTGAAAGGGAGCATAAACCTTTCATTTTCTCAAGAGCAAGTGGCTACAGGAAATGGTGAATAGATGAAAAAAAATCAAACACAATAAATATTTTCTCTGATGACGTACCCTTGCCAGAACCTCTAGTGTATCTGTGCATTTTCAGGTTATGGAATTATAATTTAATATTTGGAGTTTAATGGTTCACTATTTTGATCATGTGTGAATCTCTGCTTTTTCTCTAACCTGCTCCCTCTTGATTTCTTCACCACTTTCTACTCTCTCTTACTTTTTCTTCTCTTTTGTTAATAACCTTTTTCTCTTATTACAAAACTCTCCTCTAACTTTCCTCGCTAGCTTCCTCCCCCTCATTTCCCTCTTTTTCTATCATGATGTAATTGCTCCGGGGAAAAGTTTCATCTACAATAGAAAGGTTAACCAGGGGGTGTCCAACTAATAAAATAAGGTGTGAATCTAGAGGTTTATTACTTCTTTGTTTAATTTCTGGTTTAGGTGACAAAAACAAGAGCTCACTCAAAGGAATTAAATGTCAAGTACATTTGAAACAAGTAAGAAAATATTTCTTCAAGCAGCATGTAGTGCAATTTACCATAGTAGGAGGTCAGAATATTGTGTGCAGTAGTAAGATTTTAGAGGTGTTATTTTTAACCTAAATAACGTTTGTCATTCGCACCTGTTAACGAAGAAGAGATCAATTTTTTAACTCCCTAGTGAAATAAGAAGAGTTATCTTACCTTCCTCAGTGAAAAGTAATGAGAAAGAATGAGCTATAAATGGAGTTTGTCATTTTCACATTTACAGCATGTGTTAGCTCCTTAGAAAAAAAGACATGACATAGTTGAAGGTAATATTATTCTCAGTCTTATATAATGAACTTTCCTTGCTGCTTCTCTAAAAAGATTCCACATTTACAAAGGGAATAGGATTTAAAAAAAAAAAATAAGCTTGATCTTTCATTTCTTGAAAATGGTCATGTAAATTGCTTAGAAGTATATAATGTTTTATTATAAAACATTATCTATATTGTAAAATATGGTCAGAAGTTGAGTATTTGGTTGTTGAGGTTTGAATGGAAGGTACAAAGAGTTCTGGTGTCTCAGAATAGGTCAGCTGACAGCCCAGCTACCAAATGGCCGGCAAGATCTCATTTACTTTGATGAATTCATCAGTCCTTGATCTGGCCTTGCTTTGCAAGTTCATACCTCAGATTCTTGTTAGCACGGGCAGTGTGATCTGTACCTGGGGTTGCAGACACATTATCTTTGGGTCAGGAAATTACAAGAAACTTTTCTTTTCCTTTTTCAGTTTTAAAGAACCTTTAAATAATCAGAACAAAAGTTAAAATTACCCAAATATCTCCATTTGGAAATGCTGGTGAATGTGGCTCAGAAATGCAAGCTTATAGAATGTCAGATTGCTTCTGGTGGAGCTGATCATCAGACACTGACCCCTTCAGTGGCAATACATTATGGAGAGATAATATGATGTCCTTGGTGTTGAGGACAAATTACATGTATCTCAAATGAGAATTTGATGATAACTGATTGTCAGTGAGTTTCCAGGTGATTAACTTGCTTCAGCAGAGTACCTGACTACAGGCTGAGTGATTTCACTATGATCTAAAAAGAATGAGTCATGCCATTAGACTGCTCTTGAGAAAACAATATTTCATTTATTTATTTACTGTTATCAGGATGATGTCACCCAACAATTCATAAATCTCTGGTTGTGCAAAGGAGCTCAATTTTCTCATTCATCCTCCTCCTCTTTCCTGCATCCTGAGAGCCTGTCTGAGTCACTGCTCTGTGGGGACCCCAGACTACGGGGACATTTCACCTCATCTTCTTCTGTGCCCGATGAATGGTGGTTGAGCATATTTTCTTGCCTAATAATTTAAAAATCAGGATTAAAAAGCACCGTTATATCTTCAGAAGTATACTCTCTATTGTTCAAAGGTATCATCACATGTAATTCTTTGTCCCTCGAAAAAAACAGTCACCTGAATAATAAATAGCAAAAACTAGAGAACTAATACCAAAATAACAAGCTTGCAATTTGCCAAGGAACTTGTTACAGTGGAAGACAAAACCTGTGTTCAAAGCATTTGTTTTTCTTTTATGTTTATGATTTGATCCTAGTTTTTTTGGTCAGCAAGTACCAGTCTTTATATTTACTGATTCTTTTATAATTTTGTTAGTGAAAAAAGAGATAGTGTACATATGAAATAGATTGTGATGAATTATCTAAGAATATATATAGCCAAAGGGGTACTGAATTTGATTGTCATGTACTTCAGTCCAGTGAATTCACTCTTAATGTTTTTTATGAAGTAGTCCATTCATCTCTCTACTTTTTATACTTTTTTATCAGCAAAAAAACTATCGTATAAATGAAAAAACAGTTTTTAAGAAAAGTTATTGTAAATGTTCAAAATAAATGTTCACAGTAAAAATGACAAACATTCCTTGAAATGCACATTGTTTTTATAGAATTGGAATTTTTCCCTCACTAGCTGCATGAGGCAGAGTGGGAACAATACTGGACAAGAAATCAGGCAACCTGAATTCTAGTCCTGTTTCATCGTCGTAAGGGAGTGGTGAGATGCGGTGATATTTCAAGTTCTCTCTCACTTGATGATCTGTAAACTCAAGTAATAGATAAGCTTCATGTGGAACCTAAGCATGTGATAAATTGGTTCAGAGAAGGTTTAATAAGTTCAAGCTTTCAAAGGTTTTTGAGGATTGCTAGTATTTCCCTTAAAATATCTTTTTATCATATTGTTCATGGCAAAATATATTTTTGAGGTGGACAACCCATATGATACGCCAAGGTATCTGGCAGATTCTTATGTTCTGTTTTTCATATTGGGAAATATAAAAGGGGAAAAGCATTCTTAGATTAGAGAAACATTTAGTATTACTTTTACTATTAGGCAGAGAAGCAATTCATTTATAATCCTTAGGCTGGGAGGTCACATTCCTTTTCAAATTGAACAACAGAAGTCTGTTTAACTGGGATTATTGAAAACTTCCTTCTTCCCACAAATCTCTGAAGAGTATGTTACCTAACTTTACAAAGCCCAACATTTTCCTGAGAAAATGAGAAAGTAGAAAACATTTAATTGTGAGGTTACAGATTTGCATGTCAGCAATAAACAACAGCAGTTTTTGTTTTTGTTTTTATTTTTGTTTTACACTGAGCCTAAAGAAAATTGAACCACTCATTAGCCAGCAAATCAAATCCTAGTTCTTAGGAACTCATAGAACTTTTCCATAAAGGAAGAGTAGAATTTCAGATTACTTGTGGTCTTCACAGAGAAAATTTTGGGAGTTAAATACCTCACTCCACTCAACCAAGTTAAATTGTTAGACACAGAGGCATTCTGAGAAAGTGAGGAGGGTAGGACTGAAAGAGCACTTATGCATTTAAGTATTGTTTCAAATTCTGGGGTGAGCCAGGAATTATTTTTCTTGGAATTTGAATGTTTATTTATATCCATAGGTTTTTAAAATTCACCTCATCTTTCTGGCAGGGGTCACTATTCTCTTCTTGGAAGCCATGACCACCAGTTGCCCTCTGTACTGTCTTGCCTGGTCTCCATCAGGATCATTGTGTTCATCATGAAATTATGATTTATCTTTCCCTTTATCATAATGGTATTCATATGTGTAGTTGTACAATAGTTAACTTTATTGGTAGAAAAAATATTAGGAAGATCACGTTAATGGGCAGCACAGATTAGTTAAGAATATGCATAGAGAGGAACCCCACCACCAATAATCATGAAGAAGTAAATGGAGAAACACTTGGATTGATACACACTGAAGGATTATGATGATGGTTAGAGCTTTCCAGAAACCAGACCACGGGCAATCTGGTTGTTCCCCAGGGATTCATTCTTGGACCTTTTCTCTTTTTACTTTGTATATCCTCCCTTATCCCCAGGCCCCTAAAGATAAGCACTCCCATGATTTCAACTAGATCCTAAACTGTCCTATCAGTCCCAATCGCCTTTCTCTGAAAGTTCAGCTGATCATCTCCAATTCTGAGTGTAACCAGAAAGCAGGCAGTTTCCAAGCCCTCTAGTTCTCTAGAGTTGTGTTGTCCAACATGGTAGACGCTAGTCACGAACGGCTGTGGAGCACTTGAAATGTGGCTAGTCTGAACTGAGATGTGCTGTAAGTATAGAATATACCCCACAATTTGAAGACAGTATTTTAAAATGTAAACAGTGTAATTAATAATTTTTATATTACTTACATGTGAAAATATAATTTGAATATATTGAGTTAAATGAAACACTTTGTTAAAATTAATTCATTTCTTTTTAATGCAGCCATTAGAAGTGGAAAATGACAAATGTGGCTTACATTAGGTTTTTATAGAGCAGTAGAGGGTGTCCACTTTGCTCCATCTCACCTTATTTCAAGGCACCATTGTATCTTACTTGAGTTACATTAGCCCCCAGTCTTGTCTACCTCCAGCCCATAATTTGCTATAGTAATTTTTCTAAAAGGGATTTGCCACATGACTTTGGAAACAAAATAATTAGTTCTGCAATTGACTAGCTGTGTAACCTTGGACAGTAATTTAATATTTCTAAATCTCAGTTCTAGCATTGTCTAAGTGGAGATAAAAAAATGGAGAGGATTTTGTATCAATTAATTGAGGCATTATTTGTAGAGCTTCTATCAGCACCTATCACATGGTAAACAGCGCATGAAGCCTTTGTGAGCTGGTTACCACTTTCTAGCCACATCCTTTGCTGCCTTTCTGCATGGATCAACGTGGTTCCAGTCATACTGACCCACTGAACTAATAGTCCAGCTGTGTGTCATAATATCTGCATTCCATGTGTCCTATCACACACTCATCTTTCTTTCTTGCTTGAGTAACTCCTATTTCTCATTCAGGACCAGTTCTGGGACCATCTCCTTTGGACGCTTTCTCTTACTTCCCCAGTCTCTACATTAGGTACTATCGCAACCAGTGTATGCTCCTGTTATGAGTGAAGAACAATGACAGGTGTCACAGCTGTTGGAGGTAGCAAGTTCTAGGTCCAGATTACAAACTCTAGGTTCAAATTGCAGCTTCACGACCATGTGACCTTGAGCAAATGCCTAACTTCTCTGTAGCTAAATCTTCTCCTTAGTAAAATAAGACACTGATAACTGTCTTAGAGAGTAAGAGGCATTTGAGTATCTGATACGTCATAGAATGCAATAAATAGCTATCGTTGCATTGACACCCTCTATTGTAACTGTTTGTTTACTTCTCTGCCTTTCCATTTGAAATGTAAGCTCCTGGAAGAAAAGACAAGTGTTTCTTTGGTCTTTGTATCACTAAAGCTTAGTGCAGTGCTTGTGAGCCCTCAACCTAAGTTTGTTAAAATCAAGAATGAATTAATAAATGATGGATGAAGAAATAACACCATTGGCATCTAAGAGAGGGTTGAATTTGACCTCCTAGAGGGATGGACATTCAGGGTAAATTAAAATAATTTATGTTGACAAACCCAGTCAGACTGTGAGAAATTCAAGTAAAGGACATTTAAAAGACCTTGGCAGAAATCTGACAGATTTGTCCCATCAGTCCTTGGTGAAGCAATTGTTTCTGGAGGTAGCAGCCACACAGTGGGTAATATCTGATCATTATAAATCTTTTAGTTTCTTCAGCAGGATTACCAATGCCTTTTTCCATTTATTATAAATTTGTGGAGATATAAAGCACAATGAAGAAGAGAAGGGTCTAGAGGATTGTTGAGTTCAATGGGAAGAATAGCTGTATCTGTTTTCTTTTCTCTTGTGTTTTTATTGTTTGTTTGTTTGTTTTTAACCCCTGCTATTCTACTACATAGAAGTGATTCTCCAAAGACATCAAACATCTGTTATCTAAGTACTGGTTCTCTAATTCCAGGCTGTAGACCATTACTTTTATACAGTTATCCAGTTTCTAGCTGAATTCTGTTTAAGCAAAACTATGGAAGGAGGGGGCCTATAATACATATATTATATATAGATATTTTCTTGATATATAGTTGATTTGGAAACTGCTGAGCAATATTTATAGACAAAATAATTGCTATAGAAGTTTAAGCAGCAGGCCTCAAATTTCACATCAACAATGACACTTTTAGTTCGGAGTCACTGGAGACAAATTGCAGATAGCCATTGTGAGGTCTGAACATTCTTTTACTTTTTTCTCCATCAAACGATGTTTCTCTTAAGCCATTTCACAATGACTTGGAGGCCAAATAATCTTCATCTCTCACTAAAGTAAGAAGCCTACTATAAATTTTGTGCTACTTCACTGTACTTTTATCACAATCACAAGAATTAGAAAAGTAGTAAGAAGTCATTCGCATAATACAGTCTCTATGGGAAAAAAAACCCTCATGTAAGGTTCTGGAGTAGATGAAAATGGTGGAAATCCATGAGAAATTCTTAGCAATAATAATAGCTAACACTTACATCATGCTTACTATGTGCCAGGCACTATTCTAAGTTATTTAGACCTCAGACCTTTAAAGTGGTTATATTTATGAAGTTGTGTTATATTCATTTATTCATTCAACAAATATTTCAGGAATACAATGTGCTCAAAAGGACCATGCCCTAATGAACAAGAGACAGGTTTATCGTCCTTGCGAAGCTACTGTTGTGTCTATTCTAATGTCTTGCTTCACAGTAACCAAGGGAAGATTTGAATCTGCTAAGAATTGTGATGCTATGAGATACTAACATTTCAAATTCTGTATCAAATTTGTTTATGTTTTTTCTAAAATATGTTGAAAACACTTGGCACTGTTGATTTTTGTGTGGGAACATGGCTCAAAAGATTACAATAATAACATTTAATCAATGTGGTAAACATAGAGGAAGAACTTTGATTTCTTTGCCAAATTTTGACGTGCAGTGTTTCTGCCTCCTGGCTTTATGGGCTCCTTTCACACTTTTGTCTTCTTCCTCTTTGGATGGGTGTTCTACTCCTTTTCTCTAAAATTAGCAAATGGCTGAAAGGGCATAATACAATAATCTCCTAAACAAAGGGCATAGTGCCCTTTCTGCAATGTTTGGCACCTGGAATGTGAAAGTCTTTGAAAATGTTCTTTCTGCATGAAATACAGCTCTCATGTGGTTTGAGGTTCAGACAGGGGAAACATAGCTCTTTCTTTCTACATGTTAGGAATGTAATGATTGTAGGTTGAAATGTCACAATGCAGAAAATTGTAAATGTTACTGTAAATATACAAGGTCAAATCCAGAATTACACATACCTTGTGTATTCAATCTCTACTAGATAGAGATATGAATAAATTCATTTTTGAGATCCTGTCCTAAGATTTTAATAACCACTTCATTTTACAGTAATAAAGATAGGAGCTAATTGCGTTATTTGCAAAGTTAGCATAATAGCTCAGTATCCAAAATTTGCTTGAATTAGAATTTGTGTGTATATCATACTAATACGTGGATTAAATACAATCTGATTTCATTGTTTTTAGCATGGTGGAATGTATACATGCAGATTTGTCTGAGGACAGTCATTTTAAACATTTACACTAACCATAACTCCAAAGAAAAATGTTTAAAATGCATAAAACACCTTTTAATTTCAGAGATACAAGTTTTTATGTAAGTGGATATTACTCTGCTTATTTTTAATACTTGCAAATGTCATTGTATTGGGCATGTATATATTATATAATTATTGATTATAATATCATCTTTCATTAAGTACCTGCTGTGACATTGGTTCTGTACTCTGAGTTTTATATATAATCTCTCATTTCATCCTCACAATAACTATGTGGGATTTAGGTCAGTATTGTTATCCTCGTTTACAGGTGAGGGAACTGAAACTTTGGAAGGTTAAGTAACTTGCCCACCACTGTAAGTTACTGAAAGAATTGAGATTTATGTTCAAGTGTTTCTGGTTTCAGATCTTCTTAACCTTATTATAGTACAAAATATCCCTGCTTTCCTCAAAATGGTGATTTGAGCTGAGTAGCAATAACTATTACATCTCTTCTTACCTGAACAGTAAGCCACATGTGCTACTTAGTTCTCAGACTTGGAATGTGTTCTGTGTTCCTGCAGGGTTGAATGTAACAACTGTGAGACTGGAGAACAGTGTGGTGCGATTATGCATGGCAATGCTGTCACCTTCTGTGAACCATATGGTCCACGAGAACTGGTAAGTATGTGCTATTTATGTACATTATTCCATTATAGTATTTACTGAGCTTTTTGCCAACAAAAGTTTTTCTTATGCTCTTAAAGTTCAGATGAAAATTCGAATATGATTTATGAGTCCTATTACAAATATCTTAAAATTGGAAGGGGCGATTCAATGGCCTGTTTTCAGATGTAAAAATAAGTAATTCAATGATAAAATTGTCAGCATCAGTGGATCTCATTAAACATGGAGCATCACTATGATTAGATGGCTTTTTAAAAATATGAGTATTTGCTATAATATAAATAATAAACAGTTTATGGCCTTCTAAGTTCTCCTATAAAGCCATGCTCTTAAAATTGTCCTTATTTTCTCCTTGCAAGTCAAAACTGTTAGATGTTCAGTTTTATCACGTTATTTTAAAACTTTGGTTCATAGCCACAGAAGAACCTGATGGATTTTTCTTTAAGTGAAAGAGCACCCTGAATAAACCAGTTTTAAAAAATTTTTGATTCATGTCAAATTACTTAGAAGCAGATTATTTTCCTTTACTTTAGATTGATTAGTAGCTTTTGCTTGCCAAATCATATGTGTAAAATGAAACATGAACATTCAAAAAGGAAAGAAGTGAAACTACTAGCCATCAGCATGCAGCTAATGAGCCTTTTTTGTTGTTGTTGTTAACTTGGTAATTCTTTCTGGCATGAAGACTACTTTCATTTTACCTTCTTGAAAAACAATATAAAAGCACTTGTTATGTTATATCCTGTCTCGATTCCTTTGTCCCTAATACTCTTCTTGTACTATCTCTTATGCTTTACTTTTCTGCTTTGCAGCTTGGCTTTAATGCTTGTTCTTTTACTTCCCATATCTTCCTTTTCAGAGGGCTTCTGGTAATAGGTTGTATTTTTCACCCTTCTGTCACAATTGTGTTTAAAAATCAGTAACTTTCAAAGTTGTCAAAAGACTGACTTCCAATGTAAATTGTTGGGGGGGCGGGTGCCAAGATGGGCAATTAAAAGAAGTTTTAGTTATCAAAATGTGAAAGCCAATTAATTGTTGTAAGATGGTTCTTATTTTATGCTGCTTAAATACCCCTTTCATGCCAACAGATACATTTAATTTATTAAAGATACAAGCTTCAGAGCATTGATGAATTGAGGAGTTTTTAGTTGAAATTACAACACAAACAATTAATTGGATGCAAATTAAAATAATAGGTGCTCATAATTCAAGCCTCACAAGTGCTATAATATTCCTGCAGAGAAGTATGACTCTGGTGGTGAAGTTTTTCTTGAAAAAATAGATTTGCTAGTACATTTTAGATAATATACCATGACAGAATTAATTATCTATAAACCTTACCAAATTTAATTTTTTTACTGTAGTTAATTGAGCTTAGACTAAATGCCTGTTTTAGAAGGTGTCTCATTTAGTAGTATTCCTGGAAATGCTTGGCAAGTTATTTTTGTTGCCACTGGTTAATAGGAAATAAAAATATCTAAGAATATAATGCCAAAATTCATATTTTCATAGCATAAAACTGAAGTATTATTTAATCCTTTGTATGTTTAGTCCTGATTGTTTCACCATATCCCTGTTTATTTAGCATTAGAGTTGACATATTCAGTGGGCTATTTTTGAATTGTGTTTTATAATTAATGTAGGATTAGCCTTTCAACTAAAAAGGAAAATATTCAAAATAATTATCTTCATCTAGGAAATAAGAAAGCATGTAGTTTTTATATTTCCATTGTAAGCATTTTCCTAAGATGAATTTGTATGGTGGGATTCAAAGGGAGTAAAATAAAGCAGATTGAGAATGATGGAGATGATGTCCACATTTTATACTAACTTCTAATTTTTCATAATTTTTATACTGTATTGGTGTCCCCAAAGCAAAAATATATATTGTACCCAAGTTGTGTTTATAGAAGACAGATCAATCAAATGAAAAGTGAGGAATTCAATTTTCAGTTAACATTATATTCAATATTTACTAAAATCCAAACATTTGCATGGTACTTTATGACTGAATCCAGTCAAAATTGTTGTGCATGAGAACTAATGAACGTTATCAGCCCCCAAACATCACTTTTTAAACAGTATGCCTTCTTATTTTTCATAAAACCCATTCTTCCTGAAGTTGTAAGAAAAAGAACCACAAACAAAGAACCTTAGTAGGCTAATGCTTTATCTTTTAAAATGCTGAAAAGAGGATCTCCATTTTTGTGAATGTAGTTAAAAAACCATTTCATATCAGGAGAAGTTAGTCAGTGAGAGGTGGCAGCAACTCTTACCTGGACATAGCACAAGTTTTTGTTCCTTTTACTGCTATGCCATGCACCCCTCACTGGGTTTTGTTTAACCCAGTGAAGTCTCTGTATTTCAGGTGGTGACACTGAACTTTGTTTATTTTGTTAGCATAAAATAAAGATATAAAGGAATTCATTTACTCACTCCTTTAAAGGAAAAATATGCTCTCAGAATTTAAAATGAAATGAGTTGTGTTACCCTCCATTTTAAAAAAATAAATTATTTACTAAATTATTACTATTATGTTTTAAGACAGGGCTTCACTCTGGCACCCAGGCTGGTGTCCAGGTGTGCCATCATGGCTCACTGCACCCCTGACCTACCGGGTTCAGCTGATCCTCTGACCTCATCCTCCCACTTCAGACTCCTGCCTCAGCCTTCCGCCTCCTGCCTCAGCCTCCCAAGGAGCTGGGACTACAGGCATGCACCACCATACCCAGCAAATTTTTTTAATTGTTTGCAGAGATGAGGTCTCCCTATGTTGCCTAGGTGTCTTGAACTCCTGGGCTCAAGCAATCCTACTGCCTTGGCTTCCTAAAGTGTTGTGATTACAGACATGAGCCTCTGGGCCAGGCCTATTTACTGAATTATTCTCACATATTTGGAAATGCATTTTAATTACAAGGGTGAGTTTGGACTAAAACAATATCAAACCCAATAAAAATTTTTAGAGAAAAAGTGCAGAATGAACAGCTTTGGCCTACCGTGATTTCTTCTGATTCATTTAGTTATCATACTAATTTCCTGTAGTTTTGAGTATATTTAATAATTTAAGAGAGACTTGGTAAAAAAAAAAAGTTATGTCTCAGACAGTCATAGTTAACCATATTATTTACCAAAAGCTCTTTAAAGGCAACTTTTGTTTCAGAATGTCAAATATAAAGGCTTAAAAACTCACATTTGAACTCAAGATTAATAATTTGTAATACCCAATTATAAATACAGGTATAATTTGTATTATAATACTCAAGTATAAATATAGGTGAATAGATTTCAGAATACATTTCATAGGTAGTGCTTCTTTTTTTTTTCCCCTTATCTTTCCTGTTCTTTCTTGTAGCTGATATTTTACTAATAAAATAAATGAGTAAAGGTAAAGAAATGAGTCAACCAGTCCTAAGCTTCCCTGGTGAAAAAAATTAGAATCAGTGACTAATCAAAGTCTAGGTTCACCCTCAGTTAGCACACATAGTTTGAAATTTGGCAATATTTCACACAACTTGCTGTTCGCTAGCAGAGGTCACGGCTGTGGCACTTGATCAAGTAGGTGACACAAGCATCATTTATTACACCATCAGGATAAGTAAGACTCTTCAGTACATTTAATGCACTAGCAGTAGCTTTATAGCCATGTATTTAAAGCACATGTTCAGTCACCTCTCCAAGTCATGATATAGATATTTTGATATTCACATGCATCCGATCTTTTAATATTCACATCTCAACAGAATTCCAACAGAACAAGAGGCTTGCTCACTCATTTCCTACGGCTGTTCGTGAATTGTATTGCACTTGACCCTTCTGCAGTTGTGAACTCTATCCTATAAGGGGTAAGAAAGTGCAGGGATATGTCTAAAGATGTTATTAAGACGTATAAGAAGCCAAGTACAACAGAGACTCTGTCTCAGAAAAAACAAAACAACAAAAAGAAAAGAAGCAAAAGTAAGACAACCTACTGCCTCTGCCACAGTGAAGAGTTACCCGCTTTCTATTGCATAGGATGGAGTCATTGAAATGTCCTATATTGTAGTGTACAGAGTTTCAAAACCCAGCAAAATGAGAACCTGAATTCTCGTCTCATTTGAGCTGGTATGTGTCAAAGTTACTGCTCTGACCCATGAAAGGGTCAGATAAAAAACATGTTAAAGGATAAAAAAAAATGTTAAAATTAAAGAAGCACCATTCTTCTTTCAGAAGGGGGAAATTTTGCTTAAGCATGCTTCTTCATGAAACTAAGGAAAAGTAGCAGAAACTTGTCAGAAAACCATTTCTAGGTCCAAAATTATATTTCTTTTCTTCATTTTTTGGTTAACAGTTTTATTGAGAAATAATCCACAGATTCTACATTTTTTAAAGTGTACAGTTCAAGGCTTCTGGTTTATTTACAAAGTTATGGAACCATTATTACAATCAATTTTAGAGCATTTTATCACACCCCTCCACAAAGAAAGCCTATGACCTTTAGCTATTGTAGTTCTATTTCTTTTTCAAAATAATTTTATTCTGCTTATTTGTTCTTAATTTATCTCCCAATTTTTGTTTGGTAGCCTTTTTGCTACATTCTCTTTGGGTCACAGATCTGTTGATATGGTAGGATGGAGGGGAGATGGTGGAATGAGTGGAGAGGAGCCTTGTTAAATGCCTTCACAAGATAACCTGCTGGATTCCGTTAAAAACAGTTTATGAAAAGACATTGAGAAATATGCTATCCATCCCCAAGTCAGGATTTCACTTATTTATTCCCCACAGGGGAACAAGAAACAGATCTGTGTTTGGACACACTGATAAAATGAACTAACAACTGGATAAATGCAACTTCTGTTAATGGATTTCCTCTTTCCTCTTTTTACTCTTCCCCTCCCCGTACCCCTCCCAGCATCTTTCTCCTCTTTCTCCTATCTTGTCTTATTTTTATGTATTCTTTTTCTCTAGATTACCACAGGCCTTAATACAACAACAGCTTCTGTCCTCCAGTTTTCCATTGGTAAGTGTTTTTAGCAGTTATAATGATTTAACTTGGAAACGTTTGCTTTAAACATGGTGTGCAATCAGGATTGTAATGCCAGATGCTTTCAGATTTAGAGAATGGTAAGTCTTAGTTTTGCAGTAAATAATCTACAACATTTTAAAAGTGAAATAAATATTTTTAAATGTTACATTCTGTTCTCACTTCTCTCCAGCAGGGAGTGGTGTTAAAAATACTGCAGATAATTCTATAAATCTTAAGATGATTTACATATGTATTTTGCATACATTGGCTTATTCTATTACATCAGGATTACCTTCCTGGTTGTGTTTTGCTCAGATTAAGATTGAAATATGTTCTGTTTCCTGAGGTCTGAGTAACTGGTAGTGAGAGAGATAATTACTGGTAACTGAAAGAAACCAATTAAGGCTTCATGTTTGGCATGAATAATCTGTTAAATTCAAACATAGATAATGAAAACAATGACTGTGTCTGGCAGTGTTTCTTTTAAGTGCTTTTGTTTTAGAGCTAAAAGTTCCTACCCAAAGCATTCAGTAAAATAGGGTGCCTTTTGATCGAGTGTTTGCAGTTTTGCTGTCTATTCTATTACTTTCCATTTTATTTTTCAAGGGTATGTATTTATAAGTAACTGGTATACATTTACAAAGGAAATGTTCTAGGAGAAGAAAGATGCTGTCTTTTAATGGGGCTAGGTCCCATAAGAGTGAAACCCCCTCCTGGTCATTCCCTCTGGCATGAGAATTGCAGATGTCCAGCAGCTATGCTCAGAACAGCATCCTCCAGTCGCTTCCATATCTTAGAAGGTCCACCGTTAGCGAAAGGACTGTTTCCCTCAGGAGCCCTCTATTCCAAATTGCAAGCCAGTGTTCTACACCCAGGAGCCCACTGTGGTTGATTGTGCTGAAGAACAGTTTTCTTTAAGTCATGTATTTGTCACTTTTTCATCAGAGTGCCTTGTTTCAGCCTGTGTAGCAGGTACCATATGAAATCACCTGGTTACATTTTGGGTTTTCTTCTCCAGTTGACAGTATTACCTACAACAATTTACAGGCAGTTCAGAAGTCCATGTATGATCATAAGCTAAGCATTAGGAAAAACAAAAATAATAGTTTTTTGATGAAAGAGTTTTCTTTGACTTATTAACAAGTGTATCCTAACTCTTCTGTAGCAAACACATAATGTTTTTATAATCAAAAGAATATTTTTAAAGAGTTGTGGTGCTACAAAAATAATTTTTTTGACTGTAGCATTACAGGCAACTTAGAGCCTCTTAATCAGAATAAATGTGTTTAGATGAATTATGCTGTTAATATATAAAAATAAGCTGAATAATGGTTAATAATGTATCAGTATTCTGAGTACTTGTTCTTTTTGTTAAAGAAATGAACAGTAGTTTCAGATATTGTCTTTAAGCAATTAAAGAACACGAGAATCAATTTTAAAATACATGTCTCCTAATTCTAATATTATTCATACTTTATTTAAGTGAGGAGAGCTCCTATACTGATTAAATTATCCTTTATTAAAGGGGAAAATTACATTTTGGTGAATAGTATACTGGTAATATGGCTTAGATTCTCTATTTCCTTGCCTTTCATTTGTACCAATTACAATAGAGTTGATGAAAAAGAAGAGGAGGTAATCAGAGAATGAAGGGTTTGTTACCTAAGACTCAAAACCCAGAGCAAGCACCAGGGCCAAGGTCTCAGGACTAGACACAAACATGGGACTTAGCAAGAACCTTTGGTCTCCCCACAAGCGAGAAGACTGTAGACGGTCAGAGCAACTTATGTTATTTAAAGCATGGATTTGAATCCCACTGAAAGACTGGAAGAGTAACAGAATTGGGGAATGAGAGAGAGAGAGTAAGGAAAAAATGAAGGAAGGGTGGAAGGAGGAAGGAAAGAGGGAGGAAGGAAATGAGAAAAAGAGATCTCAAGTTTATAACTAAAAATACATTTACATATCTTTTCAGGTGGCAGTTTTAGAATCAAAAGTGAAATTTTAACATATCCTAGGAATGAAATGGAACATATTTAGTAAAAGAAATTGTAATTTATTGTTTATAAACTTCATTGGTGAATTTACTTACTACATTTTGAGAGTAAAAAATTGTGGGAAACCAAGAAGAGTTAGGATGGGAAAGAAACAATGTAGCAAACCATCTGTTGTATGGTATGTGGTGGTATGTGGTGAATACAGTATAGTGGGCAGAACTTTCCAGAAATGTTTTTGTGTATCTCATTATCATTTGTTTATATGGATGTTTATGAGGTATGAGGGTGTGACATCATTCTGTTTACTTGAGTGATATGAGGGCCAGATTGAGGAACACTCACAAATTCTAGAAATGCCATAATTGTGTGTATCCATAGTAATCAGATACCAAAATAGAAATTAAAATGAATCCAACCAATCCAATAGCAACCATCATAGCCATTTTATTTATACTCAGTTCAAAAATTATATTAAGATTATGTTATAAAAAAACTATATGTTAACAATTCAACATTTACATTTCCTTGTGTACTATGGAATTCTCCAAATCTATACTAATAATATGGTTACATATGTTCAGTTAGTTTTAGTTCACTCCTTAGGAAGTACTTTAGGATATTAAATGTTAAATGTTCACTGTGTAACACAATGATTCAAAAAGTTTTCTAGGGAATTCCATTATTATTTATGACCTAAGTGATCAATTATGTTCATAATTGAGCATAGATCCACAATTGGAGAAATTATTGTGTTGATACTTTCATATTGCTCTTGTAAACATTTTCAGTTGCATAACAAATGTTATCCAAAAGACTCCCAAGTTCCTCATACAAAAACTGCTTGAATTATTAAGGGGTGTCTCAAATAAATTCCATCATGCCAATGTTTAGCAGCAATGCTCTCTCAGTTCTTTCAAATACACACAATATATACATATATTACATTACATATGTATACATACATGTGTATATCTGATGTGTTTATATAATGTATATTATTATACATGTGTATATAGATTACGTGTATATATACACATATACACACTCATACATATATATACATAAATGTAAGGCTGTCTTAACCAAATGATTTTAAAAGTTAAAGAATCCTGAAAATGCATTTCTGCAAGATGAAATTTATCATGTTATCCATAGCTAAATCATCTTGGAAAGTGTCCTAAAATATTCTTAGAACTCTTCATTTTTCCATTCCAATGAAAGATCTTGTATCCATTTCTGTGCTGAGGCATAGATTTGCTACCATTCTCACTTGATTCATTAGATTCAACTTGTGGAATTTATAGTTGTAGCCTTAGGGGCATTTATCCGCTTCCTTTAGATTTCCTCTGGGGCAGGAAGAAAAATTTGAGATAACGCCCTTGCAAAATGTTATCCTACGGATGCCTCCGAACTCTGCTTTCTCAGGCAGGGTTGAGGGTCCAAAGAAAATGCCAGTAGCACTTCGTGTCCATCATTCACTTAACAAAATTTCACTGAATATTTGTTATGTGCTCAGTATTTGCTTGAGCAGGCTTTAACTCTGGGAAAACAAAGTAAGTGAGAAAACAGAACACATTTAACAAGGCACTGGGCACATACAGAGCATGAAATCTCTAGAAAGTGGCATTGTTGTAAACAGGGTGGGTCTGTATATAGGTCCCCCGGGTGGCAGTGCCTAATGAGGTCCTTTAGGAAGGCTTCTTAGGAAGGAGAATCCCTGTCAACAACCTGAGTCACTTGAAAGGACAGAGAAAGGTTTCTCAGGTGATGAGGCAGAATGAACACAGGCAAGGCATTGGAGGGGAACATGCGTACCCTCCTGGAGCAGAGGAACTGGGCCTGGTAGCTATGAGCAGTGTCAGATAAAACTGCATCTATCTGAACACTAATCTGTATCAGCTCAGGGCTTCAACTTATTTAATAGAGAGATAAATGTTAAATGGAGGTTTTAAACTCATTTAATTTAGCCTTTTAAAAGTAAAATAATGTTGTTCTTTAGCTATTTAATAGAGGTCTGCAAAAGAACCTCTTTCTGTCTTGAGCAATAGAGAAATAGAATAAAATTAATTCTTCAGAAAAATTATTTGGGTAGTTGTGTTAGGGGTGACTTTGTCATTTCCTTGATAGAGATCTGCATTGAGTCACTCTAAAAGAATTTACTCAGTAATATGCTTGTTCAGTTTAGCTTACCTCTTACATCAGATTAATAGGATTCATTAGCCAAACAAAGAATAAAGGTAAAGCATTTAGAAACACACCATGAAGAATAAATAGTTTGGCTTGCCAGACAAATCTATCTTGTCCATCACAGTATCCTCAGTCACTAGTCCAGGGACTCATAATAAATAGATGCTCATAAATATTTCTTGCCTGAGTGACAAGTAACCATTACAAAAACATCTATAATAGTATGTTACCAAGTGTTAAATTGATATGATGCAGACGTTTCATGCTAAAAGCGGGTTTGGGGGAGATGATCTGAGGACCACAGTCAATGGAAAAGATTACCCAGAAAGAAACTGAGAATCATCAGTCAACTATGCTTTAAGTGAAACAAGTAGACAGAAATATATATGCATGTGTTTATCAGTATGTAATTACTGAGCTAACTAGAATCTGTTATTTGTTCATGATTTATAGGATTAGTACCTTTTCTCTTGAGTTTTACTCATGGATGTCCTAAACATTCGGGTTTTATTTTTGTACGTGTGTTTAATTTTTTTTTTTTTTTTTTTTTGCTGCTTTGTTTTTGTTTTTATCATTTCAAGACAGAAGGAAGTCATTAAATCATAAATGCTTTGTATTTACATATTAAGATGTACAAATGTTCTTAGGCCTGAATTATTCTCCTTCTGTACCGTACGTGCTACGGAGTCTCAGAGATGAATGAGAGCCACTCTTTTTACACGAGCGTATTTTGAAAAATAAAAACTGGAAATTATAAAAGCTGAAAATACTCTTAGCTGAATTGGAATATTGCTTTGTGAAAGAAAAGAGATCTGGTATTATTTTTTATTTAATAGATGTAAAGGATAAAATGTCACTTGTAAAAGGTATTATATTTCACTTAGCATAAGAAAAGCAGTTGATTTTTCCCTTGAGCCTAATTCATAAACATCTTAATTACTCAGAACTTGATTCAGTAGAGAAATTCTCTCTTAACTCTTTTAGAACAGGTAATTCAAGAGGAGGAGAAATCGATTCCTCCATATCTTGGTATGAATTATTGCTCATTTCCTCCACGAACTTACTGAAATATATGTAAAATTAGATTCTCATTTTTTTTTTCGAGAATCACTCTCCCTGGTGAGTGAGACCTTGAGGAACTTATTATGGAATAGTGAACACCTCTTCTGAGACATGGACACTTCTAAGTATGAGACTAACAAAATCTTTGGTGACCTGAGTCCAAAACAAAAATAAATAAAACACTAAAAAATTTTAATGGCAAAAATAATACATATGTTTTATAAGGTTAAATACATGTTTTATTTAGGGGTGAGATTATTGGATATAAAATATATTCAACTAAGATTTAAGATTTGATTTCCAGATCTTCAAATATCTATATTAAAACAAAAAATGAAATATTTATATATGGAATACCTCTATGTTAACTAAAATTTGGTAAGTAAAGGAGTGAAACTGATTATGATGCAGGGTATCCTGCTTTGTCATCCCAGAGGTGACCTTTTTAGGAAATGTTTATTTTTAAAAATGAATTTAAATGAAATATATATAACATGTATTTATATATAATATTTATAAATATATATATTTCAAATCCACCTCACCCCAAACTCTTAAGCCCTAGCTTAAGTAATAAAAGAGAATATTCTGAAATCCTGTAAAATACCACTAAGCTCAAAGTTCTGGCAAAGATTGTTGAGATTAATTATAAGTGTTATTTAATTATTAGAACTGATAATTAAATATTTTTATATGAATTAAAATATACAATTTGACGTAAGTATTATCCCCTTTTTCTTTTGAGATATTCAATTTGTCATTCATCTGATGAGGCTTAGAAAAATAAATGTCAGTGATTCATTCATAAATCTGTGCTGTTAACATTTTGAGGGGACTGTTCTAGTAGAAGGAATACAGCAGTGAACTACAGGATGAGAAGAAATTCATTATTGATGTAGACCAAATGGTCTCTCAAACACCACTCCTCCATGAAAACTCATCCCATTGCCCCAGCCTGATATCTTTGAAACTCCACCTCCTCTGAATTTATTTTATGACAGGTACTTCATTCTGCTTTGATAGATACACTGACCATTTCTGCACATTCACTTTCACCTCTTCTAACTTAAATATTCCTTGAGGGCTAAGGAGCGTACAAGCGTCCCTTTCTGTATGTAGGACAGAATTTGGCTCACACCTAGAACTAAAAAAAAAAATGTAACTAAATTGAATTCCTAGGTTAGTTTAGGGATTTCATACTGTTCCACATTGGTGTGGAATACTATCCTCATTCTTGACCTCTGAAGCAAGGGAGTATGCGAAATGAAATCCATGGGCATTGCTAGAATTTAGTCTGAGCCTGCAGTTTCCAGTTTCTTGTCAATTAACCAGGGACTCATCTGTCAAAGAGAAGATCTTTAGGATCTTTAGAATGTTTATTATGTGTATCATAATGTACTTATGTTCACTGTAGAGAAAGCAAAGCCTAAGACGCTACCCCAATCTTTGAGAAGTTTATTATCAAATAGAGGGGAGGGGTGGGGGGAGAGTCCACATGGGAGAAGAAAACAAGTATGGCAGTAAACATGGCTGATTAACAGACGCAGACTACAGAGGAGAATGACAGTGTGATTTGTTGGAAAGTCCAGGAAAGAGGAAGGGCTGGAGGGAGGACTTCATTATTTGGGAAAGAGATAGACAAGAGCAGTTACGGTATCACCAGAGGGTCAGGCGTCACAGTGCAGGTTAGGGAAATGGCACCCTGTAGGAAGAACAAGACGCAGGAGCCCTGCTAAGAAGTGGGGACCAAGGTCAGAGTCAGACAACAACAATGATACTAATGCTGTCTCCAGATTGCCAGGAGTGGAGGAGAGGAGATACTTAACACTTGCTGCCCAGGGTGGGGATTACTCCTCCTAGAAAATGGCCCAGGCATGAGCATCCGGGCGTAGTTTACTTGGGCCCTGGGGAAAGGAGGACGGCCTGGCGGGGAACCTGGCAAAGCCAGACACATCTCTCTTCCTTGTGTTTCATGCAACATGGCAAGAGTTCTCTACTGTGGGCCTGGGAGAAAACTTGCAGGGGTTGGGCACTTGGAAGTGGTTGGAATGTGGCTTGGCATTCCATAAACTGGGAGAGAATGGATCCCTGTCTCCATTATGGTAGGAGTACCAGTGATAATGAAGAAATATAAATATTTTGTAAGTGAGGGAAGAGGGATAGGACTGGAAGGGAGAAAAGCACAAGCAGGGAGGAGGACAGCTGTTCATTTTATATCCTGTGGTCATTGTCCATCTGCCATGAACTGGAAGAAGTCCCCTAATGAGGTTTGGGAAACTCAGCCAGGAAAGTGACTAAGGGACAAAATATTAAGTACAATAAATCATGCACTGTCACATTTAGCCAGAAAGAAAGGTTTGTAAGTCTGATAGTCAAAACAGAGATTATTACTAGTAGCCTCATTTTAAACATAAATATAAAACAGAAAGTGGAAGACAGTTGCTTTTCAAACCTGATTCTTTTTCTATATTTTATGAGAAAAAGACTTTCAAGTATAAAGGAAGCATGTTTTTAGTTCATGTATAGAATATTTTTGAAGATATTGATTTTATTCTTCTACTTTATTTGACCTCTCTTAATCCTTATTATCAGTTTTTAGATGCTTAGAATGAAAATTTTGCTTGTATATAATGTTCCCCCATACAACAATGTCCTTGAAATATGTTTTCTCACTTAATAAATGCTGAATTCCCCCATGGGTATTTTTGGTGGGCAAAACAAAGGTATAGACATAAACTCTAGACTTCCCTATCCAAATTCCCTGGCCCAAATTAATTGATAATTTGGGCTGACCAAAAACTTCAGATATTTGTTTCTCTAAATTTATAATTTCTATTCATAAAATAATTATCTTAATTTTGATTATCATAATTTACCAAAATTAAATTTGTTTGCTCTGTCAAGAACAGTTCTTGACAGATCCAAGAGTAATTAGAGGATTTCTGTTCATGCAGAATGGAACTATTCTTAATTAAAGTAATATCTGTGGGCTTCTTTCAGTCACAATTGTCATCCCTGTCATTTGGGACTGAGAAGCCCCAGGACACTTCCCGCCTGGGCTGCCACAAAGCATTATCCGATACAGTAACCATTTTTTCCTGCCCTGCTTCTTACCCATGAATCAAACTGCTGCCCTTTTGGCTAAGGCCCCTGAACTTCAACAAAGCGTGAGTTGCCTCTATGTGCAGGCATAGGCAAGGCAAATCGAGCCTGTATTTCATGAGAGCCAGAAGCTGCTCTGCATGGTGGGATATGCACACACTGTCAGGCATGGGGGACAGCAGCTGAGTGCATACCAACCAGGCAGATCATTGACTCAACCGCATTCCCTATGTAGCCATTTCTCATGCATTTATTTTACCTGTGATCAGAGAATTGGTAAAATAGCACGCTTAGAACCAAATTCTCATCTTCCCAGTAGATTTTCCCTCCTGCCTTGAACTCTGTTTTCCAAAGTACCCTGTGGATATATGATGTACAGTAAGGTAATAAGAGTAATAAAAACAATTTGCTTTGAATATTATCAAGCAAAAAGCTAGCTACTAGAAAATAAACACTTATATTTTTATAAAATTTAAAAATTATTGGAACAAATTTATATAGATAGTCATATTATCAAACAAAATGTTCAGATATATAAAATGTTATATAGTGTAGGTTTTTGTACTAGGAGAAGAATAAAACAATGAAAACTAAAAAAAAAAATATATAATACCAGCCATCCTGGAAATTACAGCATTACATGCTTAAAACTGGGAGTCATATATTAGATACTGTTCATGAGTTAGTACTCCTAGACTTGCCATGTCATCAAGATGTTGCTCTACTTAAGAGTAGAATATTTTGATACCATGGGCCAAGAGAGCTAATATTTTTAGGGATTTTCTGGCAGATGGTAAAGAAGGAAATTAAAATCTAAGTATGATATAATCATTTTTCTACAGTGCTGTTCATAGAACTATCAAACTATTGATAATCTGGGTAATAATGGTCTTATTTGGGACAGAGTTATTTGAAAAAGAATTGTAAAGTAGCAAAAAAGCTTTTATTGTATTTCTTAATTTTGTGTGTGGGGGGAGTAGAGTAAGTGTATTTTCTGCCTAGTGAATAATACCTCAAAATTCACCCTTAGCTTCAAAAAAAAGGGGTAAATGCCAGAACTACTTATGTTACCCATCACGTTTTTCATATTTCAATGTAGAATGAGGCAAGTCTGTTTCTTGAATGCCCTAGCCTACAGAAACATGTAATATCCCCTGAGAGTAACAGTTTCTAGCTGTGTAAAAGCTCCCTAAAGTTTGCCCATTCATCTCTTTCCACTCACTGCAGCCTCCAGTTAATGGTCCGGATCTCCTTTTATCTATCTAGAAAAGATGAAAGGATGCGCTGATCCTGCTAAGAGTTGTTCTAGTTTGTGGCAGGAGTTCTGAGTAGCCAGATTGCATCCATTCTATAACTTTATGATCTTTCTATATCAAATGCTGTTGTTGACATGCAGCTCCTAGAGCTGTGCTTGTCTCTGAGGTCTGAGTTTTGAGTAATGGCAATGGCAGCACTCGCGCTGCAGGAATCCTCAATAGGGTTCTGTCCAGACACTCCTCAAGCCTTCAGTATTTATGGGTCCCACTGTGCTATCTAGAGGCATGATTTCTGGCAGTGATTTTCCCCATCTATAAATTCTGTGAGATCAATTCTCTCTTTCTGTGGCTCTGTGCTGCATTTGAAAAGGCAGCTCATTTTTAAGGCAGAGCTTTGGGGAAAGAGGCTGCTCCCAGCAACCACTACCAATCCCCAAGATAACAGTAGCTTCTTCTATTGCATTCTACTGTGATTTACTTTGAAAAGTCCTGGGATTGGTGGGGAATGATATAACCAAATTTTAAAAACTACCCAAAACTACCCAGGCCTTGAGAGACTAAACACCAATTGATTGATCCTTCTATAAAAGTAAAACAAAA
The DNA here is from genome assembly GCF_009764315.1 of Trachypithecus francoisi. NCBI lineage: Eukaryota > Metazoa > Chordata > Mammalia > Primates > Cercopithecidae > Trachypithecus > Trachypithecus francoisi. Next base: position 56,008,464 of record NW_022681469.1, read on the forward strand.
TATATGTAATTCTTGAAGATACAGGCTCACAATCCCTAATCTGCAATTTCGTATTACAAAAAATATGGAAATATCACAAGCCAGTTTTTAAAAAATGTATGTGATGGCAAAGTTTGACATGACCTGAATTCATTTGGCAGCAAGACCTGTGTTGAAAGGATTTAAAGCTATTTATGATCATTATTTCTGTTACTTATGTGAATTATCATGCATTTCACTGCAGAAGTGTTAATGTGTTGGAATATAGAGTGCTGCTCTAGGCATGGCATATGCACCATATTGCCTTTTTGAAATCTATAAGTTAATTAAGTTATTTGAATTACAGAATTCATTTAACTTCAAGGGGTTATGGACCTATATGGCTATTATTCCAAGGAAGGAAGTAACTCTTTAATTTTCAGTAGGAGTTACTAATACTTGTATTTTTAAGTGGCTTTGATTTTATATCAAATCAAGCTATTCTTTATATTGTTTGTTATTATGCCAACTACTCGAGGGATGGAAAGAAAAAACAAAGTTTATTTGTGAATTTTGGAAACTTCCTGGCTCTTTGTATATTATGTGTATATTATGGTAAATAGGCTACTGCACAATGAGCAGAATTTTTATGTACTTAATATGCATTGCATTTGATTAGTACATAATTGCTGCAGGTTATGTGCTTGTGTATTCTTGAGATTATAAACTCTAAAAGCTCTTTAGGATTCTCCAGGCCGGCATAGCACAGAAACATTCCAGTTAGCAAGCCTTGGAAATTACAGGTTCTCTCCAGTTTCTGAGTCCCTGAGGTTTAATGAGGTTTATCAGGGTCAGTGTAGGTTTCATTTTGACAACACAGTCAAAAATGAATGGCAGGTCAGGTGTGGTGGCTCACACCTGTAATCCCAGCACTTTGAGAGGCCAAGGCAGGCGGATCATTTGAGCCCAGGAGTTTGAGACCAGCCTGGGCAACATGGTGAAACCTTGTCTCTACAAAAAATGCAAAAAAATTAGCCAGGTGTGGTGGCGGGTGCCTGTAATCCCAGCTACTTGAGAGGCTGATGCGAGAGGATGCCTTGAATGCTGGAAGTTGAGCCTGCAGTGAGCTGTGATCACACCACTGCACTCCAGCCTGGGCAACAGAGCAAGACCCTGCCTTTAAAAAAATGGCATTTTTGTGTGTGTAAACATTGCTTAGAAGTCATTTCATCAATGCTAATCTAGTTGTACTGTGATTCACTTCCATATATAAATATTTTAATTGAGTCAAACCTGCCTTAAGAGAAGAAAAGAATTTCAAAAATTTCAAATTCTTATTCTGTCTTTATTCTTGTCGTGTCATTAAATACATTTGATTGTGCCATGCTAAGCAAAGTGGAAAATGAACTTTGTAGTCTGGATTGCCTTGCTCTGGGACCTGTGATTTAAGACATTTTTGAAATGTAGGAATGTAGCGCAGTACAAGCTCTGTACAGAGGTGGGTCTGAGTTGTGTAGATCCACCTTTGAAGCTTAAACAACTTGAGTGAGGATTAGGGTCTCTCTCTAAGGAAAAAAATACAAAATTACACATTCCAAATTAGGTACAAATGTGAAAATTTATTAAGAATGCAAAAAGAAGTAAAAACAAATTACAAATTGTTCAGAATTGACCGTATCACAAACATCACAAAATCAAGAAATACAACATTTTTGTTAACTGCCTGAAATGTTCTATAGTACTTTTTTCCTTACATCTTTTCTTTTTTTTTTTTTTTTTTTTTTGAGACGGAGTCTCACTCTGTTGCCAGGCTAGAGTACAGTGGCACACTCTTGGCTCACTGCATCTGCTTCCTGGGTTTGAGCGATTCTCCTGCCTCAGCCTCCTGAGTAGCTGGGACTACAGGTGCGGGCCACCACGCCTAGCTAATTTTTGTATTTTTAGTTGAGACGGGGTTTCCCCATGTTGGCCAGGATGGTCTTGATTTCTTGACCTCATGATCCACCAGCCTCAGCCTCCCGAAGGGCTGGGATTACAGGCGTGAGCCACCACGCCTGGCCGGCCGTGTACTCTTAAATCGCCTTTTCCTATGACAACAATTTTGTAATATTTTCTGGAAATAATAGAAAGGGTTTTCTGCCTCTAGCTTGTTAGATCAGAGTTGATGCTTAATATTTGTCTTTGCAACTCCTTACTGATCATGTCATTTAGATTTTTAGAATCGTTATAGAATTGGAAAACCTCTCTCTTATTTATATTTCAGGACATTTCAGCTTCCCTTGTGCAGCGACTAATCTTAGCTGCTCTCTGAGTTGACGTCACTCATTAAATAGTGTATCATCATTATCCTTGAGTCATGATGCTGGATGTATCAGCACAATGGGCATAGGAGTTCCTGGAAGCTGTTTTTATAGTGAGAATGACATGACTAGACTACAAATTGGAAAGTAAACCACATAACTATATCACACTAACCCAAGATAAATGTATTTCCACGATCTTAACCAACTGCAAGTGTTATAAAACATGGCCATCAGACTATATTGCTAGAGCTTCTCCCAGGACCTTAGATAGTGCTGACCAAAGTGAGGGCCATGAAGCCGAAGCTTCATCAGCTTCGTGGTAAATCCTCTTTTGTCTATGACAAACATGTTGGCATTGAACATTACACTTAGATTTGTTGCACTGATAATACACGTTCACATTCCGACATTCGTCTTATGACACTTCCTTCCTGCTTTCTTACTCCCACTGCAAGTTGCCTCAACTTTCCCTTTCAAATTCTGATTACATCTTATCTTCCCTTTATTTCATGTTCTATTGCTTTTGCCTTGTCATATAGGGACCATAGAGATTTCTATATACTGCTATAGCTACTGTTCTGATTCTCAATAAGAAATAATCATTAATGCAAAGTAATATTTTTTATTTAATGTAGATATTTTAAGCCATGGATTTTTTTTATATATTTGGAATATTCTGCAGCATATACATATCACTTTATGACTCATATATACTGACAAACAATTTTTTTTTTTACAATTTTAGTAAGTTTTCTTTTTTTTAATTATACTTTGTGTCCTGGGGTACATGTGCACAACGTGCAGGTTTGTTACATATGTATACATGTGCCATGTTGGTGTGCTGCACCCATTAACTCGTCATTTACATTAGGTGTATCTCCTAATGCTATCCCTCCCCCTCCCCCCACCCCACGACAGGCCCCAGTGTGTGATGTTCCCCTTTCTGTGTCCAAGTGTTCTCATTGTTCAACTCCCACCTATGAGTGAGAACATGCAGTGTTTGGTTTTCCATTCTTGGGATAGTTTGCTGAGAATGATGGTTTCCAGCTGCATCCATGTCCCTGCAAAGGACATGAACTCATCCTTTTTTATGGCTGCATAGTATACAGATAGTATACACATGGTGTATATGTGCCACATTTTCTTAATCCAGTCTGGCAAACAACTTTTACTGTTGGTATAAATGAGTAGAGGGAAAAGAGCACTGATTTGGGAGTCAAGCCATATAGTCCTTTCTCTGCCAGTTGAACTCCCCACATAACCATGGGTAGTGGTAGAGGCTGCCTGGGCCCCTCACAAGTAAGCACATTCATCTTTGTGATCTCTTAAATGTCTTACCACTGTGGTCCTAAGTCCTAGAACTGGGTAGCAACAATGAGCCATGAGTTAAGCAGGAATTTAGTTTGGCTGAAAACATGGTTATTATGTTTTCTGTTTCAATTAAGGCAGCCCTTACAAGAAATATTAAAGCAGTCACCATATCTTTAACCAACTGTAGTTAATTTATACTTGTAGCTTATTTTATCACCAGGGAAAGATATTAAACAGAGAAACAGAAATGTAGCATTGGCAGAACTATGTGATGTTGTTACCCAGATAATACTTGGTGCCAGCCTGAGATGCTGCCCTTCTGGCTCTTCCTAGAAGAGCATCAGTGTTTGTAATAGTGGACAGGGGTTGTAAATCACCTCATCTCTCTATCCTGCTGAAAATAGGTACTACAGAAAAGTTAATAATAATAATAGTATTTTTGTATTTCCAAAAGACACTCTTCCTGGAGTTTAACTGACGAGTCTCGGAAGGGCTTTATTGCCTTCATTCATTCAAGTGTTCATTGAGCTCCTCTTCTGTGTGAAGCAGCTCTCAAGGCACTTAGAATTTGTGAAACAAAATCTTTGCTCTGGAGGGGCCAACATTCTGGTGAGAGGAGGCAACCTTCAAATAAATGAACATGTCAGGGAGTAATAAATGCAATGAAAAAATTAAATCAGAGGTCAATGAGTGATGGGGTTAGCATTTTATTACAGGTGGCCAGGGTAAGGCATCTGAGGGGTGTAACCATTAAACAGAGGCCCGAATCATGTAAGAGAGCTAACCGAGCAGAAGGACTAGCCAGCATCAAGAGTCATACCCACTGGTGTTTGGGTGGCCACAGCAGCCCTTATGGAAATGTCAGTACTAAATGATGTTTTACTTCTTAAGTGAGAAGGGCTAGTTAGAGGGTCTGTTTTTCCTACTTTTTTTTCTGAATGACAGCTGAGGTTAAAAGAAATGAGTCTGAATCACAAGACAGCAACTAGGCTTTTGAGTTCACATATGCTTCTAACATAAGAGATACTTTTAATAGTTGGTGATTATTGATGAACTAATTGATGAATTGATTGATTAATTCATCATCTTGGCCTGGCTTCCTATGACAAAAGTGAGAAGTTACTTGTCTATTTTTTCTAAATGATACTAGGGACAGTAGTATTTTAAATAGAACCAGAGTAAAAGTAGATACCTATTTCAGTTGTAGTTTTCGATTAGGTAAAGTAGTGCCTAGATCAGACCAAGTTTACAATAAAATATTTGTTAGAATTATACTGATGAATCTCTCCAACATTAAAAGGTAGCAACTGTTTAGAAATATCTGTCATTCTTTTTATTCCTTCATTTTTAAATAACAAATACTGGGTACTGTTTTACACTGGTAAATATTATTTCTTTATGGTAAAATTGTAACTTTAGAAATAGTTTTTTGTTTGTTTTGCTTATCTGAGAGGTCAAATCTTTGTAAAAAAAGAAATAGATTTGTGGTCGGGTGTGGTGTCTCATGCCTGTAATCCCAACACTTTGGTAGGCTGAGGCAGGCGGATCACAAGGTCAAGAGATCGAGACCGTCCTGGCCAACATGGTGAAACCCTGTCTCTACTAAAAATACAAAAATCTGCTGAACGTCGTAGCACCCGCCTGTAGTTCTAGCTCCTTGGGAGGCTGAGGCAGGAGAATTGCTTGAACCCGTGAAGCGGAAATTGCAGTGAGCCAAGATCACGCCATTGCACTCCAGCCTGATGACAGAGTAAGACTCCATCTCAAAAAAAAAAAAAGAACTAGATTTGCAAGCCATCGCGGAATGTGTTATTTAGGAAGCAAATGTGAATTACATGCATATCTTAAATTTATGATTGCAATATTATATCAGGTTAATACTTTTCACATAATTGAGTTGGAAAATGCTGGGATATTACTTTTCTTGGAATGTAACATTTTTAGCTCTCTTTATAGTGCCTTCCCATAGTTTTTTTTTTTTTTTTAAGCAAATACATAATAAAGAAATTCTTTAGAAGGTTAATTTTTGTGTATTTCTTTTGAGCGCCCAGTTAGGAAGTTCTCACGTTGATCTGGGTGAACGATGATCTAAGGAGGTGGTGGTGAAGGGAAAAAACGGGTATAAATTTAATAAATATGTAGGGCTGGGTATGGTGGCTCACACTTGTAGTCCCAACTACTTGGAAGGCTGGAGTGAGAGAATATCTTGAGCCCAGGAATTTGAGGCTACACGAACTCTGATCCCACCACTGCACTCTAGCCTGTGCAACATAGTGAGACCCCTATCCATAAACAGATGAGCAAAAGGAGGGTCTACAGGTTTGGGTGACAGGCTATGAGGGCAGGGAAAGGAGACGAATGGTCAAGGATGTGCAGAGAAGTGATGCCCAAGTACACATGGTATTTCCTCTTGGTTCAGTTTTTCTGTAATCTTCTACCATGGTAAAACCTGAGAGAGAGTTGAGATGATGACTAGCAGCGGGGTTAAAGGTTCAGTCCTTTTGGTTTTTCTCTCTTTATCAAAAACAAGACCATTATGGCCTTAAGTCATGAGCCTGAGTAGAAGCAACAGGACATAAACCCGTCCTAATACATTCATGTACCCTGTGAAAATGTAGCACTATTGAAAAAAAAAAGAAGAAGAAGGAAGAAGGAAGAAGGAAGAAGGAAGAAGAAAGAAGAAAGAAGAAGAAAGAAGAAAGAAGAAAGAAGAAGGAGTGTTTTGTACACCAGGAGAAGTATAGTGAAGTGGTCAAAAGCATAGATTTATATCTACTCCATTCTGAATCTCATTTGTTAGTAGGTGTCCTTGGGTGAAATTTTTAACCTCTTTACCTTCGTTTCCTTACTTGTAAAGTAGAAATGTCTATAGCAGGGCCTATCTGTTCATAACCCCTATAATTGTTCTCTTGAGTTGCTGGAAATTTTTTTGGATGGGTACTATTAAAATTCTAACTAATCAGATTTTCTGGTTTCTTTGGATGCTTGGAACTGCACAATTAAAATTTTAACTCCACTCTAGCAACTGTACAGACCTTACGAAGTGTACCACTTTTCCTAATCTGTCTTACTAGCCTACTCTCAGAGCAGCTCCTTTTTTTTTTCAACAAGTAAAAGGAGATTCTTCTCTTTCCCTACTAGTATATTTGCCAATGATGCTAACAAATAGATGGGCTACTCAGTTAGGTCTCAGTTTTCATATTGTTATTGAATTAATAGCATGTCCAGTAAAGAGTAGGGGAATAGCCAAAAGTAAAAGAAACTATAGAGGAAAAGTGTATTGTAAGTTCTTTAGTAAGTAGTAGTTGAATTTAATATTTTGTCCATGAACAAATATGATCAGGCATTACCTCCTTTTTCTGGGATAAATGAATTTAAAAAATAAATTTTAGAAATATTCAATCATAGCTAAACTTTATTAAATAGTATGCACCAGTAACTATTTTCTAGGTACTTTTCTTGTGTTAACACCTTAATTTTTACAACAGTTCTGTGAAGCAGTTGCTGTCATTTTTCACATTTTACAAGTGCAGAAGTTAGGACACAGAAAGAGTAAGTGACTTGCCCAAGGCCACACAACTTAAGACGTGTCAAAGGTCACACATCTTAGAAGTGTCAAAGCTCAGATTGCAACCCTGGCAGCCTGTCTCCTCTATCCATTCTCCTAACCCTACACATACTGCCTCTCTGGAAGATATGTTATATCAGAGGCAATTTTACTCTAAAAAGTGGAGTACAAAATTATATAGAATTGTTAGTAGTGCTAATAAGCATTGAATTCATTATCATGTAGGCTTCTCTCAAATAAGAAAAATTAAGTATGATCTGTTAAAGGCTAGGTGATACATTATAAGATACACCTACCATCAGATTTTTCTCGTTACTTCATCATATTACAAATTAGAGAACCATTTTTCTATAAGGTTACAATTTTATTACATTTCTTCCTAAACACCAATTTAGGTTTTTTTGTTTGTTTGTTTGTATTTGGGGTGGTGTCTTTCGAAATGAAGAGACACACAGAATATTTGGTTACTGGAAAATCAATACTTCTGATCTTGACTTACTAAGATTAATATGCCCATTTAAGAAGTAAGAATGAAGTATGTGAGGTGATGGATGTGTTAATTGGCTGATCTAATCATTCTGGAATGTATACATATATCATAACAGCACACTGTACCCCATAAATCTGTGCAATTATTATAAATTAAAAATTAAATTAATAAAAAATATTTGAGAGTAAGAGGAAAAGGGCCACAAAGGAGACTCAGAAGCAATGGCCAGTGAAGCAGGAGAAAAATCAAGAGGGTGGTGGAAGTGAAGAGAAGAGAACATCCCAGAAATGTCAGATCAGCCTTGACAAATCCTGCTGCAAAGTCGCATAACCTGAATTTGGGAAAGCAATCTGTTGATTTGGCAGCATGAACTCCCCAGTGACCTGGGGACTAGCCAAGAGTGGTATCAACGGAGTATTTGAGAGTAGAAGCCTGGATGGAGTGGGGAAAAGAAAATAGATTGTGAGAAAGTGGAGGCAATCACTGGATGGCCAACCCCTTGGAGAAGTTTTGCCTGAAAAGGGAGCAAAAGTAGGAAGGGAAGGAGCAGAAGGTGGGGGCATAACATCGAGAAAGTTTTTTGTGTTTTTTTTAAGATGGAAGATGAGTTGTATATTGTTAGATGTTTGTAAGATAATAGACATTATCCAGGAAATTCATTGGGAGAAATTGATGATGCAGGAGGAAGAGTGGAGGACTCTTTAAGAAGCAAGGCAAGGTGGGATCTAAATAGACCACATGAGGAAGTTAACCTTTGATTATAGCAGAAATATTTCATCCACCGTAAGAGGAGGATGGCAGAAAACACTGGTAGGATGGTACGTGTGGATGAGGGCATTATAATCTGTGTTCCTATGTTTTGTAATTACATGTTTTACATTGTTAACCTAGTAAGAATGAACTTACACATAGGATTTTACATTAAAATGCTAGAAAATTTTTAAAAGCCAGAATTTTTATATTTAACTTGATCATACAAAGGAAGTTATTAAAATGACAAATTCATAGGCACAATTGATAACAATTTGCCTTATATTTTATGGGGTTGAGTAAACAATATGATAGTGTGACAGTTGCTATGACTGTAGGTTTATCTTTATCATTCACCAATTTATTTGTCAATTTAAAATCAAGAATTGATAACCAAGACCACTGGAACCATTTACCTTTCACAAAAAAAATCCTTCCTTCCCCCATACTGGGGGCATAGAAGTATTCTGTGTGCATCAGTGTGTGAGGGCCAGATTTCTCAGACTGTGTGGGGACCTCAGTAAATTCATGATGTTTGCTAATTTTATTTATGACTACCAAACCTTAGAAACCCTTAGTCACTTTTACCCTTGTTGTGGGTAAAAATGAAGTATATGGGCTTTGCTCATTTGCCTGAAAGTACAAAAGAAAGTGCTGCATTTGTAGACCATTTAAGTTCATCAGTTCCTCTCAGACCACACCTTGATAGCCATGATTCTCCATTACCTTTCCTTCTTCAACAACTCCTTAAATTCTTAAAAAATTGCTGCCTCAGAGTGAGGGATTACATTGGAAGTGACCTGAAGGAGGAAAACGAACAGGCAAGTAAGATGATATTTTGCATTTGACATTTGAAATTGTCCTTCCTTTCTGGTTTTAAATTTCAACTTTGGCAATAAATATCTCTGATTTAAGAGGGGAAATAAAGAAGTGCCTGTTACAGGTGCTGCCTGCTTAGCATTGCCTCCTCACTCCCTAAGAAGGTACCTTGAGGGGTGTCACAGTGTCTGGGCACAGGGAGCCAGGAGTGACATTAAGCACCTGGATACATGACAAAGGGATGAGCAATGACTAACTCTTTCCTCCTCTCACCCCAGACAGAGTCAAGCAGCCATTTCAATCTAGGCAAGAACAAAACATATTCTGCTGACCAAAGTCTATGGGACAGTGGGATTGCAATTTGGAGGGTTTGTGTGAAGAAAAAACTTACCCAGTTATACATACAGCAACACCGGGCGGGAGTAGGGAATCATTTATCATTGGCCTGGTATGTTTGGAAGGGTAATCTGGTGAGAGTGGCCTCTGAGTGAGGCAGATTTCCAAAGCTGAGGGCTCTCTTGGGAAGTGCTCCTTCCAGCTGGTACCTTCCACCTCAGTTCCTCTGGCATAGGCATTGCCTCTCCACTGGCTGACCACTCATACCCTGAGCCCCAATCATGGTCTTACAGTTGTCCACCCCTCTGTTGGAATCTCTTTGCCTTTTTGGTCATCTTTTTTATTTTTTATTTTTTTATTTTTTGAGACGGAGTCTCGCTCTGTTGCCCGGGCTGGAGTGCTGTGGCCGGATCTCAGCTCACTGCAAGCTCCGCCTCCCGGGTTTAGGCCATTCTCCTGCCTCAGCCTCCCGAGTAGCTGGGACTACAGGCGCCCGCCACCTCGCCCGGCTAATTTTTTGTATTTTTAGTAGAGACAGGGTTTCACCGTGTTAGACAGGATGGTCTCGATCTCCTGACCTCGTGATCCGCCCGTCTCGGCCTCCCAAAGTGCTGGGATTACAGGCTTGAGCCACCGCGCCCGGCCGCCTTTTTGGTCATCTTTTTATATATGAAGGCTTCAAGATAACCCTGGGCTAGTTCTGTTTCTCAGGGTACACATTTGATCTGTAGGAACTGTGCACCTTTACCCCACTGGGGATGGAAGTGCAGCTTTTCCCTCAAAGGACTGAGGAATTGTTATAAGCACAGAGGTAACACGATTCCGCTGACTTGCAGAAAGAGCGCTGGCAACACTAGCTGGGTGAGAACCGGTGAGGCTGGGACAGGGAGACTAACTATTCACTATCACTATTGCAGAGATCTGGCAAGAGCCAGTGAGAGTCCCTTGACATGGCAAGGAAGAGATGCATTCAACAAAAACTAATGTTTTAGATATAAGAAAATGTTACTGAGTGGCTGAGGAAAAGTGAGTCATCTGCTGGGTGCCTTTTTATTTTCTAGATGCATAAAAAAGTTAACCTCATGACACTGAGATGGTAGCATAAGAAAACAGACAAGAGAAGTCATATTTGTCATCAAGGCTATATTTTGACACATTTTTATTTTTGTGTGTATCAGCTTTCCTTCTCTTTCTTAATTTGTAAACAATTCACAAGAAATTGCTTTCTGTAAGGAACATTTTTGGTTATCATTTGTTGAATGCTTTCCTTTTGCAGAGACTTGCCTTATACATTTGCTTTTAAGTAGTTATGGTGTGTAAGACATAAAGGAAGCACACGAGTAACATTTAAATTCTTGAGGCTAATTTGAACTTTCCTTCAAAATCACAGATTCTCTGCTAGACCTCATTCTTGTTTGTATTGAAGTTTGTCCTACATAATCCTTCCTGTCACCATTTCCAGTCGCACAGTTTGATATTTATTTTAAGCACCTGCTCATGAAAAGTAGAATTTTAGCAACAATTAAAGTAGCATAAGGCGGGTTTCCATTTGAGATCAGTGCTGCTCGGTAGCTTTCCTTTGAATATCCTTTTCTTTCATGCTTTTTCACTTACGTTTTGGCTGTGAGAATAAATCTAGGAAAACTGCTGTTTGGCCTTTTAGTACACTGCCAGTTCTGGCAATTACAAACTAACTGGTTTTGTACTAAACGCCACTGAGATAAAATAAATGAGTCTGATTAAAGCTTGGAACCCCTGAGCACTACAAATGTAAAATTTTCAACAGAAGCCATTTGCTGAAACTGAGGCTCCTCTAGCAGATGGGTGAAAGTTAAACATAAATCGCACTATTTTTTTTTCTTTTGATTCAGTCATTTAAAGATAGTATAAAAATTTGTGCTACATCCGTTACAATACTCTTCTGGCAAATGTTTCAGGGCTGTTTTGGGCATTCTGAGAGCTTTGAAATTGGAGTCATGCTATGCTTTATTATATGAGTTCATTTGACATGTGGAAACGGATTCTTATCAGCTTAAAAATTTTCTTTGGTGCTAGTGTTTCCACTATTGAAAATAATCATGATAAATAATCACCAAATATTCACAAAGCGACATAATCTGTATTTGAAATCTGTGATGCTGGGCTATGGGAGAGTAATACAAATCACATCCGTAATAGGACTCATTCGTTTAGTATTTGAGTTTTCTTTACAGTATTTTAGTTTCTCATGTACTGTCTCATCATTTAGATAATACACACACAGAAAAAGAATGGTGTTTTTATTCTTCAGTGGAATGACTTATGTACCATTTAATGTAATCACCCCTAATTGATATTAACTTGCAAGAACCATGATGACCTTATTAGCCATCCCATAATACTTAGTTATTTCTTGGCGTAGCACTAAGTATTTATTTTACAATTTAATTTAGTAGTTCATGTATCTCTAAAGAAATCTGCAATTTTTATTTATTTTACCTTTTTTTCTGGTTCCTAAGATTATTTATCAAATGATAGTTACCAGAACAGATCACAGGAAATTTCAGCATCGTTAGAAGAATGGGGAAGTTACCAGACAAATATCTAATAGTTTAAAGGTTATCTAAAATATTTATCAGAAAAGATAATATGTATTTGCATCATTTTTTAACCTTGAAATTTATTGTTATTACTATTTACAGGGTCAGGTTCATGTCGCTTTAGTTATTCAGACCCCAGCATCATCGTGTTATATGCCAAGAATAACTCTGCGGACTGGATTCAGCTAGAGAAAATTAGGTTTGTTGTAATTTAAAGTATTTTCTTAAATTCTGACATAGATGGAATTCTACTCTCCTATATGCCTTTAATCTACCACCAACTTTTTCTTTAGGGTGAAAAGGACTCTGGTTGTTAATTATGTTGAATTCTATGGATGCGCATATTATGACCGACCCTGTTCGGAGAAGATATTATTAAAAGTGTCATTTTCCATTCAGAACTTCCTCCTGTCAGCAGTACTTATAACAAATTATGTTTGGTAAAAGTAAATTTGCGATCATAGCTTTTATGATAACATTCTCCACAAAATAATATCACCACCCATTGCTCTAGGTGGCCTAACTCCGGCCTGCCTTATGGTCTGGAAGTACATCAAATGACTACTTAAATCCCTTCCAGTCTGTGATGATATTGAGTTAATAGCCACAGGGCCCTTTACATCTAATCTCCAGTTTTGTCACATCCTTTCTAACTTCCCTAAGGCCAGTTCTAAAATTCTATTGTCATAATTGTGATGCGACTTGTAATTACATATTACATTTTCTTTATTAAAAAATATCCCTCAATAAGAAAATAAGGTAGGATGCTTGAGGATGAAGAAATTCGTTCATGTGAAAAAGATTTGGCTAGATTAGCAAAACTCAAATTATGTTTGTCACTACTGAAGAGTTTAAACCGTGAAATAAATTCTAAATGGATACTTAATTTTAGGTATAAGATATTTAAAGGAAAAAAATAGCTTAAACTTTTATAAAGTGATTATTATGATTGGGTTAGCTCTTAAGTTAGCATAACTTAAGTGGAATATTTTCTTATCAGTTTTGTGACAGCTTTCTTTTTTTCTACCGGCTATTTTCTTTATGATAGTTCCATATTAAAAGAACTATTATTTAGGGTAGTAGAATAAATATTAGGCTGTCAGTATAATACCAAGCCAGTTTGTCTAAAGTTTCTTTGGTAGTGGTGTTTAAAAATAATAATAATAAAAACTTTACAAATCTTTAGTCTAACCAAAAACTGAGAAAAGTGTTTCTAACTCATGGATTTTAATACATTGTCTCTCTCTGTGTCAGGACAAAATATAATGTATGGGCACCTGATACAAACTGAGCGCTGACATACTGTGACAATTTTATAACAGAACATTTTGCTATTCTTTGTAATTTCTAGTAGTTATGAAAATGCATTCATATTAAATATTTCTATAAATGGCTTTAAACAAAGAAGCATAAATATTGAAAATTTTACCTGTATTTCCATTTTTCCATTTTTTTCTCTTTCTAGTATGCTATATATCATAGTTTAAGTAAATTATGGTACATATTTCTTGCTGGAAAACAGCTACAAGTTTTTGATATGATGAACAATGAAACTACATATTTAGTTAGAACATATAAAGACTGTGTTCAGCGGAACCCATCTATTTTTCACTAAATGGTACTTTGAGTTTTAGGCCATGTACCAAACCAATGCAAATTTCCCTTACCATTGGAGGTTAGAGTGAAAGTGCTCCCAATCACTACCTAAATATATTCTCTTCATCAATTTCAATTCTTTGGGAAGTTAAAAGCATAGTCATCATGAAATATTTTAAAAGAAAAGGGAATTGATTACCCCCAAAGGTAAGGTACACCATCTATAACTATGGTGACAATTTTACAGATATATATGTGCTTCATTGGTGAGTGAGAAATATGGCTCTTCTCTAGTCCTTTCAAAACTGATTTATGACAAGCCCAGGGTACCGCTAGTTTGCATTTTAGTACCACTTTTAATCTTAGCAAAGGCAATCATTTTTACTACAGCAGGTTTCTACTTTGGTGGAAGAAAATGTTTAATAAAAATATTTTATTATATAGCAGAAGGATCTAGATTCTAGTAGAGGTAATATAGAAAATCATGTTATATCATGTTTTTAAGGATGATCTATATGAAATGGTGAGGTATTATAAGTGAGAGCATTTAATTATGGCAAATCTCACATTTGATACAGACTAAACATATGAAAACATATCTGGTTAGTAGAAATAAAAATAATTTAGATTGATTGTTAAACATATTGCACACAGTGGTTTCTAATAGGTGAATAATTTCAAAGTAAGAATCAACATTAAGATCACAGCTTTGCCAGGCACGGTGGCTCACGCTTGCAGTCCCATCACTTTGGGAAGCTGAGGCAGAAGGGATCACTTGAGCCCAGGAGTTTGAGACCAGCCTGGGCAACATAGCAAGACCTATTTTGATAAAAATAAAAATTAGCTGGGTCTGGTGATGGATGCCTGTAGTCCTAGCTACTCAAGAAGGGAGGATCACTTGAGCCAGGAGTTCAAGATGACAGTGATCTGTGATAGCACCACTGCTCTCCAGCCTGTACAACAGGCCAAGACCCTGTTTCCAAAAAAAAAAAAAAAAAATCACCCTTTTATATTTTTTCTCCTTATTATTGAGTAACCTGTTTTAGATTGTATGTTTGCCATGTGCAAAAAATTGTGCTGGATATACTTTGTGATTTGTAATTTTTTTACATAAGCCATAACAGTATGTGCCATTTTCTCTTTAATTTTTCCCTTACTGACTTACTTGAACATACTTAGTGCCTGACTTGTGTTCCATGTAAACCTTTTGTAGGTATTTATTACTTGAACTGTCATCATTCAATATGAAAATCTTAATAGTCAGCAAATATTAAAAGATTTAAGGGCCACGAGATTGTGGGTATTTTATCGGTAATAAATATAACATTCTTGAGATCATGAAACTACAACCTTAAGAAACAAAATTCATCTCTAAGAAAGAAAAAGTCAACATTGCTGAACTTCCCATCTCTCTCTATGTTGCAGAGCCCCTTCCAATGTCAGCACAATCATCCATATCCTCTACCTTCCTGAGGATGCCAAAGGGGAGAATGTCCAGTTTCAGTGGAAGCAGGAAAATCTTCATGTAGGTGAAGTGTATGAAGCCTGCTGGGCCTTAGATAACATCCTGATCATCAATTCAGCTCACAGACAAGTCATTTTAGAAGATAGTCTCGACCCAGTGGACACAGGCAACTGGCTTTTCTTCCCAGGAGCTACAGTTAAGGTTAGAGCTCTTTTTGGTTTGGGGGTTGTTTTAATCCTTCATCTCCTTTCTAAAAGTAAAGCTCAATAAACCAAATTGTATAAAGATAACTATTTTACCAAAACAACTATTAAAAGAATAGATAATATACTTATTTATCTTACCGTACCTTTTAAGGTTGGAGAGTCATTGGTATAAAACATTCACTTATTCATTCATTTAACAAGTATTTTTGAGAACTCACTGTGCCATGTACTGGACAGAACCCAGAGAATATAACCACAAAAAGTCAGATGTGTCTCTTCCTATTGTGTGGATGTCAGTTTAGTTGGGGGGAGTTAAATATGTCAACATGCAAATACGAAACAGCCTAATGGTTATGATTTGCTGGGAAAGTTCAGAGTATTGAGAAAGTACAATATAACAGTACCAAATGCAGACTTGGGGGTTACAAAGGCAGGGTAGGAGAATAGGGACTCCAAGTAGAGACTCAACAGTACTTTGGAGTTGACCAGGTAGGAGGAATCGTGTATCTAGATTTATAAATCAGATACATTAAGGCTGGGTTGTGGGCTGTGTGTGTCCCTCCACCTCCCCAGGATTCATACATTGAAATCCTAACTCCAATACAATGGTATTAGAGGTGGGACCTTGGGAGGTAATTAAGTGACAAGGGTACAGACACTCCAGAGAGCACGTTGAGAACCAGAAAGTGGCCCTTATTGAACACCAAATCTTCCAGTGCCTTGGTCTTGGACTTCCCAGCCCCCAGAACTATAAGAAATATTTGTTGTTTAAGCCACCCAGTCATAGTACTCTGTTATAGCAGCCCAAACTAAGGCTGGAAGGTGAGAGCACAAAGTAAAAGTCTTAGGCAAAATTCAGAATAGTTGTCTAATACATTTTAAGTTGAGACTTGTGATAGAAAAGTCTGAAGACATGGCCAGTGACAAGACCTTGAAGATCTTGCAAGAGTCTGTAGAGTTTGAATTTTTATCTTGAAGGTGATAGAGAGCCACTGAAGTGCTTTAAACAGGAGCCAATCATATTTGTTTTTGAAATATCCCTTTGAGGATAGAAGACGGAACGGAAGGAAGAAAGAGTGCATCCAGAGAAACCAAATAGGAGGCTTCTTATAGTAGTTCAATGGGAGATCATATTGGCCAGAATTAGGAGTGAGAGGATGGAAAAATGTGGCTATTTCAGTTTTTAGGACAGGGAACAGAAAAGGTTGGGGACATACTGAGAAGATGAAAGAATGTTAGATGTCAGGGACAAGGTGTAGGCAACTGGGTGGACAGGTGCCATTCATTGAAAAGGAAACATAGTGAAGAAGCAGTTTTGCTAGAAGTTGGTGAGTCCCTTTGGACATATCAATTTTGATTATCTTGAGGGAAAACAAGAAGAATGATTTGATGGGAGGGTAGATATTTGGGTGAGAAGCTGAGAGAAAGATCCAAATTTGGCAATCATTAGGCTTATGAATGGGAATTGAAATCATGGGCTTGCCTGCCCAGAGAGTGCATGGAATATGAAATTGCACTTGGGTGATATGAAAATGCCATGAGATCCTCAACTGTATCCTCTCAAGTTTCTAACATATGAAAATAAAATACAAACACAGCTTGGAGAATTTTTTAAAATGTGTCTCACAGCTACAGAACATCCCGAGCTAGAAAGGGGTGAGGATCACAAGAAAAGTAGCAAGTAGAATAGAAAGATCAAGAATGCTCACCTCCTTTTAATAATAGAGTTGAGCACCAGAAAAACTATTACAAATTATTTGGTGAACCCTCAACACAGGAACTCTCCTGATGCAAATGACTTCTTGCTTAACAAGTCAAACCCTAGTCATGTTGCTTTGATTTGAAAGTATACTAATTGACGTGAAGAACAGGCATTCTCTTTGCTCAATACAAGCAGTAAACCTTATGGAAATTTATTCTGACAGAATCTGAAGTCATGGCTCCTTAAAGAGCCATGGATTTCTTTTGTATGAGTCTAGAAAAAAACACATGTCAGAATAGCCTATGTCATATCCCACTACCACTTGATTAAAAGAGGAATTTCTGCTGTCATTGTTCAACATTGGCAAGCAGATGCATAAACCCAGGAGACCTCAGGGCCTGGGATTCACATTTTGCCATGATGATCATTTATCATTTGGTCTGAGTACCCTTTATGGCATAAATGTACTTTCTGTTTCATTTTACAAGCCATTACACTAATCTAATTAGCTATTCGGTTTCTCATTGCATGTATTTGGTACCACCCATGATAAAAATGCATGAAGTGTGGTTTTGCTTCGGTAGTAATTTTAATTATATTACAACTTTATATGGAATATGCTTTGCTTTGTGGTCCCTCATCCTACTCATAAGCTTTCCAATCACACGTTTGAGACTTGCCAAGTGACCTATGTCTATTAAGGAAAAAAAATCATTGTAGTAATGATTTATAACATTATCTTTGACTTGGCCATCGGATAGAAATTTTTCTCTGATGTTTCTTTTTAAAACTTCAAATAAATGCATTAATAAAATCTAAGAATTTGTCATTTTAATTCATTTACATGACTGCCCTTTTTTTTGGTTTCACCATCTGAGAATGAAAGAATTGCTTTTGCCAAGTGATTTAGAATTCTAGAAATAAAAATTGTTTCTTTAGACTGTGTGCAACTTCTTTGTCAAATATTGTTTCTTTACTTGACGGCCTCTGAGGTGAAAGCTAAATACAGCAAATTAGAAAGCATATCTCAGTGTTCCTATTGGTCACAAGGTGTGTTTTAAGCATTGCTTTATTTTGGACTTTTAGTTTTTAGAGTTATATTATTTGTTCAACCTACTCATTAAATGTTTCCAAGATGGCCAGGCACAGAGGCTCATGCTTGTAATCCCAGCATTTTGGGAGGCCAAAGTGGAAAGATCACTGGAGGCCAGAAGTTTAAGACTTGCCTGGACAACATAGAGAGACCCTGTCTCTACAAACAAAAAAAAATTAGCCAGGCGTGGTGGTGCACACCTGTAGTCCCAGCTACGCCAGAGGCTGAGATGGGACCATTGCTTGCGCCCAGGAGTTCAAGGTGCAGTGAGCTATGATCTGAAAAAAAACAAAAAAAAAATTCCAAGGTGTTTCCATCTTGATTATCTTAAAGAGTACATCTAACAGCAATGCTTAACTACAAAATGGAGCTATTTATGGAAAAATTTCCAAGAACAGTTAGGATTACCTTTGACCAAGTAATGAAAGCTACTTTTATTGAACACTTACTCTTCTAGGCACTCACTATTCCAGACGCACACACACATCATCATCATCGTCGTCGTTATCATCATCATCATCATCATCATCTCATTTAACTGGATCCTCATAAACCTTTAAAGAAGATGCTATATTAGTCCCATTTTTCTATGTGTAAAGTGGGGCATAGAGGGTGTTAAATACCTTGTCCAAAATACATCTCTCACCAGTAGCAGGATAAGGATTCAAATCCAGGAACTGACTTTAGAACTCTTGCTCTCAGTTGCCACATAGCTTTGCTCTCACAAGTAGTGACTAACTGACATGTTTCTTGATTGTCTTGTGTTTCTTCCCAACATATACCTGTTAAATTATCTGCATGTTTTCTCCGCCATCACTCTCTGGCTGTAGGTTAAAAGATTCGTGTTTTTCTCATGTCTCTTGATCTTGCTCCAGCTTTGTTCCATGCGTACCACCTGTTCCTTCCTCCAGAAGACTGATTTTGTTGTACGTTACAGTTTAACAAGTGCATCCCAAGCACTGTTTGCTTCCCTTTCTTCCACATCGTAACAGCTGATTTTGTTTTCAAAATTCTAGTCACTGGCTCATCTTAGGCACTGATGGGCAACTATTGTGTATTTCAGGAGGAATACGTATTGAAATATTTCCTTTATGAAGGCAGGGGGTGTTTTCAGTAATCTACAGAGGAGGTGAAATAGAGTAGGGGCCTTGGAACAATAAAGAAAGAGAAATCAACAGTCTAATGTAGCCAACTGCCTGGCAAGATGTTGGAACCAAGGATCATCCAAAGGGATGCCACTGGCAAAAAATCTAGCATCATTCCTTAACACATACTACATTATGCTGCCTCCATGCTTAAGACCTTTGATGACTTCCTATGTAGGCCTAGAGGGTACAAGCCAAAATCCCTGACTTATAATTCAAGGCCCTTTTCAATTTTCATCCAGCCTAATTTTCTTTTCCTTTTTTTTTTTTTTTTAATCTTTTTTCATCCTTTATTTTGTTGTTGTTGTTGTTGTTGTTGTTGTTGTCGTTGTTGTTTTGAGGCGGAGTCTCACTCTGACACCCAGGCTGGAGTGCAGTGGCCGGATCTCAGCTCACTGCAAGCTCCGCCTCCCGGGTTTACGCCATTCTCCTGCCTCAGCCTCCCAAGTAGCTGGGACTACAGGCGCCCACCACCTCGCCCGGCTAGTTTTTTGTATTTTTTTTAGTAGAGACGGGGTTTCACCGTGTTAGCCAGGATGGTCTCGATCTCCTGACCTCGTGATCCGCCCGTCTCGGCCTCCCAAAGTGCTGGGATTACAGGCTTGAGCCACCGCGCCTGGCTTTATTTTTTTTTTTTAATTTTCCTGGATTTTGTTATATTTATTTTATATATGCATACTTTAAGTTCTGGGATACATGTGCAGAACATGCAAGTTTGTTACATAAGTGTATGTGTGCCATGGTGGTTTGCTGCACCTATCAACTCGTCATCTAGCTTCTAAGCCCCACACGCATTAGGTATTTCTCCTAATGCTCTCCCTCCCCTTGCTCCCCAACCCCCTGACAGGCCCCAGTGTGTGATGTTCCCCTCCCTGTGTCCATGTGTTCTCCTTGTTCAACTCCCACTTATGAGTGAGAACATGTGGTGTTTGGTTTTCTGTTCTTGTGTTAGTTTGCTGAGAGTGATGGCTTCCAACTTCATCCATGTCCCTGCAAAGGACATGAACTCATTCTTTTTATGGCTGCATAGTATTCTATGGTGTATATGTGCTACATTTTCTGTATCCAGTCTATCAATGATGGGCATTTGGGTTGGTTCCAGGTCTTTACTATTGTAATTAGTCATCCAGCGTAATTTTCATCCTCATCTCCTGATCCACTGTGCTCCAGCGTCACAAATACAGCCAACTCAGAAATTGTTACTTGCATTCCTTTAGGTGTGGTTTTCCACATGTCTTTATTCCCTTCCTAGTAATTCCCCTCCATCCTTAGGGGCTCAGTTCAAATGCCATTGTCTCTGGGAAGTTTTGCATAGCTAATGTCTCCCTCCTCTTTGTGCTAGTGAAACCATTAAGTTTAACAAACAGGACTTGTCAGGATGGAGACAGGTGACAGAAGAAAAATGCCACTCTTTTTCCACTGGTCATTCAAATTTGCTGTGGCAGCTCCTTTATCCCTGCCCTCTTTGCATGAAACTGGGATAGCTCCTAAGACTGCGGATAGACCAAAAGAGTCATCTAGTTACTTTAGTCTCTCAGATATCTCAGTTCACTATCAATATGATCAGTTAATGATGATAATGCAAGCTCCAGATTTCATCCACAGCTGCTCACCTCCAGCACTGGAGGTGGGGACAGCAATCAGCTCCTTCTCCCTCCTCACTCACCACCCCCAATCCTAACTAGTTTCAGATTCTTAACCCTCCAGGGTTGGATCTGGAAGAAGAAGACAAGGCAAGAGGCATGTATTATTGTGAGCTGGCATTGATTCCGGGGCCTGGCAGGTGATCAAAACTGGCTTTCTATTGAATCTACCAGTAGGTTCTCTGGAAATCCTCCCACTCTTCACCAAAGCTAGGGCTCACTCACCCCAGCATCTCTCACGCAGGTCATGCATGCTTCCTCTCTTAGCATTGCACCTCTGGCTAATGAATACAACATTTTTGTGCTGAGGGCTCCTTGCCCCTTCATAATCCCACTGGGGCAGGATCTTAGACAGCCTAGAAAAGCTGGAAAAATATCAAGAGGATCTAATTTATAAGGCAGGAAGATTAATTTTTAATTCAGTGATGACTTAAAGACACTGCAAATGTTATGAAAGAGACTGGATATAACACAATTGTTAAAACTGGTCTGGGTTCAAATCTTGGCTTAACCATTTGTTAGCCATGTGGTCTTGGGTTGTTGCAGGAAGTCAGGGACCCCTAACGGAGGGACCAGCTGAAGCCATGGCAGAAGAACAAATTGTGAAGATTTCATGGACATTTATTAGTTCCCCAAATTAATACTTTTGTGATTTCTTATGCCTGTCTTTGCTGTAATCTCTGAACATAAATTGTGAGGATTTCATGGATACTTACCACTTCCCCAGTGAGTATCCTTGTGATTTCCTATGCCTGTCTTTACTTTGGTCTCTTGATCCTGTCATCTTCTTTGTAAACTGAGGAGGACGAATGTCGCCTCAGGACCCTGTGATTGTGTCAGCTGCACACATTGTTTGTAGAGCATGTGTGTTTGAACAATATGAAATCTGGGCATCTTTAAAAAAGAACAGGATAACAGCGATGTTCAGGGAACAAGAGAAGTAACTTTGAACTGGCCGCCAGTGAGCCGGACGGAAACAGAGCTATATTCCTCCTCTTTCATAAGCAAATAGGAGAAATATTGCTGAATTCTTTTTCTCAGCAAGGAACATCTGTGAGAAAGAGAATGTGCCCTGAAGGGAGGCCTATAGACGGCCCCTTTTTAAGGCGTCCCGTCTTTTATGGTCAAAGCCAATGGGATGAAATAAGCCCCGGTCTCCTATAGTGCTCCCAGGCTTATCAGATGGACAAAAATTCCCACCTAATAAATTATGGTCAGACGGGTTGTCTGCTCTCAAACCCTGTTTCCTAATAAGATGTTATCAATGACAATACGTGCCTGAAACTTCATTAGCAATTTCAATTTCACCTCATCTGGTGATCCTGTGATCTCGCCCTGCCTCCATTTGGTTTGTGATATTGTATTACCTTGTGAAGTATGTGATCTCTGTGACCCACACCCTATTCGTGCACTCCCTCCCCTTTTGAAAATCGCTAATAAAAACTTGCTGGTTTTACGGCTATGGGAGCATCATGGATCCTGCCGACATGTGATGTCTCCCCTGGACACCCAGCTTTAAATTTCTCTCTCTTGTGCTCTTTCCCTTTCTTTCTCAAACCAGCCTAGACACTTAGGAAATAGAAAAGAACCCGTGTTAAACATCAGGAGCAGGTTCTCCTGATGTTGGGTAAGCTATTTAACTTCTCAGTGTCCTTGCCTATAACAGGAATAAAAATAGCATCTGCCTCATGTTGTCATGACTCAATAAGAAAATATTAAATAATAAATACTGTTAAAGTATAGTATTATTAACTACAAATGATTTTTTGTTTTTATTTTTTAGTTTTTATTTCTATTTTTTGAGACAGAGTCTTGCTCTGTCACCCAGACTGGTATGCAATGGCATGATCTCGTCTCACTGAAGCCTCCACCTCCCAGATTCAAGTGATTCTCATGCCTCGGCCTCCTGAGTAGTTGGGACTACAGGCGTGCGCCACCACACCCGGCTATGTTTTGTACTTTTAGTAAAGATGGGGTTTCTCCATGTTAGCCAGGCTGGTCTTGAACTTCTGACCTCAAGTGATTCACCTGCCTTGGCCTCTTAAAGTGCTGGGATTACAGGCATGAGCCACTGCTCCCGGCCTACGAATGACTTTTTTAATGCTATTGTCAATAAAACAAGTGAATACACAGAGTAGTGAGTATGTGAACTCTCCACTGCTGATCTTAAAAATAATGTTGACAGTGGCAGGTCAAATAGGAAAGATAAAAATAAACCATTGTCATTCATAGTACATTTTACTCTTGTCTTCTTTAGATATTTCTGTTTTTTGGGGGGGGGAATATCTAAACCATTTCATCCGAGCCTATTCTTGTTTATCTCAGGTAGGGAAGAATGATATAGGACCAAATATGGTAATTAGCTTCAGGACTTTATATGATTTGCAGAATTGCAATTACAGTTCACCAGTTTAAATCGGCCCTAGGTTCGTAGAAGGCTTTACCATCTGTTGACATTTTTTAGTAATTAATATGAAGTAGATGTATAACACTATCAGCTTTTAATGTAGAACCTGGCCTTATATTTGTTGTGCTTTTTGAATTGGGGTTGGAAAGCTGAGGAGGACTGTAAATGGTTACAGAATTAATCTATTCTTCTATGTCACCATCTGTTTCTCCTCCTTTCTTTTTCCAAGTCCATGGCCTTGCCTGATTCATCTTGCAGTGTTTTTACAGAGAACTTCCCATGTGGAAGAAAAGGTGTACCACGTTCCTATCCTTCTTCTAATTACCATCATAACTTTTTATTTCCCACAAATCCCTAAGCAGCCCTTTGTTCACTACCAAGGAGGTAGGGCTTTAAATACCAATAAATATAGTGCTACAAGTTCAAAAGCTCCCCAGAGCCCCACCCTCATTAGTAATCTCCCAGAGTAAGCAGCTCATGCACTCAGCAAAGGAAGGTGCCTGAAACTCACTCAGTATCAAATCACCTGTCGCAATTGTTGTTAACGATGACTTTGCCCTCTTTCACAGAATATTGTATCTTTCTTTGTATTTGTGTACATGATTTCCAGAATAATCAAGTATATTTTTCCAGCTGCTCCGATTCTAAACATAAGGGATACACTGTATCAGCTCATCATCTGCAGTTACTAGAATAGCTATTCCTGCCAGGCAGGCCCTCTGTCATGTGGCTGTGGGTGTTTGTTCTACATTTAAGAACAAAAGGCACATTCTTCCTACCCATAGTGGGGGAATGATTAATCTCAAGGAACATCTGGTGCACCAGCTCTGTGAGAATGGTCTTGGTTTTGCCGTCAAGGATTAAAAGATATGAACTGATTTTTTTTCACTCCTTCCATTTACAGCATACAGTAACAAGATTCAGCATATCACCTTGAGCAGAATTCTCATATCCAGGAATGATACTTGCAGTGGCATGAGCACTACATAGATACTGGATAGTAATGAATAATAATAACAATAAATAGTAGTAACCATAGTTATGATAAATAATAGTAATAATAATGATAGTAAAGTATTGATAGCATTTCATGAATGCTTTGTAGATGCCAGCACCATGAGGAAGATCTTGCCATACAGTTTTATATCTAGAGTAGATGGACATTGTGTGTCTGTAAAAACCCTGGATGCTCAGTGCTTAATTTTCCTTAGTCACTCTTGAAACATCTGGGCAAGTCCATCAAAGTCATCTCTTCCCAACCTCTCAAATACACATCCTGCAATCTGAGAATATTCTTAATTTTAAGTTGAAAGAAAAACATTAGACGTAAGTTTTCAGAGGGTCAGCCTGGAGCTGCTGCAGCTGCCTGCTTTCTACAAGTTATCAGTCTCCACAAGTTTCCACAAGTTTGCAGCCCACCAAGAGCTGCAAAGGTCAGTGAAGCGCGTCGCAGAGAACCCAGGAACAATTGATTCAGAAAGAGCTGTGAGCAGGGCTTTTTGTTTTTATTTTTTATTTTTTTGTTCTGTTTTCCTCATCCTTTAATAATACCCCGTGAAGCAGTATTTCTGAATGGATCAATATGCCGTGGAAGTGGATACTGGTCTGGCAGCTGCTGCATTTTGTTTGTTTATGCTCATCTTTGGTGGCAGCCAAAATTTTTATTTTGAAAGCATGAATCATCCTTGAACACTTGGTGTGTGTGTGTCTGTGTGGGTGTGTGTGTATGTTTTCAAAAGAGAAAAAAGGAGTGCTTTGCTCACTCACAGTTAATAAATGTTTGTATCTGCTCAGCTATCCTGGTTACCCTCAGCTTGCAAAGGCATAAATCACTGGTATCTGTCAACTCTGGAAATGACCTACAGATTAAATGCAGATCACGGTGAGATAGGTGCTTTCCACATATTTTTTTATTTTTAAGAAATCTTCCCACTCTGATGGCTGTGCCTGCACCTGCTAATCTTTTTCTATTTATTACCCTAGTTCATTGTGTGGATAGCAAAGAATTCCAGATTACCCTTTCTACACATTTATGTCAACTTGTTTTAAGAAGTAAATCAGCACTAAATGATTATTCTGTTATGAAGATTTGTCCTTTAGAATAGGCTGTGATTTGATCACGTGTATTTAAAAGAAATTTTATTTTTAAAAAAGTAATTTGTTAAATTTTGCAAACTAATATCAAGGATTTGGAGTAACTAAGCTACTGAATTTAGAAGGGTCATATCTTAATGTTTCCTCTACTACTACTTTGAATTTGACTGCCTCGCCATTATTACCTTTACTATTGATAAATATCCAATAATAAAGACAATCTTTCTAGTTTAACAAACATCAAAAGGCCCTAATGAAGATGACAGACATTAGGTAAATCAACGACCAATTAAGGGGAAGCATTAAGTCTGAACACAAGAGTCTATTAATTTTCTGTTGTTCTTGTACCTTATGTATTTGCCAAATTCATTGTCCCAGTGGATACTAGGCAAGTCTCCAGTCCTGAATAAGAGCTGAATCTTTTATTCTGGGCTTCTGCTGTCACCCATCTAGTACTGTTGTCACAATTGCTGAACCATCAATGGAGAAAAAAGGTCGTTATATCAAATTATGAAAAAATAATAATTTGTCTGAAAAATTTAGCCTTAACATGAGGTAAGGCTAATGAAAAAAATCTAAGACAAATGGTGAAAGGGAAGATCACACTCAAGGTAGAATTCACCTTTAAACCTACTTTTTTGGAATATAACCCCCTGGCGCAGCAATACTATCATACCTAATTCATCTTCCAAGCAATGTTCGATTGGGCACCTCAGAAAAAGGTTTCAGCAATTCATTTGATGGTTTTATATTCTGACAATATACAGGACAAATAAGAGAAAATCAGATTTACTT
The DNA here is from genome assembly GCF_009764315.1 of Trachypithecus francoisi. Lineage (NCBI taxonomy): Eukaryota > Metazoa > Chordata > Mammalia > Primates > Cercopithecidae > Trachypithecus > Trachypithecus francoisi. The sequence goes on from NW_022681469.1 coordinate 56,034,724, forward strand.
TTCAGAAATGTGCTTTGCATTATCACTGTACTGGAAACCATCTAGTGTGTAACTTGAGGGATTTGAGTGGTGGCTTTCTGATGAGGATAAACCTGAGCTCAGTTAGACTTGTGGCTAGTCCATGTTCCCATGTCTTTTTTCATTAAGAATCAGAATGTTAACTGTGGTTTTCTGGCCAGATTCCAGCATGGTTAATTGCATGCTGTCTACCTAAATTCCCTTTGCTTGGGACGTTCTTCACTTTGGATCGTATTGCTCTTATTGTCATGTTTCCCCCAAGAGGTGGGTACATGATATTGTAGAATGAGCCAGAATATAATTTGTTAAGCTAATAAGAGTACTTTGGGGATGAAGGGTTAAATGTAAGTAGTGTGCTTTTCACAATTCCCCCCAATGAGGCCTATTTGTACAGTAATTAATGTGGAATAACATTAGTGAAACATGGAAATGAGCCAGATTGCCATGACAAGAGTGGCAATAGCACAGAAACAACTAATTTTGATAATTTATACAGAAAATAATCATTTAAACAAATATGCAGAAGCTCCCTGCCTAATGCATCTTTTGCCTTATTTATTTATTTAGTCCGAAACTGACACATTCAATCACTAATTGAGTTAACACAATATTCAGTAGGTGAAATTTATTCCAAATGAATGATAAAAACAGTTACAGTTTCTGTCATCTTTGTACCTAGCATGGCACCTAGAACAATAGCTTGCATAGAGACATTCATTTGTTAAAGTAAGGTTTGTTAATGAATGAAGATGGGGGCAAAAAAAAAAAAATCAGGAGGGAAATAGTGTTTACAGATTTCCTAAGATGCAGCAATCTTTAGGCATGTTCCCTGCAGTATTTTATCTAATACTCACAATTATCCCCATTTCACAGATGAAAAAACAGAGGCTCGGAGATGCCAAATGACTTCCCCAAGATCAAACAGCTTTAACTTTCAAAGCCAGTTCTATTTTACTATAAAACCCAACCACTCCATGTTATCTTGCAGCCTCCCATGCTGTGCCTGGCATCTTTGCCCTTAATTTGAGGAGGCAGGTCTGAAAACCTCCAACACTGTGAAAGTCAAGTTGATCCCCAAAGACAAGGTTAACAACAGCCCTATGGAATTTTACATTGTTATCTGCCTCTCATTACTCCAATTCAAATCTGTCACTATTGCCGTTTTAGAGTTGTCATAATTATTGCCAAGTAATTACATACTTGTCATAAAATATACCGTAAATTGAATCTTTAAAAATTGTAGTACAAAGTAGTTCAAATGTGTTTAATGAATCCAGAAATTGATGAGAAAAAACACTCTTTAAGCTCCCTAAAATTGACTCACCATGGTTGAATCTATTGTGTTGACTAGAGAAAATGTACTTCAGCCCTCCTGCACCTGCACTGTATTTATAGCCAAGTTTTCAGTTTTTTAACTGGCATTAAATTACCTAGAAATTGAATGTGTGGAAAATGATAGAAATTTATTTTGCCTCATGAGAGAAATCATTCTCTTTCTATTTTAATTTTTCTTTTAATGTAGCATGAAAGTCTATACCTTTAAAGTCTGTTAGACTGGGATGTAGGAAATGTATTATTTCTATATGATAATGGGTATAGCATAGTAAAAGACTTGAAATACACAATAATACATAGACTATAAATTAATCAGTTTCCAACGGTTCTAGCACACATCTCACTTTAATACAGAAATTCCTATGCCAATATATTTCATTTCCAGCCAGACAGTGGCTAATTTATGACTCTGCCAACAATGCCATTTTAATTAATTTTATTCATCTTATTTCTCTTTCCTCTGTTCCTCATATCTCATCTGTTTGCATTGCCTAGATTTTAATTAAAAAACCTCTCCTCTCTAAGGAGCAATCCGAAGTGGCAAAAATAATCACTTAAAATATTACAGTCATTAAAAAATTGGCTGTGGTGGAAGCCATGCATTTTCAATTTTCCTACAAATGATGTTTTAGCTTCCTTTTAAAGCGCACTTTGTATTTGAATTGTCTGCCACCAGCCAGCTTGGCTATCAAAAATGGTCTTCCAGCTGGGTGGGCTGAGTGACAACTCCTTAATGGAGGAAATGGATGGCTCTCTGCTCATGTGGAGGAGAAGGCATACCAGGCAGATTTCATTCCATCTGCCACCAGCTCTCTGCAAGCTGGCATTGCCCAAATGCCCAATATCCTCATTCCAACAAAAAGGATATTGTCAAAAAATAAATGGTAAGGCTACAGATGCCTGAAAGAATCATCAGGGTCATTAGACCCCAGGGAGATCATATTAAGAGGTGCCTCGGTGTTCATCTTTGATGAAAACCTAATAAAACAATGGTGGAGGCAAATGTAAGCACTTTTACAAGTACAGAGGTGAAGTCATTAACATTTTCAGCAGAGTATAGGGAGTAACCTTAGAAAACTACTATCCTGAATTGTGGCCAAGGACTTGTTGTATTGAGGAATTTGCACTGATGTTTCCTGTTGATGATTTTCTGAATGACAAATTCTTGTCACTTAGTTACACTGCGTTCTGCTTGTCAAGTAAAGGAAATCCATTTAGTAGCAAAGTAGGAAAATATTTTTGATTGACAAAGAGAAACACGTAAGAGCCATACTTAAGGGACTTTAGAAATCAGTAATCTACTAGTACTTAGAAGTATAAAGTGTATGTCATTGATCAAGGCTAAACAATGAAACAAGTACAAACAATTATAATTATATAATAATGTACATTAGAAGTGCTAGAAATAGAAATAAAAATTTAGAGCCAGCTGCAGAATGTATACCTTTATTTCACCCCGAATAGATGCTTAGTTGCTTGATGTATATTCACTGTATGTCAATCAAAAGCTGTGGCTCAGGAAGTCACATGTGATTTAGAATCATCTGCTAAAGAAAACCTGGTAGATTTTCATGATGCTCAAAATAAAATAGTCCTGAATTCCAAAAATTCTTGTTTTTTTCATATCAAGAGCTCATGTGTCTTACAAAGTTGCACATTTAATTGGTTTTGAAGTTGTTTAGAGTTTAATTGTTATTGCATACAAATGATAGGAGTTCAAATAGATGTTGAACAAAAATAGCTGGGTATTAAAATTGAGACCAATTTTTAAAAATTCTTTTCATACTTTCAATGATTTTTAACATAGTAGATCGATGTTATACAATGCAAACTTATCTGTAAGAAAAGTGGCATCAGACATCTTGCATTAAGTTTTCCTGTTTTAGGAATATTTGGTAATCTGCCAAAATTTGGAGGAGGGCTTTTAAAGTTATAATTAATGATTCAGTCTGCCCTGAAGATGAATGAATGTTTGCAGTATTTTTGCCTGTTGTATTGTGGGACATATTCTGTGCATGTCACTAAAGGTTTTAAGTTGATCTGAAGAATTTTAATGACTATTCTGATGAAAAGTAGTTAAAAATAGATTGAAATGCTCTTCTATTTTTCCATCATGTTTCCTAGGCATATGGAATATAATAGCATATTTTTGGAAAAATATATATATTTAGAAATAATGATTATTTTGTAGCACTTAGAAGTTTCAGAATGCATCTCCTCATATATTATTTGTGCCACTAACAACACCTCTAGCAAATAGATATTATTGATTCCATTCTGCAACCTGAGAAACTGAGGCCTAGAGGGGTTAAATGGCTTCTGCAAAAACATGGAGCCATTAAATAGAGAAAATGTATTTCAACACATTTCTAATTCCAATCCCCAAACTCTTTGAGGGATTTCAGTCCTTATCATCTTAATTGTTTTTGGTTTCCAATTTTTATTATTTTCCAGTCTTATTTTCTTCAATTAATGTAGGTGCTAAATTTACTTGAGTTAGATTCTAGGAGAAAGCTCAAGCAATGCCTAACCGAGGAAGCCATGGATTCCCATTCAGAGCCAGAAATGGCGATAGAAAGCAAGCAAGGCCCAGGGACGCTATCTCAGTCTGAATGCATTCAGGCATAAATTTGTAGTTTAGAGAGCATCTAGGAAGTAGGCTAATTCCAAGACACCAAGCCACTGTGACCAATCCTAAAACAGAATTAACATGAAATTCTAACTTGTCTTGTAATTGATTTAGGCATTCTGTGAATGAGAACCCTAATCTGGCCCCCCACCCTGGATAAGGCTCCAAAATACAGGGCCTATGATTATCAACTCCAAAAATGGAGACTCAGTACACCGATTGCTCTCAGATAGCTCAGAAATTCACTGGTTTCACAAAGACCATCCCCAGTTTTACAGGCGAAGTATACTATGGGCTCATATATCCTTAAAAGAGCATTTTATCACTGCAAACCTTGAGAACACTGGGTTCTATTCAGAATGGCAGAGGCAAAAATCATACCTTGGTCTCCTTAGCATGGTGGGGAGCAGAGCAAGCCATCTGCAGCTGTGTGGATTCTCCGCGTCTCCAGACCCTGTTGCCTAGACAGTGACAGTCCCATCTTGCTAAGAGACAGGGAACATCCAGCCATCTCCCACTGAGGGATGGCTGCTTCCTTTGGGTGTGTCACAGCCTTTCTTTGGTAATATATCACTCTATTAAGACTCTAAAGAAGAGAATATTCAAAGAGCAATACTTCACTCCCCTCCACACCCAAAAGTCGTTTATTATGATTTTCAAATATTGTGTATCATACATAATTTTATATACTGTTTTATAGGATTGGCAGCATAGTAGGTTTATTTGCACCAACATCACCAAAAACACATGAGCAGTGTATCATGCCATGATGTTATGATGACTATGACGTCACTAGGTGATAGAAATTTTTCACCTCCATTATAATAGTATAGGATCACCATTGTATATGCGGTCTGTCATTTACTGAAACATTGTTATGTGGTACATGACTGTATGTGTCTTAGAAGATCATGTTATATATCTTAGGCATACACAATAAATTTATCTTTTTTAAAAAAAATAATTACCTTAAAATGTATTTCCATGTCATTCACTCATTCATTTGTTGAACTATTTAACAAATATTTTTTAATGCCTGCTATATGCCAGGCACTGTGCTAAGACCTGGAATATAACAAGAAGCAAAATGGACATTGTCCCTGCCCTACAGAACTCACAGTCCCTGGGCTTGACTGATAGGTTTTGTCCAGTTGGTTTTTTTTTTCATCTGTTTCATTTTAAGAGTATATAAAACTTAAAAGAATGTTTGATATTTCATGTATAGCATTTCTCTTTATATTTCTCCTTTTTATTATTTTAGCTTCCCATGACCAGCCCCAAGCATTTCTCTATATATGACTTATTACCAAAAAATGTTAATGCAAACTTATAATAATTTTTTAAAGTAAATAACATTTACTACCTCCAGAGTTTGATCTTGCCTTTATTCTCCTCAAGCTGAAAAAAATGTCATTAGAAAAAGTATCACAAGAAATATATTTTCTTTATTTTTTATGTGTTCTTTTGGGGATTAACAAAGTTTGTAGTTTCCCAGTTCCTCATTTGGGACTGCATGCACTTTTTAGGTCTGGTCAGAAACTTTTACTCAGAAACTGGTTGAGAATATGTGATTATATCTGGGTTTACTTTGACCTTTTCTGCATTGCATATTTAGATTAGCTGGCTGTTCTACTCATATTCCATTTACAGATAAATTGTGAAAGACTTGAATGGCAAGTAAGAAATATATGGAATATTGAAAAGGTCAATGCTATTTAGCCCATAACCACAGAATTTAAAATACATGACAAGTCATTATCAAATTTAATTCCCACAACAAGGACAGTGGTAAAGATGGGAAATTATTCCAATTAAAATATTCTTGTTTCATACTGAAGACAGAGATGGCAAAACCCAAATGCCCTCTTGACTCCTTTTTTATAATAACTTAATAAGTTAGAAAGAATTTGTAATTGAATTAAATAAGGCAAAAAGAGGTAATAAGCTCTTTTGATTTGAGAGTCCATCATAGAGGAACTAATATAATAACTTTTCTAAAAACTCTAATTATACATGAGTAAGACAAATACAGCTACAAAACCAATTCAACAGCCACCCCATGCTTTCTTTTCATCTACAGCATAGCTGTCAGTCAGATGGGAACTCCATTTATTTCCATGGAAATGAAGGCAGTGAGTTCAATTTTGCCACCACCCGGGATGTAGATCTTTCCACAGAAGATATTCAAGAGCAATGGTCAGAAGAATTTGAGAGCCAGCCTACAGGGTAAGTAATTGCTATCTACCATGCTGTGTACGTAGCACTTACATTTATTCTACTGGACATGTTTTAAATGCATGTTGTTAAATGGCAAAAGCATACTTAGATCAATACTGATGATTCTTATCGCAGATAAGCCAAAAGGGGTGTACTTACCCTAAAGATTCTAAGTTTATAATTAACTATTTTTTGCATATTAAAAATGTGTGATTGCAAATGCTTTTAACTTCACTTGACTCACTTGTATCTCATTTTAGTTTATTCAGCTTTTACTGGGAGAAAGGTTTTTTCCCAATGTTTATATAGAATACAAAATCTTCCCACTACTATTATATTGAGATTTTCATTTGTCTTCCTGGGGTCTGAGATTTATAGATACTGCTACCTGATTTTCATTGGAATGTGGTTTTGATCTATAAAAATTGTTTAGGGGATAAAATTTATCTTTGAGAGATTTATAAAGGAGGAATTTGGGACTGAGGTTGAAACAGAGGAGACCTGAAGCAGTGAGCATCCTTTGATGGTAGTGCTTTCTTGCTGTTCTGAGCTGTGTGCCGCCTTCTGGGTCCTAAGTCCCTAATATATATCCTACTAATTGGGCAGCACTTTCAGAAGTTCAAGTTGAAAAGAAACATTAATAAGATTAGAGACTCAACCCATAAGGTGGTATGAATTGGAGGCAAATTTATGTTTTCTAACACTATGATAAGGATGAATGAAATTAACATAAAATATAATTTTATAATGAATATGAAATAGCAATAATTTATTGACCGAGAAACTTTTCCAGAATACAACATGTGAGTTATAGTCATTTCACTCTGATCTCAACAGCTCAACAGATTAAATCAAAACTGATTAAACTTCGAAGTCCCTGAGTGGCAAGATGGCTAGTATTGCCCTTTTGGGCTCCCTGCTGTGCCTTGCCCAAGAACTTCTTTCAGACCCAGTAAGACTCTTCCATTCTCTCTCCCAGAAGGGCCTGTCTTTTTTAGCTTGTTGTATCCTCAAAGCTTATCTATGAAAGAACGCAAAAATTCTTACCCTCAGCCTGAGCCACACCGCCACTGTGACCCTTTGCTGCCACAATGGGGTCTTTCACTGTCAAATGCTGAATTTCTACTGCAGTTGACCCAGCCCTGCTCTTCCCTGCCTCAGGGAAGTGACTCAGGTCCAGCCTGTGGCACAGCAGGCTAAGCCTCTGCAGAAGCCTGAGACTCTGAATGACTTCACCCACTCAGGGCCTATTGACCTCTGCAGGCCCAGCACCAAGGCTCAGTCCTTTAGCCCACAGGGCCTTTTCTGACTTTCCTGACACCCTTAAGCTCCATGTGCAGTACAGCTCCAATGTCTCCTTGAGACACCAGAAACCAGTTTCTCATTTTAGCCTCTAGGATCTCCCCAGGGTCAGGCTGGGGAGATCCTAGAGGAAAAAAAAAAAAAACAGTGGTTTCTGGTCCTTCTAGCTCTTGTAAGAACAGTCTGCTCCCCTCCCAGATCAAAGAGCTTTGGTGGAGTCCAGAGCTTTGACAGTGCACAGAAGTCTTTCTGCCTATCTTCTGGAGATAAAGGATCACCAGCACATCACTTCTTTCTGACTGCTGATAAAAAAAAAAAAGACCAATTCAACTCCCTTTCCTGATTATGGAGCTTGATCACAGATGAGGGGATCCAAATGTTGAGGCACAAGAGACTCATTTACTCCCACGCTTTCATCTCTCCACACTAATTCCATCCATATATCAGGGATAAATCACCCCCTTCAGGGAGTCCCAGAGCCCCTGGGGACTCAGAGGATTCCTCAGTGTTACCAGCCCCCATCCCATTAAAGCAGAACTAAAGAGATGCATTTCCTCTCCAGGAGTACCATTCTAATTCACACATAAATACCAATCTGTCTCTCCCCTCTCCTCCCTCTCCTTCTCACCCTCCACCTCTCTCCTTCTCTGTGTGTGCCTGTATCTTCCAAGAAAAATCAATATTTTAAACGTAACTTGCTATTATTGTTTGAAGGGGAAATAAAATTTATTTTTACCTGTGACCTTCATACTGGCTGTTCTCTCTCCCAAAATGCCCGCCATCTTCTTAGCTTATTCTATTAGCAAAGCCTGTCTATAAAAGGACACAATAAATACCTTAGTAAAAGAATGAATAGTCCATTCAGCTCTCTATGAGTAACACTTGTGGAGACTTGGTACAAAAACATGGAAAACCCCTTCATGAAGTAAGCTAAGAAAGGAATTGACTTGATATTAGAAGAAACCAAGCATAGTTTAGAAGATTAATATACTAGTCCAGAAACATAGCTGGCAAAAATTATATATTCCAATTAACAGATCACACATTCTGCTTTCCTACAGCACAATAATATAAGAGAATTTTTGGCTACAACTAAATCATTCCCCCAAACAACAAAAAAAGAACTAAAACTGTTTATGCCTGAAAAAAGAGCTGAAGTCAATATGGACACAGAGGAACATCGGAGGAAATTCCATTAACCAAATGATTCTGGTGGTTTTAAGTATGCTCTTTGGCCATTTCTCAGGACTGAAGATTGACCAAGGTTTTGGTCACAGTGAAGAAGCTGGTACTTCCAGGCCCTGACATTCATCGGCAGGTTTCTGTTCCAATAAGATATAATCATGTGTTTGAGAAAAGCACCTGTGCCACTCTCATTGCTCTGCAATTAATTTATCTAAATTCTAAAAGTGGCGTAATTCTTCTAGCAACTACACCTTGGGTTTATTTGTGGCTTTTGGCCAGGACGTCAGGCCACACCACCAGAATTAGTTCATTCATGCTGTCATCTGGTGACCCAGCTATGAAGTTGGCATTATGTTATAAAGGTATAAAAGGATAATAAGAAGACCTAGTATTTTCTGCGTTTTGGGTGATGATAAAAATGATAATTTAATCCATGGGGTTTTGTGTGCTTGTATGTGTTGTGGGTTGGAGGGGGGTCCTGCACTCCCACCTGGTCCCAAATGTTACTTTATTGGTCCAGGAAAGAATGCTGATATAATAATTTTTAGTCACAGATTCAATTTTTTTTAAAGTCACAAAATAAAATTAATGTGAAGCATTTTTACCTAGGGTAAGAGCTGACACAGGAAAACAGATTAATAATTTGGTAGTGAAATTCTTGATGTGTTCTGTTTTCTTTGCTCAGTTTATCGAATATTTGTCTCATTCTTCTTTCATCCACCACCACCTACACAAACAATTTATCATGGTAAGCTCATCTGCTAAAATAGACAGAAAACATAGTTGGCAATCCTCACTCATTCAAGGGTGGCCAGTTGAATTGACTGAATTCTACTGCTTTGAGTTCACTTTTTTAAGAAATAAAAAATTATTAATGTGAATATAATGCTTTCACTCTTTAACAAGGTTTTTCTTCCATAAGAATCATGAGAGAGAAAAAAGAGTATGCAGTCCTCTCTAATAACGTTTCCAAAAGACTTAATATGAATGGCAAGGAAGAAAAGAGAGCCAGTAAGCCATTATGGCTTTTTTGTGAAACCGGTTTCCTAATTATCCATATTTTCCCACCATTTGAATTAAAGTATTTTATCTCAGATTAGAAGGACGCAAGAGCCGTTTGCCTTTCACATCACTTAGCTGTCCGAAATCCAGTGTTGATAGGTTTATTTTTTTAAGTGGGATTTTAAAGTTGTGTTTTCCTTTTTTCTAGAGAAGACACATCTGTTAGTTCAGGCAGGGAGAAACTTGAATAGACACACTGATAATTTGTGTGAGTCTTTCTGAACTTTGGCTTAACCTTACAAGCATGTCATTGAATTAGCAGCTACCACATCTCACTTAGCTGAGGCTATCTTTAGGTGGAAGGCGGCTTTGTAGAGCACTGCACGTGGAATTTGTATATTTGCCTTTCATCCCAAACGTAAACATTATATGCTTTTACTATTCAAACACCTTTTTAAAAAAATCTGTTTTACTGCTGTTACCACAATATTTGTGCAAAAGAGAAACTCCACAAATGTAATGAATATTAAAAGCTGGAATCAAGACAGTATGTTCTAATCTTGCCAACCTGCCCCAAATCCTTGGAAGTGACAGAAAATGAGCAAACGAGTCTATAATGACACTAAAAAACAAGAAAGTGACCCGTAGTTGGACCAGAGAGAGGAGGTATCTGATGGAAGGAGGGAGACAATAGCCCAGAACACATATTGAAGGAGACACTACAAAATGCGTCTCAGTATTGCTCCAGGTCATGGATGCTGCACACAGGAATCAGGGTGAGGCTATAAGGACTGCAAAGTAGGTGAACCCCTCACTACACCTACTTCTTTCTTTTCTTTTTCTTTTTCTTTTTTTATGTTTTTTGAGACAGATTCTCACCATGTCGCCCAGGCTGGAGTGCAGTGGTGCCATCTCAACTCACTGCAACCTCCGCCTCCTGGGTTTAAGTGATTGTTGTGTCTCGGCCTCCCCAATAGCTTAGATTACAGGCACGCACCACCACATGCAGCGAATTTTCTGTACTTTTGGTAGAGACAGGATTTCACTATATTGGCCAGGCTGGTCTCAAACTCCTGAACTCAAGTGATCTGCCCGCCTGCCTGCCTTGGCCTCCCAAAGTTCTGGTATTACAGGCATGAGCCACCATGCCTGGCCCTCACTACACCCACTTCTAAGCAGAGACTTATGCCCCCAGGACCAAGCAATGACTATGGACATGTGGAACGGAGAAGCAGGGCACGGTGCCCCCATGGGAATCCTCACCCAGGGGCACATCTGCTCCCAGTCAGTGGGCATTTTTCCACCAAAACTAAGAGAGAATAGCAGATATGAATTTAAGCAAATAATCTAAATCACCAAATCTAAGGAAAACCACCTCCATGTAAAAAAAAAAAATAAAAATAAAGCATTAAACTAAAGAACTAGGAACCAAGTAAGTAAAAGGAAGTAACAGACTAAACCAATGGAGATTGTATAAGAAGTATAATTAATATCCTCAGCAGGATAAGGGCGTATACTGTATTTGTGAAATTAGAACAAATTTTATGAGGAAGAAACAATTAGAGATGTGAGAAATGGCAATATATGATTGGTGAAACAAGTTTAATGGATTTTCTTTTCCTGAGTATCAGTATAGGCAGAGCTGAATAACAAATTAGTGAGCTGGAAATTTGAGTCTTGAAATGTTTTTTCATTACGGAAAAAGAGATATTAAGATATTAAGAGATAAGTGGCACTTCCAACGTTAGAAATAATAGGAATTAAAGAAGAAGCCAGAAGGAATACATGGAATGAAATATTCAAATAAATAATTGGAAAAAGTTCCCAAGATTAAAAAAAGGAGAAGAAGAAGGAGGAGGAAGAAGAGGAGGAGGGGTAGGGAAGAGGAGGAGGAGAAAGGTATAGTGGCTATGAATGAAAATGTTTAGCAAGATGAATGGAAAAGTACCCAGTCCTAGATAATCAGGGAGAAATTTTAGAACACCAATAAAAGAAAATTCTAAAGCTTCTAGGTAAGATTTATTGTACTTTCCTTAGTAGCATTAAGCATTTTTTCAAAGGAAGCAGTTATCTTGAAGTTCTGAAAACTATTTGTGTTGTAAAATTCCTTCTCCAGCCAAATATCATGTATTAGGAAAAAATAAAAGCTGTTATAGACACACAGGATTCAGAAAGTTTACCACCCTCTCTGAAAGAATCACTGCAAGGATACATTCCTGGAAACTAATCCAAGAGGAAGATGAGATATTCAAGAAAGAGTAGTAAACAAGTAAAAAAGTAAAACTTGTAGTTCAGTCTAAATAAGTATGGATTATTTGAAAACTTTAACAAAAACTTGAAATTAAAACCCAAAAGATTGCAACATGAGAAGTATAGAAGGTGGCTGGCAGGAAGGGAAGCAGAAAAAGGAAATAAAATATTGCACATGTTCTTAACGTGTTTAGAATGAAACTGTAGATCTTGGTTAACTCTTAACAGAAAAATTTAAATAAATATAGATATGTGTGTTAAAAAATAGATAAGCCAGATAGAGGTTATATAACTTCTAAAGCATTAGGTTAACATTAGAACAAAGAAGACATAGTTCAGTAATGTTAGGAAAGTGGAAAAAATAAACAATAAAATACAGGGTAAATAGAAAATAGAAAACAATTGGTCAGGAGCCAACTCAAACATATCAGTAATGTGATAAATTAGAGTGAGTTATATTCACTTATTAAATGAGATTCTCACAGTAACTTTTGAAAAATAAGCTGTACATTTGCCCTTACGAGAGACTTAAACTATAATAACAAAAGAAATTCAAAGTCAAAGAGGAACTAATTTACCAGGCACATGTAACAGAAGCAGCAGGGAGGCGTATTACAATACGATAGAATTCAAGTTTGAGCATTTAAAGGGCGAAAAATGAGTATTTCATGTATCAATACGTGTAGAGCACTTTGCCTACAGCATGGTGCATAATAAACAAGTTCAAAATTAGTTATTATTCAAAACATAATCACTGTCAGTAATATGATATGGCCAAAGTGGTGCTCAAAAGAAAATTATACTGATATTAATTAATTAATGAGATATAAAAGGTTAAACACAAAGTTGAAAAGCCAATGAAACCTAAATCATTCTCTGAACAAGAAATATATCATTGGGAAAAAACCAATATTAATTAAAATGATGATTGGATATGTTTAAAAACCACGCAAGTGCTAAAACGGATAAAGTAAACTTGTTGCAGGCTATTAAAAGAGATGTATTATTTCCTCCTTTTTCTGATTTTCTTTGGACCTAGGTTTTAATATTGCTTTCTTTTTAAGCTAATTGCTTTTATAGTTTAAATATAAAAACAGTAATTTTTCAAATGACAAGTATATAAGTTCTCTGTGCCAAAGTTGTTCTGCAGCTCCTTCATAGAAGTCTTGAGCCCTTCTTTAATTTATAGCACATTTCCATGCCATCTTTGCTCTTGGCACTGCCATACTTGAGTTGCTTAATAGGCCCCCAGCCCCAAAGTAGCTGTCCATGTGAGCATCTAGAATGCAGCAACTGGCTCCCTATCCTTGTTCCCAAGAGAGAAAACCAATGAATCTAACATATAACCAGGAAAAAACAAATTTGCATATAGAGCAACAAGAACAATCTCTATTGTAGCCCTTTTGATGTAAGTTGACACTTTCATTAAAAATAGGCTGAAATTTTTTTAGAGCTCTTCAGAACGGTTTAAGCATCTTATTTTCCACAAATTGTACCCTCTTAAACTAAAATTTAGTGGAAAGTGTTCTAAACCAGAGGTAACAATTCATCCTATCCATCTGGAATATTTTCATCAACCTATCCATCTGGATAGGATGAATTGTTACCTCTGGTTTAGAACACTTTCCTATCCAGACGAATCGTTACCTCTTATTTCGAATACTTTCACAAAATGCTCATGACGCTATAGAGGGATTTTATGTAAGCTTACAATTCAAGGTACATGAATTGAAGGTAATTTGGCAGTCTGAGTTAACATTATATTAAGTGGGTTTTGTTTTTACAGTCATGTTCACTTTTATTAAAGCAAAACTTAACCATTTAAATAACATAAATAATAAATTTAGGAGCCCAGATAGATTGTAGCTAAAATCTTAAACAGTGCCAAAGACCTACAGGTAGATAAAGTGTAGACAGTTTATCTTTTGCTAAATATATCCTTGATTAAAGATTGTTTGAGCAATAACTCTTTGCATACTATACTGCAACTTCATCTAAGGTTATTTATTAATTATAGCAAGAAAAAAGTAAAAACACTCATTATAATTTAGAAGTTCATTTGAATTGCCACTTTGACTTATTTTAAAATGAAAACAGCACTACATTTTACAGGAGGAGAAAAGGAAACCAATATTTATTGAGACTCTGTAATGTCCCAGGCAATACATCATTTTCTCTAAACAGTCTCCAGTCTGGATTATATTACTGTCTTATTAATGAGAAAGCTGGGTGCTTTCTAACCGTTCTGAAACCTAATATTCTTTATTAGTGTTGTTCCAACGAGAGTGTAAATAAACATGATGCATGTCATAAAAACCTAAAACAAAATTAAATTCGAGAGGAACCAATTGAAGAGAAGAATCTTTGAAATGTAATGCATTCAGGGAAGCCTTCAAATTGAGCTCATCCCTTTACCTTCACCTAAGCTGTTATGCTAGAGGGAAAACCTATAAATGCAATGAAGGTGGAGAAGGCTTCAGTCAAAGTATACATCTTGCTAGACTTCAGAGGACTCATACTGGAGATAAACCTCATGAATATAAATGAATGTGGAAGGTCTTTACCTATGACACATTCCTTATTAAAGAGCAGAGCATTCATCCCAAATATAGACCTTATAAATGTAATGAACTTTTTCGACCTCAGAGAATTTATATGAGATTTTTTTTAAACCTTATGAATTTGGTCAATATAGGATCTTATAGCCAGGCTTTATTCTGGATCTTAGTTCATACTTAAAGTTACCAACTTTAGGTGTTTTAATATGTTCTGGATAATATAATTTAAAAATTCATAGAAAATATGAAATGTTCCATTACTTTTACTGCCTTTTATGCTAATATTAGTAGGGAAAGGTCTGGCTAAGATATTAGATCTCTAATTCCTATGTTCATATTCTTAATATTTTCATCAACCTATATTGGGATAATTTAAATTTTCACTGTGAATTATAATTCATATAAACTGAATACCTGACTTTTTCCTGGAAATTATTTGCTTATTGCAAAGAAAATGAGCAAAGTAAAAGTCCAAAATCTCCCCACCATGCTAATTCCCATTCTTCACTGTTGAACTGTTGGCATCTATTCATTCAGAAATTTTTCTATAATGATACCAAAAAAAAAAACCCAGAAAACACTAGAATCACACTTTGCGTATATACTTCAACTTGATTTTTCAAAACTTAACATATTATGAAAGTCCCTTCTAGTCAATAAATATAGATCTTCATTATTTCACAAATGCCAGTTAATCTAACTGAACCCCTCTGTTGACAGACAAAAATATTGTAGTAAACATTCTTGTGTGCTTTAAAATATTTCTGAAAGGTAAGTTCCTAAAAGGAAAACTAAATAATCAGATGTGTATGCACACATATACATACATATGT
This sequence comes from Trachypithecus francoisi, assembly GCF_009764315.1. Taxonomy (NCBI): domain Eukaryota; kingdom Metazoa; phylum Chordata; class Mammalia; order Primates; family Cercopithecidae; genus Trachypithecus; species Trachypithecus francoisi. Next base: position 56,050,053 of record NW_022681469.1, read on the forward strand.
ACATATATAATTTCAGTTTTGATTGCCAAGCTACCCTGCCAAGAATACATATCATTCTTAAAAGTATTGAAGTATGAGCTGGTTAAAATATAATTAATCCTAGTTACAAAGAATTCCAAAACACCTGATAGAGAAGACCATCAGCTTTCCAGCTAAGACACCTCTTTAAATTATTTTTTGCTTACAAAAATATTACTCTTTTAGTGACAGAAAAAACAGAACACCTTATTTTAAAAATATAAATTAAGTATTTATTGTGATCTTGCTATCTCTAAGGAACAGAGTTGCCTTAAAGCATTTTATTGATCAGAAAACTTTTTCTGTGCTCCAACTTCACCTCACTCTATTTGTAGTAAATAATAGATACCACTGTATTTATAATAAATAAGGTAAGGGTTTTTTAATTTTAGAGTTAATCATAAAAGAATAAATATAAATTGCTGCATTGTAGAGAGCTCTCTCCCTCAGGCAGACATTCCTTCAAATGCACTTCACATAGAACTGCATTTCCTTAGGGAAAGCATAATTTAAACCACAGAGAAGTAACATACCTTTGGAGGGAAATTGCCATGCCATCCGAGTTATTGACAAACCTATGGAGCTCCTCAAATAACCACTACTGGTCTCAAAGATTTGGCTATAATTTTACTTCATGTAATTATTATATTTGGAGAGAGTCAGGGACAATATAATTTTTGTACAATGTAATTTTTATATATTTGGAGAGAGTCAGGGACAATATAATTTTTACAAGGTCACAACTTTGTGACTTTGTAAATTGGGACTTTGAAGTCTGGGGAGTAAAGACTCTACCTGAAGTCCCCTGGTAGTTGATAGAGCTCTGGGATCTCCTTAAGGATACTTTGCCTCCAACCATGTTTTAGCCAGTGTTTATACAAATTCCTGAAAGAGTGAGCTTGTGCTATAACAGGCTCCTCCTGAATTTTTAATAAATGCAAAGTAAGTTATTCAAAGCAACAAAACTTTTGCAAAACATAAATCTTGTAAAAATTCAGTAAAGCAGATTTATCTCTGCCTTTTTCTCTTCAAAGTAGACTAAACTTCCCATTTCACTTGATTATAAATATTTGGATTTCTAAAGGAAGTAACTTCACTTTTGTTATCTTCCAACAGTTAGAATGGGAGAAATAAAGACTAATTGAGAAAAAAAGATGGATATGTAAGATTTAAATAAAGATTGAAAGTTATTATATGGTCTGAATCATATCACACAATGTAATGGTAGAAGTGATAGTAACTCATTTAAGTGAATCTAGAAAAGTTTTTCATTTACAACAAATAGAAGAAAAAGACTACTAATCTCATTTCTCATTTAAATAGAAGGTTCTTTTAGTCCATGAAAATTCTTTTTCAATTTAATTTTTTACTTTAAAAATACTGTAAAGCAGATAGATGTCAAAAAGGAGTCATCATCTGCATCATTTATAACCTTAACTTGCTTTGTGGATCAGTAGGCTGAGTGGTTTAATTGGGATAAATGGAGCAAGCAAAAGACCAATGAACCAGTGTGAAATTTTCATGTATGCGTCAAGAGAGGCTTCTGGTTAATTTGCAAATGATGCAATACTATTAAGAGCTATTTCAAAAAGTTATTATTCCATTTGCTTGCTCCTTGAATGATTGATGTAACCTGTTAAGATTTTTTAAAAAGAATTTTCTAATATTTTTGTCCCAAATCTGTTATAAACTGGGATGGTTCAACATAATCATCCTGGTATACATAATATCCTTTTTACAACTGTAACTATGAAAATCACAGCAAATCAAGAAAGAAAAGATCTAAATTTTAGAGCTGAACAGGTGGTTGGCCTTAGGCAAGCCACTTACCCTTGTGTGTCCCAGTTTCTTCCAAAAGTAGACCAGTTAATTGTGTGCATAACAAAGGCCAAATTAGATATGGCCAAAAATAAATACTAAAGATAAAATCGGTTTTAAAATATCAAATATTTCAACTTTTTAAAATATTAAACACAAGATCAAAATATCAAACTTCTCTCATAAATTATACAAAGTATACAATTATACATATATAATGATATGTGATACATTTTATTTTAATTGAGACAGAGTCTCATTCTGTCACCCAGGCTGGAGTGCAGTGGTGCAATCTCAGCTCACTGCAACCTCCACCTCTTGTGTTCAAGCCATCCTCATGCCTCAGCCTCCCGAACAGCTGGGATTGTAAGTGTGCACCACCACGCCCAGCTAATTTTTATATTTTTAGTAGAGACGGGTTTTCGCCATGTTGACCAGGCTGAACTTGAACTCCTGTCCTCAAGTGATCCGCCCACCTTGGCCTCCCAAAGTGGTGGGATTACAGGCATGAGCCACCATTCCCAGCCTATAATGTATTTTAAAATAATTCACATATCTCCTTTGATATCTGTTGCCAAATGTGTGATATTATAGATATATGCTATTTGTTTGATGTTCCTAAAAATTATTTCCCTGGATAGTCTTTGCTTTGAAAATAGAATTAAGTAATTCTAAAGTAAGTATACATGATAAACTTTGTGCAAGGAATATATATACATGTTTTCAAAAACTAGAATGATTAAACATTTTACCTAGAATAGCTGTAATTCTGTTTGCATATAATGATTTCCAACAAAGTTTGGCTGCTTAATGAAATTTGATGAAACTGCTGTCCATATATTGAGACCTAAGCCTGTGGCTTAAATACATTGCTTAAGACACTTCGATATATAAGCTTTGGATGAAGAAATTATGGCTAATAAATATTATATTTATTTTCCTGATAAGAAACATATCTTCATACCTTAGGATAATTATTAATATTCAGTAACTAACAATTGTTTTTGATTTATAAAATTGCTTTTTATATAATAAAGTCACCAAGGATATTTAGAAACAAAAATAATTAACCAGACTACATTTAAAAATCGATTATTTAACATGTTAAAATAACTTGAACCTACTCTAAAAGAGAAGCTTGCTGATTTGAAAGATGACATCGTCCTTTAATTTGTTAACACTCCTGATGACATAATTAAGTGACAGCCTAAAATGAACTAATTAGCTTACCTCTTTTAATTCTCCATCATTGCTAATAGTAATCAGCCAGCTGAAAATTTGAAACTGAAAACAAGGCTGTCTGAGCTCATGCAATTCCTTTTCCTCTGCAAACCCATAGAAATGTTGGATCAAGTATGATAAAATTTTCTTCAATATGTAGCCCTAGGATAGGGGAGGAAATGAGCAGATACCTAAAACAAAGGGAAATTAAAAACCTGATTAATAAGCGTTTAGATGAAACTTAGGCAGTTCAGGATGGACTGACATATGTAATCTAAGGCTGAAGATTAGAGTTAAAAGTACTCACACAGGATCTTTGGCAGATGACAGATAGAACTGATATTCTTGTATAAATATGGAACCCTGAAGAGCTCCTTCTCCATGAAGAAGTAATTAGGATAACAGCTTCTCCCATTGATTCAAGAGTGAAAAAGCCCCCAGAAGAATGGAAACTCCAAACAAATGTGAAATTCACATTCATTCCACCCAGGTGGTGGGAAAATTCTAAACTGAGGAATTAATGTAAAAAGAAATTCGGACCAGGGAACCTCCAAGATGCTCACAAATGCAAATGCAAATCCCCTTTGTAAAAATATTTCTTCTACACAAAGTGTGTAAAATTGATGCTGGAAATCCACTGAAGATGAGCTCACAACAAGAATTATGATCTATGTGATTTTATGATTCACCAAAAAGGACAGTTATCAGATACGACAAACAGAAGAATAAGTGCATTCCAATTGAGATAACAGAGAGATATGAGATAAATATGATTACATGATTTAAAAGATTTTTTTAATCTAAGTCATTTTGAAAGAAGAGGATACTATGAGAAAAGAACATGTAGATGGTAAAAAGAATCAAAGAAGTGGGGCACAGTGGCTGACACCTGCAATCCCAACACTTTGAGAGGCCAACATCGGCAGATTGCTTGAACCCAGGAGTTTGAAACCAGCTCGGCAACATGACAAAACACCATCTCTAAAAGGAAAAATACAAAAATTAACTTGGCATGGTGGCGCCTCCTTGTAGTCTCAGCTACTGTGAGGAGAGCCTGAGGTGGGCGGGTTGCTTGAGCCCGAGACGTTAAGGCCACCATGAGCCATGATTGCACAGCTGCACTCCAGCCTGAACAGCAGAGCAAGACCACTTCTCAACAAAATCAATCAATCAATAAAAATTTAAAAATCAAAGAAAACATTTAAAAATGAAAAATACAGTGATAGAAATTACATGTTAACTATGAAGGTAAAAATAGAAACAACTGAAGAGAGAATTAGTATGTTGAAATAGAGACAGATCTGAGAAAAAAACATATTGCAATATAAAAAGAAATAAAGATTAATGAGAGAATGAGAGACATGGAGAATACAATATGACATTTCAATACAGGTCCCATAGAATTTCCAGAAAGAATATAGAATGAATAGAGGATAGTTAATATTTGAAAAGAGTGGCTTACATTTTTCCAGACCTGATTAAAGGTTTGGATCCCCAAACTGACAAGGTACACCAAGTTTCCATAGAATAAATAAAATAAACCTACACCTACATACACTGCAGGAAAATTTTAGAATACCAAAGACAAAAATGCAACCAGAGAGAAAGACAGATTATTTACAAAGGAGCAACAATTCAATAGATAGCTTCTTATTGGTAACTAAAGAGACATCGGATTCTTGTCAAGATCCAAATAGGGTTTTTAATATAACTCAACAAAGTGATTCTAACATTCATTAGGAAAAGTTAACAAGGACAAGAGTAGGCAAGACAATTATGAAGAAGTGAAAGGTGTGGCTGAGGGACAGAGGGAGCTCAGCTATCAAGAGCTATTTTACATATACAGATAACATATATATGTGTACACATAGCATATGTGTGATATTTAAATTGGTTTGGGCACGGAGATAGACGTATAGACTAATGGAGGAAAAGAGAGAGACAAGTTAATTGTAGAAACAGACTCACGTTTATAGTGGATTGTTATGTGACAGAAGTGGCATTACTAATAATTAGGGCCAACGATTAATGGTTCTGGAATAAATGGCTATCTATATAGAAAAAACCATATTGGATCTCAGACTCATTCTTTACCTCAAATCAATTTCAGATTCATTAAAACCACATAAATGTGAAAAGCAAAGCTTTAAAACTTTTAGAAGAAAATATAGACGAATATCTCTCTGATTTCAGGGTAAGGGAGAATTGGATAAAAAAGGCACAAAGCATAGAGAAAAGATAGATAAATTCTACTATATTAAAATTGAAACTCATCTATACATCCAACGACACATAAAGTGAAAAAAGTACAATACATATAGCCAAGAAAAGAGTACTACCTGGAATATATAAAGAATTCAAATCATAAAAAAATGAGAGAAAGAAAAAAGCGATCCTAATACAAAATGGACATAAATAGGCAACTCAGATAAGAGTAACCCCAACTGGCCAATAAACATGAAAATATATTTAGCCTCACTACTAATCATGTAAAATTTCATACTCATCTAATAGGCCAGATTTTTAAAACTTGGCAAAACGAAGTGATAGCAAGCTTGTGGGGACTCAGGAACCTTGTACCCTCCTGGTGCAAACATAAATTTATCCAACCATTTTGAAGAGCAGTAATGAAGTACCACATTGCCCAGCAACTCCACTTCCAGATATATGCTCTACCAGCCTTTCTTAGCAGAGATTCCTTTGTGCTAACCCCAGAACACAGAAAATTATCGCACTACGTCCTTAATTCTCCTAAAGCAGGTGCACCTGCGATTCTAGATACAAAGGAGAAAAAGCAATTCATTAATATAATGGGTGCCTTGGGGTATTAGGACTCATTTCTCTCACAGACACCAGTTAAGAAGGGCTGATAGGGAAACTCCCACATGCATATGTAAACATACAAGGATCTTTATATAGCCTTGTTAATAATAACAAAAAAGATAGAAATGACCTAAATGTCTGTCAAAAGTTTATGGTCATTCCCCCAAACACCAGTTTATGACTTCTGTTATAGCCAACATGTATTGCAGGGTTTTTGTTTGCGTAGTTTCAGAGTCCTCTTGAATGTTGTGTGCTGTAAACACCTTTTCCCCTAACCATGGAGCTGTCTTTGACCTTCTACTTTGTTTTCACTTCTCACTGACACAGCTGGGACTTGTGTGGCAACAGATGGGTCCGCCTTGAAAAGGCGAGGGAAGAGGAATCAGACAGACTGGTAGTAAGGGTGGAGAAAGAGTATGAGTAAGGGAAGAGGCAGTTGTGGGCAGAGAGGCCAAATCTCTATATAAGACCATTCATCTAGGCCTGTGAATCTTTCAAAGAGATCTAAACCTGAAAACTTTGGGCATTTAAAGTGTGTGCCTAGAACCTAGACTAACAGAGAAGCTAAAGACCAGGTGGTCATTGCAGGGCTTGGATCTAGACAGGCAGATGGTGTAGGAAATATCTAAGGGAAAGAAGAGGCTGAACCATCAGAGCTATGATTGTAAGGTGATGCAGTGCCAAAGCCTGACAGCAATAGTAGCAGTAGGCATTGAGTATAGATACAAGGGGACTTTGAGTGGAAGTGGTGGTCAGACCTGCCTGATGTGTGGTCAGGAGCAGAAGACAGTGCTTTCCAATGTGCCAGTTGGAAAGGCTGCTTTCCAATTTGTGCCAATTTGTGCTAATGGCATGAATTGTCTCAGAGGATAGGGCAAGAGATGTGGCTAGAGACAGCAGAGGAAAGTGAGGATGGGATACAGTTAGGGCACTCTACAAGTTTCACTTATTTTCTGAAGATGGAATCCCTTAATCCCGCCATCACTCAACAAGAGTTATTGAGGATCTGCTGGGTGTTGAACACTGAGCTAGGGTCTAAGGACACAAAAATAAGATGCAGATCCTGTCTTAGAAGCTGACATATCAGGGATAAAGAAAGGAATGTAAAGAAACGATGGTAGTGTACTGTGAGAAATGAGATCACAAAGGAAGAATCTAACTGAGTCTGAGATGGAGTGGTGGGCTGGGTAGGAGGAGCCAGGAAGTTTGGGAAAGACTGTTCAGAAAGGTGTTTGATATTTCAAGGACATCTTGAAGAATGACCCTGAGTTTGTTTGATAGACAATGAGTTAAGGTTCAGAGGGCTGACAGAGAATGTTTTAGTGACTTTGAATTCACATTATATGGCAAAAGAGTTTGGGTACAAGGCAGAAGAGACATGGTACAAGGCAAGAGATTGGGCTAGAAATGTGTTCTTGGACCAGGCCGAGAAGGACTGCATATTCTGCATAAGGAACTTGGAATTTGTCCAGATAGCAATGTGGAAGCCCCTGAAAGACTTTAAACAAAGGAGAGATGTAATCATATATGCAGTTTAGAAATATCACTGAGTGTCTACTAAATAGAGTCTGAACTCCCCTCTTTCCAGACTCTCCATGGATTCTTTCCACTGTACTATTCACATGTATTTTTTTCCTCTTCCGCAACACACATCCTCCACCAAGGTCTACTCATGTCTGCACTGTTAATAGTGTCAAGGTCATTCCCATTTCTTTCTTTCTTTTTTTTTTCTTTTTTTTTTTTTTTTTTTTGAGACAGAGTCTCACTCTGTTGTTCAGGCTGGAGTGCAGTGACACGATATGGGCTCACTGCAACCTTTGCCTCCTGGGTTCACGCCATTCTGCAGCCTCAGCCTCCTAAGTAGCTGGGACTAGAGGCACGCACCACCACACCCAGCTAATTTTTTTGTATTTTTAGTACAGACGGGGTTTCACCGTGTTAGCCAGGATGGTCTCGATCTCCTGACTTCGTGATCTGCCCGCCTCAGCTTCCCAAAGTGCTGAGATTACAGGCGTGAGCCACCGTGCCTGCGGGTCATTCCCATTTCTTAGCCTATACTCATGTGATTTCATCAACACGTTATGCGACTGTGGTAAAAGCATAGGCTCTGGAGTCAGACTGCATGGATTTGAATACTGTCCTCTTCCTTTGCTAGTCATTCTTAACCTCTCTTCATCTCAGTTTCTTCATCTAAAATTGGGGTAGTAATGGTGACTATCTCATAGGGTCACTGTGAGAATTAAATGACTTTAATGTGTAAAGGACCTAGAAAAGGATCTGGCCAGGTAGTTGACACTCAATAAAAGCCAGCTATTTTTATTCTCTTCTACATATCCAATTACCTATTTGATGAGACCCAGTTTAAATCCCATCTCCTTTTTTGAAAACTTGCTAGACTTTTGCCAATTCTTATGACTTTTCATTCTATTACTATTTTCAATATGCAAAACATCATGTAAGTATTTATATTATGAGTCTGTCTTTTATAATTCGCTGTTTCCTTAGTTCATTGATTTCCCAACTCAACTGTAAGTACTTTAAGAATAAAAAGTATATCAGTCTGGAGCATGGCTCTGATCACAAGTAGACACACCATATACAATATTGATTAAATTCATCCCTCTACAGGAAAACTATAACTGTGAATGTAATGTGTTTAAAGGTTATTCACTACCTAAAATTTGTGTTTAAAGTTTATTCATTACTTAAATAAAGTGCCATATCTTTATTTCAGAATTATTCATTACAAAGTAAGTGTCCCTCACTAAAAACAAAATGTTATGCTTTATAAAGATTTGACTTAATATTCTAACTCTAACTCTTAAATCCTTTTTTTTTTTTTTTCAGATGGGATGTCTTGGGAGCTGTCATTGGTACGGAATGTGGAACAATAGAATCAGGCTTATCAATGGTCTTCCTCAAAGATGGAGAGAGGAAGTTATGCACCCCATATATGGACACTACCGGTTACGGGAACCTGAGGTTTTACTTTGTGATGGGTAGGTACATTTTGCACAAACTTTGTTCACCCTGGGGTAGATCCTAGGCCAGCACATTTTCCTGAGGAAGTAAGGTTGTTTGTTGTCAACTACATAAAATGAACATTCATGAAATGTGAGCTCTGCAGACAGAGCAGAAGCCCGTGGTACTCACCCATGTATCCGGCTAGCCCCACTGGAGCCAGCTGTGGCTTGCCATGGTGAGGCCTTAAGAAAAAATGCTGTAATACCTTCCTTCTACCTCTCCCTCTATGGTTATAGCTGAAAAGACAATGAGAGAAAAGCTAAAACAAAGCAATTTCTTTTTCCTAGCTTCCCCCAAAAATAGTCATCAAGGTGAGCCTTTGTTTTCATGAATATCTCATCATTGTATAACTCTTTTGTAGTAGGAAGCTGAGAAATTTAGGTTAATACTTTAATAATACTCTCTATTTTCTAATATGTTTGCAAACACATTAAGAAAAAAATGTGTTCATAAGTTATAGTTTTCTTCAAAGTATTGTAGAGCAAATATAGTTGGAAAATTACCCAAAAAGGAGTTAGAAGGTTGAACTTTGTGACCTCCAAAGTTAATCCTTTTAGTCAACAAGAGCCACAGTTACATATTCTCTCACTGATGTCATTCCAGAAATGTGAGTAGATGTCACATGCCTTCTTTGTTGAGTGACTGGAAAAGCACAGGCAACATCTGGAAGTGAAACAGGAAATAAACACTGTCTACCTTTGAACTTACTAGCGAAGATGTCAGTTCATCAGGACAAACAGATCTCCTAAGTCTCACTTCAGCAGTGGCGATTTATTTCTTTTGTATTCCTCACTTCACCTTTTTGATAGTCATACAGCTCAGGGTTGCATGGGAAACCTCAGATTGTATCCTGTTCTCAAGTATATTACCTATGTGATGCTAACTCATTTTCCATAATGATCTGTTTGATAACAGAGAAATTGTGCATATAAAATAAAGTAACGTAATCTCACATTTAAGGATAACCTCACCTTCACTCTGAACTGGTTTGTATATTGAAAGGCCCAGAGCTCATTTTCTTTACATAATTAGAATTCAAACTGGCTCTCATTTTATCAAAAGGGATTCCTGGAAAACCTTAAGCCCTCCTCCAAAAAAGTTGTAATAAACATTTAGTGTGCCAGCGTCATTTAAGTTTTTTCCCTCTTGCCCATTTTTGACATGATATATTTCATACTGTATTTTGATTTTATTATAATAAATTAGCCATATTTGGTGATTTATATGAGACTAACTCATCATTACATAAGTTCCTTTATATAATTGTCATATTTATATAAGAGATTAAGTAATCTTTAATTTTTCCTGGAACAAAGCATATTATTAATCAAGGAATTAAAACAGTATTGACTATGATGGGGAATTGATTTGAATGAGCCCAGAGAAGTACATTATCCCAAGTAAAAGCCTCTTCATTCAATTAAAACAGTAAGGAATGCCTATTGAATATAGAGCCTTGATCTAGGATATATAGAGAATACAAATAGGGAGAATAATGTCACCTAAATCACAGAGTTGCTGGTCAAATGAGTTAATGTATGAAAAGCACTCAAAACAGTGCCAAATAAATATTTAGACTCAGTATATCTTTGTTGTTATTGATATAAAAATTAATCAGACTTCTCACTCACAAGTACCATGTGACTATAAGGTAGAATGCAGTGTGATGCTATGGGAGTATAACAGAAGCTGTTATTGCAGTGGAGGGATTAGGGTAAAGCTTCATGAAGGAGATGGCATTTGAACTCACCCCTGAAGGATGGACTTGATTTAAATTTAAGGAAGAGAATTCCAAGCTAAGCCATTATGAAAAAAAGGCACAAGAATAAAGGTATGTGATATGTTTGGGGCTGGATTATTTTCGCAGTATAGATAAGTGGAAGAATGTAAGATGGAACTAGAAAAGCAAATTGGAGCCAGAGTAGTGATTTTCTTTAATTCCTACTAAGGAGTTTGGATTTTCTTTCTCTAGGTAGTATGGAGCTATCAGAAAATTCCTGTTAGTTCAGTATTATATGATCACCTGTGTTTTAGAAAGGTAATTCTAGCCCAAATATGATGAAAGATTGAAATAATCGGAAATTAAAGGGCAAGAGATCAGTTAGGGTAGGGTTGCTAGATTTAGAAAAGAAATATATGTATAAGAGAGTAAGTGTGGAATAGAATATTTTGATGTTACTTATGTTAAGATCAAGTTTCTGGAATACCATAGGAAGGGAGAAATTCTATTCAGGATATGAATCAGATTTGAAAATCATGCATATGCAGGTGATAACTGGAACCACTAGAACTGCTGTGTTCTCCCAGGCAGAAGGTATATGACAAACAATTCTTAGGGAGAACCCTCATCTCTAGGTATAGGTAGAGGGGAAAATAGTAGTAAAGCAGACTGAGAAAGAACATAAACAGAGGTGGGCAGAAGGTGTCATTGGAGCCTAAAGGAGGAAGGAAGAAAGCAGTTCAGGGAGGGATGGCAGGGAGATGATCAGCAGTATAAGGAATGTCACAGAGAGAGAGATCAACCAGCATAAAGGCTGAGAAGCCACCAGTGACTTTGGAGAGAGTTTTCCCAATGGTGTGGTGCCTGGAAAGCCAAATACATGGAGTTAAAAATAAAAATATGTCCCTGAAAGAGGAGGACTGCTACTTCAAGAGTTTTATCAGTAGAGAGAAGAAAATAAATGGTGGCTGGATCTTGAAGAAACAGCAGCACCCAGGAAAGGTGTTTTTAGGATAGAACAGATGGATAGGATAGGGTAGGGCGGCATAGGGTAGAGTAAGAATAGGGTAGGTTATGGTAGGATGGGATATGGTAGGATAGGGTAGGATAGATAGGATAGAACTGGACCTACAGAAAAGACTAAAATTTTGTTGGTTGATGGGAAATAAAGACATATGGAAAGAGATTTAAGATGAGATAGTTATAAGTAGCCCCTCACTAAATACAGTACCTTAGGAAAATCAGACTGATTGTTAATCTGGACTCGATCACACTCTCTCCCTCTCAGGCCCTGACTGTATGTTCTGCCCTTGGTTCATATCAGTCTGCTGTGAGCACAGTTCTGGAAAATTTGCTCAACTTTCCAAGTTCAATTCAAGATCTATTTCCTTTATTCATATATTCACGTATTTAACACCAATTCATTGAGGACAAGTATAGAGCACTGTTCTTAGAACCAGAATGCAGTGAATTAGACAAAAAATAACCTAATCGACATCAACTCATTCATGTATTTGTTTATTGTTCCTCAACAAATATTTACTAGGCATCTGCTATATGCCCAGCTCTTTTAGCTCACATTGTACCCTTTTCTCTGCATTTTTACTGCAATTAGGGCAGCACAACACAGTTTACTGCCAATTATTATTCTTTAAAAATGACTGAAAACAATATTTAAAATATTTTAAGCCAGACTGCCCTGTTCATTTTTATTGAAATCTTCCTGCACCTTAATTTCTGTACAAGATGCCTCTGAGTCACACCTTTCCACAAGGTGCCAAAGGCTATGAAGCTGAAGAAGAATCCATATCTCCCTGTCGAAGCTGCTGTCATTGACACTTCACAGAACTATAAATTGCTCCCGGAAGAATCTTTCAGATAAAATCTGTCATCATTTTAAAGTCTTGGCTCCTTTAGGACTTTTTTCTTCTGCCGTTCTGGGCTGGGTGTGGCTCTCACGTGTGTTTCAGTTATCTCTGAAGGGCAGACGCAGTTCATGAACTGTTCTTAAGAGAGCGGAGAGAAGTTACAGAAAACGGATTAATGAAATTAGAGAACACTGATAGTTCAGTGTCTGTGTCATTAGGTATGGTGCACTAAACCCACACTGCCTGTGATTATTCACCATTTTTGTCCTTTTTTGGTAAATCCTTAATATATAATTATAAATATCCCATTTTATTTATATATATATGTATATAGCTTCAATTTAAAAGTTTTGCTTTCTAATATGAATTTCATTTTCATGTGGATCTTTTCTCCAGAGACCATAAATTAGAACGGCTTTAGTAGCTGTATTTATCATAACACTGAAGTATGTAAGGAAATGCTTGAATATATGATATAAATGTCAAAATCATAAGATTTTTCTCTACAGGTTGTTGAACAGTAAACATTATTAGGATGAGATATACCTTGTCACCATACCTGACTTCTCCATTCTCAGTTCAAATTACCTAATCCAGTAAATATTTATATGCCAAATTACATGTGCCTAACATATGTAGCATGCCAGATTTCAATGCTTTGCAAAAACCATCCTCCAAGACTTACCTATTGAGTGGTAGTAAAGGTTTGAAGTCAAACAGAATAACATTAAAGACATGCTTTACTTTGGGACTATAGGCACATTATATAACCTTTCTTGGCCTCCGTTTCACTCTCAGCAAAGTGAATCTATATTAATTCTTCCTGAAAATGTTGTTAGGGGATGAAAAGAGATAATGGTTGTACTTGATTTTACATGGTGCATGGTTCTTAGTAAGTACCTAATGAAAAGTAGACATTTTCACCCTTACGTTATCATTAATAATACTCAAGGAGTCTGACTCCAAAAGAAACCCTGATCCAGATGGTACCAACCACCATTTGCAACATCAACTCTTTGTCAAAACAATAACCCACAGATTTCCTTGGGAATAAACAAAATTATTGGGCAGTTTTCTCACAAATGACTCAAATATAAAATCAGTGTGTCATGAGCTGGAACATTCGATCTACCTGTAAAACCTTTCAGATCAAATAGAGAGGTCAGTTTCCCATGGCTTCATCCTGTAACTCACTGCTATCCCATAAACTGAGCTGTACTAGGAACACACCAGTGGGGTGAGAATGTGTACTAAACTCTCTCCTTCCCTGGCTCAGCTAGAAACTCTCGTAACAGGCTTACCCCCAGATTCCTACAGCCCTCTCCAGTTTGTCGTAAAGGGCTTAGTTTTCAGTCAGACACTAGCATTTCTGCCATCAAGCCAGCTTCCTGGGTTGCTTCCAACTCATGTATACTTAGATACGCCAAATAATTTTAGAATTCACCTAGAAGAATTTAGTTAAGAATATTTGTACAACGTAATTCCAATAGTGTATTTTCAAAGTCAAATATAAATCACCTGTTATTTAAATTATTAATTTAGATCATCAAAAGTTGTTGCATTTTGGAAGATGAAATAAGATGTGTCATATAAAGAATACACCTGGCCAATCAGAATGGGCCTCATAGGTGACCTTAATGAGGTTACTGCAGTCAACTGTACAGGTCTCAGGTTTATAGATTCAGAAAATGAGTTTTCTTAGTTACTCCAGAGCTGACATATTGGAGACCAACTCATGCTCTAAGCTCAGAGGAGACTTATGAACAAATCATAATTCTCATCAATAGACTATGAAAATTTAACTGCTAAACATGAGGGAATAATCAATGTTTATGGGATCAAAAAAGATATATATCACCCAGTAATTTTAATGGCAGCAGTTCCAGAGCCATGATAGCCTGATGCATCCTGTTCCACTGTGGGGGACATTTTGCAAATGAATCCCCAAGATTTGCCTTGGTCATTAAGGACTTCTCTATTCCTACCCAGTGTATGGACTTTCTATGGAAGTCTTGCCCTCTGATATCTGCTTTTGTCTAATATTCCTTCTATTGTTAATGAAGTTTCTTGTACTAATTCAGTTCTGACTTTCCCGCTTAATATCACATATCAGTCATTTATCCCCAGGATCAGACCCAATTGCTCAGGTTGAGTTTGACCCAGACATTTACAAACAATTGACACTTTCTTCTTAGTTTATTTAATATCAGATGCTGAGTCTCAGCCATTATTTGTGTATTTTACTAAATTAACTCTCAGAGGGTAGTTTTATTCTAGAATACTGATGTCGTTTTACTGTCGTCAGAGAGTATTAGCAACAGCAGTTGCCTGTAGATAAAAATTAACATTGATGGTAGTTGATTTAGGAACTGAAGAAATTTTTTAGAAAGATAATAATAAAAGAAAAAGAAGTTAGTGTTATAAATGTGAGGACTTAAGCATAGAATATTTGCTAGGAAATACATGTACATCCCCATTGTCCTGCTGTCTTGGTTGGTACGATCACGAAGGCTAATGGTGGATTAAGAGAGGCTTCTAGTTAGACATGTCATCCTTTAATATTCAGGTCGTGCAGACAGTTGATAGAAGCAAGCAGTAGCAAGAATTATTGACTGGGGCTGGGTGTGGTGGCTCATGCCTACAATCTCAATGCTTTAAAAGACAAAGGTAGGAGAATTTCTTGAGTCCAGGAGTTCAAGACTAGCCTGTGTAACATAGGGAGACCCCATCTCTACAAAATAAAGTATTTTAAAAAGAATTATTAATGGAATGCAGTCATGAAAATAATGGGTTCAAAGACATACATGTACCCCTGGCTCTTCCACTAGTTAGTTACGTGATCTTAGCTTCAAGTACCTGCTCTGTCATTCAGTGCCATCATCAGGATGATCGTAGTTGCTCTTCAGCTTCAATGGCATATTGTTTTTCGTGACTATAGAGTAATAGAGAACAAAACACTCTATGTACCTTCTAACAATCAAATGAGATACCAAATATAAAAATGAAAAATGTAAAACAAATTGCATTTAAAATACAAATAATATGCTAAAATATTAAAGATACTATGTGCAACAGTTTAACTAACACTACTTCAGAATTCCTTGATGCAAGAAGTCGTCACCCTTGTTTTAAAACCATAGCCAATAGGTTCTGAACTTTGGTCATAAAAACCTCAAATTAAAGAAATAGCAGTTTATTAAAAAGCAGAGCACATCTTTTTAATGTGGGTTAGAACATGGACATGTAGTTGCTGCTCAAAGTAGACAATTATTTGAGTAATCTCATGAAGCAAATAGCTACTTTGGCCTTCACAAATGTCAAGTCTTTGATGTTTAGCAAGGCCTATTTGAACTATCGTTATAATTTATTTCCTTGAGTTTGTTTACCTTTGTTTAGGGTTATTCTTAAGTGACATCTGGGTACTATAATGATTTTTTATTCTGAAATTTATGACTATATTTGATATGTTTATGGATGCTAGTTGGTACTAGCAACTTAAAATTTTTGTTTTGTGCAGGAGGAATTTGTGACCCTGGAAATTCTCATGAAAATGACATAATCCTGTATGCAAAAATTGAAGGAAGAAAAGAGCACATAGCACTGGATACCCTTTCCTATTCCTCATATAAGGTACACATGCCAGTCTGTGTGGCAAATAGACCACCTCAGACCACCCTGGACAAGCCCAGGTCAAAACTACAAAGACTACTCCAGACACAGAAGATACATCCCTGTTCTGGCAGGCCAGAGGTCGCCAGGTTTCTTTAAAAGTGAAATGGACATTTTATCATTCATATTTTTTCCTGATACAAATGAAAAATGAGTTATCAGGAAGGAAGAGTGAATTACAGTCCATCAGAGACAGTAAGGCAGAACCCGATACTCTGACAGTTATTCTTGTCCCCAAGAAAGCCCTAAATGTAGCTCTAATTATGCCCCCTCACACACTTGCTGTCAGTCATAATGAGTATTTGTCCAGCATTTTGAGATCTCCTAGGTAGAAGACAGTGTAGAAGCACAGGTTATTATTATCTTTGCTTTTTTCTTTGCTAGTTAGAGTTACCGATTTGAGGTTGGCCTTTTTTCTTTACCCTTTGGATATAGAACAGGTGTTAGCTCTGGTTATTTGCAAACATCTTCAAAATTATGTGAGATACTCATCATAAGTTGTAAAATTATTTTTTGTAAAAGTAGATTTGTTTGTGCCTAAGCCACACCCACATACTCATTATTCGTTAGCCTTTTCTTCGCACTGATGGTACCCTAAGTAGTTTTAAAAGCTTAAACACAGCTAACATCTAACATCTCAGGGTTTAAGTTAAAAAGACAAAACAAACATCAAGGTTAAAATGGGAAACAACCAGAGTGAATATCCAGCACATTCCATGTGCAAGGGTAACCCAAGTTATACCATTTGGGATTTCATAAAGGACTATGTTTCCAGCATTGGCAAGGTAGAACTACACCTGCCCTGGTCATCTTCATGCCTCATATCAAGTCAGCTTTGTGAGTTATAATGCATTGACTCATTGGCTCTTTTGTCCTGTTTTCACAATACTAGTTTGGAAAGCCCTTAGCATGATACCAATCCACTTTCAAAGAGGACTGACGATAAAGTATAAATGTCAAGTTGCCTTTGTCTTGTGCTAATTAAATAAAATGGATACACATGCTTAGACAACTCTTAAAGCCCTTATATCAGTTTATTTTCAGGCAGGGAGAGCCTGATCAAACACACACAGAGGCCCCCACCTCGTGCACGGGAGGAATTCTGAGTCACTAAATTGAATGCTCCTTGAGGATAGCGTCTTCTTCATGAAATAACAAATGCAACACAAAGGACATTTCCTGGTGCTTAATAAATGGCAGTTACGTACATGGTGTTTACTAGGTCAAATCTAGGAGAATTTACATGGATTAGCATAGAAAGGATTATGAGTGATTCTGGTCTCCTTTGTTTGAAAGGTTCCATCTTTGGTTTCTGTGGTCATCAATCCTGAACTTCAGACTCCTGCTACCAAATTTTGTCTCAGGCAAAAGACCCATCAAGGACATAATAGGAATGTCTGGGCTGTAGACTTTTTCCATGTCTTGCCTGTTCTCCCTTCTACAATGTCTCACATGATACAGTTTTCCATCAATCTGGGATGTGGAACACATCAGCCTGGTAACAGGTAGGAAGCCCTTTTTTGTAAGTGTGCAAAACAAAAAATGAGCTTGCAGATTTGACTATTAAATAAGAGGTAGTTTCTAAGTAGAGTTTTAACTGGATTTTAAGTAAAATACTCATTGATGAAATAACACTCTTTTCCCAAAAGAAAAGTTCTTCAATTAATATGAGGAGTATGATTGGATAGATTTCAAGTAGGAATGGCTTCATTCTAAGAGCTTGATCTTACGTGTCAGAGGTGTTTGCATGTGCTGTGGCAACCATCCATTACAACAGATTGCTAAGACAGAAAAAAAAAAAAAAAAGCAACTGAAAAAAAGCTTGACCTCCTGTCGGCTAGTGACCCCCTAATAATAAGCATGGAAATCAATTAGCGCTTTAAGAACTACGACTTCTCAGTTTCACTTGCCCAAGTGTTGCTAGTATTTTTTCTAAGAATTTTGTCAGTGTCACATTCACAGGATGAAGTGACAGTGTGAGACATGGTAATTGCCTTGCCACCTATCAAACTCAGGAGCACAAACTCAAGTTACCATTTGTTGTCTTTAAAACATAGTTTGTTTATAGCAGTAATTTAACCGATTGCCCTTTGAAAGCTGGTCAGACTTTAGTGAAAGACAAAACAATCATCTAGGAAACAGCATCTTTAAAAAATTTTACACTGTTTTTACAGATGTTTAATGTACTTAACCAGAGTTGAAAATTTCTTTTTTTTTTTTTGTTATTTTTTGTTATTTTACCCTCCCCCATCTTTTGTGTGTGCTTGCTCTGGTTTTATTAGTGTCAGCTTGGAGTTCTCTACCAACCATGGACGTTCCTGGTCCCTCCTTCACACTGAATGCTTACCTGAGATCTGTGCTGGACCCCACCTCCCCCACAGCACTGTCTACTCCTCTGAAAACTACAGTGGGTGAGTACATTCTCTCTGAGATATTGAAATACTTGAATCCATGTTGCAGAATAAAAATCAATGAGTAATCCTGAAATTAGCATTTTTGTCATAATAGGTAAGAAACCTAACCTCTTTAAAAGTGGTCTTGAAAAAAAAAAAAGAAAGAAAGAAAGAAAAAGAAAGATAGTATCTTTGGTAAATTGGATGCAAGGTTAAAATTGCAATTTGTGAGGCCATTCATTCTTTATGTACTTGACTTATATTTTGAATTGCATGAACTTAAATTCTATATGGCAGTTCTGTGGTTATTGCCAAAAGATTTATTGCCACAGTACTTATAGAGAAATGCAGCATAGAAAAAATGGAAGAAAGTTAAGTTTTGAAATTGGACCTGGATTCCATTCTGTGTAACAATATTTACTCTGCCTGACTTTCCCCTTTTTTCTGCATAATTAAGGATATAATATATCTCATTGGGGGCTATTAGGAGAATTAAAGATGATTATATAAAATACTTGCCACGTGACAGAGTAAGCATTATGAGAATAGTAAAAATATTTACAAGAATGGCAAAATTAAGTTGGGAATTATTTTCTTTGTTATCCCCTTTTAAATGTGTGTAGGGCTGTGGGAGAGCAAAAAATAAAAGTAATTGATGCTAATTAGCAGTACATCTCTGCACAGATGCCTAGCATAAGATAATATCTAAGGTCTGAGTACTGATGGAAGAATTTCTTAAAAGAATATATAAAAACTAAATATCGCTCACTATTAAGAACAAATTGACTAGGTACGATGACTAACACCTGTAATCCCAGCACTTTAGGAGACCAAGGTAAGGGAATTTCTTGAGGTCAGAAGTTTGAGACCAGTGTGGGCAACATAGTGTGAGACCCTGTCTCTACAGAAATAAAAATTTAAAAATTAAAAATTACCTGGGTGTGGTAGTATGCTTCTGTAGTCCTACCTACTCAGGAGGCTGAGGCAGGAGCATAGCTTGAGCCCAGGATTTTGAGGCTGCAGTGAGCTATGATTGTGCCACTGTACTCCAGCCTGGACAACACAGCAAGACCCCATCTCTAACAATAAATTAAAACTTAAAAATCTTTTTAAATAATATAAAATAACAAATCCATTACTCTGGCATGCTGTGGATGTTTTTACAAGTTGTATGTCTGTTTTAAAGATATAAACAAATTCCACAAGTGAATTTAAAGAGTTTATTGGTAAACTTTAGTGCTTTTCTAAACACACAGAAACTAGAGCATGAAAAGCATGTAAAATACGTTCAAAAGATATGAACATAGTTGTGAAGATGGTTTTGTGCTAAATTTCTTGCAGGTGGAACCGAATAACAATTCCCCTTCCTAACGCAGCACTAACCCGGAACACCAGGATTCGCTGGAGACAAACAGGACCAATCCTTGGAAACATGTGGGCAATTGATAATGGTTAGTGTTTATGCCTGTCATAATCACATGCCATTGATGTAGGGTCTTCCTGTGCTTTTGTTTGTCAGCACAGACTTAATCACATTTCTAAGTCATGGTCTTGCAATTCATTAAACACCCTTTCTTCCATTTCTCCTTTGCATTCTGTTAGAAGCCCAGGGATGTGCAATCAGGAAGAAAAAAAATAGAAAAGCCAATGGAGTCAGCAGTATTAGATGCTAGAATGTTTCAACATACATAAATAAAAAATGCATAAAACCTTGAAACTGAAATTCACAGTTGATGACAAGGGATATCCTAACATTTTCTTTGAATGTTGTATACAAAATTAACATAAATACTTACCATACTGCATGTATTAAAATAAGACCCATTCTTCTCTTAGTAACTACCACAACATCTGGAATGCTTTTCTTTTATATGCAGACAACACGCAGAAGGAAACATCATCTCTAAAAAAACTAGTGAAACTTTTACCTCCTTTTCAGAAAATAGTATAGAAAGAAAACTTGGATATATACCTTTTTTAAATCTTTTATCTTTCTTTCATTTTCAAGTGAATTTTTGGAATTTTGCATCATTTTAAAGTCAATACCACTTATGACAATGACAGAAGATATTTTAAGCTCTTGGGTTGCATGTCTGTACATTTCTTATACTTGTTATTAGTCACCAACTCTTTGGTTTTTGTCTTTCTTTTTATGGATTCAGTGGATACAAATGTAGTTTTGTATATGAGTATATTGCATAGTGGTGAAGTCTGGACTTTTAGTGTAACTATCACCCAAATAGAATACAAGGTAATTTCTCATCCCTCGCCCCCCTTCTGCCCTCCCACCTTTCTGAGTCTCCAGTGCCTATTATTCTACTGTCTATGTCCATGTGTACACATTATTTAGCTCCCACTTATAAGTGAGAGCATGTGGTCTACAACTTTCTAAGTAATATCACTTAGGATAATGGCCTCCAATTCCAGCTATGTTGCAGCAAAAGACACGATTTCATTCTTTTTCATGGCTGAGTAGTATTCCATGGTGTGTTTGTGTGTGTAACATATTCTTTGATCACCCATTAATGGACGTTTGAGTGGATTCCATGACTTTGCTATTATGAAAGTGCTGCAATAAACATACAAGTGCAGATTTCCCTTTAATATATTGATTTCTTTTTCTTTGGGTAGATACTCAGTAGTGAGGTTGCTGGATCAAATGGTAGTTCTAGTTTTCATTCTTTGAGAGATCTCTATTCTGTTTTCCAAAGGTTTTCCTAATTTAAATTCCCACCAACAGTGTATAAGAGTTTCCTTTTCCCCCACATCCTCACCAGTATCTGTTATTTTTTTACTTTTTAAGGATACCCATTCTGATTGGTGTAAGATGGTATCTCATTGTGATTTTAATGTGCGTTTTTCTGATAATTAGTGATGTTTAGCATTTCTATATGCCTGTTGGCCATTTGTATGTCTTCTTTTGTAAACTGTTTGCTCATGTCCTTTGCCAACTTTTTAATGAAACTGTATGTTTTTTCTTGTCAAGGTGTTTGAGTTCACTGTTAATTCTGGATATTAGTCCCTTCTCAGATGCATAGTTTGCAGATATTTTCTCCCAATCTGTAAGTTGTCAGTTCACTCTGTTCATTATTTCTTTTACTGTGCAGAAACTTTGGGCTTAATTAAAGCCCATTTGTCTTTTTGTTTTTGTTGTCTGTGCTAAGATATTAGTCATTAATTCTTTGCCTAGGCCAGTGTTCAGAAGAGTTTTTCCTACATTTTCTTTATTAATCCATTCTTGCACTGCTGTAAAGAACTACCTGAGATTGGGTCATTTATAAAGAAAAGCAGTTTAATTGTCTCACAGTTACATGGGCTGTACAGGAAGCATGGCTAGGAGATCTCAGGAAACTTATAATCATGGCAGAAGGACAAAGGGAAGCAGGCACGTTTTACATGGCCAGAGAAGAAGAGAGAGTGAAGCGTGAGGTGCTACACACTTTTAACCAAACAAATCTTGTGAGAACTCACTATCACAAGAACAGCAAGGGGGAAATCCACCTCCATGATCTAGTCATCTCTGACCAGGCCCCTCCTCCAATATTGGGAGCTACAATTTGACATGAGATTTGGGCAGGGACACAAATCCAAACCATATCAGTTTTCTTTTAGGATTTTTATAGTTTCATATCTTACATTTAAATATTTATTCCATCTTGAGTTAATTTTTATATATGGTAAGAGGTATTGGTCCAGTTTCATTCTTCTGCAATTTGCCATCCCATTTTCCCAGCACCATTTATTGAATA
The DNA here is from genome assembly GCF_009764315.1 of Trachypithecus francoisi. NCBI lineage: Eukaryota > Metazoa > Chordata > Mammalia > Primates > Cercopithecidae > Trachypithecus > Trachypithecus francoisi. The sequence goes on from NW_022681469.1 coordinate 56,072,356, forward strand.
GGGTGTTCTTTCCCTAGTGTATGTTTTTTTTGAAGATTGTTGAAGATCAGTTGGCTGTCTGTAGGTGGCATTATTCTGGGCTCTCTATTCTGTTTCATTGATGTATGTGTCTATTTTTATACCAGTACCATGCAGTTTTGGTTACTCTAGCCTTGTAGTATAATTTGAAGTGAGGTAATATGATGCCTCCAGCTTTGTTCTTTTTGCTTAGGATTGCTTTGGCTATTCACTTTCCTTTGGTTCCATATGAGTTTTAGGATTGTTTTTCCTAATTCTGTGAAAAATGGCATTGGTATTCTGATAGAAATTGCATTGAAGCTGTAGATTGCTTTGGGCAGTGTGATCATTTTAATGATATTGATTCTTCTAATCCATGAGTATAGGATGTTTCTCCATTTGTTTTTGTCCTACAGTTTTTTTCATCAGTGTTTCATAGTTTCTCTTGTAAAAATCATTCACCTCCTGGGGTAAAAGTATTCCTAGGTATTTTGTTTGTAGCTATTGTAAATGGGATTGATGTCCTGATTTTATCCTCCATTTATTATCGATATATAGAAATGTTCCTGATTTTTGTACGTTGATTTTATATCCTGAATCTTTACTGAAGTCATTTGTCAAATCTAGGAGTCTTTGAGAGAAGTTTTTAGGATTTTTTAGGTATAAGATCATATCATAACCAGAGATAATTCGACTTTATATTTTTAAATTTGTGTGCCTTTTATTTCTTTCTCTTGCCTGATTGCTCTAGATAGTACTTGCAGTACTATACTGAATAGGAGTGGTGAAAGTGGGAATCCTTATCCTGTTCCAGTTCTTAGAGGGAATGCTTTGACTTTTTCCCCATTCCATATGATGTTGGCTTTGGGTTTGTTATATACAGCTTTTATGATTTTGAAGTATGTTCCGTCTACACCTAGTTTGTTGAGAGCTTTTATCGTGAAAGGATACTGAATTTTATCAAATGCTTTTCTGTATCTATTAAGATCATTTTATGCTTTTTGTTTTTAATTCTGTTTATGTGGTGAATCAAATTTATTGATTTGCATATGTTGAGCCATCCTTGCATCCCTGGAATGAAACCCACTTGATCATGTTGTATTATCTTTTAGATGTGCTGTTGGATTCAGTTTGCTAATATTTTGTTAAGGAATTTTGCATCTGTGTTCATGAGGGATATTGGTCTGCAGTTTTTTCTTTTTCGGTGTGTCCTTGCCTGGCTTTGGTTTGGGTTTATATTGACTTCATAGAATGAGTTACGAAGGATTCCCTCCTCCTCGGTTTTTGGAACAGTTTTAGCAGGATTGGTACCAGTTCTTCTTTGTGCAGCTTGTAGAATTCAGCTGTGAATCAGTCTTGTCCTGAGAGCTTTTATTTGTTGGGAGATTTTTTATTACTGATTCAGTGTCACTACTTGTTATTGGTCTGTTCCGGATTTCTATTTCTTCCTAATTCAATCTTAGGAGGAGGTATGTCTCCAGGAACTTATCCATTTTCTGTAGATTTTCTGGTTTGTGCACATAAAGATGTTTATAGTAAACACTGATTATCTTCTGTATTTCGGTGGTATCAGTTGTAATGTCTCCTTTTTCATTTGTTATTCTGCTTATTTGAATAGTCTCTCTTTTCTTGTTTAATCCAGCTAGTGATTGATCAACTTGGTTCATATTTTAAAAGAACAACGTTTCATATGATTGATCCTTTGAATTTTTTTTTTTTTTTTTTTTTTGGTCTTTATTTCATTTAGTTCTGCTCTGGTCTTCGTTATTTGTTTCCTTCTGATAGCTTTGGATTTGGTTTATTCTTGTCTTTCTAGTTCCTTGAGGTGCAATATTATGTTGTTAATTTGTGATCTATTTTTATGTAGGAATTTAAGATTATAACCTTCTCTCTTAGCACTGCTTTTGCTCTGTCTTAGAAGCTTTGTTATGTTATGTCTCTATTTTCACTCATTTCAAAAAATTTTTTAATTTCTGTGTTCATTTTGTCATTAACTCAAAGATCATTCAGGAGCAGGTTGTTTAATTTTCATGTATTTGTGTAGTATAAGATTTCCCTCAGAATTAATTTCTAGTTTTATTCTACTGTCATTTGAGAAGGTATTTGATATGATTTTGATTTTTTAAAAATTTATTGAGACTTGTGTTGTGGCCTAACATATGGCCTATCCTGGAGAATCTTTCATGCACTCATGAGAAAAATGTATATTCTGTGGTTGTTTAGTAGAATGTTCTGTAAATGTGTGTTAGGTTCATTTGTCCTAAAGTCCAATTTAAGTCCAGTGTCTTTTTGTTGAATTTCTGTCTCAATCATCTGTATGGGACTGTCAGTATCATGTTGAAGTCTCTTACTACTATTGTATATATTGCACCCCATCTATTTTCTTAGGTCTAGTAGTGTTTGTTCTATGAATCTGTATGTTCCAGTGTTGGGTGCATATTTATTTATGATTGCTACTATATCTTCTTGTTGAATTGATCCTTTTATCATTTTATAATAACTTTGTCTTCATTTTTATTGTTGTTGATTTAAAGTCTGTTTTATCTTACATAAGTATAGCTGCTTCTGTTCATTTTTGGTTTCTGTTAGTTTGGAATATCTTTTTCCATCCCTTTATCTTTAGTCTATAAGTGTCTTTACCAGTTAGGTGGGGTTTTTTTAAGCAGTGTATGTGTATGGTTGGATTGTGTTTTTTAATCCATTCTGACAATCTGTATCTTTTAAATGGAGCATTTAATCCATTTCTGTTCAAGAACTATATTGACGTGTGGGTTTTTGTTCCTGTTATAATGTTGATTGTTATCTTGTTGCTTTGCAGCCTCATTTGTGTAATTGTTTTATAAGACCTGTAAGCTTTATACTGTCATTTGTTTTTATGATGGTGAGTATTGATCTTTAATTTCTATGTTTAGACCTCCCTTAACAATTCTTGTAGGATTGGTCTAGTGGTAATGAATTCCCTTAGCATTTGCTTGTCTGGGAAAGACTTTCTTCTTCGTTTATGAAGCTAAATTCTAATGGAATACAGAATTCATGGTTAACAGTTTTTTTCTTTAGAAACCTAAAAATGGGATCCCAATCTCTTCTGGCTTATAAGGTTTCTATTAAGAATTCCACTGTTAGTCTGATGGAATTTTCTTTACAGATAATTAGACATTTTTCTCATGCTAATCTTAAGATTTTTTCTTTCATGCTGTCTCCAGATAGTCTGATGACTATATAACTTGGTGACGTCCTTACGATGTATTTTTCTGGAGTTCTGTCAGCCTCTTGTATCTGGATGTCTAAATCTTTAGCAAGACTTTAGGGATGTTTTCCTCAATTACTTCCTCAAACAGACTTTCCAGAGTTTTTGCTTTTCTTCTCCCTCAGTAATACTTTTGACTCATAGGTTAGGACACTTTACATAATCTCTTATTTCTCAAAGTTTTTGTTCATTTTTAAAATTCTTGTTCTCTCTTTCAGTCTGTGTTAACTTGAAAAACCTGTATTCAAGCTCTGAGATTATTTCTTCTGCTTGGTCTAGTCTATTGTTAAAACTTTCAACCATATTTTGTAATTCCTTTTTGTTTGGGATTTGGGTTTTCTTAAAAAAAATACTTATTTCTTTGATAAATTTGTCATTCATATCCTGAATTGATTGTCTGATGTTTTTGTATTGGCTTTTACCTTTCTCTTGGATCTCACTGAGATTCTTTAAAATTAATATTTTGAATTCTTTATCTGGTATTTCAAGGATTTCATTTTGATTAGGATCTATTTTAGAGCATTAGTATAATTTTTTAACACTCTGTTTTTGCATGCTTCCAGAATTGTTCTGCTGCTTCCTTCTCATCTCAAGATACTGTCTCTTATTTTTTTTAATTTACTTTCGTTTGGATGGAATTTTTTTTCTCTTGAGGATGTAACTATAATGTATGATGTGTAAGATCATTTGGCCTTGGTTCTTGGAGCATTCAGTGGCAAAGACTGTCTATGTGTTCACTGGTTATATATACCCTTAGTGTAGTGGCTTTATCAAATGCTGATTGTAGTAGTGATGTACTGGGTATGAAGAGGCAATAATTTTCAACCTTTAAATGTTTTTGGTAGTCAGCCATGGCACGTGCCTGTATTCCCAGCTACTCAGGAAGCAGAAGCAAAAGGATCACTTGATTTCAGGAGTTTGTGGCTACTGTGTACTATCATCTCATCTATGAATAGCTACTGTACTCCAGGACAACATAGCAAGATCTCATCTCCCCAAAGACCATGGAAGCTGAGAGTCCAAAGAAGGAGGCTGACAAATTCAGTTTCTTAGGAAGACACACTTAATAAAGACTTACAAACAGAAGCTGTAGTTTTGGGAAGCCATGAGATAAGATGATGAATCCCTGCCTGATTGTTTGGTTTCTTATTTTAATTACAGGTAGATTAATAGCGTTCCTATTTTCAGAGAGCATATAAGTTGGCTGAAGGCTTATACTACAAGTAAGTAGAAAGGGAGAAAGAGAGGAGAAGGGACAAAATGTCAATAGCTAAGCAAATTTAGCATAGCCACTGATTTGAGGTCAATTTTATAAAATGGAAAAAATGTACACCCTTGTTTAATGTTGATTTTCCATGTCTTAATCACATCTCTGTTATTTTTTAATAATTTAGACATTGAGAAACAACTAATTCTTGAAACTAGAGAAAAACTTTAGGAAAGATAATTTGCTGATGAACCAAGGTGAATTATTTCCCAATATGTATCCAAAAAACAGACCAATGGAAGGCCCACCCTCAAAGACCATATGAGTTATATGGATATAAACATAGTTAATTTGCAAAAACATCTAAAGATGAAGGGGTTAAAATGGAGTTTCTTCATTGGTAGAACATTTTGCATGGCATTTTAGGTATTGCACCTGTTCATTAGCTCTAGGGAGTAGGCATTTGCGTCTAGATAGCAGGATGTGAGTGACTTTTTCTTGCTGTCACACTTTTTAAGGATTCTATAATGAACCTTTATTACTTTGATAATTATCAAAGTGGTTTAGAAATGAATAATGAAAAAGTATGTGAGAAAATTGAGAGTGCAATGAAGCACATGTAAGCCTGTGAAAAGAACGTTTCAATTTCCTAAAGAAGGCTGTTACAACACAATTTTAGTTCAGAAAGTGTTCACTACACATCCCCTAAGTTCCCATGCTTTGAGTGGAATCATGCTTTGAGTAGAATGGGAAAGGGCAAAGATATATGGAATGCACATGGTTAGCAAGGTAGGCTGAATGCAAAACCTGGTGCAGAACCTCTTTAATTCTGTTATCATTCTATGTGAGTTTTTCACAGAAACAGGACCCACCTTTTGGCTTCTTTTACAAGGGAAGAAGAGGACACATACTCCCTCCCAAGAGAAATGTGTGCTTACTTGCCAAAAAAAAAAAAAAAAAAAACCCTGAAATCTCTCCCATGTCACTATGTAATTCCAGAATTATGTCACAGAAAAAAAATAGAGAAAAATAGATCAGTATCATAATTCTGTTAGATAGGTTCTTCCTTCATGGCAGAGTCAACTTCTGCTAGTGTGTAAAGAAATTACTTTGGAAATTACCCTGAAAATCTTAGCTAAATGAAAAGTCCTAAAGCAAAGTACATTTCTTATCATTTTTAATATTTTTTCAACTTGACTATATTACTGATAATAGTGAAGAAAGCTATTCTATCCTATTCACACTCTTAGGAAACAAGAAGCCTGTTATGAGTCCTAATGGCGTCATCATTAGCGGGAAGGGATGACAATAAAATTCTTAATTGCAACTTTTTTCATTGACTTGGAATGTCTTAATTTATCGTTGAATTTTTTATGATGGAGGTTTTTTGAACTATGACATGGGTACCCTATTTCTTAGAGCATATCTTCAGCCATAAAATCAAGTGTGCTGGGAAAACAATCCGTATGCTTTTCCAGGCTGAAGAAGAATGGAGCCAGCCCCTTTCTTGTTCCTTGGTGCACAGTGGAGCACATCAAAACAACAGGACAAGAGGGTGTCAAGGAATACTTGACCTCAGTATGGTACTGATTGTAACCATATAGTGGTGGGTACCTTGCTAAGCATAATATGTTTCTTTACTTATTTCCTCCAAGAAATATTATTATCCCACTTTAAGGAGTAGGAATATTGAGGCTTAGACAGGATAAATTACTTATCAGAGTTTTCTGAGTGAAACCAGAATTTGAAGCCCGGATTATGTGACACCTGAAACCAATACCTTTAATAACTCAGCCTGCTATCTAATCTCTTCCTAAACCAGCAGTTTCCATCACCAAGAGCTTTCCATTGGCCTGCAATGCATTGAATTTGAATTACTCCACCTGTTAATTGGCAGGTATTAAGTGCTTATAGGAGCATAGGCTACAGGAAAGTTTATTTTACAATAAAATTATTTAAATACTTTGAAATGACTACAGGACAGAAAAAAGTGATAACAGGTTATAAATTTGCTTATGCCGAAAACACTGAATACACGAGGTTTTATTACATCTTGAATTTCTCATTAGTTTAATACCACTTTTACACCATTTGGTATATTATTAATTTTGCTGATTAACAAAATAATTAATATATTTAAATGTATTGGAGTCTTAGTATCTCAGAACCTACCATTCAACAATCAGTACCCTTTTTCTCATCATTCCAAAGATTCAAATTTAGGTTTGTAACATCCTATTATCAGCCAAGCCCAGCATTTAGGGAAAAAAATCTGCATGATGGAGGAAACTTTAGGCTCAACAACAGATTCTTAACTCCTCATTTCCAGGAAAGGTAGATTAATATTTAGAAATATATGTAATAGTCATCCACAGTATTATAGATTTTTCCCCTAATAGGAATGAAAATTATGGCATGACTTCTCCATATTGTGATATGTCAGATTGGTCCTTTGTAAATTCTTTTTTTCTACCTAAAGAATATAAACTTTGTAGAATGTTCAAGGCAGAAGCACTAATATTGTCTAATAGAACCTATTGAGGAATTCATAAGCTCCTATCTTCTTGGATATGAAATGTTAAAATCTTAAAAGGATTATCTGTGTAACTTGTAACCGTTTCAGTAGCTTTGTAACTAAGCACTTACCTTATCACACAGCACTCCATATGTCACCCTGAATTCCTGCACACAACATACACACAAGGGGCCATATTGCATGGATATTGCTTCACAAAATTGTACTGGTAGTGTTCTGTGTTTTTGTAATTATGTTCTCTTTCCCCCCGCTACAGTTTATATTGGCCCATCATGTCTCAAATTCTGTTCCGGCAGAGGACAGTGCACTAGACATGGCTGCAAGTAAGCATCTTAAAATAATACTTACGCTTCTCCTTTTTGATGTGTAATTTACATATTGAAGTCACAAGTCATTTAATAACCTTTTTTAGGATTGGGGTCCTTTAAGACAAAAAAATGGATATTTCTAATAGAATTTAAGTGTAATTCAAATGAATTTTTAAGTGAAAATTAATACATTTTATGTTAGGCTAAATTGTGGACAAATTTAGCATTCCTCATGTGAATTTGTGAACAAATTGGAATTCCTCACAGCTTGATGGCTGCTTTTCCTGCCTGTAATTACATCCCTTTCCATAAACTTGTTTGGGTGTTCATGAGTCACATTGTAATTCCCAGCATGCTTTGTAAATAATTATAAAAATCAGTAATGACCCATAGATCCAATGCTAAAGGAAACTGGACTGGGCCAAATTTAGCAGATTTGATAAGCAAATTCATCATCTTTAAATATAACTTAAGAATCTTGTTTACTTTTGAAAATCATTTGGGTCTTTAATAAATTATAAAGTATTTTACAAAACAATGCTGTTGAATATGAAGTCTGAAATTATGCATTAATAATGTAATATCTAATTACACCAGTGAATTATTTTATGTTTATACCAAAAAATGGATATTCACATTTATTATGTCATTCTTATATTAATATTTAATTATAAAATATTCTGGGAATTCCTGAAACCACAGGCAATCTGTTATAAAGATAAGTTTTCAACAGCTGATCATCTAGTGTACTTTTTCTTGTCCCTCCAACAATAAGAGTAATTAATCAATTAGTTAATTTGTTAATGAGTAGAGAACTCATAAAAGGGCTTTGAACCTGATCATTTAGAAATTGCAGGCTGGGCACGGTGGCTCATGCCTGTAATCCCAGCACTTTGGGAGGCTGAGGTGGGTGGATCACTTGAGGTCAGGAGTTCGAGACCAGCCTGGCCAACATGGTGAGACGCCCCCACATCTCTACTAAAAATACAAAAATTAGCTGGGCGTGGTGGCATGCATCTGTAATCCCAGCTACTAGGGAGGCTGAGGCAGGAGAATCACTTGAACCTGGGAGGCAAATGTCGCAGTGAGCCAAGATCGCGTCACTGCCCTCCAGCCTGGGCAACAGAGTGAGATTCCATCTCAAAAAGAAAAAAAAGAAATTGCATGTATGAGCCAAGCACTTGTTGACATTGAGATTAGTGTGGCTTTTTAACTTTCTAACTATATTTCAGTGATTTTAATTAACAAAGACATCACTCTGCCCAATGGAAATTTTTTATACAATATGTGAAGAATTGAAAAATTTCCATCTATGTTTCAAAACTGAATATGCATCCTTGTGTTCTCATAAAACTACCAACTCCCACCCCAAAACACTACTCATTAGATCTATGAAACATTGGCTGATATTTTCCTCAAGTTGTTATGTGCATCTATTATCCATAACCAGACCATCTTCTTAGTGTATTTCAAATAAAATTAACATGAGGCCAGATAGTTTTGCAATTCCTGATGTTGTCCCGAAAAGTTTTGGGAAAAAAAAATTATCTAAAATGACAACTGCTTTTATTTTCAAAAAATAGAAAGTCGTATTTCTAAAAAGACCTATCTATAATTATAGTAGTTATACTTCAGACTTCATTTTATATGTATCATATTCCTCTTAGAATTAAGTGATTTTATTAAGGCTACCATCTATGCCACCCATGGTAGATACAAACAGAAATCTAAATGGTGGCTTTATGCTTTTGAACATTGTTCTTTTTTGACACCATACATTATTCTGAATAGTCATAGTCTTTTCCTCCTTCTGAAGTTTTACAGAATATTTTCACCATCTGGAACTTTAGTGTTTTTCCCTATTTCTAACAATGTTTTATGTAATACTCATTGGCTTTGTCCACTTACAGTTGGACTAAAAGTTTGACTACTACCTTCTTTTCCAGCAATATGTACCTTATTGAGTTTGAGCAAAATTGCACAGAAATTTATATGTAATACCACTTCCTTTAAACAAACCATTGAATCTGGAACCTTTGCAACTTTGTATTTTTCTCTCCTCTTTACTCTGCCTCTCCCCCATTTTACTGCTATTTGCTATCAAGATTCTACCCTCTCATGTTCCCTCTAACACTTTCTGGCCTGTGTACAATCCCAGGCCTGGTTCTCTAAATGGACAGTCTACTAACCTGGTAAGCCCAACCCTGTTAGAGATGCTAATGAGGAGAGAGAGCATTAGAACCCTTTCTTCACAAGTGTCATCCATGTAGCTTAACAGTGGGGTCTTTTTCTTGACATTACAGGGTGACTCTACTGCTAAATTTAAGCATGTGTAGATGCATCAGTAGGAGACATACTGGGAGTCAAGAGAGCCTCGTGTCATACTCAAAATCACCAACGTGGGTGACCCTGTTGTTTTGCTGAGAAACAAAGACTACAAAGTTTTTTGTTTTTTAAAAAAGTTATTTTTAAAAAGCTATCAGCATTATTTCTCAATTGAATGACCTTTGATTAAAAGTAGACTTTTTAAATGACTAAATGGAAAGTGACTCCAATGTGAGTCATCTCTAAATGAGCACCAGTTTCTCCCAGTCACTTGTCCTGAGAAGACACATTTAAGATACACAAAAATGTAAATTGTCCTGAAATACACTCTGGAATAGATAGTCTTGTTAAGGAAAACTAATTCCAATTCATGACTGTGGTAAAACACACTCAGTTTCCTGACTTTAAAAAGTGTTCAGTTTAGCTAATTTTAAACATTCTTTTTTGGGAACAACTTGGCTATTCAGTCTAAGTCCATTAGACAACATGTGAAAGAAGGCTCATCCAGTAAATATTGACTTTCCTTTCATCCCCTTATTGATGCTGCTTAAGATACCAAGACAACCTTCAGACTTCATGCTACAGTAGTTCTTAGCATTTTAGGCTCCAAATTATTTGGTGATCTGATAAAACCTTTGAACCTTCTCCCTAGAAAATCCAATATACATAAAAGTGGGCATTTGATTTCAGCATATTTTTACATTCCATGGATCCCTGAAAGGCCAGCATAGACCCGAGTCTCAGTAGTACTGCCAAAGAAGTATACTGAGTCATGCCATAGTATCACTTCGTTGGTACATTTGCTTTGTAAAGGTTTGTTTCAGACTTCAGCAAGCTTTGAATGCTCCCATGAGAATCCCCCACCAATTGAGCAACCTTATAAATGTAGTGAAAAGGAAATAACACAGTAAAAACAAAGAATTTGAAACTATTTCATGACGAATAATCTCCTTAAAACATAGATGTTTCCATTGCTGATTCATCTCTGATGAGGTTTTCTCACTGGTAGAAGACTTGGGTCACTCCTATATATTCTAGTCAGCTAATATAGATACAGCACATTCTCACATAGAAGCAAGCAGGTTGTTGGGGAGTAGGGAAAGGTTTATTTTTCTTGAAGTGCCACTAATTTGGGAGAGTCCACTGAGAGGCAACACAGTGCTGCTAAGGATGTCTATCTAGGTCAAGGGTGTACATATTCCCTTTATACATTTGAAATAGTTAAAGATAGATTCATTTTCCAATAGTTTCTAAATATTTAATTCCTATCACAAGCATAACGTATTTTAACATTTGTTCTTAGAAAAAATTTATTCTGGGTACCTTTTTAGAAGTGCTTTATGCTGTTTCTTTCATAAATGTAATGAACATTATGAATAAAATTATATACATAAACCTTTTACAGATATTTTAAGTTGGAAATATGTATGAACATAGATGTATTTTAGATAAACTGCTGGTACTGGTTGAAGGTGAGTGCTGAATTGCTGTTTTAATTGTAGGCTTTTTATGACAGGGCTGCGCAAAGACTGTATTTGTCTGGAATATTTACAGTCCTTATCAAATCTTCAGATTCAGTAGTCTCCAAAGACTAATGAGCCTCATTTACCATTCAATGAAATCCTAGCCTCTGGACTTCCTCCTCCCCAAAGTAGATTCTAGAATCTCCAAAACAGCCAACAGTTTAAGATTTAATTTCACCATATTTCTTTCAGGTGTGACCCTGGATTTTCTGGCCCAGCTTGTGAGATGGCATCCCAGACATTCCCAATGTTTATTTCTGAAAGCTTTGGCAGTTCTAGGCTCTCCTCTTACCATAACTTTTACTCTATCCGTGGTGCTGAAGTCAGCTTTGGTTGTGGTGTCTTGGCCAGCGGTAAGGCTCTGGTTTTCAACAAAGATGGGCGGCGTCAGCTAATTACATCCTTCCTTGACAGCTCACAATCCAGGTGAGTGAAGGCAGGGGAGAATACATACAAAAGCCAGATACTAATGTTGAATTTAGTTATATGATCCATTTTTATTTCTTATATTTTTTCTGATAGACATCTTCTCATTTGTAACCAGGGTTGTAGGGAGCTTACAGTTTATTGACAGCTAACTTGCCCTAGCTTTTAGTAAATTAGGAGGCTCACCACTGACTTGGATATTAATGACTGACTAGGTTTTTTAAAATATGAAATGTTAGCATCAAAACTATGTTCTTAAGCCAAGAGCTAGTTAATTATTTATGTAGTTTTATTTATTTGACAGCTTGCAGAGGCTGATTAGATTTACTCTACAACTTCCCTTCCCCCAGTGTCTAATAAATAATGCAGTAAAGAAGTGATTGGCATTTTAAGTGTATGTACACAAGTACATAGTATACAAATGTGCATAAACATCCAGTTATATTTTTATGGATCTATCTGTATATAAAATATGTATATCGACATGTACATGAATATCTACACATACTCATACATCCCACAATGAAATTACTTACATTTTATAAAAGAGGGATGAGTAGAAACATTTAATTTGGGAGTAGTTCACTTAAATCAATTTGAAATTCCTTAAAGACCAAAATGAACATTATGATTAAAAATGTTTATGCATACACTAATTATAGACAATTTGTGTCTAGGTTTCTCCAGTTCACACTGAGACTGGGGAGCAAATCTGTTCTGAGCACATGCAGAGCCCCTGACCAGCCTGGTGAAGGAGTTCTGTTGCATTATTCTTATGATAATGGGATAACTTGGAAACTCCTGGAGCACTATTCATATCTCAGCTATCATGAGCCCAGGTATGTTGGAAAGCATTTGGAAAAATGGTTGTAGAGTGATATCTCTCTCCTGGGGAAATCATAATTCAAATGGTATAAAATTCTAGTTATTTTTCCATTGACAGATGGCGGACAAAGATTGATGTGTCTTGCAACGAAAAACTACCAAGCCGACCCATTTGTTTATCCCACTGACTTCTGATCATTTGAAGGAATTTATTGTCATATTTTTAAATATGCATCTAAGGGAAATATTTCGATGCTTGTAAAAGAGGAAAGTAGGCTGGGCGTGGTAGCTCATGCCTGTAATCCCAGCAGTTTGGGAGGCCGAGGCAGGCGGATCACAAGGTCAGGAGATTGAGACCATCCTGGTCAATATGGTGAAACCATGTCTCTACTAAAAACACGAAAAAAAGCTGGGTGTGGTGGCGCGCAGCTGTAGTCCCAGCTACTCAGGAGGCTAAGGCAGGAGAATCGCTTGAACCCGGCAGGCAGATTGCAGTAAGCTGAGACTGCATCATTGCACTCCAGCCTGGCAACAGAGCGAGACTCTGTCTCAAAAAAAAATGAGAGAGAAAAGTAATTAACACTATTACACAGGATTTTAATATGGCACTAAATTATAATTGCTGTTGATAAATACTAGTGATATATTTTAATATGTTGTAATAAATTATATGATATAATATATATCATATAACCAATATGTTATTAAGATTTACATGTAATATAATTAAGTAATGAATAAAAAGAAATTCTTTAGCATGTATAGTCTCTCTGGCAAAAATGGGATGTTAGGGTTTATTTAAAGCCCTTTCTTCAGACCATTTCTATTTTTCTTTAGTGTATAGATTTCATCATATATAGTATCAGTTGTCAGATTTAAGTCTTACTTGAAGCTGAGCTATCTTTCAATGTTGGCAGAATAGTAACACAATTAATGGTACAATTTCAGGTGTGTCTGAAAGATCCTTTCCCTTCCTAAACACTTATTGAGCTACTCACTGAAATTCCTTTAAAAATATCAAGGGATTAAGGTTTAAAGTTAAAATTCCATCAGAGTAGTTGATACTGTGGCTTACATTCACAGTCACATATAAATGGACTAATATTCCGTTTCACTTCCTGGAAGTATATTTTAATCATGAGGAGATGAGAAAGAGAGAAAGCTTTGGACACGGAAGTTTGCATTGGCACCCTGGAAAAAAGACAGGGTTAAGGAAAGTAAGAGAGAGGGACTGAGGATATATTTTATATATTTTACAGTTTTGCCTAGAACTGCCCCTATATTTAAGTATTTGCAAATAAATGAGAACTTTTATTTTCATAGAAAATGAAGTAGCATGTAACAGATAATGATTAATATCTATTATAACTTATAAATGTTATACATTCTAAAATTTTAAAGATGCACCAACTGTGTTCAGTATTTTCCCTGTATAGGTAAAAATCTAGTGCTAAACTCAACTTTCTTGCTAAGTAGAGACACATGAATCCTAAAGAAACCTTTCATAGACTCTCCATAGTAACCATTGAAAGAAAATTAAACAAAAATCAAGGTAATGATGATGAAAGCATGAAGAAAATATCACAATCCTAAGTTGGCCTAAAGCACAATTTTTTCTAACAAAGATGGACAGCTGCAAAATTCAGTAATCAATCTATATCATGAAATTTAATTAATCTTTGTTGATATGAAAAATAATTACACATTTAATATGCTATTGCAAAGGCGCATTTAATCTTGCCTGCCATTTGACAGCAACATTTTTCTTCTAAGCATCAAGGTGGCTTTTCAGTATTAGATAAGTGCATGGCTTGAAAGATTAAGATCAAAGTGGAGTTTTTTTTAAAAGGAGAACGTGGCAATGGTAGCAAAAACACCTTAATTTTTCTGTGTATGTGTATATATATCTATATCTATATATCTATATCTGTATCTCTGTCCATGAAATTCTTCCTCCCGCCCCGTCTCTCTTACAAATATTAATAAAAGGTGACATGGCAGAAGGGAATTTGATATATTCTAGATACCAAATTATATTTTATATGATAAATAATACAAACCATGTAAATTCTTCATAAGAAAGTTAAATATATCTTGATGCCTTTAGCCATTTGCTATATTTCCTTCAGTATAAATTGCTGCCTGTAATTGCTGTGAATTCCATACTGTTTCTTCATGCCATGGTTGTTCAAAAATGAAGTGTGATTCATAAATTAGACGTGCTAGTTGGCTAACCACTATTACTCTTCGACTGTTTTAAATAATTTGCTTGCCTATGATTCATTCAGTAAATAAAAGAACTCTATCTGCTTGTTATTAATAAAAATTTAATATATCTAAGTTAGTCTTTTAATTCCAACTGACTAGAATGTCTTGTGAACTAATTGGTATTTTTCTTAATGTAAAATTATGTATCACTGGTGAGACTAAAATTATTCTAGCTTTTCTTCTTAATTATAGGGCTTGTTTTTACTCTAAGGTTATTATGAAGTCTAATCTTAGTTTATTTTTATGTCTTGATTATTATATGTGATCTCCTCTTTGTTCTGTCATGTCATCCAATTCCATAGTGTATATCATTGTAAAACATTTTTTAAACAATTTGATCTTTATATTTGATCTCCTCTTTGTTTCTGTGTGTCACCCAATTCAATAGTACATATTACTATAAAACATTAAAAAAAAAATCTATGAGGTTAGGACCTACAAACAAAAGGCAGATTGAGGTAGAAAGTTGACTTAAGTCTCTGTGTTCTCCTCTAGGAATATTCTGATCAGACAGTTCCACAGCTATTCTAACCAGCCACTATAATTTGCAAAGAGTGGTAAAATCATCAGGAACTCCTCCTACACCCAAAGATATGATGTAGAAGTTAAGAACAAGGCTTTAGAGCCAAGTTCCCCAGATCCAAATCCTGGCATTAGCACCTGTAGTCTGCTTAACCTTAAAGGGATTATTTAACCTCCTTGTGCCTCTGTACTCACATCTCTATCAGGCATATACTGATAATACGTACTATGCAGCAAAAATTTGTTGAGTCCTTATTATGTGCCAGATACTGCTCTAGGTACTAAGGCATAATAGTGAAAACCAGACAAAAAAGTTTCTCACCCTTGCCGTAAGAATAGCATTATTCTAATTTCACAGATGAAGCTGCTGAGACACATAGAAGCCAAGTGCTTTATCTACAGTTGCGAAATCATTAACCATTAGGTGTCAGAGTGGTAACACTGGCCCAAGAGTCTGATTGCAGACCCATAGTCTTAACACCTCTGCCATGAAAATATTGGTCACTTCATTCACTACTATCACATTCATATACACTATTTTCCTTAAAAGTTGCCTGGGAAATTCTAGTTTCCAGTTGTTACGTTAAAAAATAATATTTATTTTCATCAGAGAGAATATTAACTGCTTTTATAATTATTAATATGAAGAAAAATTATGTTTTTAATAACTGCTAAACAAATTATTAAATCAATGACTGATATTTTCATTGTTAAACCAGTTTAAATATAGTTTATTTAGTTTCTTTCTATATATTATGTATTTTTATAAATATATGCATTTATTTAATAAACAGATTCAAAAAATTAAAACAAAAATTAGTAAAATACTTAATTTAACAAAACCTGACTCTTCTAATAAATTTACACTGATGAAAAATTTTATAGATTTTAGAAAGTATGTAAAACTCATAAATGTATTATAGCTATGTATTTTTAGTTTAAGAACTGTTTTTAGGGCCGGGCGCACTGACTCACACCTGTAATCCCAGTACTTTGGGAGGCCGAGGCAGGTGGATCACAAGGTCAGGAGATCGACACCATCCTGGCTAACACAGTGAAACCCTGTCTCTACTAAAAATACAAAAATTAGCCGGTTGTGGTGGCATGCGCCTGTAGTCCCAGCTATCAGGAGGCTGAGGCAGGAGAATCACTTGAACGTGGGAGGCAGAGGTTGCAGTGAGCTGAGATCGCGCCATTGCACTCCAGCCTGAGCGACAGCACAAGACTCCGTCAAAAAAAAAAAAAAAGATGTTTTTAAAGTTTTATTTCTGTATTTGCATATGGATTTTCCTTTATTTAGAAAATATGTTTTCTTCTGTTGCAACAAGTCCTACCAGTTCTGTACTGTTTGTATAATCAATGGTGATAGTCATGTTAGTCTACCCCAAATATCCATGTACAAATTATTTAAAGGAAAACTAGGTAATTATTTTTTAAATAACTTTCAATATGTAAAACAGCACATTCCCAAGAGGTGGTTTAGCATGTTTCTTCACACAATAAAAATATGAAAGCCAATCCAATTTCTCAGTAAATTCAACCTGAAATGTTGAAGTTTTAAAATAATTTCTTTCTAAGTAATTCAACTAGTCACTTGACTTAGGAAGTTTTTATTTGCTCATTAGTTTAAAAAAAAAAAAAAAAAACTCAGCCCTTCCAGTGTGTCTTTACTGCAAGCACCTTTCCTGGTGTTTAATTGTACTTTGACGGTGACAAATGTTCCCTTTGCCATTTGCTTCACATCTCACCTGTGTATGGATGCGAGCAGCATGGTACTGTGATTTATAGAGCTTTCAAGTAGATGTCATTGCAGTGGCAATTAATATATGGTTCCTGCTGCTGTGTACAATAATTGCTCCTGGAAATTAGATATTATTCTTAATTTTCTTCCCCATTTGTCAGATACAGGTTTATTGTCATAGCTGCCATGACACAGCAGATGACCTTACACACTATGATAAACTCATGGGAATGAGGAAGTATCCTGGTTCCAAACAGCCAAAACTGTAATATGTGTAACAAGCTGCCCAAGATCCTTTACCAGACTGTGATGAATACTGTCACTTTGACCACCATGTTTATTGAGAGCTTTTGCAAAAGCAGATGAGTGAAAGCAAAGTTACATTTTGGGGGGATGTGTGGAAGACTTTGTTGGAAACAGACAGGAAACTGGACATCTCAAAGAAACATGTTTATAATCATGGGAGAACTATTTTTTAATGCTATACTTCAGGGGAAAATCTATCCCACTATAAATATTTGTGTTTTAAGATGACAAAATAATCTGAATTTTGACCCCCCCTTTTTTTTTCTCTAGAATAATCTCTGTAGAACTACCAGATGATGCAAGGCAGTTTGGAATTCAGTTCAGGTGGTGGCAGCCGTATCATTCTTCCCAGGGAGAAGATGTATGGGCTATTGATGAGATTATCATGACGTCTGTACTTTTCAATAGCATTAGTCTTGACTTTACCAATCTTGTGGAGGTCACTCAGTCTCTGGGATTCTACCTTGGAAATGTTCAGCCATACTGTGGCCACGACTGGACCCTTTGGTAAGGATTTCATTGTTGTTGTTGTTACAGTTTGCACTAGGAATTAGAACATGAGGATGATCTTCCTGATCTACTTGAAAACAGAAGTACTGTTTTCAAGTCGTTACAAGTATGTCTACACAAGCCTACTTGTATGTCTGCAAGTAAAATGTCTTGGGAAAGGGACCGAAAACAAAATACTGATAGATTTAAATAAACGTAAAATTTTATGGCCGGGCATGGTGGCTCACGCCTGTAATCCCAGCACTTTGGAAGGTCAAGGCAGGTGGATCATGAAGGCAGGAGATCGAGACCATCCTGGCTAACAAGGTGAAACCCCGTCTCTACTAAAAATACAAAAATTAGCCAGGTGTGGTGGTTGGCGCCTGTAGTCCCAGCTACTCGGGAGGCTGAGGCAGGGGAATGGCGTGAACCTGGGAGGTGGAGCTTGCAGTGAGCCGAGATCGCACCACTGCACTCCAGCCTGGGCGACAGAGCAAGACAACATCTCAAAAAAAAATTACCATATTTATTAATCTCAAATGTTCATTTCCCACAGTTACATATTCAAAAGACAAACAAAAAAAAAAACCTCTTCAAAAAGTGTTAGTAATTAAAGTGACTTCCATATTCTCCCTCAGAGGCCCATGGGGTTCATAATGAAATATGAAGTCACTCTGGTGACTATTTTAATAAAATTTATCATGAGTCACTCTGTTTTCATGCTCTCTTATATAAGGCCCCAGAAGTATTTTTAGCCATGATTGGTTAACTAACATCTCCTTTTTAATCCATGTTATCAAACACTATTGGACCAGTGACTCATATAGTTAATGCCAGTGGGGTTTCAAAATTGTGGGATAGCCTAATTAAGGTACCCTTCATTTTTAGATTTTTCCTCCTGGGGTCATGTGCGAATTTAATTATACAACAAACAGTAAATAATTTAAAGGTGATTAGTACTTCATGTACATCAGTAGGATAATACAGCAGTGTTAACTAGGGGCAGGAGCTGGCTGCTTTACATAGGAAACTCCCAAGTGGCTTCTCGGAGGAGGCTACCTTTGTGTAGTTCACATGGTGGATATAACACATTCCACTGATTGGAAAGTGGGAGAACATGAAAGCTCCAGCCACATGAAGATCTGCAGGAAGAGAAATGCAACTACAGGAAACTTTGTGGTGCACACAGGTCCCCCAGGCGAGAGTGACCATGACATGTTCAAGGACCAGGAAGGAGGCCAGTTGTCCTGGAGACCAGGTAGTGAGGTAGTGAGTGTCAAGGAAACCAAGAGATGTGCAGAGGCCAGTTCTTTTAGGGTCTTCTAGGCCCAGAGATCCTGGACTTAAACTCAGTCCTGTATGATTCCAAAACCCACAACCTCCACCACTGTGTATACTGGCCCTCTCTAGGTTCCATTAGGACTGGAAATATGATTGAAGAATCATCTTCTAAGAGATTTTTATTTTGTATTGAGTCATGGTCAGACCAATTTAATTCCTTCAGATGAATCTCACTGAAAGCTATTCACCACTGTTGCCTCCAGAGAGCATATCATAAATGACCCATCAGTGACCTTATCATAATTAGAGGTAAATTTTACACACTATTGCACAGAAAATTACCTTCGATGGGACTTGTGCATGTATAGTTAGATCTCACACACAGCAGGCTCCAATTCTAGCATCAAAATGACAGCTAATGGAATGGAAGTACAGCTGGTCACTTTTTCTGCAAGCACTGTCAAACTGGATAGAATGAAATTTCTAAATTTCTATAAGACAAAGTAGGAAGGTGGTTTTTTGGGGTTTTTGTTTTGTTTTGTTTTTTTGAGACAGAGTTTTGTTCTTGTCACCCAGGCTGGAGTGCAATGGCGCAATCTCAGCTCACTGCAACCTCTGCCTCCTGGGCTCAAGAGACACATTTTCTATTTGGTAGACTCAGATGCTTGTTTTTACAGATGTTCTTTCTTAGTCCCAGAGACTTTAAAGAAAATAAAGGAATAAAGCAAATAAGGTGTAAAGATGTAGAACAAAATGAGATTTCTTAGAATTTCATGCTTCTGAAAATTTAAATTGAACTGAATTTACAGTAATTCAAACTGATCATGTACCATAAACTCTATCGTTCAAGTTTGTGTAGAAGAGTTTTTTCCTAACACTTTTAATATAACAAAGAGTCATATCATGCATGCAAGTCCTGTATCATGTTTGCTTTCATAAATAGTTAACATCTGCTCAGATAAATGCAAAAGTTGCTGAGCATTTTAATTTAACACTTGCATTGAATGCATGATAACAGCAGTTTAATTTCTGTGCTTTGATCAAAACCCTAAGAACAATATCCTTTCACACAAGTCTGATGAATATTCTTAACCCACCACCGCTTTAATTGGTGGAGATACGTTTACTTTGTGAAAGTACAATCACAGTGATTATGGAAAAACCATAAGAAAACATAAATAATTGTACAATCCCCATGGGCACCTTGAGCAGCCCCATAGGAGTTTTATTAACAACCACATGTGAGCAATCGATTTGACTTTCTGATCTTCTCTGAAACGAAAAGGAGTTGTCTTGGTTATGAAACAACAGAGAGTATACCCTGGCGGTGATAATGAGACTACAGAAACACATTAACCACTTTAATAAGGACATGAAAAATGCTTGCTTCTCATTAAAATGAAACAACATGGAAGATCTCAAACTGTTCCTATTTTCTTAGCCAGTGAGTCAGAATAAAACCCCTTTTAGTGACATTGTTTTCTCTCTGCCACTGCTAAGGAATACATTGCCCAAGATTTAATGTGAATTCACCTTGGGGATGTTTTTCAGAAACACTTGTTACCATATTAAAATTTAAGTGATGATATCGACCAACTATTTATTATAATCTCATAGTCCTAAAACAAGCTGTCATTTTTTAAATGTAAAAGCTTTGGAGCATATTGTCTTATGAAGTAAAAATTATTTAAACATATTCAAGTATGCGGTCTCTGCCCTTTAATGACCTTGTTTCTCTCAAGGGAAATTTTGAAATATATATGTGGTCTTACGAATGGCTGGTGTTAAATTAATTATTGTTGGTTTTTCTCAGCTGTGAGTTCTTTTGGTTCTCATTTTCTAACTCATGACTTTCCATGAGCGTAGATTGTCGTTACTCAGAGTGTTCTTTAGGGAAAACTTGGACAATTGCTTTTTCATTAGAAGAACTACAGTCAATATGCTATAAATCACTTTCCAGCATGTCATCCTAGAGCACTTTTTTCCAGTGGAGAAACGAATTGCTTTTAATTCTTCGAATACTTTCTTCCATACATAGTATCTGAACTCAGAACTTCTGTCTCCTTTAGGTTCTAATATTCCTTAAAACCTCTTACATATATTTTAAGATCACTAAGGGGAAAATTCTAATCGAAGTTTATTATATTGCATCTAGTGCTATTAGTGATAACACCAAGGGAACATTAACATTCCTCTAGTTTATTAGATGAACGCTATGAACATAGCGTTCATCTAATAAACCAGCTAGATACAACAGGTGGGAAGGACATTGCTGTCGTATTAAATATAGAGTTTGGGTTTTAAAATGTGTACAGTTAAGGCCAGGCACAGTGGCTCATGCCTGTAATCCCAGCACTTTGGGAGGCTGAGGCAGGCAGATCACCTGAGGCCAGGAATTCAAAGACCAGCCTGGCCAACATGGTGAAACCCCACATCTACTGAAAATACACAAACTAGCAGAGTGTGGTGGCACATGCCTGTAATCCCAGCTATTTGGCAGGTTGAGGCACAAGAATCGCTTGAACCCAGGAGGCAGAGGTTGCAGTGAGCTGAGATCATGCCACTGCTCTCCATGATCTCACTGGGTGACAGAGCAAGACTGTGTCTCTAAATAAATACATAAGTATACAATTGAGAGAGAATAGTTGTTGTAGCATTTAGAATTGGCAATTGTTTTTAGGAAATACGGTGTGGTACAAACATAGGCTTTGAGGTCATAGGCCTGAGTTCAAATTCTCACACTGCCACTTAGAAACTTGTAAAACTAAAGCCAGATAATTTTAACTAAGGAGGAATTTTGAGTATATATTTTGATGTAGCTGCTTTAGGAAGTTTGCATCAAAGCAACTTTATCAAAAGAGGAAATAACTGAGTTTTGTTAGTAATGTACAACAGACATCCCTGACTTCTAGCTCCACCCAGAACTTCTACCCTTTCATCCCATCTTTGTCTTTCATTCCATTCACGAGCTAGTGCCATCCCTAACCTTTACTCCGACTCTAACCACTGCCCTATACAGCCTCACTCCATTGCCAGCCCCTAATAATGAACTATTAGTTGGGCATAGAGTGAGAACACCAGTCTTGCACATTCTTTTGTAATTTCTAGAAGGTGACGTATTTTAATGATTTCTTTTTTAAATTACCAAACCTTTTCTCATATCAAAACAGTAACATCAAAAGGCCACATATGCAAGGAAATTTGTTTAGCCTCTTTGAGCCTGAGCTTTTCTTTTCTTTTTCTTTGCACCTTATTTTTTTTTAATTTTTTTCTTTATTTCTTCTAAAAAAACGGGGATACATGTGAGCCTGAAGTTTTCATCTGTAAAATGGGAGCAATGATACTTACTCCCAAAATTGTCATAAAGATTAAATGAGATGTTAGATAGCAAATACCTACCATGAGCCTGCCATTTCCATTCCCTTCACTGTCTCGTTGAAAGAAAGAAAACTGGTATCTATAAGATCCACATAATGAGCAACGTTTTTGAATTTTGAAAGCTAACAAACATTATTTTGCCTGAGCAATACAAAAGAGCATTCTCTGAAATTTAAAGAGATCAAAATAGAAATGTTAAGAGCTTTATTGTATAAACTAGGTTTGGTTGAGGGAGAAGGTTGGAGGGTTGTGCAACGGAAAGCTCGTAGTGGGTGTACTTATTTTTGCCAGTACTTTCCTATCTAAATGCCAATCACCATCACTACACAGATGGATTACATTCTAGGAATGCTGAATATGTTATCATAGAAAGTATTTTGTGAATGGTGAGTGATTAGGTTACTAGGAAATCCCAGACCTGAAGGATCCTAAAAGCCTGTTTATCTCATAATGTAACTTAAACACAGTTCATTTGCAATAAAAGGGTAGAAAAAAGTGCTATGACTCTACTAATAATTAAAGCAAAAATTAAGATAAGAAAAGCTATAGTTTTTGTTTATCATTAATGGTGCTTGAGGAACAGCAGATGTAACTAAAATATTCAAAGATAGACGAGACCTGTAGAAATGTTCAAAGGGCCTCTTGGGTACTTTCATGGGCATGAAAGACAGAAGGTACTTGTTCCTTATGTCTAATTTTATTCTTTTTAATTAAAGCTTTCTTTTTTTTTTTTTTTTAACACAAGTAAATCACTGGTACTAGTCATCTGTTGGTCATTTTTTAGAGAGAGAAATTTCCTAAAGTAAGGAGGGAAAGTACAAAGAAAGTAAAAGAGCAACATGAAAAAAGTGAAATCAGCTGTGATTTACAAAAGGCATGAGGAGGCCAGGCGCAGTGGCTCACACCTGTCATACCAATGGGAGGCCGAGGCGGGTGGATCACCTGAGGTCAGGAGTTCAAGACCAGCCTGGCCAACCTGTTGATACCCCATCTCTACTAAAAATACAAAAAATTAGCCAGGCATGGTGGTGGATGCCTATAATCCCAGCTACTTGGGAGGCTGAGGCAGAAGAATCACTTGAACCTGGGAGACGGAGGTTGCAGTGAGCCAATATTGTGCCATTGCACTCCAGCCTAGGCAGCAAGAGTGAAACTCTGACTTAAAAAAAAAGGCGGGGAGCCGGGCGCGGTGGCTCAAGCCTGTAATCCCAGCACTTTGGGAGGCCGAGACGGGTGGATCACGAGGTCAGGAGATCGAGACCATCCTGGTCTACACGGTGAAACCCCGTCTCTACTAAAAAATACAAAAAAAACTAGCCGGGCGAGATGGCGGGCGCCTGTAGTCCCAGCTACTCCGGAGGCTGAGGCAGGAGAATGGCGGGAATCCGGGAGGCGGAGCTTGCAGTGAGCCAAGATGGCGCCACTGCACTCCAGCCTGGGCTACAGAGCGAGACTCCGTCTCAAAAAAAAAAAAAAAAAAAAAAAAAAGGCGGGGGGGCGGGGGCATGAGGAAAAAAGGGTCACATTGAGTGATATGTGATGATGTGATGGGAGGATCTTTGAAACCTGACGTCCCACACCAGCCCCAGGTGGCATGATCAGCCTGAGAGAGTAGGAAGCTAGAGGTGTAAAATGAAGAGAACAGTTGCAGTGTGGGTGGCCCAAGTCAAAGGGAATTGACAAATGAGACATGTTCAGGACATTTTAAAAGTATGTGTTCATATTTCATGGGATATTTATGAGCATAGACAAGCAAAAATTATTTGTTTGTATATTTTATGAGAAGCAGCAGTCACCCAGGCAAAAATCCCAGATTAAAAAGGATCCCAAAAGCCTGTTTATCTCATAAGTTAAATACAGTTCATTTGTCATAAGAGCTAGAAAATAGTACCATGGCTTATTAACAATTAACCAGTACCTTAGTGTTATATTATTATATAATAATGTGACAGAACTGAATGATAGGTGAAATTTTAAGTTATACAAGATGGGCTATTTGTTAACATACATGTAGGTTATAAGGACCATCAGGAATCCACAATAATGTGTAGTAATAGGTAACTCAAAGAGTTTGCCAAAATGACCTGAGAATGACCATCAGAGCTCATGCTACATAAACCTGCCCCTGTAGGGACATTCAGGCCCACAGGAGGATCTGCACACAGTGAGCAAGCATTGTACCACACATTTTAAAATGAGGTCTGCCTCTCCTTCTGCTACCTTTTGGTTAATTTATTGAAATAGGAATACGTGTTTAAAGAGGTTTGAATCAGAATCTTAACTACATGCAGATCTTTATTCCTTTGGACCAATCTTGGGAAACTAGTCACCGTTTGCCTGATACTAATTGTAAGGATTGTGTTGTTGGTAAACATGGGTGAAGGGAGAGTCAGATTAGTGCCTAAATAGAATATTAGATAGCTCTATTCCTTGGTTCACAAGGAAAAAAATTGCTGACAATCCTTTATAAAAGGAATCAACCTATAGAATAACAGCCTAGTAAATTTTGTTAGGATTTTCCTTTCACGAAACATCAACCTGTAGCTTATACAGAAATTTTGTCTGTTTAAATAGTTTGTTAGCAAGCTTAGAGTATTCTTGAAATTGTCTCTTACAAAGACTATTAAAAAGAGCAGTAAATCAACTAATACTGTACTGCTGAAGGAAGTCAGTCCGGGTGAGATGGCTCCCAGGAGCCACCTCAACGACCATTTCACAGTAAATGATTGTCTAGGAAGCTTAGCAGATAGATAGGTAAATACATTGAGTGACAAATGGAAAAGTCACTTCCTATTACTGTCAACAGCTGTGAAGAGTATTCTCAGTACTGAAGACTTTTGGTCCCTCTATAAAATTGCCAACATAATAGAATAGATTTATAAGTGACTTTCTAAGCTAGAGCCTATTTATTTAGCTTTTCCCCAATGAGGATTTCATTACCTGAAGTTTTCCTTTATTGATAGACTAATTTATACATTCAGCTATTTATTGATTGATTTACAGGCACTATTTGTACTAAAAGTGTAGCAATTAGTGTTGGAGACAAAGATAGAAAGGCCCTTTGCTTGTGAACCTTACATTCTAGAGGGAAATAACAAGTACTCAAATTCATAATCATATTCCAGACAGTGATAAGTGCTGTTAGGGTAAGAGAAATGGGGTTTTATGTGGCAGAAGTGGAGAGTGGAGCTATTTTAGGTAAGAGGGTTGGGGAAGACCCCTTGGGAAGCATTAGAGTCTAGAATGATGAAAGAGACAACTATGTAAAAGTATGGAAAAAGAGCTGTGCAGGCAGAGGGAACAGCAAGGGCAGAGGCCCTGAGGCAGCCAAGAAACTAGATCGTATAGCTTCATAGAACAATATAAAGAAGCTGGATTTTACTCTAGTATTACAGGAATCCAGCAAATAATCTGGAGCAGGGGAGTGATGTAATCTTCCTTATGTTTAAAAAATATTTGTGATTGCATTGTGGAGAATGGGGTAGAGGATAATAGAAGGAGCAGTAGAAGGAGCTCAGCTAGGATGCTAGTAATGTCATCTTCATGTGCTTAGGATAGGATGGTGGCAGTGGATGAATGGACTATTTGAAGATATATATTAGAGGATGTATTAATGATCAGGACCTGCCTAAGGGGTGGATTTAACGACTATGTTCTAAAACTTACGCCATGTTGATGTCCACGGGGTTAATTTTTAAGTCACGTATTTCTCCAAAGTTAGAGTTCTCTAAAAATCTTGTTTTGGACTAAATAGCTGAGTGAGGTTTCAGAAATAAGGAAACAGACCACTAAACAAATTAACAGCAAGAAAAGTCTGCATTTGATGGTTTACACTTGTGCTTCTTTCTGGTTTGTTGGAACACATTTAGCAGTCTGAGACAATTATTTTTATTTTTATTTTTATTTTTCTGAGACAGAGTCTCGCTCTGTTGCCCAGGCTGGAGTGCAGTGGCACAATCTCAGCTCACTACAACCTCTGCCTCCCAGGTTCAAGCAATTCTCGTGCCTTAGCCACCTGAGTAGCTGGGATTACAGGCGCCTGCCACCACGCATGGCTTATTTTTGTATTTTTAGTAGAGACACAGTTTCGCCATGTTGCCCAAGGTGGTCTCAAACTTCTGGCCTCAAGTGATCCACCTGCCTCTGCCTCCCAAAGTGCTCAGATTACAGGCATGAGCCACCGCACCCAGCCTAGTCTGAGACAGTTATTTTCTATGGACAGTGGTTCACAAAATCTCCTTGACAGGCCCTGGTTGAGCCATGTGGGTCAGCCTCTGCAGCCTCCTTCCCTGCCTTGCTGCCTTTCACTCAGTCTACTCCAGTCACACTGCACTTCCTTCTCTCTGCACCAACAAGCCAAGCTCTGTCCTCTCCCAGCAACTTTGTATGAGCTGTGCCTCTGCCCAAGAACCTTTTCCATTACTTCTTTTGGGCACAGTGCTTGCAGCCTCCAAGCTTTCCAGGAGACTGGGAAAAGTCCAAGGGCTGCAAAAATGTGTATCATCTCAAAACTATGACAAGAAACTCACCAAAATAAAATGAATACATTTTAATTAAATGTCTACAAAATACTACATTAGGCTAACTTCATTAATTGCTAAATTTAATATTCATAAAATTTCAAGATGGAAATAATTTTTTGGTCCAATTCCTTAGTATGCTGAGAAATCACAGCCAAAAGTGTATTAAATGCATTACTAGTAGCCAAATGAAATTTAAAGGCAATGTTACAAAATCCGTTTGGGTACTTTTTGCAGCCCAAAATATTTATATTTAATGTGAGACATAGGTGCATTTTAATATGTTTTCTATGAAGTGAGATGAAATTTCCAAAATTAAAACTATCAAGATCCTCAAAAGTCTTAAAATGGCTCTGCTTGAGTATGCTCTAAATAAGACACTTGGTTGCACATAGTTGGAAGGAAAAAGAAAGATAATTTCAAAGATTCCTCGTGTATTTTCTCTCTCCCCTCCATGCTAAATGTTTTCAGCCAGGGCATCAGACCTGACTACATCAACCAGCGTGTTCTGTTCTAAAAGGGAGTGATGTTCAAGGAAATAGAGGAGACAGAAAAGAACTGAAAGAGACAGGAGTGTGTTGAAAGGGCAAATCCTAATGATAAGTGGTATAAATGTGGATCAGGTTAGGCCAGGCACGGTGGCTTACGCCTGTAATCCCAGCACTTTGGGAGGCTGAGGTGGGCTGATCACTTGAGGTCAAGAGTTCAAGACCAGCCTGGCCAACATGATGAAACCTTATCTCTACTAAAAATACAAAAATTAGCTGGGTGTGGTGGTGCACATCTGTAATCCCAGCTACTCGGGAGGCTGAGGCAGGAGAATCACTTGAACCTAGGAGGCGGAGGTTGCAGTGAGCCGAGATCATGCCCCTGTTACTCCAGCCTGGGCGACAGAGTGAGACTCCATCTCAAAAAAAAAAAAAAAAAAAAAGGTGGATCATGTGAGTTCTCTTCAACCAAAATTGAATCTGGAGATAATGTGGATGCAACATAAGAAAAACAGGAGTCAGGGAGTTCGTCATAGCCTGAGATCGGAGATGAATTGAAGTTGTGTTAGTCCATTCTCACGTTGCTAATGAAGACATACCTGAGACTGGACAATTTATAAAGAAAAAGAGGTTTAATGGACCCACAGTTCCACGTGGCTGAGGAGGCCTCACAATCATGGCAGAAGGCAAAAGGCATGTCTTACATGGCGGCAGATGAGAGAAAATGAGAGTCAAGCGAAAGAGGTTTCCCCTTATAAAACCATCAATTCTCATGAGACTTATTTAATACCATGAGAACAGTATGGGTGAACCCACTCCCATCATTCAGTTATCTCCCACTGGGTCCCTCCCACAACACGTAGGAATTATGGGCACCACAGTGCAAGATGAGATTTTGGTGGGGCACAGCCAAACCATATCAGAAGTTGAGGACAGAAACAGGAGAAGCTGGAAACAGCAAAGGCTCTTCTCATCACCCTCATCCCCACATTAGTGGCAGGGAAATATTGCCCCTGACAACTCGTCTACACACACACACACACACACACACACACACTCACTCCCTCTCTCTCTCCTCTCTCTTACTTTCCTGACAAAAGACTGGCAGGCACCACGAGAGCAGTGAGAATCGGTTCTTCCCTGGGTGCATGGTCTCCTGCAGTCGGGCCCTCTCTGACCTTTGGTCTCCCTTTCTCCCTTATTCTCTGGGGGACACAGCCCATGTTGTGCTTTGCATCGACTCCCCCTCCAGTGGGCACCTAGCAGAGGTTTGCTTTTTCATCCACAGATTGCTCCAGCTGATGTGCATTTTCTAAAAAATGCGGTGAGGTGGGCACAATGAAGACTTATCAACAGAAACTTAACAGAAATCTTTGAAACCATGATCTCACCAACAAATTTCTATAAACTTTAAAACTATATATTTGTTAAAGTTTTTGGAATTAGTTGCTGGCATCTGGAAGGTTGGGTAAATTGGCCTAGTTCCACAGGAGACACAGGCGAGTGGCTGGGCTGAAAATGGAATCTGGACTTCAACAGAAGGGGTGTAGGAGCTGCTCTCTGAGGCTTCTGAAAGAATCTCCCATCCCATAGCAGCACCGCTGCAAGTCCACATAGCCTGGTTAGAAAGAGGAGACAGCGTTCTTTTGTGGTCATCATGGCCATTGCGTACAGACAACCTGAACCCCACAGTGGACACATTCCCCCCAATTCTATCTCCTATGAAGTTAGCTGATCCTTGAGAATAAACGGCCACTAAGCACCCAATTTGATGCTGAGTTTTCATTGGATAGCATCTTTCTGTAAATGCTGAATTTTTGTTTGTTTGTTTGTTTGTTTGTTTGTTTGAGACAGAGTCTCACTCTGTCACCCAGGCTGGAGTGCAGTGGCATGATCTCGGCTCACTGCAAGCTACGCCTCCTGCAGTCATGCCATTCTCCTGCCTCAGCCTCCCGAGTAGCTGGGACTACAGGTGCCCACCACCACGCCTGGCTAATTTTGTCTTTTTGTATTTTTAGTAGAGACTGGGTTTCACCATGTTAGCCAGGATGGTCTTGATCTCCTGACCTCGTGATCTGCCCACCTTGGCCTCCCAAAGTGCTGGGATTACAGATGTAAGCCACTGCGCCCGGCCAATCCAAATACTTAATTAACAGCAGCCAAGAAACTCAACTTATGCTTTTTACTAAAGAGTTTATCTAGCTTAAAGTAAGATTCTAGCCCTGAATTGAAGAACTATGTATAAATTTCCAAACTGAGAGAATGGGAATGGGAATGAAAAAGCTGAAGAATATACACTGTGAACTTTAAATAGGAAAGGTAAAGATAAGCAAAACAACACAGGTGCTGGGGCAAAAAGTAGAAAAAGAGCCTGAAACAGATGCTGAGAAGCACATGTATTCCAAAAGATTTTTGATTCCTGACATAACCCGAAAATCTTATCTAGATAAATAAGAAGTTGTCTATCCACTTAGAAATCCATAAAGACATTTTAAATGAAGTATTGGGTAAATACATGCCAAAATGCATTGGTAGAGAGATTTCAAATTTGTCTGGAGCTGTAGCTTCTGCCTCTTCTAGGCAGAAGGAGAGGCTAGAGACCAGTAACAAGTGATGCTATCAGAGGGAGAGGCCCATGGGAAGGCAAAATCAGTGTCTCCACACATTGAATATCGTAGAATGGGGACCATCATGCAAAACCTGTTCAAATTACAAATGGAAAATTACGACCACAGTAACTTAGAGTGTTATTTTAATTTTCTGCTCTAGTGCTTGATGGATCAAGCAAACAAAAAATAAGTGAGAGCATAGACAAATTAAGAAGGTAATTGTCTTAGTTCATTTGTGTTCCTATAAAGGAATACCTGAGGCTGGGTAATTTGTTAAAAAAAAGAGGTTTATTTGGCTCACAGTTCTGCAGACTGTACAAGAAGTACAGTGCCAACATTTGCCTCTGCTAAGGGATTCAGGCTGCTTCCACTCATGGCAGAAGGAGAAGGGGAGCCAGTGGGTAGAGAGATGACATGAAGACAAAGGAAGCAGGAGAGAGGGCAGAGAGGTATCAGGCTGTTTCTAAGAACCAGCTCTCAGGGAAACTAAGAAAGCAAGAACTCACTCATTACCTCAAGGACAGTACCAAGCCATTCATGAAAGATCCACCACCATGGCCCAAACATCTCCCATTAGGTCCCGTCTTCAGCATTAGGGAACAAATTTCAAAATGAGATTTGGAGGGACAAACATCCAAACTATAGCAGTAATTAACAGGCAAGATTTAGTTTATATATGTACATGTATACATGTACATGTATATGCATGTACATATACATGTATATGTATACATATATGTGTATACATGTATATGTGTGTAGCCAATAAACATGAATAGCTTCTAAATTTGTTTAGTAATCAAAAAATGTAGATTAAGAGAGTGTAGGCATAAAGTGGCCAAAATAAAAAGTGTCATCAAAGTTCAGTATTGACAAATAGTAAGAATTGGCACCTCAGTCATTGTTGATATTCTTGGTAAATGTAACTTGGTGCAATCTTTTTGGAGGGCAGCTTGACAATAAGTGTCAACTTTTTAAGTGTGCATTTGCTTTAACGAAGCAATCTGCTTTTAGGAATTTAACCCAAAGAAATAATTGGACAAGTGCACAAAGATATACAAGGATGTATATTATAGAAGCATTGCTTATAATAGTAAACAAGTGAAAACAGCCTCCCCAAATTTTTATAATTGAAGATTGGCTTGATTCATTAAAAAATCAAAATGTCTCACCATATTTTTTCAATATAGAAAGATGGCAATGAAATGTTGTACAAAGGAGTAAAGCAGATGTACTATGATTTCATATTTTTTTTTTTTTTTTTTTTTTTTTTTTTTAGTTTATAATTTTTACTTCCTTGAAATTTTTGAGAAACATACAGAACAAATAGAACCATGTTTCATGATTGACATAGCTGGTTTATCTATAATCATAATTTATGTTCTACCTCATTTCAAGTAGTTTAGATTTTCTCCCTCCTGGAAACTGGGACGGTATATTGTGATGTAGAGGAAAGTATCATCTGGAGGTTGGACTTCATATCTCCCACTCAGTCTTTTTTTTTTTTTTTTTTTTTTTATACTTTAGTTCTAGGGTACATGTGCATGACGTTTATATCATGTATAACTCCCCAATGCAATCCCTCCCTCCTCCCCCCTCCCCATGATAGGCCCCAGTGTGTGATGTTCCCCTTCCCGAGTCCAAGTGATCTCATTGTTCAGTTCCACCTATGAGTGAGAACATGCGGTGTTTGGTTTTCTCTTCTTGTGATAGTTTGCTAAGAATGATGGTTTCCAGCTGCATCCATGTCCCTACAAAGGACGCAAACTCATCCTTTTTGATGGCTGCATAGTATTCCATGGTGTATATGTGCCACATTTTCTTAATCCAGTCTGTCACAGATGGACATTTGGGTTGATTCCAAGTCTTTGCTATTGTGAATAGTGCCGCAATAAACATACGTGTGCATGTGTCTTTGTAGTAGAGTAATTTATAATCCTTTGGGTATATACCCAGTAGTGGGATGGCTGGGTCATATGGTACATCTAGTTCTAGATCCTTGAGGAATCGCCATACTGTTTTCCATAATGGTTGAACTAGTTTACAATCCCACCAACAGTGTAAAAGTGTTCCTATTTCTCCACATCCTCTCCAACACCTGTTGTTTCCTGACTTCTTAATGATTGCCATTCTAACTGGTGTGAGATGGTATCTCATTGTAGTTTTGATTTGCATTTCTCTGATGGCGAGTGATGATGAGCATTTTTTCATGTGTCTGTTGGCGGTATGGATGTCTTCTTTTGAGAAATGTCTGTTCATATCCTTTCCCCACTTTTTGATGGGGTTGTTTGTTTTTTTCTTGTATATTTGTTTGAGTTCTTTGTAGATTCTGGATATTAGCCCTTTGTCAGATGAGTAGGTTGCAAAAATTTTTTCCCATTCTGTAGGTTGCCTGTTCACTCTGATGGTAGTTTCTTTAGCTGTGCAAAAGCTCTTTAGTTTAATTAGATCCCATGTGTCAATTTTTGCTTTTGCTGCCGTTGCTTTTGGTGTTTTAGACATGAAGTCCTTGCCCATGCCTATGTCCTGAATGGTACTACCTAGATTTTCTTCTAGGTTTTTATGGTATTAGGTCTAACATTTAAGTCTCTAATCCATCTTGAATTAATTTTCGTATAAGGGGTAAGGAAAGGATCCAGTTTCAGCTTTCTACTTATGGCTAGCCAATTTTCCCAGCACCATTTATTAAATAGGGAATCCTTTCCCCATTTCTTGTTTCTCTCAGGTTTGTCAAAGATCAGATGGCTGTAGATGTGTGGTATTATTTCTGAGGACTCTGTTCTGTTCCATTGGTCTATATCTCTGTTGTGGTACCAGTACCATGCTGTTTTGGTTACTGTAGCCTTGTAGTATAGTTTGAAGTCAGGTAGCGTGACGCCTCCAGCTTTGTCCTTTTGACTTAGGATTGTCTTGGCAATGCGGGCTCTTTTTTGGTTCCATATGAACTTTAAAGCAGTTTTTTCCAATTCTGTGAAGAAAGTCATTGGTAGCTTGATGGGGATGCCATTGAATCTATAAATCACCTTGGGCAGTATGGCCATTTTCCGGATATTGATTCTTCCTATCCATGAGCATGGTATGTTCTTCCATTTGTTTGTGTCCTCTTTGATTTCACTGAGCAGTGGTTTGTAGTTCTCCTTGAAGAGGTCCTTTACATCCCTTGTAAGCTGGATTCCTAGGTATTTTATTCTCTTTGAAGCAACTGTGAATGGAAGTTCATTCCTGATTTGGCTCTCTGCTTGTCTGTTACTGGTGTATAAGAATGCTTGTGATTTTTGCACATTAATTTTGTATCCTGAGACTTTGCTGAAGTTGCTTATCAGCTTAAGGAGATTTTGGGCTGAGACGATGGGGTTTTCTAAATATACAATCATGTCATCTGCAAACAGGGACAATTTGACTTCTTCTTTTCCTAACTGGATACCCTTGATTTCTTTCTCTTGCCTGATTGCCCTAGCCAGAACTTCCAACACTATGTTGAATAGGAGTGGTGAGAGAGGGCATCCCTGTCTTGTGCCAGTTTTCAAAGGGAATTTTTCCAGTTTTTGCCCATTCAGTATGATATTACTGTGGGTTTGTCATAAATAGCTCTTATTATTTTGAGGTACGTTCCATCAATACCAAATTTATTGAGCGTTTTTAGCATAAAGGGCTGTTGAATTTGGTCAAAAGCCTTTTCTGCATCTATTGAGATAATTATGTGGTTCTTGTCTTTGGTTCTGTTTATATGCTGGATTACGTTTATTGATTTGCGAATGTTGAACCAGCCTTGCATCCCAGGGATGAAGCCCACTTGATCATGGTGGATAAGCTTTTTGATGTGCTGCTGAATCCGGTTTGCCAGTATTTTATTGAGGATTTTTGCATCGATGTTCATCAGGGATATTGGTCTAAAATTCTCTTTTTTTGTTGTGTCTCTGCCAGGCTTTGGTATCAGGATGATGTTGGCCTCATAAAAAGAGTTAGGGAGGATTCCCTCTTTTTCTATTGATTGAAATAGTTTCAGAAGGAATGGTACCAGCTCCTCCTTGTACCTCTGGTAGAATTCAGCTGTGAATCCATCTGGTCCTGGACTTTTTTTGGTGGGTAGGCTATTAATTGTTGCCTCAATTTCAGAGCCTGCTATTGGTCTATTCAGGGATTCAACTTCTTCCTGGTTTAGTCTTGGGAGAGTGTAAGTGTCCAGGAAATTATCCATTTCTTCTAGATTTTCTAGTTGATTTGCGTAGAGGCATTTATAGTATTCTCTGATGGTTGTTTGTATTTCTGTGGGGTCGGTGGTGATATCCCCTTTATCATTTTTTATTGCGTCTATTTGATTCTTCTCTCTTTTCTTCTTTATTAGTCTAGCTAGCGGTCTGTCAATTTTGTTTATCTTTTCAAAAAACCAACTCCTGGATTCATTGATTTTTTGGAGGGTTTTTTGTGTCTCTATCTCCTTCAGTTCTGCTCTGATCTTAGTTATTTCTTGCCTTCTGCTAGCTTTTGAATGTGTTTGCTCTTGCCTCTCTAGTTCTTTTAATTGTGATGTTAGAGTGTCAATTTTAGATCTCTCCTGCTTTCTCTTGTGGGCATTTAGTGCTATAAATTTCCCTCTACACACTGCTTTAAATGTGTCCCAGAGATTCTGGTATGTTGTATCTTTGTTCTCATTGGTTTCAAAGAACATCTTTATTTCTGCTTTCATTTCGTTATGTACCCAGTAGTCATTCAGGAGCAGGTTGTTCAGTTTCCATGTAGTTGAGCGGTTGGATTGAGTTTCTTAGTCCTGAGTTCTAGTTTGATTGCACTGTGGTCTGAGAGACAGTTTGTTATAATTTCAGTTCTTGTACATTTGCTGAGGAGTGCTTTACTTCCAATTATGTGGTCATTTTGGAATAAGTGCGATGTGGTGCTGAGAAGAATGTATATTCTGTTGATTTGGGGTGGAGAGTTCTATAGATGTCTATTAGGTCCGCTTGGTGCAGAGATGAGTTCAATTCCTGGATATCCTTGTTAACTTTCTGTCTCGTTGATCTGTCTAATGTTGACAGTGGAGTGTTGAAGTCTCCCATTATTATTGTATGGGAGTCTAAGTCTCTTTGTAGGTCTCTAAGGACTTGCTTTATGAATCTGGGTGCTCCTGTATTGGGTGCATAGATATTTAGGAGAGTTAGCTCTTCCTGTTGAATTGATCCCTTTACCATTATGTAATGGCCTTCTTTGTCTCTTTTGATCTTTGATGGTTTAAAGTCTGTTTTATCAGAGACTAGGATTGCAACCCCTGCTTTTTTTTGTTCTCCATTTGCTTGGTAGATCTTCCTCCATCCCTTTATTTTGAGCCTATGTATGTCTCTGCATGTGAGATGGGTCTCCTGAATACAGCAGACTGATGGGTCTTGACTCTTGATCCAGTTTGCCAGTCTGTGTCTTTTAATTGGAGCATTTAGTCCATTGACATTTAAGGTTAATATTGTTATGTGTGAACTTGATCCTGTCATTATGATATTAACTGGTTATTTTGCTCGTTAGTTGATGCAGTTTCTTCCTAGCCTCGATGGTCTTTACATTTTGGCATGTTTTTGCAATGGCTGGTACCGCTTGTTCCTTTCCATGTTTAGGGCTTCCTTCAGGGTCTCTTGTAAGGCAGGCCTGGTGGTGACAAAATCTCTAAGCATTTGCTTATCTGTAAAGGATTTTATTTCTCCTTCACTGATGAAGCTTAGTTTGGCTGGATATGAAATTCTCGGATGAAAATTCTTTTCTTTAAGAACGTTGAATATTGGCCCCCACTCTCTTCTGGCTTGTAGAGTTTCTGCCGAGAGGTCTGCTGTTATTCTGATGGGCTTCCCTTTGTGGGTAACCCGACCTTTCTCTCTGGCTGCCCTTAAGATTTTTTCCTTCATTTCAACTTTGGTGAATCTGGCAATTATGTGTCTTGGAGTTGCTCTTCTGGAGGAGTATCTTTGTGGCGTTCTCTGTATTTCCTGAATTTGAATGTTGGCCTGCCCTACTAGGTTGGGGAAGTTCTCCTGGATGATATCCTGAAGAGTGTTTTCCAACTTGGTTCCATTTTCCCCCTCACTTTCAGGCACCCCAATCAGACGTAGATTTGGTCTTTTTACATAATCCCATACTTCTTGCAGGCTTTGTTCATTTCTTTTTCTTCTTTTTTCTTTTGGTTTCTCTTCTCGCTTCATTTCATTCATTTGATCCTCAATCGCTGATACTCTTTCCTCCAGTTGATCGAGTCGGTTACCGAAGCTTGTGCATTTGTCACGTATTTCTCGTGTCATGGTTTTCATCTCTGTCATTTCGTTTATGATCTTCTCTGCATTAATTAGTCTAGCTGTCAATTCTTCCACTTTTTTTTCAAGATTTTTAGTTTCTTTGCGCTGGGTACGTAATTCCTCCTTTAGCTCTGAGAAGTTTGATGGCTGAAGCCTTCTTCTCTCATCTCGTCAAAGTCATTCTCTGACCAGCTTTGATCCGTTGCTGGCGATGGGCTGCGCTCCTTTGCAGGGGGAGATGCGCTCTTATTTTTTGAATTTCCAGCTTTTCTGCCCTGCTTCTTCCCCATCTTTGTGGTTTTATCTGTCTCTGGACTTTGATGATGGTGACGTACTGATGGGGTTTTGGTATAGGTGTCCTTCCTGTTTGATAGTTTTCCGTCTGACAGTCAGAAGGACTGTCTGTTGGTCTGTTAGAGATTGCTTGAGGTCCACTCCAGACCCTGTTTGCCTGGGTATCAGCAGCAGAGGTTGCCGAAGATAGAATATTGCTGAACAGCGAGTGTACCTGTCTGATTCTTTCTTTGGAAGTTTCCTCTCAGGGGTGACGCCACCCTGTGAGGTGTGGGGTATCAGACTGCCCCTAGTAGGGGATGTCTCCCAGCTAGGCTACTCAGGGGTCAGGGACCCACCTGAGCAGGCAGTCTGTCCGTTCTCAGATCTCAACCTCCGCGTTAGGAGATCCACGGCTCTCCCCAAAGCTGTCAGACAGAGTCGTTCGGATCTGCAGCGGCCCCGCTCTTTCCCCTAATGGACTGCAGCTGTGCGCTGTCCGCAGCGGTAGAGTCTACAGAGACAGGCAGGCTTCCTTGAGCTGCTGTGAGCTCCACCCAGTTCAAGCTTCCCAGCGGCTTTGTTTACCTACTTAAGCCTCAGCAATGGCGGGCGCCCCTCCCCCAGCCTCGCTGCTGCCTTGCGGATAGATCGCCGCAGACGGCTGTGTTAGCAGTGAGGGAGGCTCCGTGGGCGTGGGACCCTCCCGGCCAGGTGTGGGATATATTCTCCTGGTGTGCCTGTTTCCTTAAAGCGCAGTATTGGGGTGGGAGTTACCCGATTTTCCAGGTGTTGTGTGTCTCAGTTCCCCTGGCTAGGAAAAGGGATTTCCTTCCCCCTTGCGCTTCCAGGTGAGGCGATGCCTCGCCCTGCTTCAGCTCACGCTGGTCAGGCTGCAGCAGCTGACCACACCGATTGTCCGGCACTCCCTAGAGAGATGACCCCAGTACCTCAGTTGAAAATGCAGAAATCACCGGTCTTCTGTGTCGCTCGCGCTGGGAGTTGGAGACTGGAGCTGTTCCTATTCGGCCATCTTGCTCCGCCCCCCCATAATTTTTTTTAAAAAAGAAAAGCAATGTGTGCGTACACATGAGAAAAACTGTCTGGAAGTGTTTTTACCAAAAAACTGTACATTTTGTGGTCATCTTTAGAAGGTGGAATTGCACATTTTTACCTTTTAAAAAATGCTGCTTTTATATTATCAGATTGTTTTTTCCAATAAGTGTACAATTTCTATAATCCACTAAAATAATATGGTTATTTGTTTTGAAATGTAATATCATAGAAATAACAAGTGAGTTAAAATGCTGCTTTTAAGCCCATGACATCGACAAGTTTATCTAATCTAGTAAACATTTCTTCGGTGGTTACAAGAACATAACCAATAAAAGAATGATATCAGAGAGGCTTAGATTCATTCACCTCTTCTTCAGATGAATATAACTTCTGAATGGTATCAAAACAAAAACAACATTGTATGTCTCTTCTGTTTTTCTAGAAATGAGCTCTGCAGAGCTGTTTTTTCTGTGGGACGCTTGAAAATAATAGAATGTTGCTTAGGTTTCTAAGAAATGTACATATGGGTGCATTCGCTTCTCTTATGGCACATGAATAGTGAGATTTCATCCATACTGACTTATATACTAAACTGCTCTTAAAGAGATGGGCTCAATTGTGAAAAATGGTTCAGTTCCCTAGGTAGCTTGGCTGTTTGACATGAATTTGCTTTTAAAGAACTTTGTGGCTCAAGTATTCTCCCACTTACTTTGGCTATGTGTGTCTGCCTTTCATATAAAAGAGGCTTTTTTCTGGAGATGGGAAAGAGGCTCTGGGAAAATGCAGAAACTGATTTACTTAAGTGAAGATAACCTCAAAACCTTGTCGGTATTCATTACAGCATTTAAGTAACTATAGTTTTGTTAAACTTCCCTACTCCCCCGTTGAGAGACCTCACTCACATGCTCATTTTATTTAACAAACATTCCTTGGGAGCCTTTGAGAGGCAGGATATAGTAGAAAGGACTTCAAAGGAGAACCCAGAAGGCCTAGTTTCTAGCTTTTTAGTACCTGTGTGACCCTGAGACCAGCAACTCAGCTTCTCCATTTTCCTTCTCCATAACACAATGTTAAGGATCTCTGTTGGTCTCCCAGAGGGTCTTGACTCAAAGGTCAAGTGAGATAATCCAGCTGTTAGAAAATCATGATGTCCAAAACAATGTGCTTCTGTGAGTTGTAGGCAAGGTTCTGAGGGCTTTAGGGGCTGCAGAGATGAATAAGATATGATCCCTCCCTGTGGACAGGCTTCCGACCTGATCAAAAAACAGATCCTCAGCAATACATGAGATTAAGCAAGGGAGGATGAAGCAAAGGAGCTGTAATATGGACTAAGCAGAGAACTATGGAGACTCAAATTCCACTAGGCTCTTATCCGTTTGGCCAGTGTCATAGCCTACTAGCCTTCTTGGAGGTGGGAATAAAGAGGGCTAGAAAGATAATCCTGTCCTAAGTGGAGTTATCCCCATTCTCTCATTAAATCTTGCAATTAGATGTAGGAGCTTTATTTTTGAGGCACCCTTGCAAGTCAATATAAATAAAGCTAAGCCTCCTGATTCGCAGTGTCTTCTCTCTCCAGAATTTCTCCCCAAAATGCTGATGTGGGCTGTTCTTTTCTCTTCCTATGACTGTAACAGAAAAGAAGTTCAGCTTCATGTTTGCCTTTATAAATGTATCTTGATTTAGACAAGCAGCGAAGAGGAGCAGTTTTATAAGTTAAAGAATCAGTCTGTGAAATGCATAGTCTGTGGAACAAAAACAGACTGAGTATCACTGCCAGTCTTGAATAAACCAGAAATTTAATCAAGTGGACTAATACTGTGAATGGTCTGGAGTTCAAGGTGCTTTTCTGTGTTATTTTGCTTCAGAGTAAGGCATCAGGAAAGATATCAGATAGTACCAGGAAGTATGACAGACGTTATCACTTAGAAATGCGTTCAGCTCTAGATTACAACAAACACAACAAGAAAAGACTGACCATGACATAAATGAAAGTAAAGAGGCTTAGCTGTCATTTGTAACAAGCAGTCCTAGAATAGGCAGTCCTGAGCTTGTGAGCACCTTAAGAAGGCCACTGGGGACCCAGGTTCTCTCACTTTTCTGTTCCGCTATCTCAGCAGAGAGGTCTTTATCTAATAATGTTCCATTATTGTCACAAAATGGCTGCTGCCCCCCAGAGAGGAAAGATGACCATAGGAGCAACAGGGAAAAGGATGTGGCAGCCAATTCCATTGATTCCCTTTTAAAACACTTATAATGAAAGCCAAATGCATAAATTCACCTTCCACCTTTTACTTACATCTCATTGGTGAGAACCCATTGCTGGACGCATGCCACCCCTAGACCAATCACTGGATAGTGGCTAAAAGGAAGAGGCTGTGACTGGCAGCTGGATCAGCCCACACCAAAGCATTTGCAATAGGAAATAGGAAACACCAAATAACTCTAGGCTCCTATTCTACCAGTTGAACAGATACAGTTGCTAAGCAAAAAATTTGTTATCATTGTTTAACTGCCTTAATTTCGCTTATTTAACCTATTATTTTACGTAATTTTTATCTTGTTTCTCTCTTGGTGTCTTGGCACCTTTAAAATCTGTTATCAGGTATTCCAAAATAGCTCACAGAGCACACGACTCTCCTCAGCATTGAATACTTCCTCTCTTCAGCCAATTTCATAGTTACATTTGTAATTATGCAAACATTAGATGCAGGCAATATTTGTAAAACACAGCATTTCCTTCTGTTTCTGTATAGAATTGTGAGGACACAAAACCATCTCAGAAGGGAGAAATTTACAAGATGCTGATGGTAAAAATAATCTTGAGTTATTTCAGAAATGGTCAAGTGGGGAAATACTGTTCATGGCGTGAGAAAGCATTGTTGGCTCTGTCATTTGCAGACCCTTCAGTCCATGTACTACCAGGCACTATTAGGCTTTCTCCCCAGATGTCCAGGAAACTGGTGTATCTTTAAAGCAAATAATTGAACCCTAGTTGGCTGCCTCTAATTATCTTCCTCATAAAGGATACTAGAGAGACATTTCACCCTTGAAGCTAAAAGCAATGCCTGTTTCTTACAGAGATAAGAATTTGGGATTTCTTTTGCCTACTTAAAAGACCCTAGGAGTAATATAGGCAAGTGTATGCCTCTGTGGCTTACTACTATTTTTATTCTGTGTTGATTTCTTTTATTTTTTCCAATATTGCTAAAAATTGCATTCTACAGCTTGATATTTTCCAGATTGCATCCTGTGGATCCAAACACATAACAGCAATCATGGTTTTATATTTTTAACATCAGAGTATCATTGCATAGTAACTGAAAGTTAGTGATTTGTAAATTCACTATAAACAAAACAAAAATAAAAAAATTACTCCAAAATGCAGTATTTTTTCTCTCCCAATCTTAGAGTAATAGGAAGATAAAGATATAGTGTGTTGGTTAAGAAGCTTTACAGTCAGGCAAAGCTGATTTCTCATTGAGTATCCCATTTGCTAGCCCCATTTTCTCATCTGTT
This sequence comes from Trachypithecus francoisi, assembly GCF_009764315.1. Classification (NCBI taxonomy): domain Eukaryota; kingdom Metazoa; phylum Chordata; class Mammalia; order Primates; family Cercopithecidae; genus Trachypithecus; species Trachypithecus francoisi. The sequence goes on from NW_022681469.1 coordinate 56,113,466, forward strand.
AAAAAGAAATAATTATTCCTACTAAACAGAGTTACTGAAAGATGAAACTAAGGAAAGTAATGTGGGTATTGTGTCTTAGGACATGGCCTAGATTGCACAAATGGTAGACATCTTTAACAACAATGATAAACAAGTTGTGGCATTTGCTATCTCTTAACTGGATTTGCAAGACTAGCAGTATTGAATATAATTTTTCCCTTTCTTTTATTGACCATTCAACTAAAGCAGAGAATGGGGCTTTTCCATTTTTTTCCTCTCTTCATTGTCCAATTGCAAAACCTTAGTTTTAAAGCTGTTAGTTAAACAGTAATTATTCTGTTGGGGAAAGCTGCTTGTATTTTATAACCTTGAGTTTAAGTCCATGGTAATCCTCTATGTGGACAATATTCTGTCATTAAATAACATCTTAATCTCTGCAAGAAGCAAGTCAGAATAGTTATCCTTATTTGGCTGATTTAGCAAAAGGTAATTAAGAAAATGTATTAAATATCTCAACGATTTCACAGAGTATTGCCTTAGCCTTTTTGTCCACATCAGCTATGCCTTCTGACTAACAGGTTTACTGTTGACTAACAGATATTACTAACAATGGTACTGAAACTGCTTCAGAATAGCAGAAACAAGTACTGTGATGGACAAACCTTAGTGCGATTGACCCTGGTAATATTTACATTGACTCATGTAACTACAATATAATGTGTCTATATTTTAATCTTCTCTGATAGATTACAAACTCCTGAGTAGTTTTCTCTTAAAAATTAATTTGCCTGCCTTCAAACAGTTTGCAATTATGTAGTTCTCAGTTGGGACCCAGTAAGATGTGAATTTTACTGATTTGAGACACAACCATTAAAACTATATTATGATGTTTTCAGTACTTAACCCATGAGTATTAAAGGCCATTTGAAAAATAAGGAAAACAAAAAGAAAATTATAAATCGCAAATTTCCTGCCACCAAACACAGCTACCAAAAACATTCTGGTGAATTTCCTTCATGCATAATTTTATGGCTTTTTAAGACCTATTTCATCATATACATTTTAATGTGATTGTATTATCTATAAATATTTGAAAGATGGATAATGTTCTTTCAAGTGCTCTACCATTTTACTTAGGCCTTCCATTTTGACATTGACATTGTTACCAATTACTATTAGCAGTAATCCTGTAATACTTTTCGTATTTTATAAAACTGTCTCTAAATTTAAAATTATTTTCTCAGGATAGATTTCAAGAAGTGAGATTAATGAGTCAAAAGGTTTAGACTTGCCAGGCGCGGTGGCTCATGCCTGTAATCCCAGCACTTTGGGAGGCTGAGGTGGGCGGATCACGAGGTCAAAGATTGAGACCATCCTGGCTAACAGGGGGAAACTCCGTCTCTACTAAAAATACAAAAAATTAGCTGGCCGTGGTGGCAGGCACCTGTGTTCCCAGCTACTGGGGAGGCTGAGGCAGGAGAATGGCATGAACCCAGGAGGCGGAGCTTGCAGTGAGCCAAGATCACACTGCTGCACTCCAGCCTGGGCTGCAGAGCGAGACTCCATCTCAAAAAAAAAAAAAAAAGGTTTATACTCATGAGCAATATATGAGTGGGTACCCAATTTTAGGTACATTTGAAAACTACAGATACTAACTTTTTAAAAAAGTTTCATCTTTGAAAGCTTGTTTCCAATTGCATTTATTAGATTTACTGAAATCCATTCTAGAATTTGGCAAGGTTTAGATAAATAAAATGAAATTATTTTGGTATATAGTGTGAAGTGAAGAGTTTAATTTTTCTCTAATACGTTGTGTTTAGAATTTTCTGATTTCCTTCTCTGTCTCTTTCAGTTTTACAGGAGATTCTAAACTTGCCTCAAGTATGCGCTATGTGGAAACACAGTCAATGCAGATAGGAGCATGCTATATGATTCAGTTCAGTTTGGTGATGGGATGTGGCCAGAAATATACCCCACACATGGACAACCAGGTGAAGCTGGAGTACTCAACCAACCACGGCCTTACCTGGCACCTCGTCCAAGAAGTAAGTCTAGTTTCCCTAAACCTTGTGACAGGTAACCTTCTGCCTTTTACCTAGCAAGCCAAAAAAAAAAAAAAAAAAAAAATTGCAGTTCTAGAAGTTTAGGTTTGGTTGAAAAGAAACAGTGTTATTTAATATTTGTAACTTAGAATTAACATAAAGTCAGCAAAGGATTACAAAAATGCCACATTCTTCACGACAGATATTAAAGAGTAATTGGAAATAATAAAAAAAAAGAAAATAACTTCCAAAACTGGCTACCCTCAAATGATGTTTTCAGTATTATTTTCTCTAACCCTCTTTCTTTATAAATGTGTCCCTTTCTTTTTTCCCTGTAAGTTGTCTTTATCTGTCTCTACCTGTAGATAGACCATATTAAGAATGTGGTATCTCTTGTCTTTAGAAAAAAAGAAGAAATATATGTATCTTGGAATAAAATTCATATATATCTTAGCAATCTGCCATTGCAATAAATGAATAAATATCATAATGAATAAACTAAATTTTACCAAATCCCAATGTTATGATAACAGGCCTAAAAACAGCATCCTAATCCATGTCTGTTTGTACATGCGAGTATTGGGAAATATTCAATTTCATTATGCACCTCATTTGAAATTATTACTTAAATAATTTTAAGACTTTCTATGAAGTTTTAGCTTCATGGAAAGAAAAATCATGAATTGTTTCCATATCACAAATAGTTAAGATTATGACATTAGATTTCTCTAAGGTCTTTTTCACTTACAGTGGGTGAGCAGACATATTTCATCTGAGGAAAACAGAAGCTGGATTTGATTTGTTCCTAACTTTCTTTCAGGAATGTCTTCCAAGTATGCCAAGTTGTCAGGAATTTACATCGGCAAGTATTTACCATGCCAGTGAGTTCACACAGTGGAGAAGAGTCATAGTGCTTCTTCCACAGAAAACTTGGTGAGATGACATCTTTAGATATGGCTGTCACTTTAACTTTGACTATCCCTTTTGATTCAATTCTATCTCTATTGATTCAAGTATGACTTGAATATGAAGGCAAGTTAAGCACAATGGCAAGATGTTTATTCTTTTTATTTCGTTATCAAAAGACCAAAACCTTTCTTTTCTATGAATGATATTTGAAAAAGAGAGCTAATGACAATAGGAAAATGTGGTTTCCAAACTGTCCTAGCCTTCTCTGACCTTCCTACTTGCCCCCAGCGTTTTCCTTTTATGGGAGAGCTCAATGAGTCGGTTACTTTCGGTTTGACGTAGAGAAAGGAATATAGGAATCTAGAAGTTCGAGTAATTTGGATTGCAAAGCTGTTTTCTCATTGCAAAGCCTTACTTTTGTGTATCAAAAGCTTAATATACACCCTTTCTCTATTCATGTTTTTTCAGTAGCACTAAAAATTATCCCCCAGGAAACAGAGGCCTCAGTAAACTAGGAAGAAAGTTAAACATTTGATAGTGTGAAAGAAAAAAGCACAATAGTTTTTTCCCAAATATCACACTGTTTTGTGTTAGATTGATCACTCAAAAAAATATAACATTTGAGGAAAAAATTAAACAATTCCTGGTTCAGGATGAACTCACCCAAAGAAAAAGCCTTACACTAGAAATTAGAAGGCCTGAATTCTCAGTATAGCTCTACCAATGATTAATTAATCACATGATCTTAACCATTCACAACTTCAAGGTCAGGTCCCTGTAAGTATAATGAAAAGGTTTAATTACATGATCTTACAGGTCCCCCCAGTCCTGTAGTTCTAAGATTCTGTAATTTGTGCACAAGAAAAAGAATAAAAGAGGCAAGTATTATATTATTCTGTAGTATCTGACTAACAATCACTCTTTTGTAAAAAGAAAATTACTAAATAAACCTATCAGATTACTTTATATAAAAGTTAGACTCTACACGAAAACAATTGGTTAGATACCAACCTAGAGTTATTTTTACGCCTTTAGTTGAAGATTGAATTCCTGCATTATGTAAAAATGCCTTTTTGAATATTTTGAAGGATGCATTATTATGTCAGTTGGAATAGAATGCTTAAATTTTGATTTCCACAGATTTTTCTGTTTCCAACTGTGAGCCATTTCCTAGATACTCTACTAATGCTTTGTATAACAAGTTACTACTTTCTCTAGCATTCTACTTTTCTGTGTCTGCTGCTGGGAATATAATCAAGACTTTTATCTAATTTCAATGGTATTCCAAGCATGTATGTCAAATTTATGCAAAACAACACTTCAAACAATTGAAATACTGGTCATACTCAAAGCAGAGCTACTGAGGGTTATTTTTTTCACTATTTTACAATTAAGTATATTTCCCTCATATAAAAATTGTTGTTTTTTACTCATTGACATGTGAAGCACACTTTCAAAATTATGATGGTAAGATAATATTGATAGTGTATTTTTTTGTTGTTGTTGCTGAGACAGAGTCTTGCTCTGTCACCCAGGCTGGAGTGCAGTGGCACGACCTTGGCTCATTGCAGCCTTCACTTCCTGGGTTCAAATGATTGTCCTGGCCTGCCGCGGTGGCTCAAGCCTGTAATCCCAGCACTTTGGGAGGCCGAGACGGGCGGAGCACGAGGTCAGGAGCTCGAGACCATCCTGGCTAATACGGTGAAACCCCGTCTCTACTAAAAATTACAAAAAAACTAGCCGGGCGAGGTGGCGGGCGCCTGTAGTCCCAGCTACTCCGGAGGCTGAGGCAGGAGAATGGCGTAAACCCGGGGGGCGGAGCTTGCAGTGAGCTGAGATCCGGCCACTGCACTCCAGCCTGGGCGACAGAGCGAGACTCCGTCTCAAAAAAAAATGATTCTCCTGCCTCAGCCTCCCAAGTAGCTGGGACTACAGGTATGCCCCACCACATCCAGCTAATTTTTGCATTTTTTAGTGGAGATGGGGTTTTGTCATGTTGGCCAGGCTGGTCTTAAACTCCTGACCTCAGGTGATCTGCCCGTCTTGGCCTCCCAAAATGCTGAAATTACAGGCATGAGCCACTGCGCCTGGCCTAATAGTATATTTTAGAGATGTCTTTTTGTCCCTGGAAACATTATGAACTATTGTTCTTATTTAATGTAGCTTAGGCAAATTCAGAAAGTGTTTTCCTTATCAGAAAAGCCTTCACAGGTTCTGTGACACTCAAATTGTGTGCTGCATTATTTTCTAGCTCAAAAGATAGCACCACTGAGTTGGAAGTTTTAGTATAGTCAGAAAAGGTTAATTATCATCAGTGTTAAATAGACACTGAAAGGAAATATATTAACCCATAAGCGTTTAAGTTCCATGGAGTACCTGGCACATAGTAGTTGTGCTTATTGGACATCAGGGAATTAAATAGAATTTTAACTTGATGAGACTCAATGTGCTAAAGAGATATTGTATTATAAAGTATCTCTTTTAATAAATAGTTAAGATTATGATGTTAGATATCACTAAAATTTTCTACTAAATTATTCCCCTGACCATTTACCTTTAAGTATATGTAACAAGTAATTTAATTCTGCTTTTCCAAATTCCTTCAAAGCCCTGGGGAAAAAAGTGAAAATATTTTTTAAAAACAAATAACCCAGCAGGGTATTTATCTTAACATTCCTACTGACTAATATTTAAACTAAACATTATTGCTACATTTCAAAAAAAAAACCCATATTCTACTAGTTATTGTCATTGTTTTTGGATCTATAATGCTTAAAAACTCTGCCATAAAAATAAAGTATATTTGCTTTCCTTGGAAGTCTTGATAACTTTATTTATTTTGATAATTTTAAAACTTTGCAAATAGCAGGTTTTCTCAAGCATTGGGGAAAGGGAATGCAGTTTGCAACAGTAATCTTTTTGGTCAGTCTTTATTCTGCCATTTTGATTTAAACATATGCAATTATAAATTGAATTCATAAAAGCAAATGTGGTCCCTGCATTATCAAATATCTGTTAACTTTGGAAAGCGTGCTAGATAGGGCAACTTAGAATGGAAATACTGAATGTATACACCTGCTTAGAGAAATTATATTGTGTATGAACAATTTGTTACTCAATGAAAATTAATTTTGTTTTTATGAGAGACACTTACATAAGAACAGAGCCTAATGAGACCCAAACAGCTGTCAGTCGCTGACTTCATAAACAAATCAACACCTAATGAGTGAATGAGTTTCAGAATAATTGGGTAAATGTAATTACAGGAACTCTGAAGGTGGAAAATACAATTTAGTCAGCCTTCATTTACCTTGATTCCTCAGGTAACCTAACTATGAAGAGACAATTCAATACTGTTTCATTTCAGTCTTCAAGTTATATGGGAAGGAAAAATCAAATAAAGGAGTCAAGTTTTGTTGCTTTGGGGAATCCGGAGAGTTTAGATTTTAAATGCAAGTCAACTTCATTTCATGACCCACACAGCAGTAGTCTGCTTTCAGACTCAATTCAAAGTCGATGAGATTTTCTTCCTGAGACTACTTAGTTTTGAAAGGGAGAGAAAGAAAAAATTGGCAATTTAAATATTTGTATTGAGGGAGAGACACAGCAATGATGCCGCTGCAGATCAGCAACGTTGCACCTTGTCTTCTCACATGTGACAGCTGGAGATGGCTCACACAACTAATTTTTTTTTCTCAATAAAACTGAAGCCAATATTCAATCTCTTCTTCCTGCCTTTTCTCTTAATTAACATTAGCATCTTAAACTGTGGATTGTGGTTTTAAATGGAATTGTCCCTTTGAAGCTTTGTATCCTAAGGAAATAATATCTTTTTTAAAAGTTCATAAGATGCATGTAAGGATTAATTTACTTAGGAAAGCAATTTAGAATGTGTCTGCGTATGACTGTTTAGAAGCATAAGCTATGTAACCTAAGACAAGTTTCTGAAACCCTTCCCTATGCCCATTTTCACATTTGGAAGTAAAAAAATCTCAAATTAGTGGGTGCCATGGGTTTTTATAGGCATGTAACTGTAAAGAAAATAAATTGTCACTTGCTCAACAGACCAGCAGAGGAATCATTATATTTGAGAGCTGGAAGGGATCTTAGAAATTAGTTTGCCCAAACCTTTTATTTGAGAGGTGAGGAACTACAAAACCCTGAGGGCTTACATTTCTCACTAAAGGTCACACAGCTGCTAAGTTGCAGAACCAGGGTCCTGGGGGCCTACAGAAGAGTCATAAACAGGCTGCCCTTTACTGACCTGTTCATCCACTCACTGACTTACTCTCTTAGCAAACTTTTTTGGAACCCCTACTTTATTCAGTTCCTGTGCCAACTGTGGAGACTAAAGATATCCCTATCCCCAAAGAGCTCACAGTCTAGTCACCCATGGCCATGGACTTGACTCAGATTAAAATCTGTCTTAAAAGAGTAAAGTCAGCTTTCCTTTTCAGGATGACAAGGTGTGTAAGTCTTCTATTCCGTAGCACTCTCTGCTCTAAGATAATGCATCTACTTTTATAGTAGGCTTTTCTAAAAGCCATTTCTTAGTGGGACTATGAAAATTGTGATGGCTGTTTGCTTACAAATATAAGCTGATTACCATAGAGGAGGTGGTGCATCTGTCCCACTGTATGTTCCATGACAAGCACTGATAGGCAGCAATCCTGTGTCTACTGGATGCACCTTGGTGAATCCCAGTATTATCCTACTGGGAATGAAAATACAACCTATTAGTCACAGATCATTGATAAAATAAACAATAAAGGCTTAGTCTGAATTTTAACTGTCTGTTATGTACTTAGGGAGTACTTAATATGTGGGTAATTGATGCAATAGACTTTAATGGATCATTCAGATCATTAAGATCAAGGGTATCTGCATATAGTGTGCTTGGGAAATGTTCCTTCAGTGGAACTGAGCATACACAATAATTTTGCAAATCATTTTTTGTTTCTTTGTTTCATTTAGCCCTTTGACCAAAAGAACTAACCACAGACCCCTGAAAATTCCTACAGGTGAAAAATATGCTATAATTTTAAAGGAATGTTTTATAGCAGTCAATGAATAGACAGACACCTTCTTGACATTACTTTCAAAATATCCACTTCTCTGGACTTTATATTTCGTTGCAATGAACTAAGGTCCCAAGTGTTTCTGTCTGTGTAATGAACTGTTTAATTTTCATCCCCACTTAAGATCAGTTTATCCATGAAACTCAGGCAAGTTAGTGTTTCAGAAATGAGTAGAATTTAGCATCCAGATATTCTTCTTTGTAATATAGTACATAGTGGTATGTCTCCTCAACCCCAAAACAATACTGCCAAACAAAACTTGTGTTTTATACTATGAACTAGCTGAAAGTGTTCTAATAACTTCTGTATTTATTGTAAGAAATTCTATTACTCTAAGGTTAAACATCTTACCTTTTTGTCTATAAAAGATAGGCTAAGTTGGCAGTGCACAGTGGCTCATACCTGTAATCTCAGCACTTTGGGAGGCTGAGGAGGGTGTATTATCTGAGGTCAGGAGTTCAAGACCAGCCTGGCCAACATGTTGAAACCCTGTCTCTACTAAAAATACAGAAATTAGTGGGTATGGTGATGTGTGCCTGTAATCCCAGCGACTTGGGAAGCTGAGGCAAGAGAATGGCTTGAACCTGGGAAGCAGAGGTTGCAGTGAGCCCGAGATTGCACCATTGCAATCCAGCCTGGGCAAATAAAAAAAAAAGATAGGCTCAATTTAGCAGTTTAGTAGATGTCTTTATTTTTTAATATTCTTTCTTAGTACTTTTTCTAGCAACAAATCTGTGCAACCAACAAAATCTGATACTGTGTTTTTCTTTAAAACGGCTCAAATTAAGATGGAATTGCATCTAATAGACAGATTTCTCTTTAACTTTCTTTCATGATAGAATTGTTGCATTGGATAATAATTGAGTGGAAATTAAAGCAAAATGATGCCAGCTAAGCTCAAGTTCCAGAAAGTTAGTTAGCTGAAAGATTTTGGACTCTGTCATTCTTTGCCAGTGTCACTGCTGAAAGGTTGAAACACTGTTTTTGTTATACTATACCTTGTTTCTAGGTCCAGTGCCACCCGCTTCCGTTGGAGCCAGAGCTATTACACAGCTCAAGACGAGTGGGCTTTGGACAGCATTTACATTGGGCAACAGTGCCCCAACATGTGCAGTGGGCATGGCTCATGTGATCATGGCGTATGCAGGTACGTGCACCAGAAAGCGCAATGAGGTCCATGCTTCTCAAGATTTGTGGCTGGAGGGTACTACAGCAGTTGTCATCAGAGTGATATGGATAGACCGATAAATAATGAAATAGCCAAAAGAAACAAGTCCTCCTTTCTGTTCTTATTTTAGATGTAAAAGATATGGTTACATTAAAAATAAGTATGAAACCATATATTCTTCAAACTCTAACCTCAAGACAAGGCCTCAGGGGCTTCAACGTCAGAGTTTATTAAAAGAGCCTTGCCATTGTTTCCCTTTTCACCCACTGAGAATCTTAGAGCACTAGTCAAACCCTGCTGCATGCCCTCTTATACCACTTCACCAGTTCAAGGTTGTATACGTGGGGAGATGGTGATTGTTGCTAATGAGGACAGAGGAACACCCTTGAATACCTAAAGACTCTAAAAAAGGCATAGTTTAATCAGAAAAAGGAACTCTAAAATGTGGCCAGAGTTACATGTTGGTTGAGCAGACTGACATTTACATGTGGCTTTTTAAGGCTATAGGGAAATCCCACTATCTGTCCCCCCACCGCAGACCAACACACACTCACATAAGCGCACACACCAATGTCCTTTTTCATAAGTACTTGATGCCCAAATTCTACCTTTATAGCATTATTTCTTTTAAGAAAAGATTATATCAGTTTTAAGGGGAGTTTGAAAAACTGAGGGTTGTTACTACCACATACCCGGATTAACACTGTAGGGAAAAATCTAGTGTGAATGGTAAGACCTGAGCAAAAGTAAGACATGGGAAATGGTTGAGGTCAGGGGACATTGCATTGGCAGGTGGGCCTGTAACTTGCCTACTCAGCCCTGCTCTCTCATAGGTGTGACCAGGGATATCAAGGCACTGAATGCCACCCGGAAGCTGCCCTTCCTTCCACAATTATGTCAGATTTTGAGAACCAGAATGGCTGGGAGTCTGACTGGCAAGAAGTTATTGGGGGAGAAATTGTAAAACCAGAACAAGGGTGTGGTGTCATCTCTTCTGGATCATCTCTGTACTTCAGCAAGGTATGACCAACAGTTGGGATGAGTCATCGGGGCAATGGCTAGTTTAATATGAGACTCTGAACTCCAAATGTACAAATATGAAATGGTTTTATTGTTCCCCATGTTCCCTCCTTTTGACTGGGCTCTGTCAGATTCCTATTCCTTAGCTACCTCTTGGGAAATTCTTGTTTTTATTATTGTTATTGTTTTTGGTTACTAAACAATCAGGTTCGGCCAGTTTAAAACTTCTACCCTCCTGTACTTGATGTAAATACCATTTCTTTCCTTTCCTCCATTTCCAGCCAGGCTTGTGTGTTGAGGAAGTTTGAGTAGGGAAGGCTCTTGGTCTCTTCTCACCCTGGCCTATGGAGGATGTGTCAGTGTGAGGCCTGGGGGTGAGGAGGGGATGAGCTTAGAGGTTAAGGGCAGCAACTCTGGAGCCAGATGGCCTGGTTCTATCCAGTTTGACCACTTTATGATTCTGTGATTTTTTTTAATTGTGTAAGTTCTGGGGTACATGTGCAGAACGTGCAGGTTTGTTACATAGGTATACACGTGCCATGGTGGTTTGCTGCACCCATCAACTCATCATCTACATTAGGTATTTCTCCTAATGCTATCCCTCCCCTAGCCCCCCACTCCCTGACTGGCCCCAGTGTGTGATGTTCCCCTCCCTATGTCCATGTGTTCTCATTGTTCAACTCCCACTTATGAGTGAGAACATGTGGTGGTTGGTTTTCTGTTCTTGTGTTAGTTTGCTAAGAATAATGGCTTCCAGCTTCATCCATATCCCTGCAAAGGACATAAACTCATCCTTTTTTATGGCTGCATAGTTTTCTATGGCATATATGTGCCACATTTTCTTTATCCAGTCTATCATTGGTGGGCATTTGGGTTGGTTCCAAGTCCTTGCTATTGTGAACAGTGCCGCAGTAAACATACGTGTGCATGTGTCTTTACAGTAGAATGATGTATAATCCTTTGGGTGTATACCCAGTAAAGGGATTGCTGGGTCAAATGGTATTTCTAGTGATTTTTGAAGCACATTATTTAACCTCCTGGTGATTTAACTTCCCCATATCTAAAGCAGGGATATGGAATATCTACCTCATGAGGATTAGTATGTAGATTAAGTGAGTTAATATTGGTAAATCATGTAGAACAGTTCATAACATATAAGAAGTACTTCTGTATGTATTTATTAAATCTGTCAATCCATTAATTTTAGGAATGTGACTGGAAGAAGGAGGAATAGTGGTGAGAGTGGGGGTATGCAGAGCTGTTCTTAGAGAACTGACCAGCTGTCTGGGGTGGGTAGACATCTCAGGTCCTATTCTGGCTTGGTTTGGTGGCTGCTGGTGGCGTCTGCTGATGTGGGACTCTGTATGAAAGTTTTTCTTGCAGTAGTCAGCTTCCCCAGTGGTAGCACCAAATTAGGCATGCAGATTACTAGAAACCAACTAAGGACTGAGGTGCCAACCAGAATCACTAAAATTGATCCTTTTGGAATACCCCAAACTGTGTCGCTTGGTTAGGAATGGGAGAGGGGTATAATCACCTCACTCTCCTCCCTCACTGCAGTCTAGGCAGGACATTATTTTTCTCTTTTCCAATCCATATCCTTATATAGTCTTGAAAGGGACTAAAAAGAGAGCAGGTCTGGTATCCAGCCTGAGCAACATGCCTAACCCTAATCTTTAGAAAGTGGAGTGTGTAATATCACTTCTTTCAAGCAGGTAATATAGCCACCAATTCTGAAGCAATTGGAGGTGTCCCACTTCACTTCGTGTAACAAGTAGACAGGTGTCAGTGATATGCTACAGGGCTGATAGGTTGCAGAATCTGTTTGGGCAGAAATCCAAGATGTGTTAATTTATGCAAATGCAAAAATAGCTGCAGGTTTTGTTTTAATGCAGGTGAAGAACAAAGAAACATCAAGTAAACAAGATAGAGGATTATAGAAAATCAGGGAAGGAGTCCATTTAGCAGTATTTCCTATCCATTGATGTGGAAGGTCCTCCCCTGATGATTATTGTTAAAGATAATAGTCACTCAATTATCAAAATGCATTGCACATATCTGGATCCCCTGTATAATTGTTCAGAAATGGAAAGGTTGTGCTTCCTGTAGGCATCAGTTTTAAAGTAAGAGTGTAAATCTTTTACCAATATGTACTCAGACACCCCAGTGGGTGCGTGCGCGCGCGCACACACACACACACATTTTAACATGTAAAGGGTTATATATCAATATTTCTTCCACTTAATTCAAGATGATCTCTAAAGTCAGACTATCTGGGCTCCAAAACTTATTGATTGGTTCACTTTGCAAAGTTATAACAACTCTCTGTATCTCAGGTTTCTTGACTTAAAAGTGGATATAGAGAGGAGTAAGTGAGTTGGTGCAAGTAAAGAGTAAAGAATAGTGTTGGGAACACAGAAAGAGATCATATGTGTTAGGTATCATAGTTGAATTTTATGAGAATAAATTCCAAATTTGTCTTATTGAATATTTTCACATTTATGCCCTGCAACTAACTAAAAATCATTTCAAAAGTAAAATTCTCTGCCCCTTCCAATTCAGCTTTCTCCCTAATTTTTGTCAAAATATCCCTTGGTTATATTTTACTTTTTCTGTTGATTCATTCAAAACTGTTTTGAATTCTAAGTAAGAGGAACTATCTTAACTTTAAAAAGGGATAACTTTGGTTTATGGGAAGGAAAACACAAGGAGGGCTTAAATGGGACTGGTACAAGAGAGACCTGGAACCAGTAACTCTGAAGCTCACAGAACTTTCCCCTTAAGAGTAGACCCAATTTGAAAGAGTAGACCCGATTTGCAGGCCAGCTGTCACATGAGAATGGAACCATAGCCACAGGGCTTTCCAACCAGCTCTGTAGAAAAACACAGGAAAGGCTCCTGGCGGCCAGTCACAGTGTCCTGGGAGGAATGATGTGCTATGATTATATAGCCAGATTCATGCACTCACTTGTTTGGTGGCAAGGTGAATACACTGTCTGGCAGCCCCCACCAGTAAGCATGTTGAAGTGAAGGGGCAGCAACCCAAAGGAAGAGTTCCTTAGACCATTTTCCCACCAGCCTAGATCATATTATCTAAAACTTATCTCCAGCCAGATGTGGTGGTTCACACCTGTCATTCTAGCACTTTGTGAGGCTGAGGTGGAGTATCATTTGAGGCTAGGAGTTTAAGAGCATCCCAAGCAACATGGCAAGAGCCTGTCTCTAAAATAATACTATAAAATTAGCTGGGCATAGTGGGGCATGCCTGTACTCCAAACTAGGAATGAGGGAATGAGGCAGAAGGATCGCTTGAGCCTAGGCATTTGAGGTTGTGGTGAGCTATGATCACACCATTACACTCCAGCCTGGGCAACAAGAGCACAACCCTGTCTCAAATAAATAAATAATACATGCATACATACATACTTCCATTCTTTCCCTAGCTGATCACAAATATTCAAGATGGTCTCTAATACTCCTCCCCTAACTACATAGCTTATATTTGTTTTCTAGGCATGAGCCCTTTGCTCCAGCTATGAAGCTCTTCTCACCATCCAAGGTTTTGCCACTGCCTACCATTTTGCCTTTTATCTTCTCTGCATTCACATAAAATTTTTGGTGTTCTGTTCAAATCCCCCTGCCTCCCTGAAGCTTTCTGGAGCTCTGGCAAACTGTACTTCTCTCTTTTCTTAGAATTCCTCTCTGATTTTTACATATAAATGTCATATTTTAATTTTCATCCTCACAATTACAAGCAGAATGTGAAGTCCCACGACTGAGCCAAACTCTGGCTAAGGTGTGCAGCTCAGAAATGCACATCATGCACTAGATACTTACAAATCAATACATACTCTTGAGACTAAATAAGTTGGAACATTAAGTGATCATATGACTAAATGGGGCTTGACTAGAAATCAGGACTGGGTCTGCAGCCCTCGGTTGCCATTTCTGTCTCTGCCAGAAGTCCATGAATCCATTCATGTTTGTTTTTATAACACACGGTGTTCTGCCTGCTATAATTGTTGAAGAAAGACTGAATAAATGAATGAAAAACATTAAGAAAATTGGGAAACAATAAAAGATTTCAAAGAAATGGTTATTCTCAAGTAAATAGAATTGCTTTCTAGTGACATTTTGATTAATTTCAAAAGACTTTAATGGAAAGCAAATGGTGATTAGTCATGAAGTGTTTTGGAGGCTTTGTTATAAAGGTTCTAGATTCTGAAAGCTTACCTCTTAAAACTTGTTTTATTTTAGCTAAACCCTTAAAGCAGTAAATCACTTTAACCTAGAATCTGGGGGGAAATTGGAGGCGATTTTCCATATACCAGGAATGGTACGATATTACTACTCCAATACATATGCACACACATACATTAGATGTGTATATGTGTTTACACATATACAGATAAATACATTGATCACAGCATAACAGAAAAACTGCAAAGCATATGTTACATCAAATTCTGAATTCTGGCAAAAACTGTGCCATGAGCCATTTCCCTTTTCTTTTTTCTTCCTTTAAAACACTATTCAGCATCTCAGGTCACCAAACAAAAGAAAATTATTTGTGCTATTCTCTAGGAAAAAACACTTCCAGTGCCAAACTAAGCATTTGAGTGGTATTTTTCCATCATTTACAAAAATGCCACAAAACATTCTTTGAAAACCTCTGTAGGCTAACACCATAGTCTCCTGGAAAAACAACACTACTCTGAATTTCACAGTGGAGCAATCATTCCAACCAACTAATTGTGATAATTGGATTTTTATAATTCCCCTCACCTTAGATCTTTATCCTTCTGGCTCATTTCCACATGCCAGGTTTCTCATAGGAGTTTGCTGGATTGGAATTAACCTGCTAGGTTCTATAGTTTTTCTTCCAAAAATCATTCTTCCTTCATGATCCTGAGGCTTGAAAATGCTAGGATCTCTGAGGTGTTCTCACTTAAAATATTTCAAATCAACAACAGGAAAAATTAAAAGGCACATATAACAACTGAAAAATGCATATAACTTACAAGATTTCCTCAAATACATACCTAAAATTGAGATTTCCAAAGAATGAGTTTCTGTCTCTGAATTAACTTCAGTTCTCATTTTGCTAGCTAGCATCCTTGTTTATTTTGAAGACTCTTAATTGACTTCAGACCTATTGGTAGCAGTATAGTCTTTTAATTAACCCCAGGTATTTCCCCTGTGACTTCTAATAACAGAAACCCTTTCTTAATTAACTTAGTGGATTAGAGTAGAGTTTAAATCCTAAGTGTGAGAGCCATTTTTCTCTAATACTATGTATATTATCTCAGGTTTTCTTCCCGACTTTTAATTGAACTTCCTGGGAGCGTTCAGAGACCAGCTGGGAGAAATCCATGGATGAGCTTTGGAAGAGTCTGTTTAGGTGGAAGACTCTCATAAGCAAACCTTTCTTCAGCCCCATTAGCTGAAATCATTTTGAACAATAGGAACAATGACAAACCTTGCTAATTTCTGTCTGACACCTCACCACAGGACTGTGACCTTCAGGGGACTTACTAAGCAAAGGAAGCAAGTTAGTGGATTTCAGGAAATCTGTAGCACTTTTAAGACACAGAGACCATTTAGTGGTTGCAAAAATTTATTTAAATGATTTCTCCTAACCTCTGTTTATGAGAGAGAAGGGAGGGAGACTAGGATCCTGAGAGATTCAATTCAAGTCCTCTTTATTTTCTTTTTTGAGACAAAGTCTCACTCTGTCACCCAAGCTGGGGTGCAGTGGCCTGATTTCAGCTCACTGTAACCTCCATCTCCCAGGTTTAAGCGATTCTCCTGCATCAGCCTCCTGAATAGCTGAGATTACAGGCACGTGCCACCATGTCTGGCTAATTTTTATATTTTTAGTAAAGACGTGGTTTCGCCATGTTGGCCAGGCTGGTCTCAAACTCCTGACCTCAGGTGATCCGCTCACCTCCTCCCAAAGTTCTGGGATTATAGGCATGAGCCACCACACCCAGCCTCAAGTACCCTTTCTTTTTGTCAAGAAGCTTCTGCCTTGCCTGGTCTACTTTAATTCCCACAGGACTGGAGGGTCAGGGGCATATCTCTGAGAGGATGTTCCGTCTGGAAGGCATGCTGTGTACCAGCAAGTTCCATGCAACATGTTATTTCATCTGATTGTCACAACACCATATGAGGAAGGTATAATTATCCATATTGTACCTTGGAGGAAAATAAAAGCTCAGAAAGGTCACACAGCTAGTGATCAGTATGAATAATGGGCTAAGACTCAAACCCATCTCCTGCAGATTTCAAATAGGTCGTGTCTCATCTCTATTGTTCTACCTAGAGGAAATGGGCAAAGTAAGGATTCAGAGTGTTTTCATTAAAATTTTAAAAACTTTTTAGTACTGTTTGGCGTAATTAGCAGTTCCCAGGGGTCTCTCATAACCCAGCCTGGGAATCAGTAATGTAGACATTAAGCAAAGATATCCAGCAACAGTTACCATAGTTGAATCAGAAACAACGAAATGGCATGCCTCCCCTCTCTCCACAGTAAGTGGGGACAAGACCATTCCCACATAGTGCTAAGATGTCCAGGTGAATTTGAAACTGAAACAACAAAATGCCAAAGAACTCCCAGATTATTGAATTTGATTTTTCTTCTTTTCTGAAAGGCTGGGAAAAGACAGTTGGTGAGTTGGGACCTGGATACTTCTTGGGTGGACTTTGTCCAGTTCTACATCCAGATAGGTGGAGAGACTGCTTCATGCAACAAGCCCGACAGCAGAGAGGAGGGCGTCCTCCTTCAGTACAGCAACAATGGAGGCATCCAGTGGCACCTGCTAGCAGAGATGTACTTTTCAGACTTCAGCAAACCCAGGTAACTACCCACCTGAGGAGCCGCCCAGTAGTTTCCGGGAATGGTAAAGGTTAAATCATTGTTGGTGTGTTTCCAAAATGTTAACTGTTGTAAAAATAGACAAACCCATAAATATTTAACATGAATGATAGCCCAGTATATAAAGATTTTATTTCACTGAAGTGACTGGACAGAAAGCATTTGTATTCATGTTTGAATTTTTAAAGATTTTTTAAAACTTGTGACTAGAAGATAAGCAAGATAAGTAACCACTGTTTACTCAAACCGTGGAATACGGGGATGTTCCGTGCTCATTTTCCCATTTGCAGGCTTGTTTGATTATTTTTAATGTACACACAAAGTATGCTTAACTCTTAGATTTAACAGTAAGGTGGATTTTTTTGGTAACATTTTTCACATGGCTGCACCCAGGCCTATCCCTAAACAGTGTATGAGTAAGTGCGTAGAGCTCAGATTTTCTCAACATTTTGCCCTGGCCTATCCCTGTCTTAATTTTGATGTATGGGGAATATATGTAATAAAATGTCTTAGGCAATGACTGTTGAAGAGTTTGGGGAAATAACTTATGTTTAATAGTAATACCTGTACCAGGCAATGCATTTATATGTATTTAAATTTAGTTCTTTTACAATTATATAGTATTTTGAAATTCTGTATTTATATTTTATATAAGTATTACTAAAGTCTATTCAATGATATTATTTTAGAATACTCTTTTTTATAATCTCTGTGTTTTCATTGTAACAAAAAAATAATTTTTTATATGTTGACTACTATTAAGTTTTAACATATGGATCTTGTCCCTGTTTTCATTTTACAAATGAGCCTTGTTGATTGAAAAAAATTATCTAAGAATATATAAACCCAGTTCTTACAGATTGAATATATCTTAAACATATTACTTAAAACATACTATTTTGTAGATTTAAAGTTCATAAGTTTGACATTTTAAAGTATTAGGTCATTTAAAGGTGACATAACTTTCCGTGATAAAACATAAGTAGACATGCAAACAGACCAACAGAAAGCATTTCTTCTAAGGGATTTAGGGGAGACAGAGAAACCAGAAAAGAGGCAACTGGATGAAACAAGAGATACAACAGGAATGGTGGGTGAGAGATGAAGACTTGTGAGATTCTCCTAGATGCAGTATAGTAGAGAGGGAATTGATAATGGTGCCAAACTGGCTTAAACAATGATTTTAAATAACTCAAATTATTTTTTCCAAGTAATATGTCAACCTGAAATTATTGAGAGTTCAGTAAGGTGACCAGGTAACTTTATAGGTAAATAAAAATGTAATGGCGTCCTCAAATTGCGGAACTGCATGTCTTTGTCGTGAAAAATTATATACACAAAATCATCTTAAAAAATAATTTTACTAACATGAGAATGTGCTTATGATGTAATGTTAAGTTATAAAATGTAGATCACCAAATTATACATATAATGCCTTGCCTATATAAAAGATTACAAGCTGTGATGAGATACATCAAAATGTTAAAAGAAACCAACCCTATGTAGTAGATTATGGGCAAGTTATATTTCATTTTTAGTGCATTTCTATGTTTTCCCACAATGAGAAAGAATGCCTTTGAAGAAAATGTTAAAAATTATCTTCATGTAATAATATTCAACAATTTTATCTTGGTATTTCTTTAAAAAGTTATGAACATCAAAAGATACAGTTCAATGAATCAAACTCAGTTGAAATATTCTCCCTCTTCTCCAAAAGATACAATTCCAAATGAAATAAACATGACCAGGACTAAACCTGCCTGCAAGGTTAAACCTCAAGTCTGATATGTCCAAACTTACAAGCTTTTGAAAAATATTGAGATCAAACCAAACAAAACTTTCTCTTGTTGTTACCCTTGTTGTTTTAGTAGCTGCAAACACACACACACACACACACACACACACACACACACACACACACACACAGCTTTTCTTTTCCCAACCATAAATGATCTACTTTTATTCAGATTTGTCTATCTGGAGCTTCCAGCTGCTGCCAAGACCCCTTGCACCAGGTTCCGCTGGTGGCAGCCCGTGTTCTCGGGAGAGGACTATGACCAGTGGGCAGTCGATGACATCATCATTCTGTCCGAGAAGCAGAAGCAGATCATCCCAGTTATCAATCCAACTTTACCTCAGGTATCCTCCTATGTCTGAACTGCAGAAGCAGATCATTCCAGTTATCAATCCAACTTTACCTCAGGTATCCTCCTATGTCTGAACTGCAGAAGCAGATCATCCCAGTTATCAATCCAACTTTACCTCAGGTATCCTCCTATGTCTGAACTCCAGGAAGACAGATCGTTATAAAAGTGAATGGCATAACGAACTCATTTCCTTAAGGATTTAGTGCTTGACACTGAATGTATAATATAAGTTGAAGGGCTTGTACTTAATTTTTTGTTACCTCTCTACGCTACCACTTCACAGATAATTTAGATGTAAAAAAGACTGAGGTCTGGTTAAATCATCAAGCAAAATTGTTAATGTGTTTATAAAAATGATTAGATACACAGTGGTAAAATACTTTCAGTTGTTGAATCATCAGGAGAAAAAGTTAATAGCTGTAAAAAGACATGGAGATTCTTCTGTGTTTTCCTAGAAATGCAAGTGGTACATGGCCCAGCATGTCATGAAATGAAAATTCCTTTCTTGTTTTCAAAGCTATCAAATTGCCTTTTTGTGTTATTTGTATTGTTTCTATTAGAACTTTTATGAGAAGCCAGCTTTTGATTATCCTATGAATCAGATGAGTGTGTGGTTGATGTTGGCTAATGAAGGAATGGTTAAAAATGAAACCTTCTGTGCTGCCACACCATCAGCAATGATATTTGGAAAATCAGATGGAGATCGATTTGCAGTAACTCGAGATTTGACCCTGAAGCCTGGATATGTGCTACAGTTCAAGGTATTTATGCACAAGCTTCTTCCCAGAGCAAGTTAAGGTGTAAAACATCTTCCAGATGTATTCGTGGAACTCACAGAGAACAAACATTTTTCATAATCTATTAAAGAAGGGACTCACCTGTACAAAAGCTCAACAGTGTTAGAATTGCAAAGCTTTTCAGCTCCACTCATAAGGAAAGCAGCTTACTAGTTTTTAAGGAGTCCCAAAAGTTGTGGGTATACCATTTCTTTAGGTATTCAAGGAACTCTGCCAGAATTAAAAATAACATTGACTTTTAGGACTTTAGTCTGATAGTGACTTAATGAATCTCAAGCTTCTAAACGATAATGGATAAGTTGTCCTTTTCATCTTACTAGTGGTATTTGAACTTACAAGATATTCTATGCTTTTGCTGTATTATTTTCAAACAAATTATCTTACTCCAGTCATCATTGTTCTCTTAAAGGCTGCTTGTTTTTCAACTCTGTGATAACGTATCAACATGTATAGCAAGTATTTACTTTGACAAGGTCTTGTTTCAGAACCCTAATCAAAATTTCATTGTGTTTATAATAAAATCCCATAGGTGACTTCTGGGGTTGGAAGTAATGCAGTTTTAATGAGCTAGCACAACTACATGGTCCTTACATAATGGCAGGATGCAGATGCTAAATAATTTACAAATGGAATTATTAAAGAGATCAGATGTTTATAGGCAGCTCTTCAAATATAATTTTCACAGGTCTGTAAACAAGGAAGTTAGTCATAAATAATATGATTTGTAAAATGTTATCCTTGTTTAGATTCTGATGTTAAACTATCATGGAAAAATATCAATAACAATATATGATCTATATTCATTTGCTGGTAATACCTAAAGTAGTAACAAAATAACGTTAATAGCAAATATATTTCCAGAATACTATGCTGTTTCTCATCTGACACCTTTTCTATTTAATTAATCACAAACCATGGTTGTGTAGGTATTAAAGTCTGCAAGGTAATATTCTGAAATTTTAAAAATCTAAATGTAAAAAATAGTGTTAAATATTTCAAGCACTTAAACAATGATCAGGAATGCAAACTGCTTAAGAAAAATCTTAATTCTCTACCATTTGACCCAGCAATCCCATTATTGGGTATATACCCAAAGAAGTGTAAATCATTCTACCATAAAGACACATGCATGTGTATGTTCATCAAAGCACTACTAGCAATAGCAAAGACATGGATTCAACCTAAATGCTCATCTGTGGTAGACTGGATAAAGAAAATGTGGTACATATACACCATGGAACACTACACAGCTATAAAAAAAGGATGAAATCATCACCTTTATAGCAACATGAGTGGAGCTGGAGGCCATTATCCTAGGCAAACTAATGAAGGAACAGAAAAACAGATACCACGTGTTCTCACTTGTAAGTGGGAGCTAAACAATGAGAACACATGGGCACATAGGGGAGCAACAGACACTGCGGCCTGCTTGAGGATGAAAGGTAGGAGAAGGGAGAGGATCAAAAAACTACCTATTGGGTAGTATGCTTATTACCTGGGTGACAACATAATCAGTACAGCAAACTCCTGAGGCACATGGTTTATCTATATAACAAACCTGCACATGTACCCATGAACCTAAAATAAAAGCTAATTTAAAAAATCTTAATTTTCATATCACACAAGCAGAAAGCTATTAATTTGTGGTTATTTAATAAGAATAGAATACAGATCATTCAGGGGTTGATAATTAGTGTATGTTTGAAACCTGCCTATAAGAATTTTGGGTGCCATTTGTACAAAAATACACAGGGCTGGTGTATTTTTTGTGACTACTTGCTGTGTGATAAACACTAGCTAGTCCTGGGACTATAGAAATGAAAAATGTGACCCCACATGAATACCTATGTAACAAACCTGCATGTTCCACACATGTATCCCAGAACTTAAAGTAAAATTTAACCAAAAGAAAAAGAAAAATATGACCTTAGCTTTCAAGGAACTAGAGAATGAGGCCGAAAAGTGAAGGGTCACAATAAAGTCACAAGAATGCTGCAGTATAAGTTGGCTCTAGATGCTATAAGAATACTCTGCATAGTGCCTAACATGTTTCAGGCACTCAAAAAATGTCTGTTAGTTGAATAAATGGATGGATGGTTGAATGGATGGATGGGTGGGTGGAAAGATGGATGGGAGTAAAGGAAGGAAAGGAAGGGGAAGGGAGGAAGGATGGATTGATGGATGAGTTCCAATTGGAAGTCTCTGGAAATACAGAGACTTACCCAGCTGAAGAATGGAGGGGCAGAAATTCCAGTTAGAGACAATAAAATGAGCAAATACATGAAAATACACCAAAGTGCAAATGAGAAAAGGGGCAAGTCTAACTTTGAGGACTGTGGAGTATGTGCAGCAGACATGAGAGATAAAGTTGATCCTGGTGGGCATTATATTCTACATTAAGTCACTTGAACATTATCCCAAGAGCAGTGAGTCATGAGAGGTTTTTAGCCCATTGAATGCCAGAATCAGACCTGTGTTTTAGAAGAATCATTCAACCACAGTATGGATGTTGACCCAATAGAAGAGGAAACCAGAGTCAGCAAGTACATTCATTCCTTCATTCAGCAAATACTTATAAAGTCTCTATATTCTATTCACATTTCTGGGTTATGGAAATAAATACAGAGAGTATGAAATAGGGTAATGGAGGATGATTACCATTTTATAAAAGGTTGTCAGGTTGGTTGACTTCACTAATAAAATGACACTCTTAAGCCACAACCTATAGAAAGTAAAGGAGTGAGTCATGCAGTTATGTGGAAAAGATCATTCCAGGCACAGACAACAAAAAGGACCAACATCTTGAAGTAGGAATGTTCTGGAAACCACAAGTATGCCATTGTGACCATAGCAGAGAAAGTGAGCAAGGGTGGGACAGATGAAAAAAGTAAGGTCAAACTTTGACTTCTGTTCAGAATAAAATAGCTAGCAGAAAGGTGACACATTCTGATTTAGGCTTTTAAAGAATCATTGCTCTGGTAACTGTGCAGGGTCAAGGGCAGAAACATTAGCAGCTATCCAGTGATCCAAGTAAGAGATTATGGGAGATAAGACCTGTGAAAGAGGCAGAGAGAAATGATCAGATTTTTAAATATATTTTGAGTAAAGTAAGGATGCTAGAGATGTAATCGAAGTCAGAAATGAGAAGGACAGGTTGAGGCATAACGTGCGTTATAAAGATAAATGAGTATAAAGATGTTAAAGCGATATAATCAATAGATTTGGGTGACTGTTGAGTAATAGAATGGAGTCTAGAATTATTCTCTTATTTCTGGTTCTGGCTGCTGAACTACAGAAAAATGAGGGTTTGCTTTAGGAGAGCGGTTGAAGAGAACTGGCTTGGACATAGTGGAGTTACGCGTGCTGATGGGCTGCTGAAGTGGAAATGAAAAGGAAGTGGTAATGTATATTTGTCCAGAAAGCAGGAGAGAGGTCATATCTGTTATTCAGACTACAGGCATTCAGAAGAAACATGAGGTTATGATTGTGAATGAGATTAAGAAGCATGCATACAGTAAAATGATAAAGTCAAGACTGAATCACAGAAAACACCAACACTTAAAAGGCAGACTAGATGGTCAATAAAAAAGAAGTGGTTAACAATGTTAAAAACAGTAGAAGAATCAAGTAAAAGAAGGGTTAAATTTTCCCATTGCATTTTGTGAGATAGACAGTTTCCTTGGTAATTTCACTGGGGCAGCAGCAGCAAAAGTCAGATTACAATGGATTTTAAAATGTTGAGTAAAGAGGTCTACACAGTGAATACAGCTTTTCTCTCAATTTGTTTAGCTGTGTAGTTAGAGGGAGACCAAAATTCAGGGAGAATTTTTATGTTCTTTTGTTTTATTTTTAAAGGTAGGAGAGACTTAAACGTATGTATCTGATCCATAGAAGGTACACAAGTAAATATTTGTTGAAGGTATGCCTAAATCCTGAATGGAAAGTTTAAGATAAATTATATGTTTAATACAACTGAGAGTATGTCTACACTACCCTATTACATGATTTTTAAAGCACAAACTTGTCACAGAACTTAAAGTTCCAACAACTTGTATATGTTAGAAACAACAGCAATCATGGCAAATTTAAGACAAAAAGTTAACTAGGCGTGCCCAATGTGGCTGCTTTCAACACATACCAGCCAAAGGCCTTTGTTACTATTGAGTAATGCAGTAAAAGGAATTTGTGTTAGAAGAGTTTAATCATGCATCTGAGAAGGTTAAGTCTTTAATTATATTCTTGATGTTTTACTATATAAACTTGGATAAATTGTGCACAATAAAATTTCTAACCAAATTATAAATTCTCTGAGAGGTGCTTTCTAGCTCTGAGTATGGAAATAAAGAAGATACTAAATCTTCTCTTTAAAAACTAGATAAAGCTACCTTACAGTCATCAGGATTAACTGATTGACCTCTTGAGCTATGGCTCAATATTATTAGCCCATGACTCTACCTTTATATCATCCTTTATTTTTTTTGTCATATCATGTTCTTTTCATTTCTGATTTCAATTTTCCTTCTAAAACTCAGACTATTCTTATTTAGTAAAGTCTTATACAACAAAATTTGTGGTTCCAGCCAACAAATGAAATAAGATGTGAATAGGCCATTCATATAAGATGGCATGTAATTAAATGAACATGAGAAAAAAGTTTGACATTTGTAATTATGAAAAATGTAATAAAATTCATTTACACATTTATTTGGAAATAAACTGTCTTAAACTATAATACTCAGTGCCTAAACTGATTCATTTGGACTCAACCAATACAAAATGAACACATATAACTAGAAAATTTTAAGTGTTTCTACATTTTGACTCATTAATGCTACTCTCAGGAATTTATCTGGTGATGACAAATCAACCAAAGAAGAAAGGTATGTTCTCTGCAATGCTATGTATAACAGAATGTGGAAGAAAGCTCTAGATGTGTAATAACTTCAACTATATGACCAATATATAGATTCCCTATAAAGATCAGTAGAGAAAATAGAAAAGTAAGCACAGTTATGATAGGCCAGTGGGATTTAGTTGTATTTTTACAGTTTTTTAAATGTTATTAATCCTGTGATGGCAGTCCTCCCTAAAGGCACACCAAACAGTAACAGGTTCATTTCTGGATTGTGTTGCTTATTGATGCTGTGATAAACACTTAGCTCTTTCATCTAAGTTGACACTGATTTTATTTTATTTATTTTTATTTATTTTATTTATTTACTTATTTATTTATTTGAGATGGAGTCTTGCTCTGTCACCCAGGCTGGAGTGCAGTGATGTGATCATGGCTCACCGCAACCTCCACCTCCCGGGTTCAAGCAATTCTCTGCCTCAGGCTCCCGAGTAGCTGGAGTTACAGGTGTTTGCCACCACGCCCAGCTAATTTTTGTATTTTTAGTAGAGACAGGGTTTCACCATTTTGACCATGCTAGTCTTGAACTCCTGACCTCATGATCCATTGGCCTCAGCCTCCCAAAGTGCTGGGTTTACAAGCATGAGCCACCGTGCCCGGCCAGTTGACGCTGATCTTTAATGAGCTTTGGCAAGGAAACAGAAGAAGGACGCGCGTTCCACTGAAACCTTCCTGTACTGAAGAAGACAGCTGCTTCTCCATCTTATGGTTTCCTCTGTTTGTACCCTCTGAGGAGGGAGAAAAAAGCAGTTTCTTGGCATATCTTTTGTCTGGGACTCAAGAACCACTGACACTGTGCTTCTCTTTTCTCTCCTATAATCCCAAGAAATCCACAAAATGAGTCCAGCTTTCTAGTAAAAAGTACCTATTGTTTGCTTAAACAAAGAATTCCAGAATCTATTGAAGGGTCTTGGTTGGGACTGAGCTCACAATTGCTATCATTGTAAATTCAATGCTGACCCGTTGGGAGGCACCCTGGATGCTGTAGCACCTAATTTGTTGAGTGATGACTTAGAACCAAAATCTTGTATAATTCTTGTCCTTCCTTTTAACAGCTAAACATAGGGTGTGCCAATCAATTCAGCAATACTGCTCCAGTTCTTCTTCAATACTCTCATGATGCTGGTATGTCCTGGTTTCTGGTGAAAGAAGGCTGTTACCCAGCTTCTGCAGGCAAAGGATGTGAAGGAAACTCCAGAGAACTAACTGAGCCCACCATGTATCACGCAGGGGACTTTGAAGAATGGACAAGAATCACCATTGTTATTCCAAGGTCACTTGCATCCAGGTAAAGTAATCATTCTTAATGGGTTTGGGCCATTAAGAAAGACACAATCCCAAATGCTATAACCCTAAATGTTGAAATCCCAAAAGATCAAAATCTTGAAAATACAATTCTGGAAAAAATAATTTTAAATTATTTTTAATATTATTTTTAAATATTTTAATTATTTAAATAATTTAATTAAATAATTGTTTAATTAATTTAAAAATTATTTAAAATATTTTAAATATTTAAAAATAATTTTTAAAACATTTATATTTTAAAAGGGGATTTGAGAAACATAAAAACATGACAGAACACTTCATAGGCCATTTTACACAAAACTTATTTTTGCAAGCATAAACATTCAGATATACTAAAGACTGCTGCATTGGTTTAACATTTATGAGCAGACAAAATGTATACATAGAGAAATAGGTTAAAAAGCAAAATGTATAAATGTATATCACTATGGTTGGTGATTGTTTGCACTCAGCTGTATAAATGTGGCCATCTGAAATACAGACAATTTAACTCTTTTGATGAGATTGATCAAAAACCTCAGTGGGTTACCACTGCATATGCAGTCACCAAAAAGCTGAGACCTGAAGAAATTTTATCTTTCACAAAAGCAGATGTATGAAAAAGATGTCTCTCCCTTTATTGAGTAAGTTTTTCAGCATTTTTAGGTACACTCACAGTGTTTACACACAACATCAACATTGCACTTTTGTGAAGTCAAATTTGCAAAAAAATTCATAAAACAAATTATGACTCTCTGAAAGTCCTTACACAATTTACACATCCCATATTGGAAATGGTGTGAAGATAGAGTACATCAAATAGATAGCATAGCAAATTGGCGCAGTGTGGGAGGGGCAGAAGTCCTATGACTGGATAATTTGGCGGGGGAGATTTCTTGTATTTTGGAGGTTTCTTGTATTGTTTTCACTTCTATGATCTTCAAAACACTCACTACACTTATATTTGGAGAGTAGTTGTGGTCTACAAAGTTTGTAGGGATATGCTGTCTGAAAATCTGGTTATTGCTAAGCCATTGCAATTAAGCAATTTTCTGCTTTCATAGCACCAATAATAACTAGCTTTTACACTTTTGTATGTTTCATTTGCCAGAGTATATGTGAAATATTATTACATGTACATAATGCATACTGATTATGTCAGGATATTTATGGTGTCCATCACTTGAGTACAGTATACTTTTGTTAAGTATAGTCACCCTTCTCTGCTATCAAGCATTGAGTTTATTCCTTCTATCTTACTGTATGTTTGTACCCTTTAAATCATTTCTTTTCATCCTCCTTGCTCCCTCCCTTGGTACCCTTCCTAGTGTCTGTTATCTGTCTTTCTACTCTCTACCTCCATGTATGAAAAACATGTGATCTAATATTTAGCTCCCACATATAACTGAGAATATGCAATATTTGTCTTTTTGACCCTGGCTTATTTCACGTGAAATAATGGCCTCCGGTTCCATCCATGTTGCTGCAAATGACATGTTTTCATTCTTCTCTATGGCCAAATAGTATTTCATTGTGTATGTCCATTCATCTGTTGATTAACATTTAGGTTGGTTCCGTATCTTAGCTATTGTGAACAGTTCTGCAATAAACATGAAAGTGTAGGTATCCCTTTGATATATTGATTTATTTTTCTTTGGGAAGACACCCAGTAGTAGGATTACTGGATCATATGGTAATTTTATTTTTAGTTTTTTGAGAAATCTCCATACTGTTTTCCACAGTGGCTGTACTAGTTTACATTCCCACCAACAGTGTATAAGAGTTCCCTTTTCTTCATATCCTCACCAACATCTGTTGGTTTGTTGTCTTTTGAATAATAACCACTGTGACTGGGATAAGACAATATTTTATTGTGGTTTTGATTTGCATTTCTCTGGTGATTAGCGATGTTGACATTTTTTCATATACCTTTTCACATTTGTATGTCTTCTTTTGAGGAATGTCTATTCATGGCCTTTGCCCACCTTTTAATTTTATTTATTTATTTATGTTGCTGTTGTTTGAGTTCTTTGTATACTCTATTCCTATTATATTGGTCGCCTGTTGGATGAAAAGTTGCAAATATTTTTCCCATCCCATAAGTTGTCTCTTCACTCTGTAGATTATTTATTTTATTGTGCAGAAGCTATTTTTAGTTTAACGAAGTCTCGTGTGTCTGTTTTTGTTTTTGTTGGCTGTGCTTTTGAGGTCTTAGTCATAAATTCTTTCTAGACCAATATCCAGGAGAGTTTTCCATAGGTTTTCTTCTAGAATTTTTGTAGTTTGGGGCCTTATGTTTACGTCTTTAATCCATTTTGAGTTGATTTTTGCATATAGTGAGAGATACGGGTCCTGTTTCATTCTTCTGCATGTGGCTATTCAATTTTCGCAGCACCATTTATTGCAGAGGGTGTCCTTTCCCCAGTGTAAGTTCTTGTCAGTTTTGTCAAAGATTACTTAGCTGTAAATCTGGGGCTTTATTTCTGGATTCTCTATTCTGTTCCATTGGTCTATGTGTCTATCTTTATACCAGTATCATAGTGTTTTGCTTATTACTGCTTTGTAGCAGAATTTGAAGTCAGGTAAGGTGATGTCTCTTGCATCCTTCCTTTTGTTTAGGATTGCTTTGGCTGTTCAGACTCTTTTTTGATTCTATATGAATTTTAGGGTTGTTTTTCCTAATTCTGTGAAAAATGACGTTGGTAATTTGATAGGAGTTATGTTGCATCTGTAGATTGCTTTGGGCATTGTGGTCATTTTAACCATATTGATTCTTCCAATCCATGAGCATGAGATTTTTTCTATTTGTTTTTGTGATCTACAGTTTCTTCTATCTACAGTGTTTTCTGGTTTTCCTTGTAGAGATGATTCATCTCCTTGGTTAAATGTATTCCTAGGTACTTATTTTATTTTGGAGATTGTCAATGGGATTGAATTCTTGATTTGGTACTCAGCTTCAATGTTATTGGTATATAGAAATGCTCTGATTTTTGTACATTGATTTTCCATCCT
Organism: Trachypithecus francoisi; assembly: GCF_009764315.1. NCBI lineage: Eukaryota > Metazoa > Chordata > Mammalia > Primates > Cercopithecidae > Trachypithecus > Trachypithecus francoisi. The sequence continues at coordinate 56,142,694 of NW_022681469.1, forward strand.
TAAAATTTACTGAAGTTATTTTTCAAGTCTAGGAATTTTTTGAAAGAGTCCTTAGGGTTTTCTAGGTGTAAGATCATGTCATCAGTGAATAGAAATAATTTGATTTCCTTTTTCTCAATTTGGATGCTTTTTATTTCTTTCTCTCGCTTGACTGCTTTAGCTAAGACTTCTAGTACTGTGTTGAACAGGAGTGGTGAGAGTGAGCATCCTTGTATTGTCCCAGTTCTTGGGAGGAATAATTTTACCTTTTCCCCATTCAGTGTAATGTTGGCTATGGGTTTGTCATATATGGCTTTTATTATTTTGAGGTGTGTTGCTTTAATGCCCAGATTGTTGAGGGTTTATATCGTATCAACATCATGAATGGATGTTGGATTTTACCTAATGCTCTTTCTGCATTTATTGAAATGATAATATGTTTTTTGTTTTTAATTCTGTTTATGTGGTGAATGACATTTACTGATTTAGGTATGTTGAACTATCCTTATATCCATGGAATAAACTCATTCAATCATGATGTATATCTTTTCGATGTGCTGTTATTTTCAGTTTGCTAATATCTTCTTGAGGATTTTTGTGTCTGTGTTCATCAGGGATACTAGCCTGTTTTGTTGTTTGGTTGTGCCCTTGCCTAATTTTGGTATCAGGGTGATTCTGGTTTTGTAGATTGAGTTAGGAAAGAATCCTCTCCCATCAATTTTTTGAATAGTTTTAGTAAGATTGGTACCAGCTCTGCTTTGTACATCTAGTAAAATTTACTTGTGAATCCATCTTATACTGGGGTTTTGTTGTTGTTGTTGTTGTGTTGTTGTTATTGTTTTGTTGGAAGACTTTTTATTACGCTTTAAAATCATACTTATCATTGGTATGTTCAGAATTTCTATTTCTTCCTAGTTAATGCTTGGGAGGTTGTATGTTTCCAGGAACTTACCTGTTTTCTCTAGGTTTTCTAGTTTGTGTGCAGAGAGATGTTCGTAGTAGTCTCCAATTACCTTTTTTATTTCTCTGGTATCAGGTGTAATGTCACCTTTATTAACATTTCTGATAGTGCTTATTTGAATCTTCTCTCTTTTATCTTACGTAATCTAGCAGTCTATCAACTTTGTTATCTTTTCAGAGAACCAACTTATCATCTCATTGATCCTTTGTATTATTTTTCTTGGTTTCAGTTTCATTTAATTCTGCTCTGATCTTTGTTATTTCTTTTCTTCTGGTAGCTTTGGGTTTGTTTTGTCTTCATTTTTCTACTTCCTTGAGGTGCAATTTTAAGTTGTTAATTTATAGACTTTCTATCTTTTTTTATATATGCATTTAAAGCTATAAATTTTCCTGTTAGCACTGCTTTTGCTGTATCTCAGAGGTTTTGATATATTGTGTCCCTATTTTCATTTGTTTCAAAAAAAATTTTTATTTCTGCCTTAATTTCATCACTTACCCAAAGATCATTCAGGAACCAGTTGTTTAGTTTCCATGTAATTTATATACTTTTGAGATTTCCTCTTGGTGTTGATATCTAATTGTATTCTGCCATAATCTAAGAAGATACTTAGTATAATTTAGATTTTTAAAAATTTATTGAGACTTGCTTTGTGGCCTAGCATATGGACTGTTTTTGAGAATGTTCCATGTGCAGAAGTGAAGCAGCATGTTCTGTGGTTGTTGGGTATCATGTTCTTTAAATGTCTGTTATGTCCATTTGGCCTAGAGTTCAGTTTTAAAAATCCAGAGGTTCTTTGTTCATTTTCTGCCTCTGTGATCTATCTAGTGCTGTCAATGGGGTGTTAAAGCTACCAATATTATTATGTTGCTATCTGTCTCTATTCTTAGGCCTAACAGTATTTATTTTATGAATGTGGGTGTTGCATGGTTGGGTACATATATTTAGGATGGTTGTGTCTTCTTGTTGAATTGAACTCTTTACCATTATATAATGCCCTTTTCAGTCTTTTTAAACTTTTGTTGAATTACAGTCTGTTTTATCTTACATAAGTATAGCTACTCTTACTCATTTTTTTTTTCCATTTGTGTGGTATATCTTTTTCCACTCCTTTATGTTGAGTCTGTAGGTGTCTTTACCCATTAAGTGGGTCTGTTGTAGGCAACAAATAATTGGATCTATGTTTTCTTATCCAATCTGCCAGTCTAGACCTTCTTAGTTGAGCATTTAGCCCATTACATTCAAGGCTAATACTGATATGTGCGGTTCTGTGCCTTTTGGTGCACTGCACAGTCCTTTCCCTAGGGAGCAATACTCCCTGTAGGATAGAGAATTGGGGACCTTGTAGTACCTTTGGGTCCAGCCAGTGCTGCTCCACTGCAGCCTTCCAAGTGGACACTGGGGATGTCACCAAGAACTCCTAGGATGTGGAGATATGGAGGCTGTTACCAAGGGCAAGATGCAGTCCTATGGCAGCAGCACTCCCCAAATGGCTCCCTGCTGCAGCTGTTCAGGTCTCAGGAGTGAAGCATGAGTGACCCAGCATGAGTTCCCTATCTGGTGCATTGCCTTCACGGGGTCTCCAAATCACCACCCATGATAGTGTCAGAGTTTATGTGAGTAGTGGCGCTCTCCCACAGCTCGGATTGCAGCAGTCTGTGGCAGAGGTGTGGACTGCTGAAGCTCTTTCCCCATAGTTCCAAGCCCCACTAGGTTCCCGGCCAATCTCAGCCATGCTGGCTACTTGTTTCCTTCTCCTTTTGTGCCTCGGGTGTTTCCTGTGAGTTCTCTATTAGTCTTTAGTATTCTCTCCTAGATTCAGGGTATGGTTATCTACTCATAATTTTGGTTCTTCCTTGTGGAAAGGATGAGTGTCTGATATCTCTGGTCAGCCATCTTGAACTGGAATCTTCTAAACTTTTATCTTTCACTATTAAGTCACCTCATACACTTAACTTGTCACAGCCTTTCTGTGAGGAAACACATTTGCAGATCTCTTTCATTGTATTGTAAGGAATACAGTAAGAATGAGTGATATTTGGCTTCCCCAGTATCAAATCTGAATTAGTTAGGGTTCTCCAGAGAGACAGCATCAATAGGATATGTATGTATATAGATACATGAGAGGGGATTTTTTTTTAGAGGAAATTGGTTCACACAATTATGGTGGCTAACTAGTTCCATGATAGACACCTGCAAGCTGGAGACCCTGACATGTCACTAGCATGGCTCAGTCTAAGCCCAAAGGCCTCAAAACCAGGGAAGCCAATGGTGTAATTCTCAGAGAGAGGCTGGAAGCGTCAGGCCCCAGGGAGCCTCTGATGTAAGCTCTGGAGTCCAAAGGCTGGCAAACCTGAAGTTCTGATGATCAGGGAAACAAGAAAAGTCTGTCCTAGATCTCAGAGAGATACCAGTTTGCCTTCTGTATGTGCTTTCTCTTCACCTTCTGGCTAATTGGATGGTGCCACCAACTCTGAGGGCAGATCTTTCCCACCTAGTCCACTCAGACTCACCCTCACAGACACGCCCCATATAATGCTGCACCAGGTTTCCAGGTTTCCTTTAACCCAGTCTAGTTGACCCCTGAAATTAACTCCACAGTCCATCTCTTGTCAACTCGGCACCCATATGCATCTCTTTAAACCATACTTATGTTTCAAATAAAGACAAGGTAATAGTTCCCCTGAACATGATACAACTAACATGATGTGACAATCCTGCATGATCCCATCCCCAGAATTAAGCTTTCAGAACTTCAACATTTGGAATTTTCATCTTTTGGAATTGTGATTTGGGGTATTTTCGATGTTAGAAATTTTAGGTTTTAGGGATTTTCATCATTCAGGATTTCAGCTCTAGGGATTATGGTGTTCATGATTGTGTCTTTTGGGTTTGTGATCAGCCTACATTCTTATGTGCTGTGGCTGCAGTTTATGGGGAACATTTATGTATCTCAATTACCTCAATAACTTAAATGAATTTATATAGTCTAGCTACACCTATCCAAGTTGAAGTAGTGACTACTGAGGAAAAGGGCCCTGGGACAAAATTTCCAAAATGTCTGTGTGTGTGGCGTGGGGCAGGGGGTGCACACAAGCACGTGCATGCACATGCTTGTAAGACACATTTACTTATTTATTCAGCAAATATTTATTGAGCATCTATGTGTGCATGTACAAAAGTGCTGTTCTGGACACTGAGAGTACAGCAGTGAACAAAATGTATTGAAGGCTAAAAGAGTTACAAGACATTATTATATCAGATTTTCACTACACATAGATTGTTAATGATTTAATGCCTCGTTACATACACATAGACAAGTTGAGATATCTTACAATATAAATGATCCATTTAAATGATTATTAAAATAAATAATAAAACAATAAATTAAAAATCAGTTAATGGAAAGAATGAAATCAATGGACTGAGAACATGAAGTGAATTAGCTTCAGGAAAGGGGCAACAAATTTAACTCTTGGCTTCCTGGCAGCTCAGACAAAGAGAGAAAATATAGGCTCATTTAGTTCCCATTGTTGAGTAATAAAAAGGAAAGCAGACACATTCTGATTTTTTTAAAGGTGTGCTTTGTTTAAGGCTTGGTATTTCAGAATAAATTTATAGGATGTATGCTTGTACTAGACAGAAGAGGGAATGCAGAGATCAGTATTTTTAACTGTATCATTTTACAAAAGATAAACATTTTTTAAGTAGGCGCTTCTTAATTGAATTCTAGAAAACAACATTAATTGTCACTCATGATAACATTAATCGTGACTTAGTCAAGCCATTTCTGTTCAGAACTGAGATGATATAATAAGTCTATTTGCACTGCTTCTGATGACATAGCATACGGTTTATATACTCATTATTGCCATTCAACAATATTTCCAGCTTTCTTTCTCCCTAAGATTATACTTTCCCCATAGCCTGTAAAGTTTGGCATGTCTAAATGAAATGAGAATGAAAATGAGACATATGGCTTTCAGAGCCCATGTACACTTTGCCATCTTCCCTGCTCTGTGGAAGCTTGTATTGAGATGAATCTTATATCTCAGTGAGTGTCTACAATAAGCAGACACCCTTGCTGACCTACACTGGACATATAAAATAAGCAAGAAATAAACTTTTTCTAGGTTAAACCATAGAGATTGAGAGTTGTTTGTTGCCACAACATAACCTATCTCATTCTGACTTATATGGTGAAAGCTTAACAATCTATAGACATGTCTTATTCATAAAGTTCTTGGAGGCCATTCTGTTTGTGGCATCATTCACCTAATTTAGCACCAGTTTACTGTGCATCATCTGGCAAGATAAGCTGGTTGTGATCTCTGCCTCCTTGTTACTTAGATGTGCATACCTCAAAAAATTACACAACAGCCCTTGGTAGGCAAACTTCCTGGATAGGGAAGGAATTTGTTTGGTCAAGGATGTGCAAGTTTCTGTGCTGATCTGCTAAACTTTGAAACATAATCTTTAAACACCAGCTGTCTCAAGAAAGTTTGTCAATCAGTGGTTCCAACTCATAAGTAATTTATTTGTCCTTATATGCTAGTGTTCTTTGTAGTTTATCAAAATGATACGCAAATGCCTTCAAAATGTGTTGTGTAGGTGGCAGAGTTGATGAATTTACCACCTTTCATGAAATTAAGAATTTAACTTGCCATATGCTTTGGTTAGGATACAGACCCAGCTACTATGACAGAGAAACACACAAACACAAATGATTAACAAATTTTCAAAAATATAGAAGTTCATTCTTTCTCATATGCTGGTCCAAAAGTGAGCAGTTCACAGTTGACAAGTTGGCTCTGCCATCCTGAACATGTGACTTCCATCTCTGGATCCAAGGCAACTGTTCCAGACCTTACCACCTCTTAACCAGCGGAAGGAAAACAGTCAGGGATAAACAGATAAATTACTTCTTAAAAGAAAAATCCAAGATGGCCGAATAGGAACAGCTCCAATCTACAGCTCCCAGCATGAGTGATGCAGAAGACAGATGATTTCTGCATTTCCAACTAAGGTACTGGGTTCGTCTCACAGGGGCTTGTCAGACAGTGAGAGCAGGACAGTGGGTGCAGCCCACCAAGCATGAGCCGAAGCAGGGCAAGGCATCGCCTCACCCAGGAAGCTCAAGGGGTCAGGGAATTCCCTATCCTAGCCAAGGGAAGCTGTGACAGATGGCACCTGGAAAATCGGGTCACTCCCACCGTAATACTGTACTTTTCCAATGGTCTTAGCAACCAGCACACCAGGAGATTATATCCCACACCTGATTCAGAGGGTCCCACACTCACAGAGCCTTGCTCATTGCTAGCACAGCAGTCAGAGATCGAACTGCAAGGTGGCAGCGAGGCTCGGGGAGGGGCACCCGCCATTGCTGAGGCTTGAGTAGGTGAACAAAGCAGCCAGGAAGCTCGAACTGGGTGGAGCCCACCACAGCTCAAGGAGGCCTGCCTACCTCTGTAGACTCGACCTCTGGGGACAGGGCATAGCCAAACAAAAGGCAGCAGAAACCTCTGCAGATGTAAATGTCCCTGTCTGACAGCTTTGAAGAGAAGTAGTGATTCTCCCAGCATGGAGTTTGAGATCTGAGAACGGACAGACTGCCTTCTCAAGTGGGTCCCTGACTGCTGAGTAGCCTAACTGGGAGACACCCCCTACTAGGGGCAGACTGACACCCCACACCTCACACAGCCGGGTGCCCCTCTGAGATGAAGCTTCCAGAGGAACAATCAGGCAGCAACATTTGCTGTTCAACAATATTGACTCTTCTGCAGCCTCTGCTACTGATACCCAGGCAAACAGGGTCTGGAATGGACCTCCAGCAAACTCCAGCAGACCTGCAGCTGAGGGTCCTGATTGTTAGAAGGAAAACTAACAAACATAAAGGACATCCACACCAAAACCCCATCCGTACATCACCATCATCAAAGACCAAAGGTAGATAAAACCACAAAAATGGGGAAAAAACAGAGCAGAAAAGCTGAAAATTCTAAAAATCAGAGTGCCTCTCCCCCTCCAAAGGAACACAGCTCCTTGCCAGCAATGGAACAAAGCTGGACGGTGAATGACTTTGACGACTTGAGAGAAGAAGGTTTCAGACAGTCAAACTTCTCCGAGCTAAAGGAGGAAGTTCTAACACATCACAAAGAAGCTAAACACCTTGAAAAAAGATTAGATGAATGACTAACTAGAATAACCAGTGTAGAAAGGTCCTTAAATGACCTGATGGAGCTGAAAACCATGGCATGAGAACTACATGATGAACGCACAAGCTTCAGTAGCTAATTCGATCAGCTGGAAGAAAGGGTATCAGTGTTTGAAGATCAAATAAATGAAATGAAGCAAGAGAGAAGTTTAGAGAAAAAAGAGTAAAAAGAAATGAACAAAGCCTCCCAGAAATATGGGACTATGTGAAAAGACCAAATCTATGTCTGAATGGTGTACCTGAAAGTGATGGGGAGAATGGAACCAAGTTGGAGAACACTCTGCAGGATATTATCCAGGAGAACTTCCCCAACCTAGCAATGCAGGCCAACATTCAAATTCAGGAAATACAGAGAACGCCACAAAGAAACTCCTTCAGAAGAGCAACTCCAAGACATTCAATTGTCAGATTCACCAAAGTTGAAATGAAGGAAAAAATGTTAAGGGCAGCCAGAGAGAAAGATTTGGTTACCCACAAAGGGAAGCCCATCAGACTAACAGCAGATCTCTCGGCAGAAACTCTACAAGCCAGAAGAGAGTGGGGGCCAATATTCAACATTCTTAAAGAAAAGAATTTTCAACCCAGAATTTCATATCCAGCCAAACTAAGTTTCATAAGTGAAGGAGACATAAAATCCAAATGCTGAGAGATTTTATCACCACCAGGCCTGCCCTACAAGAGATCCTGAAGGAACCACTAAACATGGAAAGGTACAACCGGTACCAACTACTCTAAAAACATGCCAAAATGTAAAGACCATCAATGCTAGGAGGAGACTGCATCAACTAAAGAGCAAAATAACCAGCTAACATCATAATGACAGGATCAAATTCATATATAACAGTATTAACCTTAAATGTAAATGGGCTAAATACTCCAATTAAAATACACAGACTGGCAAATTGGATAAAGAGTCAAGACCCATCAGTATTCTGTATTCAGGAGACCCATCTCACATGCAGAGACACACATAGACTCAAAATAAAGGGATGCAGGAAGATATACCAAGCAAATGGAGAACAAAAAAAGGCAGGGGTTGCAATCCTAGTCTCTGATAAAACAGACTTTAAACCAACAAAGATCAAAAGAGACAAAGAAGGCCGTTACATAATGGTAAATGGATCAATTCAACAGGAAGAGCTAACTATCCTAAATATATATGCACCCAATACAGGAGCACCCAGATTCACAAAGCAAGTCCTTAGAGACCTACAAAGAGACTTAGACTCCCACACAATAATAATAGGAAACTTTAGCACCCCACTGTCAACATTAGACAGATCAATGAGACAAAGTTAACAAGGATATCCAGGAATTGAACTCAGCTCTGCACCAACCAGACCTAATAGACATCTACAGAACTCTCCACCCCAAATCAACAGAATATACATTCTTCTCAGCATCACATCACACTTATTCCAAAATTGACCACATAGTTGGAAGTAAAGCACTCCTCAGCAAATGTAGAAGAACAGAAATTATAACAAACTGTCTCTCAGAGCACAGTGCAATCAAACTAGAACTCAGGATTAAGAAACTCACTCAAAACCGCTCAACTACATGGAAACTGAGCAACCTGCTCCTGAATGACTACTGGATAGGTAACAAAATGAAGGCAGAAATAAAGATGTTCTTTGAAACCAATGAGAACAAAGGCACAACATACCAGAATCTCTGGGACACATTTAAAGCAGTGTGTAGAGGGAAATTTATAGCACTAAATGCCCACAAGAGAAAGCAGGAAAGATCGAAAATCAACACCCTCACATCACAATTAAAAGAACCAGAGAAGCAAGAACAAACAAGTTCAAAAGCTAGCAGAAGACAAGAAATAACTAAGATCAGAGCAGAACTGAAGGAGATAGAGACACAAAAAACCCTTCAAAAAATCAGTGAACCCAGGAGCTGGTTTTTTGAAAAAATCAACAAAATTGATAGACCGCTAGCAAGTCTAATAAGAAAAGAGAGAAGAATCAAATAGATGCAATAAAAAATGATAAAGGAGATATCACCACTGACCCCACAGAAATAAAAACTATCATCAGAGAATACTATAAACACCTCTACACAAATAAACTAGAAAATCTAGAAAAAATGGATAGATTCCTGGACACATACACCCTCGCAAGACTAAACCAGGAAGAAGTTGAATCTCTGAAAAGACCAATAACAGGCTCTGAAATTGAGGCAATAATTAATAGCCTACCAATCAAAAAAAAGTCCAGGACCAGATGGATTCACAGCCAAATTCTACCAGAGGTACAAGGAGGAACTGGTACCATTCCTTCTGAAACTGTTTCAATCAATAGAAAAAGAGGGAATCCTCCCTAACTCATTGTATGAGGCCAGCATCATCCTGATGCCAAAACCTGGCAGAGACACAACAAAAAAAGAGAATTTTAGACCAATATCCCTGATGAACATCAATGCAGAAATCCTCAATAAAATACTGGCAAACCGAATCCAGTAGCACATCAAAAAGCTTATCTACCATGATCAAGTGGGCTTCATCCCTGGGATGCAAGGCTGGTTCAACATATGCAAATCAATAAATGTAATCCAGCATATAAACAGAACCAAAGACAAAAACCACATGATTATCTCAATAGATGCAGAAAAGGCCTTTGACAAGATTCAACAGCCCTTCATGCTAAAAACTCTCAATAAATTAGGTATTGATAGGACATATCTCACAATAATAAGAGCTACTTATGACAAACCTATGTCATACTGAATGGGCAAAAACTGGAAGCATTCTCTTTGAAAACTGGCACAAGACAAGGATGCCCTCTCTCACCACTCCTATTCAACATAGTGTTGGAAGTTCTGGCCAGGGCAAAGGCAAGAGAAAGAAGTAAAGGGTGTTCAGTTAGGAAAAGAAGAAGTCAAATTGTCCCTGTTTGCAGGTGACATGATTGTATATTTAGAAAACCCCATCGTCTCAGCCCAAAATCTCCTTAAGCTGATAAGCAACTTCAGCAAAGCCTCAGGGTACAAAATCAGCATGCAAAAATCACAAGCATTCTTATACACCAATAACAGAGAGCCAAATCATGAGTGAACTCCCATTCACAGTTGCTTCAAAGAGAATAAAATACCTGAGAATCCAACTTACAAGGGATCCGAAGGACCTCTTCAAGGAGAAATACAAACCACTGCCTAACAAAATAAAAGAGGACACAAACAAATGGAAGAACATTCCATGCTCATGGAGAGGAAGAATCAATATCGTGAAAATGGCTGTACTGCCTTAGGGAATTTTTAGATTCAATGCCATGCCCATCAAGCTACCAATGACTTTCTTCATGGAATTGGAAAAAACTACTTTAAAGTTCATATGGAACCAAAGCCTGCATTGCCAAGTCAATTCTAAGCCAAAAAAACAAAGCTGGAGGCATCATGCTACCTGACTTCAAACTATACTACAACGCTACAATAACCAAAACAGCATGGTACTGGTACCAAAACAGAGATATAGACCAATGGAACAGAACAGAGCCCTTAGAAATAATGCCACACATCTACAACCATCTGATATTTGACAAACCTGACAAAAACAAGAAATGGGGAAAGGATTCCCTATTTAATCAATGGTGCTGCAAAAACTGGCTAGCCATATGTAGAAAGCTGAAGCTGGATCATTTGCTTACACCTTATATAAAAATTAATTCAAGATGGATTAGAGACTTAAATGTTAGACCTAAAACCATAAAAACCCTAGAAGAAAACCTAGGCAATACCATTCAGGACATAGGCATCGGCAAGGACTTCATGTCTAAAACACCAAAAGCAATGGCAACAAAAGCCAAAATTGACAAATGGGATCTAATTAAAGAGCTTCTGCACAGCCAAAGAAACTACCATCAGAGTGAACAGGCAACCTACAGAATGGGAGAAAATTTTTGCAATCTACTCATCTGACAAAGGGCTAATATCCAGAATCTACAAAGAACTTAAATTTACAAGGAAAAAACAACCCCATCAAAAAGTGGGGAAAGGATATGAACAGACATTTCTCAAAAGAAGACATTTATGCAGCCAACAGACAAATGAAAAAATGCTCATCATCACTGGTCATCAGAGAAATGCAAGTCAAAACTGCAATGAGATACCATCTCACAACAGTTAGAATAGCGATTATTAAAAAGTCAGGAAACAGCAGGTGCTGGAGAGGATGTGGAGAAGTAGGAACACTTTTACACTGTTGGTGGGACTGTAAACTAGTTCAACCATTGTGGAAGACAGTGTGGCGATTCCTCAAGGATCTAGAACTAGAAATACCATTTGACCCAGGCATCCCGTTACTAGGTATATACCCAAAGGATTATAAATCATGGTGCTACAAAGACACATGCACATGTATGTTTATTGCGGCACTATTCACAATAGCAAAGACTTGGAACCAACCGAAATATCCATCAATGATAGACTGGATTAAGAAAATGTGGCACATACACACCATGGAATACTATTCAGCCATAAAAAAGGATGAGTTCATATCCTTTGTAGGGACATGGATGCAGCTGGAAACCATCATTCTCAGCAAACTATCGCAAGGACAGAAAACCAAACACCGCACGTTCTCACTCATAGGTGGGAATTGAACAATGAGAACACTCGGACACAGGAAGGGGAACATCACACACTGGGGCCTGCCGTGGAGTGGGGGGGAGGGGGGAGGGATAGCATTAGGAGATATACCTAATGTAAATGACAAGTTAATGAGTGCAGCACACCAACATGGCACATGTATACATATGTAACAAACCTGCACATTGTGCACATGTACCCTAGAATTTAAAGTATAATAAAAAATAAAATAAAATTAATTAATTAATTAAAGAAAAATCCTCCTTACTTTTTGTTTAGATTCCTCAATAGAGCCTAGGATGATATTTGTATAGTTACCTATTGCTATGCAACACACTTCTCCAAAATTTAAGAGCTCAAAATGATAATGATTTGTTATCTCTCATGGTTTTGTGGGGTTGGCTGGGCAGTTCTTCTGCTGGTCTTCCTGGGCTCCATCATCTGGCTGCACTCAGTTGATGAGTTGGTAGGAGTCTGGGTCAGCTGGACCTTTATCTCCATGTTGTCTTCATCTCAGTATTTTTCAGTTAGGTGGGCTCTAGCATTCCAAGAGAGGAAAAGTAACTGCAAAGCCTCATCTCATTTGCCACATCTTTTTGGTCAAAACAAGTCACAAAGCCAGTCTAGATTTAAAAGGTGGCTAAAGAGACTTCCTTTTTTAATAAGAAGTGCATTAAAGTTGCACTGCAGAGGAGCGTATACAAAAGGAAGTGTGATTAAGTGGGAGGCATTATTGTAACTATATACCATGGTCTGTTTTAGGCCCATTAATTCACATCTCTTCCACTTGAAAAATGCATTCACTGTCCTCCCAAGACTCCCCAAATTCTCATCCCATCACAGCACCAGACACCAAGTCCCTCGTTGTATCATCTCCATCAGGTTGGGACGTGAATGTGGGTCCTTGATCTCTAGACCTGTAAAGACAGGTAATCTACTTTACCCTTACCGAACATAAAATGGTGAGACAATGGCAGGATAACCACAATAGACATTCCCACTCAAAAGTAATAATAATAGTAATAATAATAATAATAATAATGGAAAAGGAAGGAATGGGAAGCATATAGCAGTCACTGGGCCTCAGAAATTCCAAATGCAGCAAGAGACTTGTTACTAGGACTCCCTCCTCTAAGAACAATGTCCAGAACAAGAACGTTCCAATGATTAAGACAGGTCTGTTCCCTGATAGTGGTTCCTTCATCCACTGTTCTTCTTAGCTCTTGATTGTACTCTCCAGGTTTCACCCCTTGAGAACATCTTTATTTTTCCATAAGAACATATCTGTGTTTGCAGCTACATAGCTATGTCATCCTGCTTCCTGCCCATCTCCAACTGTGCAGCCCTTGTACTCCTCACCTCCAGTACTGCCTTCCTCCCTCCATACTTTCCGAAACTGTGGTCCAACTGCAGCTCTTCCAGATAGATTGGTGTAATGTGCCATGAAGTTGGAGAACATCAAGTGGCACATCATTGCTACAATGATACAATGAGGAGCCAAGGAATACAAATCTTGTTTCATTTCCCTGAAGCCCAATAATGAATTTACAGCTGAAGGAGGACAGGAAGGCATAAGAATGACACAGTGGACTTTGGGGACTCAGAGGGAGAAGTTTGGGAGGAAGGTGAGGGATAAATGGCTACAGTGTACACTGCTCAGGTGATGGGTACACTATAATAAAACCTCAGAAATCACTAAAGAACCATGTAACTGAAAACCACCTGTCCCCCAAAAAACTATGGAAATAAAAAAAAATTAAGTAATAAAATATATAGCTGAATCTGAAACTGAGGTGTGTTGTTTGGTGAAATAACCCAGTTGGTAAAGCCACATATGAGAAGTAAGAGCAGATTGTCCTTAGCATCACAAAATGAGCCAGTATTTTGAGGCTCCCAATGTATCAATATTTTCTTAGACCTCAGCTTTTGGAAGACAAAATATTCATCATTAGAATCCAGCATCATGGTTAATTTGGATACCATCCAGCTTGCTGGCTGATGGCATTTGTGATGAAGAGCCCTCAACTAAAGAACAGTAAATATGTTTCTACTTTACCCCAAGTAAATGAGCTGTTGTTGCTCCTTCTGCAATATGTTAAACTCAGATATCTCCAAATGCAGTGTTGGAAAACTGAGAATTCTAAGTGTTAAAATTGTTAAAATTCGGAGCTGTTTTGCCATGAGGCAAACATGCTTATAATAGTTACAAGAAAATTGCTCTTTCAGAAATAAGTCTAAGCTGATTTTCTCAAAGGAGCCATTTGTGCTCATATTAATTCACTGGGCTCTTGCCTACAGAAAACACATTGGTGATGGTGAAAATATGTTGGTATACCTCTCACAACTCTCAGAGACATCCCCATCCAGGCAGTATGCTATGTAGCCTGCTCTAGGTATCCTATGTAGAGTACAAAAAGTGGCTGTCTCTGGGCAGGACTAGAAAAAAAGTTGCTTAGTATTCTGCAGAATACCCTGCATCTCTACACAGGACAAGCAGAAACCTTCCTAATTTGAGAGGCACATGCAACATCACATTGAATTGTGTGGTAATGGAAGGGTACGGGTGTAGAAATTGATTCACTCAGGCATCCTCCAACCAAAAATGAAAATTGGGGAAGGAAACAAAGAGAAAGATTGATATCTTCTTCTTTTTCCTTATCTGGGACATGCGAAACAAAAGGGGATGCTTTTTGAATAGATAGGCAAATCACACTATGATGTACTTTTTTTTTTTTTTTTTTGAGATGGAGTCTTACTCTGTCGCCAAGACTGGAGTACAGTGGTACGATCTTGGCTCACTGAAACCTCCACCCCCTAGGTTCAAGTGATTCTCCCACCTCAGCCTCCTGAGTAGCTGGAATTACAGGCGTGTGCCACCACACCCAACTAATTTTTGTGTTTTTAGTACAGATGGGGTTTCACCATGTTGGCCAGGCTGGTCTCGAACTCGTAACCTCAGGTGATCCACCTAGGTCTCCCAAAACACTGGGATTACAAGTGTGAGCCACTGCACCTGGCCTATGATCTATTTCTAATAAAATTACATAAGATTAAACTCTTTCTCTCAATCATTACTTCCTCTAAATTATTTCTAGACCTTCCTGTCAAGCCGAGACCTCTATTAGATACTCTTATCTATGTCCTTCTTAATGGTTGTCGGAGTTGCACAGGTGCATTTATTTGTGTGGGTGTTTGATTAAGTGTGTCTCCTCACTTAACTGTGGGCTACATGAAGGCAGGAACCACGTCTGGGTTTTGCTCCTCATAGTATTACTAGCATTAGTACTGTGTCTAGCGTGCTGTAGATGCTTTCTAAATGTTAACTGAATGAAGGGATGTTGAATAAGGAATAAAGACCAGCAGTAGGTGTTAGCTATAATGAAGACAGCTTCCTTTTTCATATTTTTCCGAAATGTATCCAGTGCTACTTAAGAAATCATTGTTCCGCATTCTGTGTCTCCTTGAAAAGGCAAGAATAGAACATGTGCACAAATACATTAGTAGTCACAATTGCAAGGCTGTATCTCCTCTACTTTAAAAGTATAGAATTGAGACATACTTACTAACTTAACTTTAGCCTACTTATTTCCTTCCTTCGTCTGATGGTCGCTCAGTGACTAGTTTTTATAATAAATTCTTTACCAGTTCTTCCGCCTATTCCAGAAACCCTGAGGTTGCTAAATCACTTGTGTTCAATCCCAAGATTTTGCTACTGAGAAGAGAACAGAGTGGCCGCAGACATCAGGAACCAGGCATAACTTGGAGAAATGGAAATGAAGCAAGCGTGCTGAGGTCATGGCCGGTGAAATCTTTATTGCTTTGAGTTGCACCTTTCAACAAAAAACAAACTAGCAAAGATTGAAAGAAGGGAAAAAGGAACCGTCTCTTGCCCTTTCACTCTGAAATACAGTCTTCTGTCTAGGACTTGCAGCTATGATTCACCACGTTCCGGACTCGCCCTGTTAACCAAATGATTAGTCTTTTGGTGTTTTTCTTTTTTAAATCTAAATAAGCATTCCTTAGTACTGAGCTCCTGGGGTCTTTTACCTTCTCAAACATGTAACAGTGCATTCTGCTTCTTGGGTCTATAGGAGCCTTAGGATCTATAACTGCAAACAAGGATACCTCCTCACTGTGGCCAAATCGGAACTTGATTCTCTTATAATAAAATCTGTAAGAGCCCAAGAATCAGAGACAGGTCAAAGGATTTCACTTGTCCTTCATTCAGTATCAAATTGCCAAAACTTTTTCTAAAATTCTACCTAAACTTAGGATTCTTCAACCCTCTGAATGCTTCTGGGCCCAAATCCGAGCTGGTTTCTTCCATGAAATGGGGCAACTGATGGGGAGATGCCCTCATCTTGCCCAGGTGAAAGAGCCTGGGGTGGGGGAAAGAAGTTTTCCTTTCTCTTTCATTACTTCCCTTACCACAGATGCTGTGGATCCATGTTTCTCTGGGTTCTACCATAGCAACATAAAAAAGAAGAAGCAAGCATGACTTCTAATCCAAGAGGACTTGTATTAGGGAATTGGCATGTTTTCCTCATTTATCACAGACATGCAGTCTATCTTTTGGAAGAGGCATAGAGGCCTTAACACTTTCCTTAAGAGTAGTTGACAACTGCTGGTGTTCATTATTTCCCTTTACTTCCTTCAAGAGGACAGATACCTTCAGAGGCTGAATAATGTTACAGCTCCAAGGGAAGGAATTTTCCCAAGGTCCATGACACTAAGACAACTGTACCATTTTTTTTGCTTTTGCTTTGTTTTTCTAAACTTCTTTAATTCAATTCTTTTTACCTTAAAAAGAATAAGACCAATATATTTCAAATTAGCTCCAAAGGAAATATATTTATATGTTTACCTTCCTCTTGCACTGAAACTGGGGCTTGGGGCTTATGTTACTAGGCAATTATCTCGAAAATTTTTAAACCTAATAAACAACATTACTAGTTACAGTTTATAAAGTTGCCATGAGTAGGTAACTTAAAATAATGAAGGGGGGAAAAAAGCCAAGGTTATGGTTCAGTGCTGCCAAATTTCCAAAGCCACTTGAAGAGCCAAAAAGAAATCCATTCTGATCTTGCCATGTTAGATACTCACAATAATAGAGGGGAGAGGGAGCCGTCTTCATCTATGGTTTTAACAGTCTTCATTAATCTTTAAGATTATTTATCCTTGTGTACTAAGAAGCTGGATTAACTCAAAAGTCTATAAATATTGGCAGCAAAATAAATTGGAATGTAGATATACTAATACATTTTCATGCTTTGATTATAGCGGAACTGAGAAGGAAGAGATGTTTCCCTGGTATGAAATCACAGGAGTGTGCGTGTGTGTGTGTGTGTGTGTGTTTCCATATGTTGGAAAAGAAAAGATGTATTTTAAAAATTGGAAAGCAATTGGGACAAATTTTAGTTTGGCAACCTCAAAACTATTGTTCTAGGAGATGAAGAACTGGGCAGTAGCCCAGCCCACTCGTGTTCCAGGGTTTTGAAGTACTGGGACCAGGTCCTTCTTTTGTTCATTGGCAGTTAAAACTGGTATTTGTGATTTAAAGATGAGAGATGAAGAGGAAGGGAGGGAAGGCACAGGTGAGTAGAGCTGTTAGTACAAACTTAACTCTTCCCTGCCTGAAGCATGTCGACAGCAAATAGCCAGAGTTCCCTTATCTGTCCTAAGAAAGACAGATGGTTTCAAATGTTCCCAAACAGGCTCTTCTGCAGATATCCATAAACTGAGCGTGATAGCAGGGTGAAGTATTAATTAAGTAAAATAATGGAATATCTTTCTGGATTTTATTACTAAAAGAGCAGAAGGTGAGAAAATGTTCAAACATTTCTGCTGAAAAAGAAATCAATCTGGGCATGGTGGCTCACACCTGTAATTCCAGTACTTTGGGAGGCTGAGGTGGGCGGATCACATAAAGCCAGGAGTTTGCCAGGAGTTTGAGACCAGCCTGGCCAACATGGTGAAACCTCATCTCTACTAAAAATACAAAAATTGGCTGGGCATGGTGGCGTATGCCTATAATCTCAGCTACTGTGGAAGCTGAAGCATGAGAATTTTTTTTTTTTTTTTTTTTTTTGAGACAGAGTCTCACTCTGTCACCCAGGCTGGAGTGCAGTGGCACGATCCCAGCTCACTGCATCCTCCGCCTCCCCACTTCAAGCAATTCTCCTGCCTCAGCCTCCCAAGTAGCTGGGACTACAAGCGCGTGCCACCACATCCGGCTACATTTTGTATTTTTAGTAGAGACAGGGTTAGCCAGGATGGTCTCAATCTCCTGACCTTGTGATCTGCCCACCTCGGCCTCCCAAAGAGAATCTCTTGAACCTGAAAGGCGGAGGTTTCAGTGAGCCAAGATCACCCTACTGCATTCCGGCCTGGGTGACAGAGCAAGATGCTATCTGAAAAAAAAAAAAAAAAGGTCTGAGAGAGAGACACCTTATGAAGGTTAAGTGCAGTCAAGCAGACATGACTTTGAAATAAATATTAAGTCTCTGTTGAATTTTTCTGAATTTTTCTATATTCCAATGCTTTGATATGAGATGTTAGTATAAGAAACAGGTGTGTTGTTTTTCCCAACAGCAAGACCAGATTCCGATGGATCCAGGAGAGCAACTCACAGAAAAACGTGCCTCCATTTGGTTTAGATGGAGTGTACATATCCGAGCCTTGTCCCAGTTACTGCAGTGGCCATGGGGACTGCATTTCAGGAGTGTGTTTCTGTGACCTGGGGTATACTGGTAAGGCTAAATACATGTGTCTGAGGGTTTTATTGTAAAATAGTCATCTCTAGTTGCTGTGTTTCATGCTATTCTCCCAAAGAAAGAAATTCTGAATTTATTCTTCTTTAAGTCTAGGAATTGTAGGAATTCACAACCCAGGCACATGAGATGCTAGGATATTTTGTAGTTTTGGGCTGCCCCAGAAAGGAAACATGCTAATACAAATTTCGTTTCCTAAAGAGGATTTATTATTCATAGCAGTAATAATTCATATTGCTTGAGATCCTACTTCATGCCAGACATCGAGGTTCTTTTTATTTCATCCCCTTTAATTCTAACAATAACTCTGTCATAGTACCGTAAGCTCTATTTATATTTAAGGAAACTGAGGCACAGTAACTCTCCCGAGATCATTCAGCTGGGAGTTGCTGGAGCTGAGTATCAAACCCTGGCAGTCATTCTCCAAAACCCAAACTGAAGCTCTTAACGACACGCTGCATGGCTGCGTGGCCTCTGTGAGCCCACTGCGTCGCTATCTATAGGAAATGTAATTTTACACATTTAAAATAAAAATGCATCTTATGATAAACCCAAGTCTTTCAAAAGAGTACTTTATGAGAAAAGGATCTCTGACCACAGTGACCTTTGGATGTTGCTACAAGCAAAAATGAAAAGAGCTGAGATTAAAGAGTAAAATTGGAGAAAATATTATAAGCTTCAAAATCTTTTTTTTTTTTTAATTTTTCCTGGAGACAACTTCAAAAGGCTTCTTCCCAGCTTTTCAGTATTCCAGCCTTCATCTGGCACGTGACCAAAGACAAACATATGTTGTTGCAGGCCTCCTATGGAGAGTGCTGTCCCTCACAGTTTCAAGGATTTTTCTTTTAATTTGAGACTGACTGCCCCTATTGATCCTAGAATAGGACAACAAATGAGCAGATTTTATTGTGAATGAAATCTGTTGCTCAGTTTACACAAATCCTCAGCAGCAGGAACTGTGAAAAGGTATGGTTCCCAATGTCTTCCCAATGTCTGTCTCTATCAAAAAATAAAAACTTAGAGAGGCAGAATAGTGTTTTGGATGGTGGTAGTGATGGCTGTCTTTCAGACCGACAGTTATGAGATACAAATTTTCATGTGGCCTCTCTCCCCAGTGTTAATCCATATGGACATTCTTCCTTTGCCCATGTGTTGAATAGACCTTCTCATGTTTGATGATTCCAACAAAGCATCTCTCCTCTCTATTTTTTTTTCTGAAGCGGCACAAGGAACTTGTGTGTCAAATGTCCCCAATCACAATGAGATGTTCGATAGGTTTGAGGGGAAGCTCAGCCCTCTGTGGTACAAGATAACAGGCGCCCAGGTTGGAACTGGCTGTGGAACACTTAACGATGGCAAGTCTCTGTACTTCAACGGCCCTGGGAAAAGGGAAGCCAGGACGGTCCCTCTGGACACCAGGAACATCAGGTAAGAAGTATTAACTAGTACGCTTTTTCACAAACATATTATTTACCACACGATGTGGTCTAACCTAAAACATTCTGCTCTGTTACTGAGAATTTATACAATAATGTTTCTGTATATAGATTATGATATGTAAAAATGAAGATGACTTTAGCTTTGCAATAAAATAGGTGGTTTCTACAAAAACCATGCCGCAATTCATGAATCCATGTGTGGTCATCACCAAGGCCTGTGTGTCTACGGTATGCCAGCTTGATTTTCTAAAGTTTGATATTATTATGAAAACCGTTTGTTATTATTATTAGCATGTGCTGTGTGAAACAAAGATTTTTCCAACCTTACATTCTATGTCCGAAAATGATGCATCCTCGTTTATCTGAGTTGATTTGTATTCACTTATTGAAAATGGTGCCCAGAAATATTAAATGCCTACACTGACACCTACTGGTAAAATAAAGAACTGTTTGGTTTTTAAGATCAAAGGAAATAATAGTACACGTAAAATAAAACTGCTTTTTAAAAGAGCAATTAAATTATTTGAGAAGTGGAACAAAAGAAATAGAAAAAAAAATGTTTAAAATTTTTAGATCTCCTCACAAAACTGGGGTCCTGTGTCATATCTTTTCTGCCTTCAATTTCCATCCCTTTCCGTCTGCATTGTTCTCTCAGAGGTGTGCCTGTCAAGCAGGTACTCTCTGTCGGTCGCTATGGACTGAGGCATAATTTACATCATACTGACTGAAGGCCCGCTGTGAAAAATTTAGCCAAGGCCGGGCGCGGTGTCTCAAGCCTGTAATCCTAGCACTTTGGGAGGCCGAGACGGGTGGATCACGAGGTCAGGAGATCGAGACCATCCTGGTCTACACGGTGAAACCCCGCCTCTACTAAAAAATACAAAAAAAAAAAACTAGCCGGGCGAGGTGGCGGGCGCCTGTAGTCCCAGCTACTCGGGAGGCTGAGGCAGGAGAATGGCGGGAACCCGGGAGGCGGAGCTTGCAGTGAGCCGAGATCGTGCCACTGCACTCCAGCCTGGGCTACAGAGCGAGACTCCGTCTCAAAAAAAAAAAAAAAGAAAAAGAAAAATTTAGCCAAGTGAGTCTAAATCAGCAACTGACAGGTAATTATCTGACTCTAAACAAATAATGGTATTCAACTTCTTAAGTTACATTTTTCCTCATCTTGGCTGGATGCGGTGGCTCACATCTGTAATCCCAGCACCTGGGGAGACTGAGGCAGGTGGATCACTTGAGGTCAGGAGTTCAAGCCCAGCTCCTGGCCAACATGGCAAAACCCTGTCTCTACTGAAAATACAAAAATTAGCCGGGTGTGGTGGCGCATGCCTGTAGTTCCAGCTATTCAGGAGGCTGAGGCAGGAGGATTACTTGGGCCCAAAAGGCAGAGGTTGAAGTGAGTTGAGATCGTGTCACTGCACGCCAGCCTGAGTGACAAATGTCTAATGTAGATGATGGGTTGATGGATGCAGCAAACCACCATGGCATGTGTATACCTATGTAACAAACCTACACGTTCTGCACATGTATCACAGAACGTAAAGTATAATAAAAAGAAAAATCTTCATCTTGAGTTTCCAATGATAGTGTTAACTAGATTTAAGGAATTTTAATTTCCATTTTAGTAATTCCATTACATTATAACAGACTGTCACAATGAAGTGATATTCAACAGTTTCCTTTTGTTTAGATCATTATTACAGAATAAAATGAATGGTCATATTAATTAACTTTTTCTAAATGGTTACCGAATTAGCTTACTATAATTTATGTATTTTCTGCTTGTCATATGCCCTTTGAGTTTGAAAGTAGTACTTAATAATTACAGGAGGTGTTTTTCCTAAAGTATCAAAATGCAAATGGTTAAAACTCTTCTGAACTCTTATTTGTAAGTAAACTGAAGTTTTTATTCCCCAGACTCGTTCAATTTTATATACAAATTGGAAGCAAAACTTCAGGTATTACCTGCATCAAACCAAGAACTAGAAATGAAGGTAAGCTGCTATATTTCCTTGGAAATTACAGTTACTATTGGCAGATTAGTCCTTTTTCCTCCCAAAGTTTGGTCAGAATTTTGCAAACTGATACCCTGAATCATTCCTTCTCTTCTCTTCTGCTTTGTAGAATCGGCAGCTGCACAGAGCCATGATCCCTAAGATTTCTTATACAGATCCTTAGGCCTGAAATATATCATGTCTGTTCTGGGTGTAGGCAGAATCAAAGTGGCATTTGTTTTAGGGAACCCTGTTGGTCTATACTATCCATAGGGAGGCACAAAAAAAATCCTAAAACAATATCAGAGACTTACATTTGGCATGGAAGCTAGAGAATTGTTTGCACAGGGCATTACTGAATGCAGATCAAAGTCTAGTTCTGCCCATAAACTTATATTCTGGGCAGACCAGAATCCTTGTGTAGGAGGAGCAGTTCTTGGCAATAATAAATGTTATCTTTTACTGAGACTTATTATATGCAAGACACTATTCCATGCGTTTTACTGGTGTTAATTCATTTTATCTCCAGCCTACGCTTTTGCCATAAATAATATAATTAGTTCTGTTTTGCAGATGTAGAAACTGAGGCACAGAAAGGTCAAGTAACCTGCCCATGATCGTGCACTAAATAAGTGGATGAGCAGGGATTCAAAGCACTCACGCTGGCTCCAGAATTTATGCCATAACCATCATACTATACTGCTTCTCTCCTTGTGCCGAACTCCACCCTCCCTAGGCACTCATACCATCTTCAGCCTCAAATGATTCAGTTCTGAAAGAAATGCAAAGGCTTGAAGCATAGGTGGCCTCTAGGAGCTCTACAGATATGATGTAATTCCTTAGGGGACCTTGAATGTGAACTGACTCCTTGCACAAAATTCATAGGTTTCTCAGATGTCTCCTCCACCAAACCGTGGTCTCAGCAACATGTGAAGAGTTTGCACCTTCTAAGTTTGTTAATATCTCAGTATGACTGTGTAAAACACATTGGCTTAAACGGTACCTATTAGTCAGTAGAGCTACCAGCAGCTGTGTTCATCAGCTCTCCATTTCCTTGGCCATCTTATCACTGACTGAAAGCTTTAATAACTTTTATTGAATATCTCAGTACTTTTAGTCTAGTAATTATCCAAGTCATCTATTTACTGAAGCAGTATAGAAAGTTTTATAGACCATTTTTGCATTCCCTAATCTCCTCAATAAATATTTATTAAGAATCTGTTCTAAGCCAGACATTGTTCTAGGTGCTTTTGTTGATACAGTATCACCAAAAGACAGATATGTCCATCATGATGAGATAGGTTATGCTGCAATAATAAATACACCTCTAAATACCAGTGGGCTAAAATAAAATGATTTCTTCCCTGTGCTACATTTTCTTCATGGGTCACCCGAGGTCCTCATTCCAGCACCCAGAATAATGAGGTGGCTGCCGCATAGATTCTGGATGTTGCCAGCCATGTGGCAGAGGGAAAGAGAAAGTGTAGTGAAGGGGAAAAGAAGCATAAACCTACCATGCACTAGAGGGTGAAGAACCAGTGGGGCACTAATGACCACCTAAGGGTAAATCCCTGTCCTCAGGGGAACTTACATTCTAGCGAGAAGACTCAGGTAGTAAGCAATCAAGAAAGGAAATAAGCAAGAAAATGTTAGATTGTAAGGGTTAGACAGAAACAAATAGCCTGGTGAGGTGGAAAGTAAACTTATGCAGTGGGAGGTGCTGATTTAGACTCAAAAATAGTTTGGGTGGGGGCTCACCAAGGAAGTGACATTTGATACATTGAAATATAAGGGACATTTTTGTGTATAACCCTTCTGCAAATTACAAATCCATACCCTTATTTATGTATGACCTAAAAAAATAAATCCTAAGCAAGTTAGAATAGAAAGCATCTGCTTATCGTATAATAGACAGGAGTCTTTGCTCTGTATTGACCTTCTGTTTACAAGTGCTATTTTCTGCCCTGCGATGCACATTGCCCTCAGTATCCTTTTAGTAACAAGCAACTTTTTCTCAGCTAGTCTTGAGCCACTTTCATAAACTCAGTGCCGGCCATATAATTCACATCCCATGGGCATTTCTTAGCCTTTTATTGAAAACTGGTTGTTAAAATGTAAATCTGCTTAAATCCTTGAACAAATCTCTTCCAGTGATGAAAGTAGAAATTCTTTACTTACTCAAGTTGAAGCATCAATTTACATATTTGGAATTAAAATCAAAATTATGCTATTTTCAGTAAGACTGGGCAGAACACAGATGGAGCTGCTGTTTAAAAAGAGAAGTGTTTCACATGCCTTAAACACTCGGTAGATGAGTTAAAGGGCCTGGTTTATTCAGATGTACAGTGTGTTAGATGACCTGGCTAATGAGGTTCAGCAAGTGATATGAGATATGTATATTGCTGTTTCCCTTTCTTGCATTCCTCGACCCTCTCATTCTTATCTGGGAGGCTCTCCTTCTTTGTCCTTTGGAACTGGGGCCCTCATCTCTTTACACCTTGTCTCATCTCTTTAGGCCTGAAGGTGTATGTGACACTCCTTAAAAAGCTAATGAGGAGGAAGGCAGAAACCAAATGAAGTATGAACCTCCTGAGCCATGTTTCTTATAATTTAATGTGCACCTGAGTCATTTGGGAGGCTTGTTAAAATGCAAGTTTAGATTTAGTAGGATTGGAGTGGTATGCTACATAACAAATTATCCCAAAACTAAGTAGCTTAAGACATCAAATATTTGTTATCTTACAGTTTCTGTGAGACAGGAATTTGGGAGCAGCTTAGCTAATTGGTGCTGCCCAGGGTCTCTGGTGAGGTTGCAGTCAAGACAAAAGGCAGGAGGGGTGAAGTCACTGGAAAACTTAGCCAGGGCTAGGTGATCTACTTCCAAGATGGCTCACTTACATGGCTGTTGGCAAAAGTCTTTAGTTCTTCTCTGCTATTGGCAAGAGGTTTCAGTTTCTCACCCTGTAGACCTGTCCATAGGCTGCTTGAATGTCCTTACTAAATGTAGGCTGGCTTTCCCCAGAGCAAGAGATCTGAGAGGGAGCAAAGAATAAACGGCAATGCCTTTTATGACTGTTTCCAAAGTTACACACCATTACTTCCACCATATTCTATGCATTAGAAGCAAGTTACTAAGACTATCCACACTCAAAGGGAGGAGAATTAAGCTCCACTTTTTGAAGGGAGGCGTGTCAAAAAATGTGTGGACATATTTTTTAAACCATCACAGGTTATAAAACCTATTCCAGGGTGATGCAGGTGCTGGTCTCAGACCATACTTTGAGTCGAAGGCACTATAAAGGACTAGCCAGTGACAGTTTATCTCATGATGCTTCATTTCTAGTATTATCTACCTTCTGATTAGGTCACCTCAAAATAACTAAGTAATCTCAATCTCAGTCCTCTCTCATCTTGCAAACTTAAACCATATTAATACAAGTTAGTAACCACAAGAAAACCTGAATTTTGATGTGTCTGCACCCTCAGACATCCAACATCACACAAAAAGCCCATAGGACATATCTTGAGCAACATCGGAGTTTGGAGACTGGAGCTTATGCCACACATTCCTCAACTTGACTAGAATAAAGACAAACAGCCTTGCTTCCATTTTCTTCATGAACTTTGGTGTGACTGTCCCTTTCCCAACACGTGGGTCTCACCTTAGTCAACAGAACCTGTAACCCTCATCCCCACGCCTGTATACAGCATGCTTTCTCCCCAGAGAGTTCTGTTATGTGAACAGATTTCATCCTCTCCTTCAGTCTGATGAGTTCTTTTATTTTAAATACAGTAGGTTTGGTTATCTTGAGATTTCTGATTTTAGCATATTGGTCATTTTTGTTCCTGGCATCATCCTTTGTCAGATGTAGTGGCAATAATTCCACGTGCAATTAATTAGCCATAAACAGCATTCTTTTAGCACTACACTTTATTGTAATATTTTTGACACTAAAATAATTATCCAACATGATAAAGGGTTGAGAAATTCTTGTTAGTCGAGAATAGAGAAATAGAAAGGTTCTATATAGCAAAAAAAATTATAATTTTCCCAAAGAGTAAGAATTTGCTGAGTACAATGACTCATGCCTTTAATCTCAGCACTTCGGGAGGCTGAGGCAGGCAGATCGCATGATCCCAGGATTTTGAGACCAGCCTGGGCAACATGGCAAAACCCCGTCTCTACAAAAAGTACAAAACCTAACCAAGTGGGGTGGCACACACCTGTAGTCCCAGCTGCTTGGGAGGCTAAGGTGGGAGGATCACTTGAGCCCAGAGAGGCAGAGGTTGCAGTGAGCTGTAATCATGCCGCTGCACTCCAGCCTGGGTGACAGAGTGAGACCCTGTCTCAAAAAGTAATAATAATAATGAAAATAACAACTTTACTGAGCATAATTTCTATGAATACTCAAAAAGTGGTTCAGTATCCCTAGTCGTAATTATGAATATGCAGTGCCAGTCTTAGAAAAATTATGGAATAGGCAATTAGATCAATACCCTCTACCACTCTATCCCCTCCTACCAAAGAGGGGGTATAAAGGCTGGCACAGTCTTATTCTTAACACGGGCACTGATTTCTACCTAGTTATACACACACACACACGTGTACACAATTGATTCCCACAATTTCATCCTTAGCAACTTTTTCCTTTCATTCAACATTACGCTTTCTCTGCACCCTCTTTTAGAAGGGACATGAGGTCCCTTACACGTTAATGTGCAGTTCCCTGGATCATATCACCCTAGTGACAGTGGAGGGGCATGGATGACTGGGACAAGAAAAGGGGAAAAGGTGACACAGAGAAACAAAAGTCAGACTAACGTTGGAGAGGCGTGAACCTTTCTGCTTTGCCACTTAATAATTTGGTTTCACTTAGGCTTCACTGACCAAGGTCTGACAAAGTGTGAAGTGCGATTAAAGGGATCTTTCTGCTTAATAGAATTTCAGACCAGTTAGTGCCTCCTGCTTTGTGCTTCGGCAACAAAGAGCTACTTGATTTTTTGCCAGGGAGATTGAGATATTTCTTCTGAATATGTAATAATGATACGAGATTTTGTAATGTTCAGAACAGAATCTAAAATTCAAATACATGATCTATAGTGGGTTTTTATGTTCCCCTTACCAACTTACTCATCACTCATACAAAGCTGAGTAGTCTTATAAGAGCTTATGTATTTTTTCCTTCATTTCCTGGGAGTCAGTGCATTAGAAACTGTCAAAAAATTGATGAGCTTTCGGGTCCACTAATTCATTCCTTGGAAGTTACACGAATATGCCCTCTTATTCTAGGAGACACAATTTGAGGTTGCTGCAGTCTCACCATTTAAGAAATACTGTTCCTTCCCTCTAGGAAAGTGTCCAAGTAACTGGATTTATGTCTTTTAACTCAGGGCTTATTGTTCAGTATTCAAATGACAATGGGATACTCTGGCATTTGCTTCGAGAGTTGGACTTCATGTCCTTCCTGGAACCACAGATCATTTCCATTGACCTGCCACAGGAGGCGAAGACACCTGCAACAGCGTTTCGGTGGTGGCAGCCGCAACATGGTAACTTACTGCTCACTCCAGCTTTCTGGTAGCTTTTAGGTCATGCAGTATCCATACCCACCTTGCACTGTGTGTTTCTTAATTTGCTCTCAGTTTCTAGACAATTTGATTTAAAATCACCGTCATGAAGATATTCATATTGCTATGTAACAAGCCTTCTCTAACCGCCTTTGTTCATCTGATTGCAGGGAAGCATTCAGCCCAGTGGGCTTTGGATGATGTTCTTATAGGAATGAATGACAGCTCTCAAACTGGATTTCAAGACAAATTTGATGGCTCCATAGATCTGCAAGCCAACTGGTATCGAATCCAAGGAGGTCAAGTTGATATTGACTGTCTCTCCATGGATACTGCTCTGATATTCACTGAAAACATAGGTATATATTATCACTAAATAAAAGGAGAATATTTGATTAACTAGAGGACTAAATTAACTAAAACTCAGGAGGAAACTTTCTAATGCAAAACTGTGCCTAATTACCCATGCTGAGGGTGGCTCTCAGGGAAAAAAAGGAAGTTTTATTGTCCTAAGACAACTTGGTGATCCTAGTGATGGTTTTTGTTGGAACTGTCTTTCACAGAACGTGAATGATATGAGTAAGGTTTCTTAAAAAAGAGCAAAAAAAAATCAATGAGAAGACATTCCTATGTTTCATACCTTGTAGACTTAAGACTCTATGTTTAAAAAAAGATAGATGTTTGAAGTGATAGATATCCCAATTACCCTGACTTGATCATTGCATATTGTATAAATGTATCAAAATGTCACATGTAACCACAAAAATATATGCAACTGTAATATATCAGTATTTTAAAGATACTATGTTAGCCCTTTCCAAGGTGGTAATGCTTTTCAAATTAGCAGCCTTCCATATTTCAAAATCTGTGGTAACCAAATAAAAACAGAAAACATAAGAAGAAAAGTCAAAGCACATATGGGGCATTAAAGATACACCGTGATTTTTGTTTGCTATTGAAAATGTTTATTATAAAGCATAAACACCAAATAAGAAAATGACACACATGTATGCTATCATCGACTTTTTTTTTTTTTTTTTTTTTTCAGGAAAACCTCGTTATGCTGAGACCTGGGATTTTCATGTGTCAGCATCTACCTTTCTGCAGTTTGAAATGAGCATGGGCTGTAGCAAGCCCTTCAGCAGCTCCCACAGCGTACAGCTCCAGTATTCTCTGAACAATGGCAAGGACTGGCATCTTGTCACTGAAGAGTGTGTTCCTCCAACCATTGGCTGTCTGCACTACACGGAAAGTTCAATTTACACCTCGGAAAGATTCCAGAATTGGAAGCGGATCACTGTCTACCTTCCACTCTCCACCATGTGAGAATTGTCATTTGGCTACATACCAGAACGCTGGGTGCCTGTCACTTAATTTGAAAATAATTGTGATTCGGCCTAGGTATTCTATTATTCTTTCATGATAATTATGCATGGAAGTGCCAGGAAGAAAAAAAGTGCAGGGTGCTTTGCGTTGCAAGTTTTAAATGTGGCTAGAGAGCACCAAAAGTTTTATGAGGCTGAGCTTTTCTGTTTTTTGCTAACATAAAGGCTGCCCACCAGATTCCATTTTTAAACTTGTAAAAATAAGTCTCTGCCCATAAACCAGACTGATACTTATTCACACTAAGCAGTATGTGAAATTACCACATATTGGAGAGTATCCTTAGTTTTTTTTCATCTCAGTACCACAATATGAACAAAAGGTTGGTTCCTTTGGAATGCTCATATTATTTTGCATCTGTCTTCCCTTCCCCGGCATTTCAGATCACATTCAAGAGTTGTGCTGACTTACAGCAGGCTCCCACTTTTGTGGCGTAGGCATTTGGATCATTGGAGGATGTTTCTAGGAACTAACGGGTACTATGGTGACTGATGACCTCCTGGGACTGCACCCCCCAAGATCTTTTCCTCTCCCTTCCTGTGCTCTGTTCTGAATGGCAGGTTGCATTTCCCAGCCTCCTACATCTGCTGTCAGACACTGGCAGGAGAAAGGAGGGGAGAAATAAGGGATAAATCAGGGTGTTCCTCCCCGTTGTTTCTGCCTCAACTGCATCTTGGCCAACTTCTGTGGCTCTAGCTCCCCTGGGTGGCCCTCCAGGTGACCCTGGTCCCTGGGCACCAGCAGCAACACTTCCTCCCTGTGTCCCTCCAGTCTTAGACTCATAGTAAGTGGCCTCCTGACTTTGCTAAACTCTGGTTTCCTCACTGCTTCTACTGGCTTCTCTGCTCTGCCACTTTCTATACATCCAATTCCTTGCATTAATTTCTTTCTGTGTTAAGAATTTATAGTGGTTTCTGTTTTCCTGGTGCAAACCTGATCCAGACATGTACAACCAAGTGGCAAGGGAAAATTCAGGAAGCCAAAACATTTTAGTATTTAGCCTAAAATAGTTTCCTATGACTGCTAAAGCTTTAAATAGTGCTTACTTGTAGCTCATTAACTCATTTTTTTTTAATTCAACAAACACTTATTGAATATCTACAGTGTTTTAAGCACTCTGGTACTAAATGAATAAGCTGATGCCGGGATCCAAATATATTAAAGTCATGCATCACTTAACGATGGTGATACATCTGAGAAATGCATTGTTAGGCAATTCCATTGTTGTGTGAATATCATAGAGTGAACTTACATAAACCTTCATAGTTTAGCCCATTACACACCTATGCTGTATGATCTAGCCTATTGCTCCTCAGCTACAAAGTTGTACAGCATTTTACTATACTAAATACTGTAAGCAATTGTAACATAATTCCAAGTATTTATATATCTAAACATGGGAAAGGTACAATAAAAATATGGTATAAAAGATTAAAAACTGGTACACTTGTATAGGGTATTTCCCATAAACAGAGCTTACAGGACTGGAAGTTGCTCTGGGTGAGTCAGTGAGTGAGTGGTGAGTGAATGTGAAGGCCTAGAATATTCCTGTACACTACTATGGACTTCATAAACACTATGCACTTAGGGTCCACTACGTTTAAAAACAGAATATTTTTCTTTCTTCAATAATAAATTCACCTTACTATAACTTTTTCATTTTATAAACTTTTTTAAAACTTTTAGACTCTTTTGTGATAATACTTAGCTTAAAACACAAGCACGTTGTACATCTGTACAAAAATGTTTTCTTTCTATCTTTATTCTATAAGCTTTTAATATTTTGAGAACTTTAACGTTTAAAACTTCTTTCTTAAAAACTAAGACACAAAAACACACATTATTAGCCTTGGCATACACAAGGTCAGAATCATCAAGATGTCAATCGACAATAAGAATTTTTTTCAGCTCCATTATAATCTTATGAGACCACTGTCATAAACGCAGTCCATCATCGACAGAAACGTCGTTACACAGCACATCACTGTATTTAGGATAACAAATCTCTAAGCAGCTATTTATGCTATAAGATGATACCAGAGGAAGTACTCAGAGATATTATCGAAACACAGGAGGATACTACCTAACTCATTTGGGGAGAACTGGAGGGAGCTTTCTAAAGGAGTTGATGTCTCAGCTGACTCTGAGTAGGGCTTATCCAGGAGAAGAGGGGAGCGAGAGGGCATTTGTACTGGCGTAAGCCAAAACAAAATCCAGGAAGCCAGAAAAAGCATGAGTGGATGGGGAAATTCAAGTGTTCAGTGTTGCCAGAATATAATTGCAAGGTAAGAAGTAGGAGGTCTGGAGCCAGGAAAGAGGGCAGACAATGGAGGAGCCATGTATGTCATCATAAATAGTTTGGTCTTGACAGTGCACGTGTTGGGGAACCACTGACGGGTGTTAAACAGTGG
Source organism: Trachypithecus francoisi (assembly GCF_009764315.1). NCBI lineage: Eukaryota > Metazoa > Chordata > Mammalia > Primates > Cercopithecidae > Trachypithecus > Trachypithecus francoisi. The sequence goes on from NW_022681469.1 coordinate 56,173,997, forward strand.
TGCTGTGATGAGGTTTCCATGTTAAAGCCACCATGCCGACAGCTGTGTCACATCCTTGGAGAACTTGTGTAGGAGAAACAGTACTACTTAGAATGGTGCTGCTGAAATTCTACTTCAAGTAGACTGTGTTCCACGTTCCACATAATAGACACACACACTTCTATGCAAACTTTTCCTAAGTCAGGGACTGTTACTGTTGTTTGGTAAGTCTGCATCTCTTTCTGGATAAAGCAGTCTTGTGACCCAAGATACTCCAAGTAACAGACTGCAAATAAATAGAAAATATGAGAATGCATCACATCGTTCTAGACCTCAGCTTTAGAAAGCCAGAACCTTGAGAACCAAAGTAGAGTGCAGAAGTATCAAGGGCTTCCATTTACTCTCAGAAACCATTCCGGGACAGTAAAATAGAGACCTCACTGCCAGAATTTTGTAAGACTCCAACTTTTCCTCATATTTATCACCTTCAGTCCCTCCCAGTACTGAATAGCAATAAGAGTCTGAAAGCAAAAACTGAAATTCTGCATGTATTTCAAAAACAAAACAAGTGGATATTTCAAAATAACTTTTCCATTTCACACATGTGTTTGTAGACTCTTACATGAGAAAAAAAAAGTGAAATATATAAATAACATGCTTTCTACTCTCCTATTGATAAGTCAAGAGAAAACAGCATTTCCTACTACCTAGTAGGAAGATGAAGTGCGTCAAGGAAGAGACAGCTGGACTCTGGAGGAAGGCACTTTAAAGAGAAAAGGGAATTTAAATAAATGTCCTTGTGTTTTCAAGGTTGCTCGTCAAACCAATGGTGTGTTTTCTTTGGTTAGTTCTCCCAGGACCCGGTTCAGATGGATTCAGGCCAACTACAGTGTGGGGGCTGATTCCTGGGCGATTGATAATGTTGTACTGGCCTCAGGGTGCCCTTGGATGTGCTCAGGACGAGGGATTTGTGATGCTGGACGCTGTGTGTAAGTTAATAAAACTGGCAGTTTCTTTCTTTGCAACGCAAAAATAAATATGGCTCTTTGAACGCGTGACAAATGTCTTTTCTCCACTCCCTCTCTTTCCTAGGTGTGACCGGGGCTTTGGTGGACCCTATTGTGTTCCTGTTGTTCCTCTGCCCTCGATTCTTAAAGACGATTTCAATGGGAACTTGCATCCTGACCTTTGGCCTGAAGTGTATGGTGCAGAGAGGGGGAATCTGAATGGTGAAACCATCAAATCTGGCACATCTCTAATTTTCAAAGGGGTCAGATACAGATAAGATTCTCCTTCCCAACATTACTACTAACATTGTCTTCTTCAGTCACTGCTCAACACAAATGCATTTCTGAATCTCTTCAAATGACATAATACATAGTTATTGACTTTTAGCCCAAACCCTGTTTCCTCTTCTGAGTGCACTTTTTCATGATCACTTGGGCATAAACTTTTTCCTCTGCTTTGGTGATCAGACCTTCCTTACTTCCTGCTGGAATTATATACATAAATTTATATGTATATAGTTTTTAGAATGTAAATTTCCATAATCTAAGATTTGATGTTACTAAATATTTAACTTGGAATATTTTCTGAATGACTTTATGAACGGTCTGTAGTTTTTCTTTTCTCTTTTTTTCTGCCCATAGAACCATTTGGTGACTTTAAGAAAACCAAATATTTGGCCGGGCGCAGTGGCTCACGCCTGTAATCCCAGCACTTTGGGAGGCCAAGGTGGGCAGATCACGAGGTCAGGAGATGGAGACCATCCTGGCGAACACGGTGAAACCCCGTCTCTACTAAAAATACAAAAAATTAGCCGGACGTGGTGATGGGCACCTGTAGTCCCAACTACTCGGGAGGCTGAGGCAGGAGAATGGCGTGAACCCGGGAGGTGGAGGTTACAGTGGGCCAACGTCGCACCACTGCACTCTAGCCTGGGTGACAGAGTGAGACTCCATCTCAAAAAAAAAAGAAAGAAAAGAAAAGAAAACCAAATATTTAAGTCAAGTAAAATAGCATTCTCAAACATCTTCTTGTATTTCAACCTAGATGTTCGGTTAGAGAGATGTTAAGCAATTGTGTGACACTCTGTGCTAAGCTGGCACATCTTCATATGTGAATACATGCCACACCCATCTCTCTCAGCGTGGGGAAATTGGCTAACCTAGGTGTGCAAATGAAGTATTTGACAAAAACCTGCATGGGTTTCTGTACAACCCTAATGATTAACATCTAACACCTAGAAAATTAGATACCCTGGAACTTTTTCAATTATAGTTAATAGATGCCAGTTATCATCCTTGTGTGAATCCAAATTCTTCTCAAGTTTTGGATGAGAAAGAAAGCAATGCATAGTGCCTGAGAAAGATTTACAAGTCCCTGAGAGTTTTGAGGGACTGAAGAAATTGAGGTGGAACATTTCAGAGTGGAGACTCCTGGTTTTGGGGGCAGCGGGGTTTGTTTTGCTTTGTCTTAACTAAGATGTTAGTTCTCGTTACCACTAGCTCACATCTGACCCATTTGAACCAGCTGACAAGACTAAAAAGCAGAAGTCCTATAACTTTTTGTGATTGACAGATCTTTATCTGATAAATTTTTAAGTGGTAGAATTAACCTAGTCTTTTGATCCTCTAAACAAGAAAGATGCATAGTGTTTTGTATTTTCCCTTTAGCCATCCAAATGCAAGAGCAGCCAAGCATTCTATGTGTTAGACATATTATCTATCAGCTCTGCAAGATGTAGAGAGGACTCAGCATGTGCCATTCAGTAGGTTGCAGTTTGACCTAGAAAGTCATTCTTTCGCGAAAAAGGATATGATAGTCTCTTTAATGTTTACAGATTCGGGAATACTATCTACTATTAAAATAGCTTGTTTGTTACAAAAGAATTTCTCACATTTAGCACAAATGGATCACTGAACCTGAAAAAGGATGAGAAAAGAAACACATCTGTGTGAACTAGAATATATGTGGCAGCAGAGTTTGACAGTGCTGCTGTATAAATATCAATACAAAATGCTAACCTATAAACAAATATTGCAAACATAAAAGAAAGATACTTTCAGTTTACAAATCATGCCCACTTTCAATAAAATTGCTTCTACAAAATACAGTGTAAAATAGGTCCCTTTATGAGTGGCTTGCATTGATGCATGGGAACAATTTTATACTTGCATTCCATAATCAAGGGGAAAGAGTAATCGTATTTCTATATTTCAATGTTAGCAAGGGATATTTATTACCTGAATCTATCAACTATCTACCTCAAAGCTTTTTCATTACAATCTGAAGAAGGGACCTTTCCTCTGAACCTCAACTTCTGCATAGCATTGAGCTCTAAAAGAATCCAACACTTAGCCAGGCACAGTGGTGCACATCTCTAGTCCCAGCTACGGGGGGCTGAGGTGGGAGGATCATTTGAGGCCAGGAGTTCAAGTCTCTAGGGAGCTATGATAACATTTATAAATAGCCACTGGGAAAGAGAGCAAGACTCTGTCTCTTAAAAAAAAAAACAAAATCCAAGGCTTTATGCAAGTGTATAAGGAAGAGGGTAAAGACATGAAGAAATGAAGAAGACGCATGGATTAGGTATCATGGACTCAGCAGAGCAGTGAATTACTAGGCATGAAAAAAAACAAATACTAGAAATATAAGGCTTTTACATGGCAACCTGTTCTGGAAGTATGAATCTGTGCTTTGTGAAGTTATGAGATAGGTTAAATGCAGTTGCTTTTTCATTACAACATCAAATAATTTTCAAATTCTACATTTGGCATTATCTGGATATTTTTCTCCCCAAACCAAAAGATAGTTTAATAAAGAAAACACTGGTATCTTATAAAGGATACACATTTTAGAATCTGACATATCTGGGTTCAAATCCTACCATCACCACTTACAAACTATGTAATCTTGAGAAAGTTACTTTCCCTCCCTGAGTTTTAGTTTGCTTATCTGCAGCATGAGAATAACATTTTTCTCTTAGTAGTGCTAGGTGCTTTAAATGAGTAAAGTGTCTATCTTAGCACCCAGCGTGTATAGGCACTCAACATATGGTTGCTATTGTGGAATTTGCTCTGCTTACATTTTTTTCAGCTATTGAGCAATGTGATCTATAATATATATGATGAAGAAGAGGAAAAATGTTCTCTTTTAGCTAAAATTACATTTGGCATTTGTTAGTTGATGAGAAATCAGTTGACAGTGTCCACTTATTATCACACAGCCATACATCCATAGAGTCACGTCATTCAGAAGTTGCAGCTGAAAAACTAAAAGACCTGTTTGGACCTTATGCTATTTGCATAGTGAAATTCTGTTTTACTGGCTGTCACTGCAATCCTATGTACCCATGAAGAAAAGAACCTTTCAAGTTGTCAATCCTAGGCAACCAGAAATAGTTAAATTAGCAGAAAAAATTATGAAAGCTAATGTGGTCTGTTTCCTTGTTCATTGACTTCTCTGCATGAATGCTTACAGCCTGAGCATCAGGCCTTGCCTTAGTTATGCCTTATTTAACTTGACCCACTCGGGGGTGGTGGTGTGTCTGCCTGAATGAGAGCCCCTGGGGCTATCAGAGTGAGCAAAGGAGTAGTAAGTTCCTAAGACTCCTTGGAACCCTGAGAAGGTTACCTATTAGTTCCCATCTTCCAGCGGGAGCACTTGGCACGTTTTCCATCTGCTTCCTCGTTACTCCTCTCATAACATGCTGTGATCAAAGGAGTCTATTTTTTAAAAAGGCCTGTAGATATGTAATGCTATCATTTTTGCACCGCTTTTTAGAAGAGTCACAGAAAAGTATGATTTAGAGTTGAGACAATGAAACTGTGTCATTCAGGCACAGGATATGAAAGCCATTTAGAGAGGGGAAACAAGGATCATCCCATATTTCCTTTTAAACTAGGCAAAATTTGCTTCTTGATCATGATATGTATTTATTACTTGGCTAATGCAAGTTAGGTGTATAAAATCAAAGGGACACAATTTTGCAAGTGAAAAAAAAGTTGCGTAACATACATGTTTTTATTTTCAGGAAGGAATAAGGATGCTTATTTCAAGAGATCTGGATTGTACAAATACGATGTATGTCCAGTTTTCACTTAGATTTATAGCAAAAGGTAAGTATGAATTCATTATTTTCCTTCAAGAGAATTCTCCCCTGTACAATTCCTTTTCCACAAAGAAATCACAAATTTAAGGCCCATAAGTTTTGTTATATGGAAGAGCTAACATATATTGGTATACATAAATGTTTACAAGTGTTTTTCTTTAATGTAAGTTTATCTTAATATAAGGGGGGGGAAATCTTGATTTTAAATAATTTCAGATAGCTGTAATCCTATTAGTTCTATGGTAGTTAAATTTATCATCATGTCCCTGAGTCTTTCCACCACTACTTTCTAACTAAAAGAAATCTAAAATTTAAAATGTTTAACTTGTGAAAAATGTGGTTTTTCTTTTACAGATAGGAATCCAAAAAAAGCCTATTCTTAGTCATTCTGACTTTTCATATTAACTAAATAATTTTCTTGAACAAATTGATGGTAGATATAATACATATTCAAGTAGTTTTTCTGTTTATATCCTGAGATTTAAATGTTTGACCCTTTGTAAAATCGTGATGCCTGTAGAATCAAAATGTTTTGATGTAATGTTTCCTAAATACAGAAAGATGTCTGTGCATATCTCAGAGAGAAAGAGAGGTATTATTGTGTGCACATCCAAGGTTTGGTGTGTATTTTGAGATATACAGAAAGCCCAACCTGTCATCCCCTTAAGTTGCTTCTGAAGCATTTGGACTATAAAGCCTCCAAGTAAAATAAGTTCACGTATGCATTGATGCCTAAAGATTCAGCTAAGAACATACCATTTCCCCATTTTTATCACAATAGGTTTTACACCTGTGTTATCTTCTTCCTAGGTACCCCAGAGAGATCTCACTCTATCCTATTACAATTCTCCATCAATGGAGGAATCACTTGGCACCTGATGGATGAATTTTACTTTCCTCAAACAACCAATATACTTTTCATCAATGTTCCCTTGCCATACACTGCCCAAACCAATGCTACAAGATTCAGACTCTGGCAACCTTATAATAATGGTAAAAATGCATGTGTTCTCCTGTGATCAAAACTGACAGTGGCATGTTAACACATTTGTTTCTAAGGTGTGGAGGTAGTGTTTGTGAACTGAGCAGCTTAACTGTCCACAGCACACACATTGTACATGCTTCACTTTTGACAAGTGTATTAGTCTGTTTCCATGCTGCTGATAAAGACATACCCAGATTGGGAAGAAAAAGAGGTTTAATTGGACTTACAGTTCCACATGGCTGGGGAGGCCTCAGAATCATGGTGGGAGGTGAAAGGCATGTCTTACATGGTGGCAGCAAGAGAAAATAAGGAAGATGCAAAAGCGGAAACCCCTGATAAACCCATCAGATCTCATCAGACTTACTTGCTACCACGAGAACATTATGGAGGAAACTGCTCTCATGATTCAAATTATCTCCCACTTGGTCCCTTCCACAATACATGGGAATTATGGGAGTACAATTCAAAATGAGATTTGGGTGGGGACACAGAGCCAAACCATATCAACAATTCTCAATAAATATTTAAATATTTAACATATATATGTGTATATAATATCTTCCTATTTGACTGTAGGTTCTCCTGTTATTGTAAATATAGCTGAATTCTGTTACAGAGCTAAAGCTTTTTAAAAACAATCCAGCATTATCATTAGGCACTCATCAATTGTAATGACATTTTTGTTGCTTTTATTTGGGAATACATAGTTCTTCTGAGTGTGGCATTTCATTAGTGAAATAGAACACTATTGCAAAATGCCATGGTGAAGTGAGAGGGACTTAGACCAAGCAGATAGTGCCATAGATAAAATATTCTTATCACATACACTTGCTTCAGTGATAAGTTAAAGTGAATGTATAATTTAATAGCATTTCAAATGGTTACAGAAAATGATTCTACAAATTGGTAATGTTTTATTGCTTCCTATATTTCTATTAACTGCGGATTATAAAGGACCAGACTTTACCAAGCCATGCATATAATCTCCTAAATAAATATGGAGATGCCACATTAAGCAGCAGATTCTTTGCAGAGGTAACACAAAAATGGAAAAGGCAAAGGTTCTCCCATCTCTAAAATTTAACCTATTCCGTTAACAATTAATAAGTTAAAAATAAAACGTAAAACAAAATTTTTAATTTATTGTGAGACATATACATACATCTTGTCACTGGATAAAAGTCCAAAAAAGGAATGTGCCAGGTGTGGTGGCTCACAACTGTAATCCCAACACTTAGGGAGGCCGAGGCAGGTGGATCATCTGAGGTCAGGAGTTCGAGACCAGCCTGGCCAACATGGTGAAACCCCATCTGTACAAAAATACAAAAAAATTAGCTGGGTGTGGTGGCACACACCTGTAATCCCAACTACTCGGGAGTCTGTGGCAGGAGAATCACTTGCACCCAGGAGGCAGAGGTTGGAGTGAGCCAGATAGCACCACTGTACTCCAGCCTGGGTGACAGAGGGATTGCTGCCTTCATACTATGTTTGAAATGCTCACCTAATTTTTTTTTTCATTGATTCCACCAACCACTTTCTAAACAAGAAGAGGAAAGAATGTGACTAAAATTAGAACACTGATAGGATTAGAGATAGAGACCTGTGATTTCATTCAAAGCATCAGGTTTGTTCTACAGGCTCCTGTTTACAGTTCCTTTTTAAAAATGTTCTGTAAGAATTGTACTAAAGTAGAGATCAGTGAAGAAGCAACCTAGGGAATCTTGACGTTTCTGCTTGGCATGGACTTATCACCTTGTTTCAAGGTCAGTCCAAACAGTGCTTTACAAAAGCAGTCTGGCTTTTACCCTTCTTATCTACTCTATAACATATTCCTTAAACACCTGGTCTAAATCACTGAATCAAATCCTATAGCAGTAAAAAGAGTGATTTCCCTCTTTTCCCATATATTCCCACAGTATCTCCAAATCAACATAGAAGACTTGAAAAACATTAAGAAAACATGGAGTATTATTGATCAGAGAATATTTTTCTTCTTTGTTAAATAAACAAATAAATACAATTGTGAATCAGGGCATTCTTTTAATGGCCATAGTCCTTCAGCCTGACTCAAGTATGGGTTGACCCTCTAAAAAGTCATGAATTGCTCCCTGAATAGACTGGTTAGTGTACCTTGGTTCTAAGTCCACTAACTGACCACCCATTCTCACAGATAGCATGTCTCACAGATTCCCCTAAACCACTGAAATAGAACTCAAAACCCACTCTTGCCAGGGGAGGGTTCATAGCACTGCTATTATTTGAAGGACAGCATGCTTTCACGTACATGATATACAAAGCATTATCACAGCTTTCTGAAATTAACAAGGCAGTTCCACGCTACGTCAATTTAATATGGTTGCAAGCTTAATTTTTTCGTGTTTTTTTTTTTTTGTTTTTTTTTTTTTTGAGATAGCATCTTGCTCTGCTGCCCAGGCTGGAGTGCAGTGGTGAGATATTGGCTCACTGCAACTTCCACCTCCCAGGCTCAACCGTCCTCCCCCACAGCCTCCTGAGTAGCTGGGACTACAGGCACACACTGCCACACCCAGCTAATTTGTTGTTTATTTGTTTGTTTTTTTGTGGAGACAGGGTTTTGCCATATTGCCCAGGCTCAGGCAATCCGCCCACCTTGGGCTCCCAAAGTGCTGGGATTACAGGTGTGAGCCACTGCACCTGGCCAGTTTTAATCACTGACAATATACTGTTATGTACTTTAGGGGTTTTTTTTCCCCCTAGAAAGCATATGGATTTGGCGGGTGGGTGGTTTGTGTGGTTCTTTTTTGAGACATGGTCTTGCTCTGTTGCCCAGGCTGGAGTGCCGTGTTATGGTCACAGCTCACTATAACCTCAAACTCCTGGACCCAAGCAGTCCGCCCACCTCAGCCTCTTGAGTAGCTGGGACTACAGGCATGTGCAACCACACCTGGCTAATTTTTTTTATTTTTTGTAGAGATGAGCCCTTACTATGTTGCCCAGGCTGGTCTTGAACTCCTGGGCTCAAAAAATCCTCCTGTAGAAGGCATATGTTTAACTTACTGTTACTGAGTTGCTTTTGTCCTTTGCTTTCTTTCAATGGGCAAAAGTGTTCATTTGATTTTCATCACTGGAAAAACTTGCTTTATCCAAAAATGCCTTAGGTAAAAAAGAAGAAATCTGGATTGTTGATGACTTCATTATCGATGGAAATAATTTAAACAACCCCGTCATGCTCCTGGATACGTTTGACTTTGGGCCCAGAGAAGACAATTGGTTTTTCTATCCTGGTGGTAACATTGGTCTTTATTGTCCGTATTCTTCAAAGGGGGCACCGTAAGTATTTAAGAATCTAAACATAAAACCACTCTTGTATACACATCATGATGAACTTTCGCCTAAATAGGTTCCTGGTTGTTTTCCTGTGTAACAGGGAAGAAGATTCAGCTATGGTGTTTGTTTCCAATGAAGTTGGTGAGCATTCCATTACCACCCGTGACCTCAATGTGAATGAGAACACCATCATACAATTTGAGGTACTTGACTTTGTTCTAGAATAAATGCTTTAAATTTTATATTGAACGGCCGGGCTCGGTGGCTCACGCCTGTAATCCCAGCACTTTGGGAGGCTGAGGTGGGCGGATCATGAAGTCAGGAGATCGAGATCATCCTGGCTAATGCGGTGAAACCCCGTCTCTACTAAAAATACAAAAAATTAGCCGGGCGTGGTGGTGGGTGCCTGTAGTCCCAGCTACTCGGAGGCTGAGGCAGGAGAATGGCGTGAACCCGGGAGGCGGAGCTTGCAGTCAGCCGAGATTGCGCCACTGCACTCCAGCCTGGGCCCAAAGCGAGATTCCGTCTCAAAAAAAAAAAAAAAATTATATTGAACAAAACCTAGGAAAGAGGAGGAAAATCTCAGCTAATTTCATGCATTATAACCTCCCATTTTTGTGTAAGGATGTAAGAGGTTTTGGCATCATCATTTACTTTTATTTATAGAGTCAATTGTCATACTAAGGTTTATTTCTGAATTCTTATCCTTTATGACGTAGTTTCCCCACCTGCTACAATGGGAAGTTGAAATAAATTATTTTAAACATTATAAAAATGAAAAGGCTCATACTATTATTGTATTATATTTCCACACTTTTTATGTGAAACTTAAAATTTCTTAGGGACCAGGTCAATGTAACTATAGTCTATGCCATGCTAGTATATTTATATAATATTTATCATGATGTTATTAACTTTACAGATAATACTACACTGTTTTATAACTTCAAATATATTTGCTCTGTGTATTTTATTAATATTTATGCACTCCTTATATTTGTCAAGAGAGCAAATTAATAATTAACATAAAAGTATTTACATATTTCAAAAGCTTAGATAAAATCAGCAGAACCAAAGGTACATTATACCGGTGTTTTAGAATATTAACTTTTCAGAATATTTTTTCCATAGTTGATAAAAGATGACATCGTTAGCCCATTTAAGAGTTCCATTATCAGCCAGGCGTGGTGGCTCCCACCTGTAATCCCAGGACTTTGGGAGACCAAGGCGGGCAGATCATGAGGTCAGGGGTTCAAGACCAGCCTGACCAACATGGTGAAACCCTGTCTCTACTAAAAAATACAAAAATTAGCTGGGTGTGGTGGTGCACACCTGTAATCCCAGCTACTCAGGAGGCTGAGGCAGGGGCATTGCTTGAACCCGGGAGGTGAAGGTTGCAGTGAGCCGAGATTGCGCCACTACACTCCAGCCTGGGTGACAAATGAGACTCCATCTCCAAAAAAAAAAAGAATTCAGGTAGAAACAAGTGCCTATAGTCGAAAGTTTATCAAATGTCAATAGTTTACTCATTAGAAGGTAAAAGGTATGTAAGTTCACATACCTACACACACATAATATGTATAGTATATATTTATTGATATATAACTATAGATGGTTATATGTAACTATATATATCAATAACTGGTTGCTATGCTTTGATGGCATGATAGTAAGAAAATGTTAATCTCCATTGGAAAGGGGACATTTTCATAGAAAGAATTGCATGCATTTATTTAATTTAATGCACTTGAAAGCGTGGAAAAAGGAAGGGAGTGGTTGTTTCCCTAATGGCTAAAAAGGTCTTTACATAAAGACAGAATACACGGGTGGATACCAGGGCAGGGAGGGTAAGGATGTGGGAAGAAGTAGGTGAAAGGAGACAAGCTTGCAGTTATGTAGGATGAATACGTCTAGAGATCCAATGTGCAGCATGAAGACCATAGCTAATTATATAATATCGTATGCTGAAAACGTGTTAAGAGAACAGATTTTAGGTGCGCTTACCACACACACAAAAGGTAACTATGGAAGGTGAGAGATAGGTTAATTCGCTGGGCCGTAGTAATTATTTCACTTTGTATATTATATCAAAACAGGATGGGTATACCTTAAGTATATATAATTTTAAAAAGATCTTTCCCTGTGCCAGGGAAATGATGACAATGATTGTATTCTCTTTTGGTATCAAATATGCATTGAAGATTCATGTGTAAAACTCTTGGGATTATTTGGAAGGTGTCACAAGAAGGAAAATAGAAGGTATCCTACCTAGTAGATGGGACAGGGGAAGCTAACGGGGTTAGGGAAACAGTCTTTTCACTGTGATGTGCTTGGGTTGGCTAGGAAAATGGGCCAAAGGTAAAATTTGGAATTGTCCCAGCCTCTGCCTTATCCACTTCCTGCTTTTTATAAAATGAAGGAAAATAAATTTTTCATGAGGCCCTTTGAGATTCTTTATGAAAAATTATAATTTAAAGGTAATATACAATATGACTCAGTTAGGCAAAACATAATTTTATAATGTTAAATATTTCAACAAGACAGTTCCCAGGAAAATGGACCCTAGAAAATAATGAAGTGGTGAATCATGTCAAGGCTTGTTGCTCCGAGGTAATTTGTATCGTTTTTTCTTCATCCCAAGATCAATGTCGGCTGCTCCACTGATAGCTCATCCGCAGATCCAGTGAGACTGGAATTTTCAAGGGACTTCGGGGCGACCTGGCACCTGCTGCTGCCCCTCTGCTACCACAGCAGCAGCCACGTCAGCTCCTTATGCTCCACGGAGCACCACCCCAGCAGCACCTACTACGCGGGAACCATGCAGGGCTGGAGGAGGGAGGTCGTGCACTTTGGGAAGCTGCACCTTTGTGGGTGAGGACCCGCTGCTTGCCGCCACATTTGTTTCTCCTTTGACAGTTTATTCCTGAAGTCGTCATTCACTTGCCACTTTATCACGGGGAAATTTCTACCTGACATTTCTTCCTCAGTTCTCCAGGAAGCAGATCAGTGGCTATTTAAAATGTAGGACACTGAGCTGACATAACTACTAATTTCTAGTTTGAAGGTAGATTTTAACAGCATACCGTGGACTGCACCCTGTAGTGGGGTTCATATCCTTGTGAATGTCTCTTAGATCAGTTAGAATGCAACAAAAATAGGGTTTTCCCCTAATACTATGACGTTCCTCTGCCTACTCCCACCTCACAATATAAATGCAGCTAGAATATTACGACTTTCAAACATCTGCCTATGTGTCTCATGCAGGGAGAGTGTACGTAGGGAGCATAGAAGCCAACAGAATATTCCTGGTGTCTCATTAAAAAAAAAAAAAAAAAAGAAAAGAAAAAAAGTTAGCACATTGCCCCCAGGCATCTCTACTTTTCCAACCTCTCTGAGCATTCTTGTTACATATATTTGACTCTTCTGCTGAAAAGCGACTTAGAGATAAAGGACTTCACCCCCAATAGAAATGAAATGAAAAGTATGTTTCAAAAAATAAAACTAATAATAAAAGTGAACAAAGAGAGGAAGTCAACAAAGCAGTCTGCCTCCAAATTTCTGTCTTTTCTCTCAGAATAAAGAAAGTTTTCTTTCAGAGTATGTCAAAAAAGAATTACTAATATCATACATTCAAGATGGAAATAGATTTATATTCCTGATGTGAAACTGAGCATAATTAGAAGTCTTGAGTCTTCAAACAAGACTACTAATACCTAGTACTTTTCCAAAAGGGTGAAAGTGAATTTTTTAAAGTCTGCATCTCTTTGAACATAAATCTATCCACTCCTTATTATATCATCAGCATAACTGTTATAAATTGGTTGCTAAGGACTTTAATATTTTGGGTTGTTGAATATATCATTTACTAATCCTTGTGATTATGCCAGGATATGATTCTAATAGGAAATCCAACTATCTATCTTTTTAAAAACAAGCATTACTAAGCAAAATGTCTTCAAAGTTCTTTAGAACTGATAGCCAGAGGAGGCAAAGAGTGTCTCGGGAGATTATAGGAATAGATGGAGCTAATGACACAGCCAGCACAACCAGAAAGCTACCATTGGTTGTGGGGAGCTTGTCTTTAGAAGAATCTGACAGGGGAAAATAAGCCAGGAAAAAGTTTTTATTCAAAATGGTTGTATTACTTAAGATCGTATGTTGCAAGAAATATAAAGAGGCTTACCAAAAAGGTGAAAGAACTTATTGGAAAGATACTGGGGAATTTCATGGACTTCGCTCAGAGAGTGTGGGGGACTTAGCAACAGAAGTTTATGATCCTTGTTTTTATGGTGCTCACTTTAACATCACTCGGCAAACCAGAGCTTTCATTGCCTGGAGCTCTTAATTCCAAATTTCCAAATCTGAACCTATCAGCTGTAGCCTGAAAGCCAAGTGTTCCAAGAGAAGCATAGCTGTTGAAAGACCATGCCTATGAGCAGGACAGGCAAGGGAAAGGCCTAGATAGCTTAGGCACTGCTGTGGTCTGAATTTTTGTTGAAATTCACATGTCTCAACTCATTCGCCTGAAGGTAATGGAATAAGGAGATGGGGCATTTTAGGGGGCGATTAGTTCATGAAAGTGGAGCCCTCATGATTGGCATCAGTGCCCTTATAAAAGAGACCCCAGTAGACTGCCTTGCCTCTTCCACCATGTAAGGACCCAGCAGGAAGGCACCATCCATAAACCACAAGTGAGCCCTCAGCAGACACTGATGTGCTGGCTCCTTGATCTTGGACTTCCCAGCCTCCAGAAGTGTGAGAAATAAATTTCTGTTATTTATAAGCCACCCGATTTATGGTGTTTTGTTACAGCAGCCTGAATGGAGTAAGACAGGCTCCTAGACACAGAGCAGTCTGCCGAACTCCCTCACAGTATTATGGAAAAACACAAGGTTTTCTGTTTAATGGACCTCTAATTTCCTCCAATTATCCAGCTAAGAATTAGATTAAATAGAAAACCACCCTAAAGGTAGATTGTAGGTTATGATTTTAGGTTGTTTTGCCAACTGAGACTTGCTTCAGCAAGTTCTCACGTGGAAAAATCCCATCTAAAGGTGGATGAAATAAGATGGCAAAGATCTGCCAGTCAGAGGCACTGAGTGAAGATGCTCATGCCAGGGGAGTGCTCCAGCATCACAGAGACCACCTCGCTCAGTGTTGGTAATGCCCACTGTGCTGTGCTTCCACGTAAGGCATGACAATATAATTTGGAAATATGAACAAGAGAATTGCAGACATCTATATTTTCACCCACTGGTACAAAGCCACTTACAAAACACAATACTATAATAGTGTACAGAATCTAGACTGTCACATTATTTGCATTCCATGTCATTTTTATTTCTATGAAAAGAAAGTAAATGTATCAAGGAGGCATGCATGCCTGTTTTCAGAATGGTATAAACCCACCTTTCAAACTGCCTTCAACCATTTCTGTGAGGAGAAAACTTTGCCTTAGGGTGTTGTCTAGTCCTTGTTTCAGGAAAAGAATTAGCAGTCTTCTTAAACCCATGCAGGCATGAATGGCTGGAAGGCAAAAGTTAAATTTTCTCCAACTCAGTGAACCATCCATTGATTGGTATTCAACATGGTACATAGTAATGGCACAAGTGCTGGATGCTAAAAAAATATATATATATATATACACACAAAAATCCATGTTTAAAATACTTTTTTCTGTGCATTTGTTGGACACTAGATACACACAAAAAGTGTATTAAATGTTCTCAGGTGCAAAATAGTCAAATTTTGTTACCTCTACCTATATAGTCCATTTACATGCAAAGAATAACTATGAGCTTTCATCTAATTTTATTCGTATCACCTTGGTGTCCTTTTAGAGTCCTTTTGTCTTTAAAAGTTCCTAATTGTTTTTGCTTTATGCAGCTTCATAATGAGTCAACCAGAACCCCTATTTAATGAAAGCAATGTTGTGTGCTTGAAATTTTAAGTTTATGTTTAAAAAACAGATCCTTCTGAATACGACTGGCTTAGGAGAACAGATGTTGACATTCACCAAGGAGGGTGGCAGTGAGAAATTTTCAAAATAAGATTTCAGCAGAAGGGAACCACAGTGAAACCAGACCCTTCAGTCCATTTATCATAGTGCTTGCAGTTTCTGTGTCAAGGCAGGTGAACAATAATAAATATCCAACTAAGGTGGTTCATTTGTATTCAGAACATTTGAATAAATAAGTTCATAAACATCCTTGTAGGCTTTTGTTCAAAGGAAAACTCCAGCCATTTCCCTCAGCTCAGCAGTCTGAAAGTTCAAAAGGTAAGAAATGCTTCTTGCCAAGACTAAACTCTAACAAGTATTTGAAAATAAAGTTTAATTATGGACTGGCATTTTGGAGGCAGCTTAATATAGTTGGAGTTTGGGACTGGGTGTGGTGGCTCACACCTGTAATCCCAGCACTTTGAGAGGCCAAGGCGGCCAGATCACTTGAGGTCAGAAGTTTGAGACCAGCCTGGCTAACATGGTGAAACCTCGTTTCTGCTAAAAATACAAAAAGTAGCCAGGCGTGGTGACGGGTGCCTGTAATACCAGCTATTCGGGAGGCTGAGGCAGAAGAATTGCTTGAACCCTGGAGGTGGAGGTTGCAGTGAGCCAAGATCGTGCCACTGCACTCCAGCTTGGGCGACAGAGCAAGATGAAACAATGAAATTAGGGTTAAATATATGTAGGAACTTTAATCTGTCTGCTTTACTATCCACTAAATTTTAGGAGCCTAACAAACGTATTTTTCCCCCACTACCCATCCTTAACCCTGGTATTTAACTTCTAATTTCTGTTTCTCAAACAGAAAACTATTCAGAATTTAGTTGCTATGATAACTGAAAATTGAGAAGATTCACAGGGCACAAAAATAAATGCACATGTCATCTCTGAATCCTGCTACTCTAAAATAAATCTATCTTCTTTGAACGGAGTTTTATACATGATAAAATACATTAAAATATTTCTGGACAGCTGCCTAAATATGTAGATTATTTCTAAGGAGCTAACATCAGCAACATGATAGGACAATTGAAAAGGAAAATTATTTTGGACTTAAAAAGAAGTTAAGAAATAAAAGAATCTAAAAATACATCAGATTTTGCCACTTTTTATCTTTAAAAATAATATTTTGGGGCTGTTTCTGATCAGATAAAATCCAAAAAAACCTTAGTTTGGCTCATAAGGACTTTCACAACAAATGAGGTACAACAAAAGGTTTACTGAGCAGGTACTACGCATGAACACTATATGGTTGCCTTAAAAAGGTACAAAAAAAGAAAGAGACATGGACATTGGCCTCTACGAGCTCACAGCCAGTAGAGGAAATAGACACACTTTTAAATAACTCCAGCTGTGATAACTATAATAATGGAAATTCCATTAAAATTATGAAAGAGAAAGTAAGATAGAAAAATGTAAAAGATTAGTCATTTACCATAAGGTCCATCAATTTCACTACCCTTCTACCTAAAAGAATTGAAAACATATATAGCATCACTATTCACAATAGCCAAAAAAATGGAAACAACCAAATGTCCACCAACTAATGAATGGGTAAATAAAGCTAGTATATCCATACAATGGAATATTGTTCAGTAATAAAAGGCATGAAATTCTGATACTTGCTACACCGTGAATGAACTTGAAAACATTACGCTAAGTGAATGAAGTCAGACACAAAAGGTCATATATTCTATCTTTCCATTTATATGAAATATCCAGAATAGGTAAATCCATAGAGACAGAAATGATTGGTGGTTGTCAGTTGTCAGGGAGGGAGAGATGGGGAAAACTGTTTAACGGGTATGGGGTTTCCTTTTGGGGTGATAAAAATGTCTTGAAGCTACAAAGAGGTGATGGTTGGACAACACTATCAATGTGCTAAATGCCACTGATGTGTACACTTTAAATGGTTAATGGTTAATTTTATGTTGTGTGAATTTTACCTGTTTTTTTTTTTTTTTTTTAAAGATTAGTTATACAGAGTGTATTAAACAGACAGTAGGGGCCGGGTGTGATGGCTTACACTTGTAATCCCAGCACTTTGGGAGGTCGAAGTAGGTGGATAGCCTGAGGTCAGGAGTTGGAGAACAGCCTGGCCAACATGGTGAAACCCCATCTATACTAAAAATACAAAAATTAGCCAGGTGTAGTGGCGGGCACCTGTAATCCCAGCCACTCAGGAGGCTGAGGCAGGAGAATCGCTTGAACCCAGGAGATGGAGGTTGCAGTGAGCCAAGATTGCACCACTGCACTCCAGCCTGGGTGACAGAGTGAGACTCTGTCTCAAAAAAAAAAAAAAAAGAAGATAGTAGGGATGGAGAAATCTTCACCAAGGAGGTCAATATTAAAAAAGATGGGAAGATTAAGTGAAATGTTGACATTCTGATAGGATTGGGAAAAGCTTACAAGAAACAAGAACTTGATTGGAAAAATCCTGGAGATTGAGGAATGGAGTTTTGTTCCTGAAACGGCAAATGTTTTCTCTTTCTTGGGTGTTGAGCATAGGTAGAAGCTTCCCATTGTTCATTGATCAGATGTGCTTACTTTGAAGGTATATTGTTCTGTCGATTAGCTTTTGAAAGACTTGTACCTCTTTTCCAGATCTGTCCGTTTCAGATGGTACCAGGGATTTTACCCTGCTGGCTCTCAGCCAGTGACATGGGCCATTGATAATGTCTACATCGGTCCCCAATGTGAGGAGATGTGTAATGGACAGGGGAGCTGTATCAATGGAACCAAATGTATATGTGACCCTGGCTACTCAGGTCCAACCTGTAAAATAAGCACCAAAAATCCTGATTTTCTCAAAGATGATTTCGAAGGTAGTCTTTTCTTACAAATTCTATGTAGTCTTGTGAAAGAACTTATACGTTAAACACAATTTTTGGTAGATAACTAATACTGCATTAAGTTTAATTCTAATATCTCATTATTATTTCAATTGTGAACATCCAAGAATTCATTTAGTTCTGAATTTATAGGGTTCCATTTTGAAAACAGTGGTCAGTGAGTGAAATACTGATACATGCTATAAGATCTTTATTGAGAAAAACTAAGGCTGTGTTCACCATTTTTTCTACCACATGTCATTTCTGACTAGTGACAATTTTAGAAAATATCTATAGAGAGTTAATCTTGGATGAAAGTGTTTCCAGAAATATAAGTTCCTGTTATTGCTTTACCACAAACTGCTTAAATAGCCTCTCATCACTTTCCGTAGTTTAGTTTTACAGCTAGACTTCAGTATCATTATGTATGAAGACAGTGTTACAACATAGTAAAATGCATGTAATGTAATGATTAGAAAAAAGCATTTAAATTATATATGCACTTTTATCAAACTGTGGAAAAAATCTCCATAAAAGAAAGTCTTAAATATAACAGCTATCTATATTAGGGTAATGGGATTAAAAGATTTTCTTTTGGCCTGGTGCAGTGGCTCACGCCTGTAATCCCAGCACTTTGGGAGGCTGAGATGGGTGGATCACGAGGTCAGGAATTCGAGACCAGCCTGGACAACATGGTGAAACCCCATCTCTACTAAAAATACAAAAAAAGCCGGGCAGGCTGGTGGGCACTTGTAATCCCAGCTACTTGGGAGGTGATTCGCTTGAACCTGAGAGGCAGAGTGCAGTGAGCCGAGATCGCACCACTGCACTCTAGCCTGGGCGACAGAGCGAGACTCCATCTCAAAAAACAAACAAAAAAGATTTTCTTTCTTTTTGCTGAGTTTTTGTAAAATTGTTATATTTATGGTTTTACAATACATTTTAAAACTAGATCTAAGTAGATCCATACAGTGGAACATCACTCAGCCATAAAAACAAATGAAACACTGATACATGCCACAACATAGATGAAACTCAAAAACATGTTAAATGAAAGAAGCCAGACACAAAAGGCCACATATTATATCAATCTGTCTTTATGAAATATTCAGAATAAGTTAATTCATAAAGACAGAAAGCAGATTAGCATTTGCCAGGGCTGGAGGAGGGGGAAATGAGGGGACAGAGACAGTTTAACGGGCACAGGGTTTCCTTTCAGTCTCATGAAAAAGTTCCGGAACTAGGTAGTAGTGATGACTGCACAACAGAGTGTATCAACTAAATGCCACTGAACTGTTTACTTTGAAATGGTTAAATTGGTAAATCTTATGTGATGTGTATTTTACCTAAACTAAATTGGAGTATCTGAACAGATTTAAGAGCTGGTTTTTAAAGATGTTATTTCATATTTTATATTATTTTATTAATTATTTATTTATTGAGATGGAGTTTAGATCTTTCACCCAGACTGGAGTGAAGTGGCTCAATCTCAGCTCACTGCACCTCCCGGGTTCAAGCAATTCTCCTGCCTCAGCTTCCTGAGTAGCTGAGATTACAGGCGCCCGCCACCACACCTAGCTAATTTTTGTAGTTTTAGTAGAGACAGGGTTTTGCCATGTTGGCCGGACTGGTCTCGAACCCCTGACCTCAGGTGATCCACCCACCTCAGCCTCCCAAAGTGCTGTAATTACAGGTGTGAGCCACTGCGCCCAGCTATAAAGACGTTATTTAATAGGCAATAATAAATGGCATTGAAATCTCTCCCATTAAAGCTGTTTTTTAAAATATTTTATTGTCCCTACCTGAGACTATCTTTACATCAGAAAGGACACAGTAGAGAGGCTGGTGGAAAGGCCACACAAGCCCCCACTTTCCTTATGGCCTGAACCACTCTCTGACTAACCGGTGTCCTTTTCTTCAGTGTGAATAAGCAGAAAGGAGGGATCCATCTAGCTGGACCATAGATACTCAAGAAAATACCCCCTCGTCCTATCACAAGTATCTTTAAAGTATACCAGCCAAGGCTAAACAATTCAAGCTAAAATGTTGAAAAGGCCTCTTATCCCAAAACATGACTTTAATATTTATGACTTCGTATTTTGAAACCACATAATGCGTTTACCATACTCCTTTTAAAAATACAATACAACTCACTATAGTTGGGGTCATAGGTAAACCATATTTTCCAATTTTTTCAGGTCAGCTAGAATCTGATAGATTCTTATTAATGAGTGGTGGGAAACCATCTCGAAAGTGTGGAATCCTTTCTAGTGGAAACAACCTCTTTTTCAATGAAGATGGCTTGCGCATGTTGATGACACGAGACCTGGATTTATCACATGCAAGGTAATCATTTTTAGATGCTGTTGAAAAAAACCACATCGTAATGTATAATAGCAGAACACAATCAAATCAGAAAGAAGCAGAGAGATTTCAAGGACAAGGCCTTCCATTAGAAATACTGAACTTCTCGCTTTATCAAAGCTTTCAGGAAGACACAATTTACATAATTTCTATTCTAAATTTGAGAGAGATTATTCAAAACTTAATCAGAAAGGAAACATACCTAAACAGGCAAAAGTTAACATCTGGTATTTTATAAGATTGAAATTAGGAAGTAACAATGTTTAATTTACTTTAACTTCAATGAAATATTGTGAGTTTATCTTTCTATGTAACATACTTTTCATTAGCACTTGCACTATGTAGAAATTATTTACACTTATACCATGCTTAGTAGAAAGCTTAGCTGAAATGCAATATATCTTCAAATTATTCACGATTAATTTTATCTCCACTAGCAATTTAAGTTAAAAACATTTGAAGGGACAGCCTTATTCTTTATAAGCATCTTTCCAATGATTCACTCACACATTCTAAGCAGTCATTTTCTAAATTGAACACAGTCACTCAGAAACAAACATTTTAAACTGGCTCAGAGGATTATGTCCTGTCAAGATGTGTATCCCTTGATCATTTGATGAGCCAAAAACTTAACAAGGAAGATAAGAAAGATGGTTTAACATGTGTAAAATGGAACCCTGACCTGATTTTGCAAGTGAACAAAGAAACTATGTTTTTGTCTTTTGAAATATTTCAGAGTATCTTACAATACATCTTAACATGTTTACGCCTTCTCTTTCCTAAATGTTTCATTTATTGATTATAAATTTGATCACACTTCATAGAAAATACAGTTCTGCAAGATAATTATACAGTTACAAAAACAATATTTTATCATTATCCCACTTTAATGCATATAGTTTAATTTGATGTTCCTTATTTCAGATTTTTATTAGCAGCTGACTTCTCTAATTTAGAAATTATTAGGTGTTCCCAA
Source organism: Trachypithecus francoisi (assembly GCF_009764315.1). Classification (NCBI taxonomy): domain Eukaryota; kingdom Metazoa; phylum Chordata; class Mammalia; order Primates; family Cercopithecidae; genus Trachypithecus; species Trachypithecus francoisi. The sequence goes on from NW_022681469.1 coordinate 56,195,552, forward strand.
ATAAGTAAGTCTCTCATGGTTTATCTGTTACTAAGTTAATATAAGGGTTTTCTCAATACAAGTAGACAATATACTAAAAGTATTTCTCTGTAAATGATTATTGTTTTTACAAATGTAAACATCACTAGACACTAACCATGTATGTTTTCATTAATCCAATGTTAAAAGCTCCATTATTTAGCTCATCTCAGTAGCATGCTGTGTAGGATTTGCATATATTGAACTGAATATGCTCCACGTAAAATCCCAATTTTTTCAGGGTCAAAAGATAAATGAATGGGGTGGGGAAGGGAACTCATGAGGAATGAATTTACCATTTTATATATGGTACTGATAATATTTTTATTATACATCTTAATATATTTGCTATGTCCAGCATGCATACATTAGTGGGTATGTGTGTTGGGTTACACATGAAATTTATTCTGCATTACCAGCTAGCATCATGGCCAGACCAGAAAGCAGCAGCTTGCCTGCCAAAGATAACATGTGAGCTAGTTTTCATTGGCACCCCAGCTGGTTGCTGCCACTCTGTCCACCTCCCTGCCAGCTGGGAACGCTGCCACTGGCCGGCTGCCACCATTCTCAGTGGCCAGTATCATCCATCCCCAGACCCAGCAACAGTCAGAGCCTGGCACAGCCACCACCACCACCACCCCGCACTCATGCTCCTTGCCCCAGCACAAAAGAGAGAAAAGAGGCCCAGGCTTGACGTACCTCGTCCAAAAGATGCCTGGCCTTTCACAAAGAGGTGCTACAAGCGGTGAATTTAAATATGCCTCCCAAAGCCAGTAACATGAGATCTGAAAAACGACTGGTGAAACCTTAGGAGAGATAATCTGCCAGTTATGTGGGTGGCATAAACTACATTAATTACATTCTTCCAGTTCCAACGTTTAAGGAGTAAAACTTACCTTAAGTAGATGACAACACACACTCCCACACTCAAACTGCCTTTACACCCCTCCCATCTTTCTATAGAAGAGCCTAAGGGTGCGGAGAGTGCTCAGGTCCCTCAGGCTCCTCTCTGAGGAGAGTCGCTAGACAAATACGGGTGCAGAATTGCCTTTTTTCAGACTTCACATTTAATTAACTCCCTTTCCAATTAAAAAGGGAAATCAGACTTTGAAGTGATTGCTTTGGACACTCATTAAATCGCCATATTTATCGAGGCCATTTGTTCCCCTGCATTACCCCATGTGCTTGTCTGTTGTTAAGCATGTAGATTTCTTGTGGAAGTGAAAGTCTTCAGTAACGTTTACAAATGTCAGATTTGTGCAGTTCTTCATGAGACTGGGATGTGGTAAAGGCGTTCCTGACCCCAGGAGCCAACCCGTGCTCCTACAGTATTCTCTCAACGGTGGCCTCTCGTGGAGTCTTCTTCAGGAGTTCCTTTTCAGCAATTCCAGCAATGTGGGCAGGTACATTGCCCTGGAGATACCTTTGAAAGCCCGTTCTGGTTCTACTCGCCTTCGCTGGTGGCAACCGTCTGAGAATGGGCACTTCTACAGCCCCTGGGTTATCGATCAGGTCAGTCCCTTCAGGAGTAACTATTTTAATTGTTGTCACTTGAGCTGAATGTGGCCTTAGAAGGCATTTAGTTCAACCTGCTTGCTCAGTAGATGAAACCCAGAACTGACAGTTGAGTGACTTGCCCAAGGGCACACAGCTAGATTAGATATGGCATTTAGCTTCCTTTCATTCTCTATTCCTTCAGTTGCCTAAGCTTATAAAAATAAACGACACAACAGAAGGACTAGGTCCTGCTCATAGAGGATTCTGCCATATGGATAGAGGGACTTTATCAAGCGTGATACAAGGTTATAATTCTCTGAAAAGGAAAATGTGCAAATTAGCATTGGTGCCACATGCAGTAGTTCCCAAATCCTCTTTCCTAGCCTTTGAGGAAAAAAAATGAACCAATCTCCCCCACATCCTTATAGACTGCTCCAAAGGATCTTCATACATAATAAAATGTGTATCAAATAGAACTCAAAGAACCTGTTAACAAACCGCAGTGTTCATGCAAAGAATTGGAACTGAAATGCCTTAGGGTACAATTGTCCTTAAATAGAAATTTTACATGGAAAATAATCACACATAAGCCAAATTTTGCTTCCCAGCTTGGGTGCTTGTCGTTTCCAAAGGCACAGTTTAGCCAACGTAGGCTGTGAATAGTTTTGTCGATCCTCTGATTTGTTTTCTGTAGCTTCTTGCCAGATGGGCAAGCAGACATAAACAAGAGCATTCTGAAAGGCCCTCACATTCTGCTGGCTGTCCAGTGCCAGTTCTGAGCAGGCTGACAGATCAAAACAAACAAATGAACGAAAAAGACAAAACTTTCCATTTCTTAAAACTAAATGGAAAATGTGTGGTTTTTTAAAAATACATTTCAGATTCTTATTGGAGGGAATATTTCTGGTAATACAGTCTTGGAAGATGATTTCACAACCCTTGATAGTAGGAAATGGCTGCTTCACCCAGGAGGCACCAAGATGCCCGTGTGTGGCTCTACTGGTGATGCTCTGGTCTTCATTGAAAAGGCCAGCACCCGTTACGTGGTCAGCACAGACATTGCCGTGAATGAAGATTCCTTCCTACAGATAGACTTCGCTGCCTCCTGCTCAGTCACAGACTCTTGTTATGGTGAGTATGCCGTCTCCAGACAGAGGGACAGGCATGTGTGCATGAGCTTCTGTGGCTGCCTCTGTCATAGGACTACTCTGCCTCTCTAAGTTCTGTAAGTAAAACACAAGTGCACTTTGAGTCAAACCACACTGTATTCTTGAATATACTGCATGTATTAATAAATTGAGTTTTAAAAGTTAATTTTTGAAAGCAACAGAATGTGAGCTTATTTTTTAAGCATACATACGTGAAGACTTCTTTTATAAAGTAAATAACCTAAATAATAATAATTTGTAAATCCGTAAGTTTTTTAGTATCAGACTCGCAGAATAAAGTATACACTTGCAGTATTTTTCCAATAAGGGCTCTCATCAATCACATAGAGAATTCCAGGAATCAGAAATATGATTTATTTTTATATATATGACTTATTAATATATATATTCACAGATTTAAATTCTTGGGGCATTAGATTAAACCAGTTATTGTCTCCTCTCCATATCCCCCCAAATGATGACATTTTGTTGTTCCCATTTTGCCTATATTTTTTGCCACCGTGGATCACAGCACATTCGAGGCCACCCTCACTGTGACTAATTTGCACCCCCTAGAACGAGTATGTGCATGTGTACACTCACACATACCATGCATTCACACTCACAGACCCATCTTAGGAGAGAGAAAAGCTGGCATCATTGTACACTTGAACTCTTTATCGGAACTTACAGACCTGTCAGGATTCTGGGTCTCCTGGTCTTTCACATCCCCATATAACTCTTCTTCCAGCAGACACAAACTAGAATGTTCACAAGGGCCTCGTTCAGTTTTAGATTCTGGGTAGCAGGGAGGCAGAAATTTGAGGAATTTGGTTATTTTCAAGGTCCTGTAGAATTCACAATTTTTAATATTCTCGTTAGTCTGAATGTAATAGACATACTTTAGGAGGAATGCCAGAGATACTCTTTCTGCCTCAGACACAGTCAGTCAAGATTAGATTAGTCAGTGGGGATGGAACTTGGAAAACAGAAGACAGAAAAGTAGAAGGTGCACACCTTGTCTTCAGTAGGTACAGAGAGCCCCGTAAATCAAGTGTTCCATGGAATAGTGCTGATACAAAATGTAATGAGAACTCAAAGGAGCAAGAGATGACCAATGGTTGGCCAGTCTAAGAAGTTAGGGAACATTTCACAAAGGAGCTAAGTATTAAGTGGACCTTGATGGTTGAAGTAGATTTTAAAGGTAGACGGAGAAGAAAGGACCCCCAAACTAGGCTGGAAGCAGAAGCAAAGAAGCAGATGTGGGGTTCTTCTAAAACTGACAGCAGACCAGCCTCAAAAGGTCTGGTCTGCACCTAGTGGAGAAGAGCACAGTGTGGTGATTTTGAAAACAGTCTAGACTCTTACTCCCTTCTTCACATAGAAAGTAGAGGAGAGCCCAAAGAAGTAAGTTATCACATGGTCAATCTGCAGCAGCATCAACCAGGACCAAAATTTTGCCCTCATAAGCCCAGTCACACGTACTTTCTATACAAGCCGGTGCAGCCTCCTAAGAGAGGAAATGAATGATATTATGAAAGAGTAAAGTGGCTGAGTGGAGTTGGAAACAAATTAAGAAGAGCCTTAAAAGGCAGACATGGGGATTTGTGCTTGGTAAGGTCAAGAACAGGAGAGCACAAGTGCAGAGGGGTGACATGATGTGTTTCACGAAGATTAGCTCCAGAGCCAATGAAGGTGGGTAGAGAAGAATTCCAGTAAAGAAACCACAGTGGTCATCTCTGTAGGAAGCAATGTGGACTTGCACTATGTGGCATGAAGAGACATGGAATGGATAAAGTTGATAAGAGATAATGCAAAAAAAAAAAGCAGCAGATATCAGGACTGAGTTGAACATAGAGGGTAAAGGGTAAAGGAGACAGAAGAGTAAAATTTCTAAAATAACTTCTAAATTGTGTTTTTTCTTAACAACCTCTGATACCAACGGCTAAAATCACTTCTAAATTTTGGACCCAGAAAACCAGTGTAAAAGTATTGCCAGTGATAAAATGTGGTAGTTAAGAGGAGATGTTTGTTAATGAGGGAAAATGGTGAGTTTTTCTTAATTCAAGTGAAAGGACTTCTAAGTGAAGATATCCTTTAGTGAAGATGACACACAGTATAGAAAGCTGGAACTGTGTCTATACTGCTCATCACAGCGCACCCAGCATCCAGCACAGTGCCAGGCTCAGTAGACACAAACTCTATTTCGAGATGTAAAACCAGGAAATTTGGGGCACAGAGGTGATCACTGAATCAAGAGTGTACTTGTAGAATAGATGGCCAGAAACAGGGTCTAGAAGAATGCCCATAGCTGGGCAACTTAGCAAAGGAGTCAGAATAAAAGACAGGAGACTCAGAATAATGTCCCTCAAAAGAAAAGAACATTTCAAGAATCAGGGAGTAATCAATAATGTCCAATGCTATTAGGAGGCAAGCACCATGAAGACTGAGACCAGGCCATTGTATTTACCTAGAAACCTTAGGGCGGTGTGTGGTCTCACACTGGCTGCATGGGAGAATCACCTGGGAAGCTTTAAAGCTCCTGACGCCTTGGCCATGCCCCAAAAGACTTCAATCAGAATCTCTGGTAGGGAGACTCAGGAATCAGTCGTTTCTAAAGGTATCCAGGTGATTTCAGTGTGTAGCCAAGACTGAGAACCACAGCCTTCAGAAGGGAGGTGGGGACTGAGGCAGCTCATAAAGTGAATAGGGAGAGAGAAATATAAGACAGGGGTATGGGCTGAATGTTCCAGAAGAAAAAGGAAAGAAATAAATATCTTTCCTTAGGCCCACAACCTGATGGCATGCATTGGCACATATTCCATGGCCTTCAACTTGCTCCTTAAACCCCTCAGATTTCCATATTTTATTTATATTCTATAACACAGCAGAACAAGATATATAAGCAAGAGTTTATAATTTCTAAGAAGTTTCACCCATACCAGGGGCAAAATTGACATTAGTTGTTCGGGATTCCTATAAAATGGTCAAAATTTGAGAAGTCTGCTCAATGTATTAACTGTTTGAACACTAATTATTAAAATATATAATATGTTCCTTATTTGTATGCTAACCATTAAATAAACTAAATTTATAAGTATTATACTATATTAAATTATATACCATTTAAATGATATGTTTGTGATGTATAGTCTATCACTATAATATTACAAATATAGCAATTATATGCAGCTACTCAAATACTATAACTGTATATGAAGCAATACTTTTGTCACGATGATTGTTCCAAAAGCTTCTCATTCTAAGATGTGATTCAGGAAAATTTATGTTTCATTTGATCATATCCCCTTAAAAGTTATTTCAACATGGAAATTTAAAAATAATAACTAGTAATATACAGAGAGAAAAACTAGGAAGCATTTCAAAGTACAAAATATAAATATAGGGAAAAAATCAAACTGACATTTGAATGAAACTAAAACATACAGAAATATGATAAGCAAGTATGATTCCTGGGTCTGCAGATATATGTTTGTATCCAAAATAATGTTTCCTGTTTCAGCGATTGAATTGGAATACTCAGTGGATCTTGGATTGTCATGGCACCCATTGGTAAGGGACTGTCTGCCTACCAATGTGGAATGCAGTCGCTATCATCTGCAGCGGATCCTGGTGTCAGACACTTTCAACAAGTGGACCAGAATTACTCTGCCTCTCCCTCCTTATACCAGGTATGGATGCTTCTACATGTTCACCACATGCTTCTACGTATAGTGAGCCCAAATGTGATAAAATTTGGCATGTCAAGTTTAATGAGATATGTGAGGGTTTTGTTACTTGCTAAGGGTATTGCCATGTATGAATTATTAAGGCCGTCTTAATGAGTAAAACAGAAACCAGTTTTTATCATGACATTATTCCATGTTTTCCCAAAAGCCAGGCCTTTACTGACTTTTAACTCTGATATTTTTAAAGAATGAACTACAAAAGAAAACAGTGGCTGCATCACTTCGCTTCTCCAACTTAATTCAGAGATGCCCAGACAAGTCATTTAAAATAGGCCCACTGGATCCAGAATAGACTTAAATGGGGTCTGTTTTCTGCTAGTGAGGCTGCTGTAAATACAGGAGTGAGTGATGTCATATAAATGAAGGTAGCAAATAAATGTACATTAAAATTATGTCTGCTTTTAAAATTTTATTTTGGACATTATCTTAAGAATTATCTGAAGTATTCTTTTATGTGAAAAATATAAAAGAAGTGTTTCATTCTTGTCTCTATGGAAAGGGATCAGGGCTTAACAAAATTGCCTGGTATGGAAGGATCACTTGAGACCAGGAGTTCAAGGCCAGCCAGGGAAACACAGCAAGACTCCATTTCTACAAAAAATTTAAAAAATTAGCCAGGCATGGTGGTATATACCTGTAGTCCCAGGCACTCAGGAGGTTGAGGCAGAAGGATCACTAAAGCCCAGGAGTTTGACAATGCAGTAAGCTATGATCATGCCACTGCACTCCAGCTTGGGTGACAGAGCCAGACCCTGTCTCAAAAAAAAAAAATTAAAAATTAAAGTAAATAAAAATAAAATTGCCTAGTAAATTCTGATAAAGAAGTTAAATCTAAATTATCTGTGCATTTCCACTCCTGTTTGAGTAAAGCAGAGAATTAACTTTGCCTAGTGGAATAGTGTTACATGACACTCTCTTTCACCATTTAAACTAGGTGCTAATTATAGGAAAGCTTTAACATCTTGATAGAAAATTCTATTTCCTTCAAGACAATGGTTTTCAGTTGCTGCATTAAGAAAGAAGCAAAGCAGCCGGGCTCGGTGGCTCACGCCTGTAATCCCAGCACTTTGGGAGGCCGAGGCGGGCGGATCACGAGGTCAGGAGATCGAGACCATCCTGGCTAACACGGTGAAACCCCGTCTCTACTAAAAAAATACAAAAAACTAGCCGGGCGAGGTGGCGGGTGCCTGTATTCCCAGCTACTTGGGAGGCTGAGGCAGGAGGATGGCGTGAACCCGGGAGGCGAAGCTTGCAGTGAGCTGAGATCCGGCCACTGCACTCCAGTCCCGGCGACAGAGTGAGACTCCGTCTCAAAAAAAAAAAAAGCAAAGCAACCAATCCAGTGTGGGGAACAGGAGTTATAGTTTGGGCTCACTATTGTTTTGTCATCCCACAAATGAAGAATGAATAAATTTTCCTAGCAAATGACCATAAAATTCAACCATTCATCTAGGGCATAACTTTTCTTAGAATGGGATAGTTTCAGTGACTAACAGCCTAGGGCTGCTTTACAATTGCTGGCTCAGAGGTACGAGACTATATTAACTGTCAGCAGAGTTGCCAAGTTTAAATGAGATACGTGAGATTTTGTTGCTCATTAAAGGTGTTGCCATGCATGAATTATTAAAGTGATCTTAATAAGTAAAATAGAAAAAAACTCCATTAAGGCAACAGTCTTTTAAGTCTTTATGATTTCTGTGAATTATTACACAGCTACTCAGTCACATTTTGCAAATAAGCGACATTCTAAGATTTACTCCAGCTAGTCATTATGCCCTTGAGTCTTTTACTCAAGAAAAGTAATTATTTCTCATCTTTTAATCTATCTTTTAATTGTCTTTTGTACATACTCACAAGAATTTTGACCCTTTCAAATGTTATTTGAAAATTCTGATGAGCATCCATTTCCCCCGTTCTGTACTGAAAATAAGCAGTTTGTTTATTATATTACCCTCAAGGCTCATGTACACTTGTCTTAAAGGTGACACTGCCTTGTAACAAGGCCCTTTGGGTAATTCAAAAAGAAATGTGCATGGAGGAGCCCAGGCCAGACTCACTTCTCTGCCATATGCCAAAGATCATTAGAACAATATGTCAGTCTCAGAGTTACTTGTTTCAAACATGAGTAAACATATCTATACTACATCTACTTTTACATCCAGTTATTTGGTAAATATGGTGTTTCCTTGTTTTAAGTTAAAGTTACTGTCTCTGTTACTTGGAAATGTGTTGAACTGTCAATGTTTATGTGGTCCAGCAGGCCAGAATTGAGTATTTCAGTTTGTAGCTCTTCGCTATAAAAAAACAAGATGCTGACAACTTAAAGGCATGTGCTTAGTAAGGGTTAGGAATGACTGTGACCATGTCACAACTGCAACCTTGTCTACTCAACACATGACCATAAGGCTAGGATCCCAGTATTGTTGGCACAGTAGTAATGAGTGCCAGCTGAGGTTGGCTGGTCACAAATTGACGTCAAACCATTCACCAAACTAAAATGGTCACTCGTCATCAGTAGCAATTATTCAGTCACTCTTTAAACAAATATTTTTTAACTGTTTAATTATGTGCTAGGCCTATGAGGGAGCTGAACTGATCCCTGACTCAAGGAGCTTTTAATCTGGTAGGAGAGGAGTATTGGCCATAAATCACCAATAATCACAGGAGTAAATATAAATTCGACTGTGATAAGTGATGGAAAACAGGTACATGATGCTCTAAGTTTCTATATTGGAGGGTGATGTGACCTGTCAAGAAAGCCAAGGAATGCTTTCTTGAGAAAAGGATACTTGAGGTAAGATATGAAGGATGAATGTAAGTTAACTAGGTAAAGTGTAAGGGTAGGAGTGTTCCAAACAAGGACAGTAGCCAATTGTAGGAGGGGGCAGGTGTATTTGAGATGTTGAATATATGGATCAGATAAAGAGAGGAGCAAGGTGAGGTATGAGATGGTGTCAGACCATGAAGACCACTGTAGGTTGTATTAAAGATTTGGAGGTTCATTACAGGAACACTTAAATGCCTGTTTAAGTGTTTGGCAATAGGGGAGACATGAACAGATTTGCATTCAGAAAAGCTTATTCTTCTTTCTTATTTCCAGCTTTTAAGTTCAAGGGTACATGTGCAGTGTGTGCAGACTTGTTACATAGGTAAACATGTGCCATGGTGGTTTGCTGCACAGGTCATCCACTCGCTTAGGTACTAAGCCCGCCATCCGTTAGCTATTCTCTTGATGTTTTCCCTCCTCCCACCCCCGACTTTCCAACAAGTCCCAGTGTGTGTTGTCCCCCCCTCATGTGTCCATGTGTTCTCATTGTTCAGCTCCCACTTGTGGGAGTTAGAACATGTGGTATTTGGTTTTCTGTTCCTGCATTAGTTTGCTGAGGATAATGGCTTCCAGCTCCACTCACATCCCTGCAAAGGACATGATCTCATTCCTTTTTATGGCTGCATAGTATTCCATGATGTATATGTACCACATTTTCTTTATCCAGTCTATCACTGATGGGCTATTAGGTTGATTCCATGTCTTTGTTGTTGTGAATACTGCTGCAATGAACATATGTGTGTGTCCATAATAGAATGATTTATGTTCCTTTGGGTATATATCCAGTAACGGGATTGCTGGGTCGAATGCTATTTCTGCCTCTAGGTCTTTGAGGAATCGCCACACTGTCTTCCATGTGATTGAACTAATTTACACTCCCATCAACAGGGTAAAAGCATTCCTTTTCCTCCACAACTTCGCCAGCATCTGTTGGGTTTTTTTTTTACTCTCATAGTAGCCACAGAAAAGCCCATTCTAAACAGAAAACAAATAGGAGAGGATAAGAGTAGATGTAAAGAGGCTCTTGCAGAAATAAGAAATGCGGATGGTACAGGCAGTAGACATGAAGAGAAGTGGAGAAAGTCAAGAGACATGGGAGGCAATGAAACTGACCAAGCTGGGTCGTGAAACTGACGTGGGAGCTTGAGGGAAAGGGCAGTGCTGAAGATGACTCCCTGGTCTCTGAGTTGCAAAACTGAAGGGATGCTGCTGCTCCTCACTAGGAAGGGAACAGTGAAACTAAACACAAGATACATCACACACTGCTCCAGACATTGCTATGTTAAAACCTAAATAATTGAAGTAGATGGATTCATAGTTTCTATTCCTTGCCATACACATTAGTTAAGTTAGATCTTCGTGAAAGAAGAAGATTTATAAATAAATGAACAAAAAGCATTGTAGTATAGTGGGGGGGGGGGTTCTGCCTTTTCACCCCTATGAGCTTTTAAGCAAGTTACTTTGTGTTCTAAACTTCAGTTTCTTCATCTGAAAAAATGGAGATCCTTTTTACTATACGAAAATCTCATAAATGTGCATGGAAGTGTTGAGAACATTGTCAAGATTTATTAAAAATGAAAATTTCTACTTTTATGAGTTAACCACATAATCACACCTGTTAACCATAACACAGGTTTATTATCAGACTTCAACCTCAGACTAGGAAGTTTTCCTAAGTCACAGCTGACTCTTGAATGAGAGTGAGCCCATGATAATGGATAGGGCACCGTCTTAAATTCTTGCGCTGGAGGAGGTTACAACCTATTTAAGGAAAATTAGACATATACCCGAGAAACAACTGAAAAATAATACCTGCTGTATATAATTTAATGCTTCACTGAGGAATGGGCTAGAAATGCTGCAGGTATCAAGAAATGGGAAATGATATTGAATGCCAGAATTCAAGTGTTTCATGGAAGAGATGGGGCCTGGCCTTGAAGGATGGCTAGGAATTAGGTGGGTAAATGAAAAGAGCACTCTAAATCAGGGGAACAATGTGGACAGTGCAAGTTCACATCGGTATGGGCCTGGGGGAAGCACATGAGTTGCCGATTCAAGCAGAGGGCTCATATCTGGAAGCTATGACAAGATGCTGGTTCGTAGAGTTGGGTTAACTTACAGCAATCATTGGAGCAAGGCAAAGGTTAGATTTGTAGGCAAAATGAACTGTTGTGGGTTTGAGCTGAAAATATTCTTCCAAGAAAAAAATTGGGACAACAGACAGATTCACATAAGAGGAGGTGGCAACGGTGTTGTGACAATAACTTCTAAGTGAAGTAACAAGTCTGGGCTACAGCTGAAGGAATGAGGCAGATATGACAGAACATTTCAAAGAAAGAATTGATTAAAACCCAGCCACTAATTTCTCCTTCTCCATTACACACATCAAGAGATGACTCTAGGGTTTGAAGCCTAGTAAAATAGTCAGAAGATGTGGGGAGCAAGCTAAAGTTGATTCCAGGAGGGACATTATGGCAAATTTAGTCAAATGATGCTGGATTACATGTGACGGCTGGAGGTACAAATGAAAATGTCCATTTGACAGAGACATGAAGATCTGAGCCCAAGAGAAGATAATGAACTTCGGAGGCATAAACATAGAGTGACGGGCAATGCTGTAAAACTGCACCTGCCTCCATAAGAGAGTGTTTAAAAAGAGCGGGGGGGGGGGGGGGACTCGTAAATTTAATAGCAGAAGGAGCAGAAATGGCCAGCAGGGGGTCTAAGAAGATTCAGGCAGAGAGAAGATTCAGAATAACATGGTATCCAGAAGCCAGGTGAGAGGAGATTAACAAGCAGGAAAATATGGCCTTCAATGACATAAACTGTAGAGAGTAGTGAATTAAAAAGTTTCACAAAAGCTTTACTGGATTTTTCAATTTGTGAGAACGAGTGACCTTCGAAAGAACAGTTTCAGTAAGATACTGGAAATAAATACAGCTTGTCTGGCGCCAGAGCCCATGGGCTTAACCACTATATTAGTACTGCCTCTTCATTGCTTGCCTAAGAGAGATGGTCCGAGGAGAAACAGGAAGGCAGGAATGCCAGGAGTTCTTGAGAGAGACTGAAAAGGAAGAGAGGAAGATGCCAACATCAGTTTCATAGCCCCTAATCTGAATCTGCCTCCCCCTCCTTACTAACCCCAGACCTAAAAATAACAGGTGGCTCAAATAGCATGGGTTCTTGAATATCACCTTAGACCCAGGGTGAGTCAGTGGAAGGGCAGGTAACCCAAATCCACCGAGAAAGGGAGGGGAGTGGCCACTGAAAGGCTCAGGTGTGACTTGGCTATTTTAAGTCACAGTTTGAAGATGATCTATTCCCTTCTACTAGCCCTAATGACCTAGCTGATAGCACCTTCTTTAAAGATTAACTACACTTTGGAAGCCCAGGTGGTTTTAGCCACAGCATGGAAGCTGCCGGAAGTTCTAAGGAAAGGTGCTGTGCACAAAAAAGGGCAACATTGTGAAAGGATTGGGGGAAAGAGATGGGGAGGGGAGGCTATAACACTTTCAGGTAAACAAATTTAGAGAGGTTTTTTGGGTTTTGTTTTGTTTTGTTTTGTTTTTTGTTTTAAATGGAGTCTTGCTCTGTCACCAGGCTGGAGTGCAATGGCACGATCTCGGCTCACTGCAAGCTCCACCTCCCAGGTTCAAGTGATTCTCCTGCCTCAGCCTCCCAAGTAGCTGGGACTACAGGCACACGCTACGACGCCCAGCTAATTTTCATATTTTTAGTAGAGACAGGGTTTCACCATGTTGGCCAGGATGGTCTCGATCTCTTGACCTTGTGATCCACCCACCTTGGTGTCCCAAAGTGCTGGGATTACAGGCATGAGCCACTGCGCCAGGCCATATTCTTTACTTTAACAAAGCGTATTGGCTGGGTGCAGTGGCTCACGCCTATAATCCCAACACTTTGGGAGGTTGAGGCAGGTGGATCACCTGAGGTCATGAATTCGAGACCAGCCTGGCCAACATGGTGAAACCCCATCTCTACTAAAAATACAAAAATTAGCTGGACGCAGTGGTGCATGCCTGCAGTCCCAGCTACTTGGGAGGCTGAGGCACAAGAATCGCTTGAACCTGGGAGGCAGAGATTGCAGTGAGCTGAGATCGTGCCATTGTACTCCAGCCTGCATGACAGAGCAAGATGAGACCCTGTCTCAAAAAAATAAAATAAAGTGTACAATTCAATGTTTTTTAGTCATTACTAAATAAAAAAAATAAAATAAACCACAGGGTTGTTGAAACCATCACCATAGTATAATTTTAGAATATTTTGTCCCCGCTAAAAGAAATCCTATACTTAATAGCAGTCACTCCCCATCCCTCACCCAGCCCTAGGCAACCACTAAGCTATGTTCTTATTTGCCTGTTCTGGACAGTTCATAGAAATGGAATTATACAATGTGTGTTTGTTTTATAATTGGTTTCCTTCGCTTAGCATCAAAGTGTAGTGTGATATATTGTGGAATGTACCAGCTCCTTATTCCTCTTTACAGCCGATTAACATTCCATTTTATGAATATGCCACATTTTATCTATCTGTTCATCACTTGATAGGCTCTTGGGTTTCTTCCACCTTTTATGCTGCTGTGAACCTTTCTGTGCAAATTTTATGTGGATGTAAATGATACCTAGAGGTGGAATTGCTGGTAATTATGTTCAACATTTTGAGAAACTGACAACCTTTTATCCACAGCAGCTGTACTCTTTTACCTTCCCACCAGCAATGCAGAGGATTCTAATTTCCCATATCCTTACCAGCACTTGTTATTGTCTTTTTGACTGTTGCCATCTTCATGGGTGTGAGGTTGTATCTCATTGTGGTTCTCATTGACATTTCCCTAAAGGCTAATGATGGTGGGCTTCTTATCCTGTGCTTATTGGCCATTTATATATCTTCTTTGGAATATTCTTCAACTTTGTCAAAGAAGATAGGCTAATACAAAGAAATAGGCTAGTGGAGGAAATTTTATGCAAAACATAAAGGAAGGGTCTTGGCTTGCAAGGCAAATAGACACACATTTTGAAATGGGCTGACATCACAGAGTCAGTTGCTCAAACACACAGGGCCAGGGGCTTCAGCTCCGAAGCTGACACAGAAGTCAAAACACATATAGCTGCAACACATACAGCCTCCCGTAGCTTAACAACTGTTCATATTTACAGGTAATGATAAGGGTAGGATGATTTTGTGGAGGTTGCAGTGGAGTTTTGAAAGATTTACTTAATGAGAATACAAAGTAATCATGAACCAAGAGATCCTGCCTTGTTTCAGTTTTGTTAGTGAATCAGTGTGAGACTTAGGTCACTGGGCGTCATCATTGTCTTTGATAGAATGGCATTGTTAGGCTAGATTTTCTAGGCTTAAATATTTTATGTATCTCTTTCGAAGTAAAAGATATTTCAGGGAAGGAAGAAGAGGTTTAAAACATTGTGTTACTTTCAAAGGGCTTTTTCTCATGATGATGATGACAGTGAGGACTTCATAGAGTCATGCTGAAGAAAAGAGCAAAAATGAAGACTCTGTAATGTGTAGTGAAATCTGTTAAAAGTTGCAGAGGTAGTGTAGAGAGAGATACCTGGGACACCAGTGAGAGGAACTATACTATTAACACTAATATTTTAACTACTTAGCAATGGATATCTATTAAACAAAACTGATGTAACACTTACTACATACTGTAGATGGGGAAGAAATGGTATAACTCCACAAAAGAAGCAAGAGGAGAGAGTTCAAGGATATGGAAAAATGAAAGATCTTCTCTGGGGCCATTTTTCCCCCAACTCCAAGAAGTAGCAGTTGATGGTGGCCATCATTCTAAAGATAAATGATAACACCTGCCGAGGAACTCCACCAAGACACTCGTAGGTCTTGGTAAACAAGAACTAATTAATTTTCACAACACCCTTGTGAGGCAGAAGGTAGCATCTTCCCAGTTTTACTGACAGGGAAGCGTCAGCACATGAACATAAGTGATGTGGCCCCTTCACACAGTGGAGCTGTGACAGGGCTGGGAATAAGAAATCCTGGCAATTTAACTTCCAAACTCTCATTTTTAACTTATATTCCAGTTCTTAGTGAAAATGTTTCCTCTTCTTACAAATTAATATCGGATAGTATGTGTATCCTTGTTTGATGGGTACATAATTACTAGGTGTAGTTATTCCTAAGAATATGAAATCATCACATCTGAGAAGGAGCCTTAGAAATCATCTCATTTAACTCCCTTATTATACATGTTTAGTTACTCACCGTGGACATAGAACCTACTAGTGCCAGAGTACAAATGAAAGCCCTCACTTATCTTTACTCCTAAGGGGCCAGCTCCCATGTTAGTACATTTCTCATGTAGTTTCTTACTGTTTCCTTTTCTTTGAAATGCCAGAGAGTTGCACAAATTGAAAATGTCAGCGTTGGAAGTCCCCATAAATGCTGTCAACTCCAACAATGTATCTGGCTCTTAAATCTTCCGTACAGTTTCTCTAAGTGGTTGCCCACATTGTGATTAAACACAGCCAATGCTCAGAAAGCAACCACCTGCTAGGAAACCCATGCCACCTCTCAGCTGTGGGAAAGCTGTCTGCCCCCTTTAACAGCCATCAAATCACCACCCCTCCACAGCTGACACCAGGCCCTGCCCATCTACTCTACAGGATATCTTTTGTAGGGTGTTTTGATCTTCCTGGGCATCTTTATTACTATGAACTGAAGAGTCTTTCAGCAAATGTTTATGAAGCTCCATCTGTAGGTGCCACCAACAATAAAATGATAAATAAGGAAAACAATCTAACAGGAAATTACATATGAATAGGCACTTTTAAGACAAGGTGATGAGGGCTTTGGTGAAGTATGTGTAAGATATTAGAGGAATCAAAGAAAGTTTATTACTTACCTACTATCTATAAGCACTGAGGATACAAAACAGTATTCCCCTAAGGGATACAGAGATATTCTCTGCCCTTCAGAAGCTTATAGTCTAAAATTAAAAAAAAAAAAAATATATATATATATATATAAATGTTGATGCCAAGTAATTATGTTCTATGGAAATATGGTATTCCACTATGTTAAATATAAGTTGCTGCTGCAGATAAACAGACATAGCTATAAATAAATTTAGATAAATTTAGTCATTAAAAATAATTTATCAGCAAAACCACTGAGTTGCACAACTTGCGGGCGTCGGTGCATTCCCACATTGCTTACTGTGAGAATGGAAGCCCCTGGATACCAACTTCCTGGGCCTTTCGAACACCTACTAAGCTCTAGGTGCTGTACATGAAGTCTATGAGCAAAAAGGAATCAACCCTGCCCTGTTCCTTGTAACTTACCGTTCAAGGAAGAGACAGACATGTATCAAATACGTATGCAAATAAATGTATAACTGTAATTGTGACAAATACTATAAGAGGAAAACAACAGTTTGCTATGAAAGAGAATAGCATGGAAGAAACATCATTTTAAAGGGGGTCAGGAAGAAAAATTCTCTGTGAGGACCTGACATTTCTGACACCCGAAGGACACACAGAAGTTAACCAGGGAGAAAGAGAGGAAAGGAGGGAGAGGCAGAGAGAAAGAGAGACAGAGACAGAGGAAAAGAGAACATGCAGGCAGAAAGGTGGGAATGAGTTTGGTGCGCTTTGGGACCTGAGGGGAGAAACAGTACTCCAGACACAAGTGATCATGATGAGGAAGGGAAGCAGAGGCCCAAGTTCAGGCAGATCTCAGGCAGGACCTTGTGGGCCAAGGAGAGGACTGGGGGTTTTGGTAAATGCAGTAGAAAGTGACAGGAGTTTGTTAGGCAGAGATCACTCTGCTGGGGGAACATGCAGAAGCTGGGGAGCAAGCAAAATTATGGAGAAACCGGTTTGTAGAGACGTTCAACAGACATGTATCGGACTGACCTCTTTATTTCAGAGTGAAGATTTTAGTCCTAGTCTGTTTCTTCTCCATTTTCTAAACTTCATAGAAATATTTTCATTTGGAAAATGCAAACACATTCCTGTTGTTTGGTCTTTTGTCCTGCCTTAAACAGATATTCCTCAGTCAAATGATTAATGGTCTCTTAATGACAGAACATATATGGATCAATAAACACAAATGGTTTCCTCTAAAAGTCTTTTCATGTTCAATGCACTTGAGCCTGAGGCATTGCTTGGATTTGACTGCCATCTAGTGCCTCTGAAAACACGTGTTTTTGTATTTCTGAGCAAGACACTCCCCAGAACTGTGTGAATGAGCAAATATATTTCTGCCTCTGGAATGGGAGAACCTCGGTTTTAGCTTTACTTATATCGCTTTTACATCGATGCAAAGTAAGTCTGGTCTCATTTATTATGCTCTCTCTTTTCTCTGTACAATGTTCTCTGTCCAATTAGGAAGCAAGTGGGAAGCTGAAATCCAGCCCATGTGCTGTTCCCAAACCAAATGCAGAGGGGTTGCAGCTGCTCGGGGATAGTCATCTTTTCTGATTTTGCACTTACAAGTTAGCAGCAGCTCTGGTGTCACTCCACGGTACTTCCCACACGAAATCCAAGGCTCACGGCTCCCCTGAGGCTTCCAGTTTTAGGATTCGTTTTTGTTTCTGACTGTCGGTTCTTTACAAGGTTCAGAAAGATCACTGGGCCAAAATGTATGATCAAGCTATCAGTTTGGTTGGTTTGGTTTGACTATAAACAATGTTTTGTATAGAAGATTGTAATAATGGCCAGCCAGGCACAGTGGCTCATGCCTGTAATCCCAACACTTTGGGAGACTGAGGTGGGCAGACCACTTTAGGTCAGGAGTTCAAGACCAGCCTGGCCAACATGGTGAAACCCTGTCTCTACTAAAATACAAAAATTAACTGGGTATTGTGGTGCACGCCTATAATTCCAGCTACTCAGGAGGCTGAGGCAGGAGAATTGCTTGAACGCGGGAGGCGGAGGCTGCAGTGAGCTGAGATGGCACCACTGCGTTCCAGCCCAGGCAACAGAGCAAGACTCCATCTCA
The DNA here is from genome assembly GCF_009764315.1 of Trachypithecus francoisi. Taxonomy (NCBI): domain Eukaryota; kingdom Metazoa; phylum Chordata; class Mammalia; order Primates; family Cercopithecidae; genus Trachypithecus; species Trachypithecus francoisi. Next base: position 56,213,791 of record NW_022681469.1, read on the forward strand.
AAAACAAAAACAAAAACAAAAACAAAAATTGTAATAATGAATGTTCTTTTCAGAAAAGGAGTAGGAATGTACATGCTTTTGTGTTACACTTCTCCATGCACTTGTTCAAACATACTGGAACACATTTTCTTTTCCACAGCATCCTTCATTAAAATTCTCATCTTCTTCAAAGGTCCCAAGCCACTCGTTTTCGTTGGCATCAACCAGCTCCCTTTGACAAGCAGCAGACGTGGGCAATAGATAATGTCTATATCGGGGATGGCTGCATAGACATGTGCAGTGGCCATGGGAGATGCATCCAGGGAAACTGCGTGTAAGTCGATTTTTTTTCTTCCTTCTGTTGAAAGCTCCTGATTCACATTCCATCTAGGAGATTTTTCTGTAACTGGTTTTTGAATCACTCCCATGCTTCCTTAAGTTATACATTTTTTTCTGAAATATGATCTTGAGCTAACAGTGAAGTTGATGGATACTGTATCTTCATTCTTGCTTAGGGATTAGGAACTGAACAATAGCTATCTTGTCAGGAGATGGATGAATTATAATTAACTATATTTTATTTCCTTCTGTGTTTCTGCAATACACTTGAGCCTTGAAAATAACATTAGAAAAGGTTCAGGAGTTCAGTAAGTTCTGGGCAAAACTAATACATCATAAGTATTTTTCTCACTTAGGTCTGAATATATGTAAGGATATGCATTTGTTGTTGTTTATTTATATTGCTGTGTTGTTTGCCTAAGAAAGTATGTAGATGTCTGGTCAATTTACCAGAGGTACTTGATGGACAGGCCTATTATATTACTCTTAGAGAACCTCAGCATATTTGGAATAATTTAAATGAAGGGGTGTGTGTGTGTGTGTATGTAAAGCGTAGAGACCCATGGTGTGTGGGCCTCTATGCTTTATTTTTGAGATTATCCTGTTCAATGGGGAAGTATGAATGAAGATGCTTTCCCCATACACCTGGGAAGTCTATTTTTGGCTAATGATTTTAGCCCATACCCAGGACGACCCTTGAGACCCCTGAGCCTCCTAGTCCTATATTCATGTTCTCTTCCACCCTAAACAGGGAAGTCAGTCTTTTGGTAAGAAGTGACAGTTATTGTCCAAAGTATCTTCTGCTGTTAGAACCATAGCCCCTTGGATTCCTAAGTGGCTCAAAGCCTCTGTTAAAAAGACCAATTTCGTAAATTATTAGGACCTACCAGTTTACTTTGGCAGCTCCCGTTGTTTATCAGCCATTCAGAGCTCTGTGATATAAGAGATGGGCCTTTAGTAGACTCTTCAAAGTTGCTTCTTTCTCTCCACCTGTAATGCTGAATCACTACCTTAGGAAATGTTAGAGTTAGTTAATTCATAGATTATTTGTAACCTAAAGCACAGTTAAGGAGAGCAGGTGAATTCTGGCAAGCTCTCCGAAAATCAGTAACTTTTCATCATCTTGGACTAGGAAAAGAGTAGTCTTCACTAATTTGAGAACAAGCTTGCAGGGGCTTTGTCTGATGTTGACTTTTCCTCTCTCCTGCTCTGCACCCAGCTGTGATGAACAGTGGGGTGGCCTGTACTGTGATGACCCCGAGACCTCTCTTCCAACCCAACTCAAAGACAATTTCAATCGAGCTCCATCCAATCAGAACTGGCTGACTGTGAATGGAGGGAAATTGAGTACAGTGTGTGGAGCTGTGGCGTCGGGAATGGCTCTCCATTTCAGTGGGGTGAGTGTTTGGCTGCTGGTTATTCATTTCTGCTCCTCTTAAGTTCCTTCCAAATAGCTGACTCTCTTCTGAAGTTTAATGCAGAGTTAGTTATCTTAAATGTACAACCCTGATCTGAACTTGCAACTTTATACAAATCTTTATACTGTAAAGATAACTTTATACTATACTTTATACTGAGTAATCAGAAAATAAATATAGTATAACTTTATGCTATGCTTTATACTAAAGAATCAGAAAATACTAATCATTCCCAGGATTTTTCTACCACAAATCAGTTGAGATAATTTAATTATTCAGGGTAGTGTCAGCACAGGGCATATTTAAGTACACATTATAAAAGAATGTGAGTGAATGTTCGTCTTGGAAAAGAGCACTTGGGCAATCTTCCATGTGCATGGAGCCCTTTTAATTGACAACTCTTGAGCTTGCAACAGATTTTGCATTTAAGGAGCCAAAAATCTGGAAAATGAGCTGCAATGGTTCCTGAATTTATTAACAACAATGAATCATTTTTATAGATTATCCAGGAAAGAATAATTATTAGACATTACTAGACATTTGTAGGCATAGCATATTATCTTGTGAGTGACAGCAGCAAGGTTCGAAACTTTGAGAAATTTTATAGTCACTCTACTTTTCTGCCAAAGGCGACTCTGTTTAAAATACAATTTCTTTCATACCATGATTAGATAGACAAATTAGTGTTTTAAAATAACAAATTTACTGCCAGCTCTTTATTTCCTTAGCATGCCCTACCTTAGAGTTTACATTTGTGCCAATGAAGTGTATTATTTATATTCAACATTTTAGCTTGAGTAACAAGACGACATACAGCATATAGGCTTTTTATAATCATCAACACTGACAAAGAACGCAGTGTTCAGGATACTTTTTCTCACTTAGAACTAAAAGTAGTTTTTCACATATGTTCAACTAAAAAAAATCCACATATCAACATTAAGAAATTAATACAGATGCCATTAAATTATGTGAAATTTAAAACATTACAATAATTAGAGATTATCTCTATAATTATAAAATTTCCAGATGTGGCTATTTTTAAATTTCATATTAAAATAGTCATCTACTTACAGGCACAGTGGCTCACGCCTGTAATCCCAACACTTTGGGAGGCCGAGGTGGGCAGATCACCTGAGGTCAGGAGTTCAAGACCAGCCTGGCCAACACTGTGAAACCCCATCTCCATTAAAAATACAAAAATCAGCCGGGTATGGTAGCACACATCTGTGGTCCCAGCTACTTGGGAGACTGAGGCAAGAGAATCACTTGAACCCAGGAGATGGAGGTTGCAGTGAACCAAGATTGCACCACTGTACTCCAGCCAGACTCTGTCTCAAAAAATTAAATAACAATAATAATAAAATATCTCAGAGTGCTATTTTCTTAGTGGTTGATTCATTTTTAAAAATCTAATAAATGTCTGAAAATAACTAGAGATAGTTTAATAAAAATAAAGGACAGTTATCCTAGTTCCAGCTCTCATCTTGCTTATGAAAAATAAAAAACAGCCAAGACAACTTGGAAATGTGTCCTGGGCTGCAGTACTCAACCTTGGGGCAAATAAACTTTCATATTAAAAAAAGGAAAAATAAAAAGAGAAAATCATCTTGGAATACGTTGTTCTCTGTAAATAAGTCTTGAATGCTGAAATTTCAAAGTTCAGCAAACATGTGCTGGGTACCTACTGTGTACTAGGCAAAATACTAAGAGCCAGCATAGTAAGAAACAGGGTAAGAAAATCAGTGCTACAATACTATGTGGTTTGTATTACAAAGTAAATATTAAAAGAAAGGAAATACCAGCACTTTGGGAGGCCGAGGCAGGCAGATGATTTGAGCCCAGGAGTTCAAGACCAGCCTGGACAACATGACGAAACCCTGTCTCTACAAAAAATTAGCTAGACATGGAGGCATGCACCTGTAGTCCCAGCCACTTGGGAGGCTGAGGTGGGAGGATCACTAGAACCCAGAAGGTCAAGGCTGCAGTGAGCTGTGATGGTGCCACTGCACTCCAGCCTAGGTGACAAAGCAAGACCCTGTCTCAAAAAAAAAAAAAAAAAAAAAAAATACATAGAAAATCTGTAACCTGCAACTGAGATTCCTTATCACTGTTTTTTTGTTTTGTTTTTTTTCATTTTACTTCTTTTTCTTAGGGTTGTAGTCGATTATTAGTCACTGTGGATCTAAACCTCACTAATGCTGAGTTCATCCAATTTTACTTCATGTATGGGTGCCTGATTACACCAAACAACCGTAACCAAGGTGTTCTCTTGGAATATTCTGTCAATGGAGGCATTACCTGGAACCTGCTCATGGAGATTTTCTATGACCAGTACAGTAAGCCCGGGTTTGTATTTGATTTAATATCTAATAACAAGTACGTTGAGCAAAGATTGCTACCAGCAATCAATCACAGGAGACTGAGGGGGACCTCAGACTTATGCCTCAGTAGAGGATGCCTCTGAGACTGAAATGAAGAAGGGTTTCTGAGCTGGATAAATAGCTGGTTTGGGTTTTTAAGAACAACTAGTTTTCACATCCCAGAATAAGATGAAATATTCTACCACAATGTCAACGGTGAATAAACCCAGTGCAAAAACCCACAGAAATTAACTAGTATATTATAATTAATTTCAGCAATGCTTTGGGAAAATGGAAACAGAAAAATAAATAAATATTTATTTTTTTATTTTATATATAAATATTTATTTATTTTTCACTCCGTTTTTAGAGAATTTTGGACTGGAAAGCAAAGAAACCCAATAAAATGTAAATATCCCTAAGAAGCCTAGAGATTATTTTTAAACTCCTTACTTAAAAACCTTGAATAAACACAACGTATGGGTCATTTAAAAAAATTGTTGAAGGGCCAAATGCAATGAATATGACCAATTAGAAATGTCAAAGACTTGTTAAGAAGGAAAATAGCATATTCAGTAAAGTAGGAGGAGGATGAGGGTAAGAAAAGAGAAGAGAGAAAGAATGAGAAAGAGACAGAGAAAGGCAGGGTCCAAGGGGAGGCCGAAGAGAAGAGGAAATAAATAGAACCCAGACAGGAAACACATGCTGGGCATGGTGTCTCACACCTGTAATCCCAGAACTTTGGGAAGCCAAGGCAGGAGGATCACTTGAAGCCAGGAGTTCAAGACCAGCCTGGGCAGCAAAGCAAGACACCGTTCCCAAAAAAAAAAAAAATTTTCCTGGGTATGGTGGCATGTGCCTATAGTCCCAGCCACTCAGGAGGCTGAGGCAGGAGGATTGCTTGAGCCTAGGAGTTTGAGGCTGCAGTAAGCTATGATTGTGGCACTACACTCTAGCCTGGGTGACAGAGTAAGACCCCCATCTTTAAAAAAAAAAAAAAAAAAAAAAAAGATAATCCTTTAATGCATGGCAAGCCAGATATGGGCTAAAATTTGAGTAAAATAAAAAGAATCTTATAAATGATCATTTAAATTCAATATATTAGTTAAGAATAGGTTCAGCTATCAATGGCAGGAAACACAAAATAACAAGTTTTTCTCTCTCTCCTATGTAAATTACATCCCAAAAAAAAACTATAGTGGCTCCACAAGCACCAGTGACCCAGGTTCCTCCTGTCTTATTGTTCTGCCCCACTCAGCATGTGACTTTCATCTCATGGTCCAAAAGGGCCACTAGCTCCCTAACTTTACAGTCTATAGGAAGGAGGTTGAGGCGAGAAGGGTGTGTTCTCTCTTCAAGGACATTTCCTAACAGCCGCACATACTTCCTTTTATATTCCATTAGCTATAGAGTTTAGCCACATAGCCACCCTCAGATGCAAGGAAGGCTGGACATGCTGTCTTTATTCTGGGCAACCAGTCACCTGGATAAAAAGACAGGCTCCTATTAGGAAGGAAGAAAGGGAGAATGGCCATTGAGGAAATACCAGTAGTTTTTGCCACAAGCAAAAACTTTTAAATCTTCCACTTGCATTAAAGTTGGACGCCAATAAAGGAATCCAACTAGAAGCTAAGTGGTACAGAGTACCCTGTGCTCAACTATTAGTAGGAGATAACAGACAAGCCAAGTAAACTGCTTTCTTCATCTTGATGGAGGAATTTATAAAAACCTCAAGTATGAGTTCCTGAACACTTAAGCAGCATAACATACAAGGAGAAGAGAGTTATGTTTCTGTAGGGTAAAAGCAGAACTGTCTAATCTACTTTAGTTCTCTGAAGGGGAAACAAATTGAGGTAGGAACAGTGGTCATAATTTATTTAGACTTTCAAGTAGCCTTAGGTAAATTTCCATTCCAGAGACTTTTAAAATGTGGTCAAAGATTTATCAGAGAAAATAAAAACTAATTTAGAAATAGGAAAGAAAAACTAGAGGTAAAAGATAATTGCTCTGGGTGAAGACGTGTGATTGTGTATCCCCTCCAGAAACTGACAGATTTTGGATAGTATGTAATTAAACATGCCAAACCAATAGAGGTAAATTTTAGGAACATCTCACAAGATAAGCATACCAAAAAAGAAAAAAAAAGGTGCAGGGGGGACAAATGAGCTTCAAAATTGACAAAAATGAGGAAATAGACTTTGGAAAAGACTCTGCCTAAAGGGTGATGTCTCCCAGATGCCAGTACCCGCACAGGTGAGGGTCTAAGTTTCATACTTTCTAGTCTACACTGTTCTTCCTTAAGACTAAGATCTATTAAGCTATCATGGCCCAAAGGATGCATAGAATGATGGCATAATAGAAAAAAGTATTTAAAATTCAAGTTGTAGAAATCCAACTAAAAGCATCCTACCTGTGAATGAATCTTGGTTGGCCTCCATCTGGAATACTACCTACTGTTCTGGCCACTGTACCTCAAGGAAGACAGAAAAAAAAAGGAAGGAAAAATAAAATCAACAAAGATATACTGTATAAACAAAACTAATATAATGAAACCTCTTTAATGTGAAAGGCAAGAATTAAAACAACTGTCACTGCAGCCCTCAGTTTAAAGGGCTTCGTGGGATGAACTTGGACTGGTTGCCTTGCCTTGGAACTTTGCAAACACTAAGAGGCATCCCTTGAGGTTAAAGGGAGGTAGATTAGCAAAGTTTAAAAAAAATGATACTGGCTGGGCATGGTGGCTCATGCCTGTAATCCCAGCACTTTGGGAGGCCGAGGTGGGTCGATCACCTGAGGTCAGGAGTTTGAAACCAGCCTGGCCAACATGGTGAAACCCGTCTCTACTAAAAATACAAAAATTAGCCAGGCATGGTGGCATGTGCGCCTGTAACCCCAGCTACTCGGGAGGCTGAGGCAGCAGAATTGCTTGAACCCAGGAGGCAGAGGTTGCAGTGAACCGAGATTGCACCATTGCAGTCCAGCCTGGGCAACAGAGTGAGATCTCTGTCTCGGGGGGAAAAAAAAAAAAGATACTTTGTGAGAAGGATGGCAAATCTAAGGACATTATCTTCCCTCACAGATTTTATGAGTTATGAATATAAATTCAAGAGGTTGATATGTTCCTGGGTTTTCATATGTAATTGTGATTAAGGGGCATTTTAGACCTCATTTCTAGCTAATTCAGTTTCCTGTTGGAGCATGGAGCCACATTTTTCCATGTCTGTCCCTGATGAGACAGGGATAGATAGCATGCTGGGCCTGCTAGCCCATGGTTCTCACATGACTATTTCTATGAATATATAGAATTTTAAATATTTTCAACAAAGCATATAAACAAAGTCAGTGTCTGCACCACAGACAACTGATAATGGACCTAGTACCCTCAGGCTGACAGCCCAAATGTTCTCCCACAATCCAGTGTCCATACCCCAAGTCACTTGCCAGCACTCATGGAAACAGTAAAAACAAGGTGCCAGGGAAGGAAGCAGAAGAAGCCAAACACTAGGTGACAGAAAAAAGTCAGCATTTTGGCTTATGTCTACCAAAGTGCGTATACTCTAGGCCTACAGATACCAACCAGGTATGCAAAAAACTCTGCAGTCCATCTAAAGCCTGCCCACAGACAGAACCAATTGGTAGTTCCAGGATACTTGAATCTGTTCACATTCTATTTCCCTCAATTTAGTGACTACTGAGACTTCATAAAATTAAGCCAGTTAATTGCGGTTTTTGAAAATTATTTTAGCTAATGTCCCTCCCTCACCCACCATGTGACATATAGTATCTTATGGCTGGTTGTAAATCTTTTACTCACAGGAGATATTTGACAAGGGTTCTTTCCCACACCCTTCCCCATCATTTTCCTATAGATTTGTGAATATCCTTCTCCCTCCTGATGCTAAAGAGATTGCCACTCGCTTCCGCTGGTGGCAGCCAAGACATGACGGCCTGGATCAGAACGACTGGGCCATTGACAATGTCCTCATCTCAGGCTCTGCTGACCAAAGGACCGTTATGCTGGACACCTTCAGCAGCGCCCCAGTGCCCCAGCACGAGCGCTCCCCTGCAGATGCCGGCCCTGTTGGGAGGATTGCCTTTGACATGTTTATGGAAGACAAAACTTCAGGTAAATTATGCACAGTGCTAAATAAAAAGCCCAGTGGAAATGCAGTGGTTTGGATTTGGGTCTTTTCAAAAGAGCGAAGTGTAGAACCTTTTCAGATGTTCCAGTGTGCAGAAACACTGAAAAGGGTGTCATCCTTTTGTTCCTCTCAGCTTTCCTGGTTGGCATTTTAACTAAATCTTTTCTTTCATTCAAGCCAGCTAGTGTGTTTTTATATATAGCAATCTATAATTTTATTAACAGGATGATTTTTTCTTAGAAAATTTTCAGTGTTTCCTGTTTTCTATTTTGGGTAGAAAGCCAAAGATTTCAGCCTGTAATCCCAGCACTTTGGGAGGCCGAGACGGGCGGATCACGAGGTCAGGAGATCGAGACCATCCTGGCTAATACGATGAAACCCTGTCTCTACTTAAAAATACAAAAAACTAGCCGGGCGACGAGGCGGGTGCCTGTGGTCCCAGCTACTTGGGAGGCTGAGGCAGGAGAATGGCGTAAACCCGGGAGGCGGAGCTTGCAGTGAGCTGAGATCCGGCCACTGCACTCCAGCCTGGGTGGCAGAGCAAGACTCCGTCTCAAAAAAAAAAAAAAAAAAAAAAAAAAAGAAAGCCAAAGATTTCAACCCAAATCTTCTACCCAACAAATGACATTTCCCAGTCATTTGTTTTAATATCTGAAGACAAGTATTTTGTTTTGCTACAGGGCAGATACATTTGTAATGGCATTTCATGTCTTAGGTCATGTCCCAGGTCTTGCTTGTTACCCTTCATTCCCCATATGGGTTTTCAATGATACTGGTGAAGCAGGAAGGACCTCTTTCTACTCCTCTCTTTTTTTTTTAAAGACACTTTCATTATTTTGCCTAGGCTGGAGTGCAATGGCACAATCCCGGCTCACTGCAACCTCTGCCTCCCAGGTGCAAGCAATTCTCCTGCCTCAGCCTCCAGACTAGCTGGGATTACAGGCATGCGCCACCATGCCCAGCTAATTTTGTAATTTTTGTAGAGATAGCGTTTCACCATGTTGGCGAGGCTGGTCTCGAACTCCCAGCCTCAGGTGATCTGGTCATCTCGGCCTCCCAAAGTGCTGAGATTACAGGTGTGAGCCACCACGCCCGGCCTATCCTCTCATTTTTAATGTTTTCATTTCATGACACTATTCTGGTCATCTTTATAAAAAGTGGTGTCTTGTATTTATTAAGTATGTATCTTTGCCATGCCATGTATTTGGTTATACTACAGGAAACATGGTATCTTCAGATAAAGCAGTGATATTCATTATGTATCTCATACTAACATGTATCTAAACAGTAAAGATAGATAGATATACTATTATGCCAGTATTGATTCAGACGGTGGAACTCTGTCACACCCAGCTCAGCCCCTAGCATCTTGCATGGAAAGGACAGTCATTTTAACAATAATAAGACTGATAAGAATCTTCCAGAGGAACAGCATGTCCTGGAAAAAAAATCAAAACTTGAGGAATTTTAAAAATTTTAATTTTAGTTAATATTTTATTGTAAAAGTATACATGTTCAAAATGTGAAACTGAGAAAATACATAAAATCATAAGGATGAAAATAAAAATCACTCAGGGGATAACCATTGTCAATATTTTGGCATATATTCTTAGAGAACTTTTTTGAGTGCATTTACATAAACATATTTTTAACAAAATTATAGTCTTAAATTATATATGTCATAGCTTTTTTTGTTTATAATTAAATCCTTCTCATTTTCTCATATCCTTAGATATCTCTGAATATAAAATTTTAGCTATATACTCAATAATACTGAATATTTAGGTTAATTTCACTAATTCATTAGTACATCATGTGGCATAACGTAACAGCAAATATTTACTTTGAAACACTCTTGTTTTTAAAAAAAACTTGTAAACAGAAAAAGCTTAAAATGTCCCTCACCACTACTGTCATATTCTCTTAGGAAGGTATTGAAATTTGCTTACATAGATCTAGTTCAGAACATTGCTTCATTACTCATTTATTTTTTCCTGTATAATGGTTTACATAAGTGAGTTTACAATCAGAATAATTCAAACACTGCTTCCATATGAATAAAAGTAAGCACAGATTAGTTATTCAAGTACCTAAAATGCTGATTTGATTTTATGTTTAATTAGCGATATACAATTGAAGAAACAAATTTTCTAGCTCCTGTCTGTCTTGCAAAAATGAAGTTCCTAGAAACTAACGTGTACATACAGAAGTAGTTACTAATACTGCAGGAGACACAGGTGAGTTAGTTGAGCAATGCAAGCCCTCTTTCATCAGGATTGCAGAGTTCTAGCATAAAATGAAGTATGTACCCCAGAATAAACTAGCTCAGAATATTCTTATTGGAATTCAAATTTCTGTGCACTTTGACTCGAGTCCTGTATCTGTGATGTAGGACTAAATGTGGCTCCAAATCCCTCACAGTAGAAAAATAGATAATGGCATTGCAATCACTATTTGAATCCCAGAGATAAGCTGCTTGTTGTGCAGGCATATATGCTCAGACAAAATAAAAAAGACACAATATGGGTGAAGGCTGAATTATAGTTATTTGGTCTTTTCTCTGGATCCTCTGAGGCATCAACTATGCTGCTTCCATAGTGGCTCCAAGCCTCCAGGCTGCACCTGTTCAGCTTCCCTGGAAATGCTGGGACTAGCCAGAAAACTTTTAGAAAAGAATTGGACCTATAAAATCAAAGCACATTGTGAATGAGATGCAACATATATTATGGATATGTTTAATTTCTAACTTTTCTGGGATAAAATTAATGTAAAATCACCTCTTCCAGAAGAGAAAAGGAACTGTGAGGGTTGTGGAGGAAGGGGTTGAGAGAGAGAGAGAGAGGATCAACACATAAGATGTACTCTGCATTAATCAATTCATAGTCTTACTACTTAGGTTTTCTTTAGACTCTTCCAAATCTATTCCTTCAGTAGTATTTTGCTGAGTACATTTCCTCAAAGTGTTAACTGTTAATCAGGTTTAGGAGTCAAGACTTATTAAAAGAAATATTTATCCAGAATACTTGAATATCCATACCTAAATAATCAAATATTAAGAACATTATGAAGGTAAATTTATAACAGTATTATCTTGGAATCCTAATTTCTTAAATAATCTCTTTAATAATATTTTATTTTACTTTTGACCAAATTATATACAGCTTCACATTTTAGGACTTAAAATTAGCCTTTATAACAAGTTTGTTATAAACTCATTTGTTATAAACTCATTTCTTAAACTCAAAAATCATTTGTTTATCTAATTAAATAGGGTGGTTGCCAGGATCTGGGGAAAGGGGAAATGAGGAATATTTTTTCAATAGCTATAAAGTTTCTGTCATGCAAAAGAAATAAGTTCTAGAGATCTGTTGTACGACATAGTGTCTATGGTTGACAGGATGATAATGTGCACTGAAAATATGTTAAGAGGGTATGTCTATTGTCAGGTGTTCTAAACAGCAACCCCCCAACAACAAAAACACACACACACAAAAGAATACAAGGAAATTTTTGGAAGTGATGGATCGATTTGGTACCCTGCTTATGGTGATAGTATCATAGGGTGTGCATATTTCCAAAGTCATCAAGATGTATATTTCATTTTTTAAAACAAATTTTTTAGAGACAGGGTCTCACTCTGCTGCCCAGGCTGGAGTGCAGTGACACAATCACAAATTACTGCAGCCTTAAACTCCTGGACTCAAGCAGCCTCCTGAGTAGCTGAGACTATGGGCGTGAACTGCCACACCAGCTAATTTTTTTTTTTAGCAGTCAGGATCTTGCTATGTTGCCCAGGCTGGCCTTAAGCGATCCTCCCACTTCAGCATTTCAAAGTGCTGGCATTACGGGCATGAGCCACCATACCCAGCCAAGATGTATATTTTAAATGTGTGTAATTTTTGTATATCAATTATATCTTTTTTTTTTTTTTTTTTTTTTTTGAGACGGAGTCTCGCTCTGTCGCCCAGGCTGGAGTGCTGTGGCCGGATCTCGGCTCACTGCAAGCTCCGCCTCCCGGGTTCACGCCATTCTCCTGCCTCAGCCTCCCGAGCAGCTGGGACTACAGGCGCCCACCACCTCGCCCGGCTAGTTTTTTGTATTTTTTAGTAGAGACGGGGTTTCACCGTGTTAGCCAGGATGGTCTCGATCTCCTGACCTCGTGATCCACCCGACTCGGCCTCCCAAAGTGCTGGGATTACAGGCTTGAGCCACCGCGCCCGGCCTCAATTATATCTTGATAAAGCTATAAAAAAATTTATTACAAGCTTTTTAGTTACCCAGATAATACTTTCAGAATTTGAGTAGAAGTAGTGAACTCTCTTCCCTATCCTGTTATTAAAATTATCTCTCCTTCTTTATATGCTACCTAAAAAGTTAAATATCTGTCAAAAAATTAGTTATTTCCTTTTGATTTTCATTTACAATGCATACAATATACTTTTTTTCATGTGCAGAGTAGTATCTATGGTGTTGTGTGTACTAATATCAGACAAAGGGCCATATATCTCAATCCTCCTGGTATTTACATTCCTGAAACAATGTGTTTACGTTAATGTTTTGTCTATAGAGTAGATACAACATGAGCAGTTTCTACTTAAAATAATTCTATGTATTGCTTAAAGTGAACATTTGCTCAAAGTATTTTTGTCACAGATTTGTCATAAAATTTTGTTTTCTGTTTTAAGTGAATGAGCACTGGCTATTCCATGATGATTGCACAGTAGAGAGATTCTGTGAGTCCCCTGATGGTGTGATGCTCTGTGGCAGTCATGACGGACGGGAGGTATATGCAGTGACCCACGACCTGACTCCCACTGAAGGCTGGATTATGCAATTCAAGGTGAAATGTTACGATCTTGGCTACATAAACAACCATACATTAGCAATATAACAAATCAAAAATATCAGAGAAAAGATCTCACATTTCATTGACTCAGTATATACTTTGAAAAGTAACATTTACTATTAAAGTAATATACAACTCAACTATATATTGCTTAATGATTAAAAGTATTTTATTTCTGAACTATTTCAAGTTGAAACTTTTAAAATCTTTTTTATTATACTCTCAGGTTTGTTACGTAGGTATACATGTGGCATGGTGGTTTGCTGCACATCAAACCATCATCTACATTAGGTATTTCTCCTAATGCTATCCCTCCCCCACTCCGACAGGCACCGGTGTGTGATGTTCCCCTCCCCGTATCCGAGTACTTTCGTTGTTCAGCTCTCACCTATGAGAACATGCGGTGTTTGGTTTTCTGTTCTTGTATTAGTTTGCTGAGAATGATGGTTTCCAGCTTCATCCATGTCCCTACAAAGACATGAACTCATCTTTTTTATGGTTGCATAGTATTCCATGGTGTATATGTGCCACATTTTCTTTATCCAGTCTGTCATTGATGGGCATTTGAGTTGGTTCCAAGTCTTTGCTATTGTGAATAGTGCTGCAATAAACATACATGTGCATGTGTCTTTATAGTAGAATGATTTGTAATCCTTTGGGTATATACTCAGTAATGGGATGGCTGGGTCAAATGATATTTCTGGTTCTAGATCCTTGAGGAATCACCACACTGTCTTCCACAATGATTGCACTAATTTACACTCCCACCAACAGTGTAAAAGCGTTCCCATTTCTCCACAGCCTCTCTAGCATCTGTTGTTTCCTGACTTTTTAATGATCGTCATTCTAAGTGGCATGAGATGTTATCTCAATGTGGTTTTGATTTGCATTTCTCCGATGACCAGTGATGATGAGCATTTTTTCATATGTTTGTTGGCCACATAAATGTCTTCTTTTGTGAATTGTCTGTTCATATCCTTTGACCACTTTTTGATGGGGTTGTTTTTTTCTTGTAAATTTCTTTAAGGTCTTTGTAGATTCTGGATATTAGCCCTTTGTGAAATGGATAGATTGCAAATTTTTCTCCCATTCTGTAGGTTGCCTGTTCACTCTGATAATAGTTTATTTTGCTGTGCAGAATCTCTTTAGTTTCACTAGATCCCGTTTGTAAATTTTGGCTTTTGTTGCCATTGCTTTTGGTGTTTAGTCATGAAGTCTTTGCCCATACTTATGTCCTGAATGGCATTGCCTAGGTTTTCTTCTAGGGTTTTTATGGTTTTAGGTCTTAACATTTAAGTCTTTTATCCATCTTGAGTTAGTTTTTGTATAAGGTGTAAGGAAGGGATCCAGATTCAGCTTTTTGCTTATGGCTAGCCAGTTTTCCCAGCACCACTTATTAAATAGGGAATCCTTTCCCCATTGCATTTGTCAGGTTTCTCAAAGATCAGTTGGTTGTAGGTAAGTGGTGTTATTTCTGAGGCCTCCATTCTGTTCCATTGGTCTGTATATCTGTTTTGGTACCAGTACCATGATGTTTTTGTTACTGTTGCCTTATAGTATAGTTTGAAGTCAGGCAGCATGATGCCTCCAGCTTTGTTCTTTTTGCTTAGGATTGTCTTGGCTATGTGGGCTCTTTTTTGGTTCCATATTAAATTTAAAGTAGTTTTTCCAATTCTGTGAAGAAAGTCAATGGTAGCTTGATGGGGATAGCACTGAATCTATAAATTACTTTGGGTAGTATGGCCATTTTCACAATACTGGTTCTTCCTAACTATGAGCATGGAATGTTTTTCCCTTTGTTTGCATCCTCTCTTATTTCATTGAGCAGTGGTTTGTAGTTCTCCTTGAAGAGGTCCTTCACATCCCTTGTAAGTTGGATTCCTAGGTATTTGATTCTCTTTGTAGCAATTGTGAATGGGAATTCACTCATGAATTGGCTGTTTGTTATTGGTTTATAGGAATGCTTGTGATTTTTGTACATTGATTTTGTATCCTGAGACTTTGCTGAAGTTGCTTATCAGCTTAAGGAGATTTGGGACTGAAATAATGGGGTTTTCTAAATATACAATCATGTCATCTGCAAACAGAGACAATTTGACTTCCTCTTTTCCTAATTGAATACCCTTTATTTCTTTCTCTTGCTTGATTGCCCTGGCCAGAATGTCCAATACTGTGTTGAATAAGAGAGACAGGTGAGAGAGGGCATCCTTGTCTTGTGCCTGTTTTCAAAGGGAATGCTTCCAGCTTTTGCCCATTCAGTATGATATTGGCTGTAGGTTTGTCATAAATAGCTCTTATTATTTCGAGACACATTCCATCAATACCTAGTTACTGAGTTTTTACCATGAAGGGCTATTGAATTTTGTCAAAGGCCTTTTCTGCATCTATTGAGATAATATTGGGATTTTTTGTCATTGTTTCTGTTTATGTGATGGATTACATTTATTGACTTGTGTATTGAACCAGCCTCGCATCCCAGGGATGAAGCCAACTTGATCTTGGTGGATACACTTTTTGATGTGCTGTTGGATTTGGTTTGCCAGTATTTTATTGAGGATTTTCGCATCGATATTCATCAGGAATACTGGCCTGGAATTTTCTCTTTTTTTGTGGTGTCTCTGCCAGGTTTTGGTAGCAGGATGATGCTGGCCTCATAAAATGAGTTGGGGGGATTCCCTCTTTTTTCTATTGTTTGGGATAGTTTCAGAAGGAATGGTACCAGCTCCTCTTTGTACCTCTAGAATTCGGCTGTGAATCCATCTGGTCCTGGGCTTTTTTTGGTTGGTAGGCTATTAGTTATTGCCTCAATTTCAGAACTTGTTATTGGTCTATTCAGGGATTCGACTTCTTCCTGGTTTTGTCTTGGAAGGGTGTATGTGTCCAGGAATTTATCCATTTCTTCTAGATTTTCTAGTTTATTTGCATAGAGGTGTTGATAGTATTCTCTGATGGTAGTTTGTATTTCTGTGGGATCAGTGGTGATATCCCCTTTATCATTTTTTATTGCATCTATTTGAGTCTTCTCTTTTTTCTTCTTTATTAGTCTCACTAGTGGTCTATTTTGTTGATCTTTTCAAAAAACCAGTTCCTGGATTCATTCATTTTTTTGAAGGGCTTTTCATGTCTCTATCTCCTTCAGTTCTGCTCCGATCTTAGTTATTTCTTGTTTTCAGCTGGCTTTTGAATTTGTTTGTTCTTACTTCTCTGGTTCTTTTAATTGTGATGTGAGGGTGTTGATTTTCGATCTTTTCTGCTTTCTCTTGTGGGCATTTAGTGCTATCAATTTCCCTCTACACACTGCTTTAAATGTGTCCCAGAGATTCTGGTATGTTGTGTCTTTATTCTCATTGGTTTCAAAGAATATCTTTATTTCTGCCTTCATTTCGTTATGTACCCAGTAGTCATTCAGGAGCAGGTTGTTCAGTTTCCATGTAGTCGTGTGGTTTTGAGTGAGTTTCTTAGTCCTGAGTTCTAATTTGATTGCACGGTGGTCTGAGAGACAGTTTGTTATGATTTCCGTTCTTTTACATTTGCTGAGGGGTGCTTTACTTCCAACTATGTGGTGTGATATGGTGCTGAGAAGAATGTACATTCTGTTGATTTGAGGTGGAGAGAGCTGTAGATGTCTATTAGGTCTGCTTGGTCCAGAGGTGAGTTCAAGTCCTGGATATCCTTGTTAATTTTCTGTCTCGTTGATTCTCATTGATCTAATACTGACAGTGGGGTATTAAAATCTCCCACTATTAATGTGTGGAAGTCTAAGTCTCTTTGTAGGTCTCTAAGAAGTTGCTTTATTAATCTGGGTCCTCCTGTATTGGGTGCATATATATTTAGGATAGCTAGCTCTTCTTGTTGCGTTGATCCCTTTACCATTATGTAATGCCGGTCTTTGTCTCTTTTGAACTTTGTTGGTTTAAAGTCTGTTTTATCAGAGACTAGGATTGCAACCCCTTCTTTTTTGTGCTTTCTGTTTGCTTGGTAAATATTCCTCCATCCCTTTATTTTGAGCCTATGTATGTCTTTGCACGTGAGATGGGTCTTGACTCTTCATCCAATTTGCTAGCCTGTGTCTTTTAACTGGGGCATTTAGTCCATTTACATTTAAGGTTAATATTGTTATGTGTGAATTTGATCCTGTCATTATGATGCAAAATGGTTATTTTGCCCGTTAGTTGATGCAGTTTATCCATAGCATCAGTGATCTTCACAATTTGGTATGTTTTTGCAGTGGCTGGTACTGGTTGTTCCTTTCCATGTAAGTCTTCCTTCAGGAGCTCTTGTAAGGCAGGCCTGGTGGTGACAAAATCTCTCAGCATTTGCTTGTCTGTTAAATATTTTATTTCTCCTTCGCTTATGAAGCTTAGTTTGGCTGGATGTATAATTCTGAGTTGAAAATTCTTTTCTTTATGAATGTTGAATATTGGCCTCAACTCTCTTCTGGCTTGTAGAGTTTCTGCAGAGAGATCCACTCTTAGTATGATGGGCTTCCCTTTGTGAATAACCTGACCTTTCTCTCTGTCTGCCCTTAACATTTTTTCCTTCATTTCAACCTTGGTGAATCTGACGATTATGTGTCTTGGGGTTGCTCTTCTTGAGGAATATCTTTGTGGTGTTCTCTGTATTTCCTGAATTTGAATGTTGGCCTGTCTTGCTAGGTTGGGGAAGTTCTCCTGGGTAATATCCTGAAGAGTGTTTTCCAACTTGGTTCCATTCTCCCCGTCACTTTCAGATACCCCAATCAAATGTAGATTTGGTCTTTTCACATAGTCCCATATTTCTTGGAGGATTTGTTTGTTTCTTTTCACTCTTTTTTCTCTACTGTTGTCTTCTCGCTTTATTGATTTGATCTTCAGTCTCTGATATTCTTTTTTCCACTTGATCAATTTGGCTACTGATACTTGTGTATGCTTCACGAAGTTCTTGTGCTGTGTTTTTCAGTACCATCAGGTCATTTATGTTCTTCTCTAAACTGGTTATTCTAGTTAGCAATTCATCTAACCTTTTTTCAAGGTTTTTAGCTTCCTTGCATTGGGTTAGAACATGCTCCTTTAGCTTGGAGGAGTTTGTTATTACCTACCTTCTGAAGCCTACTTCTGTCAATTCACCAAACTCATTCTCCATCCCATTTTGTTCCCTTACTGGCAAGAAGTTGTGATCCTTTGGAGGAGAAGAGACATTCTGGCTTTTGGAATTTTCAGCCTTTTTGTGCTGGTTTCTCCCCATCTTCGTGGATTTATCTTCCTTTGGTCTTTGATGCTGGTGACCTTTGGATGAGGTTTATGAGTGGACCTCCTTTTTGCTGGTATTGATACTATTCCTTTCTGTTTGTTAGTTTTCCTTTTGACAGTCAGGCCCCTCTGCTGGAGTTTGCTGGAGGTCCATTTCAGACCCTGTTTGCCTGGGTATCACCAACAGAGGCTACAGAACAGCAAAGATTGCTGCCTGTTCCTTCCTCTGGAAGCTTCATCCCAGAGGGGCACCGCCAGATGTCAGCGGAGTTGTCCCATATGAGGTGTCTGTCGGCCCTTACTGGGAGGGGTCTCCCAATCAGGATACACAGGAGTCAGGGTTTCACTTGAGGAGGCAGTCTGTCCCTTATCAGAGCTCAAATGCTGTGCTAGGAGAACCGCTGCTCTCTTCAGAGCTGTCAGGCAGGGATGTTTAAGTCTACTTGAGCTGTGCCCACAGCACCGCTTCCCCTAGGAGCTCTGTCCCAGGGAGATGGAGGTTTTATCTGCAAGTCCCTTACTGGGGGCTGCTGCCTTTTTTTCAGAGATGCCCTGCCCAGAGAGGAAGAATCTAGAGAGGCAATTGGCCTTGCTGAGCTGAGGTGGGCTGCACCCAGTTCAAACTTCTGGGTGACTTTGTTTATATGGTGAAGGGAAAACCGCCTACTCAAGCCTCAGTAATGGTGGATGCCCCTCCCCCCACCAAGCTTGAGCATCCCAGTTCGACCTCAGACTGCTGTGCTAACAGTGAGAATTTCAAGTCAGTGAATCTTACCTTGCTGGGCTCCGTGGGGGTGGAACTCACCAAGCCAGGCACTGGAGGGAATCTCCTGGTCTGCCAGTTGCAAAGACTGTAGGAAAAGCGCAGTATCTGGGCCGGAGTCCACTGTTCCTCCTGGTACAGTCACTCACGGCTTCCCTTGGCTAGGAAAAGGAAATTCCCTGACCCCTTGCAGTTCCCGGGTGGGGCAACACCCCACCCTGCTTCAGTTAGCCCTCTGTGGGCTGCACCCACTGTCCAACCAGTCCCAATGAGAAGAATCGGGTACCTCATTTGGAAATGTCAAAATCACCCACCTTCTGCATTGATCCTGCTGGGAGCTGCAGATGGGAGCTATTCCTATTCGGCCATCTTGCCAGCTGTCTCTCAAATTGAAACTTTTATAAGAGTAAATGTGTTCCTGCTCAGGATGAAATACTGATAAAAATATCAACAATAAAAATGTAGGATACTGATTATAACTCCCTGAGTTAAATCATTATGACTTAGGCAATTTGTTTCATCAAGAGAAGATTAAAGCTATAATGGTTATTTCTACTTTTTTCTTCCTCTTACCCATCTCTCCATAAATACAAACTATAACTTAGAAATTTAGGTTAAATAAGACCTTTTTTTCTGAGACAGAGTCTCACTCTGTTGCCCAGGCTGGAGTGCAGTGGCACAATCTTGGCTCACTGCAATCTCCGCCTCCTGGGTTCAGGCAATTCTCCTGCCTTAGGCTCCTGAGTAGCTGGGATTACAGGTGCACACCACCATGCCCAGCTAATTTTTTATTTTTAGTAGAGACAGGGTTTCACCATGTTGGTCAGGCTGGTCTCGAACTCCTGACCTCGTGATCCGCCCGCCTCGGCCTCCCAAAGTGCTGGGATTACAGGCATGAGTCATGGCCACCAGCCTCTACTTTTTCTTTTTTTCCCACAAGAACATTTGGATGTTTCTGGAGAAAAAAAAAAAAAGAAAGAAAACAAAGGCATGATTAGCATTAATGTCAACATCAACTCTGGCTAATATTTAGGCCAAGATTTTATGTGAACCAATTTATTCTGTCTACCTAAATCCCACTGTAATAACAGCAATGTCACATCATGGCTATCACCATTAATGAAGGGTACTGTGCCTTGTTTAAACTACCTTCAGTTATTATTTCATCTTACTTATAGTTGAAAGGGTTGTATTAAGAGTCATAAATTATACAACAAAATAGTAAAATTGGTAAAGCTGTTAGCAGTCCTTCTTGGTTAAGTATTCTGCCAAACAGAAGTGCCAGACCATTAGCACAACTAACAGTGTGTAGGAGTGAGCCCAGGCCTTCCAAGGCATTCAGCCAGCATGGCAGAAGCATGGGGTCTAAGTTTCTCTCCAAACCCCCTACACAATATATTTGGCACTTTCTATAATTTGTCACCTGGGGCAATCATTTCTCTGTCCGTTAGCAGAATAATGAATCTGAAAATACAAGATGAATGTGGTAAAGTGCGTATCAAGTGATCAGCAGCTTTTTTGCTGCCAAGTCCTTGGAGAAGAATCATATAGTTTTAATACCTTGATCTTGCTTTTCTGTTTATTAGATCTCTGTTGGATGTAAGGTGTCTGAAAAAATTGCCCAAAATCAAATTCATGTGCAGTATTCTACTGACTTCGGTGTGAGCTGGAATTATCTGGTCCCTCAGTGCTTGCCTGCTGACCCAAAATGCTCTGGAAGTGTTTCTCAGCCATCTGTATTCTTTCCAACTAAAGGGTGGAAAAGGATCACCTACCCACTTCCTGAAAGCTTAGTGGGAAAGTAAGTAGAAAACCAAAACAAAGCTTGGTTCCAAGCATCCAGAAGCCCATTAGGTACACTGTTGTCAAGCCTGAAATTATGTGTATTTGTGGGAAAAATGCTTTCTTTCTCCCTAACTCTAAATGTTCTTTAATTGGTGACTTTCATCATAACTTCCATGATGAGCTAACTTCAGACCTCAATTTGTAATCCTCAGACTTGGCAAAATGGGCTTTCGTAGACTCTTCTATTTTCCATACCTCAAATGGGAACAGAGCAATAATTTCATCTGGGCTTGGAGCCAGATGAAAAGGTGTACCCTGCCTTCTCAACCTTGTAGACTGTGGACCGCTGTGCACTATATACTTTCCACATTATTGCCTTATCATTCCATGATAGACAGAGCCAGGAGCAAATCCTAACTCATCATGCTATTTCTACCAGTGTGACTTACAGGATCCATTTTCCTCTTACCAAAGCATTATGTTCTGATCCTGCAGTGAGAGGTAATCAGCCAGGACCAGTGATGAGCACAGGTGATTACACCTTGCTCTGCAAAGTCTGTGGATATATTAATTTAAGGCAATTCCAAAAGATTTATCTTCTACTTTAAAAGTAGGGGGAAAGATACACAAAAGAAAATAACAGGTGCACCTCAACTGTATTAATCGGATAGTCTGACTAAACAAATCTTCTTGTGAAACATACAGAGCCTTTGAATAAAGTGCTTACACACAGATTTCCCAGTGTCCCATAGATATTACTACCACTCATGGTTTTCTGGAATGTATCTTAAGAGCTTATTGAATTAACATACTAAGAAACTAAATCAGGATGCTTTCAGCTGCAAGGAACAGAAAACCCAATTCAAACCAGCTCAAAATTTGTTGTTTCTATAATGAATGAATCCAAAGATAAATGAACTCTAGGGTTGGTTGATTTGTAAGTGGAACGGTGTCTTCAGGGACACTGTTCTTTCTTATTCTCTTAAGAGAATGTCTGCTGTCCACAGCACTGGTGCCATACTCTGCTCTCTCAGGCTGGTTTTGCTATTGAACGTGAGATGGCAGCCAGAGAACTGGGGCAGGATGCTTCCGTACTTATGTCCAGTGAGAAAGAAAGATAGTTGCTTTTTTTTCCGAGACAGCCAGAACAAGCACCACCTTGCATCCCATTGGTACCAATTAGCCACTCAATAGTTAGGAAAGTGATATTACAATGATCATTTCATGGATTATCTGGGGCGAAGTGGATGCTGGGGAACCACCATGATGTCTATCATAAACTCATTTTCCCCTCCCATTCTCTCTCTTTTTGTAATAATGAGGTATAATTTACATTCGGTAAAATACATACATCTTATTCAGATCAATGAGTTTTTACTGTTGTGTAACCCATGTAACCACCACATAAAACAAGGTACAGAACATTTATATCACCCCAGAAAGTTCCTTCATGTACTTTGGACTCTTTAAACCAAAACAGTATGGCATAGTTTAATATAAGGATAATTATGAGGCTTGTTTTTTCCCCCAGAAGACAGAGAAGAACAAAGATGAAATTAAAATCTCAGAGATAATGTCCTTTAATATAAGCCTTTCAAAATTGTTTTGTAATTAGCACAGTTACTCTGAGAATATTGATTGTCTTCAGGGAATTCAGAAAATGCTGCCTCCCAACCGCCTGAGGGCTGTGTGTATGCTGACAAGGCTCTTGTCAAAGGCGTCACTCACCTTCTGTACAATTTCAGGAATGAAATTAGTGAATCTAAATTGCATCATGACCACAGAACTCCAGTTCAGAAGAAACCTGATTTATGAAAGTTACAGATTTGTATATTTAAATATTTCTGTTTCTTGACACAGAGATTCCACTGATTTTAACTTTGTTGTGCAAGTTTGCCCCGATATTCTGAAATTTAAATAAAACCAGCTTGAAAGTTCCATTACTAGAAAGATAAAAGTGCTCAGAAAACATTTTTTATTAACCTGTTTCATCTAGTAAGAGTGTCTTAAATGTTTTTTCTCTTGAGTACTGAATACACATACAGGACAATGGACCTAAATAAAGTTAACTTTTGTTTTTCACTCCTTTGCTTTTGCATTGTCAATAGTCCAGTAAGGTTTAGGTTCTATCAGAAGTACTCAGACATGCAGTGGGCAATCGATAATTTCTACCTGGGCCCTGGATGCTTGGACAACTGCAGGGGCCATGGAGATTGCTTAAGGGAACAGTGCATCTGTGATCCGGGATACTCAGGGCCAAACTGCTACTTGACCCACACTCTGAAGGTAAGGGTAAAGCCCTGGACAGAAGCATTAGTCACATCATGGGCCATGCCTAGGAATCAACTTATATATGAGACATAATCTATAACAATGTCCTTTGGGTCCCCCAGGAAATAAAATCATTTCAATAGAAACTTTAAAAATGCTTCCTAAGTACAAGAATATTAGGATCAAGTTCTAGTACAGTTTATCCAATTCATAAAATGAGCCAGACTGTACGGATTACAAATGATAAACACTCTGGGCTTTTTTTTTTTTTCTTAAGCAGACTCTTTATAAAGTCAATATTAAGCCTTTTTTACTTCACTTTTTCAACTGATGCACTATTTGAAGGAGGATATTATTGTTATCGTTGTTATGAAATAAAGCAGATAATATACATTATCACAAAAGACCAAATTTTCAAAAAGGCCTAAACAGTACCTGAATTTTTGTTTAGAAAATTCTATGTTCTGATTTGTTGACTGCTGAAATGGGGTTGTGTATTAAGAATGGAGAGGTCATTTTTGCAAGCTTTAGCTCTTACATCATTATTTAATATGCAAAGCAAATAGTTACCCAACACAGTTGCCATATATGTACTCTAATTCTGTGAATAAACATAGTGCATTTGTCATTACAATAATAGATAAATGACTAGGCTAAAAAAAGCAAAATTCCTAGTGATTGAAATCCAACATATGAAAGGCAACAATGTAAACCAAATCTGTTCTGTCATTTGTGTTTGTTCTAATACTTCAACTATGGAATTGAACATTTTTTAAACAAAATTGGAACAATGCTCATTTGTGTCTAAAGATGTAAGTACATTATTAACAAATGGGGTTACCACAGGGAAAACATAGCTTTATATACCACAGATAATTAATAAACTTTTGAAAATCTAATTTCTTTCATGAGCACTCAAATTTTATTAGTATTCCTCAGTTGGATAAGAAATTGTACAAATCTATAAAATTATAAACCCTGATTAAAATCTTCTAATGATAGTTTACATGGTTAACCATGCATTTCTTCTGACACTTGTTTTCTTACAAACCTTCAGTTATAAAACATATTCATTTGCTATCCATTAATGAGATGTAGTCAGACTGACATTTGACTGTATATCTTTAACTATAGAATTATCTTCTAAGTTTGAGAAAAAGAAACTGTTTAAATCATTTAACTACACAGGATAGAACGCTCCTTAAATGAAAAAATATAGGTTTTTCTGTATACAGCTATTGCAACTGCAACTAGAACAAATTGCCTTTATGATATCTTTTCATCATTTTAAACAAGAAAAAATGTGTCTCTACCTAATACAAATCTGTATTATGGATAAAATGAAAGTACTGTGGACAGAATGAATGGGGAAATTAAGACCTTGACTGTGAGGAGATAAGTAAATTTTACATAAAATGTAGCCATGAACCTTTATACTTTGTACACTCTCTGAAAAATAGATTTCCTGGTTGTCAATCATTCTTAGTTAAAAGGATAAACTGGAGACCCAGGGAAAAAATATTTTATTCTAGATTTTGAGTACTTGTCGCCCTACCACTTGGCCCTGATAAACAGGTGAAACATCTTTCAACCTGCCTTCTAAGGTTTACTTTCTTTTGACTTTATATAGAGAGATTTGATTTCAAGTGTCCCTGCCTAACCATATAGACCTTCAGGGTTCACTCTGTGCTAGAGGCTGAAGGATCTTGGCTGCCTTAGGCAGTCTCCAAAGTGAGGGCACACACACCAGGACAATCCATTGGGGAATGTTGGGGGGAAAGTGCTGGATTGCATGTTTATATTTTATCTTATTGCTTTCAAATTTACTTTTTTTTGGCATGTTTCATAATACATTACAATAATACTTTTATATACTATATAAACAAATATACATATTTGGGGGTATATGCTTAAATAACTTTTTACAAATAGAAGTGTTACTATAATATGGCCAGGCGTGGTGGCTCACACCTGTAATTGCAGCACTCTGGGAGACAGAGGTGGGCAGATCACTTGAGGTCAGGAGTTCGAGACCAGCCTAGCCAACATGGTGAAACCCCATCTTTACTGAAAATACAAAAAATAGCCAGGTGTGGTGGCACACACCTGTAATCCCAGCTACTCAGGAGGCTGAGGCATGAGAATCGCTTGAACCCGGGAGGCAGAGGCTGCAATGAGCCGAAATTGTGCCACTGCACTCCAACCCAAGTGACCAGAGCAAGACCATCTCAAAAAAAAAAAAAATTGATATAGTCAACTTTACAATTATTTTAAATTTCAATTATTAAACATTATTTGGGCAGTTTAAATGATTTTCAATATATGACAGAAAAGAACATTGTGGAAATAGCCTGTTGTTGTTTTTGAACATCTTTGAAAAGCATTTGAAATCAGCTCTATTTTTTTTAAGTCCAAGATGTCACTCTGTATTTTCTTAAATATTCCATAGTTATCCAAAGTTGTTTTTTTGACTACATCTGGCTTATGTTTTTTCCAGACTTTCCTGAAGGAACGCTTTGACAGTGAAGAAATCAAACCTGACTTATGGATGTCCTTAGAAGGTGGAAGTACTTGCACTGAGTGTGGAATTCTTGCTGAGGACACTGCACTCTATTTTGGGGGATCTACTGTGAGACAAGCAATTACACAAGATTTGGATCTTCGAGGTGCAAAGTAAGTCAATTTTTTGTTATTTCTATTGTAATACAGAAAATTGGTCCCAAAGCAAGGAACACTTGTATGGAAGAAATTATCCAGGACTTGAGTAGAGTATTTGTTCTAATGAATTATTCTGATGGATAAAATGTGCTTGCATTCAGGTTCCTGCAATACTGGGGGCGCATTGGGAGTGAGAACAACATGACCTCTTGCCATCGTCCCATCTGCAGGAAGGAAGGCGTGCTGTTGGACTACTCTACTGATGGAGGCACGTGTCAGGGGTGAAAACCACACCTTGGAGCAGATTCCCAAATTCCATCCAACACCCTCAGAAAAGTCTCTACAAAGCTTTGCTGACTTCACAGTTTCAATTGTGAAACTCACAAAGAAAAAGCTACAGATTTTGTTTATTACATGTACCGTACAAGTGACTTCTGTGTTATGCAAAAAGGGGACAAGAGAGAAATCACATTAAAAAATAAAGTCCAAACTTTATGAATAAACAACCTCTATGCTTTACTGAAGCTTGAGTGATACAATTAAGAAATACATTTTGTATGGTTTCCAAGTAAAAGATCATTTTTAAAACTTTATTTTTAAAAGCTTATGTGTAAACATGTAATAAATGCTATAGAGAATCTATAGAAATCTTCAAAAATTGTGAAAAAAAAGACTGATTTTGTGAGTTTGTCACAGAATATTTTAAAAGAATTCTGTTTTATTTTGAAGTAGCTAAAATGAGACCAGTAATACCATGATGTCTTTAGAAAAATCTACTTTAGCCGATAGATATCATTCTTAATAACTAGCTGATTAACAGATGACCCTGAAGTATTTTAAGGTATTTGAAGGATGTTTTCTTAAGTACCTAAACATCCCACCTGCAATCTTATCAAGCAAGAAGAGATAAACTTTATACCAGTCCAAATAATTACAAATTGCATAAAATTACAATAACTATTTTAATACTGAAAGCTATTGCCTAGAAACATGTAAAACATAGGTATATCTCATTATTTGTGAGAAATAAGAATTTAGAACTAAATTTTAAAAGCAAAACGTAACTAATTTTTACTTCAGTGTTTTTATTTTGGCCAACTCTTTCGAAATATCCTTCCCCTCATATCATTAGCCTCATACAGAAACAGTATTTATAAGTAGTGAATACCTAACATCAAAGTCAGCAAAATCAGTTGTCATTTGCTGGTTGAAAATTTCTTTGGGAAGTGCACAGTATCTGAAGTATACTGGTGGTTTATCAGGAGGCAGGAGATTCTAGATATATTGCTATGTTGGTATATTTGTTGTTATAGGAATTACCTGGACTTTGCTCCATGAGATGGATTACCAGAAATACATTTCTGTTAGACATGACTACATACTTCTTCCTGAAGATGCCCTTACCAACACAACTCGACTTCGTTGGTGGCAGCCTTTTGTGATCAGCAATGGAATTGTGGTCTCTGGGGTGGAGCGTGCTCAGTGGGCACTGGACAATATTTTGATTGGTGGAGCAGAAATCAATCCAAGCCAATTGGTGGATACTTTTGATGATGGTAAGAAACAAGACATTGAACAATTTTCTTTCCTGTGAGCCATTTTTCTGCTTATGTCTTCAGATACATTAGCACATGAAAAGCATTTATAAGATTGCCTAGCCCATACTCCTGCTCAACAAATGTTAGCTGTTATTTTGCCCAATGGTTTATAAATCTTCAAAGTTGGCTGCCTGTTGAAATGTCCACTAAGAATTCAATAAATCCTGTCAAAGGCACAATGTCTGGCTTTAAATATAATTTGAAATTTCAATACCCCCAAATAATTTTAGTTTCTTTAGTAATTAATGTGTCACAGAAATACTTAATGCACTGGCTGATGAAATGTATCAAGAACTTTTCAGTGCTAAGTTACCTAGACTAGCAATTACATTTTAAAAGTACAGTAATCATTCTACTACCATTTAATAGTCTTGTCTAAGTTTGATTTCTCATGTTGGATTTATGCATTATCCCAGTTAAATAAAATAAAAATCCTAAAGTGTAAGCAGAAAGCTAGTAGAGCATAAAAATTTAAGGAATTCAACAATAAATCAATCAGTTCAAGAGAATAATATGCCATATTGCTTCCAACTTTCCTCAAGAGAATAACATGCCATATTTATTCCAATTTTCCTTAACAGAAGGCACTTCCCATGAAGAAAACTGGAGTTTTTACCCTAATGCTGTAAGAACAGCAGGATTTTGTGGCAATCCATCCTTCCACCTCTACTGGCCAAATAAAAAGAAGGACAAGACTCACAATGCTCTATCCTCCCGAGAACTCATTATACAGCCAGGATACATGATGCAGTTTAAAGTAAGGAAAAGTGACTCTTTAAAGCAGAAAGTAGCATTGCATTTGGGGCCCCGGGGGAGAGTGTTTATTCAGACAACTTTAAGGAAATGACTGATACTATTCATTAAAAGAGACTTTATCTTATGAATAAAAGAGGTCATCTTTTGCAAAGACCTTTATTCAAGTATGATTTTTTTGAGGATAGATGAAATCCCTGAAAATGTTGGGACATAGCAAGAAATGTAACTGTTGGGCTGGCGCAAAAGTAATTGCAGGCCGAGTGCAGTGGCTCACGCCTATAATACCAGCACTTTGGGAGGCTGGGGTGGGAGGATCACTTGAGGCCAAGAGGCCAGGAGCTCCAGAGTAGCCTGGCCAACACGGCAAAACCTTGGCTCTACAAAAAAATAAATAAATAAAATAAAATAAAATAAAATTAGCCGGTCATGGTAGTACACACCTGTAATCCCAGCTACTCGGGAGGCTGAGAAATAATAATCGCTGAAACCTGAGAGGCAGAGGTTGCACTGAACTGAGATCATACCACTGCACTCTGGGTGACAGAACGAGACTGTGTCTCCAAAAAAAAAAAAAAGAATTACTTTTAATGCCATTCATTTTAATGGCAAAAACTGCAATTACTTTTACACCAACTGAATATATTCCATCTTATATATGTAATCTGGATTTCAGTCTCCCTAACCTTGTAAATTAAAAGCTCAAATAGGAGACTGCCTACTTCTAGCTCTCTGTAACACTATCTCCTTTTTATGTTGCACAATTCTCGCTCTCTCCCTTCCCTTCCTCTCTCTATCATCTCTCTCTCTCTCTCCTCCTCTCTCTGCCTCTTTCTCTTACTCCATGCCTATTATGTGCATTGAGCGATTTTTTCTCTATTTTTTTCAGTATATCTTTCTATTTTCTTGTGTCTCTGACTTCATATGCCTATACAACATTAGTCTTGTTGGAACTTCCTAAACCCTCAAAAAATTAAGGAGAACTCTCAAATACTCTAAACTGAATACTTAATTCAGATAGGATGAAAATGAAGACATAAATAATTAATAGACACTCAGAGAAGGGCAAAGCAATATCAATTTATATATCTCTATTGCAAACACCTGTAATCCCAGCACTTTGGGAGGCCAAGGAGGAAGGATCTCTAAGGCCAAAAGTTCAAGACCAGCCTGGGAAACATAGCAAGACCCCTGTCTCTACAAAAAAAAAAAAATTAGCTGGGCGTCGTGGCATGTACCTGTAGTCCTAGCTGCTCAGGAAGCCAGGCACAAGAATCACTCGAGCCCAGGGGTTGGAGGTTACAGTGAGCTATGATCCCACCACTGCACTCCAGCTAGGGCAACAGAACAAGACCCTATCCCCCTCCCCACACACACACACAAAGCCATTACAGAAATACATTGTATTACTAGGTCATTTTAAAGACATCAGTTATTCTAATACCCTTTTTTGATATACTACAATGACAGTTAATAGTAAAAATCTCTATTAGCAGAAATAAAAATGTATTTGCTTTTTGCCTCAGCTCTATGTTAAACTCCCCTTCAGAGACTGGAGGGTAAGGCAAGCTCCCCAAATGCTACCACTCCTTCAGGACTAGTCTTAACTTAGTGATATGCAGAAGTGTTATACTTCCTCTGCCTCTAAGCCGTGTTCCTTAAGAGTGAAGATTTTCCCTCTACCAGGTTCACATTGTGGCCCAGATCAAAGGCATTATATTTGAGTTGATTGGAGCCTCCTCTTTTGTTAAGTCACTGCACTGAAGAGACTGGGTCTCTCTTTCTCTAACCAAGGCAATTTCTTTAGGAAAAAAAGAAAGTTTATCCTCAAAAATTCAGTAAAGTATCACTAAAACTACATACTTGAAAGTCACCAGAGTCTTACTGTACCCAATGTCAACAGCTTTTGCATATCCCCATCTTCCCTTTCCTCTCTACACCATTTGACACTGTTATTCTTGCCCTCTTCAACCTGTGGCATCATCATTCCCCTAAGCTTCTGGGTTCTCTGCTGGTTCTCCTTTTACCTCTTTGATATCTACTATCTTCTTATGGCTTTTCTCCCCTTAGCCCTCTAAATGTCAGCATTTCTCAGTATGTATCAACTTTCTTCTCTCTCCATAGACCTTCTCACCATCAGGAATTGTATCCAATCATCTAGCTTCAAGAATCGTATCTTGAAGAGCAAATTTCAAATCTGCATATCCAACCCTAACAATTAATTCAATATTTGTAATAGCCCCTACACATGTCTACACCGTTGCACATTGGCACCTCAACTGAATGCGTCTAACGGTGCACTTAATATCTTCCCTCACCATACCAACTCCTCTTTCTGATTTTCCTGTTTCTGTCGATGGCACCACCATTCACCTAGTAACCAGCTTGAAATGTTCAACTACGCTTTGATTTTTCACTTTTCATATCTGATCAGTGACTGCATCCTTTGAATTCTATTTTCCAATGTTCCTGGTATCCATCCAATCTTCTCTGTTTGCACTATCACCACCTCTGGTCTGGCCCTAACTAAATCAATATTTGACTAAGTACTCTTTTCACTTCCAATCTCTCTCCACTCCTATGTGTCTTTGACATCACAGTCAGATTGATCTTTATAAAGCATATCTCTAAGCAGCACATCATTCCACTGCTCAGAAACCTTTAATGACTCTCCATCACTTACCAAATTAAGGTCAAACACCTTAGGCTACAGCTTCTGGTCTGCCAAATTCAACCGATCATTCTAACCTCATCTCTGAATATATCATATATGCTATACTTGGACCAAAACATGCTATATGCTGTGCTCTGGATGTGCCACCACGATTCCCTACTTTGTCTTCACTCAAATTTTCTTTCACCTAAATATCTTTTTCCTATTTCTACCCGTCACACTCTTCCCAGTCTTCAGGGGCAGCTTGCATGTACCCTATCTGATTATTTTCTAATCCATTTAATCAAATACTATCTCCTTTGAAGCACCACAGCATTATATTTGTGTCTTTTATGATTCTCACTATCATTTTGCTTCTTATTCTCTCTCTGAATTTAGAGTTGTTTTATTCATGACTGTATGGCCTGAAATTTTTAGCACTAACCTTCCCTAGTTATCAGTGGTGAAATAGGACTTGATTACATAGATGACTAGGACTTAAATTTGAATCACCAAATGTTTAAAGCATTTATGTATTACTGATTCAAACACTTAATTGCATATAATATGGAAAGCTTTCATTCATACAGAAATACAGAAAACCCCAAGAACAAATATTAAGTAATTAAAATTGTCTATTTTAATTCCAAATAAAAATTTAATAGTCACAATCAAGAAAGTTAGGCTATCAATGAAAATGTTTTGAATCAGTGATACTTTCAGTTTCTGTCTATAAATTCGGCTAATGTTACTTTCTTTTTGGCCAATTTATCTTACCCAGATTTGTGATTAATGCATTATACTAATTTAGTAAATAGAAATGTAACTTTTAAAACCTTAATTTTCATCTCCATGCAAAATTGAGCATCTATAACAGAATCCAAAAGAATGTATTCTTGGTATTCCAGCAGGCTGCTCTGTAAAAGCTTCTCTGAATATTACCTGTCAGAGTAATAAATGGTGGGATGGGATTTTTAATTAATGGGATTCAATATCATCTAATCTTACCTGTATATTGATTGTTTGTTTGTTTTAGATTGTGGTGGGTTGTGAAGCCACTTCTTGTGGTGACCTTCATTCTGTAATGTTGGAATACACTAAGGATGCAAGGTTTGTGAAATAATTTTTAACATTATCTCCAAACTTGAATACCCAATCCAAACGGTTGTCGTGTGTGTGTGTGTGTGTGTGTGTGTGTGTGTGTGTGGTGTGTGTGTGTGTGAGAGAGAGAGAGAGAGAGAGAGATTTGCTCTTGTTGCCCAGACTGGAGTGCAGTGGCGGGATCTCAGCTCACCGCAACCTCTGCCTCCTCGGTTCAAGTGATTCTCCTGCCTCAGCCTCCTGAGTAGGTGGGATTACAGGCATATGCCACCAAGCCCAGCTAATTTTGTATTTTTAGAAGAGACAGGGTTTCCCCATGTTGGTCGGGCTGGTCTTGAACTCCTGACCTCAGGTGATCTGCCTGCCCCGGCCTCCCAGAGTGCTGGGAATTACAGGTTAAGGCAGTTGCTTACAGAGGAATAACCTTATATCTTAAAAGTGGCAGTTCATGCATATTTTTATATACATTTCACTTGTACAAAATGTATACATCTTATTTTCAAAATTTTCCTTCAAACAAAAAAAAATCTATTTTCATACAAGGCTGCCACCAAGAAACTTTATATTTTAAATTTTATCAAAATAAGCAAAGCACTACATTTGTCCTCAGAGTGGAACTCTCTTATTCATGTTACTGATTTTCAGCTACCTCTAACGAAAACTTTAATCAATGAATGATCTGAATATGCGTCAGCCAGAGTTACCTCTTCTAAAGCATATTAGCAATATTGAATAAAAGTCTGACATAGTTCAGTTACCTTATTAGGGTTAATAACCCTCCCACTATCACTTTTAAACACTAATTACATTAAGTTTGAGGAGACGGACAATTTTGTCAGTCAACTCCAGGTATATTTCTAGTATCAATGTCAGTAGGAAGAATCCACCAGAATTCATTGCTATGCATGCTATTATTTTATTCTCTTGTCCGTGTGCTTTTAAAGTCAGAATATTTCTGAAAATATTTTAATTTTTTTATAATCTGTAATTATAAATGTATATAGAAAACAGGAAACTCATATACAAATATTTTAATTTAACCTGACCACAAAGCATTACCTTGACATTAGACAGATTATATGTTTCTCTTACAATTTGTCTAACAAAGCCTTCTGGTTTCTGCAGATCAGATTCCTGGCAGCTTGTACAGACCCAGTGCCTTCCTTCCTCTTCTAACAGCATTGGCTGCTCCCCTTTCCAGTTCCATGAAGCCACCATCTACAACTCTGTCAACAGCTCAAGCTGGAAAAGAATTACCATCCAGTTGCCTGACCATGTCTCCTCCAGGTAGGTTGCAAATTAAGGTAAACTTTGTGAAATTATCTGGCCTTTCTATAGAGTTCATGCAGTGAGCTAAAAACAACTGACAGTGTGAGCCAGAGCTTTACATGCAGCCCTGGTGCCCTCTCCCATCTTCTTTCCCTCCTCTCACCAACCCATGCCTCCAAATGGCAACTGCATGTCCCAGGAGGAAATTGGAGTTTGTCTGTAAATGATTCAGAGATCTCAGATTTCCTTTGACTTAATACCATAGTATGTACCAAACTCAGTCATAGGCCCTGAATGACAGACCCCAATCCAAGACTGGCATTGGCACCAGTTTTGCCCCAGTGTTCTGCCCTCCCAAAGGCTGCGCTTTTCATCCAGATACAAATACCAGTTAGGTGTGTAGAGCTGACAGGTTACACAAAGCTGCAGGATAAATACAATGGAATGCAATCTTCCTAGAGCAGATTTGGTTTACTCAAAGATTTGGAAAATGATATACCTTTATAGGGAAAATGAACACAGGTTTATTATGGACTAGAATAGGAAATTCACATGAAATTTTCAGAGAAGATACAAGCTTCCAGAATGGCATTTTGGGTTATACTCCCAGAGTCTGAGAAATACAAGTTCTCTCACCTCTGCCAGCAGGGTGCTTCAGGAAGACATTTGGGAAGCCCTTTTCTCATAAATAGTCCCCTCTCCCAGAGGCTAGAGGCAGGATGCAGCCATGGAAGTAACAACCTACTGAACCCCTTCTGCTCTCTATGGTTCTTTCAGTGCGACACAGTTCCGCTGGATCCAGAAGGGAGAAGAAACTGAGAAGCAAAGCTGGGCAATTGATCACGTGTATATTGGAGAGGCTTGCCCCAAGCTCTGCAGTGGGCACGGATACTGCACGACTGGCGCCATCTGCATCTGTGATGAGAGCTTCCAAGGTCTGAATCCCAGGCTGTCAACTTTGATACAGGAGACCATGAGGTTCTCCTCATCTTAACACGTATACCAAAGTCCACTAGGAAATGGATAGAAATTCCAGCCTGAGGGATCTGAGATTCATGACACACTCCTTGGTCACTCCTTATTTAACTTTGGGACAAATTATTAAGCATAGCCTTATGCAATATTCCTGAAGGTATTTTTTTAAATATAGAATTGAAATCTACCCCAGACATTCTATAAATATAAATTTATAAGCATATAAATCCAGATATGCTAAATCAGGATATGGTATAGTACCTCACATTCTCTTTCATATAACTCCCTGCCCCCACCCACATCCCCAATACTTAATTTCCACCTCTGGGCCTCCCTCCTTCCTGGCCTAGCTGCCTGTGCCTACATACTTGACCAGTATCCCTCCTTCCTCAGCCTCTTCCAGCAGCAACTGCCACTGTTCTAAGATGTAGCTGACAACTCAAGATGTTCTGGTTTCCAGGTCACTGTGATACTGACACACACACACACCACACACACACACACACACCCCTTTATGACTCAAAGAAATACATTTCACTCCTTGAGTTTCTAGAGGCTGAGTATATATCCAGGGCAGAGAGTATCTACTCAACCCCTCACATGACAGGAAATTGCTCTGTTGGTCTGTTAGAAGGTCTGCAGGCCTGTTTTCCTTTGAGCCAATGTTTCCAACAGGTTTCAGCCTCTATCATTACAAAGTTCACTTTCCATAGTTAACATTCTGTATCCTCATAGCTTAATACTTGGCCGATAGCAGTGCTAATCAATCTTCTTTGAATGAATCCTTACACTGTCTTATGCTTTACTATTTACATAGTATACACCAACTTATTCTTCAGTCGCTTATAATCTATGATATCCCCATCAGTTATCTGTGGTTAATATAATTATTCCCATGCTACAGGCAAAGAAACTGAGACTCAGGGAGGCTAAGTGACCTGCCTAAGGTCACACAGCTAGCAAATATCAGAAAGACCACCACTCAAGGTGTTCTTTCCAATCAGCCTTGCTGTCTCTCATGGCTGAGAGATTTATCCAAGAAGGAGGGGAGTTACACAGTTTCCCCCAGATATGCAATGTAAGAATCCATGTATTTGAATTCTGGAGTCGGATCTATTTAGATTTCTTGGTTGATGTTTCCTTGCATCAAAATCAAATGGATATGATTAATGTAGACTGCTGCACATCTCTGATGTTAGAAATTACTTAGCCATCTCCTTTCTCCGCTGGTGTTATTGTCACTGAGACCAGCTGGGTCTGTCACTATATTATTAGCTGGAGAATTTTAACTCTAGGCAAATGAGTGAATCAAATGTCTCACAAGAAGTCCTAGATGTCTGGAATTTGCCCTCTCCCCTGAACCTTAATTTTAAACTATTAAGGACATGTAGAAAAAATGTACTGTTTAAATCAATGGGAAATGCAAGCACATACACATTTGCTAATATAATATCTTACTTAAATGTCAGTAATTCAGTTCAGTGGTCTCTGAGAGACACTGCCAGTTTTATTATTATTTATCCCAGCTTCATTACTGAATATCTTTTTTGTTTTTTTTGTTTTTTTTTGTTTTTTTTTTTGAGATGGAGTTTTCACTCTTGTTGCCCAGGCTGGAGTGCAGTGGCATGATCTCAGCTCACTGCAACTTCCACCTCCTGGGTTCAAGTGATTCTCTTGCCTCAGCCTCCTGAGTAGCTGGGATTACAGGCACATGCCACCATGCCCAACTCATTTTTTTTTTTTTTTTGTATTTTTAGTAGAGATGGGGTGGTTCACCATGTTG
Organism: Trachypithecus francoisi; assembly: GCF_009764315.1. Taxonomy (NCBI): domain Eukaryota; kingdom Metazoa; phylum Chordata; class Mammalia; order Primates; family Cercopithecidae; genus Trachypithecus; species Trachypithecus francoisi. The sequence goes on from NW_022681469.1 coordinate 56,249,715, forward strand.
GCCAGGCTGAACTCGAACCCCTGACCTCAGGTGATCTTCCCACTTCAGTCTCCCAAAGTGCTGGAATTACAGGCATGAGCCACTGAGCCCCACCCATTACTATCTTATATGTGCTAAATATTGTTTTAGATGCTGGAATCCAACGAGTTAAAATATAGACTCTACTCTTAAGAATCATCAAGTATATATTAACCTGTATTTTCTGCTACAAATCATGCTAGGAAAAAAGAAATTAGATAGGCCTCTTATACCAGGGTGAGAGTTCCCTACTGAGACCCACCACTGGTAAACATTCAAGGCCCAGCCAGATGCTGTGGTATTTAAACAACAGTTTTACACAGCAAATACGGACATGAGCACTGCATATTTCAGTTAACACTGACTCAAAGAAAATTGGATTTTTTTTCCAACAATATAAGCCAATAATTGCCAAAACAAAACATTTACTTCTGGGAGTCTGTATCTACTTAGTATTTTGCCATTCTTTGTTTTTTTTTTTTTTTACTGTAAGAACATTCAATTATTTAGTTAGTTAGTTAGTTAGTTAGTTAGTTTTGCTGGATTTTGTTATGTTTCCTTTTTTTCCCCTAAGTTCTGGGATACATGTGCAGAACTTGCAGGTTTGTTACATAGGTATACATGTGCCAGGATGGTTTGCTGCACCCACCAACCCATCATTTACATTAGGTATTTCTCCCAATGCTATCCTTCCCCTTGCCTCCCATCCCCCAACAGGCCCTGGTGTGTGATGTTCCCCTCCCTGTGTCCATGTGTTCTCATTGTTCAACTCCCACCTATGAATGAGAACATGCGGTGTTTGGTTTTCTGTTCTTGTGTTAGTTTGCTGAGAATGATGATTTCCAGCTTCATCCATGTCCCTGCAAAGGACATGATCTCATCCTTTTTTATGGCTGTATAGTATTCCATGGTATATATGTGCCACATTTTCTTTACCCAGTCTAACATTGATGGGCATTTGGGTTGGTTCCAAGTCTTTGCTGTTGTGAATAGTGCTGCAATAAACATACATGTGCATGTATCTTTAGAGTAGAATGACTTAGAATCCTTTGGGTGTATACTCGGTAATGGGATTGCTGGGTCAAATGGTATTTCTAGTTCTACATCCTTGAGAAATCACCACACTGTCTTCTACAATGGTTGAACTAATTTACACTCCCACCAACAGTGTAAAATTGTTCCTATTTCTCCACATCCTCTCCAGCATCTGTTGTTTCCTGACTTTTTAATGATCACCATTCTAACTGGCATGAGATGGTATCTCGTTGTAGTTTTGATTTGCATTTCTCTAATGACCAGTGATGATTAGCTTTTTTTCATATGTTTGTTGGCCGCATAAATGTCTTCTTTTGAGAAGTATCTCTTCATATTCTTCACCCACTTTTTGATGGGACTGTTTGGCTGTGTTTTTTTTTTTTTTTTTTTGTAAAGTTGTTTAAGTTCCTTGTATTTTGCCATTCTTACAATAACAACGACTTAAACCTGAACTTGAATACTTGTTCCTAATCTTGAATAACTCTGGTTGATCCAGTTAATTTCTGTGACTATTCCTTGTCCTCTAGGTGATGATTGCTCTGTTTTCAGTCACGACCTTCCCAGTTATATTAAAGATAATTTTGAGTCCGCAAGAGTCACCGAGGCAAACTGGGAGACCATTCAAGGTGGAGTCATAGGAAGTGGCTGTGGGCAGCTGGCCCCCTACGCCCATGGAGACTCACTGTACTTTAATGGCTGTCAGATCAGGCAAGCAGCTACCAAGCCTCTGGATCTCACTCGAGCAAGGTACCCAAACATCCATATTGTAGTCCAGACATAGAATTAGTCAGTGAAAACCTATCATTTGAATTTGGGACAAGGAAGCATATATGTTTCACAACTCAAAATTATGCTTCTCTTAAGTTTATTAGAGAATTGCTTTGTATTTCTTCATCCACAGTGGCTGACTGGTGGTAATGTAGGCATAAGCCCAGAGAAATGGCCAAATTTTTTTTTTTTTTTTTTGAGACGGAGTCTCGCGCTGTCACCCAGGCTGGAGTGCTGTGGCCGGATCTCAGCTCACTGCAAGCTCCGCCTCCCGGGTTCACGCCATTCTCCTGCCTCAGCCTCCCGAGTAGCTGGGACTACAGGCGCCGCCACCTCGCCCGGCTAGTTTTTTGTAGTTTTTAGTAGAGACGGGGTTTCACCGTGTTAGTCAGGATGGTCTCAATCTCCTGACCTCGTGATCCGCCCGTCTCGGCCTCCCAAAGTGCTAGGATTACAGGCTTGAGCCACCACGCCCGGCCGGCCAAATATTTTTAAAAAATGGTTAGGGATAAACTACATAGATAATTTAATGTTGAGCACAGGCAAACATATAAATGTGTATGTGAAGTAAATTTGTAGCAATGCAAACATATGCCTATATTTAGCACACGTAAGTACAATAAATAGAAATGGAGGAGGAATGGATGGATGGATAAGATCTTTAAAGATTTATGTGCTATAGTTGCTGAGGGTTAATGCAGAGTAGAGTGGGCAGAGACCTTGCAAATGGACTAAGGAAGTGACTGACAAAGACATAAGGAGGACTGAATTTCCTTCCCTATCTGCCCTTCCCAGCTTTGGCTTCCTTATCCACAGTAAACACAGCTTTTTGTCTATATAATTCAAGAAAAGATTCCAAGGCTTAAAAAAGGTTGCTAGATATTATTGTAGAGTATTTCTTGAATGCTGAAAAGTGTTCAGTAGCTATGAGAATATGTGTTTGATTAATGGGAAGATAGTTTACTTAAAACCTTTCACTTTGGAAAATATAATATTAGTGTTGTATTTTCACAGGCAGAAAGGCAGGTTTGGGGGCCCTTAATATGATAAACAATGAAAATAAAATTAATTCCTGTATGGCAACCATGATATGATAAAAGTTGCATCTACCATCTTCCTTTTTTTTTTTTTTTTCCTACCAAAAAGATATACTTAATCTAGAGATAACCTGGTGTTTTCTGTGATACTACCATATATAGCTGCAACTAGGTGCATAGTTAGCAATGGCACACTATGTTTTAAATTAGTTTATGCATTTATACGTTTCTAAATCTAGCTCTTTATTCCACCACCTACTTTAAATTAGGTACTCTGTTAATCATGAGGAATCTTATGAGGATTTATTTCCCATGCCTAAAAGCTCTATCTAGGGCAAGGATGACAATGAAAAGCAAAATGTCATGTTGAACAGAATAGCAGACATGGTTCAGAACCTGCACATCCTAACTCAGTTTTCCCTCAGCTCTGATCTCCAGACAGCCTTTCCTAAAATAGTCATAATAATTTACCCCCATCCAGATGTGTTCAGCTTAGAGTTATCTGTAAAAAGAACGCAGCATAAATATTGTGGTTGTATTCCATGTCCTCAGCTGTCTGTTTGGACCACATTACCTTTCAGAGAATAGAAGATGTTTTCAATGAAATACTCTAACAAGATTTCCAACATCATGAAAAGAGGGCACATCTTTGAAAGTCAAAAATACTTTCTTTGTATAGAAAGTCAGGCTTCTGAGGTCTTCACGTGTATAATATAGAAGACAATATGAATAAATTTTGTTACTAACAGTGATGTAGTCATAAGACTGGCTGCTTTGATCTGGCTGCGACATCTGTCACTCCGTTGATCACCAGGGTTGATTCAGCTGATCTGGCTAGCTAGGCAGGTGTCCCCTTCCTCCCTCACCACTCCATGTGCATCCTTCCCAAAGCTGTATGCTGGGTGAAGAGGATGACCATCCCCAATAGAGGAGGACCAGTCTTTGGTCAAGGGTATACAAGTAACTGTGCTCCCTTGCTAGAACCTCCAAACAAGCCCTCAAGACTGGCTGCTTCTGGTTCTACTATATTATGAACTTGGAAATTATGGACTTTAGAAATAAGAAAAGACTAAGGAAGTATAACTCCTTTAATACTTCCTGAATTTAAAGATGATTTCCCAGCCGGGCACAGTGGCTTACGCCTGTAATCCCGGCACTTTGGGAGGCCAAGGTGGGTGGATTGCCTGAGGTCAGGAGTTCGAGACCAGCCTGGACAATATGTTGAAACCCCATCTCCACTAAAAATACAAAAATTAGCCAGGTGTGGTGGTGCGCACCTGTTATCTCAGCTACTAGGGAGGCTGAGGCAAGAGACTCACTTGAACCCAGGAGGCAGAGGTTGCAGTGAGTCAAGATCACACCACTGCACTCCAGCCTGAGTGACAGAGTAAGATTCCATCTCAAAAAATAAATAAATAAAAATGAAGATGGTTTCCCTGTGTTTTTCAGCAAAATCATGTTTGTCTTGCAAATTGGGAGCACGTCGCAGACGGACAGCTGCAACAGTGACCTGAGTGGCCCCCACACTGTGGACAAGGCGGTGCTGCTGCAGTACAGCGTCAACAACGGGATCACCTGGCACGTCATCGCCCAGCACCAGCCAAAGGACTTCACACAAGCTCAGAGAGTGTCTTACAATGTCCCCCTGTAAGTGGCTCAAATGGAAAGGCATGGTCTCATGCACAATCCCTTTGTGAATCCCTGGGAATCACAATGCCACAAAACTAGGTGGTGGCAGAACCAAGACTAACCCAGATCTCCAAAGTGGTGTTACTATTTTTGATTAGGACAAGAAAGGCACAAATTAAAATAAGGAATAGGGACAAGAGGGAATAGACAATAATAACTAAATGCAAGGGCAGTTTTTGCCTATTTCCCTTGCTTTAACCAGTTTTTCTAGTCTTAGAAAACATTTATTTTCTGCTGGCATGCTAGTTTGAAATTTTACTGAGGTTAAGTAGTCATGTCAGTTTTGCTTTGCATTGTAAGCCCAGCTTCTAGCACAGTGTCTGTCACACAGAAAGCACTCCATGCTTTGACTAAATATCTTCAGATATTAATGGAACAAGTGAAAGGAGGGAGAGAGATGGAAAAGTTTTACAAGTCCTTGAGTAGCCAATAAAACTTGATGCTGCTCAGAATACTATGACTTAAGCAAATCTGAATTCCATGCGCAACATTTTGTTGATTTAGATTAGCCTATTATAATATTTGACATCTAGAAGTCAAATACCAAAAAGTTCTGCTTCCTAATGTATAATCTCTTTGTCCCTCTGTCTGTGACCCAGGGAGGCACGGATGAAAGGAGTCTTACTGCGCTGGTGGCAACCACGCCACAACGGAACAGGTCATGATCAGTGGGCTTTGGACCATGTGGAGGTCGTCCTGTGAGTATCTGATACATGGCATCCCATGTCCATTTCAGGAAGGTCTGAAATTCCTTTGATGTGGCATGCTCCTTAATTCAGTAAGAACCGTTTTTTATGAGAAGCCCCCACAGGAGCACTTTGGCTTACACTCTTTTGCAACTGCAAGCTATAGCTCAAGTCATCGGTGAAATAGCAAAGCCCCGAATGAAAGTACCTTAGAAAACCTCCATAAGCACAACATTGATTTAAGGATTGACAATATTGGTTAAATTGGATAAAACAAAGTCTCCAGGTAAATGGGAAACCATGTCTTAAGGCAGATTTGGGTTGCCTTATAAAATGAAATGACATCCTTGAAGAGGAAGGATCTGTAGTGGGCAGTGTCTGAAGTGTTACTAACTAATGTGCCCAATTACAGACATTCTCCATTTAATGATGTGGGGGTTGCAACTAGAACAAAGAATTTGTGATTTCAGATTCCCCCTGACCAATCCCAGCACCTAACAAGTTAAAGGTGTTTTTCCCTCTTTATATAATAAAGCTGTCACCACTCTACCTGGCTGGGTTGACTGTTCCCTCACAGAGAGATGACTTGCTTTTTCTCTAACGATCTAGTTCCTGTAGAACTGGAATGCTTATGTCTCGACGGGTTCGGACTGATGGCTCCAAGTGGTTGGCAAGGAGAGGCGAATCTTCTCGGTAGATAGGTTCAAATGTTCATTCTGTTTACGAAATCCAAAATGAAATCAGTCCCTTGGCTGATTTCAGTCATTTTGCAAGCAAATTTAAGTGATTAATTGGTAGGAAAACTACCAGATTTGTTTTCGTCAGTCATAGCCATGAGCTGAATTTTTCAGTCTTGAGCTAGCCCTCGTCTTAGTTTTCACTGAGGCACCTGCTTGCATGGCATCCATATCAACCCCCAAATCCAAGAGCAACCTGGTCCCCACACTAGCCTCCTGTGCGCGCTGCTGCTTTTGGACAACTTGCTGGGCTCTGCCTCCATAAGACAAAGTTGAAGTTTAACAGTCCAGACTCATTTGAATCTAAATATGAGGCTGATGTTTTACTTAGATACTGATTTCCTCAGACTACATTATTCCAGCAGAATAAAATAGCCTGGGCCCTGAAATGAATCTATGTACAGTAAGGCCATAGAGAGATGTCTACATAGACCAAAATTCAACCCTAGAACCATTTTGCCCTGGCTATTTGCCTTTCAGGACAGCACTTCTCAATCTGTTTGAACGTCAAAATCACTTGGGAAGCTTTTGAAAACATCAACAAATGTCCCAATGCCCAGGCCCATCCCTTTGGATGAGGCTTTAAATTGATCTGCAGTGGGAACTGGACATCATTCTTGTTTTAAAAGCAGCTCAGGTGATTCTAATCAACTGGTAGAGAATAAAATTAGAGTCAATAACCACTTCTTATATTTCAAGTGGCTTGCCAATACAATTTGCATTAATGGGGCTCCCTGTGCCTGACAAAGCATTACCAACTCCTATGGAAACTTCAAAATCTGACAGTCCTCAAAAGACAGCAGGATACTAATCCTGCCCTTGAGTAAACACAATAATTTTTAACGTATCACACATTTGAGTAGATATTTCCATCCTGCCCAATCAATCAATTGCACTCATCTATTTTGGATTTCAGAGACATATCATCACTAGTAATTTCCTCACTTGTACTAACATTAAAAAGCAGGAGCGAGGGGTTCAGAGGTGCCGATATACCAGCCAGTGTAAAAGCAACCCCTTCACATATTGGAAACAGAACTCTATTCCTTGCTCCCTATCAACCTGCTGCCTCAGAGGTTCTCAGAGCACCGGCAGGAAGCCTCAGCACACAGCACCCAAGGAATCTCCCAGGTCATCTGGTGTTGGAATTAATGCTTATAAGCAACTACCAGCATCAAGCTCCGTATTTTAAACACTTTGAAGAATTTGTCATCTACCAGGCTCATATCCTTATAAGTCTGTTCTTATCCTGCATTATTATCTCAAACTCTCAGAGCACTAAAACATTTTGAATGAGACAAGAGCATTGTTACATTTGCATGGTGTTGTATGCTTTGAATTTTATTCCAAGTCTTCTTTCAGGAATAACTTAAAAATTATAACTTTATATATACCACCACATGCTTTTATGTATATATCATTTCAAAAGCAAAAGCAGTCTCTTTAATGACATTTCAAATATTTGTTAAAGGAATTCCTTTATTTTCCTTCTTTTTGAAGAAAAGAAATATCTCACAAAGCTGAGTTCAATAAATGAGTTGTTTCAAAAAATATATAAGATGTTATATTTCCAGAACTATGTTTTTGATGTTTTGCTCTGATCTTATAGTTTAACATTTCTATATCACTCTACCCTTTCAAAGCACTTCTTTTCAAAAGAGCCACAAACAGTTTTAAGGCATTCATTCATTAATATGCAATTAGTAGCTCTACAAAATAATTACTTCAATTCATTCATTCATGTGATGAGCTCAAAATAAACAAGTTCCAGATAATTAAAAAAATTAAATATAATAGTTTTCCAGAGTGTCTTTCAATCACATGAGGCACAAAGAAGCTAGAGCCAAAATTCATGTCATGATCACAAATATTCCTAATTATAACTTTGCTCCAAAGGATGTATATTTAGAAATAGGTGGAATACTTCCATAAACCCCTACTAACTGAAAGCATTCTCTTAATTAACTGCACTTTTGTATCAGAACACTTGATTACTTGAACTAGCAATGTTAACTCCTCAAGCATGGCGGGGAGAGGAGCAGACTGAGGCTTGTATCTTAAGAGATACAAACCCTACCTAACTGTATGTTACAAACAGGGCTACTGATATGTTTTTGCAACTAATGGTTGGGGCATACATTTCACTTAGGAATTTTTAGAAATGTACTTCTTTTTTTAAGAGAAGGTTGGCTTTAATCTAACTTTATTACCATAGTTTCGCTTTTGTGCATGTGCACCAAGGACACATGCTAAAAACCCCTAGAAAGAAAAATTATGGTCATGCATGGTATCTTATATTGAGTTTAACCTCAGTACTGCCCATATTAACCAAGAAAACACAAGTTTAATGAGAACAAATTTAGCACTTTTGACAATATTTCAGGATTTAAGAGTGTATCCTAAATGAACAAGATTTATAATATCTTTTTAATTAAATGGTTTAATTCTAAAATACTACATATGGAAGGATTTGAGTTTCATAAATATGGACATACAGAATGACAAGCCCCACACCAAAAAGATGAAAACCTTCCTTTTAGCATTTAACAAGCAGTCTCTTATGCTTGTTTGAGAGTGTAATCTTCCCACTCTCATATTTTCCAATAAAATCTGCACAAGAAAAGCATTTCACGATGATTAGCCCCTGCTAATCTGCCATATAATAGATGAACCGAATTGACAGATATTTTTCCAGCCTCACTAGCTTACAAAAAGTCCTCATTCCATAAAGTCTGAATGATGTGGCATAACACGATCATTGACAATCAAGTGTCAGAAAAATAATTTCTCTGAATTCATTAGCTAGCATAGAATATTTATTTTTCAGTATATGTTTATGAATACATTGGGCAGATCCCTCACAAGATCCATGCCGGTGAGGTTCTTCTTAGGATAAAAGACAATTTGTTGTCTTAACCATTTTTGTTGGGGACTCATACTTCTATCCTAAGAATCTCCCTCACCCAACTCGCATTTCATTCACACATCACATTTCCTGCGTACGTGTCTAAGTCACACCTGTCATGCGTATAATCAAGTGGGCCAATTTTTGCATGTGTACCTTGAAAGCAAACTGCTCAGTAAAAAGTTAGCCTTCGTGAATGAATTGACTAAAAAGTGAATTATTACCACATTTACGGAGAACTGCAAACCTTACGTTGCTAACTATAGTCTTAAAAGTATTTATCAGATTTTAAAATGAGTTCCATCGTGACCATCCCCTCATGCTATTCATTATCAAGATACTGTCACATTTTTGGCACAAATGATTTATGGAGATGAGCATATTACATTTGTTGCAAAGCATATTTGTCCTTTATTAAATTTGATTGTGTTATCTGACATAGAAGACTTCTGTATTTTTTAAAGCCCATTCCTTAATATATTCAGGAATTAGTATTTCCTACAATGTAAAATAATTGAAAATCAGATAATAAAATTAGTAGTTATTAAGCTATTAATATTTATAATTTATATGCAACATTTATGCCAAATGTAGTACTACAGCTACATGTATCTTAACATATGGTTATAAGCAAATATTGCATGTTGCATTACATAGAAAAGTATATGTATATATTGGATATAGAAGAATAAGAAATAACTTCTTTAATTTTTATTTTCAAAAGAGATGAAAAATCCTATATTGCGTCTAAACCTGATCAGACTTTTATGACTAATCACAGTGCTGCATGCATTGAAAGGCATTTTTTAACTTGTGTTATATTTCATTATTTGCTGTCATTGGTTTTCCACTAGAGTAAGGTAAGTCCTCCTTACTAAATCTGGGGAACTGTTTACTAATAAATAGTTTCATCAGTGTCACCAAACTTAACTGAGAAGTTTTGTAAAACACCTTTGCAACTTAAAAAAAAAAAAAAAACTATGAAAACAGTAATAAATGATACTGGTACATACTGGAACATTTGAAACTTATATCCATGTAAATTCAGAGCCAAATTGAGATGTCCCTAATATATGCAATATTGGGCACAACAGCATAGACCAGAGTGCTAGTCAGCATTTTGTCACTGGGCAACAGATTTGACTTAGATTCTCCTCTGTGCTTGACACTGTATTGGGTGCCCTTGAAGTGCTCACAGTTGACAAATTTGTTTTTTTTTTTTTTTTTTTTTTTTTTGAGACGGAGTCTCGCTCTGTCGCCCGGGCTGGAGTGCAGTGGCGCGATCTCGGCTCACTGCAAGCTCCGCCTCCCGGGTTCACGCCATTCTCCTGCCTCAGCCTCCCGAGTAGCTGGGACTACAGGCGCCCACCACCTCGCCCGGCTAGTTTTTTGTATTTTTTAGTAGAGACGGGGTTTCACCGTGTAGACCAGGATGGTCTCGATCTCCTGACCTCGTGATCCACCCGTCTCGGCCTCCCAAAGTGCTGGGATTACAGGCTTGAGCCACCGCGCCCGGCCGACAAATTTGTTATGAGGGACAGGGGAAAATAGAAATGTGTGCAAAAGATTTAGGGACTCTGATAACATGTAATGTCTTTTGAAAGACCTACTATGTTGAAGATGCATGAGGGTCCCTTGACTTACCAATTCTCCTCTAAGTTAATAATTGAATTGGCAGACGGAGTAGATGTGTTCATAATACTTGTCCTTAGGTAAGACTGGCCACTTTTAATATATACTTACATTTGTCCTCTGAGATACTTTAAAACTTATGAAGGCAAAATGGTTATAATTTATTGAACATCTATATATAGTGCTAGAAGTTTTCATTTCATCCTTACAGCTCCTGAGGTGCACATTATTTGATATTATTCTCATCCCCATTTAGCAGAGAAAAGAAATATGAAATCTTCAGTATGTGTGAGATACTTGTGCCTGCACTTATTTGTGTGTAGCCTTCCTGAAAATGCATGGCCTTTAAGTCAAATGTGTGGCATCCTCTATGCAGGCAAGTTTCAGTGATAGTTTGAATGGCAGCTTCCCATCTAACACTCACCAATATTTCTAAGATATGTTGAACAGTCCACTGGATTCTTATGTCTGCATTCATATATATCATTATTCTACCACATGTTTTGATAAATTACTGACAAGTAGAAATGACTATATTTCTATGAGCTCAAGTTAGTATCAATTCTCTATCTCCTCCATTTCCTTTAGAATCTATTAAAAAATCAATTGAATTGTTTTCATAATAATAAATGAGCTAAGATTGTGTGTCTCCTTTGAAGAGTAACAGTTCAAAAGAGCACAGAGTCACTACTTAAAGATCTTGCAATGGCCATATTTCCTATGCAGAAACAAGGAAACATTTTATAATTCTATATGCCATCTAAGTCCCTAAACTCCCTTGGCAATAATGGAAATTTACATTATCATTTCCAAGAAGCCTTTGTTGTTCATTCTCCCTTCTTTCAATGACTTACTCATAATGGGAGGATTTTTAAATGGACCTAGTTGTATCCACAACCAAAGCAAATTGATATGTCAAGTGATGTGCTTTGGCATAGCTGATGTGCTTTGGGATGAACATTACCTCTTTTTATTGAACTGAAAATAAAAATCACTTTCTCTGGTAATTGCAGTGAATAAATAAATCTTTAAAAGTTCATTGCACTTATTTCAGTTATAAGGTTATCTATAGCTGTACATCTAAATGTATCAAAAACAAAAAATAGGCTCACAGATATACTGCACACCAAAAAATGAGTAAATATAAGATAAACTTGTTAAAAATTTCCCTAATGCCCATGCTGTTAGACATTTTAGAAGATACAATAACTGTGTAGGAACCATGTCAATTTATTAAGTGGTCTTAGAGGCAGACAGCATTTTAGTATAGCTCGCCATAGTGCTTGATTTTGAAAGTCTCATAAACTGGAAATATCCACTTCATTAGATTCCAACCTAACTGACTCAAAAGATTTTTATATTTCACATACCAAATTATCAGCTAGTTTCCAGGATGCTTTGATAGTGGTTTTTTTTTTTTTTTTTTTTGAGACGTAGTCTCGCCGTGTTGCCCCAGGCTGGAGTGCAGTGGCGCAATCTCGGCTCACTGCAACCTCTTCAGGTTGAAGCAATTCTCCTGCCTCAGCCTCCCAAGTATGTGGGACTACAGAGGCGTGCCACAACACCCAGCTAATTTTTTTGTATTTTTAGTAGAGATGGGGTTTCACTGTGTTAGCTGGATGGTCTTCATCTCCTGACCTCGTGATCCACCTGCCTCAGCCTCCGCCTCCCAAAGTGCTGGGATTACAGGCATGAGTCACCGCACCAGGCCGCCATTTTTAATGTGACTGTATAAACACTAGGCATCTATAGCAAGTCCATTACTATATGTATATCAACATTCTCAGGGATCAAAAGATATGATACTGATGCATAAACTTACTCAAAATTAAAGAGCACCCAGGCCAGGCACAGTGGCCATGCTGGTAATCCCAGCACTTAGGGAGGTCGAGGCAACAGAATCACTTGAGGCCAGGAGTTTGAGACCAGCCTGGCCAACACAGCAAGACCCTATCTCTACCAAAAAAATTTAAAAAAAGAAATATATTTAAAATCTTAAGAAAAAATGTTATTTAAAAAAGAACATCCAGTGACTCAAATTGTCCCCTAAATTGGTTGTAAGCTTCCACCTTGGAGTAGTTTTTAGGGCACTAAAGATCTGCAACCTGCTACTATTTATTTTCTCACCTACAAAGATAGAGACTTTCAATCAGCTCCATAATAAGTAAATAATTATATGGAGACGTTGCTTTAAAGCTGTTAAGTAAGCACATCAAGTTTTGTTAAAACTAAATGTTATTTTGTTCCCATATATTAAGGTAACTTTCATGTCAGTCTAGGTTGCATTGAGATAACAAAATATCTTGAGTGTTCTAAGTTTATCTGTTTTTGATGTAAAATATTTTAACTATTTTTAATTCTCTTTGAGTACCTTATACCTTTAAACGTGTTTTAACAGAATAATTTTCATTGCTTTAACTTTGCAATTATTCCTTATAGTTAAAGAGTAATGATTTACCACAGGAATCCAATCAGTAAGTCACCATAAGTTCAACAAACATGCCTTGACCACACACGCATGGGTCAGGCAGGAGGCTCAGTGCTATGGTGCGGCGGTGGGGGGAGTTGGGGAACTGGCCTCCATACCAACAAAAGTTTAGTTGTGGGGAGCCAAGATATGAACACAAACTCCTTCAAAGCAGGATATGAGCACTCTGAGAGTTCAAAGTAGAAAAAAAAAGTTCACTTATGGAGGGAGTAAACAATAAAGAAAATGTAATACTTGAACACGTAGAATCTAGGAAGTGATGTTGACAGCTGGCTAATGAGGCGGGTAGAAAGGACTCAAGGCATTTGAGTAGAGCGGTTTGTATAGGAATGTAGAAAAAGAAAGGGCAGAATAAGATTAAGCATGAAGAGGACTTGAAATGTCTGTTTAAGTTGGCTTAGCTGTTGCTCCATAGATAAGAGGATTCTGTATGGTTTGGGGCAAAGTGAAGCCAGTGTTTGAGGAAAAGTTTACTGAATCTGGTGTGCAAAATCAATTGCATGTATGTGTAGGAAGGTATATATGCACATGTATACAATTATGCATTCAGTTATACTTTCTTAGTATTTCAGGGGTTTCCTTTCAGTGGAGTTTTTTTTTTTTTTTTTCCATAAAAGGAAAAAACTTAAGGAGGCTAGTTCAGGGGGCCACTATAATAGCTCAGGAAAAGAACTATAAGGTGACTGAGGATGCTGGTAGTAAGACAGCAAGTGCCAGTCCCAAGATTTTGTGAATAAAGGAGCAACCGGATAATTTTTCTTGACACTTGATTAGTTCAGTACATTAATTCCTTGGGTTTTTTTTTTTTTTTTTTGGTAACTCAATTTTACACTGGCAGCAGTTAGTACTTATAGCAGCTAATAAATGGATAAATTTGTGTCATTGAACTATGACACTGAAACTGATCAACTTAGTTGATACATGTAATATTGTCACATGGAGGGGATAGGAGGGGGAGGATAGTAAATCTGCCTAAAGACAAAACTTGATTTTTTAAAATATTTTTCTCTACAATGTCTTCAGGATATATTCTTTGTTTCCATTTTATTGTTTCTAGCATTTTTATATTATTGAAATCTAGGAGGGGATGTTATTAGTACCTTTTTTATTTTATAAAATAGGTATCAATTTGACATCTATCAGTATTTTAGCACCAGTGCTATTGCTTTTTGATTATACATATTTGATGAAATTCAATTTATGTCTTCTTTTGAGATGTTTTATTATAAATTTTCTTTTCTATAATATAAAATTATAAAAATATAAATTTTATCAACCTATAAAATTATCTTGTTTTAAAGTTTATATTTTACAAGTGCTAGTATAATATACCTAACTATAATATCTATTATACTAGGTAAAACATCATTTTACACCTTACCAGCATATTGATGATTGATAATGCAGATTATACTGCTCAGGACCAAACTACCCTTTCCCTCTCTCTTACCCTAACTCAATTTCATGTCATATCGATCTTTATGTTGGAATCACATCACATGACATTATGTGTATTTTATGTTTTCATGGAATTAGGGAGAAAAGGCTTTGGGACCATGAGGAAACTCAGTGAATTTGGAAAATACTGATAGGCTCACTCTCATAAACCACATATTGATGCCACATATGGACATACTGTCACTCAGGTCAGAGTGTGAGAATATGATCCTTTCAGTGATGTTATAGCTCACGATCCTTTTTTTTTTTTTTTTTTTTTTGAGACGGAGTCTCGCTCTGCCGCCCAGGCTGGAGTGCAGTGGCCGGATCTCAGCTCACTGCAAGCTCCGCCTCCCGGGTTTATGCCATTCTCCTGCCTCAGCCTCCCGAGTAGCTGGGACTACAGGCGCCCGCCACATCGCCCGGCTAGTTTTTTTTTTTTGTATTTTTAGTAGAGACGGGGTTTCACCATGTTAGCCAGGATGGTCTCGATCTCCTGACCTCGTGATCCGCCCGTCTCGGCCTCCCAAAGTGCTGGGATTACAGGCTTGAGCCACCGCGCCCGGCCCTCACGATCCTTTTTAAAGGACCATGCCAAAACATTAATAGCTATCACTACTAGTATTGTACAGTTTCCTACAGGATCCTGAAATCCATCTTCAGCATTTTTATCAGCTTCACATACAGCATGTATGTATAAATGTGTGTATGTACATATGTGGGGGGATATATACATACATATTTACAATTATACATTTGGTTACACTTTCTTAGTATTTTATGACCTCTTCTCAGTGGAGTGTCTCTTTCCTGAGGCCATGTTTATAAAATATAACCCAGATGCTTATGGTTTGAGGAAGACAAGAGAATCCAACATTCTGAGAAAAACTGACCTCCTTATTTTGTTCCATGAGACTACCTGAACTAGTGTTTCTTTTGTTGTTGTTTTTTAAGCTTTAAATGAGAATGTTTGCTAAAGGAACCAAATTATTTTTCCTCCTTGTTAAAGATATATTTAAATAAGGCAATGGGTATAGTGTACACTTCTCAAATGAAATGTACCCAAGTAAGGATTTTCAGGAAGCATTCAAGAATAAAATAAAATTCAAAACAGTTTCAGTTTGCTATGAATCAAGAGAATTTGGCATATTTTCTGGTTCAGAGCTCACTCATGAAAAGACAGGGATTTCTTCAAGGCCAGAGGCAGTGAGCATAGGTCCCAGCCTTCGGTTCCTCTGACCCTGGATGGTCATGTGAGCTTGACCTATTAACCCTGAACATTTTCAAATAAATATCAGAGTAACTTAGGACCTAGAATAGATTGCACGTTCAATGATGGGACTTACATGCTCTTTCTCCTTTCCCTCCCTGCCTCTATCCTGTTTGATTTTAACAGCACTCGCAAACAAAATTACATGATGAATTTTTCACGACAACATGGGCTCAGGCACTTCTACAACAGAAGACGAAGGTCACTTAGGCGATACCCATGAAGAAGCAAAAAGTTTATTTTTTTTCTTCCAACATGTGATGTGTTGCTCTCCATTCTTTTACATCTCGCACTGCATCTGATATCAGGAAATATCCGTGAAGGACTTGGTGATTACCTGAAAGCCCTTCTCAAGACCGAGTGTACACCACTTTCCCACACTGTGAACTAATGACAAGTGACTTACTTGCTCATAAGTAAATGTCTTCATGTTGATGTGTCCGTGAAAGTTGTGATCTGTCATAATATCGGTTACAGTGGCAGTATTGACAATAAGAAACACTTTAACAGAAAAACGAAGTTTAAGCACAAAAAAATTAAGAGATTTTATGTTTAAAATGGCATTTAGCACAATATTTAACATTCTTGGTCACAAAGCTATTTAAGTGGACTGTATTTCAGCTATGTCTCATGTTTTATATGATTAAATTATCATTGTTTGTCCTTTATGTATTCTATTCTACAATATTTAACACATTGAAACTGTATTTACTTGTTATGTTGTAATATTTTGCTGCTGAATTTGGGGCTACTTATATTCTGCAGAAAATTAATTAAAATGCCTATTCAAGAAGATAGTGGTAAAGATATTGTATCTCCTTTAATATACTCCTTAAAAATGTATGTTGGTTTAGCGTTGTTTTGTGGATAAGAAAAATGCTTGACCCTGAAATATTTTCTACTTTAAATTGTGGACGAAGACCCTATCTCCCACAAATAAGTTCCCATTTCCTTGCCTAAAGTTTTTTTTAAGTGTTCTGTGGCTGATTTACTAACAGTAACTGCCATTTTCTGTCTGTGATAACAGAGTGATTTGTAAAACAGTGGTTGTTTTTTCATTGTGTTTTCTTCGTGGATTGTTTTCTCTGCGGGTCATATTCATGCCTTCTGATGAAGTTGTACCAACACCAGCAACATTATAATGGCCCTGTAGGTCTGAACGCTATTTGTGTAACTGAAAGGTTGCACTCTAGGGAGAACCCAGCTAAAAGCCCATGCTTAAATAAAAATTATGTCCAAAAGCCACTGAAGTTCATTGGTCTTCATTTATTTTTAATTAAATTTTATGTAAGATTTGTAAGCCTGGTCAGTTTGGAAATTATGATGTCAAATATTTGCACCAGTTTTTTGTTTCATCATTGATAATAGCAATTATGAAGCCACACTTTCAATTTAGCCATTTTTCTCTTATTCACCTTTTTCTGCTAATTACTCTGTAATTACACTAAGAAAAGTCAATAGATAATTCCAATAGTGACTTCACTCCTGAGAATTTTGTTACTGCTAACGCTTGTCTGATCATAAGCACTCATGTGTTCATTGAGTAAATATTTATTGAGTGTTTGCTATGGTCCAGGCACTGTGCTAAGTGTTGAGGATAAAATGGTGATTGAAACATTTTCCCTTCTTGATTTTAACATCTACAAAATAAAAAGTATGTTAATATCTTTTTTTTTTTTTTTTTTACTTTCAAGAGGAGGAAAAAATAAGAAAAAAATGTTAAAACTAGAGTTTTCAGCAATGGCAAACTTTCTCAATACTTTTGACCCCTCTAATGCTGAGCCTAAATACTCCTACAGTGAATGAATTAATATTTTAAAGAACAAATACACCCACTGGAGAACAGCACCTTTTAAAACACTTAAATGTGAAAGAAATAACTGATTTCAGAAGATTCTTCCTACCATGGCCCACTTTAGTCATTTTATGTATGCAATCCTTCATCAAATATCTATTAAGGGATACCATGTGCCAAGCACAGGCAAGGGCAGTAGAGATGGATTAGTGAACAAAAGGAGACACCATCGCTGCACTAAGGAAAGTCACAGTTAGTAGAGGAGGAAGGTATTTACTAATAATCACACAAATAAACGGATAACTGGGTAAATACCTCACTAAGCACTAAATATTCTTTTGATAATCATCTATTAAACATCTACTATACTGATGTACATTATTTGGGAATGAAACATGGTTCTCTTTCTCAATGTATAGTCTAGACCGAAACTCAGAAATACCAACTAATACATACAATACTAAGAAGAAGGTGCTGCCATAGACATGTATTTTGGGTCTAATGGGCACATGTAAACATCCAGACTGGGCAACATAATGAGACCCTGTCTCTACAAAAAAAAAAAAAAAAAAAAACTGAAAATTAGCTGGGCGTGGTGGCATGCACTGTAGTCCTAGGTACTCAGGAGGCTGAGGTGGGAGGATCTGGCCTCAACCAAGCCCAGAAGGTAGAGGATGCAGTAAGCTGTGATCACACCACTGCATTCCAGCCTGGGCGAGAGAGCAAGATCTTGTCCCAAAGAAAAGTAAGAAATAAAAAATTTGCAAGTGATATCATACTTAGTGGTGAAAAACTGGATGCTTTCTTTCCAAATTGAAGAACAAAACAAGGTATTTCCTTTTACCACTTCTATTCAACATTGTACTAAAGAGTCTAGCCAGAGCAATAAAGTTAGAAGAAGAAAAGGCATCCAGATGCAAAAGTAACACGTCAAACTCTTTTTTGGAAAACAATATGATTATGTGCATAGAAAAACCCACAGAATCTAGGAAAAACTACTAGAACTAATAATTGGGCTTTCTAAGATTACAGGATACAGAATCAATATACAAAGATCAATTGTTCTTCATTGTTGATGGGAATGTAAATTAGTAAAGTCATTACAAAAAATGGTATAAAAGTTCCTCAAAAAACTAAAAATAGTACTATCATATGACCAAGAATACCACTTCTAGGTATATATTGAAAGGAACTAAAAGCAGTATGTCAAAGGGATATCTGCACTCCCATGTTCATTGTAGCACTATTCACTCAATAGCCAAGAGATGGAATCAACCTAAGTGTCCATCAATGGATGAATGGATAAAGAAAACGTGGGCCTGGGCGCGGTGGCTCATGCCTGTAATACCAGTACTTTGGAGGCCTAGGTGGGCAGATCGCTTGAGGCCAAGAGTTCGAGACCAACCTGGTCAACATAGTGAAACCTTGTCTCTACTAAAACTACAAAAATTTGCCAGGCATGATGGCGTGGGCCTGTGATCCCACCTACTCATGAGGCTGAGGTGCAAGAATCACTTGAATCCAGGAGGTGGAGGTTGCCTTGAACCAAGATGGCACCACTACACTCCAGCCTAAGTGACAGAGCTAGCCTCTGTTCCCCGTCTCCCTCCCCCCCAAAAAAAGAAAATGTGGTATGTATACACAATTGAACACCATTTAACCTTAAAAATGAAGGAAATCCTGCCACTTGTGACAGCTTTTGGATGAATCTAGAGAACATTATGCTAAGTGAAATAAGCCAGGCACAGAAAGACAAACATTGCATGATCTCACTTATATGTGAAACCTAATAAAGCTGAACTCCTACAAGTCGAAAGTAGATCAATGGTTACCAAAGGCTGGGGCTGGGTATGCGGTGGGGAGGGAGGGAATGCAGAGTTGTTGATCAAAGGATACAAAATTTCAAATAGACAAGAAGAATAAGTTTTGAGATCTGTTACACAGCAAAGTGACTATAGTCAAAAATAATGTATTGTATATTTCAAAACAATTAACAGTAAATTTCCAATGTCTTACTATGAAAAATGATAGTTGAGGTGTAGGATATGTTAATTAGCTTGATTTAATCCTGCCACATTGTATAGATATATCAAAACACTGTACCCCATAAATGTGTACAACTATGATTTGTCAAAAGATCAATTGCAACTTTGTGCAATGGCAATATCATAGCCAGTGGGATTTATCCAAAGCACAATTATTGCTCGTTGAAAAGATCATTGTATTTCTATATACTAGCAATGAACAAATGTTTAAAACTCTTCTTAAACATTTATTAATTTATATTAAGTGTGAGCCAAAGTAATAGCACAAGTGATTAATAATTAAAATGACAAACCAGGAATGGTGGCTCATACCTATATCGTAGCACTTTAGGAGGCTGAGACAGGAGGATAGCTTGAGCCCAAGAGTTTGAGACCAACCTGGGAAACATAGCAAAACCCTATCTTTACTAAAACTACAAAAAATTAGCCAGGCATGGTGACAGCACACGCCTGTAGTCCCATCTACTCAGGAGGCTGACGTGGGAGAATCACCTGAGCCTGGGAAGCGAGGCTGCAGTAAGCAGAGATTGTGCCACTGCATTCCAGCCTGGGTGATGAGAGTGAGACCCTCCCTTAAAAAAAAAAAAAAAGTTTTAAAAAATTCGTGATAGTGGTCACCTCAGGTAGGGGAATAAGATCAGAGAGGTGTATGCAGAAGATCTCAGCTCTATTAAAATGTTTTATTCGTTTTTTAAAAAGTCAGAATGAAATAGAATAATGTTAAGGTTTAAATGAATTGTGTACATACAAAATTGTTTATTGTATTGTTCTCTATTCTTACATGAAGATCTAAATACGGCAAAAAATAAGGAGAATGTATCAAGCCGATTCAGTGGAAAGACATACTCTAAAAATAAAAGTACGTGCAAAAACGCAAAGTCAGGAACTAGCTTGGCTCCTCAGGGGAGATGCGGAGCATCGGATTGGAGGGGCTTACAAGAAGCAGCCTAAAAAGATGGGATGAGGCTGGTGTTGCAGGAGTGAGAGATGGGGAGTAATTTCTCATACTAACAAAATTCAGCTTTAATCAGGAGTCATTCACTGGGAAGTTATTGGAGGGTTTTAAGCAGATGACTTTTGGTCAGCTAAGGTGTAGAGAATGGCTGGAGGGAGTGAAGAAGAGAAGCTGGGGGACTAGAATTTATAGGTAGTCCTGAGATAACAGTTAAGGAATATTTTTAAATTGTCTGACAAGAATTTTACTAAGGATTCATACTTCTCCAGAGTAACTACAAACTGCTCACCTACAAAATATAGTAATAAAGACAAAAAGTAACTATGCATGTATGTATTGTTCAGAAAAAAAAAAAAAAATCAGCTGTTATTAAAAGAATTCCAGTTCAGAGGTGAGAGGGTTTTTCACGATTACTGTTTCTTCCATGTAGTCCTTTGGGTGTTTATTATAAATACATGGGTACAGTTGGTTTTTGTTTTTTTTTTTTAATAATCCACCATGGCTGTAAACTGATGCTGCCTTTATAGACATGGGAGACCATGCAATGACAATGGGAGTGTCTGCCACTCTCCAGTGGCCCTACTACCATATTCCAGTGCCTGGATCTCCTGTCCCAGAATTCATGCCAGTGCAGCCGAGAAGAAGATAATGTCTGGAAAATATAACTTTTTATGGAGAGAGTACTGGTAGAATAATATATGGAGATATATAAGTGAATAATAAAAAGGCACAGAAATGTGTGTAAGAAATATTGCCTCATAAACCTACAAACAGTAAACTAACTCATATCAAAGTTTTTACAATACCCCCTTAATGTTACTAACCATAGAAAGCAGACATAATGAGACAAGTCAGACATTTTTTCAACACCTCTACAATCACCTTAATAGAAACTAAACAGCTCCCTTAAAGGCCAAAGAAGAAATTCAGTCACTATTAATTCTAACACAATTTCTTTCATATCAACACTTCAAGTTGGTTCTTTGCTCTGCCTCTGAATTTCCTAACTATAACAAAATACTTATTTTTCTAACACCTTCTATGTGTGGAGCTTGATAAAATACCAGAGAAGGAAAGCTGTCTTTTGGCCTCTCTACCTAAGACACACCCTGACATGGTTTGGCCTTGCCCCTACCCAAATCTCATCTTGAATTGTAACTCCCACAATTCCCACGTGTTGTGGGAGGACCTAGTGGGAGGCAACTGAATCATGGGGGCGGGTCTTTCCCATGCTATTCTTGTGACAGTGAATATGTCTCTTGAGATTTGATGTAAAAGGGGATCCTGCACAAGCTCTCTTCTCTTGTCTGTCATCATGTGAGACTGCCTTTCACCTTCCACCATGATTGTGAGGCCTCCCCAGCCACATGGAACTGTAAGTCCAATAAATCACTTTCTTTTCTAAATTGCCCAGTCTCAGGTATATCTTTATCAGCAGCATAAAAATGGACTAATACACACCTTCATGCAGCCAGAACTCTGTTCAAATTCCCACACCATGAAAACCAGCTTTCATCCCCAGTCCTACATATTAACTAACTCTCATAATGGAAAGAGAAAAGGTAGGCATTTACTTACAGTGGTAGGCATTTACACATCTCACAAAAATTAATGATTACATAATAATATAACTGTAATTTTTCCCTGAGGGATTTATATTTTAGCAAGTAGTGTTAAACTTCCAGAACTGTTTCAAGATCCAAAATAATGAGTTTTTAATGGAGAAACTTTGGGTATTTAGGTAACTGAGGTGGGTATTTAGGTAACTGAGGTGGGTATTTAGGTCATTGAAGTGGGTATTTTAGCAAAATAGTTTGTCAATCACCATGGCAACTGAAGTCTTCTATTTGGATGGATCAGACACTGAGTTGCTAGTCCCGTGACACAGGTTCCAGGGCCCACCTTCCTGTAAGACTTTGACCTACAGGTTAGTCCGCTAGATCTCTTTCAAACTCAGTGCACACAAACGCTCAGCATTTGATAATTTAAATACCTCCTATGGCACATCTGCCCTGCCCTGCTCATGCTGGCCTGGTAGGCGAGCCTCTAAAACCAGGAAAATAGACCTGATTCTCAGCTGAAAGAGATATTAAGGAGCTGCCTAAGCCAGAGATAATGTGTTAGTTATACCTATTCCTTGGGTGACACTCTTATCCCAAGTCATTATTACCTCCCATGCTGCTTGGGATTGGGGCAGATTCAGGTTTTGGTGGGCTATTAACTTACATAATTTGGTAGAATCTCTGTAAGGAAAAAAAAAAAAAACTTCAATATGAGAAATATAAAATTAGGTACAAAAGTGAATATTTAAAATGAGAAAAGAAATCGCAACATGTTACAAATTTATAAATATTGAAAAACTGACAAATTTCATAAATACTATCTGGAACTGCCAGACTTCATCAAGAAGAAATGGACCAGTAACCAAGATGTCTGGTAGGCCAAGGTGGGCAAATCACTTGAGGTCAGGAGTTTGAGAGCAGCTTGGCCAACATGGTGAAATCCCGTCTATACTAGAAAAAAAATAAGAAAAAAAAAGAAAGAAATTAACCCAGCATTGTGGTGGGCGCCTGTAGTCCCAGCTACTCGGAAGGCTGAGGCATGAGAATCGCTTGAACCCGGGAGGCGGAGGTTGCAGTGAGCCAAGATTGCATCACTGCACTCCAGCTTGGAAGCTGGGTGACAGAGTGAAGCCCTGTCTCAAAAAGAAAAAAGAAAAAGAAACCAAAGAACCAAAGATGTCATCCAATATACATATAAAATACGTAACTTTACACACCCAATGAAGTCCCTATTACTTATTTGAAGAACTAATAACCAGAAGTTTCTGAATTTGAAAGGATCTATAAATCTACAGATCTAAAAAGCTCAGCAAACTTCAATCAGGATAAACACAAAGAAACCTTTTTAAAATTTGGCTTCCCTGGAGGAGGCACCACTTTCTAATTCTCTAGTGATGGCCTTGCCCTTTCCTTCTTCTGGTTTTCTGCCTACTGTTCTGTTTACATTTTCTCAGTCTACTTGTTGATAATAATTACCAGAGTAGCCAACATTTGGTCCCCTGCTGCATCCATTCTGGTCCTTTCCAATCCATTTTGCAAGCAGTGATGTGGTGGATCTTTTCAAACTGCAAATACGATCATGTCATCTCCTGTTCAACCTCTTCAAAGAGTTCACACTGACCGGGCACAGTGGGTCACGCCTGAAATCTCAGCACTTTGGGAGGCTAGGGTGGGCAAATCACCTGAGGTCAGGAGTTTGAGACCAGCCTGGCCAATATGGTGAAACCCCGTCTCTACTAAAAATACAAAAATTAGCTGGGCATGGTGGCAGGTGCCTGTAATCCCAGTTACTCGGGAGGCTGAGGCAGGAGAATCACTTGAACCCGGAAGGCGGAGTTTGCAGTGAGCAGAGAATTGGCCCTGCCTTCCTCTCCAGCTGTATCTTATGCCACTCTACCCTTTGTGCTCCATCCACCTGAGTCTTCTTCAGGCTTGTTTCTGTCTTTCCAATGTGCCATGCCACTTGCACTTACAGAGTGTTTGCAGGTGCTGGCTCCTCACCCTACCTCCACCCCTTTATCTAATTGACTTCTAATGTTTGACATCCCACCCTTTCCTGATCTGGATAGAGTTTTTTCATTTAAATGTGCTCATACTTCTGGATTTTTTTTTTTTTTTTTTTGCCTTTAGAGCATTTATCCAAGTTGGTAGTTACAGTCTTATCAGTGTGATTATCTAACCAAACTCTGGCCTCTCCTCTGCTGTTAGTCTATAAATTCCATGTGAGCAACTTACCCGTGCAGTCTCAATGCCTGCCACATGGTATTTGAAAAATTAATGGTTATTAAAATAATAAATGAATCCATAAGTATTTATAAAAAAATTTATATTATGCTATTTATTAGCTTTACATCCTTTGGCAAGTCAGTTAACATTAGCCTGTCTGTTTGTCTGTAATACGAGAGGAATAGTAGCCACTCATGAAACTACTATAAGAAGTAAAAATATATGTGAGTCTCTTAAAAAATAAGCAGTTCTATCAGCAAAAACAATGCTTTCCAGACAAAATACAAATGAGAAATTGAGAGAGTATATTTGTAACATATATCACAGATAAAGAGCAAATATTCCTAATATAGAAAGCTATTTTAAGTTGAAGGTAAAAATCGACCAAAAATTATATTGAAAAATGAGCAAAAGATATGAATAGATAATTCAGGAAAATCATACAAAAAATGGCCCTTCAACATACAAAAGGTGTGCAACATCACTCATTTTAACAGAAGTATAAAGTAAGCCTCACTGAGATACCACTTCTAATCCATCAAACTGGCAAAATTCAAAAGCTTGATGATACAAGCTTGGAAAGGCTGTGAAACATAGGCCTTCTCATACCTTGCTGGTAGGAATGCAAAATGACATAAGCCCTAAGGAGAGGATTATGGCAATAGCTAAGAAAACTACATATGTATTTACATCTTGACCCACCAAACACTTGATCCCACTTCTAGGAATTTATCCTAAAGATACACCTCCAAAAATATGAAAATGTACATGCACAAAGTTATTAATTGCAGCATCATTTGTAACCACAAAATATTGTAAGCTACATAACTAGCCAAACATAGCAGAGTATTTCAACACACTATGGTACATACATGCAACATACTACTGTGTAGCTATTAAAAAAAAAAAGGAGGACGCTCTCTGTGATGTAATGTGGAGTGATTTCCATAGATACTGGTAAGTGGAAAGAACTAAGTGTAAAATAATATATGAAGAATGCCATCTTTTGTGTAAGAAAGAAGGGGAGGCTAGGCGCAGTGGCTCATACCTGTAATCCCAGCACTTTAGGAGGCTGAGGAGGGAGGATCGCTTGAGCCCAGGAATTAAAGGCTGCAGTGAGCCATAATTGTGCCACTGCACTCCAATCTGGGTGACAGAGAGAGACTTCTGTCTCAAAAAAAGAAAAGGAAGGAGGTGGCTGACAAGATGGCCACATAGGAACAGCTCCAGTCTGTAGCTCCCAGCGTTATCAACCCAAAAGGCAGGTGATTTCTGCATTTCCAACTGAGGCACCTGGCTCATCTCATTGGGACTGGTTAGATAGTGGGTGTAGCCCATGGAGGGTAAGCCAAAGCAGGGTGGGGTGTTGCCTCACCCTGGAAGGGCAAGGGGTCAGGGAACTTCCACTCCTAGCCAAGGGAAGCCATGAGGGACTGTGCTGTGAGGAACGGTGCACTCCGGCCCAGATACTACGCTTTTCCCATAGTCTTCTTAACCCACAGACTAAGAGATTCCCTCAGGTGCCTACGCCACCAGGGCCCTGGGTTTCAAGCACAAAACTGGGTGGCCATTTAGGCAGACACCAAGCTAGCTGCAGTTTTTTTCCATACCTCAGTGGCACCTGGAACGCCAGTGAGACAGAACTGTTCACTCCCCTGGAAAGCGGGCTGAAGCCAGGGAGCCAAGTGGTCTAGCTCAGCGGATTCCACCCCCACGGAGCCCAGCAAGCTAAGATCCACTGGCTTGAAA
Organism: Trachypithecus francoisi; assembly: GCF_009764315.1. Taxonomy (NCBI): domain Eukaryota; kingdom Metazoa; phylum Chordata; class Mammalia; order Primates; family Cercopithecidae; genus Trachypithecus; species Trachypithecus francoisi. The sequence goes on from NW_022681469.1 coordinate 56,275,749, forward strand.
TTCTCACTGCCAGCACAGCAGTCTGAGGTCAAACTGGGACACTCGAGGTTGGTGGGGGAAGGAGCATTTCACCATTACTGAGGCTTCAGTAGATGGTTTTCCCCTGACAGTGTAAACAAAGCCAACAGGAACTTCGAACTGGGCAGAGACCACCAAAGCTCAGCAAAGCCGCTGTAGCCAGACTGCCTCTCGAGATTCCTCCTATCTGAGCAGGGCATCTCTGAAAAAAAGGCAGCAGCCCCAGTCAGGAGCTTATAGATAAAACCCCCATCTCCCAGGGACAGAGCACTTGGGGGAAGGGGCAGCTGTGGGCACACCTTCAGAATACTTAAACATCCCTGCCTGCCAGCTCTGAAGAGAGCAGTTAATCTCCCAACACAGCACTCGAGCTCTGCTAAGGGACAGACTGCCTCCTCAAGTGGGTCCCTGACCCATGCCTCCTGACTGGGAGACACTTCCCAGCAGGGGTCAACAGACACCTCATAAAGGAGGGCTCCAGTTGGCCTCTCGCGGGTGCCCCTCTCGGACGAAGCTTCCAGAGGAAGCAACAGGCAGCAATCTTTGCTGTTCTGAAGCCTCCGATGGTGATACCCAGGCAAACATGGTCTGGAGTGGGCCTCCAGGAAACTCCAACAGACCTGCAGCTGAGGGGCCGGTTAGAAGAAAAACTAACAAACAGAAAGGAATAGCATCAGCATCAACAAAAAAAGATGTCCACTCACAGACCCCATCCAAAGGTCACCAACATCAAAGACCAAAGGTAGATAAATCCACGGAGATGAGGAAAAAAACAACCCAAAAAGGCTGAAAATTCCAAAACCCAGAATGCCTCTTCTCTTCCAAAGGATCACAACTTCTCACTAGCAAGGGAACAAAACTGGACAGCGAATGAGTTTGACGAATTGACAGAAGTAGGCTTCAGAAGGTGGGTAATAACAAACTCCTCCCAAGCTAAAGGAACATGTTCTAACCAACTGCAAGGAAGCTAAGAACCTTAAAAAAGGTTAGAGGGATTGCTAACTAGAATAACCCATTTAGAGACAAACATAAATGACCTGATGGAGCTGAAAAATGCAGCACGAGAACTTTGTGAAGCATACACAAGTATCAGTAGCCAAATAGATCAAGCGGAGGAAAGGATATATCAGAGGTTGAAGATCAACTTAATGAAATAAAGTGTGAAGACAAGATTAGAGAAAAAAGAAAGAAAAGGAATGAACAAAGCCTCCAAAAAATATGGAAATATGTAAAAAGACCAAACCTACATTTGATTAGTGTACTTGAAAGTGAGGGGGAGAAAAGAACCAAATTGGAAAACATTCTTCAGGATATTACACAGGAAAACTTCCCCACCCTAGCAAGACAGGCCAACATTCAAATTCAGGAAATACAGAGACCACCGCAAAGATACTCCTCAAGAAGAACAACCCCAACATATATAATTGTCACATTCACCAAGGTTGAAATGAAGGAAAAAATGTTAAGGGTAACCAGAGAGAAAGGTCGAGTTTTCCACAAAGGGAGGCCCATCAGACTAACAGTGGATCTGTCTTCAGAATCCCTATAAGCCAGAAAAGAGTGGGGTCCAATGTTCACCATTCTTAAAGAATTTTCAACCCAGAATTTCATATCCAGCCACATTAAGCTTCATATGAAGGAGAAATAAAATCCTTTACAGACAAGCAAATGCTGAGAGAGTTTATCACTACCAGGCCTGCCTTACAAGAGCTCCTGAACGAAGCACTAAACATGGAAAGAAAAAACTGGTACCAGCCACTGCAAAAACATACCAAACTGTAAAGACCATGACACTATGAAGAAACTGCATCAACTAACAGGCAAAATAACCAGCTAGCAACATAATGACAGACACACACAAAAAACTCTTTAAAAAAATTAATGAGGCCGGGCGTGGTGGCTCAAGCCTGTAATCCCAGCACTTTGGGAGGCCGAGACGGGCGGATCACGAGGTCAGGAGATCGAGACCATCCTGGCTAACACGGTGAAACCCCGTCTCTACTAAAAATACAAAAACTAGCTGGGCGAGGTGGCGGGCGCCTGTAGTCCCAGCTACTCGGGAGGCTGACGCAGGAGAATGGCGTAAACCCGGGAGGCGGAGCTTGCAGTGAGCTGAGATCCGGCCACTGCACTCCAGTCCGGGCGACAAAGAGAGACTCCGCCTCAAAAAAATAAATAAATAAATAAATAAAATTAATGAATCCAGGAATTGGTTTTTTGAAAAGATCAACAAAATAGACTACCAGCCAGACTAATAAAGAAGAAAAGAGAGAAGAATCAAATAGACACAATAAGAAATGATAAAGGGGATATCACCACTGATTCCCAAAGAAATACAAACTACCATCAGAGAATACTATAAAAACCTCTATGCAAATAAACTAGAAAATCTAAAAGAAATGGAAAAATTCCTGGACACATACACCCTCCCAAGACAAAAACCAGGAAGAAGTCAAATCCCTGAATAGACCAATAAAAAGTTCTGAAATTGAGGTAGTAATAGCCTACCAACCAAAAAAAGTCCAGGACCAGATGGATTCACAGCCGAATTCTACCAGAGGTACAAAGAGGAGCTGGTATCATTCCCACTGAAACTATTCCAAACAACAGTAAAAGAGGGAATCCTCCCAACTTATTTTATGAGGCCAGCATCATCCTGATATCAAAACCTGGCAGAGACACAACCAAAAAAAGAAAAGTTCAGGCCAATATCCCTGATGAACATCAAGGCAAAAATCCTCAATAAAATACCAGCAGACCGAATCCAGCAACATACCAAAAAGTTTATCCACCACGATCAAGTCGGCTTCATCCCTGGGATGCAAAGCTGGTTCGACATACACAAATCAATAAATATAATCTATCACATAAACAGAACCAATGACAAAAACAACATAATTATCTCAATAAATGCAGAAAAGTCTTTCAATAAAATTCAACAGCTCTTCATGCCAAAAACACTCAATAAACTAGGTATTGATGGAACATATCTCAAAATAATCAGAGCTATTTATGACAAACCCATAGCCAATATCATCCTGAATGGTCAAAAGCTGGAAGCATTCCCTTTGAAAACTAGCACAAGACAAGGATGCCCTCTCTCACCACTCCTATTCAGCATAGTATTGGAAGTTCTGGCCAGGGCAATCAGGCAAGAGAAAGAAATAAAGGGTATTCAATTAGGAAAAGAGGAAGTCAAATTGTCTGTTTGCAGATGACATGATTGTCTATTTAGAAAACCCCATCGTCTCAGCCCAAAATCTCCTTAAGCTGATAAGCAACTTCAGCAAAGTCTCAGGATACAAAATCAATGTGCAAAAATCACAAGCATTCCTGTACACCAATAATAGAGAGCCAAATCATGAGCAAACTCCCATTCACAATTGTTACAAAGAGAATAAAATACCTAGGAATCCAACTTACAAGGGATATGAAGGACCTTTTCAAGGAGAACTACAAACCACTGCTCAACGAAATAAGAGAGGACCACAAACAAATGGAAAAACATTCCATGCTCATGGATAGGAAGAATCAATATCGTGAAAAATGGCCAAACTGCCCAAAGTAATTTACAGATTCAATGCTATCCCCATCAAGCTACCATTAACTTTCTTCACAGAATTAGAAAAAACTACTTTAAATTTCATATGGAACCAAAAAAGAGATCATAGAGCCAAGACAATCCTAAGCCAAAAGAAAAACAACTGCAGGCATCATGCCACTTGACTCCAAACTATACAAGGCTACATTAACCAAAACAGCATGGTACTGGTACCAAAACAAATATATAGACCAATGGAACACAACAGAGGCCTCCAACATAACACCACAATCTACAACCATCTGATCTTTGACAAACCTGACAAAAGCAAGCAATGTGGAAAGGATTCCCTATTTAACAAACGTTGTTGGGAAAACTGGCTAGACATACGCAGAAAACTGAAACTGGACCCCTTCCTTACGCCATATACAAAAATTAACTCAAGATGAATTAAAGACTTAAATGTAAAACCTAAAACCATAAAAACCCTAGAAGAAAACCTAGGCAATATCATTCACGACATTGGCATGGGCAAAGACTTCATGACTGAAACACCAAAAGCAATGGCAACAAAAGCCAAAATTGAGGGGACTTCCAAGATGGCTGAATAGGAACAGCTCCAGTCTGCAGCTCCCAGCAAGATCGACGCAGAGGACAGGTGATTTCTGCATTTCCAACTGAGGTACCTGGTTCACCGCATTGAGACTGGTTAGACAGTGGGTGCAGCCCACGGAGGGAGAGCAGAGGCAAGGCGGGGGCATCGCCTTAGCCAGGAGACATGAGGGGTCAAGGATTTCCCTTTCCTAGCCAAGGGAAGCTGTGAGAGAGGGAAAAATGCTACACTCCTGCCCAAATACTGCCATTTTCCCATGGTCTTCGCAACCGGCAGACCAGAAGATTCTCTCCGGTGCCTAGCTCAGCGGGTCCCACACCCACAGAACCCAACAAGCTAAGATCCATTGGTTTGAAATTCTCGCTGCTAGCACAGCAGTCTGAGATCGACCTGGGATGCTGGAGCTTGGTGGGGGGAAGGGCATCCGCCACTGCTGAAGCTTGAGTAGGTGGTTTTATGCCCACAGTATAAACAAAGCTGCCAGGAAGCTCAAACTGGGCGAAGCTCACCACAGCTCAGCAAGGCCGACTGCCTCTCTAGATTCCACCTCTGTGGGCAGGGCATATCTAAACAAAAGGCAGCAGCCCCAACCAGGGACTTAGAGTTAAAACCTTCATCTCCCTGGGACAGAGCACCTGGGGAAAGGGGCAGCTGCTAGCACAGCTTCAGCAGACTTAAACATCCCTGCCTGACAGCTCTCGAGAGAGCAGTAGATCTCCCAGCACCATGTTCGAGCTCTGATAATGGACAGACTGCCTCCTCAAGTGGGCCCCTGACCCCATGCAGCCTAACTGGGAGTCATCTCCCAGTAGGGGCCTACATACACCTCATACAGGAGAACTCTGGCTGCCATCTGGTGGGTGCCTCTCTGGGACGAAGCTTCCAGAGGAAGGATCAGGCAGCAATCTTTGCTGCTCCATAGACTCCGCTGGTGATACCCAGGCAAACACGGTCTGGAGTAGACCTCCAGCAAACTCCAACAGGCCTGCAGCTGAGGGACCTGTTAGAAGGAAAACTAACAGAAAGGAATAGCATCAACATCAACAAAAAGGACACCCACACCAAAACCCCATATGAAGGTCACCAACATCAAAGACCCAAAGTAGATAAAATCACAAAGATGGGGAGAAATCAGAGCAGAAAGGCTGAAAATTCTAAAAACCAGAGCACCTCTTCTCCTCCAAAGGATCACAACTCCTCACCAGCCAGGGAACAAAACTGGATGGAGAATGAGTTTGATGAATTGACAGAAGTAGGTTTCAGAAGGTAGGTAAGAACAAACTCCTCCGAGCTAAAGGAGCACGTTCTAACCCATCACAAGGAAGCTAAAAACCTTGAGAAAAGGTGAGAGGAATAGCTAACTAGAATAACCTGTGTAGAGAAGAAAATAAATAACCTGATAGAGCTGAAAAACACAGCATGAGAACTTCATGAAGCATACACAAGCTTCAGTAGCCAAATGGATCAAGCGGAAGAAAGGATGTCAGTGATTAAAGTTCAAGACAATGAAATAAAGCGAGAAGACAAGATTAGAAAAAAAAGAGTGAAAAGAAACAAAGCCTCCATGAAACTGAGGCTAACTGAAAAGACCGAATCTATGTTTGAATGGTGTACCTGAAAGTGACTCGAAGAACGGAACCAAATTAGAAAACACTCTGCAGGGTATTATCCAGAAGAACTTCCCCAACCTAGCAAGACAGGCCAACATTCAAATTCAGGAAATACAGAGACCACCACAAAGATATTCCTCGAGAAGAGCAACCCCAAGACACATAATTGTCAAATGTACTAAGGTTGAGTGAAGGAAAAAATGTTAAGGGCAGCCAGGGAGAAATGTCGGGTTACCCACAAAGGGAAGCCCATCAGACTAACAGCGGATCTCTCTGCAGACACCCTACAAGCCCAAAGAGAGTGGGCACCAATGTTCAACATTCTTAAAAAATCTTCAACCCAGAATTTCAAATGCAGCAAATTTCATATCACTTCATAAATGAAGGAGAAATAAAATCCTTTACAGACAAGCAAATGCTGAGAGATTTTGTCACCACCAGACCTGCCTTACAAGAGCTCCTGAACAAAGCGCTAAACATGCAAAGGAACAACCGGTACCATCCACTGCAAAAACATGCCAAATTGTAAAGACCACTGACGCTATGAAGAAACTGCATAAACTGATGGGCAAAACAACCAGCTAGCATCATAATGATAGGATCAAATTCACACAGAACAATATTAACCTAAATGTAAAGGGGCTAAATGCTCCAATTAAAAGACACAGACTAGCAAATTGGATAAAGAGTCAAGATCCATCAGTGTGCTATTCAGCAGACCCATCTCATGTACAAAGACACACATAGGCTCAAAATAAAGGGATGCAGGAAGATCTACGAAGCAAATGGAAAGCAAAAAAAAAAAAAAAAAAGCAGGGTTGCAATCCTAGTCTCCTAGTCTCTGATAAAACAGACTTTAAACCAACAAAGATCCAAAGAGACAAAGAAGGCCATTACATAATGGCAAAGGGATCAATTCAACAAGAAAAGCTAACTATCCTAAATATATATGTACCCAATACAGGAGCACCCAAATTCATAAAGCAAGTTCTTAGAGACCTAGAAAGAGACTTAGACTACACACAACAACAATGGGAGACTTTAACACCCTACTATCAATATTAGACAGATCAACAAGACAAAGTTATCAAGGATAGCCAGGACTTGAACCCAGCTGTGGACCAAGCAGACCTAATAGACATCTATAAAATTCTCTACCCCAAATCAACAGAATATACATTCTTCTCAGCACCACATCACACATATTCTAAAATTGACCACATAATTGGAAATAAAATACTCCTCAGCAAATGTAAAAAAAAACAGAAATTACAAACTGTCTCTCAGACCACAGTGCACTCAAATTAGAACACAGGATTAAGAAACCCACTCAAGGACCGGGCACGGTGGCTCACGCCTGTAATCCCAACACTCTGGGAGACCGAGGCGGGCGGATCATGAGGTCAGGAGATCAAGACCATCCTGGCGAACACTGTGAAACCCCGTCTCTACTAAAAATATGGAAAAATTAGCTGGGCATGGTGGTGGGCACCTGTAGTCCCAGCTACTTGGGAGGCTGAGGCAGGAGAATGGTGTGAACCCAGGGGGCGGAGACTCTGTCTCAAAAAAAAAAAGAAACTCACTCAAAACCACACAACTACATGGAAACTGAAAAACCTGCTCCTAAATGACTACTGGCTAAATAACAAAATTAAGACACAACTAAATAAGTTCTTTGAAACCAATGAGAACAAAGACACAACGTACCAGAATCTCTGGGACACATTAAAGCAGTGTGTAGAGGGAAATTTATAGCACTAAATGCCCACAGGAGAAAGCAGGAAAGATGTAAAATTGGCACCCTAACATCACAATTAAAAGAACTAGAGAAGCAAGAGCAAACAAATTCAAAAGCTAGAACACAAGAAATTACAAAGATCAGAGCAGAACTGAAGGAGATAAAGACACAAAAAACCCTTCAAAAAAAAAAAAAAAATCAATGAATCCAGGAGCTGGTTTTTTAAAAAGATCAACAAAATAGACCACTAGCAAGCCTAATAAAGAAAAGAGAGAAGAATCAAATAGATACAATAAAAAATGATAAAGGGGATATAACCATTGATTCCCACAGAAATACAAACTACCATCAGAGAATATTATAAACACCTCTATGCAAATAAATTCGAAAATCTAGTAAAAATGGATAAATTCCTGGACATATACACCCTACCAAGACTACACCAAGAAGAAGGTGAATCTCTGAATAGGCGAGTAACAGTTTCTGAAATTGAGGCAGTAATAACCTACCAACCAAAAACAGTCCAGGACCAGATGAATTCACAGGCGAATTCTACCAGAGGTATGAAGAGGAGCTGATACCATACCTTCTGAAACTACTGCAAACAATAGAAAATGGCCATACTGCCCAAAGTAATTTATAGATTCAATGCTATCCCCATCAAGCTACCATTGACTTTCTTCACAGAATTAGAAAAAACTACTTTAAATTTCATATGGAACCAAAAAAGAGCCCACATAGCCAAGACAATCCTAAGCAAAAAGAACAAAGCTGCAGGCATCATGCTACCTGACTTCAAACTATACTACAAGGTTAAAGTAACAAAAACAGCATGGTACTGGTACCAAAACAGACATATAGACCAGCGGAACAGAACAGAGGCCTCAGAAATAACATCACACATCTACAACCATCTGATCTTTGACAAACCTGACAAAAACAAGCAATGGGGAAAGAATTCCCTATTTAATAAATGGTGCTGGGAAACTGGCCAGCCATATATAGAAAGCTGAAACTGGATCCATCCCTCACACCTCATACAAAAATTAACTGAAGAGAGATTAAAAACTTAAATCTTATACCTAAAACCATAAAAACCCTAGAAGAGAACCTAGGTAATACCATTCAAGACATAGGCATCGGTAAAGACTTCATGACTAAAACACCAAAAGCAATGACAACAAAAGCCAAAATAGACCAATGGGATCTAACTAAAGAGCTTCTGCACAGCAAAAAAAAAAAAAAAAAAAAAAAAAAACTATCAGTGGAGTGAACAGGCAACCTACAGAATGGGAGAAAATTTTTACAACCTATTTATCTGACAAGGGGCTAATATCCAGAATCTACAAAGAACTTAAATTTACAAGAAAAAAAAAACATCAAAAAGTGGGCAAAGGATATGAACACTTTTCAAAAGAAGACATTTATGCAGCCAACAGACATATGAAAAAATACTCATCACTGGTCATTACAGAAATGCAAATCAAAATCACAGTGAGATACCATCTCAAGCCAGTTAGAATGGCAATCATTAAAAAGTCAGGAAACAACAGATGCTGGAGAGGATGTGGAGAAACAGGAACATTTTTACACTCTTGGTGCAACTGTAAACTAGTTCAACCATTGTGGAAGACAGTGTGGCGATTACTCAAGGATCTAGAACTAGAAATATCATTTGACCCAGCAATCCCCTTACTGGGTATATACCCAAAGGATTATAAATCACGCTACTATAAAGACACATGCATACGTATGGTTACTGTGGCACTATTCACAATAGCAAAGTCTTGGAACCAACCCAAATGTCCATCAATAATAGACTGGCTAAACAAAATGTAGCACATATACATCATGGAATACTATGCAGCTATAAAAAAGGATGACTTCATGTCCTTTGCAGGGACATGAAGGAAGCTGGAAACCATCATTCTCAGCAAACTATCACAAGGATAGAAAACCAAACACTGCATGTTTTCACTCAGAAGTGGGAGCTGAACAATGAGAACACATGGACACAGTGGGGAAACCATCACACACCAGGGTCTGTGGGTGGGGGGGTGGGGGCTGGGGGAGGGATAGCATTAGGAGAAATATCTAATGTAAACAACAAGTTGATGGGTGCAGCAAACCAACATGGCACATGTATACCTAGGTAACAAACCTGCACGTTGTGCACATGTACTCCAGAACTTAAAGTATTTTTTTTTAAAAAAAGCCAAAATTGACAAATGGGATCTAATTAAAGAGCTTCTGCACAGCAAAAGAAACAATCATCACAGTGAACAGGCAACCTACAAAGTGGGAGAAAATTTCTGCAATCTATCCATCTGACAAGGGTTAATATACAAAATCTACAAAGAACTTAAATTTACAAGAAAACGAACAACCCCATCAAAAAGTGGGCAAAGGATATGAACAGACACTTTTCAAAAGAAGACATTTATACAGCCAACAAACATATGGAAAAAAGTTCATCATCACTGGTCATTAGAGAAATGCAAATGAAAACCACAATGAGATACCATTTCACACCAGTTAGAATGATGGTCATTAAAAAGTCAGGAAACAACAGATGCTGGAGATGTGGAGAAATAGGAACACTTTTACACTGCTGGTGGGAGTGTAAATTAGTTCAAGCATTGTGGAAGACAGTGTGGCGATTCCTCACGGATCTAGAACCAGAAATACCATTTGACCCAGCAATCCCATTACTGGTTATACACCCAAAGGATTATAAATCATTCTACTCTAAAGACATATGCACACATATGTTTATTGTGGCACTACTCACAATAGCAAAGACTTGGAACCAACCCAAATGCCCATCAATGATAGACTGGATTAAGAAAATGTGGCACATATCTACCATGGAATACTATACAGCCACATAAAAGGATGATTTCATGTCCTTTGCAGGGACATGGATGAAGCTGGAAACCATCATTCTCAGCAAACTAACACAGGAACAGAAAAATCAAACACCACATGTTCTCACTCATAGGTGGGAGTTGAACAATGAAAACACATGGACACGGGGAGGGGAACATCACACACTAGGGCCTGTCAGGAGTGTGGGTGCTAGGGGAGGGATAACATTAGGAGAAACGCCTAATGTAGATGACGGGTTTATGGGTGCAGCAAACCACCATGGCACGTGTATACCTACGTAACAAACCTGCACATTCTGTACATGTATCCCAGAACTTAAAGTATAATAAAAAAAAAAGGATGGAAGGAAGGAAAAGAAGGAAGGTAGGCAGGCAGGCAGACAGGAAGGCAGGCAAGAACACGTAACAAATATCTGTGTGGCTTTACAAAAACACAGGAAGAATAGATGAGAAGTAATGACGTTGTTTACTCACACAGGATTGGGTAGAATGGATGGAACAAAAGAGGGAAGACAATTCTCTGAGTATACGTTTTCAGATCTTTTAATTTTTTCTTTTATCAGCTTTTAAGTTCTGGAGTACACGTGCAGATTTATTACACAGGTAAACGTGTGTCATGGTGGTTTGCTGCACAGGTCAACCCATCACCTAGGTATTAAGCCCGGCATCCACTAGCTATTCTTCCTAATGCTCTCCCTAATATTCTAATACCAAAGAAATGAAATTAAGCCAGCAAGGATGGGAAGTGGGTAGAGGGTGGGGAAGACTCATATTAAAAGTAAAGTCATCTCTAAATTAGAAATAATAGCAGTATCTATACAAGTAAATACATGTAAAGTGCTCAGAACAGTGCCTACTATATGTAAACACTGAACAGGTATTAACAACATTGCTGTTATTGTGTTAGTGTATTAGGTACCTGGTGCTACCAGCAAAGGCAGTTTATCATCCAGCTGTCTCCAGTGTTGCTACTCAAAGTTTGGTCCTCCAGTAGCCTATCATGATCACCTAGGGGCCTGTTAGAAATGCGTATCTCAGCCCCTACCGCAGACCTACTGAATCAGAATCGGCATTTTTAACGGGATCCGCAGGTGATTCCTATGCACATTATAGTGTAAGAAGTACTAGGCTACAGACATGTATGTGGCAAAATAATTTCATAGGATGGCAAAGGCCAAGTGGCAAATGAAGGACACCAGAAATGCGCGTCCCAGAAGCCCAACTCCTCTTTAGTAACTTATGCTGTTAAGATTTGTTTAGAGATATTCAAAAGCGTGGAGAAAAGCAAATTTGGTTTCCTCAGCTAGGGACGTGGAGAGTGGTCTGGTGCCCTTGAAGAGATCGCCCTCGTGTGGAGTAGGGAGGGAATCTCTAGCCCTTCCTCCCGGTTGAAGGACCGCACCAGCGCTCTAAGCCGAAGGCCTGGCCTGGGTTCTGGAGGTGGGGTCTCCTTGTCAGAAGCCTCTGGAGTCTCCGGGCGTGCATTTCAGCTTTAAGACCAAAGACCTTGTCCATCACGTGTCACTACAGTGTGCACGCGCAGAAATGCACAAAGCAAAAAACAGATGCTCTTAATGAACCAACTATAATCCTTGCTAAGACACAAAGCCAGAGGGAAGTGTGTATTTGATATCATTTTCTACCCTTCACCCTCTTGAATCCCAGCACTCTGGCTGCGGCGCTCTCTTGTATCCCAGTTTTGTTTTTTAAAAGACAGAGTCTCGCTTTGTTGCCAGGCTGGTCTCAAATTCCTGGGCTCAAGCGATTCTCCCACCTTGGGGTAACGTGTTACATTATTCTACTTAATAAAAAGCAAACGTTGTTTTGTAAATTCTAACTTAAATGCCCGGAAAATAACCTATCATGCATTGCCTTGTTGTGTAATAGTCAATATTTGCAAACAAAGTGTTAACCAAAGGCAGTTCATTAAAACTTTTTGAAGAAAACGAAAACAAAAAATCTCACACTTACATTGTCCTAAGGATTTCCTAAGTTTTCGAATGTTCCTGTAGGAATCCGAGTCTCTATAATTACTGTAATTGAAAAGATAAGTCAGGGTTTTCTTTTGGTTTTTTTTTTTTCCATTTTAAAATCATAAAACGCAATGTTTTCCACTTGAACGCTATACCTTGAGTATTGTGCTTGCTTCAGCCTCGAGCCTCTACTGACGTTCCACCTCAAGGCGACAGGAATGCCACCTGGAGAAACTCCTGGGCGGTAGGGGAAGAAAGCCGGTCTCATCAGGGTCCTTTTGCGGGGCTTGACGACCAAGGTGTTAAATTCCAAGCACCTTTTGGAAAGTTCTAGGTGCTTGAGAAGAGGCCCCTAGGGGGCAGGGATGCCCGCGCCCCACAGCGGAGTGTGTCTGCGGGGCCTGGCCTTGGCGGGGCGGGGCGGGCTTGTGTTACCCGGAGGCGCGGGGCGCGGCCACCACTGCCCGCGGCGCCTCCTCCTAGAGCCGCACCTGGAGGCAGCGCGCGCGTCGAAGAGGCAGCGGCTGGGGAGCGCGGCGGGGCGGCTCCGCCCAGGGCAGCCCGGGCTGGTGAGTGCGCGCGGGGCCAGGGGTCGCGGTCCCTCGGGAGGTGGCTGAGCTGAGGCCCGCGGGCCCACCCGAGCAGGGGTCCTCGCTGTCACCGCCTCTGCCCCTCTCTCCCGGGCTTCATGCCGCGCCCTTTCCCTAAACGAACAGACGACAGGGCTGACCTGCCCGCACTCTGCTGGTCTCTATGCCGAGAAGGAGAAAGTCTCACCAAGCGCTTTCCTTTGCAATCCCCGTCCCCTCGCCCTCTGCAGCTGCACACAGCATTTTTACTTCACATTTGCCTCCTCGAATCCCTTCGGCGCTAATCCAGCACTTTGCCGTTTCCAGTTTGGATTTCATCTTTTTCCCGCGCGCCCTGGCTCTGCTCCGAAACACCCTCCTCTTGCCCTACGGTGGCCGGCACCAGACTCCTTGGGTCTGGCCTGATTTGTGTCCAAACCGAATTACACAAAATCAGGCCCGCAGTTCTGCCTCTGGCCCTCTCCGGAGACCGGCCGTGCCTCGTCCTGTGCCGGGCCGGGCTTGCCCGGCTTTGGCCGCCCGGAGCTCCCAGGGAGCAAGGCTGTGGTCCCGAGACTGGGCCCTCCGCTCAGTGCCGGGCAAGGCTCGAACCCCGGGTCTCCTACTTCTCCGCTCACGAAGGCACTGCTCTGAGCCTAACAGCCCTAAAATTTGGTATTGGCCCCCTGCGGGGAAATCTCCTTCTCCCTACTAATCAGGCATCGCGGCAGCCGCTCTGCCATCATAGAGGCTCTGACACGCTGGACTCTCGAAGCTCGCGGCAGTGTTTATTTTTAAGAGAGATTTAGTTGATCGGGAACCAATTGACTTGGTTAACTGCCTCATCTAGAGCGCACCTGGGCCGGGCCCAGGCGGGAAAGCGTGCTGGACGTTCTCAATGAGCTCCGAGACCTACAGAAGAAACAGCTGCAAGGATCCGATCTGCTAGCTGTGAAGAAAGCCTCCGATACGCTGTAGGGTGGGCAAAATTCTTTTCCTAGCTTCGATGAGTAATGTGGATTCTAGAATTTAAACAACATTCATGGAGACTCTTAAAACAAAAAAATGGCAACCTTTTGCGGGGACTGACTGAGATTTAGCTTTTTCCTATCTGAAAAGTAACAATGTGCACTAGATACAAATGTATTGTCTAAAGTGTAGGAATCTACAGCATAGAAATGCAGGGGAATTCGGAGTATGCAACAGGAAGTATCAACCTTTTTGAAAATGAAATTTAAAATGTGTTTTTGTCAGGCATTCCTTCTAATTACTGTAGTATTGCTTTGTATCAGAAGACTTTCAGGCAGAGGACAGGAGGGAGGAGAGAGAAATTCAAACTAATTTGCATTAGAAGAAAGGGCGAGGAATTCCTAGGTAAGGTTGCTATAGCTCATATCTTAAGTGCACTGTTGGAAAGCTTTCTAGTCTATTAGGTAACACCTGAAGTCCCAATTCTCTTACATAGCATTTCTTTTTTTTCTCTCTTTAACTACTCTGAAACTGTACAGAGTTACACGTTCCTCATTAATTTATGAGCGAAACCAAAAGAATTGACTCAATCCAACAAGTATTTGAGCGCCTTTCGAGTAGAGGCACTTTGCTAAGAACAGAAGAATGGAAGACTAAGGAAGTTTCTAAAAATCAGTGGATTGTCTTGTGAAGTGTAGATGCAGGTGTGGACTGCCTATTTAATTGACAATCAAAATCAGTTGAGTTTTCATCGCATTCTAAATATCACGTGTTGCCCCCGGTATCTTAATTTTTCTACCATTGCAGGTAGTCTGCATTTTAGTAACCCAAGGGAAACCGTTTTCGAGGGAAATCATGATAAATAAGAAGTACATCCATATTCCCAGGTGTTTCCATTATCATTAGATTAATAAAGTTAAAATCAAGAAAAATGAGATGATGATTTTCCTTTCTTTTGATTTCAAACTAGTGAAATCTTGCACAAAAGAAGACACAGCATGAATAAATTTAATAATTTTGTGCCTCAAAGTATGTTTTATGTAAGTCCATTCTTTTGGAGGATAGATCCAATTTCATGAACTCTTAATCCTTTTGAAGGCTAATTCCAGGACCAACTTCATAAAATGTTTTATTGTAGGTACCAACAACTGTCAACATCATTATCTTCTCCCCACCTTCACCCTTGAAAACAATTGTATTCTAGAGGACTATGAAGGAGGGGACAGGTCTGTTTCAAAATCTGGAGAACACTAGGGACTTTATCCCCCCCAAAATAAAAAAGCACACCCATTCAAAATCTTGTACACCTTTCAGAGGATTCCTGGTGCCCAGGTTGTGAGAGCTTGCTTCAGAACGGATCAGCGAATTAGTCAGAGGGTAGGTAGGCGGAGGGAAAGGGAAGTGAAGCAAGATGTGGGTAAATTCACAAACTGAGTGGATATGACTTAATTTACTTTCAAATGGAATAAGTACATGGCCCCTTGAGTAAGTATTCTCTGAGTGGGAAGGAATAATTGTATTATTTGTAAAAGACTAAAGACAGATTGGCCTAATTTTTTAATTGATCAAGATCAACTCTTATCTTGAACATTATGAGTCTCTCATTTTTCTACTTTTCTTGCTCTTTTCAAGGCAAATGCTCTAGGAGGATTTGCTCCCAGTACTGATGATGCCCCATTCGGGACACAATCTCTCATATGCAAACTTGTAGTCATGAATTGCTACATATGGGAATGGTTGAGTTCAAAAATTGAAATATATCTTTTTCACATCCTAGCAGTTCACCCTTAGGAAGAAGATATATATAATTAGCCTATCCCATGTAAGCCCCTCTGATAGCAGTAGCTGTGCCTTGGAAGGGAGTGGGTTGATATTAGGAATGAAAGGACAGCATTAAGAAATATTTTAGACATAGCTTCTTTCAAAAAAAACAAACCAGCAACTGCTGAATTAACTTACTTTTCTTCTTCTATATATAGGGCCAAGGAGCGAGCTCTCCCTTCTCCAGCTCTCAGCCCCAGTGATCGAGGTTTCAGTGAACTTCACTGGAGCTCCCAGCGGGGGATCTTGTCCCCTGTCCTGACTTTTGTGCTGCACATTGGATCTGGGTAAGTAGACGGCCTCCTCGAACTAGTAAATTGGAGAGTGGGTCAGAGGTAGTGATGGATTTTATCCGGATCAAAGGATTCCTCAAAATTTCCAGAGGTCTGAATCACACACCACTACTTGGAAGAAAAGTGTAAGAGAGAATACCAGAACCATCACACCTTACACTTACCTTTTAACTTGGATTAGGATCAGCCTAAGATATCCTTAGCTATCAACCAGCTTTGACTTACCGTATTCTTGAGTGGCAACTAGGTGGTGGGCCAACAGCCCTAGAATGTCCTTGAAAGATGCTTACAACCCTAGAATGTCCTTGAAAGATGCTTATTGGATTTGTAAATTAATGGAGATCATGGTTTTAAGCCAAGCTCTGCCACTAACCAGGCATATGGTCTTGGGCAAGTCACATGTCAGTTAAATTCTTTGGACCTTAATTTTTCTATGTATAAAATGAGGGTGTTACATGGCATCAGTGGTTCTCAGCAACTAATGTATGTATAATTCCATTGCATTTACATTGCCTGGGAGTTTATTTAGAAAAAAAATACCCAACAGAGATTCTGATTAATTAATCAGATTTACTTTGAGGATAAAGTCCTTAGTGTTCCCTAGATTTTGAAAAAGACCTGTCCCCTCCCTCATGGTCCTCCAGAATACAAATGTTTTCAATAGTGAAAGTGTGGGCCAGGCTCAGTGGCTCACACCTGTGCTCCCAGCACTTTGGGAAGCTGAGACAGGAGTACCATTTGAGGCCAGGAGTTCAAGACCAGCTTAGCCGACATAGCAAAACCCTGTCTCTACTTAAAATACAAAAATTAGCCAGGCATGGTGGCGCATGCCTGTAATCCCAGCTACTGGGAGGCTGAGGCAGAAGAATCAAACCCAGGAGGTGGAGGTTGCAGTGAACCGAGATTGCGCCACTACACTCCAGCATGGGCAACAAGAGCGAGACTCTGTCTCAAAGAGAAAAAGAAGAGTGATGAAGGTGGGGAGAAGATAATGGACTGGCATAGGCCCAGGCATCTTTATTTTTTAAAAGTCCCCCCAGCAAATACTAATATCCAGTCAGGATTGAGAAAAGCAGGCCCACAAAGTCCCTGGTAAACATAGCCTGGCCCAGCATTGCGCCTCCTCAGTGGTAATCAAACCTAAACATGCCTTTCTCAGAAGCAGTCCATATCAAGCCGTTTCAGGTTATTCAGGAGAGCTGCTGTGCCTGCTCACCTTTTTGATATTCCCACAATGCTTTGCTGACTTTGCAGCACCCAGTAGTTTTTGACAGTCTGAATTAGGTGTAACTCTGCCTATCTAGGATGATCAACTGTTCCTAAAGGTCCCCAGAGACGATAACATCTCTGCTCTGGGTATCCATGCCAGTGTTTAATAACCTCTTGAAATTTTCTCCTTGAAGTGATCTGTGACTTGTTGAGGTGGGGAAGAAAGGTGTCAGCAGGGGATAAGCATGATCACCTTGATCGTCGCTGAAATGTGAGCTTCAGTGTCCAAACTGAGATAAAAAATGATCCTCACACCTTCTCAAGTAGTTGAAGACTATTGAGTTACCAGGGAGAGGAGGAAAAGAGCACATTGTTTACCTTAATTATTTCTTGGGACCTAATCATGTTGCCATTACACTGTAAATTCTGTAGATTTTAACACTTGGAAAATTCTTTTAGAGTTAGGACTTACTAAATTGTAATCCATGAAACGTATTTGTTTACCCTACTCTTCTTTTAATCTCCTAATACTCTTCATATCCCAAAGACAAAAAACTGTATGTATATGTGACTGTCAGATCAGCAAGAGAGACAGACATCAGTTGACCAAAAATGGAAAGGCATTAAGGAGGAAAAACTGACAAAAGTAAGAAGTACGTGGGTTACCAGGAGCTACACTTAATTTCTCTCTTTTCTTTCTCCATTAGTCTTATCTCTGCTATAAGCCTGTTCTCAACTTGCTAAAATGCAGGCAGATTACCATATCCCACCTGCTCTGTTGGGAGCAAGCCTCCCAAAATCTGGCCATAAACTGGCCCCAAAACTGGCCATAAACAAAATCTCTGCAGCACTGTGACATGTTCATAATGGCCCTAACGGCCAAGCTTGAAGGTTGTGGGAATGAGGGCAAGGAACACCTGGCCCGCCCAGGGTGGAAAACCGCTTAAAGGCATTCTTAAGACACAAAAAATAGCATGAGCAATCTGTGTCTTAAGAGCATGTTCCTGCTGCGGCTAACTAGCCCAACCTATTCCTTTAATTCGACCCAACCCTTCGTTTCCCATAAGGGATACTTTTAGTTAATTTAATATCTATAGAAACAATGATAATGACTGGTTTGCTTTTAATAAATACATGGGTAAATCTCTGTTCGGGGCTCTCAGCTCTGAGGGCTGTGAGACCCCTGATTTCCCACTTCACACCTCTATATTTCTGTGTGTGTCTTTAATTCCTCTAGCGCCGCTGGATTAGGGTCTTCCCAATCGAGCTCGTCTCGGCATGCTCCGTGTTGACAAATGTGGGCTTGTGGCCCTTGATTCCCGCATGTTCCCTGCAGCCTTCCATACACAGTGCATGCAGTGCTGTCTCCAGGGGTGAACTGGCAGCCTGGACACACTTGGTCTAATCCAGCGTTGGCCAATCCCAGGGCCTGACTTAATTCTAAACCATAGCTTAGGTTGGAGCATATTTTATTTTTTCCTGGAGTGGAAAGCTATTGGCAGTAAAGTTCTTTACCTCTGTATCTCAGAGGAGTGGCCTTACCTGATGTCAAAAATCCAATGCAGCCCTACAAAACCAGCTCAGCTCCTACCTCTCCAGCCACCTAGAGCTGGTTGTACTCATTGCCAGTAAAAAACAAACAAAACAAAACAAAATTCTAGGATTGGAGTCGTTTTATATGTTCATTGCTGATCGTTGTTCCCAAAGATTTAGTAGTATTGGACACATGTTTTGTTATTTCATAATTTATTCCTGACCTACTTCTTAAAATGAATTAAAGTAGGAAGAAATATACCAGGAAAAGGTAGATTTGTCATAATTTCAACTCTACTGGAAACTTAATTATTACTAAACTCAATGGCCCATTTATGTGTTTATAAATAAAACTTTATCCTCCCGTACATCTAGTTTCTTAAGATAATAAGAATAGGGTCGTGCTGGCCGGGCGCGGTGGCTCAAGCCTGTAATCCCAGCACTTTGGGAGGCCGAGACGGGCGGATCACGAGGTCAGGAGATCGAGACCATCCTGGCTAACACGGTGAAACCCCGTCTCTACTAAAAATACAAAAAACTAGCCGGGCGAGGTGGCGGGCGCCTGTAGTCCCAGCTACTCCGGAGGCTGAGGCAGGAGAATGGCGTAAAACCCGGGAGGCGGAGCTTGCAGTGAGCTGAGATCTGGCCACTGCACTCCAGCCCGGGCGAAAGAGCAAGACTCCGTCTCAAAAAAAAAAAAAGAATAGGGTCGTGCTAGTCCTTAGGATTATCATTAGTTTGCTTTTTAAATCTTTACTTCCAAAAAGCAACACAATTTTGCAAAATAATTAGAAATGGTAAAATTTCTTAGCCAGTCCCTATTTATTGAACACTTTTAACAACATCCTCAAAGGTAACAAGGGTTTTCATTGCTTCCTTTCTTGCATTTTTCTTTCCTTCCTTTCTTCCTGGAGTCACTCATTATCCAACAAATATCTAATGAGTTCCCCCATGCCCCTGACTTCATGTAGGTTACATTCTTATGAAGAAGGGAAGGGAGACAGAAAATAAAGAAGTAAACCATCATGTAGGTTAGATAGTGTTAAGTACTATGGAGAAAAATACAGCTCATAAAAACATGAGACTGTCTGGGAGTAGAGCATCCTGGCCAGTGCAAAGGCCCTGAGGCAGACATGTGCTTGGCATGTTCATAAAACAGCAAGGAGGCCATGTGCAGTGGCTCATGTCTATAATCCCAGCAATTTTGGGAGGCCAAGGCGGGCGGATTGCTTGAGGCCAGGAGTTCGAGACCAGCCTGACCAACATGGTGAAATCCCATCTCAACTAAAAACACAAAAATTAGCTGGGCGTGGTTGCACACGCCTGTAATCCCAGCTACTCGGGAGGCTGAGGTGCCAGAATCACTTGAGCCCAGGAAGCAGATGTTGCAGTGAGCTGTGATTACACCACTGCACTCCACCCTGGGCAACAGAGCAAGACTCTGTCTCAAAACAAACAAACAACAGTAACAGACAGCAAGGAAGTCCCTGTGGCTGGAGCGGAGTGACAAGGGGAAGGCAAAGAAAATGACCCCAGCAAAGAAAGGAGCAGTGGACAAGAGTTTGAGAGGGTGCTAAAGATCATACAGGACCCATTTTCAGTGGGATACTTGTAAGGTGATGTGAAGATGGGGTTTCTTACTGTTTAGTTGAAACAGCAGCAGCTTATGTTCTCTTTTTTCCTTGTTATACCTCCTGGATAGTCCCCCTGGCTTTCCCTTCCTCTCCAAATTGGGTTTCAACTATCAGTGGGGAGCAAACCTGAAGTCGTTTAAGGCATCTCATGAGGAAACTGGATTTTAATAGAGCAATGGCTTTAAATTTGTAAGGAAAAATGATTTCGAACTTAGAATCCTATTGTCAGTAACGTATCAAGTGTGAGAGTGAAATGAAGACATTTTCAGACATTCAAAGACTCAGGCCGTTTACTTCTGAGTACCTTTTCTAAAGCAGTTGCCTGAGGATATGCTCCAGCAAAATGAGAGTATAAAGCAAGGAGGAGGAAGATATGGAATTAGAAAGAGTGGAGCTAATCCACAATTCCAATGAAATAAATTGTAGGTTGACAGATGTTCACCAGGCTTAGAAAAAACTTAATACAAATTAGGGCAGATAGTGAGCTCAAGAAGAATGACTTTAAGAAGAATTAAGTAAATTTCGTTTTATAGATAGAAGTAGCAATGAACAATATTTGCATGGTTATAGAAATAATAGGAATTCGGCCGAGCACAGTGGCTCACGCCTGTAATCCCAGCACTTTGGGAGGCCGAGGTGGGCGGATCACGAGGTCAGGAGATCGAGACCATCCTGGCTAACATGGTGAAACCCCGTCTCTACTAAAAATACAAAAAATTAGCCGGGCGTGGTGGCGGGCGCCTGTAGTCCCAGCCACTCGGGAGGCTAAGGTAGGAGAATGGCGTGAACCTGGGAAGTGGAGTTTGCAGTGAGCCAAGATTGTGCCACTGCACTCCAGTCTGGGCAACAGAGCAAAACTCCGTCTCAGAAAAAAAAAAAGAGAAATAATAGGAATTCTTCCTGGTCCAAGTGCAGTGGTATTTACAACGAATTGATCACAACCAGTTACTGATTTCTTTGTTCCTTCTACATTCCCACTGCTTTACTTAACTAGCCTAAAAAAATGATGATGAGGATGAGGATGATGATGATGATGTTGGGACTTCTAGCAACATAGAGGGCTAAGCTGACTCATTCAGATCTTCCTCTAGGACAAACACACACAAAAAAAGGATAAAACACAACAAATGTTCAAATAACCTTGAAATAAAGACTGTCAGAAGGATGCAGAGAAAAATGTTTAAAAAAGAACAATAATAATAAGAAATCTCACACGCAGCCCGAACCATAGGAGTTTTTCTGTGGGATGTAGACCCTGGAGTATTGAATGATGAGGTTGTATCATTCAAACTTTAAAAGAAAATTTGGCTTCAGGCCCACAGGAGACCAGGACCATGGAACTGAAACACTAGATAAACCTGGAGCTCTAAAGACCTGTCTAGTCCATTAATAGAGTATTAGGCAAAGTCTAACCACTACTTAGGGAAACAAGGAAGTCTTGTAGGCCTTGAGTGAAAGTTAAAAAAAGAAAGTCACCCTTGAACAATCAGAACCCTGGGCCAGTGCCTCATTCAGAAATTGAGTTCAAAATTATACTTCCTGTATGATTCAGAAGCCTCAAACCATATTAAATAAACACCAACAGTAGTGAAAAGGTCCAGGACCCACTAAAACCGCCAGAACCCTGGCAGAGTAGACATGAAAGCTTCTAAAGACACATCACAACTTAAGTGTACATGAAACATCCACAGAACCACTCCTCCCCTTCCACAATTAAATATGAGCTCACAATTCTAAAAACCTACAAATCACTGCAAGGGAGTGTCAGCAAACAGAACAAGCAGAAGAATCAGATCCCCAAGAATTTAAAACAATGGAAATAGATGAACAAGATCACAAATGTGTTAAAAATTATTAAAAGAATAAAGAGAATTGAAAACAAGGAAAAGGCCGGGCGCGGTGGCTCAAGCCTGTAATCCCAGCACTTTGGGAGGCCGAGACGGGCGGATCACGAGGTCAGGAGATCGAGACCATCCTGGCTAACACAGCGAAACCCCGTCTCTACTAAAAAATACAAAAAACTAGCCGGGCGTGGTGGCGGGCGCCTGTAGTCCCAGCTGCTCGGGAGGCTGAGGCAGGAGAATGGTGTGAACCCGGGAGGCGGAGCTTGCAGTTAGCTGAGATCCGGCCACTGCACTCCAGCCTGGGCGACAGAGCGAGACTCCGTCTCAAAAAAAAAAAGAAAACAAGGAAAAATGGAACACTACGAAATTAGAACAAGCTGATTTCAAAAAGTATAGAAATGAAAAATATAGACATTAAATTTTTTAAAAAACATCATGTCCTACTTAAACAACGTATTAGAGCCAAAAGTAGATTATTACACTGGAAGCTAAATCTGAGAAGACTATCTGTAATCCCAATGAGATAAAAAGCTGGAAAATGTAAGAGGTTAAAGCACACAGTGACATGAGAAGCTCCAACAAATGTCTAATAGAAATTCCAGAAGGAGAGAGAAAAAGGAGAATAAATTGGTATATATTGGTTTTATAGGTAAAGGAATTAAAAATAGTAATACAATTTAGCAAAAATATAAGTGAGTAAGGAGACTTAAATGTTAATATTTCAGCTGGGTGCAGTGGTTCACGCCTGTAATCCCGGCACTTTGGGAGGCCAAAGTGGGTGGATCACTTGAGCTCAGGAGTTTGAGACCAGCCTAGGCAACATGGTGAAACCCCGTCTCTACAAAAAATACAAAAATTAGACGGGTGTGGTGGCATGCACCTGTAGTCTTAGCTACTCAAGAGGTTGAGACACGACAATCTATTGAACCCAGGAAGTGGAAGTTGCAGTGAACCGAGTTCATGCCACTGCACTCCAGCCTGGGTGACAGAGCCAGACCCTGTCTCAAAAAAAAAGTTAATTTTTCATGGTAAGCATTCGTGAATAATGTCTAAACTTGATAAGTAAAAAGAACAGCCATATAATTTTATTACTTAGAGCAGTAGTTCTCGATTCCAGAAAAGATTGGGAAATGTATCCTGTGGATGGAGAATGCTACTAGCATTTAATGTCAAGAACAGAGATGCTAAATGCACAAAACAGTCCCAAACAAATCCCACCTGAAATACCAGTTTCCTTTTCTGAGAATTGCTGATTTAGAGTTAATAATAAACTCACCAGATGAATTAATATCAAAAATGATTCTAAGAAAATGGTGGCTGGCTACAGTGGCTCACACCTGTAATCCCAGCACTTTGGGAAGCCAAGGTGGGAGGATCACTGAAGCCCATGAGTTCAAGATCGGCCTGGGCACCGTAATGAGACCCTTTCTCTATGAAGAAAAATTTTAAAACTAGCCAGCTGTGGTGGCACATGCTTGTGATCCCAGTTACTCAAGAGGCTGAGGCAAGAGAACAGCTCGAGTGCAGGAGGTTGAGGCTGCAGTGAGCCATGATCACACCACAGCACTCCAGCCTGGGTGACAGAGTGAGACCTGTCTCAGGAAAAAGAAAAAAGAGAAAGAGGGGAGAGAGAGAGATGGAGAGAGGGGGGGAGAGAGAGAGAGAGAGAAAGAAAGAAAGGGAGAGAAAGAAAGAGAAAAAGAGAGAGAGAAAGAAAATGGTTGCTTCAGGAAATAGAACTCAAGTTGGGAAGAATGGGATGGAAAACTTGTTTTTCATTATTAGTTCTTTCATAATACTTGCAGGTTTATCATGTGTATATTATTTTGGCTAAAGGTTATTACTTTAGAAAAAGAAATAACTAGTAAACCAGTAGATTCTCCTTTCATTTTTGCTTAAACTAGAGAACTTTTTTCTATTAAAGTATCTGTCATTCAAACCTAAGCACCACTTTGAATTACTGAGCTTTTTACCTCAAAGAAAATTCTAAGGGCATATCTTGTGACCATTAAAGATCTTTCAAGCGTTTCTAGCTGGAAAATAAATCTTGCTATTTATTAACTTATGGAGTCACAGCAAATTAGTGCTGGAAGGGATTCAACTTATTTAGTGGTATGGAATAATTTTTCCATGGCAGAGTGATTTTGAGCAGTAGTTTTGTATAGGCCAAAGGAGGACTGGGATACAGTCAAATAGCAAAAGCCCATGGCTGCAAATTGGAACCTGCATCCTGCCTTTCATGGACTTTAAAGATCAAATCCTACTTGACCTCTCCAGTTTTATTTCCTGTAACCACCCAAAGCACGATTTCTACCAGTACCTTTGGTATTCCATGAACATGTCCTATTAGCATTTACCTTTTCACATCTGTGTGCAAAATCACGTGCCTGCCTTTTTGTCTTCTATCCATTATTTGAGAGCCACTTCAAATTTAGTATCCTCTCCACAGCCATCCTCTGGAACAGCAGGCAGAAGCCAGGACCTGTGGTTACCCTACTTAGATCAAGTAACTCGCCAGATGTCCCACCATAGTGGCAGAACCAGGACTTGAATTGAGGTCTATGTGATTCTACAGCCTGTACTCCCGGCTACCATTTACAGATAAGGAAATTAGGATACGGAAAGCTTATATATCTTGCAAAAAAACATGCAGCTCTAAAGTGCCAGTTCTGGCTGGGTGTGTTGGCTCATGCCTGTTAATCCCAGCACTTTGGGAGGCCAAGGCAGGCGGCTTAGTTGAGGTCAGGAGTTTGAGACTAGCCTGGCCAACATGGTGAAACTCCGTCTCTACTTAAAATTAAAAAAAATTAGCCAGGTATGGTGGCATACGCCTGTAGTTCCAGCTACTTGAGAGGCTGAGGCAGGAGAATCGCTTGAATCCAGGAGGCGAAGGTTGCAGTGAGCCGAGATTGCATTTTAGCCTGTGAAACTCCATTTCAAAAAAAACAAAAAAGTGCCAGTTCCAGCCTTCAAACACAGTCCTCCTGAACCCTAAGCTATGCATAAGGTGTTGCCTCTATGGATATTAATGTGTAAGAGCCCTTTGGTAGAGGAATTTAAAGGGAGATGATAAGTATTGTTTTTGCCATTGAAAGTAATGGCAAAAACCACAATCACTTTTGCACCAACCTAATATAAAAAAAGAGGGAAAGTATGGGCACAGCACAAGACTACATGCTATGGCAACCTTGGCCCGTGCCACTCACTCAAGATCATTCAGCCAACATATATCTGGGAGACAGCTGCATGCCACGCTGTGTACTTGTTGCTCAGAAAGAGCAGTCCTGCCCTCATGGAGCTTACAGTCTACATTCAAAACCAGCTTGCATAGGTCTTAGGGCCTTTTGCTCTTTCTACATATTGAGCCACTATAATTAATCAATGATAGTTAATAAGGGAAAACAGATAGGTAATATATTCTGGTTATACTAACAGTCCAAAAAGTAATAAGAATAGAAAACAGCTTTTTCAAATTCCTTTTAGGAAAGGCTGATACAGTCATAAGTGAAAATATGTTTTTTCTGGGTTCTAATTCATCAGACTTTTGCTATTTGCTGTGTACTTTATAGAAAAGTTCACATCCTGTTGCTCAGGGCAATGTTGAAAAAATTCATAATAAAATTTATTCTTGTTGTTTATATTGAGGCCCATAGAGAAGTCATGTGAAAGATATAGTAAGCTTGGGCATGTGCTTGCATATTTGGGATTAAAAAGTTAATATATGCATTATTAAAGTTATAAATGTATAAATTATTTTGAGTAGATGGATGAATGTCTTTACTCTCTTCTGATACCTCCAGTTCACAGAGAAAAATACTATTTCAAAACTTAAAGAAAAGCATTACTTTACTGATGATGGCTCTTAGTTTCAGACAACTGAATCCATTCTAGCTAGTTTAAGCACCAAGAGATTTAATTGGCATTTTGAAACTTGCCAAATACTGTTCCCAGAATGTTGTCACTGGAAACGTTTAAAGATGAGGAAACATAGAAGCAGAGAATAGTATAGTTGTTTCCAGGGACTGGGAGGAGAGAAAAATGGGGGAAATTAATCAAAGGAAATCAAGTAAAAATTATGCAAGATGAAGAAATCCTAGGGATCTACTGTACAGCATAGTACCTGTAGTTGACCACCCACTGCTGTACACTTAAAAATGCACTAACAGGCCGGGCACAGTGGTTTACACCTGTAATCCAGTACTTTGGGAGACCAAGGCAGATGGATCACTTGAGGTCAAGAGTTCGAGACCAGCCTGGCCAACATGGTGAAACCCCATCTTTAGTAAAAATATTATACAAAAATCAGCCTGGCGTAATGGCATACAGCTGTAGTCCCAGCTACTCAGGAGACTGAGGCAGGAGAATCGCTTGAACCTGGGAGGTGGAGGTTGCAGTAAGCCAAGATGGTGCCACTGCACTATAGACCTGCAACAGAGCAGGTCTCTGTTTCAAAATTTTTTTTTAAAAATTCTGACAGTAGATCTTGTGTTCTTATCACAAAATAATAATAATACATAAAGAGAAAAGCAAACTTTTGGAAGTGATGGATATATTTATGGCATACATTCCTCCAAACTCATCAATTTGTATACACTAAGTATATACAGCTTTTTGTATGTCAGTCATCTCTCAATAAAGTGGTTTAAAAGTTAATAAAGATGAGGAAACTAAGACTCAGAGGCAAATTATTTTGGTATGTTAATTCAGCAAGCATTTTTCAGCCCTAAGTACCAATCACTGTACAGAAATTAGTAGTATTGCATTTCTCCTTTCATGAGGCTCACAATCTATTTTCCCAATAGGTTGTGCATCAGTCTCACTCCATGAGCTTTAAAAAAATACAGATTCTAGAATTACTAAATTAGAATCTCTAGAGGGGGCCGGGCATAGTGGCTCATGCCTATAATCCCAGCACTTTGGGAGGCTGAGGTGGGCAGATGATCTGAGGTCAAGAGTTCGAAGCCAGCCTGGCCAATATGGTGAAACCCCATCTCTACTAAAAACACAGAAATTACCCAGCCATGGTGGTGGGCGTCTGTAATCCCAGCTACTTGGGAAGCTGAGGCAGGAGAATCGCTTGAACCCAGGAGGCAGAGGTTGCAGTGAGCCGAGATCGTACCACTGCACTCCAGCCTGGGTGACAGAGTGAGACTCCATCTCAAAAGAAAAAAAAAAAAAAAGAATCTCTAGAAGGCCTGGAAATTGTGGTTTTAATCTCCCCAGGTGATTGTGACATGCCACCACAGAATAGAAAACACTGGTGTAGTTAACCCTGCCATAACAATGTAGAACAACTGAGACACTTGAGGTGCTGAACCAGGGCCCTACCCTGATCGTGACCTCCAATTCAGAGCATCCGCCACAAAATCAATGAATCTTCATTATTGGCATGCAGCTGATTTTGGCTCTTAGTCTGAAGTTTAAAATGTTGTTACCATTTTGTTACATTTTCTATTTATAAATATTTATCATGGCAATATTTTGTAAGTATCAGAGATGCCCTTTAAAGACTACTTTGAATAGGAGGCAGGATTTGTGTTTTGCGAATATTTTTTGATAAGTCTCTTACCCCCAAGTGACTGTAGATGGATCCATTTTCTCATCTACAAAGTGAGGGAGTTAGATTTAGATTTTAAAATCTGTGATGAGGCCAGGCGCGGTGGTTCACACCTGTAATTCCAGCACTTTGGGAAGCCAAGGTGGGCAAATCACCTGAGGGTCAGGAGTTCGAGAACAGCCTGGCCAACAGGGGGAAACCCCATCTCTACCAAAAAAACACAAAAATTAGTTGGGCATAATGGTGCACATCTGTTATCCCAGCTACTTGGGAGGCTGAGGCAGGAAAATCGCTTGAACCCGGGAGGCAGAGGTTGCAGTGAGCCAAGATCACGCCACTGCACTCCAGCGTGAGCAACAGAGTGAGACTCCGTCTCAAAAAAAAAAAAAAAAAGGCCAGGCGCGGTGGCTCACCCCTGTAATCTCAGCACTTTGGGAGGCCGAGACCATCCTGGTTAACACAGTGAAACCCCGTATCTACTAAAAATACAAAAAAAAAAAATTAGCCGGGCATAGTGGTCGGCGCCTGTAGTCCCAGCTACGTGGGAGGCTGAGGCAGGAGAATGGCGTGAACCCGGGAGGCGAAGCTTGCAGTGAGCCGAGATCGCGCCATCGCACTACAGCCTGGGCGACTGAGCAAGACTCCGTCTCCA
This sequence comes from Trachypithecus francoisi, assembly GCF_009764315.1. Classification (NCBI taxonomy): domain Eukaryota; kingdom Metazoa; phylum Chordata; class Mammalia; order Primates; family Cercopithecidae; genus Trachypithecus; species Trachypithecus francoisi. The sequence continues at coordinate 56,304,211 of NW_022681469.1, forward strand.
AAAAAAAAAAAAAAAACTATGATGAAAAATGTTCTACATTACCTTAAAATTCCTTCCTTCATAGCTGTGGGGAAATGGACCTTGAAGCTCTAGGTCAATTTGCTTTGCTATCATTAGTATTTTGTGTTTGAGAACCTGCCAGAAGATGTGTCCATTTAGGTGATCTTAGTAAGTGACTTTTCTCATGTAAGGATTTGTGTACTTTTTACAATTTGGTGATTTATAATTTCAATCAGCACACTGGAAACTCTTTATCTGTCGTATAAGAGTCTGGTTATTTGATCTCCTAGTATTGGTTCTTTGGTTACTTTGCCTCTCTGCCTCTGATAAGATGGTTATTGATAGCCTTCGAGGCTTTAATTATTTAATCGTTGTTGATGCAAATAAAAATTCCCCCAAAAGGACAGCCTTTCATTATATCTTCTTCTCCTTTCCTTTCCCAGTTAAAATGTCCTTGAACTACCAACCAGCTCTCTCAAAAAGGACATAGATTATAGCCAGGGTGCCAGTATCTCAAAAATATTTGAGAAGTCATCTCTTCTCTGTGTCTCTTCCTAACCTACAGAAAGTTAAGGTTGCCAGATTTAGCAAAGAAAAATACAAGATACCCAGTTAAAGTTGAGACAAACAAAGAATATTTTTAATATAATTATATCCCATGCAATATTTGAGACATACTTATACTAAAAGGTTGTTTCTTGGCTGGGCGTGGTGGCTCACGCCTGTAATCCCAGCACTTTGGGAGGCCGAGGCGGGCGGATCAGGAGGTCAGGAGATTGAGACCATCCTGGCTAACACAGTGAAACCCCGTCTCTACTGAAAAAAAAATACAAAAAATTAGCCGGGTGTGGTGGCGGGCGCCTGTAGTCCCAGCTACTCGGGAGGCTGAGGCAGGAGAATGGCGTGAACCCGGGAGGCGGAGCTTGTAGTGAGCCGAGATCGCGCCACTGCACTCCAGCCTGGGCGACATAGCGAGACTCCATCTCAAAAAAAAAAAAAAAAAAAAAAAAGGTTGTTTCTTGATTATCTAACATGCAAATTTAACTGAGCCTCCTCCTACTCTGGCAGCCCTACAGATAGTGCATATCTTAATGCTTTAGAAAATCCATCTAATGTTTTGAGATCTCAATTTGTTTGAAATTTGCTCCTATTTGAAACCCACAAGGAAATGGTTCTGACAATTAAGACTGCATTTGCCTGAAGTATAGTGGATATTACACTGCCCACCTCCACACAACTCTCTTGTTGTGAGAATATATGCATAGAAACAAGACTTTGCTTGAGAAACCTAAACCAAATAGTACTCCTTTGTAATTTGTATTAAATATTTTGCAGACACAGATAAGTAAAGATAGTGCTATGATGCATTGCGCAGAATGTATTTGCACCCTATTTAGTTTTTTTTCTTTTTGTTTGTTTGGGCAGTGGGCATATGGATGGGTGGGTGAGGGTGTTTGTTTTGCCATCACCTGAGTCAGTGATTTTGAACCTTAGCTGTACAATAGAATCACCTGAGAGCTTCTTAAGCTCTCAATCCCTGTCTGCTTTGCAGACCAATTAAACCAGAATCCCTGGAAATAGAGTCAGGCATCAGTATTTAAAACTGCCCAGGTGACTCCAAGGGCATTGGTTCTCAGCCATGGCTGAGAACTAATGCCCTAAATGAAAATGGCAGATTTGAAAAAGCTCTTTTTACCACTAAATTATGTCCTTATTTTAATCCTCTTCCAAACTCATTTCTTGTACTTTTCAGTTAGCATATTACGGCAATTACATTTATTATTTTGTATTATATCTTCTATATATGATGTATGATATCATAAAGCTTACTTTAAAAATGATTTCATGTGGCTTTAATCATGTCACTGATTCAGTATTAGTTTCTTAACATCTGTAATTGGCTTTCATTTTCAAATATTTCTTTGTGGTTTTTCTTACGTATTTTTCATATGTATTTCTCTCTCTGTGTCTCTCTCAGATTCTAAGCCAGTGGTTCTCAACTTGAATGGCTTATTAGAACCATCTTAGGATGCTATAAAGAAATGCCCAAGCCTGCCTCCTGGAGGCCGTGCTATAATTGGTCGGGTATGGAGACTAAGCATTAGTGTTTTGTAAAAGTACCTGAAGAAGTTCTGGGTTTAGCCAGAGTTGAAAGTCAGTGTTTTCAATATGTCAAGTACCTATCTAGCTGATCAACTGCATGTCCTGGGGAACTTTTAATACATAAATATAATTGCTCTGCTTAATGAAATAGAAGAAATTTTGAGGTTCTGGGAGAAGGAGAAATAAGGGGGTGGTAAGTGACCACCCTCTTGTCTTTATACTCTCAGATTCATGGGTGTCACGAGGAATTCCTGATGTTGGGGATAGCCAAAGGACTCTTAAGACTAAAGATAGAGATGCCTTGTATTTTGAGTGTTTTCTCTGCTATGCTTCAGTGTAAACCATTCTGTTGCCCTGAAATCTCCAGAAAAGGTTGCCACATACATGGGTAAGGGACACATGCTTACACCCACAAGTAGTGAATACCCATTGTTCGGGCCTCACCCAGTGGAAATCCTAACTGTGTAGGTTCAGGGTAAGGCCCTGAACCCAGTAATTCAAGCCCTTTCCAGACCACTGTGATGATTGGCCACATTTGGTCACCACTGCCTTGCAGGTGATAAAACATCCCTAGACATGGTCATCATAATTCACCCAGTCGACAGCTGAACAAACTCCTGTGGAGTAACAGGAAAATCAATGGTAAAACTGAGTTTCTGCAGCATGAGAAAAACCAGAGTCTGATTCTTATTAAACCTTCCTCAGGTCTACCTGTTCCTTTTCTCTTCGAGTGGCCACATAAAGGAAGAAATTACCTTTCTGAACTAGGACAAAAGAAAACTAAGAAGATGATGTCTACAAAGAATAATAGTAACAGTTTAAAGCAGATGTAATCTATACGATGAAAGATTAGAGAGGAAGCATAGCATGCATTATCAATAATCATAACATACCCATTCAAAGATTTCATTCACCCCCAGTTACTGAGCACCTCCTAGGATACAAGTGCTGAGATAGGTCCTGGGAATTCAGGGTATGATATTGTCTCAAGGCATTTACAGTTTAGAAGAGGAGATTAATGTTTCTATTAGAATAGAAGAATGGAAGAGTATACAAAGTAACATGCATAGGCCTATTTCATAAAGGATTATAAGTGAGGGGAGACTTCACAGAGAAGCAGAAGACAGAACAAGGGTTTGGAAGATAGAATGATTAGGCTGTGGGGGAAATGGAAGGAGTGAAGGGAAAGAAACAACATCTCTTACTAGAATGAATTGAAACTCTAGATGGGCACAGAGGCTTAAAGCAGCATGGTATGCTGCCTGGATGACAAGTGGTTTTATAATGATGTCATGTAATGATCTGGAGGAGTTAGGGCAGATGGAAGCCAGTGGTAGGGTTTGTGATGTGTCAAACTCCACTCATACATCATCCCAGTCATTCTTGTATTTTGATGAGTTCCTAGAGTGGCCCTAAAGAGCTGGATGAGAGGTGGCCAACCCACCTTGCTAGTCTGAAACAAAAAACGTATAATCTTTTTTTCTCGGGTTCTGCAACATTCTCGTTCTCCAGATTTACCATTTCTTAGTTTGTATGAGCTGCTATAACAAAATGCCACAGACAGAAATTTATAAACAATAGAAATTTATTTCTCACAGTTCTGGAGTCTGGGAAGTCCAAGAATAAGGCACCAGCTGGTAAGGGCCAGGAGTCTCTGCTTCCAAGATGTTGTCTTATTGCATCATCCTCTGGAGAGGAGGAACGCTGTATCCTCACATGGCGGAAGGGACAGAAGGGATGAAAGGGGGTGAACTCCCTCTGCTAAGTCTTTTTATAACTTAATCCCATTCGTGAGGACTCTGGAGCCCACATGATCAATCAGTTCCTAAGGACCACACCTCATAATACTCTTGTATTGGGGGTTAAGTTTCAACTTGAATTTGAAAGAGACAAAAACAGTCAAACCATTAACATTTTAATATCATCCATAATGGTACTTGGTTGCATTTGCTGCCATAATTTCTTTTTCTTATAGGCTCTTGAATTTTCAACCTCTTTTGGACATAGGTATTTATTTTGCATAATATTTTGTGGTAGATCATACACAACCCTGATTTCAATTTGTTTTGTTTTGTTTGAGATGGAGTTTCACTCTCGTTGTCCAGGCTAGAGTACACTGGTGCAATCTCAGCTCACTGCATCCTCTGCCTCCCAGGTTCAAGTGATTTTCCTGTCTCAGTCTCCCAAGTATCTGGGATTACAGGCATGTGCCACCACTCTCAGCTAATTTTTTTTTTTTTTTCAGTAGAGGCCGGTTTTCTCCATGTTGGCCAGGCTGGTCTTGAACTCCTGACCTCAGGTGATCCACCCACCTCGGCCTCCCAAAGTGCTGGGATTACAGGTGTGAGCTACCATGCCCAGCCTTGATTTAAATTTGAATGTGATTTTATTTTGATGAAAACCTGAGTTTTCACTGTGAAGGAGTTGTATTGACCAACATTAATAGCCCTCACAATTCCACAGTCACCACACAAGCACTTAACCATGCGTTAACGTTAACCTCTGCCTGCTCTGCCATTAACTTCCTTCAGTTGGGAACACTGGCTTTAGTTGTTGTGCTTTTAATATTTTATTATGAGGTATGTAGTTCGAATGTACAGACGAGTACAAACAATCATATAACAAGCACCAGTTTACTTACTAAGCAGCATAATAAAATCTTCACATTTTGCTGTCTTTGTGCCAGTTCTTTTTTTACAAACTAAAACATTGCAGATACAGTTAGTAGAAGCCCTCTACTATCCCTTCTTAGTCTCATTTCCCTCTCTCTAGAGGTAACACCAACCTGATCTCAGTGTTTATTGTTGTCAAGAGTGGTTTTATACTTTTACTAGTGGTTTTATACTTTTACAAATATATGTAATAACATATACTATTTTAAGTTTTTAAACTTTAAATAATTGAATCCTCTCAGTATTCATCTGTGCCTTACATTTTTATTGAAAATTGTCTCTGAGATTTAATGATGACACATATAGATGTAGTGTGTTTCTTCTAATTACTGTATAGAATTAAATTTATGAATATACCAAAATGTATTTTTTACTGCATACAAGTAGACATTTAGATTTTTTCCAATGTTTCACTGTTACAAGGCTGCAGAAAACATTCTTGTACACATCTCCATATGCACAAATATGTTGTATTTTTATTCTTTAATCATTTCTTTTACTCATATAAGTAGTATCACTATGTAGCAATGAAAAAAACTATCAGTCATTCTAATAATCAAAATCATGACAATGTAATCAACTTCAAAACAGTATTAGAATAGTATGCTGATGTTTTAACTTACTACCTTTCACAAAGGTCACCAGCAACTTCCCTCAAACAGACATACAAGCCTCAGCTCTGAATCATAGAAAAATTTAAAGAGTAATCAACTGTAAATATAGAATTGGAAGGGAGGCTAATATAGCTTTAAGAAACACTGAGTCAATTTAAGGACTGATCGTACTCTTTTTTTCTGTTTCCTTGACATATAGCTGGTCAAAACTGACCTGATTTGCAATTCCTCTTATATGGACCTAGAGGCAGCTGACTGTAGTATTTAGCCATTGCACTTAATATGAGCTTTTGTTAAAGGTACACACATTAACCGTTTATTACCCTGGGAGGGAATAAGTCACGTTTTTTTTTTTTATTGATTTTGATTTCATTAATTACTGCCTCGTATATACAGATCAATCTATTAGGTCCTCTGGGGTGTCCAAAGAAAGCCTCAGAAGAGCTTGGAACACCACAAAGAAGAGATGCTTAGGAAAACTCTTCAGTAGGATTTTGGCATGTAAAATGGATTTTTTCTTTTTTCCCCTAGTAACACTCAGGAAATGCTTGTCTCCTGCTATTAATGAATGATTTCAGAGTACTATGGATCATGCTGAAGAAAATGAAATCCCTGCAGCAACCCAGAGGTACTATGTGGAAAGGCCTATCTTTAGTCATCCGGTCCTCCAGGAAAGACTACACACTAAGGACAAGGTTCCAGATTCCATTGCGGATAAGCTGAAACAGGCATTCACGTATGTTGCATTTTAACCTGTTTCTGTTATTGTATCATTTAGTTATGAGAGGCACAAGGTCAAATGTGCAAAGAAAATCTGTTTGGTGAAGTGGAGAAAAAAATGAATGCTGAGCCATCATGGTTTGCAAAGCTGTTTACGAGGTTCAATCAGTGTTAGATATCTGTACACAGGCTTCATCATGAATTTCACCATATTTACTGAATTTCTACTACGCCTTTTGTCTGTATAAATATTAACATAACCAGCACGCTTTCTAATTCTCCACCCACCTTCAAAATACCTTTTGTGTCCCAGGAATATTCCAGCCACTCTCTTTTTTTCCCCACCCATGACTCCTACCCTGTCTGGCAACATCCTGAATCACCAATTGGAAATTTTTCCAGATTGCTCCTGGGAATAAGGAATGGAAAGTGCTTTGGTTTGAATTCTACAGAGATGTTTCTCATTTATAACTTAATCTCTGTCTGTCTTTGTCCTTTCAGATGTACTCCTAAAAAAATAAGAAATATCATTTATATGTTCCTACCCATAACTAAATGGCTGCCAGCATACAAATTCAAGGAATATGTGTTGGGTGACTTGGTCTCAGGCATAAGCACAGGGGTGCTTCAGCTTCCTCAAGGTTAGTAGATCTTTCTTTCCCCCCTTGCTGTCCTCAAACAAATGCTTGAAATAAACAGAAGTGTTTATTTCATCATGATTGCAAATTCGTAATTTTTATCATATCTTTCTAGTAACCTTTACCTGTCTGAAGGTATTCCTCAGAAGCATGTAGTCCTTAAACCTGTAATCTCAGCACTTTGGAAGGCCAAGGTGGGAGGATCACTTGAGACTGGGAATTGGAGACCAGCCTGGACAACAAAGTGAGACACTGTCTCTACCTTTGAAAAAACAAACAAAAACAAAAAACACAGCTGGGCATGCCTGTAGTCTCAGCTACTTGAGAGGCTAACACAGGAGGATCATTTGAGCCCTGAAGTTCAAGGCTGTGAGGAGCTCTGATCGTACTACTTCACTCCAGCCTGGGAGACAGAGTGAGACCCTGTCTCCAAAAAAAAGCTCCAGGGATATTAATAGTAGAAAATGGTGATACTGTTTTGCAGATCAGTACACTGGTTGGGCATTATCTTGCCACTTGCTAAGTCAGTCACTCAAGAAACATTTTGTTGTTATGGTTGCTGTGAAGGTTTGTGGCTTCTGAGTCCATATTCTAATTACGAGGGACTATGATATGCTAAATTCCTGTAGTATATTGCAGCAACTCTGTGATTTTATATGTCATATAAGAACTTAAGAAAATATTCATTAACTTATTCATTAATTTATTCATGTATTCTAAATAGTACATGTTTATTAGGCACCTACCTGGCTCACTGTCCTCATGGAGCTCACTAACCATCCAATCAAGGCATGAGATGCTAAGCAGAAAAAAGCACATAGAAAAATTTTAATTACAATGATAAGCACAATGAAGGAAAAGATAAGGTATTGTGAAATAAAAATAGTGGATCTAGGGCTGGCTGTGTTGGCTCACACCTATAATCCCAGCACTTCGGAAGGCTAAGGTGGGTGGATCACCTGAGGTAAGGAGTTCAAGATCAGTCTGGCCAACATGGTGAAACCCCATCTATACTAAAAATATAAAAATTATATGTGCATGGTGGCATGTGCCTATAGTCTCAGCTACTCAGGAGGCTGAGGCAGGAGAATCGCTTGAACCTGGGAGGTAGAGGTTGTAGTAAGCTGAGATCATGCTACTATATTCCAGCCTGGGCAACAGAGCAAGACTCCACTGGGAAAAAAAAAAGAATAGTGGATCCAGGAAATGAGGTTTGAGCTGAGACCTGATTCAGGTCAAGAATAAGAGAAAATGCATTTCAGGCAGAAGGAATAGCATGTGTGAAGGCACTGAGCAGGAAAAGAATTGGGTGTGGGACAAAGAATGAATGGAAAAGCATTGTTCTAGGAGTGTGAGGGAGCAGAGGGCAGTGGCAGGTGAGGTGGGCACAGGCAGGCCTGCAGAGTCTTCTTAGGCCATTTTTGGGTTTCATTCTGAGTGCAGTGAAAAGCTATCAGCATTACTTTTTATTTAGGTTTTCTTTGTGCATAAGTCTTATCACACTGCTAATAAAAACATACCTAAGACTTGGCAATTTATAAAGAAAAAGAGGTTTAATGAACCCAGAGTTCCATGTGGCTGGGGAGGCCTCACAATCATGGCAGAGGGCAAATGAGCAAAGTCACATCTTACATGGTGGCAGGCAAGAGAGAGCTTGTGTAGGGAACTGCCCTTTATAAAATCATCAGGTCGGCCGGGCGCGGTGGCTCAAGCCTGTAATCCCAGCACTTTGGGAGGCCGAGACGGGCAGATCACAAGGTCAGGAGATCGAGACCATCCTGGCGAACACGGTGAAACCCCGTCTCTACTAAAAATACAAAAACTAGCCGGGCGAGGTGGCGGGCGCCTGTAGTCCCAGCTACTCGGGAGGCTGAGGCAGGAGAATGGCGTAAACCCGGGAGGCGGAGCTTGCAGTGAGCTGAGATCCGGCCACTGCACTCCAGCCTGGGCGACAGAGCGGAACTCCGCCTCAAAAAATAAAATAAAATAAAATAAAATAAAATAAAATAAAATAAAATCATCAGGTCTCGTGAGACTTACTACCATGAGAACGGCATGGGAAAGACCCACCCCCATGATTCAGTTACCTCCCACTGGGTCCCTCTCACAACACATGGGAATTATGGGAGCTACAATTCAAGATGAGATTTGGGTAGGGACACAGCCAAACCATATCACTCTGTAAGAGGTCACTGAAGACTGCCATGGGGGGAATGGATTTGGGTAGTGGGAGGAGCACCAGAATGGATGTGAGGAGACCAGGTAGAGGTGACAGCAGCTCATGGTAGGCAAAGGTGATATTGGCTTGAACAGCTCTAGGTCAGCTGGCCAAAAATCAATTCCCTTGTAGCCAGTTTCCAAAAAACTGTCAAAAAAAAAATCACTTCCCCTAATGAGCAATTGGCTTTGTTTTTAATTTTCCGAGTGACTGATTTACCAGATTTATTAAATCTATTATACAAAATCTTGCAGATTTGGGACAGATTCCCACAATCATTTTGGTGCCATCACCCCAAGAATAGATACAGGGACAGATTCAAAGGCAGAGGCAAGGGCAGGGTGAGAAGCAGATAAGGGCTCAGTATCCAAAACAGGAAGCAGAAGTCAAACTGACATTCAGTCAAGCTGGACTGATGGAGCTGCAGGAATGTCTGCCGACAACCACGCAAGCTCACACTCGAAGAACTCCTCAGGATTCTGCCTGGTTGAATTTTCACCATCATTCTGCAAACTTACTTCAACCAGCTGACCTTCTTCCATCTTGAACTAGAATGGTGGCTGTAAGAATGGAAAGAATTGGAAAGACATATATGTTGTAGGTGAGATCAGCAAAACTGGCTGTTGGATTAACTTAGAAAGAAGGAGGAGGGCCTGTCAACAATAACTTTAAGACAACTGGGCTTATGGGTTGGATGTGTGGGGATGGTGAAGAAGAGGGATGGTCAAGAATGACTTCCAGGTTGCGGTTTCAAACACCTGAGGGATGGAGGTGTCAATTGCAGACATAATAAAGATGACAGGACTGGGTATGGTGGCTCATGCCTATAATCCCAACACTGGGAGGCCAAGGTGGGTGGATAACCTGAGGTCAGGGGTTCAAGACTGACCAACATAGTGAAACCCCATCTCTACTAAAAATACAAAATAAGTCAGGCGTAGTGGCACCCACCTGTAGTCCCAGCTACTTGGGAGGCTGAGGCAGGAGAATCGCTTGAACCTGGGAAACGGAGGTTGCAGTGAGCTGAGATGGTGCCAGTGCACTCCAGCCTGGGTGTCAAGAGCAAAACTCCATCTCAAAACATAAAAAATAATAAAAAAGATGACAGGAATAGGATTGAAGAGTAAGTCTGATTATGTTAAATTTGAGATGCTTGTGAGATAGACAAGTAGATATTTCATGTTTGTATTTAATATATGATGAGCCCAAAAGAGAGGTAGGGGCTAGAGATATCAACTGTGGAATCTTTGACCTATAGAAAGCATTTAAACCATGGCAATAGACCACGGCACCTAGGGAGAGAATGTGGAGTGAAAAGAGAAGGGAGCTAAGATCAAGCTCTGTCCAACATTAAAGACCAAATACAGAAGGAGGAAACAGCAGAAGAGATAGAAAAGTATCTGGAAAGGAAAACTAGGAGTGTACATTATTACAGAAAGGAAGAAATTATTTCAAATCAGGGAATGATTCAGTAGGTGGAACACTGCTGAGAGACACAGATCATCCCATAATCAAATTTGCATTGGAAAGGTACTTTTCTGCTCATTATTAATGAAGAAAGATAAGTATGAAAAACAATATAGCAAAGATGGAGATCTAAAAGGAAGTAAATACATTTCTTGTGATTGATAAATAATTTAAATTACAAAAAAATTTTGTGTTAAGCATGTCAGAGTGAAAGTATGCTCTTATCTCTAATTGTCTTAAAAATTCCTCTAAAATGACAATGAAAGGGGAAATGGTATAAACTAGCAAGGAGGAAGAACATGAGAGAGGAGACACAGTGGAACAGGAGAAATGTATATATGGCAAGCAGATGGACAAGTGGCAGCTGAATCATTAGAGTAGAGAAGTTTAAATGTAGGTACGTACACTTACACTAGGAAATTGGAGGCTCCAAGTATTGTGAAAGCTGTAAGTCAGGCAGAAGGCTAAAAGCAAGGGAACTGGTTCAAAATCTTTGCAATCAGTAGCATCAATACACTCAGGTCCCCACACCTACATGATGCAGTGGATGGTAGGATAAAAATACCAAGAGATGTCAGGAAAGTTAACTAAAAGTCTGCACACTGAACTGTGAGTCAACAAAGGCTGTTCCCTTGCTCTACTTTGTTTGCTTCAAAGTGCCCGCAAAAAATCTTATAGCCCAAAGCAGATGGTGACTTATAAAAGACCCATAGTGACAAATGGAGGTCCCCCAGTAAAGATGCTGGCTGGCCACCCAGTTGTCCTACAATAAGGCCCATCAGTAAACAGAGAGCCAATACACATGAAGCTTCAAGAAAGAGACCAAATCATTCAAAAAAGAATTCATAAGGAACAGAAATAACAGGGCAAAATAAAAAACTTTATAGTATCCTAACAAAAACACATTGAGTCTCTGAAACAAAAACAGGATGCTATTTTGAAAAGAGCATTCAGAGAACAAGAAAGAGCTCATAGAAATTAAAAATGTGATAGCTGGAATACATATTTAGTCAGAGTTGGAAGACAAAGTAGAGGAAATCTCCTGGAAGTAGAAGAAAAAGACAGTAAGAGAGAAAACATAAGACGACCAGAGGATCAAGCCGGATGTCCCATCTTACATCTAATAGGACTTCCAGAAAGAAAGAAGAGAGTAAACAGAAGGAAGAAATGATCAAAGAGTAATCCCCAGGACTGAAATACATGTGTTTTCAGACTGAGAGGAATCATAAAATACTCAGCAGAATAAATGAAAAATAAAACAAGGCACACCATAGTAAAATATAGAATACCAGGAATCAATAGAGGATCTCAAACTAGAAAGAAAAAAAGTCACCTAATGAAAAGCTGAAAAGGTAAACATAATGGAAAATTAAGTTGGCATCTAAAATGGATAAATTGGGAAATCATGATACAAACATATTTAGAATATTGTTTCTCAACCTCATGCCATTTACCTGTTTGTTTTTGGGGGCCTGTCTTGTGCAGTGTAGGGGGTTTAGCAGTACCCCTGGCCTTCACCCACTAGATGCCAGTAATACTCCCACCCCCTCCCCCATCATCATAATCAAAAATGTCTCCAGACATCCCCAAATGTCTCCTGCCAGAAGTGGGGGTGGGGGAGGGCTCTCCTTTGAGAATGCTGATTTAGGAAAATGGAGATAAATAGAGAAAAACAGCTACACGAGTTGGAAGTCATTGGCTCTGAGGAGCAAAACCTGGAGGAAGAGGGGTAAGCAGAAAAGAGCTGGCTTTTCCAGAGAGCCTTTGCTGCTTGGCTTTTTAAATCATATGCATGCATTTCTTTGCTAGAAATAAATTTTTTTTAACAACATTCAAGTGACCGTGTTATTATACATGAAGTTAGGAAGCTTTCCCAACTCTTCTTTTGCTAAAGCTGTCTCCTCCACAGCGTAACAGTGCATTAAATGCGTTTTTTAGTTGTTCCAGAAATTTGGCTGAGCCCCCAAAGCTGAGAACAAAGAGTGCTTATTGCCTATACATTTGAAAGAGGGATGCCAGTCAATCTATCCCAAACTATGAATGAATGACCCAGGCTCTCTTGAGTGTGTCACTTTTAACAGAATATATGAGGGAATGAGAAGACTGATTTGGAATGAGAATTTTCCAGGGAGAGGTTAAAACCCTATCCATTTCCCCTCCACCTGCAGTCAAGTAAGGAAGGACTGCAAGAAAGCTACTCAAAGCGCTGAGCAGCACCCCCTGGAGTTTGTGGAGACTACTACCTAATTCTTGCATGAAAAAGTCCAGCTGCTCTAAAAAAGAAAGTTTTTAAAAAACTTTCAAGTGAACCTGCATGTGGATGTTTATAGCAGCTTTATTCATAATTACCAAACCTTGGAAGCAATCAAGATGGCCTTCAGTAGATGAATGGGTAAACTGTGGTACATCCAAACAATGAAATATTCAGTATTAAAAAGGAATGAGCTATCAAGCCATGAAAAGACATAAAGGAACTTTAAATGCATATTACTTCATGAAAGAAGCCAACCTGATGTAGCTTAATACTGTATGATCCCAACTGAACGACATTCTAAAGAAGGCCAAACTGGCCAGGCACAGTGACTCATGCCCGTAATCCCAGCACTTTGGGAGGCTGAGGTGGGCACATTGCCTGAGCCTAGGAGTTCAAGACCAGCCTGGAAAACATGGGGAAACTCTGTCTCTACAGAAATTAGCCAAGTGTGATGGTGCATACCTGTAGTCTCAACTACTAGGGAGGCTGAGGTGGGAGGATTGCTTGAGGCTGGGAGGTTGTGGCTGCAGTGAGCCGTGAACATGCCCCTGCACACCAGCCTGGGTGACAGAGCAAGACTGTCTTTGAAAAGACAGTAAAAAGATCATCAGTTTCCAGGGAATGGGGGAAGAGAAGGATGAATAGGCCACAGAGAATTTCTAACCAGTGAAACTACTTTATATCATACTATCATGGTGGCTACCTGTCATTGTACATTTGCATAGACTGTACCACACCAAGAGTAAACCCAATGTAAACTGTGGACTTTGGGTGATAATGATAGGTCAGTGTGGGTTCATCACTCGTAACAGATGTGCCACTCTGGAGGGGGATGTTGATAGTGGGGGAGGCTGTGCATACATAAGGGCAGGGGATATATGGAAAACCTCTGTATCTTTTGCTCAATTTGCTGTGAACCTAAACTGCTCTAAAAAGTCTATTTAAAAAAAAAAATGTGTCAAGGATGATGTGAACTGCCTAGGACAGCAGAGTGAGGGAAAGAATCCTCCAGAGGGTGTGACCTGCACTTCCAAAGTTTCTTGGGAGTTAAATGCCAAGCTTTCCCATTGGATAACTGAGCATCCTGGAAGGTAACGAGGCTTGGCTCATTTGATAGGTACCTGCCCAAGAAGACTGCCTACAATATGAGCATACGCCAGCCGAAATTACCTGGAAAGCCGTACCTTCTGATAAGAGTTGGAGGGAGGATATCTAAGAGTCAGGAGGAAGGAGCATTACATAGTTAGGGCATAGTAACTGGGAGTCCTTCATTGCAAAGGGGTCTCCAGAGAACCCACAAAATCACCCCATTGGAGAAAGAGCTCGCATTTGTACATCAACACCAAATTACAATGGCACCCACTAAGATAAGACTTTTTTCTGCTTTTATCTAATTTGTGAAAGAATAAAGCAGAAAAAAAAATCACCCACTGGCAAAAAGGAGATGACAGTGGAAACTGTCTCATCCTTGACTCTATCAGCACCAAGGTAAGATGATGTGCAGGATTGGGGTAGGGTAGGTTGCAGCTTAAAATAAGATGGGCTTCACTCGTTCATCAGAAATAAAGAACCAAGAGAAAAACACATGTAACCCCTCTGTCTTCTAATGATCTCCCATTTCTGTTCGGTTTTTAATCCCACAGGCTTAGCGTTTGCAATGCTGGCAGCTGTGCCTCCGATATTTGGCCTGTACTCTTCATTTTATCCCGTTATCATGTATTGTTTTTTTGGAACCTCCAGACACATATCAATAGGTAAAAGCTTATACTTCATATTCTACTACCTTCCCTTGTGTATTTCCAGCCTTTGCAATGTGCCAAAGAAATAGCATGGTCGTTATTAAAAATTGTCTTTATAATAACTTTTGTTACTGCATACACGACAGGTGCTTTAAAAACCTACACTCGGCCAGGCGTGGTGGCTCACCCCTGTAATCCCTGCACTCTAGGAGGCCGAGGCGGGCAGATTGCCTGAGGTCAGAAGTTTGAGACCAGCCAGACCAACATGGTGAAACCTCATCTCTTTGTAAAAATATAAAAATTAGCCAGGCTTGGTGACGGGTGCCTGTAATCCCAGATGCTCGGGAGGCTGAGGCAGGAGAATTGCTTCAACCCGGGAGGCGGAGGTTGCAGTGAGCTGAGATCGCACCGCTGCACTCCAGCCTGGGCAACAGAACAAGACTCTGTCTCAAAAAAAAAAACTACACGCCTGCCAAGATTTCTAGAACTTACAACTTTATTATAATCTTGGAATAATAAAAAAGACAATTTTCTTGTGTAAAAGGGCAATTGTTGAAATCTGTGAAATGAGATAAATGCTTCATTTCATAATGTAATTTGCCAGCATCTGGTTTTTATTTTTGTACTAATGGTAGTACTTCAAGTTCCTAATCGCTATTCACGTATTTCATTTTTGTCATATTTGGGGCTCTGAATTGTACATATTATCAGTTTATCAGAAGCATATGGATTTCATAATAGTCCTGGTATTGCATAAGGCTACCACCTAGCACACACACACTTTCCAGATGTCTACTGTTTGGTAACAAATACCCTCAAAATGTAGCAGCTTTACAACAACAATCGTGTTTGTATCTTCCATAGTGCCTGCAGGTCAGGACTTGGGAAGGACTGGTCTGGGTAATTCTTCCTCTCTCCCTTTTTCCTCCCTCCCTTCCCCCTTCCCTGCCTTCCTTTCTCCATGCAGTGCCAGGAATTCTCCACTTGGCCTAGTTGGAGCTTTCTTACACATGGTGACTCGGCTTCAGCAGAAGGTGGAAGTTGCAGCCCTTTTATTACCAAGCCTCGGAAGTCACACAGCTTCACTTCTGCTGCATTGTTTTGTTTACTAACAAGTCAAAGCCAACCCAGATTCAAGGAGAAATTAGACCCCACTTCTTGATGGGGAAATGTCAAGAAGAGTAGGTGGATGGAAGATATTGCTATGTCTATTTTTGGAAAATACAGTCTGCATGCACACACACATGGTTACTCACACACCAGAGGCAGGACACTAAAGAAGGGAGCGTAGCCTTCTTTCAAGCATGACTTCTTGACCTCAACTTTGTCTCTTGGTGTACTGGCAAAAACCCTATCAAATACTCTGAATTAGATAGTGTCCTTGAACCCTGAACAGGGATCTTCATGCTTCATTATTTCAGGTCCTTTTGCTGTTATTAGCCTGATGATTGGTGGTGTGGCTGTTCGATTAGTACCAGATGATATAGTCATTCCAGGAGGAGTAAATGCAACCAATGGCACAGAGGCCAGAGATGCCTTGAGAGTGAAAGTCGCTATGTCTGTGACCTTACTTTCAGGAATCATTCAGGTAAGGCTCAAAGATGGGGAAATGGACTGTCTCTTTTGTTAACCTAACAAGTATCTACTGAGAGCTCTTAGCTGGTCTTCCTAACGGTGGGCGGCGTCTGCCAGAGAAACCCCAAAGCTCCGGGAGTAACTGCAGACCAACTGCATGCCTTATTCACAACTATGAGTGACCAGCAAGCAAGCTTCAGGTGGATGCTTTAAAGATCCCAAAAGCAAGACAAGTTTGACACAGCAGGATTGATTAGTGCTGGGAGAGGATATTCCTCTCTGCTTGGAGGAAACAGCCAATGATCATGATCATGCACTTTAGTCTACATGATGAAGCATGCCCCCAGCTCTATGAGAGACAGGGAAGGCATTAGTGTGGCCAGTGCACTGTGGGGCACCAAGCCACTCCAGACCTTCCACTGTCTTCTGTATAACCAGTGATTGATTTGTTAGCTACTTACCCACTTCATGTACAAGTTTGCAGTGTTAGAAAATGGTCCAGAGGCTGGGCGCAGTGGCTCACACCTTTAATCCCAGCACTTTGGGAGGCTGAGGCAGGTGGATCACAAGGTCAGGAGTTCAAGACCAGCCTGGCCAACATAGTGAAACCCCGTCTCTACTAAAAATACAAAAATTAGCTGGGTGTGGTGGCATGCACCTGTAGTCCCAGCTACTCAGGAGCCTGAGGCAGGAGAATCACTTGAACCGGGAGGCGGAGGTTGCAGTGAGCCGAGACCATGCCACTGCCTGGGTGACACAGCGAGACTCCATCTCAAAAAAAAAAAAGAAAATGGTCAAGAAAGAACTTGTATATTTGCTGTGGGTCTTAACTTCCTGACCTATCATGTGATTCATTTGTTTCTTTGTCATTAAAAAAAAAAAGTTTTGCCTAGGTGTCTGTAGGTTTGGATTTGTGGCCATATATCTCACAGAGCCTCTGGTCCGAGGGTTTACCACTGCAGCAGCTGTGCATGTCTTCACCTCCATGTTAAAATATCTGTTTGGAGTTAAAACAAAGCGGTACAGTGGAATCTTTTCAGTGGTGTATGTAAGTAAGCAAATCCCTGACGTTCTGGTACTTGTTTTTTCTTCTTTATTTCCCCCACTTCTCTTCTGTATCTCTTTATACTTTCAAGACTCATTTTTCTTTTTCTCCAGTAATTTCCATAAAAAAGGAAAAATTCATTTATTCTAAGGTTTTCTGAAAAGAGTGTTACCAAGAAGACTAAACCTTAAAATCTCTATTATTAATATGTGATACTGCCCACTTCACAAGGAATTTTTCGCTAGATCTTTATTTGGTGACTGCACCATCACTCTAATTAGGTGAAGAGAGAGCTTTTTCTTACAACCAAATCATGGTCTTTTTGGAAACTAACAAATAATTTAAAGGCACGCGGGGAGAACATCTCTCTCTCTCAAAAACTGCTAATTCAGGCCGGGTGCGTGGCTCACGCCTGTAATCCCAGCACTTTGGGAGGCCGAGATGGGCAGATCACAAGGTCAGGAGATCGAGACCATCCTGGCTAACACGGCGAAACCCCATCACTACTATAAATACAAAAGAATTTGCTGGTGTTATGGCAGGCGCCTGTGGTCCCAGCTACTCAGGAGGCTGAGGCAGGAGAATGGCATGAACCTAGGAGGCGGAGCTTGTAGTGAGCCGAGATCGTGCCACTGCACTCCATCCTGGGCGACAGAGTGAGACTCCGTCTCAATTCAAACCGGCAAAAAAATAAGGCTGTAAAAGATTTAACTAACATAAATCTTTTAGTTACATATACCCCTTACCAAACTCAGAGAAAATATAAATTATTTGCAAGCACTTAAGGAACAATGGTACTAAATGATCATGTTGAAATTGATCATGTGAAACTGATCACCAATTCTAAAAATTCAATGTTTTTCACACAGTGCAGTATAATTAAAAATCAAAAACTAAACATAGCTTTAAAACTCCCACATATTTAGAAACCAAAAAACATTTCTAAATGACCCATGAATAAAGAGGGAATTAGGAAACAATTAGAATTAATTGATAGAAGTACTACATATCAAAACCTCTGAAATGCTGTTAAAGCTATCCTTGGAAAGAGAGGCCTGTAGTCTTTGTAGGTATTTATGTGCTAGGCACTGGGTGCCAAGATGCAGCTGTGAGCTGAAAAGATACAGGCCTTTCCCTCTAGAACTTTCAGTCCAGTGGGAAGATAGTAAACCTTTAATTGCATACATGTGTAATCAATTACAATTTGTGTTGCATGCTATGAAGGAGAAGTACCAGCTGCTCTGAAAGTTAAATAGGGAGACTTTGAGATTAGGGGTCTAGGAAAGGCACTTTGAGGAAGTGACGTTTAGATTGAGTCATTGACTGGTTAAAATGGAATCAGACTTTAGGAATATTCTCTAAATAACAAAATTCTTAGTCTCCCATAATAGCTGTTACCATACTTCTTACTCTGAGACTTCTCGAAATGCCTTGTCACAAAGGAAATAAACATGCTGAGTACTCTAGGCATTGATAGGAAAGGGTGCATGGCCTGGGCTGAGCAGGAAGTCTACTTTATTGGGTTTCAAATGAGAACTGACTATATTTGAGGTGCCCAGTTGGTAACCCTGGGATATAATTAAGTGGATTTCTTCTCTAATTCTCCTGGGTTCCTTTCCCAGACATCAGCACCCTTGACTTCAAAGTCCTGCTAACAATACTTTCTCCTTCTTTGAGCTCCTAAAGGCTTTTCTATGTATTTACCTTTGGAGTACTTTGCTATCAACCCTTAATTCTTTCCGAGTGCTCAGGACTCAGCTTCAGGGTTCCTTTTTTGAATTTTATAATATTACATTGAGACATCAGCATATGAGAAGAATAATTGTTTGATAGGAATAACTATAAGGCTGGGTGCAGTGGCTCACACCTGTAATCCCAGCACTTTGGGAGGCCGAGGCGGGCGGATGACTTGAGGTCAGGAGTTCGAGACCAGCCTGACCAACATGTTGAAGCCCCGTGTCTACTAAAAATACAAAATTAACTGGGCGTGGCAGCAGGCACTGATAATCCCAGCTACTCAGGAGGCTGAGGCAGGAGAATCGCTTGAACCTGGGAGGCAGAGGTTGCAGTGAGCCAAGATCATGCCACTGCACTCCAGCCTGGGCAGCAGAGCAAGACTGTGTCTCTAAAAAAAAAAAAAAAAAAAGAAATAACAACTATTTTAAAAAAAAGAGTAACAACTATAAAGTTGTAGACTGGGTAAAAATACTTCCTAATTGGTGGAAGCTACAAAGAGAGATTTCAGCCTGAGAACTTTTAACTAGAAATACCCAGTGGAATGGCTGATGTGAATTAGTGCACTAGACAGTCTCTGCCTCTCTCAGGGGCAATTTCTTGATGTAAACATCCAGCGTTCACTGTGTTACAGAGTACAGTTGCTGTGTTGCAGAATGTTAAAAACCTCAACGTGTGTTCCCTAGGCGTCGGGCTGATGGTTTTTGGTTTGCTGTTGGGTGGCAAGGAGTTTAACGAGAGATTTAAAGAGAAATTGCCGGCGCCTATTCCTTTAGAGTTCTTTGCGGTAAGTCACCTTGGGTCAATGACCTATTCAGCTTCTACGACTGCATTTACTGGTTTCTGTAAGGGATTTTGAAGTGGATGAAAGGAATTTTTTGCTCTCAATTCTGCCAAAAGAAGGTTACAATTTGTCAAAGAAATTTGACAAATTCATTGACAAGAAAGTAAAGAGAAAAAGCCGTAAAACATAGACACAGACGATTTTTAAAATTATATGTAAGACTATACATGAAAATTTTAACATTAATTATAAGTGATGGGGTTATGGAAGATTTTATCCTCAAATTTTTGTTGGCTAATTCTTTTGTAATGAGCACATATTACTTTAGTAACCTAAAAAAAAATCCATTTCCGTTTTGTCAAAGCAAAGGTTCCCAAACTTTCTCCATCCCTTGACACTCCTAAGCCAAAAGAAATACCTCACAGTTCCATTTATTAAGTAGTTAGTTCCAAACACTTTAATAATACTGATTATTAACAACTTCATAGTTGTTTTTAAAAATATGCACATACATTGGAATAAAAATATTATGTGAAGTAACCACAATTATTTAATCATGGAATGCCTATGCCTGATGGGAACTGCATAGATCCTCAAATCTCAGAATCAAAAAGGGCACTGCTACCCTCATTTCCTGTTCACATGAATATGTATGTGGTTCCTGCTTTTTCATCGCAGCAACCACTGAACACCCAGCTTTGCAAAGATATGGCATTATTGAAAGGAACACGGTGTTCAAACTGAACTACTGCCAACCAGAAGCTTGCACAGTGCCCAATAGGTGTCACTGTTTCACTGGGGACCTTTTAATATCCAAAGTGTCCCGTAGAGTGCCCTTGGCATCCTGGGACGTGTTTGCACATGTGTGGGAGCTACAAGGAGAAGAAATGAAGAGTAGGCTGGGTGTGGTGGCTCCACACCTGTAATCCCAGCACTTTGGGAGGCCAAGGCAGGCAGATCACCTGAGGCCGGGAGTTCGAGGCCAGCCTGGCCATCATAGTGAAACCCTGTCTCTACTAAAAATACAAAAAATTAGCCAGGTGTGGTGAAATGCATCTGTAAACCCAGCTACTTGGGAGACTGAGGCATGAGAATTGCTTGAACCTGGGAGGCAGAGGTTGCAGTGAGCCAAGATTGCACCTCGCACTCCAGCCTGGGTGACAGAGCAAGATTCTGTCTCAAAAGAAATGAAGAGTACGTTTGGGGGTAAAGGGCTGGCAAGATGGCCAAATAGGAACAATTCTGGTCTGCAGTTCCCAGCGAGATCAACACAGAAGGCAGGTGATTTCTGCATTTCCAGCTGAGGTACCTGGCTCACCTCATTGGGACTGGTTAGACAATGGGTGCAGCCCACGGAGGGCAAAATGAAGCAGGGTGGGGCATCACCTCACCCAGGAAGTGCAAGGGGTCGGGGAACTCTCTCACTTAGCCAAGGGAAGCTGTGAGGGACTGTGGTGTGAGGAACAGTGCATTCTGGCCCAGACACTATGCTTTTCTCATGGTCCTCACAATGCACAGACTAGGAGATTCCCCTGGGTGCCTACACCACCAAGATTCCCTTGGATTTCAAGTACAAAACCGGGCAGCTGTTTAGGCAGACACTGAGCTAGCTGCAGGAGTTTTTTTTTCATACCCCAGTGGTGCCTGGAACACCAGTGAGACAGAACCGTTCACTCCCCTGAAAGGGGGGCTAAAGCCAGGGAGCCAAGTGGTCTAGCTCCAGCGGATCCCACCCCCAGAGAGCCCAGAAAGCTAAGCTCCATTGGCTTGAAATTCTCTCTGCCAGCACAGCAGTCTAAAGTCAACCTGGGATGCTCAAACTTGGTAGGGGGAGGGGCACCTGCCATTACTGAGGCTTGAGTAGGCGGGTTTTCCCCTCACAGTGTAAACAAAGCCACCTGGAAGGTCCAACTGGGCGGATCCCACCATAGCTCAGCAAAGCTGCTGTAGCCAGACTGCTTCTCTAGGTTCCTCCTCTCTGGACAGGGCATCCCTGAAAGAAAGGCAGCAGCCACAGTCAGGGGCTTATAGGTAAAACTCCCATCTCCCTGGGACAGAGAACCTGGGGGAAGGGGCAGCTGTGGTCGCAGCTTCAGCAAACTTAAACATTCCTATCTGCCAGCTCTGAAGAGAGCACCAGGTCTCCCAGCACAGCATTCGAGCTCTGCTAAGGGACAGACTGCCTTTTCAAGTGGGTCCCTGACCCCCGTAACTCCTGACTGGGAGACACCTCCCAGTAGGGGCCAAAGACACCTCATACAGGAGACCTCTGGCTAGCATCTGGCGGGTGCCCCTCTGGGACAAAACTTTTGGAGGAAGGAACAGGCAGCAGTCTTTGCTGTTCTGAGCCTTCGCTGGTGATACCCAGGCAAACAGGGTCTGGAGTGGACCTCATCAAACTCCAGCACACCTGCAGCAGCGGAGCCTGTCAGAAGGAAAACTTAACAAACAGGAATAGCATCAATATCAACAAAAAGAATGTCCACACAAAAACACCACCTGAAGGTCACCAACAGCAAAGACCAAAGGTAGATAAATCCATGAAGATGAGGAACAACCAGTGCAAAAAACTGAAAATTCCAAAAGCCAGAATGCCTCTTCTTCTTCAAAGGATCACGACTCCTCACCAGCAAGGGAACAAAACTGGATGGAGAATGAGTTTGATGAATGCATAGAAGTAGGCTTCAGAAGGTGGGTAATAACAAACTTCTCCGAGCTAAAGGAACATATTTTAACCCAATGGAAGGAAGCTAAGAACCTTGAAAAAAGGTTAGAGGAATTGCTAACTAGAATAACCAGTTTAGAGAAGAACATAAATGACCTGATGGAGCTGAAAAACACAGCACAAGAATTTCGTGAAGCATACACAAGTATCAATAGCCAAATCAATCAAGCAGAAGAAAGGGTATCAGAGATTGAAGATCAACTTAATGAAATAAAGCTTGAGGACAAGATTAGAGGGGAAAAAAAGAATGAAAAGGAATGAACAAAGCCTCTAAGAAATATGGGACTATGTGAAAAGACCAAACCTACGTTTGATTGTTGTACCTGAAAGTGACGGGGTGAATGGAACCAAGTTGGAAAACGCTCTTCAGGACATTATCCAGGAGAACTTCCCCAACCTAGCAAGACAGGCCAACATTCAAATTCAGGAAATACAGAGAACATCACAAAGATGCTCCTCGGGAAGAGCAACCCCAAGACACATAATCATCAGATTCACCAAGGTTGAAATGAAGAAAAAAATGTTAAGGGCAGCCAGAGAGAAAGGTCGGGTTACCCACAAAGGGAAGCCCATCAGACTAACATCAGATCTCTCTGCAGAAACCCTATAAACCAGAAGAGAGTGGAGGCCAAAATTCAACATTTGTAAAGAAAAGAGTTTTCAACCCAGAATTTCATATCCAGCCAAACTAAGCTTCATAAGCAAAGGAGAAATAAAATCTTTCACATACAAGCAAATGCTGAGAGATTTTGTCACCACCAGGCCTGCCTTACAAGAGCTCCTGAGGAAGCACTAAATATGGAAAGGAAAAACCGGTACCAGCCACTGCAAAAACATACCAAAATGTAAAAATCATCGATACTGTGAAGAAACTGCATCAACTAATGGGCAAAATAACCAGCTAGCATCATAATGACAAGATCAAATTCACATGTAACAATTTTTTTTTTTTTGAAACAAAGTCTTGCTCTTGTCCCCCAGGGTGAAGTGCAATGGCACGATCTTGGTTCACTGCAACCTCCACTTCCAGGGTTCAAGCAATTCTCCTGCCTCAGCCTCCTGAGTAGCTGGGATTACAGGTGCCTGCCACCACGCCTGGCTAATTTTTGTATTGTTAGTAGAGATGGGGTTTCACCATGTTGGCCACGCTGGTCTCGAACTCCTGACCTCAGGTGATCAGCCTGCCTCAACCTCTCAAAGTGCTAGGATTGCAGGCATGAGTCACCACATCTGGCCCACACGTAACAATGTTAACCTTAAATGTAAACGGGCTAAATGCCCCAATTGAAAGACACAGACTGGCAAATTGGATAAAGAGTCAAAACCCATCAGTGTGCTGTATTCAGGAGACTCATCTTGTGTACAAAGACACACATAGGCTCAAAATAAAGGGATGGAGGAAGATTTACTAAGCAAATGAAAAGCAAAAAAAAAAAAAAAAAAAAAAACAGAAGGTTGCAATTCTAGTCTCTGATAAAACAGACTTTAAACCAACAAAAGATCAAAAAAAGACAAAGAAGGGCATTACATAATGATAAAGAGATCAATGTGGCAAGAAGAAGCTATCCTAAATATATATGCACCCAATACAGGAGCACCCAGATTCATAAAGCAAAGTCCTTAGAGACCTACAAAGAGACTTAGACTCCCACACAATAATAGTGGGAGACTTTAACACCCCACTGTCAATATTAGACAGGTCAGTGACACAGAAAATTAACAAGCATATTCAGGACTTGAACTCAGCTCTGGACCAAGCAAACTTAATAGATATCTACAGAACTCGGCACCCCAAATCAACAGAATATCCATTCTTCTCAGCACCACATCACACTTGTTCTAATATTGACCTCATAATTGGAAGTAAAACACTCCTCAGGAAATGCAAAAGAACAGAAATCATAACAAACAGTCTCTCCGACCACAGTGCAGTCAAATTAGAACTCACGATTAAGAAACTCACTCAAACTGCACAACTACATGGAAACTGAAAAACCTGCTCCTGAATGACTACTGGGTAAATAACAGTATTAAGGCAGAAATAAATAAGTTATTTGAAACCAGTGAGAACAAAGACACAACATACCAACATACCAGAATCTCTGGGACACAGCTAACGCAGCAGTTAGAGGGAAATTTATAGCACTAAATGCCCACAGGAGAAAGTGGGAAAATCTAAAATCGACACCCTAACATCACAATTTAAATAACTAGAGAAGCAAGAGCAAACAAATCCAAAAGCTAGCAGAAGACAAGTGATAACTAAGAGCAGAACTGAAGGAGATAGAGACAAGAAAAATCCTTCAAAAAAATCAGTGAATCCAGGAGCTGGTTTTCTGAAAAGATTAACAAAATAGATAGACCATTAGCCAGACTAATAAAGAAGAAAAGACAGAAGAATCAAATAGACACAATAAAAAAATGAGAAAGGGGATATCACCACTGATCCCACAGAAATACAAACTACTGGCCGGGCACAGTGGCTCACACCTGTAATCCCAGCACTTTGGGAGGCTGAGGCAGGCGAATCACAAGGTCAAGAGATCAAGACCATATTGGCCAACATGGAGAAACCCCCTCTGTATTAAAAATTTTAAAAATTAGCTGCACATGGTGTCCCACGCCTGTAGTCCCAGCTACTCGGGAGGTTGAGGCAGGAGAATCACTTGACCTGGGAGGCAGAAGTTGCAGTGAGCCAAGATCAAACGACTGCACTCCAGCCTGGGCAACTGAGCGAGAATGAGACTCTGCCTCAACAACAACAACAACAAAAACTACCATCAGAGAATACTATAAACATCTCTATATAAATTAACTAGAAAATCTAGAAGAAATGGATAAATTCCTGGACACATACACCCTCCCAAGACTAAACCAGAAAGAAGTTGAATCCCTGAATAGACCAATAACAAGTTCTGAAATTGAGGCAGCAATTAATAGCCTACCAACCAAAAAAAAAAGTCCAGGACCAGATGAATTCACAGCCGAATTCTACCAGAGTTACAAAGAGGGACTGGTACCATTCCTTCTGAAACTACTCCAAACAATAGAAAAAGAGGGAATCCTCCCTAACTCATTTTATGAGGCCAGCATCATCCTGATACCAACACCTGGCAGAGACACAACAACAAAAAGAAAATTTCAGGCCAACATCCCTGATGAACATCGATGCAAAAATCCTCAAAAAAATACTGGCAAACTGAATCCAGGAGCACATCAAAAAGCTTATGCACCATGATCAAGTCAGGTTCATCCCTGGGATGCAAAGCTGGTTCAACATACACAAATCAATAAACATAGCCCATCACATAAACAAAACAAACCACGATTATCTCAATAGATGCAGAAAAGGCCTTCGAGAAAATTCAAAAGCCTTCAAGCTAAAAACTCTCAAATGAGGTATTGATGGAACATATCAAAATAATAAAAACTATTTACACCAAACCCACAGCCAATATTATACTGAATAGACAAAAACTGGAAGCATTCCCTTTGAAAACCAGCATGAGATGAGTATGCCCTCTCTCACTACTCCTATTCAACATACTATTGGAACTTCTGGCCAGGGCAATCAGGCAAGAGAAAGAAATAAAGGGTATTCAAATAGGAAGAGAGGAAGTCAAATTGTCTCTGTTTGCAGGTGACATGATTGTATATTTAGAAAAACCCATCATCTCAGCCCAAAGCCTCCTTAAGCTGATAAGCAACTTCAGCAAAGTCTCAGGATACAAAATCAATGTGCAAAAATCACAAGTATTTCTATACACCAAAAATAAACAGCCAAATCGTGAGTGAACTCCCATTCACAATTGCTACAAACAGAATAAAATACCTAGGAATCCAACTTACAAGGGATGTGAAGGACCTTTTCAAGGAGGACTACAAATCAGAGAGGACACAAACAAATGGAAAAACATTCCATGCTCATGGATAGGAAGAATCAATATCGTGAAAATGGTCATACTGCCCAAAGTAATTTATACATTCAATACTATCCCCATCAAGCTACCACTGACTTTCTTCACAGAATTAGAAAACACTACTTTAAATTTCGTATGGGACCAAAAAAAGGTCCGCATAGCCAAGACAATCCTAAGCAAAAAGAACAAAGCTGGAGGCATCACGCTACCTGACTTCAAACTATACTACAAGTCTACAATAACCAAGACAGCATGGTACTGGTACCAAAACAGATATATAGACCTGTGGAACAGAACAGAGGCCTCAGAAATAACGCCACACATCTACAACCATCTGATCTTTGACAAACCTGACAAAAACAAGCAATGGGGAAATGATTCCCTATTTAGTAAATGGTGTTGGGAAAACTGACCAGCCATATGCAGAAAACTGAAACTGAACCCCTTTCTTACACCTTATACAAAAATTAACTCAAGATGGATTAAAGACTTAAACGTTAAGACCTACAACCATAAAAACCCTGGAAGAAAACCTAGACAGTACCATTCAAGACATTGGCATGGGCAAAGACTTCATGACTAAAACAAAAAAAGTAATGGCAACAAAAGCTAAAATTGACAAATGGAATCTAATTAAACTAAAGAGCTTCTGCACAGCAAAAGAAGCTATCAGCAGAGTGAACAGGCAGCCTACAGAATGGGAGAAAATGTTTGCAATCTGTCCGTCTGACAAAGGGCTAGTATCCAGAATCTACAAGGAACTTAAACAAATTTACAAGAAAGAAGTAACCCCATCAAAAAGTGGGCAAAGGATATGAATAGACACTTTTCAAAAGAAGACATTTATGCAACCAACAAACATGAAAAAAAACTCATCATCACTGATCATTAGAGAAATGCGAATCAAAACCATAGTGGGATACCATCTCATGCCCGTTAGAATGGTGGTCATTAAAAAGTCAGGAAACAAGGCCGGGCTCGGTGGCTCAAGCCTGTAATCCCAGCACTTTGGGAGGCCGAGACGGGTGGATCACGAGGTCAGGAGATCGAGACCATCCTGGCTAACATGGTGAAACCCCATCTCTACTAAAAAATACAAAAAACTAGCCGGGCGAGGTGGCGGGCGCCTGTGGTCCCAGCTACTCCGGAGGCTAAGGCAGGAGAATGGCGTAAACCTGGGAGGCGGAGCTTGCAGTGAGCTGAGATCAGGCCACTGCACTCCAGCCCGGGTGACAGAGCAAGACTCCGTCTCAAAAAAAAAAAAAAGTCAGGAAACAACAGATGCTGGAGAGGGTGTGGTGAGATAGGAATGCTTTTACACTGTTGGTGGGAGTGTAAATTAGTTCAACCATTGTGGAAGACAGTGTGGCGATTCCTCAAGGATCTAGAACTAGAAACACCATTTGACCCAGCAATCCCATTACTGGATATATACCGAAAGGATTATAAATCATTCTATAAAGACGCATCCACACGTGTTTATTGTAGCACTATTCACAATAGCAAAGACTTGGAACCAACCCAAATGCCCATCAATGATAGACTGGATAAAGAAAATGTGGTCCATATATACCTACCATGGAATACTATGCAGCCATAAAAAAGGATGAGCTGCTGTCCTTCATAGGGACATGGATGAAGCTGGAAACCATCATTCTCAGCAAACTAACACGGGAACAGAAAACCAAACACCGCATGTTCTCACTCGCAAGTGGGAGTTGAACAATGAGAACACATGGACACAAGGAGGGGAACATCACGCACTAGAGCCTGTCCATGGGTGGGGGGCATGAGGAGGGATTGCATTAGGAGAAATACCTAATGTAGATGATGGGTTGATGGGTGCAGCAAACCACCATGGCACGTGTATACCTATGTAACAGACCTGCGCGTTCTGCACATGTATCCCAGAACTTAAAGTATAATAAAATAAAAAATTTAAAAATGTAAAAAAGAAATGAAGAGTATAGGTGTCTGATCCAAATTATAGCAAAAAGTTCTAGCTATGAAAACAACTGGCTGGTGTAGCTCGCAAGGAAGCCAATACCTTCAAACTTTTTCTTTTTTTCAGTCTTGTCTATATGGCATTAGTACCTTTTAACAGGCAAAACAAAACAAAATATATCTCTAACAGTTTCAAAACCTCTTCTCTCACTGGGGCTAGGCATAGAGTTCCCGTTTTGACTTGGAGTACAGCAAAAGGTTCTGAGCACCCTTGCGAGGGAAAGAAGTCAGGCAAGCCTCAATTATGAAGTAAATGACACAGCTTGCCTCTCCTTCAGTTACTAAATCTGTTTCCTAGATTCCCTTTAAAGACTTTTCCATGCTTCCCAGGGTAATGGTTTCCCAGAATTCTAGAAAGTTTAGGGACAGCATCTGTATGACTCCCTTTAAGTGTCAAATTTATTTTTTATTATAAAAATATTTTTTGAGTTTTGCATTCAATTTTATAATACATCTATTTGTGTTGATAAGAAAACAATGGTTTAAATTACTTACCACTGTATAAAATTAAAGCTCCAGGAGCTTAAGCCATATATATTGTGTAGATTTAAATATTCGAGGCACTCCCCTAGTTAGAGATGCACAAAAAATGCAATTAAGGGTGATGAAAATAATTGTCTTCAACAGAAAAGGATCCTTCCATCAAAAGAGCCAGAATCCCCCATGCCCCTGGTCTCCCAGACTGCTGTTTCTGATAATAAGCTTACCTTATTATTTGTTTCCTGCAGTGGCCCTCCTCAGGAGGGACTGGCTTCCTTCCCTGGCCAGCTCTGATTTCTTCTCTGTTGGGTAACTCTCTCAGAAAGCTCTATAGGCAATAATTCCTGAGCAAATTGCTATCTCACCTTTTGTTATGTTTCTCTTGTAACTCATTAGGGATTGTACTTTACACCCCAAGTAAATCTATGCCCTGCCAATCCAGGATGGCCTTATGTACCGTGACCATCTGTTTGATATACAGTTCTACCCTGACTTTGTAGCTGAAATGGGAAGAGACAGCTATGGGTTGCTGCTGGGGCCCTATCGCCACACTTGGGGCTGCTGTCCTGGAAACAGGATCACCAGGAGGATTCTAAATCCAGATGTACATTTTGTAATCATACAGTGTCATTTTACCACCCTCAAAGTACAGAGTTAAATATCCTTTATTTATAACGTTGTGGCCAGAGACTCATTTCACCACCCTAAAGGTAAGGTCAACGTTTGAAAGGCTTTATGACCTTTTTCTGTTGCAGTCAACTAGCCAGACACCTCAGTGTAGAAAAGGACAGAGCATGAAGAAAATTCCAGGTCATAAACTGTAGAGTTCATTTTAATTATGTAGGGTGGGTCATTAAGAGAAGTTAGAATTGTTGAAGCTAATGGTAATTCTTTTTAAATCTGAATGTTAAAAGTGAGAATAGATTTGACTTGACTAACATATTTGAAGCTGATTTTTGCAGTATTTGAACATTCATCTCTAAAGGTGCATTTGGATTTGTGTCTTTGTAGGTGGTAATGGGAACTGGCATTTCAGCTGGGTTTAACTTGAAAGAATCATACAATGTGGATGTCGTTGGAACACTTCCTCTAGGGTAGGAAAGTAGTTTTAAGTAACCATGTGACTGAAATAATCAATGGATCTATTGCCTCTAACTCTTACTTTAGTACTCTTGCAATGAAAAGTAATCATTGGGTGCATTTTATTTTTAGTATTATTGTAGTAAAAAACACATAACAAAATTTTGTCTAAACCTTTTTTTTTTTTTTTTGAGACGATATCTCACTCTGTCACCCAGGCTGTAGTGCAGTGGCACTGTCTCGGCTCACTGCAACCTCCGTCTCCCAGGTTGAAGTGATTCTCCTGCCTCAGCTTCCCAAGTAGCTGGGATTACAGGCATGTGCTATCATACCCAGCTAATTGTTTTTTTTTAGACGAAGTCTCATTCTGTCACCCAGGCTGGAGTGCAGTGGCGCGATCTCAGTTCGCTGCAAGCTCCACCTCCTGGGTTCACGCCATTCTCCTGCCTCAGCCTCCCGAGTAGCTGGACCTATAGGCTCCCGCCACCACGCCCAGCTAATTTTTTGTATTTTTAATAGAGACGGAGTTTCACCATGTTAGCCAGGATGGTCTCAATCTCCTGATCTCGTGATACGCCCGCCTCAGCCTCCCAAGTGCTGGGATTATAGGCGTGAGCCACCGCGCCCGGGTAATTTTTGTATTTTTATTAGAGACGGGGTTTCTCCATGTTGGCCAGGCTGGTCTCAAACTGCTGACCTCAAATGATCCGCCCACCTCAGCTGCCCAAAGTGCTGGGATTACAGGTGTGAGCCACTGCGCCCAGCTTTTTTTTTTTTTTTTTTGAGACTGAGTCTCACTCTGTTGCCCAGGCTAGAGTGCAATGGCACAATCTCGGCTCACTGCAACCTCTGCCTCCAGGGTTCAAGTGATTCTCCTGCCTCAGCCTCCTCAGTATCTAGAATTACAGGTGTGTGCCACCACACACGACTAATTTTTGTATTTTTAGTAGAGACAGGGTTTCACCATGTTGGCCAGGCTGGTCTCGAACTCCTGACCTCAAGTGATCCACTCAGCTCAGCCTCCCAAAGTGCTGGGATTATAGGCATGAGCCACCGTGCCCAGCAAATCTTAATCAATTTTAAGTGTACATTTCAGTAGTGTTAAATATATTCCCATTATTGTAAAACAGATCTCCAGAACTTCTTCACCTTGCAAATCTATAACTCTGTACCCCTTAAACAAGAACTTCCTCTTTTCTTCTTCCCCCAGCCCCTACTAACCACCATTCATCTTTCTGTTTTTATGAATTTGACTTCTCTAGATCCCTCATGTAAGTGGAATCATACAGCATTTGTCTTTTTGTGACTGGCTTATTTCAGTTAGCATAGTGTCTTCAGAGTTTGTCGATATTGTAGCATATGACAGTATTTTCTTCCCTTTTTAAGGCTGAATAATATTCCATTATGGATATATACTGTATTTTATTTCTCCGTGCATCCATTGATGAGCATGTGGGTTGCCTTTACCTTTGGGCTATTGTGAATATTCCTGCTGTGGATATGGGTGTGCAAATATGTCTTTGAGACCTTTCTTTCATTTCTTTTGGGTATATACCTGTAAGTGGGATTGCTGGATCTGTTTTTACTTTCTTGAAAGCCTTTCATACTGTTTCCCATAGCAGTTACACCATTTTACAATCCCACCAATAGTGGCAAGTGGTTTTCTGTTTTTTTTTGTTTTCCTAAATTGAATAGTTTTAAAAATCTCTCCTTGAGTGACATAGGATTTAAGAGCAAAACAACCTAAATCCTAGCCTGCCGCGTACTAGCTGTGTGACACTTATCTTCTCAAAGCCTCGTTTCCTCACCTGCCAGGTGGGCGTGGTAATTAGTGCTTATCTCAAGGGCAGTTGTGAGAACTACAGGCGATAATGCATGGAAGGCAGTGAGTGAACACCTGAACACACAGCATTCAAGTCATGTTAATTACTTATTAGTAATGGGTTCTAAGACTGTTATTTCAATGAATTTTTAGTTTCTAATCATGTTACTTCTTTGCTTCATCTTTATTATCTAACTGTACATTTTAAAAACATATTGGCCGGGCATAGTGGCAGACGCCTGTAATCCCAGCACTTTAGGAGGCCAAGGCAGGCGAATCACGAGGTCAGGAGTTCCAGACCAGCCTGGCAAACAGGGTGAAACCCCGTCTCTAGTAAAAATACAAAAATTAGCTGGGTGTGGTGGCAGGCGCTCCTAGCTGCTTGGGAGGCTGAGCAGGAGAATCACTTGAAACCGGAAGGCAGAGGTTGCAGTGAGCCAAGATCACGCATGCCATGGCACTCTAGCCTGGACAACAAGAGTGAAACACCATCTCAAAAAAAAAAAATATATATATATATATATACTTGTCATTATAATTTCTACTTAATACCTTCCTTTTCCTATTGCATTGTACTCAAACATACTGCTTCCCTTCTATATGTGACAGCTTAACTTTAAAAAAAAAAAAAAAAGACTTTACATTTCTGGAAATTGGCTACCCAGAAACCTTATCTTTCTGGAGCATTGCCCAAAACCAAGTAGGTAACAAATACCTACCTGCCTATCTACATACAATCATACCATTTCAGTTACCTGTGAGTCTTATTGCTCCACTGATAACAGACTACCCCAAAACAGTGACTTAAAACAGCCGCCATTAATTTGCTCATAATTATTTAGTCTAGGTTAGGCTCAGTTGGGTGGTTCTTTGGCAGGTCTCACTTGGGGTTTTTTATGCATCTGCAGATGTCTGCAGGTGTGACTAGTGTTGGAGGATCCAAGAGGGCTTCACTCACATGTCTGACACTTAAGCTGGAGTGACTGGAACAGGTGAGGGCTGGCTGGCATCTTCTCTACAAGTGGTATCTTCAGCAGCATTGCCAGACCTCTTTACATGGGGGCTCAGAGCAACAGGAAAGAAAAGCAGAGAATTTACCAGGCCTCTTAAGGCACTCATACAGCATCACTTCCACCACATTCTGTTGCTCAAAGCAAATCATGAGGCCAGTCCAGATATAGCTGGAGGGGAAACAGATTCCACATCTAGATTGGGGGAGTGTCATGCACATGTAATTCCGTATGGGAGGAATGGAAGCAAACCACCACACTTCTATGTACACATACATACACATATAAATGCATCTCCTATAGACAAGCAGGTTCTTCGTGGTTTTGTCATACTTGGTAGATGAGCAGTGCATTTTGCAGTGCCCAGAAAGTGACAGTTGACTATTAAAGATCCCAGTCATAGCACTGTATCCTGTTTTCTTGTTTGTTTGTTTACTTTCCTTAACTCATTCCAAAATATGTCCTTTTCTTATATTCTTATTCCCTTAGGCCCAAACCTGCTCCTAGGCCTTCCCTCTTAGTTCATGCCTGTGCAGCAAAGAGCAGGGAAGGACAACAGATTTTATAGTCAGACCCCCCAGGTTTGACTCCCTGCTCCATTTTGGGAAAATCACTTAACGTCTGTCAAAATCCATTTATTCACCTATAAATTGGGATAATAGTGGAACCTATGTAATGGGAGTGCTGTGAGGAAAAATGAGACGACTTATGTCAAGTATGTAGCAGGTAAACTCACCTTAATAGACACTAGGTTCCTTTCCCTTTCTTCCTCTCTTTCCTTACTCCATGACGTGAAACATCCCTTCTGTCACTGCGCTATGACATAGTAAGAGAAATAGCTGTAGCCAAGCAGGTTCTTCACGGTTTTGTTGTACTTGGTAGATGAGCTGCTTGTCCTTGTAACAAGTTGCTGAACCCCACTATGCCTCATTTTCTTCATCTGTAAAATTATAATGGTGCCTAGTTCACCGGGCCATTGAAAATAATTAAATGAGCACAGAACCTGGCAAAGAGAAGGCACGTAATGAATGCTTGTTATTGTAATAATTATAATTATTAGTATCAGTTAAGTTATTGCTATTATTGTTTAGCCCAATGCCTTGAATTGGAGCAGAATGTCTGAAAATCCCTATTGCCCCTTCCCCCATAACATTCTAGGGAATCCCTATTCTGTTTCTTTAGGATAAGGATCCCAGACTACAAGTATGTACCACAAAAGCTGGGTTCTCCATTGTGGGATTCCAGGAGTCCTACTTTTGTCTCCTCCAAATTCAAAAGATTCCTAGGTGACACCCAAGGAGTATAGTCTTCTGCAGCTCCCTTCCCGTGTTACAAACTCAGCTAATTGGTTAGAAAAAAAAAAAAACAGGAAGAGGTAGCAGATTCAGAGTCCTTACATCAGATGACAAGGGGGAGAAGTATGGGGTGCCTAGCATTGCCAGGACATTAATTCTCCTCTAAGGTAGCCCTTAGACTATGCTCCTCCCCACACCAGGACTTGGGTTCAGATGCCTGGTGGCATCTGAGCACTTTGCTGACCCTCTCTTCTTCCTGCTTTCTGTGTCTTACTTACACTTGCCATTAGGGTGCCATGAGGTATGAGGTTACTCCTTTTATAAATAAAACGGCATCTGATGTCTTCTGATAACCCATCCCGGTAGAACGCTGCACTCTGCAGTTTGACCCTGAAAAGATCCTCTCTGTGTCAGGGAGGGCCCTCCTTTTTGCTAACCAGAGCAAATAATTACCCAAACATTGATCACCTCATTTGCAGATAATGCCCCCCTAAAATGCTTCCCTGCGGTCGCAGGGTTTTTTTCTTTGCCTTGTGGTCACAACACAAGTTAAAGTCAGCTTGACTTTTCAGGCTGCTACCTCCAGCCAATCCGGACACCAGCCTCTTCCACCTTGTGTACGTAGATGCCATTGCCATAGCCATCGTTGGATTTTCAGTGACCATCTCCATGGCCAAGACCTTAGCAAATAAACATGGCTACCAGGTTGACGGCAATCAGGTAAAGATAATCAGTTTCCTGCAGATGTTTCATAGCAGTATAATCACCAATGTCGGTTGTGGAAGGCACAAGAACTAATCTATCTTGGTAGAAAAACTTTTTTTACTAGGTGATTGATGTATCTGAAGCATGTATTTATTCAACCTGTAATGTTATCCCTATTGTTAAAGCTCACAGCTTAGAATTAAATGTTTTTCCAGGGCATTTTTGCTCCCCAGGAAGGCTTATCTTTGTTCATTAAACGTTGGGTATATGAATCATCACTAACTCCACAATATTCTCTTTGTCACCCACTTTATAACACAGCCATACATGAGGTATTTAATCCAAACACTGTGACCTATAATGTTGACGTAACAATGTCTATTTCAATACCTTATGTATTCTAAGGAGAAACTAGATGCTCCACATTCATCTGAGATGCAGTTGTCAAACTAGAAATACCCAAAGTAAACCTAAGAGCAGGACTCGCCCCAGGAAGACACTGGCATGTATTCATTGGTGAGCAATAGCCCAGGCATTAAAAAGATGCCAAGAGTCCTATACAACAGTAACTTTCTCTTCAGCAATAAAAATAGTTTATCCCTTTTCGTGCAGTTTTCTTCTTAAGCATTAAGAAGATTTTGTAGAGGATGTGTTTGGAAAGAAGGAGGCTAAGCAGGGAGGCCCAGCATTTATCTCTGACAAAATAAAAATTCAGTGTTTCCTCCCCCCCACTATAAAATATGCCATAATTCCTATTTTGAACTCATGCTAAACAAATTCTTACATCTGAAGGGAAAATGAAGAGATAGACTGTAGTGCTGACAATGTGTATTAAATGGGCTATTATGCTTTTTTTCCTGAAGAATGACCTATCTCTTTTTTGTTTTGTTTCTACATGGAAAAGGAGCTCATTGCCCTGGGACTGTGCAATTCCATTGGCTCACTCTTCCAGACCTTTTCAATTTCATGCTCCTTGTCTCGAAGCCTTGTTCAGGAGGGAACTGGTGGGAAGACACAGGTGTGTACATAACAGGCCTCTAAGACCTGGTGATATGGATGGTAATTAAATTTTAATCTTTTGATTATATTCTGAACCCAAACAAAGCTACTCTGCCTGCAGATCCATGCTCCAGTGAGCTGTATAGTGAATCAGAGAAAGGCATGATTGGTTGAAGTGAATCACAAGGAACTGAATCTATAGGAAAGAGGTATATTCTCCAGTTAAATTGGAAAGTTATGCAACGCTCGGCTAACAGTAAACCTCAAAGTTCAGACATGGGATGTTGTTCATGAAAGCCTGAGACTGAGTGTGGGCAGTATGCCAGCACCATCCAGTAGAACTTTCCACAGTGATGGAAATGTTCAATATCTGCACTGTCCAATATGGCAGCCACTAGCAACATATGGCTCTTGAGCACTTGAAATGTGGTTAGTTCGACCAAGACCTGACTTTTAATATTTAAAAATGTAAATGGCCGGCAGGGTGCAGTGGCTCACGCATGTAATCCCAGCACTTTGGGAGGCCTAGGCGGGCGGATCACGAGGTCAGGAGATCGAGACCATCCTGGCCAATATGGTGAAACCCCGTCTCTACTAAAAATACAAAAATCAGCTGGGCGTGATGGTGGGCACCTGTAGTCCCAGCTACTCGGAAGGCTGAGACAGGAGAATCGCTTGAACCC
The DNA here is from genome assembly GCF_009764315.1 of Trachypithecus francoisi. NCBI lineage: Eukaryota > Metazoa > Chordata > Mammalia > Primates > Cercopithecidae > Trachypithecus > Trachypithecus francoisi. Next base: position 56,340,497 of record NW_022681469.1, read on the forward strand.
GGGAGGCAGAGGTTGCAGTGAGCCGAGGTTGCGCCACTACACTCCATCCTGGCAACAGAGTGATACTCTGTCTCAAAAAAAAAAAAAAAAAAAAAAATGAAATGACTACATGTGGCTACTGGCTCCCATATTGGACAACAGACACTTATCTGAACTCTTCTGGTGGCCCTTGTGGGTCTCAGATTGACACCAGACATCTTTCCCCCACCTCTGGAAAGGGCATTTTAATTAGGATATTTCAGCATTTCAGCTTCCATTTAAAAGCCATAAGAAGAACCAAAACTTCAGAGAGGGAGTGGGATGGAGCTATAGGTATGTAGTGGTTTAGTTGACTTATTTGAATGCTTATTTTCTTGATCTTCCCATAGTAATTATCAAAAGAATAAAACCAACTTACGCCCTGCCTCTTATTCAAGTCTCCTAAAAGCCCCTTCCGTGTGTCTTCTCTCATTCAGCTTGCAGGTTGTTTGGCCTCATTAATGATTCTGCTGGTCATATTAGCAACTGGATTCCTCTTTGAATCATTGCCCCAGGTGTGTATAATGTGGACTTGGGTGGAGTTTTTTTATGTGTAGAGATTTTGCTATTTTATTTGTTTATGTTTTTATGGCTATATTAGGGTTATTTACTGTGACCCTCACAGGATGGCATGAGAAAGGGCCAAGGCTAGGACCACAATCCTGCTCTGTAACCTACTGACAGCTGCCTGCAGGACCTGGGGAAAGCCATCTTAACTCCTCTGAGTCTCAGTTTCCTTATCTGCAACGTCAGAGTTTGGACTGCTGATCTTGAACGTCCCTTCTCTCTTTGACCTTCTATGACCTTATACTTTCATTAAAAAGTCTGAGATGGCCTACACTCATAAGATAGTTACATGATGATACATTTAATCTAGTAGAGATCAGAAACCATATAGAGTAGAGAAGATCATAATGTAGAAAGACCACAGGTGAAATAATTCCTTGAGTACCAAATTTAGTTCTGAACCTCTTGGGCACCATGCAGGTTTGCTATTAGGATATCAGACTGATTTATGGCCGGGTGCGGTGGTTCACACCTGCAATTGGCATTTTGAGAGGCCGAGGCGGGCGGATCACCTGCAGTTAGGAGTTCAAGACCATCCTGGCCAATATAGTGAAACCCTGTCTCTACTAGAAATACAAAAATTAACTGAGTGTGGTGGCATGTGCTTGTAGTCTCAGCTACTCTACTCAGAAGGCTGAGGCAGGAGAATTGTTTGAACCTGGGAGGCAGAGGTTGCAGTGAGCCAAGATTGCACTACTGCACTCCAGCCTGGGTGACAGAGCAAGACTTCATCTCAAAAAAAAAAAAAAAAAAGACTGATTTTCCAAGATCCCTTTTAGCTAACCAGGTCTTGAAAATCCAGGTGTCCATGGCTTCAAAGCTACCATTAGTGCCATATAGGAAGTGAGTAGGGAGAAGACATGGGGAGGACAGCAGGAGGACAGTGAGGAACCAGCAAAGGGCACTCTGTGGACCCAAGAGGAGAGGCATGGGGGATGTGCTCTGTTTCAGGCTGTGCTGTCCGCCATTGTGATTGTCAACCTGAAGGGAATGTTTATGCAGTTCTCAGATCTCCCCTTTTTCTGGAGAACCAGCAAAATAGAGCTGGTAAGTAACAAAGGTGATGGCTGTTAATATGTCATAGAGCAAATATGATTATGCTAAGAAAAATGTGAGAAAGATAAGTTAATGCAGTTGTTATGTGCAGTATCCAGTTAGGCAAGGTAAAAGTAGCATGTGTGTGTGCACAGTTAGTTGCGTGTTTAGCTCTTGTGGGATGTTTAATTAACATGGTTCTTCATCGAGCCTTCTGTCTTTTGCTTAGACCATCTGGCTTACCACTTTTGTGTCCTCCTTGTTCCTGGGATTGGACTATGGTTTGATCACCGCTGTGATCATTGCTCTGCTGACTGTGATTTACAGAACACAGAGGTGAGTGCCCAGATTTGAATGGGTGTGAATATCCCGGCAGAGATTACAATGTTGACTTTAAGTGTAGACCAAAGTTTAAGTTGGTGAAAGTGGAGCCCTTTGATGATTTCTAGTTAGTGTGAGAGGGAGCTGTAACACTCATGTAGCCTGTTGACTAAATGAACAAAATGCCAGTTAAAAAATTCCATATAATTTTGCCAAATGCTCTACTGTGTCACAATTTATGCTCCCATCAATTGTTATGTTAAAAGAGCCTAATTTCCGTCATTGTTTCTGCCATTCCCAGTCTAGTGCTATGCAGGTTTACCCTCTTGCAGTTTGTTTTGGCACCAGGTACTGATACCTGTCATAGGTTTCAATGACATGAAGCAAACTCTGACACCAAGTTATTATATGCAGTCCTTCCATTGTCCTTTCCTCCATCCTGAACCACTATCCCCTGTTATCTCTCCTCCCTAGTAGGAAGCTGAGCCCACTAGGCAAAGTATAAAATAACTTTTGAAGAAATATGGTTGGGCACAGTGGCTCATGCCTGTAATCCCAGCACTTTCGGAAGCCAAGGCAGGCAGAACACTTGAGGTCAGGAGTTCAAAACCAGCCTGACCAACATGGTAAAACCCCGTCTCCACTAAAAATACAAAAAAAATTAGCCGGGTGTGGTGGTGTGCACCTGAAATACCAGCTACTTGGGAGATTGAGGCAGGAGAATTGCTTGAACCCAGGAGGTGGAGGTTGCAGTGAGCCAAGATTGAGACACTGCACTCCAGCCTGGGCAACATAGCAAGACTCCATCTCAAAAAAAAAAAAAATATATATATATATATATTTATGGGCTGGGCGTGGTGTCTCACACCTGTAATCCCAATTCCAGCACTTTGGAAGGCTGAGGTGGGAGGATCACTTGAGGCCAGGACCAGCCTGGCCAACATAGCAAAACTCTGTCTCTACCAAAAAACAAAAATAAAAACTTTTTATGATAAATCACCATAAAGGTGAAAAGGAAACATTGTCATAGAAATAGCCTGGACTGGCCAGGTGCAGTGGCTTTTGCCTGGAATCCCAGCACTTTGGGAGGCTAAGGTGGGCGGATCATGAGGCCAGCAGTTTGAGACCAGCCTGGCCAACATGGTGAAACCCCATCTCTACTAAAAATACAGAAAATTAGCTGGGTGTGGTGGCGTGCACCTGTAATCTCAGCTACTCGGGGGGCTGAGGCAGGAGAATCTCTTGAATCCAGAAGGCAGAGGTTGCAGTGAGTCGAGTTCGTGCCATTGCACTCCATCCTGGGCAACAAGAGCAAAACTCCATCTCAAAAAAAGTTTAAAAATAAAATAGAAATAGCCTGGACTTTAGTCAGGTCCTGGCAGCACCTCTGTGAGCTCTGTGATTTTGTATACCTCTCAGAGCCTGTTTCTGCATCTGTAAAATGGGACTAATACTTTCTACCTCGTATAGTTACAATAAGGTTTAAATGACAAGGCCTACAAACAGCCAGCACAGTGCCTGAGAAGTGCCACACAGTCTCCCAATGCTAGTGCCCTTCCTGCTGTCACACAGGGAAATGAAAATGAAGCTAGTGTGTTTTGCCTGTGGTTGCAAATCACATGAAATCTTCAAGTTGTGACTGTGGTGTGTTGAAAGGGCACTTTATGAGGATGTTGACCCCTTATCTGCAGGATGTCAGGATGCTCCCTACCCTCAAGGGTGGGAGATGAGCTCTTTCATCTTCACAAATGACATAACAGAAAAATGTTAAGAATATGTGGGATTCTAAACTCAAGATAAGAATTTAACTACTTTTAATAACAAGTTCCAGTACTGTTGCCCATATTTATCTAAAAGAAGTATTTCCCATTTTTATAAAGAACATTATTAGTATATATAAGAGTTCTTTATCTCAGAACTTTGGTGAACGTTATGGTTTTAAAATATCTGTAACTTTTGGCCAAGTGTGGTGTCTCACTCCTGTAATCCCAGGACTTTGGGAGGCTGAGGCAGGCAGATCAGTTGAGGTCAGGAGTTCGAGACCAACTTAGGCAACATGGCAAACCCTCATCTCTACTAAAATTACAAAAGTCAGCCACGCATGGTGGCGGGCGTTGCAGTTTGGGCTGGGCACAGTGGCTGACACCTGTAATCCAAGCACTTTAGGAGACTGAGGCAGGTGGATCATTTGAAGTCAGGTGTTCAAAACCAGCCTGGCCAACATGGTGAAACCCCGTCTCTACTAAAAATACAAAAAAAAAAATAGCTGGGTGTGTTGGCGCACACCTGTAATCCCAGCTATTGAGGAGGCTGAGGCAGGAGAATCGCTTAAACCTGAGAGACTGAGGTTGCAGTGAGCCAAGATCACACCACTACACTCCAGCCTGGATAAAAGAGTAAGAGCCCATCTCAAAAAAAAAATAAAAAAGCTCCAGTTTGGGCAACCTGGTAAAACCCCATCCATACCAAAAGTACAAAATATTAACCGGGCATGGTGGTGCACACTGTGGTCCCAGCTACTTGGAGGGCTGAGGTAGAAGGATCACTTGAGCCTGGGGGGCAGAGGTTGCAGTGGCAGGTGTACTGGGGAGGCTGAGGCAGGAGAATGGTGTGAACCCAGGAGGCAGAGCTTGCATTGAGCTGAGATTGTGCCACTGCACTCCAGCCTGGGCGACAGAGCGAGAGTCTGCCTCAACAACAACCTCAACAACAACAACAACAACAATAAAAAGAGAGACAAATCACATCGTTCTGCAGATAGTTCCTGAACTCGGGCACTTGCAAGTGTTATAAATGTGACAGAGGTTCAGCTTCTGCCCCCCAAAGCTTACAATTTGGTTAGCATTATAAAATTTAAAAAATTGTAATTTCACTAAATAGATACTTGTTGAGGCCTATTATATTCCCAGGGAGATGCTAGACTCTAGGGACAGTGCAGTATATAAGATATGGTCCTCAAAGTTTGCATTGTCCTAAGGATGACAAACACGTTATCATGATGATGGTGTTAAAAAGGACAATGAAGTAAGGATGGCACAAATTATTATAATTACTTATGTGCCTGGCGTTGTGCAAAGATCAGTGCTTTATGTCGTTTCATATAATCTTATAACCCAATGACAATCAGCAACCCTGTTTCACAGATGTGGATGCTGAAGTCTAGAATGATTGGGTAACTTGCCCAAGATCACAGTACGTGGTGAGGCAATGACTCAGATGTGAGTTTTTACAAATCCAAAAGCTGACTCAATCAGCATTTTTTTTTTTTTAAGACAAAATCATGCTCTGTCGCCCAGGCTGGAGTGCAGTGCTGTGATCTCAGCTCACTGCAACCTCCACCTCCCGAGTTCAAGCAGTTCTCTGCCTCTGCCTCTGCCTCATCCTCTTGAGTAGCTGGGATTACAGGCACCTGCCACCATGCCCAGCTAATTTTTTGTAATTTTTGTAGAGACGGGGTTCCGCCATCTTGGCCAGGCTGGTCTTGAACTCCTGACCTCATGATCCACCTGCCTCAGCCTTCCAAAGTGCTGGAATTACAGGCATGAGCCACCGCTCCTGGCCTCAATCAGCATTTTATAATCCATCTTCAAAAAAATTAAAATATAGGCCAAACACAGTGGCTCATCTCATGCCCCTAATCCCAGCAATTTGGGAGGCCAAGGCAGGAGGATTGCTTGAGGCCAGGAGTTTGAGACCCGCCTGGACAACATAATGAGACCCTGCCTCTACCAAAAGAAAAAATTATTTTTTATGTTATTATTTTTAGAGACAGAGTTTTACTTTGCCACATGGGCTGCAGTGCAGTAGCACGGTCACAGCTCACTGCCACCTTGAATTCCTGGGCTCAAGGGATCCTCCTATCTCAGCCTCCCATGATGGGCACACACCATCACACCTGGCTAATTTTTAAATTTTTTGTAGAGATGGGGTCTCACCATCATGCTCAGGCTGGTTTGAACTCCTGGGTTCAAGTGTTCCCCCCACCTCAGCCTCCCAAAGTGCTGGGATTACAGGTGTCAGACTTTGCACCCAACCTACAAAATTTTTTCTTTAATTTGCAAGGTGTCGTGGTGCACACCTATAGTCCCAGCTACTCGGGAAGCTGAGGCACAAGGATCACTGGAGCCTAGGAGTTCAATGCTACAGTGAGCCGTGATCAGGCCACTGCATTCCAGCGTGGGCCACAGAACAAGATCCCATCTCTAAAAAAAGAAATAAGCAAATAATAAAACAAAAGTAAATTTTTAAAAACTTAGAATACACAGTTATAAGTGCCTCAACAGGTGTAAGCAAGGTACAGTGTGATAAGCATAAGAAATGCCAAATAAAATGCCATGGGATTTCATTAAAAGAGACTTTCTTGCTCTTGGTGTCATTAGGGAAGTAGTGAGGACTGGGCCTTCACTGGGAGCAGTAGTATTGCAGAAATGGTGTGCCAGGGCACTGCAGATCATCAGGAAGGCCTGTTCATCTTCTACATTTGAAATCCTCATCCTTTGAGGCCCAGTCAGAGACCTCAACTTCCCCTGTGTACCCACAGCAACACTCTGATCCTTCCCCAGCACTTTGCATGTGTCCATCTCAGCTAGTTGTGTACTTGTGATCCATGTGCCCATCCCCTGCTCTGCCTCCCCTGCGGCACTGGATTGCAACACATGGACAGCACTTTGAGTCTCTTAGAGGTTTTCTCATAATCGCAAACTCAGCTGAGAGCCTTGGCTCCTTATCTACAGTCTCAGTCCTCAAAACCATATTTGTCCACAGATATCACTAGACTGTGAGCATCTTGTCTGTAAAAGTGATGTTCCTGGAGTCTAGTACCAGGCACATCATTTATGTTCTCTGAATGCTTATGGAGGGAATCTATACAGCAAAACAGCTAACACTTGTGTGGTATATTCTGATTTACAAAGTACTTTGACATTCATGTTAAGAAGCACCAGGACATAGTAGCAAAACTGTGGAATGTCAAATCAAAGACCTTGAGCCATATTCTGGCTCTGCCAAGTTTTCTCACCTTGAACAACTCACCTAACCCCACTGAGCCTCAATTGCTCATTTACATGATGGCAGGATTGTTAATAATGTTAACTATTATTATAATATTAATTATTAATAGTGCCCAGTAGCATTGTTCAAAGGATATAATAACAGGTGTTCAAGATGTATCTGTCATTATTACAGTATCTAATTTGAGCCAGATGGTCCTACAAAGAGTTAGGAATTAGGGGTGGGCACAGTGGCTCATGTCTGTCTGTAATCCTGACACTTTGGGAGGCCGAGGTGGGTAGATGACTTGAGGTCAGGAGTTCGAGACCAGCCTAGCCAACATGATGAAACCTCATCTCTATTAAAAATACAAAAATTAGCTGGGCGTGGTGGTGCACACCTGTAATCCCAACTACTTGGTAGGCTGAGTCAGGAGAATTGCTTGAACCCAGGAGGTGGAGGTTGCAGTAAGCCAAAATTGCACCACTGTACTCCAGTCTGGGCAACAGAGTAAGACTCTGCCTCAAAAACAAAAAAAAAGAAAGGAATTAGGACTCTCAAAAAATAATGTTTAAAATCCATTCAGACTAAATTAAGAAAACTTCTATGCTAATTTCAGATTTTCATTTTCTCCCCATGCCCTCAATTGACTACTCCCCTACCATGAGTCAGTGATTCTTGCTAATAACAAGCAAAAATTCCCTCTCCTACTTTAGAGTTAGAGCAGAAGGACAGTTCTGTCTACTGAGTGGCATGAGGAGAGCTTGTGTTACATATATCCCTGGCATAACTTGAACTCTGCGAAATTCAGTGTTGCCTCCACCTCTAAATGCCTGAGTCTTTTGTCCTGACCTGATCATATTTGTGGTATGGTGTTGCAGGGAGGGGAGGTATAGGGTGTGTGATATGCATTGTGTATGTGGTGTGAGGTATACATGATGTGTGTGTGTGTGTGATGTTATATGTGAGGTGTATGTGATACGTGTATAAGTGCGTGATGTGTATGTATGTGTATTGTGTGTGTGTATGCATGTGTGTGGTATGTATTGTGTCTCGCATGAAGGTTGTATATGCAGGTGTGTATGTATGTGGGATGAAGGTTCTATATGCGGGTGTGTTTGTGTGTATGTATGTGGGTGTGTGCGTGGTATGAAGGGTATGTGGTGTGTGTATTGTGTATGGTATTGTGTGTGGCATGTAGTGTGGTATGTATGCATGTGTGTGCATGTATGTGTATTGTCTGTGTAGTGTGTGCATGTGTGTGGTGTGTATGCATGTATGTGTGTGGTGTGCGTATTATATATTGCATGTGTGGTATGTATGCATGTGTGTGTGTATATGTAGGGGTGGGTGCGGTGTGAGGTATATAGTATGTGTGTATTGTGTATGATATTGTGTGTGCCATGTAGTATGTGTGTGTTTTGTATGCATATGTGGATGTGTATGCATGGTATATGGTGTGATTGTGTATACTGTGCATGTGTGGTGTGTGTGTATTGTGTGTCTTTGTGTGTGGTGTGTATGCATTATGTGTAAGTATTTGTATTGTGCATGTGTGTGTGGTGTGTATGCATTGTGTGTATGTATGTGTGTAGTGTATATACATTATGTATAGATGTGCATATTGTGTATGTGTGGTATGTGGAGTGTGTATACATTGTGTATTGTGTATGTGTGTGGGAGCATGTGTGTGGTATGAGGTGTATGTGGTATGTGTGTATTGCACATGTGTGGTATGTATGTGCATGGTGTGTATGCATGTGGGGTGTGTGCATTGTGTAGTATATATATGGTGTGTATGACGTGTATATGTGTAGTATATTGTGTGTATATTGTGTGTGATATGAAGTATGTATGTATGGTGTGTGTACATTGTATGTGTGCATATGCATGTGGGGGTATTGTGTATTATACATGTGGTATGTATGCATGTGTGTATGTATATGTGTGGTATATCATGTAATTGTGTATTCTGTATGTGTGGTGTGTGTTTATTGTGTGTATATGTGTGTGTGGTATGTATGCATTGTAAGTGTGTGTATCGTGTATGTGTGTGGTGTGTGAGGTAGGTATTGGGATGTATATGTGTAGTATGAGATGTACATGGTGTGTGCGTATCATGTGTGGTATGTATGTGTGTGGCATGTGATGTGTATGTGGTGTGAGGTGTGTGGGGTGTGTTAGGCTTGGAATGGCACTGGGGACGTAATATGTAAGGATCAAGCATTTCCAAATGCACTAGCAAACCCCAACCTGACATAAACATACACAACCTCCTGTTGAAATCACACGCTGTGCCTCAACACAATGGTATTTAACACTCTCTGTCTTCAGTCCCAGCTACAAAGTCCTTGGACAGCTTCCTGAAACTGACGTGTATATTGATATAGGCGCATATGAGGAGGTAGGACCTTTGTCTATCATTTGAAAAGGTTGTAAGCATGTGATGTGCTTGGCTAAGCTGTTTTTACTGTTTTTACCCAGGACAAAAAGTAGGGATAAGGTGGGAGACATAGTGGTCAAAGTTAAAAGTCTGAGCTTTGATCTACTGTATGGATTCAAGTTTATAATTTATACTATGCATTAACTACTCAATTTCCAATATTTATTTTTCCTCATTTTTTAATGGGAATAAGTATATATTGTGGAAATTAAAGTATATATTTATACGGTATTGAAACTGAAAGGATGGTTTGTGTATGCATGGTTTTTTTCTGATGAATGTAAACCAATGGTAAAATAATTTTAACCATGTAAAATGTAGATGGTGGGGCTGTGGAATTCTCCCACTTCATTTTAATGGTTAAAATTATGGCTTCAGATTTCCTTGATTTTGAATGTTCTTTTCTTCTGTGGAATCTCAAAGATTTTTACAAAATCTTTTAAAACTAGTTTTGTCTGTCTGTCTTGTCTTACACTTGGGAAGAAATTCTCAGACTCACTCTAAGGTATTAAAAAATGAGGTAACAAAAATCAGTCTAAGGTAAAGGTGTTAGAATAGCTATTTTTTTCCTCGATCCAGAGAATTATATGCAGGATTACTTGTTTCCAGCCTGCCTCCCAGCGTTCCACGAGGGTTCTTGATAAAATATTCACTCAGTTTCACTTGTGTCCATTTAGGATCTTTCCTGCGTCTGTGAATCAAAGCAGTGTAAACCTCTGTTCATTTTATTTGCCTGCCTCTCACAGTCTGGGCATTAGCCTTCCATCTCCTGTCCATTTTCTTTTCTTTTTTGAGTATTTTTCAGTTTCTTCTTTGTGTTTAATGGTAAAAGTAAAACAAAGACTGACTTTTAAAACAAATGGAAAGATGTGCATGTTTAAAAGGTCTCTGTCAGTTCTGTTCAGAGCATGAGTAGATAAGAGTGACTTTTTTTTTTTTTTTATCTTTGTGTGTGTGTGTGTGTGTGTGTGTGTGTGTGCGCTAGAGTGACACTGTTTTAGCTAAGCCCTGAAAAGTAGACCTTAGCAACTTCTGCATTCATTTTCTATTTGGAGTAGGGAGGCTATGCAGTTTTCATTCTGAAATATTTCCATGTGTTAAATTCAGCAATATTTTACTCTTCAGGTGAAAGAAATTCCTGGAATAAAAATATTTCAAATAAATGCACCAATTTACTATGCAAATAGTGACTTGTATAGCAATGCATTAAAACGAAAGGTGAGTCTTGAGAAATTGATTATTTCTGAGGATGGGATTTGTGGGTTGACAGGGATATAAGGATCACTAGAATACCCTTGTATATACTATTTCATTTTCGCTTTGTTTCTCTCTTTTATTGTAGTAAAAGATACGTAACATAAAATACACTATTTTAAACATTTTCAAAATATACAGTCCAGTGGGTGGTGGCATTAAGTACATAAACATTGTGCAGCCGTCACCATTGTTCATTCTCTCTTATCATATATATATATATATATAAAACTTTCCAAAAAAAATTTAAGAAAAAGTGAGAAAATAATTTTAGGTTTCTTACTCTTGGGATCATATAGATTCCTATGGTCATGTTTAGAACTCAACCCTACACCACCCAGTATATAGGAAAACCTCCCTATCAACCCACAGAGTCTCTTAAATATAACAACCTGACAGATCTGAGCCTGATAAAGACTGCTCTAAAAATTATCTTTAATACTTTAGCTTCTGGTTGTCTTGAATAACGACTGAGAATAAGAAAGGCTACTAATGCCTCTGAGGGAAAAGCAGTGCAAGGGTGGGGGTGATAACCTGACACAGAAAGCAGTTAAATGGGGAGATTTGAAAGGGAGTGGCATTGGGGTGGGTCTCGGAGCGCCATGAAGTGATTTTGCTTATGTTGCTCTGCTGTAAAGACTGGAGTGAACCCAGCAGTCATCATGGGAGCAAGGAGAAAGGCCATGCGGAAGTATGCTAAGGAAGTCGGAAATGCAAATATGGCCAACGCGACTGTTGTCAAAGCGGTGAGTGGTCTTTTCATTGAAATGTTCCCTTCTGTCTTGTTCTTCAGTGCCCTCCATCTTTACTCATGACTCAAGTTTAAACACAGTACGAAGTTACTAAAAGAGGAAGGTTTAGAAACCACCCAAGTATCCTCTGTATTTTATAGGCACCTGATAAGGTCAGTTATGAGGATGTTTCTGAAAAAAGTAAGGAAAACATCATTTTAAAAAATAAAAATTAGGCAGTACCTTAACAGATTTTACCATTAGCACTTTGTCGTAGATTGATTCAGCTGATAGTTTAAGAAGCTCAAAGGCTGGCTTTTGCTGTTCAGGCATGCTAATGTGTGACCCGTCGTACTAAAGTTAATGGAACTATTTTAGAAGTTAGCGGCAAATGGATAGATAACTGAGGAGAGTGGATTTTGTTGGACAAGAAAAAAAAAAGAGGAGAAGGAAAAAGAGAAAATAAATTGAGTTAAAATGGAAAGTTATACATACATCCTTTTTTTGTTCAGTTACAAGGCTGGAATATGACAAATATTTTACAAGGGGTCTGGTAGAGTCAGTAGCTTAAGAATACAAGGGTGGATTTTCCATTACAAATCTTTCTCACAACCAGAAATGTGAGTTGTTCATAGAATTCTGATTTGGTTTAATTTTTGACACAGGATGCAGAAGTAGATGGAGAAGATGCTACCAAGCTGGAAGAAGAGGATGGTGAAGTAAAATATCCCCCAATAGTGATCAAAAGCACATTTCCTGAAGAAATGCAAAGATTTATGCCCCCAGGGGATAACATCCACACTGTCATTTTGGATTTCACTCAAGTCAATTTTATTGATTCTGTGGGAGTGAAAACTCTGGCAGGGGTAAGCATCCTCTTGAACGAGTCATTTAACACCTCTATGTCCAAGGTCATACTATCAGCAAAATCAGGGAGGTGGACTAGGCTTTCTTCTTAACTTTTAAAATTCTCTTCTGTTGCCGTTTATCACCTTTTGATTATGGAAAATTTCAAAAATATATAGAAGTAAAGATTTTAGTATATTGAACCGCCATGAACTATCACTCAGCTTCAACGATTATCAACTTATGGTCAATCTGGTTTCCTTTATAGCTGACATCCACTTTCTCTTCTTTTATTTTGAAACACGTCCCAGTAATAACATCATCTGTAAATATTTTAATATCTATTGCTACAAGAAGATTCGTTTTAGAAAACATTGCTGTAATATGCTGGGCTACTCGGGAGGCTGAAGCAGGAGGATTGCTGAGCTCAGGAGTTCAAGACCAGCATGAGTAAAATAGTGGGATGCTGTCTCTTAAAAAAAATTGTTTATAATTTTAAAATTATAATATTTTTAAGTTAATATAATAGTTTTATTATACTTAAGTAAAATTTAACAGTATTTTTGCCACCCCTTATTATCACTGCCCACATAAAAAGCAAAAGAAATACAAAATTATTTTTAATTGATTAGCTCAAAATACATCATTATTGAAGCACAGTAGCTCAAGTGAATGAATTAGAGTGTCTTCTATCACTGAAAAACAATGGTAAAAAGAGACTTTCATCTGGCACAGAGTAAAGAGAAACTAAACTTTATTTCAACATTATTACAGATTGTAAAAGAATATGGAGACGTTGGTATATATGTATACTTAGCAGGATGCAGTGGTGAGTATACCTCTAAGATGGGGTGAAGCTTAAAATTTCAGTTTTGTTTCTCTTATTTAAACAATTGCACTTGGGGGCCGGGTGCGGTGGCTCAAGCCTGTAATCCCAGCACTTTGGGAGGCCGAGACGGGCGGATCACGAGGTCAGCAGATCGAGACCATCCTGGCTAACACGGTGAAACCCCGTCTCTACTAAAAAATACAAAAAAATAGCCGGGCGAGGTGGCGGCGCCTGTAGTCCCAGCTACTCAGGAGGCTGAGGCAGGAGAATGGCGTAAACCCGGGAGGCAAAGCTTACAGTGAGCTGAGATCCGGCCACTGCGCTCCAGCCTGGGTGGCAGAGCGAGACTCCGTCTCAAAAAAAAAAAAAAAAAAAAAACAATTGCACTTGGAAATGTCCTGAATTATAATTATTTTACAAAAATGAAAATTATTCCTCTGAAAAATCACTCTAAAGCCAGCTTTGAAATTAGCCACATGGAGGCATTCATATTACAAGTTACTTGTGACAACCTCCTGAACTGGAGTTGGGTGAAAGGAGCCAAGAAGCCATCGTTTATTATAGTATTAATGGCTGCTATAAATATAGTAATTATAATATATACATTACTACAGTAATAATTATCTAATGGCTGCCATAAACAGTTACATATAATCATTCAAGTTGCTTGTTTGTCCAATGGTTTGGGAATACTTTGCCTGCTATTTTTGTTTTATATTATATTTTGGTTAAAACAGTGCTTGAGGCCAGGTGTGGTGGCTCACACCTGTAATACCAGCACTTTGGGAGGCCAAGGCAGGTAGATTGCCTGAGCCTAGGAGTTCAAGACCAGCCTAGGCAACATGGCGAAACCCCATCTACTAAAAATACAAAAATTAGCCAGACATGGTGGTGCATGCCTGTAATCCCAGCTACTCGGGAGGCTGATGTGGGAGGGTGTCTCGAGTCTGGGAGGCAGAAGTTGCAGTGAGCCAACATCACGCCACTACACTCCAGCCTGGGCAAAGGAATGAGAACTTGTTTCCAAAAAAACAAAAGAAAAAGAATTTTTAAAAAAGGAGCCAGGCATGGTGGCTCACACCTGTAATCCCTGCACTTTGGGAGGCTGAGGCTGGTGGATCACCTGAGGTCAGAAGATCGAGACCATCCTGGCTAATACAGTGAAACTCCGTCTCTACTAAATATACAAAATATTAGCCAAGCTTGGTGGCACATGCCTTTAGTCCCAGCTACTTGGAAGACTGAGGCAGGAGAATCACTTGAACCTGGGAGGCGGAGGTTGCAGTGAGCCGAGATCACGTCACTGCCCTCCAACCTGGGTGACGAGTAAGACGCTGTCTCATAAAAAGGAAAAAAAAAAAGTAAAACAGTGCCTGAGGCTGGGTGTGCTGGTCATGCCTATAATCCCAACACTTTGGGGGGCCAAGGTAGGAGGATCACTTGAGCCTAGGAGTTCAAGACCAGCCTGAGCAACATAGTGAGAGCCCATCTTTATTTAAAAGAAAAAAAAAGTAATAATAGAAAAAGTGCTTGAAAATGAAATCTGCATAAAGGTGCTAGTTATCGCCTGTAAGATTACTAAAAATCAAAAATAAATGACAACATGCTCCATAGGCCTATGGTGGGAAAACAGGCTTTCTCAGACTTTACTGATGGTAGCACAAAATGCAACAGCCCCTGTGGAGGGCAGACTGACACTAGCTTTCAAAATTATAAGTGCATTTACCTTTCGACACGGAAAATCCAGCAATATGCTGCATATGTTCAAAGTGACACATGTATGTTGTTGATCATCACAGCGTTGTTATAAAACAAAAGAAAAGGCCAGGCGCAGTGGCTCAAGCCTGTAATCCCAGCACTTTGGGAGGCCGAGACGGGCGGATCACAAGGTCAGGAGATCGAGACCATCCTGGCTAATACGGTGAAATCCCGTCTCTACTAAATAATACAAAAAACTAGCTGGGCGACGAGGCGGGCGCCTGTAGTCCCAGCTACTTGGGAGGCGGAGGCAGGAGAATGGCGTGAACCTGGGAGGCGGAGCTTGCAGTGAGCTGAGAAGATCCCGCCACTGCACTCCAGCCTGGGCGACAGAGCCAGACTCCGTCTCAAAAAAAAAAAAAAACAAAAAAACAGAAGAAAAAACTCACGTACCAAACAAAAAGGACTAGTTAAATAAACTGGGTACATCTATACAACAGATAGGATGTAGTGGTAAAAAATTAACAAAAAGGGTTCAGAATTATATATATATGTTATAATTATAACATTAATATATATATTTCCCACTTTTTTTTTTTTTTTTTTGAGACGGAGTCTTGCTCTGTCACCCAGGCTGGAGTGCTGTGGCCGGATCTCAGCTCACTGCAAGCTCCGCCTCCCGGGTTCACGCCATTCTCCTGCCTCAGCCTCCTGAGTAGCTGGGACTACAGGCGCCCGCCACCTCGCCCGGCTAGTTTTTTGTAGTTTTTAGTAGAGACGGGGTTTCACCGTGTTAGCCAGGATGGTCTCGATCTGCTGACCTCATGATCCGCCCGTCTCGGCCTCCCAAAGTGCTGGGATTACAGGCTTGAGCCACCACGCCCGGCCGATTTCCCACTTTTCTTATCCCCAAAACAGCTTTATATATATATATGTATGTGTATATATATGTGTGTGTATGTATGTGTATATTTATATATGTTTATATGTGTGTGTGTATATATATATTTCCCATTTTTCTTATCCCCAAATATATAAAATATGCTGTTTTGGGGATAAGAAAAGTGAGAAATAACAATACGCATGTATTTATATTTACATAGAGAAATCCTGGAAGAACACACAAGAAAGTAGTTTCCTGGGATTGCGGATATGATGGGTGGAGACAGGAATTGGAGTGAAACTTTTCCTATAGCATTTTAATATTTAAACTATATGTGCTTGAACCCAGGAGGTGGAGGTTGCAGTGAGCTGAGATTATACCACTGCACTACAGCCTGGGTGACAGAGTGAGACTCTGTCTCAAAAAAAAAAGCACTATATGGAAGTGTTACCTTTTTTTAGTTGTTGAAGACTGATACCCAGAGTATGGACTAATTTTCTTTTCTTCTTTTAATAGCACAAGTTGTGAATGACCTCACTCGGAATCGATTTTTTGAAAATCCTGCCCTATGGGAGCTGCTGTTCCACAGCATTCATGATGCGGTTTTAGGCAGCCAACGTAGAGAGGCACTTGCTGAACAGGAAGCCTGGCTCCCCCTCCCCAGGAGGACTTGGAGCCCAATGCCACTCCTGCCACTCCTGAGGCATAGATGAGGACCTCACCCTAGGATGGGGTTATAAGCCTCTCGTGAAGTTCATAATTTACACGTTTTAGATACTAGACACTAGATTTTTTTTTTTCCTGAGGGTAAATACTAGTAGTCGAGGCTTGATTTGGAGGGTGAATGACGCCTAGCAAGATGTATCGTACTTGTGTTTTTTTGATTGAATATTTCAAAGATAAACTGGCCTGTTGCCTGCATTTATTATGGAGAGGCATTTCTGCTACATTTTAGTATTATCTTTGTAAGCTAAGCACTGAAAAATTTATTTCAGTTAAGTACTTTTAACCTATGAATAGGATATGCTGTCGCCAGATAAGTAGTGGTTCTTTGTTTTTCTACTTGTTGGTCTATAGACTGTCTATAATTAGTTATCTAACAGAAGAAAGAAACTGCAATTTTCTAGAAGTTCTTGTTTTAAAATAACCTTTTATTTATTATAGAAGCAACATAAATGCATTGAGGACATTTTTGAAAAAATAGACAAAAATAAGAAGATAAAACATTATATTTCGACCAGAGATTACCACTGTTAACATCTTAATGTCCTTCCAGATCTTTTTCCATGCATATACATTTACATTTTTAACCAAAGTAAGACCACATCTATAGTGTTTTATAACCGATTTTTCTTTAATCAATAATCTCCACTTTCTCATTCCAGCACATTTTTTTGCCTTAGACCATATTTAAATTTCCCCAGTTGTCCCCAAATTTGCAGTTGGTTTGTGCAAACTGATATTCATTCTATGACCTTACATTGCAACTGGTCATGTCCTTTAAAGTCCCTTACATCTATTTTAATCTAGCACAGTTCCTTTTTTATGACATTAACTTGTTAAAGAGACTGGGGCAGCTGTCCTGTAGAATCCTGTCTTGTGAATTTGCCTAGTTGCTTTTTCATGGTGTTGTTTAACTTATTTTTATATTGCCTTTACTACCTGCAATCTGAAAGTTATATCTAAAGCCTTTATAGATTCAAATTAAAGCATTTTGTGCTAGATTATATCGTAGATAAGATACATGCTTCATATCGCATCACTTCAGAAAACACGTAATATCTAATTGATCTACCATTAACTAATCTAGTGATCTAAGCTAGATGAGTGGATCGGCATGAGTCTGATCCTCCGGTTAGATTTTCCCCTTTGTGACTACAGACTTATCTGTGTGGTGTTCCTTTGGCATTGAATGAATGTCCAGTCCCCCATTGGCCATTTACCAGGAGTTTTAACATTGGGTGGTAATTCTTTGCTAAATCATTAACTTTGTTAAGGTTTGTGAGTAGGTTGTCTAGTTCTTTCATTTCTTCTGCCTTTATTAGTTGATTGTTCTATGTGAACTATAGCTTTCCCTTCTCCACTTGAGCTATTGGTCATCCTTACCCACCTACAGTTCTACTAGCAGGGCAGGTTGAATGCTTTATTATTTTCATTTAATTATGAACTGCAAAGTAAATAACTGGTTTATTAGATGGTGACAAAGTAATGGGTTTTTTTTAGATTTCCCTTTTCTGGTGTGATGGTGGTCTTGTGAATTTTGAAAGTTTTAATGGGTTTCAATCCATTATGTTCTTTTTGATGCTCAAAGTGTCACGACTGTGGCCAGTATAAGTCCTTAAAAGCTTTGTTATTGTTGCTAATCACGAAGTAGCATTAAAGACCATGTTTTTAAGAAAACTAACCCCTAGGTGTAACTTAAATCTTCCTTAGAAGTTCGTAACAGCTATCAGTTCATTATACATCAAACTCAATGTTCAGGCTAGGAGTAAGCATAATGCTCATCATACTCATTCCACAGAAACATGGAATGTCAAAGGTTGGAGGAGGATACCTTTAAACCAATTTGTCACTTTCAGTTGTTTGTAACTATCAGCTCACTATAAATCGAAGCATAGGTATTAGCCAACCTGTCTAAAGCCTCCTCTGCTAAGAGTTCCTGCTGATAGTGAGTTTGTTTTTTCTTTAATATGTTGTCTTATTGACATCTTGTTATAGTTTTCATGAATAAGATACTGCCAGGAGAAAGTAGTCAGATCCCAGTGGAATTCTTAGCATGGCCTGCTTGCAACCAAACCCTGTGTATGTGTTCATGTTAACTCGTATCAGGTTTCTCACTGTCTTTACTAATTAAATTCAAAATAAACTCCTCCTTTTAATCAAAACTTTAGCTAATTCTAGAGTGGAATTTAGATTTGCTTAGTTATTTCCTTTGCAATCATCACATGAGATCAGATACATCTGCATTCTGATACAGACTGCCTTCTGAAAGAGCATGTAGTTGTAGAACTTCAGCTTACACTAGAAATTTTTGTAAAAGAGTCCATATCATTTCAGCCATTTAAGTAGAATTTAAGGATTTTAAACTATGTTAAAATACTTTGGCCGGGCGCAGTGGCTCACGCCTGTAATCCCAATACTTCGGGAGGTCGAGGCGGGCAGATCACGAGGTCAGGAGTTTGAGACCAGCCTGGCCATCATGGTGAAACACTGTCTCTATTAAAAAATACAAAAGTGAGCTGGGCATGGTGGTGCACACCCGTAGTCCCAGCTACTTGGGAGGCTGAGGCAGGAGAATGGCTTGAACCCAGGAGGCAGAGGTTGCAGTGAGCTGAGATCACACCACTGTACTCCAGCCTGGGTGTCAGAGCCAGACTCCGTCTCCAAAAAAAAAAAAAAAAATTCATTGCACATTCTTTAGCACCAGCCTTCCACTTAGCAGATACCGTGCTTGATAGATTGAAAGTAGTGCACAGGCTGGGCGCAGTGGCTCACACCTGTAATCCAGCACTTTGGGAAGCCGAGGCGGGCGGATCATGAGGTCAGGAGATCGAGACCATCCTGACTAACACGGTGAAACCCCGTCTCTACTAAAAATACAAAAAAATTAGCCGGGCGTGGTGGCGGGTGCCTGTAGTCCCAGCTACTCAGGAGACTAAGGCGGGAGAATGGCATGAACCCAGGAGGCGGAGCTTGCAGTGAGCAGAGATCGTGCCACTGCACTCTAGCCTGGGCAACAAGAGCGAGACTCCGTCTCAAAAAAAAAAAAAAAAGTAGTGTACAAAAAAAGGTATGTGTCTGTTACACATTTGTATTTAGCTTTACTGTTAAACTTTTAAACTGTTTTGAATAGAATTGTTATGTATATTAAAAGCACCAAGTCTTAAGGAGGGAAATATATTTTTGTTTTATCATTTTGCCTAGCATCTGAGAACGAGTGCATTTCAAAATACATTTCATCCGTATGTAAATATGTCAGAATGTTTTACTTAGAATTATTTCATACAGTGAAAATTTCCTGACCTTTTTTTTCTTACAGGCTTGTCTCTGCCTTTCAAGCAAATAATATATAAGCCCACCTGTTCTTTCTGGGCCTTAATAGCTGCTACTGCATCTTCTATGTTTTTCCACCCTGATTCAAATTCAGATTCATATGGTCCTATCAAAATGGGTATAATCTACATCATCTAAGGACTAGCCTTATTTTATGGCAATATATGGGAAAGCACTGTTTTGAAGAAGGTCCCATAAAGAAAAGTCCTTTGACCTTCTCAAATCCTGTGCGGTATGACAGTGGTTGATCTCTGTCTCATGAATCAATGGAATATGTTTGAAAACGTTTGTGAAACAGGGCCCAGGAAATTCCAATCTATGTCTTAGACAGTGACTCTGTATAAGTATATGGCAGCTGATAATGGGATCCCAATTGCCAGTCTCATCTCCAGTGGAACCTGAGAAACTGTTAAGGGTATGGATCCTCTTCAAGCCCTGGAATAGCTCATCTTGTAGTTCGCAGGCAACATCTAAAACATCCACTCCATGTGGTTTGATCCTGTGTCCTTACCTGTTTAGCAGAGAAAGACAGTACCAGCTTCTGAGTGTACACTTTTTGAGAAAATGAGCCTGCTCTCTTGTGTGGATGAAGAAAAGAGGGTAGCAAACCCAGTGAATCTGTCCTGGAGTGGGTGGGTGTGTTTTTTTGTGTGTTGGGGGGTGGGGGTGTGCCCTTGTGTGGGGATGAGGGAGGGAAGAGTATGTGGTGGGGAAGGCTCTATTATGTCTGCCCCTTTAAAGATAGTAAATCAATTTAAATGCTAAAATCAAACAGAACTTCCTCGGTGTGAGCCTGCATGCTTTACTGAGTGCAAAAAATGCTATTGGTCCTTTTTAGTGCACCTCACCCTTCAGGAGTGCCTTTAGGATTCAGGATGTTTGGATTCTTACTGTTCTGAATGCTCATAAAAGTTTGAGAACTGTGAAAGTATTATGGAATTCTTCAAACCAAAATGCAGGTAATGGTTTTGAAGCCCCTCCAATCCCAACAACACAATGGCAAAAGCTAGCACTACACCAGGTAACATGCCTGCTTAGTGACTTGAATTTTATCAAGTTTGAGCATCTTAAAACTCCACCTGGCCTTTGAGAAAGGTGTACCAGGCTTTTCATTGTACTGGTATATTGCGTTTCACTTTACCTAACAGATAAACCTCAGAAGCATCATGAAAATTGAGTTTTTTAATAAACTAATCACATTTTAATGTTAAGTTTTTAAATGGGATTCTACAATATATATTTCTAAAGTCATAAATCCTTTGTATTCTAACTTAGCACCCTGACACATATATATATGTGTGTGTGCATCTACACACGTATATAGACACATCTATTTTAGGTGGAAGAAGCCATTGGTAAAAGTCTGTTTCATCTTTTTAAGTAGGGTACAAACATGCTGACCTAGACAATGTTGATGCTACCTGCATAAATATGCCTTGACAGAAAAACACCCAAATTTTTCAAATAGTTGATTTTATATTTGATGTGTAGCCAATTAGATTTTCCTTATGGACCTAAATTAATTATCACGATAGTCGCTCTGTATCGTTAGAACAGAGTGTGCTCAACACTATCTAATTAATTTGAGTTGTCTTGAATTGGTATACATGAGCATGTGGCCATGACAAAGTGGAAAGACTTGAGAGTGTGTTCTAAATGCATACATTTATTTAATCAAAACATTCAAAAACATACATCTTCAGTCATTTTCTTGAGTATATTTTATTGTAAGCATAACCTGAAAATAGTTTGCTCTATTTAATTCCTCAAGAAAGACTACAGCAGGGTTTAAAAAGATGAATTTTTCTGATCAAGTTCATAAAAATAAAAAATCAAGAATGTTGGTTGGATTTTATAAAGGGCTTTAATTTCTTGAAAACTTTCATAATTTTCCATATTTCAGTGCAACACAGCATTTTCTATGTTGTCAACTTTTTCTATTGTAAATTTAAAATGTGTCCAACTTTATTTTGCAACTTATTTATGAATATTGAACTTCAATAAAAATATTCATTATTGTGCTTTAGTCTTGGCATTGGGGGAAGGGGTAATTGTGGTAGAAGATAGGATTTGGTGGTGGTTACACAGGAGATAATTTTAAAAAGATCTGTTGAGGATTCTAATATAACCTTTATTTTTAAAATACCTCACTGTAGACCAGAAGCCTAACAGACATTTTACCAAAATTTCAAACTAATTTGTAAAATGAAAGTAATCACTTTTCTGTATGAAGCCAATTCTGGGTTTTCTAAATTAGATCATATGTACACACATTTTTTTTTTTTTTTGTCTTTTTTACTACTCTTTCACCTCTGGCTGAACATTTTTCTTTCTGCTTTATTGTATTACTTTACTGCTCATTAAAATCACTAATTCTTCCTGATTAATTTGAAATCAAATTGCAATGCAAAACATATACATCCAATGTTTCTCCTACTTTAAAAAAGATTTGGCCAAAGCTTTTATTATTCAACATGGTGGTGGGAAACTATCATAATGCATGTGGTCATAAGCCTAAGTGAGCTACTTTGATGTGGGACAGAAGAGGATAATAGGAGCATAGGTAATGGAGCCGACAAACTTGGACCAGAAACCCAGCTTTGCCACTACAAGTAAGTAAGAAAGTTTATGAATCCATTAGATGAAGATCCATTTGATAATCTTCCTCAATGGACAGATGGGAGGATACAAGGAGAATTTCTATGTAGAGCACCCAGCCAGCATATGCCTAGGATATAAGCCATCTAAGCAAGCACTTTGTTTGCTGTGAAACCCTTAAATGGGAGTAGGTCAAAAAAACAGTCAAAATACATTCTAACAAACAAGATTTTCTGTCTAATAACATTAGAGATCACCTTTTATTAAAAGAAGAGATATGGAAACATACAATTTTGAAGCCATTTATTTGTTTATGAAGTGGTTATTAACAAGTTTATGTAAGGTTAGGATTCCAATCTAAAGTTTTCACCTGAAAGCCTTCAGGGTTCAGTTGTATGTCATGTAACGAGGAGTAGCACTGAATTTGGCATAAGACTTAATGACCTTATTTACAGCTTCCAAGAAATCCTTCTCGGTAGCGATTTTTCGCCGTGCTCTGATGGCAAACATACCAGCTTCTGTGCAGACGCTTCTAATCTCAGCACCTTTCAAACAAAAAGAAAATAAACAGGCTTAATTAAAGCAGCCTGAGCAGACAGACCAGCAAATATAAGCAAGAACTTTCTACTTACCAGTGCTATTTGGACACAGTCGTGCTAACAATTCAAATCTGATATCTCTTTCAACACTCATCGAACGAGCGTGAATCTTAAATATGTGGGTCCGACCCTAAAAAATGAGAGAATTGACAAATATGAAAATGCAAAAAACATCACAGGAAGAAAAAACTTCAAAAATCCCTTTCCTAAAATGAAATGATTTTCTTACCTCTAGATCGGGCAGGCTAAATTCAATTTTTCTATCCAATCTCCCTGGCCTCATCAATGCTGGATCCAAAGTATCAGGTCTGTTAGTGGCCATCAGCACTTTAATATTGCCTCGAGGATCAAAACCATCAAGCTGATTGATCAGTTCCAACATTGTTCTCTGCACTTCATTGTCACCTCCAGCACCATCATCAAACCGAGCCCCTGAGAAGACGAAAGATAAGCTCTTCAAGTCCACTCAGAGTAGCACTATGCATGACTTGAAAGTACCATAAATCTCAGCTCAAATCATGCCCTCCGGAATAAGTGCACATCCCACTTTGAAGCAAATCCTGTAAGAACAGCCTGCTTTATACAAAACTAATCAGAAAGTGAACCTTTGCTTTCAAAAGTATTCATCACAGATTTACTTAACATTTTTTAAACTGCATATGGGGCAATTTTATATTTTCAAAGTCTACCACATTTATTACTTAATTTGAACCTCTCAAAACCTCATGAAGTACACAAGGCAAGAATTATTCCCTTTAGAAGATAAGAAAACTGAGGCTAAGAGATTAGTCAAAATAACTTGTCCTCAGGAGTTCGAGACCAGCCTGGCCAACATGGTGAAACTACATCTCTACTAAAAATACAAAAATTAGCCAGGCATGGTGGCAGGTATCTGTAATCCCAGCTACTCGGGAGGCTGAGACATGAGAATGGCTTGAACGAGGAGGTAGAGGTTGCCGTGAACCAAGGTTGCGCCACTGAACTCCAACGAGTGAGACTGTGTCTTTTAAAAAAAAAAAAAAAAAAAGTCTACATTTCATGGCTAATACTGTATTTCCTGTGCACTAAGAAAAACCACCACCAATTAAATTATGCCCCAGTGCTTTCTTATGACATTAGATGATACTTCTCAATTTAGGAGTTGTTTAAAGTGTGGAAACAGGTATTGTATGAATGAAATCAGATATAGGTTGAGCATCCCATATTTGCAAATATACAAAATCCAGAGTGCTTCAAAATTTGAAACTCTTGAGCCCCAACATGATATTCAAAGGCAATACTCATTGGAGCATTTTAGATTTCAGGTTTTCATATTTGGGATACTCAATCAGTATAATGCAAGTACTCCAAAAGCCAAAATACCTAAATTCCAAAACACTTCTATTCTCAAACATTTCAGCTAAGGGATATTCAACCCATTGCACAAAAATAAAGGCTCTGAAAAATGGCAATGGTATATAATGTTTCTTCTTGCCTTTATAGTTTAGCACTACTACTTATTAGATCTGTGGCGCCAATGTTTCAGAGCTCATAGAAGAGTTATTGTTAAAATTCTGTATAAGAATTAACATATCACTTTAGAGTTTTCATGAAACCGAATCCTAAAGCAGTTCTCTTAACGTATCATTCTCACCTCCAATAGCATCAATTTCATCAAAGAAGATAAGGCAGGCTTTTTTTGTTCTGGCCATTTCAAAGAGTTCACGAACCATTCGAGCCCCCTAACAAGAAAAATGATTTATTAATTCAAAATTGATTTTAAAATATTTTAAAGTAAATAAAAAGTTACACATCAAACTTTTCAATATGTATTTTTAACAGTATTCTCATTCATTATTACCTAAACTTTTTTTATTTTTTTGTTTTTTTTGAGATAGAGTCTTCTCTGTCGCCCAGGCTGGAGTGCAGTGGTGCGATCTCAGCTCACTGCATCCTCTGCCTGGGTTCAAGCGATTCTCCTACCTCAGCCTCCCGGGTAGCTGGAATTACAGGCATGTGCTACCAAGCCCAGATAATTTTTGTATTTTTAGTAGAAACAGGGTTTCAGCATCTTGGCCAGGCTGGTCTTGAACTCCTGACCTCATGATCTACCCGTCTCAGCCTCCCAAAGTGCTGAGATTACAAGCATAAGCCACCACGCCCAGCTGTTTTTATTTTATTTTATTGTTTATTTTTTGAGGCAGAGTTTCGCTCTTGTTGCCCAGGCTGATGTGCAATGGCACAATCTTGGCTCACTGCAACCTTCGCCTTCTGGGTTCAAGCGATTCTCGTGCCTCAGCCTCCTGAGAAGCTGGGATTACAGGCATGCGCCACCACACCCAGCTTTTTCTATTTTTAGTGGAGAGGGGGTTTCTCCATGTTGGTCAGGCTGGTTTTGAAATCCTGACCTGAGGTGATCTGCCCACCTCTGCCTCCCAAAGTGCTGGGATTACAGGCATAAGCCACTGCGCCCAGCCTACCTAAACTTTTTTTTAAAAGACTGAAGTTTGCTCCCCAGCCCACCAAATTAATCACGCTAGCCTTAAAATATTAAGTCATTTGCATGATTCTGTATCGATTACATAGCAATAGGTTTCGGATCTGACGAGGTCAAATTAATAGTTAAATAAAGGAACCATTCTAATCAGTAAAACTTGAGTAAATAAAGCATCTGATCTATCACTTGGAATTCCTGATCATTGAATTTGACTTTAAGTTTTAATTAGGGAATAAAAGGATACCTCAACTCATGCAGCTCCATATCTAATTCTTATTGTAAATATACAAATCATCAACAGGTTTCAGATACAATACGTATAGCCCTGACTTATTCTCTAAATATATATATGTATATGGATGTCTACAAACATACAGACAACCTATGCTCTCACTTTCTCATTAGGACTGAAAACACTGCCCCTGAAGTAAAAGTATACTTTTGAATTCACTTACCAGGCATTTCCATAGAAAAGCCACATCTGTAGAAAATGTCATCCTTCTGAGAAGGGGGCATACTGGTTAAAATTTGAAGTGGTTGCCTATTTCCAAATGATCACAAAGGCAGCTTCTAAACTACTAATTACAATCAAGAAGTTTCAGGTCTCAGGCTGGGTGTGGTGGCTCATGCCTATACTCCCAACACTCTGGGAGGCCAATGCAGATGGATCGCTTGAGCCCTGGGCCGCATGGCAAAACCCCACTCTACAAAAAATAGAAAAATTGGCTGGGCGTGGTGTCATGTAGCCATGGTCTCAGCTACCTGAGAGGCTGAGATGGGAGGATCACCTAAGCCCAGAGAGGTAGAGGCTGCAGTGAGCTGAGATCACAACACTGCACTCCAGCCTGAGCAACACAATGAGACTGTCTCAAAAAAAGAAAACAGAAATTTCAGGTCTGGATCCCTCAATGCAGAAGTGCCATTTTTAATTTCATTCATACTGTAAAATCTTTCACAGGGCTATATATTCTTTGACTATGATAAATTTACTTTACCTCACCAACGTATTTCTGTACAAGCTCAGATCCAATAACTCGAATGAAGCACGCATCAGTCCGATTAGCAACTGCCCGCGCACAGAGTGTCTTGCCTGTACCGGGTGGACCAAAGAGCAACACGCCCTTGGGAGGCTCAATGCCAAGGTTTACAAACCTCTCTGGCTGTGAAAGAGACACAATTTTCACATTTCCCACTTCTGTATAACAAAAATCAGACTACTTCTACATCAACAAAGTGCTTTTATGTTTAGTGTTTTATCCTGAAAACCATACTTTAATATTTAAATCAAAATTATTAAGTCCACAATCTACATACTTGGACTAAGTAAGAAATTTTACTTATTCTAAGACGTAAGTTCTAAACTGGACTCATATCAATACATAAGACTGAATGGCTTTTAAAAAGCACTTCTATTATCCAATCTTAAAATATTTTCCTAATTTTAAAAAATTGTGTTTAAGGAACACAATTATCTGGTATTCAATATCCTAGTTTTCCATTATCCTCCCAAGTTTAACCTGCTTCAACTTAAGCCCCTTTCTTCTCGATGTCTTTTGAAGAACCAGTTTCTTCTAGAATAGCCTGTAACATATTTAACATATTGCTAAAGGTTACACTGAGCCTCCTCTGTCACTGTAAACAGCAGATCTTTCTTTTTTTTTTTTTTTTTTTTTTTTGAGACGGAGTCTCGCTCTGTCACCCAGGCTGGAGTGCAGTGGCCGGATCTCAGCTCACTGCAAGCTCCGCCTCCCGGGTTTACGCCATTCTCCTGCCTCAGCCTCCCGAGTAGCTGGGACTACAGGCGCCCACCACCTCGCCCGGCTAGTTTTTTGTATTTTTTAGTAGACATGGGGTTTCACCGTGTTAGCCAGGATGGTCTTGATCTCCTGACCTCGTGATCCGCCCGTCTCGGCCTCCCAAAGTGCTGGGATTACAGGCTTGAGCCACCGCGCCCGGCCAGATCTTTCTTTTTTAAATATACTTGACCATTCAATCCTTTTTGCTTGCTCTCCCCTAGAACTTACCAACTCTCCACACCTCCTCTCTCCACCCTCTCAAAAAAATTCTCATTAGGGAAAATATAAAAGCCATCTAATATACAAGCAATTTTAGTGCTCAATACACAAAAATTTATACAAAGAAATTTAAATACAACACTCAGCTACTTACATGAAGTAATGGGGTTTCAACTACTTCTCGCAATTTCTCAATCTGTTCTTTACAGCCACCAACATCACTGTATGTGACATCAGGTTTCTCTTCCACCTAAGAGAGGGACAGAAATGTACAATATACAGTCACAGGCCTTTTGGATACTGTCCAAATTCAGTAGAATAGACCTAATACCTTAAAAGAAAAATCAAACTCACAAGTGAGAATCTTAATAAAAATTGAATACATTGCCCAGTGCCCTGGTACTACTTGCTGTATTACTTATTATGATACTAATGAATGAAAGACAAACTAGTAAAATAAAGACAGGTGAGACTCTGTCTCAAAAAAAAAAAACAAAAATACTGCCAGGCTCAGTGGCTCACGCCTGGAATCCCAACACTTTGGGAGGCTGAGGCAGGCTGAACACTTGAGGTCATGAGTTCGAAACCAGTCTGGCCAACGTGGTGAAACACCATCTCTACTAAAAAGACAAAAATTAGCCAGGCATGGTGGTGGGCGCCTGTAATCCCAGCTACTCGGGAGGCTGAGGCAGGAGAATCGCTTCAACCCGGGAGGCAGAGGGTGCAGTGGGCCAAGATCGCACGACTGTACTCCAGCCTAGATGACAAGAGTGAAACTCCGTCTCAAAAAACAACAACAACCAAAAAAAGACATAGCCTTCCTTTTCCCTCCCATAGTTCCTTACCTGCATCATGGTAACTGTTGGGTCAATCTTAGGAGGCAATGGAATGTGAATTTGATATTTATTTCTGTCCACACTAAGGAAGTAAAAAAGACAGTCACTAATACATTCTTTAAGCTTTCAAAGTGCTTTTATGTTTAGTCTTTTATCCCCAAAACCATACTTTAAGAAAACAAGAGAGAGACAGAATCCCTAAGGTTATATAAAGAGAAATAAAGAGAGCATGAAACCTGAGGATACTAAATTATATGTCTAATGTGGCAAACAAGAATTACAGAGAAATACAAAAATAGCCTGTGGAGTGCGCACATAGGTAGAGTTAAAAGTAAGGTAAAGAATGCTTTGGCTTAGCCAGGCGTGGTGGGATGCACCTGTAGTCCCAGCTACTGGGTAGGCTGAGGCTGAAGCATCACTTGAGCCCAGGAGGTCAAGGCTAAAAAAGAACACTTTGTCCTAACAGCAACCAAACCCTTGAGGAGGGAGGGGAGACTTTTTTTTTTAATTTACTGAGTGAATTGTTACGTATTCTATAGACATTAACACACTTGGCATCATAACTATCCTAAAGCAAGTAGTCCCCCAACCTATACCATGTTACCGTAAATAGACTGATAACCTCAACTCTGAAATTTGAAGCCATTCATAATAAACAACAGTGGGAGTAGGGGAGTCAGGGAAGCTGATGGGATGTTAGAAAGCAGATGCAGAAGAAAGAATTTTCAACTATAGTACATTACTAGATCATCCCTTGGTATTCCAGGGAACGCAGTTCATTTATTCACTACAAAGCCAAGGATGTGAATGTGAGGCAGCATCCTTAGTGAAAGAAAAGTATTTATTGTAAATAGAAATCTTACCCCACTCTCATCCCTTCTTCAATGTCAGTAGGTGCCACTTGATCACTAAGGTCCACCACAAACTTGGCAAACTGCTTTACGTTGATAATGTATTTTGGGTCCTCCGAATCAGCATTGATTATCTTTGTACACCTAACACAGCAAAAAGCTTGATTAGAATAAGGAACCTAAGCCACTAGTAATGAATTCAACCAACTAGATTCTATCCTGAGTGTGCAATATATAGGTATAAACTAGAACTACAGAAACTGGGACATTGTTAAAGATCCTTTTCTATACTCAACTCCAAAGGTCCATTCGACTTTAGCCAAGCCATAAATTTTCAAATACATTCTCCTGGAAAATTAAACCCAAATATCTCATCATTAAGAAGTTATCTGGTTTCTTGATTTCCATAATTTATATTCCTTTATTATTAGTGATGCTCCTGTATATCTTAAGTTGCTCTCGTTTTTATTTTCCCTACAAAAAGATGGTCTTGTCTTACACCAAATTCAGTAATGAATGGGTTTTCATTCTTTTCCTGAGTTTATACTTTAAATCCGTTTTTCTTTTTATTTTCTTTCCCTCTCTCTTTTTTTTTTTGAGAAGGAGTTTCACTCCAGTTGCCCAGGCTGGAGCGCAATGGCACGATCTTGGCTCACTGCAACCTCCGCCTCCTGGATTCAAGCAATTCTCCTGCCTCAGCCTCCTGAGTAGCTGGGATTACAGGCAACTGCCACCATGCCTGGCTAATTTTTTTTTTAATTTTTAGTACAGACGGGGTTTCACCATGTTAGCCAGGATGGTCTTGATCTCCTGACCTCGTGATCCGCCCGCCTCGGCCTCCCAAAGTGCTTTTTTGAGACAGAGTTTCACTCTTGTTGCCCAGGCTGGAGCGCGATGGCATGATCTTGGCTCACTGCAACCTGTGCCTCCTTAGTTCAAGCAATTCTCCTGCCTCAGCCTCCCAAGTAGCTGGGATTACAGGCATGCGCCACCATGCCTGGCTAATTTTGTAATTTTTCTTTTTAGTAGAGATGGGGTTCCTCTCAAACTCCCAAGGTCAGGCTGGTCTCAAACTCCCAACCTCAGGTGATCTGCCCGCCTCAGCCTCCCAAAGTGCTGGGATTACAGGCGTGAGCCACTGTACCCAGCCTTTAAATCCATTTTTATTGTTTTTGCTACATTTTTTCTTTTTTTAACTGAAGCAGTAGAAGCTATTTTTTTTTTTTGAGACAGAGTCTTGCTCTGTAGCCTAGGCTGGAGTGCAGTGGCATGATCTCGGCTCACTGCACCCTCAGCCTCCCAGGTTCAAGCAGTTCTCCTGCCTCAGCCTCCCAAGTAGCTGGGATTACAGGAATGCACCAGCACGCCCGGCTAATTGTTTTGTATTTTTAGTAGATATGGGGTTTCACCATGTTGGCCAGGCTGGTTTCAAATTCCTGACCTCAAGTGATCCACCTGCCTCGAC
Source organism: Trachypithecus francoisi (assembly GCF_009764315.1). Taxonomy (NCBI): domain Eukaryota; kingdom Metazoa; phylum Chordata; class Mammalia; order Primates; family Cercopithecidae; genus Trachypithecus; species Trachypithecus francoisi. The sequence continues at coordinate 56,371,004 of NW_022681469.1, forward strand.
CTCCCAAAGTACTGGGATTACAAGCATGAGCCACTGCACCCAGCCAGTAGAAGCTATTGTAAACTTAATTATATTCATTTCCATATGGCCTGGTAAAAATGAATTTATAATGCCACGTACATCACAGTATAAAAGTCAACTGCCTTTCCCCTTCTATAGTATCTATCTACTAAAGAAAAACAAAAACAAAAAAACAGAAATAACATTAGAAAGCTGCTACATAAGCAAGAATTACAGAGAAATACAAAAATAGCCTGTGGAGTGCACACATAGGTAGAGTTAAAAGTAAGGTAAAGAATGCTTTGGCTTAGCTAGGTGTGGTAGGATGCACCTGTAGTCCCAGTTACTGGGGAGGCTGAGGCTGGAGCATCACTTGAGCCCAGGAGGTCAAGGCTAAAAAAGAATGCTTCGTCCTGACAGCCTAACTGTGTGAAGGACTCTGTTTTCTGTTACCAACCACGTTTGCTAGGGAAGAAGAATTATGCCTATTCTCTACCAAAAAAAAAAGAGGCTGACCAAAAATCCTGAAAGGAATAACAAGAACAACAAACAGCAATAATACCAAACCCTGGGGAGAGGAAGAATCTGATTTCCAGAGGTGACACATTACATTATTTTAAATGTCTAGTTATCACCAAAAAGTTATGAGATGCAAAACATTATGAGATGCATTTTCCCTTATGTATGACATTATGGCTCATACATAAGGGGGAAAAAAGCAGTCAATAGAAATCGTCCCTTAGGAAGCCTCGATGTTGGTGTTTAAATTAAACAAAACTTTTTTTTTTTTTTTTTTTTTGAGACGGAGTCTCACTGTTGCCCAGGCTGCAGGGCAGTGGTGCGATCTTGTCTCACTGCAACTTCCGCCTCCCAGGTTCAAGCAATTATCCCGTGTCAGCCTCCTAAGTGTCTGGGATTACAGGTGCCTGCCACCACGCCCAGCTAATATTTTTATATTTTTAGTAGAGACAGGGTTCACCATGTTGGCCAGGCTGGTCTCGAACTACTGACCTCAAGTGATCCACCTGCCTCAGTCTCCCAAAGTGCTGGGATTACAGGCATGAGCCACTGTGCCCAAACAAAAACCTTAAATCAGTACAAGAAATATTTTCAAAGAGCTAAAGGAAACCATACTTAAAGACTTAATAAGAATGATGAGAAGAATGTCTCACCAAATAGTGAATACAGATAAAGAAATTAGACTGGAATATTATTTGGCCATAAAAAAAAAGTTCCAGCCATTTTTGAATATGGATGAACCTTGAAATATGCTAAGTGAAGGAAGCCATATACTATATGATTCCATTTAGATGATATGTCCAGGATAGTCAAATTCATAGACACAGAAAGTAGATTAATGGTCGCCAGGGGCTGGGAAGAGAGGGGAATGAAGACTGCTAATGGGTATCAGGTTTGTTTTTGGGGTAACAAAAATATTCTATTCTGGAATTAGTGATCATCAGTGCACAATTTTCTAGATATCCTAAAAATCACTAAATTGTACACTTTAAAAGAGTGAACCTCATGGTATGTGAATTTTATATCAATAAGATTGTTATTTAAAAATTCATAAGCTGGCCGGGCAAGGTGGCTCACACCTGTAATCCCAGCACTTTGGGAGGTTGAGGTGGGCAGATGGCTTGAGCCTAGGAGTTCAAGACCAGCCGAGGCAACATGGCAAGACCCTGTCTCTACTAAAAATAAAAATTAAAAAAAGCCAGGCATGGGGTGGTGTGCACCTGTGGTCCCAGCCACTTAGGAGGCTGAGGTGGGAGCCCAGGAAGCAGAGGGTGCAGCGAGCTGAGATCATGTTACTGCACTCCAGCCTTGGTAACAAAGTGAGACCTTTTCTTAAAAGAAAAAAAAAAATTCACAAGCTAAAAATTACACATACACAAATTTTATCAAGAGTTTTAAGCAAAGAGTATGAGACTAAAATCAATAGAAACTTTTTCAAAATAATCTTTGCTTTCTTTTTTTTTTTTGAGACAGAGTCTCGCACTATTGCCGAGACTGGAATGCAATGGCCAGATCTCAGCTCACTGCAAGCTCCGCCTCCCAGGTTTATGCCATTCTCCTGCCTCAGCCTCCCGAACAGCTGGGACTACGGGCGCCCGCCACCTCGCCCGGCTAGTTTTTTGTATTTTTTAGTAGAGACGGGGTTTCACTGTGTTAGCCAGGATGGTCTCGATCTCCTGACCTAGTGATCCGCCCGCCTTGGCCTCCCAAAGTGCTGGGATTACAGGCTTGAGCCACTGCACCCGGCCAATCTTTGCTTTCTTTAAGGCCTGGGATCTTGTAGGAGTGTGGGGCTCTTTAGCTAGTCTGTCTGTTATGAAAAATCTATATGAAAAGTTTCCCTCTAACTGCTTTACAGAAAAAAAAAAATTCCCCTCATACGAACTAGAGAAACGTACCTAAATTTTTTATTTTCCCATAGAGAGACGAGAACATATTACAACCATGATATAAGAGCAGAACATTCAACACACACACAAAAATGAAAGAATAAAGATGAGATCCTTGAAATCAAAAACCTGAGTTTTTTTACCTAAGAAATTAAAAACCTGAGTTTTTTACCTGAGAAATTAAAAACCTACGAGAAGAAAAATGGGAGGAAAAAAAACATCAACAGAAGAATTCAAAGATAAAGAAAAGCTCATAGAAAGTAAAGTAAAAAGGCAAAACCAAGGAAACAGGAAAGAAAGAGTAGCATATTAAAGGAGCAATCCTGGAGGCCCCATATCCAAATAAGAGAATTCAGGAATAAAGGTCCAAGGAAATGGAAGGAAAGAAATTAACAAATAGTTCCAAGAAGATTTGCCTTACTAAAGGATAAGAGAGCCCAGCACAATGGATGAAAACAGACCAACACCAAGGCACATCACCATGAAATTTCAAAAAGAGAACAAGAGAAGACTAAAATTTTCAGAGAAAAAATAGGCCACATATACAGGACTGAGGATCAGAATGGCTTCAGAGTGACACTGGGAGGCAAAGGACAACAGAACGACACCTTCAAAATTTTGAAGAGAAAAGAACCTTATACTCGGCTAAGATACTTTCAGACATATGCAGTCTCAAAATATGACCTCCCAACTGACCCTTTTCCCGGAAGCTACCAGAGGATGTATTAGACCTAAATAAAGGTATAAGGAAACCAAGGAAGAACGACTAACGGTACACAAGCAACAGGAGAGAGGCAAAGGGAAATCTCCACGGTAGAGAAGTCAGACAACGACTGTCATTAAATAGGCATAAAGGACAACTGGTCCAAACCAAAGCAGGTCAGGAAGTGCTGGGAAAAACTTAAGGAAAATGAAACGGAGAGAACACCAGATGCAACTGAGGTATAATGAGAGAAAACTAACAGATCTAATGCATCTAAAGAGCATCTTAGACAATCAAGAGAAAGTGGGAGGTTGAGTTCATAACATATGCACAGAAAACCAGGCAAATGAAGAAACAAAACATTAAAACAACAACAACCAAAATAAGTGGTACAAGAAAGGAAAAGCAATCACAGCTTACCACTTGGCTCTTTGTGAATAGTATTTACATAGCCATAATCATATAAACACTGAATACTGATCTAACCAAAATTATAACAGAATTACACCGGAAGGATGTTGGGATAGGAAGGGTGTGCCTTCAACACGAAGGCAGAGGAAACAAAACAAAATCCTCATCTTCCATGGTGGGAAGCCAAAAGATAATACCTAAAACTAAAAAATCAAGAAGTAGGAATCTACAATACACAAGATATAGCAATATCCATTAGAACCATGAAGGCGAAAACCAAAATAATCAGCTAAAAAAGGTGAAAATGAGTGTCTGCAGGGAAGAGAAATTGGGAAATACAGTTGTTATTATTTAACTATTTAACTCTGTTCTTTTTTTTTTTTTTTTGAGACGGAGTCTCACTCTGTCGCCCAGGCTAAAGTGCAGTGGCACAATCTCGGCTCACTGCAACCTCCGCCTCCTAGGTTCAAGCAATTCTCCTCCCTCAGTCTCTCCAGTAGCTGGGATTACAAGCGCCCACCACACCCAGTTAATTTTTGTATTTTTAGTAGAGACAGGGTCTCACCATGTTGGCCAGGCCAGTCTCAAACTCCTGACCTCAAGTCATCTGCCTGCCTGGGCCTCCCAAAGTGCTGGGATTACAGGCATGAGCTGCAGTGCCCAGCCTGAACTATTTAACCCTTCAAAAACCATAATAAAACTAAAAAAATGAATAAATAAATAAATAAAAGGGAGAAAAGATGGAAATTGGGAGGTAGGAAGGGTGAGTAGATGGGAAAGAAAAATAATCTTTAGCTTTTAGGAACTAAAAATAAAAACACAATTTTTAAAAGGATCATAAACAGAGAATATCTTTAAAGCCTTGAATTGGGCTAGGCTTTTCTAAGCAACATTAACACCCAAAAGGTATAATGGAAATATTGGTATATTTTATCTCCTAAAAATGTAAAACATTAGTACAACAAAAGGTACCAAGAAGTTAAAAGTGACTAGGGAAAAATACTTGTAGCATACTTAAGAAAAGATAATATGTACAATATATGAACTGTTTCTAAAATTAACAAGAAACTACCCAAGAACAAAACATGAGTAGTCAAAGAAATACAGAGGTTTAGTAAACACAAGAAGTAGCTATCACACTAGTAATCAGCACAGTACAAATTAAAATTATTTTCCCTCAAATGACAAAAGTGTAAAAACTGAAAACTGCGTATCTTACATTGATCAGACAAATGGACATTTGCCTCAAAGCCTCTCGGTAAAAGTATAAACTGGTCAAAGCAATTGTCACAGGATTTTAAAACTGTAATATCTTTGACCCCTAGAATTCCACTTGTAGTAAGCTAGCCTACAGAAATGTATGCACATACACTAAGAAACATTTAACATGAATGTTCACTACAGTGCTGTGTATAATAGAAATTGTTATAGCCTAACATCTACACATTATGCAATTTTTTAAAAACATGAGAAAATAAGTGTACCTATATTAAAGACATAGATTCCCAAAACATGTAGTTATGTCTAAAAAACAAAAAAAAATCAGGATATGTTTCTTGCATGCAAATACACATAGGAAGATACACAGAAAGAGGATTAGGAGGGCCAAACTATTTTAGTACTTATGTTTGAGGAAAGGGCAACAGGAAAGCAAGTAGGAGAAAGGAGTTTTTCACATCTTGCTCTACATCTTTTTGTATCATTTAAATCTTTTAAATGAATATGCCTTCACGTATTTTTGAATAATTGTTTAAGGCATAAAATTTTAACCCCAGTTTTGTAGAAAGCTTTATTTACTTGGAATTTGGAATAAAAATCCTTTATGAACTATTATATTATCCCCGAGACTCTAACATTAAGTGCTTAAAAATACAGACAAAGGTAAGTTGCCAGAGAGCACCCATGCATACCTGGCAACCTGTAAAGGCTGTTCACTCTGGAGTGTCTGCTTATCTGCAGCCAAATCCCAGAGTGCTGGTGGGGCCAGGCCAGTGTCAGATTCTTTAATACCTACATAGAGAAAGACGACAAAATTTACTAAAATGTAATGCATCACCCTAAAATAAGCTTTCTGAACCTCGGCCCTACTGACATTTTGCACTGAATCCTTCATTGCAAGGATCGTTGTGTGCATTACAGGCTGTTTAGTAGCATCCCTGGCTTCTCACCACTGGATGCCAGCAGCACCACCCTCTCTCAAAGTCATGACAATCAAGAATGTCTCGAGACATTGCCCAGTGTCCTCCGGGAGTGGGTGAGGGGTGTGGCAAAATCACCCCAGCTGAAAACTACTACCCTGCCCTAAAGTAATTGTCAAGCCAAAAATATAATGCCACATTTGATATTTTTGTGTAGGTCAAATGTAAAACTTCATCATTCAAGTTCCCCCAAAAAATGTTTCCAACTTCCAGGAAAGAGCCCAATTACTTCAAGCAAAACTATGCTGTGGATCTTATTTTTATCCAAAAAAGTTTTTCGACTGTTAACTGAAGGTTACTGAACTGGATTTTGACCAACAGAAACATTACTGGCTTAGAAGATGGTATTGTTTCTTATTTCTTAACTGCATAAGCATTAAACCTGGTTGTAAAAAGCAGTGAAAGATATGGTTAAATGAGATCAAATTTCTTAACAGAAAGGAAGAATAACGATTTTTTAAAATCTGTAATCATAAAGGGGTAAAATTTGTAGTTAAACTCTTTTGATATTATTATCATATTAAATTTAAAGGAAGGAAATGGGAATTTAAAAATACATACCAGTGAGCTCATTAATTTTCTTGAGAAGTTGCTGAATGTCATCTTCAACTTGCTTGATCTGCCTAGAGTAAGTGCTCTGACCCTAGGTGATGAAGGTCAGTTTAGTTAGAATATCAGGATATCAACAATTTATTAAACTACAGGCAAAAATTATTTTTAAGTTACAATTTCAATAGCTATCATTATCCCAAAGCTTGTGAAGTAGAGAGGTGTTCCTGAGCCAATATTTCTCCCTAAATACACAATCCACTATTATGCAAGATAACAAACGAAAATCATGGCCGGGCACAGTGGCTCACGCCTATAATCCCCGCACTTCGGGAGGCTGAGGCGGGTGGATAACCTGAGGTCAAGAATTCAAGACCAGCCTGGCCAACATGATGAAACCCCATCTCTACTAAAAATACTAAAAATTAGCCAGGCACAGTAGTGGGCGCTCGTAATCCCAGTTACTCAGGAGGCTGAGGCAGGAGAATCCCTTGAAGCCGGGAGGTGGACGTTGCAGTGAGCCAAGATCGCGCCACTGCACTCCAGCCTGGGTGACAAGAGCGAAACTCTGTCTCAAAAAAAAAAAAAAAAAAAAAACATTGTGTGAAATTATACAAAACTATTCACTGACTTCTATGCATTAAAACTTCATTTCCAACTAATTCAGTAATACTTGTTAAACATAGTAAACATGTGTAAATTATTTTAAGTGTCTTTCAATATAGCATCACATTTTAATCATGAATAGGATTAAAATAATACATAAACTGAGACATGCCAAATACTTACTCTGATCTATTCTATAAACTTCAGGTAGGTAACTTCATTTAGTGAAAATTACAATGAGCTGCCAAACATTCTCTTCTAAGTATTTTGTTTCTTTTTATTTTTTGTTTGTTTTTTTAATTTTTAGTTTCTTAACTTCTTCTAATTATTTTGGAAGGACAATACCAAAACAGTTTTTATTTCAACACAAAACATCTATAGTTTGTAGACACTGAAAGGACTTACATAAGTTTTTAGCAAGGCAATATCACCCTCATCCAGAGCTGAAAGAAGAGAGACAATACATGAGATTCAAAAAGAAACTATAATTAACATTTTTAAAAAAAGAAACTAGAGCTGATCAACTTTTCTGTTCGATTCAAATTGTTTTACTTGAGGGCCAAAACTCAAGCAAGATTATGATGATATAAATTCAATCAAATAGTTCCTGGACTTAAGTAATGTTTATCTAACTGGGAGGAAGACAGATTTTTAAAAGTACATAATATACATGATTACCTATTTTAAATAGTATATATGTAAAACACATCCATTAAGGATCTTGGTTAAATTATACCGTATTCATACAATGAAATACAACGCGGGCTGGGTGCAGTGGCTCACGCCTGTCATCCCAGTACTTTGGGAGGCCGAGCGGGCATATCACCTGAGGTCAGGAGTTTGACACCAGCCTGGCCAACCTGGCGAAACCCCAGCTCTACCAAAAATACAAAAATTGGCCTGGCATGGTGGCACATGCCTGTAGTCCCAGCTACTCGGGAGGCTGAAGCGGGAGAATTGCTTGAACCCAGGTGGCGGAGGTTGCAGTGAGCCCAAATCACATTACTGCACTCCAGCCTGGGTGACCAAGAGACACTCCGTCTCAAAAAGAAAAAGGAGATCCAATGCAGCAATTTAAAATGATAACAGAACACAGACATAGAAAGCAATCCAACAAATGCTATTCAGTGAATCACGTAGGTTTAAAAAAAAGCATATAATGTGCATATATTTTGTTTTTATATAAAAATCACTTAAAACACATGTGGAGAGTAACCTGAAATGGTGTTCTACGGTGGTTACCCGGGATTTCAAGTGATTTACAGTTAATCTTTTCTATTCACGAATTCTGCATTCCTGAATTTGCTTAGTTGCTCAAATTTATTTGTAATCCCCAAATCAATACTCATGTGCTTTCATAGTCATTTGCAAATAGGCAGAGTGGTAAAAAATTTAAGTTCACAACTAAGAACAAGTCACTCTAACTTCTTGTTTCAGCTTTCATATAAAGATGACCAGAAGATAGAGACGGTAGGGGAAATGTAATATAATCCAAGCAGTTCAGGCTCTGGGGCCAGGTGGACCGGGTTTGAATGCCAGCTCTGGCATCTGTTAGTGGGGTGACCTCAGCCAAGTCACTTAACACTTCTGAACTTTGTTTTCTCTTTTGCGAAACAAAGAAAAAAAGAATCTACCATGATGAGTTGTTTTTAGGATTTAAGATTATAATCGGCCGGTTGCTGTGGCTCACACTTGTAATCTCAGGCTGAGGCAGACAGATTGCTTGAGTCCAGGCGTTCAAGACCAGCCTGGGCCACATGGCAAAACCGTGTCTCTACAAAAAATACAAAAATTAGCTGGGCATGGTGGTGTGTACATGTAGTCCCAGCTACTGTGGGGGCTGAGGCAGGAGGATCGCTTGAGCCCAGGAAGTGACAGCTACAGCAAGCTGAGATCGTGCCACCGCACTTCTGCCTAGGTAACAAAGTGAGACCCTGTCTCAAAAAAAAAAAAAAAAAAGGATTATAATCTATGTGTGATGTATATATATATTTCTCCTAGGAGCAAGTGTTTAGTACTTCCTAATTCACGGTTCACAGCAACTGTATAGAACGTATCTATCATGAAAAACAAGAACCAATCATACGATCATACATATTTTAAGGAAAAAAACGGCAGGCCTTTTTTTTTATTTAAACTAGGTATGAGTAGAGGTAGGAAAAAGCATGCTTAGGTAATAGCAGCTAGACCAGGTAAGCTGAAACACTGTATGCACATTAGGCAGTAATAGGAAATTAAGTAGATGGAGGTTTGGGGCTCTAGTGAGGTGGACCATAAATTCCAGAATGAGGTAATCAGGGCCACTACAGTTGACATTATAGGAAATGTGCCTTAGAAAGAAATAGTTAGCCAAGATATGAAGAACAGATTGGAGTGAGGCCACTCAGAAGTCATAAGAACCTAAATAAAAATGGTAGCAATGAAAAGAGAAAGGAACAGTTGCATTAAAAAAAAACCCTCAAGAGGTAGAATCTACAGCACATGGCAACTGAGGAGAGAGGATCAAACATGATGCCCAGGCTTCGGACCTAGGTACTACACAATAGATGTCACAATAGAAAGTGGTTGGCAGGGAGATACGAAGTTCAGTTTTAATTTTCTTAAGTTTGTGGTACTGTTACCAGAGCAGAAAAGAGTTAACATAGCATGCATAATTGCTATCCTTTGAAAGGCCTGCTTATAATGTTGGTTCTTGGCTCGTCTGAGAACGATTTCAGAGGGTTCCTACCATTCCCAGAACTGAAAAAGGTGGTTCACTGTGCTTAAAATGTTTATACAAACTATAGGGTTTATACAGAACATTTATCTTACTTCAGGAAGTCTAGAATTTTGGTATGTGCTAAATAGAGATGCTTACATTACCACCCATAATAAAAACCCTTGGTGCCAAATCTCTAACAAGCTACCCTGGTTAGCAACATTTTACACAAATAGTCACTACCTGTTGCTGGGGGAATTAAGTGCATCCTGTGTGGCTCCACTGGAAGAGGACCCTTGGAAGCTTGTGCCTGGTTTCTCCTGGACTTGGCCCCATGTGTCTTTTCTCTTTTCTGATTTTGCTTTGTATCCTTTCACTAAAATACATCATAGCCATGAGGATGACCACATGCTGAGTCTTGTGAATGCTCTTAGCATATTACTGAGCCTGAGAGTAGGCGTGGAGACTATCCAACAGGCCAGCATATCCTGATGCGCATTCTAAAAGGCGGAGAGAAATCTGGCTCTAGAGGTCAGATGCTAGCTTGAGGTTAAAAAGATTGACTAAGGAAGCATATAGACTCCAAGACCAGAATGGAGGAAATTAACAGAAACAAAACTTTAGAGAAACTACGTGAGGACCCAATGAAGGAAAGAAAAGAAGCAGGAGGATAAACGGGAAGGTTCAGCAAGAGAAACCAAGATAGGCTCAAAGGCTCAACAATGTCAAAAACACAAGGATTGGGATTGAGAAATACTAAAGATCTGGGAATTAAGAAACTATTGATCAGTTTCAACAGATTTATAGAGATAGAAACTAAAGTGCAAGAAGTTTAAAAATAAAATAAGAGCCTGGCATGGTAGCTCACCCTTGAAATGCCAGTATTTTGGGTGGCCAAGGTGGGAGGATCACTTGAGCTCAGGAGTTTGAAACCAGCCTAGGCAACATAACAAGACCCTGTCTCTACAAAAAAAAAGAAAATTGTTTAAATTAGCATGGCATGGTGGTGCACACCTATTGTCCCAACTACTAGGGAGGCTGAGGCAGGAGAATGGTTTTAGCCTGGGAATTCCCAGCCTGCAGTGAACTATGATTGTGCCACTGCACTCCAGCCTGAGCAACAGTGCAAGACTGTCTCTAAAAATAAATAAATAAGTAGTAAAGAAATGTACTGTGGGCGAATAGTAATAGCTGCTATAAATTGAGATGACCACTGTATGAGACACCGTGATTAGAGATATATATTGATATTATCTAATTCTATATAAACCTGTGAAGTAAATACAATTATTTCTACATTACAGATAAGAACAACAGTTTCACAGAATTTATTAGACAAAACTCAAAGCCAAAATTCAAACCTAGGTCTTTCTAACTCCCAGGCCTGTTCTTTCTGCCACTTTTAGGCAGTGAAAGAAAAAAAAGAAAATGACTTGTAACTTCAGAGAGCAGGAAGATTTTCTCAACTATGTTTTTAAGATAAAATGGATATTAGCATGTTTACAAGAACAAAAGGGAAAAATTCCATAGGACAACAAATAGAAGAGGTAGTGACTGAAGAAACAAAAGTTCCAGAGGAGGAAGGCATAAGATCAAAAACAGAGATGGGAAGGTTGCACATTAACAAAAAGTGATACCACTTCCTCTAAGGCAGTATTAAAACAGAAAATGGAAAATGTCAGAGAAGTTAAGAGAACTCTTAAGTGGATTCTCAGTCTTCTCAGGAGAGAAAAAAGTCATCAGTCATGAAGAAAGAGACTGAACTGAGGACCTGAAAAACTTGTAAGTTTTGAAATAACCACTCAAAGTGAGTCAATAGGAGATTCACAAAAACTTAACTGCAATTAGGACCAAGTTGAGATCTGAAAGCTTAAATTGAAAGTAACTTAATCAGGCCAGGCGCGATGGCTCACGCCTATAATCCCAGCACTTTGGGAGGCCAAGGCGGGCGATCACCTATGGTCAGGAGTTCGAGACCAGCCTGGCCAACATGGTGAAACCCCATCCCTGCTAAAAATGCAAAAATTAGCTGGGCGTGGTGGGGGTGCCTGTAATCCCAGCTACTTGGGAGGCTGACGCAGGAGAATCACTTGAACCCGGGAGGCAGAGCTAAGATCACACCTCTGCACTCCAGTCTGGGGAACAAGAGCAAGACTCCATCTCAAAAAAAAAAAAAAAGGCGGGGGGATATGTATGAATAAACGCACAAGATCCTATATACATGTTAGTCAGAACTGTATCCAAGGAATAAATGCGTTAATATTTTTACAGAATAACAAACCCAGAGAAACACACAGATCACTGGGCACAGATCAAATGATAAATCTCTGTGTCTAACTTTTCCAATAAATACTGAGTATCTCTGACATTTTCAGTGTCCTAAAATATTTTTAAAAGAAACAGCAGAATGAGATGAATGTAGAAAGGAAATGCTTTCTTTTGGGGGAGGGTGTAAATGGAACAGGCTGCTAGGAAAAGATGAAGTTAAGAAAGGGAAAAGAAAGAAGAAACACAAGAAATACCAAAAGAACATTTACAACTAGCTTAAGGAACGAAAGGAGAAACAGCATAAAGATTAGATTACAAACGGGACTACTGGGAAGAAGTTATATCCAAAAAAATGGTGTGCATATCTCATGCACTGTAAGTTAAAGTATCAACTGGTAAAATCTCCATGGAGAGTAATTTGGCACTTACAAAATCTGAACTCCATTTCTAGAATTTATCCTACCATTTGCACTTGTGCACTTGGTAAAAGTTACATAAACAAGATTATTCATTTTTTTAAATGTTTATTTTATGTACAAAGAACTATCATGGTTTTTCATTGGGTAGATGCCTTGGATAATCCTTTGAAGGAAGATTATTTAGTCCAACTTAATGAAAGCAATATCCTTCGCATACTGAGGAAAACACTGGCGGCACATATTGAGGCACATCAGACCGTGCCGGTTTGAACAGACACGACAAGAGCTAGAACCCTGGCCGAATTTTCGCGGGTGGCTCCAGTACAGCTGCTGGTGACCCATCTTGCTCTCAGAGTGCAACGAGGTAAAAGGTATTCATTGTTTTATAACAGCAACAAATTGGAAAAATCTAAATGTTCATCAATAATAGTTAAATACATTATTGCATACCCATAAAACGGGATACTATGCAGATGCAGAGAAAGTGACTACATGATAGGAAATTATCTCTTATATTAAAATTGTTTAAAATCGAGATGTTGAAGTATGTACAGCATGCTACATTTCTGTAAAAAAAAAAAAAAAAGGATTATATAAGCGGACTTGCTCCTATATGTATAGAGTATGTCTCTAGAAAGATATGCAAAATGGCAACTTTAGTTGCCTCTGTGGAGAAGTTGGTGGCTGGGGCCAAGGATGCGAGACTTTTCAAATGTATCTTTTCTGCCTCTTGAATTGTGAACCCTGTGGATGTATTATCTGGTCAAATAATTTTTTTTAAGAAAATTATGTCTCAGAGTTATAGCTACACAGTGATAGCTCCCAGCTGTCACAGGGGGAAGGAGGAGAAGAGGAAAGAGGATCAGGTGACCCAGCACCGCCAAGCAGAACTTTTCAAGGCCTGTTAGGCCAACCAGAGTGCGTGACTTCTTCAAGACCCGACAGCTGAGAATGAATAAAAATGTCCATCAGCAGATGAACACAGAACTTGTAGGGATAAGGGAGACTGAGAAGGCAGGCAAGTTAATCCGGCCGGCGCAGACTAAATTACTAGGGGCACAAAAGGGCCAGAGCACAGAGCCAGGAGCGGGAATCCAGCTCCTCTCCTGTGCCAAGGCAGCTCCGCTCCAGTCCCGCCCCAGCTCCGAGCTCCTGCCCATGTCAACTGACCTCGGATGGGCTTGTCGTCCTTCTCATCTTCTTTGGTCTTCCGCTGATCGGCACCAAGGTAATCCGGCATTTTAACAGCTCCAAATGCCTCCTCTTCTTAATGATTACACAGCACCTTCCTTTCTTCCGGTGGTGTCTTCCCTTTCCCTTCCCCACCGGAAGTATATTGGGCTCAGGCGGGCCCCTTTACGCAGTGCTAGAGAGTCCGGAGAGAACGCTGGGGGAAACGCTATGGCATGCTGGTTTTTGGACTGATTATCTGTGAAAAGGAAACTACAGTGTTTGTAAAACGCGTGGCATATTAGACACAATAAGTAGTGGCCACATCTACAAACATAGTGAAGGTGATCTATTTCTGGTAAAGAGTGAATATCCAGAATATTTAAAGAACTCCTACCACCCAAGAAAACAACCTAGTTTTTTAAATGAGCAAATAACCTTAATAAACATTGCTCCAAAGAACATATACAAATGGACAACATCACTGTTAAGGAAAGGCAAATCAAAACCACAGTTGGATGCCACCACACACCCATTAAGATAGCTATTATTAAAAACAAGCAAAAACAAAACAGGAAATAAGTGTCGGAAAGGGTGACCCTTGGTTCCAGCAGACCCTTGCGTGTGCTGCTGGATAAAATGAAATCCTGGTGCACTGTTGATGTAAATGTAAAATGATAAAATGGTGCAACTGCTGTGGGAAACAGTATGATGATTCCTCGGGAAATTAAAAATAGAATTACCATGCCATCTGGCAATTCGACTTCCGGATATGTATCCAAAACAATTGAAAACAGGATCTCAAAGAGGTATTTGTGCATCCATGTTCATAAGCAGCATCAGTCACGACACCCATAAGGTGGAAGCAACCCAAGTGTCCATCTACGTATGAATGGACAAACAAAACGTGATGAGCGCGTGCGCACACACACACACAGGTATTATTCAGCCTTAAAAAGGAATGGAATTCTAGTATAAGCTACAGCACAGATGAACCTTGAGAACATTATGCTAAGAAAATAAGCCAGTCACAAAAAAGACAAATACTATGTGATTCCACAAATATGAGGTACCTAGAGGTGTCAGATTCCTAAAGACAAAGTAGAAGAATGGTTTCCAGTGGAGAGTTTTCTCCACTGGTATAGAGTTTCAGTTTGGTTTGTTTGTTTGTTTGTTTTTCGAGACGGAATTTTGCTCTTGTTGCCCAGGCTGGAGTGCAATGGCTAAATCTTGGCTCACCGCAACCTCCGCCTCCCGGGTTCAAGCAATTCTCCTGCCTCAGCCTCCCGAGTAGCTGGGATTACAGGCATGCGCCACCACGCTCAGCTAATTTTATATTTTTAGTAGAGACAGGGGTTCTCCATGTTGGTCAGGCTGGTCTCGAACTCCCAACTTCAGGTGATCCGCCCACCTCGGCCTCCCAAAGTGCTGGGATTACAGGCATGAGCCACCATGCCCGGCAGAGTTTCAGTTTTGTAAGATTAAATGGGTATAGAGTTTCAGTTTTGTAAGATAAAAATAGTTCTGTAGGGTAGTTGCACAATAATGTGGATGTACTTAACATTACTGTACACTTAAAAATGGTGAAGATCGTAAATTTCATGTTATGTGTATTTTAGAACAATTAAAAAAAAAAAAAAAACCCCCGGCCGGGCACGGTGGCTCACTCCTATAATCCCAGCACTCTGGGAGGCCGAAGCCGGCGGATCACGAGGTCAGCAGTTGGAGACCCGCCTGGCCAACATAGCTAAACCCCGTCTCTACTAAAAATACAAAAATTAGCTGGGCATGGTGGCATGCACCTGTAGTCCCAGCTACTCGGGAGGCTGAGGCAAGAGAATCGCTTGAACCTGGGAAGCGGAGATTGAAGGGAGCCGAGATCGCGCCACTGCACTCCAGCTTGGGAGACAGAGCAAGCCTCCATCTCAGAAAACAAAACAAAACAAAACACCCTATGATCTTAGAGTTAATGGTAAAACTGAATGGGAGGAAATGTGAGGAAAAACATATATTAATATGGCGAAAGTGGAGTCAGGTTACTTTCCACCTTGGAGCATGTTTTAACAGTGGTTGCATTAATAGGGATCAGGAAGAAGTTTGGGGGCAGAAGATTAGTTCAATTTTTTTTTTTTTTAAGACAGGGTCTCACTGTTATCTGAGATCACTGCACTGAGATCTCGGCTCAGTGCAACCTCCACCTCCCGGTCTCAGCGATCTTCCCACCTCAGCCTCCCTTAGTTCAATTTTTGAAATGTCAATTTTGAAGTGACAATTTTATAATGCAGCAGATACACAGGTCAATTAAATGTATTTAATTGGCCTGGAACGGTGACTCACGCCTCTAATCCCAGAGTTTTGGGACACTGAGGCAGGACGATCCCTTGAGGCCAGGAGTTCAAGACCACCTTAGGTAACATAGTGAGACCCTGTCTTTCTCTCTCTCTCTCTCTCTATATATATATATATATATTTAAAAACTTGTTTAATTGTGAAAATATAATGAAATTAGTAAATTAGAAGATAATTTATTCATAGTAAATTAATTTATAGTAAATTAGAAGATAAATTAGAAGATAGTAAATTATCTTCTAATTTACTAATTTCTGGTGGTCCTTGCTGAAGAATGGCACATGAAGTTTATTTTATTTTATTTTATTTTTTATTTATTTATTTTTTTTGAGACGGAGTCTCGCTCTGTCGCCTGGGCTGGAGTGCAGTGACCGGATCTCAGCTCACTGCAAGCTCCGCCTCCCGGGTTTACGCCATTCTCCTGCCTCAGCCTCCCGAGTAGCTGGGACTACAGGCGCCCGCCACCTCGCCCGGCTAGTTTTTTGTATATTTTAGTAGAGACGAGGTTTCACCGTGTTAGCCAGGATGGTCTCGATCTCCTGACCTCGTGATCCGCCCGTCTCGGCCTCCCAAAGTGCTGGGATTACAGGCTTGAGCCACCGCGCCCGGCCGAAGTTTATTTTATTGAACGTGTTTCAGATTCTCTGTTGGGGGTGAGCCTTTACGCACAGTTTTTTGTTTTTCTAGTTTTTGCTTTTAACTACAGTCTTAGAAGGAAGCTTATAGTAAGAATACAATTGATTTTATTACACATTAAACAAGTCCCAGAGTCCTCTGATTGGGAATATCTTGAATGAAAACTTCATTCCATTAGAACAGGGTAAAATATTGCTGGCCTTGGAATACAATCTAACACCAGAAAGAAGTTTCTTCTCCAAGTGAGTATTAAAATATATAATGCAGGTAAATCAGTAATAGCACGACAAATATTAGCTGCTATTATCATCATCAAGTTAAACACAAATGTATCACAAATATACGTACGTAGTTCTCCACAAATTTTTTTTTTTTTTTTTTGAGACGGAGTCTTGCTCTGTCGCCCAAACTGGAGTGCAGTGGCCAGATCTCGGCTCACTGCAAGCTCCGCCTTTCGGGTTCACGCCATTCTCCTGCCTCAGCCTCCCGAGTAGCTGGGACTACAGGCGCCCGCCACCTCGCCCAGCTAGTTTTTTGTATTTTTTAGTAGAGACGGGGTTTCACCAGGTTAGCCAGGATGGTCTCGATCTCCTGACCTTGTGATCCGCCCGTCTCGGCCTCCCAAAGTGCTGGGATTACAGGCTTGAGCCACCGCGCTCGGCCCTCCGCAAATTTTTACACTAGTCGTCGATACTGGTTCACAGAGTTATTTTCATTTTTTACTTAAAAGTGTAGCGTTCCTGGGAAAATCACTGATTAGGTTCAGATTAATATATAAAGCAGTAAGAACTTAAAAACAAAGATAATATAAAAAGAGCTGCTTTTAAAGGTTATGTTCTATGTATTGCACAGGGACCTGGAATATAATCGTTTTCATAGGAAAACTGACGCGCCTAGGAACCATTCTCTCGTGCGACTTGGTCTCCAGCCGGATCTCAGTCAATGTGGAACTAGGTTGCCGCACACGTTGGCGGGGGTGGGAGGGTGTCAGACTGGACTCCGTACCACGAAAGATCCATCCCGGAAGTGCTTACTGGTCGTCTCCATGCGCCGGTTCCTGGGCGTCGTAGAGCCAAGGCGCGAGGCTCGGACTGAGAGGTAGAGGTGGGGGGACCGTAAGCGCCCTCCGCCCGGGACGTGAACCGCTGCTCCCACCGGGCTAGACCCGGCGCCATCATGCTGCTCCTGCCAAGCCCCGCGGACGGCCGGGGCACCGCCATCACCCACGCTTTGACCTCTGGTAAGTGACCACCCAACCCCGCTTCCTTCCCACCTCAGCCGCCCCTGCCTCAGTCCTCCGCCTTGGCAACCCTGGGCTCTCTCTACCCTTGACCGTGGCGACTAGCCCCGGGGCCGTGTGGAGCCGTAATGGGTGCGTTTTTGCTCCGTGTTGTAAAGTAATCCTACCCTAGATTAGAAGGAAGGAGGGTGAGGGGTGCCTTCCTTTTGCTCCTACCGTTGCTTCCTCCTCTCGCCGCTGCTGACTCATGGATTGGGCTGAACATTTCGGGACCGAACCCCTCAATACCCCAGAAAGATTCACATAAGCCTCTCTTTGCCTACGGCGGAAAGACTACGCGCAGCGAGCACCCCACGTGCCTGGGGTCGTACAAAGCTTTGCTGCTGGCGGTCTCTTAAACACCTTTCTCCCTCTCTACGTTAGTTGCGGCCTTATTTTTTAAATGTCACAACTCAGACACCGCTCCTCATATTCGGTGTTAAAAGACTGTGCTGCTGAAAAGATCCGAGTAGATTTTGAAAGGCAGTTATTACAAGTGAAACTTGTCCTGCTGCTGTAGGTTTTAGATTTATGGCCCAGTACAGTCATGAGTATTGTAAACTTAAGAGTCTCCAGTTCCAGTCATCTACAGTAATTCCCATAGCCAGGTACATAGGCGTTTGTTGAATGTGATTTTGAACATTACCCATGGCACGTGTTGCATTTGTGTGTCTCCGTGTGCCTCTTACAACTAGAGGAAAAGCCTTAAAAGGCAGTGTTCTTAAAAGCCACACACACCCGTGGTGTTTTAATCCTCTCCTGTGTAAGGTGGAGGAAATCTTAAACTAAATTTTTCAGGGATTTTCCTTTTTCGAATTGCTAATATACACATGTACAGTGATTTACCGCCACTTCCGAGAAATAGATGATACTTTTACTACAAGTTTTTAATTTCAGAGAGTTTTTATGGTCTCATTCAAGCTTCCTAGGAACTGAATGAGATAAATAGGTATTGTTCCCATTTTATAGGTGAAGACATCCTGATTCATTTCAGGCCACATAGCCACTGTCAGACCTAGTCTGAAACCCAGAGTGTCTGGTTTCAGATTGAGAGCTTGTTCCGCTACAGCTTAGCTGCATTAGTAAATCGCCGTTTGCTGCTTGGAAAATTGTTTTCACTACAAATTCTTGTTAGTGAATCCTTAAAATTTTTAAGAGCTATAGTTCAAGATTTTAATAAGTAAGATGGTTTGAGTTGGCTGGGTACGGTAGCTCACGCCTATAATCCCAGCACTTTGGGAGGCGGAGGTGGGTGGATCACCTGAGGTCAGGAGTTCGAGACCAGCCTGGCAAACATGGCGAAACCCTGTCTCTACTAAAAATACAAAAAAGTAGCTGGGCATGGTGGCGGGCGCCTATAATCCCAGCAGTTTGGGAGGCTGAGGGAGAAGAATCTCTTGAACTCGGGAGGCAGAGGTTGCAGTGAGCCAAGATTGCGCCATTGCACTCCAGCCTGGGCAACAAGAGCAAAACTCCGTCTCAAAAAAAAGATAGTTTGAGTTGTTTTTAGATTTTTTATTTTTGGTGAGGCTAGCTCTTCGTGACAATTTATCACTATTTATTACTTTATTAAAATTATTTGTCTGGGTGCAGTGGCTCACGCCTGTAATCCAAACACTTTGAGATGCTAAGGCGGGCGGATCATCTGAGGTCAGGGGTTCGAGACCAGCCCGACCAACATGGAGAAA
Source organism: Trachypithecus francoisi (assembly GCF_009764315.1). Lineage (NCBI taxonomy): Eukaryota > Metazoa > Chordata > Mammalia > Primates > Cercopithecidae > Trachypithecus > Trachypithecus francoisi. Next base: position 56,390,386 of record NW_022681469.1, read on the forward strand.
CTCCCATCTCTACTAAAAATACAAAATTAGCAGGGCATGGTGGTGCATGCCTGTAATCCCAGCTACTCGGGAGGCTGAGGCACGAGAATCACTTGAACCCAGGAGGTGGAGGTTGCATTGAGCTGAGATCTCGCCATTGCACTCCAGCCTGGGCAGTAAGAGCAAAACTCCATCTCAAAAAAAAAAAAGTAAAAAGATAAATAAATAAAATAATTCGTCTAAAAGTCAAGCAGTTTGCAACATTTCTTCCTGTTCCTCAGCTTACTCTCATATCGCGAGAAAAGTACTGATTTATTGTTGACATTACTGAGTTTTTTTATGTTGGCAGATAACTGGAAGAGGTTGATTAAATACTCTTTAATATTAGGAAAGGAAAATTTCTTGTTAACCCTCATGTAAACTGGATGACTGCAATTATTTTCTTAGTTGGTGGTTTTAAAAGTATATTCTTGTATCACTGTTTTGATTTTATTTCCTGAAAAAGTTAATTGCCTTGAAACAGATTTATTCCATGCAATACATTGAAGCCTCTCTTAACACTTTCAGTCACAGCCTCTACACTTTGTCGAGTTGAACCTGTGGGAAGATGGTTTGAAGCTTTTGTTAAGAGGAGAAACAGAAATGCTTCTGCCTCTTTTCAGGAACTGGAGGATAAGAAAGAGTTATCTGAGGAATCAGAAGATGAAGAATTGCAGTTGGAAGAGTTTGCCATGCTGAAAACACTTGATCCCAAAGACTGGAAGGTATTTAATATCTGAATATTTTGTTCAGTCAGATGCTTTGTTAGACATAGACAATTTTCTTAGGAGTTTTCCATTAATAAACCGTGTTTTAAGATGGTTCAGCAAGATGACTATAATTTAGCATCTGTTTATTACTAAGTCTTGAGTGGGTTAGCACTAGCCATGAGATACTGTCTCTGCTGGAGAAATCCAGGAAGAGTTCACAGAAAAGATAATGTTTGCACTGGTCTTAAAAGGACAGGCGGCAGTTAGTGAAGCAGAGAAATGAGAGAAGTATTCTGGGCCGAAGGAGTAAGATATACAAAGACACAAAGGAGTAAAAGAATATGTAGTGCCTCTTGAGGGATTGATGAGTCGTATAGGGTACATGCAGTATGGTGGTGAGAAATCTAGTGTCCTTAAAATCTTTTGGACTCTAGACCAAACTCTGTTGTGTCCTTTTTACACCATGCTAAGGAAGGAATTAAAATTTATTTTGGGGACAGTAAGATGCCATCAAAAGTTTCTTAGCTAATTTTAGAAAAATAATTCCCTTGGCAGTACAAAAAATTGCTTGAAAGGGGACAAGGGACTGGAGGGGAAGTGAATAGTTTACTGTTATAGGGCTAGTGCACTAAGGCAGACCTGTGACTGAATCCTTGAACTTACTGTGTGGCTGGGTTTTGAGGAAGAAGGGTCAGATTTCCTTTTTTTGGAGGTAGATTTGATAGGCTTTGGTGACCCTGGCTGTGTGGCACCAGAGAAAGGGAAGTATTCAGAGGTCCTCCCCAGCATTAGGGCTTGAGTGACCTGCTAGAGTGTGAGGTCAGTAACCAATGCTGGGATGAGGATAAGAATGTTTGTGGGAGGTGCCGTTTGTGTCCAGGTTTGGCTATGTGAAGACTGAGGTTTGGTACCATAATGGTGAAGCTGTCTAGTAGATGGTTAGAAATTGGTCTATGACTCCAAAAAGAGGTTAGAGCCAAAGACTTTTTGAAGTCATTGGCACATAGTGGTAGTTGCTGTGGGGAATTGAATGACATCAGCAAGGGACAAAAGTATAAATAAATAGATAATGCTTTAGTAGCTACTTGTATAGTAGCTAAATGTGTATGCTGTGGAATTGGAGTGCCTGAATTCAAATCTGGTTCTGCCATTTGGTGCACTTGGACCTTGGGAAAGTTCCCAGACGTGTGTACTTCGTTTCCCTTGTTACTACAGTGAGATTGTTAACAGCTCAGAGGTTTATCTTGAGGATTAACAAAAGGATGCTTATAAAGCACTTAAGTTAGTACTTGCCACATGATAAATGCCAAACAAATAATGGATAAAAAGAGTTCCTATGTCATTGGTTGTTTAGAGGACTAAATGAGCTAAGGCATATGTATAAAACACTTAGAAAAGTAAGCACTCAGAAAGTGTTAGCTGATTCTCCCACCACCTCATCCATTAAAAAAAAAGAGACTGAACATTGAGGAGCATGGATATTTCCAGGGTAGGAAGAGGAGGAAAAACAGCAGAAGATACTAAGAAGGGTAACAGAAGTAGAAAGAAAACAAGGAAAAAGACACTTTGTTATTTGAAAAAAAGACTTCCTAAACATCAGGCACCGTATTCTTCCAGAAACTAAGGGAGGAGCAAGAGGGAAAAAGGCAGGGTGCGGTGGCTCACGCCTATAATCCCAGCACTTTCGGAGACTGAGTCGGGCAGATCACCCAAGGTCAGGAGTTCAAGACCAGTCTGACCAACATGGTGAAACCCCATCTCTACTAAAAATACAAAATTAGCTAGGCATGGTGGCGCATGCCTGTAATCCCAGCTACTTGGGAGGCTGAGGCAGGAGAATCGCTTCAACCCAAGAGGTGGAGGTTGCGATGAGCCGAGATCACACAATTGCGCTCCAGCCTGGGCAACAAGAGCAAAACTCTGTCTCAAAAAATAAAAAGGGAAAAAGAGTCACCTGTGTCACTGCTTCAGAAAAAGGTCAGTCACATAACATGAAAAATTATTTTTTTTTTTTTTTTTTTTTTTTTTTTTTTTTTTTGAGACGGAGTCTTGCTCTGCCACCCAGGCTGGAGTGCAGTGGCGGATCTCAGCTCACTGCAAGCTCCGCCTCCCGGTTTACGCCATTCTCCTGCCTCAGCCTCCGAGTAGCTGGGACTACAGGCGCCCGCCTCGTCGCCGGCTAGTTTTTTTTTGTATTTTAAGTAGAGACAGGGTTTCACCGTATTAGCCAGGATGGTCTCGATCTCCTGACCTCGTGATCCGCCCGTCTCGGCCTCCAAAGTGCTGGATTACAGGCTTGAGCCACCGCGCCGGCCACATGAAAAATTATTTTAAAAAACATTGTACCGGACATGGTGACACATGCTTGTAATCCCAGCTACTCGGGAGGCTGAAACAGGAGAATAGCTTGAACCTGGGAGGTGGAGGTGGCTGTGAGCTGAGATCGTGCCACTGCACTCCAGCCTGGGCAACAAGAGCAAAACTCCATCTCAAAAAAAAAAAAAAAAATTGGATTTAACAAACTACTTCAGTGCTCTCATTCAAAGCAGGTTGAGTAAAATGATTGGGAAGGCAAGAGATTACAGTGGATGAGGAGTGATTAGGAAGAGATGAAGTAGGACCAAAGTGTAAATACTCTTTCAAAGCTGGGTAGTAAAGAAAATGAGAGAAGATAGTAACTTGAGAAGAAGGCAGAGTCAGGAAAAGACAGAACTGGGGAGTGTCGAGATCTATAAGAGGGAGAAGGTCTTTGGTATAGAAAGAAGTAGATTGTATCAGAGTAAGGTAGCAGGGTTCATTCACTTGTTCGGTTTCTTTTCATTCATCAAATATGGATCAAACACCATGTCAGATACTGTTCTAGGTGCTGAGGATACTGTACTGAACAAGACAGTATTACTGCTTCCACATAGCTTATATTCCAGTGACACAATAAGTAAAACAAGAACATGTAGCCATAAGTGCCATAGGATGACCATAAGCTATCAACAGGTGCTAAGAGAAAAAAGGGGTCTTTGGTTTGGAAAATGCTAGGTTTTCCAGGTTTCTGTTTATTTTTTAAATCTAATTACAGGACTTCTCAGAGCCTTTCTTAGGCTTTTGTGCCTATAGATCATCAAGGAAGCTATATAATAGTCCACATTTACCCTTTTTTAAATTTATATTTTATTTTATTTTATTTTTTTGATACAGAGTCTCACTCTGTTGCCCAGGGTGGAGTGCAGTGACATGGTATCGACTCACTGCAACCTCCGCCTCCCAGATTTAAGCAATTCTCCTGCCTCAGCGTCCCAAGTAGCTGGGATTACAGGCGGGCACCACCACGCCTGGCTAATTTTTTGTATTTTTGGTAGAGACAGGATTTCACCATGTTAGCCAGGCTGGTCTCAAACTCCTGACCTCATGATCCGCCCACCTCAGCCTCCCAAAGCACTGGGATTACAGGCGTGAACTAGCACACCCTGCCTTTTTTTTAAAGACAGGGTCTTGGCCCGGTGCGGTGGCTCACACCTGTAATCCCTTGACCCTTTGGGAGGCCAAGGCAGGTAGATCACCTGAGGTCAGGAGTTCGAGACCAGCCTGACCAACAAGGTGAAACCCTGTCTCTACTAAAAATACAAAAATTAGCCAGGCATGGTGGTGTGCACCTGTAACCCTGGCAACTTGGGAGGCTGAGGCAGGATAATTGCTTGAACCCGGGAGACAGAGGTTGCAGTGAGCCAAAATGGCACCATTGCACTCCAGCCTGGGCAACAGAGCAAGACTCTGTCTCAAAAAAGTAAAATCTTAAAATCATTTAAAAAAAAAGAAAAAAGAAAAAAAGACAGGGTCTTGCTCTGTCACCTATCCTGGAGTGCAGTGGCATCATCACAGCTCACTGCAGCCTCTACTTACCAGATTCAAGCAATCCTCCTACTTCTGACTCCTGAGTAGCTGGAACTACAGGTGCACACCACCACACCCAGCTAATTTTTAAAAATTTTTTTGTGGAGACAGGAATCTTGCTTTGTTGCCCAGGCTGGCCTCATATTCCTGGGCTCAAGCAATCCTCCACCTGGGCCTCCCAAAGTGCTGGGATTACAGGCTTTAACCATGGCACCCAGCCTAATCCACATTTCTCAACCTTACATGACCATGGAACCTGTTTTATACAGAACCTTTTACCAGACACCTGATGAAATGTCACTTTGGGAAATGCTATATTAAGGTACCAGAACACAAGGGATGGAATATATTGGCTCCATTTCAAATTTGACTCCCTTTTGTGTTTTTATCAGAACCAAGATCATTATGCAGTTCTTGGACTTGGCCATGTGAGATACAAGGCTACACAGAGACAGATCAAAGCAGCTCGTAAGTACTTAGTTATTTTGAAATAATCACATATCTGTTATAGGAACACCCTATGCTTTAAGTACTTAGTTATTTTGAAATAATCACATATCTGGTATAGGAACACCCTATGCTTTTTAAAAGATACACAGTATCATAGTCTGCAGCTGTAACTACATTTAACAGCATGTGTCATATTGTCATAACAAGCAAAAAACCATTTCTCCCTTGCCTTCAGAATCAGAAGAAAGCAATCCATTTTACATGTAGACTTTCCCATTAGGGATAAGAAATTAGGATGGGTGTGTGTGTGTGGATACAGAATATTCTCCCAATGGCAAGCTTTTAAAAAATAATACTTCGCCTCTCTTTAGAAGTATGGCCAGCTGCACTTAGTGGATACTGCCTTTTTCTTTGTTTTTTTTTTTTAGGTTATTTTGTAATCTTAGGTCACACCTTTATAGATATCACCCTGTCTTCTGTCCAAGAAAGTTGTCTGATGTTTTATTGTTGTTTTCATTGACAAGGTTAAAATTTGGCATGGGACAGGGTAATGTTGGGACCCCAGTCTTCATATGCCTTATAAAACACCATCCCTTAATGCTCCTAAATGTCCTATGCTTGACAATCCTGTGGACATAATTTCTTATACACGTGATCAGTTCAACTAATAAAGTTTAGTGAAAGAGTTAAGAGATGAAGGTGATCAGTTTTCTATCTTAGGAGAATGGGAATATTCTGCCCTCCACTCTAGAGAATGGGTATTGAGGTCAGAGAGGGTAAGATTGTGGCCACATGGAAAAGGAGTAGGGAGTCAGGACCTGTCAAGAAGAGGAGGCATTATACTTGAAGGAAGATGACTGAATAAGAACACCTATGCTAAAAATTATTAGTCAATACTTAGTATAGTAGATGAACTCAAAATCGTCCCCATTACATTTAGGAAAATCAAAATGAAATATTTTTTAACAAAGTGAAGGAATTTATCAGATTATTTTAAACCAGATTTGTTTAAAGGCTGGCGTGATTCTAGACAAAGCATATGCTAATGCATGTGAATAGTTATTCCAGTATACATAAATGCCAGAAAAATCCATTTGCCACGTACAAGTGTTTGTAAAGTTTTACTATATGAAAGAATAGCGTTGGCCAGGCGTGGTGGCTCACGGCTATAATCCCAGCACTTTGGGAGGCCGAGATGGGTGATTACCTGAGGTCAGGCGTACGAGACCAGCCTGGAAAACGTGGTGAAACCCTGTCTCTACTAAAAGTACAAAAAAATTAGCTGGGCATGGTGGCAGGCACCTGTAATTCCAGCTACTTGTGAGACTGAGGCAGGAGAATCGCTTGAACCCAGGAGGTGGAGGTTGCAGTGAGCCGAGGTCGCGCCATCGCACTCCAGCCTGGGCAACAAGAGCGAGACTCTGTTTCCAAAAAAAAATGAATAGCATAAAAAGACCAAATACGTCTCAATACAGATAAATTTGTTAATTAGAATTGATATATAACTGTGGAAATAGTTTGTGTTTTAAGGTGAAATAATTCTTTGTTTCTCAAAAGATTAAAAATGTGCAATAAATTGCAAAAGAAACATTCATTTGCTTCTGTTAAATTCACTCTTTTTTTGAGACATAATTTTGCACTTGTTGCCCAGGCTGGAGTGCAATGGGGCGATCTCGGCTCTCTGCAACCTCCATCTCCTGGGTTGAAGCGATTCTCCTGCCTCAGCCTCCTGAGTAGCTGGGATTACAGGCATGTGCCACCACGCCTGCTAATTTTGTATTTTTTGTAGGGACAGGATTTCACCATGTGGGTCAGGCTGGTCTCGAACTCCCGACCTCAAGTGATCCACCCACGTCGGCCTCTCAGAGTGCTGGGATTACAGGCGTGAGCCACAGCACCCATCCTACATCCACTCTTTTTATTGGCCTTGTAGAAATAGATTTTTAGCCAGGCATAGTAGCTCACACCTGTAATCCCAACACTTTGGAAGGCCAAGGCAGGCGGATTACTTGAGGCTGGAGTTCAATACCAGCCTGGCCAGCGTGGCGAAACCCCTTCTGTACTAAAAATACAAAAATCAGCCAGGTGCGGTGGTACATGCGTGTAAGCCCAACTACTTGGGAGGCTGAGACATGAGAATCGCTTGAACCTGGGAGGCAGAAGTTGCAGTGAACTGAAATTGTACCACTGTAGTCCAACCTGAGCAACAGAGTGAGACTCTGTCTCATTAAAAAGGAAAAGAAAAGAAATATAGCTTTTGAATATGTATTCTCTAGCCAAAAGTTTTGTGGCACCAGTGCAGAGATTGTTAACAATAAGGGTAATTATAACTTACTCTCTACCACCCTTGCGGAATATTCCATCAGTCTTTATTCAGAAAGAAGCTGTCATTCTTGCACCTCTGTCACTATAAAACACAGTTGCTACTCTCTGCTTTCTGAAAATCTATCTAAAAGTTAAAATGCAAAGTTACTGTTTGCAAATCTGTAATTATTAGCACAAACAAACCTAATGAAAATGTAAGTCTGGTACCATTTGAGGGCCTTTGAGTGCTTGCTTCATATTACAAGCAAAGTTATTTTTGTTGAGTATATTTTGAATGTCAGTAATGAAAATAAATTAAGTGTGAAGTAGGAGCCGGCTGTGCTGGCTCACGCCTGTAATCCTAGCACTTTGGGAGGCTGAGGCGGGTGGATCACCTGAGGTCAGGCGTTCGAGACCAGCCTGGCCAACATGGCGAAACCCCATCTCTACTAAAAATACAAAAATATTAGCTGGGAGTAGTGGCGGGTGCCTGTAGTCGCAGCTACTCGCGAGGCTGAGGCAGGAGAATGGCGTGAACCCAGGAGTTGGAGCTTGCAGTGAGCCGAGATAATGCCACTGCACCCCAGAAACTGGAAATCACCCAAATGTTTAATAACATGGAAATAGATAAGCAAACTGCTATATATTTTGGTGCAGTGTAATACTAATCAGCAATTTTTAAAAGAACAAATTGCCAATACACAGAAAAACATGGATGAATTTCAAACCATGAGTAAAAGAAGCCAGACACAGACATACTGTAAGTTACATCTACTTGAAGCTCAAGAACGTACAAAAGTGGTGACAGGCATCAGAAAATGGTGCCAGAGGATGGGAGCCCAGTGGAAAAGGGTACAAGGGAACTTTTTGGATGATGGAAATGGCCTGTGTTTTCTTTTGGGTAGCAGTTACATGAGTGTATATGATTGTCAAAACTCACTGAACTTAATGAATTCTTAAAATCTGAGCATTTATTTTATGTAAATTTTATCTCAGTTGAATCAGATAGATATGATTAAACAAACCAAAAATACCAGTCACTTGGGAAATTAAATATATTCTTTTGAGCCTAGACAGAAATAAAAAATATGCAATAGATTTCTTTTTTCCCACAAAATTAAGATTACTGCTTTACCAAAACTTAAGGACTGGCAGCTAGAGCTGTACTTTAAGTAAATTCATTGCCTTAACCTATTCTGTTACTTTTTTCAAAAGAGGGAAAAAAGATAAGGTGGAAATTCAATTCAGATGTTTAAAAGAATAGCAGAAAGGAAGATGCAGGAAGAAAATAAATAAGACAATATCCCAAAATGGGTTTTATAAGAAGAATAAACAAATACAAGTTGAGCATCCCTAATCCAAAAATCCAAAGTCCAAAATGCTCCAAATTTTGAGTGCCAGTATGACACTTCAAAGGAAATGCTCACTGGAGGATTTTCGATTTTCAGATTTGAAATGGATGCTCACCCAGTAAGTATAATGCAGATATTCCAAAATCTAAAAAAATTTGAAATCCCAAACGCTTTTGGTCCCAAGCATTTCAGAGACAGGATACTCACAACGTAGTGAAATACACAAAGAGTTAATCATGGTGGCTCATGCCTGTGATCCCAGCATTTGGAAGGCTGAGGTGGGCGGATTGCTTGAGCTCTGTAGTTCAAGACCAAGCTGGACAACATGGCAAAACCCCATTTCTACAAAAAATACAAAAATTAGCTGGGCATAGTGGTGCGTGCCCATGCTGCTCAGAAGGCTGAGATAGTGCTTGAGCCCAGGAGGTGAAGAAGCCCATGCAGTAAGCCATGATCACACCACTGCACTCCACCCTGGACAGTAGTAAGACCCTGTCCCGCTGCCCTCCCAAAAAAAAGAAACAAAAAAAGGATGAAAACATTAAAGTTACCGAAGGATTTACTCCTAAAAACAATTTTTAGGCCCAGATCATTTTCCAGGTGAATTGTTTCAAGTGTTAAAGAATCAAAAATTCTAGTACTGAATATAAACTTGATTTTTTATTTTGTAATTGGAGAATCATAAACTGTTTTGGAATAATTCATTTTGTTAAGTTGTAAAGTTTAATGTAATCTCAGTGTGCAAAACCTAGCAGAGAGCTCAAAAAATCCTACAAACAATTCCTATTAATATAATGGGAAAAAAACCCAGTTAAAATGTTAAAATAATAGCAAATTCAAGAAAAGGGAATTTTTATACACTGTTGGTAGGAATGTAAATTAGCATAGCCACTATAGAAAATAGTATGGAGATTTCTCAAAAAATTAAAAATAGAATTACCATATAGCCCGGCAGTCCCACTACTGGATATTTATCCAAAGAAAAAGAAAACAGTATGTCAAAGGGTTACTTGCACTCCCGTGTTTTTATTGCAGCTCTGTTTATAATAACAAAGATAAGGAATCCACCTAAGTGTCCATCAGCAGACTAATGGATAAAGAAAATGTATATGTACACAGTGGGATACCACTCAGCCATAAAAAAGAATGAAATCATGTCTGCAGCAATATAGATGGAACTGGAGGTCATTATGTTGAGTGAAATAAACTAGGCACAGGAAGGCAAATATTACATGTTCTCGCTTTTGAGAACAGTGGGAGCTTAAAAAGTTGATCTCATGGAGGTAGTAGATAGAATGATAGATACCAGAGGCTGGGAAGGGTGTTGGGGGGAGAGGGATAAAGAGAGGTTGGTCAATGGACACAAACATACAGTTAGAAGGAATAAGTCCCAGTGTTCTGTAGCAGAGTAGGGTGACAATAGTTAACAATAATGTATTGTATATTTCAAAATAGCTAGAAGAGAGAACTTGAAATGTTCATAATACATAGAAATAATAAACACTCAAGTTGATGGATACCCAAATACCCTGACTTGATCATTATATGGTTTATGCATGTATCATGAATTATGCACAAAATGAGGCCAGGCGCAGTGGTTCATGCCTGTAATCCCAGCACTTTGGGAGGCCAAGCTGGGCGGATCATGAGGTCAAGAGTTCGAGACCAAGCCTGGCCAACATGGTGAAACCCTGTCTCTACTAAAAATACAAAAATTAGCTGAGTGTGGTGGCAGGTGCCTGTAATCCCAGATACTTCAGAGGCTGAGACAGGAGAAGCGCTTGAACCCAGGAGGCGGAGGTTGCAGTGAGCCGAGGTTGTGCCATTGTGCTCCAGCCTGGCCAACAGAGTGAGACTCAATCTCAACAACAACAACAACAAAAATGGATTTTGTTCGTGTATTATGAACAAAATATCACATGTACCCCGTCAGTGGGTACAGATACTTGTATTATGAAAAAATAGTGGCCAGGTGTGGTGGCGCAGGCCTGTAATTCTAGCACTTTGGGAGGCCATGGTGGGAGGATCGCTTGAGCCCAGGAGTTCAAGACCAGCCTGGCCAACATGGCGAAGCCCCTTCCCTACAAAAAATAAAAAAAGTTAGCAAGGCATGGTGGAGCGCACCTGTAATCCCAGCCACTTGAGAGGATGAGGTGGGAGGATCACCTGAGCCTGGGAGGTTAAGGCTGCAGTGAGCCAAGATTGTGCCTCTGTGCTCTAGCCTGGGCAACAGAGTGAGGCCCTGTCTCAGAATAAAATAAAATAAAATAACAAATGCAATTTAACAGTATACTAAAAGAATAATAGTGTTCATGAACACAGTTTCTCTCAGGTATCCAACTTAGGAAGTATATTAATATAGCAGAATTGTAGCTCAGATAATATTAAATCTATGTGATTTCCTAAGTAGGTAGTGAAAACACATACCACAATTTAACACCCATTCCTTTTTGATAAGAATTTTGAAAAGAAATGTAGTTAATTCCCTACTTTGATAACTGTTTCAGGCCCACAGCTAGCAAACTTTTAGCTATGTGGCATTAATGCTGTTACCTAAAATCCAGGGGTGAAGCAGCCTGCATTTTATTTTTTATGCTCTTTTGGGAGTTTGGGTTAGTGAGTTAAGTTATTAAATAAGAGACAACTGTTGGAAAAAAGGAAATAAATACATTTGTAGATAATACAGGATCTGCCTAGAAAAGCAAAAGAGAGGCCGGGCGCGGTGGCTCAAGCCTGTTAATCCCAGCACTTTGGGAGGCCGAGACGGGCGGATCACTAGGTCAGGAGATCAAGACCATCCTGGCTAACACGGTGAAACCCCGTCTCTACTAAAAAAATACAAAAAATTAGCCGGGCGAGGTGGCGGGCGTCTGTGGTCCCAGCTACTCGGAAGGCTGAGGCAGGAGAATGGCGTGAACCCGGGAGGCGGAGCTTGCAGTGAGCTGAGATCCGGCCACTGCACTCCAGCCTGGGCGACAGAGCGAGACTCCATCTCAAAAAAAAAAAAAAAAAAAAGAAAAGCAAAAGAGAGTTAAGGGACTAGATGCAAGAAAAATTAGCAAAAATTACAGTTTTTGTAAGTTACCATCAAATATATAAGAAAGCTGTGGTCATTGTAAAGATAACCCCAGGGCAACAATAAGGAACCAAAACAAGCCCTTGTAAAATTTACTATTATAAAGATAGTATCACAAATCAGTGGAATAGGGAAGGATTATTAAATCACAGTAAGATTTTGAAAAATGACAAGTTTAGATACTTTCTTGGCCATATTAAAATTCCAAAAAGATTTAAAAATTTCTTCAATCTAACTGTAGGAAATATTAATGAAACTAGAACTATTATAAGTACTGGAAGAAATTATAAAAGAAATGATCAGTAAATGTAAATAAAAATGACTTAAGTTTTTTTTAAAACATAAGTGTTAACAAAACAGTTGGGAAAAAATTAGCAATAAACATAGTGAATTAGGAGAGGCAGCATTCAAACACAGGCTGAGGAGTCACGCTGTCTGGATTAGAGCCCGACTTGGCTGGAAATTTGAGCAAGTTGCAGTGGTAGTGGCTACATAACATCTCTGTGCCTCGTTTTCCTCATCTATAAAATGGAGACAGTAATAGTACTTTCTTCATAGGATCATGGAGAATATTAACTGGTAGACAGGCCTGGCACATGTCAGCTGCTCCGTAGATGTTAACAGCTAGCCATTATTTATTGTAAAGTGACACACAGAGTCAGAAGAAAAACTGAGACAGCCCCTCCTTTTTCCCGTTAAAGGATGAAAAACAAAAAAATTGTTGACCACCAGTGATAATCACAAATTTTAAATAATTATACCTACTGTGGCTGAGGCTGTGGTGAAAGAATATTCACATAGGAGTATGAAATAGTATGCCTTTTGGAAAATAACTTGTTCCATTTCCATTCACGAAGTTGACTTCTGTGATTATATCCTAAGAAAGAATCCTAAATAAGGAAAAATACATATATTTAAAATTACTCAAGTTGGCATTATTTATTATAATGCAAAATTGGAAATGGCCCAAGTGTCCAACAGTAGAGAAATGCCTAAATTACAACAAATCTACTTGTAATACTGTATTAAGCAGTCATTTGGAAGAAAAATTTGAAGAGTTTACAAGGAAAAAACCATGGAAAATGCAAATGCTATAATGTGAAGTTGAAAAAAGCAGAATATAAATTAGTACATATGATTACACCTGAATTTTTTTGTTCTTCTTCTTCTTTTTGAGACAGTCTCACTCACCCAGGCTGGAATGCAGTGGCGCCATCTCAGCTCACTGCAACCTCCACCTCGTGGGTTCAAGCGATTCTTATGTCTGAGCCACCGGAGTAGCTGGGACCACAGGCATGCACCACCACACCCATCTAGTTTTTGTATTTTTAGTAGAAACCAGGTTTTGCCATATTGGCCAGGCTGGTCTTGAACTCCTGACCTCAAGTGATCCTCCCAGCTCGGCCTCCCAAAGTGCTGGGATTACAAGCATGAGCCACCATGCCCACCCTACACCTGAATTTTTAAAAGCACATGCTTAAGAAAACAAAAATATCTATGCAGAAATACACCAAAATGTTAGTCACTGTCGTTGGCTAGGGGCACTTTGGCTAGTTCTTAAAATAATTATTTCAAGCCAGGCACAGTTTCTGACACCTGTAATCCCAGCACTTTTGGAGGCTGAGGGAGGGGTGGATCACCTGAGGTCAGGAGTTCAAGACCAGCTTGGCCAACATAGTGAAACCTTGTTTCTACTAAAAATACAAAAAATTAGCTGAGCGTGGTGGGGGCACCCATAACCCCAGCTACTCGGGAGGCTGAGGCAGGAGAATCGCTTCAACCCGGGAGGCGGAGGTTACAGTGAACTGAGATCACGCCATTACACTCCAGCCTGGGCAACAAGAGCAAAACTCCATCTCAGAAAAAAATAATAATAAATCAGTTTATAATTTTCACATTGAATAATCATATATTTTACGGTGGGAGAAAAGATTCTAATATTAGCCTTATGATTTTAGAAATGGTCTACATGTAGCTCATTTTTATCTTTAGTTTTGGTGCTTAAAGTGACAAATTATCTCAATCTGACTGGTTTTGTAGATAAAGCAATGGTTTTAAAACATCACCCAGACAAACGGAAAGCAGCTGGTGAACCAATAAAAGAAGGAGATAATGACTACTTCACTTGCATAACTAAAGGTAAGAAAATGCTTTAGAGTCAGGAATTTCTAATAGTAATTGTTATTTATTAATTGCTGGGATTGGGTTTCTTATGCATACTGTAGTTCATTCAGCTATCCTTTGACATTTTAAAACATTTCAGTTATATCAAGTTATTTCTAATCATCACCCCAGAGCCTCACTACACAAAGTGAGGTTTCCCCAGCCAGCAGCATCAGCAACACCTGGCAGCTTTTATTAGAAATGCAGTCTCAGGCCCTGCCCCAAACCTACTGATTAAAATCTGCATTTTAACAGGATCCCCAGGTGATTCTTATCAGAAGCTCATCCTACAGTTAATTCATGTAAGTGTTCTATTTAATGATGAGAATACTAAGATTTTTTTTTTTTTCATTTCAGATGCTTTATGGGACTAAACTGTTCCTCAGATGTTTTGCTAGCCTAGTTTAAATCAAGAAGTTGATTATATCCTAGTACAGACCCTACAGTTACTTATTGCTATTTACATACACATGACTAAGCAAATTAATATAGGTTGCCACCATTTCTAAATGTTTCCTTAAATGTGATTTTACATTTTGATGCTAATTTTTAAACAGTTGTATGCACACCGTTCAAATTTACTCTTTGCCAGCTCTCTTACACAGTGCTCCAGAAGCCTAAGATCCTTCGATCTTTTACAACCTTGGGATCTAACAGTTAACTTACTAGCTATTTCTTTTTCCCCAGAGTCATCTGTTCTCTTGAAGGGTGGGTGATACTGTTTTGTCACTTGTCTACTAGAAAAATAAAGAAGGAGTTAAGTCCAGTTAGATCTAGTAGTGCTAAAGCTGTTGTTACCTAAATTAAATCCTCCCCAACCTGCAAACAAAATTTTCAAATATGAAAATTAATGACTTTTATGTTTTAAGGAGGGAAATATTTGTTTTCTTGAAGAAAAAAATAGGTAAAGTTATGGTGATATGATCTTAACAATTTTTTTCTCAGCTTATGAAATGTTATCTGATCCAGTGAAAAGACGAGCATTTAACAGTGTAGATCCTACTTTTGATAACTCAGTTCCTTCTAAAAGTGAAGCAAAGGATAATTTCTTCGAAGTGTTTTCCCCAGTGTTTGAAAGGAATTCCAGGTGAGTTAAGGCATCCCTTTTGATCGTAGTGCCCTGTTGGCTTGTTTCTTGTAGTCTTCCAGGTTTCTGTTTTTTCCCTCTGATAATAGTTTCGTTTATGGATTATTTCCACTGTCCCTTCCTCCTCCTCCTCCTTCTCTGCAATATTGAGCCCTTCTGATGAACTTATTCTCCTTTATATTGCTTTCTGAACAGAAGTTCTACATTTCCATAATAAAATTTCTGTTCAATTTATGGGAGGTTTCTCTTTTAAATTTACTTGGGCTGGGCACAGTGGCTCACTCGTGTAATCCCAGCACTTTGGAAGGCCGAGGTAGACGGATCACCTGAGAGCAGGAGTTCAAGACCAGCCTGGCCAACATGGTGAAACCCCGTCTCTACTAAAATACAAAAATTAGCCGGCCGTGGAGGTGTACGCCTGTAGTCCCAGCTCCTTGGGAGGCTGAGACAGGTGTTTCACTTGAACCCGGGAGACGGTGGTTGCAGTGAGCCGAGATCGTGCCAGTACACTCCAACCTGGGCGGCTGAGTGAGACTCCATCTCAACAACAAAAAAAAAAAAAAATTTACTTTGAGAGAAATAACAGTATCTGACTTTTATAGTGTGATTCTTACACTTAGGTGACAGTAATTTTCCATTCTTTGATTTCCTCTTTATGAATCGGTATACTACTCTGACTCATTGTCAGTTGAGAAAAGCTTTTGTTCTTTATTTGATCATCTGATTATCATAAGGCTTCTTTAACAAAACATTATTTATGATTAAAGCATACATATTTTATTTCATTAAAGTTTGTTTTAAAATAGTGTGTACCAATTTTATTTTACATCTTTTTTTTCCATCTGCGTTGGCAGGTTCCCTTAAAGCACATCTTAGCTGCACATTGGAATTACCTGGAGAACAGGAAGAACTCCTGATGCCTGTGTTCCCCCTGGAAAGATTCTGATTTAGTGGTTTGAATTCCCATGGGGATTTTTAAGGCTCCCAGGTGATTCTACTGTGCAGCCAAATTTGAGAACCACTTCGGTTAGCGGTTTGGCGCCGCCTAGTATTTCCGCCATCTTATCTCCCTTGGATTTCACGTTTATTTTTTATTTTTGTTTTTGTTTTTTTCTTTGTTTATTTTAAGACAGGGTCTTGCTCTGTTGCCAAGGCTGGAGTGCAGTGGCACGATCTTGGCTCACCGCAACCTCTGCCTCCCAGGTTCAAGCAATTCTTCTGCCTCAGCCCCCTGAGTAGCTGAGATTATAGGAATCTGCCACCACTAATTTGTTTTTTTTTTAGTAGAGACAGGGTTTCACCGTATTGGCCAGACTGGTCTCAAACTCCTGACCTCAGGTGATCCACTGGCCTCAGCCTCCCAAAGTGCTGGGATTACAGGCGTGAGCCACAGCGCCTGGCCACATTTATTTTATAACAGTGCTGAGGTGGTAAAAAGGAGTAGTATATTTTTCTGTGTAATGATTTCACAGAGTAGAAAACATGGATCAGTAGCAGCCACAGGGTCCTTTTCAGCAGTGATCGATGAAGTGCTGAGCCAAGAAATCTGGCTCTAAGGGGAAGGTGGTGGTGATGATGGGGTAGAAATTACTTCCCTCTGTGATATTTAAATTAACATTTTTAAAGGGCTAGGCCTACAGTTTGTTGTTGTGCTGCCTATTTAGGGACAGGAGCTTGGCAAAAGGAGCTAGCTGCCATTTTTCCTAGCCTGACTAGCAGCTGCTATGGCATTGTACTTTATAGAACTGAAGGTAACCTATGATTAGAAGGCTGTCCCGTGTTTCCCTCCTCACCCCAGTCTTTGTCTGGCCTCACTTTTCACACGCCTGTGTTGTTTCATACCCCACTGCTGACCTTCCAGCTCCATCTTCGAGTTATAGAGTTTGTAGGGAAGGGAAATCAGAGGGATTAGTTAAAACTATTGTTTTTAAGGGCCGGGCGCGGTGGCTCAAGCCTGTAATCCAGCACTTTGGGAGGCCGAGACGGGCGGATCACGAGGTCAGGAGATCGAGACCATCCTGGCTAACACGGTGAAACCCCGTCTCTATTAAAAATACAAAAAACTAGCCGGGCGAGGTGGCGGCGCCTGTAGTCCCAGCTACTCCGGAGGCTGAGGCAGGAGAATGGCGTAAAAACCCGGGAGGCGGAGCTTGCAGTGAGCTGAGATCCGGCCACTGCACTCCAGCCCGGGCGAAAGAGCAAGACTCCGTCTCAAAAAAAAAAAAAAAAAAAAAAAAAAAAAAAAACTATTGTTTTTAATAAATTAAGTTGTTTGTTGAACTTTTGTACATAATTTTTGAAGAATGTTAAGATATTTCCTTTAATATTTCAGATGGTCAAATAAAAAAAATGTTCCTAAACTTGGTGATATGAATTCATCATTTGAAGATGTAGATATATTTTATTCTTTCTGGTAAGTGAATATACTGTTGGTATGATGCTGTCATCTTTTAAAAAGAAAAGTATTCAATAAGTACTTGATTGTTTATAAATTAATTGAGATGGGCAAATTGCAGAACCTTCACTGAACAAAAGCACTCTGTTACCTTTGTGATATTTAGGCTTTTAAGATTTTCAGCCTGTTTTCTATTAATGAGATTTCTAGGTATCAAGCACACGATGGTAGTAAAACATGAAAATTGGGGAGTCATTTGAATAAAAATAAGTACATTTTTATTTAGTTACTACTAAAAGTACTTGAGTTCTTGAGGAAGGAGACAGTGCTATTTGTCTCTGTAACTAATTCACTAATTTTTAATAAACATAATAGTGGCCATTTTATGTGTGCTACATTTTCTCATCAAATGCCTAGTAAATACAAAAACAAAATCATGTAGAACAAAAATAACAAGATTTAGTTCTATCAGTTGTAATTGCTTTTACCTTCAGAGGATACAAACTGGATATGAGATAACCACTGCTAGGGTTACCGTCAGACTTGACAGACTGGCAAAACTGAAAGGCAAGGAAAATTTAAAAATAAGTCTTGGTCAAGCAAAAAACCTAACAAAGAAGAGACAGCAGGGAAGTGTGGTTTTGATTATGGAGTGATGTGTGCATTTTAGATTTTCATACCAAATGCAGTGTCATTAAAAAAAGAAGAAAGGCTTGACCTTAGTTTAATACTAGAAGAAAAGAAAGGTATCCATTAAAACAAATTCATCCACTTGCATTAAAAGGAATTTCTTTTCATTTGTTCTTTCTTGATTGTATATTATTTCTGTCTATATTAGGTATAATTTTGATTCTTGGAGAGAATTTTCTTATTTAGATGAAGAAGAAAAAGAAAAAGCGGAATGGTATGTATGCAAATCATTAATAATGGAAGGTATTTATTTGGTTCTCTGGTATTTGTGATGATGTAAAACTATGTCACATACATTTTCTTTCAAATTTTTCTCTTTGTACATCTTTTTTAAACAATTTTTTAATATTTTGAAATCCTTTCTCACAAGTTAAACAAGGTGGGCCCAGATCAATAATTGGTTAGGATATGCTTAAGAAATTGCCAAGCAATATAACATCAGCGCAGTTCGGCAAAATCTTTTTCTTCTGGTTGCTTAACCTAGGTTTTATTAGGTTTTGTTTGTTTGTTTGTTTGTTTTTTGTATGTGTGCAGAAATGCTTTTGACATGAATGTCCAAAAAATAACCAGAATTAATATTAAATAGAACCACTGTTTAGTCCAGGCCTACTGACTCATGCCTGTAATCCTAGCACTTTGGGAGGCTGAGGCAGGTGGATCACCTGAGGTCAGGAGTTCGAGACCAGCCTGGCCAACATGGCGAAACCCTGTCTCTACTAAAAGTACAAAAATTAGCCAGGCGTGGTGACAGGCACCTGTAATTCCAACTACTCCGGAGGCTAAGGCAGGAGACTCAGTTGAACCCGGGAGGCGGGGGTTGCAGTGAGCCGAAAATATGCCATTGCACTCCAGCATGGGGGACAAGAGCAAAAGTGCGTCTCAAAAAAGAAAAAGTCATTGTTTAATGTTAATAATGACACAGCATTTTAACCTTCTAGGATGTTATTTGCATATTAATATTTTATAAAATATTACATTTTCCAGTCACAGTATCTATAAGCAGTAGTTTGTTTCCAATATTTTGTTTTATAGTCGTGATGAGAGGAGATGGATTGAAAAGCAGAACAGAGCAACAAGAGCACAAAGAAAAAAAGAAGAAATGAACAGAATAAGAACATTAGTTGGTAAGTATAATTGATTTTTTTTTTAAGTCCCCTAAATGTTAGAAATTCAAAATGAGATCAACTTTTTCTTTTGGTAGACAATGCATATAGCTGTGATCCAAGGATAAAAAAGTTCAAGGAAGAAGAAAAAGCCAAGAAAGAAGCAGAAAAGAAAGCAAAAGCAGAAGCTAAACGGAAGGAGCAAGAAGCTAAAGAAAAAGTAAGACAACATTTAATGAAGGTGGACTTTAAATGTTTATGAAATCTTTAGATTATAAATCATGCTGCTATAAAGACACATGCACACGTATGTTTATTGTGGCACTATTCACAATAGCAAAGACTTGGAACCAACCCAAATGTCCATCAATGACAGACTGGATTAAGAAAATGTGGCACATATACACCGTGAAATATATGCAGCCATAAAAAAGGATGAGTTCATGTCCTTTGTAGGGACATGGATGCAGCTGGAAACCATCATTCTCAGCAAACTATCGCAAGAACAGAAAACCAAACACCGCATGTTCTCACCCATAGGTGGGAATTGAACAATGAGAACACTTGGACACAGGAAGGGGAACATCACACACCAGGGCCTGTCGGGTGGGTGGAGGGGGAAGGGATAGCATTAGGAGATATACCTAATGTAAATGACGAGTTAATGGGTGCAGCACACCAACATGGCACATGTATACATATGTAATAAACCTGCATGTTGTGCACATGTACCCTAGAACTTAAAGTATAATAAAAAATTTAAAAAATATATCTTTATTCTTCACATCTATTTTTTAAACTATAATTTGAAAGCAGAGAATTGGGTGCTACTGTGAATTAATCATGACAAGTTGGTATAATTGAGAGAGATCTTCCTTACCAGCAAGTTTTTATTGAGCAAAAAAATGGTGTCATAAGTTCCTTTAATATTATGTTTATTTCTAATGTCAATTTTACATTTTCTAATAAATGTCTATAGATCTTTACCAGGTGCCTTTCCCAGTTCATCCTTCAGTTTTTAATAAGTTTATGTTGCCTTTTTTCCTAATATAATTTATTAGAAGTTTAAATTTTAAAACATATAAAGCATTTAGGAATTTTACTTTATTAAAATGATTTTACTCCCTTTTTTTAAAGCAAAGGCAAGCTGAATTAGAAGCTGCTCGGTTAGCTAAGGAGAAAGAAGAGGAAGAAGTTAGACAGCAAGCATTGTTGGCAAAGAAGGAAAAAGATCTACAGAAAAAAGCCATTAAGAAGGAAAGGCAAAAACTTCGAAACTCATGTAAGGTATGTCAGACTGAACGAACACTAGGCACAAGTAAATCAAGTTGCTGATTAAGCAAAAAATAGTTCTCTGTTTCTTTTTTTTTTTTTTAGACGGAGTCTTACTCTGTTGCCCAGACTGGAGTGCAGTGGCGTGATCTTGGCTCACTGCAACCTCCCCTTCCGAGGTTCCAGCAATTCTCCCACCTCAGCTTCCAAGTAGCTGGGATCACAGGTGCATGCCACCACACCCAGCTAATTTTTTGTTTTTGTTTTTGTTTTTTTTTGAGACGGAGTCTCGCTCTGTCACCCAGGCTGGAGTGCAGTGGCCAGATCTCAGCTCACTGTAAGCTCCGCCTCCCAGGTTTACGCCATTCTCCTGCCTCAGCCTCCCGAGTAGCTGGGATTACAGGCGCCGCCACCTCGCCCGGCTAGTTTTTTTTTGTATTTTTAGTAGAGACGGGGTTTCACAGTGTTAGCCAGGATGGTCTCGATCTCCTGACCTCGTGATCCGCCCGTCTCGGCCTCCCAAAGTGCTGGGATTACAGGCTTGAGCCACCGCGCCCGGCCAATTTTTTGTATTTTTAGTAGAGACAAGAGTTTCACCATGTTAGCCAAGCTGGTCTCGTACTGCTGACCTCAAGTGATCTCCCCACCTCAGCCTCCCGAAGTGCTGGGACTACAGGCATGAGCCACTGCGCCTGACCAAAATATTTCTTGGAAAAAAAAAAAATTATTTATTTATTTATTTATTTATTTGAGATGGCGTCTCGCACTGTCACCTGGCTGGAGTGCAATGGCACGATTTCGGCTCACTGCAACCTCCGCCTCCTGGGTTCAAGCAACTCTCCTGCCTCAGCCCCCTGAGTAGATGGGATTACAGGCGCCTGCCACCATGCCCAGCTAATTTTTTGTATTTTTAGTTGAGACGGGGTTTCACTGTGTTGGCCAGGCTGGTCTTGAACTCCTAACGTCGTGATCCACCCATCTCAGCCTCCCAAAGTGTTGGGATTACAGGCTAGAGCCACCTGCGCCCAGCCAAAAGAACAATTTTTAATTAAGCTATTGCTGTTGTTGTTGTTGTTGTTGTTGTTGAGGCAGGGTCTCACTCAGTCACCCAGGCTGGAGTGCAGTGGTGCCATTTCGGCTCACTGCAACCTCCACCTCCCCAGTTCAAGCCATTCTCATGCCTTGGCCACCCAAGTAGCTGGGATTACAGGTGCACAGCACTACTCCTAGCTAATTTTTGTATTTTTAGTAGAGAGGGGTTTCGTCACATTGGCCAGGCTGGTCTCGAACTTTTGCCCTCAAGTGATCCACCCACCATGGACTCCCAAAATGCTAGGATTATAGGCATGAGCCAGTGCACTTATCCAAGCATAAATGTATTTCTTTTCTTTACTATACAATTATAACTAAACGAGTCTGGTCGTGGTGGCTCATGACTCTGTCTCAAAAAAAAATATATATATATATATATTCTGAAACTGTGTCTATATTCATATCTTCAGTTATCTCAGCCATGTCTTTTTTTTTTTTTTTGGAGCTGGAGTCTCGCTCTGTCACCCAGGCTGGAGTGCAGTAGCGTGAGCTCGGGTCACTGCAAACTCCGCCTCCCGGGTTCAAGCGATTCTTCTGCTTCAGCCTCCTGAGTAGCTGAGACTACAGGCACCTGCCACCATGCCTGGCCAATTTTTGTATTTTTAGTCAAGACAGGGTTTCACCGTATTGGCCAGGCTGGTGTAAAACTCCTGACCCCATGATCCACCCACCTCGACCTCCCAAAGTGCTGGGATTATAGGCATGATCCACCGCACCCAGCCTCAGCAATGTCTTTTTATAGTTGGTGTATTCAAATTAGGACCCAAATAAGGTCAATACAAAGGTCAATACAATACAAATACTTCAGTTGTTGTGTCTCCTGGTTGTTCTTAAGACCCTCTAGTTCTGTAACACCGCTGTATCACCACTTCTCCCCACCTCACACCATTGCCACTGATTTGTTGGAGAAACCAGATCATTTTTCTGAGAAGGTGCCACAATTTGGTTTTAGTTTGTTGCTTCCTATTGGTGTAAAATTAATTTTTATCTTGGAAAGGTTTTTTAGAAGTTTTAACTTGTTTTTAAAGTTCTAAAAGCTTTCAATTTTATCTAAAATGGTATCATTTGAGTGAGTACTGGCAGTTTTCATTCAAATACAGTTTCCACTAGAAAATATTTACCAAAAACCCCCAAAGTTTTGAAGTATAATTTTGACCAAGAGCTAATTCTTATATTTTAAGCTAGTAAAGTCATAGGACAGTACTGTTCCTTACTAAACAACATTGAATGAATAAATTGGTGGAATTCCAAGCTGTAATAGAGATTGCCACACAAAGAATATTGTGTACTATACCATTGTCCATTGTAGTTGAATCTAGCAAGTATGTAAATGCGTAATATGTATAGAAAAATTATCTTTTATGTGACTATCTAGAAGGCTGTAGACATGTATGGTCTAATATATGCTATCCTAAATCTTCAGATAATAATACAATTGAAATTAACCTGCCCCATCAGCTGACATTGAAAGAGGCTTAATAAAAATACAAGCACTTGTTATTTCTTTAGGCATTTTAATAAGGAAAAAGAAAATCCAAATTTGAAAACATATATATTTTTCTCAGATTCCACTGTATAGAAGATTGTTTTCAGAAGGATGCAGTGTATCAAAGTGGTAAAGAACATGGGCTCAGGGCAAGCCACCTGGGTTTGAGGCTATTCTCTGCTTACCTCTTACTAGCTGTGGGACCCTCAGGAGATTACCTCAACAGTTTTGTGCCTCACTTTCCTCACCTCTACTATAGTTGAAATGATACCTAGTCACAGATTTGTGAAGATTAAATGAGATAATTCACATGTAGTGCTTGGCACATTCAGCATATAATGAGAACTCAGTAAGAACCTTAAAAAGGCCAATTAGGAAATAAAGCTTGAATAGTTCTTAGAGATTATGTATAAATAAGAGTGAAAGTTCTGACATTTGGTAACTTTGTTTTCTTGCTCCTTTCTCACGTAATTTATTCATTCAGAGTAAATGCTTATCAGATTATCGTAAATCCATATCTGATGAGCGTTTACTATGTACCAAGCAGTTGTAATTGATGTGAATGTAATGATTGCACAGTTCTTTCAAGGAGTCTACTGATGAGTGATGAAAAGTAAACAAGCTATTGCAACACTTCAAGGTAGGTATTAGGATGAGAAAGTACCAAAAAGGTAGTCAAGGAAGGCATTCTGCATCTGGTAGGATTTAGCCAGGTGAAGCAGTATGTACACAGGATTAAGGATAAGACAGAGTATTGAGAATGCAGAGATCCAGAGAAATGAGATTTAATGAACCAGGGGCACCTGAGGAGGTAAGGAGGAGCCCGGTCTTAAAGGGCTTTATACGTCTTGCTAAAGAGCTTAATCCGATCCTGAGTTGGTTTCGGTCAGGGTGCTGAGAAGACTAGAGGCAGAGAGACCAATTTAGGAGTCTTTTGCCACAATCCAGGTGAGAGAGTATTGTGGCCTGAACTCAGAGATGGTAGGGATGGAAAAAGGTAGATGAAATGGAGAGAGATTCAGGAAGCAGATTAGGCTATTGCCTGTTGGGATTGATTGTATGTTGGAGGTAACAGGAGGAGTGAGATCTTTATATGCCTTGGTTTATTGCATGGAATACTGGATGGATGATGCTAGTAGCATTCAGGGAAGTAGAAAACAAAGGAGGAGGAAAAGACTTGGCAAAAATGATTTCAGTTTAGGGTGTGTTGAGCTTGTTGGGACACTCAAATGGAGATAACTCGGCACATGATTGAGTGTGTAAGTTCAAGAACAGGATTATTACAGACTCTTCCACATCTTGATAGCACTAGAAACTCTGCAGATATACAAGATCACCCTGGGAGAGCGTATAGAATGAGGAGAGTGGAGGCTGGGACTCTGGCAAAACACCAGTACATAAGGTACTGATAGAGGAAAAGAAGCCTGAGAAGGAGTGACCAGGCAGGTAGGAAGAAAATCATTAGTGCTTTTGGAAGCCTAGGGAAGAGTGAATGGTAATAGAAGCACTGGAACCTTAGTGAGAGGCAGATTGCATGGATTGAGGAAGCAAGGAGAAGTGAGGAATGGGAGACATAAGTCTCAACAGCAGCTTAAAGCATGGCAAGTACTTGCCAGTTACTTCTTGTGCATCATGCTGTTCCATTCCGAGCATAGTCTTTAGTTAATTGAAATTTTTGCTAATACCTCGTTCCTTAGCATACTATATCATCTTTTTAATTTCACATTTAAAATTTCCAGTAGATTTTACAGTTCAGCACACATTGCTATAGGCCGCCAAACAAAGGGATTTTGAGTCATCATACAGAATTTCTTGATCCTTAAGTGATTCTCTAAGGAATCATTCTGACTTTTTATAACATCCCTAGGCATTCTTTTTTCTGTTTTGCTTCTCCTTAGTATGTACCTCCAACTTGGTATATAATGCCTTTTATTGCTAGGTGATCAGGGAGAGAGCCCTGGGAGGTACCATGGAAGTACAGCTGGGGATGAGCAGAAGGCCATTATGTATGTTCACATCAGGAACTCCTGAGAGCTCATGCTTTGTAATTATGTTGATGGCTGTATTTTTGAGTGTCAGTAGATATAAGATAATTTCTGTATTTGTGCTTTTAGACCTGGAATCATTTTTCTGATAATGAGGCAGAGCGGGTTAAAATGATGGAAGAAGTGGAAAAACTTTGTGATCGGCTTGAACTGGCAAGGTATACCTATGGAACTGTTATTGAAGTCTTCACTTGAGCTTAGGATAAAGTTTCATTTCTTCTTTTTTTTTTTCTTTAGCTTACAGTGCTTGAATGAAACACTCACATCTTGCACAAAAGAAGTAGGAAAGGCTGCTTTGGAAAAACAGGTAATAGAAGAACACATCACTCCTACCTATATGTAGCATTTAATTCTGCTTTTACCTGTTTCTTTACCTAATATATAAGTCACCAAGTACAAACAGTATCTGATTTCTCTG
The DNA here is from genome assembly GCF_009764315.1 of Trachypithecus francoisi. Classification (NCBI taxonomy): domain Eukaryota; kingdom Metazoa; phylum Chordata; class Mammalia; order Primates; family Cercopithecidae; genus Trachypithecus; species Trachypithecus francoisi. Next base: position 56,415,932 of record NW_022681469.1, read on the forward strand.
TGTTTCTGTTTTTTTGTTGCTGTTGTTTGTTGTTGTTTTGTGTGTTTCTTTTTTGCTTTGAGATGGAGTCTCGCTATGTCGCCCAGGCTGGAGTGCAGTGGCACAATCTCAGCTCACTACAACCTCTGCTTCCTGGGTTCAAGTGATTCTCCTGCCTCAGCCTCCTGAGTAGCTGGGATGACAGGCACACAACACCACACCTGGCTAATTTTTGTATTTTTAGTAGAGACGGGGTTTCACCATATTGGTCAGGCTGGTCTTGAATTCTTGACCTCATGATCCACCTGTGTTAGCCTCTCAAAGTGTTGGATTACAGGTGTGAGCCACCATGCCCAGCCTGTTTTTTGTTTTTGAGACGGGGGTCTCTCTCTGTCATCCAGATTGGAGTGCAGCTGGGGTTACAGGTGTGTGCCACCATGCCCGGCTGATTTTTGTATTTTTACTAGAGACAGGGTTTCGCTGTGTTGGCCAGGCTGGTCTTGACCTCCTGACCTCAGGTGATTCATCCGCATCGGCCTCCCAAAGGATTATAGGCATGAGCCACCACGCCCAGCCTGTGTTTTGTTTATGTAGTAAGTGCTGTTGTTGATTTAAGTTGGATTTAATGTGTATAGTTTTTACCATGCTTAGTGTTTGAATTGTGGTATCTATCACAATCATAGCTTTTGCAAAATCATCATTAGAAGAAAATAATTGTTTTGATTATTCCTTGAGTATTTTCATAGGGTAATAACATTTAGAACCAAAAGAGATCTTTGTTCTGTCTATCTATACCTTTTATTTTACATATAAGAAAACAGGCCCAGAAATTCAATTCAGTTCAACAAGTATTAGTACCTACTATATATAACACTACGCCTAGGTTCTTTTGGAGAAATGCCTAATGCTATTGCACCACAAAGGACTTAGGCTGAGAAGAACCTTAAGGACCAAAAGATGGAGAGCCCATAGTAAATGCTGTGTAGGATAGGAAGGGCCACAAGTTTCAGTGGCCAGGGAAGGCTCGGTGTAGAGTTTGAACCAGCCTGAAAGGAAGGATGGAGTTAAAATGAAGTTCAGAAGAATACCACAAACTATAAAATAGAAATAGAAGTATAAAGTATGGTTCAGCCTGGGCAACATGAACAAAATCTCTACCAAAAATACAAAAATTAACTGGCATGGTGTCATGTCCCAGCTTCTCAGGAGGCTCAGGTTAGAGGATTACCTGAGCCTGGGAGGCCACAGCTCCAGTGAGCTATGATCACATTGGTGCACTCCAGCATGGGCAACAGAGCGAGACTTTGTCTCGAAAGACAGACCAAAAAAAAAAAAAAAAAAAGGTAGAACATTATGGGGAAAAGGAGTGGGAAACAAAATCAGTTAGGAAAAGTAGAACCAATTATCAGGTTTTTAATACCTTGTTGACTAGTTTCCATTACTGCAAATCTTTGATTAACAGAAGGTTCAACATTGTACTACTAATCTGACGTTTGTGGATAAGGTGCATCAGATAGATGTGACTAGTTGTAAGAATCTTACTTTAAGAACCTGCACTATGAGCTGGGCATGGTAGCTCATGCCTGTAATCCTAGCACTTTGGGAGGCCAAGGCAGGCAGATCCCCTGAGGTCAGGAGTTCAAGCATAGCCTGGCCAACATAGGGAAACCCCATCTCTACTAAAAATAGAAAAATTAGTTGGGCATGGTGGCAGGCACCTGTAATCCCAGCTACTTGGGAGGCTGAGGCAGGAGAATCACTTGAACCTGGGAGGCGGAAGTTGCAGTGAGCCAGTATCACGCCACTGCACTCCAGCCTGGGCGATAGAGTGAGACTCCATCTCAAAAAAAAAGAAAAGAAAAAGAACCTACACTATGAATGCAATGATGGGAATCAAAAAACTTTTCAAAGTTAGCATTATTGGGACTTTACTGATTCTAAGGAATTGAAGGGGAGAAATGAGCCAAAGATGACTCTAAGATAGCAGCTGACAGGAGCAACAAGGCAAATAAACGTTTTCTTTTTTTACTTGTGCATGTTTAAAGGTAGACTAGAAGGAACAATGTAAATGGTACAACTTCAAAATAAAACAGGCCATTTTGCTATGCCTTTACCTTTTGTAGAGAATAAATGAGATTGTCTGCAGAAAGGGTGAATATGAGTTGAGAGAGAGGTTTGAAATGGCCTTGTGGATGAATAACTCAGTGAACCACAGACTTGTCAATTAGTGTCCAAGGCTAATGGAAGACACGTGACATGAGTACTGGGAAGATCAGGCAGGCTGTGGGCAGTTCTTGGTCCCTCAGGCAGACCTATGCAGACTGGAAGCCAGAGCAGGAAAAGCGAGAATGAAAAGCTGGTGCTTGTTTTTGGGTTGGCCTTGGAGAGGAGTATGGGGTCAGAGTGAGAATGACATTGAGAGTTGGGGATCACAAAGCCCTAGCCAGGAAGAGAGTGTAGAATAGCGATATACTTTTAAGTCCCTGACTTACAATATTTGTGCAGATAGAAGAAATAAATGAGCAAATCAGAAAAGAGAAAGAAGCAGCTGAGGCTCGTATGCGACAAGCATCTAAGAACACAGAAAAATCAACTGGTGGAGGTGGAAATGGAAGTAAAAATTGGTCAGAAGATGATCTACAATTACTAATTAAAGCTGTGAATCTGTTCCCTGCTGGAACAAATTCAAGGTACTGGTTTTAATGAAACTTTTCTTCAACTCACACTGGAGCCTGGAAATAATGTAGACAGACTCCAAATAGCAGCACTTGTTGTCACAGAAATTTGCAGAGATAAATTCTGTGCCACAGCAGCAAAGTGTGAAAAGGTACATTTTGAAGCTGTCAGTCTTACCCATTACACCAGTACACATGCACATACACATATGACAAAAATGCTTCAGTTTCTTAGGAAATTGAAGATCATGAGACAAATCTTGACTTATGTTGGCCTACTCTGTCATGGCTTGTGCTGGGGATTGGGTTTTCTGTAGTTTTTCTTTGACAGTTTTGCTGTTTGTTTCTTCCCACCTCAAGCTGGAGCTTGAGTTTAACTCCAAGAAAGCCCTAGGGACCCAGCATCCCTAATTCTACAGATGAAACTGAGGCTGTTTTCAGAATGATTGATCTTCTGAAGAAATATGTTAAACTGGCAGTATACACAAATAAGTGGTTTTATTTATGTTGATTTGTACACAGAATATGTAAGATGCATAGACTTAAAACCAAGATTATATAGTTGATTTAAACATATGAAAAGCAAAAACCCTAATCCAGGCAACAGGAATTTATAGTGGCAGCATCATGAGACTACCAATTTGAGCTCATTCTATACTATAACTTTTCTGCAGTAAAAATCTAATGGTATTTGTTGTTTTGTTTTTCCTTAATACTATTAAATTATATTATTGGTATATATCCTATCAGATGGGAAGTTATTGCTAATTACATGAACATACATTCTTCCTCTGGAGTCAAAAGAACTGCCAAAGATGTTATTGGCAAAGCGAAGAGTCTCCAAAAACTTGGTGAGTTTTGAGAAGTCCATTTGTTACTTTAAACACCTATTTTTAAAATAACTTATGCAATTTAATGAAAGATTAAATGAGATGATGTTAAGTATTAAAAGTTTTTCATTTCTCAGACCCTCATCAAAAAGATGACATAAATAAAAAGGCATTTGATAAGTTTAAAAAAGAACATGGAGTGGTACCTCAAGCAGACAACGCAGCACCTTCAGAACGATTTGAAGGTAAATTTTGCTTTTCTAAAAGTAGAAAATGCTAGCCATGTATCTGTGCTGCTTGGATATACAAGACTTAGGGTCTATGTTCAGAATGACAGGGAAATAAAATGTTTAGCAGACTGGAAGCTGTAAGCAAACATTTCCAGGGCAAAGATTTACTTCACCTCACCATTAAAAATGGAGAACTGCAGTTCTTCCATTTCAGATGCCATTAGAGAAGGGGGCTGTTTGTTTTGCTTACCAGGTTTTACAAATCAGTGTTAGAGGATATTATTGGGACAAAAAAATAGTATTTTATCGGGATAATTGCTCGATTTTGAGAAATGTACTGTAATTATGTAAGAAAATGTCCTTATGTTTAAGGAAAAACACACAAAGTGTTTAGGAATAAAGAGGCATCATGTCTGTAACTTAGGGTTCAGAGCAAAGTATGTCTGTACATATAGAGAAACATGAAAATGTTCACATTTGGGGAATATAGGCAGAGTATACAATTCTTTCTACTCCTCTAAAATTATTTCAAAATATAGTTAAAAATTGTTAGGGTTCAAAACCAGCCTGGGAAACATAGTAAGCCTCTCAAAAAACAAAAACAAAACAAAAAAACCTGTTAGGGTTTGATATTATCTTGGGTGTTCTAATTTGATTACCCTAGACCAGTGCTTTTCATATTACAAATCATGACCCATCACTGGGTCATGAAGTCAATTTAGTGTGTCTTGAATAGAAAATTAGTGAGCGTGACACCCATTATATAGGTGGGTATACTGTAATGAAACTCTTGTTCATGTGTGTCTTTGTGTCTGGGGATGTGATATAAATTTTTTCCTTGCTATGAGTTTGAAAGCAGTTTATGTGAAAGAAGTTCTTTCACTTGATGTTCTGTGAGCCACCAATCCTTTCTTAATCGCAGAAAGATGCTTTTGGATTAATAGACTTGACTATACATGATAAGCTGTTTCTTTCTTCTAAGAGTCCCAGTTTTACCTCTATTCTTAATCTTGTTTATTATCCTAAAATTTCAACTTAAAAGATATGAGACTTAGTGCTATATAGGGGAGGAAGATCACTGTTTGCAAAAATCAGGGGTGACTTGTTTGGCTGAGTTAGGCATTATTTCAGTTCTTTTAATAAAGGTAAGTAACAAGGCAGGGTTTCAGAACACCTGAAGGACACTTCTAAAGGGGTTTATTCTCCTGTGCCTTTATCTCCACAAAATACCATACAACAGGTATTAGCACACTAGTCTCAGCTCTTAGGGGATTGTTTCCATGTTGGAGGGAGGTAGGCCCTGATACTTGTCCAGTCTGCTGTGAGGAGAGGTGACCCTGTGAAGGCAAGAGTGACTGACAGTAGTCCTTTGTCTTTTAGCATCTTTGCCTCTTTTATGGAAATGGGAAGGCTTCTTCCTCTTCAGTTGTACCATTAAACCTGGCACCATTTTTTGAATAGTGATTTCTCATAGGAATTTTGCAACAGTACATTTAATTTATTTTGGTACTGTGAAGTAACTGGAAAACAGCAGGGAATACTACCATGTCACTTCCATCTTTTTTCCAAGAGAGGATATAAAATCTATGGTATTTAGGGCTTTAAACCAATACAAGGAAATTCAACAAAAGACTTCCTAGAACTTAAAAGTTACCTTCAAAAAAGCTGCTTATGCACCTTAGGTACCTTCAAATATTATACAGATTCTCTGCTTTGTTTTGAATAGGTGGTGGGGTTTTGTTTGTTTGTTTCCTTCTTTAATTGGGAAGGAACTGTGGTTTCTAGGCTTTCCCAAACTTTGTGACAGATCTCACAGGACGCAGTTTCAAGTAGTAGTCAGGCTACTGGTAATATTAGGTCTGTGTTGTCACTGCATAGTCTGAAATAACTAAATTGCCAGAAGTCCATTGACTTAACCAAATCAGCTCTCTACCACTTAACATTCTCCTTTTACCTACACAAGTGGACTGTGTAATACTTAACATCCTTAAGAAATACATTTGTTTCTGACACACATCTTAGATGTTTTCTGAAATATTAAAGGTTTAGTTGAAGAACCACAATAGCAGTTATTGGAAGTGTTCAGCATTGGCTCCCAAGATTTTAGCAGATGTGGTGAAGAGAACACCACACTACAACACAGTCTAATCTCAGATTGCCTCTTAGGCACTGGTACCTTGGGCACTTGGCTTAATTTTGCTAGGTTTGTCTCCTTCAGTGTAAAACAAAAATGGTTTCCAGGGTTTCTGTCCAGCAAAAGTTTAACTGTGAGGAAGCTCTTTTACCTATCCTGTAAGGAAGTAGATTTATCAGAACTCTCAATGAATTGTGGTTGTGTTTTTGAGCCCAAGAGTCCAACAGTACTATAAATTTAAATATGGCTTTTTTCCAGTCTAGTGGGTATATTACATTGATTTGTAAGAGATAAACAGTACCAGGCAGATCTTTACTCTTGTGTTTTAAAAAGCCTTTGAGATTTTATTTTCTGGGGTGTGAGTCATCTCAAGTTTTTTCTCTTACTAACACTCAGAGGGATATATGTATCTCTTATCTCTACAAGTTTATTTCAAAATGACACATCCCAGATTGAAATGGGCACTTAGCGGACACTTGTGGACCACAAGACTTGTCTGGGAACATGTTCTGAACAAGACAGTTTTCAAATAAAAATTTTTCTTAAACAGGTCCATATACGGACTTCACCCCTTGGACAACAGAAGAGCAGAAGCTTTTGGAACAAGCTTTGAAAACATACCCAGTAAATACACCTGAAAGATGGGAAAAAATAGCAGAAGTGGTGCCCGGCAGGACAAAGAAGGACTGCATGAAACGATACAAGGTTGCAGACTTAATTGTTGTATTTTAAATTTAACGTGGGTTATATAAGCTCACATTTTGTCTATTAAGTGGTTAATAATATAGTGCTTATTTCAACACCAGTAGTTATGGGGCCAATATTATTAGGAATAAATGAGCAACCTTAGAGACTTTCTAGGCCTTGGCAGGTAGTGAAAAAGGTATACTTCGTACTGTCTTAGTTGTTTGAATTCTTACTAGATTAAAATGTCTGTTTTTAAATTCTGACAACTTCCTTTCTCCCTTCCTAGGAACTTGTCGAGATGGTAAAAGCAAAGAAAGCTGCTCAAGAACAAGTGCTGAATGCAAGTAGAGCCAAGAAATGACTTGATGACAATCTTTGTTGTATGTGCATTTTTATAATAAAACTGAAAATACTGTAAACATTTTCATTCTTAAAATTATACTTATGGTGGTAATTTGAAAGTATGCTGCTTCCAGTATAATTTCTCAGAGAACACAGATTGACCATTAATACAAAACAACCTTCAGAGGGGTAGTCTTTTTATCCTTTGAAAGTATGATACAGTACTTCATTCAAATTTCCAAATGTATATACATGTTTTCATTCAAATGTATGTACATGTTCATTTTTATTTTTTTCTAGATCTCAGTTTTATAAATACATGTGTTCAAACAACCTTGATAACGAGCATTTTAATCACGAAGCCAACACATGTTACTGCAAATCTGTTTAAAATCTGGTAGTTGCTCAATGGGACCTAAGGATTAAAAAGAAGACAGTTAATTAAAAGTACTTGGCCAACTTTTTGCATAGAAGAAAAGAAGCCAGGCTTACCAACAGCAGCAATAGCTGGACTCCTATTATAAATATATTTGGTACATACTTCTCGAATTGTCTCAGCATTCACAGCCTGAAATATGGAAGATACTGTCATTCAGCTTTTTGTAGTAAAGACAACGTCTATACCTGGAACTTTTTAAAACTAAAGCAAGATGAAAGATACATATTCTCAGCTTTTGTAACAAGAATCTTTTTACACATGACCCAGTAGTAACTCAGGACTACTTACATCAATTCTTGCTTCAAGCTCAGGGATGGGAATCCTTCTATTATAGCATAACATTTGCCTACCAATATCTTCACAAATTGGAGTTGAACCTGTTTAAAGAGAAGGAAGAATTAAGTATTGGAATATAGATCAACCATATGAAAATAGAAGCTATGTCTTATATTTTTACCATCAAGCTGCAACAACATGTTTGTTTTCAGAAGATTTTTGGCTCGTGCGACTTCACTTTCGGTGACACTTGTACAGAGTCGCATCCTAAAAAACATTTGGAAAAACAGTATTATTAAGCAGTTGGAAAATGCTGTATTTCATGAGTTAATGACCTAAGAATGATGATGCCATATTCTACATATAACATACAGGTGATTATGATTTAATTCCAATCTAAGCAAAAGCTAAAATGATTATTTTCCCCAGAATTAATTTCTCAAAAATGATACATAAACATGTCTTAATTACTCATTAGCACACAAAGGTGTAATACAAATGGGCTGATGACATTTTCAGAAATGCTATAAGCATCTTGAGACTTCATGAGTCCCCATCTGTTGGGGTCTGATATGCTATGAGTTAAGTCAGTGGGTCATTCATTGGTTTTTAAAAACAATGAGTCTTAAACCTACTTTTTAACTTAATAATTACATCCTAGTTGACTAGATTTAGAAAGATGTAAGCCAATTTAAGAACAGTGGAGGAAAGGAACCAGAGCTAAATGTTTTCCAAGAAGCTGTGAGCCTTTCTGCCCATCTACTGACTCAATATACTTTGATTGTTTTCTTTTAGCAGTGGCAACTTCAGATTTACTTTCCCTTCAACCAGATTACTTTCAGAGATATTTTCCAAACAACTTCTAGTTGGCTTTTAAACTTTTAGGATCATCTTTCTGAATTAACCTGCTTCTGAAAGATGAAAACTTTCAGCCGGGTACGGTGGCTCACGCGTGTAATCCCAGCACTTTGGGAGGCAGAGGAGGGTGGATCACCTGAGGTCAGGAGTTCAGGACCAGCCTGGCCAACATGGGTGAAACCCTGTCTCTACTAAAAATACAAAAAATTAGCCGGGCATGGTGGTACACCTGTAATCCCAGCTACTCGGGAGACTGAAGTGGGAGAATTGCTTGACCTATGAGGCAGAGGCTGCAGTGAGCCGAGGTAGTGCAACTACACTCCAGCCTGGCAACAGAGCAAGACCCCATCTCAAAAAAAAAAAAAAGTCCTATAGTATAAATCAGCTTCACATCTTGAGACTTAGGAAAAAACATCTGCAACCTTTAAAAACATGGCAACTACTGTTTATCCAGGTCTCTTAATTAAAAGGTAAAATTGCCATAAATCACCATGAAGTATAAAGAAAAAACTAGTCTAAAACGAATTAAAGGCAAAATTTAAATTACTTAAATTCTCACCATTCCTTCTGAACAACATGTAGCATGTCTGCAACAGTGGCTGGTTCACAAACCATATACAGTCCCCATAATCCTGTATCTGTGTAGGAAGTGTTGAAAGACTGAAAGCTATGGCAAAGATTGCCATGACAAGTGAGCTGGGCCAGCTTGCTAGATAAATTCTGTAAGGGAAAAAAAAAATTCCAAGAGAATTTTAAGTACACATGTCCAAAATACAGAAAGAAAAATGAGGTGTGTGGAAAATAGTGAATATCCTTAAAGGCAAGTTTCCTAGTTTTATTCAACATCTCAGTAGTACAGTTAAAATTCAGTATGACCAACAATTGTGCTTATTATCTCATCCAGTGCACCCCCTGGAGAAATTCATGTTATAAAAGCAATGAATCCTTATAATTAATGTAGTAGCTATACCTACTTCTAAAACTAGACTGCTATTACCAACCCAATTTTTAGGGCTCTTGGTTACATACACTTAGATTCAAAGTTATATTGCATACAAAGCTTAAGATATTTAGATGAAATGTATTTTGGAGAAATCTATGAGTAAAGACAAATCTATACAATGTGTTTTGCAATAATTCCAACTTACAAAAAAGTTGCAAAAACAGTACACAGAATTCCCTTTATCCAAATTCCCTGTTATTGTACCATTCAACTGTTTTTGAGTTTTAGATGTGATGCTTCTTGCCCCAAGTACTTTAGTATGTACTTGTGAAAAACAAGGAAATTTTCTTACATCACCTCGGTATAGCTCCTCAGTATCTGTGGAGAACTGGTTCCCAGATCCCTGTGGATACCAAAATCCACAGATGCTAGAGCCCTCATGTACTATGCTGTATCTAGTATTTGCATATAAGCACATTCTCCTGTATACTTTAAATCATCTCTAAATACCCAATCCATGTAAATGTTATATACATAGTTGTTATACTATATGGGAAGTGACCAAAAAAAAGTGCATACATATTTAGTACAGATGAAACCATCCATTTGTTCCCCAAAATTTTCCACCTATGGTTGGTTGAATCCATGGATATGGAACCCACAGATATAGAGGGCCTACTGACCATTAAAATTAGGATATTAACATTGATATAGTACTTCTAGCTAATTTTTCTGTCCTTATTCAAATTTTGCCACTAATAAACTTTGTGGCAAAGAAAAAAAGAAAATTATTTTTCTGGCCCACAGGCAAACCAGGATCAGTTTATATAATTCACAGTACAAGGCTCTATTTTGCCACTTCAAAAAAGGATTCTTACAAAGAACTTGTATTTAAGAAAACATGATAATCTTCCATCTGTTATGGAAAATTTATTTTAAAATCACTTACCATTCCTCCTCCAAAAGAGCGATCCCAGTTGCCAATCAGCGTGTTTGCAACCATGAGACAGATTGTATCTGGATGTGCCCAACCAACAGCTTCAACAGCTATTGCAAGGTGCGCCAAAGGCATCTTGTCATCCCTCACACGAATCTAGTTCAGATAAAGCAGGAGGACCTCTAGTTAAGATTAACATTATATAACATGCTTATTAACAAGAAAAAATCACCAGTCCCATTAATTGCAAGGTTAAAATGCACACCGGGACTCTCTCTTGATTTTTTAACTATCAGGCCTCATTACATTGTATAGTTTAGCCTAGAAGAATTTCATGGGTTAAGGAAAAATTACTTTCCCCAATGCATTTTACTATAGACGGCCACCACGTGGTTTACCAGGTCAAAAATGGTTGCATCATTTCACTGGTAGAAATTAATCCTTTGTGTTTGTCAATCTGAATTTTTCTTTTTATTTTTTTGAGACTCTGTCACCCAGGCTGGAGTGCAGTGGCGCCATCTCGGCTAACTGCAACCTCTGCCTCCCGAGTAGCTGGATTACCAGCATGCACCACCACCACACCCAGGTAATTGTTGTATTTTTAGTAGAGACGGAGTTTCACCATGTTAGTGAAGCTGGTCTCAAAATCCTAACCTCAAGTGACACACTTGCCTCAGCCTCTCCAAGTGCTGGGATTACAGGCATGAGCCATTGCACCCGGCCTCAATCTGAACTTTTCTGTCGAAATGTCGTATTGACGTTACAGGTTTATTTCTGTACTGCCAATGCTACAGTTCCAGGCAGCTGCCAATATCAGGGCATTTTCCAGATACTACGTTGAGCATCATTCTTAACATGGCAAACTAAGCCCCTAAAGAGGCTTAAAGCTAGTTGATAACTAGTAGATTCCCTGCAAGTTCTGGCTCTAACAGTTACTACCCCCTCCCAAAACATACTGTGGGCAAAACTGAGCCAAGAGTAAACCTGAAGTGAAACTCAAAATATGGGGTTTAAAAGATTACTTCCAGATATTACAATATATAAATGCACAGTGCCAAAGAAAAAGCACAAAAAGACCAAATTATAAACTGCTCTTAAAACTTTGCTTCCTTTCAGACTAGAATGGAGAAATTTAAAAACAAAACAAAAAAAACCTTGCTTCCTTAGGAAAGAAAAACAGGTGGTTAAACAATACAGAAGAGGAAGGAATCTAAGCAAATGAGTACATCCTCTTCCCTTTTTCTGTATTTCAGTGTAAGCCTTTTACTTATTCCATTTTATTCCTACTGGAAATATGTACATTTTGTTTACTTATGTGTAAATACAACACAAGGAATCCAAAAGGCTAAATACTAGCTGGGAGGCTTGCCCTACCTCACTTCCTGTGAATGTGCAGGGAGGCAGAGCTGGTATTTCTCCTTTGTGTGTGCATAAAGAGTCACCAAAATGAAACTTGGCTAAGTCAAGCAGTTCATCATGGGAAACACCTAAATTGAAAGAAAATATTTTCACATGTATCTAACAGCAATATAGTTTACAATAGTCCCTAGGTGGTATAATGTGATGTACATTACACATGAACTATCTACACTCACTAAAAGCCATTATTTAAGAGTAAGCTCACATAGCACACCTATTTCCTTGGCATTGCAAAGCTTGAGGTTGCACAGCTTTCTCATTTTGTAGAGCAAATGACAGTTTTCATCAACAGACCAATGGATTCACAGCTAAGAATAAGACAACTTGAAAACTCCACTTTTTACAAAATCATGTTCTATTAAATTATAACAATTTCTGGGATCCAAACTAGCAAAAAAAAAAAAAAAAGCCAATTTTCCAATTTGCAAAAAAAAAAAAAATACTTTTTTTAGTGGAAAATACAAATATGAGCTCTATCTAATTTTTAAAAAGCTGGAACTGGGCATGGTGGCTCATGCCTATAATCCCAGTACTTTAGGAGGCTGAGGTGGGAGGATTATTTGAGTTCAGGAGTTCAAGACCAGCCTGGACATAGCAAGAACATAGTAAGACTCCTGTCTCAATAAAATAAATTTTAAAAGCCGGGTGCCATGACTCACACCTGTAATCCTAGCACTTTGAGAAGCCAAGGTGGGCAGGTCACTTGAGATCAGGAGTTCAAGACCAGCCTGGCCAATATGGTAAAACCCCATCTCTACTAAAAATACAAAAACTAGCTGGGCATGGTAGCAGGCACCTGTAATAATCCCAGCTATTCAGGAGGCTGAGGCAGGAGAACTGCTTGAACCCAGGAGACAGAGGTTGCAGTGACCTGAGATCACATCACTGTACTCCAACTTGGGTGACAGAGCAAGACTCTGTGTCTAAAATAAATAAAATTAAATAAATAAATAAAAGAAAGCTGGATACACAGATATACTTTATTCTCTGTGCTCTCCTATCAGAACTCAGGAACAGGGCCCGGGGCGGTGGCTCATGCCCATAATCCCAGTGCTTTGGGAAGCCGCGGCAGGCAGACCACCTGAGGTCGGAGGTAGACCAGCCTGACCAACATGGAGAAACCCCATCTCTACTAAAACAAAATTAGTCAGGTGTTGTGATGCATGCCTGTAATCCCAGCTGCTTGGGAGGCTAAAGCAGGAGAATCGCTTGAATCCAGGAGGCGGAGGTTGCAGTGAGCCAAGATGATGCCATTGCACTCCAGCCTGGGCAACAAGAGCGAAACTCCGTCTCAAAAAAAAAAAAAAAAACTCAGGAACAAAATAGTGTCATCTAAATTATTTCTGAATACCATTAATAGGTATCCAAATGCAAAAACTTAGGAATTTCTTAGACTCTATATCTCTTACTATCTGAACTTGAGACCCAAATTAAGATTCTTTAACTTAGTTTATAATTAAAATGTTAAACTATAATTTTATAATAAATGAAGCTAGGATAAAAAAAACTATTTGGCAAATAAAAGCTATACATCCTGAAGATTAACCTAGAAGAGCTAAATGGTAGCCAAGGCATAATTCAGAGGTCAGCAGAAACTTAAAACTGGCCTATTTAATTGAATTTAAGATGCAATCATTTATAAGGCACATCACTTATATAGTATTTAAAATGAGTACTAATTAATCTATAAGCCATTAAACTAAAGATATCTCAACTTTGTCAAAATGAACCCATAAACCAAAGTAAAACAAAAAACTCATTTTGTCCATATGCCACCCACAATGGCAGAGAGGTTCCAGAAAGCTTTGTTATTGAGGACCCATCTAACAAGTCTCCTCCCATTTCCAAGACAGTTTCAAACACTTAAGCCCAAGTCTTGCAAGAGCCAATTTAGAAACAATGTTACTTAAGAGAATTTCAGAGTGCACTTCCTGCCATGTACAATGAAAGTAACATGATTTTTAGCTAGGCACTACAATGAATAATATGTTTGATATTTAATGTTTTCATCTTCTTCATTACCCCCCAGGTAATTAGCTCAGAAATCAATCCAGAGCAACTAGAATTTTTAAATTACAATTTCTAAAAAGAGAAAAATTTACAACATGAAATAACACTTCACTTTGCTCTAATATTAAAAAATACAAAGAAATGAAAACTGGAGACCAGGTGCAGTGGCTCACGCCTGTAAACCCCAAGCTTTGGGAGGCCAAGGTGGAAGGATCACTTGAGCTCAAGAGTTCGAAACCAGCCTGGGCAACATAGTTAAGCATCCATCTCTACTTCCATAAATATATTTTAAAAAGAAAAAAAAACTGGAAACCAATTAAAATGAACTGTTGCCTAGATTCAGACTGCCAGGAAATCTGGCAATATCTGCTGTGAATTTTTTTTTTTTTTCATTCACTGGCTTCAAACATGACCTCAAGAAAACCTTCTAAAGTCACCTGCATGTTTGGATTCCCATTCAACATTCTTATGACTCCCTATGTCCTTCTCCTTCCCAAAAATTAGATCTATTAAATGAATAATTGAACAAATCAAAGAATGAACATACCCATTCCATGCTTGAACAAGGACGAAGTTGGTTCTCAGGAGATAATTTAAAATCTCAAGAAATTCTCAAAGTACAGAATGCTATCCTCCGACTCTCCCAGTTCACTCCTTTGCCCTTTTCTTGCACATTCTACTATGTACACTTATGTATTGAACAGTTCATTAAGTCTTTCTAGAAATAAAACCTACTTTTTTTTTTTTTTGAGACAGTCTTACTATGTCGCCCAGGCTGGAGTACAGTGGCATGATCTTGGCTCACTGTAACCTCCGCCTCCCGGGTTCAAGTGATTCTCCTACCTCAGCCTCCTGAGTAGCTGGGACTACAAGCACCCGCCACCATGCCCGGCTAATTTTTCTATTTTTAGTATAGACAGGGTTTCACCATATTGATCCGCCCGCCTCGGCCTCCCAAAGTGCTGGAGTGAGCCACCACGCCCAGCCTAAATGAAACCTACTTTAAAAAAAATAGAGGGAAAGTCTGGTTCCAGTGCTCCACATTCCCCTTACACAGTATCAAATACAGTTACTTGCTATGTAAATGAAAATTCTTAGGCTATCTCCCAACAGGATCAAACTAATAAGCATACCACTCCAACAACTGTGTTTAAAACATTTGTAGAAATTTAAACTGACTAACCTCCAGCAGCAGCAAGCACTATTCTTGGTCCCTTATAATGTGTGGTTATATAATCCACTAAGTCCTTACGACTTATAGATCTGTAAATGAAGTGAAACCATTTTTAAAGGAAACCAAAAAAAAAAAAAAAAAACAGATCTTCACATAATATACCTGAGATCAAATTGGACCATAACCGTATCCTAAAATGCAGGCAGAAATAGGATATAGACAATACATCAAAGAACTTCGACTTTTTTACATCAAGGAAAAAAGATTTGACACCATTACTGGTTTACCCCGAAGTACCTATGAACTGACATGCTTGGGAGCTAAGTGGGACCAAAATGTAGCTAACTACAGTTTCACTTAGATTACCAGGAGAAAATGACTTTTTGAAACATACTTTTTGAAAGTTTGTAAATGTTAATTTTCAAAATTCATAAATTCCCTTACCCACCAAGAAATTCTGAGAGTTATACCTACTTGATATTTTCTGTTGGTCCCAAAATTGTCCGTCCAAGTGCAGTATTTTGATAAGCTGTGGCATGAAGATAATCAAAAACAACTTCTTGTAAATTGGTTTCAACTTCCTGCATCTCTCTAAGGATTACTCCACGCTCACGTTCAATCTCTGCTTCTCCCAATGTGCTGTTTTGTATTATATCAGCAAGAATTTCTACAGCTAATTGAAAATAAAATATAAGAAAAAGCACCAGCAATCTTAACTTTCACTATTAAAATCTATTAAACCAAAATCAGAAATCATGACACTGACCCATCACTCAATACTAAATGATTAGCCTGGGAGAAAAAAATCAGATATACTTAACAGGACAAAATTAAAATTTAACATATAAACCCCTATAGTACAAAAGATTTTCCTTGGGGAAAAACGATAAACTTGCCATCACCTTGTAATGACTCTACCTACTTCAAAAATGCTATGGAAATCTGCATATTAATATAGACTTCTATATGAAAATTACAAAGTTATATATATTAGTCTGAAAATACCTAGCTAGGAATATACTGAGGGTTCACATCACCCAAGTATTTACTATGCAAGTTCCCACAGCAATGAGAGTGCTATGTTAAGAAGTAAAGAACTGACCAGGCATGGTGGCTAACGCCTATATAATCCCAGCACTTTGGGAGGCTAAGATGGGCTTCAGCCCAGGAGTTCGAGACGAACCTGAGCAACATGCCAAAATCCTGTCTCTACAAAAAATACAAAAATTAGCTGGGTGTGGTGGCATGTGCCTGTAGTCCCTGCTACCCGGGAGGCTGAGATGGGAGGATGGCTTGAGCTCGGCAGGCAAAGGGTGCAGTGAGCTGCGATTGCACCACTGCACTCCCGCCTGGGCAACAGAGAAAAGAATCCTTATGATCTAAAATATGCCTCAAATGAATCACAGAATTGTATGTTCTCAAACCCGAATCTGCAGAAAGCGAAAAGTGAAGTGGAACATGTCATATTAGGCCATTAAGCAATTTTATGAGAAAAAGTGCATACCTCTCCAAAAAAAAACTGTACTTCATTCCTGAAGTATTAGTACATAGTTGCAATCATAAATCTAAATTTCATTAATACAATTAATGTTATAAAATAAACTTACAATCTTAAGTTTCTTTTTTTCCCCTAAGAGACAAGGTCTCATTATGCTGCCCCGACTGGACTCAAATTCCTGGGCTCAAACAATCCTCCTGCCTCAGCTTCCTCCAGGTAGCCAGGACTAAAGGCATGCACTACCATGTCTGGTTTAGGTTTCATTTCTTACTCTACTATAAACTTTTTTCCTTGTTTTAATTCAGTTCACTTTAAGGGGCACTGTCTCAGAACTGATTATGTCCAAATACTAAGAACATGACAAAGCAGACTATTATAGCAAGCTGTGGCTGAGATCATGACCAAAAGGAAAAAATTATGTGTAAAACCAAATAAAACCCATCTGTCCAGATGAGAGAACCAGAGTCTAGTAAAATGGGTGAGAAAGAGCCCATAGACAAATGGAAGGGCAAGAATTCTGTGAGAAAATCCTGTTATGTGGGATTGGTGGTCTACACTGGTAGTTTCCGAAGGCGGGGAGGGGGGCTCCTATTTCCCAGTCTGTTTTAATCTGAATCTCTTTTTTTTTTTTTTTTTTTTGAGACGGAGTCTTGCTCTGTCACCCAGGCTGGAGTGCAGTGGCCGGCTCTCAGCTCACTGCAAGCTCCGCCTCCCGGGTTCCCGCCATTCTCCTGCCTCAGCCTCCGGAGTAGCTGGGACTACAGGCGCCCGCCACCTCGCCCGGATAGTTTTTTGTATTTTTTTTAGTAGAGACGGGGTTTCACCGTATTAGCCAGGATGGTCTTGATCTCCTGACCTAGTGATCCGCCCATCTCGGCCTCCCAAAGTGCTGGGATTACAGGCTTGAGCCACCACGCCCGGCCTGAATCTCTTTTTTTAAATGTATAGATATGTTAGTATAGTAGCACATGTATTTAACTTACAAGTATACATACATTAAGGATATATGATCAACTTTCTTAACAATAAGTGATCATCATGTACACGTATGTTTATTGCGGCACTGTTCACAATAGCAAAGACTTGGAATCAACCCAAATGTCCATCAATGACAGACTGGATTAAGAAAATGCAGCACATATACACCATGGAATACTATGCAGCCATAAAAAAGGATGAGTTCACGTCCTTTGTAGGGACATGGATGAAGCTGGAAACCATCATTCTGAGCAAACTATTGCAAGGACAGAAAACCAAACACCACATGTTCTCACTTATAGGTGGGAACTGAACAATGAGAACACTTGGATACAAGGTGGGAACATCACACACCAGGGCCTGTCGTGGGGTGGTGGGAGCGGCGAGGGATAGCATTAGGAGATACACCTAATGTAAATGACGACTTAATGAGTACAGCACACCAACATGGCACATGTACACATGTAACAAACCTGCACGTTGTGCACATGTACCCTAGAACTTAAAGTATAATAATAATTTAAAAAAATAAATAAGTGATCATAAAAACCTGGAGACCATTATCTAAATGTCTAATTATTACCTCATATACCAGGCTTCACCCAGGGTGAAGGGTGAAAAACCCCAAGTAAATCCCCAAAGTTGGAGCTGCTTCACCCAAGGTGAGGGCATAAAAACCCCAAGTAAATCCCCAACGTTGGAGCTGCTTCAGAGAGCACTTCCATTTTGTATTCCTCAGGGAAAGCCCCTCTGCTTTTCCACTCCCACTAGCAGAGGCTCTATCCTTTCCAGCTAAATGCCAAGAGAAAAGGGAAAAAAGTCTTTTAACTTCACCCTTACTTTTTCTGTTTCTCCTTTTTGCCTTCCCTGTTCTGTGTAAATAAAGGAAGGAACTAGGCTGTAATGAACAACTGTTTAAAGAAGCTTGGCCTAGCCCTATGTTCTTGGTCCCTAATTAGTCCTGGGACAAAAATTGTCTCATTGGTTTTGTTATTCAAACCAACACACCCTCCATAGTTGCTGTCATTTTTGTTTTAATGCAAAAGTTAGGATATCATATTAAGTATTTTAGTTATTTACAAGTGATAGGTTTCTTATTTTATTGTTTTGACAAAGCAAATGAATCTGGTAAGAAGACATGCACTTGAGTCCACAGTAAGCCACCTGATAGCTACGCAGTCCTGGGCAAGTCAAAGTCTGGGCTTCAATTTCCACAACTGCAAGGTAAAAACACCTACGCAGATCAAATGGATAATATATACACAAAAGTACTTGTGTAAAGTGCCATTTAAACATTATTAATGAAAGCCTATTAGGAATCCAAAACTGCAAAGTAGTAACTACAACTACAGAAGGACCTTAAAGGTTAATAATTTCACTAATGGCCGTGCACAGTGGCTCACGCCTATAATCCCAGCACTCTGGGAGGCCAAGGCAGGTGGGTCACTTGAGGTCAGGAGTTTAAGACCAGCCTGGCCAACATGGCAAAACCCATCTCTACTGAAAATACAAAAACTAGCCAGCCATGGTGGCAGGAGCCTATAATCCCAGCTACTCAGGAGGCTGAGGCAGGAGAATCACTTGAACCCAGAACCCAGGAGGCAGAGGTTGCAGTGAGACCAGATCACACCACTGCACTCCAGCTTGGGTGACAGATCGAGACTCTCTCTCTAAAAAAAAAATTATAATTTCACCAATTAGCTCTAAAACTGCTAAATTTTGTTGTTAATTCTTCCACTAGGAAAATGTTTTGTGTAATAACTTTTAAAAGAGTCAAAACAGTCTACAAATATGGTAACTAACAAACTGCTGTCCTCTTAAAATATTTTATTTCCACCAAATAATCTCTATTTTATTGCTACATATTAATAAAAACAATCATCCATAATCTTACTATCTGTCATATTTAGAAAAAAAAATAAGATCAGCTGTACCCTCACCCAGAATTCAGTTTCGTTTTTTCACATTTCTGGGACTTACTCTTTTACAACAGACATAATAAAAAGTACTAAATAATTTCTGATTCTCATGAAAATTATATTATCTGCTGTATAAATAATAACAATACCTCTTGGCAAGTCTTTAGAGAATGCTTTGGCATAGTATACAGTCTGCTCTCTGGAGGTATAGGCATTGAGATGAGCACCCATATTTTCAATCTCAAGTTCCAGATCTAACTGGGATCTCTTTTTGGTGCCCTTGAAATAAAAGAGGAAAAATAAATTATGCAACCTCCCTTTATCCTTCATCTATTCTAAACACTTCAGATAATGAATACAGAGGACAATAAGTTTCATGCAGAGTCAAATTTGGTTTTTAAAGTACATCAGGTAGGGTACGATGGCTCACACCTGTCACCGCAGCACTTTGGGAGGCTGAGGCAGGCTGACTGAGCCCAGGAGATTGAGACCAACCTGGCTAACACATGGCAAAACTCCATCTCTACCAAAAAATAAAATAAAATAAAATAAAATAAAATACATACATACACACACACACACACACACACACACACACACATACATATAAATAAATTATCCGGGTGTGGTGGCATGCACCTACAGTCCCAGCTACTCCAGAAGTAGATGTGGGAGGATGACTTGAGCCTAGGAGGTGGAGGTTGCAGTAAGCAGACTATGTCACCACACTCCAACCTAGGCAACAGAGCCAGATCCTGTCTCAAAACAATTAAAAAAAAAAAGGTACATCAGGCTTCAGAAATGGTATACATTCAGATGACTCCTGCATCCCAAGAGAAAGTTTTCATTTCAACTTTACAAAGCAATTATCAGTACTTATTTTAGATACTGTCCTGGAAAAAAAACATAAAACATATTATACTACTGAAAGAGCTCTCCCTGCCTCTAAAGAATGAGACTTTGTGCTTACTATCTCTTAAAGAGAGTGCATTTTTGTAAAGTCTTACAACTTGCCTTGAAAGCCATATGCTCCAGAAAGTGTGCTGTTCCATTATTCTTCTCATTTTCATATCTACTTCCAGCATCAATCCAGAGTCCAACCTTAATGCAATCAAAGAACAATTAAATAAATCCATTTTATTTATTTGAGGTTGCGGGGAACAGTCTCCTTCCTTTTTCTGACAAGTGCTTTCTGGTCTTAACACTAAGATTTTCTTGATCTGAGTGAACTAATAGTTCATCCCTATGAACCATGAGATTTAAAAATTTTCATCAGGATACTGCTGGGTGCTACAAGTATCTACCTGCCACCCTCACTGAGTATTCTTTGCCCAACTCATTAATCCAGCCAATTAATAACTGTAGTATCAAGAACATCAGAGACTGTCAGAAAACTTTGGTTGAAATCCTGGCTCTGTCACGTATTAGCTGAGCGACCTGAACAAAACCATTTAACTTCTGTCACTTCCTTAACTATAAAACAGGTGTGAGGACGCCCACTACAAAGAATTGCTTTTTAGCAAATAAGACATCAGTAAAAACACCTGGCAGAGTAGCCCTGCAAATAGACCTCTTCCATTATTATCAATACTACTAACAATAAATAATCAATAATAAGCTACAAGAACAAGATGCAGACAAGGCAACAGGATACATATGCACCCTGTAACTAAGTATCACTGGAACAAAAGGTTCACAACTCAAGGAAATCTGTCAAGGCAAAATAATTGCCACCCTTTTTGAACCACCAGCCAACAAAGAAACTAAAGACTAAAATCAACAATTTGCTACGCTAAACGAAGGGTCACTTAGAGAAGGTTGCCTGAGTCACTTACTGTGCATGTTGAGAGCCCAGAGTCTTCTGAAGCCACTCTGAGTCCGCTTTCTAAACATGTTACTCTTGTTTCAGGAACATTCAGAACAACTTGGGTAGCAGCCTGTGTACTTCGTAATCTGTTCTCTCCAAAATATAATGACTGGTTGGGGGTAGGAAGTGGAAGAGACAAAGCAAAACACATTACTAATCTGATATTAAAGAAAGAAGAATCTTTCTTCTTCAATTTTGGTTCCACTGGGATCTCTGCCTGGCCTAGAAACGTGTCACCAGCCACTGTCCTAGAGCCAGCAACGTGATTATAAACATGCCCTTCCCTCAGGGAAGATGAGCAGTTATTATCATTACCCAGAGAGAAATTGACTTTATTTCACTACCTCTCCTAGAAATGTTTTATATTCATTATGCAGAAAACAAGCAGGGGGAAAAAAAAGGAGAGAAAAGATGTAAAACTACCTACACACAAGACAGAACTGACACTCAGGTTTTCATTGTTCAAGAAAAGCAACAGGGTTTGGAAATGGTTTAAAAAAAAAAGAGGATAGGAAGATGGGCCGGACGTTCAAAACGCAACTGACTGGCTTGTCGGCCAGGAACTATTCGTCTTCCAGCAGTTTTTCTTTGCTCTTCTTAAAAAGTCTCACATCTCTTTGCTGAAAGTCAGAGGCTCGCTCATGAGAAAAATGCAAATACATACAAAATTTTACTTCAGCGATGTACAGGTTAGCGGGAAGCCCAGCTGAGGACGAAGTTCAGTCTTAGGCTAAAACAGAACTCTGGAGCGGTAACCATTTCACTTTTTAGTTTTCCCCAATTTGCAAGCACTACGTTTTTAGTGGTCAAACACGCACTCCTCAGTAGCTGGCGGGAGGAGCCGAAAACCAGGGTCATCCCACACGTCACTAGCAGGTCTCCTGGCGGGTAGCCACAAGCCAGCCACCCCGGCCAGTTCAGCAGCCCCAGGCCGCCTGGCGCCCAGTGGGTCCGGGTCGAGGAGGCCCTGCCCGACCCCGCTGTTCGGATCTGCGGCGCCGACTTTCAGGTGCGCTGCGCCGGGTGCCGCGAAAGAGGCCAGAGCCGGCCCGACTGGGTCTGGCCCCAGGCAGCGCCCAGACAAGCAGGGGGAAGCTCACCCGTCCCGCAGCGCCGCGGATCAGGAGACTCTCGCTGAAACCCCAGAGCCGCCGCCGCGCCGCGGGTAACAACATAACTCGAGCCGCCGCAGCCGCCATTTCTGCTGGAAAGAAGGCGGAGGATGGAGGATGTGCTTCCGGGGTCGCGACCCGAGGTCCCAGAGCGGGAAGGCGGCCTCCACCTTGTGGCCATGATGGGAATGACACTCCTCGAAGCTGTCGTGAAAGGAATCAGGGCCCGACCATGATGCTGAGCGGTCCATACCAAATGAATTGGGGAGTCTGTAGAAGCCCCTGTATCACCAGTTATTTTATCGATGGCCTACTAACTGCAAGGCACAAATGCGGTGTAATGAAAGATAATCTGATGTAATATATCTCACTGGTGGATGGAATTGATTGAAAACAGTGGAATAATATCCACAAGTCACTGCCTTTAAAGGAAAAGTCTACTGGGAGAGACAGATGCGGTGAGGGGAGGAAAAGATGTATCCATGTTGACCCCTATTCACTCTTCGAACCTCTGCAGTATGGCTTATCCCATTCCATAGAAATTGCCCTTGGTAAGGTCACTAATTGCTAAAAGTTGGACACTTTACAGACTTACGTTACAGTCCTGTTGAAGGATTTGACATTGTTGGCTTCTTTGAAATTCTCTTTTCTCAATATATTCTAGAGCTCCACCTCCTCGTAGTTCCCTCTGCACCTTCTTGGACTCCTCCTTATTCATATATATATATATATATATATACACACTTTTTTTTTTTTTTTTGAGACGGAGTTTCACTCTTGTTGCCCAGGCTGGAGTGCAATGGTGCAATCTCGGCTCACTGCAACCTGTGCCTCCCGGGTTCAAGCAATTCTCCTGCCTCAGCCTCCCAAGTAGCTGGGATTACAGATGTGTGCCACCACGCCTGGCTAATTTTGTATTTTTGGTAGAGATGGGGTTTCACCATATTGGTCAGGCTGATTTTGAACTCCTAACCTCAGGTGATGCATCCATCTCGGCCTCCCAAAGTGCTAGGATTACAGGTGTGAGCCACTGCTCCCAGCCCACAGATCTCTCAAGGAACTAAACATTGCAAATGCTTTTCTAACTCAGGTAGGTGCTATTGTGCTCATTTTGCAATTAAGACACTGAAGTCAAATAACTTGCCCCAGGTTACCCTGCTAGTAATAGGTAAACTCCAAAGACTGTGCTGTGAAACACTACATTTTGCCCTAAAAGTTGGTGTTTGCCAGGACTCTAGGCCTCTTCTACTGAACATTCTCCCTGTGGGCTTTTCCCTCCACTTCAGGACCTGTCTGCCCAACCCAGGGCTTTCTCTTGAGCTCCAGGCCCACTTAACCATCAACTACTAGGAAACTACACTTGAATATCCCATGGAACCTCAATATCAACTTGTCCAAAAGGGAATTCACTGTGGCCCCTGAATCTCGTCCCATATTTGCAATGCTAAACAGCCAATCATACCTCCATTCACCCAAAAATTCAAACCACCCAAAAGCTCCTCTCTTTTTCCATCTTCCACATTCAACTGATACACCCCTTTCCTGCCCCTTCAATCTACTCCAGGTCCATTGTCAGTTTTTTCACATTACTACCTATGGGATCTTTTAGAAATGCAACTAAGGCAGTCCCATTGTGAAGAATCCACCAGGGGGCCCTTGGTCACAATAAAGTAAAGGGTCCTTACCATGGCAGGTGGGGCCCTTCATGATCCGACTCCCATTTATCTTTCCAGACTCATCTCCCTCCACCTACCCGGCTGCTATGATTCACAGTTTCAGCCCACGAGACTCATAATGTAATGTCATAAAGGACGACCAAAGTTATTCCCTCATGTTTCTAAAACAAACGTGTGTTAACCGTAAATAAATACAAACATGGATACATATATACAAAAACATTTAGGTATAATCACAGGAAACACCTAGGAAGTTTTAGCAAGAACTTGTATTCAATTCTAATATACATTATATTAATTTGTCATTATTTATAGTCAATATCTTTGAACATAAAGCCTACAGAAATTAAGTGCACCAGAGTAGAACCAGAAATCAAAGTACTTTGACTACTGCCAAAATAGCCCTACACCCACAACGATATCCATTGCTTTTTTTTTTTTTTTTTTGAGACGGAGTTTCACTCTTGCTGCCCAGGCTGGAGTGCAGTGAGTGGCACAATCTCAGCTCACTGCAACCTGTACCTCCAGGGTTCTAGCAATTACCCTGCTTCAGCCTCCTGAGTAGCTGGCATTACAGGCGCCCACTACCACACCCAGCTAATTTTTGTATTTTTAGTAGAGACGGGGTTTCACCAAGTTGACCAGGCTGGTCTTGAACTCCTGACCTCAAGTGATCCGCCCGCCTCAGCCTCCCAAAGTGCTGGGATTACAGGCGTGAGCCACTGTGCCTGGCCTATTTTAAATAATTTCTTAACTGACTGGATTTTATTGGCAAACAGCCGTTGCTATTTTGTTGTTTGGAATTTTCATCACGGATGTCATATTCCTTTAATTCTTTCATATTTGAGGATGTCTGCTTTTATCTTTATACTTGAATGACATTTTTGTCTGGACTTTATATTGCTGGGTCACAGTTTCATTTTCTCAGAATTTTATAAACATTACTCCATTATGTTCTTGAATTAAATGTTTTGGAGAAGTCTGAGGCTAGCCAGATTTTTTTCTTTTTTTACCACCCTTAAATGTGACCTGTTTCATCTGCCTAAAAACCTAAAAAATTGTTTTATTCTTGAAGTTCAATAACTTAACTAGGCTAAATCTTAATGTTGAGTAATTTTTGCGTCGTGATTTTTATTACAATTTTCAAAAACATAATATGTTTTCATTCTGCATGTTCACTTCTTCCTTCATTTTAGAGAAAGTCTCTTTGAATATATCTTCTGGCATTCCATTCAGTATGTTATCTTTTCAAGGACTACAGCTCTTCTTATGCTGAATGACTTTATCTGTCCTTCATATTTATTAGCATCTCTCTAACTTCTTAAGGCTTTGTCATTTTCCTCTAATTTTTTTGTGATTATCTCAAGACAGAAGTAGGCCTACACAAACATGCCCTACTAATTTTTGGCAAAGGTGCAGAAGCAATTCAATAGATTGCTTTGAAAGAATAGCAGGCCGGGCGCGGTGGCTCAAGCCCGTAATCCCAGCACTTTGGGAGGCCGAGACGGGCGGATCACAAGGTCAGGAGATCGAGACCATCCTGGCTAACCCGGTGAAACCCCGTCTCTACTAAAAAAATACAAAAATCTAGCCGGGCGAGGTGGCGGGCGCCTGTAGTCCCAGCTACTCGGGAGGCTGAGGCAGGAGAATGGCGTGAACCCGGGAGGCGGAGCTTGCAGTGAGCTGAGATCCGGCCACTGCACTCCAGCCCGGGCGACAGAGCAAGACTCTGTCTCAAAAAAAAAAAAAAAAAAAGAAAGAAAGAAAGAATAGCCTTTCAACAAATGCTGCTAGAACAATTAGATGTTCATATCCACTGCTCCCTGCTCCCCAGTGAACCTGAACCTCACACTTTATACAAAAATTAACTCAAAATGAATCATGGATGCAAATATGTGACATAAAACTATAAAACTTTTAGAAAAAACACATAGGATGAAATATTTGTGATATCGGGATAGACAAGGAGTTTTTAGACCTGATATCAAAAATATAATCCTTAAAACAAGATTAAGGCCAGGCACAGTGGCTCACACATGTAATCCCAGCACTTTGGGAGGCCAAGGTGGGCAGATCACCTGAGGTCAAGAGATCGAGACCATCCTGGCCAACAAGATGAAACCCCGTCTCTACTAAAAACAAAAATTAGCTGGGCATGGTGGCACATGCCCATAGTCCCAGCTACTCGAGAGGCTGAGGCAAAAGAATCGCTTGAACCTGGGAGGCAGAGGTTGCAGTGAGCCGAGATCGTGCCACTGCACTCCAACCTAATAACAGAGCAAGACTCCATCTCAAAAAAAGCAAGATTAAAAGCTTTGGCTCTAAAAAAAGATGCTATTAAGAGGATGAAAAGACAAACTACAGACTGGGAGAAAATATTTGCAAACCACATATTCAACAAAGGACCTGTGTCTAAATTATGCCAAAAAAAAACCTCTCAAAAACAGTGAAAAAAAAAAAATGGGCAAAAGACATGAACAGACATTTCAGTGAAGAAGAAATACAGATGGCAGATAAGCACATGAAAAGATGTCCAATATCATCAATCATTACAAAATGCAAATTAAAATGATGAGATATCACTACACACATAGCAGAATGGCTCAAGTGAAAAACAGCAATAACACCACATGCTGGCAAGGATGTAGAAAAACAAGATCACTCATACATTACTAGTGGGAATATAAAATTCCAGAGTAGTACAGCCACTTATTATACAACCCAGTAATTGAACTCCTGGCCATTTATCCCAGAAAGATGAAAACTCAAGTTCACACAAAAACATCTACATGTATATTCATAACAGCTTTACTTGTGATAGCCAAAAATTGGAAATAATGCAAATATCCTTCAACAGGTGAATGGTTAAACAAACTGTGGTACATTTTTACCATTGAATACTACTCAGTTCTCAAAAGGAATGAACTACTGATAAATGCAACAACTTGAATGGGCCTTAAGGGAATCATGACAATACCAAAAGGTTATATACTATATGATTCCATTTATATAACATTCCTGAAATGACAGAATTATAGAGATGGAGAATAGACTAGTGATCCCCAAGGGTTGGATTGGGGAGGGGAGAAGGGCAGGGACAAGAGGGAGATGAGTATGGCTATGAAAGGTGGCATAAGAGGTTCTTGAAACGATGGGACCATTCTCTATCTCAACTGTGCTTCTGGTTACACGAATGTACACATGATAAAATTGCATAGCGTTAAATACACACAAATGAACGCACATAAAACTGGTAAAATATAAATAAGTTCAGTGTATTGTATCAACATCAGTTTCCTGGTTGTAATATTGTTTCTATTCATGCAATATGTTATCACTGGGGCAAACTGGATGAAAAGCATATGAGATCTCTCTGGATTATTTCTTACAACTGCAGGTGGACCTACAATTATCTCAAAATAAAAGATTTAATTAAAAGAAAAAAACGAGGTTACATTTCCAAAACCTTTTTCTTTTTATGGGAAGGGGACAGTGGGAGAATACTGCTTTCTATCTGTTGACCATTATGTATTACAGTCATGCATTCAAGTACACACACACACACACACACATCACAAGGGCTCTTACACAAATTGAAATAGGAAAGAATCTCGGAATTGTTCATCTGGCCATAACTAATAACATAATAAAGGGAACTTCAGATGAATTGGAGCAAAAAAATCTTTGCATGTTTCATAAAGAGTTTCTGATCCAGCCTTTTCCACAATGGTTGCTGGTGATGAGGGAGCGATTAGTGTGCTATGAGATGTGTAATGTGATGGTTTGAGTGGCTCCCTGAGTCTCGCTGTGGTGCTGGCAGCCTTTGTGCACAGTCTGGTGTCATTGAAGTGCTTCAGCTTTATTCCTTTTTGTCTCCTGCCTCTTAATGGAGGTTACACTGAGTAGGAAGCAGTCCCTGAGTTGAATGTATAATCACCATGGGAACTGAGACTACAGTTAATCTCTGGGAATGTGGCCTATGGCCCCCATATGCCTTTTGTCAAAATCCTTCTTGTGCACTGTTTTTTTCTTTTCTTTTCTTTTCTTTTTTTTTTTTTTTTGAGATGGGGTCTCACTCTGTTACCCAGGCTGGAGTGCAGTGGCATGATCACAGCTCACTGCAACCTCCACTTCCCGGGTTCAAGCGATCCTCCCACCTCAGTAGCTGGGATTGCAGGTGTGCACCACCACACCTGGTTGATCTTTTGTATTTTTTGTAGAAACAGGGTTTTGCCATGTTGTGCAGGCTGGTCTCAAACTTCTGGACTCAACCGATCCACACGCCTCGGCCTCCCAAAGTGCTGGGATTACAGGTGTGAGACATTGCACCTGACCTTCTTGTGCACTTTTTAATGTTCTGAATGTTTCTGAGTTTGAGTGAGTGTATATGTCCCTCCCGCGTGTGTATATGCGTTATTGGCTAGCCAATTTGTCCTTGAGGACAGAAGCAGAAGAAAATATGAGCACTTTATGCAAACAACTTCACATCTTTCAAGCTTCTGCTTTGTGCCTATTAGGAACCAACTATTATATAATCAAGGAATTCTTTAAAATTCCCACTTATCCCCATGCAAGCCACTATATCTCTTTATAGGAAACTAAGCCCAGCCCGTATGATACCAGTGAAACCTGATTTTTTATCTTCGTCAACTTCATTTCTCCACGGTCTATGATGATTCCAAATTGTGAGGCTCTTTCTGTGCTCACTGATCTTTCCGGCATGGTTGAATCATGACTTGCTTCCTCATTTTGTTCTCCAGAATTCATGTCTTTCGTGCTCCTGGATTGACACTGGATTGATGTGTACTGAGAGTTTCTGCCCCGACTTCCATTCACTCCACAAACCTTCCTGGAGATTCTGTGTATCTGTTGTGGAGACCAGCAGGACCTTCTAGACAAATGTCTTGCTCTAGATGTCTCCAGGGGTACCTTTAGCAAGAGGCTTGGTAAGGTGGAAGTGGTGGAAAGGGAACAGAGTCCAGATTCTAATTGCATGACGGAAAGCTTTAATAAAGATCTCAACGTAAATTTTCAAGAATACCAAATCGCTTGGGTCCCAAAATGCTATTATTGAGATGAGTATAAGATTCTTAACAGAAGTAAACTGAACTTATTTCCAACATCTGCTCAGTTGTCTGGTATCTGAAAAAATAATAGGAGATTCAGAAAATGCAGGGATGGTGATTTTTCCAATTAAGTAACCTAGAGCATTGTTTTAGTATTGACTTCCAGGGAGAAAAGCTAGTCTACTCAGTTCTATTATCTATCTGCCTGGATCACCTTTATGCATCCTTCCCCTTTCACTCCTGACTGATTTCACCAGTTTTGGGTGGAGAGCTCTTATCTTGCGGTAGAAATTTAATGGTAAAAGTTTTTTTTTTTTTAATTCCCACCAAATCTATAGGGTGGCATGAAACTCTTCTATTATTGATCTCTTTTCAGTTTTAGTTTGTGATAGGCAGAATTCTAAGATGTCCCCCCAACAATCCAAGCCCCTTTATAATCCCCTCCCTATGGAATCTCATTCCTATGATTAGGTTACACTATACGGCAAAGGTGAAGGGATTTTTCAGATGTCAGCAAAGCTCCTAATCAATTGACTTTAATTTAATCAACTAGCAGGTTATCCTGGGTGGACTTACCTAATCAGGTGAACCTTTGTTAGAGGAGCTAGAGGTAAGAGATTCTCCCTGCTGGCCTTAAAGAAGCAAGCCACCGCCGGGCGCGGTGGCTCAAGCCTGTAATCCCAGCACTTTGGGAGGCCGAGACGGGTGGATCACGAGGTCAGGAGATCGAGACCATCCTGGTCTACACGGTGAAACCCCGTCTCTACTAAAAATACAAAAAACTAGCCGGGCGAGGTGGCGGGCGCCTGTAGTCCCAGCTACTCGGGAGGCTGAGGCAGGAGAATGGCGTAAACCCGGGAGGCGGAGCTTGCAGTGAGCTGAGATCTGGCCACTGCACTCCAGTCCGGGCGACAGAGCAAGACTCCACCTCAAAAAAAAAAAAAAAAAAAAAAAAGAAGCAAGCCACCAAGAGTTCTACAGCTGCCAGGAAATGAATTCTTCCAACAGCTTTGTGAACTTTGAAGAGGACCCCAAACCTTAGATAAGACCCCAGCCCTGGCTGATGCATTGATTGTAGCTTTGTGAGACCCTGAGCAAAGGACCCATTCTCGGACCCTTGACCCATGAAAACTGTGCAATAATAAAAGTATTGCTGTAAGCCACTAGGCTCATGTTAATTTATAATGCAGCAATATAGACAAATACCCCATTTAATCTCCAAAAGTGGCTGGGCGCAGTGGCTCATGCCTTCAATCCCAGCACTTTGGGAACCTGGGGCGGGGGGGTGGTGGATCACTTAAGGCCAGGAGTTCAAGACTAGCCTGGTCAACATGGTGAAACCCCATCTCTACTAAAAATACAAAAAAATTAGCCGGATGTGGCGGCACACATCCGTAATCCCAGCCACTCGGGAGGCTGAAGCGTGAGAATCACTTGAACCTAGGAGACAGAAGTTGCAGTGAGCTGAGATCGCACTACTGCACTCCAGCCTGGGCAACAGTGCGAGACTCCATCTCAAAGTCCAGAAATGTGGCAGGCTGTTGCAGAGTGGCTGTTCTGTTACCTTGCTTTTATTATCAGTCTCTTTCAATATGCCCTACCAACTACACAGGGATAGACAGAAAAGAAAAAAAGAAAAAACCCACTTAATATCAAGTTCTAAGTATATATTGTGCATATCAAAGGAGTATAAATAGAACCATTTCCTGCCAAAAATATAAGTTTTTCCCATCTAAGACATCTCCTGACCTCGTGATCCACCCGCCTCAGCCTCCCAAAGTGCTGGGATTACAGGCATGAGCCACCACACCCGGCCTCAAAATAATCTTGACCTGCTTTTCCTATACCTCACAATTTTCTAGCCCTGCTGATTTTTTTTGTTTGTTTTTCTTCACCTTTGCACATGTTGTTCTCTGAGCCTGGAATACTCCTCTTTGCCTACCCCCTACTCATCCTTCAAATCTTAGCTCAAAATAACTTCTACAGAGAAGCCTCTGCACATACTCTGTAGCACATACTCCTAATGGCCCATCTACACTATGTGTACCCACTTAGTGCCCCTCAACCAGGGCAAGTGTGGCTGCTGTGAGCCACTGACATTTGCACACTTGCACCTTTCTTCAGAGCAGAGACTTTGATTGATGGGAACTGCCTTGCTGAAAGATTCCTGGAAGTTTCTTCTAAAGTGGCTCTTCTGAGCCAATTATCGACAGATGTGGGGTAAAACCATTCAGCCCCCTTGTGTCTGAGTGGATAGACTTGGCCCTGCAATTCCTGCTCCAGAACTCCCTGTGGGGTCAGGCTGAGTCTAGAGTTCTCTTGAAACCACAACATTGCTCACATTCTTCTCCTGCCCCATCCTGCTGCCCTCACTCCCTTACAAGTTTTTCCAGAGAGCATGCCCTTCATGAATCACTGCATGAAAATGCCCACCTCAGATTCTGCTTCTAGAAAACCTACCTTACGACATCCCCAATAGAAATGACATTCTTTGGCCTGGCACGGTGGCTCACGCCTGTAATCCCAGCCCTTTGAAAGGCCGAGGCACGCAGATCACAAGGTCAGGAGATTGAGACCATCCTGGTTAACACGGTGAAATCCTGTCTCTACTAAAAATACAAAAAAAATTTAGCTGCGCGTGGTGGCAGGCGTCTGTAGCCCCTGCTACTCAGGAGGATGAGGCAGGAGAATCGCTTGAATCTGGGAGGCAGAGGTTGCAGTGAGCCAAGACTGTGCCACTGCACTCCAGCCTGGGTGACAGAATGAGACTCTGTCTCAAAAAAAAAAAAGATATTCCTCATTATTGTCTCATATACACCCTCATACGCCCTCTTTTCCTTTATTGTACTTTTCAAAAATAGCAATTTTATATCTCTTTGTGGATTTATTCATTTTTACTGTTTGCCTATTAGCCATGAGGTTGATGAACTGTGAGTTCTGTGAAGGTGGGGACCACACCTGTTTCATCTTCCCTTGCGTGCCCAGTATCAGCGGGAAGCTCAGAAGTCATTGAACGGGTGAATGAATGTGTGAGTTTGGTGTCTTTCTTCAAGATGAGTATGGCTTGCATGGAGCTTACATAGGTCTCAAAGCCCCGGCCAGCTAGGGCATGGTGGCTCATGCCTGTAAATCACTTGAGGTCAGGAGTTCAAGACCAGCCTGGCCAACATGGTGAAACCCCACCTCTACTAAAAATACAAAAAATTAGCCAGGCGTGGTGGCATGCACCTGTAGTCCCAGCTACTTGGGAGGCTGAGGCAGGAGAATTGCTTGAACCCAGGAGATGGAGGTTGCAGTTAGCCAAGATCATGCCACTGCACTCCAGCCTAGGCAACAGAGTGAGACTCTGTCTTGAAATAAATAAATAAACAAAAAAGCCTGGCCAAGGTTTAGCCTTCTAATAGTACTCCCTGCGTCCCTGTGGCTCCTATTCACCGGGACCAAGCGAGGAGTCTCTTCTCCCAGAAAGCAAGAAATACACTCTGCACTAACAATCATGATTTCTGTGATTCTAATCAATTCATACGTCTGTATTCTATAAAGATTTTACAATAGTATGAGCCCTTTTGCCTCTTTGTTCATTCATATTGGGATCTATATAACCCCTACTAGGTACAGGCACTGTTTTACTTGCTATTGCTATAACACTGAACAGCAGACAGGACCCCTACTGCCATGAAACTCAGCATCTACTAGGGAGGGGCAGTCACTGACAAAGAAGCAAACATAACAGGTAATGATGAGTGCTATGAGGAAAAGTAAAGAAGAATAAAGGATGCAGACACTCTGTTAGACAGAGGGGGCAGGAAAAGCCTCTTTCACTACAAGTCATTTGAGTTCAATGCTGCATTATAACACAATATATAGTCACAGGATAATAATATAGTAAGTACACGCTATTTCTGTATGCATTTCTAAGTGAAGGCACTTAGAAAACAGGGTTTCGTGAGCTTACTCGTTCTTACCAAGTCGCTACAGAAGGGAGGAGAACACAGTTATGGCCCAGTGGTGGTATTTGTCTCTTCACCTTATAGTGATGAGAAAACCAAAGTTCAGGGGCATAAGGCTGCTCGCCCAACACATAAAATAAGTAAAAGTTTGAGCTGTGAACCTAATCAAGGACTTTCTGACTCTAAAACCCATTTCTTTTCTCCTATGATATTTTACTCCCTTAAGCTACTACTACTACTGTTACTTGAGTAAATACTTATACTAAATATGGGCTAAATCTTTATAAGTAAGTTTTAATACCTAAGCTCCTGTGCTTGAATAAATGTCATAACTAGACATAAACCTTAAAGTTCTGTTGGTCTATATGAAACATTGTTAGTCTATGGTATTCTACTGAACGTCGATATAATGTTCTGAACACAGAACACAGATCTCGCCACGAATACAGGAAGTTCATTGGAGATGATATTTTGTTTTGTTTTTGTGTTTTTCTGGTTTTGGTTGTTAATTGATGACTTAATAAGTCAGGGCTTATAAGTTTAATGATCTGTCTTGTTTGTTTGTTTTGTAGAGACTAGGTCTCATGATGCTGCCCAGGCTGGTCTGGAAATCCCGGGCTCATGCGATCCTCCTGCCTTGGCCTCCCAAAGTGCTGGGATTATAGGCGCGAGCCACCACGCCCAGCCTCGACAGTCTGTTTTGTGTCTGGGAAAGAGTCATTATTAGTTATTTATTTACTTTTAAAATGTCAAGTTTATTTTATGCTTTATTGTTCTTAAAGCACATTCACATATATTATCTAGGTTTCTTTATATATCTATGTATTCATGAGATAGAAAAAACAAGTATCAACATCTCCATTTGGTAGATATGGAAATCAGAGCTCTAAGTGCTTGCCCAGGTTTATATAATTAGTAAGGGAGAAATCGAAGACGAGAAACTAAAGTTGTGTCTCTAAATCCAACAATGCTTCACTATCCACTCTCTTTCAGTCGGAGGAGCAAAAGCTATAAGCCCTGGAAGATAGGGGGTTTGTTCAGGGATGAGACGTTCCCTACTCCAACCACTTCTGAGTCAGAGTCTGGTCTGGTGGCCAGGGGGTGTGGGTTGGACGAGATCTGTGGATCTCATCTTGTGCCCCTCGGAAAAGTAATGTTGTGTTAACAATGTGCCCTGCCCCGAGGCCTGTTTCCCAATCCAGATATTAAGCTAATGGATAAAATGTTTCTCCAGGAACTCTATTCTGAACCATGTCAAAATGCATGAACCCAGAGTAAGCAAGTCTTGGTAGCTTAATGTTTTAAAATATTGCCAAATGTTATTGGGAAACCATCTTCTGTTTGTTGTCAATTTGTATCAATTGGATTTCCTGCTGGACCAATTGTTCCCGGTTCATCTGATGCAATTAAATGTATTGGTGTCTCCAGTCTCACATCCTTTTTTTTTCTTTTTTGAGACGGAGTCTTGCTCTGCCGCCCAGGCTGGAGTGCAGTGGCGGCTCTCAGCTTACTGCAAGCTCCGCCTCCCGGGTTCACGCCATTCTCCTGTCTCAGCCTCCTGAGTAGCTGGGACTACAGGCGCCCGCCTCGTCGCCCGGCTAGTTTTTTATATTTTTTAGTAGAGACGGGGTTTCGCCGTATTAGCCAGGATGGTCTCGATCTCCTGACCTCGTGATCCGCCCGTCTCGGCCTCCCAAAGTGCTGGATTACAGGCTTGAGCCACCGCGCCCGGCCCAGTCTCACATCTTTAAACCCATCCTGATCCCAAGAGTTTACAGTAACTTTTCATTCTCTTCGGGATAAAACTAAACCTCTTTTTTTTTTTTTTTTTTTTTTTTGAGACAGAGTTCTTGCTCTGTTGCTCAGGGGAGTGTAGTGGCACGATCTCAGCTCATTGCAACCTCCACCTCCCAAGTTCAAGCAATTCACCTGCCTCAGCTTTCCAAGTAGCTGGGATTACAGGCATGAGCCACTGCGTCCAGTCAAAACTCAAATTCTCTATCAGGGTCCATCAGGTTCCCATAACCTGGCCTTGCCAGCTTCCTGCCCCATCTCTGGTCACTCTCCATTTGGATTTTTTGGGGGACTCTAGTCGTGCACAGCCTCTTATACTCCAAGGTACACCCCTCCACAGCTTCAGCCTCTTTGCCTTTGCTCAAACCATCTCTGCTAGCTCACAGCTCTTCCTTTCTTGCCAAGCTCTGCTCTTCCTTTGAGATTCAGTTTCAGCAGCACATTCACCAGAAGGCCTCGGCTGACCCCAACGCCAAGCTACAGATCCCTCCTGTGGGCTCCTGTATGCCCTGTGCCGTTACCATATTGTGTTGATTTTTGAATTTTCATTCATTTATTTGTAATTCATAATACATTCATGTGGTTCAAAATTAAAAAGGCTCAAGAGAGTAAATGATAGTGTACTTTCTTTTTACCCTGTCCCCTGGCCAGCTTTTTCCCTTACACAGAGGCAACCAACATTACCACTTACGTAAGAATCCTTCCAGAGATTGACCAGAATATCTCACAAATTCATGTGTACATCCTAAAATTCTTAGACTTGCCTGCCTGCCTGCCTGCCTGCCTGCCTTCCTTCCTTCTTTCCTTCTTTCCTTCCTTCCTTTCTTTTTTTCCTTCCTTCCTTTTACACGAATGTATCATACCATTAAAAAACATGCAGCTCTTGTTTTTTAAAACAATATACCTCAGAGAGAATTCCATAACATGGGACCATCGTAAAGATCTTCTTCATTTTAAATATACAATTATATAGGATTCCACTGAATTGATGCCCCATTCTTTGTTTAACCAATCCCCAATTGACGGGCAATTAGTTTATTTCTAATTTCTTGCTATCAAAGACAACGCTACAAGAGATGGCTGCACACATGCATCAGTTTGTACATGCCACATTATGTTGAAATGCTCTTCTTACCAGACTATCTCTTGGCTTAGGCTATTGGTTCCCCTGAGACAAGAAATGATGCTTTATGCACCTCCCAATTCACCTGCCTCTAGGAGGGCCTAGCATGTAGTAGGCAGGCAGTTAAAGTTGGTTAGACTGAAGGTGTTGTGTAGGAATCAGCTGATCTTCACGTGCTTTGCCACCCGAACAGGTCTGAGAATCACTAGACACGTGGCCCTTTAAAGGTTTGTTCTGATTATTCTGTTTGCCTTCCTGCTCCCCTAACTCATTCCCTGTCCCTCTGTAACCTGATCTGTGCTCCAGATGAGCTGAGCCTTACTGACAGTGTAGTCTAGGTTCCCTGTTTCCAGCTTCCCTTGGGGTTTATCCAGTGGGAAGCACTCACAGGGGATGGAGGGCAGAAGCCAGAGACTGAGGTACTTCTTCCTGTTTCTTCCCTGCCTCAGGGGCTATGTCTTCCTCTGCATAGGACGACAGTTCCCTCAGCTCCAGGTCTCACAGTGCTCACAACACTGTTTCCTGCCCTTGCCTTCAGGGCCAGGATAGTGACAGCCACCCTGTTAATCCTGGGTGTTTCCTTAACGCCTTGTGAATATGCCTTACCACGCCCACATCCCTGTAAATGATCTCGTCAGCTCCAGTTAAACTCTTCGTATGCGATTCTGTTTTCTGCCAGGACCCTCATAGATATAGGAATGTGGTGCAGTGGCTCACGCCTGTAATCCCACCACTTTGGGAGGCCAAGGCAGGCGGATCACGAGTTCAGGAGTTCGAGACCAGCCTGGCCAACATAGTGAAACCCCGTCTCTACCAAAAAATACAAAAAAAAAAAAAAAAAAACTTAGCCGAGTGTGGTGGCAGGTGCCTGTAATCCTAGCTACTAAGGAGGCTGAGGCAGGAGAATTGCTTGAACCTGGGAGGCAGAGGTTGCAGTGAGCCGAGATCACACCACTGCACACCAGCCCAGGTGACAGTGCAAGACTCCGTCTCAAAAAAAAAAAAGAAAAAAAAAAATATATATATAACAATAGCTTCTGAACCAGAGATTCTATTTAAGTATTGGTAAGGAGAGAGTTTCTCAATTGCATTTTGAAATATAATAAAAGCTAGCAACACAGACAGTCAAACTATAACGATCCCCCAAAGCTTTATAACAATACTAATAAAAGGTGTTGGAAAGACAACCTAAAAATCCCCCTTGTTCCCCGCGGTAACCACTTTGCCAGCACAAGTATTTATGATTCAGCCTGAAAAATGTGGCACAAGGTTTAGAAAGTATTTCAATAACTTCTGCCTAGAGGTTCTTTACCTCATTGAGGCAGCAGATAGAATGAAAAGATAGAACAAACAAGTAAGACCAGAAAGGTTTTGTGAGAATTAAGCAGTGTTCTGCATTATACATTCCTTATAGAGTATATAGTGTTTTCAATGTGTGCATTTCTTGCATAGCTGTTCATTAGCGGGCTGTAAATTTTTTTTTTTTAATGTCTATTGGTTGCCCTCCAACCGATTAAGTTGAAAATAGTGCTTTTTCCCTCCCCATGATTAATCACTGAGTAACAGCCTGAAGAATCTTCAGGGCATTGAGATTGATTCTTTGTACTTGTGAGTTGTAAGGAAATCTGGTTTAAATTAAAACATAATGGCTGCAGATTGCAAGTTGTTCCCATCATTAGTAAAGCTGCTTTTGAAGTTGGTGATCAGGATTTTCCTTCAGGGAGGATCAGGCTGCAATGTCTGTGCACACAGTTTTTGCTTCTAGACATTAACCACTAAGAATATTAAAAGACATATAAAAAGTAGGCCTGTCACTTTGTCTCAAATCATTCAGCTTCTAACATAAGCAGAACCTTTCTCAGGCATAAAAAGAGAGTTTGAATGATTCATGAAATTCTTTCTCCACATTAAATATAAAGAGATGAGGGGAATGACAAAGCAAAATGTTTCTTTAATTAGCAGCAAATAAACAGAAATTCCTTTGGGAAATATATGCCATATACATGTACATATGTGTATATGCACACACATACATATACACACAGGGAAAGTAAATGCTTTCTCATCTACAACCCTACCTAGAAATCTTTCTTTAAAACCAGTATTCATAAAGTATTAAATTTAATAACATGTTTATTTTACTTGTTTTTAGATAATTTACTTGGGCTTACCTCACATAAAATCTTATGTATGTATCCGTATTTCTCTTTTAAAATATTTCTTTTTTTCTTTTTTTTGAGATGGAGTCTCACTCTGTCACCCAGACTGGAGTGCAGTGGCACAATCTTGGCTCATTGCAACCTCTGCCTCCCAGCACTTTGGGAGGTCGAGGCAGGCCTCCCAACCTCAGCCTCCTGAGTAGCTGAGATTATAGGCGACTGTCACCACGCCCCGCTAATTTTTGTATTTTTAGTAGAGACGGGGTTTTGCCATCTTGGCCAGGCTGATCTCGAAC
Organism: Trachypithecus francoisi; assembly: GCF_009764315.1. Classification (NCBI taxonomy): domain Eukaryota; kingdom Metazoa; phylum Chordata; class Mammalia; order Primates; family Cercopithecidae; genus Trachypithecus; species Trachypithecus francoisi. The sequence continues at coordinate 56,454,303 of NW_022681469.1, forward strand.
TCCTGAGCTCAGGTGATCCACCTGCCTTGGCCTGCCAAAGTGCTGGGACTACAGGTGTGAGTCACCTTGTCTAGCCTAAAAATATTTCATTTAGAATGGCATTGACACAGCAGTAACAGAATGCCTTTAGTTTTAACTAAGTAGGGATGCTGCATTCACGCATTTGATTAATGTACTCTTTTCTGGTTGATTAGAGAAATGACAATAAGAAAAATATGCCAGTTGTTATGGTTTTATGATTACTATTATTTTGAGATAGGGTCTTGGTCTTTTGCCCAGATTAGACAGAGTGTAGTACAATGGCACAATCATGGCTCATTGCTGCTTTGGCCTCTCTGGCTCAAGCAATCCTCTTACCTCAGGCTCCCAAGTAGCTGGGACTACAGGCACGTGCCACCATGTGCAACTAATTTTTTTATTTTTAGTAGAGGCAAGGTCTTGCTATGTTGCCCAGGCTGGTCTTGAACTCCTGAGCACAAGTCATCCTCCAGCCTCGGCCTCCCAAAGTTCTGGGATTATAGGCACGAGCCATCATGCTCAGCCATGTTATGGTTTTAAACCTCATAATGGTCATTTGCTCATTTTTTACAGTTGTGTTTTGATTCCCATAACACCTTACTATGTTGAGCTCCATCAAAGTGCATATGATCAACTTACTGCAAAGAGGTAGGATAATATGACTGTGTTTCTATGGAAAGCTAGGCCCAATTTATTATCATTATTGTATATCAAACTGATGTTATTATTGTATATACAACAATAATTTATCTTAGTTTTGGCTGCTATACCAAAATTATCATATATTGGATGACTTAAACCCTGGTCCATGGCCTGTTAGGAGCCGGGTCACACGGCAGGAGGTGAGTGGCAGGCAAGTGAGCATTACTGCCTGAGCTTTGCCTCCTGAGACATCAGCAGCAGCATTAGATTCTCATAGGAGCATGAACCCTATTGTGAACTGCACAAGGGATCTAGGTTGAGTGTCTCTTATGGGAATCTAACCAATGCCTGATGATGCAAGTTGAAAGTTTCATTCCAAACCATCCCCCCTTCCCCCCCATATTCCATGGAAAAAAACTGTCTTCCACAAAACTGGTCCTTGGTGCCAAAAAAGTTGGGTGCCACTGTCTTAAACAACATTTCTTTCCCACCGTTCTGGAGGCTGGGAAATCCAAGATCAAGGTGTTGGCAGATCCAGTGTCTGGTGAGGGCCCACTTACTGGTTTGTAGACAGCTCTTTGTGTTGTATCCACACAACGAGGATGGAAGCTAGCTTTCTCCTGTGTCTTCTTAAAACAGTGCTAATCCTGTGATGAGGGCTGTACCCTCACAACCTCATCTAAACCTAATTACCTCTCAAAGGCCCCTTCTTCAAACACCATCACGTTGGGAATTAGGACTACAGCATGTGAATGACACAAACATTCAGTCCATAGCATCATTACTCAGTTTATACAGGAGTTTACAGTTTTGATGAAACCTTTCTATCCTAATCCTTATAATTAGTCTGATGATAAAGCTAATATTATCACTACTCTCTTACAGATGAGGAAATCGAGGCTCTGAGAAGTTAATAAACCTCCTAAGATCACATAGCTTGTAAGAAATCAAGGTGTGTCCCAGCATGGTGGCTCATGCCTGTAATCTCAGCACTTTGGGAAGCCAAGGCAGGCGAATCACTTGGGCCCAGGAGTTTGAGATCAACCTGGGCAACATGGGGAAACCCATCTCTACTAAAAATAAAAAAAATTAGCTGTGCGTGGTGGTGTGCATCTATAATCCCAGCTACCCAGGAGGCTGAGGTGGGAGGATCACCTGAGTCTGGGAGGTAGAAGTTGAAATGAGCTGAGATGGTACCATTGCACTTCAGCCTGGGTGACAGAGGGAGACTCTGTCTTTTAAGAAAAGAAAAAAAGAAAGAAATCAAGGTGAGATGCTGAAAAGAACCTAGGGCTGTGACCAAATTCTGTGTTTTACTGACTCCACTATCCTAAGACATTATTTCACAAGATGACTGCCTAAGGAATTTCATTCCCACAAATTTGGCCTTGAATCTGGTGATACTGAAGGCATGAGTTCATTTAACACAATGAGGAAAAATGTGTTCAGGAAGGCTATCCACAAGATATCATTCTTGTTCCATCTTAAAGAATCAATATAGAAGTAGGTGAAGTCCATACATAGCACCACTTAGTGGGGCCTGGCATTCTGGTCCTTAAAAAAAGAAAAAAGAATATTACCATTTGAATAACTAACACCATTTTCAGTAATTTTTTTTTTTTTTTTTTAAAGACAGAGTTTCGCTCTTGTTGCCCAGACTGGGGTGCAATGGCATGATCTTGGCTCACTGCAACCTCCGCCTCCCGGGTTCAAGCAATTCTCCTGCTTCAGCCTCCCAAGTAGACGGCATTACAGGCATGTACCACCATACCTGGCTAATTTTTTGTATTTTTAGTAGAGACAGGGTTTCATGATGTTGGCCAGCCTGGTCTTGAACTCCTGACCTCAAGTGATCCACCTGCCTCGGCCTCCCAAAGTGCTGGGATTATAGGCATGAGCCACTGCACCCAGCATCATTTTCAGTAACATTTAAGTGGTCTTTATTAGGTAGACTATACACTTCTATCCTCCTTCATTGAATTAGCTGAATAATCCTCTTAAGAATTCTTTGAGGAAGATATTATTGGCCCCATTTTACAGATGAACGCAAACCAACACCCCAGCCAAGTAAAAATAAGAAAGCATTGTCTTTATGGATGAACCCTCAAAGTGAGAATCTGCAGAACTCTGAGCTTTGGAGGGTAAGAAGAATTTCAAGATAACAAGCAGTAAGGATCTCCCACCCCCACATAAGAAAGAATAGAGACAATTTTTCTCCAAATACTTGCTAGAACCAGCAGAAATACACCTTGATGGTAAAATGGTCGCTGTCTGCAGTCTGTGATTCAACTGTATGATCTGGATTCAACCAATCAGGAAACCTATTACACTATGGACCATTTGTGGATTTGGCTCTAAGAGCCTGTATCATCTCTATTCCCTGAGGCTCCATCCCAGAGTTGAACCCTTCTCTGTTAGATCAACATCCTATTCTCTGTTGGACAGTGAAGTCAGCCCAGTGCTCACTCTGTCTCAGAGACTGTGTTTTCTCTTAATGTTATTCTTATTCTTATGATCACATAGTAATTCAAATGGATGACTTATTTTTTAAAATAGCAGCTAGTGCACTTCCTAGTAAAGACTGGTTTAGTTGGCCAGGCCTGGTGGCTCATGCCTGTAAAACCAGCACTTTGGGAGGCCAAGGCAGGTGGATTACTTGAGGTTAGGAGTTTGAGATCAGCCTGGCCAACATGGTGAAACCCTGTCTCCACTAAAAAAAAATATAAAAATTAGCCAGGCATGGTGATGGGCACCTGTAGTCCCACCTACTTGGGAGGCTGAGGCAGGAGAATTGCTTGAACCTGGGAGGCGGAGGTTTCAGTGAGCTGAGATCGTACCACTACAGTCCAGCCTGGGTGACAGAGTGAGACTCTTGTCTCACAGAAAAATTAAAAAAAAAAAAAAAAGACTGATTTAGTCATCCATTTACTCACTTACCTTTTGGGTGCCTGCCTTGTGCCAGGAGCCATGCCAGAACTTAGGTGTCCAGAATGTTGACATGGAGCCTGTTGCCACGAGCTCATACTCTAGTCAGGGAGGCAGATAGGAATTTGGCCTATTCAGGGAGGTCAGGAAAGTCTCCTCTGAGAAAATGTCCTCTGAGCCAAGAAAGGAGAATTATTGTAGGCAGCAATGTAGGCAGAGGGTGCAGCAGAGGCTGTCAGGAGGGAGGAGGAGGATGAAGTCATGGAAGCCAGTGGGTGCAACCGGAAATGGGGCCAACAGGGTTTGGTGGGCCAGATAAGGAGCTTAGTCATCATCTTAAGAGGTGACAGACCCAAATTGTGTTATACACGGGAACTCTGGCTGTTGTACATAGATGATGGATGGAAGGATGCCAGAGTGAGTGCTGGTAGACTAGTGAGATAATGACTGCAATAGTCTGTAGAAGCATAATCTAGTCCAGAAGATGCTGATTTTAAACTGTAGTGTTAGAAAGTTTGTCTCAGAACTGTCTTCCACTACAGCTTATTTTCTAGTCACTGCTGTTTCCTTCCTTCCTTCCCTCCTTCCTTCCTTCCTTCCTTCCTTTTTTTTTTTTTTTTATTTTTTTTTTTTATGGAGTTTTGCTCTTGTTGCCCAGGCTGGAGTGCAATGGCGTAATCTTGGCTCACCGCAACCTCTGCCTCCCAGGTTCAAGTGATTCTTCTGCCTCAGCCTCCCAAGTACATGAGGCATGAGCCACCACGACCAGCTAATTTTGTATTTTTAGTAGCAACAGGGTTTCTCCATGTTGGTTAGGCTGGTCTCGAACTCCTGACCTCAGATGATCAGCCTGCCTCAACCTCCCAATGTGTTGGGATTACAGTCGTGAGCCACTGCTCCCGGCCTTTTTTTTTTTCTTTTTAGAGATGGAGGGTCTCACTATGTTACCCAGGCTGGTCTTGAACTCCCAGGCTCAAATAATCATCCTGCCTCAGCTGCCTGAATAGCTGGGACCTGTAGGTGCCTGTCACCGCACCTGGCCCTTTCATTATTTCCCTCTTCATTCAGACTTTTTCGCTTAGTCACTGTTGCTCAGTGTCACCCACAGCAGGGCCTGCTATAAAAATAGGTTGAATGCATTAAGGAATAAAGAAATGGACAAAAGATTAGTCATTGTACCAGCACTCTGCTTGTGAGAGAAAATGTTACACTTTGGAGCAGCGCCATATGCAAATAACTAATACTTTTTTTTGGTTTGTTTTTGTTTTTGAGACGGAATCTTGCTCTGTCACCCAGGCTGGAGTGCAGTGGCACGATCTCAGCTCTCTGCAACCTCCACTTCCTGGGCTCAAGCGATTATCCTGCCTCAGCCTCCTGAGTAGCTGGAACTACAGGCATGCACCACCACACCTGGCTAATTTTTGTACTGATGTTTTTGAAATTAATGTCTTAAATGTAACATGCTAACAGTGGCCCTCTAAGTCATGGGATTCCAGGTGACCACTGTTTCCTTCTTTGTGCACAAAGAAGACTGTGTTGGGTAAGAGCACATGCTCTAAACAGGCTACCTGGCTTGAATCTGCTTTTTCCTTACCAGCCTACCTGGCAGGGCTGTTGGGAAAATTAAATAGGTTCATACATATTGTAGCACTTAGTACAGTAGCTGGCACACAAAGTGCTCAGTAAGTGGTCATCATTATTTTTATTACTTTTTGTTTTCTAATAAAAATATTATTATTATATGCAAACAAAGTTATTTTTCAACTAAAAGCATGATCGGTATTAAAATGTTAGCAGTGGTTGGGTGTGCTGGCTTGCGCCGGTAATCCCAGCACTTTGGGGCTAAGGTGGGAAAATCACTTGAGCACAGGAGTTTGAGACCAGCCTGGGCAACACAGTGAGACCTCATGTCTACAAACGATAAAAAATAAAATTGCCAAGCAGGGCAGGCGTGGTGGCTCATGCCTGATCCCAGCACTTTAGAAGCCCGAGGTGGGTGGATCACAAGGTCAAGAGTTCAAGACCAGCCTGACCAACATCGTGAACCCTGTCTCTACTAAAAATACAAACATTAGCCAGGCATGGCGGCAGGCGCCTGTAGTCCTAGCTACTCAGGAGGCTGAGGCAGGAGAATTGCTTGAACCTGGGAGGTGGAGGTTGCAGTGAGCCAAGATTGCACCATCGCACTCCAGCCCTGGCAACAGTGCTAGACTCTGTTTCAAAAAAAAAAAAAAATTGCCAGGTATGTTAGTACATGCCTGTAGTTCCAGTTACTCAGGAGGCTGAGGCAGAAGAATCGCTTAAGCCCTGGAGGTCGAGGCCGCCGTGAGCCGTGATCATGCCACTGCACTCTAGCCTGGGCAATAGAGCGAGACGAAACTCTGTCTCAAAAAAAAAAAAAAGTTAGCAACACTTACCTCTGGATGCTGGAATAGACGGTAATTTTACTGCTTCTTTATACTTTAATGTATTTTTGTAAGTTTCCAGAGTAAACATGCATTATTTTACCATATAAAATGTTCTTTTTAATTGTCTTCTTCCTAATTTGGATGACTGTCACCGGGCAGGTGGAAGAGTTAGAAAACAACAACACATGGTGCTGAAAATGTCCCCAGACACCCTGTCAGGAAGAAAGGATGGCTGAGCCGAGTATCTTACTGGATCTTAGTTGGGCTTACCTCCAGCACAATGATGACAAAACAGTACCAATGATGCCTACTTCTTATTACTTTTTAGCTCCCAAACATAGTCAACAACAAGCTGGCAGCTGTGTTTTTTTTTTTTTTTTTTGAGAATTGGCAATATTACAACACTAATCTACAAACTAAATTGAAACTTTGTCTTTAGCGAACTGTTAAATGCTAAGAGCAGCTGAACTCTCCAGCTCTTTGATATATGAACATTCCAGATTAATTTAAAGCAATGACTCGCCTGCAACCCACAGCACTTTAACCCTGTCATTTGCAGCCTCCATTACCATTTACAAGCTCCCCAGATCAAAGTTTAACCATTTTATACACCTCAAAGTGACCCTCAATTAAAGGCTTCAGAGAGTAGTTTTATTACCCTGATACTACCTCCAATATAAATAGGCAGGAGGAATAAATAGCATTCAGGAATTAGACCTGAAACTGGGTTGATACAGGTATTCAGAAGGCAGTACTGGGAGAAAGGTGCAGTCAGAGAGACAGAACACACTATTCAAACCAGGTGAGGGAAGATCTAACTCAAAGTAACTAAGATATCCCAACTGGTGGAGGACAAGACCTGGAAATCCAGAGCAGGAGATCCTTGAAAATCCAGGCAGTGCAACCAGAGAGGCTTGTTAGCAGGTGGCAGGACAGCAGTAATGGGCTGACCTAATGAGCAGGACTGTTGTCCTTGATCTTTTTTGTAGGGGCTGGGAAGTTTGACAAGAGGATTGCAAAGAGAGAGACTCAGTCCTGTGCAAGCACCAACACTCAGGGCCATGGATACAGGGCAGAGTTCCAGTTCTCAAAGCAGAAGCAGGTGGGCAGGAAAACCAGCAACCTGCATGAGTGGACATGAGGTCAGCAGGCCTAAACACTGGCCCAGGGCTGAGCCATCTGGTGGAGAGTGGGGCCTGGAGTGGGTGTAAGGTGGCATCAGACTTGGCAGGGATGAAGAATTAAGTAGTTGGAGACTAGATAGAATCTGACATTGATAAAAATAGCAACTGCTCACTGAGCACCTACTATGTGTTAGAATAAAGTGAGTTAGAATGTTGCATTCATCGTCACTAAACTTACAAAACCCCTACAAGGTAGGTGATATAGTTTGGCTCTGTGTTCCCACTCATATCGAATTGTAATCCCCAGGTGTCGAGGGAGGTTCCTGGTGGGAGGTGATTGGATCATGGGGGCGGTTTCTCTCATGCTGTTCTTGTGATAATGAGTTCTCACGAGATCTGATGGTTTTATAAAGCAGTTTTCCTTGCTCTTGCTGGCTGTCTCTCGCTTGCCATCATGTAAGACGTGCTGACTTACCCTTGGATTGTAAGTTTCCTGAGGCTTCCTCAGTCATGCGGAACTGTGAGTCAATTAAACCTCTTTTCTTTATGAATTACCTAGTCTTGGATATGTCTTCATAGCAGTGTGAAAATGGACTAATACAGTAGGTATTATCATTTCCATTTTATAAATGAGGAAACTGGGACTCAGAGAGGATAAATAATAGCTCAGGTCATAGAGTTCAGAAGAGACAAGCTGAGGTCCACCTGACTCTAAACTCGTGATCTTTCTACTACTCCATAAACACATTTACTCCTTACTGTATATAAGCCCAGTGGATTCTAAATGTTTTTGCTCTTAGAGGCAATGCCATGTAAGTAACATATAATTCATGTTAAAACGGTAACACTTTATTCATGGAAAATTAGGCTCAAGCCTCAAGCTGGTAGTATCAATAACATATATCTGTAATTGCATACTGTAGGTAACAGGGAAGTCTGTCATTACTTTAAGAAGGTGTAAACAATCCTGGCCAGGTGTGGTGGCTCATGCCCATAATCCCAGCACTTTGGGAGGCTGAGGTAAGTAGATTGCTTGAGGCCAGGAGTTCGAGACCAGCCTGGTCAACATAAAGAAACCCCATCCCTACTAAAAATACAAAAATTAGCCAGACATGGTGGCACATGCCTGTAATCCCAGCTACTCAGGAGGCTGAGGCAGAAGAATTGCTTGAACTCAGGAGGCAGAGCTGCAGTGAGCTGAGATTGTGCCACTGCACTCCAGCCTGGGCGACAGAATGAGACCGTGTCTCCAAAAAAGAAAAGGAAAGAAAAGAAAAAGGCATAAACATTCCTGAAGTGACAGGAACTGGTAGGAGCTTTGACATTCTTGCTGGCCATTTTGCTAACTCTGTAGAGATCTTACAAGTTAACATCAGCTGGTAGCCATTGGAGCTTTATTATACAAAATTAGAGTCGTTTTAAAACAAAGACTAAATATTGTATGTTGAGGCAAATTGTCAATAGGCACAGGAATCCTGGTGGGAGGGTGTGAGATCATGGGCTTCTAAGAAGCACCCTGGGACACAGCCCCATTCTTCCCAAGCAAAACCAGCAGTGTCATTGCCAACTCCCCTGGCCAAAAAGTACAAAGTACAGACATGAGAGGGGAAGTGTCTTTACCATTTGCAATCCCAAATTCCAGGATCTTGGTTTCAAAACTATATGACTATCTCACCATAACCATATTCAATGTGATGAGAGAAATGAAGCAGGGAGGGAACAGACTGAGCCGAAGGGATTGAGACCAGCAGGTGCGAATCTGTGGTCTGATGAAACCAGATTTACTGACTCCAACAGAGGAGAGAAAGAGGCATCTTTGGGTCCCCTCTGAAGGATGCTGAGGATGCCAGAAGGGAAGTGGGGATCAGCTGTGCAGTGGGTGCTGTTTCTTTTTTTCTTTTTTTTTTTTTTGAGATGGAGTCTTGCACTGTCAACCAGGCTGGAGTGCAGACACGCGATCTCAGCTCACTGCAGCCTCCGCCTCTCAGGTTCAATCAATTCTCCTGCCTCAGCCTCCTGAGTAGCTGGGATTACAGGTGTGCACCACCACACCCAGCTATTTTTTTTTTTTTTTGTACTTTTAGTAGAGATGGGGTTTCACCATATTGACCAGGCTGGTCTGTAACTCCTGGCCTCGTGATTCGCCAGACTTGGCCTCCCAAAGTGCTGGTATTACAGGCGTGAGCCTCCACGCCTCGGCAGTGGGTGTTGTTTCTACAGTGGGTTTATGAGAAGTGGGGGTAGTCCAGGGGCTGGGTGCTGCCATGAGGTGAGGGTGGCCTAGCATTTAGGATCCCCAGTGAAAGATGGGAATTATAACATGGATTAGAAGCATCACTGGAAAGAAAGTAATAGTCACTCAAAGAGGGGGACATTATGGTATTTTACAGCTGCTGCAAGACCCTGGGACAGACAACGCTTCCTGATAGCTGTGTGGCTGGCTTTATCTTTCTTTGTTCTCTTCTTCCCAGACTGACTCACAGCATGGCTGCCTTGTTCTTCCGTTCAAGCTGATTTTTCATCTTTCAGTTTTGGAAACCGAAGGGGTGAGGTCATCTGAGGAGGAAAGCTGGGAGATTGCCTTTTGTCCTCCAGAGGGCACTCTGACCGGCTGTGAAATCTCTATCTTCCTGTCATCATCTTTGGCAGCTTTAGCCCCACCCTCTGAAGCAATGTTTGTGTCATAACCCCAATGAGAACACTGAAAGTATGCTTACAAATGACAAAAAGGTGGAGGGATAGAACCTTCCAGATGACTGGACAATTTGTGAAACCTAAGTTTCCACCAGGCCCAAATGCCTTGAAGAAAACAGCTCCAGCTAGTGCCTTCTGATGCTACCGTATTCCCACCTCTGTTAAAACCAGATGGTCTCTCCCACTGCCAACACACCTCCCATATTTAAAACTCAACCAGCCTTCTAGTGCACTGCAAATAAAAGCCAAACTTCCTGATGATTGGGCCCTGCCTACCTCTCCAACTGGTTTCTGCTATTCTCCCCATTCCTCCTGAGGTTCACCACTCTGGCTTTTCTGTTTCCTAATACCGACCTCATTCCTGCACCCAAGTTTTTGCCACATGTGCTGGAATGTGGGTACAAAGATTTTGACCAGAGTAACTCCTTTGCTCATCCTTTGGGTCCCAGTTTAAATTTTATGTTTTCAAAGAGACCTTTCCTGTCAACCCTATTAGTTCTCTTCTCTCCAGCCTGGTCTCTCCATTTCTTGCCTTATATTTTACCTAATGGCATTTATCACTGAATTATTATTGTCATTATTATTACTTTTTTTTTTTTTTGAGACAGAGTCTCGCTCTGTTACCCAGGCTGGAGTGCAATGGTGCAATCTCAACTCACTGCAAGCTCTGCCTCCTGGGTTCAAGTGATTCTCCTGACTCAGCCTCCGAGTAGCTGGGATTACAGGCATGTGCCACCATGCCTGGCTAATTTTTGTATTGTTAGTAGAGATGGGGTTTCACGACGTTGGTCAAGCTAGTCTCAAACTCCTGACCTCGTGGTCTGCCTGCCTTGGCCTCCCAGAGTGCTGGGATTACAGGCATGAGCCACTGTGCCCAGCCTTATTTTTAAACCTGTTTATTGGCCGGGCGTGGTGGCTCACACCTGTAATCCCAGCACTTTGGGAGGCCGAGGCGGGTGGATCATGAGGTCAGGAGATCGAGACCATCCTGGCAAACACGGTGAAACCCCATCTCTACTAAAAATACAAAAAATTAGCCGGGCGTGGTGGCAGGCGCCTGTAGTCTCAGCTACTCGGGAAGCTGAGGCTAGAGAATGGCATGAACCCGGGAGGTGGAGCTTGCCTGGGCGACAGAGTGAGACTCCATCTCAAAAAAAAAAAAAAAAAAAAACTTGTTTATCGTCTTTCTTTCCCGTTAGAATAAGTAATCTCTGAACAGAGGGTCAGAGTCTGTATCACCAGCACTATAACAACGTCTGGCACACAACAGGTGCTCAATTCACATCTGTTGAATTAATGAATGAATATATTTTTGTCAAGTGACCCTATTGTGTTGGCCACATCCAAGGGGACCAGGAATTGCTATTTTAGTCCAAATCATCTATTAGGCTAGTCATGGCAGAGAAGTAGCCTTGGAGTGGTCTGCATGAAAAATCTGCCCAACAGTGTGCTACAGATTGTAACTATCACATTTGTATTAATCAAATTCATATTAAGGGCATTTTGAATCTAAAATATAAGGGAAGGCAGTAGAAGTAAATAGCTGCACAGGGAGCAATAGAAGCAGGGTTAATGGAAAAGCAGAGAGGGGAACAAATACAAATGTAGGACCTAAAAAATGGGGGTGTCGCCAGTATTTGAACTAGCTCTCAGTTACTAAAGATGTTTGGGCCAGTTTGGGGTTACCAAAGATGTTTAGAGCTATACCTGTATCCCAACTGCTAAACATTTGTCCAGCTTTCTGTGAGGTCCTTCCCTTTTATATCTTTCAGTAAAAACAGATTTTTTTTTTCCCATATGAATGAATACCTTATGGAGAAAAAATTGGTACCTAAAATGCCCTCAAAAGGCTAGGATGGCCGGGCGCGGTGGCTCACGCCTGCAATCCCAGCACTTCAGGAGGCCGAGGCCGGTGGATCACCTAAGGTCAGGAGTTTGAGACTGGCCTGGCCAATGTGGCGACACCCCGTCTCTACTGAAAATACAAAAATTGGCCGGCCTCCTGGCGCATGCCTGTAATCCCAGCTGCCCTGGAGGCTGAGGCAGGAGAACTGCTTGAACACAGAAGGTGGAGGTTTCAGTGAGCTGAGATTGTGCCACTGCACTCCAGCCTGGGTGACAGAACAAGGCTCTGTCTCCAAAAAAAAAAAAAAAAAAAAAAAAAGAGGCTAGGATGATGGACCTAATGTACTACATTAAGATTTCATAGGTATGAAAGCTCTCCATTTATGTCTAAATAATCAACTGTACCAAAATGAGATTAGTGAAAGACAGGACTAAACAACCTAAAAGCAATTTTTTCCCATAACTGCAAGTTCAGTTTATATAAGCAAATCAATAGTACGATGACTAAAAAAAGTAAGTCAATCTTAGGTGACTTTTGTAAAACTATAGTGTCCTATCTGGGAAAAGACATCCTCCCTGTCCATTCTGCACATCCAGCTGCACATGAAATGGTATTCAGCTCTTTCAGAGAAATTTTATGGGCGAGGCCCCAGGCTGAGTCTGTTTGTTTCACCTCTGGAATTCAGATAGGTATGTATGTGTCTAGCTGGCTGACAGACAAATGAGCCTCATGGGAGAGAAAGTGGAAAAGAATAGGCAGCTAAACGTGGCCCAGTTACAAAGCCTTAATTGTTGCCGGAAGGAGTTATCTGGGCATATGTTTTGCTTGTCACTGAAATTTATCTCTTGACTAAGACAACAATCCCCCACCCCAACACCCACACTCCACGCACAAATTTACACCTGATTCTTAGATGTTGTAAGTAAAACTACTAAAATAGCAATTTTGCCAAAACTCTTCAGGACTTTGGGGGCCTTGGGGTTTCTAAGCAACATGTCCTTGGTACTTGTAGAAAATAATTAACCATGTGGGAATACGAGTGGTTTTCCGGCTTTGCCACAGAACTCTGACCCATCTTGGGCTCTGGTGCATCAGTAATGGTACCCAGAGGCAGCAGAAGTGCCTGATGCAGGCCACAGAGCTGCAGGGAGTGGTGATGCTGGCAGGCAGAGCTGGAACAAGAGGCCAGCTGCCCACACTGGGAGCACTGGGAGCTTCCCTTGCAGATTGTGATGAACTCTGACATATCCAGAAATACAAAAAAGGGTCTGAAAACACCAGCAAATGAATAGTAATTCAAAGACATTTGAGCTTGGAAAACAGAAAACAAGGAAAAATATGAGAGATGTCAGCTAAACAGTTAAACTATTTGGGAATAATTGGGAAGTGGAAAGAAAAAGTGGAAAGAACATTTGTAAAGTGCCTGGTCTTCATTCATTTGTTCAACACTAAGCCAAAGGCTTCCACATTTCTTATCTCATTTGATTCACATAGATGTAATTCCTTCCATTTATTTATTTATTTATTTATTTATTTATTTTGGATGGAGTCTTACTCTGTCGCCCAGGCTGGAGTACGGTGGCACGATCTTGGCTAACTGCAACCTCTGCCTCCCAGGTTCACGCAATTCTCCTGCCTCAGCCTCCCGAGTAGCTGGGGCTACAGGCATGTGCCAACATGCCTGGCTGATTTTTTTGTATTTTTTAGTAGAGACGGAGTTTCACCATGTAGCCCAGGCTGGTTGTCAACTCCTGAGCTCAGGCAATCTGCCTGCCTTGGCCTCCCAAAGTGCTGGGATTACAGGCATGAGCCACCGTGCCAGGCCATTCCCTTCATTTTTACAAATGAGAAAACTGAGGCTTGGAGAGTTTGAAGAACATGGCTGATGTAATGTAGACAATAGGTGGCTGAGATGGGAATTGTGGCATACATTTAGCCACATGCTGCTACATGTTTAACTACCAGCTGTCTGGGGAAAAAGAAGCCCTGGTTTGTAGTGTTTGCTGATTTCTGTGGTGTAAATACTTTTATTAAGGTCGGTTTCAAGCTCCCAAAGTGGCATCATTAAACACAGTGCTAGGAAGAGACGCACATAAACAGCTCTTCCAAGTCAGTATGAGCCAACTCCAGTATACTGCCTTACTGACCCCCAAGTCCATACTCTCCATCCCATCATGTTTCTTCTCAGGCTCAGGCTTAGTCTCCATAGAGCAGAGGATGCAATAGTTAATGCCTGGGATTATATAAAAAATAGAATAGGGCCATGCACGGTGGCTCACACCTGTAATCCTAGCACTCTGAGAGGCTGAGGCGGGTGGATCACTTGAGGTCAGGAGTTCAAGACTGGCCTGGCCAACATGATGAAACTCCATCTCTACTAAAAATACAAAAATTAGCCAGGCGTGGTGGCACACACCTGTAGTCCCAGCTACTCATGAGGCTGAGGCAGGAGAATCGCTGGGAGGTGGAGATTGCAGTCAGCCAAGGTCGTGCCACTTCACTCCAGCCTGGGCGACAAAGTGGAACTCCATCTCAAAAAAAAAAAAAAAAAAAAAAGAATAGGCGATCCTGAAGTGGCTGGCTTCCAATCCTAGCTGAGAGACTGCCAGGTAAGAAGTTGCAAAAGAAGACGATTCATAGATCAGATGAGAATTTTCAGCATTCCAAGCCTTGCTGCACATCAGAATCACCTGGAAAACTTACTAAACTACAGATATGAAGAGTACAGCATAGAAGTTGAAGTGCAGACTGGAGTCAGACAGCTTATGTTCAAATCTGGGCCTGCCCTGACTGGTGATGTGACCTTGGGTGAGTTCCTTAATCTATCTGTGCCTCAGTTGCCTTATTGATAGATGATAATGATGACGATAATCATATTTACCTCACAGGATTTCTGGGCAGGTTAAATGAGTAAACGTTCGTAAAATGCTTAGAACAGAGTTTGGCTGATAGTCAATACTATGTAAGCATTAGCTGTTATTATTGTTGTTATTACTGAGACTTCCTCTGAACTTAGGCCCATCTGTCTGTATTTTGAGCAAACTTCTCAAGTAATTTTTATGCAACCAGATGGGCTTACCCAAAGACATCTGCAGAAACCATTGAAGTCTATGATTTTCGCTCTTTGGAGAGTTGAGCAGCTTCTTGTAGGAACCAAGACCAACTGAAGAGGGAATCTCAGAACAATCCTTGAGAATCTGAGACATTCTGTAAGTTCACTGTAGTTGCCTTGGAAAACCTTTCACAAGTCTTTATACTTCCATAGAAACATCAGGTTACAGGACACCATATACCCCTTATAAAGCAAAATAAGGAATAAATAAAACTGAATCCACAAAATTTCATCTTAATGATGGCAGAGAACATGAGTAGGGGTCATAGGTTAATTTGAATTTCTACAGAGCATTATCATTTCTGCTAATTTTCCCCTAATGTATATTTACATGTACATTATAAGCCTATATTTCACTTGGCCCAGTTGGATATAGGGAGTCCTTAGGCCTCTAGCTTTGCTCTCTCTCTAACTTCAAGAACTAAAATAGAGGCCAGGCCCAGTGGCTCATGCCTGTAATCCCAGCCCTTTGGGAGGCCAAGGCAGGAGGATGGCTTGAGGCCAGGAATTTGATACCAGCCTGGGAAGCATAGCAAGACAGCAAGACTCTACAAATTTTTTTTTTTTTTTTTTTTTTTTTGAGATGGGGTCTCGCTCTGTCACCCAGGCTGGAGTGCAGTGGAGCGATTCACGCCATTTTCCTGCCTCAGCCTCCCCAGTAGCTGGGACTACAGGCACCCGCCACCACACCCAGCTAATTTTGTGTATTTTTAGTAGAGACAGGCTTTCACGGTGTTAGCCAGGATGGTCTAGACCTCCTGACCTCGTGATCTGCCCACCTTGGCCTCCCAAAGTGCTGGGATTACAGGCGTGAGTCACCTTGCCCGGCCTACAAACGTTTTTTAAAAATTTAAAAACTCTATTAAATATTTTAAAAATAGCTGGGCATGGTGGTGCATGCCTGTAGTCCCAGCTACTTGGCAGGCTGATGCGGGAGGACCTGTGACCCCGGGAGTTCAAGGCTGCAGCGGGCTATGATTGCAACACTGCTCTCCAGCCTGAGTGACAGAGTAAGACTCCATCTCAAAAATAAATAAATAAATAAATAAAAGAGACTAATTTGTTTTATAAGTGATATAACCACCAGTCCTTGAGGCTGAAGAAACTCTGAACACACGTAATACACAACTCTGTCCACCAAGATGTAAATATATGTTACCTTGGACCGCCAAGATGGTGGTCCTTTGTGCATTAGTCTGCTAAAGCTGCAGTAATAAAATACCGTAAACTGTGTGGCATAAACCACAGAAATTTATTTTCTCATAGTTCTAGAGATCAGGGTGCTAGCATGGTCAGTTTCTGGTGATGACTCTTCCTTGCCCTGCGACTCTGACTTCCCACTGTCCTCACATGCCAGGCAGGGAGAGTTAGAGCGGGGGAATCTCTCTCTCTGTATCTTTTTCTCTTTTTTCTTTTTTTTTTTTTTAAGACAGAGTCTTGCTCTGTTGCCCAGGCTGGAGTGCAGTGACATGATCTCAGCTCACTGCAAACTCCGCCTCCCAGGTTCAAGTGATTCTCCAGCCTTAGCCTCTAGAATTGTTGAGACTACAGATGCCTGCTACTGTGCTGGCTAATTTTTGTATTTTTAGTAGAGACTGGGTTTTACCACGTTGACCAGGCTGGTCTCGAACTCCTGACCTCAGGTAATCCACCCGCCTTGGCCTCCCAAAGTGCTAGGATTACAGGTGTGAGCCACCGTGCCCAGACTCTTTCTCTCTTTTATAAGGCCACAGTCCTATGGGATTAAAGCCCCACACTCATGACCTCATTTAACCTTGGTTATCTCCTGAAGACTCTTTCTCCAAATATAGTCACATTGGGGGATAGAGCTTTAACACAGGAATTGAGGGGAACATAATTCAGTCCATAGCACTTGGTTTCCAAGGGAAATTTTGACTTTGGAAGTAAGGGTTACATTTAAAAATTTCTCCCCACAGGCTATGGTTAATTGCTCAATGGCATTTCTTTGGCAATTTAATGTCACATTAGACTTGTGGAAAGCAAGAAAGAAGATCGAATCTCTCCATCCAATAGGCATAAACCCGAGTCCTACCTCCACATCCCACTAACCTTGAGGAAAAAGCTAATTACCTCCGTAAATCTCAGCTTCCCCATCTATAAAAAGGGTATAATAATGCTTAGTGCCTGAATTTGTTACGAGGATTCAATGAGAATTGTAAAGCACTTAGCATAGTGTCTGGCACATGGAAAATATACAGTAAGTGGTACCTTAAAAAATAAGCTGAATCTCAAATGTAAAATTCTAAACCAACACAGATACATAGTATAGAACAGGAAAGGAGCACAGTTAACTACATCATGAGGAGTGATGCAGGATGAAAGACACACTGTAAATTAACATCAGTCTATATATTGCAAAAAGTATGATTTCATAGGTTTTCTTTTTTTTTTTTTTTTTGAGACAGAGTCTTGCTCTGTCACCCAGGCTGGAGTGCAGTGGCCGGATCTCAGCTCACTGCATGCTCTGCCTCCCGGGTTTACGCCATTCTCCTGCCTCAGCCTCCCAAGTAGCTGGGACTACAGGCGCCCGCCACCTCGCCCGGCTAGTTTTTTGTATTTTTTAGTAGAGACGGGGTTTCACCGTGTTAGCCAGGATGGTCTCGATCTCCTGACCTCGTGATCCACCTGTCTCGGCCTCCCAAAGTGCTGGGATTACAGGCTTGAGCCACCGCGCCCAGCTGATTTCATAGGTTTTCTAGGTGTGTGAAATTGACAGCCTCATTTCCACTGAAAGAAGGTTTTCAGCATAGGTTTGTCCTTTGTACTTTGGATCAAGATAAAGGGACTATATATCTGGAGTACTTGAGGGGTAGAGGGAAGGTACTTTTTATGCCTAAGAAGGAAAACTAAATGTAGATACTTTTATGAGTTGTTACTCTGAATGGTCTATAAGGACAGAGTTGTTAAACAGCTACAATTAAATCCTAAAGTTGTCAGCCTCTGCCTAGAGCCATGCAAGGATGCAGAGCTGACAAATCATGTGTGGCTGCTTGCCATCCACCCCAGTTAAGAGCTTCTAATCAGCAGATTGCTGTGTGAGGTAGCACATACTGTTAACTCCACTTAGAAACTGACTTTGAAGCAAGGTCAAGAGAGATGCTAAATTGCATGTGTAATGAGCATCAGAGGATAGCCTCAAATTGAATCATCACACAAATCAGCCTCGTCTTTTTCTCCAAGACTCTGAATGTCTTGCTGAACCATGAATTTCCTGTTGCCTTGTCCTTTACCTCTATCCCTCCGCACTTCCCATCCCTGCCCACCCCCAAGTAAGCTCTTCAGAATTCAGGGAATAGTCATTCATCTCTTTATTCAGTTCATAGATAGGAGTGTCTGTGCCAAGCAGAGAAGTAGGTACTAGTTGTATAAATATGGATCATAGAGTATTTGCATATGCATATTTGCATTCACATTCTGATTTGGGAAACAGAAATGGAAACAAATAGTCACAATGTAATTTGATAACTGTCAGGCCTCTGAGCCCAAGTTAAGCCATCATATGCCCTGTGACCTGCAAGTGTACATCCAGATGGCCTGAAGCAACTGAAGGTTCACAAAAGAGCCGAGAGCGGTGGCTCACACCTGTTATCCCAGCACTGTGGGAGGCCGAGGCGGGTGGATCATGAGGTCAGGAGATCGAGACCATCCTGGCTAACACGGTGAAACCCTGTCTCTACTAAAAACACAAAAAATTAGCTGGGCGAGGTGTCGGGCACCTGTAGACCCAGCTACTCGGGAGGCTGAGGCAGAAGAATGGCGTGAACCCAGGGGATGGAGCTTGCAGTGAGCCGAGATCTCACCACTGCACTCCAGCCCGGGCAACAGAGCGAGACTCCGTCTCATAAAAAAAGAAAAAAAAAAAATCCATAATGTCATCCTTAACTGATGACGTTCCACCATTGTGATTTGTTTCTGCCCCACCATAACTGATCAATGTACTTTGTAATCTCCCCCACCCTTAAGATGGTTCTCTGTAATTCTCCCCACCCTTGAGAATGTACTTTGTAAGATCCACCCCCTGTCCACAAAGCATTGGTCCTAACTCCACTGCCTATCCCAAAACCTTTAAGAACTAATGATAATCCCACCACCCTTTGCTGACTCTCTTTTTGGACTCAGCCTGCCTGCACCCAGATGAAATAAACAGCCATGTTGCTCACACAAAGCCTGTTTGGTGGTCTCTTCACATGGACGCATGTGACAACAACTACTTTACAATTCTACAAAAGCACCAAGGCAGAGATGACCATTCTGCTTTGGGAAGGTGGGACAGCTTCTCAAAGGTGATAATTCTTTATTTGAGTGTTGAGGGATGTAAAGGCCAGGAATAAAACCCAATCAGAAGAAAAAACATGTACATAAGCTCAGATGTGCATGCAGTTGACATATAGGCTTCATGGTGAACAGGGAGGCTGAGGAGAGACTGTGATAGCAATAACATGTAAACATGAAATTCAAAGGTAAAATGTTTTGCCACAGCTCTAGCTCAATCTAGAGATCACGGTATGGAGTTGAGATCTATAGTCCTGTGCCTACTTATTAATGTTATATTAATTTGACAAATATTTTATGTATCATTATCAGACTTCAAAGATTGCTTCAAGGAAACCGTGTTAGCTTTCTATTGCTGCTGAAACAAATTACCATCAACTTGGTGATTTAAAACAACACAACAGTTCTGATTGCAGACCGAAATCTGAAATCTGTTTCACTGGGCTACAGTCAAGGTAGTCAGCAGGACTGGTTCCTTCTAGAAGCTCTCGGGGAGGATCTGTTCCTTGCCTGTTCCAGCTTCTAGAGGCTGCTCGCATGCGTTGGCTCTGATGTCTGTGCTGTTGTCACATTGCCCCTTTCCCCCTTTGACCCTCTTGCCTCCCTCTTTTAAGAACACTTGTGATTACATTTAGGTCCCAGGTCCATCTGGATAATCCAGGCTAATCTCTCCATCTCAAGGTTTTTAATCACTCTGCAAAATCTCTTTTGCAATATAAGGCAGCATTCACAGATTCTGGGGATTAGGAAGTGGATATTTGGTTGTTGGTGGTGATGGGGATTATTTTGTTTGCTACAGAGAACAATATTTTCAGTCTCTGTTAGTGAAAAAACCACACTCACGCAGAGTGCTTTTTTCCTATTTTTTTCTCTCAATAACAGCAACAATCAACACAGAAGACTTCTGTGACCCCAAAGTATGTGAAGAATTCTCTCCACCAGCTAGCAAGCAATCAATTCTGTACAGACATCAGCTGCAATCCAATTCTGGATTATGTCTACCTGGAAATAGAGTCAGATCCCACAGATTGAAAGCTCAGTCCCCAAGACTGCCCACCAACTTCAGACACCAGTCACAAGTCCAGGTGTGCAGAATGTCTGACCAACCAGCTTCAAGTTGGGGTTCCCACGACCTGCTCTTTGGGTTTGATTAGTTTACTACAGTGGCTCACAGAACTCAGGAAAACACGTTTACTGGTTTATTATAAAGGATATTACAAAGGACACAGATGAAGAGATGCATAGGGTGAAGTATGGGAGAAGAGGCATGGAGCTTCCATGAACTCCCTGGACTCATCACCCTCCAGGGACCTCCATGTGTTCAGCTATCCAGAAGCTCTCCAAACCCTGTCCTCTTAGGCCTTCTATGGAGACTTCAGTGGATAGGCATGATTGTCAAATGTAATTGGACAAAAAAAGGAAAGATCCAGGCCAGGCGCGGTGGTTCATGCCTGTAATCCTAGCACTTTGGGAAGCTGAGATGGGCGGATCACCTGAGGTCAGGAGTTTGAGACCAGCCTGACCAACATGGAGAAACCCCATCTCTACTAAAAATACAAAATTAGCCGGGTGCATGGTGCATGCCTGTAGTTCCAGCTGCTTGGGTGGCTGAGGCAGGAGAATTGCTTGAACCCTGGAGGCGGAGGTTGTGGTGAGCTGAGATCGCACCATTGCACTCTAACCAGGGCAACAAGAGCAAAACTCCATCTCAAAAAAAAAAAAAGAGAATGATCTAATACTCATAGACTGGGTGGGGAAACTCAGCAAATCCTGTCTGTTTAGGTTCTTCTGGGCTCTTCTGCGTGGCATTCCTTCCTGCAGGGTATCAGGCAGGACCGTTTCCGAAATGAGGGTCTTCTGACCTACAATCAGATTGAAGTCCTGCCTTGGTTAGGCGAAAGGAGGGTAGGAGGAGATCAGAGAGAGAGATTGTGTTCTCTGAGGCCTAAAGCACCCCAACATGATAACAAGGGCTATGGGAGTTATGAGCCAAGAACTCTGTGTGTGTGTGTGTGTGTGTGTGTGTGTGTGTACACATACAGAATGCTGGGCAGAAGAAGAGCTCAGAAAAATCTAAACAGAGAGGATTTGCTGGGTCTCCCCACTTAGTCTATGATCATTCTTTTTTGTCCAATTACATTTGACAGCCATGCCTATAATAAAATAATATCACAGTCCCCACATTGGAAGCAGGTAGCAGATATACACCTGTTTGTTGTTGGGGACTTGGGAATTCAATTGTAAATTGTAAGTGCTGGGACAAGTAGCCCTCATTAATTATTCAATCTGTGGAGAATCAGATATACCTGAGGGGTTTGGTGCATTCTTTGCAAGGAAGAAAGCAATAGTCTATTCTTCCTCTGTTCATAATAAATGCCATTCTAGTTGAATTAACACTGCGCTGGAAATGTATTTGGCAATTTTAAATGATTTGGAGGGCTCCTTCTAAAATTTATTGTTTTCTTCTTTCTTTTTCTTTCTTTCTTTTTTTTTTTTTTTTTTTGAGACAGCATCTCCTGTTGTCCAGGTTGCAGTACAGTGGTACCATCTCAGCTCACTGCAACCTCCGCCTCCCAGGCTCTAATGATCCTCCCACATTAGCCTCTTGAGTTGCAGGGACTACAGGTGCACACTACCATCCCTGGTTAGTTTTTGTATTTTTTGTAGAGACAGGGTTTTGCCATGTTGCCCAGGCTGGTCTCAAACTCCTGGACTCAAGTGAAACAGCCACCTCGGCCTCCCAAAGTGCTGGGATTACAGGTTTGAGCCACAGTGCCTGGCCTCCTTCTAAAATTTGTGTTAACTGATCACCGATGGCAGAGTCACATGATTGAGCATTGA
Organism: Trachypithecus francoisi; assembly: GCF_009764315.1. NCBI lineage: Eukaryota > Metazoa > Chordata > Mammalia > Primates > Cercopithecidae > Trachypithecus > Trachypithecus francoisi. Next base: position 56,476,206 of record NW_022681469.1, read on the forward strand.
AAGTGAACTTTTTTGATGTATAAACACATGAGGTTCAGTTTCTGACTCTGGATTGGCTGTGTGTACAATTCAGAACATGCTAAAGTCTCAGAGCAGAACTCCTTTAGAGCCAGGTAAGAGGACCCCTGCTCCAAGGCCTGCCCTTGAGAACCTACTCGGGCCTCCTTTGGCTGTGCGTCTCCCTATGTGTGCCAAGGGGACAGGCGCACTTGGAGTCCAAGCTCCTTCCCCAACCACTCTTCAGGTATCCAGGAATTTGGGGTCTTGTTCAGAAGGTTCCAAGTCTGCTTCCAGGGCCTGTACCAACATGTTTCCCAGGTCCATCCTACTAAGGTCAGGAGGCAACACTGCTGTGTGTACCCCTAGGCCTAGGGATGGCCAAGGGGCAGCTCTTTGTTGGGGATAAACGGTGCTATGGTCTGAATGTTTGTGTCCCCCAAATTCATATGTTGAAATCTTAACCTAACAGAGGATGGTATCAGGAGGTTGGGTCTTTGAAAGGTGACTGGGGATTAATGCCCTTATAAAAACAGCCTGCAAAAGCTCCCTTGTGCCTTCCACCATTTGAGGATACAGTGAGAAGTATTCATCTATGAACCAGAAAGTGACCCTTCTCCAGACACTGAACCAGCCAGTTAGTGCCTTGATCTTGGACTTCCCAGCCTCTAGAACTGTGAAGGAAAAAAAATCCCCATTGTTGGTAAACCACCCAGTTTATCGTATTTTGTTGTAGCAACCTGAACAGACTGAGACAACCTGAACTTAGACAATGGGAAGGGTCTACATGGATAAGTTCCAGGCTGCCACTGAACAGGACAAAGCCTTGAAGACACAAATTCCGAAGAGTCTGAGAACTCAGTCTATCCTTATGAAGGTGTATCTGTCAAGGTAGGAGGACCAAATATCTTGCACTTAACAGTTGTTCAGCCTGCTTTATTCCCTTTAAATAACTAGACATGTGGCATGTGGGCTCAGTACTCTTATCCCGGGTCCTGTACATGTGAGTGGCAAGCCTGGCCAGAGCTACACTCACTGCCACAAATAGTAACAATTGTCAGAGGTGGCCACATCCAACCAAATAGCACAAGCAAATCACCATAATGGGAAGGAATTGAGTCGAGGTTCTTTGGGCAGTAGGCTGAATCTAAAAAGAAGACCAATTAATCTCTCAAATCATGAGGACAGCAATAGCTATCTGAGGGCCTCAACATTCATGAAATAGTTTATTTGCTTAGCTAGGGTGAGGAGGATAAACAAGATTTAATGCCTTCAACATTAACAGTCAGTCTTCAGTGTTTAGATTTTGAAAAATGTCTGGTTCTTTTTTCTAAGTTCCAATCCTACGATAACTATGTAATTCAGCAACATGGGAATGCTAGAAAAAATCTAAGAGAACAAAACAATGAGTGATTTTTCCTAAGTGGCATCTTTCCATGAAGAGTCACACAAATCATATTTTTGAATGACTTAGGTATAGGTGGGATCCTTTCTCAATGGAGAAAACCAGGGTGGGTTTTCTCAAAATTCTCCTGGTTGATTTAGCAATGAATTTCTCTGGATAAGCTAATTAACAAAGATTAAAACTGAAGTCTAATCATTTATTTATTTATTTCAGAGACAGGGTCTCATTCTTTTGCTCAGGCTGGAGTGCTGTGGCATGATTAGAGCTCACTGTAACCTTAAACTCCTGGGCTCAAGCGATTCTCCTGTTTCAGCCTTCCGAGTAGCTGGTGTGCACTACCACGCCTGGCTAATGGTTTTGTGTTGTTTTGTTTTTGTTTTAGAGACAGGGTCTTGCTATGTTGCTCAGGCTGGTCTCAAACTCTGGCCTCAAGCCATCCTCCTTTCTCGGCCTCCCAGAGGGTTGGATTACAGGTGTAAGCCACAACATCCAGCCTGAAAGTCTAATAATTCTTAATCATAAAATACGTATTGGCTACTGTAGTTCCTCTTTTACTAATTTCTTGTCTGTTTTTATTTTAAAAATACATCTAAACATTCATCGTTGTGAGGAAAAGTAGCACACTCACTTACTTGTATTATCTTAGTGCTGGGTACTCACATGTTCTTGGAGGCACAGAATTTTTCAAGGTGGAATAGATCATAAAGATGGTGGACTAATCCCTTCACTTTTGAAGCTCTCCCCTGTATTTTTGTGGATATTAATCCATATGGAAAATAGCATTTCTAAAAAGCTATAATTTATATTTTTTAAATCACCAAACTAATCAGCATTAGTTATCAAGTTTAACTACCTGGGGCTTAGATTTTACATTTTGAAGATCATATTCTGAGTCTTTTAGATTTAAAAAAAAAGAAAAAGAAAAAGAAAAAGAAAGAAATTGGCCAATTATTAGTAAGATAAATATTACTTTTCTCACAATGGAAATACTATAGTATCTGCCTAGCCTGTATTTTCCAGTTTCTGATAAATTCTAGATGAAATTCAAACTGTGGTGTCACAATGAGAGTATGTGAAACTACTCTTAAGAAGCAAAGGAGTTTAATTTTTAGTTATTTTCTTGTGTCAGCTGTCTCCCACAGTTGCGAATACTATTCTCTAATGTGGAGACCTATACTGGTCTCCAATTTTTTTTTTTTGAGATGGAGTTTCACTCTTGTTGCCCAGGCTGGAGTGCAACGGCGGATCTCGGCTCACTGCAACCTCCACCTCCCGGGTTCAAGTGATTCTCCCACCTCAGCCTCCTGAGTAGCCGGGATTACAAGCATGTGCCACCATGCCCGGCTAATTTTTGCATTTTTAGTAGAGACGGAGTTTCTCTATGTTGGTCAGGCTGGTCTCGAGCTCCTGACCTCAGGTGATCCGCCTGTCTTGGCTTCCCAAAGTCCTAGAATTACAGGCGTGAGCCACCGCGCCCAGCCTTAATATATTGTATTTTTCAAAATTGCTAAAAGAATAAGTTTTTAATGTCCTACCAAAAAAAAAAAAAATGATAAGTTGGTGAGGTGATGGGTAAGTTAATGAGCTTTTGAATCATTCTACAACGTATACATAGACCAAAACCTCACATTGTGCCCCATAAATATATAGTTCCCAGTTACTATTTGTCAAGTAAAAATAAATTAATGAAAAAAAGAATTTTCTTACCTATTAACTCTGCTTTAAAATACGAAGAGAAAGTTTGGGAAACTTTTTCTTTCTTTCTTTTTTTTTTTTGAGACGGAGTCTCGCTCTGCCCCCAGGCTGGAGTGCAGTGGCGCCGGCTGGGCTCACTGCAAGCTCCGCCTCCCGGGTTCACGCCATTCTCCTGCCTCAGCCTCCCGAGTAGCTGGGACTACAGGCGCCCGCCACTACTCCCGGCTAATTTTTTTGTATTTTTAGTAGAGATGGGGTTTCACCGTGTTAGCCAGGATGGTCTCGATCTCCTGACCTCGTGATCCGCCCACCTCGGCCTCCCAAAGTGCTGGGATTACAGGCTTGAGCCACCGCGCCCGGCCAACTTTTTCTTAAATATCCCTTTCCTTCAGGGAGAACACTAAAAACACTGATAATACAACCTTGTTCTGAGTTCTGGACTCTGTACTTTATCTTTTCTTTTTCTGCCCTGCCAGATACTAGGAGATTGGGGGGAAAAGTGCTTTTACACAGGGCTCAATAAACTTTTTCTGTAAAGGGTTAGATAGTAAATATTTTAGGCAGTACAGGTCATATGTCTCTGTTGCAACTACTCAGCCCTGCTGTTGTAGTGCAAAAGCCATCAATATGTAATTGAATGGGTGTGGTTGTGGGCCAACAAAACCGGGATTTTACGTAATTTTCAGGTGTCACAATGTATTATTTTTCTTTTTTTTTTCTTCCCAATCATTTAGAACTATAAAAGCCATTCTTAGCTCACAGACCAAGACAACTGATGGTAAACTTAAAACTATGAAAACACATGGCAACCTGGGCGCGGTGGCTCACTTCTGTAACCCCAGCACTTTGGGAGACTGAGGCGGGCGGATCACAAGGTCAGGAGTTCGAGAACAGCCTGACCAACATGGTGAAACCCCATCTCTACTAAAAATGCAAAAATTAGCTGGGCGTGGTGGTGCGCGCCTACAATCCCCGCTGCTCGGGAGGCTGAGGCAGAATTGCTTGAACCAGGGAGGCAGAGGTTGTAGTGAGCAGAGACGGCGCCACTGCATTCCAGCCTGGGCGATAGAGGGAGACTCCCTCTCAAAAAAAAAAAAAAAAAAGAAAAAGAAGTACATTGGTTCGATCTGCAAAGGTGGGACAACTTGAGGCAAAAACAGGAAGACTTCAAGCTTCTTTCAGGTCACAGATAGGTAAAAAACAAATGACTACATTCTTTTGAGTTTCTGATAAGCCTTTCCAAAGGAGGCACTCAGATACTCATTTATCTCTTGAGCGGAGAGATAACTTTGAATAGAATGGGAAGCAGGTTTGCCCTAAGCAGTTCTCAACTTGAATTTTCACTTTAGCTTAGTGAGTTTGGGGACCCAAGATGTTTTGCTTTCACATATACATTTCTCCAAGGATGATATGGAGTCAAATGGCCAACAAGCAAATTAAAAGATGCTCAACATCATGAGTAATCACAGAAATGCAAATCAAAATCACAATGAGATATCACCTCACAACTATTGTGATTTTTACTGAAAAAAACAAAAACAAACAAACAAAAAACCCAGAAAATAAGTGTTGATGAGGATCAGGGAGACACCGGAAGCCTTGTGCACTATTGGTAGGACTGCAAAAGGGTGCAACTTCTGTGGAAAACAATACAGAAGTTTCTCAAAAACTTAAAAATAGAGGTACCATATGATCCAGCAATCCCACTTCTGGGAATATATCCAAAAGAATTGAAAGCCGGAAGTCAAAGAGATTTTTGCACACCCATGTTCAAAAGAGCAGTATTCATAATAACCAAGAGGTGGAGGCAACCCAAATATCCATTGATGAATGAATGGATAAACAAAATGTGTTAAAATAACATACAATGGAATATTATTCAGCCTTAAAAGGGAAGGAAGGCCGGGCGCGGTGGCTCAAGCCTGTAATCCCAGCACTTTGGGAGGCCGAGACGGGTGGATCACGAGGTCAGGAGATCGAGACCATCCTGGCTAACACGGTGAAACCCCGTCTCTACTAAAAAAATACAAAAAATTAGCCGGGCGATGTGGCGGGCGCCTGTAGTCCCAGCTACTCGGGAGGCTGAGGCAAGAGAATGGCATAAACCCGGGAGGCGGAGCTTGCAGTGAGCTGAGATCCGGCCACTGCACTCCAGCCTGGGCGACAGAGCAAGACTCCGTCTCAAAAAAAAAAAAAAAAAAAAAAGGGAAGGAAATCCGGTCACATGATACAACATGGAAGAACCTTGAGGACATTATGCTAAGCAAAATAAGCCAGTCACAAAAATGCAAAAATGGTATGATTGCACTTATATGAGGTCTCTGAAGTAGTCAAATTCATAGAAACAGAAAGATGAATGGTAGATACCAGAGGCTGAGGGGCTGGTGGGGAAGGGGAGGTCATTGTTTAATAGGTGCAGAATTTCAGATTTGCAAGATGAAAAAGGTCCAGAGATTCAAACTGTTTCAAAACAATATGAATATACTTAACACTACTGAACCGTACATTTAGAAATGGTTAAGACAGTAAATTTTATGTTATGTGTTTTTTGCCACAATAAAAAAAAGCATTGCTATAATATGAATGTTGAGGACTTTGTGTTCTGAAAAATAAATAGTTTGAATTAAACAAACAGGCAACAGATCAGATTTGGCCCTCCTAGTTTGCTGACCCATGGTCTAACATACTCCTACAACCCCTGTAACCTGCACTGTCCCTTCATATATTTTTCCCCAAAACCTTTTTATAGAGTAACAGAATGTTACAACTGCAAGTAGACATAGAGACTTAGGGTCATTTTGGGGTGTAAGGGTATGGGGAGTGGGGAATTGGGAGGGGTATTTTCCAAGGTCAGAGAGGTAGTAAACAGCAGAGCAGTTAAATTACTGTCCAGGCCAAGTGCAGTGGCTCACGCCTGTAAAATCCCAGCGCTTTGGGAGGCCAAGGTGGGCAGATTGCTTGAGATCAGGAGTTCGAGACCAGTCTGGCCAACATGGTGAAACCCCGTCTCTACTAAGAATACAAAAAAAAGGCCGGGCGCGGTGGCTCAAGCCTGTAATCCCAGTACTTTGGGAGGCCGAGGCGGGCGGATCACAAGGTCAGAAGATCGAGACCATCCTGGCTAACATGGTGAAACCCCGTCTCTACTAAAAAATACAAAAAACTAGCCAGGCGAGGTGGCGGGCGCCTGTAGTCCCAGCTACTCGGGAGGCTGAGGCAGGAGAATGGCATAAACCCAGGAGGCGGAGCTTGCAGTGAGCTGAGATCTGGCCACTGCACTCCAGCCCGGGCCACAGAGCGAGACTCCGTCTCAAAAAAAAAAAAAAGAAAAAAATTAGCCAGGCGTGGTGGCGTGCGCTTGTAATACTTGGGAGGCTGAGGCAGGGGAATTGCCTCAGGGAGGTGGATGTTGCAGTGAGCTGAGATCGCACCACTGCACTCCAGCCTGGGTGACAGAGCAAGACTCCATCTCAAGAAAAAAAAAAAAAAAAGAATTTAGCTGCCCAAGATCATCTACTGCTATTTGTAGTTATCTATAGATTCTTAATGATCAGGAAAACAATTTTTAATTTGACTGGGAGTGAATGCAGCATTTAGCTGTGTTCAACCTGAAATAATGAAAAGGGTCAAAATCGTGTTCTAAAGAGTTTATTCAAGCGAAAAGCTGGTTAATAGCCATTCCAGCTCACGCAGACTCCACAGAAATGGGGTCAGTGCTCTGAAGTTAAAAGTAAGTTCTTGCTTTTATATGAAGAAGACAAAGAAATTTAACAGGATTACAACATTTTCTATACAAGGCTGGTTTGAGAATTACAACACATTAATTCATTTGTTTTCTTTTCCATACAGCTTGTTTTCTTTATAGAGGATTTTAATTTTGTTTCCAATTTAAAAGAGTATATTTAACATTTCATCTTGAGATAAAGAGATAGTTATTAAGTCTTTGTGTGAGAAAGGTAAGAGGGAGGCTAATCTATAATAAAGATCAACAATGGAGAGGGAAGAGGTTTTCCCTGACACTCTTTAGTCATTTACAACATTTTACAAACCAATACAGGTAAGAAAGAAGGTCTATAATCAGAGAAACAAAGTTTACAGCTGCCTAGTTACAGCTGCCTAGGATATAGCTGCTTTTCAGGCCCCATAATCACATTCTTTTAAGGCTCAAAATAATTTGGAGTTCCAACAGCTTAGATTTCAAATTACTTAATTTCACCACTGAATTCCACAGGTGCCACTATAAATATACACTGAATTAAAAATACTCTAGTAATGAGTCTTCTAGTCCTCTGTGCTTTTAAAACTAGAGCTAGAAGAAAAAAGGATGGTACTGATTACAGAACTTACTTTAAAACAATGCTAAACTTGTTTTAAATGTGGTTCCCCAGAAGTAATTTAAGTAGCACCTAATACTTTATGAAATGTTAAAATAATCCTATTTAATACAGTACTAGTCTCCAAGAAAAAAATTACACTAGCCAATAGTAAATTTTAGGGAATTGTGTAAATCTGTCCCTCTTCTTGACAGAATTAATGAACAATACAGGTAAGGAAGAAGGTCAATGATATGTACAAAAATTAGCAAGGGAATATTTTAAATTGCTTCTTATGTAAACATTAAGTAACAACTTAGAAGACAAATAGTTATTATTTTCTGAATGTCTGACTTCCTAGGGGTGGCATAAAAGGGAAGGACAAATAAAGCCCAGTTCAGCAGGCCAGGATCTAAAATTAAACCATGAGTAAAATGCTTAGGGTGCAATGTTCATTTTGTTTTGTAAGGTGAAGCAAGGCAAGCTAGAGGTTTTGCCTGGAGTGATATAAATTATTATACTAAACAGCTTCTTTCCATTGTCTAGAAAAAAACCAACCAATTACACTTTAGAAGTCACGTTGAGCAGAGATTCCAACATAATCCATAAAGTTGATGTAGTATTCCAGGAGTTAACAAAGTACAAATGTTACTGTTTAATTAATACAGCTTCAATTATACTGTCAATGTTGTGTTAAAAGACATTCCTCCTAGACTTTTCTGGTGTACACAGAAATACGCTTTTCTAAAGCACCGGCTCTCAATGAAAAACATCCTGTAAACATCTGTCTCTTTATAATATCTGTATGATATGCATAGAAAATAGCAAGCGAATACTTTAGATTGCTTCTTATTTAAATATAATACATAAATGCAACACACTAGTGTAGGTAGTATCCTAGCTCAGAAAAAAACAGCTCTTATAGACATTCCATGATTGTACATCATGGAAACTTGAAAACAGGTTATTAAGTGATATTGGGGAATTGATCCTTTCATAGGTGGAATGATACTGTGGTTATGAAGCAAATGTCTTCATTCTTAGGAGAGATACGCTGAATTATTTAGGGTGAAGCATTTTGATGTCTGCAACTTACTCAAATAGTATTATGAAAAGGCATATCTATTACCTGTATATTTGGATTTTTTTCACAGTGAAGAATGGGAGTGCCCTTTCCACAAGATGGCACAAAAAGAAGGAAGCTCCTGCCCCTCCTAAAGCCAAAGCCAAAGTGAAGGCTTTGAAGGCCAAGAAGGCAGTGTTGAAAGGTGTCCACAGCCACAAAGAAAAAGGTCTGTATGTCACCACCTTCCCACAGTCCAAGACACTGCGACTCTGGAGACAGCTCAAATATCCTCAGAAGACCGTCCCCAGGAGAAACAAGCTTGACCACTATGTTATCACCTAGTTTTCTCTGCCCACTGAGTCTGCCATGAAGAAGATAGAAGACAACACACTTGTGTTCACTGTGGATGTTAAAGCCATCAAGCACTAGATCAAACAGGCTGTGAAGAAGCTCTATGACGTTGATGTGGCCAAGGTCAATGCCCTGATTAGGCCTGATGGAGGAAGAAGGCATAAGCTCCACTGGCTCCTGATTACAATGCTTTGGATATTGCCAACAAAATTGGGATCAACTTTGTTGCTGACCCAACAAAACTGGGATATTGCCAACAAAATTGGGGTCATCTAAACTGAGTCCAGCTGGCTAGTTCTAAATATATGTATCTTTTCACCAGGTACGTGCCTCTTTGTCAACTTCTGGTTGGGCTGGGGATGCCATTCACAGGTACTGAGGTTGTAATGGGGCCTGGGAAGACTCCTGTTCTACTTATCCTTTCGGAACACTCACTCTGCCACTCCACCATGCTTGATCACTGAAGAGATCTTTGTGACTAGAGCTAGTTGTCCTAGGAAAACCGGAACTTGTCTCCATGGTAGAGGGAAGAAAACAAGAAGCTGCCGGGTGGCAGTGGCTCACGCCCATCATCACTTTGGGAGGTCCAGGTGGGCAAATTAGTTGAGGCCAGGAGTTCGAGACCAGCCTGGCCAACATGGTGAAACCCCATCTCCACTAAAAATACAAAAATTAGCCAGGCGTGGTGGCGGGCACCTGTAGTCGCAGCTACTCAGGAGGCTGAGGCAGGAGAATCTGGGAGGCGAAGGTTGTAGTGAGCCGAGATCCGGCCACTGAACTCCAGCCTGGGTGACAGAGCAAGACTGTCTCAAAAAAAAAAAAAAAAAAAAAAAGAAAAAAGAAGAGGCTTTACAAGAACCCCTTCTTTTATCCCTGGAAGAGGCTGTGTGTGAATCCGATGCCCACAGTTTGAAGGGCATTAGCATTCATTTCAGGGGAGTGTGGGTTGGCTGGCTTTCGGGTAGTACTTTGACCTCGCACGCCCATCTACTGTGTTCAACTGGTCTACTGGTCTGTCTGCTTCTCTCAGCCCTTATCCAGTAAAGGACAAGAACTTAAAAAAAAAAAAAAAAAAAAAAAGAGTGGGAGTGAGGGGAACAAAGAGCTTTTTTTTTTTTTTTTTTTTTTTAGACAGAGTCTTGCTCTGTCCACCAGCTGAGTGCCATCTTGGCTCACTGCAACCTCCATCTCTGGGGTTCAAGCAGTTCTCCTGCCTCAGCCTCCCTAGTAGCTGGGATTACAGGTGCACTCCACTATGCCTAGCTAATTTTTGTATTTTTACTTGAGATGGGGGTTTCACCACGTTGGCCAGGCTGGTCTCGAACTCCTGACGTCAGGTGATCCTCCCACCTTGGTCTCCCAAAGTGCTGGGATTACAGGTGTGAGCCACCACGCCCAGCCTTTCTTTTTTTTTTTTTGGAAATGGGGTCTTCTCTGTTGCCCAGGCTGGAGTGTAGTGGCGTAATCACAACTCATTGTGGCCTTGATCTCCCAGGCTCAATAGATCCTCCCACATCAGCCTCTGGAGTAGCTGGGATCACAAGTGCGGGCCATCAAGGTGGTTTAATTTTTTTTTTTTAATTATTATTTGTAGAGATGAAGTCTCACTATGTTGCCCAGGCTGGTCTCCAACTCCTGGGCTCAAAGGATTCTCCTGCCTTGCCCTCCCAAAATGCCAGGATTACTTCTTCGTTGCTTAGTCAAGAACACTATGAAGAACTTTTGAGTAGTAACTTCAACTTACCCTTTGGGTTTGCATGTATGCTGTTAGTTTTTTTTTTTTTTCTTCTGTTGTACAAAGGTATTATTTACCTTGTGCAGTTTCAGCTCCACCCAGGCGCAAGCAGCTCTTAATCACGCTCAAGTTCAGCAGCCACTCTAAGCTAGCCTGAGGAGATAAAGTTCACACTTGATATAGTTCTTTACAATCCTGCAATGTCACACAGGCACATTCACTTTCAAAACGCAGAATAGTTTGGTTTGCATTTTTCTGCCAGTTTTATCTCCATTTAGAACCTGTAGTGGTGGTTTCTTTTTTGCCAAGATAACCCCACAGACGAACTTTTTTTTTTTTTTTTGACCCCTGGCACACCCCAGGAGGACTTTTGTAATCTTTTTGCCCAACGACCCAATGCTGAATTTTACTTCGATCCGACTGTACTTAACTTTACTTCTTGAAACAACTAATTTCATTCTGCAGTTTAAAAAGCAAATCCAGTAAGAAACTCAGAATCACAACTGTAGGCTCTTTAGTAGTTATCCTAGCGTTAAAAAAGATGCAAATTTAGATGAGAACCGTGTGTGTACTAGGGGGCTGTGATATCATTTTAAAAGTAAACGAGCACACAGTGAACAATGCAGTGCTGCCATTAATATTCAATATCTACTGCACAACACTTCAAATTTCAGTTTAGTTTATTCGCTACCAGGATCCTAGCGCCATAGGCTGGAAGCATTCCAGTGCTTCTCGACTGTGATTGAGTTGACTATGAGAGTCCATCAAAGGGTCTGCAGGATCCCATTTAGTTTTAGCAACTGTGGCTGGTGTCCAGGAATGTGTTCATGCGATCTGAAAGTAAGCCTCTGGCTTAGGACAGCTGGGGGGAACCAATTTAGTCTTAGGAGGGTCCCTGCAGAGTGTTTGAGTCGCGAGGCGGGGCGGGGCAGGCCGGGAGAAGGCTGCGTGCTCCCAGGCGCTTCCTTTACCAAGATGGCTTCGACGCCCCGGCCCACAGGGGCGGCCATCTTGGTAAGGGTTGGAGAGGCAGCCTGAGGGAGGCCGCTGATGGCACTGCTGTGAGATTCGAAGGTCATAATAAGGGAGTGACCCGGCAACGACTCGCCCCAAGGATGGCGAGGCGGCGAGCGCTGAAGCGCTGCCTGCAGCTGCTGGCACCCTCGGCGGAGCCGGCGAGGCGGGCAGGGGGTCGGAAGAACCCGGCCACCGGCCGCCGAGGCCCCTCCCGCTACGCGGGGAAGCTTTGCAAGGGGACTCTGCGGCCGGAAGCCAAGGAACAGAGGCGGCGCGCGCGCCCAGCCACCCCCATTGCAAGGTGAGTCCGCGCCCCCGCGCTCTCACCCCGCCTCTCTGGCCGCGCGCCCGCGGCCCGGGATCCCGAGTGCCCCGGAGCTCCGTGGTTTCTGTGGGACCTCGCGGGAGGCGGTTTTGTCCCGCCTGCTGTGTGGCCTCTCTGCTGCCTCATCCAGGGTCTCTGGGCAGAGCAGTCCACACTCCCGAGCCTGGGGTGGTTTGGGATTCTTCGGCGAAGTGGAGCGGTCTGAGTGGGTTTCCCGGTCCCCGAGCCCTCCCTCATCCCGGAGATGCCGCACTTGTGAGCCACAGGGCTTCATTTGAATTTTCGCACCTCGCGAGTTGCGGAGCCTGCATCTCAGAAGCTGCCTGGGTGAAGAGCCACAGCATTATTTTTTTTCTCTTTGGGAGAGTACTTGTCTGGGATTTGATTGAGATTCCATCTTCCCTGCAAATTACCAGGTTCCATCTTCACTGATAGGAATACATGTGGGTTTATCTTCTTTCGGTTGTATGTAAATGAATGGGTCGACAACTTCCTCCGAGCAACTTATTGTTGCTTCATCTAGAGTATTTATCTTCTAAAAATCCATTCCAACAGATTTCTCCCCTTTTATTTTGGAATAAGTGTACTTATTTAACTATGGAATGGAAATGAAGAACAAAAAAAAAAAAAAAAGGGAGGGGGGCTAGCTGGGGAGCGGTGGTGGAAGGCTGTGCTTTCTTGAGTTTTCTGTTCTGTGGTTGCTTGCTTCTTATAAATTGGGTATTATTGCGGGCTTTTCAGAACACGTATTTAGATAGGTTTTTTTTTGTTTGTTTGTTTTTTACTTTTTTTTTTCCAAGCTAGAACTCGATATGGTCCTGGTAGTTGAGATAGATACTCTTCCATGGGTTCCGGGATCACATGCATCGTTATACCTCAGTTAAACCTGGAAAATATTAAGGGAGTGAGTAAAGTTTATCGACCTTTTAAAAAGTCATTTCGTTCTTGTCTTTAGTGTACGTTGTTATATATACATGTTATAATATGAATGACTCACCTGGTTGGCTTTGGCTTAGCATGAATGTTTGCTACTTGATAATTCTGATTAATTTGTCAAGGAAGTCATTCCTGAGATGCAGTTCTTCAAATTGAGAAATAATTTCCATGTTTGTTAAAAAATGGAAATCTCTAACATTTCCATTTCTGTTTTCAGTTACATTGGTTATGAATTAGCCGCAGACATGGACTTCGTTTAGAAAGAAGTTATGTAATCTTTAAAAAGAAAAGATTACCTATATCCCACAATAGTGTGATTTTTGTTGCAAGAAAATACTAGGTCCGTTAAAGAAGAAATTTAGGGTAAAAGTACTTATTTAAAATAATAATTTAAGAGAGAGATTGAGGGGTTAAAAATTTTTAAGTCAACTGAAAATATAGTCAGGATTTTCAGAGATTTTATTTTGTTAACATTCTGCAGGCTTTCCTGCTACAAGAATTATAGTAAGTCTCCAAGAGACAAAAATACTTAGTGTATTTCTCATACCCTTATTTTCACTCATAATTCCAAATTATATTTTAGGAATTCTATATTGCAAAATCCTAATTTTAAAATTAGTCCAGTTATAACTATATGAAGAACATTTTAGCATAAGCATTCCATCACAGGATTTTGGTTATGCTTTAGTTGATACAGTCATCCTTGTGTTTGTTTGAAAGGGGTATTATGTTACTTTGAGTGTTGGTGAGTTTGGAAAACTGAGGGGATTTTTATGAACATTTAGTCTGTGTTTGGAAAAGCAGCAGTATTTGCCTTTAATTTTGTAGTTTCATTCTACTTTTTCTTTGTAGTGATGGATAGCTGTGGATATAGTGAGTTTTTTCATTGCTTTCTATGCTTTCTAAATAAGAGTATAGCTATAGCTGGAGGACTGTTAATCTGGGCTTTTTAGGTTGAAATGCATACACATAAAAAGTGTTTTCATTGAAGTATTATTAGGGAAATGAACTGTGTGTATAATCTTTAAAGAGCACTTTTATTCTGGAGGCCTGTGAGGGCATGCATAAAACTGTCATTAAAATATCACTCATGTGATTTCTAGCATAAGGTTCAAGAAATATATCATTCGAAAGCCTATACTACTGAAGAATTCTGTCTACAATTTATAGTGCTTTGCTTGATTTGTCTTTTGAATTTATTAACCATTTATTGTGTATTTAAGTATTTTACTAACAGACTTTGGAGACAGATTACATATGAACTCACATATCCCCAGGGGCAGTTTTATGTTAGAGATACAGTCTTCTACCTCAGCTGGTTAAAAAATGTATTATAACTTTATCATTTACAGAGCTCTTTCAAGTATTTTAAATATATGTATATATAGAGAGAGTTTTGATTTTATAGACATAAAATATGAAATTATTAGCCTTGTTCCACAGATGAGGAAAATAGGATGCCGAGAGCCTGGGAGAGTCTGGTGATTTGGCCAAGGTTCCTTAGCTCAGCAGCCCCAGGCTTCAGCAGAATATATACACTGCAGACTCATGGTACACCGGGGTTCCGATGAAGTGAACGTGGAGGAGTGTGGATCAGCAAGTGTTGGTCAGCAACACACTCATAGATTGCACCCCTGCCTTTGGGTAACAGGTCATGAATGGTCAGTGCTGTTGGCTGTGGAGGCACAGGTCTGGCATATAGATGGATCAGCATAATTCAAAATCTTGATTGAAAAACAACTCAGTTTGTGCCTGCTACCTGGAACAATCCATTTTTCCTCTTGAAGGCACCGACTCTTATGTTTATCTGATTTGGGCACCTTCCCAGACTAAGGGACAGTAATATATTGATTGAACAATGAATAATGAATGCCTGTAGACTTATGTGTGATTTTGTAATCTCTCTCAGTTACAAGAATGAATAAAGAAACACCAAGCTTTCTCATTGTTACTAGCACTCTTAAACTGGTCACCTTTTTTTTTTTTTTTTGAGACGGAGTCTTGCTCTGTCACCCAAGCTGGAGTGTGGCGGGGCAGTCTCAGCTCACTGCCACCTCTGCCTCCTGTGTTCAAGCGATTCTCGTGCCTCAGCCTCCTAAGTAGTTGGGATTACAGGCAGGTGCCACCATGCCCAGCTAAAACTGGTCACATCTTAATAGGACACGCCGATGACAGCAGTCGTTTGTTTTGAAAGTTGTTATTTTCTGTATTTTGAAGGTCCTTCGATTACAAAGATGTTCCCTGTTCAAGTTACTGTGTTTGTTCCTTTGGTTTGTTTAGAGAGCTCATGAAAAGCTCTGTAAACTAAGCTGTCTGTATATTCTGCACCTGTGTGTGTATGTGTGTGTGTGTGTGTTTTCCAGAATATTGTGGTGCTTTATGGTTAAAGTAGCCAGTGAAAACTTAAAGAGTTTCTGGACTCAAATTCTTTTTTTTTAAACTTGAAGCCAAACCAAGTAAAATACCCCATATAAAGTAAAATGTGTCATTTATCTTCCTATGCTGATTGTATGCTCTTTTGGTTCCAAGTGTTTTTAAGCGTAGTTAAGGTGACAGCATGGCTGATAGATAGTCTGGGTTCCATTGTCAGCCAGAGCTAGATCCTTGGAATGTCATGTAACTCTGTGGCCTGACTTGCTTTACCTCTTAGGTAAAAGGGTCACACAAGTGATGACTTCTGTCATGGAATATTCAAGTTGGAAGGGACCTTAGAGGGAATGTACCTGGTTCAATCTCTTTAATGTGCAGATTTTTAATTTCTGCCTTCATAGGAGTTTAGCCTGTCATGATTACCTCAAAATTGAAACATCAAAATTAGGCTTTTCCACCATTTCACAGATATGAGATACTTCACAATTCTTGCCTGAAAGTTAATTCCTTTCTCAATCTTTCCTCATATAATGTCTCACTTTTATATGTAGACCAAATGCCCATTGTATGTAAATGTACATGTGCCGTTTGGAGCCTGTTTTTTAGCTGGGTGAACGCTAATACTGGTGCACATATCGAATTCATCAGAATGAAGAATTTGATCTAATAAACATTTTTGGTATTCTTAGCAACATTGTCTTAGTTAAGCCTGATTATGTAGAGCATTATAATTTTTTTTCTTTTGCTTAGCCACCCGAATACCTTCACATCTTACTTTATAATCTTCATCTTCAATGTAGTTTAAACTGCCCACATATTTATAAATTTTGTTGAAGATATGACTGTGCATTTATATGGTCACCTGAGGCATAGAATGATCAGCCCTCCAGGTTTTCCCAGAACTGAGGGAGTTCCCAAGATGTAGGAAGTTTTTTTTTTTTTGCAACCTCCACCTTCAGGTTCAAGCAATTCTTACGCCTCAGCCTCCTAAGTAGCTGGGACTACAGGCGTGCACTACCACACCTGGCTAATTTTTGTATTTTTAGTAGAGACAGGGTTTTGCCATGTTGGCCAAGCTGGTCTCGAACTCCTGGCCTCAAATGATCTGCCCGCTTCAGCCTCTGAAAGTGCTGGGATTACGGGTGTGAGCCACCACACCTGGCCTAAGATGCAGGACTTTAAATGTTAACACCGGGAAGTCCTCAGGCAAACCAGATATGTTGGTCCTCCTACCTGACAGTGTCTCTTTATGGGACTTGACTAGCCATTCTCCCCAGCTTGAAAGATAACATGTTATGTGGTATTATGCTGGATAAACTCAGACACCTTTTGAAAGCACGGGAAATGTCTTCAAGGTACTATGTGTATTTTCTGTTTATGTGACTAAAATATAGGACCAATTATTTGTTGATGGTTCTTTTCAATGTAACTGTAAATTAGAAAAATTGAGCAATAAAAGTTATAGCATTTGAAACCCTCTTCATGTAAAATTAAAGGGGCAATTATATTTATAAGAGAACTAGTATTTACTGAGCATCTCCCAAGTACCTTTTTTTTTTTAAGAGACGGAGGCTCGCTCTATCGCCCAGGCTGGAGTGCAGTGGCGCGATCTCGGCTCACTGCAAGCTCCGCCTCCAGGATTCATGCCATTCTCCTGCCTCAGCCTCCCGAGTAGCTGGGACTACAGGCGCCCGCTGCCATGCCCGGCTAATTTTTTGCATTTTTAGTAGAGACGGGGTTTCACCGTGTTAGCCAGGATGGTCTCGATCTCCTGACCTCGTGATCTACCCGCCTCGGCCTCCCAAAGTGCTGGGATTACGGGCGTGAGCCACCGTGCCCGGCCACCATTAGTGTTTTTATAGCTCCCCTAAACCTAAACCTCCCAGTTATGGTAATCGTATCAGTTAGGATTAGTTTGCTGTGATTTCAAAGATTGCTCAAATATGTTTTTCCTACACATGAAAGAAATCCAAAGTTGGACAGTTCAGGCTTGGTATGGTGGGCCCTGAAGTCCTTCTAGCTCTCTTCAATGCCATTCTTAGGATGTGGCACCCTCCTGGCTCAAGATGGCTCCAGGTAGCCAGATGCAGGACAAATCGAGAAGAATACCTCTCTCCCTTAAGGAGACTTATGGAAGCACCATAAAAGGCTTGTATTACATTGTTCAAAGTACCACCAACCTGGCCATCCCTAGCTAGAAGGCTGGGAAATGTCATCATTTGGCTGGTGCATAGTTAGCCTAAGTAAAACGGGTTCTGTTACTGAGAAAAAAAGGAAGAGAAGTTTTTTTTTTCCTAAACACATGACAGATTAAAGAAGACTAGATTTTATGGTAGGCATCTTTTCGTCTTTACCACTGTGCTACCACTTTAGCACTATAGAATTTTAACTACTCAGTTATTCCCCAAGACTTTTCCATTTTTATTTATTTATTTTATGTTTATTTATTTATTTATTTATTCTTAGACAAGCTTTTGCTCTGTCACCCAGGCTGGAGTGCAGTAGCTTGGTCATGGTTCCCTACAGTCTTGACTTCCTGGGCTCAAGAAATCCTCCTACCTCATCCCACCACGCCTGGCTAATTTTTGTGGTTTTTGTGTTTTTTTTTTTTTAAAGATGGAGTCTCCCTCTGTTACCCAGGCTGGAGTGCAGTGGCACCATCTTCGCTCACTGCAAGCTGTGCCTCCTGGGTTCAAGCCATTCTCCTGCCTCAGCCTCCCAAGTAGGTGGGATTACAGGTGCCCACCACCATGTCCGGCTAATTTTTTTTTGTATTTTTAGTAGACACGAGGTTTCACGGTGTTAGCCAGGATGGTCTCGATCTCCTGACCTCGTGATCCACCCACCTCGGCCTCCTAAAGTGCTGGGATTACAGGTGTGAGCCACTGAACCCGGCGTGTTTTTTTTTTTTTTTGTAGGAACAGCGTCTCATTGTGTTGCCCAGGGTGGTCTTGAACTCCTGGGCTCAAGTGATCTACCTCCCTTGGCCTCCCAACATGTAGGGATTAGAGGTGTGAGCCCCTGTACCTGGCCAGTTTTAATTTTTGTTAGCAGAGTTGGTGGAGATCCCCACTGTTGATTTTTGTCTCTCTGTCTTCTGGCCACTTTTGCTTCTATTATTTGACTTCTAGTAGGAGATCTTTTAAAAAAACAATTAACTATATCCCAATGAAGAGTGATTAGGAGTTTAAGCTCTGGTTTTTTCATTTATTCCATAAATATTGTGCACTCATTGTGTACAGGCTGCTTTGTGTTATTATAGACAATATGAATCATTACTGATTACATTTCCCTTTTATTGACTTGGCTTCCTGGGGACACAGAGTCAAATTTGTGACTCAGTTGGCTTGAGTACAAGCCTTGCCCTATCAAACTTTCTTTTTCTCTGTCACCCAGGCTGCAGTGCAGTGGTGCGATCTTGGCTCACTGCAACCTCTGCCTCCCTGGTTCAAGTGATTCTCCCATTTCAGCCTCCCGAGTAGCTGGGATTGCAGCTGCCTGCCACCATGCCCAGCTAATTTTTGTATTTTTAGTAGAGATGGGGTTTCACCATGTTGGACAGTCTAATCTCGAACTCCTGACCTCAAATGATACACCCGCCTTGGCCTCCCAAAATGCATGTGAGCCACCATGCCTGGTCCCTGTTAAACTTTCTACCTAGCAACGTAGTTAGTCTTCCCATCCCACTGTATAGCAGTTTCAGGATGATGCTGCCTCTCTAACTTGGAGTGCTGAACAGGAAGTAAGAGTGGGATTTAAAGCAGTGGTTCTCAACCCTGCCAGTATGTCAGAAACACCCACAGAACTTTGAAAAATTACTTAGAGAAACTGCCCCACCTGATATTTTGATTCAGTAGCCTCAGGTGTAGTTTAAAAAGCTCTACAGGGGAGCTCTTTGCTTTCGCTGCTGTGGCCGCAGCCGTGAGTATACTCAGGCTTCCAAAGAGGCTCGCCTCTAGTGTCCTCCGCTGTGGCAAGAAGAAGGTCTGGTTCGACCCCAATGAGACCAATGAAATTGCCAATGCCAACTCCCGTCAGAGGATCGGAAGCTGATCAAAGATGGGCTGATCATCTGCAAGCCCGTGATGGTCATTCCCAGGCTCCGTGCCGGAAAAACACGTTGTCCTGCCGGAAGTGCAGACATATGGGCATAGGTAAGCAGAAGGGTACAGCCAGTGCCCGAATGCCAGAGAAAGTCACGTGGATGAGGAGAATGAGGATTCTGTGCCGGCGGCTCAGAGGATACCGTGAGTCTAAGAAGATTGATCACTACTTGTATCACATCCTGTACCTGAGGGTGAAGGGGAATGTGTTCAAAAACAAGCGGATTCTCACGGAACACATCCACAAGCTGAAGGTAGACAAGGCCTGCGAGAAACTCCTGGCTGACCAGGCTGAGGCCCACAGGTCTAAGACCAAGGAAGCATGCAAGCGCTGTGAAGAGCACCTACACACCAAGAAGGAGGAGATCATCAAGACTTTGTCCAAGGAGGAAGAGACCGAGAAATAAAAGCCACCTCCCTTGTCTGTACATACTGGCCTCTGTAATTGCATAGATCAGCCATTAAAATAAAACAAGCCTTTATCTGCTTGCAAAAAAACAATCAAAAACAAACAAACAAAAAAACACAGGTAATTCTGATGTACATTTGAGGTTTAAGGGCTTGTATCCGTGTGGACTGGAAATGATCTAGGGAGGATTTACATTTCATTCCTTATCTGTCACATACTGGAGATCAAATCCTTTCTTGAAAACCTGTTTTGACCATGGAAAAAGCAGATGGGGGAAACAATATGATAGTCGAGTCATTTGGGTAAGAGAGGCAAGAATACTGAAATGCTTTAGGGGAAACTTAGTTACTCATGATTTAGGTAGAACTGGCCTTGCTTACCTATTTTGCCAGCTCCTATTGTGGGAAATTTTTCCTTTGAGCAAAAGAATCTGTTTAACTGGGGCTTCAGGCTCTGGGAAAAGTGCTGAGTCTGCATGTGGCCATCGTTAGTATCATGAGTTTTCAGCTTCTGCTCCTAGGGCCAGTGAAGGGAGATAAAGGGAAGTCAGGTTGATTATTATTTTTAGAACTAGGAAACTATCAATGAGTCTTCTGAGCTAATGAGAGCCTTCAGGTGATTCCAGGAGGGTTAGTGAGGCCACAAGGAACTATGAGGTCGGGTAGGAATCCTGTTTTGTGTTAAGAGTTCTGTGAATTCTAAGATCAGGCCTTCTGTTACTCAAATAGAAAAAAAAATTCCAGAGTTTATTCTGTTTCAGTTTATTCATGCCATTTCCCTCAGCTCCCTTATCTCATTAGTGTAGAAATGCAAAAATGGTATACATGTATATCCTACTATCTATTTAAAACAGTGTTTACAGCATAGTAAAACAGTGGGTTAGTTATTGAGGGCTTACTATGTACTGTGTGCCAGAGACTGGGCTAAGAATTATGAAACTGAGGCTTAGTATGATAAGGGGCAAAGTTGGGAAGCATTTATTTTAAGATGTTTTTATTTTATTTTGCCCCATTTTCTGGTAACGTGCTTTTTCCTGATAACCTATTCAAGTATATTTTAATTATATTCATTTTTAATACACTTTTATAATTTGCTACATACTTTCTGCTATTCTTAAACAGAGGCTACTGAATTGAACTCAGGGATCATAAAGTCCCTTTGAACCTCAAGATTCTATTAACCTTTTGGAGATGTCTCTAGCCTCACTCTGACCCTGTGATTTACGGTGTACTGAAGACTCAGGAGATGGCTGAATGGGGTCTGGTGTAGTCGTGTCCTGGGCCTTGTTTTCCTGTAAAAGTCTCACTGTTCGTTTTTTTTTTTGTCATTTACCTTTTTCTCACAGAGGACGGACCATACATTGCAGGCAGAATAACATGTCTGCCCTTTGCCAAATTCATTTGTAAGTGAATCAGGGGTTCAAGTAACCTCTCTAGTGACTTTGTTTCTTTCCATCACCCTCTCTGTTGCCATCAGGGCCCTTTAACTTGTTGGCTGAATTCAGAAAGTTCTGAGCTTTTCAGCATCTCTGACCTGCTGGATCACAGGACTGTTGCTGTCAGTGTGAACGGCTCAGCCTAAGGAAAAGTATTCATCACCATCTTGAGAATTTGGCCAGTGTGTTTTGGAAATGCCTTATTCTAAAGTCTATACCATTTTCATTAAACAGAGCTGACGCTTCTGTAAACGTGATACTGAGCCAAAAATCTGTATGGTTTATGATTTTTTTTCCCTAATGGATTTTGAATCCCTGGAGGTCAGGGCTTCATATTCTCCACAGCAAACTGGAGAGCTAGGATTTAGATAAGGTAGACGTTCTAACAATGTTTCTTAAATATGACTTTTAAAATGCCTTAAGTAGAAGCCCTTACAAGTAATATCTGGAATCTTTTTAAGTTTGAAAATGGCTATTTGTATCAGATTTATATGTCCCGGCTCTTAATAACCTCCTAGTCTACCTGATACACCTGTGAAATTGCACTTTCTTCCAGTAGATAACTTTGCTATTCTCAGGTGAAATACTTTGCTTATCCCTTGCCAGTCCAGCCTAGGGAAGGTGGCTGGACCTGAGCTGGGAATTTTATTTGAGGGAGTGGAAATAGGAGGGGTTGGCCAAGGCTGAGTTAGAGGGACAGCTCTTTAGTGGCCTGAGCTGGCTCTTTGGTGCAGCCGAAGATTGTTAGAATTTTAGAGGTGGTGAGACTTCAGAGGTACAGCCCAGTTCTCTTATTTTACAGATGAATGAAAGAGAGTCTTAATGATGTTAAGTGACTTTTTAAAGGCTGCAGAAGGCTGGGTGTGGTGGCTCACGCCTGTAATCCCAGCACTTTGGGATGCTGAGGTAGGTGGATCACCTGAGGTTGGAAGTTCAAGACCCACCTGGCCAACCTGATGAAACCCTGTCTCTACTGAAAATACAAAAAATCGGCTGGGTGTGGTGGCGTGCACCTGTAATCCCAGCTACTGAGAAGGCTGAGGCAGGAGAATCATTTGAACCCGGGAGGTGGAGGTTGCAGTGAGCCGAGATTGCGCCACTGCACTCCAGCCTGGGCAACAAAAGCAAAACTCGGACTCAGAAAAAAAAAAAAAAGGCTATAGTATTCAGTAGGGTCAAAGTTGGAACTGGACTGAAGTCAGAAATAAGTGAAAAGTGTGCTTTTTTTCCCTCTTTCTCTGTCCTATCCAGGAGCTATGAAGACATGTTTCTCCTTTGCGTTTCTTTACAGGTTATGCTTTAAATTGGAAGTTTTTCTTTTTGTATACTTAATTATGAGATGGAGACAGTAGAGAGAAGGTAGTCCCATTTTGGAAGCATTTTTTTTGTTAAAATCTTGGCTCAGGAACAGTAAATGAACATTTTAAGATCATCTACCTGCCTGGCCAACATGGTGAAACCCCATCTCTACTAAAAATACTAAAAATTAACGAGGCATACTGACACATGCTTGTAATCCCAGCCACTCGGGAGGCTGAGGCATGAGAATCAGTTGAACCTGCGAGATGGAGGTTGCAGTGACCCGAGATCGCACCATTGCAATCCAGCCTGGGTAACAGAACGAGACTGCGTCTCAAAAAAAAAAAAAAAAAGGAAAGATCATCTGACATATTTAGGATGCATTTTCAAGTTCCACAGACATCAACTTACTGTTCCTCCTGCCTTGTCCTCCCCCAACCTTTTCTTTTTTCTTTCTTTCTTTCTTTTTTTTTTTGAGACAGGGTCTTGCTCTGTCACCCAGACTGGAGTGCAGTGGCTCAATTACAGTTCACTGCAGCCTTGACCTCTTGGGCTCAAGCAGTCCTCCCAGCTCAGCCTCCTGAGTAGCTGGGACTACAGGTGCGCACCACCACACCTGGCCTGACCTTTTCAATTAAATACTTCTCTATATCATTTAGGTATAATTGATTATACCGGAAATGAACCTGCACTTTGTGCTTGGTATTATTTTTTAAGGTATTAAACAGATGATACCTATGTTATTTCAATAAATATTTTATGCATGTATTCCAAATTTGCCATAACATGACATTTTAATTTGATCACCCTAAGGATTCCAGTCGTAAAAGGTATTTGTAAATGGGCTTTGTTCTTAAGCCAGCTGTTTCTCTTGTTTTATTGTTTTTGATTCTAATGATCAATAATATTAGGTCAATTAATAAGGGGAAACCTCTTATTATAGAGAAAGCTTCTAGAGTGTTTTTATATTTTGGTGACTTAAAGTCTGTTAATAGACTGTATCCCAAAGATTCAGATTGCATTTTGCATTCTTTCCTCTCAAAACTATTTATTTGGGGCCGGACGCAGTAGCTCATGCCTGTAATCCCAGCACTTTGGGAGGCCAATGTGGGCAGATCACGAGGTCAGGAGTGAGGTCAGGAGTTCGAGACCAGCCCGACCAACATGGTGAAACTCTGTCTCTACTAAAAATACAAAAATTAGAGGGGCATGGTGGCGGGCGACTGTAATCCCAGCTACTTGGGAGGCTGAGGCAGGAGAATCACCTGAACCTTGGAGGTGGAGGTTGCAGTAAGCCGAGATTGTGCCACTGCACTCCTGCCTGGACAATAAGAGCAAAACTCCGTCTCAAAAAAAACAAAAAAGGAAAAACCAAACAAACTATTTGGACCCTTAAATGCTTTTGGTTGGTTGGCATTTCTTTGTGAATTATTTGTCAAAATAATTTTTTGTCTGTAATTGGATGAAGGCTTTGCGACCAATTTAAAGTTTTTTTAACAAAAGAAAATACATGTTTTTTTAAAGGATAACAAAACTTATGTACTTTTATAGTCTTGTTACGTAACATTAAGAAAAGAAAAATGAAAAAAATTCAGTAACTTAGGTTTTTAAAGCTATATGGAATTCTAGAATGTTTTATCCTTCACCTGAAAAACAACTCAATTGGATCAAAAGGTCCTATTTATCATATATTCTTTACTCTTCAATTTGCATTTGTGTGTGTGTGTGTGTGTAAGACAGAGTCTTGCTCTGTCGCCCAAGCTGGAGGGCAGTGGTGCGATCTTGGCTTACTGCAACCTCTACCTCCTGGGTTCAAGTGATTCTCCTGCCTCAGCCTCCCGAGTAGCTGGGACTACAGGTTCGGGCTGCCATGCACAGATAATTTCTTTTTTTTTTTTTTTTTTTTGGTCGAGACAGGGTTTCACCACGTTAGCCAGGCTGTTCTCGAACTCCTGAGCTCAGGCAATCCCCCCACTTTGTCCTCCCAAAGTGTTAGGATTACAGGTGTGAGCTACTGCTCCGAGCCTCAACAATTTGCCGCTCTGTCACCTAGACTGGAGTGCAGTGGTGCGATCTCAGCGTACTGCAACCTCCACCTCCTGGGTTCAAGTGATTTTCCTGCCTGAGCCTCTGAGTAGCTGGGATTACAGGGATGCGCCACCACTCCTGGCTAATATTTTTTTTTTTTTTGTATTTTTAGTAGAGGGTTTCGCCATGTTGGCCAGGCTGGTCTCAAATTCTTGACCTCGGCCTCCCAAAGTGTTGGGATTACAGGTGTGAGCCACCACAACTAGCCAGCAATTTCCATACGTATAGCGCTTCCATATGTATAGTACTAACTCACGGTCTCCTTGAATGACTAATAGTCATTTAAAGAGACATTTAGGAGTTACCATCTTTACTGAGCAGATGAATAAGCCCAACTTTAGAGAGACTCAGTTACTCCCTGCAAGCTAACATCTCTAGTTAATAGTAGAACTGGAGTCCGGTTTTTCTGACTCATAACTAGTGTTCTTTCCATTCTTGTGAAGAGAAATTGTTTGGTGAGATATATAGATTTATATGTACATATATCTAAATGTATATTATGCATGTACATTCTATTTTTGATGCAATAGTTGATATTAAATGTCGTACTCTTAAGTACTGTATATTAAACTTCTGTTTGTTTTCTTTTAGCTTCTTAGCAAAACTGGTTATTTTGCTAAGTCAATTAAGTGTGGTAAGAATGAAGTTCAGTGATAACAGTGCAGTACTTTTTTGGTTGATGAATGTTGTGTACATACCTCCCACAGAACGTTCTCGCTCTTATTATCCAGTGTACTCCTGTGCTTGGACGTATCTGCTCTCCCACTGGTCCCCTAAATGCCTCTGGGAGTAATACCAGTATTGCCTGGAATCTTTTTGAATGTGAAGGATGCGAACTGTTCAATTTTACCCCCACTGAAGCCCTTTGCAGACGTTTCAGTGAATTGATGTAGTTTCTTTAGCCATGTTATCTAGCATTGTATCAAAAGGGCCCTTTCTCTTCAATAAGGATAAGGAGAGCAAATACAGAATCGTAAGTTTAATGTTATTTAGTCAGAGATATCTGAAAATACAGTTCTGAATACTTTCCAGATTTAACGTCAGCATCTTTGTTGTTATGTAATGGACAGGAACTCAATTAGTATTTATTAAATGTCTACTCTGGGAATGATGATTTGCCACTTCATAATTGTTGGAATTGTTATTGTCCAGTATGTTGAAATCCCAAACATATGTTGTACTACTCTGATTTTTTTCTTTAACTTTTTACATGATAAAGCAATGCATTCAATTCTAGGCAGTTGGCAAATCTTAAATGTAGAAAAAAGAAAGCATGAAACATTTGCTTTTGAAATAGAATATTCTTATTTTTTGAAAGCATTTTACCCATGTGTGCAGTTATTGAGAGAAAATATTTGTACTTGGCTGACTTGTCTTCACCAAATGTCACAGCTCAGACCTCTCTTTGGTTGGAGACATAGAGATAAGTCCTTCTGCTATTAAATAGGCAATTAATCTTAAAAAAATGTAGAGAATGTCCTTGATAATTACTAGATGGAATTTATGTTGTCTTTTTTGTAATAAGTTGTTCTTTAAAAAAGAACCTTTGTTTTATTTTATTTATTTATTTATTTATTTATTTTGAGACAGAGTCTCTGTTGCTCAGGCTGGAATCTTGGCTCACTGCAACCTCTGCCCCCCGGGTTCAAGCCAATCTTCTGCCTCAGCCTCTTGAGTAGCTGGGACTACAGGCATGCACCACCATGCCTAGCTAATTTTTGTATTTTTAGTAGAGATGGGGTTTCACCATGTTGGCCAGGCTGGTCTTGAACTCCCGACCTGAGGTGATCCACCTGCCTCGGCCTCCCAAAGTGCTGGGATTACAGGCATGAGCCACCGTGCCTGGCTAGAACATTTGTATTTTATATTTATCACTTGTCACAGGGATTTGTTACTTTTAAATTTGCTTCTGGATTCTAGTTTTCTAGAACACATTTAGCTATTTGGTATGTTTATAACTAGCTGTTGTTCACAGAGGGAAAGAGGATGAGCAAATTAGTTATGCTTCTGATTATATTTAATTACCAAGAGCAATGTTTTCACTCCTGTCCCAACATATTTATTTTCAAACACAAGATGCTATATTTCATCCATTTTGAGATAGACAATTTATTCACATTTTTACACCACTGATATCAGTATGTGTCATGTATAACGTGTGACCTAACTATAATTGATAACATTTTTACTTCCTTAGTGGCAGATGACACATCAGGGTGCCTGACAATTTATGGTATTTTCATTTATTTATTATTTGTTTACATTGCTCTTTCAGAATTCAGGATATCTTTAATTGAATCAAAATCAGTACAATGGAAATATCTTTATCAAATTTTAAAGCACTTTTTGAAACACAGGTTGTTTACAATTTATATGTACTCATGTACACATCTACTTTCAGTTGGTGTTGGCCTGAAATCAAGAGTGGATTATTTTCATTTACTTTGTCAATTTTAGAAACAGTTACATAACAAGAAATAGTTGGAAATTTGCCACATTTAATTAGAGAAACTCCCGCTAGATATGTGAAGGGGTTTGTCAAGCTTGAAGAGCTCAAACCTAGTTAATACAGGACCATACAGACAACCCACTCTTCCTCATTCCTAGTTTTTCTGTCATTTTATCTGTGCTGTTTGAGGATGACTGTTGCGGGATTGTTGCTGTGTCCTCTACTGAGTGCCCAGAAGACACTGGGGATGAGGAGCGTTCTTGTGTGACCCGCTCTTGGGCCGAGGCTCCTTTGTCACTGGAGCACTTGTTGGCAGAGCTTGTCATTTTGCAGATTCACCAAATGGGCTTCGAGTATTTTTCCTCCAGAAAAACCAGTCCACAGATTTTCAAGGCTCAGGTTTTATGTGCTTCTGCCCCTTCTTGCCCTTTCAACAGTGCATCGTGTGAAATGGTGCTTCATAGTTTCATCATTTTGTGTTGCTTTAACATCTGTTGTGGATGGCAATACATAATCCTGTGACTATCCATTTCCCCATACCCCAAGGATATTAAAACGTGGCAGTTGGTCCCCCTGAAGTGGGTACATGATACATCTGAGGAAATAGTTTCAGGCCGTGTTTATGGAGCAGAGGAGAGTGTGGGTAGGGTTAGAAACACAGACCCTGTGAATCACATGCTGACCTTTGCCCTCAAAAAACCCTTTGGAGCTTTCTTCGTTTTGTTTGGTTTGTATCAGATTTTTTTTGTTTTTATTTTTTAAAGAGCATTCCTGAAAACTGGACTTTGTGTGTGTTAGGGGAGGGGATTTGTTAGGAGAGGATGGCTATTTGGTAATGAGACCTGTTCCCATAGATTGATTGGGGTGAAAGACTGAGTGGATGGGAGGTGAGAAAATGGAGGTCGTGTGAATAGACAACTTTGAAAAAGTTTATTGTTTAGAGACAAGAAAAGATCACTGACCCAATTTTTTTTCTTCTCTCTTTTTTTTTTCTTTTTTCTGTGTGTGTATGTGTGTGTTTTGTTTTTTGTTTTTCCAGACGGAGTCTCGCTCTGTGGCCTAGGCTGGAGTGCAGTGGCGGGCGTGATAACAGCTCACTGCAGCCTCAACTTCCTGGGCTCATGTGATCCTCCCTGTGAGCCTCCTGAGTAGCGGGGACTACAGGCTTGCACCACCACAGTGGGGTGATTTTTTTTTTTTTTTAACCCCCAAAGCAGCCTGAATCCATTTCCTTTGGGTGTCAATGAGGACTTTCTCTTGGGTTCTTGCTTTCCCATGACCTCAAACCCTTCTCAAACTCACTGGGTCACAATCCACCTTGATTAGTGATGCTGCCATTTCTGACTCTTCCCACTCTCCTCCTGACCAACCAGCCCTACAAAGTCCAAAATTTGTGACTATCCACATACTCTCAAGTCTTACTGATTCATTTTCTTTATTGTCTCTTGGATTTATTCTGCTTTTTCTCTTCTCATTGCACTGCCTCCTCATCTTTTGACTGGGCTGCTATTCACTCTTAAAAAATGGGGATTATAATACTTACCTTGAGGGTTTGCTAGGAGCATGAATTTAAATGAAATATGTGAAACATGTGGCATGGTGGTTCAGTGTTATTGGGTGTTCTGGGCTTCTTCTGTTTTCACTCAATCCATCTCCCAAGCTCCAGTTTTTGGCCACTTCCTTTCTTCTTTATCCTGCTACCGGAGTTGCCTTCCCTAAGTACACTGCTTTTTTTTTTTTTTTTTTTTAAAGAAGTCTCTGCAACCTCTGCCTAATGGGTTCAAGCGATTCTCCTGCCTCCAAGTGATTCTCCTGCCTCAGGCTCCCAAGTAGCTATGACTACAGGTGCATGCCACCACGCCCAACTAATTTTTGTATTTTTAGTAGAGACAGGCTTTCAACATGTTGACCAGGCTAGTCTCAAACTCCTGACCTCATGATCTGCTCTCCTTGGCCTCCCAAATTGCTGTGATTACATGCGTGAGCCACTGCGCCCAGCCCTTAAGTACACTGCCTTTTAAGTGTGTTCAATGTTTCCCCATTGCTTGCAGTGTAGCCCATCCTCCTTAGAGAGAGTCCAGGCTCACAATCTAGTCCCATCTTTACTGTCCAGTCTTTTAACCCTTTATAGTCTCGACTGTCACAAACCTTCCTTGCTTTTTTTTTTTTCCTTGAGACAGAGTCTCACTGTGTCGCCCAGGCTGGAGTGCAGCGGTGTAATCTCGGCTCACTGCAACCTCTGCCTCTAGGGTTCAAGTGATTCTCCTCCCTCAGACCCCCGAGTCCCTGGGATTACAGGCACACGCCACCACACCGGGGTAATTTTTGTATTTTTAGTAGAGACAGGGTTTCACCATGTTGGCCAGGCCAGTCTTGAACTCCTGATCTCAGGTGAGTCATCTGCCTTGGCCTCCCAAAGTGCTGGGATTATAGGCATGAGCCACTGCGCCTGGCCTTTCCTTGCTTCTTATGTCCTAGCTACATTAGACCACTAGATGTTGTTCAAAATCCTATTTTGACATTGGCTTGTGGTCTTTGAATCAAAGTGTCCTTTTTTCCTTTCTCCCTTATCCCTTGATTGTTTAAAACAATGAGCCAAACATTTGTTAACATATTTGGTAGAATTATGATATATATGTGCGTATATCTACTTATATATGTATATGACAAATATAGGGATCTCATAAGCTGTTTTATCATGACAAGGGGTAGCAAGAGGACAGCTCTCCCACCTATTGGACATATTATCTGGTTGAGAAGTAACTTAAACTATTTAAACTTGTACATTTTCATCTGTTGAGGTGAGGTTCAGATGGATGGTCATTGTTTCTGCTCTTTGTAAAGTCCTTGGCCTGAACTTAATTATAACCCAGAAAAAGTGATTCTATGAGAGCTTACTCTCTGAGACTACTTTAAGTTCTAGAATAACTTAAAGAGTTTAGCTATAATCCTAGCACTTTGTGAGTTCGAGGAGGCAAGCAGATTGCTTGAGCCCAGGAGTTCCAGGTCAGTCTGGGCAACACAGTGAAACCCCATCTCTACTAAAAAGTAAAAAAATTAGCCAGGCATGGTGGAACCTGTGGTTCCAGCTACTTGGGAGGCTAAGGTGGGAGGATAGCCTGAGCCCGGGGAGGTTGAGGCTGCAATGAGCCGTGATTGAGCCACTGTATTCCAGCCTGGGTGACAGAGTGAGACTCTGTCTCAAAAAAAAAAAGAAAAGAAAAAAGAAAAAAAACAATTTAGATGTATGGCCAGTTAACAAGATTAGGGAAAAGAAGAATGAGCATTTGTGAGTGCCAAGTACGTTATGTACCTGTGTCATTTGATCCTTTGAAAGAAACCTCCACAGGTAGGTAGATAGTTTACAGGGAGAAAATGGAGGATGAGAAAGGGTAAGTTATTTGCCCGAAGTATAAATCTTGTTAGACTCAATCTCTTACCTCTTGGACTCTCCCACACACAGTGATGGCTGAGCAACAGCGTGTACTTTAGCTTTAGTCTCAGCTGGGGTTTCTTTTCTTCACAGTGATTCTTCTCTAGATTACAGACTATTTACTCTAGACAATTTGGAAAAAAAGTTTTGGTTCTGTGTACGTGTTCATCCTAGGGTTTGTGTTTTTTCCCTTTCTCTCTGGGGCAGTATTTCTATTTAAACACCATTGTAGCCATAAAAATAATATTTGGCTTTCAGTTACTGTGCTCATTTCCTTATTTCCACTTATAAAATGTGCTATGTGTGTGCATTGTGTTTAAACTAATGAAACAGAAAGCAAATGTTTGTTTAACAGAATAAGAAAGAAATGAAATTCATGGCAGATATGTTATTTACCACTTTTGTGTATCTGGAGTTCTGTATAGTTCAAAATCAGGGATTTTAATGCCTTGAGTTAAGCAGTAGCAGTAGTAGCAGTAAAACAAGGTCAGCAGCAACAGCTAACATTGAGCTGTGATGGTGGGTTTATATGTGTGTTACTATATTTCCAAGTGCAAGGATTACAGGTCTTCTCAGTAACCCTAGGAGGCAAGTAACGTTCTCTCCATTTTATAGATGAGGAAATCAGGATACAGAGAGGGTGGGAAACTGGTTCAAGGTCGTATAGCTGGGATACATACTCACTGACTTGGTAGTTCTGAATTAATTTAAATGTATTTTATTGATCATTTAAATACATTATTGAAATGTCTCTCAGTTAATGTGTTATCCCCTTTCTAGGGATTTGGACTGGTTGTACTTTCTGGGGGCATTGGTTACAGAATATCTTCAGTGTAACTATGGCTAGGCCTAGTGGGGTATATATGTGACTTGCTTGAATTACTAAATTCTCTCAAGGAACTGAAGCAGTCCTTACTATACATTGTTAACAATAATGTTTTTTAAATACATGTATGAAAATATTATAGATTCATGAAGGTACATTAATTTATTCTACAAAACGTCATTGAAATGGAAAATTTAATATGCTTACATGCTGACTGGGGAAATATGTTGTTTTGGATTACAGGAGATAAAGGATTTTTTAAGGGCTTTTTGGCAGTTATGCTAATAGGTAAACTTCTTTCTTTCTTCCCTTTTTTTTTTTTTTTGAAATGGAGTTTTGCTCTTGTTGCCTAGGCTGGAGTGCAATGGTGTGATCTCAGCTCACCACAACCTCCGCCTCCAGGGTTCAAGCAATTCTCCTGCCTCAGTCTCCTGAGTAGCTGGGATTACAGGCATGTGCCACCATACCTAGCTAACTTTGTATTTTTAGTAGAGATGGGCTTTCTCCACGTTGGTCAGGCTGGTCTCGAACTCCCGACCTGGGTGATCCATCTGCCTCAGCCTTCCAAAGTGCTGGGATTACAGATGTGAGCCACTGCGCCTGGCACATCTTTCTTATTTAGCAAGATGTAATACTATATTCTAAAATTGTGCTTTGCAGGAAGAAAGTTTCAGCTAATACAGACATAATATTTTTATAAGTTTGGAGAAATTTTTATTGGCTAACAAATGGTACCTTGTGTTATGTTTGACTACCTTTATGTTCAACTCAGTATTTTTCCCCCTTTTTTTCAGTTCTTCACCAAAGGACATGGATGAAAATGAAAGCAACCAGTCCGTGATGACAAGCAGCCAATACCCTAAAGAAGCAGTAAGAAAACGTCAAAATTCAGCACGGAATTCTAGAGGAAGTGATTCCTCTAGGTTTTCCAGGAAAAGCTTTAAACTGGATTATAGACTGGAAGAAGATGTAACTAAATCCAAGAAAGGAAAAGATGGGAGATTTGTGAATCCGTGGCCAACGTGGAAAAACCTCTCTATTCCAAATGTTCTCAAATGGCTGATAATGGAGAAAGATCACAGCGGTGTTCCAAGTTCTAAAGAGGTAGCGCTTGGCTTTTTTGAATGCTTTATATTTGCTCTTAATATATGACTAATTATTTGAGCCCTTGTATATCATAAGGCGTAGAATTAGTCTGAAGAGATAAAGTGGATAGGTGTAACCTAGGCCCTAAAGTTCATCATTCAGTAACAGAGTGCATATAGGAATAACCAGCCCTGATTTGGTGGCAACTAGAGGTAGGAACAGAGTGCTTTAGAGGTACAGGAAGGAACGTGATGCTGACAGGCAGAGCTGGAGATGTCTTCACAGAGGAGATGAGTATTTCAGCTGGGCCTAGACAACTAAAAAGTATTTTGACAGTGATTTTCCAGGTAGATGATGGCATGAACAAGGTCATGAAGGTGAGAAAGTGTATTACGTGCTCTGGAAGGTAGTAGCCTGGTATGTGTATGGAATATGGGTTATGAGGGTGAAGGCATGGCCTAGAGTACTTGGCTTTTAACCCTTGGATAAAGCTGCCAAAGCTGTGAAAGGGAGCTTCACATGACTTTTCCAGACCTTGAAAAGTTGACTCTGGGTTCCTAGCCTTTCAATGTACTAGTTTTACTTAAGATGATTCTATTTGGCCTTCTGCTATTCTGTTAGAATAGATAGATCACAGTTTTAGGTTAAGTTGATTTCATGGTTTACATTGAGTATATCAATATTTTTCATTGGTGAACCAAGTAAATACCATGGCTGTGTCTCCTTTCCTTATATACCTCTCCCTCTGCCGTGTTAATAACATCTCTTTCATCGGCTTGACTTTCTGTGTATTTATGATGATTATCTTCCTGCCTCCCCTGGCCTCTCAGTGCCATTTTCCTGAGGGAAGACTCTCAGGTGGTCGTTCAGCACTGGGCTGTAGTCCGAGCTGATGCTTTCCCAGGGTCTCTGCCGGCTTCTGTTCTAGGGCACCCTTCATCAGCCTCCTGGGCTCCCCTGTATCTTCTATGGTAGCCCTTATTTTCTGCATCCCACTTGTTCCTCCTTCTGTGTCGTTTTCTCATTTTGGTGGAACATATTTTCAGTGAGCTTCCTGAGAAAGGGTACATGGAAAGTAAGTTTTTTGAAAACTTGCTTGTCTGAAATGTCTTTATTCTCACTCATAATTGATAGTTTGGGTATAGAATTTTTGTTTGGAAACAGTTTTCTCTCAGAATTTGAGAGTATTGCCTCCATAATTTTATTTCTAGTGTGGCTGTGGGGAAGCTCAGTGCCATCCTTACTCTTGATCCTTTGAACAGACCCTTTGTTTTCTCTCTAGAGACTTTGAGAATCCTCTCTTTGGTACTAGTGTTCTGAAAATTGCCATGATGTGTAGTTCTTTATTTATTCATTATGCTCTGTGTGTGGTGGGCCCTTTCAGTCTGAAAATCCATTTCCTTCAGTTCTAGGAAATTTCGTCTATGTCTTTGAAAATGTCCTTCCCTACATCTTCTTATTCTAAAATGACTATTAGTTATAGTAGTTCTATTTTGGACCTCCTGGATCAATTCTCTGTAATTTAAGAAAATTTCTTGTGTGTTTATCTTTTTAAAAATATTACATGGCCAGGTGCAGTGGCTCATGCCTGTAATACCCATACTTTAGGAGGCCGAGGCAGGTGGATTGCTTGAGCTGAGGAGTTCGAGACCAACCAGGGCAACATAGCAAAATGCTATCTCTACCAAAAACAACAACAACAACAAAAAACAAAAATTTAGCCAGGAGCAATAGAATGTGCCTGTAATCCCAGCTACTTGGGAGGCTGAGGCAGAATCACCTGAGCCTGGGAGGCAAAGGTTGCAGTGAGCTGAGATCACGCCACTACACTCCAGCCTGGGTGACAGAGCAAGACCTTGTCTCAAAAAAAAAAAAAAAAAATTACATTCTGAGGAGTTGGTCCCTGGGAGGAATGATGCTAGGTGCAGATGCAGTGTGGCTTTTGCTGGTGCCTTATGGACAGTTGTGTCCCAAAGGAGGGATGAGAATAACTGCTGAGGTCCTAAAGAGCAAGCCTAACTCCAGCCATTGGCACACAGGCATTAAACGGAAACCTGGAAGTTGAAATGATAGAATCTCACTTGTCTAGACTAGCTTTATGGTTTTATTATTGGTAACGTTTTTATCCATTGATTGAGTGCAGATTTTTGGAGACCTTTTAAAGGTATAGAGAATCAGCTTGACAACAGTGCACATGCAGCAAGTTTTAAAGAAGCAAAGAACTCAAAATTCATGCTTGTCTCCGAGAAGTGCAGGCAGACCTGATTTCCTAGAGACATCTAGGATTTTAATGACCACAGACAGTAAGCAAGCATGCAGCTTACCCCTTGATAGGGTCTCACTCTGTCACCCAAGCTGGAGTGCAGTAGACCTTTGAGACTCATCACTACAGCCTCAAACGCCTGGGCTCTAGTGACCCTCAGCCTCCCAGCGGTTTTTGTAGACAGCCTGATGGAGTTTCATGGCAGAGAAGATTAATTAAACAATGTCTTTCAATTTTAATAAATTTTGGCAATTCAAAACAAATTTACATTCTAAACAATTTCCTCAATAATTTGTTTCATTTTTATTTATTATTATTATTATTATTATTTTTGAGACGGAGTCTCATTCTTTTTGCCCAGGCTGGAGTGCACTGGCGCAGTCTCGGCTCACTGCAACCTCTGCCTCCTGACTTCAAGCGATTCTCCTGCCTCAGCCTTGTGAGTAGCTGGGACTATAGGCGCCTACCACCACGCCTGGCTAATTTTTTTTTTTATTTTTAGTAGAGACGGGGCTTCACTGTGTTTGGCCAGGCTGGTCTTGAACTGCTGACCTCAGGTGATCCACCTGCCTTGGCTTCCCAAAGTGCTGGGATTACAGGCGTGAGCCACTGTGCCTGGCCCTGTTTGTTTCATTTTTAAACCTTGTGTCTCATAGAGTCGTAGGGATGACTGAAAATGTCACCATATACAATTTTTTATAAAACTAGAAAATATGAATACTCTGATCGCAACCATTCATAAAATAGAACTACAAGTACAGATCATAATGTTAACAGTGGTTATAATCTCTGCATGTTGGTATAATGATGGCAACTATTCATATTTTTCTGCATTTTCCAAATATTAAGAGCATTTTCTCTTATAATCAAGGAGTTTAAAAATACTAAGCCATTTTGATAGATCTTATACTCTTAATACACATGGCAAAAATGTCAAACATTAGCATCAATACTTTTTTTTTTTTTTTTTTTTTTTTTGAGACGGAGTCTTGCTCTGTCGCCCAGGCTGGAGTGCAGTGGCCAGATCTCAGCTCACTGCAAGCTCCGCCTCCCGGGTTTATGCCATTCTCTAGCCTCAGCCTCCCGAGTAGCTGGGACTACAGGCGCCCGCCACATCGCCCGGCTAATTTTTTGTATTTTTTTAGTAGAGACGGGGTTTCACCATGTTAGCCAGGATGGTCTCGATCTCCTGACCTCGTGATCCGCCCGCCTCGGCCTCCCAAAGTGCTGGGATTACAGGCTTGAGCCACCGCGCCCGGCCTAGCATCAATACTTAATTGAATTGGAGTTATTTTGGTAACACATGTATCTTTATTCAGTGTTGACATATATCTTATAAATATGAAAAAGAAAAATGTTATTTTTTAATTTAAAAATCTGAGTTGCAAATTACAGTATAGGTAGTAAAGTTTTCTAAGATGGTGAAAATGTACCTTCAGTTGGAAGGAAAGTATTATCTTGTCTTCTTTAAAAGTGATATTTTAAAAACATGGTTTAAAAGGATTTGAGTCACATCTTTCTTTTTTGTCTCATTAATACACACAAACACATACTCTTAAAATAGTAAGTATATTAAGAAGATATGAGTTTCATTGTTTAATTTTAATGTAAGTTAATATGTATGCCATTGAAGGAGCATGACTTAGTGAAAGAGAGGTCTTTTGAGTCAGGAAGACCTAGATTTCACTCCTGATTGGGTATTTACCTCTTGTATGACTTTGGCAAGTTTCTTAGTGACCCCAGTCTGCCTTGGTCTGGTCATCTGTAAAATGGCAGTAATATTTGCTTCACAAATTTAGATGACACAGTGTACCTAAAGCACCTTGCAAAGAGTAGCTATTGAACAAATGTTAGGATTTGTTCCCTTTTCCCAAGAAAAGTAAAACATTAACTAGTGTACTGGTTAATTATGAGTCTTGGGATTTTCCATTTTGCAGCTTTCAAAAAGGAAGACCAACCAAGAAAGTCTTGATCTAGCCATGAAAATGCCACGTGAGTGATTGGTTTCACCAAGTAAACAAGAGTCCATCCTCTCCCCACGCCTTTTTCTATATGCTTTTTCTTTCTTTCTTTTTTTTCTTTTTTTTAAGACGGAGTTTTGCTCTTGTTGCCCAGGCTGGAGTGCAGTGGCACGATCTCGGCTCACTGCAAGCTTTGTCTCCTGGATTCAAGTGATTCTCCTGCCTCAGCCTCCCAAATAGCTGGAATTACAGGCATGCACCACCATGCCTGGCTAATTTTGTATTTTTAGTAGAGACACGGTTTCTCCATATTGGTCAGACTGGTCTTGAACTCCCGACCTCAGGTGAGCCACCCACCTCGGCCTCCCAAAGTGCTGGGATTACAGGCGTGAGCCACTGTGCCCGGTCTATTATTATTATTTAATTATTATTTATTATTATTATTTTTTAATAGAGACAGGATCTCACTACATTGCCCTGCTGGTCTCGAACTACTGGCCTCAAGCAGTTTTCTGGCCTAGACCTCCTGAAGTGTTGGGATTATAGGCATGCACCACAGCACCAGCCTTAAAATTTTAAAAATAGTTTTAACATAACATAGGCTTCACATATTTAAAATGCACAACTTAATGAGTTTTGACATATGTATATACCCACGAAAAGATCACCACAATCAAGATAATGAACATATATATTATCCCCTAAAATTTCCTTGTGTTCTTTTGAAATTCATACCCCCTTATTCTCCCAACCTGGACCCCAGGCTGTTACTTTTTAAGAAAACATGTCATTAAATGAGATTTAATGAGAGGAAGTATGTTTTACTACAGTGGGTCTGGCTGGGTGACCTTGCCTGAGTGCTGTAACTTCCCTAATTCATTGTTTTCTTACCTGTAGAATGGAGCTGGTTTATAGGACCTACTTCCAGTGTTGTGGTCAGTAGCCAGTAGCAGTTAGTACAGTGTCTAGCACATAAGCACTCCATAAACGGTAGCTATTGTTAATAGTATTTTGTTTTGTGTTATGCTAAAGTACTTGATACATTAGGTAGTTCATCATCATTATGTGCCCCATATGATGCCAAGTACGAGTACATAGTAGGTACTCAGTTTATATTCATTCGCTCTCCCTTTCCTCATTAATTCTGTATATACCACTTGGCATATATCATTGTTCACTAACCCTAACTACCAAATTTAAGAACTGATTGAAAGTTGACATTCATTCATTTACTCATCCATTCAACAAATGTTGTTGAATACATGCTGTGTTTCATTAATCAAACTGAGCACTGAATGATTCTACCTTTCATAGGACATAGGATAAATTCTGTGTACCTATAACCAGAATATCCAGAGGAGATGTGTGAATAGGGAGATACGGAAGTTGAGAGGCAGGAGTGAGTGCTTCCAGCTGTGGGACTCAAGAGATGGCCCGAAGGGATAAGGGGGAAGATAATTTAACCTGAGAAATGGGATGAATACTGTGCAGGGTTCTTGAGCTCAGTCTAGGAGTGGGAAGCAGTCTCCATGTAGATGGGGCACAGCACATGTGAAAGAGGAGCATGAAACAACCAGAGAGAATTGAGGCAGTCCCTGGGCAGCTCACTGCTGGGCTGAGGAGGTGAGACAGACTTTGTCAGGCAGTAGAGCGCCAGTGGAGATTTTACAGCGGAGGAGACTTAAGTTATACCTTAAATTGGCTGTTTTTGAGGTGGCTCTTGTGCATGGATTGAGTTGACAGGCAGATAGTTGAGCAATCTGGAGAGCTTTGAATGTCTGAATATTTCTTAGCATCTTAACTAGGTTAGTAGCTCCACAGAAATGCAAAAGATTGGTAGGATTGGTGTCTGGTTGGTTGTCAGGGTTGGAACTTCCTTGCTTCTTCTTTTGGAATACTTATAGAGCTTATTATGTCCCAGCTACTCCTAATTCTATCCTCACAGGAATGAAGCGTAGGTACAATTATTATACCCGTTTTCCAGATGAGGAAACTAAAGGTTAGAGTGGCTAAGAGAAACGTTTTTGTCCTCCACCTGTGCTGCTCCTTCTCTTCCTGTCCAGGCCTTCTTCCCATTCAGACTCTCCCATTGACCTCTCAGTTTCCCTTCACCAGTATCTCCCCATCTGTCCTCTCTCGTCTCTGTCTACCGCTGTCTCCTTTGCTCAGGTCCTCATCTCTTCATATCCTGGCAACTGTTGTGACACTCTCCATGCCATCATTTGGACTCTAGAATTGTTTTATCTAAACATAATTGGGTCATGTCTGTGTGTGTGTGCGTGTGTGTGCGCGCGCACACGTGCACACATATGTACGTGTGTGTGTGTGTATGTGTGAGGGCAAAAAGATACTTCCTAGGCTGGGTGTGGTGGCTCACACTTGTGATCCTAGCACTTTGGGAAGCAGATCGCTTCAGCCCGGGAGTTCGACACCAGCCTGGGCAACATGGCAAAACCCACCCTGTCTCTACAAAAAAAAAAAAAAAAGATGCTTCCTCATTGTCTTAGAGTGAAGCGTGACACTCAAGGCTTATTGTGTTTCCATCTTTATAGATTTAATTTATCCCCTGCCCTCAAACACCACATTCCTGTTTGGCTCTGTACCTTTGCTTGGGTAGTTTCTCTACCTGAAATGCCCTTCTTCCTTTTTTCTGCATCATGAATTTCTCATCATTCTTCAGGAACTCACACAAGTCACTGTATCTGTGATGTCTTTCGCAACTGGGCTCTTCGTTCCTTCTTATCAGGCTATAACATGACCTGTATTTTAACTACTTATCCAATACCACACCCTTTCAAAGTTGATTTAGTGGCAACTTACAAACATACATAAAGCAGTAAAACAAGAAATGGATGAGGTATAGAATTACTATACCTAGCCAGTCTAGGAGCAAAATGGACTATTAGACTAGAGAAATAAAATAAAGCCAAGAATAAAGTTAATACAGAAATACGTTCCATCATGTGCTGCACATTGCTGTAGGTGGCCTCAGCTTTTCCTCTGAACTTCCTAGTTAAAGAGAGGAGTAGCATGAAATCTTAAGAGTTTTCCCAGTGACAGAAATGACAAAGCCAGGTGCTCTGGAGAAGGAGAGTTTTTCCTGTTACGAGATGGGAGAGAAATGTTTCTGGGTTAAGTAGGAAGGTGGAGGTGGTACCAAATCTGCAGCCTGAACACATGCATGGCAAGTTTCATGAGGTAGCTTCCTATGAGAGACCTCCATGCAGCTGTATAGCATGGTACCAGAGCACGGTTCAGTAAAAGAGCTTTATAAAAGCCAGGACTGTGACGCTGCAACCTACAACATTTTGGCCTAGCTTAATCCAAGTATAAAATATAGAATAAGCAAGGGGCCGGGCGTGGTGGCTCAAGCCTGTAATCCCAGCACTTTGGGAGGCCAAGACGGGCGAATCACGAGGTCAGGAGATCGAGACCATCCTGGCTAATACGGTGAAACCCCGTCTCTACTTAAAAATACAAAAAACTAGCCGGGCGACGAGGTGGGCGCCTGTAGTCCCAGCTACTCGGGAGGCTGAGGCAGGAGAATGGCGTGAACCCGGGAGGCGGAGCTTGCAGTGAGCTGAGATCCGGCCACTGCACTCCAGTCTGGGTGGCAGAGCGAGACTCCGTCTCAAAAAAAAAAAAAAAAAAAAAAATAGAATAAGCAAGGAATAATACTCTTCACACTTTGTTATAGTTGTTGTTTTATACCCATTTACCACCCCCCTTACCTCAGTGATCAGCTTCTCACAGGAAGAGATCATATTCACGTTGGTTTGATCAATGGTAGAAAATCAGAAAGGTAAGGAATGAGGAAAACAATTTATGACTGTGATTTGTCCAGGAATCATCACAGCGCTCCATTTTGAAACTCCGAAAGTGAGATTCAGGCCAGGCACAGTGGCTCATGCCTATAATACCAGCACTTTGAGAGGGCAGGCCAGGACGATTGCTTGAGCCCAGGAGTTCAAGACCAATCTGGGCAACATAATGAGACTCTATCTCTA
Organism: Trachypithecus francoisi; assembly: GCF_009764315.1. Taxonomy (NCBI): domain Eukaryota; kingdom Metazoa; phylum Chordata; class Mammalia; order Primates; family Cercopithecidae; genus Trachypithecus; species Trachypithecus francoisi. Next base: position 56,516,775 of record NW_022681469.1, read on the forward strand.
CAAAAAATAAAAAATTAGCTGGATATGGTGGTGCTGCGTGCCTGTGATCCCAGCTGAGAGGTTGAGGTGGGATGATCACTTGACCCTGGGAGGTTGTGGCTGTAGAGAGCTCTGATTATGCCACTGCACTCCAGCCTGGGTAACAGAGCGAGAGCCTGTCTCAGACAAACAAACAAAAAAGAAAAATATCAGATTCATGATTCATGTCTGAGATCCAAGAGCTACAAATAAATGGTCATAAGATTTCTTTACTATTTCCAGGGACTGACCCGCTTTTAAGGCAGTTTTTAGCAGCAAATACATCAGCTGAGTAGAATGGCAATAAAAAAATGACTGCATCTAGGCCAGTCTACTTCTGGCACTACTGAAGAGAGCCTTTAAAAAATTAATACATTTAGCAGCACTCAGAGTTTTAAATTTAATTTTCCCTTTTGCATTTGGGATGAAGAAGATTTACCATATTATCGTGATTATTAAGTCAGATTCAGAAAGAAGTATGCATTTTCAAGAAAAAAGCAAAAGTGTAGCAAGTTTATTGAATAACTTTAGTTCTCTGAAAATAGTTCTTCTTGCTGTTATTTAGGTCAAAATGTGGACTATGATGATATAATACTTTTTTTTCTAACTACTCTTTTGTCTTGCTTTCTTTATACACAAAGGAACTTGACAAAGAACTCCCAGTGCTTAAGCCATATTTTATCACTAACCCTGAAGAAGCTGGAGTGAGGGAAGCTGGCTTAAGAGTCACATGGCTGGGACATGCCACAGTAATGGTGGAAATGGATGAGCTCATATTTCTCACGGATCCCATCTTTAGCTCTCGTGCTTCACCGTCGCAGTACATGGGTCCAAAGCGATTTCGTCGTTCCCCATGCACAATAAGTGAACTCCCTCCAATAGATGCGGTCCTTATCAGTCACAACCACTATGACCATCTGGACTACAATTCTGTCATTGCTTTGAATGAGCGATTTGGTAACGAGTTGAGATGGTTTGTACCTTTGGGTCTTCTTGACTGGATGCAAAAATGTGGCTGTGAGAATGTGATTGAGTTGGACTGGTGGGAGGAGAATTGTGTCCCCGGACATGATAAGGTCACCTTTGTCTTTACACCATCCCAGCACTGGTGTAAAAGGACTCTAATGGATGACAACAAGGTGCTGTGGGGCAGCTGGTCTGTCTTGGGGCCTTGGAATCGATTTTTTTTTGCAGGAGATACTGGTTATTGCCCTGCTTTTGAAGAGATAGGAAAAAGATTTGGACCTTTTGACCTTGCAGCTCTTCCCATCGGAGCTTATGAACCAAGGTATGTAGACTTCCAAAGAAAACACTCCTGCTATGTGGTAAGTTAACTGAATTTAAAAGTAAAGTAATTATGATTTTTGTGACACTGTAATTTATGATGTTAATGGTGGACTTTGTTATACATGATTGGGGGTCGGTGGGTCAGATTCAGTTAGATTTTATTTTTAAATATTCTAAATTAAATATTTTTTAAATTGGCAAGTAAAAATTATGTATATGGTGTGCAACATGATGTTTTGATACATGTATGCATTGTAGAATGACTAAATCAAACTGTTTTACATGTGCATTATCTCACATACTTATGTTTTTGTGTTGAGAATTAAAATATTTTAATTATAGTCATATCAGTTAAAAAAATTACTCAAAGTTAGGGATGATGTTATCATAAAAAAGGGATCAAGGTTTAAAGAATTACTATAGCTAGCCAGAAGTTCACATACCATTCAACTAAACTGCTCAGCCAGTAATAAAACCTACTCTTGTTCTTTCACATGGAGAATACTTTCTTTATATAACCACTTTTTGCTCCATAACTTCAGTGCCCCAATCACCTGTCCTATAGCTCTCCTACGTTTAGCAAAGAGAAAAAGCAGGGAATTGGCCTATAGCAGTAGTCCTTGGTGATTGTTTTATTTCAGTCAGCCCTGAAGTTAATCTGGTCATGGTGGTGTTGTACTACTCATCACTCATCCTCCAACCTTGACATACTAATGACCTGTTTCAGAGCGGTGAAAGGTCACACTCTCATTGGACACCTAGGAGACTCATCCACTGTCTTCATTTTCCTTAATATTCTCTGTTTAGGGAAAAGAGAAGTGATTTCAAAGAATTAAATTAGATTTCAGTCAACTCTGGTTTATAGGTGCAAATAAAGAGAAAACAAAACACTGATAGTAACAAAACAATGGGTAATTTAAAAAATATTTTATTCTATAGTGCATGGACAGACACATACAAAAACATTTTGTTTAGGTAATTCCATAAGCAGAAGAACAAGTATTTCTCTAATATATAGATTAATTGAATGGATCTAATCTTTTGTTTTCATCCGATTTTGTTACTTGCTAAATTTTTACATTCACTAAAACCATTTTGTCCCTATTTTTATTTATTAATGCTTATTTATCCCTTTTTTGTTTTTTGCTAGTTTCCTTATTTGGAGGGGCTAGTTTTACCCTTTTTTGGTTCTTGATAATTATTAAAATGATTACAAATCAATATTGGTGCTTGAATTTTACTTTTTCTAATTAGTTATAATTCTAACGAAACCTCTCAAAACCTGTCAACTTGTATATTTTTAGAACTGTTACAAATCAGTTTTATATTTGTAACATAAAATTGGTCTTTACTTGATGTATGTTCCTTTTTGTTTGTTTGTTTGAGACGGAGTCTCACTCTGTTGCCCAGGTTGGAATGCAGTGGCGTGATCTTGGCTCACTGCAACCTCTGCCTCTGGGTCCAAGTGATTCTTCTGCCTCAGCCTCCCAAGTAGCTGGGACTACAGGTGCCTGCCACCATGTCCGGCTAGTTTTTGTGTGTGTGTTTTTAGTAGAGACAGGGTTTCACCATGTTGGCTAGACTGGTTTCGAACTCCTGACCTCAAGTGATCTGCCTGCCTGGGCCTCCCAAAGTGGTAGGATTACAGGCGTGAGCCACCGTACCCAGCCTGATGTATGTTCTTAATAGATTAGAACATCTTTTATTTGTTGTTATGAAAATAAGTTTTCATATGTAGTAATACATAAATTTGTCACATATATTTGTGATGATAGAATGTGTACAACCAAATTTACTCACATAATCCCCTTTCCTGCTTGCGTTGCAGGCAAACAGGAAACAACTAAGATGAGAAAAAGACAAGGAGGCTATTATTTGCCCCAAGAGAGTTAAATTGTGATAGCCTCTAATGTGTATAATCTGTTTCTTTGGTTACTATTAATGGCTTTAGAAATAAGACATCGAATAAAGCTTGAGAGTGCTGTATAAATTTAAGATGTTTACGTCGAAAACAACTTTCAATAATATGCTTGGAATGTTTCATTCTTACTTTAGGGAATCTCCTGTCACCAGGTATTCTATCCGAGTCAGTTAAGATTTTAAGTTTTTATTTTAATTGTTATATCAGAATAAAAATTTTAAATCTATTTCAGGTGGAAAGGAATGTATCTATTCCTTTGATTTGCACTAGGATTTAAAAAAAAAATCAAGAGAGAAACACCAAAAACCGTTTTCATCTTTCCCTGAATTCCAAGAGTCAGGAGATAGGGCAGAACAATGCTGCTCTCATTTGCTGTTGAGAACACAGTGGCTTTGTTTTCAGGCTTCTGTAGGACCCAGCAGCTCCTAACAGTAAATATCTGTTGCAGATGGATAAACTTCTCCATGATGTCTTCTGTAAAGTGTGGAAGCTCCTGTGTTGAATCCATGTCTGTTGGTCTTCACTGTAGTGTTAGTTGTCACTGGCAGACTAGGATGTAAATGATGTGAACACAGTGTTGTTTTTCCTCCTTGAAACTGATGGCTTGGAAGGCAAAGGATTTGCTTGTAGACAGTACACTTTCTCCTTTGTATCAGGAATAATACATCTTTCTTCTGAAAGTATTGGTTTTGTTTACTCTTGGGAGAATTCTGTGAAAGTAGATGATGTTCTCTGTGCCTTCCTAAGCCTTATCTTGTTTAATCCTCACAATACCCTCACATAATGGGGTAAATTTATATTTCACGGACAAAGAAATAGAAGCTCAGAGAATTTGAACAGCCTTTCCAAAGGCATTCTAAGAACTGCAGGAGCTGGGATTCATACGCAAGCCTTCTGCCTCCTGAGCCCTTGCTCTTCTCAAGGCATTAGGCAGCCTTTCATTATTTCCTTAATCATTTACCCATTCGTCTGATGTTCTTGCCAAACCGAACACCTCATTGTTCAGTTTTATGGTTAAATAAAATTTCTTGAATAGTAATTGGATATTTTGGCTCCCGGTCTTTAAATTTTATGTACTAGTTTTTGTTTATTTTTGCTGTAGCAAGTTTTTACAAATTTGTATCAGCAGGACATACAAATTCTTTTGTAATTGGAGTTTTGGTTTTTATTCCTTTACCAATTATTCAGTTTCTTTGATTCATATCCAGGACTGTAAAATATCTACTTTTAAAAGTAACAGTGAGGCAGGACTTATTTCCCAGTCTCAATGGATAAAGTAAAAAAACTGGCAGCTGGGCACACTGGCTCACGCCTATAATCCCAGCACTTTGGGACGCGGAGGTAGGCAGATCACAAGGTCAGGAGATCAAGACCATCCTGGCTAACACGGTGAAACCTCATCTCTACTAAAAATACAAAAAATTAGCTGAGTGTGGCGGCACATGCCTGTAGTCCCACCTACTGGTGAGGCTGAGGCAGGAGAATCACTTAAACCCAGGAAGTGGAGGTTGCAGTGAGCTGGGATCACGGCACTGCACTCTAGCCTGGGTGACAGAGTGAGACTCAGTCTCAGAAAAAAAAAAAGAAAAGAAAAAACTGGCAAAAACCAGCAGATGATGACAAAAGTGATCCCTAGCTGCCCTCATTGCTCATTAGCCTGAGACACTCCCACCATCACCATGACAGTTTACAAATGCCATGGCAACAACCTAGAAGTTACTGCCCCTTTCCATGGCAATGACCAAGAAGTTACCACCCCATTCCTAGAAAGTTCTAAATAATCTGCCCTTCAATTTGCATTAACCCATTCCCTAATTTACATATAATTAAAAGTGGGTATAAGTGAGTATAAATACAGTTGCCAACCCCTCATATGTTGCCAAATCTGAGTGCACTTACTGCCTATAACTTAGCCCTGCTCCACGAGGAGCAGTATCATTTAATAAAAATTGCTGGCCAACACCACTGGCTTGCCCTTGAATTCTTTCCTTTGTGAGGCCAAAAACCCTCCTGGGCTAAGCCCCAGTTTTGGGGCTTGCCTCCCCTGCATCATCAGTAAGTCGTATCTTCAGGTAGATCCAGTAAAATCAAAATATACATGAAACAAAAATCTCACTATTCAGAGGGGAGTTTGCCTGAGACTTACTTATTTTACAGCAATTTGTACAAAAAAGACTTTTGCTTGTTTTATTTTTCAGCAGAAAGTGTATTAAAGGGAGATGGTTTTGCTCCTGTGACTTACTCCTGTGCAGAATTTGTTTTGTTTTGTTTTTACAATCTAGCCTTGACCTGACCTTCAGACTTGGTTTCTAGCTCATCCTCCCCAAAATTGCATGCTTTATCCCAGTGAGTGGTTCTTAATTCTCAACATCCATAGTCCTGCGCAGAATCTTAAAGTTTGATTAAATGAAACAGATTTTAGAATGTAGTGTATCTCTCAAAGGTCAGAATTAAGAAATTGCCTTGTTTCATCAGGTGGTTTATGAAATACCAGCATGTAGACCCAGAAGAAGCTGTGAGGATTCACATTGATGTCCAAACAAAGAAATCTATGGCAATTCACTGGGGAACTTTTGCCTTAGCAAATGAGGTAAGTTTGATTGCGATAAAAATAACTGTGTATTTGACCAATGATAGGATTCAGGCATCACTGTTCCCTAGTTTTCAGACCCAAGGCTCTGGAATCAGATACTGCATACTCATCACAGTCACTGCATGAATTAGGGTGGTAAATCATACTAATTAGTAGAACAATACACACATATACAGTCAGAAAAAGAAAAACAAGCACATTGTGTTTTCTTTTGGCTTATTTCTGAAGTTAGTAAAGCTTGTGTTTGTATAACCAAAAATCTGTACGTGATCTGGAGAACAGAAAAGCAAGCCATCATGTCTCACCCTTCAAGCAGGCTCTCATGCTAGCAGAAGACAGAAGTCATGTATGTGATACAGATGTTAGAAGGGGAAAGTGCTGTAATGTGGAACAGATGACATGGTCTCAGAATCAGGACGTTTGCTGATGGCAGGGATCAGAGAGAGCTTGATGGAATAAGTGACGGTTGAACTTGGCTCTGAGAGGGCAGGGAGGAAGGCATTTTCAGAGGAGGAAAGAGCAGAGCATAGGCTCGGAGGCAGCTAGTGTGGGTAATACTTGAATCAGTTCAGCAGGAGAGTGGAGGGCAATAGGGAGAAGTAAGGCTAGTGTGGAACTTTCAAGAAATACATTCAGTAAACATTAACTCGGTGTCTGCTATGTGCCAGGCATAGGGATAAATGTGATTTTATTCTTAGATTAAAACAGAAGAGCTAATTTTTCCTTAAGGCAGATGGACCCTAGAACTTTGCTACTAGCCTGGGTTCTGGGAGCAAGCAGAGGATAGTATAAAGCTTTCTCTCCTTTCCTGGATCCAAGGTCTTCTCTAAACAAAACTTAGAAATGTATGGTTAGGCCAGGCGCAGTGGTTCACACCTGTAATCCCAGCAATTTGGGAGGCTGAGGAAGGTGGATCACTTAAGGTCAGGAGTTCACGACCAGCCTGGCCAATATGGTGAAACCCTGTCTGTACTAAAAATACAAAAAAATTAGCCAGGTGTGGTGGTGTGTGCCTGTAATCCCAGCTACTCGGGAGGCTGAAGCAGGAGAATTGCTTGAACCCGGGAAGTGGAGGTTGCAGTAAGTCGAGATTGTGCCACTGCACTCCAGCCTGTGCAAAAGAGTGAGATTTGGCTGGGCACCTGTGGCTCACACCTGTAATCCCAGCACTTTGGGAGTCTGAGGCAGGTGGATCACCTGAGGTCAGGAGTTCGAGGCCAGCCTGGCCAACATGATGAAACTCCGTCTACTAAAATTAGCCAGGCATGGTAGCAGGCACCTATAATCCCAGCGACTCGGGAGGCTGAGGCAGGGGAATAACTTGAACCTGGGGGACAGAGGTTGCAGTGAGCCGAGATCACGGCACTTCCCTCCAGCCTGGGTGAAAGAGTGAAACTCTGTCTCGGAAAAAACAAAAAAACCCAAAAAGTGTGGTTAGTACTTGGCTTCTTTACTTTCTGTGGTATCTTCCACATCCCAGAGCCTCTCTGCAGGAACCCAGTGTTTTCTTGTGGTTTTAAGTACTCCTCTGTCTCATTTATGGCCTGCCCTCTCCCAAAGATGCAGTGTGTTCCAAAATTACCTAGTACACTTCCTGCCCATTCCCCGACTCCCTAATCAAAATTCCTGTGCCATGAGGCAGCAGTCCTGAGCCACAATGCAGCAATTCTTAGCCACTGTTGGGAGAAGGAATAGAATAATGACTAACCATGGGGTTGTGGGGAGGATAAATGAGAATATAAATGTGAGTGTGTGGGTGTGTATTTGGAGAAGGGAGAAGTTTGAGACTGGCTTCCAGAGCCATAACACTATATTTAGTGACAATTTCTTATTCCATCTATATATGTGTGCGTGTATACACATATTCAATATGTATGTGACTCAGATGAAGTAATGGTATTTTATTAAACCTATGCAAAGAAAGGAATCAAGGTTGACTCCTAGACTTTTAGCTAGACAGTTGTGCTCTTTACTGAGATGGGGAAGATGAGGAGAGGATTAAAAAACCTGTCTTTGAGAATTATGGTATTATTCAGCCCTCAAGAATGATTCCTGTTATAAACCTAACCTCCATCTGTATTTCTTTTTTTTTTGAGACGGACTCTCGCTCTGTCGCAAAGGCTGGAGTGCAGTGGTGTGATCTCGGCTTACTGCAAGATGTGCCTCCCAGGTTCACGCCATTCTCCTGCCTCAACCTCTGGAGTAGCTGGGACTACAGGCGCCCGCCACCACGCCCGGCTAATTTTTTGTATTTTTTTTAGTAGAGACGGGGTTTCACCATGTTAGCCAGGATGGTCTCGATCTCCTGACCTCGTGATCCGCCCCCTTGGCCTCCCAAAGTGCTGGGATTACAGGCGTGAGCCACCACGCCCGGCCCATCTTTATTTCTTAATGAGAATGTAATAAAAACTAATTTAGCTTTTAGCAATTTGGAATTTGTTCATGTTTTGATGTTGAATAAACCTCATAAGTATGAGTTAGTTGAATTATAAAGTAGATATAATCTTCAGAGAGGATGTTACCCATTACTTTTTTTTTTTTTTTAAATACTTTAAGTTCTGGGGTACTTATGCAGAACGTACAGGTTTGTTACATAGGTATACACGTTCCATGGTGGTTTGCTGTACCCATCAACCTGTCATCTACATTAGGTATTTCTCCTAATGCTATCCCTTCCCTAGCCCCCCACCCCCGACAGGCCCCAGTGTGTGATGTTCCCCTCCTTGTGTCCATGTGTTCTCATTGTTCACCTCCCACTTATGAATGAGAACATGCGGTGTTTGGTTTTCTGTTCCCGTGTTAGTTTGCTGAGAATGATGGTTTCCAGCTTCATCCAGGTCCCTGCAAAGGACATGAACTCATCATTTTTTATGGCTAATAGTGTTCCATGGTGTATATGTGCCACATTTTCTTTATCCAGTCTATCATTGATGGGCATTTGGGTTGGTTCCAAGTCTTTGCTATTGTGAACAGTGCCTTAATAAACATACATGTGCATGAGTCTTTATAGTAGAATGATTTATAATCCTTTGGGTATATACCCAGTATTGGGATTGTTGGGTCAAATGGTATTTCTGGTTCTAGATCCTTGAGGAAACACCACACTGTCTTCCACAATGGTTGAACTAATTTACACTCCCACCAACAGTGTAAAAGCATTCCTATTTCTCCACATCCACTTCAACATCTGTGGTTTCCTGACTTTGTAATGATCACCATTCTAACTGGAGTGAGATGGTATCTCAATATGGTTTTGATTTGCATTTCTCTAATGACCAGTGATGATGAGCCTTTTTTTCATATGTTTGTTGGCTGCATAAATGTCTTTTTTTGAGAAGTATCTGTTCATATCCTTTGCCCACTTTTTGATGGGGTTTTTTCTTGTAAATTTGTTTAAGTTCATTGTAGATTTTGGATATTAGCACTTTGTCAGATGGATAGATCGCAAAAATTTTCTCCCGTTCTATAGGTTGCCTGTTCATTCTGCTGATAGTTTCTTTTGCTGTGCAGAAGCTCTTTAGTTTAATTAGATCCCATTTGTCTATTTTGGCTTTTGTTGTCATTGCTTTTGGTATTTTAGTCATGAAGTCTTTCCCATGCCCATGTCCTGAATGGTATTGCCTAGGTTTTCTGCTAGGGTTTTTATGGTTTTAGGTCTTACATTTAAGTCTTTAATCCATCTTGAGTTAATTTTTGTATAAGGTGTAAGGAAGGGATCCAGTTCCAGCTTTCTGCATATGGCTAGCCAGTTTTCCCAGCACCATTTATTAAATAGGGAATCCTTTCCCCATTTCTTGTATTTGTCAGGTTTGTCAGATCAGATGGTTGTATATGTGTGGTGTTATTTCTGAGGCCTCTGTTCTGTTCTATTGGTCTATATATCTATTTTGGTACCAGTACCATGCTGTTTTGGTTACTGTAGCCTTGTAGTATAGTTTGAAGTCAGGTACCATGATGACTCCAGCTTTGTTCTTTTTGCTTAGGATTGTCTTGGCTATGTGGGCTCTTTTTTGGTTCCATATGAAATTTAAAGTAGTTTTTTCCAGTTCTGTGAAGAAAATCAATGGTAGCTTGATGGGGGTAGCATTGAATCTGTAAATTACTTTGGGCAGTATGGCTATTTTCACAATATTGATTCTTCCTATCCATGAGCATGGAATGTTTTTCCATTTGTTTGTGTCCTCTCTTATTTCCTTGAGCAGTGGTTTGTAGTTTTTCTCGAAGTCCTTCACATCCCTTGTAAGTTGTATTCCTAGATATTTTATTCTCTTTGTAGGAATTGAGAATGGGAGTTCACTCATGATTTGACTGTCTGTTATTGGTGTATAGGAATGCTTGTGATTTTTGATTCTGTATAGGAAAGCTTGTGATATATTGATTTTTGTATCCTGAGACTTTGCTGAAGTTGCTTATCAGCTTAAGGAGATTTTGGGCTGAGGCAATGGGTATTTCTCAATATACAATTATGTCATCTGCAAACAGAGACAATTTGACTTCCTCTTTTCCTAATTGAATACCCGTTATTTCTTTCTCTTGCCTGATTGCTGTGGCCAGAACTTCCAATACTATGTTTAATAGGAGTGGTGAGCGAGGGCATCCTTGTCTTGTGCCAGTTTTCAAAGGGAATGCTTCCAGTTTTTGCCCATTCAGTATATTGGCTGTGGGTTTGTCATAAACAGCTCTTACTATTTTGAGATATGTTCCATTAATACCTAGTTTATCGAGAGTTTTTAGCTTGAAGGGCTGTTGACTTTTGTCAAAGGCCTTTTCTGCTTCTATTCAGACAATCCTGTGGTTTTGTCATTGGTTATGTTTATGTGATGGATTACGTTTATTGATTTGCGTATGTTGAACCAGCCTTGCATCCCAGGGATGAAGCTGACTTGATCGTGGTGGATAAGCTTTTTGATGTGCTGCTGGATTCGGTTTGCCATTATTGAGGATTTTCGCATCGATGTTCATCAGGGATATTGGCCTGAAATTTTCTTTTTGTTGTTGTTGTTGTTGTGTCTCTGCCAGGTTTTAGTATCTCTGCCAGGTTTTGGTATGAGGATGTGGTATCAGGATGATGCTGGCCTCATAAAATGAGTTAGGGAAGATTTCCTCTTTTTCTATTGTTTGGAATAGTTTTAGAAGGAATGTACCAGCTCCTCTTTGTACCTCTGGTAGATTTTGGCTGTGAATCCGTCTGGTCCCGGATTTTTTTGATTGGTAGGCTATTAATTTCTGCCTCAATTTCAGAACTTGTTATTGGTCTATTCAGGAATTTGACTTCTTCCTGGTTTAGTCTTAGGATGGTGTATGTGTCCAGGAATTTATCTATTTCTTCTAGATTTTCTACTTTATTTGCGTAGAGGTGTTGATAGTATTCTCTGATGGTAGTTTGTAGTTCTGTGGGATTGGTGGTGATATCTCCTTTATCATTTTTTATTGCATCTGTTTGATTCTTCTCTCTTTTCTTCTTTATTAGTCTGGTGAATGGTCTATTATGTTGATCTTTTCAAAAAACCAGCTCCTGGATTCATCGATTTTTTAAAGGATTTTTCGTGTCTCTATCTCCTTCAGTTCTGCTCTGATCTTAGTTATTTCTTGTCTTCTCGCTTTTGAGTTTGTTTGCTCTTGCTTCTCTAGTTTAGTTGTGGTGTTAGGGTGTCGATTTTAGATCTTTCCCACTTTCTCTTGTGGGCATTTAATGCTATAAATTTCCCTCTATACACTGCTTTAAATGTGTCCCAGAGATTCTGGTACATTGTGTCTTTGTTCTCATTGGTTTCAAAGAACATCTTTATTTCTGCCTTAATTTCATTATTTACCCATAGTTGTTCAGGAGCAGGTTGTTCAGGAGCAGGTTTTTCAGTTTCCATGCAGTTGTGTGGTTTTGAGTGAATTTCTTAATCTTGAGTTCTAATTTGATTGCACTGTGGTCTGAGAGACTATTATGATTTCCTTTCTTTTGCATTTGTTGAGGAGTGTTTTACTTCCAATTATGTGGTCAATTTTAGAATAAGTGTGATGTGGTTCTGAGAAGAATGTATATTCTGTTGATTTGGGGTGGAGAGTTCTGTAGATGTCTGTTAGGTCTGCTTGGTTCAGAGCTGAGTTCAATTCCTGGATATCCTTGTTAATTTTCTGTCTCGTTGATCTGTCTAATATTGACAGTGTGGTGTTAAAGTCTTCCACTATTACTGTGTGGGAGTCTAAGTCTCTTTGTAGGTCTCTAAGAACTTGCTTTATGAATCTGGGTGCTCCTGTATTGGGTGCATATATATTTAGGATAGTTAGCTCTTCCGGATGAATTGATCCCTTTACCATTATGTAATGGCCGCCTTTGTATCTTTTGATCTTTGTTGGTTTAAAGTCTGTTTTATCAGAGACTAGGATTGCAACCCTTGCTTTCCATTTGCTTGGTAGATGTTCCTCCATCCCTTTATTTTGAGCCTATGTGTGTCTTTGCAGGTGAGATGGGTCTCCTGAACACAGCACACTGATGGGTCTTGACTTTTATCTAATTTGCCAGTCTGTGTCTTTTAATTGGGGCATTAACCAAATTACATTTAAGGTTAATATTGTTATGTGTGAATTTGATCCTGTCATTATGATGCTAGCTGGTTATTTTGCTTGTTAGTTAATGCAGTTTATTCATAGTGTTGATGGTCTTTGCAATTTGGTATGTTTTTGCAGTGGCTTATACCAGTTGTTTCTGTCCATGTTTAGTGCTTCTTTCAGGAGCTCTTGTAAGGCAGGCCTGATGGTGACAAAAATCTCTCAGCATTTGCTTGTCTGTAAAGGATTTTATTTCTCCTTTGCTTATGAAGCTTAGTTTGGTTGGGTATGAAATTCCGGGTTGAAAATTCTAAGAATGTTGAGCTGAGTGTGGTGGCTCACACCTGTAATCCCAGCACTTTGGGAGGCTGAGGCGGGCAGATCACGAGGTCAGGAGTTCGAGACCAGCCTGACCAACGTGGTGAAACCCCGTCTCTAATAAAAATGCAAAAATTAACCAGGTGTTGTGGCACACGCCTGTGATCCCAGCTACTCAGGAGGCTGAGGCAGGAGAACTGCTTGAACCCAGGAGGTGGAGGTTGCAGTGAGCCGAGATTGTGCCACTGTACTCCAGTCTGGGCAACAGAGTGAGACTCCATCTCAAAAAAAAAAAAAAAGAAAAAAAGAATGTTGAATATCGGCCCCTTCTCTCTTCTGGGTTTGTAGAGTTTCTTTTTTTTCTTTTTTTTTTTTTTGAGACGGAGTCTCGCTCTGTCGCCCAGGCTGGAGTGCAGTGGCCAGATCTCAGCTCACTGCAAGCTCCGCCTCCCGGGTTTACGTCATTCTCCTGCCTCAGCCTCCGGAGTGGCTGGGACTACAGGCACCCGCCATCTCGCCTGGCTAGTTTTTTTTTTTGTATTTTTTAGTAGAGACGGGGTTTCACCGTGTTCGCCAGGATGGTCTCGATCTCCTGACCTCGTGATCCGCCCGTCTCGGCCTCCCAAAGTGCTGGGATTACAGGCTTGAGCCACCGCGCCCGGCCGTTTGTAGAGTTTCTGCTCAGAAATCTGGTCTTAGTCTGATGGGCTTCCCTTTCTTGGTAACCTGACATTTCTCTCTGGCTCCCCTTCACATTTTTTCCTTCATTTCACCCTTGGTGAATCTGATGGTTATGTCAGATTCTTTGCATATATGCTGTTATAGTAACTGCCTCCTGTAATATAAGCAGATTAAGGATGTCCTTAACTTGGCAATACTCTAAAATTGCATATATAGCAACATCTCATCTATCTAGGGAATGATGAGTGGATTTCCTACATATATTTAAGCACTAAAACTTAAATTACTAGTTTTGATGGAAACGAATTTCAAGCATTACATAATATGTACATTGCCTTTCTTTTTTTTTTTTTTTTTGAGACGGAGTCTCGCAGTCGCCCAGGCTGGAGTGCAGTGGCCGGATCTCAGCTCACTGCAAGCTCCGCCTCCCGGGTTTACGCCATTCTCCTGCCTCAGCCTCCCGAGTAGCTGGGACTACAGGCGCCCGCCAACTCGCCCGGCTAGTTTTTTCTATTTTTTAGTAGAGACGGGGTTTCGCCGTGTTAGCCAGGATGGTCTCGATCTCCTGACCTCGCGATCCACCCGTCTCGGCCTCCCAAAGTGCTGGGATTACAGGCTTGAGCCACCGCGCCCGGCACATTGCCTTTCAAGTGATCAGGATCTTTGAATATATTCTATTGTAGTATATCATGAAACTGACCCCTGTAGGAATTTACAAGTTGTTTGTGGCTAGCTGCCTAGACCCTAATGGATCCAGAGTGCTGGGAGTCTTCTGCTTTTCCCACTTACTCATATTGATCTCTGATATACTTTGCTTTATACATAGTTGTTTTGTCCCATGGTTATGGGGCATTTTTATCTCCCTTGTGGACGAAAGTGCTTGGACTATGAGCTCTCAGTCACTCAGAAGCCTTTCAGACCTACCTCCAAGGTTATCTTCTAGATGGTTGAAACAGTGAAGAATTGATCTATGAAGAAACTCAGAAATACTGCTAAATCTAGGCAGATTAAAGACAGAGGGTCTACTGCCAACTCTAACATATCAGAATTCTCACTAAATCCACACATCGCACTCCACACTAAAGTTATGGCTTAACAAGTAAGTTACCAATGTAGGGTGACTGTGTGAGTGTGTATTGTGGGCCCAGAGTTGTAGAGCATGGGAGAAAGAGAATTTAACAAAAGAAGTTATTTTTCAATGGGAAAAAAGTTCATCATTTTGAAATCTCTTAAAATAATTTAGGAAATTATTTTAGGGGAAATTTCTTGACTTAAGGTATAAAGTTAAATTTTATTGATAATATAATTAGTGATCTTTTCCCTTTATATATAAAACAGATTAAAAGTAAATTCCTGTTATCTATCCATTAGTAAGGGGTCAGTTCTAGGAATATTGGATAACCAACACATAGTTAAAACTGAACGTACTCAGTAGTCAGTTGAAAGGTATCCTTGATCTTTTTTTTTTTTGAGATGGAGTCTCACTCTGTTGCCCAGGCTGGAGTACAGTGGTGCAATCTCAGCTCACTGCAAGCTCCACCTCCCGGGTTCATGCCATACTCCTGCCTCAGCCTCCCGAGTAGCTGGGACTGCAGGCACCCGCCACCACGCCTGGCTAATTTTTGTATTTTTAGTAGAGACAGGGTTTCACCTTGTTAGCCAGGATGGTCTTGATCTCCTGACCTCGTGGTCTGCCCACCTCGGCCTCCCAAAGTGCCGGGAACTACAGGTGTAGTTCCATGCCCTGCCGATCTTTAAACATAGCCATAAAACCTGGAACTGAGCAAGGGGGAAAAGGATGACCTGTGTGTGGCCAATAACTGTTACCAAACCTGTGCATTTAAGGGCTCATAAAACTTGCCTGGTTTTCCTTGTACGTCATTGGCTGTCCCTTCTTATTCTCTGTTGCTAGTTCCTCCTCTCCGCTTGCTCTGAACAGTGCATGCGGAAGGAGTCAGTCTATGGACCTCTTCTCTTCTAAAGTTGGTTTCTCCCTTGGGAATCGCATCCAGTCTTACGGCTTCAAATACCACCTATCTGCTGTTCCTCTCTAGCTATTTTTCCTCTATAATCCACATTTATATATCCAACTGTCTCCTTCACATCCCCACTTGGATATCCATTAGGTACCTAGAACTAAAGTCTGAAATTCAACTTCCTCATCTTCCCTCCAGCTTACTTTTCAAACATCTCAGTAAAGGGTGACTCCCATTTAGCAATTACTCAGGGCAAAATCTTGACTCCTCTTTGCCACACACAGCTAAACCTTCAGATTATATTCTCTGGGATCCTCTTTCATTCTGTAGACTGTGGTTTCTGTATGTGACTAGACTTTTTGAGAATAACCCATCTTCAGCCACAACAATTTGCTGTAGCATTTGGCTACACACACACACACCTACCCACCCACCACAATCTCAGATTTCTATATTTTTCAAAAATGTTGGTAACATGTAATTCTCTAATACCATCATCTTTGGCACTGATTCCATTTAGATTGGAATTTCGTATGGTGAAACTGTGGTAAGATTTCATGCAATCCAGTGATGTTCAAAGTAAGATGGCACCAAATTTGACATACATGGTGTTGGCATGATTTCTGTCCAACCAAATACCTTTCTGTTGACTTATTTCATGACTCAAAACTGTATTAGAAAATGTGATAGACCCATTTGCTAATGCTTCAATTAAAAGAAAGGGCCTTATTTTAACTATGCATATGTTATTTTAGTTTGATCGGTTATTTGAAAAATCTCCCAAATATGTGTATTATCTTTTTCTGTTTTTCTTCTTTCTACCTTTGGCCAGCATTACTTAGAGCCTCCAGTGAAGCTGAATGAAGCTCTAGAGAGATTCGGACTTAATGCTGAAGATTTTTTTGTCTTGAAGCATGGAGAATCAAGATACCTAAATACTGATGATGAAAACTTTTAATAAATGTGAGCACAGCCACTTTTAATGAAAAAGGCATCATCTAAGTTTAAAAACAAAAGACTTAGAAATTCAGGAATATTGTGATTCTTTTACATTTGGAAACAACTTCTGCAGGTTTATGTTTTATGTTTTGTGTTAATAACTTGCTTCCTAATATGATCAGCTCATATACACTATGAGAGGGTTCAGGGGTGGGTCATTTAAATAATGAATTGGCTAATGTGGATTTTAAATCTCCTATCATGATATAAGCACTGCAATGGAAATGTTTTTACTAAAGCATTACACTTTTGTGGTAGTAGAATTACCTGAGATTGTGAAAAACTGACATTGAAGACTCATTTTGTTTTTTCCATTCTTCAGGACCTTCTGCAAGGTGAGTCAAGCCTGTCTACCTACCTAGATTTTTTTCAGAGGCCTACAAATACAAGTATCTTTCTTATATGCACATTATAATAAATGATGAAATTCAGTCCAACATGCTTATTATAAACATAGCAATTCTTGCTCTATCAAGAGTAGCTTATATGCCAAATATTAAATATGGTTTATTTCAGTAAGCATAAAAACATAGGGGCTATCATTTTTAAAGACTTGATTTTTTCTATTGTGGTAAAAATATATAAATATGTATTTGCCATTTTAAACATTTACCATTTTAACCATTTTTAAGTGTACAGTTCTTTCGCATTAATGCACCCATGACCACCATTCACTTAAGTTTTTGAAAGAGGGAACAGTATTTTTTTTTTTTCCTAGAGCCTTCAGATGAGAGGAAAGTGTATTCTGTTGCACATCTACAATTCCCAAAAGACCTCTTACTTTGGGAGGCCAAGGTGGGTGGATCACTTGAACCCAGGAGGTCGACATCAGCCTGGGCAACATGGTGACTTCGTCTCTCGGGGAAAAAAAAAAGAAATTAGCCGGGTGAGGTGGTGTGTACCTGTAGTCACAGGTACTTGGGAGGCTGAGGTGGGAGGATCACTTGAGCCCAGGAGGTAGAGGCTGCAGTGAGCTGTGATTATACCATTGCACTCCAGCCTGGGCGACAAAATGAGACCCTGTCTCGAAAGAAAGCCCTCTTCTTAGCTGAGCAGAGGAAGGGAAGGGGTGTGGCTATGAGAATATGATTTATGCCATTTTCTTTTTTTGTATCTAGAAGATCATCTAAGCACAAATATAGCTACAATGAAGTATTTTACAGATAAAATGTTAATAAATGTTAATAGACCATATACTTTGAATTAAGTTTTATGTTTTTAAATTTCTCTACACATTTTCGTTTTCCGGGGTCTCTTAGCTCTAAATATATCAATCAGGTTTATAATTTTTTTTACATGATTCAGATGTCTTATATTTTTATATTAAATGAACCTTAAGCATGATTCTTTTGGTAAGCCAGTATGAACACCAGTGGTTACAAAAAAAAGTCAGTTGACTTAAGATTTAGTCCTAATAAGGGCTCTGTATTCACTTGATTATTCTGACCCTTCCTAAGGGAGGGAGTTGGATTAGATACTGCTGGAGGCCCATTCTGTATTCCTAATCCAGTCTCAGCATTTTATTCATACAAAATAATCAAAATAGGTTTTCTACACCAAATGCTACCCAGGCAGTGCTCTATAATTTGCACGTGTATGTGTGGTGCCACATGTTAGCCACTAAATCTGAACTTTTACCCTGCTTTCATCATGGATTTTTTGTGTAACCTGAAACCAGTTACCAATGCTCACTGTGCCTGTTTCCTCATTTGCAACAAGAGGATAATTCCGACCTACCTCTGAAAAATGTGTAGAATAAATGAGTTTTTAAAGCACTTTAGAAATATAAGGGAGAAAATCATTTATTAAGATATCACTGCCTAATATAGATAGGTATATTTGAAAGCTGAATATAGGTTAATGCTTTTGATAATGTATTGTTCCTGTTGCAAATTTAAGCATTATGTATTAGGAGACTAAACACTGAAAACAACTTTATTTCACTGATTTTGTAAATTGGAGTAATAGCCTAAATAAGTGTAAATAATCTTTATCAAAATTTAGTGTTTATCTACAAATATGCGAATCAGTCAAGGGGAAATGTGTATGCAATGTGTGTCTATATAATGTATGCGAATGTATGCGATTTTGGGGTACTAAAGCACAAAAAAATCCCCCATAAAATAAACCTTCCTGAAAAGACTGATCATAAACTTTTTGACTCCAAGCAGATGTGAATCAAGATGTTAGGTTTATGGTTAGTTTTGAGGTGTGTTGCCCTAATACTAGCCAACGCTGTAGCCATATTCCTTGCTGCTGCACACTGAATTGAAAATCCATCTCTTACCTCTACTCTATGAAGCAAGCCAGGTATGTCTTGCTTAAGTATTTCTTCTCCATGAATGGCCTTAACATTATTTTATATTCGTATGTACTGTTTAACTGAGGGCCTCAAAGCACTTTAAACTGTTGTGTTCTATTTCCACTGATCTGGCCTGCCTCATTTTTCTAGGCCCTTTCATAAGCTGTAATTTTTTTTATTACCACTCATGTTCTTTCTACACTGACTATTCATTAAGAACATCAAGCTTCATCTCTACTTACAGAAATCTCACCTTACTGAGTGGGTTCCACTTTATTTTTCATTTGTTATCTACATTTTGAAGGGCTTATGTGCAAAGTGAAAACAAATTTTGAAAAATAAGACAAATCCATTCTCTTCTTCAATTCAGTCTAATATGCATTGTAGTGTCATTTAATCAGTCTTATCCTCTAAGTCAACTTTATTTTCCTCTTTGATTAGTTAGTACCCATACCAATATGTAAGATTTTATTGAAGTTTCCTGCGATAACCGAGGAACACTTTGCTATGCCTCACTGCCCAATAGGGTGGGTCATCAATTAGGAGAAATCCCAAATTATAAAAGCCAACATATGCCGTGACCTACATAGGAAAAGATGTATTTGTGCATCTTCTTTCTGGGTAGTTAAAAATTACTCCCTCTTTTCTCTAGCATTTTGACATTTCAGTCTCAATGGTCTGATCTCTAGGGACCGTGATTATTCAAACTAATGAGAGGACAAGACAGTTTTAGAATGCACTGCTGCGAAAGCACATTAAAAACAAATCCTGATTTTCAATGTATGCACAATTTCATATTTAATTAATATGCTTTCATTAAATAGGGAGGTAAATTTGAAAAAACTTATAAAGAAATGTGCCTTTTGGGGAATGCATACTTTTGTTCACGTCTAGCCCACTGCGAATTTTCAGTTTTCACCTTATACTGACCCCTTTTTCTAATGTAAAAATATTTCTTCAAAGTTTGATTTCTGTATCAGGATAACCTTGAGAACACACATATTTCTGTTTGAGGATTTGTGACTTCCTATGGAAACAGTCTTGTATCTATGTATTTACAAATGAAATTTAAAGTATTCTTAAAGCTTTGCCTTAAATACTGCTTGCATACTGATTTACTTAATGCTACGCATGGCAGGGGTTATAAATTTAAATATTATAAGACCTGGCTGAATCCCAGATATATCAATTAATTGTTATAGTAGCTTACGGAATAAAAATACTATTAAAGATAACTTCATACATTGTATTTTTAGTCAAGTAAATATGGATGAAAATTAATAAAGTACTGTGAAGGGAAACAATATGTATAACCTTGTGAGTGATTTTTTTCTTCTTTATTAAAAAAAGATTATACAATTTGGGCTCATAGTAAAAAATTCAAACAGTAGAACAGTGTGTATGTAGAAGGCATTCCCCACTCCCACTACAAGAGTTTGGGTATTATTCTAGAAGTGTTTTGTCAATACATAAGCATTTTTCATTTAAACACACACACACACACACACACACACACGGGATCCCATGTTTTTTTTAAAATTTGTGTTTTTTTAAAAAACCACCATATTTCATAGATAGCTTTCCACTTAAGCACAGAGTTCCATCATTCTTTTTTTTTTTTTTTGAGACGGAGTCTCACTCTGTCTCCCAGGCTGGAGTGCAGTGGTGTGATCTCTGCTCACTGCAAGCTCCGTCGCCTCCCGGGTTCACGCCATTCTCCCGCCTCAGCCTCCCGAGTAGCTGGGACTACAGGCGCCCGCCACCTTGCCCGGCTAGTTTTTTGTATTTTTTAGTAGAGACGGGGTTTCACCATGTTCGCCAGGATGGTCTCGATCTCCTGACCTCGTGATCCGCCCGCCTCGGCCTCCCACAGTGCTGGGATTACAGGCGTGAGCCACCGCGCCCGGCCATCCTTTTTTTTTTGAGACAGTGTTTTGCTCTTGTTGCCCAGGCTGGAGTGCAATGGCGCGATCTCAGCTCACTGCAACCTCTGCCTCCTGGATTCAAGCGATTCTCCTGCCTCAGCCTCCCAAGTAGCTGGGATTAACAGGCATGAGCCACCATGCCCAGCTAATTTTGTATTCTTAGTAGAGACGGGGTTTCTCCATATTGGTCAGGCTAGTCCCAAACTCCTGACCTCAGGTGATCTGCCCGCCTCAGCCTCCCAAAGTGCTGGGATTACAGACATGAGCCCCTGCGCCCGGCCTCCATCATTCTTTTCCAAGACTAGAAAATTTATTTAACCAACTGTCTAAAGATGGACATTGTGATTGATCCCACTATTTTATATGTAACTTTCTTTACATACTGAACATTGAAGGGGAGTGGGTGAGTCCTAGGAAACATTCTCTCCCAAAAGTTTACATTTTTCACTGACTAGAAGTGACCAAAATAGATTATACTGACGAGAAAAGACTTTTGAAAGCAGTATGGTCAGGTTGGCAGGTGAGTGGCCTCAAGAATTTAGGATTTCACTGCTACTAAAAGAACAAGCTATGACAGTTCTGAAGCAACGATTTAGTCAAATACTGATGCTGTCTCAGATGAGTAACTGCAAATCACTTCAAAAGGTAGAAGAGTAGCTTAAATGTGAAAAAGGTTACTGCCACTTCATGTAGGGAAAATAACAAGTATTTGCAAATAGCAAAATAAAAAGAAACGGTTTCAGTACAAGCTCTTATACTCACTTGGTATCAAAACAGTCCAAAATAAATCTAGAAGCATGGCAAGTTATAGCTGTGTTAATGATGAAATGTGATATTTACTGTTTAAATTCAGCAGCTGGAAGAATCCCCTTACAAGGAAGATAGAAAATACGTTTACATCCAGACTGCATTACTCTTTGGAAAAATATGACCAATCAGATTTTGGGTATTATTGTTAAAACCTTTTCCTTCACCTCTGCATCATGGTGGTCAACTAAAGCTTTTATTTTCTGGGTACATTCTTCTCCATGTAACAGGAAAAACAGTGAACCTTCAGTGAAAGTAGGCTGCACAGCTAAACGGCCTTCTATTTTGAGGCAGTTATTTATATTCTGAAATAGTGTAAGTACTCGAAGAAGAATCTCCTTTGCTACGTGGCTGTCATAAAGGGAAAGGAATGACGAATCCACCTGAAATAGGAAACGAGTATTATTTTGCGTTAATAATATATGAAAACATTTTTCATGTGTATTTTAACATCTTAAAACTGCACTGAATAACTCACATTTAAAATTTTTAAAATTCACATTTAAAATGTGAATCTCTCACATTTTAAAAATTTTGTCATAGAAAATTAACCCAAAATTGCATAACTTAGGTGTATAAAACCTTATATATCCCCACGCTGTATACTAATGGAAAAAAGGGAGTGTTTTAGCTAGAAAAATACAATTTCCTTGTAATTTTAGAATGTGGTTATTTGGGAAAAACAACCATTTTTCTTTTTTAAGATCTGTCATATGGTTTTCATGGGAACTCATTATTTCATCATTTAGTGCCCATACACCAGAGGGCGCAGAGCTGGGTGGAGAACAGGGATGAGCAGATGAATATGATGGTTCCTTGTCTACAGGAGTTGAGCTCCATTCTATCCCAGCATTCAGACCACTTATCACAGCTTTTAATTACCTTGTTCACTTGTTACATATTTTTGTCTCTCCACTAGACTGTAAGCTTCATGAGGACATGTACCATGTCATGCTGTGCTCACTGGTGTGTCTCATCTAGCATCTAGCATATGCTGGGGACTCAGTACTGCTGTTTCAGTGGATACTAAGATACATGTAAACACAAACAGGTCCAGTAAAAAAGATAGAATGGCACAATTGTACCCAAAATTGGGTGGAGAAAAAAGTTATAATTTATTGTTGCTAGGGTGAATTTTTAAACATGTTTTTCAAAAGTAAAATAGACTCATTGCAAAAAATTTTGGAAATTCATATATACAAAATGAATTAAAAAATTCTTTAATACTGCTCCTCAGAAAGAATCCCTGTTAATATTTTAGGCTAAATCTTTCCAGATCTGTCTACTCAAATTTATATATGTGTATATTTACAAAATAAACATATAAGCTATTTACTTGGGCACGAAGAAGTCCTTCTGTCATGGCTGGATTTTCAGACAAATTCAAAAGCAGTTTCAAAACTTGCACCTGAAAGAAGATGATACTGGCTTATCTCCGAGTGGCAAGCATGAATTTTCTCTCTCAGGCATGCTTTCTCTCACCATGTCTTCCAGGTCTGGCTCAAATTCTCTCTACTCCAGGAAACCTTCTCTATTCATTCTACTTTAAAGGTCTCACTGTGAACTCTTATAACACTTGGCACTACTCTTAGAGAACCTATCACAGAGCAGTGTTATTTAAACCTCACTTTTCCAATTACACCGTTAGGGAGATACAGAGTATATTGCAAATGTCCTGCACTACTCTTAGAGAACCTATCAGAGATAGAGGTTTTCTATCACAGTGTTATTTAAACCTATTTTTTTTTCCCCAATTATGATGTTAGGGAGATAGAATATTGCAAATGTCTTCACAATCTACCCCCAACTCACATGCACATCTGAACAGATGGTAAGCTTAACATCTGTTAAATACACGATCTTTATTATGATTACTGTTAAGTGAAGTATGGCCAGGCATGGTGGTGTCAACACGGCCTGTAGTCCTAGGTACTTGGGAAGCTCAGGTGGGAGGATCGCTTGAGCTTTCCCACCTCAATGATGTTCAAGTTCAAGGATGTTCAAGTTCAAGGATGTAGTAAGCTATGATTGTGCCTGTGAACAGCCACTGCAGCCTGGGCAACTAGTGAGACCCTGAGACCCCATCTTCACCCCCCACAAAAAAGAAAGAAATATAATCTTTAAAACAACAACAGAAAAACTCTCAAAGCTCATTTCTACTTAAAGTGTAAAAATTCTGGAACTGTTTGGTTACCAAGACTAAATAAATAACAATATGGCCCCTTTTAGTAAGCTACTATGAATCTTTGAGGCTATCTTTTTTTTTTTTTTTTTTTTTTGAGGCGGAGTCTCGCTCTGTCGCCCGGACTGGAGTGCAGTGGCCAGATCTCAGCTCACTGCAAGCTCCGCCTCCTGGGTTTCCGCCATTCTCCTGCCTCAGCCTCCCAAGTAGCTGGGACTACAGGCGCCCGCCACCTCGCCCGGCTAGTTTTTGTATTTTTAGTAGAGACGGGGTTTCACCGTATTAGCCAGGATGGTCTCGATCTCCTGACCTCGTGATCCGCCCGTCTCGGCCTCCCAAAGTGCTGGGATTACAGGCTTGAGCCACCGCGCCCGGCCGAGGCTATCTTTTAATGTGAAAGTGTTTTACAATCATATAAAAAAGCACAGTGATAAAAACGCATTGATGGGTTGGTTGGTTGAGATGGGGTCTCACTATATTGTTGAGGCTGGTCTTGAACTTCTGGCCTCAAGGAATCCTCTCACTTTGGTCTTCCAAAGTAACTAGGATTACAGGCATGAGCCACCATGCCCAGCAATGATATAAATAATAAGCAAATAAATGTTATTTAATGGCTGACTAGCTAAAATATCAGCATTCTTATCACTTATAACTGAAAAGTCAGTAATAAAAAGACTCAACTAGAACACCTCTTTTTAAAAACAAAGGCCATGTGAAACCATACTTTCCACAAGATACCTGGAACTAAAACAAGGAGCATAGAGCGGGGATACTAACTCAGGGAAATGTGACAAATGTGCTCTTCACTAGAGCTGGGAAGGAACGTGGATATTATTTTACAAAAATTTTTTATTACAAAGGCAACAGATGTTTACCATAGCACTTTCAAAAAAAATAGAAAAGCACAAAGAAAAAGAAAATTTACATAACTAGAAATGATCACGGTTAAGTTTTGGTATTTTTGGCCAGGTGCAGTGGTGCATGCTTGCATTCCCAGCACTTTGGGAGGCCAAGGTGGGCAGATAACTTGAGCTCAGGAATTCAAGAGCAACACGGCAAAACCCCGTCTCTACAAAATATACAAAAATCAGCCAGGTGTGGTAGCATGTGACTGAAGTCCCAGTTATTCAGGAGGCTGAGGCAGGAGGATTGCTTGAGCCTGGGAGCTCAAGGCTGCAGTGAGCAGAGATCATGCCACTGCAATCTAGCCTGGGCAATAGAGTGAGATTCTGTGTCAAAAAAGAGAAAAGTTTTGGTATTTTCTTTTTGATCTTTATGCATATATCCTGTGTACTCACAATTCCTTTGATCATGTTATAGATACTAATTTATTTGAGGATAACATAATACTTTGCTTAATTTTACTGTTTTTATCAAATATTTATTTTTAGAAAATTACTACTTGGTCATAACAAAAATTTTAAGTAATGCAAAAGAGAACAAGGTAAAAACAAAAGCCACCATGCTATTGGCCCCTTCCAATCCTCAGCAGTGACCACTGGTAACATTTCTTGAATATGCAGAGATTGTCTTTTTCAAACAGATGCTCTTAATAAATTAAGGTCTCTGGGAGTGAAAGAGTAAAGGAGACTTCTGACCCTTCTTTAGTGCACTCCGTGGAGGTCACTATCAGATCTTATCTGGCCTGACTCGCTGTCAACACTAGGAATAAGTGTTAGAAAAAAAAAAAAACCACCTGGTTCCCATGTCAATGAAGTTTCAATTAGAAAAATAGGAAGAAGAGGTATGAAATAGGATGGTTCTGAACTTATGAAATAAGCCTGGATGAAGTCAAAATCTGAGACCCACTAATAGTGAAGGCAGGTATACAACCAGGGAATAGCAACAGCAATAGCTATTTGGTACCTTGTATTAAAATGTGATGTTGCTACTCTTTGTAGAAGGGAGTTAAATATGAGAAATATATATATACACACACACAGAGTACAACTACAGATTGAACAAATATATGGATTTTGGTTTGAAACCATATTGACATGTTTTTTTTCCCTCATCACATGCACCATCTTGTGGTGACACTAGGACATTTTAAACCATTAGTTTCGTTTTCATTGCAGATGTAACAAGCACACAGTTTATTTATGTTAATCCTCCGCTATCTGCATTTGGTTATCAATCAGTGGTGTACCCAAAAGGTTATCACAGTACGGTGAGATCCCTGACTAAGCAAAGTAAGATATTTTAAAATTCACTTTAGTGGTTATTTACTAAGAAAATACCTAAATCAGACACACTTTCCCACTAACAAATGGATGACTATCCCAAAGTTTATTTGCAAGTTGGAACTTTAAACTCAATTTTTATGGAAAATCAATGTTGTAATTGGTGGCTATGTTCCAAGGCAGACCAAGAAAGCAAATTTTCTATCCTAGAAATACTGTACTAGCAATGTAATGGAAAAACACAACACAACAAAACAAAAATAGAACATACTATTGTGGTGTGGGTCATCTTTTTAAAAGTCAAAAAATATATGAAAACACAGACGATGTCTGAGACAGATATATACAGCCCCGAGGCCAGACTCGCCTGGCTGAACTCAGCCTGACTCTGAACTCAGAGTTCCTCCTGATGTTCTGGGTAAAGCAGTTGCAGAGTCAGGCAGAGGAGAGATTTCTCCTACAGAGGCAACAACATAAGAGTAAAGAGGGAAGGAGTTTCCACAGGGGTTCAGGGGCTGGAAGTTATCTTGCTCCACTGGAGACAGAGATGTTGATGCAGGTTGGAAACTGCCCAGGAATGGTGCAATATTGCTGTAAGATGACTCTTACATTTAATTTTCAATACCTGTGGTACATCTTGGACCAGATCCAAACAAGTTTGGCTATTGGAAAAGAGGAAAGTCCATGTACAAACACCTTGGAAACATAAAAGCAAGACTACAGTAAGACTCTCCTGTAATCACATCTTGATAACCTCAAAAATAACTGCAGTGATGTTGAATATTTGGAGTATGGCTTCACATTTGGTCTTTCTAAAATGCTTATGCATTTGTCTCTCAACTGTTCCAGAGAACACAGAGCAACATGGTAAAAAGCCTTGATGAACAATCAACCCAACTTATCAGAACTTTTAATTAGCCTATAATCTATTTTTATGCTACTTTTTCTTGAAAAATGGCAATTGATAAGAATGCACGCTAATATGAGAGATTTACTCAAGAACCTTTTTATAGGGCATCTCCTAAGGTCCTACTTAATTCAGCTGAGTATCTGTTGCCTCTTATATCAACCTAACTGAACAGAGTGAAGCACTGAGACATCTTTCATTCATTCAATTCACTTCATTTACTACAACTTAAAAGTTGTTTTAGAAATATTTTTCAAATAACTGAATCAAAAAAATTATTTGTTAACCCTGAGGTAAGTAAAATATTCAACTAACCACTACTATTACTCAAAGACTCCTTTTAATCACAATGTTCCTATATTTGGTGGGGGGAAAGCTAGCTTCTGAGAAAACCAAATGAACATGAATCTGCTGATAAGTGAAACAACAGATGATCTTCACAAGTTAATTTCGCAATGGAATATTTGGGACTAAATATACTTTCTTGGGCCCATGTGAGATTTTAATAAATCTTCCTCTTCTTTGAGGCACATTAACTTAAGATAGGTGGCCTGCAAATACTATTTCAATGTTAAAAAGCTTGACACAATAGCTCTTCATACCTTTGTGTTTCCATTTCCAGTAAGTAACACCTGGAACAGGTCTGTAATGTAACTGTGAAGCATGTGCTGGTGGTCATTGGTAACAGTCATGTTTGTCAACAATCTCAGTCCAGCCAGCTGCACAGCAGAGTTCAGAGGACCAGAGAAGACATCCTCACAGACTTGATTGATGTATATCTGAAGGCAGGGGAGGAATATGAGCATCTTAGAATCTCCAAAATTTTTCTACTGAACAGTCACTTTTCTGCACAGTGGAATAAGGCTACTGCTCAGGATGGAACTGACTCCTCAAAAAATATGACATTTCTATCTGACCCTCAAATGTTGCTGACTTTTTAAAAGCTTCCTTTGGTAATTCCAGGCAGAGTGCTTAGCATTTTACAAATACTCCTCACTTAATCCTGAAGACAACTCTAATGAGGAGTGTGTTATACCATTACAGCTTTCTTGCAGACAAGGACTTTTAAGTCTTTGAGGAGCTTGGGTCCCCTGCCCAATGTCAGACAGCAGGGGGGGATGCAATAGCCAAGCCCAGAGATCATGCTCTTAACAGCAGTGGCCTCTCCCTGGCTGGAGGCCTCCCAGCTTAGTCTACCTTTCTGTTTCAACTGGTCTGTGCACACTAGGATCAGGGAAGATGAGAGGCCATTTTGTGTCACGGTAAGTACCTTAGCAGCAGGGTCTAGAGAGCTACATCATTTCCGAAGTAAAGAATGGGAGGATAATGTGAAACAGAATCTTTCCCTAGAATTAATCCTATCAAAAGTAAGCAGAACAAAATTATACTAGGCCTAGGGTTCTTATTTACCTAGGAGTGTGTGTGTGTGTGTATATATATATATATGTAATTCACCCCTTCATAATATTGTTAACTATCACTGGTAAAAAGTAATGCAATGCTGTAGTACTCCTGTATCATACATGACAGAACTAAACTCAGTGTGATGGAAACTTTTCTGAAACTCTCTTTTCTGTGTCTGGCCATGAGCTTTCTTTTTTTCGGGGGGACAGGGTCTCACTGCCGCACAGGCTGCAGTGGCACAAACTCCACTCACTACAGCCTTGACCTCCCAGGCTCAAGTGATTCTCCTGCCTCAGTCTCCAGAGTAGCTGGGACTACAGGTGTGAGCCACCATGCCCAGCTAATGTTTGTATTCTTTTTAGATACAGGGTTTCGTCATGTTGCCCAGGCTGGTCTCAAACTGTTGAGCTCAAGCAATCCGCCTGCCTCAGCCTCCCAAAGTGCTGGGATTACAGGTGTGCACCACCATGTCCAGCCTGGCCATGCGATTTCTAGCTTAGAAAAATGATGTTTTACAGATAACTGCTATTCACTTAAGCAAATCTGAACTCCACCAAAAGTTCTAACTGCTAAGAAAATTTTCCTAATTTGAAGTGGTAAGGAGTTACCAATTGTCCCATAAACAATTATTAATTTTTTAAAAACCCCAAATGTATCCATGTTACCATAGAAACTAAATGGCAGTAAAGCAAAGAGAGATTAAACTTTTAATCTGGTTTCAAGATCTAAATTACATTTATTTTTTAGAGACAGGGTCTCACTCTGTCACCCAGGCTGGAGTGCATTGGCATGATAACAGCTCACTGCAGCCTCAAATTCCCCCGTCTCAGTCTCCTGAGTAGCTGGGACTACAGGTGCATGCCACTATGCCCAGCTAATAATGTTTTCTTTTTTTTTTTAGAATGGGGTCTCACCTAGCCTGGCCAACATGATGAAACCCCGTATCTATTAAAAATACCAAAAATTACAGGCATGGTGGTAGGCACCTGTAATCCCAGCTACGCAGGAGGCTGAAGCAGGAGAATTGCTTGAACCCAGGAGGCAGGGGCTGTAGTGAGCTGAGGTTGCACCACTATACTCCAGCATGAGCGAGACTCCCAAAACAAATAAATGGGGTCTATGTTGCCCAGACTGTTCTTGAACTCCTGGCCTCCAGCTATCTCCTGTTTTGGCTCCCAAAGTGTTGGGATTACAGGTGTGAGCCACCACACCTGGCTGTAATTTACATTTGAAAGTCAACTGGTTCTCTTGGGTTACAATTTAATTATACATCCATCCTTTAAAAACAGGGCATTTATTTAGCTCTTTATAAATCATATATTTCTTTAAGAAGCTGATGTCTTTCAAAGCATTTCCTAAAATGTGTGGACTGTTTACAACCTTATTATAGCTGAATCTTTTTACCATTTCAATTCTAATAACAAGATTACCAAAGGGACAGCTTAGTTATTCCTGTAGCTGTGTCCACCTCATCTTGTTCTGTTCTCTTGGAATTCTCTCCTTCCCCAATTCTACCTGTAGAGTAACATTCTCAAGAGCCAGGTCAGACTCCACCTCTTACAGAAACTTTTGGATCAAATCTCTCCTTTCTATGTACTCAATAATGTTTTACTTACATTTTTCCTTAAAGGACTTAATTATGTTTTGCCTTGACTTACAATTATTTAAGAACTTGCCTTATCCTTCCTTCCACCTTTCCTAGAACAAGAGTTGCATCATGCTCATTTGCACCACAAAGCAGGAGTTTGATAAAATATTGAATTGAAATAACGTAATTTAGCCGGGCGCGGTGGCTCAAGCCTGTAATCCCAGCACTTTGGGAGGCAAAGACGGGCGGATCACGAGGTCAGAAGATCGAGACCCTCCTGGGTAACACAGTGAAACCCCGTCTCTACTGAAAAATACAAAACACTAGCCGGGCGAGGTGGCAGCGCCTGTAGTCCCAGCTACTCGGGAGGGTGAGGCAGGAGAATGGCGTGAACCCGGGAGGCGGAGCTTGCAGTGAGCTGAGATCCGGCCACTGCACTCCAGCATGGGCGATAGAGCGAGACTCCATCTCAAAAAAAAAAAAAAAAGAAGAAATAACGTAATTTCCTAATATTGCATTTTTCTGCTGACATTATCTGACCCTGACCTGGTTCCTTTAGCACCCTTAGACTAAACTGAACCCCAACTCCAAAAGTCTTGCTGGCTGCAAAAGTTAGAAGCAGCCTGGCCACCCTCCTTCAGTGGAATATGAAGGAGCTCTTGCAGATTTTGATTCCCACTCTAGAGCTTTTATCTAGATGATCACGGCAACTGAACAGAGGCTGATGAGAGCTGTTAGAGTGTTTGAATTTGGTAGACCAGAAGTCCTGAAACTCAGTCAGATGTTGCAGTACCAATTCCAAAAGACCATTAGGTGTAATCAAGGTTCATGCATGTGGTGTCAACCCCGTGGAGACATACATTTACTATGGCATTTATAATAGAAAACCACCTTATTCTATACTGCTGGCGCAGATGTAACTGGGGTAATGGAAGCTGTTGGAGGGAATGCATCTACTTTCAAGAAAAGTGACAGTTTTCACTACTGGCACAATCTCTGGGAGCCATGTGGAGTATGCTCCTGTAGCAGATCACACTGTTTACAAACTGCCTGAAAAACTGGACTTTTAAACAAAATGCTGCCATTGGTATCCCATATGTTACTGCATATAGACCTCTGATTCACAGTGTCTGTATGAAATCTGGAGACTGGGTTCTGGTTCATGGGGCTAGTGGAGTTGCTGGAGTAGCAACATGCCAAATGGTTAGAGTTTATGCCTTAAAGGTTTGGGGCACAGTTGGTATTGAGACGGACAAAATACTTTTGCAAAATGGAGCCCACAAAGTGTTTAATTACGAAGAAGTTAATTATGTTGATAAATTAAGAAATGCGTGGTAAGAAAGAAACTGATGTGACTATTAAAATAATAGCTAATATAAGGCCGGGCG
The DNA here is from genome assembly GCF_009764315.1 of Trachypithecus francoisi. Taxonomy (NCBI): domain Eukaryota; kingdom Metazoa; phylum Chordata; class Mammalia; order Primates; family Cercopithecidae; genus Trachypithecus; species Trachypithecus francoisi. Next base: position 56,547,797 of record NW_022681469.1, read on the forward strand.
CGGTGGCTCAAGCCTGTAATCCCAGCACTTTGGGAGGCCGACACGGGCGGATCACGAGGTCAGGAGATCGAGACCATCCTGGCGAACACGGTGAAACCCCGTCTCTACTAAAAAATATAAAAAACTAGCCAGGCGAGGTGGCGGGCGCCTGTAGTCCCAGCTACTCGGGAGGCTGAGGCAGGAGAATGGCATAAACCCGGGAGGCGGAGCTTGCAGTGAGCTGAGATCCGGCCACTGCACTCCAGCCTGGGCGACAGAGCGAGACTCCGCCTCAAAAAAAAAAAAAAAATAATAGCTAATATAAATCTTAGTAAAGCTGTGAATTGTTTGTCATATGGAAGATGAGTAATTGGTGTTTGCAACAGTGGTACTATTGAAATAAACCCACGGGACACTATGGCAAAAAAGTCTAGTAAAATTGTCGTTACTCTATTTTCCTCAACCAAGGAGGAATCTCAGCAGTTTGCAGCAGCCTATCAAGCTGGAATGGAAATTGGTTGGCTGAAACTTATAATAGGTTCTCACTGTATGTTGGAGAGGCCGCCCAGGCTCATGAAAATATCTCTTATGGCAACGGGGCTACAGTAAAAATGATTCTTCTCTTTTGATGATTAATTCTTTCATGGATTTCAGAGGTTGTCTTTTGCCCAGTTTTACTTACACAATCTTTTGTTTAATTAACATTGTGAGTTTCTTATGTGAAAAAAGTAAGATTTTTCTTTGGAGAACTGAGGAAGTACAGTAAAACTTATTTTATGGTTGGCAATATATTTTTTACCTTCTATTTCAAATCAAGAAATCTTCATAGTACAAAAGAGCACGCTAGTGGTTTTTTGGCATTGGGGTGCATTCCAGAAATTCTTAACTGATACTTGATTAATTCTATACCTTTGATTAAAACATGCTAATTCAAAATAAGGTTCTCAGTTTCCAAGGATGTCCAATCCTACTTACCTTTATAAAGGTTCTTTTGTATCTGATTAGCCATAACTGTATTGGACTCTAAAGATTTTCTGGACTAAAAAAAGACCCCTATGCCAAACTAATCTCATCTGGATCTTTAAGTCTTGTGGAAGGGCAAGAATATATAATTTCCAGGGCACTGTGCTAGTTTTCCAATATTTTCCCAAATATTAGAATATCCACTTCATTTGATTGTCAATGACCCCATATATTCTGTGAGGACAGCAACCTTATCTTTCGTATGACACTTGGTACATAGCCTCCAAACTGGTAATACTTCTTGACTGATCAGATTTTCTTTTTTTTTTTTTTTTTTGAGACGGAGTCTCGCAGTCGCCCAGGCTGGAGTGCAGTGGCCGGATCTCAGCTCACTGCAAGCTCCGCCTCCCGGGTTTACGCCATTCTCCTGCCTCAGCCTCCCGAGTAGCTGGGACTACAGGCGCCCGCCAACTCGCCCGGCTAGTTTTTTCTATTTTTTAGTAGAGACGGGGTTTCGCCGTGTTAGCCAGGATGGTCTCGATCTCCTGACCTCGCGATCCACCCGTCTCGGCCTCCCAAAGTGCTGGGATTACAGGCTTGAGCCACCGCGCCCGGCCTTGATCAGATTTTCAAAGTAGATTTAGAGTTACCTGTTTGTGTGATGGGGGTCATATATTTTTATTGAAATTAATAAGCTCACCAATTTGACACATTAAGAATGGTCTGCTTTTGCTTCATAGCATAGTAATCTGTAATTCTGTAGAAAATTAAATTTTCTAGTCTATATAGTACTTGCCTCTCATCACTTCTGCATAGCTCCTCGCAGTTACTGCTTAACAGTGTTCTGGGCTGGAAGTCTGTATCTAAACTAAATACAGACATTAACTCTTACAAATCTTGCCATCAATATTATGTCCAAGGAGATAAAGTTTGGTTATTTGTTGTTTTTTTCTTCATATGAGCACATCCTCCTGTCTCTTGTTTTGTGATTGTCTTGACCTGATTTGTTCTGTTGAATGACAATTTCTGGTTTGAACATGGGAGTTCTGTTTCAATAATGAACAGAAAACTGCTATTTTCTATGACTGAGGGGTATCACTAGGTTCTGGCTATATATACCATGGCTGAAGTGTTTTAACTGTTAGCATTTACCAAATTAACTATTTTTTTTTTACAGGTTAACTGCCTTATAAAGAACATTTTTGAAAACAGCATTAAAGCAATGTCAGTAACACAAGTTAGCATTTTATGTGAATCCTAAAATGGAGGGTTTCTCCCCATACAATGACATAAAGGAATAGTTATTCTGTAAAAGTCAGTTTAATCTATTTGCACATTTGCCGCATCCACTGAAAGAGCTAAAGCATACAGTGACTTAACATTTCCCAATACAGTCATACAGTACACTTAATTTCAAAGGTAAAACTAGCCAAACTATATGCATTAACAACCATATTTATGAATATGTAGCACTGGATATGCTCTCTGAATGAATGTCTTGTAATACTAGTTCTAGTTCTAGTTCTAGTTGACACAAAGTCTTGTCCCAACTTTCAGCCAACTACATTCACTAGTTGGTTGGTGCCTATAGCCTTAAGGCTATTACTGTCACCAGTGCCTGTGCCTGATGTAAAGTAGAGGATAACCTGTAGAATAAACAAGCATTATTTTACTGAAACAAAACTCTTTTTTTTTTTTTTTTGAGGCAGAGTCTCGCTCTGTCGCCCAGGCTGGAGTGCAGTGGCCGGCTCTCAGCTCACTGCAAGCTCCGCCTCCCGGGTTTACGCCATTCTCCTGCTTCAGCCTCCCGAGTAGCTGGGACTACAGGTGCCCGCCACCTCGCCCGGCTAGTTTTTTGTATTTTTTAGTAGAGACGAGGTTTCACCGTGTTAGCCAGGATGGTGTCGATCTTCTGACCTCGTGATCCGCCCGTCTCGGCCTCCCAAAGTGCTGGGATTACAGGCTTGAGCCACCGCGCCCGGCCTGAAACAAAACTCTTATTGTACCTCTTATTGGCTAGTTCAGGTCCCTCCCTCTTTTGTCTTATTCTCCATTCCGCTAAAGGTAATCCTTGGCTGTAAAATTACAAAGGACAGTCTACTGAAGTTTCATTACTCATCTTTTTGTTATTTTTTCTTTTATTCATAGAAAACCTTATACATTTGGGATTTTCAGTCAACTTACCTTTATCTTGATTTGATTTTCAACATTCACACTCAGGTTATTTAGTGCATTTAAAGCTTTCTCTTTAATACTCTGGTTGGAATGGTTGATTTTGTTTCCAACAATTGGAATACCACCCAATTCACGAATAATAGCCTACGAGGGAAAAAAAAAAAAAAACAAAAAAGGACTGGGACTTCAGTACGCATCTCCGTTCACTGAATTCTTCGCATCCACAAATACAATTAAAAATTAATGGCTTTTTGGAAATATCTTTCCCATATACAAATATTTAATTCAGATTTTTAAAAAATCTCACTACCCATACTTTTATAGGTAAAGAAAATCCATTGAAAACAAAATTAAGATATGTAATTACTTAAACTACAGTGCTGAGAAATACAATAAAAATTTATAGAGGTACTAAAGCGATCTTGAAGCAACTTACAAATAAAATTATTTTTCTTTGAGATGAGTTATATGACTTCTCCATTATAGGCAAAACTGGAAAAGTGTTACAAGTTAGAATACTAAAGTTAGTATTTTAATTTAGAATACTACAAGTAGTGTTTTGCTAACATGTATTATTTGAAACACTAATCCCTCAAAATGTTGAGATGTTCCATAAAAATAAGGCGGGGGGTTTCCCATGGTTATATAAGTTTAGGAAAATCTAAGTATAACAAGAGTAAGCATGTTTCTTTAATATGTTCATGTGCATTGGGAATCTTGAAGAGGTGTGTGTTGATGATAGTATGTTTATGAACTATACACAAAAAGAGGGTCATTTTTCAGCAGTGGAAATGGTGGGAACACACTGATATCTTGCAGAATCAGATTCCACACAGTTTGAAAAACGGTACCCAGGGCCAGGCGTGGTGGCTCACACCTGTAATCCCAGCACTTCGGGGGGGCCGAGGTGAGCGGATCACCTGAGGTCAGGAGGTCGAGACCAGCCTGGCCAACATGTTGAAATCCCATCTCCACTAGAGATACAAAAATTAGCCAGGTGTAGTGGCTGGTGCCTGTAATCCCACTACTGGGGAGGTAAAGGCAGGAGAATTGCTTGAACCGGGGAGGAGGTTACAGTGAGCCAAGACTGCACCACTGCAATCTAGCCGGGGCAACAGAGTGAGACACTGCCACAAAAAAAAGAAAAAAAAAAGAAGAGAAATGGTACCCAAATATTCAGAGGAAAAATAATGTGGGAGCTCTTATAGGTAGTTGCAATAATATGTTACCATGTACCTTTGGCCCAAACATTGAAAGAAATAAACTGCTTTAATTCTTGTAAGAAAAATATGCTAAAAATGATTCTTGTCAAGTCAAGACATGCTATTCTAGCAGGAAAAAAGAAAAAGATTGCCATCATCTATCTACTTTTTACAAGTAGCTCAATACTCCATTTTACTGTTAAGGGTGATCTTAGCATTAAAAGAGAAATAAACTTTCCCTTTACAATTTCAAGTTCTTTCAAAGGACTTGCAGTTACTAGAAAGGTTTTTTTTTTTTTTTTTTTTTTTTTAACTGTACTGTTCCAGCAGATTAAGGTACTACAATTGATGGTGAGGGCACTGACCCCCGCTCCTCAAGAAAGTACTTCTCCAGTGGGTACTGGCCTACTTTGACTGCAACTTATTTCAGAGGAATACAAAATTATGCCATCAGAAATACTCCTTTAAAGGTAGGCTGACACATTAATCACTGGCTGTTGTTTTTGCTTGTCTAGTGGCCCTCTTTCCACGGGGGCAGATGTGGCATCTCCTCTGTCCCACACAATCCCTGCTGGGATTGTTGTTCACTTGTATTCACAGCCATCCCTGCTACTTAGCTGTGGCTGCTCATGTGAACCAGGCTTCATAAACATGGGCAATGGTCCCTTGATTGATCCAGAGATTGCCCCAGAGACTGATCCAAAGAGCACTGGATCCTAGAAGAATAACTGTACCTTTTGGATCATGAGCTACAGAGATGAAGGCTTAGAGAGGCTAGTGGCTTTCTTTCAACCCTTGTGAAGAAAACCACTTTGTGGCCAGAAAGATAAAGACCAATACATAAAATTGAGCGGCCATAAGCAAAGCCAAGAGGTAGAGAAAGAGAGAACTCTGGTAACTCTTTCTGCGACCTTGAACTGGACTCAGCTGTGCCTGAAATCCGCTATTCTTTGCTGTCTAAGTTAGCTGAGCTCAATATTTTCCCTTTAAAGCTTAAAATAATTTAAGGTGAATTCCGTCATTTATAACTGAAAGAGTAGGTAATACACAAAGATTCTCTATCTCCCTATACATCTATAGAGCTTTACAGTAAACCTTGCCATTCTGGAGAAAGCTAGGATAAAAATACAATAAATTCAAAATAATTTTGTACTTATGACAATGTTAACAAAGGGCATTAGCTGAAAACAATTACTTTTTTTTTTTTTAACTATTTTCTCATGCTGGACGGTTGTTAGAAAGAGTAGGAAGAAGGACATGTTCAAATTAAGCTCTTTAGTCTTAGTTTTAAGTCTCCATTTGCAGGAGCCATTTACATTGATTAGTGGTTATCAGAGTGTGGTCCAGGGACCACCTGCATCAGAATCATACTCAGACCTATATACAATTTAAAGTATGTACTTAAATGTTAGATGCATTTGTTGTTTTACTGAAGCACTGCTGAATTTTAAATAATTTAAAAGGCCATGACACGCTAAACGTTGATTAGATATACTTATGAATGTGATGCCAGTGACCAACTTCATAGGGATCTACAATCACATTAATAATCATATTACTATTAGGCTGTGTTTTTCAGAAGTAAACATTATGTTTTAAGTATAAGTAGCCACATTGCACAGATGAGGAAATTGAAGCTCTCTCAGAGAGAGAGAGGTTAAGTAATTTATTCAGGGTCACAATTACTGCTAGTGTGTAAGAACGGGAACGGAAAGAGCCTGCTTGCTGAGTTGAGGTACTTACTTGGTTAACTGAAAAGGCTGCATTGTTACCCAAAGTAATCAAAGCTCTTTCAATAATTACAGGATCCTCAGTCGACTCCAGGAGGTAAAGGAGTTTCTGAAGTTGTGCAGCATTTAGAACATCATCATATGAACCATCAGTTAAGTCTTCTGCATAAGAAGAAAGTTATTTGAAGTCAATCTAAAATCAATATGAGATTATTTTTGAGACAGGCTCTCACTCTGTCACCCAGGCTGGAGTGCGGTGGCACGATCATGGCTCACTACAACCTCGATCTCCTGGGCTCAAGTGGTCTTCCCGCCTCAGCTTCCCAAGTAGGTAGGACCTGTGGTCCTAGCACATGCACCACGTCTGGCTAATGTTTAAAATTTTTTGTACAGATGGGGTCTCACTATGTTGCCCAAGCTGGTCTCAAACTTCTAACCTCAAGCAGTTCTCCTGCCTTGGCCTCCCAAAGTGGTGGGATAACAGTATGAGCCACTGTGCCCAGTCTGTTTTTTTAAATTTTAAAAACAATATCGAATACCCACTTGTATGGCAGGCACAGTATCAAGCACTTTACATCCTTAGGAAGAAGATATTGTACTACTCTCAATTTACAGCTGGGAAATGTAGGCTTATAGATACCAAGAAATTAGCCAGTGGTCACTTGGCATATGGCTGTTAGTAAGACACTTCATGCAAACACCATATACCTCAAATGCTGATAACATTTTCTGTTTCTCCTTTCAAAAACCAGGTATACCCATCTAATGGAACACTTACCTATAAACAGATTAACTAGGAAATATGATATGCGTTAAGGAGATCTTTTCTGAGCACATCAGATAGAAGGAAAGCTATGGGAGTAAACCAATCTTTTTGCCAGTGTGGCATTTTTGTTTGATTTATACAACAAGGCATGTTGACTAGGATACTAGAATAGTCCTGCTGGTGGTGATGACAAAAGAAAAGCTGACATTTTGAGGAAGAGCTAGGATAGCAAAATGCTGGATCTGCTCAATGATGTTCAGAACTTATGGCTGTACCTTAAAAAAAGCCCTCTTTATAGAAATCACCACAGGAAGAACAGAAGCCATTTTATAACACTCTTATTGGGGTGGTTGGGGGGAGGGGAAAGGGTAGGGTGAGGAGGAGGTTACACAACAATAGGTGCTACATGATCTCAAATCTGTGTTTTTTTCTTTAAGAAAAAACACACGAAATTGTTAGGCTGGGCATAGCTCATCTCTGTATCCCAGCACTTTGGGAGGCAGGAGAATCACTTGAGGCCAGTGGTTCGAGACCAGTCTGTACCACATAATGAGACCCTGTCTCTATTAAAAAAAAACAAAACAAGTAAATAAAAATGTTAAAAGTGGTTATCTTTGGGTAGTGGGATTATGAAGGACTTTTATTTTCTACCCTGTACTCAACAGTACTGTTTTTTCCCCCAATAAACATGTATTATTCCAATAAACATGTAACATAAAATAACTAAGTATATTGCTTAAAGAAGAATCACGGCCGGGCGCGGTGGCTCAAGCCTGTAATCCCAGCACTTTGGGAGGCCGAGACGGGCGGATCACAAGGTCAGGAGATCGAGACCATCCTGGCTAACCCGGTGAAACCCCGTCTCTACTAAAAAATACAAAAAACTAGCCGGGCGAGGTGGCGGGCGCCTGTAGTCCCAGCTACTCGGGAGGCTGAGGCGGGAGAATGGTGTGAACCCGAAAGGCGGAGCTTGCAGTGAGCTAAGATCCAGCCACTGCACTCCAGTTTGGGCGACAGAGCGAGACTCCATCTCAAAAAAAAAAAAAAAAAAAAAAAAAGAAGACTCACACACAAAAAATAAACAAAATAAAGGGACAAGTATAGATTATGTATGGGAAACAATGTGTGATATATGATATATGATATGTGATGCCCTGAGGAAGTCAAATAAGAAATGTTAAGAAAATGTCACAGCTATGAAGCCAGAATATTCTCACTACCAAGTCTTAATCGAGACCTTTTACTTTTGAATCCACTGTCGGCCTCGATAAAGGAAAGAATGATAAAAACACAGCTTTTTAGAATGGAAAGAATTTGGGGTCCATTCAAACCTCTCATTTTACACAGGAAGAAACTGAAGCCAGGATTGTTCAAGGATCTGCCTAAAATCACAGTGGTAGCTAGAAGCAGAAACCAGAGAAATGAAAAATCAAAGTTACAAGTAAGTCACTTACTATTTTTGGGGGTCTAGTTTTCTCATCTGTAAATAAAAGGGTTTGCTTAATACTGTAACTAGCTCCAGAGTTTCCTACAAAGCCCTGAAGTTGTATGATTTCATATATACACGCATACATACACGTGCACATGCATGGCAGAAATGTGATAAATTTAACTCATCTATATTTGAGATATTTCAAAATCATACTACTTTGTTACATGTTATCTCATAAAGTCATTTTTAAAAAGCTTACAGACTGGCTGCAGTGGCTCATGCCTGTGATCCCAGCACGTTGGGAGGCTGAGGCGGGCGGATCACTTGAACTTAGGAGTTTGAGACCAGCCTGGCCTCAGAGACGGTGAAACCCCATCTCCACTAAAAATAGAAAAAAATTAGCCAGGCGTGGTGGAGGATGCCTTGTAATCCCAGGTACTTGGGAGGCCGAGGCAGGAATATTGCTTGAGCCTGGGAGGCGAAGGCTGCAGTAAGCCGAGATTGTACCACTGCACTCCAGCTTGCGTGACGGAAGTGTAACCCTGTTGTTTTTTTTTTTTTTAAAAAAAAAAAAAAAGATAAAAGCTTATAGATGTATAAATTCTTTATAAATAGCCATTTAAATTTCTCTAGGGATTAAATCACTGAAAGTAAAATTTCATGGTGTTATATCATAGAATTTTCACTTGGTGGGAAGAGGCACAGTGTGGTAGTTAAAAGTAAGGCAAGGCTATGGAGCCAGGTTGTTTAGTTCAAATTCCCAAATAAGCTACTTACCAGGTAAGAGACTTAGGCTCTCTCAGCCTCAGTTTACTCATCTGCTAAGTGGGAGTTAATAGTGCCTACCTCAAAGCACTTTTGTACCTAGAATATTTAAAGTGCCTAGTATATTTATTATTTTCATTAATGGGACACAGAGCCGATTAATAGCAAAAGTGGCTTTAGAATCCAGATCTTTTTACTCCTACATTACTTACTTCCCCCAACCATTATTCCTCCTAGTATATTAAAAAAAAATGAGCCTAGCCAGGTGCAGTGGCTCACACCTGTAATCCCAGCACTTTGGGAGCCTGAGATGGGTGGATCTCAGGAGTTCAAGACCAGCCTGGCCAAGATGCTGAAACCCTGTCTCTACTAAAAATACAAAAATTAGCCAGACATGGTGGCACGTGCCTGTAATCTCAGCTACTCAGGAGACTGAGGTAGGAGAATTGCTTGAACCCAGGTGGCAGAGGTTGCAGTGAGCTGAGATCGCGCCACTGCACTCCAGCCTGGACCACAGAGCAAGACTCCGTCTCAAAAAATATAGAATAATAATGATAATAATAATAATAATGAGCCTATATTTTAACTTTGTAAATTCTGTTTGAATTTCTTTTTTTTTTTTTTTTTTTTTTGTTTTTTTGAGGCGGAGTCTCGCTCTGTCCCCGGACTGGACTGGAGTGCAGTGGCCAGATCTCAGCTCACTGCAAGCTCCGCCTCCCGGGTTTAGGCCATTCTCCTGCCTCAGCCTCCCGGGTATCTGGGACTACAGGCGCCCGCCACCTCGCCCGGCTAGTTTTTGTATTTTTAGTAGAGACGGGGTTTCACCGTATTAGCCAGGATGGTCTCGATCTCCTGACCTCGTGATCCGCCCGTCTCGGCCTCCCAAAGTGCTGGGATTACAGGCTTGAGCCACCGCGCCCGGCCTTGAATTTCTTTTTTTTTCTTTTTTTTTTTTTTTGAGACGGAGTCTCGCTCTGTCACCCAGGCTGGAGTGCAGTGGCCGGATCTCAGCTCACTGCAAGCTCTGCCTCCCGGGTTTATGGCATTCTCCTGCCTCAGCCTCCCGAGTAGCTGGGACTACAGGCGCCCGCCACCTCGCCCGGCTAGTTTTTTGTATTTTTTTTTTTTTTAGTAGAGACGGGGTTTCACCATGTTAGCCAGGATGGTCTCGATCTCCTGACCTCGTGATCCGCCCGTCTCGGCCTCCCAAAGTGCTGGGATTACAGGCTTGAGCCACCGCGCCCGGCCACTGAATTTCTAATAAAAACCATATATTGGCCTCACACGGTGGCTCACATCTGTAATCCCAGCATTTTGGGAGGCCAAGGCAGGCAGATAACCTGAAGTCAGGAATTCGAGACCAGCCTGGCCAACATGGTGAAGTCCCGTCTCTACTAAAAGTACAAAATTAGCCAGGTGTGGTGGTGGCACATGCCTGCTGTCCCAGCTACTCAGGTGGCTGAGGCAGGAGCATCGCTTGAACCTGGGAGGCAGAGGTTGCAGTGAGCCGAGATCGCACCACTGCACTCCAGCCTGGGCGACAGAGGAAGACTCCATCTCAAAATAAAAAAACAAAACAAAACAAAAACCATGTATTACTTTTTAGTAAAGAAATGTAAAACTTAAAACTCCAAATACATTTTACAGGAGGGCGATCATCAAATACTCAGCTCTTCCACTGGTGAGTTTTTGGACTACTATTACACAGGTGAGGCAGTCAAACACCATGTGTTCTACTTCCCATCTAGCTTTGTGCCAACAAGACTGTGAAAGAAACGCTCAGTGGTTCGTTGTCTCCTCCAGCAAATCAAGGAGAAATTACAATTCTCAAAGCGAATGAAAAGTAACTACCACATTATAACACAGCAAGACACATTTCAAGATAACTGTCATGGTTCAGAATCTTTCCAACTGCGAACACAATATGCCTGTTTATGTAGTCTTAGGCCCTTCAGTAAAATTATCTTCTCACTACAGAACTCCTAGTTTTTAAAGTGAATTCCTAATTTTTAAAGTGTTTATAGCTATCATGAATGATATATATTTTTTGAAACAGGGTCTCATTCTGTTAAAATCTTTTCAACCAAAGTTTTAAGTTGTTACTGCATGTATACAAGAAGTTATTGGTCTGGGTATATTGACTTGTACTCAAGATATTCTATAAACTCATCGCTTCTAGTAGTTAGTTAATTCTCTTGGATTTTTCCAAGTAAATCATTATGCCTCCTACAATTATAATTCTGCCTCCTTTCTAATGTTTATACATGTTGCTTTTTTCTTATCAAGTTATGACTCCAGAAGAATGTTGAATAATAGCTGTGATAGCAGACACTGTTGTCTTGTTCTTGAGTTTAATAAGGATGTCTTTAGTAAGGATAACAGTGTGTCTATTAAATATAATATTTGCTTTTGGGTTTTGATGGATGCACTTCATTAACTTAAGAACATTTCTTTCAATTTATTCCTAACTTGCCGCAAGTTTTTATCAGAAATGATACAATTTTTTTTCTTTTTTTTTGTTCAGAGTCTTCAGCTATGGAAAGAAATAATATTTTAATGCCTTTTTACTATGAGGTCATCATGTGGCTTTTCCTTTTTCTAATATGACTCCTCCTTCCATGTCCATTTGGCCTTGGTATATTATTACTTTAATCCCCTGACAGATTTGATTTGCTAATATTTTAAGATTTTATATCTTTATTAGTAGTTGAGATAGATTTATACTTTTTCATACTACCCTTGTCAAGTTTTGGCATTAGACTGTTGGATCAATTGGGACTGTTTCCATCTTTTTCAATGCTCTCAAACCATGTTAGTACAAAAATTATTTTTATTTTATTTTATTTTTTAAGATAGAGTCTTGCTCTTTTGCTCAAGCTGGAGAGTAGTAGCACAATCACAGTTCACTGCAACCTTGACCTCCTGGGCTCAAGGGATTCTCCCATAACAGCATCCTGAGTAGCTGGGACTACAGGTGCACACTACCATGCCTGGCTAATTTTTGTATTAAATTAGGGGTTTCACTATGTTGCTCAGGCTGGTTTTGAACTCTGGGCTCAAGCGATCCTTCCACTTCAGCCTCCCAAAGGGATTAGAGGTGTGAGTTTAAAACAAAGACAAGATCACCACTGCACTCCAACCTGGGCAGAGCGAGACTGTGCCTCAAAAACAAAGAAAAGATCATCTTCTGAAATCTAAGCGTGATGATGACTGTATTAGTCTATTCTCATGCTGCTATGAAGAACTGCCCAAGACTGGGTAATTTATAAAGGAAAGAAGTTTAATTGATTCACAGTTCTGCATGGGTATGGAGGCCTCAGGAAACTTACAATCATGGTGCAAGGGGAAGCAAACACTTCCTTCTTCACAGACAGCAGGAAAGAGAAGGAGTGCGGAGGAAAGGGGGAAGCCCCATATAAAACCATCAGATATCCTGAGAACTCACTATTATGAGAACAGCATGGGGCGGGGGAACTGCCCCTGTGATTCAATTACCTCCCACTGGGTCCCTCCCAGTGGGAGGTAATGTAGGGATTATGGGATTACAATTCAAGATAAGATTTGAGCTGGGCACGGTGGCTGATGCCTGTAATTCCAGCACTTTGGGAGGCTAAGGCAGGCATATCACTTTGCCAACATGGTGAAAACACGTCTCTACTAAAAATACAAAAAAAAAATTAGCCAGGTATGTGGTGTGTACCTGTAATCTCAGCTACCTCGGAGGCTGAGGCAAGAGAATCGCTTGAACCCGGGAGGCAGCGGTCGCAGTGAGCTGAGATCATGCCACTGCACTCCAGCCTGGGTGACAGAGTGGGACTCTTTCTCAAAAAAAAAAAAAAAAAGATTTGGGTGGGGACACAAAGCCAAACCATATCGATGACAAAATGAGCACTTCCTGTCTTCTTCAGTGATAAAGGTGTAGCCTCAGGAAGAAGGGACTGTGAGCAAATGAACTGGTAAATTTAAGTTTAAAAGACTTTGTCCACATTCGTCAGGTTGAGTCAGTAAAACTGAGAAGATATCTGAGTCTAAGACACCTTCCCAATGTACTTATACAAAAATATCTCTGACATGGGCAAAGACAACAAATTAGGCTTTGTAAATGCTATGATTTGAATGTCTCTTGCAAAACTCATGTTGAAACTTAATTCCCAATGTGGCAGTATTGAGAGGTAAGGCCTTTAAGACGTGACTGCATCATGAGGGGTCTGTCCTCATGAATGAATTAATCCATTCATGGATTAATGAGTAGGACTGGTGGCTTTATAAGAACAAGAGACCTGAGTCAGCATGTTAACACACTTGCCCCTCTGGCCTTGGGATGCCCTATGCCACAACAAGAAGGTCCATACCAGCTACGGTCCCTCAATCTTGGACTTCTCAGCTTCCATAACTCTAAGAAATAAATTCCTTTCCTAATAAATTACCCAGTTTCAGGTATTCTATTATAAGCAACAGAAAATGGACTAATACAGTAAGAGTAAATACAAATCTTAAAAAAAAAAAAAAAGTTGAATTATACCTAGTGCCAAAAGTGAAAGAGACCTTCCCCTTCCACTCCCTTTTCCTTAAAGCATTCCCTCGTGCAAACTTGTAATTAAAGATCCTTTGTTGGCCAGGTGAGGAGGCTCCATCCTGTAATTACAGCACCTCGGGATGCTGAGGCAGGAGGACTGCTTGAGCCAAATGCAAACCAGCCTGGGCAACAACACGGTGAAAACCTGTCTCTCAAAAAAATACAAAAATTAGCCAGGTGTGGTGGTGTGCGCCTGTAATCCTAGTTACTTAGGGGGCTGAGGTGGGAGGAGCCCAGGGAGGTGGAGCCTGTGATTGCGCCACTGCACGGAGCCTGGGTGACAGACTAAGTCCCTGTCTGAGAACAAAACAAAACTCCTTTTCCTGTTTCTTTGATACAAATGTAAATCTTTTTTTTTTTTTTTTTTTTGAGAGGGAGTCTGGCTCTGTCGCCCAGGCTGGAGGTCAGTGGCCGGATCTCAGCTCACTGCAAGCTCCGCCTCCGGTTTATGGCATTCTCCTGCCTCAGCCTCCCAAGTAGCTGGGACTACAGGCGCCAGCCACCTCGCCCGGCTAGCTTTTTGTATTTTTTAGTAGAGACGGGGTTTCACCGTGTTAGCCAGGATGGTCTCGAACTCCTGACCTTGTGATCCGCCCGTCTCGGCCTCCCAAAGTGCTGGGATTACAGGCTTGAGCCACCGCGCCCGGCCACAAATGTAAATCTTTTAAAAGCGAAATAAGCATTTGGCCAGTTTTACAGCCCAAGAAAGTCTTTCTTAAAAGCTTTGGTGCCTACTGTTTGAAGAAAGCCTACTCTGAAATCTACTCTTCCAGGAAGATAGAGCCCCAATCTCCCCAACTCTGTGAGTTTTTCGTCTGGGCACCTGGTTCCACATCATAAAGATATTTTTACTTTTCCTCTGGATAAAGGCAATAGATAACAACCACCCCAATTACCAGTAAATTCAGGATAAACTACACGTAGTGAATGGTACTGTCAAGTCATCTTACTTAAGGACAAATTATTTTTTATCTTGAGAACACGTACGTAATACGAAATCGGTTCTATCTGTCCAGCTACACTTAAAGGAATTAGAATTCTTCTTGCTATCCCATTAGCAAATTGCCCGTGATGTGTGAGGCAATCTAGTTTGTGCTTACTCAACAATGAAGCTGTTTAGTTCTCTTCTACAATTGTGGACAGGAGTTTCTTCGATGGCAGATGTTATTTTAAATTATTTCCCTAACAGCTTCCATTATGTGAAACACGCCTTTGGAGGGTTTTACTGTACCGATCAACTTTTAAACAGAAACCAAATCAGGCATTTGTCCGCTGGGAGGGTGTGTCTCGCGCAGACAACTGTTCCCATTTCCAAAACACACACCAGGCTGGGAGGTCTTGGACCACTGTGACTCCCAGGTACCTCCCCTCTGAGGCCGGGCCGAGCGCCCGCACAACTGCCCCTTTGACGTCCCTTCTTCCAGGATACTTGCAAGCAGAGCTTCACTTATGGCTCCGGGCCCCTCAACAGCCCTTCCACAATCGGCAGAATCCCTTTAGTTACACAAAGGCCCGGAACAAGTTTTAAAGTGAGAGGCCATCAACAACAGGCTTTTAAGAAATCTAATCCTCCGCTGTGACGCAAAGCTCAGGCAGGAAAGCCAGGACAAGTTTTCATATCAGTATAGTGAACAAAGAAGGGGCGGCGGGGGCGGCTCAGCACCATGCACCCACACAAGTACTGCCTCTCCCTCTAGCTCGGCTCCTCATTTTATCCCGAGGACACGCAAGCCACCACCCAGGCCCGGGGAGCGCCCCTGCCCAGTCCTCGCCCACCTGCCGGGCACCCCGCGGTCTCACCTGCAGACTTGGAAGGGCGCATCCCGAGCTCGCGGTCGCCCCGCCGCCGACCCCGGGTCAGTCTGTAAATGCAGTAGCAGGCGCCCGCGCCGAGGAGCAGGCCCGCCGCGACCCAGCCCGCGCCCCGGGGGCCACCCATTCTGCCGCCGCGGCAGAGCCGCAGCAATGGGCCAGGGCAGGAGGCTCCTGGGGGCCAGCGCGGAGGTCTCCAGCTCACGCGGGCCCAGCCGACACAACAAACCGCGCGCGACCTGGATGTGGAGAAAGGAAATGGGGTCTGAGCTCCGCCCCCCGGAAACGGCCCAGCTCAAAGCCTATAACCGCCCACTCCAGCCCGGCGCCTCCCGGCGGCTTCTCCTCGGCGAGGCGGGGCGGGGCGCTGGACGCCAGGAGGGGCGGCTCGGACGGTGCGCCCCACGCGGAGACGCCGAGGCCCTGAACCCGGAGCCGAGCTTCCCGTCGTTTCTCCTGTGGCATGAAGCAAGCCTCCCTCCCTCCTGCCCCGGGCAGCGGAGCGAGGGGCGGTGCCGCGTCCAGCCCCGCCCCCTGGTTGCCGGGACAACGCCCGCACGCACCCGGCCCCTAGTCCCAGCGCGGGGAGGGTACGAGCGCAGCTTCTCCGTCAGGCCTTGGGCCATGGCCTCCCTACGCAATGCCAACCCGAGGCTGAAGAACTACTTCAAGGAGAACTACATTCCTCAGGTCTGCGAGGTACTGGACACGCGTGGCGGCGGACACGGACCGACGGTGGGGAATTAGAAGGGGGAGGAGTCAGGGAAGACGTCTCGGAGGAGGGACTAGGTTTAAGAGTTGGGGGAGGAGGGGGAAGGCGGGACGGAATGCGAGAAAGTGAAGTCAAACTCCGACTTGAAGGCGCTCTGGGCTGTAGATGCTGATCAGAGAGAAGACAGAGGGTGATGGTAGCTGCAAGTGGGGAATGGGTGACATGTCCCAGGGGGAATGAGCACAAGGCCCAGATCGGAAACCCCAAAATCACCTTTTAAGGTTAGAACAAGAAGTGCCTGAGGAGTGGAGGAGGAGTGAGAAAGAAATGCTAGAGAGGCTGAGGAGGAAAATCAGCATACTGTCATTATGAAGAGTGTTGTCAGAAGTAGGGAGTAGGCTCTGGTCACCCAAGATAAGGACCTGGATTCTGCCCAAGGTGAGCCTGAGGTTTCCATGGAACCATGAGTGCAGAAAATAGATGGAGGTTAGCTGAGGGGAGAGTGGAAGCTGATACCTTTGGTTAGTGTAGTCAACCCTTTGTGAAGGTAAGGACCCTCACAGGATTGCCTTTAGACAACAGGAAGGACTACCCTTCCACCCCCATTATAATAGGAGGGAAGGAAGACAGGAAGGGATAAATACTAGGTTTTGTAAGGTTTTTGGGGGTAGGAAGCTGAGAACATTTGCCTTTGTTGACCTCTTTTTTTTCTGTACGAATAGTTGGTGAGATATTTTCCAAGAATGTGCGTGTTTGAGTGGGGATGGGGCTGTTGGTGCAGTAGGAGGTTCGAGCAAAGATACATTATGCGGGGAATGAGGGAGAGAGTTGTGTAGGGAAGGAAAAAGGAGGTCCCAGCTGAGGGTAGTAAGGCTCCTAGGCGGTTGGGAGGGCAATTTGGTAGAGACCCCTGTCTCCTTTTTGGATGGTAATTGAGAAATATTTATTAAAATGTTAAATACATGTACCCTTTAACCAAGCATTTCCACTTCTAGGGATCTACTTTAGAGAAATACTTGCACATGTGTTCAGAAGGATGTACAAGGATATTCATTATAACTTTGTTTCATAGTAAAAGTAGTAAATGACCTAAAGTGACTAAGCGAATGAGATATTATGTAGAATAAAGTATATCTGTACCTACTAAGAAGAAATGCCCTCCAAGACATATTATTATTATCATCATTATTATTGAGACACGGGGTGTTGGTCTGCCACCCAGGCTAGAGTGTAGTGGCTCCATCCTAGCTCACTGCAGCCTCAAACTCCTGGGCTCAAGCCATCCTCCCACCTCAGCCTCCCAAGTAGCTAGGACTACAGGCATACACCATATGGCTGGCTCCCAACACATATTATTAAGTAAAAAAGAAAAAGTACAAGTTGCTTAGCAGCTGTCCATTCTGCTCTAGCTGTCTATCTGATTTCATGTATGTTGTATATGTGTTTATGTATACATATATGTGTGTGTATCTATCTTTAAGACAATAGTGCATGCGTAGAACCTATGCCAAACTGTTAATAACAGATGTCTTGTGGAATGGTTTTGGGGGAGGAAATGGGGAATTCTAACTTTTTGCTCTATCCATAGCTGTGTTGTTTTAATTTATTATAGTGAGTTTCATGTTGTACCTCTATACAATTGTGCTTGAAAATATGTAGGGAGAATGGTACCCATCTTCCCGGTTGTGTGATTTTCTCAAGTAGCAGTCAGTAAACCAGATGTAGGTACAGAGATAACCAAGTTGACTTCGTCTGGGATAGGAATTTGCCAGGCATATATTAATAGAATGGAAGGGCAGTAGGTTAGGGAGCTAAGATCCTGAGTATCTGAAGTGATGGGCCAAGGACTCTGAGGACTCAGTGGGAAATGAGAAAAGGATATGATACTGAAATATGTACAGAAAATGGAGACTCCTAAGAGGGGATTGAAGAGAAGTAGAGGGAGTAATTAAATGAGGGAGCTGGAAACATAGGAGGTGGGGGTCAGAAAGTGGAATGTTTATATTTACAATTCAGAGTGCAGCCATTCTGAGTGATGACTCACTCTGTGATACAGCGTTGCAGCAGGTGGAAGAAACAGACTTGAGTTGAGAGTGAGGGTACATCAAGGAAGTGGTGGCCTCTTCTCATCTAGCCCGCCAGTTACTATAATATCACAAAGCTGCAATGAGGCAGTCCCCAGTTCCCCTCTGGGTGAAAGCACTCCTGGCTTGCCACCTTGTTCTGCACCCAGAGAGGAGGCCCTTATATGCATTCCCCATTGTCTAAGATCATATTCTCCTGAGAAGTCCTTCACTCACCTCTGCTACCACACTAGCAGCAAGAACAAGGGAGCAGTCTTCTGGGCCCCACACACCCACCTTAAACTCATTACCTATTTCTCCTAAGAGACTATCAAGATGAATTCCATTCTGCCTCTTATCTATTCTGTCTGTACATTTATTCATCTGACTCAATTTCCCAGATGGATTTTATACTTTTTTTTTTTTTTGAGAGATGGAGTCTTGCTCTGTCGTCCAGGCTAGAGTGCAGTGCTGCAACATCCACCTCCTGGGTTCAAGCGATTCTCCTGCCTCAGCCTTCCAAGTAGCTGGGATTACAGGCACCTGTCATGTCATCATGCTCAGCTAATTTTTGTGTTTTTGGTCGAGATAGGGTTTCACCATGTTGGTCAGGCTGGTCTCGAACTCCTAACCTCAGGTGATCCACCTGGCTCAGCCTCCCAAAGTGCTGGGATTACAGGTGTGACCCACCATGCCTGGCAGGTTTTATACTTTTCTAAAACCCATCTTCTGCAAGCTTTGGAATACATAAATAACCTTTCATTAAAATTTTCCCTGTATATTTAACCTCTTCTGAATTTCATCTGCCTGTCCTAAATAAAACCTGATTGTCTACCTACAATATCATTTTCCTGCAAATCTCTTGAATAGAGACTGATTTTTAAAAAATTCAGACCTGGCTTGGTGGCTCATGCCTGTAATGCCAGCACTGTGAGAACCGAAGGCAGGTGGATTTCTTGAGGCCAGGAGTTCAAGACAAGCCTTGGTGACATGGTGAGACCCTGTGTGTACAAAAGTTAAAAAAAAAAAAAAAAGAAAAAAAGCTAGCTGATCATAGTGGCTCACACCTGTAGTCCCTGCCACTTATGAAGCTGAGATGAGAGGATCACTTGAGCCCAGGAATTTGAGGGTACAGTGAACTATGATTGCACCACTGCATTCCAGCCTGGGTGATGGAGCAAGACCCTATCTCTAAAAAAATAAAAAATTAAAAAAAATTTTAAACAATCCTGCTTGGTCCCTGGGCTTACTGAATCTGTTGATAGATATTTTTCATCCGTTTTAGAAAATTCTTGGTTCTTTTCAAATAGTACTTCTATTCAGTTCTCTCTTTTCCTTTTGGAACTCCACTCGTAAATATGTTAGCTTTTTTTTTTCTTTACTTTGTTCTGCACGCCTCTTTTGATCTCTTCTGCTTTTTCCCCATTCTTTTCTTCTTTTTGAGCTCAAGTTTGGATCTTTTTCATTGGTGGTTTTCAAGTTTGCTAATTTTGTTTTATGCTGTGTCCAGTCTACTCTTAAATACATCAAATGAAATCTTAATTTTAGACATGTTTTTCAGTTCTAGAATGACAATTTGATTTTTAAATAAATTCTGATTATTAGAATTATGCATCTTTTCATTCGTTTTGCCTTTTTCTGTTTTCTTTATTTGTTCCCTCCAAATCGTTGAAATTTGATCCCCAGTGTTGGAGGTGGGGCCCAGTGGGAGGTATTTGAGTCATGTGGGCAGATCTCTCAAGAATGGCTTTGTGCTCTCCCCTGTGATAATGAGTGAGTTCTCCCTCTGTTCACCCAAGAGCTAGTTGTTTAAAAGAGCCTCCCTCCAGCTGTTTCTCTTACTCCTTCTCTTGCCATGTGACATGCAGGCTTCCTTTGCCTTCTGCAATGAGTAAAAGCTTCCTGAGGCCTTCACCAGAAGCCGAGCAGATGCTGGCACCATGCTTCTTGTACACCCTGCAGAACCCTGAGCCACATACAACTCTTTTCTTTATAAATTACCCAGCCTCAGGTATTTCTTTATAGCAGTGCAAAATGGATTAACACACATGTTGATGGTTGTTATTTTAAAAGTATTGTTTGTTGCTCGTGTCTATAATTCTAGCACTTTTGGAGGCCGAGGTGGGTGGATCACTTGAGGCCAGGAGTTCGAGACCAACTGAAATGCTGTCTCTACTAAAAATACAATAATTTGCCAGGTGTGGTGGTGCACGCCTGTAATTCCAGCTATTCGGGAGGCTGAGGCATGAGAATCGCTTGAAACCAGGAGGCAGAGGTTGCAGTAAGCTGAGATCACACCACTATACTCCAGCCTGGGTGACGGAGTGAGACTGTGTCTCTAAAAAAAATAAATAAAATAAATACATAAAGTGAAATCATTGTTTGTTAACTTGCATATCCAGATCATTTGTGGATCTGCTTCTATTGCTTATTCTGTTGATAATTCAAGACATTTTCCTGCCTTCGTACATATCTAGTAATTTCTTATTTTTATTGGACATTGTGTGAGAAAAGAACAATAGAAGCTCCAGATGATACACTCTTTTGCCAGCAGAGGTTCGTCCTTTCCTCTCTATAGGGTACAGAGCTCATGACCTCAGTCCAGGAAGGGATTGAGCTCATTGAGGTTGGACTATGGATTTATTTGGATTCAGTTTACATCTGGTTCATCCCTGTTCCTCAGACATAGCTCTTCTGGGCTTTTGATTGAGAAACTAGCTAGTCTCTGTCTCCTCAGACTGAAAGATTGTGAGATTTGGTTTTGCTCTTCGGAAGTATTTGAGCTTAGCTCTTTAGTTTCCCTCCTAGGCCCTCAACTTTATTATATATATTATATATAAATATATATAATATGTATGTAATATATTATGTATTATATATTATATATGGTAATATATATTATGTATTATATTATATATGGTAATATATATTATATATAATATATGTAGCATAATTGGGGAATATAATATAGAATATATATTATACAAATTATATATTATATAATTATATACCACATAATTATATTTATATATTATATATTTTTATATATTATATATTAATATATAATTTATTATATATAAATATGTATAATGTATAAGACATGTTCTATTTAATATCTATTCTCTATATAATATATATTCTATATATATATATTATATAAAATATTCTATATATTCTATATATATATTCCCCAATTTAAAACTTTTAATTTGAAATGCAAACTTGGGGAAGGCATAAAAATCACACACAAGCCTGCCACTTCACACTTGGAGGGTTGCACAGCGGCCGGGCAAAGGTGCTCCTCACTTCCCAGACAGTGCAGCAGCCGGCCAGAGGTGCTCCTCACTTCCCAGACGGTGCCACTTCCCAGATAGTGGGGCGGCCTGGCAGAGGCCTCCTCACTGCCCAGAGGGTGGGGCGGCCAGGGAGAGGCGCGCCTCACTTCCCAGACGGAGAGGCGGCAGGGCAGAGGCGCTCCTCACTTCCCAGACGGAGAGGCGGCAGGGCAGAGGCGCTCCTCACTTCCCAGGTGGTGGGGCGGCCAGGCAGAGGCGCTCTTCATTTCTGAGAAGGTGGGGCGGCCGGCAAAGGCGTTCCTCACGTCCCAGACCATAGGGCGACCGGTCAGAGGCCCTCCTCACTTCTCAGACGGTGGAGCGGCTGGGCAGAGGCGCTCCTCACTTCTCAGATGGAGCAGCCGCTGTAGGCCCTCAACTTTAAAATCTGGCAAGTACATTGAAGGTTATGCTGGCTGTATGTTTGAGGCAGGCTTCATCTTCCTTCCCTGAGATTATGAAAGGCTCCGTCTGCCTTGTAGGAGTTGATGTTCTAACTCCTCAGCCTCCTGTGTGAACACTCCCGTAACTCACTGCCTTATGGGAGACAGTGGCCACACTTGGGGCACCTCAAGTTTCTAATCTCGTGTTAGCCCCGTGCCACCGCCTTAAGCCTATTGATTTCTCTTCCCATTTGTAGACTTCCTCTGCCTGGGCCCAGCCCTGTCCTCTTTCCTACCCAGAACTGGCACATGTCCTCAGGGAAGATAAACAGCTGTGCGTTGTCAGCTCACTTCAGAAAATTTTCCTTCCTCTGGAATTCCATGGCTCTCCAATATCTTTTTTAAATGTGATTTTTGTAATGTATCCATTTTTTTCTAGTTGTTATAGCAGGGTCATTGGACCATGGTGACTTCCCACATCCTACTCAGAAATGAAATCCTATGGAGACTGTCTTGTTTCACTCCTCAGTTAACCTCGGATCTAGAAATAGGTTAGATGTCTTCCTTGGCTCCCCATTTCCACTTCCAAAGTACATATCTTCCCTCCTTTTTCTAAAGTCTCAGCTTCTTTGTAGTTCATAATATCGGATTTAGCACTCACTCTCTTCATTATGTACCAATTTCTGTGTTTTGTTGGTAGCATCAGCATCTGGCTCACCATCTTCCTTTCCCTCTACTCCTGTCATTGTTCTTGTGGCCTCAGTATTCACAGGGATGTTCCATTCAGATCCTTGACCTTTCTTCCAGTTATCTTTGCTTCCACAATTCCTCAGTTATTTCCTTCTATGATCATACTCTTAACCATTTTATCCAAAATTGCTGTATCATCTCTGAAATCTCCATGTCTTCATCCATTAGTCTCCTAATTTTCTAGCACACCCACATTGGAGCTTCTGCACTAGCACTTCTTCAACTGACTCAAACCACCATTTCATTCAATTATCTTTGCACTATCAAATATTACTCTCATGTCCTCATTTCTCTCTTTACCCATCTTAGATTCCTTGGTTCATCATTGTTGTAGATGTCTATTACCTAAACATTTAGTGGTTTAAAATAACAGTATTCATTTTATTATTGCCTCTCACAGTTATGGGAGTTGACAGAATGTTGTTGCTTGAGATCTGTCATGCACTTACATGTCAGAGTGGCTGAAGTTAAAATAATCTTGAAGGCTTCCTTACTTACATGCCTGGCAGTTGATGCTGGCTGTTGATGAGGACCTCTCCTGAGGCTGGCAGCTAGAACATCTATGTGTAACCTTTCCATGTGGCCTGAACTTCCTCACAGCGTGGAGGCTGGGTCCCAAAACAGGTGTCCAAGAGACAGAGCCAAGTAAAATCTCCTTTTATAACCTAGCCCCAGAAGTTACTCAACATCACTTTCCCTATATTCTCTTTATTACAAGTGGATTAATAAGACTAACCCGTATCCAAGAGGAGAGGAAGTAAACCCCACCTCTTTATGTAAGAAATATCATGTGTAGACATGTTTTTAAAATGTCACCATCATTATGATCACTTTCAAATACAATTTCTCCCTTCTTTCTCCCTTGTCCTATTGATGTGACAAACAGATACCCCTAGTAAAACTCAAATATCCAGCAATCCGTGCTTACCCCTGAGAAATGAACATTATTTAAAGGAAGAACACACAATTAAACTGACTTGTGTCACTTTAGATTCAATCCTCAGTTGTCAAATGGGCTCTCAATATAAACAGTCCTACATTTCCTAGTATTTTCAGTTTCTGACTATCCCATTACACCCACAGTGAAAGAGTAGACCAAAAAAAAAAATCCTTGGGAGGCCACGGTGGGCGGATTACCTGAGGTTGGGAGTTGAGACTAGCCTGCCCAACATGGAGAAACTTCATCTCTACTAAAAATACAAAATTAGCCGGGTGTGGTGGTACATGCCTGTACTCCCAGCTACTCGGGTCGCTGAGCAGAGGAATCTCTTGAACCTAGGAGGCGGAGGTTGCGGTGAGCCGAGATGGTGCCATTGCACTCCAGCCTGGGCAACAAGAGCGAAACTCCATCTCAAAAAAAAAAAAAAGTCCTCACAAAATTCTTCCACTGAATATTAAAAAATCAGCTGCATTTCAATTCTAGAACCAAAGTTTTTAATAGTAGCTTTTAAAAATTACATTCGGGCCGGGCACGGTGGCTCAAGCCTGTAATCCCAGCACTTTGGGAGGCCGAGACGGGCGGATCACGAGGTCAGGAGATCGAGACCATCCTGGCTAACACGGTGAAACCCCGTCTCTACTAAAAAATACAAAAAACTAGCCGGGCAAAGTGGCGGGCGCCTGTAGTCCCAGCTTCTCTGGAGGCTGAGGCAGGAGAATGGTGTAAACCCGGGAGGCGGAGCTTGCAGTGAGCTGAGATCTGGCCACTGCACTCCAGCCCGGGCGACAGAGCGAGACTCCGTCTCAAAAAAAAAAAAAAAAAAATTACATTCATAATAGCCACAAAAATTAAAAGGTTTCTTAGGCCAAGATGTGAAAGACCTTTTTGGAGGAATTTGTAAAATTTTATCGAAAGATGTTTAAGGTGACCTAAAGAAATGAAGTGCTCTTCCATGTTTATGAATGGGAAAATAACAGCATGTAATGTCTTCCCAGAAAATGTATACATTCATTGCAATTTTAGTGAAAGTCTAAAATTTTTTTCCCCATAAAACTAGACAGCTGATTATAATACTGCAAAAATATTGAGGAGGAGAAAAGTAGCCCTTGACACCTAGAAGCTGGACCAGTGCCATAATCTAGACCTTGGCGTTGCTTTGGGCTAGCATTATGTTAAGGCTTGTCAGTGCTGAAGGGACCCTGGAGGGAGATGGGGCTTCACTTCCTGGTTCCTATGTGCTTCCTCACTTCTTGTTCACGTGACACAGCTGCCAAGAGCATGTGTGTGGTGCACCCAGTGGTGTCCACTCTTCAGCAAGTTTTGCTCACCAGCCTCAGCCCATTGCACCCCAGCAGAGGGTGTCTGCTCACTAGTGTGAGCTGCTGGACTCCTGTTCACCAAACCTTGGCCCCTCATGGCTGAGAACTGTCTCTGTCTCAAGACAACCTAATGGACTTTCCCACTACACCTCAGCCACACTTTACATTCTCTGAATCTCAGCCTTGGGGAGGTGGCTGCCTTCCTTCCAAGGTTATTTCATCTTTGGGTACTCTGTCTGTGCCACAGCATGTCCTTTAGTGTTCTCTTTGCTCTCTCTTAGTAGTTACTCACTTTTTACTAGTTAGTAATTCTTTGAATTGCATTCTTTATTAGAATGTATTTATGAGATAGAATAAGTGTGTTCTTTATTCAAAATACAGGTGTGATTTCTGTCTCTCGACTGGACTCTGAGTGCTACAGGAGGATTAACTGGACAGGGACATGAGAACTTTCTGGAGAGTTGGAAAGAAACCACACCTGGGGTGTGGGTATTTTCATTATCAAAATTATACCAATAAGATTTATGCATTTGAAATCATGTAAATTTTACCTTAAATTATAATTGAGAATAGGTGGGGGAAATGGGTAGATATATAGATGATACAAAAATCACAGAATAATAATTGTTGAAACTGGGTGATAGGTACATAGGTGTTCCCTATACTATTGTTTATACATGTTTGAAATTTAAAAATCTAAAATGAAAGTCATGGCTGGGTGTTTTTTTCTCAGAATGTATGTAGCTAGGGATGGATGGAATGACACCTTTGATTTGGCTGTATAGTCATTTTCTGTTTGTGTGGTGTATCAGTTATCTATTGCCATGTGACATACAACCACTTAAAGCACTTAATGGCTTACAACAACAGGAATCACTTAGTTTGCTTAAAAATTTGAAATTTTGACAAGGTTTTGCAGGGAGTGGATGATCCACTTTTAAGATGATATCTTCTTTTGCATACCTAGCAAGTTGGTGCCGGCTGTTGGCTGGGAGTTCAGCCAGGTCTGTGAACCGGTAGGCTTGGTTCCTCTTCATCTGGACCTGCCCGTGGGCTGCTTAGACTTTCTCACAGTATGGTAGCTGATTTCTAAGACCAAATGTCCCCAGAGAGAACCAGATAGAAGTTATATCATTATTCATGATCTAGATTTGGAAGTCAACATTATTTTCACTTAGATTCAAGGGGAGGGAACATGGAACCCGTTTCATGATGGGAGGCATAACAAAGTCACATTGCAAAAAGAGCATGGAGGATGGGAGATACTGTCATGGCCATTGTGGAAAATATAATCTGCCATACTTGGCTTGTTCATATAAGGGGAGTCAGATCAAGTTGGATCTCAAAGCAGTCTCTGGAAAGATGTAGATCACAACAGCATCACTCAGTAAGTGGATCTCAACCCTTCTGTAACTACCCCCTTTTCTTCTTCCTTTCCCGTGTTCTCCAGGAGCAGATATCTACTTAGCATTTACAAGTTGCCTACGTAGCATCTACTTCCCTTTTCCTAATGTTTCCTACATTCTTATTCTATACGCTGTCTCTTCCCTCACCTAGCCCATTTGCTTCAAGAAAACTGTCTATCCCTATTTCTGGGGTTGGACCCCGACTGTCTCGCAACAACCAGTGCATTTAGTTTCCCTGGCCATGATGTTTGTGACCACAGGGAGGCGGAAGGTATAGGGTCGTGAGGGAGGGCAATATGTAATCCAAGCTGATTTAGATCAGGATGCTGGTTGGATATACCCTCTCTGGTTGTTAATGGAGGAGCACTTATTCCTGGGAACACTGGCAATTACCTGTGTGGCCACAAGGAGAGAGAATTTTAGCATGAAGTGGATTCCACAAAAGGCCAATTGAGGAAATGGAAAGAAACCAGGCCCTAGTGACATTAGTCAGCCACTGGATTAAACCTACACTCAGGCCTCATCTACCTTTGAATTTCTTTTAGGAGCTAATAAAGTACATATTAAGTTGAGTTTGTTACTTGAAACCTAAAGCAAGATGCGGGGATTATTTTGTATTTGTAAGAATTTCCTGGACCCCGCGTGATGGCTTATGACTGTAATTCCAGCATTTTGGCAGTCTGCGGCAGGAGGATTGCTTAAGGCCGGGAGTTTGAAACTAGCCTGAGCAACATAGTGAGAGACCGTCTCTACAGGAAAAAAATAAATAAATAAATAAATAAATAAATAAAAATAAAAAATATTGCCTAGGCTTCACCAATTGTTAACTGGGTGACTTTGAGAACATTTTCAAATCTCTCTGCTTCAGTTTTCTTTATAGTAAGATTCCAGATGGATGCCATCGTGAAAGAGAAAAGTAGGAAAAGAAAATAGCAAACTGTGTCCTCAGGCAGATCAATTTTAGTAAAGAATACAGTAATCCTGGCCGGGTGCGGTGATTCACACCTGTAATCCCAGCACTTTGGAAGGCCGAGGCGGGCGGATTATGAGGTCAGGAGATTGAGACCATCTTGGCTAACACGGCAAAGCCCTGTCTCTAAAAATATAAAAAAAATTAGCTGGGCGTGGTGGCAGGCACCTGTAGTCGCAGCTACTCAGGAGGCTGAGGCAGGAGAATGGCGGGAACCCGGGAAGCGGAGCTTGCAGTGAGCTGAGATTACACCACTGCACTCCAGCCTGGGCGACAGAGCGAGACTCCGTCTCAAAAAAAAAAAAAAAAAAAATAATCTCTCAGTATCCATGAGGCATTGGTTCCAAGACCTTCCTTGGAGACTGACATTCAAGAATTTTCAAATTCTCGGTAAAAAGTGGCGTAGCATTTGTATAGAACCTATACACATCCTCTTGTATACTTTAAATAATCTTTAGATTACTTATATCTAATATAATGTAAACACTATGTAAGTAGATGGTGTACTGTATCATTTAGGGAATAATGACAAGAAGAAACATTCTGTATGTGTTTAGTGCAGATGAAACTTTTTTTAAAATGTTTTTGATCTGTGGTTGATTTGAATCTGTGGTTGCAGGAGCCATGGATATGGAGGGCCAACTTGCGTAGGAATGGTGAGGATCTGAAAGTAGACACCTTTATACTATTCGTACCGGTGTAATCCTTTGAAAGTCTTTGTGGGCTCTTCGAGATTCACTCGTCCAGCTTAAAGACTGCTGGATTCTTTGTTCAATTCAAGTTAAACAAGTAACTTAATTCTTTGAACAGATGAGGCTCTCGACACCAGCCAGCCTTTTTTCTTGAGAAACGACAAGAGTGGTCAGCTGAGGGGGTACACTAGGACATTCTGTCAGCAAATATTTGCTGAGCCTCTACCACGTACAATTGAAAACACTTCAATGACTTCAACCACTTGGAGCTGTGACTCTCAGGCTGTCTCTAGCCCAAGCTTGTCTCCTGAGCTCTCTGAGCATTTATCCATTTGGGATGAGATTATACATTGATAATACTTTTTGGGAAAACAGTTTTGAAATATGTATGAAGATCTTTAATATATACCTTTTGATTCTATATTTTCATATAAATCTATCTTGGAGAAATAGAGATGAAGATATTTACATTTCATCATTAAGATTCAGGAAAAATATATTTTAGAAATTCAAGGTTTTTTTTTTTTTTGAGTCACATAAAGATACTTAGAGCCTGAACTTAGTAGGAAAACTAAGTATTGCCTTCTGATCTCTCACACTCCCTATATTCTTCATTTCTGTCTCTCAGAGCTCTGAGATACTCTTTCTACCACTGTGGGAATTAGCTTAATGTGCCCTCTATTTTTGGATATACTCCTTCCCAAAGGCATTTGTGTTTTCAAAGAGATTATTAAGATAGGAGCTCGCATAATAAAGCCTTCCTGGTAGACCTTCAGATAGTGGGTCATCCAGAAATAACATAGAAATCCTAGTTTCTCCCTCAGTTTTCTACTAGGTAGAAGTCAGTACATTGTTTACAGACAAACAAGGACTGCCCCACAGGGACCAAAGATGAGCTAGATATTATGGTGTACAAAAATATTAAGCAGATACACCTAGTGTTTGTATCTGAAAGAAAGAAAGCACTTTTCAAATGGTGAGCTCCAATTTCAGCTTAGTATAGGGAAGATGTAAAGAGTTTGCAAAACCAGATCTGTTCAGCAGAGGGGGTACTTAATCTACAAATCATGATTTTTAAAGCCAAGGGTTTTTTTTTTTTTTTGTAATGATGATTTTGTGAGAAGTTTTTTTTTTTTTTTTTTTTTTGAGACGGAGTCTCGCTCTGCCGCCCAGGCTGGAGTGCAGTGGCCGGATCGAGAAGTTTTTATGTTTCATGTTTCTTTCAAGATTAAGTTGCCAATCAGGTTTTTTTTTTTTTTTTGCGACAGAGTCTGGCTCTGTCGCCCAGGCTGGAGTGCAGTGGTGTGATCTCCGCTCACTGCAAGCTCCACCTCCTGGGTTCCTGCCATTCTCCTGCCTCAGCCTCCTGAGTAGCTGGGACTACAGGCGCCCGCCACCACGCCTGGCTAATTTTTTGTATTTTTAGTAGAGATAGGGTTTCACCATGTTAGCAAGGATGGTCTCGATCTCCTGACCTTGTGATCTGCCTGTCTCGGCCTCCCAAGTGCTGGGATTACAGGCGTGAGCCACCGTGCCAGGCCAGGTATTTTTTTGAGACTAATTGCTGCACGTATTTGTCAGAGATGCAAGAATCAGGAATTACTGATTATTGAGCAAGGGACTGCCCTGCCCATTTAGAAGAGCAGGAGCTGGATACACTAACTCATTTTGCTGGACCTTGGGCAGGAAGGTTGTATCTTCTCCAGAGGACAGTTATCTTTGCTGAATTCCCTCAGGCCAGCCAGGCAGTTTACATATGTAGTTCCTGAGATAAATCCACAGGACACTAAACAAAGAAAAGCGTATGATTTATTATTTTTCCATTTACAATTTTCTTAGAGGGGATGAGACGGCTGGAACTGCTTCCCCACTGGGACAGACCCAGTCTGGCAGGTATCAGAGTCCTTTGTCTCACTCTCACCTCATAGAGCCTGCTGCTCTTCACCTGTCCTGTCCAGTCTGCTTTAAAAACCTTCAAGTCTAACAAAAAAAAAAAAAAGAAAAGGAAAAAAAAACAACAACAAAAGCCTTCAAGTCTGGTCCCGAGGGGCATCTTCCTCTTTCTGGGGTCTCATCTGAACGTTGAAGCCAGTTGGCCTCTTTGAGTAATCTTCCAGAATATTCATTTATAGAGTTTCTAAAATAAAATTTTGACACCATCTATTTCAATGTTAAAAAGACATAAAAGCCCCTTTATTTTCAAAATTGTAACTTACTAACTTCCATAAATACAAATTAAGATATCTCTCAAAACAACAGCATCCTACCTCCATCTCCATCTCACACGGGGATGGCGATCATTTGTGAGATACTGCTTTAGATATGTTTCAGAGGTTGGGGTAGGGGATAGGAAAGTGGAAGGGACTTATAACTTCCATAAATACAAAGTAAGGTATCTCCCAAAACAACAGCGTGCTACCTCCATCTCCATCCCACACGGGGATGGCGATCATTTGTGAGATACTGCTTTAGATATGTTTCAGTGTTTGGGGTACCAGAACATCCTTTTCTGTTTCTTCACCTGCTGAGGGCTCCCCAAGTATTTGATAATCACTTTTATCTCTGCACTTTTGGCGTAATTATTTTTTGTATTACAATATTACTATTTCAGCCCTCAGCATATTTCACTATGTTTATCTGAGTATCTGAAAAGCTAAACAAGACTTGCTCTCTTAAGTGTCTTACATTTGTTTTTGTGTGTCCACCCAGAGTGATAATAGTTATTGTCTTGCTATTTATATTTGAACTGTTCATCTATCCAGGTTTCTCCTAGCCATTTTCCACTAAATGCTTTTGTGCTAACATCTTCCATTAGGTGTGGTTTAAGTCAGAGTCAGTCTCTCTCTTTCTCTCTGAGTCGTCACACTGGACTTTGAGTAGTATAAGGGAATATTTTCAATTTCTTTTCTCTATGTCTAAGTGTTTTCCTCTAATGAAGATGATAATTAGCAGTGGAATGGTTAAAAATAATGATGGACCGGGCACAGTGGCTCATGCCTGTAATCCCAACACTTTGGGAGGCTGAGAGGAAGGAGGATCACTTAAGCCCAGGAGTTCAGGACTAGCCTGGGCAACAGATTGAGACTCCATTTCAACAACAGAATTAAGTGAGTTTGGTGGCACATGCCTGTAGTCCTAGCCTCTTGGGAGGCGGAGGTGGGAGAATTGCCTGAGCTCAAGAACTTGAGGTTCACTGGGTTGATTGTGCCACTGCACTCCAGCCTGGGTTACAAAGCAAGACCTTGTCTCAAAAAAAAAAAAAAAAAATGCGCACACACACACACACACACATATATATGTATGTGTGTATATATGTATGTGTGTGTGTATATATATGTAATAGCTTGCTATAATTATCTGTTGAGTGCCTATTTTGTGCTAGACACTATTCAAAGCAGTTTTTAATTTTCGTGGTAGCCCTATGGCATATGAACCTTTATTATCCCACTTTTTAAAGGAAAGAAAAACAGAGATGTAATTTGTCAACGGTTGAATGGTAGAAGATTGCAAATCCCAGATTTAAACCAACTGGATTCCACCCTTTGCATTTTCTTGCTTTTCAAAAGATGAATAGTAGGGGAACGGAGTGGAAGCAACAGTCCTCGATCAACCCACGTTTGTCCTCAGGACCCAGAACATCCTTCAGAATAGATGAGAAATATTGGAAACTGAGTTTAGGGAAGTAGAACCAAAGAAAGTGAGGATTACGTGTAATTGCTTTGTGAATTTACAAGCTTGAGAGAGTCAATCCAATAATTAACTCATGTACTTTTTTGTCCTTGATTGTGCAAGTTTTTACTGAGAATATTATTAGTAATATGATTAATGTTTTCGAGAGTCAAACATTAATCTTGTGGGAATGTTTGCTTATTTTGCTTCTGCTTACAATAAAGACTAAGTTAATGGTTTTGTGATTTTTATATTCATTGGGCAGGGAAAAAGCTATTGATTCATTAACTATGCTGTCTTATTGGCATGTAGCTATGCACTGTTCACTCAATACATAAAATATCATGTTATGCTATTTTGTCCAAGGGAAAAAGACAGTGAGATTTCTTTCTTTATTATTATTTTTTGAGGCAGGGTCTTTCTCTGTCACCCAGGCTGCATTACAGTGTTTTGATAATAACTCACTGCAACCTTGAACTCCTGGGCTCAAGCAATCCTCCCACCTCAGCCTCCCAAGTAGCTAGGGCTACAGGTGCACGCCACCATACTCAGCTAATTTTTAAAATGATTTTTGTATTTTTTAGAGATAGAGTCTCACTGTATTGCCCAGGGTAGTCCTGAACTCCTGTCT
The DNA here is from genome assembly GCF_009764315.1 of Trachypithecus francoisi. Classification (NCBI taxonomy): domain Eukaryota; kingdom Metazoa; phylum Chordata; class Mammalia; order Primates; family Cercopithecidae; genus Trachypithecus; species Trachypithecus francoisi. Next base: position 56,580,067 of record NW_022681469.1, read on the forward strand.
TCAAGAAAACTTCCCACCTTGGTCTCATAAAGTGGTGGGATTGTAGGCATGAGCCACCATACCTGGCCAACAGTGAGATTTCTTATGTGAAAAGTGTGCATTTCAACTCTGCTAGTTCCATATGCCTTTATTAGCATTTCAGAGACTTACCCTGTCAACCTGACTTCTGCAGGATAGCTTTTCAAGAAAACTAGTTTATTATAAGTGGAGCTTGGAAATATATATATAATCAATTTCTGACATACATTAACCAGATCTCAACTTTCTTAAAAATGTACCATAAAGCTGAACTTCATTTAGGTACTTATTCTCAGACATCAGTATGCATAGGAATCACCTGGGGAGCTTAGTAAAATGCAGGTTTCTAGGCCCTATTCTCAGAGACAAATTCATTTTCCAGGTGATTCTGATATAGATGTCCTCAGGGTGCCAGAATAAGATGGAGAAAAGGATGTAGAGTCGGGAATACAAACTCAGTAGTCTGGAGACCCAGGCATAGAAGTGCTAGAGAGCAGATGGGCTTTTCACCAAGGATATGGAGGGAGCTGTGGGAAGTCTGATTGGCCTCCAGGTAATATAAGGCTTCAGCACTTTTTGTTAGGTCCCTGTAGGACTCAATCTTGCTGGCTCTTTAGGTAATAGATGACTGTTCAAATTCAGGTTGCAGCTGTGGTGAGACCACTAATCTCCTGTGCAACTGTAGTCTCTTGGTTTGGGGGAAAAGGAAGTCAGTCTGCAGGTGACTGAGCACTTATAAGCAGTTAGTATGGGCTCGGTTTGAAGGCAGAGCTGGAGAGGGAGAGGGATCTAAATCTTACCATTCTGCCGTTCTCTAAAGGGCTGAGCTTCCTGCTTGCAGGCTGTATGCTAAGAAGAGGAGCATAGAGCTATTGCAAAAGGGGAGATTGTTATTATGCAGGGTCCAATTAGGAGAAATTACCCTTTTTAGTTTTGGAGGAACACTATGAGAATTGCTAAGAGTCTAAGACAAGACCCCAGGCCTAGATCTGCTGACACTTGGCCTATGGAGGCAGGAAGGACTGCTCTGTGTAACTCCAGTGATGGAGTTATTTTGTTCTGGAAATAGAGGATCAAGAGAAAAAGACAGCAGGAGTGGGTCCAAAGCATCCCGACTACCTGCAACATGCACACTAGACCCCATCAGAAAACAGTGAACCACGAAGGGAAATGAAAAATTCCAGGTGGTTTCTGTGGGAAGTGTGCTGCAGACCTTTTCATCTGTCTCAAATGGAGAAAACATCAGTAATTCTGTATATCTTGCCAACACTTTTAACAAGAAGTTTCTTCTTTTGGGGGGGCCTCATAAGGAAAATGAGACAGCAGCAACTTTACAAGTTCTATATATGTGCTTTAAACAGTATCTTAGATCCAGCAGGTCCGTTGTTTCCCACCTATGTGTACTGAGCTACAATTTTTCAAATGTGTATACTCTGTAGATGCTGTGAATGATAAAATACAAATGTATTTTTAAGAGTTCTTGGCCGGGCGCGGTGGCTCACGCCAGTAATCCAAGCACTTTGGGAGGCCGAGGCGGGTGGATCACAAAGTCAGGAGATTAAGACCATCCTGTCTAACACGGTGAAACCCCGTCTTTACTGAAAACACAAAAACAAAATTAACTGGGTGTGGTGGCGGCACCTGTAGTCTCAGCTACTCGGGAGGCTGAGGCAGGAGAATGGCATGAACCCGGGAGGCGGAGATTGCAATGAGCCAAGATCGCACCACTGCACTCCAGCCTGGGTGACAGAGCCAGACTCCGTCTCAGGAAAAAAAAAAAAAAAAAAAGAGTTCTTAAATTCACACAGTTTAATGGTGGATATTCTCAATCTCTTTTATGGTTGAGTCTAAGGAACTTTTTGTCCAAAAACACAAACCCGCAAAAAACCCCAATGAGTTTCTCATGCTTTAAAAGGCTAGAAACCCCTGAAGTAAAGCATCATAGTTATGTAAAGATTGGCTGTAAAGAACTTACTCCTCACGTAATGCAAACCCTCATGGTACAGTGACTTTATTGTGTTGTTTATGATGGATTTTTAGACAGAGGCAAGATAAACTGCATTTTTGTTTTACTTTAGCAGAATATTAACACTGAATGCAGAGTGATATGTAAAAATACATTTACTTTAAAACTGTCACATTATTTGACTTTTTAACTGTATAAGAAAAAGTTTGCTGCTGCTAGAGTAAACAGATAACCCACATAGTAGGCAAAAATCTGTACATCCAACAAAGGACCAATATCCAGAATCTGCAGGGAACTCAAGCAAATTAGCAAGAAAAAAACAAACAATCCCTTCAAAAAGTGGGCTAAGGGCATTAATAGACAGTTCTCAAAAGGAGATATACAGATGGCCAGCAAACATGAAAAAATGCTCAGCATCACTAATGATCAGGGAAATGCAAATCAAAACCGCAATGTAATACCACCTTACTCCTGCAAGAATGGCCATAATCAAAAAACAAAACAGACAAACAAACAAACAAAAAAAACAATAGATGTTGACGTGGATGCAGTGAAAAGGGAACACTTCTACACTGCTGGTGAAAATGTAAAGTGGGCTAGGCATGGTGGATCACGCCTGTAATCCCAGCACTTTCAGAGGCTGAGGCAGGCGAATCACATGAGGTCAGGAGTTCAAGACCAGTTTGACCAACATGGTGAAACCCTGTCTCTACTAAAAATAGAAAAATTAGCCAGCCGGATCTGGCGGCGGGTGCCTGTAATCCCAGCTCCTCAGGAGGCTGAGACAGGAGAGTCACTTGAATCTGGGAGGCGGAGGTTGCAGTGAACCAAGATCGCACCATCGCACTCCAACCTGGGCGACAACAGTGAGACTCTGCTCAAAAAAAAAAAAAAAGTAAACTAGTACAACCATTATGGAAAACAGTGTAGAGAGTCCTTAAAGAACTAAAAGTAGAACTACCATTTGATCAGTAGTGGGATAGCAATCCCACTACTGGGTATCTACCCAGAGGAAAAGAAGTTATATGAAAAAGATACTTGCACACACATTTATAACAGCACAGTTCACAATTGCAAAAATATGGAAACACCCCAAATGCCCATCAATCAATGACTGGATAAAGAAATTGTGTGAGAGAGAGATACATATCACATCATATATATATGATGCAATACGAGTCAGCCATCTCAAGCCTGTAATCCCAGCACTTTGGGAGGCCGAGACGGGCGGATCATGAGGTCAGGAGATCGAGACCATCCTGGCTAACACGGTGAAACCCCGTCTCTACTAAAAAAATTCAAAAAACTAGCCGGGCGACGTGGCGGGCGCCTGTAGTCCCAGCTACTCGGGAGGCTGAGGCAGGAGAATGGCGTAAACCCAGGAGGCGGGGCTTGCAGTGAGCTGAGATCCGGCCATTGCACTCCAGCCTGGGCAGCAGAGCGAGACTCCGTCTCAAAAAAAAAAAAAAAAAAGAAAAAAGAAAAAAAAAAAAAAGAAAGAACGAGTCAGCCATAAAAAGGAATGAATTAATGGCATTCACAGCAACCTGGATGGAACTGGAGACCATTATTCTAAGTGAAGTAACTCAGGAATGGAAAACCAAACATTTTACGTTCTCACTTATAAATGGGAGCTAAACTATGAGGATGCAAAGACATAGAATGATACAATGGACTTTGGGGACTCAGGGGGAAAGGGTGGGAGGGGGGTTGAGAGATGAAAGACTACAAATTGGGTTCAGTGTATACTGCTCAGGTGATAGGTGCACCAGAATCTCACAAATCACCACTAAAGAACTTACTCATGAAACCAAATACCACCTGTTCCCCACAAACCTATGGAAATAAATAATTAAAAAACAAGAAAGCCCAAAACAAACTGAGCAATAAAAAGTTATCTGCTGCTTAGTAAAAACATGAAAATTCAGAAACATTGATGTCATTTCCCTTTTTTTCCCCAGGCACTGTTATGTGGTATACTTGTTACATGTCCTGAGGATCCACTGAGGTATTTAGAGGGAATGATCATGGTTATAATCAAAAGTGGTCTTCAGAATCTTCTTTGGTAAGTATTGTTTTGATTTGTGGTAGGGAAATATTTTATTGTGAAGGAAAACTTTTATTGTACAGGAAAACTTTTATTGTACAGTAACAAAATAAGCATCTTGTCAATGCTTCCAATCTTAAGATTGTTAAGCAATCCTTCCACAGGCTTTTCAGTTCCAAAGACACAAACCTGAATAATTTGCCCAGTGGTTCTCAACTTGAGAAATATCGTGTATTCTCATCAGTAACGTGTTCATAGGGCCAGTTTATTTCAAGTTGGGAATGAGGAAAGGGAGGCATATCCTCCTTTGGGGGACACAGCAAAATCTTGTGAGAGTAGTTTGAAAAAGTCCTCCAGGTGATTCTGATCTGCTTCTCCTAAGGGAAAATGTGTTTTCTTTCTCCTCTCTTTCATTCCACCTACAAGAATCACTGATTTAATTATGGAACTAATTAATGAAATTAATTTTGACTGTGTTTTATGATGTTATTAAAGGGATATGTGCATTGCTCCATCAATGAAACCAAACATTCGAAGATTGTCTGAAACTTACCTGGAACAACTTTTTGAATTGGATGATCAGCTGGTAATTATTACTAACCAAGAATATGCAAATATATATTTTAAATTTTGATGGAATTTTCCAAATATATTTTATGGGAGGTGTGAGGTCAGACTGTTTTTGGTGTTGGGGGCACCGACAAAAGTGAAGGAATAGCCACTCACATACACAAATGCATGCAAAGCCACACCCATAGTAACCTTCCCAAATTTCCAGAAGGTATTTACAAAGGCATTTCCTTCTCTTTCTGATACAATCTTTCCATAAGTTTTCCCCCTTTCCTCTTTCTCCTTCTCCCATGCATCTTTATAAACATAAAAATAGCATTACGGAAAGCTTTACAAGAGGATGTTTTCTTTCGTTTCTAATCTGCTTCCTTCTGTGTTCCATTCCACTGCCCATTTTCTCTGCTGTCTGCCTTCTCAGATTAGATTATAGGGAATCATGCTCGTAATGATATGACCAAAACATTAATGACATTCAACTTAAAAGCCAGATCTTGTTGTTACTGAAAACTAGTGCCAGCAACTGGTTTTGATCTTGTAAAGAGGGCAAGGAAGTAATTCAGGACATGAAGACTTTAGAATAAAGCTCTTTTAAGGGAGGCTAACAGAGCAAAAGGAACATGAAGAGAGAAATACTAGCACACATTAGATATGTGTGGAACCATGTGTGATACCCCCTTTTTTTTTTCCCCAGACGGAGTCTTGCTCTGAATGCCTGGGCTGGAGTGCAATGGCGCAATCCAGGTTCACTGCAACCTCCGCCTCCCGGGTTCAAGCGATTCTCCTGTCTCAGCCTTCCGAGTAGCTGGGATTACAGATGCATGCTGCCTCGCCACTAAAATATAATTTTTTTGTATTTTAGTAGAAACAGGGTTTCACCATGTTGCCCAGGCTGGTCTCGAACTCCTGACCTCAGGCAATCCACCTGCCTCAGCCTCCCAAAGTGCTAGGATTACAGGTGTGAGCCACTGCACTTGGCCCGTGTGTGATACCTCTTGATTACAGGGCTGTAGTTTGGTAGGCCCAGGCGGGTCTTGGGAGTTGCTATTGAAGTTGGATGTTGAAAAGTGGAATCAAAGCCATGTTCAAGGTGGGGGCTGAGAGTCAGAAACAATTTGAGGTATCTGTTTAGAAGGATGGGTGGTGAGTAACACTGGAAACAACAGAGAAACAATTAGAGGGCTGAGATGATTCTGAGGCACCAGTACATTGGGCAGATCCCATGTGTCCCATCCTAGTTGATCTGCATCATGGTGTGTGGATGTTTCTACTGTACTTTATTAACCACAGACTTTTGATCTACTATGGAGTGCAGGTATCTGCAAATTACTGTGTTTTTGGAACTGTTTGGGGACAACCTCGGGAGCTGAGGGAGAAGCCTAGGGGACAGGATTCTGGGTCCTGTATGCCTACCCCTGTACTCCAGAATAGTTTTGGTTTCAGTATGATTTTGCTTGAAAAAAGCTTGACAGCCATTGCTAAAATACACTGAAGTTTTTGAAAGCCACTGATTTAGAGTGGTAAACCCTATCATCAATATTATGACAAGGACCTTATATGAAGTCAGGCCAGCTGTCCAGTGTCTAGCTAGAAGCCCATAGGGAATCATTTAAAAACTGCAGATAATTCTGGCCGGGTTTGGTGGCTCACACCTCTAATTGCAGCACTTTGGGAGGCCGAGGCGGGTGGATCACCTGAGGTCAGGAGTTCGAGACCAGCCTGGCCAACATGGCGAAACGCCGTCTCTACTAAAAGTACGAAAATTAGCTGTGCATGGTGGTGGGCACCTGTAATCCCAGCTACTCAGGAGGCTGAGGCAGGAGGAGAATCACTTGAACCTAGGAGGTGGAGGTTGCAATGAGCCAAGATTGCACCACTGCACTCCAGCCTGGGCGACAAGAGCAATACTCCATCTTAGAAAACAAACAAACAAAAACTGCAGAGAATGTCAAGAGACATCATAGCTACTTCAAACCTAAAGTTTTATTAGAAAAGGAATTGTTGGCTGGGTGTGGTGGTTCATGCCTGTAATCCCACTTTGGGAAGCTGAGGCAGGTGGATCACCTGAGATCAGGAGCTCGAGACCAGCCTGGCCAACATGGTGAAATCCCGTCTCTACCAAAAATACAAAAACTAGCTGGGCGTGGTGGCAGGCACCTGTAATCCCAGCTACTCCAGAGGGTGAGCCAGGAGAATCACTTGAACCCAGGAGGAAAAGGTTGCAGTGAGCTGAGATCGCGCCACTGCACTCCAGCCTGGGTGACAAGAATGAAACTCTGTCTCAAACAAACAAAAAAACACAAAAGGGAATTGTCAGAGATATTTCATAATGTTGAAAATGCAGAAGTTAAAATATTAGAAGCTGATCCAAACTTAGAGTTATGACAGTTTGCCAAGGCATAGAAAAGGTGCCCACTTCATATAATAAGTTGGAAATAATATAAATGAGATAGGACTTTGCAAAAGCAATGAGGGAAATATTTGTTAAGGTTAGACATGAAAATGTGAATCTCCAGGTGTCCTAGGGTTGCTTGTTAGAGGGCTCAACCTAGGTTGGATCAAGATTAATTCATTTCTCCTCCACCCTCAGAGAAAAATGAAAAGTTTTTTTCTACAAAGAAGCAAAACACTTTAATCCTCAGTGTTTTTGATATTTTAAAGTATATACTCTAAAGCCAGGCACAGTGGCATGCACTTGTACCCCCATGTACTTAGGAGGCTGAGGTGGGAGAATTGCGTGAGGCCAGGAGTTTGAAACCAACCTGGGCAACATAGTGAGACCTCATCTCTTAAAGAAAATGTATAGTATACTAAATGAATAATGGTTTTACTTTTTTTCATATGCCTTTCCTATGTAGTTTTCCATACCGTTATAACTAGCAGTAAAATGATTTTTCATGTTTTAACAGAAAACTTCAAAGGTCATGAATAACTGTAATTTTTCCCATTAATTATTGATTGTTTAATTGCAGGGTTTTTCAGTCTTACACTGCACAGTTCTGCACAGTGAGGACTGCCTATATGTGCTGTTAAAGTGATCTAAATATGTCCTGAGAAGGACTCTGTACTTCTATATTTAGTTCTTATGGAAGAACTGCAACCTAGCTTAATAGGTAGACAAGATTGAAAACCTAACTAGGAGTATGTACCTATAACTATAGCTGAGACTTGGCCAATCCCAGCAGCCATACTTAAACCATTCATACACCGCTGAGTGTTCAAACTGTTCAAACAAGGCAAACATCAATCTGTAACCAATCTAGCTGTTCTGTACCTTACTTCCAATTTCTGTACATCATTTCTCCTTTTTGATCTATAAATCTTCCACCAGGTAGCTGCGCTGGAGACTCTGTGAATCTGCTGTGATTCTGGGGGCTACCTGACTTGTGAATTTTTCATTGTTCAATTAAACTCCATTAAATTTTATTTGGCTAAAGTTTTTCTTTTATCAGATGGTGTCAGAAGTGGGATCTGAAGTAGAGCTTCTGGCGACCCCCGGGAGTGCTGAGTGAACTGAACAAGCAAGGTACCTGCAGGACCCACTTGTGTTCACTGATCTCTCAGAGCAGCTGGGGATTGTGGATAAGCTCTCTCTTGGATTTCAGAGCTCCACAGGTTTGTGTTTTGAGCTCTCCAAGTTTCTTTGAGCCAATTTCTGATCCAAACGGTTTGGAAGTCATGACAGAAACTGAGCTGGGTCCAGGAATGGATTTGATCTGGGAATTAATTGGCTTGGATCCAGTTAGAGGTCTCTTACACCTGACTGGTTCAGAAAGGAACTGATAGTAAGCAGTAATATTGCAGGGTTATAAAACTCGACTTTTGAAAACTCACAGGGATTTTTATGTTCTACCCCTTTGTTTCATTTTTCTTGCATGCTTAGGTAGGAAAAATCATTGGCTCAGTTAATCAAGAGACCCTGAGAGTCAAGCCAATATTTTAGGTAAAAATGAGATCCTTAATTTCTGGAAAACTAAGTTCCTTCCAGCTTACCTTAGGCCTGGGAGGCAGCATAGTCTTACAGAAATGGCAAAATCTTACTAAAGATAACTTACAGTGGAATGTTCCAAATGTACAACAATGCAATTAAGTATGTTTAAAAATAAGGGCTCTCAGTAAAGTCTCTTTCAGTTAAGAACAGGTTTGGCGCTATGGGATGTTAACTGCTATTCTCTTTGGATTAATCTGTCTTATACTTTTTGCTGACTGCTATAGGTGACAGTGTTAGGCATGTACGGGACCGTGGGACATGGGAAGCTTTTTCCTCCCCAAAAGGGGAAACTTGAGAGCTGATGGGATTGCTGGAAAAGATCCCTTCACTACTGACAAGTGGCCTCCTGAACTTTTCAGTGTCATAGCAATGAGTGGGTCTTGCTCTGGCCTCCCTGAGCTCTTCACCTTCCCCATCTTGCCACAGGCAATACTTTTCTTTCTCTTCCTTTCCTTTCATATCTTTTCTGTTACTAAGGGCAGCCATCTTGCCCAGAGACCATGTGCTGAAACTCCTAGTTGGAGGTTGGATTAAAGATGACAGGGGCCATCGGAGGGCAAATTTAAGCCTAACCAGTTTGATATTGGGTGCTAAACAGAGTGGCTAATGTCTGTGTTTTATCATATGTGTTTTGTTCTGGCCCAAACAAAAAAAGATAATTTTCTTTTATGATGCAGCTTGGCCTCCAGGGTGATGGTGTGGCAAGCTGGGTCACTAGAGCTGCTCAGGGAAAGGGAAAGAGAGCCCAGAAGCCTGGCATGCCAGTAAAAGGGTAAGAATTTCTTACCAGTCAGATTTCTGGCTTTTTTCCTCTTTTTCTTTGTGCAAAATGTTTAAGTGAATGGTAAAAATCACTGTTATCTCCTATGTAAAGTTTTGATTCATACAAAAAAGAATTCTGAGGCTTGTCTTAAGCTCTAGTGAATCTGATGTGCTTTGTGTGTCTTTCTGTATCGTTTTGTCATAAAGAGGGGTACCTTAGGATAAAATGTGTGCCTAAAACCTCATAAGCCTGTTGTTCAAGACGACCCAGCAAACTGGTCAGTTATGTGTTTAGGAGCTTAATCTTGTAGCCACGTGGCCATGCTTTCTCTTTTCACAATGGTGGCCCGGGTTCAGAGTTCAATCCCTAGCTTAGGGGATGAGCCTTTCTGATTGATATTTGGGTGACTTTGCCATTTTTTGATTCTCTTCCCCTCCACGAACTGTTTTGAATTTTCCTTTCTCAGAGCACCTGTGAGGTTACCTTAGGTAAAGTTTAAAAGCCAGAAATAGCAGCTCTTTGGCCTGCCTAAAGTCGGGTAATAAGAAATTTTAAAAGGACTTTATTAAAGAGTGCTGTGGTTAAAAGTCAGCTTAATTAAAAGTGGATATTCAAGCTCTCACAGCCTGGGACTCCTTGGGAAAAACACGAGGCACCAGAGACCCTTTCTGGGCCCTGTTCTTCCGAGAACTCCACCCTAAAGCCAGTAATCTAATTAAGAAACTTAAAAACTGGCAAATGGAGAATCTTACAACTACTGTAGCAATCTTCTTTGGTCTGTTTGTGTAGTTATATATGTGTTGTGTGTGTAGTGTTTGTATAATAGAATTCTAATTGGTTTAAACAAAAAAAGTGCTTAAATATTTTGAAAGAAAAATAAAAGGCCGGGCGCGGCGGCTCAAGCCTGTAATCCCAGCACTTTGGGAGGCCGAGACGGGCGGATCACGAGGTCAGGAGATCAAGACCATCCTGGCTAACACGGTGAAACCCCGTCTCTACTAAAAAATACAAAAACTAGCTGAGCGTGGTGGCCGGCGCGTGTAGTCCCAGCTACTCGGGAGGCTGAGGCAGGAGAATGGCGTGAACCCAGGAGGCGGAGCTTGCAGTGAGCTGAGATCCGGCCACTGTACTCCAGCCTGGGTGACAGCGAGACTCCGTCTCAAAAAAAAAAAAAAAAAAGAAAAAGAAAAGCTGTAATGCCTTTTAGTTCATGTAATTTTGGTCATCTTTGGGAAATAAAAATAGCTTTAAAGATTATTGATAAATAAATACATTTAGTCTAAATTATGCAGGCCAGGTATTAGGTTTGCTTAATATTTTTAAGGCAATAAACTGCTTTGACCCTTGAAAATTGCTCAATTTATTTTGGAGACATTAAATTTTAAATAAGGCCTGGGGACATGTGGAATTAGCCATGCAACCTAGCTACGAAAAGAAGGTTATAAAGAAAAGAGATTTTATATAAGGATCTTGTATAGTAAATTCTTGTCCTAAAGTAAAATGACTGGTTGTTTAAAAAGAGGGATGTTTAATAAAATACCTAGGAATCCAGCTTACAAGGGATGTAAAGGACCTCTTCAAGGAGAACTACAAACCACTGCTCAGTGAAATCAAAGAGGACACAAACAAATGGAAGAACATACCATGCTCATGGATAGGAAGAATCAATATCGTGAAAATGGCCATACTGCCCAAGGTTATTTATAGATTCAATGCCATCCCATCAAGCTACCAATGACTTTCTTCACAGAATTGGAAAAAACTGCTTTAAAGTTCATATGGAACAAAAAAGAGCCCGCATTGCCAAGACAATCCTAAGTCAAAAGGACAAAGCTGGAGGCGTCACGCTACCTGACTTCAAACTATATACTACAAGGCTACAGTAACCAAAACAGCATGGTACTGGTACCACAACAGAGAAATAGACCAATGGACAGAACAGAGTCCTCAGAAATAATACCACACATCTACAGCCATCTGATCTTTGACAAACCTGAGAGAAACAAGAAATGGGGAAAGGATTCCCTATTTAATAAAGGTGCTGGGAAAATTGGCTAGCCATAAGTAGAAAGCTGAACTTTCCTTAACCCTTATACGAAAATTAATTCAAGATGGATTAGAGACTTAAATGTTAGACCTAATACCATAAAAACCCTAGAAGAAAATCTAGGTAGTACCATTCAGGACATAGGCATGGGCAAGGACTTCATGTCTAAAACACCAAAAGCAACGGCAGCAAAAGCCAAATTGACAAATGGATCTAATTAAACTAAAGAGCTTTTGCACAGCAAAAGAAACTACCATCAGAGTGAACAGGCAACCTACAGAATGGGAGAAAATTTTTGCAACCTACTCATCTGACAAAGGGCTAATATCCAGAATCTACAAAGAACTCAAACAAATATACAAGAAAAAAACAAACAACCCCATCAAAAAGTGGGGAAAGGATATGAACAGACATTTCTCAAAAGAAGACATCCATACAGCCAACAGAACATGAAAAAATGCTCATCATCACTCGCCATCAGAGAAATGCAAATCAAAACCACAATGAGATACCTCACACCAGTTAGAATGGCAATCATTAAAAAGTCAGGAACACAACAGATGTTGGAGAGGATGTGGAGAAATAGGAACACTTTTACACTGTTGGTGGGATTGTAAACTAGTTCAACCATTATGGAAAAGAGTATGGCAATTCCTCAAGGATCTAGAACTAGATGTACCATATGACCCAGCCATCCCACTACTGGGTATATACCCAAAGGATTATAAATTACTCTACTACAAAGACACATGCACGTATGTGTATTGTGGCACTATTCACAATAGCAAAGACTTGGAATCAACCCAAATGTCCATCTGTGACAGACTGGATTAAGAAAATGTGGCACATATACACCATGGAATACTATGCAGCCATAAAAAAGGATGAGTTCATGTCCTTTGTAGGGACATGGATGCAGCTGGAAACCATCATTCTTAGCAAACTATCACAAAAGAGAAACCAAACACCGCATGTTCTCACTCTTAGGTGGGAACTGAACAATGAGATCACTTGGACTCGGGAAGGAGAACATCACACACTGGGGCCTATCATGGGAGGGGGAGGAGGGAGGATTGCATTGGGGAGTTATACATGATATAACGTTATGCACATGTACCCTAGAACTTAAAGTATATAAAAAATAAAAAATAAAAAATAAAAAGAGGGATGTTTAGGACAAGTCAGAAAGACCAAGCACATTGTAGATGGTCTATGTAAGTCATGAAAGGATTCATAAAAGAAAATTTATGTACCATAAGTGAAAGTTGCTAAGAATTACCATTATAACATGTAACTGAGACTACTGAAAAACTAGGTTTACATGCAAGGTGTGTGAGGAGAATGAAACGTGTTTTTGGTAAGAGATTATAAGAATGCATGAGAATGTAAATTTTTACCTAGTTTAGAGGGTTAAAGGACTGTTTTAAATTAAATAGAATAAAGCTAAAGGTTTGAACAAGTTGTGGAAGGTTTGTAAAAATTAACTTTGTAAAAGAAATTCTATGTGTGAAAATATTGACTAAATTTAAAGGTGTATTGTTCAGTTTTTCTGTAAACTGAACATTGAAATAAAAGCACAACAGGGTTTTCTTAAAGCACTAATCTGCTCTTTAACAAAAATTGGTAAAGGGTTATAAAAGGTTTATGAAAATCTCAGCTAATGGTCAAACTGATTAAGATTGGATAGATTAGATTTGTCTGTGAGGTTTTTTTTTTTTTTTTGAGACGGAGTCTCACTCTGTTGCTCAGGCTGGAGTGCAGTGGCCGGATCTCAGCTCACTGCAAGCTCCACGTCCCGGGTTTACGCCATTCCCCTGCCTCAGCCTCCCGAGTAGCTGGGATTACAGGCGCCTGCCACCTCGCCCAAATAGTTTTTTGTATTTTTTAGTAGAGATGGGGTTTCACCGAGTTATCCAGGATGGTCTCGATCTCCTGACCTCGTGATCCGCCCGTCTCGGCCTCCCAAAGTGCTGGGATTACAGGCTGTCTGTGAGGTTTTATTAAAAATTGGAGTTGACATTAATAGTCCACTAATGCAAGTCCACTAATGAAATTTGACTTTCTCTTTTGAACAAGATTTTCATGTAATATTAGAAGATAATGAAAACTTTTTGTTTTGTTTGCCTTTTAAATATGCTACCAAAAAAAAGGAAAGACAAAAGACAGATTGTTTGGAAAGCTAAGTCTTCCCTCTATCAATGAGTAAAGGTTTTTGCCTTTTAAAAATTTTTTGAGTCATCATTTTGGCTAAATGAATGACTTATGGTGACCTGGAACTCTAGTTCATAATATCAAGTGTTTTAAAACTTTAACATATTTAATAGGCTTCCCAAAATTAAATTTGAGCTTTAAAATGGTCTTTTCTGACCTCTAACTTTGGAATGCTACAGAGGGCCCCTGAAGCATCCAAAAGAGAGGTAAACAGAATTGTTTAACATGTTAAGTTACATGGGAAGCATTGTCAAAATAAAAATAATGTTTAATCTTCAGGTTATATTTTAGTGAATGATATTAATGTATGTTCTAAAATTGTATGGGGTCAGGCACGGTGGCTTATGCCTGTAATCCCAACACTTTGGGAGACCGAGGAAGGCAGATCACCTGAGGCTAGGATTTTGAGACCAGCCTGGCCAACATGGTGAAACCCCATCTCTACTAAAGGTACAAAAAATTAGACATGGTGGTGAGCACCTGTAATCCCAGCTACTTGGGAGGCTGAGGCAGAAGAATCACTTGAACCCAGGAGGCGGAGGTTGCAGTGAGGCAAGATCTTACCTCTGCACTCCAGCCTGGGTGACAGAGCAAGACTCCATCTCAAAAAAAAAAAAAAATGTATAGGATGTCTAAAATTCTAATATGTCTGAGTATATACTATCAACCATAATTATGGTTATTATATTAAGTTATTGTCTACCACAGAAATAACCAAATTTCCTTGTATAAAACTGCTAACCTAAATAAAACAAAAAATTAAATACCAAGAAAATACTTTGCCAAGATTTTCATGTTAAACCAGCTGATACTGAAATTGATTAGATATACAATTTGAACTCCATAGTCTAAGTCTAATTGCTTATGATAACCATTAGTTGTCACTGCTATGAATTTAAATTGGAAAAACAACTGGTATTCAAGAGGACATAAGTCCAATATTAAACATAGACTCATGGAAGACCAGGAAGGCTATCCTGTCCTTCCTGAGCCCTTAAAGCTTTTGTTGTTAAAGGCTCTGCATTCCATGACTCATCATGGAAAACATAAAATCATCAAAATTGAATATATTGATATAATGACTTATAAATTTCAAAAATAGTTTAAAACCAGTGTTTGGTTCGATAACCCTGGGAAGATAATCAGACCTTCAGGTATGTTTGGCTATCTGATGGGTCATTTAAACATTTGTAAAGGGAGTTCATTCAATTGTCATTTTCAATGCATGTTTTATGTTACAGTAATTATTATGCCATAGTATATTTTCACCAGGTAAAGAAAGTTTTTATGGTTCATTGAGGACAATCAACTGCTTCACAATCTAGAACCTGAAGATTGGATCTTTTGAGAACATCAGAGAAAGACTGTGCTTGCCATCCACACTGCAACAAAACTTTGGAACCTTGAACCTTGAGTGAATAATCTCACAACTGAGAAGGGTCCCTCCACACTCTTGGAACTGTACATCCATTGGAACCCTAAAGGTAGTTTTCTCCCCAGAAGAAGATGGCATCCTTGATGTAAACAGCTTTTCCCGAGATCACGGATCAAGACATCTACTACTACTATGAGACTCTTATCTTTGAATATTTTTTCCTTATTTATGCCTCTATAGCCAATAGAAATGAAGAGGGGGTCTATTATGTGCACTTATAGGGTATACTTTCATTCGTGAAGGATTTTGCAGCCAGACTTATACGTGAATAACTTTATACTTTGATGGATAAAAGATGAAGAAGGCCCAATATAGGTGAGAAACTTTAATGGTACATATATTGCCTCATAATTAGTCAAAACTCCTCTTAACCCACATCATGGGTTAAATAGAACATTGCCAGGAGGCCTTCACTCTTCTAGAAGGACATCATTTGTTAGGTCCTTTTTCCGTGGTTTAGAATAAAAGAGGCAATAATTAGAAATGTATCCCTGATGACAGGCTGTATAGCAGATTCTAATGTAAAGTCTATTGTTACACAACAGACTTTAAATTCTCTTGTGAAAGTTATGCTAAATAATAGAATTGGCTAAACAGATTCTGACGTTTGTGGCCTGTGGAGAAATACATCAAATGTAGATTATAAAAATTCAGTTATAGAGAATTAATGAAAAGACCACTTAAAGCAAGTAGACTCTTTATCCAGCTCATTCTTTAATCTATTTAATTTTAGGTGGTTTGGTTTATGGGTACCCTGGGTAAGGAGCATACTCTAAACTCTTGGTATTATCCTCCCAAGAGTCATAATAATAGTCTCCCTGGTGCACTGTGTTCTCTCGAAGGTTTTAAATGCTTGTATGCAGCCATCTCTAGAATGTCAAATGGTCTCTCTTCAAATGGAAAGACAAGAGCTGAAAGAAATGTGTGACCCTGGGGATACTATAACCTATGAATGATATGGTGAGACTGGAAACCCAAAATGATGGTAACTGAGAGTGGCAGTAAGGCCCTCAATTGTGGTCACACTTTTACCTAAGTGAGAGCCTGACCAAAAAGGGGGAATCTTTTTTAAACAAAGTTATAGGAGGCTATTGTTTTGGACTAAGCTCATTCACTAGGCCCCCAACAGGCCAAACCAAACTAAAATGGGGTCACTCATGCTAAATGTGACATAATCAAATTAAGACTTTACGGAAACACATAGATCCTAGAACAGACCAGGTTTGGTTTTTCTCCAGTAAATAGGACATTCCAGCATAAAGAGATACCCATAAAGGGTACCTCTACTCATACTTGTTTTTACCTTTGCAAAACTCAGTGTTCTACTGTTTCCCAGTGTGTTTCAAGACCAAATAACTACTTTTACAATGGTGATAGTGATATTGATAATTAAAGTTTTGGTCAATCTCTCAAAATTGAGAAACTGACCAAAAGCAGGGAGTTGTTAAAGTGAAGTAAATGTGGCCTGAGAAGGATTCCCTGCTTCTATATTTGAGTCTTTATGGATGAACTACAGCCTAGCTTAATAGGTAGACAAGACTGAAAACCTAACTAGGAGTGTGCACCTGTATCAATAGCTGAATCTTGGCCAATCCCAGCAACCATTCATACACTGCTGAGTGTTCAAACTGTGTTCAAATAAGGCAAACACCAATCTGTAACCAGTCCAGCTGTTCTGTACCTCACTTCCGATTTCTGCATGTCATTTCCCTTTTTTTGTCTATTACTCTTGTTCCACCACGTGGCTGCACTGGAGTCGCTGTGAATCTGCTGTGATTCTGGGGGCTGCCCCAATTCATGAATTGTTCATTGCTCAATTAAATTCCTTTATATTTAATTTGGCTGAATTTTTTTTTTATCAGTGCCTATTTATAAAAGATAAATATGTCTCTTTACTTAAAGAAGAGTGAATACAGCAAGCTGTGAGTAAGCCAAATAGTAAAGAAAAAGTAGGAACTGCTCTCATAACAGTAGAAGGAAATACAATTTCATTGTTTCGACTGTTCCAAGATGAAAGAATCAACCATTGTAAGGAGGAAATGAACTTCACAGACTTGGTTCTCATTTCTTAGGAAATGAAATCTCCAGATGGTCCTTCTAACTACGAGAGAAAGCATATATAAAAATTTAAAAATCTTTTTATTATGGAAACATTTTAATACAACGCAAAAGTAGAAGGAATACCATAATGATCACTCATCATCTGACTTGAACAATAATCAGCATTTTGCCAATCTTGTTAATTTCTTCTCTCTTGCTTCATTTTTGCCAGAGTATTAGAAAGCAGATCCCAGAAATTATATTATACTGTAGTGTGCATCTCTAATAAGATACTATATTTTTAGAAAATAGAAACACAGTGCCACTGTCTTATGAATAAATAGCAATAATTCCTAAATGTCATCTAGTCCTGATTATATTCAGATGCATATTCTATATTTGAGTTTCCCAGAATGTCTCAAAACTGCCTTTTTACATGTGGCTCTGTTCAAATCAGAATCCATACAGAGTCTGCATATTGCCCTTGGTTATTATTTATCTAACGTCTCTTGTAATGGACAGGAATTCTCCTTGTCTTATTTTTTCCCCATGCGACTTATTTATTGAAGGAAGCAGATAATTTGCCTTGTAAAATGTCCCACATTCTCACTGCTTCCTCTAGCGTCGTTTTACTTGCTCTGTTTCCTGTATTTCCTGCAAGCTGATATTTAAATCTAGATGTTTGATTTCATTCAGGTTGCCCACTACCAACTTTTTTTGGTGACAAGAATATTGTATAGAGCTGTTGTGTTTTTCCTAGTGCGTCACATCAGGGAGCACACATGATCTGGTTGAACCACTTTTAATGAATTTTGACTCTTAGAGATCTTAATATAATTCCTTATTAGTTGTATCCTACCATGCGCATATAATGATTTCCGAATAACATTACCACAGAACCACTAACAAAAAGACTACTGAATGCAATTTAAGAAGATTGTGCAATTCTTTTTGCTTTTAAGATGTGTATATTCAGCTTATGTGTGATGGCTCACACCTGTAATCCTAGCACTTTGGGAGGCCGAGGCAGGTGGATCACCTGAGGTCAAGAGTTCAAGACCAGCCTGGCCAACATGGTGAAACCCTATCTTTACTAAAAATGCAAAAAAATTAGCCGTGCGTAGTGGCACACACCTGTAATCCCATATACATGGGAGACTGAGGCAGAATAATTGCCCGAACCTGGAAGGCAGAGGTTGCAGTGAGCTGAGAGCACGCCACTGGACTCTGGCCTGGACGACAGAGGTGCCATAATAAACGTGTGCATGTGTCTTTATAGTAGCATGATTTATAATCCTTTGGGTATATACCCAATAATGGGATTGCTGGGTCAAATGGTATTTCTAGTTCTAGATCCTTGAGGAATCGCCACACTGTCTTCCACAATGGTTGAACTAATTTGCACTCCCACCAACACTGTAAAAGCATTTCTGTTTCTCCACATCCTCTCCAGCATCTGTTGTTTCCTGACTTTTTAAAGATCCCCATTTTAACGGGCATGAGATGGTATCTCATTGTGGTTTTGATTTGCATTTCTCTGATGACCAGTGATGATGAGCTTTTTTCATATGTTTTTTGGCTGCACAAATGTCTTCTTTTGAGAAGTGTCTGTTCATATCCTTTGCCCACTTTCTGATAGAGTTGTTTTTTTCTTGTACATTTGTTTAAGTTCTTTGTAGATTCTGGATATTAGTCCTTTGTCAGATGGATAGATTGCAAAGATTTTTCTCCCCTTCTGTAGGTTGCCTGTTCACTCTGATGATGGTTTCTTTTGCTCTGCAGAAGCTCTTTAGTTCAATTAGATCCCATGTGTCTATTTTGGCTTTTGTTGCCATTGCTTTTGGTGTTTTAGTCATGAAGTCTTTGCCCATGCCTATGTCCTGAATGGTATTGCCTAGGTTTTCTTCTAGGGTTTTTATGGTTTTAGGTCTTACATTTAAGTCTTTAATCCATCTTGAGTTAATTTTTGTATAAGGTGTAAGGAAGGGATCCAGTTTCAGCTTTGTACATTTGGCTAGCCAGTTTTTTCAGCACAATTTATTAAATAGAGAACCCTTTCCCCATTGCTTGTTTTTGTCAGGTTTGTCAAAGATCAGATAGTTGTAGATGTGTGGTATTATTTCTGAGGGCTCTGTTCTATTCTTTTGGTCTATATGTCTGTTTTGGTACCAGTACCATGCTGTTTTGGTTACTGTAGCCTTGTAGTATAGTTTGAAGTCAGGTACCGTGATGCCTCCAGCTTTGTTCTTTTTGCTTAGGATTGTCTTGGCTATGTGGGCTCTTTTTTGGTTCCATATGAACTTTAAAGTAGTTTTTTCCAATTCTGTAATGAAAGTCAGTGGTAGCTTGATGGGGATAGCCTTGCATCTGTAAATTACCATGGGTAGTATTATCATTTTCACGATATTGATTCTTCCTATGAATGAGCATGGAATGTTTTTCAATTTGTTTATGTCCTCTTTTATTGTGTTGAACAGTGGTTTATAGTTCTTCTTGAAGAGGTCCTTCACATCCCTTGCAAATTGTATTCCTAGGTATTTTATTCTCTTTGTGGTAACTGTGAATGGGAGTTCATTCATGATTTGGCTCTCTGTTTGTCTGTTATTGGTGTATAGGAATTCTTGTGATTTTCGCAAATTGATTTTGTATCCTGAGACTTTGCTGAAGTTGCTTATCAGGTTAAGGAGATTTTGGGCTAAGACGATAGGTTTTTCTAAATGTACAATCATGTCATCTGCAAACAGAGACAATTTGACTTCCTCTTTTCCTGATTGGATACCCTTTATGTCTTTCTCTTGCTGATTGCCGTAGCCTGAAGAACTTCCAAAACTTGTTGAATAGGAGTGGTGAGAGAGGGCATCCTTGTGCTGATTTTCAGAGGGACTGCTTCCAGTTTTTGCCCATTTGGTAGGATATTGGCTGTGGGTTTGTCATAAATAGCTCTTACTATTTTGAGGTAGGTTCCATCAATACCTAGTTTATTGAGAGTTTTTAGCATGGAGGGCTTTTGAAGTTTGTCAAAGGCCTTTTCTGCTTCTATTGAGATAGTCATGTGGTTTTTGTCGTTGGTTCTGTTTATGTGATGGATGATGTTTACTGATTTGCATATGTTGAACCAGCCTTGCATCCCAGGGATGAAGCCACCTTGGTTGTGATGGATAAGCTTTTTGATGTGCTGCTGGATTTAGTTTGCCAGTATTTTATTGAGGATTTTTGCATCGATGTTCATCGGGGATATTGGCCTAAAATTCTCTTTTTTTTGTTTTGTCTCTACCAGGCTTTTGTATCAGGATGATGCTAGCCTCATAAAAAGAGTTAGGGAGGATTCTGTCTTTTTCTGTTGATTGAAATAGTTTCAGAAGGAATGGTACCAGCTCCTGTTTGTACTTCTGGTAGAATTTGGCTGTGAATCTGTTTGGTTCTGGACTTTTTTTGGTTGGTAGGCTATTCATTATTGCCTCAATTTCAGATCCTGTTATTGGTCTATTCAGAGATTCAACTTCTTCCTGGTTTAGTCTTGGGAGGGTGTATGTGTCCAGGAATTTATTGATTTCTTCTCGATTTCCTAGTTTATTTGTGTAGAGATGTTGATAGTATTCTCTGATGGTAGTTTGTATTTCTGTGGGATCGGTGGTGATCTCTCCTTCATCATTTTTTATTGCATCTATTTGATTCTTCTCTCTCCTTTATTAGTCTTGTTATCAGTTTATCAATTTTGTTGATCTTTTCAAAAAACCAGCTCCTGGATTCATTGATTTTTTGAAGGGTTTTTTTGAAGAACTGATCCTTCTGATCAGTTCTGCTCTGATCTTAGTTATTTCTTGCCTTCAGCTAGCTTTTGAATTTGTTTGCTCTTGCTTCTCTAGTTCTTTTAATTGTGATGTTAGGGTGTCGATTTTAGATCTTTCCCACTGTCTGTTGTGGGTATTTAGTGCTATAAATTTCCCTCTACACGTTGCTTTAAATGTGTCCTAGAGATTCTGGTATGTTGTGTCTTTATTCTCATTGGTTTCAAAGAACATGTTTATTTTTGCCTTTATTTCGTTATTTAGCCAGTAGTCATTCAGGAGCTGGTTGTTCAGTTTCCATGTGGTTGTGCGGTTTTGAGTGACTTTCTTAATCCTGAGTTCTAATTTGATTGCACTGTGGTCTGAGAGACAGTTTTTTGTGATCTCTGTTCTTTTACATTTGCTGAGGATTATTTTACTACCAATTATGTGGTCAATTTTAGAATAACTATGATGTGGTGCTGAGAAGAATATATTTTCTGTTGATTTGGGGTGTAAAGTTCTGTAGATGTCTCTTAGGTCTGCTTGGTCCAGAGCAAGTCCTGAATATCCTTGTTAACCTTCTGTCTCGTTGATCTGTCTAATATTAACAGTGGGGTGTTAAAATCTCCCATTATTATTGTGTGGGATTCTAAGTCTCTTTGTAGTCTCTAAGGACTTGCTTTATGAGTCTGGATGCTCCTGTATTGGATGCATATATATTTAGGATAGTTAGCTCTTCTTGTTGAATTGATCCCTTTACCAATATGTAATGGCCTTCTTTGTCTCTTTTTGATCTTTGTTGGTTTAAAGTCTGTTTTATCAGACTAGGATTGCAACCCCTGCTTTTTTTTTTTTTTTTTTTTGCTTTTCATTTGCTTGGTAGATCTTCCTCCATCCCTTTATTTTGAGCCTATGTGCATCTTTGCACGTGAGATGGGTCTCCTGAATACAACACACTTGATGGGTCTTGACTCTTTATCTAGTTTGTTGGTTTGTGTCTTTTAATTGGGGCATTTAGCCCATTTACATTTAAAGTTAATATTGTTATGTTTGAATTTGATCCTGTCATTATGATGTTAGCTGGTTATTTTGCCTGTTAATTGATGCAGTTTCTTCATAGCATCGATGGTCTTTACCATTTAGGATGTTTTTGCAGTGACTGGTACTGGTTGTTGCTTTCCATGTTTAGTATTTTCTTCAGGAGCTCTTGTAAGGCAGGCCTGGTGGTGACAAAATATCTCAGCATTTACTTGTCTGTAAAGGATTTTATTTCTCATTCACTTATGAAACTTAGTTTGACTTGATAGGGGATTCTGGGTTGAAACTTATTTTCTTTAAGAATGTTGAATATTGGCTTCCACTCTCTTCTGGCTTGTAGGGTTTCTGCCGAGAGATTTACTGTTAGTCTGACGGGCTTCCCTTTGTGGGTAACCTGACCTTTCTCTCTGGCTGCCCTTAACATTTTTTCCCTCATTTCAACTTTAGTAAATCTGACAGTTATGTGTCTTGGGGTTGCTCTTCTCGAGGAGTATCTTTGTGGTGTTGTCTGTATCTCCTGAATTTGAATGTTGGCCTGCCTTGCTAGGTTAGGGAAGTTTTCCTGGATAATATCCTGAACAGTGTTTTCTAACTTGGTTCCATTCTCCCCGTCACTTTCCAGTACACTAATCAAACGTATATTTGGTCTTTTCACTTAGTCCCATATTTCTTGGAGACTTTGTTCGTTTCTTTTCACTTTTTTTCTCTAATCTTGCTTTCTCGCTTTATTTCATTAATTTGATCTGCAATCACTGATATCCTTTCTTCCACTTGATCAAATTGGCTATTGAAGTTTGTGCAGGCGTCATGAAGTTCTCGTGCCATGGTTTTCGGCTCCATCAGGTCATTTAAGGTCTTCTCTACACTGTTCGTTCTAGTTAGCCATTTGTCTAATCTTTTTTTCAAGGTTTTTAGCTTCCTTGCAATGGGTTAGAACATGTTCCTTTAGCTTGGAGAAGTTTGTTGTTACCCACCTTCTGAAGCTTCCTTCTGTCAACTTGTCAAACTCATTCTCCATCCAGTTTTGTTCCGTTGCTGGCGAGGAGCTGCGATCTTTTGGAGGAGAAGAGGCACTCTGTTTTTTTGGAATTTTCAGCTTTTCTGTTCTGGTTTCTCCCCATCTTTGTGATTTTATCTACCTTTGGTCTTTGATGTTGGTGACCTACAGATGGGGTTTTGGTGTGGATGTCATTTTTGTTGATGTTGATGATATTCCTTTCTGTTTGTTAGTTTTCCTTTTACCAGTCAGACCCCTCAGCTACAGGTCCGTTGGAGTTTGCTGGAGGTCCACTCCAGACCCTGTTTGCCTGTGTATCACCAGCAGAGGCTGCAGAACAGCAAATATTGCTGCCTGATCCTTCCTCTGGAAGCTTCATCCCAGAGGGGCACCCACCTGTTTCAGTCTTTCAGCCCCTACTGGGAGATGTTTCCCAGTCAGGCTATATGGGGGTCATGGACCCGCTTGAGGAGGCAGTCTTGTCAGTTCTCAGAGCTCAAACGCTGTGCTGAGAGAGCCACTGCGGTCTTCAGAGCTGTCTGACAGGGATGTTTAAGTCTGCAGAAGCTGTCTGCTGCCTTTTGTTCTACTGTGCCCTGTCCCCAGAGGTGGAATCTATAGAGGCAGTAGGCCTTGCTGAGCTATGGTGGTCTCCACCCAGTTTGTGCTTCCTGGCCTTTTTATTTACACTGTGAGCTACTTAAGCCTCAGCAATGGCGGACACCCCTCCCCCCTGCCAGTCTGCAGTGTCCAGTAGATCTCAGACTGCTGTGCTAGCCATGAGTAAGGCTCTGTGGGTGTGGGACTCACCAAGCCATGCATGGGAGGATATCTCCTGGTCTGCAGGTTGCTAAGATTGTGGGAAAAGCACAGTATTTGGTCAGGAGTGCCCCATTTCTCCAGGTACAGTCTGTCACAGCTTCCCTTGGCTAGGAAAGGGAAACTCCCTGACCCCTTGCGCTTCCTGGGTGAGGCAACACCCTACCCCACTTCAGCTCACCTTCTGTGGGCTGCACCCGCTGTCCAACCAGTCCCAGTGAGATGAACCGGGTACCTCAGTTGGAAATGCACCCGTCTTCTGCGTCGATCTCACTGGGAGCTGCAGACTGGAGCTGTTTCTACTTGACCGTCTTGGAAGCATGCCCAAAAATATTCTTTTACAGACAGAGTCTCACTCTGTCACTCTTGCTGGAGTGCAGTGGCATGATCATTGTTCACTGTAACCTTGAATTCCTGAGCTCAAACAATCCTCCTGCCTCTGCCTTCTGAGTAGCTGGAACTACTAGGTGTGAGCTACCATACCTGGCTAATTTTTTTCCTTTGGTACAGACAGGGTCTCGCTGTGTTGCCCTGGCTGGTCTCAAACTCCTGGCCTCAAGTGATCTTCCTACCTCAGCCTCCCAAAGTGCTAGGATTACAGGCATGACCCACTGTGCCTTTTAAAATAATAAAATATAAAATATTTTAAAATAATGCTGTCACAGAGGAGCACCATGTAAAAAAACCCTAAAATGTAAATGAAAGATGTGGATTTGAAAAGTCTTACTGATGAACAAAGTTTAACTATGGAAAGGAAAGTTAATCTTAGGACCCTTAGGGGCTGGAGTTTTAATCATTTGGGAGAGGCAGACAGTGCCTGTGCCCCAAACGAGAATCAGTTGGTTGATAATCAGTTGGTTGATCCTGTATCCTTGTTGGCTCTGCAAAGATATTTCATTTCTTTTGAAACTGGGTACATTGCTGTTATCTGCTAGGGCATCAAAATAAACGTTACTGTAATGTGGAAGGAGTAAAAAATAGTGAAATGTGAAAATAATGAAGATGTGAACTAGATTCATGTTTAGGATAAGTTTAAGTGTAACATATAATAATGATATTTTTGTATATTCTGTCTGCTATTTATGGCATTTTAGGTGTTCTAAGGAATGGATTTGTAAATTGTAATTGTAGTTTAAATTATTTCAGGGACTTTACTTAATGAAGTTGGTAACATACATTACATGTTTAAGAAACATTGAGTTTCTAAAATTGTACTTATTTAAATATGTATTTATCGATAAAAAGCATTAAAGTACAAATGTTAGTGAGCATTTCTGTCCAGGCACAAAAGCCCTTTAGGTATTAAAGACTCTTTGGGGCCAGGTACTGTGACTCGTGCCTATAACTCCAACATTTTGGGAGGCCAAAGTGGGCAGATCAGTTGAGGCCAGGAGTTCCAGGGCGGCCTGGGCAACATGGTGAAATCCCGTCTCTACTAAAAATACAAAAATTAGCTGGGTGTGGTGGTGTACACCTGTAATCCCAGCTACTGGGGAGGCTGAGGCACGAGAATCACTTGAACTGGGGAGTGGAGGTTGCAGTGAGCCAAGATTGTGCTCCAACCTGGGTGACAGATAGAGACTTTGTCTCAAAAATAAATAAATAAATAAATAAATAAATAAATAAATAAATAAGTACTTTTCAGGATATCAAGAAATAAGAAAAATGACTTATGAAAAATTCAACACTTCATACCATGCATGCCGTGCTGCTATATATAAAGATATGTTCTCTCTGTATTAAAGACATGGCTTCTTTTTACTATTGTTATTAACTTTCAGGGCTTTTGAAAAATAAAAATAATCAGAGTTGGTGAGGATTTAAATTAGACATATCCATTCAACACATATTTATAATCCCCATTCTATTTTGCTACTATTATTCTAGAACAGCAGTCACCAGCCTTTTTGGTACTGGAGATGGGTTTCATGGAATAAATTTTTTCCATGGACTGTGGTCGGGTGGTGGGGGTGATTTAAAGATGAAGCTGTTGCACCTCAGATCATTAGGCATTAGTTAGATTTTCATAAGGAATGCGCAGCCTAGATCCTTTGCATGCACCCTTCACAGTGGGGTTCGTGCTCCTGTGAGAATCTAATGCTGCGGCTGCTGAGATGGAGCTCAGGAGGTAATGCTCACTTGCCTGCTGCTCACCTCCTGCTGTGTGGCCTGGTTCCTGACAGGCCATGGACCTGTACCAGTCTGTGGCCTGGGGGTTGGAGACCCCTATTCTAGAATGATACTATGTGGGATATAAATGAAGCTCATTAATGAAGTAAAGACATGGTACTTTATAATATGGTGAATTATGTTAAGACAATTTTGTATATAATCTTTTGATTCACGGGTTAACTGAGCAAAAAAGGGAATTGCTTGCTAGAAGAAAAATAATATTACAGTATGCTGAAAGCTAAAAATTATAATATAAAGTTAATGATTTACATTTATTTTACATTTGATTCTTGCCAGATTCTTAATACTTTACTAGGTACTTTATTTTATAGAACTGAAACTTTTTTTTTCTATAGCTGTTATTTAAATGCATTTTTTTACATATAGTAAATGGATAATATCTTACAAAATTAAAAATTAATGGGACCAATTACTACTTATATTAATGAGCCATAAATTTGGTATCTGTTAAGTCAACAGTAATGATTTATAATAGGATTTCATTATTTTTTCATTTAGTACAATACTTCCCCAGGTCTCACCAGCCTGGGATACAAGTAGAGCAGTGTTAATAGGAGTATCCCAAATTTCACTGCCTCTAGCTCCTGTCTTCATAACACAGGAGGTCAGTTTCCCCTCCAGTTCCACCCATTTGTGTCTGGGAATCCCAAAACTATCCCATGTGAATTCAAGAATTCCTCCTAGTGTCTGTCTGGAACCAGTGAGGCCATCTGAAGGGGAACCCTAGAACTGCCACCCTGGTCTTCCTAAGAGCCCCAATGTCTGCCTGAGCTGGTGCTCCAGGCTGTACACCTGCAAATCCTTAAGTGCCAAATACTCTTCCTTTCCCTTGGCCTGCCGGCTTTACTCAGACCACACTGGTTGGTCACACTTTTCACAAGATGCCGTATTTTTCTGAAGACTGCTAATAACTCAAACTCATACTTCAAGACTAAAGCCACATTTGTTTACCTGCTGAAATAGTACCACTTTGTGGCAAGAACTTAAACTTTTAATTTGTTTTCCCACCAGCTTTGAAAGGAAATACCCCTCAGTAAAATTTTAATTTGAAGGATTGTATTATTTCAAAATTTGGCATAATGTAAGACTCTTGTAATATTTTTTGTATCACGTTGGTTTAAGTTTGCAAAATTTAAACTCAAATGAAATTTGATGGCTTTGTGCTATGTGTGCTGTACAGTAGTGACGAACATGCCTTTCCTTCACTTTGTATTGCGCAAATAGTGCTGTGTGCCTCATAGGAGCAGTTCTTTTGGATTCTGCCTGCAGTTCTTTCTTCCCTAAGAGTCAGACCCCTGATTCAGGTGGCAGAGACAGATGCCATGTGGCCCCCCATTCCTATCCCCATTCTTGTTTTTCTTTCAGAGGATAGGAGAAGAAAAAAAAAAAAAACAAAAATATTTATTTATTTATTATTATTTTTTTTTCAACTGACAAATTTTAATCTTCACCAACTCATGTTGATTTTAAGTCCAACATTATTTTTTAAGATTGCAAATTAATGCTTTCACAATAGGTTCAAAAGCTTTCAGGCCAAGAAATTTGACCTGATAGACACATTGTAATACTTAAACCATTCTTTTCTATTTACAAAAAGTTGTACTGACTTCCCCACCCCCGCCCCACGCCCCCCCTAGTATTCAGAACCTCAGCAGGCACTCTGCTACAGTTTTTTATTTATTTATTTATTTTTTATTTTTTATTTTTTATTATACTTTAAGTTCTAGGGTACATGTGCATAACGTTTATATCATGTATAACTCCCCAATGCAATCCCTCCCTCCTCCCCCCTCCCCATGATAGGCCCCAGTGTGTGATGTTCCCCTTCCCGAGTCCAAGTGATCTCATTGTTCAGTTCCCACCTATGAGTGAGAACATGCGATGTTTGGTTTTCTCTTCTTGTGATAGTTTGCTAAGAATGATGGTTTCCAGCTGCATCCATGTCCCTACAAAGGACGCAAACTCATCCTTTTTGATGGCTGCATAGTATTCCATGGTGTATATAGCAAGGCCCGCGGACCCCGCCCCGCCCCCTCGCGGGGACGGGGGGCGGGGGGGGGGAGGGCGCCGGGGGCCTCCCACTTATTCTACACCTCTCATGTCTCTTCACCGTGCCAGACTAGAGTCAAGCTCAACAGGGTCTTCTTTCCCCGCTGATTCCGCCAAGCCCGTTCCCTTGGCTGTGGTTTCGCTGGATAGTAGGTAGGGACAGTGGGAATCTCGTTCATCCATTCATGCGCGTCACTAATTAGATGACGAGGCATTTGGCTACCTTAAGAGAGTCATAGTTACTCCCGCCGTTTACCCGCGCTTCATTGAATTTCTTCACTTTGACATTCAGAGCACTGGGCAGAAATCACATCGCGTCAACACCCGCCGCGGGCCTTCGCGCAAAAATATTTAAATTGACTTTTAGAACTGTGTGTGTGTGTGTGTGTGTGTGTGCGCGTGCGTGTGTGTGTATTGGGGGCGGAGGGAGAGAGAGAGACAGAGACAGAGAGAGAGAGAGAGACAGCAGAGAGAGAGAGGATCTCACTCTGTTGCCCAGGCTGGAGTGCAGTGGCACAATCATAGCTTGCTCACTGCAGCCTCTATCTGAGCTCCAGTGATTCTCCAAACTCAACCTCCCAAGTTGCTGGTACTATGGGTGCATGCTACCGCACCCAGCTGATTTTTTATTTTTAGTAGAGACAAGGTCTCACTATGTTGTCCAGGCTACTCTCTAAGTCCTGAGCTTGAGGGATCCTCCCACCTCAGCCATCCAAAGTTTTAGGATTGCAAGTGTGAGCCACCATGCCTGACTAACTTTTAGAATGTAATATTAGACAGACCCAGGTAACAGAATCCGTTAGATTTAGGCCAGTGTTACCCCACCTCCACAACTCATTAAATGTTGAAAATATAGAAAAGGAGAAGGAAAAACTAAAACTTTTTTTCTGTAGCTGTTGAAATCCTCACATAAACTGAGTTTGCAATGCGAATATATGGTCCTTATCTGGATTCTAGTTTGAACAAACCGTATAAGACATTTGGAGGCCAATTCCAGAGAATTGGCTATGGCATGGGTACAATGATATTAAGCAATTACTGTTTAGTGTCTAAGGCAGGATAATGGAATTGTGGTTGCAAAGAAAATGTATTCATTTTTTAAGAGATGGATATTATAAGATTTGGGGGATGAAATGTCATGATGTCTTAATTTATATACTTTAAAATAGAAAAAGCAAGTATGGCAGAATGTTGACAATGTTAAACATGACTATGGGTATTAGGTGTTTATTTTATTTCTCTGTAAGTTTGAAATTTTAAATCTTTTTTTCTCCAACCCTGGCAGAGGAATGAAATTTTTTTATAAGCTATTTTTTCAGGACTGGGTTGTAATCATACTACATATAATATCTTTTCAAAAAGAAATCAGTTTTATATTTCACTTCTTTTTCTCTCCTAATCTATACAAATATGTTTCCTTGAAACTAGTGTGTGTGCTATTGTATACTGCTAGAACTCAGCTTAAAAATTGGGCCTTAGCCGGGCGCGGTGGCTCAAGCCTGTAATCCCAGCACTTTGGGAGGCCGAGATGGGCAGATCACAAGGTCAGGAGATCGAGACCATCCTGGCTAACACGGTGAAACCCCGTCTCTACTAAAAAAATACAAAAAACTAGCCGGGCGAGGTGGCGGGCGCCTGTAGTCCCAGCTACTCGGGAGGCTGAGGCAGGGGAATGGCGTGAACCCGAAAGGTGGAGCTTGCAGTGATCTGAGATCCGGCCACTGCACTCCAGTTTGGGCGACAGAGCAAGACTCTGTCTCAAAAAAAAAAAAAAAAAAAAAAATTGGGCCTTAATACTCTTCTGTTCCTAGTGTACATGAGGAATAAGACATACTCTTGGTCATAATAGTGACTAATCACAGCAGTAATTCCTTAGAGCAGGTAAGAGTGGAGGGCTAAGAAATCTTGGGAAGTGAACCTGGGTAGTTTACAGGAAGTTTCACAGGTGATTCCAGCTGGCTTCCTGTAGGCCACTGGCCTAAAAAAGGAGTGTCAAACCCTAACTAAATATTATGAAAAATCTTTCACAACTAATTCATTATTTATTTACACATTCCCACTCTTTAACTTTAAAAATCATATCTTATGGTAGAATTTTTATATTTTATTTCCAGACTAGAAATTAACCTTACAGTGTACCTGGACTCTCAGAAATCATATTGTGATGCACTGTCCATTCCTCCCTCACTTTATTTATAACTACAGGTGTCTGGGGACAGCAGCACTTGTGGTGTGAGTGTTATGTGAGGGCACTCTGAGGCCATCTGTAGCCAGCACTAACTTGCTGTTTATCCACTGACTTCCCCACAAAGTTGTTACCAGAATCCTTTGCCCTCCATTTGTGGTAGTCAGATGGCAGAGAATTGGCTTGCATCTAAGCAGTTTTCTAATTCTGTTGATTGATCAATACATACATATTTGTTGAACTCCTACTCTGTGCAAAACACTGCTAGCTGGAATTAGAAGGTGAGAGGAAGAGTATTTTCCAATCAGAAGCAGTTAAACAATATGCAACGACTATGAAGGGTGGGAAGCCATTGGCTGGAGTGTGGGTGGTGGAAACGTGAATGGAGGAAGTGAAGCCATGTGACTAAGTGGTCCAGGCATGTGCCCAAGGGTTGGATTGGCCAGAGATTCCTTGGAGCTGCAGTGAAGTCAACACATGCCCACCCCCAAGTGGGGAAGGGCATTACTGGGCTGGAGTCCTCTTGCGTATTAGTCCCTTGGAGATGCTCTCTTAAAGTTGTTTTTCCCTGTGAAGAAAACAAGAGTATACCAATAGTAATAATAAGGAAAAATCGTGATTTTAATTGTTTCTTTCCTTCCTTCTTTTCCCCTCCCTCCCTTCCTCCCTCCCTCCCTCCCTCCCTCCCTCCCTTCCTTCCTTCCAAACTGGGAGAACAATAAATGTAAAGTTAAAATAAAAATTTATGAAGAGAAACTCTTAAAAAATGAATATTAGAACAGCAAAAATTCTGGTATATTATAAATCGTGAATTAATGAAGATTTAAACTACTTCTTTCAATAATAGAATAGAAAATACTTCTATGCTGTATTAAAGAATTGATCGTCAGAAAAGAAAACTTGAGTTCAAATGGTGCTTGCTGAATTTTAATAATTCTTTTCAAAGTCATTATTACTATAATGTTTTGAACTACATTCATTTGATCGTATAATATACTCATATTTTATGACATATCATTTACTGTAGTTATTTATTTAGGACTTTTCAGGTAATATCGGCTAAGAAGAATCAGGCTCATGAAATTTAGGGACCTACAATAGTACTGAAAAAGTGTAATGTTAATGAAATTTGTTTGCCTCTGCCACCTCATCCCCTTCTTGGTTTTTATCCTGTCTGCTATAATATCCTCAATACTCCTTCTTTACTTATCTGGATTCCTTTCTTCTATAAAAATCTGAATTTAGTGAAGAATGTCTTGAATCATTTATGTTTTCCCTCACTGTAGGCATAATTTGCATTTAATCTCCATCAAAAGTGAGGATTTTCACATGTCAGGGGTCCTGTGGGCCTTTCTTGTACATATATATGCCATATCTGTTAATTTAACAAAGTATTTACAGCAATGTGCAAAGGAGAAAACATTTGCCTTAGAAAAGTAGAATTCAGAATTCCTGGCTTTTGGTATAGATTTGGACTAAACTTACCTATACACCAAATAGATGTGACTCATATGTTTGTATTTCTATATAGTAAGCAAAGTGGAAATAAAATAAGAGGAAAACTTAACACCATTAACACCTAGCAGTAGCCATGTGCAAATAATAAATATGTTAATATAATAATATCTTTACTTATTAAAGAATGCACAGAAGGTGTAGATGATTTCAGTTAGCTGTTGCCACATGTTATTGTGAATAGTTTGTAAGTGATAAATTTGCATCTCTTTAAGCATAGTCCACACTTCAGACTTTAAATTTATGTGGTTTTCCTATTCCTGCTTGGTAAATGAGGAATTCCACTATGTTGAAAAGAGAATCTCAGTTTGTATCCTTGAGAAAATCATTCTGTTTGATTCAGAATGATTCAGAAAATCATTCTGTTTTAATAGTGAACAGCAGAACTGCAATTCTATACTATTGTAAATATAGATTATCATAACAATGCCATGTTGCTTAACTCAAAATGTTTCAAACTAAGTGAGATATAATGGGAAAATATATTAAGCCGTGGTTTTAACTTAAAAAAATTGCTATAGAAATACACTAAATTCCAAAACACAAATGGTATATAATTCTTTCAGCCCATTCCTGTCTCCAGCTGCCCAATTCCCTTCTGTCTTGGCATCCATTGCTCTCTTTTTCTTGAGTATCTTGCAGAGGTAGTCTGTGCATTCCATTTATTTCTAATATTGGTTATTTCAATTATTTATTTACTTTAGATGACTCCAGAATTGATGATAAAAGCCTGTAGCTTTTATACTGGACATTTAGTAAGGACTCATTTTTGGTAAGAATGTGATTTTTATAAACAATTTCTTCCTCTTTGTGTTTTTATTCTTGATATCCTCCGTACAAAGAAAAATTCACTTTGGACCAGTTGTGCTGATTTTATCTATTTAATCGTGTTTCTACCATTTTGTATTATATATTTCTTTTATATTTAATCAGCTTTTACTTAGTTAAAATATGTATTTTACTTCTTTAAGGTATAACTATCTTTTCTTAAAAAACAAAACTTTAAAATTAAAAATATAGTTTCACAGTCAACTTATCTGAAACCCTTGGAGCCAAATATGTTTTGGAATTTAGATTCCTTTAAAAAAAAACATCATTAGGTGGTTCTTTTGGTAAATTGGAATTATGACAACATGATTTCATCCCATGATTTCTTTATTTTATCCAAAAAGATATATGACTCATATAATCTCCATTTTTCTCTATTACTATTAGGAATTCTTCAGGTCATACCCAAGTTGTAGAAGTTTCTTTCTAGGCTGTGGCTTTTGAGATCATAAAGGAGATGTCGTTCTTTGTTCCCCTTAATTTATTGACTGATATATTGCCCTAATATCAGAATATTATTTTTAAGGAAATGTCTTCTGCCTGCAGCACTTGGAGAGACGTAGCTCGTACAAATGAAAATGTCGCCCTGGCTGAAAAAATGAACAGAGCAGTGACATGTTACCATTTCAGACTTCAGAAATCTGTATTTCATCACTGGCACTCTTATATGGAAGACCAGAAAGAAAGACTTAAAAGTAAATTCTTACTTAGTAGCAATTACTTTTTGTATCCATTTATTGAAATAATAAAAAAAACTAACAGTTAAGCATATTTTGTATACTTAGAGAACCTGTCTTTTTTATGTCTAGACAATTGTCACGAAATGAAGGTAGAGCTGCTAATTTAAAAATACTTAATGAAATTTGTCTCAAAGGATTTTATTTTAATAGAAAACAGACATATTTAAAATCACATCTTGTGTGCATTTGTGTGTATGTATACATGAATATAAATAGAATCTACTATGAGCTTTTTTATGTAATAGAGAGCTAGGTGGGTTCCAAATAATATGGACAGGTACCAAAACTGACTATTTTTGTAAAGAGGTTTATGCTTTTTACAAATATTACATTTAATGTATATATGATGAAACTTAAAAATAAAAATTATTTTCTCTTAAGACCTTGGGGGTTATACTGAGTGAGTGGGAGGTACATTAATGTGATCCATGCCCACTCAGTATAAGCTGCAAGAGCTCTTGTCTTCCGATTAGATTGTTTTGCAGCTCTCCTGATAATAACTTGTTTATGGCTGTTGCAAACCAGGGAATCATTTCTTTTTGACTGGCTGTGGTTGGTATCTCAGTTAGAGTGGACCCTCTGAAGATTTTAACATTAGTGTAATGAAGGGTTAGGAACTGGTTAATCATAGGACATAAAATTAAATTCAGAGGCATTGGATCTAAATGCTACCTTATGACTGTATTTCTTATGAAAAAGTTCAGAAGTTCTGGTTTTACAAAGAACAACCTTGTTTAAAAAAAAGGAAATGATACATGTCTTGACATTTCTATTGCAGCTATTACATCTTAATTTCTAAGGGCACAGGTGATGTTTCCAGGTTAATAAAGTCTCGAGAGTACTAATGCTATCAAAAGTAATTAATTTCAAGTGTAAATAAAACCAAACAAAAATGATCAGATGTGACATTGGTTCATATTATAAACATGATAGAATATTAAATCACTTTGTGTTTTTTGGAAACAGCTATAACTATTAATATATAGAGTAATCTAGTAAATTTCCTTCAGATACGCTATTGCGGATACAGCAGATCATCTATTGTCACAAGCTGTCCATTATCCTAACAAAATGGCGGAATAGAGCAAGACTTAAGAGTAAAAAGAAAGAAGATGAGCTGGTATTGTATATTGAAACAAATTTTTTAAGAATCTGGATTTTTCAGTTATATTCATGTTGCCTCAAATAATAATACTGTGTGTGGAAAATACTAAAATCCTGAATATTATCTACTTTTGAAGGGATTCTTGCTTTTTTTAAATTTTTTTATTTTTTTGAGACAGAGTTTTGCTCTTGTTGTCCAGGGTGGAGTGCAATGGCGTAATCTCGACTCACTGCAACCTCTGCCTCCCAGGTTCAAGCGATTCTCCTGTCTCAGCCTCCCAGGTAGCTGGGGTTACAGGCGCCTGCCGCCACACCCAGCTAATTTTTTTTTTGTTTTTAGTAGAGACGGGGTTTCACCATGTTGGCCAGGCTGGTCTTGAACTCCTGACCTCAGGTGATCTGCCCGCCTTGGCCTCCCAAAGTGCTGGGATTACAGGCGTGAGCTACTGCGTCTGGCTGGGATTCTTGTTCTTTAACTTAATAATTTAAAATTTACTTCAGTTATTAGTATATCATTACTTACTATTGGTTTAGTATGTTCAAAGTAACACTATGATCAGACATAGAAACATGCTGGATATTTTTTTCTGTAGTTACATTATTTAGTAGGAGATATTTTATTAATATTCTTTGAAATACAAAGTAAGGGTAAATAGGAAAGAGAATGTGGGGTGAAGTTAAATCCCCTTCTTTTGTGGTTGCCCCATGGATCAATGCTCCCACTCGCCTGAATTTGGTTCAGATGTTGAGACCAACAATAGCATACACGCAGCAAAAGAGTATGAGGAGATTTATTACTTATGTATGCTTAAAACAGTGCTAGAGCCTGTGCTGAGCTTTAAGCATCTCAAAGGTTACTTGAGATGCTCTCTAGAAGTTTATAATGTATAGGTTTTGAGCTGGTGGTCTTGTATGCTGTCCTGTAGGCTTTGCCTTTTGCACGCTACCTTCTCATTGTTACCAGTGAAACAGCTCTACTTTGGGTACCTAACACTATATTAGTCTGCTTATTCAGTGTTTTCCACCACTCTGTATATTAAGCTAGTGTTTTGATCACTGCCCTCTATGCCTGATCACTGATTGTCTAATAGTGAAATAGGTAACAGTACATGACCAGTCTGCCCCTGTACACCCGCTTCAGCTAAACATCCCTGAATATAAAAATTAGCCAGGCATGGTGGCAGGCCCGTGTAATCCCAGCTACTTGGGAGGCTGAGTCAGGAGAATCTCTTGAACCCTGGAGGTGGAGGTTGCAGTGAGCCGAGATCACGCCACTGCACTCCAGCCTGGGCAACAAAAGCAAAACTCCTTCTCAAAAAACAAACAAACCAAAAATCCCTGAGAGCAGGCAGTGTTGTTCTCTTAGTAGTCTCTGTATGCTGAGCATGATGTTTTGCACACAGTTGATATACATTAATATATATATAATGTATATTATATATACTATAATAATATTATCATTAAGATATATGTGTATTATATAGTTAATTGTGTGTTTAGAGAACTTTTTTTCTAGATACATGATTTATTGACCTGACAATCATTCTACATTCCCTTAAATGGAGTGAGGCTGGCAAGTGTATGCTGGGAGCAGAGGCAGGGAACACCTGTGTGTCAAGCGCTCCACATGTGTTCTTCCTCAGGCTCTAATATGTGTGTGTATACACACACACACATACATACACACATATATATTACATCAATATATATTACCCCAATATTGTGTGTATATGTTTGTGACTGAAATACTTACTACCTTTGTTTATTACACAGTTTTCAGAAGTGTATCAAGAGTTAAAATGGGAACTTCCTGTGATGATAAATTTGGCAATTTCCCAAATACATTACTTCTGACTTCCCTTTTTTGTTATCCGTATGTTAATCACCTTCACTCCATACACCAATTACCAGTTTTATCATTGCCAGAGCCTTGACTTTGTGGTCCTCACTTCCTCATCTGTGAAAGAGGAGACTAGATCAGCCTTTTAAGGTAGCTGCCTGTGCCAATGTTTTATGACAACTAATGGAAATCATCTGTAATACTTTGGTAGTTCAGAGAATGTTAAACATGCTTATGAAAAATTATAGTTTGTGTGGTAATGATGACAATCATAAATAATGTTTAATTTGTTCTATTCTTGTGTCAAGCACTGTGCTTTATGTCTGTCATCTCTCTTGATCGTTACAGCAATTCCATGGAATTTTAAAATTATTTTCATTGCAGATATTAAAACATGAACTTCACTTGAAAAAATGGAAAAATAGGTTAATACTCAAAAGAGCTGCTGTAGAAGAATCCAGTTTTCCTGAACAAAGTTCTTCTGAAGCCTCTCTTGTAGATGAGACTCTAAAATGTGACATTTCACTGTTACCTGAAAGAGCAATATTACAGGTTTGTATGAATACACTATACATTATCTACTATAATCGGCCAGGTGTGGTGGTGCATGCCTGTAATCCCAGCTACTTGGGAGGCTGAGACAGGAGAATTGCTTGAACCCAGGAGGCGGAGGTTGCAGTGAGCTGAGATGGTGCCATTGCACTCCAGCCTGGGCGACAATAGTGAAACTCCATCTCCAAAAATATATATATATATGTGTACACACTATAATCCTACTCTTGATGTATTGCATTCAGTTAGAATAAGGTTATTTTTGCCCATCATTTCTTCCTTTACAAATTACCTGTTCCTATCTTGTCTGTTTTTACATTGTAATTCCTATAATTTTCTTACTGGTTTGTAATAGCTCTTTATATTGGCAATATTAGCCCTTTGGAATATATTTGGAGATTTTTCCCCCACACTTGATGTTTGCTTTCAGTGTTGCTTGTGGAATCTTGGTGACAGAATTTTTTTTTTTTCTTTTTTTTTTTTTTTGAGATGAAGTTTCACTCTTGTTGCCCAGGCTGGAGTGCAATGGCGCAATCTTGGCTCACTGCAACCTCCGCCTCCTGGGTTCAAGCGATTCTCCTGCCTCAGCCTCCAGTGTAGCTGGGATTATAGGTGCCCACCACTACGCCCAGCTAATTTTTTCTATTTTTAGTAGAGATTGGGTTTCACCATATTGACCAGGCTGGTCTCGAACTCCTGACCTCAAGTGATCCACACACCTTGGCCTCCCAATGTGCTGGGATTACAGGCATGAACCACCACGCCCGGCTGATGACAGAAATGTTATATCTTTGTGTAATAAAGTCTGTCATCTTTGCCCTAATTATTTCTCTCTCTCTCTCTTTTTAACTTTTAGGTTCAGGGAGTACATGGGAAGGTTTGTTATATGTAGGTAAATCGCGTGTCATAGGAGTTTGGTGTACAGATTTATTTTGTCTCCCAGGTTATAAAGCCTGGTATTCAATAGATACTTTTCTGATCCTCACCATCCTCCCACTGTCTACCGTCAAGTAGATCCTGGTGTCTGTTCCTTTCTTTGTGTCCATATGTACTCAGAAGTTTGGCTTCCACTTGTAAGTGAGAATGTGCAGTATTTGGTTTTCTGTCCCTGTGTTAGTTTGCTTAGGATAATGGTCTCCAGCTCCATCCATGTTGCTGCAAAGGACATGATCTCATACTTTTTTATGGCTGCATAGCATTTCAATGTGTGTGTGTATATATATATATACATTATGGTATATATATATGTATATATATATATACATTATGGTATATATATATGTGTATATATATATATTTTTAAAAATCCAGTCTACTGTTGATGGGCATTTAGGTTGATTTCATATCTTTGCTATTGTGAATAGTGCTGTGATGTCCATATGCATGAATGTGTCTTTACGGTAGAATGATTTATATTCCTTTGGGCATATACCCAATAATGGGATTGTTGGGTTGAATGGCAATTGTGTTTTATGTTGTCTGAGAAATCGCCAAACTGCTTTCCACAATGGCTGAGCTAATTTACATTCCCACCATCAGTGTGTAAGCATTGCCTTTCTCTGTAACCTTGCCAGTATCTGTTATTTTCTTACTTTTTAATAATAGCCATTCTAACTGGTTAGTTAGAATGATTAGTGATGTTGAGCATTTTTTCATATGCTCATTGGTTGCGCATATGTCTTCTTTTGAGAAGTGTTTGTGTGCTTTGCCCGCTCTTTTAATGGTGTTGTTTTTTTCTTGTAAATTTAAGATCCTTATAGATTCTGGATATTAGACTTCGGTTGGATGTGTAGTTCACAAATGTTTTATCCCATTCTGTAGGTTGTCTGTTTATTCTGTTGATAGTTTCTTTTGCTGGTAGAAGCTCTTTTGTTTAATTAGGTCCCATTTGTTAATTTTTGTTTTTGTTGCAATTGCTTTTGGCATCTTCATTATGAAATTTTTGCCAAGTTCTATGCCCAGAATGGTATTTCCTAGGTTATCTTCCAGGGTCGTTATAGTTTTAAGTTTTACATTTAAGTCTTGAATCTATATTGAGTTGATTTTTGTATGTGGTGTAAGGAGGGGGTCCAGTTTCAATATTCCGCATATGGCAAGCCAGTTATCCCAGTATCATTTATTGAATGAAGAGTTATTTCCCTGTTGCTTGTTTTTTTTTTTTTTTTTTATTTTTTATTTTTATTTTTTATTTTTTATTATACTTTAAGTTCTAGGGTACATGTGCATAACGTTTATATCATGTATAACTCCCCAATGCAATCCCTCCCTCCTCCCCCCTCCCCATGATAGGCCCCAGTGTGTGATGTTCCCCTTCCCGAGTCCAAGTGATCTCATTGTTCAGTTCCCACCTATGAGTGAGAACATGCGGTGTTTGGTTTTCTCTTCTTGTGATAGTTTGCTAAGAATGATGGTTTCCAGCTGCATCCATGTCCCTACAAAGGACGCAAACTCATCCTTTTTGATGGCTGCATAGTATTCCATGGTGTATATGTGCCACATTTTCTTAATCCAGTCTGTCACAGATGGACATTTGGGTTGATTCCAAGTCTTTGCTATTGTGAATAGTGCCACAATACACATACGTGTGCATGTGTCTTTGTAGTAGAGTAATTTATAATCCTTTGGGTATATACCCAGTAGTGGGATAGCTGGGTCATATGGTACATCTAGTTCTAGATCCTTGAGGAATCGCCATACTCTTTTCCATAATGGTTGAACTAGTTTACAATCCCACCAACAGTGTAAAATTGTCCTATTTCTCCACATCCTCTCCAACATCTATTGTTTCCTGACTTCTTAATGATTGCCATTCTAACTGGTGTGAGATGGTATCTCATTGTGGTTTTGATTTGCATTTCTCTGATGGCGAGTGATGACGAGCATTTTTTCATGTGTCTGTTGGCTGTATGGATGTCTTCTTTTGAGAAATGTCTGTTCATATCCTTTCCCCACTTTTTGATGGGGTTGTTTGTTTTTTTTTCTGTATATTTGTTTGAGTTCTTTGTAGATTCTGGATATTAGCCCTTTGTCAGATGAGTAGGTTGCAAAAATTTTCTCCCATTCTGTAGGTTGCCTGTTCACTCTGATGGTAGTTTCTTTTGCTGTGCAAAAGCTCTTTAGTTTAATGAGATCCCATTTGTCAATTTTGGCTTTTGCTGCCGTTGCTTTTGGTGTTTTAGACATGAAGTCCTTGCCCATGCCTATGTCCTGAATGGTACTACCTAGATTTTCTTCTAGGGTTTTTATGGTATTAGGTCTAACATTTAAGTCTCTAATCCATCTTGAATTAATTTTCGTATAAGGGGTAAGGAAAGGATCCAGTTTCAGCTTTCTACTTGTGGCTAGCCAATTTTCCCAGCACCATTTATTAAATAGGGAATCCTTTCCCCATTTCTTGTTTTTGTCATGTTTGTCAAAGATCAGATGGCTGTAGATGTGTGGTATTATTTCTGAGGACTCTGTTCTGTTCCACTGGTCTATTTCTCTGTTGTGGTACCAGTACCATGCTGTTTTGGTTACTGTAGCCTTGTAGTATAGTTTGAAGTCAGGTAGCGTGACGCCTCCAGCTTTGTCCTTTTGACTTAGGATTGTCTTGGCAATGCGGGCTCTTTTTTGGTTCCATATGAACTTTAAAGCAGTTTTTTGCAATTCTGTGAAGAAACTCATTGGTAGCTTGATGGGGATGGCATTGAATCTATAAATAACCTTGGGCAGTATGGCCATTTTCACGATATTGATTCTTCCTATCCATGAGCATGGTATGTTCTTCCATTTGTTTGTGTCCTCTTTGATTTCACTGAGCAGTGGTTTGTAGTTCTCCTTGAAGAGGTCCTTTACATCCCTATAAGCTGGATTCCTAGGTATTTTATTCTCTTTGAAGCAATTGTGAATGGAAGTTCATTCCTGACTTGGCTCTCTGCTTGTCTGTTACTGGTGTATAAGAATGCTTGTGATTTTTGCACATTAATTTTGTATCCTGAGACTTTGCTGAAGTTGCTTATCAGCTTAAGGAGATTTTGGGCTGAGACGATGGGTTTTTCTAAATATACAATCATGTCATCTGCAAACAGGGACAATTTGACTTCTTCTTTTCCTAACTGGATACCCTTGATTTCTTTCTCTTGCCTGATTGCCCTAGCCAGAACTTCCAACACTATGTTGAATAGGAGTGGTGAGAGAGGGCATCCCTGTCTTGTGCCAGTTTTCAAAGGGAATTTTTCCAGTTTTTGCCCATTCAGTATGATATTAGCTGTGGTTTGTCGTAAATAGCTCTTATTATTTTGAGGTACGTTCCATCAATACCGAATTATTGAGCGTTTTTAGCATAAAGGGCTGTTGAATTTTGTCAAAAGCCTTTTCTGCATCTATTGAGATAATCATGTGGTTCTTGTCTTTGGTTCTGTTTATATGCTGGATTACGTTTATTGATTTGCGAATGTTGAACCAGCCTTGCATCCCAGGGATGAAGCCCACTTGATCATGGTGGATAAGCTTTTTGATGTGCTGCTGAATCCGGTTTGCCAGTATTTTATTGAGAATTTTTGCATCGATGTTCATCAGGGATATTGGTCTAAAATTCTCTTTTTTTGTTGTGTCTCTGCCAGGCTTTGGTATCAGGATGATGTTGGCCTCATAAAATGAGTTAGGGAGGATTCCCTCTTTTTCTATTGATTGGAATAGTTTCAGAAGGAATGGTACCAGCTCCTCCTTGTACCTCTGGTAGAATTCAGCTGTGAATCCATCTGGTCCTGGACTTTTTTTCGTGGGTAGGCTATTAATTGTTGCCTCAATTTCAGAGCCTGTTATTGGTCTATTCAGGGATTCAACTTCTTCCTGGTTCAGTCTTGGGAGAGTGTAAGTGTCCAGGAAATTATCCATTTCTTCTAGATTTTCTAGTCGATTTGCGTAGAGGCATTTATAGTATTCTCTGATGGTTGTTTGTATTTCTGTGGGGTCGGTGGTGATATCCCCTTTATCATTTTTTATTGCGACTATTTGATTCCTCTCTCTTTTCTTCTTTTTATAAATAGTCTTGCTAGCGGTCTGTCATTTTGTTGATCTTTTCAAAAAACCAACTCCTGGATTCATTGATTTTTTGGAGGGTTTTTTGTGACTCTATCTCCTTCAGTTCTGCTCTGATCTTAGTTATTTCTTGCCTTCTGCTAGCTTTTGAATGTGTTTGCTCTTGCCTCTCTAGTTCTTTTAATTGTGATGTTAAAGTGTCAATTTTAGATCTTTCCTGCTTTCTCTTGTGGGCATTTAGTGCTATAAATTTCCTCTACACACTGCTTTAAATGTGTCCCAGAGATTCTGGTATGTTGTATCTTTGTTCTCATTGGTTTCAAAGAACATCTTTATTTCTGCTTTCATTTCGTTATGTACCCAGTAGTCATTCAGGAGCAGGTTATTCAGTTTCCATGTAGTTGAGCGTTTTGATTGAGTTTCTTAGTCCTGAGTTCTAGTTTGATTGCACTGTGGTCTGAGAGACAGTTTGTTATAATTTCTGTTCTTGTACATTTGCTGAGGAGTGCTTTACTTCCAATTATGTGGTCAATTTTGGAATAAGTGCGATGTGGTGCTGAGAAGAATGTATATTCTGTTGATTTGGGGTGGAGAGTTCTATAGATGTCTATTAGGTCCGCTTGGTGCAGAGATGAGTTCAATTCCTGGATATCCTTGTTAACTTTCTGTCTCGTTGATCTGTCTAATGTTGACAGTGGAGTGTTGAAATCTCCCATTATTATTGTATGGGAGTCTAAGTCTCTTTGTAGGTCTCTAAGGACTTGCTTTATGAATCTGGTGCTCCTGTATGGGTGCATATATATTTAGGAGAGTTAGCTCTTCCTGTTGAATTGATCCCTTTACCATTATGTAATGGCCTTCTTTGTCTCTTTGATCTTTGATGGTTTAAAGTCTGTTTTATCAGAGACTAGGATTGCAACCCCTGCTTTTTTTGTTCTCCATTTGCTTGGTAGATCTTTCTCCATCCCTTTATTTTGAGCCTATGTATGTCTCTGCATGTGAGATGGGTCTCCTGAATACAGCAGACTGATGGGTCTTGACTCTTTATCCAGTTTGCCAGTCTGTGTCTTTTAATTGGAGCATTTA
The DNA here is from genome assembly GCF_009764315.1 of Trachypithecus francoisi. NCBI lineage: Eukaryota > Metazoa > Chordata > Mammalia > Primates > Cercopithecidae > Trachypithecus > Trachypithecus francoisi. Next base: position 56,622,890 of record NW_022681469.1, read on the forward strand.
GTCCATTGACATTTAAGGTTAATATTGTTATGTGTGAACTTGATCCTGTCATTATGATATTAACTGGTTATTTTGCTCATTAGTTGATGCAGTTTCTTCCTAGCCTCGATGGTCTTTACATTTTGGCATGTTTTTGCAATGGCTGGTACCGGTTGTTCCTTTCCATGTTTAGGGCTTCCTTCAGGGTCTCTTGTAAGGCAGGCCTGGTGGTGACAAAATCTCTAAGCATTTGCTTATCTGTAAAGGATTTTATTTCTCCTTCACTGATGAAACTTAGTTTGGCTGGATATGAAATTCTGGGTTGAAAATTCTTTTCTTTAAGAACGTTGAATATTGGCCCCCACTCTCTTCTGGCTTGTAGAGTTTCTGCCGAGAGATCTGCTGTTAGTCTGATGGGCTTCCCTTTGTGGGTAACCCGACCTTTCTCTCTGGCTGCCCTTAAGATTTTTTCCTTCATTTCAACTTTGGTGAATCTGGCAATTATGTGTCTTGGAGTTGCTCTTCTGGAGGAGTATCTTGTGGCGTTCTCTGTATTTCCTGAATTTGAATGTTGGCCTGCCCTACTAGGTTGGGGAAGTTCTCCTGGATGATATCCTGAAGAGTGTTTTCCAACTTGGTTCCATTTTCCCCCTCACTTTCAGGCACCCCAATCAGACGTAGATTTGGTCTTTTTACATAATCCCATACTTCTTGCAGGCTTTGTTCATTTCTTTTTCTTCTTTTTTCTTTTGGTTTCTCTTCTCGCTTCATTTCATTCATTTGATCCTCCATGGCTGATACTTTTCTTCCAGTTGATCGAGTCCGTTACTGAAGCTTGTGCATTTGTCACGTATTTCTCGTGTCATGGTTTTCATCTCTGTCATTTCGTTTATGATCTTCTCTGCATTAATTAGTCTAGCTGTCAATTCTTCCACTTTTTTTTCAAGATTTTTAGTTTCTTTGCGCTGGGTACGTAATTCCTCCTTTAGCTCTGAGAAGTTTGATGGACTGAAGCCTTCTTCTCTCATCTCGTCAAAGTCATTCTCTGACCAGCTTTGATCCGTTGCTGGCGATGGGCTGCGCTCCTTTGCAGGGGGAGATGCACTCTTATTTTTTGAATTTCCAGCTTTTCTGCCCTGCTTTTTCCCCATCTTTGTGGTTTTATCTGTCTCTGGTCTTTGATGATGGTGACGTACTGATGGGGTTTTGGTATAGGTGTCCTTCCTGTTTGATAGTTTTCCGTCTGACAGTCAGAAGGACTGTCTGTTGGTCTGTTGGAGATTGCTTGAGGTCCACTCCAGACCCTGTTTGCCTGGGTATCAGCAGCAGAGGTTGCCAAAGATAGAATATTGCTGAGCAGCGAGTGTACCTGTCTTTCTTCCTTGGAAGTTTCCTCTCAGGGATGACTCCACCCTGTGAGGTGTGGGGTGTCAGACTGCCCCTAGTGGGGGATGTCTCCCAGCTAGGCTACTCAGGGGTCAGGGACCCACCTGAGCAGGCAGTCTGTCCGTTCTCGGATCTCAACCTCCGCCTTGGGAGATCCACGGCTCTCCCCAAAGCTGTCAGACAGAGTCGTTCGCCTCTGCACCGCCCCCGCTGCTTTCCCTATTGGACCTCAGCTGTGGGCTGTCCCCAGAGGTGGAGTCTACAGAGACAGGCAGGTTTCCTTGAGCTGCTGTGAGCTCCACCCAGTTGGAGCTTCCCAGCGGCTTTGTTTACCTACTTAAGCCTCAGCAATGGCGGGCGCCCCTCCCCCAGCCTCGCTGCTACCTTGCGGATAGATCGCCGCAGACTGCTGTGTTAGCAGTGAGGGAGGCTCCGTGGGCGTGGGACCCTCCCGGCCAGGTGTGGGATATATTCTCCTGGTGTGCCTGTTTCCTTAAAGCGCAATATTGGGGTGGGAGTTACGCGATTTTCCAGGTGTTATGTGTCTCATTTCCCCTGGCTAGGAAAACGGATTTCCTTCCCCCTTGCGCTTCCAGGTGAGGCGATGCCTCGCCCTGCTTCAGCTCACGCTGGTCAGGCTGCAGCAGCTGACCAGCACCGATTGTCCGGCACTCCCTAGAGAGATGACCCCAGTACCTCAGTTGAAAATGCAGAAATCACCGGTCTTCTGTGTTACTCGCGCTGGGAGTTGGAGACTGGAGCTGTTCCTATTCGGCCATCTTGCTCCGCCCCCGCTTGTTTTTCTTGATTGTGTAGATGTATGGCATTGTTTCTGGGCTCTTTAATCTGTTCCATTTGTCTATATTTCCGTTTTTGTAACAGAACCATGTTGTTTTGGTTACCATAGCCTTATAGTATAGTTTGAAGTTGGGTAGTGTGATGTCTCCAGCATTGTTCTTTCCACTTAGGATTACCTTGGCTATTTGGGCCCTTTTGTGGTTCCATATGAATTTTAAAATAGTTTTTTTCTAATTCTGTGAAAAATGTCATTGGTAGTTTGATAGGCATAGCATTGAATCTGTAAATTGCTTTGGGCAGTATGGCCATTTTAACAATATTGATTCTTCCTATCCATGAGCATGGGTTGTTTATCCATTTGTTTGTGTCATTTGTGTTTTCTTTCTTTCAGTGTTTTGTAAATCTTGTTGTAGACATCTTTCACCTCCTTGGTTATGGCTGGTTATAGCTGTATTCCTATTTATTTTATCCTTTTTTTTGTGGCTGTTGTGAATGAAATTGAATTCTTAATTTGGCTCTCAGTGTGGATACAGAGTCTCACTCTTGTCACCCAGGCTGGAGTGCAGTGGTGTGGCTTTGGCTTACTGCAACCTCTGCTTCCCGGGTTCAAGCGATTTTCATGCCTCATCCACCCAAATAGCTGGAATTACAGGCGTGGGCCACCAAACCCAGATAGTTTTTGTATTTTTAGTAGAGACAGGGTTTAGCTATGTTGGCCAGGCTGGTCTGAACTCCTTGCCTCAATGATCTACCTGCCTCAGCCTCCCAAAGTGCTGGGATTACTGGCATGAGTCACTGTGCACAGCCAGTACAGTGATTTTGTATCCAGAAACTTTGTTGAAGTTGTTTGTCAGATTAAAGAGCTTTTGGGCAGAGATTATGGGGTTTTCTAAGCATAGAATCATATTGTCTGCAAACAGGGAGTTTGACTTTCTGTCTTCCTTTGAGTGTCTTTTATTTATTTCTATTGCCTGATTTCTCTAGCTAGGACGTCCAGTACTATGTTGAATAGGAGTGGTGAGAGAGGGCATCCTTGTCTTGTTCTGGTTTTCAAGGGAAATGCCTTCAGCTTTTGCCCGTTCAGTAGGATGTTGGCTGTGGGTTTTTCATGAATGGCTCTTATTATTTGAGGTATGTTCCTTCAGTGCCTAGTTTGTTGAGGGTTTTTAACATGAAGGGATGTTGAATTTTATTGAAAACCTTTTCTAAATCTATTGAGATGATTGTGTGGTTGTTTTTAGTTCTCTTTATGTGGTGTATCACATTTATTGATTTGTGTATGTTGAACCAACCTTGCATCTTAGGGATGACGCCTACTTGATCATGGTGGAAAAGCTTTTTGATGTGCTGCTGGATTCGGTTTGCTAGTATTTTCTTGAGGATTTTTACATCCATATTCCTCAAGCATATTGGCCCGAAGTTTTCTTTTTTTGTTGTATCTCTGCCGGGTTTTGGTATCAGGATAATGTTGGCCTCATAGAATGAGTTAGGGAGGCATTCCTCCTCCTCAATTTTTTAGAATAATTTCAATGAGAATGGTACCAGCTCTTCATTATACATCTGATAGAATTCAGCTGTGAATCCATCTGGTCATGGGCTTTTTCTGTTTGGTAGGCTTTTATTACTGATTTGATTTTTTTGTTTGAGACAGGATCTTGCTCTGTCACCCAGGCTAGAGTGCAGTAGTGTAATCATGGCTCACTGCAGCCTCAACCCCCCAGACTCAAGCAGTCCTCCCACCTCAGCCTCCAGGTAGCTGGAACTACAGGCATGTGCCACTATGCATGGATAATTTTTGTATTTTTCTGGTATAGAAAGGCCACTATGCCTGGCCTTTTTACAATCTTACTGTCATGGCTTACTGATTTGATTTTGGAACTCAATATTAGTCTTTACAGGGATTCAATCTTCTTCCTGGTTCAATCTTTGGAGGTTGTATGTTTCCAGGAATTTATCCATTTCTTTTAGGTATAGAAGTGTTCATAATAATCTCTGAGGGTTTTTTGTATTTCTAGGGGGATCAGTGGTAATGCACCCTTTGCCATTTCTGATGGTGTTTATTTGGATCTTCTTTTTTTTTTTAATTAGTTTACCTACCAGTCTACCTTGTATTATTAATTCTTTCAAAGAAAAAGCTCCTGGATTTATTGATTTTTGTATGGTTTTTTGCCTCTTAATTTCCTTTAGTTCATCTCTGACTTTGGTTATTTTTTGTCTTCTGCTAGTCTTGGGGTTGTTCTTGTTTCTCTAGTTCCTCTAGTTGTGATACTAGGTTGTTAATTTGAGATCTTTCTAACTTTTTGATGTGGGTGTTTAGTGCTATAAACTTCCCTCTTAACACTGCTTTGGCTGTGTCCCAGAAATTCTGATATCTTGTATCTTTTTTCTCATTAGTTTAAAATAATTTCTTGATTTCTGCCTTAATTTCATTATTTATCCAAAAGCCATTTAGGAGCAGGTTTTTAATTTCCATGTAATTGTATGCTTTTGATTGATAGTCTTAGCATTAATTTCTATATTTACTGCATTGTCTGAGAGCTTGGTTGGTATGATTTTGGTTTTGGGGAATATGGTGAGGATTGTTTTATGCCCAATATGTGCAGTTGATTTTAGAGTATGGACCATGTGCAGATGTGAAAAATGTATGTTCTGTTGTTTTTGGATGGAAAGTTCTGTAGATTTATATGAGGTCCATTTGGTCAAGCGTTGAGTTCAGGTCCTGAATATTTGTGTTATTTTTCTGCTTCGATGATCTGTTCAATACTGTCACTGGGGGTATTCAAAGCTCCCACTATTATTGTGTAGTTGTCTAAGTCTCTTTGTAGGTCTCTAGGAACTGGCTTTATGAATCTGGGTTGGGTGCATATATATTTAGGATAGTTAGGTCTTGTTGTTGAATTGAGTCCTTTACCATTATTTAATGCCCTTCTTTATCTTTTCTTGATCTTTGTTGGTTTGAAGTCTGTTTTGCATGAAATTAAAATAGCAGCCCCTGCCTTTTTATGTTTTCTGTTTGCTTGGTAAATTTTTCTCCATCCCGTTACTTTAAGCCTATAGGTGTCACTGCATGGGTCTCTTTAAGACAGTATACCACTGGGTTTTGCTTTCTACTCTGTGCCTTTTAATTGGGGGCATTTAGCCCATTTACATTCAAGATTAGTATTGATACATGTGGATTTGATCCCGTCATCATGTTATTAGCTGGTTATTATGCAGACTTGTTTGTGTGGCTGCTTTAGAGTATCACTGGTCTATGTACTTAAGTGTACTTTTATAGTGGCTGGTAATGGTCTTTCCTTTCCATATTCAGTGCTTTCTTCAGGACCTCTTGTAAGGCATGTCTGTGGGTAACAAATTCCCTTAGCATTTGCTTGTCTGAAAAGTATCTTATTTCTCCTTTGTTTAGGAAACAGCTTGGCTGGATATGAAATTCTTGGTTGAAAATTATGTTTTTTAAGAATGCTGAATATAGGCCCCCCAATCTCTTCTGGCTTGTAGGGTTTCTGCCGACAGGTCTGCTGTTAGCCTGATGGGGTTCCCTTAGCAGATGACCTGCCCTTTCTTTCTAGTTGCCTTTTTTTTTTTTTTTTTTTGAGTTGGAGTTTTGCTCTGTCACCCAGGCTGGAGTGTAGTGGCACAACCTCGGCTCACTGCAACCTCCACCTCCTGGGTTCAAGCGATTCTCCCGCCTTAGCCTCCTGAGTAGCTGGGATTACAGGCACGCGCCACCACGCCCAGCTAATTTTGTATTTTTAGTAGCAATGGAATTTCTCCATGTTGGTGAGGCTGGTCTCAAACTCCTGACCTCTCAGGTGATCCACCAGCCTTGGCCTCCCAAAGTGCTGGAATTACAGGCATGAGCCACTGCATCCAGGCCTAGCTGCCTTTTTTCTTTTCATTTTGACCTTGGAGAATCTGATGATTATGTGTCTTGGAATGGCCTTCTTTAGTAGCATTTGTTCAGGGGTTCTCTGCATTTCCTGAATTTGAATGTTGGCCTCTCTGGCAAGATAGGGGAAATTTTCATGGACGATATCCTGAAATAATGTTTTCCAAGTTCCTTGGTTTCTCTCCCTCTCTTTTCTCTTTCAAGGACACCAGTGAGTCATAGATTTGGTCTGTTTACATAATCCTATATTTCTTGGAGGTTTTGTTCATTATTCTTTATTTTTTTTTCTTTATTTTCATCTGACTGAATTATTTAGGAGAGCCAGTTTTCAAGCTCTGAGATTCTTTCCTCAGCCTGGTTGATTCTGCTGTTAGTACCTACAAGTACATTATTGTGTTTTTCACTCTATCAGATCAATTTCTTTCTTTTCTTTTTTTTTTTTTTTTTTTTTTTTTTTTTTTTTTTTGAGACAGAGTCTCACTCTGTCTCCCAGGCTGGAATGCAGTGGTGCAATCTCGGCTTACTGTAGCCTCCACCTCCTGGGTTCAAGCTATTCTCCCACCTCAGCCTCCCGAGTAGCTGGGATTATAGGCATGTGCCACCAAACCCAGCTAATTTTTTGTATTTAGTAGAGACGGGATTTTGCCATATTGACCAAGCTGGTCTCAAACTCCTGACCTCAGGTGATCAACCCACCTCGGCCTCCCAAAGTGCTGGGATTACAGATGTGAGCCACCACGCCTGGCCTGTTTCTTTCTTACAATGGCCATTTGGTCTACCACCTCCTGTATTGTTTCATTATACTCCTTAGATTTCTTCGATTGGGTTTTAACTATCTCCTGTATATTGATGATCTTCATTCCTGTCCTTATTCTGTATTCTACATCTGACATCTCACCCATTTCAGCCTGGTTAAGAATCATTGCTAGGGAACTAGGGCGATTGTTTGGAGGTAAGAAGACACTGGCTTTTTGAGTTGCCAGAGTTCTTATACTGGTTCTTTCTCATTTGTGTGGGCTGATGACTCTTTAATCTTTGAAACTGCTGTCTGTTGGATGGATTTTTTTGCTTTTTTCTTCTTTGATGCCCTTGGGGTTTGATTATAGAATAAGGTGGTCTGTTGACTGGCCTTGATTCTAGTATACTCCTGGATGTTGGAGGACCCCCCACCTCTGAATACTCTCTCCATGACCATGTTTCTTTTGTTGGGTGTTCTGTTCCACAGGGCTCAATCAGGCAGGGGCTGCAGTTGGCATACAGGCCATATCCTTGCCAGATCAACCCTTGTCTTCTGTCTGTGTGCTTCCTGGGAAAACATGAGATTGCAGGGGAACACAGATTGTAGAGAGGAATGAAGCTGGGGACCAGCCTGTCTGGGCTCAGCATGGAACCAGGAGAACCACTGCAACATGGGAAAGAGTGAGTGGGTGAGCGCCCCCAGAGGGATTCATACTCTCCACAGGCACCTGTGCGAAACTGGGAATGGCAGAATCCCCTTGGTTTCCCCCTAAACCCCCCTACCGCACTATAGACTGAGGTGGAATTCAGGCAGAAGTGATACTGCTGGGTTGGAAGCTCTAGTGGGTGTGGCCCATCTGGCTGTGAGAGGCAGGGGTGGGTGGAGTTGGCCACCCTGCCATCCAGGTGTTTCCAGGGCAATAGGAGGCTGCACTTCTCAGCAAATTCAAGCAGAAGTAGGATTGCTGGTCTGTAGGCTGTAGCAGGCATGGCTTACCTGTCTGATGGTGGTGGTGGTGGCTGGGGACGCTCACCCTGCCATCTGGGTATTTCCTGGGACAACAGGAAGCTCTGCCCTCTAGCTGAGTTCACATAGGAGTGGGAACACGGGTCCAAAACATCTAGCAGGCATTGTCTGCCTGGTTACCAGTGGCGGGAGTGGGTGGGGTTGCACACTCTGCCATCCAGGTATTTCCCGGGACAGCAGGAAGCTGTGCCCTGCATTCGAGTTCATACAGAAGCAGGACCGCTGAGCTGGAAGCTCTGGCACCTGGTTACCAGTAGTGAGGTGGGTGGGGTCATGGGCTCTGCCTGCCATCCAGGTGTTTCCTGGACCAACGGGAAGCTATGCCTTCTGGCTTAGTTCACACAGACGTCGGGCTGCTGGGCTGCAAGCTCTAGTAGGTATTGCCAGCCTGGCTACCAGTGGTGGGGGCAGGTGGGGACACCTGCCCTACTGTCCAGGTGTTTCCTAGGACAACAGGAGACTGCACCCCCCAGCTGAGTTCACACAAAAGTGGGACCACTGGGTTGCAAGCTCTAGCAAGTGTTGCCCACCGGGCTCCAAGTGGCAGAGGTGGGTTGGGTGGCTGGCTGAGTAAGGGCTGAAGTAGGACTGCTGGGCTGGAAACTGTGCCTAGTCCTGTTCGGCAAGAAGGGGTGGAACAATTTTACTGCTTCCAGGTACTGCAACCGCAGCCTCTGTTGGGGCTGTAGTGCTGGTGCTGGTCTGCTCCAGGGCCCAAACCTTGTAGAGGTCCCCTTGCACTAAGGAGTTGCCCCTCAAAAATGTCTGACTGGCTTTCTGCCTCAGTCTAAAGTGTGGTAGCAGGGTGTTGGGGGAAGCCGGGGGGATTCTCCCATTCCCAGTCTTGCACAAGTCCTTGTGAACAGTATGAATCCCCCTGGGGGCTCTCACCCACTCACCCTTTCTCATGTTGCAGTGGTTCTCCTGACTCCATGCTGAGCCCAGACAGGCTGGTCACCAGCTTCATTCCTCTCTGCAATCTGTGTTCCCCTGCTGCCTTGATGGATCGAATGTTGTTTCTCAGATGGTTGGCCTGCAGGGTCAGTGTTCACTAGCCCTTTTGTTTTCTCTCTGTGAGAGTGGTGTACATGAGCTGTTTCTAATTTGCCATCTTGGCCCCCTCACCTATTTGTCTTTTTAAATGTCATATTAGTATGTCATTCTTAGTTGTTTTTCTAAGCCATATCACTTACTCCTTCCTACACTCACGCAGCTATCTTTTTTTTTTTTTCCTGTGAACTCCTGTGCCTCTGACTGCTAATGTTCCTTTGTTAATCAGTGGCTGCTCTAGGATTTACAATATGCATTTAGATAGCATGGACTATCTTCAAATAATGTTATGCCACTTTATATTAAAGGACCTAACAAGACTACGCTTTTATTTTCTCCCTCCTGTGTGTTGTGCTATTATTGTCATTTATTTTGCTTTTATAGATTTATAAACTCTACAATATAATTTGTTTTTGCTTTAAATAGTCAATTATAGGCCAGGCGCGGTGGCTAACACCTGTAATCCCAGCACTTTGGGAGGCTGAGGCAGGCAGATCACCTGAGGTCAGGAGTTTGAGACCAGCCTGCCCAACGTGGTGAAACCCTGTCTCTACTAAAAATACAAAAATTAGCTGGGCGTGTTGGTGTGCACCTATAGTCCTGGCTACTCGGGAGGCTGAGGCGAGAGAATCTCTTGAACCCTGGAGGCGGAGGTTGCAGTGAGCCGAGATCACACCACTGCACCCTAGCCTGGATTACAGAGTTGAGTCTCCATCTCACAAAAGAAAAAAAAAAAGTCAATTACATTTTATCCAGCATACATTTTTCTATTTTTAGCAATCTCAAACTTATAGGAAAGTTGCAAACACAGTACAAAGAACATTTTTTCCTGAATAATTTGAGAGTAAGTTACCGACATGATGCCTCATCAACCATGAATATTATTGATGTATTTCCTAGAAACAGGGCATACTTTTACAGTTGACCATCAAAATCCTCCCAATTCAGGTTTCTTCAGTTGTCCCGAATGTTCTAGCAAAAGGACCCTGTCCAGTTCATATGTTGCATTTGGTTGTCATGTCTTCTTGGCCTCCTTCAGTTTGGAATAGTTCCCCAATCTTTCTTTAATTTTCATAACCTTGACATAAATATTAGGGATGTTTTATTGTAGAATGTCTCTCAATTTGGACTTGTTTTATGTATAATATCTGCATGAGTAGACTAATGTTAGGTGTTTTTGTTAGAAAGATCATAGACATGGTCTCATGGCATCATCTCAGTGGCACAGGACTTGGATTTGGGCTGTTCACTTCTTGGGCTCCATCTATCACCTGCCTTGGGCTCCAATACCCCACAATAAACCATGCCTCCTCAATTTGCCTTCCTTTTCCCACTTGGGCTCTGATATTTCACTCTAGGCCATTCCTCCTTGGAGACACCCTCCTCAACCTTTCTTGAGCTCCAAACTCTGAGCCAGGATGGCCCACTGATTGGATACCCTCCTTTCCACACTTGTTCTGATATTCCTGCCCTGGGCCACTTCAGCTTCTCCCATACCCTTCATCTGGCATGGATGCCTACTCTGCTTGGCCCAACCTAATGACTTTAGGATTGAACTGTATGGGAAGGAGAAAGGAAAAGAGTAGCAGAAGGGATTCAATTATTTTTTAGAGAAATTAAAACCCCAGAAAAACATATTTTATATTTCTCCACAAATTGTTCATTTTTGATACTCTTTCTTTTTCTTTAGATCTGAGCTTTCATCTGGAACTATTTTTCTTCAACATAAAGAACCTCCTTTAATATTTCTTGAAGCTCAAGTCTGTTATTGCTAAGTTTTCTCAGTTTCATTTTTCTGAAAAAACATTTTGCCTTTATTTATAGAATTCTAGGCTGACAGTTTTTTTGTTAAGTTTATTCATTCTATTTTAAGATACAATTCCATCATCCTCTGACTAGCATTGCTTTATTTTTTTTTTTATTTTATTTTTTTTTGAGACGGAGTTTCGCTCTGTCGCCCAGGCTGGAGTGCAGTGGCCGGATCTCAGCTCACTGCAAGCTCCGCCTCCCGGGTTTAGGCCATTCTCCTGCCTCAGCCTCCCGAGTAGCTGGGACTACAGGCGCCCGCCACCTCGCCCGGCTAGTTTTCTGTATTTTTTAGTAGAGGCGGGGTTTCACCGTGTTAGCCAGGATGGTCTGGATCTCCTGACCTCGTGATCCGCCCGTCTCGGCCTCCCAAAGTGCTGGGATTACAGGCTTGAGCCACCGCGCCCGGCCTAGCATTGCTTTAAACTGGTTAGGGGCTAAATTTTTTTTCTGCTTTTGTAAGTAATGTGTCTTTTCTTCTTCTTGCTTCAAACTAGCCGGGCGACGAGGCGGGCGCCTGTAGTCCCAGCTACTCGGGAGGCTGAGACAGGAGAATGGCCTAAACCCGGGAGGCGGAGCTTGCAGTGAGCTGAGATCCGGCCACTGCACTCCAGCCTGGGTGGCAGAGCAAGACTCCGTCTCAAAAAAAAAAAAAAAAAAAAAAAAAAAAAAAAGATTTCTGTCTTTATCATTAAGTTTTCAGCAGTTTGATTATGATGTGCCTTTATGTGATTTTCTTTATGCTTGTCCTATTTGGAGTTCATTGAGCTTCTTGGATCTGTGGGTTCATATTTGTAGCAAATTTACAACGTTTTCAGCCATTATTTCTTATGCTATTTTTCTGTCTCCTTCCTCTTTTTTGGGACTCCAGTTATACAAATATTACATAACTTAGATAAGTTAGTATTGTCCCATAGGTCATTGAGTTTCTATTCATTTTTTGTTAGCCTTGTTTTTCTTTCTGTGCTTCATTTTGAATAGTGGTTATTGCTATTTCTTTAAGTTTAGTAATTTTTTTTTTTTTTTTTTTTGAGACGGAGTCTTGCTCTGTCGCCGGGGCTGGAGTGCAGTGGCCGGATCTCAGCTCACTGCAAGCTCCGCCTCCCGGGTTCACGCCATTCTCCTGCCTCAGCCTCCCGAGTAGCTGGGACTACAGGCGCCCGCCACCTCGCCCGGCTAGTTTTTTTTTGTATTTTTTAGTAGAGACGGGGTTTCACCGTATTAGCCAGGATGGTCTCGATCTCCTGACCTCGTGATCCGCCCGTCTCGGCCTCCCAAAGTGCTGGGATTACAGGCTTGAGCCACCGCGCCCGGCCTATATGTTGGATAATCTTGTAGGTTATATATATTTTTGAACAATAAAGAAAATATATAATTGATCTTATTATAATTACAAAGGATATGCTTCTAGTAATGTCACTGAAAGCAGATATCGAAATTCATTACCAGGAGTACTTTGCTGTTGAATGATTCCTGTGCCATACAAAGATAAGATGGAGTCTTTGGAAAGTTGTTTCTTTGCCACTTCTTCTGATTTTGTAGTTTGCTCAGTGAATAAATCTAGATCCCCAGATGTTACTGTAGACAGGGTTGCAGCTGCTGGTGCAGAGGATGTCCCCTAAGCTGGGGGCATGACAGTTGCAGGTAAGGGATTAGAAATCATCTGTCCGAAGATGTCCAGATCGTCATACAGGGGTGGCACTGTTGTGTTCCCATTGGTCACTGGTGCCACAGCAGGGCCATCAAGTCCTAAAAGATCCACAGTGGGCTCTGCAGCTTTTTAAAGGGCTGGTACTTTTTTTAGGCTCCAGTTGCTGTTCTTCTTTCTTCTGCAGCTTTTCAGTTGTAAGTGGTTTTGCCGGCTTTTCTGGCTCCTTTTCTCTCTTTTTCTCTTCCTTTTTTTTTTTCCCTTTTCTTTATTTGTAATAGCTATGGCATTTTTATCGTAGTATTTCTTCTTTTCATATTTATCTCTGATGAAAAATTCCACTGCTTGATCTGTCTGTGGTCTCCGAAAGTTCTCTGGAAGATTGGCTTCAAAGAGTAGTCTTGCTTCAGTATTTCCCATATCTTGCATGCACTTTGGCCTCGCAGTCGACACAGTACTTGTCCTCCTCCCTCAGAAGCTTGGATAGGATGAGCTGGTGCTGCTCGTTCAGCTTCTGAGCCTTTTCCCGGCAGGAGCGCGTCGCCATCTCGGCAGTGGGGCGGGGAGCCCAGGGCAGCTACGGCGGCGGCGGACGCTGGCTGGGGCCCGGCAGTGGGAACGCACCTGGCGCTGCCGGGACCGTGGGCTGGCTTAGCCCAGGAAGCGGCGGCGGCGGCAGCAGCAGCAGCAGCTGAAACAGGAGGAGGGGCAGCGGTGGTAGCGCCGACGTGTCCCGACTAAGGCTAGTTTATCTCTGTTTCTATCATGTGACATTTCTGGGTCTTTATTGAATGTCCCAAGTATTCAATGACACATCTCCAGTTTGGTTTGTTTTAACTTATAAATTTCTAAATCCTATATGAACTATACTAGTGACTCAGCTTATAGGTCCCTGGTATATGTTTTGTCCCCTGGTAGATATTTTTTTTTCAGCTTCATGGTATCTCGCTCTGTGCATACACAGCTTCGAATACAGTCAAAGACTCAAGAAGATCCATATGCGTATTTCTCAAGTTCTCATTCTGTGTAGCTCCCACTTTTCTGCCCTAAAATTCATTCCAGCCGCCTCAACAAACTTGAACTCTGAGATCTGTCTTCTTGGCTTAGTGAGACTATCTGGCATCCTTTCTTTTCTTTTTTTTTTAATTATTATACTTTAAGTTCTAGGGTACATGTGCACATCTGGCATCCTTTCTACCATAAGTAGCTAATATGCGTCCCCAAGTAGTAAACCTGGGCTATCATGGATCTTGTGTCATTTTTTCCCCCTTCTTTTGGAGATCACAGTACTGTGCTGCCTTGTTATCCAACATCTAAAAGCAGTTGTTTCATATATTTTTTTCCATTTTTTATATTTTATATTGGGAAAGAGAGCCTAGTACCAGTTACCTTGTAGGTGACTGTCTATAGTTTCCTGAACTTGCATGGTAGCCAACTTCAGCCATAATGGTTTCTGATTGTCCTTCTGTGGGTCTCTTTTTTTTTTTTTCAGTTTCTTACAGAGTTTGTCTACACTCTTATTCTGAACTGAATGTTGTGTCCCCTCAAAATTCACATGTTGAATCCCTGGTCCTCAATGTATTATATTTGAAGACAGGGCCTGTGGAGAGTTGATAAAAAATTAAATGAGGTTAAAAGGGTGGTCTCTAATCCAATAGAACTGGTGCCTTTTCAAGAAGAGAGACACCAGAGCTCGCTCTCTGCCATATGAGGATGCAATGAGAAGGTGGCTTTCTGTAAATCAAGAAGAGGGCCCACAGCAAGAAATGAATTGACCAGTTTCTTTATTTTGGGCTTCATAGCTTCCAGAACTGGGAGATATATTTCTTTTGATTAAGCAATCCAGTTTGTGGTTTTTTTTTGTTGTTGTTTGTTTGTTTGTTTTTAATGGCAGCCTAAGCAGACTAAAACAACTCTTTAATTTTCATCATGCTAAATCCCCCACTTCACTGCTCTTTGCCTTTACTTTCCATCCTTCTTCACTGAGAAAATATATGCCATCAGGTAGGAACTCCTTCAGCTTGCTTTCTTACCTCCTTCCTCAATCCTGTTTTTCTGATCTCCCTACCCTGTTTTCAGATGTACTTTCATCTATACCTACTTTTGCTTCCTTTTCTGTTCTCAAGAAATTTTGCCTATATAATGTGTGGTATTGCTTTTATTTAATTTCTGCCATAGGTAGTGATATTATTTACTTTTGGGCCTTTATTAATATCAGTTCTGAGTAAATGAATTGTGGTTGACAGAAAGCTGTATAATTAACTTTAAATACAAGATTATTTGTCAATATAATTTTTGTTGCCTTTTAACCAAGGTACTAAATTGTCGACCCATACCGAATCATGCCTGGAGGTCTAGGACTATGTTCCTTGATTTACAGGCATATGTAAAATATTTAGCAAGTAAGTGAATATATTGTAAGATTTAAGAAATTAGCAAGTTATTTGAAGGAGTAACGTCTCCAAACTGGCAGAGTAGAACCAATCTGGCTTCACTCTCCCCCTCAGAAAATGAGCACCAGGATTATCACCATCAGTATCCCAGAACTCAGGTCTGAGGCTGAGTTGATCCCTGGGTATACAAAGAAATGAAAAACTCTCAGCAGACAGTAAGAGAAAGGACTTCTCTGTGATGCACTCCTCTGATTTACCAGGGACCATGCAGAAAATTCCTCTGCAACTCAATTTCCACACTGGAAAAAGTGAAATTGACGTATCCAGCCAGCCTCCCCACTGTCTTGAGTTTCTTTGCAGGAAAACTGTTCTTGTGAAGGAACAAGAAGCATAGTGAGTGCCTGTAGGGAGAAAAACCCCTGAGAGCAGTTAGAAACAAAGAGCAACCTCAGCCCTTGAAATTCTGCTCTTTATCTTAGCAAAAGGAGACACTAAATCAGAGTGGCTGTTCAGCAGCCCCATGCTCTAAGAGGCACACTGCATGGGTCCTCTGGGCACAAACCTCTAGCCAGTGTTCTTCTCACACAGTTGGAGTGTTCCCTCTGGGGCCTCCTCCACCAACCTATGATGGGCAACACTCTGAACGTTTGCGAGAACTGAGGCAAACCTGGATGGACTTACAGCACCATCTAGTGCTGAAAAGGAGGTAGCAATCTAGCATTAATGGAACTCAACAGGCAAACTGCAAAGAACCTCCAAGCAAACATATCTTAGAAAAAGCAAAACAAGCTAGACAGCAAAGACTGAAATAAATTACTAATTCTTCAGTGCCAAGCCACAGATATACATTCATAAAAACAGCAAACAGGGAACCATCATTTTCCCAAACAGACAAAGCAAGGAGCTAGTGATGAATATTAATAAGATGGTAATGTGTGAGTTTTCACACTGAGAATTCAAAATAACAGTTCTAAGAAAACTCAGTGACCTCCAAGATAACACACAAAAGCAGTTTATAAATTTATCAGAGAAATTTAACAAGGATATTAAAAGTTTTTTAGTGGTTTAAAAACTCAAACAGAAGAGATGGGCATGGTGGCTCAGGCCTATAATCCCAGCACTTTAGGAGGCCAGGGTGGGTGGATTACCTTAGGTCAGAAGTTTGAGACTAGCCTGGCCAACATGGTAAAACCTCATCTCTACTAAATAAAAAAAATAGCCAGGTGTTACACGCGCCTGTAATCCCAGCTATTTAGGAGGCTGAGGCACAAGAATCACTTGGACCCAGGAGGTGGAGGTTGCAGTGAGCCGAGATCGTGCCACTGCATTCCAGTCTGGGCCACATAGTGAGACTGTGTCTCAAAACAAACAAAAACAGCCAGGTGCGGAGGCTTATGCCTGTAATCCCAGCACTTTGGGAGGCCGAGGCAGGCGGATCACAAGGTCAAGAGTTCGAGACCAGCCTGACCAACGTGGTGAAACCCCATCTCTACTAAAAATATAAAAATTAGCCAGGTATGGTGGTGTGCACCTTTAATCCCAGCTACTCAGGAGGCTGAGGCAGGAGAATTGCTTGAACCCAGGAGGCAGAGGTTGCAGTGAGCCGAGATCACACCACTATACTCTAGCCTGGGCAACAGAGTGAGACTCCATCTCAAAAAAACCCCAAAACAACAACAACAACAACAACAACAACAACAACTACACTTAAACAGAAATCCTGGAACTGCGAAATGTGTTTGCTGCACTAAAAACTTAATTAGAGGCTCTCAATAGCAGAATGGATCAAGCAGAGAAAAGAATCAGTGAGTTCAAAGACAGGCAATGTGAAAATATGCAACGGAGAAAAAAGAAAAAGAATGAAAAGGAATGAAGAATGCCTACAGGATACAGAGAATAACCTCTAAAGAGCAAATCTAAGAGTGGTTGACATTCAAAGGTAGTTGAGAAAGAGCAGCGGTTAGAAAGATTATTTAAAGAAATCATAACAGAAAACTTTTCAAACCTAGAGGAAGATATAAATATCCAAGTGAGGAAGGTCAGAGATCACCAAATAGATTCAACCCAATTAAGACTACCCCAAGGCATGTAATAAACTCTTAAAGGTCAAGGTCAAAGAGGATTCCAAAAGCAGCAAGAAAAAAGAAGGAAATAACACATAAAGGAGGTCTGATTTGTCTGGAAACAGCAAACAGTGGAAACCTTATAAACCAGGAGGGAGTGGCACAACATATTCAAATTGCTGAAGGAAAAAACTGCTAAATGAGAATACTGCATTCAACAAAAGCTTTCTTTCAAACCTGTAGGAGAGATAGTCTTTCCCAAACAAAAGCTTAGAGAATTCATCGACACCAAAGGCATCTTAACAGGAAATGCTAAAGGAAGTTCTTCAATCTGAAAGAAAAGGACACTAATGTGCAAAAAGAAAACAGTTAAAGGTGTAGAACTCACTGGCAAAAGTAAGTATTCAGACAAATTCAAAATCTTCTAATACTGTGTAATGATGTGTAATCCACTCATCTCTAGTATGAAGCCTAAAAAATCTATTGAAAATAATAACTATAGCAACTTGTTAAGATATAGACAACATAAAAATACATGAATTCAGACAACAAAAAATCAAAATATGTGGTAGATTGAGTTAAAGTGTAGGGTTTTAAAGTTTTTCCTTTGTTTCTTTGTGATCAAAGTTCAGTTGTAATCTGTTTAAAATAACTTGCTGTTTCTATAAGATGTTTTTGGTAATTCTCATGGTAACTACAAAACTAAAACCTATAATAGATACACTAAAAATAAATAAATAGATACACTAAAAAAAGAAGAAAGGAGAGACCAGTCTGGCCAACAGAGCAAGACTCTGTATTTTTTCAATTAAAAAAAAAAAGAATGAATTAAAAAAATAAAATAAAATACCAAAGTTGCTTTTGTTGTTTATTTCTAGTTTTATTCCATTGTGGTGAGAAAAGATACTTGATATAATGTCAACTTTTTGAATTTTTTGAGACTTGGTTTATGTCCTAATATATGGTCTATCCTGGAGAATGCTTCACACGCTAAAGAAAACATTGTATATTCTCTAGTAGTGAGATGAAATGTTCTGTAAATGTCAGTTAGGTCCATTGGTCTAGGGCGTAATATCACTCCAATGTTGCTTTGTTGATTTTCTGTCTGCATGATTTGTCCATTACTGAGAGTGGGGTGTTGAAGTCCCCTACTATTATTGTATTGCAATCTAGCTCTCCCTTTAGATCTATTAATGTTTGCTTTACATATTTGAGTGTTCCAATATTGGGTGCATATATATTTACAATTATTATATCTTCTTACTGAGTTGATTCCTTTATCCTTATACAGTGACCTTCTGTGTCGCTTTTTACAGTCTTCGACTTGAATCTATTATATCTGATATAAGCATAGCTACTCCTGCTCTTTTTTGGTTTCCAATTACTTGAAATATTGTTTCGTTGTTGCTGTTGTTTTTGGACAGGGTCTCACTCTGTTACCCAGGCTGAAGTGCAGTGGCACGATCATGGCTCACTGAAGCCTCAACCTCCTAGGATAAAGCAATCCTCCCACCTCAGCCTCCTGAGTAGCTGGGACTATAGGCACATCCCACCACACCCAGTTACTTTTTTTTTTTTTTTTTGGTATTTTTTTTTGTAGAGACAAGGGTTTCACCATGTTGCCCAGGCTGGTCTCAAACTCCCAGGTTCAAGTGATCCACTTACCTCAGCATCCCAAAGTGCTAGGGTTACAGGTTTGAGCCACAATGCCTGGACTGGAATATCTTTTCCTATTACTTCACCTTCAGTCTATATGTGCCTATATGTGAAATGCATTTCTTGTAGGCAGTATGTATCTGGGTCTTTAAAACAAAAATTTGTTCTGCCACTCATTGTCTTTTAATTGGAGAATTTAGTCAATTTATATATTAAATGTTATTATTGATAGGTGTGATGGTTACTATTAGGTGTCAACTTGACTGGATTGAGGGATGCCTAGACGACTGGTAGAGTGTTGTTTCTAATTGTGTTTGTGAGGGTGTTGCCAGGGGAGATTGATATTTGATTCAGTGGACTGGGTGAGGAAAACCCACCCTCATTGTGGGCCCCATCCTATTGGCTGCCAGCACAGCTAGAACAAAGCAGGCAGAAGGAGGTGGGATAAATTTGCTTGCTGCATCTTGTGGTTCTCTTTTTTCTTCCCTGCTGGATACTTGCTTCCTCTCTTCCTGCCCTTGGACATCAGACTCCAGGTTCTTTGGCCTTTGGACCTTCACCAGTGGATTCCTGGGGGCTCTTGGGCTTTTGGCCACAGACTGAAGGCTGTAATGTCACATCCCCTAGTTCTGAGGCTTGTGGACTTGAACTGAGCCACTATTAGCTTCTCTCTTTCCCCAGCTTGCAGATAGCCTATTGTGGGACTTCACCTTGTAATCATGAGAGCCAATTCTCCCTAATAAACTCCCTTTTATATATCCATATGTCCTATTGGTTCTGTCCCACTGGAGAGCCCTAACTAATACAATAGGTAAGGACTGACTACTGCCATTCTGTTACTTGTCTTCTGGTTGTTTTGAAATTCCTCTCCTTTCTTCCCTTTTTACTGTCTTCCTTCGTGCTTTGTCTGAATACTTACTTTTCTCTGGTGGTAATGTTTTAATTCGTTGCTCTTTATTTTTAGTGTTAGCAATCCTCCTGCTTTGGCCTTTCAAAGTGTTGGGATTGGATTACAGGTGTGAGCCGCCATGCCCAGCCTAAACATGACTTTGGAAACTATACAAACACATGAATATTAAATAACATACTCCTGAGTAATTAATAGGTCAGTGAAGAAATTAAGATGAAAATTTTTTAAAATCTTAAGTTAAAAAATGAAAATAAAAACACACCAAAACAACATACCAAAATCTATGGGATACAGCAAAATCAGAGCCAAGAGGAAAGTTTATAGCAATAAATGCCTATATCAAAAAAGTAGAAACATTTCAAATAACCTAATGATGCACCTCAAGAAACTAGAAAAGAAGAACAAAGCAAACCCCAAATTAGTAAAAGACAGGAAATAATAAAGATCAGGGCAGAAATAAATTAAGACTGAAAAAATGCAAATGATCAACACAACAAAAAGTTGGTTTTTTTTGAAAAGGTAAAATGGACAAAACTTTAGTTAGACTAAGAAAAAAAGAAGACCCAAATAAAATCAGAGACAAAACATGAGACATTGCAACTGATACCATAGAAATACCAACGATCATTAGAGACTATTGTGAACATATGTGCCAACAAATTACAAAACATAGAAGAAATGGTTATATTCCTAGATACAGGCAGCCTATCAAGATTGAACCATGAAGAAATAGAAAACCCAGACCCATAGCAAATAATGAGATTAAAGCAGTAATATAAAGTGACCCATTAAAGGAAAGCCAGATCTGATGGCTTCACTGCTGACTTCTACCAAATATTTAAAGAATAGTTAATACCAATTCTATTGAAACTATTCCAAGAAATTGAAGAGGAGGGAATATTTTCAAACTTATTCTATGAGGCCAACATTATCCTGATACCAGAACCAGACAAGGACACAACATAAGAAGAAAACCACAAGCTAATATCCCTGATTAGCATAGATGCAAAATCTTCAACAAAATACTAGCAAATGGAATACAACAACATGGCAAAAATATCATTCTCCATGATCAAGTGAAATTCATCCCAGGGATGCAGAGATGGTTCAACATACACAAATAAATAAACATGATAAATCTCGTTAACAAAATCAAAGACAACCATATGATCACTTCAACAGATGCTGAAAAAGCATTTAATAAAATTCAACATGCTTTTATGATTAAAAAAAACAAACCCTCAACAAAGTGGGTATAAAAGTGGGTATAAATGATGGCTCATGCCTGTAATCCCAGCACTTTGGGAGGCCAAGGTGGGTGGATCATGAGGTCAGGAGATTGAGACCATCCTGGCTAACACAGTGAAACCCCGTCTCTACTAAAAGTACAAAAAATTAGCCGGTCATGGTGGCAGGCACCTGTAGTCCCAGCTACTCGGGAGGCTGAGGCAGGAGAATGGCGTGAACCCATGAGGTGGAGCTTGCAGAGAGCTGAGATTGCGCCACTGCACTCCAGCCTGGGCGACAGAGCGAGACTCCATCTCAAAAAAAAAAAAAAAAAAGAAGAAAAAGAAAAAAAAGTGGGTATAGAAGGAATAAACATGAAAAAATAAAGACTGTATATGGTGAACCCACAACCAATGTCATACTGAATGAAGAAAAATTGAACTTGAAAGCCTTTCCTCTAAGATAAGGAATAAGGCAAGGATGCTCACTTTCACCACCTTTATTCAACATAGTACTGGAATTCCTAGCCAGAGCAACTACATGAAAGAAAGAAAGGGTATCCACATTGGGAAGGAGGAAGTCAAATTATTCTTGTTCATTGAGGACATGATATTATATTTTTATTTTTAATTATTATTATTATTATTTTCTTTGTAGAGATGGAGTTTTGTCATGTCGCCCAAGCTGGTCTTGAACTCTTGGGCTCAAACAGTTCTCCTGCCTCAGCCTCCCAAAATGCTGGGATTACAGGCAGGAACCACTGCGCCCAACCTAATATTGATTTAGAAAAACATAAAGACTCCACCAAAAAACTGTTAGAACTGATAATCAAATTCAGTAAAGTGGCAGGATAAAATAATCAGCATATTAAAATCAATAGCATTTATATATGCCAACGGCAAATAATTTTGAAAAGAAATCAAGAAAGCAATCCCATTTACAATAGTTGCAAAAAATATAAAATATCTAGGAATAAATTTAACCAAAGAAGTGAAAGATCACTAGAAGGAGGACTGAAACACTGATGAAAGAAGTTGAAGAGAACACACAAAAAATGGAAAGATAGCCTGTACTCATGGATTAGAAAACAATCAACAAAGTGAAGAGGCCACCAACAGAATAGGAGAAAATACTTGCAAACTGCCCATCTGAAAAGAGATTAATAACCCAAATATTTAAGGAACTTATTAGCAAAGAGAACAAATAATTTTATTTTGAAACAGGCAAAAGATCTGAATAGACATTTCTCAAAAAATGACATACAAATGGCCAAAAAGTATATGAAAACATATTCAACATCACGAGTCATCAGGGAAATGCATACCAAAAGCACAATGAGATATCCTCTCTTATCAAAAATACAAAAAATAACATTAGGATGCAGAGAAAGGGGAACATTCATACACTGTTGGTGGGAATGTAAATTAGTACACTGATATGGAAGACAATGTGGAGGTTCCTAACAAAACTGAAAATAGAACTACCATATGATCCAGCAATCTCACTGCTGAGTATAAATCCAAAAGAAAGAAAATCAGCATACCAAAGATATCTCACTCCCATGTTTATTGCAGCACTATTTACAATGACCAAGAGTATCTGTCACCCTAAGTGTTCATCAGTAGATGAATGGATAAAGAAAATGTGGTATATGTACACAGTAGAATATGATTAGGCATAAAAAGAAGGAGGAAATTCTGTCATTTGCAGCAATATGGATGGAACTGAAGGTCATGTTAAGTGAAATAAGCCAGGCACAGAAAGACAAATATCACATGTTCTCACTCATTGTGGGAGCTAAAAACGTGGATCTCATAGAGGTAGAGGATATATTGGTGGTTACCAGAGTCTGGGAAAAGTAGGGAGTATGGGGGGATAGAGAGTGGTTAGTTAATGGGAACAAAAATACAGTTAGATAGAAGGAGTAAGAATTAGTGTTTGATAGTGGGTGACTGTAGTTAATAATTTATTGTATATTTTAAAATAGCTAGAAGAGAAGAATTGGAGTCTTCCCATAAAAAGATAAAAGTTGGAGGTGATTAATATCCCAGTTACCCTGATTTGATCATTACACATTGTATGCATGTATTAAAATATCACATGTACCCTCAAAATATGTACAACTATTATGTATCAATTTTAAAAAAGAAATTACTTCATGGTGTTCTAATCCAATGTTAAGAAAGATGGTGCAAATCTATAATAAAAGCATGAATGTTTTCCTCAGGCCATTCATTTTGTATCTGAAAGTCAAATCTCTAAGCAGTTATTGATGAATAGACAAAAATGGCAAGCTTTCAATAACTATAAAAATATTCTAGTGCTGGTTGGACAGAAGAATAAAGGGATAAGGTTTTGGAAAATCTTAAGGCTTCACGTTTTTTATGAACACATCATCTTTCTTTTCATGGATCTCTCGGTCTAGTTATTCTCAAATATATCAGTGAGCACTGTCTTCAACTACCAATGTAAGAAAATATAACCAATGGTAAGACTTAAAGAAATAAGGGCTATTTGTTTCATATTACACAATGTGCAGAGAAAGACAGTCCAAGGCTGGTCATCCACAATCCCAATAAAAATGAAGTCTTTCTATCTTGTTAGTCCACAGTCCTTAGGATCTTCTTGCTTGTCTTATGATTGCAGTGTGTCTACTCCACCTCCAGCCTCATGTTCATTTATGAAGCCAGAGAGGGGAAGAAGCACAGTGGTAAAAGCAAGATGTTTGTTGATTTGTTTATGAGGAAATCCAAAGTTTCCCCAAATTCCCACAGTCGAGAATTTCATTGATGTGTTTTAGGTTAGAACTTTGTCACAAAGCCATGTTAAACTGCTAGGGAGGAGAGGACTTTGGGTGGAGTTTGAATGAGGTAATCGGTATAGTCTGTCTCACTGAATGTGGATTTGAACTGCCTGTCATCAATATTTAAAAGGGCATTTTTCCTTGCCAGAAAAGATGTTGTTTGGGTTGCAGTAAAAAGGCAAAACAACAACAAAGGAACAATCACAGCAGATAAGAAGTAAGCAAGTGTTTGATAAGTCATTATATCAGTGCTGCAAAGGAACTCTGGTCTAATGCTCTTTCCTATCCCAGACCCCTGTGGTGAATAATTCAGACACCAAAAAAAGCCAACTACTGAAGAACCACAGCACCCACAGTCAGCAAATCATTTCATAATGGGATCCAGGGCCTAGAAACAGCAACCATTGTGGCAAACTATGAACTTACGTATTTTCAGCAATCTTTTAGTTTGACAATATATTGATTAAAAGTCCAGGCTCACGACTCAGGGAGAACTGGGTTTATATCCAGTCTCAACTATTTACTAGCAATATGACCTTGGGCAGTTTTAGCCCTCTTGGCCTTTGATCTTTAAAACTACCTCACCCCCATTTTCCTACCAAACCCTAAACTAATAAAGAGTTTGGATTAATCTTAAGTTTTAGGTTCACTTTGGGAAAACCATTTCAGAATATGGGAAATGTGTAGAATTGCTGGGGAATGTTGTTCAGGACAGTGGAAATCATTGCCAGTGTTTGCATTTTAAAGATTACTTTCTGCTATGGTGTTATGGATTATGACTATGCTTTTATTTATTTATTATTTATTTATTTATTTATTTATTTATTTAGAGACAGAGTCTCCCTCTGTTGCCAGGCTGGAGTGTAGTGCACCATCTCGGCTCACTGCAACCTCTGTGTCCTGGGATCAAGTGATTCTCTGGCCTCAGCCTCCTGAGTAGCTGGAACTACAGGCACATGCCACCATGCCTGGCTGATTTTTGTATTTTTAGTAGAGACAGGGTTTCACCATGTTGGCCAGGCTGGTCTCGATCTCTTGACCTTGTTATCCGTCTGCCTTGGCCTCCCAGAGTGCTGGGATTACAGGCGTCAGCCACTGTGCCCAGCTTATTTAATTTTAATTTTTATTTTTATTTTTGAGGTGGAGTCTCACTCTATCAACTAGGTTGGAGTGCAGTTGTGTGATCTCAGCTCACTGCAAGCTCTGCCTCCCGGGTTCACACCATTCTCCTGCCCTCACCCTCCCGAGTAGCTGGGACTATAGGCACCTGCCACCACACCCAGCTAATTTTTTGTATTTTTAGTAGAGACGGGGTTTCTCCGTGTTAGCCAGAATGGTGTCGATCTCCTGACCTCTTGATCTGCCCACCTTGGCCTCCCAAAGTGCTGGGATTACGGGCATGAGCCACCGTGCCCAGCTGACTATGCTTTTAATGCCTTCTTTCACCCCGGCTTCCCCCATGCTCATGGGAAGTAAAATAGAGCCCTTTGGGGCCCAGATTTATAAAGTCTACCAGAGTGCTCAAACCATAGCATGATCAAGCTAGAAGAGAGCTTAGAGATGTTTGTGCTAAGCTTTTCCCTTTTACAAGAGGGACAGCTGTGAATCTGATAAATTTTATGTACGATTCTGAAAGAGCCAAGCTCTCAAGATGAATTTTGAGTACCTAACTGGGCTGAAATTCAGGAGTCACGTGGCCATTTGCTGACTAGAGCTCACACACATACTCTGAGTTCCCAGAAAACCTACACATCTGCTTAACTTTGGGTTGTCATAGCCAACAGTTTCTGTCCACATGGCCTGAACCAACCAATAGAGTGTAGCCTGCACTGACCAATCAGAAGTTGGCAGCATTGACCAATCAGAACTCAGCAAGTGTCAACCAATCAGAACTAAGGCAATTTGAATCCTGTATTTGCATAAGAGGACCTGAGTGGAAAGCTGGGTGGGAAATTTCACTATAAAAGTGAAACCCTCCTTTTGTTTTCTGGACTGTGTCTTCCTTCTGTTTCCACTGAAGGCTGTGTCTTCCCTGTTTGCAAACTGTTCACTGGAATAAAGTCTCTCTTCTATAAATTCCTTTTCAGATAACTTTTTTCATATCCCTGAAGTCAGACAATTACAAAACTGGGGGCAGGACCTGGTTTTTCTGTGTCCTTGGCTAAGCTTATAGCCTCTATATCTTTCTATTTTTTTCCCCTCGGATCATTCTAAAGAAATAGAATATATATTAATATTTCATTCGTGAGACAAAAAGCAATAATTAAGAATATTATACATCTGTTTAGTTGTTCTGTCCTTAAAAACACAAAGATAACTTTTTTAAAGTTACTAAATCTCGATATGACAGAAAAAAAAGCCAGTATTATTTTTATAGGCTCCTCAAAATTTCCCCAAATAATGTGCAGAATGTTCATTAAAAATGCACAATAAGAGATTTATATAATAGCATGTAAACATAGAAGTTAATTATTCTAAGACTAATATCTTGAATGGTTGGGTTTGTTAGGCTTATTAGTGTATAATAGATTTGCAAAGTTAATTTTTTAAATCATACTTTTTAAATGGCATTTAATCTGTGGTTCACTAACTTTCAAGGACTTGAGAAGGAAAGATGTGAAAACAAAAATGTGATGTGAATTTGGTCTGAACCTTATTTAAAATGTTTAGAAGCGTTAGTTTTTTAAATAAATTGAGGTTTTTTTTTTTTATATACAGGCTGTTTAATGTTTTGAAGGCATAATTGAAACCAGCAATTTGGATTGGGATACAATTTGAACTTACTTGGAATACACATAACAAACTGTAGTCTTGCATTTTAGGTTCAGTTACATCAACTCATGAAAACAAGGCAGGTTCTGTTTTGCAACCATTTTCCTTAGTGTCATTTACCCGTTAGGAAATGCTGCTTAGTTAGCAGATGGTAGGGCTCATACACTATCAGTCAAACTGCTGGCCAAACTTAGAGCTAGTGGGAGGGTTGGCAAAGACTGTTTTCCGTGAAAGTACAAGTTTTTTTTTTGTTTTTCCTTCTGTGTAGTTTGGCAAGCAACACAGAGAAAAGCCTTATGCTGATGAATTTGGAAACTCTAAATAATATAGTTAAGTAATGCAGTTGTCTTAATAATGTAAGTATTGCTTTAGGGTTGTCTTCATTTTAAACAACTATGACTTCTTGTTTGTAAAAGATATATGTCATGTGGACTTGCAAACGGTTATAAAATCACCTTCAGATTTTACTGTGTTAATGACTCATTTTCTCACTTGGGGAAGAAAAGAAACCTGGATAGCTATTAAAACTAGTACCATGTTGTAAAAGAGCCAGATGGTTTTATTAAATTACTTAGAATTACTTGTAAAACAAAAGAATATTCTCAGTGACTTTTCAGATCTATGTTTTGATAACCTCAGGGGTCAGTCTGACCTTTTATTTCACCAAGGCAGACAGTGGTTCCAGGTTTCATAGCTATGTACTGTGTGAACTTCAGATAAGGAAAGGTTCCACAACCACATTGCTCTATCAAGGAACTATGTGGATGATGGCTCAAGTTGTGGTGTGGGTGAAAAAGCAAATGAAACAAAACATCTAGAAGTCACTAAGTCACTTTGGGAACAGTTTATTTTTGGTGGAACATGCTCTACACATAGACCTCACTTTCGTCACTTTAGTCTTCATTGCTGTCTCTGTTAAAGTGTTTACAGGCTGGGCGTAGTGGCTCATTCCTGTAATCCCAACACTTTGGGAGGCGGAGGCAGGTGGATCGCTTGGGTCCAGAAGTTCGAGACAAGCCTGGCAACATGACAAAACCCTGTCTCTATGAAAAATACAAAAATTAGCCAGACATGGTGACATATGTCTTGTAGTCCCAGCTACTCAAGAGGCTGAGGTGGGAGG
The DNA here is from genome assembly GCF_009764315.1 of Trachypithecus francoisi. Lineage (NCBI taxonomy): Eukaryota > Metazoa > Chordata > Mammalia > Primates > Cercopithecidae > Trachypithecus > Trachypithecus francoisi. The sequence goes on from NW_022681469.1 coordinate 56,650,158, forward strand.
ATTGCTTAAGTCTTGGGAGGTTGAGGCTGCAGTGAGCTGTAACCGTGCCACTATACTCCAGCTTGAGTGACAGAGTGAGACCCCATCCCCCTCCTAAAAAGGGAAAAAAGTTTACAAGTGATTTTGATCTAAAGTTTTCATGACTTTTAAATTGCAGAAGCAGTTCTATTAATTTTAGCAGGACCACCCTTGCAAAATGATCTAGCATATGAAAGACCAGAAACTACACCACAGTAAGAGGCAGCCATATGGAAATGGAGAGAATGTGCCCTGGAGTCTGGGTAATCGCTTCTGTCATTAGCTGTGTGACAGCTGTGGCTGGGCATGCTGCTTAATCTTTTTGTTTCTAAATTGTCTCATTTGTAAAAAGGAGATGATAGAGAATTTAAATTGGGAGTAACAAGATGTTTTTGGAAAGGTGGGTTGTGTCTGTGTTGTTGAGGCCTTGAGTATCCACTTAGGAGAGGAGTTTTAACCAGTAAGCAATGAGGGACCACTGCAAGCCAGTAACATGATGGCAGACTTAAAAAGTTGTTCTTTTTCCCCCTTCGCTGTTCTTCCTTCACCCTCCCCCTTCCCTGGGTGGGTCAAGGGGGTTGGATGAAGTCTGGAGGTAGACGGATTTCTGTAAGAGCACTGGGATATTATCAGTGGGAAATAAAAAGAAAGGACCCATGTGAGAACCAAAGCATTAACAGAATTCTGGGACCCACAGTGTGTGGAGTGAAAGAGTGAGTGAGGAGGCTGATAGGGCAGCATTGAGACTGGGTGACTGGAGGGGTAGGAGGCTCAGAAATAATGCAGTCAGGAGCAGAGCCAGCTTCTTTATTGATCTTACAGGCATGACTCACACTGCCTGCCACTTATTCCTGACTCATGCTTCCTGTCTTGCTAAGTATTTTTCTTTCCATACCATACAATGTTCCATTGGAATGGTTGGTGGAGCCTAATTTATTTTAGCAGTTTACCATCTGTTTCAGGTGGCTCGTGATTTGCACTGAAGCCATTTATCAATTAACTCAAGAGTCCGTGTTTTATGTTCCAAAGACAACCCTCCTTTTATTGCACTACAAGGTAACATTAAACAGGAGAGAACTGCCAGCTTGCTCTTTCCCATGCCTTCCCTGGCCCTATTATCTTAAATTTATTTTTTTCTATTGATTTATTCCTTCATGTATAAAAATGTGTTTGACTCACTCCTTTCCTATAAATCATTTCTCAATGCTGCTTCTCTCTTAAGTATTCTGTTTTTCTCCTGTTATGTGTTGGCAGACTTCTTGACACTACCTCCCACCTGCCCACTGCGACACTCAAAAACTGTTTTAAACAGTCTCTACCTGGGTGTTCCAAAGGCACAAGCCAATTCATCGTTACCAAAACAGAACTCATCATTTTCTTCCTCCAACCTTCCTTTTCCCCTATATCCTGTCCAACCCTCTCTCTTGTATCCTGTTTCTCAGTGAATGGCAACATCATCTACTCAGTTGACTTGGCCAGAATTTGGAAATATCTTTGACTTCTCTCTTTTACCCCCTAATGCATTTTTTTTCTTTTTAGCACGTAATTTCACTTTCTTTCTTTTCTCCATTCTCTCTGGCACTTATTGTCTATTAGAGACATTACTATCAAATTCAAAGCTGCTGAATTTGTCTTCTAGCATCTACTCTTGACTCTTGACTTTGACCACCTGACTTATTTTTCATTTGTCCACCAGAGTTGTCTTTCTCAGATCGCATTTATTTGTGTCACTTCCTGGTTAAAATCTCTCTTGAACTCTGTTAGCTTTAACATGCTGCATGAGGTATTTCCGGTTCTAACCCCCACTACATCTCAGCTTCATTCTACGTCATTGCTCCAGAGGAGCCCTTGGCTGTAGCCACGTGGAGTTACCCAACTGCAAGGCATCCTCTCTGGCCATATGCCTTCACCCATCACTTGCTCTCTTTGTAGGCTCTCTTCTCTTCTTCCTTGTCCTACTCAGTCCTACTTAGGCTGAGCTCAGATGTCATCTCTTCCAGGAAGGCTACCCTTGATCCTCTGTCCTCTCTCTGTCTTGGTTAGTTACCCTTCCTCTCTGTTCCCAGAGTCCCTCCCTAGATACTTTTTACTCTCTTATAATGGCCTATTTTGTGTTTTCTTCTTGGACTATATGTGCCTTGAGGACAGGGACAGTGACTTACCTGCTTTGAATTCACACTCTCTAGATGCTCAATAAATGTTGGTTGAATGATCGAATGAAAAATGATGTTTTCTTTTCAGCTCCACTATTACAAACTTGGTCTCATCAAGGTCCCAAGAATTTCTTAATCATCAAATCTGATTGCCTATGATCCCTTCTTGTCTTGCTTTTTCAGTAGCATTTGATTCTGGGTTTCTGTGGCATGACATTTCCTGTTTCTTTTCTCTGGGAATTATTTCTCTATCCTCAGGATAGGTTTCTTGCTCTTTCCTCACATCCAGATGTTGGCCCTGGTCTGACTGTACCTCCAGATGTTGACCTTGGCTCTCTCTCTCTTTGCCCTATATTCTCACTAGGTCATGGCAGTCACAGCTAGGCTTCCACCCACCACTCTCTGGTGTTGGCATTGATTTGGAATAATGATAAGGACATTTCCAATTTACCTATTATTTGACAACTTTAACCTTTTAAATCTTGATGAATGTGAAGCCAGTGCTACTTATGATGTGCAGTAATGTTGGGAGAATGAACTGGTTTTGGGGAAAGAGAAACTTAATTTTAGATTCACCAAATTTGAAATGTCAATGAGGCATTAAGTTAGAAGGTCCTAGAAGTATCTGAAAAGTAAGAGTCACTTTCTACATATACAGCAATTCTACATATACAGCAATTTTAGAGTGATATGATCCAAACTCTTTTCCAGGAAAATACTCCTCACAGATGTTCTTGAGGTTTTAGAATGCACCCTCTTCCGTATCTGAGTTTGGAACCAATTGAGAAATAGACAGATGGAAATGGACATATTGTTTGACACAGCTGATAGGAGACTATGACTTAAGATCAGTGACAAAGTATACTACTTCGTTCCTTCTTTCCTGAATCAGATAGACTCGCCCCTCAGTCACTGCACAGCTGAACAACTGCAAGCTTCCCTATGCTGCTGAGAGCAGACCAGCATGCATGCTCCCCTCCCCTCCCCTCCCCTCCCCGCATTCAGGTCAAGGCAGGGTGTGGAGCAGGAGCTGAATTGCAAGCCTAGTTCTTTCTCCCAAACACTCCTCCTTTTTTCCTGGGAAGATATGAGGGGTAGAGAGAGAGAGGCCCAGAGTGTTTCTAAGGTGTTTCTAGGTAGAGATGTGAGGCCAAGGCAATGAAACATCTCCATTAACAGTAATGTTTATCCAGCATTTGGTCTAGTACTTTCTGTGCTGGAGAGTCTGTTGACTTTGCGACTCTTTCTGGTCTGTCTTGGGAAAGATTAGATAATTAGGAAGTTGTCCTTCACATCAAAGCAGAGAAAGCGACCTCCCCATCATCTTTTGTTTCTATTCCTTCTTCTGCATTCGCAAGGAAGAAGATCAAATTTGTCAGTTATTCACGCATAGCTTTCGTTTTATTTTCTAGTGCCTTTGTGGTTACTTGTTTCCAGTTTACTCAATTGTTTGTTCCTCTGTGAGTTTCTAGTCTCAGCCTTCCCTGTCCCCATCCCTGCCACTCTCTTGGCTGCTGTCTTCTAAGAATTCTCTGTTTCTAGCTTCCTCATAAAGTGGGCTGGATCATGTTTTCTCCCTGATTCTGAGTGGTCCCACCTTCTGAAGGGCAAGGAGCTCTCCAGGTTATAGCTTGCCTGGATCTCTTTATACCCTTATACTGAGCTCCCTCATTATTGTGTCTGGGGTTTCTCTTTAAGCAATGTGAGAGAAAACTACACAAGATAATGTGAATATGTAACCACATGATTTATTACTTAACACAGTCAGTGGAATCAGTGGAACAAGCAGCCTAGGATGTCCCTTGAGCACCCAGGTTCAAGTTAATCCTTTTACATGGAAAACACTTTGTCCCATGTAGAGATACCCAGGTTATTTAAGACTCTACACCAGTTATGGTTCTGCATCATGAAGGAGTCCTTTGTCCAAGCAGTAGGGAGCAGAGAATGCTCTCTGCTGAGACTCCTAAGTCCCCACTGTGTTCTTGGCTACATTCATTCTTGGGGTTAAAAGAATGTACACCATTCTACATTTCTGCCCTCTCCCGCTTTGCTTTGTTTTTCTTTTTCCCTTCAATATGGCTGATCTGTTTGGGTCTTTCCAAATTTTCTAATTTATCTTCTATTTTCATTACCATTTTTGCTGCTGCTCTTCATCTCCTATACAATGGCTTCCTTCTCCAATTAGTTCTTCATACTCAGCAGTATCTGGAGGTAGAAAAAATATTCCAAGTGTGGTCTGATTAGTACAGCATCCAGTGCAGGTATCATCCCCACACATTAAAGTGGACATTCCTGAGCCTATCTTTACCCCTCATTGAAGCAGTGCTAGCTAGACTCCCCACTGACCTGCAATAGCCTCTTCAGCATTAATTCTCTCTGGAAACTCATCCTCAGTGACAGTACTCCCACTTGGTTTTCTGTCCACCTTTTTGATTACTTATTTTAGGATTCTTTTAGGATAACGTATCCCCATTGCCTTCTTATATGATGGTGTTTGTAAGGACTCTGTCATTGTTTCTCTGTTCTTCTCATTCCATCTTCACTTCCTGGGTGATTGCAAATACATGCTTTAGATTATAGTTATATGCTGTTTACTCAGGATTGCCAAATCTGTGTATCTCTAGCCATCTCTCTCTTCTAAGACCCAGGTCATTTAACAATGCCTGCTGGGTAACTCCACTGGAATATTTCACAGCATCTACCTCCTAGCATGTTCAGCTTGAAGCCATCACTTTGCCACCTCTCTTATGGGACTACTCCCCACCCCTCTGTATTTCTGTATTGCTTTCTTGGTAAATGGTGTCATCACTTGTCATCCAAATAGAATTGTGGGAATCATACTAGACTTCTCCTTTTAAAAAAATTATCCACATCCCATTAGTGATTAGTGTATGATACCCACGCAAGATGCATTTTCATTTAGGAATAAATATAAAATGGGATTTCACATTATTTCAAGTTTTGCCACATAGTGAGGCTTATGTTTCTATTTCACTATTTTAAATTCACCAAATTCAAATTTGTATAAAATGCATCCACACTACCCTGAGAACTATGCTTGGATTTTTGCTATTAGTTATCTCATGTAATCTTCCCCATATCTTTGTGAGGTAGGTTTTTTTTTTTTTTCTATTTTGCAAATGAAATAAATGATGCTTGGAGAATTAGGTTAAATTTTTGAAATTAGGTAGAATTTTTGGTTATATGGATGAATTATATACTGGTGAAATCTGTAATTTTAGGGTAACTGTCACCTGAATACTATACATTGTACACAGTATACACTGTATTTTTTTATTCCTCACCCCCTCTCGCCTTCTCCCTTTCAGAGTCTCCAGTGTCCATTATACCACTCTGTATGCCTTTGAATACCCATAGCTTAGCTCCCGCTTATAAGTGAGAACATACAGTAATTGGTTTTCCCTTCCTGAGTTATTTCACTTAGAATAATGGCCTCCAATTCCATCCAAATTGCTGCAAAAGACATTATTTTTTATGACTTAGTACTATTCCATGGTGTGTGTGTATATATGTGTGTGTGTGTGTGTGTGTGTATCACATTTACATATATATGGATATATACACACATACACACACACACACACACACACACACACATATATATATCACATTTTCTTTACTCATTAATTGATGGGCACTTAGTTTGGTTGATATCTTTGCAATTGTGAATTATGGTGTGATAAACAGAAATGAAGCCATATAGTTACAACCAACTGATCTCTGACAAAGCATACAAAAAAATATACTCCCTAGTATTTGGATGAAAATAAATGTTATATTTATTCCTTTACAATAGGCCCATCTGCTGCATGTCCCCACCCATTTAACCAGTAAATTCAATCTCAGTCATCACATTCAGTTCTAATATCCTTCTGCCCCTGCTGCTTGGTTGTGCAGGAGTCTTAGAGGTGTCTTACAGCCAAAGCACCCATGAAGAGAACTGGACTGGAGTCCAAATCCACATGGGCAGCCGTGGCTGTGCTCACTGCCTAAATCGACACAGTCCCTCCCACAGAAACTGCCTAAATCGACACACTCCCACAGAAACATGGGAGACACCATGGTTTCTGAGCCCAGCTTGGGCACAGGGACCATGGCCCTCAAGGCAGATCTTTTGATCATCAGTTGCCATGACTTTCTGATGGTGCCCATTAGAGGGCCTGCCACATTTTAGGAAGGTCTACATGGGAATGTGGCACAAGTATCTGTCCTGAGCCTCCATTCCTTCCCTAAGTCTCAGCAACTTTCCAACCTCCCCATCCCCACACACCAGCAACATTTTTCATAGATTGGTCCAATTTCTGTCTTGAAGGCTAGGTATTTTGTGGGGCTGGTTTGGCTTCTGATGGTTGGCAACTTCTGCTTTTAGCTCTGCCATGTAAATGCCATGAAAGGACTCAAATATTAGCACATAAACCTTAATGTCTTCCCATTTCTTCTGGCATCCTAAAGTAAAGAGAATAGGCAAAAATGAATGTTTCAATAGATAATTTGCAAAGTGCTATGATATCTCCTACTAAATGTATTGATGGTGGGGGGGGGCATTGTGCCAGGTTCTAGGGATGTGGGGTAGGGATTACTGAGTATCTCCCATGCATTCTAGGCACTGTTCACACATGCTCAACGTGTGTTATCTTGTTCATACTTATCCATTTTATGAATGAATATGCCCATTTTATGAGACAGAGGCTTGGGTCATAGCAATTTAGTGGCGAAATTGGCATTTGAGATTGGGTTTGTTTGAATCTACATGTTGTTTTTTCCTCCAGTACATGATAATGCCTGTCCTTGAGCTTGTGTTGAACCAAAACTCTGAGGTCTTTATCTGAACTGCTGACTGGATGTTCTGCCTTATGTCACTGCTAATCTCAACTCTAGCATAACTGTTTCTGTTATTCCTGTTCAATTTCATCTTGTTGATTTTGGTTCTGATTCCAATATTCAGTGAGTCAGCTATGTCTTCCAGCTCTATGGAATTCACTGATTTCATAAACATGAATATAGCTTTATCTATGTAGAAAAAAATGTTGAACACAAATCCCATCTACTCTCCCTTTCGGGGGATCTTCCCGCTGCCCCTGAGTTGTAACATGCCTGTATGGGTTGTTGGTTAGTTATCTATCCAGAGTTTGTACCTTCCCACAATATCTTATATTGTGTGGAATGTGGAGTGGTTTGTTTGCTGATTAGAAGCTCACTCAGGAGCATAGCCACCAGGGTGGTGTGGATTCTGGATAGTGTGAAGTGCAGAGTATTACATAGCTGGATGTGCTAGGGCATGGTCTACAGAGAATTTGACTATAGTTTAGGAGTTCCACCAGATGCATGCTGGCCTGGTGGTGAGCATAAAAGAATTCTAACCTGGTGGGAATCCTGCAGATAGGAAGAACACAGTGGCGTATATATGAAGCCGTCAACACATCTTAGTGACAGGCAGGTGATCAGAGACTGGGTGATCAGGTGTCAGGAGTGAAGGTCTGTCTGCAGGGATAAAGGAGAGAGAGATGAGCACAAGCAATGCAGGACCTCAATCAAGGGTAGGGTTGCCAGAATTAGCAAATAAAAAGAAAGGATGCCCAGTTAAATTTGAATTTAAGTTAAAGTTGTTATTTTTTAGTGCAAGTATGTCCTGTGCAATATGTGGCATATACTAATACAAAAAATTTATTTGTTCTTTATCAGAAATACAAATTTAATTGGGCATCCTGTATTTAATGTAGCACCCCTAGCCCAGATAGAACTAGAAAATGGTATGCAGTTAGATTCCCCCATCTTTAAATTACGATAATAATTGGCACATAGCAGGGTTCTTCTAAGAATTAAAATAAAATGCCTAACACACAGAAGTGCATAACAAATATCATATCTCCATACAATTGTAATCTTCTTTCCCTTATTGAAAGTACAGCGTTGAAAAAATATCAATTAAGTAGTTGTAATAAATAAAACGTCTCATAAGCCCCAAGAATGAATGAACTGCCTTTGATCTGCAACATCAATCTTCTCTTGCCTTTGGACTCAGATTTGTACTGGAACTATGCCACCAGCTCTCTGGGGTCTTCAGTGTGCCAGCAGAAGGTAGTGGACTTCTTGGCCTTCATTCTTGTATGAGCCAATTCCTTAAAGTAATTATCTTTCTCTTTCAATATATATCTAATGGATGGATGAAAAGATATGTAGATAAATAGATAGATAGGTAGATAGATAGATATATAGATATATATATCTTCTTGGTTCTTTTTCTCTATAGAACCCAGACTAATACAGATTTTGGTACCAAGAGTGGGTCTATAGGAACAGAATTTTAAGGATGAGTTTTTAGAATTGGTTTTTGGGTTCCTAGAATTGGCTTTCTAATGGTGTCAGATTTAAAGATGCAAATGACTTTTTTCAGTGCTAAAAAGTGCACTGATGTTTCATGGTGTTATCTGGCAATAGAGATATGCCACATATCTCCATTGGATGTTCCCAATCAAATGAATATAATTAGGTTGGCTTGTTGCTCCTAATGTCACGAACAAAGTATTGAAAGTTCTTTTCAATACTCAGGAATGCAAATTCCCAGCTCAAGTACCGCATAAATGACCTGAAAGCTTCCACATGTGCCCTGAGGGAGAGTCTTATCTCCTTTAGCCACAGGGCCGAGAGTCCTGAAAATCAAATGCAGAATCTCATCCTGTGACCCAGTTTTACAGTTATCTTGTCTCATCCTGTGACTCACTTTTATACTCTGTTAAAGTGAAGGCATTGACTGGGAAAGAATGGGTTTCTGACTGGGTGTGGTGACTCCCACCTATAATCCTAGCACTTTGGCAGGCCAAGGCACGCAGATCACTTGAGGTCAGGAGTTTAAGACCAGCCCTGGCCAACATGGTGAAACCCCGTCTCTACTAAAAATACAAAAATTAGGTGGGCATTGTGGTGGGCACTTACAATCCCAGCTACTCGGGAGGCTGAGGCAAGAGAATTGCTTGAACCTGGGAAGTGGGGGTTTCTGTGAGCTGATATCACACCACTGCACTCCAGCCTGGGTGACAGAATGAAACCCCCCCCCCCAAAAAAAAAAGGAAACCAGAATGGTTTTCTGTAAGTTGGAATGGGGACTTATGGGAAGACCTTAATGAAACTGGGGACATCGAGCCTCTAAGTTCTGGTGAGTCTTCTTTGCTAGTGGAAGATGCAATCCTACTCCTAGTGAAAGTGGCCTCCCCACTCCCAGTGCTGGTGGCTTCTTCACCTCAGAAGGTGGTTAATGCTACATTGCATGAGGAAATTGTAATGTACTCCACTGAGGCAGTTGCCAAGCAACACAACACTGATTTTTCTTAGAACTCACCTCTACCACCCCTCTTTGCTTCTAGTCTCATAATTAGACTCAAGTCCCAGCAGGCCCTTGAAGATGTGGGACAATATGTGACCCATGAGAAAGTGCATTACACTACAAAACAACTACTTGAGTTTTCTACTTTATAGATATAGAAATCTGAAAAATATGTGGAAATGGATAATGAGGGTATGGGATAATGGTAGAAAGAAGATAAAGTTGGAAGAGGCTGAGTTTATTCATATGAGTTCTCTAAATAGAGATTCTGCATTTATATTTTCGCACAAGGAGTTAGAAAGGGCTCTAAAGCTTGTATTAGTCTGTTCTCATGCTGCTAATAAAGACATACCTGAGACTGGGTGGGTATTATAAAGGAAAGAGGTTTAATGGACTCACAGTTACACATGGCTGGGGAGGCCTCACAATCGTGGTTGCAAATGAAGGAATAGCAGAGGGACATCTTACATGGTGGCAAGCAAGAGAGCTTGTGCAGAGGAACTCCCATTTATAAAACTTCACAGCAAAAGAAATGCCTCAATGGGTCCATGCTCCTGGAATTCACTGCTTTTACAGTGAACACAGTTACACTGTAGTTTTGTTTTTTTTGAGACGGAGTCTCGCTGTGTTGCCCAGGCTGGAGTGCAGTGGCATGGTCTTGGCTCACTGCACTCCGCCTCCTGGGTTCATGCCATTCTCCTGCCTCAGCCTCCTGAGTAGCTGGACTACAGGCGCCCACCACCACGCCTGGCTAATTTTTGTAGTTTTAGTAGAGACGGGGTTTCACCGTGTTAGCCAGGATGGTCTTGATCTCCTGACCTTGTGATCTGCCTGCCTCGGCCTCCCAAAGTGCTGGGATTACAGGCTTGAGCCACCACGCCCAGCCATACGCTGTAGTTTTTACCACTACTCTGAAGTGGCTGGTTTGATAGGATGGTGAAGTGGCTTTTGGAAGACTCAATTCCAGTGCCAACGATGAAGGAGTACTTTGCAAGGCTGAGGCAAAGTTCTCCAGGAATCTGTATATACTCTGAATCACAGTCCAATATATGATACTTTTCCTCCCATAGTCAAGATTCTTGGGTCTAGGAATCAAAGGTTGGAAATGGGAGTGGCACACTCACTATTACCCCTAGTAACCCACTAGCAAAAATTTTGCTTTCTGTTTCCATAAGCTTATGCTGCTAGCCTAGAGGTTTTGGCTCAGAAAGGAGGAATGTTTACACCAGGACACAATGATAGTTCTATTGAACTAAAAGTTAAGACTGCTACCCAACCACTTTGAACTCGTCATGCCCCTGAATCAACAGGCAAAGAAGGGAATTACTGTGTTGGATGGAGTAATTGACCCTGACTATCAAGGACAAGTGGGACTGCTACTCCACAGTGGAGGAAAAGAAGAGTGTGTCTAGATGTGCCCGGGATCCAATGTTTGAATGCTGGACTGTAACTACCATGGGTCGGACCCATGTGGACCTGTATAGTTAAAATAATAATTTGGTTTTTAATGGAATTTGGGAAACATAGTTGCTATAAAGTGAATGTTTATGTACCCCAAAACTCAGACATTGAACCTAATCCCATTGTGATGGTATTTGCAGGTGATGTCTTTGGAATTGATTAAGCCATGAGGGCAAAACTCTCATGAATGGGATTAGTGCCCTTATAAAAGAGATCCCAGATTCTCCTTGGTCCTACTGCCATGTGTGGACACAGTGACATGACTGTATATAAACCAGGAAGTGGGCTCTCACCAGACACTGAATCTGTTGGAGACTTTATCTTAGGCCTCCAGCCACTAGAACTGTGAGAAATAAAATCCTCTTGTTTATAAGTTACTCAGTCTATAGTATTCAGTTTTAGCAGCTCAAATGGACTAAGACAATAGGGGAATGCTCTTTAGAATACTATCTTCTAGAGAAAGTATGTTTTCTTTGAGAAGAAGTCTCAGACTCCTGGCCTGTGGGATGAGAGACTGGCCTGTGTGGAAGGTCAGAAAAAGAGGTGGGTAAGGGGGACATTTGCACAGGAAAGGTGTGCAGGCAGTGGAAGATGGGTACATATAGAGGAATAGATCAAATAAGTGAAAATTTTAGGAAATTCAGAGCCAGATTTTTTGGACTCGAAATATCTACCAGTATAAAAAGGAACAATATTAAAATGGACCTTTTTAAACAAGCCATTTGTTCTTTTTCTGGATGCTCAGAAAATTGGTTCTATATTTCTACTGCTTTTCTGTGCTGCCACTTCTCTTTTCTAGTTGCTTTTACGTCTCTGAACGTAGGACTAATTATAATACTTCCTCTCTCTTCAAAAATATACTACAAGTACAGTACAGGTACAAAACTACAAGTACAGCTTTCAGGCCACCTGATTCACCATAATACTTTTCCAAGGCTTGTTGGCCATTTCAACAACTGATTTAATTGCTGACATTTTTCTTGCCCTCCCCAGTACATACAGGCAAAAAGTGAAGTCTTTACTTTCTTTATCATGTTCTTTGACACACAAAAGGTTTTCATTTGGTTAACTCTTATTTATTTTTTCCTTTGTTGCTCAAGCTTTTGGTGTCATATTCTTTGTTAAACCCAGGGTCATGAAGATTTATTTATTCCTATTTTTTTCCTAAGAGTTTATGGTTTTATCTTTTTTTTTTTTTTTTTTTTTTGAGATGGAATCTTGCTCTGTCACCCAGGCTGGAGTGCAGTGGCACGATCTAGGCTCACTGCAAGCTCCTACTCCTGGGTTCATGCCATTTTCCTGCCTCAGCCTCCCAAGTAGCTGGGATTACAGGCGCCCGCTACCACGCCCGGCTAATTTTTGGTATTTTTAGTAGAGATGGGTTTTCACCGTGTTAGCCAGGATGGACTCAATCTCCTGACCTTGTGATCCACCCACCTTGGTCTTACAGAGTGCTGGGATTATAGGCGTGAGCCACCATGCCCAGCCGGTTTTAGCTCTTATAGTTAGGTCATTGATCTCATTTTGAGTTCATTTTGCTATGTGGTGTGAGGTAGAGGGTCCAAATTCATTCTTTTACATTTGGATATCCAGTTGTCCCAGTCTCATTTATTTAAAAGACTTTTCTTCCCCCATTGAATGTTTTGCCACCCTTATTGAAAATCAGTTGGCCATGATGTATGGATTTATTTCTGGTCTGTCAGCCCTATTCCATTGGTCTATATGTCTATCCTGTACCTTGATAATTTGATCACTATAGATTTGTAGTAAGTTTTCAAATCAGGAAATGTGAGTCCTCCAACTTTGTTCTTTTTCAAAATTGTTTTGGCTACTTGGGACTCCTTGCCCTTACTGTGAATTTAAGGGTCAGTTTTTTCATTTTTGCAAAAAGAGCCTTTGAAATTTTTATAGGGATTACATTGAATCTATAGATCACTTTAGATAGTATTGACATCTTTAGTATTTTTACTGTTTGTAGGGTCTGTTCTTTGGATATTTGATAGATTACTCTTATAAAACTCTTGGCCCATGTTTGTTTGGTGTTTATTCAGAGGCAGATTTTAAATTCTGATTCAATTTCTGTTATCATTGTTATGTCTTCTAATCCATGAACATGGGATGTCTTTCCATTTAAATTTAGGCTTTTAAAAACTTTTTTACAGCAATGTTTTGTAATTTTCAGTATACTAGTCTTTCACCTCTTTAGTTAAATTAGTTAAATTTATTCCTAGGTATTTTTATTAAAAAGTGAGATTATTCAATAAAATATTTCAGGCATGCAAAGAAATTTAATGAGCAACTGTACACTCACCACCCAGCTTAAGAAATAAAACGTAACATACAATTAAAGCCTCCATGACTGCATTCTCTTTTCTCCCTCAGAGGTAATTGCTGTCTTAAATTTAGTATTTATTATTCCCTCATATAATATGGTAGGTAGAACATTACCCCACCCCCTACAAAGATGTCCACATCCCAGTCCTCAGAACCTGTGAGTATGTTACCTCATATGACAAAAGAGTCTTCTCAGATTTGATTAAGTCAAGAATTTTGAAATGAGGAGATTATCCTGGATCACCTGGGTAGACCTAATACAATCACAAAGATATTTGTAAGTAAAGAGAGAGGCAATATTTCTTAGAATGCATCTCTCCAAGGGCCAGGTAAGCCCTAGCATCTCCAGCTTTTATGACCTAGACGTGTCTCCAAGGTCCTGGGACCCATTTCTTCTTGAAATGTAAATTAGGGATCTTCCTGACACCTTGGGATCTTGACTAATCCAGGCTGTGACCATTTGACTTTCTTGGGGAGGTAAGAGAATTTTGTTATTCCTTTGGATCAGAGCAATTAACTGTTTGTCAGACAGATAACTGTTTGTCTACAAATAACTACAGATCTAATTTCAATAGTATGCAGAAAGCAAAATGTTTGTAAAGTAAGTGAAGGGTAAAATTACCTATATTTATATCAGGTAGATTTCCATGCCTCTGGAGGCTAGTGCTTTTTACAGGTGCACTGAGAAATCCAAGATTTATTTCCTTGCATTGATCTATCAAGTATTGAGATAGTTTTGATATTATCTTTCATTATAATTGTAGATTTGTCAGATTCTCCTTGTCACTTTGTAGCTTTGTTATTAGCTGCTTGCGTAGTTAGGATTGCTATAATCTCTAGTGAATTGCCACCTTTAATTATTATGTTGTCACCCTCTTTGTGAGATAAACTTTAAAAATCCAACTAAAATATAATACAAAACTGAAGGGTTCTTGTATCGGTTCAAAACCCAAGAGTGTGCCAACAGACAACACAAGGCGGTGTGGAGCAACATGCTGTTTTAATGAGTGCCTGGGTGCAGGCAGGCTGAGGCCTAAAATGGCGTCAGCACCAAATGAGTACAGGGCAGGGGTTTTATAGTCTTCTGTAAACAGGAAGTGTCCCAGTCTGATGTAACTGCTATGTGGTACCCGGATGGCTTCTTTCTCAATCTTCAGGGGTATGTGTCTTCTGGCCAGGGTAGGTGTCTTCTGGCCAGCTCTCTTCCTGCTTCTGCTATCTTGCTGATGACTCACGCTGCTGGCACAAGTGGCCTTGCAGCCTTGGGACTGGGCCTGAGAAGGAAGGAGTTATTCATTCCTTCGAGTTTTCAGGCTCTGGGGAGAATCATTCATTCCTTTCTATTTGGTTATAGAAAAAAGGGAAAAGGGGTGACTTTCTCAATAACTACTTCAGGCATGACATAGTGGGTGGCCTGGGCACCTTGGAAAAAGAAAACCTTAGTTTTTTGGGTATTCTTGAGAGACGGGGTGGTATCCATCTTGTAATTGTAGCAAGAGCGTTGTCTGGATTGTCTGGCAGTCAACTGTAGTTTCAACAAGAATTGTAATGGCTTTTATTATCTGGGATAACACAGGGAAGAAACAGGAGGAGCCCAGTGATGAAGATTACTGTCCTTACCAGCATTTTAAATCCTTCTAAATTAGAGAACCACCCTCCTAGAAGGTTTGCCGGGTCCCATCCTTTCCAGGTTTGGACTGGTACATGGGCTACTTTTCTGATGTTTGAAGCAATTTCTAGAACTGCTTTTCTGTTATCGTCTATGTTAAGACAACAATTGGAGATATTAAAGTTACCACAGACCCCACCCTCTTCTGCTAATAAGTAGTCTAGTGCTAGCCTGTTTTGATGATAATGCCACGCACATTTGTTTTTGTTGTTGCGTAAGCATTTCCAGGGTTGAGGCAGTTTGGTTAGTGATTATCTTTAGAACAGCCTGTAGTCTAATTATTCTATTTAGCATATATATGGGAGTGTGATAACCCCGTGAACCATCCTCCTCCCAAGTGGCAGGACCATAATATTCGATGATCCATTGTGGAGGCCACTCGTGCTCTTGCCATCTTTGGCTTCCTCCTACCTTTAAGGATCATTTTTCTCTCTTTAAGTGATCATACGCAGGGACTCTGTGGGTATTGGGGTTTTCCCACATAAAGGCAAAGAGATTTTGGGAATTAGAGTGTAAAGGAATTGTGAAAAAAAGCATCCTTTAGGTCTAGAACAGGTGGGAGGTTGGAATAGAAGAAAGAAGCCCCAGAGGAGTCTGGGTTGATGGTGTTGGGTACTATGAAGAACATAAGTGGAGAGCAGTGTGGAGTTTTTAAAGGATACCTTGGAGCAGAGTTGGGCATGAGGGCAGGACTAAGAAAGAGTGAGTGAAGGAAAAGGTGTGCAGGGAGCAGAAAAGTGGAGGGGGTTGCTCACGGTTTGGAGGCTTGTTCATCAATTCCTACAATAGAGACTTGGGAGGACTGGGTGGGTCCTGAAAAATTAGGTTGCCCCGGTATTAATTATTAATTTAAAAAACATACTGGCCTACCTGCCACCATCGGGGTTACCCTTGACTCGGATGAAGTGATGGTAGTTGCTGGGGCGTCCATTCCAAGGCACCATCAGTCTTCAGCAGCAAGGCTGATGAGATCTGAGTGGGAGGTTTTGGCTGGCTCAGGAAGGGATGGGGGCAGTCTTTGCAGGGGCCGCTCACAGTCCAACTTCCAGCGGGGGTCCTCCACAGAGGGGGCATGGCCTGGTGGGTTTACCTGGGTTTGGGCATTGTGTGGGCCACTGGCCTTCATTGCCACACTTGAAACAGGCGTCAGGTGGAGATGGATTGCTAGGAGGCTTCTCTGTGGAGCTGCGGCCCCATAGGCCTGCAGGGCCCCTAATGGTGGAGGGGCCCTACCTGTTTTTGCCTTTTACTTTCCTCATCAGGATTGTTAAAGACTTTGAAGGCTAAATTAAGAAGGTCTCGTTGTGGGGTTTGAGGGCCGTCATCAAGTTTCTGAAGCTTGCGCCGAATATTGGGGATGGATTGGGAGATGAACTGAAGGTTTAAAATAGAGGTTCCTTCTGGGCTGACTAGGTCTAGGCTGGTATATTTTCTCATGGCTTCAGTTAAATGAGAGAGAAAGAGGGCTGGGTTTTCGTCAGGACCTTGGGTGATTTCTGAAAGTTTTTCATAGTTTACCACTTTATGGGCAGCCTTTTTGAGTCCTGCAAGGAGGCACACAATCATGTGGTCTCAACAGCAGCGTCCAGAGGCCCTGTCTTGATAATCGCAGTGGGGGTCCTGGTTGGGGACTGCCTTTGCACCAGTAGGCTGGGCAGGAGCTTGGTGATGAATTGTATCAGCGTGTGCCTGAGCTAGGGTCCAGATATGGCCCCAGTCTTCTGGGGTGAGGGTGGAAGAGAGGATAATTTAGAGGTCATGCCAAGTTAGTTCATAAGACTGGGTGAGGTACTGAAACTCTCTAATATAAGAGAGAGGGTCTTCTGGAAATGAACCCAGTCTTTTGTTAATTTGAGTGAGATCACTGAGGTGGAGAAGGGAACATAAACTTTAACAATACCTTCAGTTCCTGCGAATTCCTGAAGGGGGCACTCTAGCACAGGTGCTGAAGTAAGGGTGGGGCATGGGCCAAAGATGGCGCCTGAGCTAGTGTGGGTGGGAGAGAAGGAAGAACCTGGAAGTGGTTCCTGCTGAGGGTTAGAAGGGGGAAGAGGGGTTAAGCTGATAGGCAGTGGAGGATAGATAGGAGCGTAAGGTGGCAGGATGGGTTTACAGGCTTCAGGAGAAGGCGGTGAGGAAGGAGAATGAGTACAGGCCATGCTAGAGTTGTCCTGAGGAGAGGACGGTGTAGGAAAAGAAGTGGTGATACTGCTGACTGGGAAGATGACATCTGGGAAGATGACATCTGGGAAGATGAGGGCTGAGAAGATTGCGGCTGAGAAGATAAAGAGGAGGCTTGGGGGATTAAAGAAGACAATTGAGAGGGAGAAGTAGGGGCTGGGAGGGGTGGACAGCAGTCTGCTGGATCTAATGAGGAGAAAGAGGTAGGGTTGGGAGGAGAAAGGCGATCTGGGTGGTGATAATGGAGGAGGATTTGAATAGGTAAGCAAGAATTACAGAGGTTGGGTTGTGATCTGAGTGCAAAAAGGGCTGGACCAAAGAAATTTCTCCCTATTTCTCCAGTCATCAGCAATAATTGCTTAAGTCAGTTAAAATTGTAAAGTCAAATGTTCCATTTGTGGGCAATTTGGACCCATTATCCAATTCATATTAATAGTGGCCAGTCTGAATTGCAAAAAAAGACAAGGCACTTAGGGTGGATATCTTGCTTGAGGCCTAAGGTTTGCAGGGTTTTTTTGTTTGTTTTTTTTTTCAAACGGACTGTCACTCTGCCACCCAGGCTGGAGTGCAGTGACGTGATCTTGGCTCACTGCAAGCTCCGCCTCCCTGGTTCATGCCATTCTCCTGCCTCAGCCTCCCGAGTAGCTGGGACTACAGGCGCCCGCCACCATGCCCAGCTAATTTTTGGTATTTTTAGTAGAGATGGGGTTTCACTCTTAGCCAGGATGGTCTTGATCTCCTGACCTCGTGATCTGCCCACCTCAGCTTCCCAAAGTGCTGGGATTACAGGCATGAACCACCATATCTGGCCAGGTTTACGGGTTTTTTTTTTTTTTTTTTTTTTTTTTTAACACAGGTTTTTTATGAGGCAGCATAGAAGGCTGTTTTTTGAAATGGAGGATTGGGGAGTTTCCCATAACGGAGGGTAGGCTCCGGAGAACAGGGAAAAAGGAGACCATCCTGGACGGCCGGAGGGAGATGATAAAAGGAGTGATTGTCACCACTGCCTTTTTCATTCCCGGAAAGGGATAAAATGGCTTAGAGGCGTCCCCCTAAGACCAGATGATAAGCGAGTACCTGGCACACGTCGGAGCCTTCTTGGACCAACGCTGGATTTTTGGACTGGAGAAGCCAAGAGAGGCCATGTGGATTTTTCCCTGTTAACCGGGCTCCTGGAAAACTTACTGGTAGGTGAGATCAGTGACTGATGTGCATGCACAGAGAAGCGACTGGAGGCTGAGGAGCGTCCTTTGTCCGGCTGCTGTGGCCTGCTTTCTGGGGTGGAGGGGTAGGTCCACTGGGGACGTGAACTGGAGCCGCTCCCGGGTTTCAGCACCAGATAAAAGGTTCTTGTATCCGTTCAGACTCTGAGAGCATGCCAACAGACAACACGAGGCGGTGTGGAGCAACATGTTGTTTTAATGAGCACCTAGGTGCAGGTGGGCTGAGGCCTAAAATGGTGTTAGCACCAAAATGAATACAGGGCAGGGGTTTTATAGTCTTCTGTAAACAGAAGTGTCCCAGTCTGACTTAACTGCTATGTGGTACCCAGATGGCCTTTTTCTCGATCTTCGGGGGTAGGTGTCTTCTGGCCGGCTTTCTTCCTCCTTCTGCTATCTTGCTGACTCACGCTGCTGGCACAAGTGACCTTGCGCCTTGGGACTGGGCCTGAGAAGGGAGGAGTTACTCATTCCTTCAAACTTTCAGGCCCTGGGGAGAATCTTTCAAAAATAAAATGAACACAAATGAAAGGAAGACTGATAACCATCATTTTACTCCCTACTTTCATAAGTCCAACATTTTAAAATGTCACATATAAGTGAAATCATGCAGAATTTGTCTTTCCGTGCCTGGAAGAGCAGATTTTAAATGTTTTCTTCACACACAAAAATGATAATTATGTGAGGTGGTGATTTGTTAATTATTAACCCGATTTACTCATTCCATGCTATAAACATAAATCAAAACATCACATTTTACCCATAAATGCATTTTAATTATTATTTGTCAATTAAAAATAAAACTAATAAAAGAAAATAGCTAGCTACATTAATACTGGGGGAAAAACATTAAAGCAAAAAGCATTTTTAGGAATAACATATTTCTGTCTTCTAACCAATGCATTTTGTTAAATTTGTTATGATTATTGATATACTTGGATTCATTTTTCTCCTTTCATTTTATACTATTTATTATCTTTTTTATATGTTTTATTTTTCCCCTTTCCTGACCTTATTTTTTGACTTTTTAAAAAATAAAAACATTTAAAGAAATTTCAATAGCTTCTGGGATAGATGTGGTTTTTGGTTACATTGATGAATGGTATAGTGGTGAAGTCAGATTTTAGTGCACCCATTTCCAAGTAGTGTACTATTCATTGAGTATTTAAATCTATCCCCTTTTTTCTACTTTCATGTTTTAGATGGTGTACATTCTATTTCTACAGTTTTACTGGTTGCTCTTAAATATTTTTAACGTATTGTAGAAGGTAAACCTATTTCTACTGTTTTACTGGTTACTCAAATATTTTTAATGTGTACATTTATTATTAAGGCCTAAAGTAAATTAATATTTATAGTTTCTTCTTGAATAATAATTGAAATTTAGAACACTAACTCTTGATTACTCTCTCTGGTGTTAGAGTGTTGTTATTATCTATTGTTTTTGTTCCATCTTATTTTTCTACCCCCACATTAGTCATCATGATACTGTTTTATAAAGTTAATGGCTTTACCCATATACTTATTATATTTTTTGCCCATTGTTATTATTTGCATTTCATGCCTTTCTTCTCATTTCAGTGTTCTTTAGAAATTCCTTTGTGAAGGGTCCTTTGGAAGCAGACTCTCAGTGTGTGTCTCAAAGTGTCTTTAAATTTTTTTTTTTTTTTTTTGAGATGGAGTCTCACTCTGTCTCCCATGCTGGAGTGCAGTGGCACCATCTTGGCTCACTGCAACCTCCGCCTCCCTGGTTCAAGCGATTTTCCTGCCTCAGCTTCCCGAGTAGCTGGGATTACAGGTGCATGCCACCACACCCAGATAATTTTTGTATTTTTAGTAGAGATGTGGTTTCGCCATGTTGGCCAGGCTGGTCTCAAACTTCTGACCTTAGGTGATCTGCCCACCTTGGCCTTCCAAAGTGTTGGGATTATGGGCATCGGCCACCATGCCTGGCCTTAAATTTGTTAGAGACAGAGTGTTGCTATGTTACCCAGGCTGGCCTTCAATTCTTGGGCTTAAGTAAGCTTCTTGCCTCAGCCTCTCAAGTAGCTGGGACTACAGGTGTACTACATGCCTGGCAAAAATGTGTGTGTGTGTGGTTTTTTTGTTTGTTTGTTTGTTTTTGAGACAGAGTTTCGCTCTTACTGCCTAGGCTAGAGTGCAATGGCGCGATCTCAGCTAACCGCAACCTCCGCCTCCTGGGTTCAAGCGATTCTCCTGCCTCAGCCTCCCGAGTAGATGGGATTACAGACATGTGCCACCACGCCCGTCTAATTTTGTATTTTTAGTAGAGATGGGGTTTCTTCATCTTGGTCAGGCTGGTCTTGAACTCCTGACCTTGGGTGAGCTGCCCGCCTCAGCCTCCCAAAGTGTTGGGATTACAGGCGTGAGCCACTGTGCCTGGCCAAAAATGTCTTAATACTCATTTTTGAGTTGTAATTTACTTGCATATGGTATCTCAGATTGATAGTTTCTGCTGACGTCCACCTTATGTTGTTCTGTCTACGTGACAGTCTTTTGTAAGTAATCTGTCCAATTGCCTGAAAAATTTTCCTGTGCTTTAGCCTCTTACAGTTTCTCTATAATACCATTGGTATATTTTCACTTTCTTGCTTGGAACTTCTTGTGCTTTTTGAATCTGAAAATTGTTACTTTTCATCAGTTCTAGAACATTTTAGTCTGTGGTATTTTTAAATTTTGCTTTGATTTTATTCTCTTTATTCTCTTCTGGAAATTCTGTAAAGATGTATGTTGGACCTTTTCATGTTATGTAATGTGTCTCTTAATATCCTTTATATTTTTTATCTCTTTATCTCCCTATATCTTATCCTGTGTAATTTCTTCAGGTACATATTCATTTGTTGAGTCTATTCCCAGCTGAGTTGCATCTGCTATGTAACTCACCCACTGAGTTTTAAATTTCAATAATTATATTTTTGATTTTCATGAATTTTATTTGGTTATTTTACAGATCTTCCCAGTCCTGTTTGACATTTGTCTCAAGAGTTTTATTTTTCTTTTTATGTCTTCATCACTTTAAAGGTTTCTTTTGAATCTTGTTGGAGTTTCTTTTCCTCGTATGTTTTGCAGTTTTTGATTGTGTGCTTGTTTTTGGAGGGCTTAATCTGTGGGTATCCTGTAAGGCTTGGCTTGAATGTGTCTGTGTCTCTTTAGAGAGAATGATATTTATTTCTGCCAAATGTCTCAGAGTTATTACTAGTGGAACCTCTTTGCACTTAATATATCAAATCCAGTTACAAAGGTAATAAATTCAAATTGGATCCCAGGCATGATAAAATTTAAATCCCAACACACATAATCACTGGCTTTTGGTTACAAACTCTTTTTTTTCTTTTTTTCATCCACTTTAAAAAAATATATTTATTATTATTTCTGTTTAACCCAAACAAAAAATGGTCAATATGGTTACAAATTCTTTGAGAGATTTTATTTTATTTTATTTTATTTGAAACAGCATCTTACTCTATTGCCCAGGCTGGAGTGCAGTCGCGTGATGATGGCTTACTGCAGCCGCAGTCTCCCAGGCTCAAATAATTCTCCCATCTCAACCTCTAGAGTAGCTGGGACTAGGGACTACTTTTTAAAATTTTTAGTTGAAATGGGGTTTCACTATGTTGCCCAGCCTGGTCTTGAACTCCTGGGCTCAAGCAAGCCTCCCACCTCAGCCTCCTAAAGTGCTGGAATTACAGGTGTGAGCCACTGTGCCTAGCTGGAGATCTTTTTCATACCAGGCTAGATACCTTAGTTTTTGTTTTATCAAGAGATAGATTTCTTTCCCCTCCCCTCCTCTTCTCTCCCCTCCCCTCCCCTCCCTTCCATTCCCCTCCCTTCCATTCCCTTCCCGTTCCCCTTTTCTGACAGTCTCGCTCTGTCGCCAGGCTGGAGTGCAGTGGTGTAATCTCGGCTCCCTGCAACCTCCACCTCCTGGGTTCAAGCAGTTCTCCTGCCTCAGCCTCCCAAGTATCTGGGATTACAGACATGTGTAACCATGCCCTACTAATTTTTGTATTTTTAGTAGAGACGGGGTTTTACCATGTTGGCCAAGCTGGTCTTGAACTCCGGACCTCAAGCAATCCACCTGCCTCTGCCACCTAAAGTGCTGGGATTACAGTCATGATTTCTTTCTAACTGTTTAGTAATCCTGGATTTTTCTCTCTCTCTCTTTTCTTCTTTTTTTTTTCTGACTCAGTTACAATTATAGTCACACATTGCTTAATGATGGGGACACCTTTTGAGAAGTGTGTTGTTAGGTGATTTTGTCATTGTGTGAACATCACAGAGTGTACTACACAAACCTAGATGGTTTAATCCAGTATACACCTGGGCTGTATGGTATAGCCTATTGCTCCTAGACTACAGGCCTGTACAGCATGTTACTGTACTAAATATTGTAGGCAATTGTAGCACAATGGTAAGTATGTATTTAAACATATAAAATGTATGGTAAAAATATGGTAAAAAGCATTAAAAGTGGCACATCTATATACGGCACTTATCAGTGGAGGACTAGAAGTTGCTCTAAGTGAGTCAGTGAGTGAGTGTTGAGTGAATGTGAAGGCCTAGGGTATTACTATACACAACTACAGATAGAGTACTACACTTTATAAACAGTGTACACTTAGGTTACACTAGATTTATTTAAAAATTAAGTAATTGTGCTATGATATTACAATGGCTATGATGTCACTAGACAATAGAAATTTTTCAGCTCCATTATAATCTTATGGGACCACTGTCATACATGCAGCCCATCATTGACTGAAACATCATTATCCAGAGCATGGCTGTACCAGCTTTGTACAGGCCTGATGACTTTCTTGTGTCTCTGCATGGCCAGTAAAATCTGAACCCATTTTATTATGAAAAGTAGCAACCATCTTTATTGTTCCTCCCTCCCAAGTAACTATAGCATGAAGCACCTTATTATCAGTCTGAGTTTACAAGGATTGGGTCCTTGCATATTTGTTTTACTTTCTTGACAACTGAATTATGCTTTTAAGAAAAGTTTCTTTTAGCATTTATTGATGTTTTGTACCAGAAGGATTTCCTGGTTTTTTGGTCTACCACATTTCCAGAAGTAGAAGCCAAAATGTGTTTATTGCTCTTTCCCAGGAATCCTTTTTTTTTCTTCTCTGAGGAATCCTACATCTTTAGAAGGAATGCAGTTCAGTTCAGCAGACGGTATTGATTGCCTTCTATGTACCAACGACTATTTATGGAAATCATTAGTTTTCTAGCAGAATTCTATCTTCATTCAAAAAATAAAACAAATATGCTTATCTTTCTCACCATCCTTCTGCAACTATCAATTACAAGGATTATATTATATAAAAAGAGTCAGCAGATAGGTTCCAGTACTTAAGATAAAACTCCTGTCTTGAGATAAAATTCTAGCACTTAAACTCTTGCTATTTGCAAAGTATGGATTACATTATCATTACTAATGCATGTGTGCACCCATGTGCGTGTACACACACACACACACACACACAAGGTAAGTGGACAACTTACATCAAAGTTCACATATTTTTCAAAGTTGTGTATTTTTCTTTGTGTTTAGATTTTCATCTACCTCAGTTTAAAAGATGTGATAATATGTGGTCAAGTTAATCATGCCTGGATGTTGATGACACAGCTGAACTCACTGTGGAATGCTGTAAGTAGATACTAACTGAACTATGTCTTCACACTAATTGTTAAAAGGAGAATGGACTGCTGTGAAGCCAACTGTTGTGGGGACACCTTCTTCCCTGCTCTGTGGTCACCAGCAGCAAGTGAATTTGGTTTTCTTTTGTCCAGACACAAGCCTGGGGGAAGAGATAAAAAAGATAATAATGCTATTTTAAGAGATATATCATTAGTATTTTAAAATGTAAATGGTAGATATAAATGAATATCATTTTTGGATTGAAACAAAGCTCCATTTTATTGGATAGTTTGTACTCCATTCTGGTTTTATTACTGTGTGCCTACTTCCTTTTCATGAGCATAGACTATATGTTGAGTCCATGACTATGGGAAAGATGTTTAGAGTGTGAGGTGTGCAATAGCTTTTTCTTAACTCATAATTTTCGGAAGGGTTATTTCCATTAAAAAGAGAGGATTATGCTGGGTACAGTGGCTCATGCCTGTAATCCTTGCACTTTGGAAGGCCAAGGCAGGTGGATCACCTGAGGTCAGGAGTTTGAGACCAGCCCAACATGGTGAAACCCTGTCTCTACTAAAAATACAAAAATTAGCCATGCACAGTGGCAGTTGCCTGTAATCCCAGCTACTCAGGAGGCTGAGGCAGGAGAATCGCTTGAGCCTGGGAGGTGGAGGTTGCAGTGAGCAGAGACTGTGCCACTGCATTCCAGCCTGGGCAACAGAGCAAGACTCTGTATCATTCAAAAAAAAAAGAAAAGAGAGGATTGGCTGGGCGCTGTGGCTCACACCTGTAATCCAAGCATTTTGGGAGGCCGAGGTAGGCGGATCACGAGATCAAGAGATTGAGACCATCCTGGCCAACCTCGTCTCTAAAAATTAGCTGGGCGTGGTGGTGTGCGCCTGTAGTCCCAGCTACTTGGGAGGCTGAGGCAGGAGAATTGCTTGAACCCAGGAGGCGGAGGTTGCAGTGAGCCAAGATCACACCACTGCATTCCAGCTTGGCAACAGAGCGAGACTGTCTCAAAAAAAAAAAAAAAGAGAGGATTACGGATTACAAGGATGACCTTAGTGTACCTGCGTGATGGTATGCAAAACTGATAAGGGCAGAGTCTTTTGGAGTGGCCAGGGCTGATTGATAAACAATAACATTGATAACACATTATTGCTAATGTTGTCAGCTAAAAGTTTACGTTTGTGAACATCCAATTGCCTGTGAACAGGCAATTTCTCATTGCCTTCTGAATAAAGATATTGTTTGTGCTAAAAATGCTAATTATAATTGTGCCACATTTGAACACTCACAAATAAAAGCAGAAATAGGAGGATGGAGCAACATACAATTGTGGAAAGAGAAATTTGCTGAACATAAAGCAGGGTAACTTCCTACCCTGGTTTTGTTCCTCACTGCCATGTGCTTATAATGCTGTCCATCTTTATCCAGTGAGGTCTCTGGGCAGAAGCGTTGGCTTTTTCTAACTCCTGCCAGCTTCCTCAAGGCATGTCATGATCTAAATATTGTATATATTCTTTCTCCTCTAGACCATTTGGATGCATTTTTTTCTTCTTTATAGGTTTTCCAAAGGAAAAAGCAACATCCCCAAATATCTGTAACATAATTTAGAGATTTATCACTTTAAGCCAGTGGTTCTCAAAGTGTGGTACTGGGACCAGTAGTATCAGCATCACCCAATACCTTGTTGGAAATGCAAATTCTTAGGCTCCATCCCAGACCTACTGAGTCAGAAACTCTTAGGGTAGCAAACAGTAATCTGTTTTAACAACTCCCTAGATGATTCTGATGCACGCTAACGTTCGAGAATCACTGAGTTAAACTAAAAATAAAATTAAGACAGGAATACCTAATTTGTTAGCTAAGATAGGTTTGGTAAGATGAAATCAGTTCTTTTCTTGCCATTGTTGCACAGAGCGAGAGTAGTGCAACCGAGAATGGGATGGTGTCCAGATGCGATGTAAAGATGTTGAGTTAACTTATGAAGCTAGAGCCCCTGACACCTTCTCAACTCCTTTTAATTTCTTTGAGTTAAGTTTTAGAGCTTCTACAAAATGGCGCCAGGCCCCCTATTCATAGGTCAGTCTGAGCACGTGATATCATCAGTGCTTCAATCATTAGCACTAAGGAGGGGTTGTGAAGTCAGCTATTGACTGGACTTTAGACAACAGGGAAAATGTTGCCACTGAGCGTTGGTTGATGGTGTAAATGACCATGTTTGTTGATATTAAAGTATCTTACAAGAAACAGACAAGAGAAGTTGTTGGGGGACGTGTGCTTATTTGCTTATTTTTTATTGTTGACTGAGTCCTCTCCTCAATGTCTCTTTGGAATGAGAAACAAACATGTTTCAGGTTAAAAAATAGTACTGTGGCAAGAATAGTACTTAAGTGCCAGCCTAGGAGTTCATATTAGAAAATGCCAGAGTGTATGTGTTTCTGCATGCATGCAGACAAAGAATGTCAAATATGATTTATGTGTTGTTTATTTTAGTCCTATTCCATGCTTTTTAAAATTTATATACTCCATATTTTCTGTGCTTTGTCATGTCTTTTTGAAGTAATAATAGTAGCTAATATTTATTGAATGCTTTCTTATATGCCAGATGCTACACTAAGTATTTTATTTGCATTTTCTCAGTTTGTCTCTTTAGCCTCCTGAGTTAGGCACTATTATTTTTCCCATTTTACAGATGGAAAAAAAACTAAGCCTTAGTTAAGTCATAGCCAACATGGTTAAATGGCCAGGATGGGATTCACATTCTGATCTGTCTGACTAGAAAGTATGTGCTCTTAATTATCAACTATTTATAAGGGAATGCCACGTCTGCCATTTGCCTTTCCCCTAACTGGCAGCATAGAATTTCTCCTCTTAAGGTTCTTTAACAATGATATAACCTTGAGCTCTGAGACCCAACTTTCATAAAACACTTGGCATTAACGAGTAATGTTCATGAAGGGTTCGGGTCCAGTAAGTACTCTAGATACTGTGCATTTTGTCCCTGAATTGAATCAGCCAACCAGAGAGCAGCACACTTGGACTCTATTGCTTTAGATTTTCTCTTTCTGAGTTGTGCTTTTTTGCCCTGAATTCAGCTTTTGTCCAGTGGTTTGTTATATAGAAGTAACTCAATTTATTTAATCTGTCTGCTATCAAAAGACATTTAGGTTGTTTCCTGTCTTTTGTTAATAAAATCTTGTGGTGAATATCCTGTTTCTCAGTGTTTCGTTGTATATATGTATGATTATATTGGCAGGATAAATTCTTAGAAGTAGAATTGTTAAGGCAAAGGTTGGATTCATTTATAATCACAAAATTGGCCAGGCACGGTGGCTCATGCCTCTAATCCCAGCACTTTGGGAGACTGAAGCAGGTGGATCATTTGAGGTCAGGAGTTTGAGACCAGCCTGGCCAACATGGTGAAACCCCGTCTCTACTAAAAATACAAAAATTAGCCGGGCGTGGTAGCAGGTGCCTGTAATCCCAGCTACTCGGGAGGCTGAGGCAGGAGAATCACTTGAATCCAGGAGGCAGTGGTTGCAGTGAGCCAAGATCGTGCCTCTGCACTGCAGCCTGGACAACAGAGCGAGACTCTGTCCCCACTAAAAAATTATATATGTATATATATATGTAAAGTCACAAAATTGTGTGGAGTTGTGGAGTACTTTTTGCCCCCAAATTTCCTTAGCTCTATTTTTTTTTTTTTAGATGGAGTTTTGCTCTGTCACCTACACTGGAATGCAGTGGTATGATCTCAGCGCACTGCAACCTCAGCCTCCTGGGTTCAAGCAATTCTCCTGCCTTAGCCTCCTGAGTAGCTGGGATTACAGGTGCACGCCACCACACCTGGCTAATTTTTGTATTTTCAGTAGAGACAGGGTTTCACCATGTTGGTCAGGCTGGTCTCAAACTCCTGACCTCAGGTGATCCGCCCGCCTTGGCCTTCCAAAGTGCTAGGATTATAGGCGTGAGCCACCACCATGCCAGGCCTATACTTTTTTTTGTATCTGATATCACATTGTTATTTTAATTTATGTATCTCAACTCACAAGAGAGACTGAACATTATCTTATATGTCAGGAAACCATTTTGCATTTACATTTTTTATCCTAATTTACTATATTTTTATCAACCAACTCAAATCATTTTTGGGAACAAGCAAAAATGTATGTGTGTGTGTGTTGAAATTTCCATACTGTACTAAATAGAACATTTGAACTAACATTTCAGTCTTTTTTTCTGTCTGGAAATGATGTGATGAAGAGCTTTTAGTACTAGATGCTTTAAAATATTTTAAATTTTTACATGAAATAGATCTTATTTCTTTTCAAATAATTTCAACTATTGTTTTAGATATAAGGGGTACATGCTCAGGTTTGTTACTTGGGAATATCATGTGATGCTAAGGTTTGGGGTACAGATTCCATTATCCAGATAGTGAGCATAGTACCCAATAGGTAGTTTTTCTAAACCAGCCCACACCTTCCAGTAGTCCACATTAAATATGCAGATGTGCTCCCATATTTATGTTTGTGTATGCTCAATGTTTAGCTTCCACTTATAAGTAAGAACATGCAGTATTTAGTTTTCTGCTTCTGCATTAATTTGCTTGGGATGATGGCCTCTAGCTCCATCTGTGTTGCTGCAAAGGACATGATTTCATTCTTTTTTATGGCTATGCAGTATTCCGTCATGTATATCTACCACTTTTTCTTTATTCGATGTACTATTGATTAAATATGTGGTTGATTCCACATCTTTGCTATTGTGAGTAACACAGAGATTAACATATGAGTGCATGTGTCTTTTTGGTAGAATGATTTATTTTTCTTTGGATATTTACCCAGTAATGGGATTACTGGGTTGAATGGTAGCTCTGTTTTTTTTTTTTTTTTTTTTTTTTTTTTTTTTTTTTTGAGACGGAGTCTCGCTCTGTCGCCCAGGCTGGAGTGCAGTGGCCGGATCTCAGCTCACTGCAAGCTCCGCCTCCCGGGTTTACGCCATTCTCTCGCCTCAGCCTCCCGAGTAGCTGGGACTACAGGCGCCCGCCATCTCGCCCGGCTAATTTTTTGTATTTTTTTAGTAGAGACGGGGTTTCACCGTGTTAGCCAGGATGGTCTCGATCTCCTGACCTCGTGATCCGCCCGTCTCGGCCTCCCAAAGTGCTGGGATTACAGGCTTGAGCCACCGCGCCCGGCCAGCTCTGTTTTTAAGTTCTTTGAGAAATCTCCGGACTGCTTCCCACAGTGGTTAGATTAATTTACATTCCCACCAATGGTGTATAAGTGTTCTCTTTTCTCCACAACTTTGCCAGAATCTGTTGTTGTGTGACTTTTTAATAATAACCATTCTGAGCCGGGCATGGTGGCTCACACCTATAATCCCAGCACTTTGGGAGGCCGAGGCGGGCGGATCATGAGGTCAAGAGATCAAGACCATCCTGACCAACCTGGTGAAACCCTGTCTCTACTAAAAATGCAAAAAGTAGCTGGGCGTGGTGGCATGCGCCTGTAGTCCCAGCTACTCAGGAGACTGAGGCAGGAGAATCGCTTGAGCCTGGGAGGCAGAGGTTGCAGTGAGCTGAGCTGAGATCGTGCCACTGCACTCCAGTCCGGCGACAGAGCAAGACTCTGTCTAAAAAAAAAAAAAAAAAAAGTCATTCTAACTGGTATGAGACAGTATCTTTTTTTTTTCATGGCAGAGTCTTGCTCTGTCATCCAGGCAAGAGTGCATTGGTCTAATCTCAGCTCACTGCAACCTCCACTTGTCAGGTTCAGGCAATTCTCATGCCTTGGCTTCCCCAGTAGCTGGGACTACAGGCGTGCACCACCACCCCTGGCTAATTTTTGTATTTCTAGTAAAGATGGGGTTTTGCCATGTTGGCTAGGCTCGTCTTGAACTCATGGCCTCAAGTGATCCGCCACTTTGGACTCCCAAAGTGCTGGGATTACAGACATGAGCCACTGTGCCTGATCTCATTGTGATTTCAATTTGCATTTATCTGATAATGATGCGGAGCATTTTCTCATCTGTTTCTTGGCCACTTGTATTTCTTCTTTGAGAAGTGTCTGTTCATGTTCTTTGCCTATTTTTATGGGGTTGTTTTTGCTTGTTGATTTAAGTTCCCTATAGATTCTGGATATTAGGACTTTGTTGGATGCATAGTTTTCAAATATTCTCATTCTGTAGGTTGTCTGTCTGCTTCATTGATAGTTTCTTTTGCTGTACAGAAGTTCTTTAGTTAGGTCACGTTTGTCTATTATTGTTTTTGTTGCAATTGTTTTTGGGGACTTTCTCATTTCTTAATGCATTTTGTTTATTCTTTTTAGATTGATTTTTCCACAGTGAAAAATGTGATTCCAGATAAATATATACTGTCTACTTTGCAAAGGTGGCGTTTAAATGTGCTGCGTTTGAATTTTCGTGGTTGTCTTCTCCGACCCAAAACTTTCAGATCTGTCAGTAAGTATGTTCATTACAACTATTTGTCTTGCTTTCCTGTATCACAATTAAACAAATATACAGAAAAGCGTAGATTAGAAAGGAAACTTCAGTGACAGTTTTAGGTCATAAGGATACCAATTATAACCATTTAAAAAGTTTATAATATAGTACAGCTTTTACTGTATTGTGTGCCGTGGGAGTTGGTTCTTTGTCTATTCTGTTTTTTTTTTTTTTTTTTTTTGAGACAGAGTCTTACTGTGTCTCCCAGGCTGGAGTGCAGTGGCACGATCTTGGATCACTGCAACCTCTGGCTCCGGGGTTCAAATGATTCTCGTGCCTCAGCCTGCCGAGTAGCTGGGACTACAGGCATGTGCCACCACGCCTGGCCAATTTTTTTGGTATTTTTAGTAGAGACAAGAGTTTCACCATGTTGACCAGGCTGGTCTCAAACTCCTGACCTCAAGTGATCCACCTGCCTTGGCCTCCAAAAGTGCTGGGATAACAGGAGTGAGCCACTGAGCCCGGCCGGTTCTTTGTCTATTCTTGACTACTCTTTTGGGGTCTAGTATTTGTATATCTATGGATCATCAATTTTTTCTACTAAAAATTATAAAACATACTCTTATTTTTAAAAATCTAACAATAGACAGTAAAACCATCTTTTTTCACCTCCCTCAAACTTATTCACTTAGTCAAAGGCATCGATGTTATTAGTTTTCTGTTTTTCTAAAATACATTTCTGTATATGTGATTAAAAATACACAACTTTACAACATGAAAGGAGTCATATTGTTTTATATTTTCTTTTATGTCCTGAAAATCTCTCCATGTCAGTACATTTAGATTCACTACATTCTTTTTAAATACTGTAAAATTATTTTCTATATTGTAGATGTAACATGCTTTATTTAACCTTCTTCCTTTTGATGGACATTGAGATTATTTACAATTTTTTCCAAACTGACTGCTTTGTACTTCCATTGTGATATTTGTCTTTAATCTATATATCCTTTAACCTATATATTCTTTGAGATGTATTTTCTATCTATCATATAAGGATTTCTGGAAATGAAAGAAACAGTATATTTCAAAAAAAAGTAGACATTCATATTGACTCCAGATTATCGGGAGAACCCGCTCCCAATGTTTAACAAGGGTTCTTTTTCTATTTCCTGTGTGTCTCGGCTGGGTTGAGAAATAAAGGGAAAGAGCACAAGAGAGAGAAATTTAAAGCTGGGTATCCGGGGGAGACATCACATGTCGGCAGGATCTGTGATGTTCCCCGAACCGTAAAACCAACAAGCTTTTATTAGCGATTTTCAAAAGGGGAGGGAGTGCATGAATAGGGTGTGGATCACAGACATCACCATCACCAGGTAATAAAATATCACAAAGCAAATGGAGGCAGGGTGAGATCACAGGACCACCAGATGGGACGAAATTAAAATTGCTAATAAAGTTTCAGGCACGCATTGTCATTGATAACATCTTATCAGGAAACAGGGTTTGAGAGCAGACAACCTATCTGACCAAAATTTATTAGGTGGGAATTTTCCTCCTCCTAATAAGCCTGGGAGGGCTACAGGAGACCGGGGCTTATTTCATCCCTTTGGCTTCGACCATAAAAGACGGCACGCTTCTAAAGGGGGCCGTTCATAGGCCTACCCTCTGGGCGCATTCTCTTTCTCAGGGATGTTCCTTGATGAGAAAAAGAATTCTGCGATATTTCTCCTATTTGCTTATGAAAGAGGAGAAATATAGCTCTGTTCCGTCCGGCTCACCGGCGGCCAGTTCAAAGTTACCTCTCTTGTTCCCTGAACATCACTGTTATCCTGTTCTTTTTTAAAGATGCCCAGATTTCATATTGTTCAAACACACATGCTCTACAAACAATGTGTGCAGCTGACACAATCACAGGGTCCTGAGGTGACCTTCATCCTCTTCAACTGACGAAGAAAATGACGGGATTAAGAGATTAAAGAAAGGCATAGGAAAACACAAGGGTATTGAATGGGCAAGTGATAAGTGTCCATGAAATCTTCACAATTTATGTTCAGAGATTACAGTAAAGACAGTCATAAGAAATTATAAAAGTATTAATTTGGGGAACTAATAAATGTCCATGAAATCTTCACAATTTATGTTCTTCTGCTGCGGCTTCAGCCAGTCTCTCCGTTCGGGACTTCCTGCAACACCGGATAATGAGAAAGAATGTCAACATAAATGTACAAATACCAGTTGAATAAGTCTAAAGATATTAAAGGGTAAAATGAAGTTGCATGAGAAAGCTATATATTGTATATAAAATCTAATACCATTTGTATATAACTTTTCAATTTGCAAAATTATGTATATTTTTACCTTTTATTTTGAAATAATTCCAAACAATATACATTACAATAGATTTTTAAGTACACACACATATAAAAAGCATGCATGAGAAAGAAAAACTCCAAATGCAAGACAGTGATTGTAAAAGTGGATAGAGAGAGTTTAATGGAAAGGGGAAGAAGTGAACAAGGAGTTTCAACTGTGTCTGTACATTTTTTATTGAAAAAAGAAGTTATGCAAAATGGAATAATTCTGATTGCTTATTGCTGGTGCTACACAAAGCTGTAGTTTTTTGTATGATGTTATTGTATCTGACCATGTATTAAGCTTTCTTCTTGGTTTTAATAGTTTGTCAATTGATTCTCTTGAATTTTCTAGGTAGACTGTCATATCTGGAACAGTTTCATTTTTATTCATGCCTATTCTTATCTCTTTTCTCTTTTTCTCATTTTATTACATTGCTTAGGACCTTTTCTGCAATGTTGAAAAGTAGCAGGGATATGCAGGAGTCTTGTTCATGGCTCCTTTTTCATATTTTTCATGAAAATGTTAATACATCTTTTAATTTTTGGGATACATCCTGTATGGGGATATAATGCTGTTTTCACCTTTATAGCAACTGTGTCCTGCATGTTCCTCATTCCGTCTGGTTACATCTGCCTTTGGATTTTTAGGAACTATTCATTTCTGATCCACCAAGGCCATTCTTGCTTTGCCTTCCATGCATGTTATACATTTTTGAAAAAGAAATTTATTCTTGGATTTTGGGCAGGAGAGAGAAGCTGAACGTGTGCTTAGTCTGCCATTTTTAACCAATTTATTATGTTTGTAATAATAAAAAGTTAATAAAAAGTTAATAAAATAATTATAAACCTTAAAGTGTTAGCCACCCAAACTTGCTCTCTCTGTCTCTGTTTTATTATTATTATTATTATTATACTTTAAGTTCTAGTATACATAGGTATACATGTGTCATGTTGGTTTGCTGCACCCATCAACTCATCATTTACATTAGGTATTTCTCCTAATGCTATCCCTCCCCCAGCCCCCTATCCCCTGATAGGCCCTGGTGTGTGATGTTCCCCACCCTGAGTCCAAGTGATCTCATTGTTCAGTTCCCAACTATGAGTGAGAATATGTGGTGTTTGGTTTTCTGTCCTTGTGATAGGTTGCTCAGAATGATGGTTTCCAGCTTCATCCCTGTCCCTGCAAAGGACATGAACTCATCCTTTTTATGGCTGTATAGTATTCCATGGTGTTATGTGCCACATTTTCTTGATCCAGTCTATCATTGATGGGCATTTGGATTGGTTCCAAGTCTTTGCTATTGTGAATAGTGCTGCAGTAAACATACGTGTGCATGTGTCTTTATAGTAGCATGATTTATAAACCCAGTAATGAATTCAAATGGTAATTCTAGTTCTAGATCCTT
Source organism: Trachypithecus francoisi (assembly GCF_009764315.1). NCBI lineage: Eukaryota > Metazoa > Chordata > Mammalia > Primates > Cercopithecidae > Trachypithecus > Trachypithecus francoisi. The sequence goes on from NW_022681469.1 coordinate 56,684,420, forward strand.
GAGGAATCACCATGTCTTCCACAATGGTTGAACTAATTTACACTCCCACCAACAGTGTAAAAGCATTCCTATTTCTCCACATCCTCTCCAGCATCTGTTGTTTCCTGACTTTTTTTTTTTTTTTTTTTTTTTTTTTTGAGGCGGAGTCTCGCTCTGTCGCCCAGGCTGGAGTGCAGTGGCCGGATCTCAGCTCACTGCAAGCTCCGCCTCCCGGGTTTACGCCATTCTCCTGCCTCAGCCTCCCGAGTAGCTGGGACTACAGGCGCCCGCCACCTCGCCCGGCTAGTTTTTGTATTTTTAGTAGAGACGGGGTTTCACTGTATTAGCCAGGAGGGTCTCGATCTCCTGACCTCGTGATCCGCCCGTCTCGGCCTCCCAAAGTGCTGGGATTACAGGCTTGAGCCACCGCGCCCGGCCGTTTCCTGACTTTTTAATGATTGCCTTTCTAACTGGCTTGAGATGGTATCTCATTGTGGTTTTGATTTGCATTTCTCTGATGACCAGTGATAATGAGCTTTTTTTCATGTGTCTGTTGGCTGCATAGATTTCTTCTTTTGAGAAGTGTCTGTTCATATCCTTTGCCCACTTTTTGATGGGGTTTTTTTTTCTTGTAAATTTGTTTGAGTTCGTTGTAGATTCTGGATATTAGCCCTTTGTCAGATGGATAAATTGTAAAATTTTTCTCCCATTCTGTAGGTTGCCTGTTCACTCTGATGGTAGTTTCTTTTTCTGTGCAGAAGCTCTTTAGTTTAATTAGATTCCATGTTTCTGTTTTGGCTTTTGTGGCCATTGCTTTTGGTGTTTTAGTCATGAAATCCTTGCCCATGCCTGTGTCCTGAATGGTATTGCCTAGGTTTTCTTCTAGGGTTTTTGTGGTTTTAGGTCAGACATTTAAGTCTTTAATCCATCCTGAATTAATTTTTGTATAAGGTGTAGGGAAGGGATCCAGTTCCAGCTTTCTGCATATGGCTAGCCAGTTTTCCCAACACCATTTATTAAATAGGGAGTCCTTTCCCCATGTCTTGTTTTTGTCAGGTTTGTCAAAGATCAGATGCTTACAGATGTCTGGTGTTATTTCTGAGGCCTCTGTTCTGTTCCATTGGTCTATATATCTGTTTTGGTACCAGTACCATGCTGTTTTGGTTACTGTAGCCTTGTAGCATAGTTTGAAGTCAGGTAGTGTGATGCCTCAAGCTTTGTTCTTTTTGTTTAGGATTGTCTTGGCTATGTGGGCTCTTTTTTTGTTCCATATGAACTTTAAAGTAGTTTTTTCTTCTGTGAAGAAAGTCATTGGTAGTTTGATGGGGATGGCATTGAATCTATAAATTACCTTGGGCGGTATGGGCATTTTTGTGATATTGATTCTTCCTATTGATGAGCATGGAATGTTCTTCCATTTGCTTGCATTGTCTTATTTCATTGAGCAGCGGTGGTTTGTAGTTCTCATTGAAGAGATCCTTCACATCCCTTGTAATTTGTATTCCTAGGTATTTTATTCTCTTTGCAGCAATTGTGAATGGGAGTTCACTCATGATTTGGCTCTCTGTTTGTCTGTTAATGGTGTATAGAAATTCTTGTGATTTTTGCACATTGATTTTGTATCCTGAGACTGCTGAAGTTGCTTATCAGCTTAAGGAGACTTTGGGCTTCAATGATGGGTTTTTCTAAATACACAATCTTGTCATTTGCAAATAGAGACAATTTGACTTCCTGTTTTCCTCATTGAATACCCTTTATTTTTTTCTCTTGCCTGATTGCCCTGGCCAGAACTTCCAATACTTGTTGAATAGGAGTGGTGAGAGAGGGCATCCTTGCCTTGTGTTTATGTGATGGATTACGTTTATTGATTTGCGTATGTTGAACCAGCCTTGCATTCCAGGGATGAAGCTGACTTGATCGTGGTGGATAAGTGTTTTGATGTGCTGCTGGATTTGATTTGCCATTATTTTATTGAGGATTTTTGCATCGATGTTTATCAGGGATATTGGTCTAAAATTCTCTTTTTTTGTTGTGTCTCTGCCAGGTTTGGTATCAGGATGATGTTGGCCTCATAAAATGAGTTGGGGAGGATTCCCTCTTTTTCTGTTGATTGGAATAGTTTCAGGAGGAAGGGTACCAGCTCCTGTTTGTACTTCTGGTAGAATTTGGCTGTGAATCTGTTTGGTCCTGGACTTTTTTTGGTTGCTAGGCTATTCATTATTGCCTCAATTTCAGATCCTGTTATTGGTCTATTCAGAGATTCAACTTCTTCCTGGTTTAGTCTTGGGAGGGTGTATGTGTCCAGAAATTTATTGATTTCTTCTAGATTTTCTAGTTTATTTGCATAGAGGTGTTTATAGTATTCTCTGATGATAGTTTGTATTTCTGTGGGATCAGTGGTGATATCACCTTTATCATTTTTTATTGAGTATATTTGATTCTTCTCTCTTTTCTTCTTTATTAGTCTTGCTATCGGTCTATCAATTCTGTTGATCTTTTTAAAAAACAAACTCTGGCTGGGCGTCGTGGCTCATGCCTGTAATCCCAGCACTTTGGGAGGCCAAGGCGGGTGGATCACAAGGTCAGGAGATCAAGACCATCCTGGCTAACACGATCAAACCCCATTTCTACTAAAAATACAAAAAAATTAGTCGGGCATGGTGGTGGGCGCCTGTAGTCCCAGCTACTTGGGAGGCTGAGGCAGGAGAATGGTGTGAACCCAGGAGGCGGAGCTTGGAGTGAGCTGAGATCGCACCACTGCACTCCAGCTTGGGCGACAGAGCAAGACTCCATTTTGAAGGGTTTTTTGTGTGTCTGTCTCTTTCAGTTCTGCTCTGATCTTAGTTATTTCTTGCCTTCTGCTAGGTTTTGAATTTGTTTGCACTTGCTTCTCTAGTTCTTTTAATTGTGATGTTAGGGTGTCAATTTTAGATATTTCCAGCTTTCTCTTGTGGGCATTTAGTGCTATAAATTTCCTTCTACACACTGCTTTAAATGTGTCCCAGAGATTCTGGTACATTGTGTCTTTGTTCTCATTGGTTTCAAAGAACATGTTTATTTCTGCCGTCATTTCGTTATCTACCCAGTAGTCATTCAGGAACAAGTTCAGTTTCCATGAAGTTGTGCAATTTTGAGTGAGTTTCTTCATCCTGAGTTCTAATTTGATTGTACTGTGGTCTGAGAGACAATTTGTTGTGATTTCTGTTCTTTTACATTTGCTGAGGAGTGCTTTATTTCCAATTATGTGGTCAATTTTAGAATAAGTGTGATGTGGTGCTGAGAAGAATGTATATGCTGTTGATTTGGGATGGAGAGTTCTGTAGTTGTCTATTAGGTCTGCTTGTTGCACAGCTGAGTTCAGGTCCTGGATGTCCTTGTTAACCTTCTCTCTCATTGATCTATCTAATATTGACAGTGGGGTGTTAAAGTCTCCTATTATTATTGTGTGGGAGTCTAAGTCTCTTTGTAGGTCTCTACGGACTTGCTTTATGAGTCTGGGTGCTCCTGTATTGGGTGCATATATATTTAGTATAGTTAGCTCTTCTTGTTGAATTGATCCCTTTACCATTATGTAATGGCCTTCTTTGTCTCTTTTGATCTTTGTTGGTTTAAAGTCTGTTTTATCAGAGACTAGGATTGCAACCCCTGCTTTTTTTGCTTTCCATTTGCTTGGTAGATTTTCCTCCATCCCTTTATTTTGACCCTGTGTGCATCTTTTCACATGAGATGGGTCTCCTGAATACAGCACACTGATGGGTCTTGACTCTATCCAATTTGCCAGTCTGTATCTTTTAATTGGGGCATTTAGCCCATTTATATTTAAAGTTAATATTTTGTATGTTAATTTGATCCTGTCATTATGATATTTGCTGGTTATTTTGCCTGTTAATTGATGCAATTTCTTCATCTCAGTGATGGTCTTTACAATTTGGCATATTTTTGCAGTGGCTGGTACCAGTTGTTTCTTTCCATGTTTAGTGCTTCCTTCAGGAGCTCTTCTAAGGCAGGCTTGGTGGTGACAAAATCTCTCAGCATTTGCTTGTCTGTAAAGGATCTTATTTCTCCTTCACTTATGAAGCTTAGTTTGGCTGGATATGAAATTCTGGGTTGAAAATTATTTTAAGAATGGTAAAGTGCAGTATTTGGGCAGGATTGCCCCGTTTTTCCAGGTAGTCTGTCACAGCTTCCCTTGGCTAGGAAAGGGAAATCTCCTGACCCCTTGCACTTCCTGGGTGAGGCAACGCCCTGCGCTGCTTTGGCTCGCCCTGTGTGGGCTCCACCCACTGACCAACCAGTCCCAGTGAGAGGAACCAGGTGCCTCAGCTGGAAATGCAGAAATCACCCGTCTTCTGCATCGATCACATTGGGAGCTGCAGACAAGAGCTGTTCCTATTCGGCCATCTTGGAACACCCCTTGTCTCTCGGTTTGTCTGTCCCTCTTTCCCTATGTGTGTGTACACACATATATACACATATGAAATATACATAGAAAATATACTATTAAATAAATCTACATTTTCTGAAGGAAGGAAATGGACTCAAGATGCAACATTCAGGGTTTCAGTTTGACCTAAGATTTTCATGATAGCAATGGTAGTTGAATAGTAGAATGAGTTTCTGAGAAATAGCAAGGCATGCTTATCTGGAAGCTTTTGTTTGTTTGTTTGTTTGTTTGTTTTTTGAGACGGAGTCTCGCTCTGTCGCCCAGGCTGGAGTGCAGTGGCGCGATCTTGGCTCACTGCAAGCTCCGCCTCCCGGGTTCCTGCCATTCTCCTGCCTCAGCCTCCCGAGTAGCTGGGACTACAGGCGCCCGCCACCTCGCCCGGCTAGTTGTTTTGTATTTTTAGTAGAGACGTGGTTTCACTGTGTTAGCCAGGATGGTCTCGATCTGCTGACCTCGTGATCTGCCCGTCTCGGCCTCCCAAAGTGCTGGTATTACAGGCTTGAGCCATCGCGCCCGGCTAGCTTTTGTTTATTGAGGTACATTTTATGTAACATAGAATTCACCTTTTTAACCATTTTAAAGAGTACAAGTCAGTGGTTTTTATTATATTAACAATGTTGAGCAACCATCACTATTTAATTCTAGACCATTTTTATCAGCCCAAAGAGGAGGCTCATACCCATTCTGCCTTTTGTTTCTTTTCTTACACAATTGCTCATTGAGGAAGCTCCTATATATTCCTACTTTGCTGAGTGTTGTTATAAAAGGGTAATGGGATTTTGTCAAATGCCTTTTCTGAGTCAACTGAAATGGTTTTCCCCTCCTTCCTTCTATTAATATCATGTATATTACGTTGATTGATTTTTTGTCTGTTGAACCACCCTTGAATTCCTGAGATCAGTATTGCTTGTTCGTACATCATGGTGTATAATCCTTTTAATATGCTGCTGGACTCTGTTTGCTAATTTTTTGTTTTTTTGAGACAGAGTCTCCCTCTGTCGCCGAGGCTGGAGTGCAGTGGCTGGATTGCAGCTCACTGCAAGCTCCGCCTCCTGGGTTCACGCCATTCTCCTGCCTCAGCCTCCCGAGTAGCTGGGACTACAGGCACCCGCCACCTCATCCAGCTGGTTTTTTTTTTTTTTTGTGGTATTTTTTAGTAGAGACGGAGTTTCACTGGGTTAGCCAGGATGATCTCAGTCTTCTGACCTCGTGATCCGCCCGTCTCGGCCTCCCAAAGTGCTGGGATTACAGGCTTGAGCCACCGTGCCTGGCTGCTAATATTTTTAAAAGGATAGTTGCATCTATATTTAAAAGGAATATTACTCTGTAGTTTTTCCTTCTTGTGGTGTCTTTGGCTTCCTTATCGGGATAATATTGGCTTCATTGAAAGAGGTAGGAGGTATTTTTTTGGGAAGAGTTTGAGGATTAATGTTTGGTTTAAGGTTTGAGGATTAAATGTTTGGTAAAATTTGCCCATGAAGCCATCTGGTCCTAGGCTCTCTCTTGGAGGTTTTTTGTTTGTTTGTTTGTTTGTTTTGAGATGGATTCTCGCTCTGTCACCCAGGCTGGAGTGCAGTGGTGCAGTCTTGGCTCACTGGAACCTCTGCCTTCTGGGTTCAAGCGATTCTTCTGCCTCAGCCTCCTGAGTAGCTGAGATTACAGGTGAGTGCCATCATGCCTGGCTAATTTTTGTATTTTGAATAGAGACAGGGTTTTGCTACATTGGCCAGGTTGGTCTTGAACTGCTGACCTCAAGTGATCCACCTGCCTCAGCCTCCTAAAGTGCTGAGATTACAGGCATGAGCCTGGCCTTGTTGAAGGTTTTTTGATTGCTGATTTAGTATTTTTACGTATTATAGTGCTATTTAGATTTTCTGTTTCTTCTTGAGTCAGTTTTGGTAGTTCATGTGTTTCTAGGAATTTGTCAATTCCGTGTAGTTTATCTAATTTGTTGGGGTACAACAGTTCATAATATTCTCTTATGATCCTTTTTACTTCTGTAAAGTCAGTACTAATGTACCCACTTTCATTTCTAATTTTAGTAATATTAGTCTTTCTTTTTGTTTTCCTGGTCAGTCTAGGTAAAGGTTTGCAAATTTTGTTGATTATTCAAGAAACCAACTGTTTGGTTCTTTTTTCATTGTTGTAAAAAATATATAACATAAAAGTTACCATTTTAACCACTTTTATGTGTACAGTTCTGTAGCATTAAGTATATTCACGTTCTTGTGCAACCATCATCACTGATGCATCTCCAGAACTTTTTCAGCTCACAAAACTGATAGTTTGTACCCATTAAGTACTAAATCCTCTTTTCTCCCTCCTCCTGGGTCCTGGCAATCACCATTCTACTTTCCATGTCTGTGGATTTGATGACTCTAGGTGCCTATAAGTGGAATCAAACAATAATTGTTCTTTTGTGCCTAGCTTACTTCACTTAGCACAGTATCATCAGGGTTTACTCCTTTTAGCATGTGTCAGAATTTCCTTTTTAAGGGTAAATAATATTTTATTTTATGTAATACCACATTTTGTTTATCCTTTCTTCCAATAATAGACACTAAAGTTGCTTCAATCATTTAGGCATTGCAAATAATAGTACTATAAATATGGATATTCAAAAAAAACTTATTTTTGTTAATTCTCTATTTTCTATTTTCTGTTTTGCTTATCTCCACTCCATTTTTTTTGTTTTTCTTTTTTGGTGAGAGGGTCTCACTCTCTTTCCCAGGTTGGAGTACACTGGCATGATCACAGCTCACTGCAGCCTCAACCTGTTGGGCTTAAGTGATCCTTCCACCTCCCATCTAAGTAGCTAGGACTACAGGTGGCCACACCTGGCTAATTAAAAAAAAAATTTTTGTAGAGATGGGATCTGACTGTGTTACCCAGGCTGGTCTTGAACTCCTGAACTCAAGAGATCCTCCTGCCTCAGCCTCCCAAAATGCTAAGATTACAGGTGTGAGCCACTGCACCCAGTCCACGTCAGTCTTTATTATTCTGGTTGACGTGGGTTTTGTTTGCTCTTCTTTTCTAGTTTCTTCAGGTTAAAAGTTAGGTTATTGATTTAAGAACTTTCTGGCCGGGCGCGGTGGCTCAAGCCTGTAATCCCAGCACTTTGGGAGGCCGAGACGGGCGGATCACGAGGTCAGGAGATCGAGACCATCCTGGCTAACACAGTGAAACCCCCTCTCTACTAAAAATACAAAAACTAGCCGGGCGAGGTGGCGGGCGCCTGTAGTCCCAGCTACTCGGGAGGCTGAGGCAGGAGAATGGCGTAAACCCGGGAGGCGGAGCTTGCAGTGAGCTGAGATCAGCCACTGCACTCCAGTCCGGGCGACAGAGCGAGACTCCGCCTCAAAAAAAAAAAAAAAAAAAAAAAAGAACTTTCTTTTCTTTTATTCTTTTTTTAAAATTAACATTTATTTAGAGATGGGGTCTTGCTCTGTTGCCCAGGCTGGAGTGCAGTGGCTTGATCTTGGCTCACTGCAACCTCTGCTAGTAGAGATGGGGTTTCACCATGTTGGCCAGGCTGCTCTCGATCTCCTGACCTCAGGTGATCTACCCGCCTTGGCCTCTCAACTGCTAGTTACAGGTGTGAGCCACTGCGCCCAGCCATAAACTTTATTTTTTTTTTTTTTTTTTTTTTTTTTTTTTTTTTGAGGCAGAGTCTCGCTCTGTCGCCCAGACTGGAGTGCAGTGGCGCAATCTCGGCTCACTGCAAGCTCCGCCTCCCGGGTTCACGCCATTCTCCTGCCTCAGCCTCCCGAGTAGCTGGGACTACAGGCGCCCGCCACCTCGCCCGGCTAGTTTTTTGTATTTTTAGTAGAGACGGGGTTTCACCATGTTAGCCAGGATGGTCTCGATCTCCTGACCTCGTGATCCGCCCGTCTCGGCCTCCCAAAGTGCTGGGATTACAGGCTTGAGCCACCGCGCCCGGCCATAAACTTTATTCTTAAGAGAAATTTCAGGTTCTCAGCAAAATTGAGCAAAAGGTATAGAGATTTCCCATATACTTCCTTCCCTGACACATACATAGCCTCCCCACTATCAACATTACCAACAAGAATGACACACTTGTTACAATTGGTGAAGCTATATTTACACATCATTATCACCCAAAGTCCATACTTTATATAGGGTTCACTCTTAGTGTTGTATATTGTATGACTTTGGACAAATTTACAGTGATATTTGTGTTCGCCATTATAATATTGTACTGAGTAGTTCATTCCTTTAGGAATCCTCTGTGCTGTGCCTGGTCATCCCCCCTCACCCTGCTAGTTCCTGACAACCACCACTCTTTTTATTTTCTACATAGTTTTGCCTTTTCTGGAATGTCATATAGTTGGAATCATACGGTATGTAGCCTTTTCAGATGGGCTTCCTTCACTTATTAATGTGCACTTAAATTTCTTTTATGTCTTTTCACAGCTTGATAGATCATTTTTTTAGTGCTGAATAATATTCCATTGTCTGAATGTACCACCAATTTACTAACTCACCTATCGAAAGACATCTTGGTTCTTTTCAAGTTTGAGCAAATATGAATAAAGTTGTTATAAACATTTGTGTGCAGGTTTTTGTATAGACAGAAGCTTTCAACTCCTTTGGGTAGATACTAAGGAACATGATTGCTGGATTGTATGGTAAGGAAGTGCTGTTTTGTAAGAAAGTGCCAAACTGTCTTCCAAAGTTGGCTGTACCATTTTGCATTCTCATCAGCAATGAATGGGAGTTTCTGTTGCTCCACATCCTCATCAGCAATGAATGGGAATTCCTGTTGCTCTACATACTCATCAGCATTTGGTGCTGTCACTGTTCTGGATTTTGGCCATCCTAATAGGTGTGTGGGGGTATCTCATTACTGTTTTAATTTACATTTCCCTGATGACATTTGTTATGGAGCATCTTCTCATATGCTTCTGTCTTTCTGGTGAGGTGTCTGTTAAGGTCTTTGGTCCATTTTTAACCAGGTTATTTTCTTATTGTTTTGTTTTTGTTTTTGTTTTGAGACAGAGACTTGCTCGTTCGCCCAGACTGGAGTACTGTGGTGCAATCTTGGCTCACTGCAACCACACCTCCCCAGTCAAGCAATTCTCATGCCTCAATCTCCTGAGTAGCTGGGATTACAGGTGTGCACCAGCATGCCTGGCTAATTTTTGGAGTTTTAGTAGAGATGGGATTTTGCCATGTTGGCCAGCTGATCTTGAACTCCTGACGTCAAGTGATTTGCCTGCCTCAGCCTCCTGAAGTGGTGGGATTACAGGTGTGAGCCACCATGCCCAGCCTGGATTGTGAAGTTTTAACCACTATACATAAGATAATATATGTATCTGAGGTCAAGATAGCCTGTAAACATTTTCTTTGTTTAAATTTTTAATATTTTGTGTCTAAAATATATTTCACATAGTATTTATCTGGAAGTGTACTTCTTAGTACCATTGTCTTCATCACAGAAACAACTGAGCATTCAAGCCTGAGTAGACCGTGATCTTTTTTAAGGAAGCAAAGGTAATGTCTGTCTTAACTTGGTAATATTTTTAATTTACTGAAAATTATTTAATCAAACCCATTTTAATTCCAGCAAACTTGAGTGTATCAAAGATCAAAATCATTCTTTTTTTTTTTTTTGAGATGGAGTCTCGCTCTGTTGCCCAGGCTGGAGTGTAGTGGCCGGATCTCAGCTCACTGCAACTCCGCCTCCCGGGTTTATGCCATTCTCCTGCCTCAGCCTCCCGAGTAGCTGGGACTACAGGCGCCCGCCACCTCGCCCGGCTAGTTTTTTTTTTGTATTTTTTAGTAGAGACGGGGTTTCACTGTGTTAGCCAGGATGGTCTCGATCTCCTGACCTCGTGATCCACCCGTCTCGGCCTCCCAAAGTGCTGGGATTACAGGCTTGAGCCACCGCGCCCGGCCCAAAACCATTCTTAACACATGGACACATAGAGGGGAATGATGGACACTGGGGCTTACTGGAGGGTGGAGGGTGGAGGAGGGGGAGGATCAGCAAAAATAACTAACACATACTAGGCTTAATACCTGGGTGACTAAATAATCTATACAACAAACCCCCGTGACATGAGTTTACCTATATAACAAACCTAATACATGTACCCTTGAAACTGAAATAAAAGTTAAAAAAAAATTCTCAGAGATGTTTTAGTTTTTCTATTGTTTCTCCTGCCCCACTCCCACCCCCTACCCCAGCTAAGATCAGTTTATCTATTGGTGTGTGGAGAATTACACACATTTCTGGGAAGATTGGTTTTCTGACAGTTAGATTGAAGATAAATTTTGGCTGCTCTTTTGGGCTGTTTGGCTGACTGAACACAACAGTTGTAATCCTTATACCAGTAAAATTTTAGAAAATTAACTGTAGAATGTTATCTTAAATATTTAAGGCAGGGTACAGTGCCAAGGCACGTGGATCACTTGAGACCAGGAGTTTGAGCCCAGCCTGGCCAATATGATGAAACCTTGTCTTACTAAAACTACAAAAATTAGCCAGGTGTGGTGACGTGCGACTGTGGTTCCAGCTAGTTGGACGGCTGAGACATGAGAATTGCTTGAACCCGTGAGGTGGAGGTTACAGTGTGCCAAGATCATGCCACTGCATTTCAGCTTGGGTGACAGAGCAAGACTGTGTCAAAAAAAAAAAAAAAAGGCTGGGCGTGGTGGCTCATACCTGTAATCCCAGAACTTTGGGAGGCCGAGGCAGGCGGATCACGAGGTCAAGAGATTGAGGGCATCCTGGCTAACACGGTGAAACCCTGTCTCTACTAAAAATACAAAAAATTAGCTGTGCATGGTGGCGGGTGCCTATAGTCCCAGCTACTCAGGAAACTGAGGCAGGAGAATTGCTTGAACCCGGGGGGTAGAGGTTGTAGTAAGCCGAAATAGCGCCACTGCACTCCAGCCTGGGCGACAGTATGAGACTCTGTGTCAAAAAAAAAAAAAAAAAACCCTTAAAAGACAGATGAGGGCACAGACTTAAGAATTTAGACAAGTAGATCCTCATTATTGGCCAGGCACGGTGGTCCTATAATCCCAGCACTTTGGGAAGCCGAGGTGGGCGGATCATTTGAGGTCAGGAGTTTGAGACCAGCTTGGCCAACATGGTGAAACTCTGTCTCTACTAAAAATATAAAATTTAGCCAGGCGTGTTGGCGGGTGCCTGTAATCCCAGCTACCCGGGAGACTGAGGCAGGAGAATCACTTGAACCCGGGAGGCAGAGGTTGTGGTGAGCCAAGATGGTGCCATTGCACTCCTGCCTGAGTGACAGACAGAGGGAGGCTCCAACTCAAAAAAAAAAAAAACAGATCTTCATTACTGAATCCCTTCGATTTGCCAATTTGCTGGAGCAGGAGACTCAAGATTTCTCAGAAACAGACATGAATTGATCCAGGGTATAGACTCCAGAGGATGGAATGCTGAATGAATGAAAAGCAGTGCTGCTTAAAGTTGAGTATCTTTTTCAAGTAACTAGGCATTAGGTCACAGCCAACTCAGGACTCAGGAGGACTCTATTTATAGTAAATCTTACTTACTTCAGAAAAATCAGAGAATCTTACGACTAGGAAAGGTTGTTTTGTTTTGTTTTGTTTTGTTTTTAACTTATTTTATACAAATACCCAAGTGATACATACATTCAAATATGTATATCTCAGGACAGTAGTAATTTTTAGTACCATAAAATATACTGATTTTTGTAACCTTATGAACTTGTATTGTCTGTCGTAAAAAAGAGACATCCAAAGGCAAGTTACTAGAGTAACTGTCAAGTAAGAAATTGGTGGAAGAGGAAGTGTCTAATTGTTCATTCCATCATGAATCAACTACACTTCCCTGAAAAAGTTTAACTCCGGTGTAGAAAAGGGGCAAATCTTAAGGTTTGAAAATACACTTTGGTCTTGACCCTGAGAGATGTTAGGAATGCCTACTGACTTACTTTTGGATGTCCTGGATTAATTTCTGTTTTGATGTGTTCAGGAGCTTTATTTCCAAATACATCCCTGGGGATTAAATTGAATATAAAAATCAACCAATAAAATCCCTAACTAGCCTCTAAAAATTATACCAGAGAACAACTTGGGCCGTGTCTCTGAATCAAGTTTCATCTCATTTCATTCCAGAATCCTCTTGCCTCCAATATGATTCTCTTGTCACACCAGGCTTTTTCCATCATCAAATCTTGGCTCTTTCAGGTCCTATGTCCTTAAAATTCCACTCTGATGCTCATGAACAATAATAAATGAATTTATAAATAAATGAACTTGTTACATCTCTCTGGTAACATTTGAAATGTAATAGCTGGCTTTCATGCCTCATAGTGAACAATGTAGGGATTTGCATGAAGAAGTAATGTCTCTAAGTCCCACCTCTGACCCAAACCACTGGGTCCCCGGGGTGGTTAGAACCTCACAATCCAGTCCAGGCTCAGTGGCTCATGCCTGTAATCCCAGAACTTTGGAAGTTGAGGTGAGCAGAACACCTGAGGTCAAGAGTTCGAGACCAGCCTGGCCAACATGGCAAAACCCCCGTCTCTACTAAAAATACAAAAATTATCTGGGTGTGGTGGCGGGTGCCTGTAATTCCAGCTACTTGGGAGGCTGAGGCAGGAGAATCGCTTGAACCCAGGAGGCGAAGGCTACAGTGAGCCGAGATTGCACCACTGCATTCCAGACTGGATGACAGAGCGAAACTCTGTCTCAAAAATAAATAAATAAATAAATAAATAAATAAATAAAATAAAAATAGAACCTCACAATCCAGAGTTATTTACTGAAGCATTAGCTCTGGCAGTTCTTCCGGCTTCCCATTCTCTTTGTTTCCTGTATATAAATACAGATCGAAATGTCTTGGACAAAAGATTTTCTCCTGCCAACTGCCCTCATGAGTGCTCCCCCACTTTCCTGGTACCTGCTCCTCTTTGGGGTTTAGTTCTGGAAGTTCTGGTGCCAGACAGCCACAGACAAGGGTAACTTTTACAATGCTGTGCAGCCCTGCATAGCAGAAAGGGCTTAGGCAGATCTCAATCCTGGCCCTGCCACTTTCCAGCTGTGTGATTTTGTCCAAGTTACCTCAACTCTCCACCTTGATTCCTCATCTATAAAAGGCAGACAGTATTACCTACCTCAGAGGGATTTTGTGAGAATTAGAAGTGGAATATGTGAAGCTCTTAGCACAGTGTCTGGCATGTAGCATGTGCTTTAAAAATGTGTGGCTATGTGTGGGGCTTACACCTATAATCCCAGCACTTTGGGAGGGTGAGGTGGGTGGATCACTTGAAGTTAGGAGTTCAAGACCAGCCTGACCAACATGGTGAAACCTTGTCTCTACTAAAAATACAAAAAGTAGCCAGGCATGGTGGTGAGCACCTATAATGCCAGCTACTTGGGAGGTTGAGGCAGGAGAATCGCTTGAACCTGGCAGGCATAGGTTGCAGCTAGCTGAGACTGGACCACTACACTCCAGCCTGGACAACAGAGCAAGACTCCCATCTCAGAAAAGAAAAAGTGCCTAATGCTATTTGTTATATACCATCTTCCATGCTCTGGGAGTTTGTGCAAATATCAAATAAGGTGGTTATTTGCTAAACTTTGTAGGAATACCTTGATAGAAGAAATGAAAACATATTCAACTCAGCATGAAAGGAAATTGTATATTAAGAGGAAAAAGTAGTTATCTCACTAAGGACGTGTGTATATTTCTTTTCACTTTATTTTTATCTTTGTAGAATATGACTATCTAAATGCAAACTGATGGGATCAGGGTCTAAAATCCTCCACTGATTTCCTCTTTTGCTGGTGATGTAGTTCTCTAGGTGAGCTCATTTTAACCTGCAAACCCAAACCACGAGGCTTCTTTTGGGCACCACCTCCTCCCTCAGTGGCCTCATATTATTTCCTATATTTTATTCTGGCTTCATCCCAAATACTGCCCCCAAATCCTAATTTCATTCTTTATTTTATGGTCCTTGACATACTAGCTTAGCAGGAAGGACCCTTTCTCACGGACAGGTGGATTCCCAGTGTGAACCCTGCTCAAAACAAACAAAAAAACAAACAAAAATGGTGTTTCCACATTCACCAGTGTTTATACCTCTTCAGGGTTCATGCTTCACACCATCTACAGCTGTTAATCAGGGTCCTAGCTTCCAACCAGCTTCCAACCTAATTCTTGCATTCTCTACTTACTGTTTGTGACAGTTCTCTTTCAGGTCTAGCTTGACAGTGTTTTGCAAGGATCAGTGAAGGGTGGTTGAGAATTTGGATGTATCAAGACCTGATTTTGGAGTGCACATAAATCAGAAATGGAAATTTATTTAATGTATAAGATGACTTACTGAAAAAAAGTAGAGGGGTGGGGAATGACATTTTATTATAGCAGCATTTGTATAAAATCATTTTGATCATCTTTAGGTAAGGGAGGAGACCACTCCTCATATCATCTTATGCCCAATTTCTGCCTCCAAAGAAAGAAGTAAAAACTAAATGGTAGAAATGAAATCCACAGGCAGACAGCCTGGCGCTGCACCCTGGGCCTGGTAGTTAAAGATTGACCCCTGACCTAATCGGTTATGTTATCTATAGATTACAGACATTGTATAGAAATGCACTGTGAAAATCCTCGGCCGGGCGCGGTGGCTCAAGCCTGTAATCCCAGCACTTTGGGAGGCCGAGACGGGCGGATCACGAGGTCAGGAGATCGAGACCATCCTGGCTAACACGGTGAAACCCCGTCTCTACTAAAAATACAAAAACTAGCCGGGCGAGGTGGCGGGCGCCTGTAGTCCCAGCTACTCGGAGGCTGAGGCAGGAGAATGGCGGAAACCCGGGAGGCGGAGCTTGCAGTGAGCTGAAATCTGGCCACTGCACTCCAGTCCGGGCGACAGAGCGAGACTCCGCCTCAAAAAAAAAAAAAAAAAAAAAAAAAAAAAAAAAAAAGAAATGCACTGTGAAAATCCTATCTTGTTTTGTTCCGATCTAATTACCGGCGCATGCAGCCCCCAGTCATGTACCCCCTGCTTGCTCAATCAATTATGACCCTCTCACATGCACCCCCTTAGAGTTGTGAGCCCTTAAAAGGGACAGAAGTTGCTCACTTGGGGAGCTCGGCTCTTGAGACAGGAGTCTTGCTGATGCCCCTGGCGAATAAACCCCTTCCTTCCTTTAACTCGGTGTCTGAGGAGTTTTGTCTGTGGCTTGTCCTGCTACATTTCTTGGTTCCCTGACCGGGAAGCAAGGTGAATGGCGGGTGGTTGAGGCAGTTCATTAGGCGGCTTAAGCCTGCCCTGTGGAACGTCCCTGTGGGGGACTCTGACCAGCCCGAGCTATGCGGTCCTGAGTGCTCCCAGGTAGGCATTTTCCCCGGTGGGACGCCTTGCCAGAACAGTGTGTAGCAGGCCCTGATGGAGGATCAACACAGTGGCTGAACGCCAGGAAGGAATGAGCACTTGGAATCTGGACATGTAAAACGTGGTAAGACTAGTCTTTGAAACTTGCCCACTCCGTTTGAGTGGAAGCGTGGCCTCATCACCCATGGCGTGATGGTTTATCGGCACTTTGGTTTTGGTTTTGGTTTTGACTTGGTTTGAATTGCTTGACAGGATTGGTCTTGGGAACTTGCCTACTCCATTTGAGTGGAAGCGTAGCCTGATCACCCATGGTGTGCCTATACTGGGCACTTTGGTTTTTGTTTTTGACTTGACTTGGCTTGCTTGATACTTTGGTTTTGGTTTTGACCTGGCTTGGATTTCTGGATACTCTGATTTTGGTTTTGATTTTGGTTTGGTGCAAACTGCAAAAGTGTGTGTGTGCCCTTTTTACCTATTCTTTGTTTTGTGGTGTGCGTGTGGTGTGAGCATGGTGTTTTGTCTCGAAGAAGCATAGGTTAGGCACAAATAAGCCCACCCTACTAGGAACTATGTTGAAAATTTCAAAAAAAGGATTTAAGGGAGACTATGTAGTACTATGACACCAGGAAAACTTAAAACTTTGTGTAAGATAGACTGGCCAGCATTAGAGGTAGGCTGGCCATTAGAAGGAAGCCTGGACAGGTCCCTTGTTCCAAAGGTAGGGCACAAGGTAACCTGTAAGCCAGGGAACCCAGACCAGCGGGTTTTAGACCCCCCGCCCCCAACACACAGTGGTTGAGAGAACAGCAGCATAAGCGGCAGGCAGAGGCAAGGAAAGACCAGCAGAGAGAGAGAAAGGAAAGATACAGAGAGGACAAGAGGCAATGAGAGAGGAAGAGACAGAGAGGAAGAAACAGACAAAGAGTGAGTCAAGGAGAGAGAGAGAGAGACAGAGAAAGAGAGAGGCAGAGAGAGAGAAGAGACAGAGGCAAAAGGAAAGTCAGAGAGAGACAGAGTCAAAGAGAGAAAGAGAGAGATATATAAGTAGTTAAGAAAAAAAAAGTGTACCCTATTTCTTTAAAAGCCAAGGTAAATTTAAAACCTATAATTGATACTTGAAGGTATTCTCGTAACTCCAGTACCACTTTGTCGTCAGTGTACACAAGGGCATATCCGAAAGCACTGAGACCTTCCTATCAAAAATCCTTTACCCAGTAACCCACGGATGCCCAAATGCATTCAATCTGTAGTGGCAACTGCTTTGCTAACAAAAACAAAAGATAAAAATAAATAAATAACTTTCAGAGGAAACCTCATTGTGAGCACACCTCACCAGTTCAGAAGTATCCTAAGGAAAAATAAAAAAAAGGAAAAGAAAAGGGAGGGGCGGAATTTATATAGAAAGAGTATTACATGGTAAATTTTTGTCCTGAAATAAATTAACTGGTTGTTTTAAAAAAGAAATATTTGTAATAAGTCAGAAAGTTGAGGCATGTCGAAAAATTGCCTGTAAAAGTCGTGAAAGAAAAAGAAAGGTTATAAAAAAAAGGGTGTTAAAAAAAGTATGAAGAAAATGTTGTATAATTTAAAAGTAACTAGGCCTCCTGAATGTAAAACTGTTGGAAAAAAAAACAGTTTATGTGCAAGGTGTATAAGAAAAGTAAAATATACTTTTGGTAAAAGGATTATAAAGAGGCATAGAATGTACATTTTTACCTACATTAAAAAGTTTTAAAAAATTATTGTTTTGAAGGTTTAAGCAAGTTTTAAAACGTTAATTGTAAAGAAAATTCTGTGTGTAAACATATTAGCTAATGTTAAAGAAGTATCATCCAGTTTTTCTGTGAAGTGGACATTAAAGTAAAAGCATAACAGGTTTTTCTTAAAGCACCAACCTGCTCTTTAGCAAAAATTATAGAAAGTTGAAACGAGTCTATGAAATCTTACCTTATGGTCAAACATTAAAAATTAGATAAATATGTCTGCAAGATTTTATTAAAATTAGGTTTAACATTAATAACACACTAATATAAAGATAACATTTAGCTTATTTGGTATAAAAATCATACGAGAAGCATTGTTAGATGTAAAATGGTATTTGGCTTTCTTTGGTTTAAAAACTAATAAAAATAGGTGCTAAAGGAAATTTCTCACTAAAAAGGCACTAAGGAGTATAAAGTCTACTGCCAAGGTCCCCACATTTAAAACAAAAGGTCAGTTTCTTAAAAATTATATACTTGGTTTATCTTCCACTTTCTTGTCTTGCAAAAAAAAAAAAAAGCAAAAAACAAAGTCTTTTAGCACATGTACCACCCCTAGAATTTCTGGTAAACCAGCACCAGCCTGAATATCACATTCTTATTGAAAGGTGGAAAGAAGAAAAACTCGAGCCAGCCTGGGAAGGACCCTACCTTGTGCTGCTAACCACCAAGACTGCTATTCATACAGCAAAAAAA
The DNA here is from genome assembly GCF_009764315.1 of Trachypithecus francoisi. NCBI lineage: Eukaryota > Metazoa > Chordata > Mammalia > Primates > Cercopithecidae > Trachypithecus > Trachypithecus francoisi. Next base: position 56,702,659 of record NW_022681469.1, read on the forward strand.
AAAAAAGAAAGAAAGAAAAGGATGGATTCATCACACCCGAGTCAAGAAAGCACCACCTCCTCCAGAGTTGTGGGCCATAGTCCCAGGGGAAAACCCTACCAAATTAAAGCTAAGAAAAATGTAACTCTTTCATCTATTCTATTACTCTTTCTTCTTTCCTCGTTCTGTTGCTGACCATCTGGTTATTAACATAACCAAGTCGATTTTGCCTCAAACTATTGCATTTAATGCTTGCCTTGTTATACCCTGTGGGGACTTGCCAAGTCAAAGACAGCTTTCTACTTCAGAAAAGTACTTCTGTCCCTCCTGACTCTCCTCAGACTAGGCGTTAGTAAACAAGGACTATTTAATCTGGGGAGATTTCGATAAAGACCCTAGTGCCAACCAGGAGTCTTGCCCCCCGATGTAGAGCTTTCATGCCATAGTTGGTCCAACGTTTTGTGGACCACTAAAGAGCAAGGATGGACTGCCCCAACCAGTTTTTGTTATTTCCTAAAACCATACATTCATTTTACTAGAGGATCGTAGAAGTTAAAGACTTAAAACAAACTTTAGCAATTAAGACAGGATACCAAGATGCAGATGCCTGGTTAAAATGGATCAAATATTCCATCTGCACGTTAAACAAAAGCAATTGTTATGCTTGTGCACATGGCAGGCCAGAGGCCCAGATTGTCCCCTTTCTACTAAGGTGGTCCTCCAGTCGACCAGGTGTGGGCTGCATAGTAGCTCTTTTCCCGGATTCTACAGCCTGGAGTAATAAGTCCTTAAAATTTGGACTTGTACAGTAAGGACTTCAACTGACCTACCCCAGACTGAGAGCTGTTCCCAGTGTATACACCAAGTAGGACAAAAGGTTGCTATGGTCCTATTATTTCATGGTTATTATAAGTGTACTGGAACTCTAAAAAGAACTTGTTTGTATAATGTTATTCTATACAAGGTATGTAGCCCAGGAAATGACCAACCTGATGTGTATTATGACCCATCTGAGCCTCCCATGACCACAGTTTTTAAAATAAGATTAAGAACTGAAGACTGGTAGGAGCTCGTAAGTGATACGAGTAAAGTGTTAGCCAAAAGAGAGAAAAAAAAAGGGTGCCCAAACAAGTCACCTTAAAATTTGATGCCTGTGCTGTCATTAATAGTAATAAGTTAGGAATAAGGTGTAGTTTTCTTAATTAGAAAAGAGGCTATCTGGTAGAAAATAAGTACATCTGTCATAAATTAGGACTATGTGGAAATAAATGTAAATACTGGTCTTGTGTCATTTAGGCCACTTGGATAAAAAAATAAAATGAAAAGGATCCAGTCCACCTTCAGAAAGGAAAAAATGTCCCTTCCGTTACTAAGGGACAGTGTAACCCCTTTGAGCTAGTAATAACCAATCCCCTAGGTCCTCATTGGAAAAAAGAGGAATGTGTGACCTTAGCAGTCAATGGGGCTGGACTGGATCCTCGAGTAAATATCGTGGTTTGAATAAAAGTTTATAAACACTCTCCTGAGCCAGTATTTCAAAGCTTTTATGATAAACTAAAAGTGCCGGTATTAGAAATTCCATGAAAAACAAGAAATTTGTTTTTGCAATTAGCCGAGCACGTAGCCCAGTCTCTCAATGTCACTTCATGTTATATAAGTGGAGGAACTGTAATAGGAGATCAATGGCCATAGGAAGCCCGAGAATTGGTACCTACAGACCCAGTTCCTGATGAATTTCCGGGCCCAAAAGAATCACCCTGATCACTTCTAGGTCCTAAAAGCCTCAATCATTAGACAATACTATATAGCAAGAGTGGAGAAGGACTTCACCCTTCCTGTAGGAAGACTACATGGTGGAGTTCAAACCACACAGAGAAAAATCCATTCAGCAAATTTCCATAGTTGCAGACTGTTTAGGCCCACCCAGAATCCCAGGACTGGACGGCCCCCAATGGGCTATGCTGGATATGTGGACATAGAGTCTATGCTAAGCTGCCTGACCAGCGGACAAGTAGTTATGTTATTGGCACTATTAAACCATCGTTCTTCCTACTGCCCATAAAAACAGGCGAACTCCTGGGCTTCCCTGTCTATGCTCCCTGCGAAAAGAGAAGCATAGCTATAGGAAATTGAAAAAATAATAAATGACCCTCTGAGAGAATCATACAATATTATGGGCCTGCTACTTAGGCACAAGACAGCTCATGGGGATACCAGACCCCCATTTACATGATCAACTGAACCATACGGTTACAAGCTGTATTAAAAATAATCACTAATAAAACTGGCAGAGCCTTGACTATTCTGTCCTGGCAAGAAACTCGATGAAAAATGCTATCTATCAAAATAGATTAGCTCTTGACTACTTGCTAGGAGCTGAAGGAGAGATCTGTAGGAAATTTAACCTTACTAATTGCTGCCTACACATAGATAATCAAGGGCAAGTAGTTGAAGACATAGTTAGAGATGTGACAAAACTGGCACATGTGCCTGTGCAAGTGTGGCATGAATTTGATCCTGGGGCCATGTTTTGAAAATGGTTCCTAGGGCTAGGAGGATTTAAAACTCTTGTAATAGGAGTATAATAAAGAACCTGCCTACTGCTCCCTTGTTTGCTACCTGTACTTCTTCAAATGATAAAAAGCTTCATCGCTACCTTAGTTCACCAAAATGCTTCAGCACAAGTGTACTATGTGAATCACTATTGATCTGTCTTGCAAGAAGACATGGATAGTGAAAATGAAAGTGAGAACTCCCACTAATAAAATGAGTGAGAGTCTCAAAAGGGGGGAATAAGGAAGGAGACCACCCCTCATATCATCTTATACCCCGTTTCTGCCTCCAAAGAAAGAAGTAAAAACTAAAAGGCAGAAATGAAATCCACAGGCAGACAGCCTGGTGCTGCACCCTGGGCCTGGTAGTTAAAGATCGACCCCTGACCTAATCGGTTATGTTATCTATAGATTACAGACATTGTATAGAAATGCACTGTGAAAATCCCCATCTTGTTTTGTTCTGATCTAATTACTGGTGCATGCAGCTCCCAGTTACATACTCCCTGCTTGCTCAATCAATCACAATCCTCTCACACGCACCCCCTTAGAGTTGTGAGCCCTTAAAAGGGACAGGAATTGCTCACTTGGGGAGCTCGGCTCTTGAGACAGGAGTCTTGCTGATGCCCGTGGCCGAATAAACCCCTTCCTTCTTTAAGTTGGTCTCTGAGGAGTTTTGTCTGTGGCTCGTCCTGCTACATAGGTATGCACAAACAGCTATTGAAAGGCATGTAAAAATGAACCAAGTTTTTTTTTCTTTATTTTCAAAAAGCAGTAAAAACATTTATACAGGACATTATGAAAGTCTAATGCCATCATTAGGACCCAACTGCTGCAGGTTACCAGTGTGGAATTGCATATCACCAGATGCTGTTCCACAAATGGACAGGCAAACAGGCTGACAATTCCCTTGATTACTATAATAGTCACCATAATACTTAGCATAATTAAAGAAAGCTTCCTTTAGCTGGATTACCCTGCATAAATAGGCAACACAGTTAATCAAAATGTAAACATATGTTTTCTAACACCAGTATAGAAAATACAAAACTAATTGCAATCAGAACAATTTCTACCTTATCCCACTATAGTAATTATTACGCTTTGCTTCTTTGCGGTGTGATCTCTATGTTTTTTTTCCCATTCATCATCTTCTGTGTCCTGGTCAAATGACTCAGGGTATGCTGGTAACTTGTCTTTGGGGCATTCTTCATAGTAACTTCTAATATATTTTCCCACAGACCACCCTTTGTGTTCTTCAGGCGTTTTGCATTCCAGGCCATTAAAATGGACGTTGTAGTGGTGCTTTAACCAGTAGTAGAGGTAGTGAATGTTGTAGTCACATCTCCAAGGGTTATCTCTGAGCCACAAGAGTTTCAAAAAATACAAGTCTTCTAATACGCCATAGTCAAAGTTTTGCAGACTGTTGTTTGATAAATCTAATTCTTCTAAATGTGTGAGCCCTAAAAAAGCAGCTGGAAACAGAAAATATTTATTGAGCCTGAGTAATTGAGTTAATCACTGTATGGTATATCAAAAGGACAAATACAAGTTTTTAAAAGAGGCTTAATTTTCCCCTTTGAAAATAAAGAGATTTCTCTTCCCTTCTTTTTCCCAGAGCTTTTACTCTAGAAAACCTTTAACTATAAGTACTTTCTCCTCCCTTGGAAATGTCTTTAAATCCTTTTGAAGACCAGATAGGCTTTTTTTATGATGCAAGAATGCCTTTTTCAAGGACCTGGGAGCTATCTCTTTGAAATGTAAACATCAAGGAAGATGGTACCTCCATCTCCCAGCTCTGGTGGGAGGGTGGGGTCCTAACTTTGGCAAGAACTTGCTTCCAGTTGCAAAACTACCTCCTGTCATGCAGACAGAAATTTATTTTTCTCTGAATAAGGCCAATAAGCTAACACAGATGGTCACCCCATTTACCAGGTAAAGTTAGGATGAATTTTGTGTGACAAAAGGTGTTGTCAAATCTTCCTTACAGACTCATTATTGTTTGTCCTGAAAACGTGTATGTAATGGGTAGTATCTGCTTGGCTACATAGGGTCGAGATTCCTGTAATGGGGGGTATCTGCCTGGTTCCATAGGGGTGAGAGTCTTTGCAGTCTGTTAGTGGATTGCCTGTGATATGCATCACATTCTAGTTTAATGCTTAGTCAATAATGAAAGTGTTTTCTTTCATTACCACCTTTATGGAGAGAGTTTATGGATTGAAGGAAGGTTTTGTTTTTAATTATATTTCTCCATTGTAAACGTGTCTAAATGCAAAATTGTGAAATATATTGTTACTCAAAGCTTTTCCCTTGATTAGTTTTACTAGAATACAATATTCAGTTTTAAGTTAGCTTTTAAAAATGTATTTTGGGCTCATGTTTTTTTTTTTTTTTTTTTTTTTTTTTTCTTTTTTGATACTTACTTGGGAAAAAAAAGATGCTACAAAAAAGAGAAATGAATTAAGAAAATATTTCACATGTAAGACAAGTGCAGATAAAAATGAAAAATGTGCCGGGTGGTGATTTGACAGTTCCCTGGGATATCAGTAACCCTGAAAATGCCTAGAAAACAAACTTTTCCCAGTGTTGGGGGAAGGGTTCTATTCCTGTTGAGTCCAAAAACAAACAATTTTTTCCAACATTTTGAAAACATCTGGTTGTATTTTGGCAAACTATGGTAGCTATCAGCTTTGACTCCATGTGTATTTAATTTTGCTGGAGGCTGGATAATTAAAACCAATACAAAATATAACTGAAAATAAAACAACAAAAAGCTTTTTTCCCCCTTTAAGAGCAAAGAAGTCTACACTTGGGTCATCTGTATTCCAGTTGATATGGACCAGCCAGCTACTCCAGAAATACAAATACTTTGTTTCTATTTCAAATATTATCTCATTATTGTTTTAAAATACCCTTGTAGAGCATAGCATCCTTATTTTGAATTAGGAAAATATGTGGTCACACCATTACTATTAACTATTTTCATATTATCTGTTCTCAGAAAAAACCCATAATTCCCCCTTAAAAAAATAACTTTCTATTTTGGTACCAAGCAATGTCTTAGGGGTAGGGGACAAAAGATCAGCCCTTGTGTTCTGAAGATACTGGATTTTTTTCTATTTGCTAAAATTCTGTGAGTCAGTGATCTCACAGATTTACTTTTCTCAAGACATTAGACTTTGAGATTAAAAGCATATGTAAACATTCCTAGATTTTAGTTTGAAAGTGTTGTATGTTGTTACTTAAACCATATATATTCAGGCACTTGGGAAAACTAGTTTTTGTCTGTTTCTTAAAGGAGGTAAAAACCCCCTAGTAGGGTATCTTCTTTCTCTTTTCCACAACAATGTCTGGCATTTTATATGATTGTTATTCACGTCTTTTAAAGTCTGGCGACTCCCACTGCATTTGTATACTTACCAGCAAAAATCATTCAAGTAAGTCTACTTGCAGGGTTTCATCCCAAAGACCCTGAAATATAGGAGACCTTTCATTTTAAAACTTCTTTAGGTTATTTTGCCTTAACTGCTGAGATACTTTTTTGTTTCAGAAGAACTTTTTTGTTCCAGGAAAGTGCTTGGCATTTGGTAGGTGCTTAATAAATATTTATTAATGTAGAAAATACGTTCCTGAGATTGAATTGAACAAAGAGGGAAAAGAGAGTACCACCACTGATGATAGAGACCATTTTGTGTCAGCAAGGAGCACACATTTGGTGAACAAGATTAAAAGACCTTCAGGGGATCCTAAGGACAGAAAAGGAATCCCTGCAATTATGGGAATTCCACAACTGATGAAAAGTATCAGTTATGGAAAACATGTGAAAAACATCAGTAGAAGCAAGGCAAGTCCATTTTGCACTATTATCTATCTCTTTGCATTGTCTTGTCATTTTTCTCGAGTTTTATTTATATACTAGTTTTGTTGTAACTGTTACTCTTTAATACATTTAACTTAGGACATATAACTATTATAATCTCTCTCTCTTTTTTTTTTTTTGAGACAGCTTTAAAACTTGGTTTGCGTTAATAGTTAGTAAACTACGGTTTTGCTTGTAGATGACAGCAGAAGGAAATCAGACACTTGCCCAAGGACCTTTGGAATGGCTTTTGTTTGTCCTGCGATTCTTTAGTTTGTAACCACCCAGTGGGATCACCTTGCCCGCTGCCTAGACAGAGTCGATTTATCGAGACGGGAATTGCAGTGGAGAAAGAGTAATTCACGCAGAGCTGGCTGTGCGGGAGACCAGAGTTTTATTATTACTCAAATCAGTCTCCCTGAGCATTTGGGCATCAGAGTTTTTAAAGATAATTTGCTAGGTGGGGGCTTGGGAAGTGGGGAGTGGTGATTGGTCAGGTTGGAGATGGAATCATAGGGGGTCGAAATGAGTTTTTCTTGCAAGAAAGCGTCTCCACTTCCAGATTCTTTACCCTGTGCCTTGGCTTTGTGGACACAACACTGGCTACCAGTGACTGATTTGCACACTAATATAATGCTCACTTCATTTGGGGAAAGGGTGTTTGTAGTATTCTCATTTACTGAGAAATGAAAATTGCTTTTGACTTCACAGTTCAAACATACTCCCAAGTTAGCATCATCTGTAACAGGCTAAGGTGTAAGTGTAGCATACTGCTGTCTCTTGGGAAATTTTAAAAAATTATGATTTTCTAATTTTTAAAAAGATGTTAATTCTAAAATATGCTCTTGTGGCTCCAGAATGTTCATTCTAATTTTTCACTTTTATTGTGTTAAAATTCTAATGATCTATTAATGCTATTAGATTATCACGAAGAAAAGCAGGGGAAACAATTGTACTCAAAATGTTTATAACATTACATTACATTATTAATAATTTTAATAATCATTTTCATAGTTAGAACTTTTCAAATTGAAGTAGCCTAGTGAAAGCACTTGTGTGATATATGTTATAAATCTGGTCAATATTGCAGTAATTCTCAGTTCTTTCCAAATCCAATGTGTTTACTTAATTTACCAAGCTCATTTTCGCCAGTGGCTTTGCTTAGCAAATGGAGAAGAGATTTGAAGGACGGGAAAGAGAATTGGTCTTGATCTAGAACTAGATATAATATGTCTGGTTCTGGTTTGAGCATATTTTTTCCTAATTTATGAGCTTAGTGCTTAGAAGTTTGTTTCTAATTTATTCTAAACAAGATGGGGCTTAATGAATAGCAAAGAAAATTCCAAATTTGAATTTCCCTTTAAAAATCACTACATTTAGGCCGGGCATGGTGGCTCACGCCTGTAATCCCAGCACTTTGGGAGGCCGAGGCAGGCGGATCACGAGGTCAGGAGATCGAGACCATCCTGGCTAACACAGTGAAACCCCGTCTCTACTAAAAATCCAAAAAAATTAGCTGGTCATGGTGGTGGGTGCCTGTAGTACCAGCCTCTTGGGAGGCTGAGGCAGGAGAATGATGTGAAGCCGAGAGGCGGAGCTTGCAGTGAGTCTAGATTGCACCATTGCACTCTAGCCTGGGCGACAGAGCAAGACTTCTTCTCAAAAAAAAAAAAAAAAAAAATCGGCCAGGCGCGGTGGCTCAAGCCTGTAATCCCAGCACTTTGGGAGGCCGAGACGGGCAGATCACGAGGTCAGGAGATCGAGACCATCCTGGCTAACACGGTGAAACCCCGTCTCTACTAAAAAATACAAAAAATTAGCCAGGCGACGTGGCGGGCGCCTGTAGTCCCAGCTACTCGGGAGGCTGAAGCAGGAGAATGGTGTAAACCCAGGAGGCGGAGCTTGCAGTGAGCTGAGATCCGGCCACTGCACTCCAGCCTGGGCGGCAGAGCGAGACTGCGTCCCAAAAAAAAAAAAACATTTGGCCAGGTGTGATGGCTCATGCCTGTAATCCCAGCACTTTGAGAAGCCAAGGTGGGCAAATCACCTGAGGTCAGGAGTTCGAGACCGGCCTGACCAACATGATGAAACCCCATCTTTACTAAAAATACAAAATTAGCTAGGCACAGTGGCACATGCCTGTAAGTAATCCCAGCTACTTGGGAGGCTGAGGCAGGAGAATTGCTTGAACCCAGGAGGCAGAGGTTGCAGTGAGCTGAGATCACACCATTGCACTCTGGCCTGGGCAACAAGAGCGAGACTCCGTCTCAAAAAAAAAAAAAAAAAAAAATCACTACATTTTAGCATACTACTGACCATTTGCCATATATTACTTTAAAAATCTATTCTATAACATTTGGGCTAACAATAAATGGTAGTAATATGTGGTATTACATACTTCATAAAGCAGCAGTTTGGCAAGTATTTCTCTGAGTGCCAAACAACTCCTAATATAAGTGTCATGTTTAATTAAAACTTGTACTTTATTATTTAGTTTAGTTCAGTTATTTTTAAACTGAATTTACTGTATATAAGTGTTGCCATAGAAAAAAAATCACAGAACACTTGCCACCCATTGAAGGGGCTATACAGGGGAACTTACCGGGATCGATGAATTCAATGCCATTGCTGCTGAGGTTTAATTTCTTCAGCTCATGAACATCTTCAAATTCCTTGGGTCGAAGTTGGTTGATTTTATTGTATGATAAATCAAGTTTAACAATATCTGGAGGGATGTTGTTTGGCACTTTTTTCAACTCTGGAAAATTTAATAATATTTAGGTTATTATGCTCTTTTTGCCCCCATTTTCTTGGTCACCGTTATGTCTGTGTGATTGAAGAGTCAGCTCTTAAAGGAAAGGGGTAAGGGATATCTAAAGCCAAAGAAAGTCGGTATGAAACAAGCCTTAGCATGTGCTAAATCTTCCAGTGACTTCCCATCTCATTGTGATGAAAGCCAGAGTCCTCACTAAGGCCCTATAAAGCCATTAAGACCTGTAGGTCATCCTTGTCACCAAAGTCAGCACCTCCTAGGTTCTAGAAAGCAGCCTGTTTATTAGGACTTGCTTATTGAACCCACATCTGCTGGGCTGGACATGAGGGTGGATGACAGAGCAACCACTGTAGGGCAAGCTAAAGTGGGTTAACCACAAATAAATGGGTAGAAAAAAATGTTTATGAGAACACTCTGACACTCGGCCTAGGCAATGTGGCAGATCTGTGGGTGCTGGAAAAAGAATATAAACTTCAGAATCCATTTTGGGATTGTCAGCAGCAGTCCCGGGTAAAAATAGCATCCACAAGTAATACCAGGAAATGCAAAGCAAAGGCTTTCCTAGTGTGACTTAGAAAAACACAGGAAAATCTCATCTGCTGTGTTGATGAGTAGAAAAATTCTTTACTTCTTTTACCTTAGAACTTGAATGAGAATTGCAAATACTGATGCACAGTGTTTGCTTTTGATGAAGATTATATAAATATACATTTCCCCAGACCAGAAGGAGAATTTGATCAATTCCCCTATTTCTAGTTCAGGTACTATGTGGTATGCACATTTCATATATACTGCTACCCCAAATTCTTGGTAAATGCCTCAACAAATACCATATTTACTTGATTATTACCCCTTACAAGCTTGCTCCTCCTCCAGCCAAACCTTGTTGATTTTGAGGAGGAAATTAGGAAATTTCTCCAGGTAGTTTCCCCATTTAGCAGGCTCTCTTGGTTGTCAGCCACCTCAGAACTACTCTGAAAGCTTGTAATAGTAAGAAAAGAGACATAAATGGCTCTGTTTATTGCATATACAAAATTCTTAACTATTGTTCAAGCTGTAGTAAAATTGTGCCCTTAACTTCAGAGGCAGCTAAGGGTAATATACCTGCATAACTCTCCCCCATCTGATGTCAGAAGGAAAATAACTCCTTAAAAATGGTAAACTATTCTGGTCAATGTGAAAGTAACAGCAGTTTAAAAACTCTGACTTTCACATATTCTTGGCAAATCCATTTACCTCAATATGGCATAAATATGCCTTTCAATTAGTCTCACATTTATTCCCTTTGAAAAACTAGGATTTCTTGGCAAAGTACCTGTTTCTCAGTGAATAAAGCTATTATTTCTTTTTCTTGCCATTAGATATTTAAGGGAAAAATACATAGTGATCATTGAGGTCTGTGTGGTTGAACTGGCACATATTAGGTCCCCTACACACACCATCTGACTCATTGCAAGTCAGCTGGGCAAGGCTCAACTCCGAGTTGGGGAATCTGTATGCAGGTTCTCTATTTGTGACCATGTGTATGTGGTATACTTGTACAGAACCTCAGGTTGTCACACTTGAATTCTAGCCATGATTTTTAACTTCGGTGTATTTTCACTTTCAAAGGTTGCAGTCCAGTTATCATCATCAATCTAAAGCACATGGCTCTGTGGCAGCCACTACCAAAGGGAATTTAATAAACAAGACTTTTCCCTTTGAATTTATGGAAATCAGCAATATAACAAAAAATGATGAATCACTAGATTTATATAAACCATAGTGAAAAACATTTGTATTGATAGTATTAAAAGACAAAGCTACCCTTCATTTTTTTTTTTCCTTTGAGACAGAGGCTTGCTCTGTCACCAGGCTGGAGTGCGGTGGCATGATCTCAACTCACTGCAACCTCTGCCTCCCGAGTTCAAGCGATTCTCATGCCCCAGCCTCCCAAGTAGCTGGGATTACAGGTGCCCGCTACAATGTCTATTTTTTTTTTTTTTTTTTTTTTTGTATTTTTAGTAGAGATGGGGTTTCAACTTGTTGGCCAGGCTGGTTTCGAACTCCTGACCTCAAGTGACCCGCCTGTCTCAGCCTCCCCAAGTGCTGGGATTACAGGCATGAGCCACCGCACCTGGCCTACCCTTCGTCTTATAATCTAAAATAATAGGCTCTGAATTACATAGTCATTAACACTTGGAGAAACTTAAGTTGTTCTTTGATGACCCAGTATTATATATGTGAAGTGTGTATGTCATGAAACCTTATTTATATTGTGTTTCAGTAAATGATGAGTATTTTTAAAGCAGGGGTTATGAATTAATGGGGCATTTCTAGAAGGTTGTGTTTAGACAACAATAAGTTGAAGAAAGCAAGCAATAAAAATGTACTTATATTTTTATAAGCTGATGTTTTTCAAGATAAAAGTATTACGGTAAAAAAGGAAAAAATACAAAAGCAGAAATAGGCTCATTGAGGGAGGGAATGGCCCAAGAGCATAAAAGCGGTGAAAAAGAGACATTTCCTTACATGTTATCTCTTCTTAGAACACAGTGTAGTCTCGTTGTAGAAGTTTTAAATCTTGTATAGATATTTTTCTCAGATAATTAATAAACTTAATACTATTTACTTTTCTCATTTACACCTGATACAGCAAGTGCAAATTCACTGTAGCTTGAGGTTAGATCCTCAGCAATATCAAGTATTCTAACTAAAATCTAGGAGAGTAGCTTTGTATTAGTATTAAAAATATGTAATTCCAGTTTTCAATCTAAGCACCACAAAGGAAATTCTAATAAACATGCTCTTCAGCATGAAGCACTAAGGACTCAGCATAACAATATCCGGGAAATTCTACCCACTCTGGCTACAGAAAAACTACATTTACTTACTCTTCGAAATTTCCTAATGCTTGCATTGTTGAGGCAGCTGATTGTTTGAATATGCTCAGATTAATTCTGGAAGATTGCAGGGTGAAGTAGAGTGCTCATAGGCTCTGACTCAGGTAGACCAAGATTCACTTCTTAGCTTTGCTACTTACCTGTGAGACCCATGGTCAAGTGACTGAACCTCTTTGAGCCTCATTTTCCTCATCTGTAAATGGGAATGTTACTATCTTCCTGGAAGTTGTAGACAGCATGTATGTGGGTACCTGGAGCCTAGAATGGCATGTCCCAGGTTATGACGCTGTATGTAACTGCTCTCCTGTGGGACTGAATTATATACCGTTCACAGGGTGTCTTGGTATGCAAACCTCCCTGTGCCACATGGCTGCTGTGAGATCTAACCAGGTGCCATCTTTACAGTTGGGGTAGGGGGCGGGGGAGTGGGGCAGTGGGGCAAGGCTTGAGCATGACTTTGCTGGTAAGTGGGCAAATTTACTTCTGGTTCAGGTTGCCTGACAGTGTTAATAAATTCCTGCCTAACATTATCTTGGGAGGAGCCAGGACCTCCTCTCTGAACTTTCCCTTTCTCTTGCCCTTAAAGAAACAAAACATAGCAAAATTTCCCAAAATAAGTGGAAGAAATGATACCATGCTGTATATGGACCTCACTTAATGACATCTGGCTTTAATTTAATATTACAAATAAGTTATTAAACCATGCCAGAAATGAAACATATAGACATTGTTACATCGTTCGTTATTGTAGAGTAGATTAGCAGTTCCCAGACCACACTTTGAGAACATCAGTCTTCACTAACATGTCAAGAGCATTACTGAAATCTCCCATCTGTTTTCTTAGCTCATGACTTTATCTTGCATGTGCAAATCCTGCATAATACTAGCACAAGATTGCATCGGTTGCAAAACCCAGTAATGATTTGCAGGAAGTAGGTAATATTCTAGAAAGATTTCCTTAGTCTCATAGTTCTCAGGTTAAATATTTTAAATTTAGTTCTTTAAATTTTTATTGTTTTATTCTGAGTAATTTGGAAATAATTAAGATATAGGATGTTAAGAGGCATTTATTAAAATCAGCGACTTGAGAGGCTGAGGCAGGAGAAGTGCCTGAACCCGGGAGGTGGAGGTTGCAGTGAGCCAAGATCGCACCACTGCACTCCAGCCCGAGCAACAGAGCGACAGTCCATCTCCAAAAAAAAAAGGAGCATTTATTAAAACCTTGGGACTAAATGATAAGAAATACAGAAGCGCCATCACTTTCACTCTGTTTCAGAGTGCTCTCACAGTCCTGTTCTGCAGATGTTTTCTCTTTGAGGTTATCTTCTCACAGATGCACACCATGTTTTGACTTTAATCGGTGTAAGTCAGGTTATATAGATGGCATTTGTACTTGTTTTCATACCCCTTGGTTTACCTACCTAAGTTAAATTGGATTTAAGATGAAAGGAATTCCTTACAGTGACAGCTTGCGATGTGCAAATGAGTAGAACCCAAATGGCTGCCCTACTGAGGATACCTCCTTCCGTCTTGTCATTGTCTTTTAATTACCAACTGCCTTGAGTCTGGACCCCAAAAAAACTTGGGGTAAATTCCATTGCCAATGGGGAAAGGTTTCTGGTGGAAGTGACATCGAGAATTCCAGGACATGGTGGGGTGTAGGGAGGATTATAAGATTCAAAGAGTATTTCAAGTTATTCATGAAAATGAAGAAGTAAGAAAAGTACAAACCTTTCCTTTTGCAGTCCAGTGTTTGTATGGGAAATACGTAATTGTGGCAAAAAGTTGAGTCCACCTCAGGCTTGATGACTGGGGGTCTCCCTGACACTTGGGGTTTCGGGTCCAGTTGTTCCTTTTCTTCTTCATGACACAACTGTTCAGATTTTATCTGCCGCAGTTTTTTATTTTTTTGTTCTTGTGGACTTTCACACTTGGCGTAGTTCCCCAAATTCCGGTTCCTGGGAATCTGCAACATTGAAATAAGCGTTTCTATCTCACAAGTACAGTGCCAGGGGTTGTCATAAAGACGCAGGTAGCTCAAGAGAGGTGTATAAATGAACACTTCCTCCGTCAAGACTTTGATCTGGTTGTGCTGCAGTAAGAGGGTGGTGAGTTTGTTTAAACCAAAGAACGCCTCACTCTCAATTTTTGAGATCTCATTCTGCTGCAGATCCAGGCTTTTCAGCTTTTTAAACTTGGAAAACATGTTGTTCTTCAATATGCGGATCTTGTTTCTTGCTAGCAGCATGTGCAGCAAATCCTGAGGCCAACCAGGCAGCACATAAACTAATTTTCTTTCTTGACAATCTAAGTATTTCTCATGGAGATATGTGTACACGTCACACGGGAGGCTTGTTGCATAGCGTTTGACCGGGTTGGAGCCTCTCCGGCCTCCACCCGCCTGGCCATGATTCACTCGGCTTCTCACAGTGCCTGAGCTTGCTTTGCGCAGCTCAGCAGCTTTGCAAAAGCAGAGCAAGATTACAATGGTAACCACACGCATCCTGACATCCAGCTGGCCCCAATTACTTCGTGTTACAGACGGAACAATGAAAGTATTCCTTTGAAATCCAAGTTTGGGTAATCTTAACTAATGCAGTTCTGGAACAATGAGACCCAGCTGGGGTACGTGGAGTCCCTAGGTTGAAAGAGAAAAAAATACATATTAAAAGTTAAGGCCCATTGCAAGCACTGCATTACTGACAGATAAGAACAGACTTTTTAAGGCAAAGGCCTTTTTGTTCCACAAAACAGTGACATAGAAAGCTTCTTCCCCTCTTAGTTGTCTGGGTTAGAGGCTGAATGTTTATGCCCTGAGTTTGAATCAAGGCTCTCTTAAGTATATCAACTTAAGTATATCAACCCAGGTCATCTTCAGCATCTGTAAAATGGGACCAAGGATACCTCCTAATATTGTTGGGAGGATAAAATAGGCTCATGCGCATAAGATGCTTCACAGTGGCCACCCTGGGGGAAGTAGTCACAAATGTTAGGACTCAGCATGATTAAAACTGAAGCCTGTGGTTCATCATCACATTGGATTTAAGAAATTAAAAGAATTCTCCTTCTTTTAAAAGAACACAGCCTTGAGATGCACACACAAGGGTAGGACTTGAATGGTTGTCTTCCTGAGCTTTTTTTTTTTTTTTTTCCTATCCTTTTCTGTCTCCCAGTCACCAACCATGTTGGGTGTGGGCTCCAGAGATGCTTGGAGTAAATGGCACTGTCCTTGTCATCTCCTGCACGTCTTGGCTCAAATGTTACCTTTTCAGTGAAAACTTCCTGTTCAGCCCTATTTTAAATCACACTTCCTCCCACTTGTTGGGTGCTCCCAATCTCTTTTCTTGTTTTATTTCTTCTCCATAGCACTTATCACCGTCTGTCAAAGTAGATACGGTATTTAACTTCTTTTGTTTACTGTTAGTCTCTCCCCACTAGAAAGTAAACTCCTTAAGGGAAAATATTTTTGTCTATTTTGTTAACTGCTATATTTCCTTGTTAAGTATTTGTTGAACTGATGAATTACTCTCAAATAACTATTCTGGCCGGGTGCGGTGGCTCATGCCTGTAATCCCAGCACTTTGGGAGGCTGATAATAATAAACAGAATAGTTGACATGATTTTGTTTAGGTCAGACTTATATAAAGATCTCTTGAGCCCAGGAGACCAGTCTGAGCAGCATGGGGAAACCCTGTCTCTACAAAAAATACAAAAATTAGCCAGGCATGGTAGTATGCACCTGTAGTGTCAGCTACTTGGGAATGGGAGTGGGGGTTGCTGAAGTGGAAGGATCGCCTGAGCCTGGGAGGTTGAGGCTGCAGTGAGCCAACATGGTGCCACTTGCACTCTAGTGTGGGTGACAAAGCGAGATCCTGTCTCAAAAAAACGAAACAAACAAACAGAATAACTACTGTATTCTGTAAGAACATTTATTTTGTAAACTTACATTGCTTGGGAAATCTATTTTCTCCTTATTAAATATTATTGAGGACTTCCAGGATGTGCAGATTTTTAACAATTGTTTTCATTTTTTAAAATTCTGAAAGTATTTCTGGTTTGCATATATCACTTAGGATGCAGTCCATTCTTGGCAAAGGAAGAAATGTTCAAAATGGATTTATAACTACTAACATGTCTGTTGTTACTAGCATGGGGCTGTGTGGTTATGAGCAGCAAATGTGTTTTCTATTCGTTGTGACAGTTTGAACACCAGAATCCCCCTCTTGCCTGGAGTTTTCCTGCTTCATGGGGTCTCCACCTAGAATGTCTTGCCTTTTCTTTGCTTCAAGCATTCCTCCCAGTCACTGGTTTGTGTAGCCTCCCTAGCTGCTTCTCTTCTGTCTCAGATTTGGAGTTTTACTTACTGTCCACTGAGATTCAGGGCACTGGTTGTGAAGCACTTTACTGTCTAACTGTTTGTATACATGTCTCATTTTCCCCGAGAGATTATAAGCTGTGCACTGGCCTCTGGTCCCAGAGCTAGTCAGTTAGCCTTTCTGACCTTCCACTTGTCTATTTACAATTCATTATAAATTTTATATAAGTCTGACCTGAACAAAATGATGTCAACTACTCTGTTTATTATTATATATGCTGAATTATTTATGATATACATGTTGAAGTATTTGGGGTAAGTGTACTAGTGTCTGTAACTTACTTTGAAATGCATACAAAAATAAGATGATTGAGGGATGTATAGAGAGATGAATGAGTGGGTGGATATATGATAAAGCAAATACAGTAAAAAATAAATTAGAATCCAAGCAGTGGCTATATAGATTATTTATTGTACAATTCTTTCCACTTTTGTGTATGTTTGAAAATTTTCATAATAAAATGTTAAATGAAAACAAAAAAATAAGAAAGCAGGCACAAAAAGCCAGATTGGTTTTCTTCAAGTGCTTTCAAGCTAAAAGCTCCGAGTATATAGTGTTTTTCCCACAGTAATATTTTTCTCTTTTCCCCTTACTCCTATAATCCTCAAACAATAATAAACATGTCTATATATTTTAATTCTGAAGCCCAAAAAAGTCATTTTTCCGGGAAAAGAAACCATATACTTAGAACATGTTACTTGCCAAGGTTTTTGTTTGTTTTCTAATGAATACACTGCATTCAATGTAGGATAGAAAAACTTTGTTTAAACATTTGCAATATGTAGTTTAGTGATGTATAACTTATTTGCTTCAGGCCACTGTAGGAACTTGCAAGAGCTGAATGTCTCTGACTGCCCAACATTCACAGTGAGTATAAGCAACCATTTTTACTGCTGTTTATATAGATTGACTTGCTACATTGGAGTGCCAATATGCAGAATAGATGCTTGTGTGCTTATTTGGGATTCAGTGTGGAAAACAGCAAACTATGTTAAACATTGACAAGAAATTTTACTCCATCTGTACAATGCTAATATTAATCACGTAGATGTATGCTCAGTGTTGGAGCCTCTGGCAAGTAGAAATTTTTCAATGACTACCCAAAATGAACTGTATTTATATTTAATGGTGTGTGTGTATGAGACAGAAAAAAATTGGGCCCCAGTAGACATGATAGGCTCATTTTATCTTCATGGCTATCAACAGCTGTACCAAAGAAGATGGAAATGAATATGTATCCCTAGTTGCTTTCTTCCTGGTTCCTGTCTCCAGTCTTTCCCTCTGTCCCCAACCTGTCTTCCATTCTGTGAGCACTTTATACTCTTTGTAAAAGGCGGATATGACTACTTCACTCTCATCATCCATCAGCTACACACACTCCCATCATCTACACAACTGGATAAAGCCAACGCTCTTTAATATTACTCTACCTTGAAGACCCTCTGTGGTTTTGCCTCTGCCTCCCTTTCCAGCCTCACTTGCTTCAGTTTCTGTGTACACACTAATTTGCAGTGCCTACAGCCACTGAGCTTCCTTTGCTGCATGCTCCAAGTTGCTCCTTGCAGTTGTGCATTTGCTCTTTGCTTAGAATGCCCTTTCCCTTTGTCCCCAAGTGGTGCTTTCCTCTTTATCAGGTTTTAAGGCTTATTACCACCTCTTCTACGAAGACATCACTGGCTCCCAGGGCTGGGGTCACTGCTGTTCCTCTAGGTTCCTATGATAAATATCCTTAACCATAGGGTTTCAGCTTCCTCCACTAGCCTAAGAGACCCAAAGGGCAGGAGATGTGTCTTACTATTTGTGGTAGTCATGGCGCAACAGCACAAACTTTGGCATATTATATTCAATAATATTTAGTGAATGCAACCATCTGGAGATACCAAGTAGGCAATGGACAACATAGACAAGAATTGAGATTCCACCTTGGGTTGACATCTATGTATAAGTCATAATTAACATCATAAGAGTGAATAAGATCAATTTAGAAGGTATGAGAAGAGGAGAAGACTTAAGGTTGAGCCTTATGGAATGCTGACTTTTAGGAGCAGACAGAGGATATTCAGAAGGAATAGTAAGAGAAGTAAGTTGACAATGAAGAGGTATCACACAATGAAAGTGAGTAGAGTTTCAGAAAGAACCAAAGTGAACAGGTAAGAAAAGGACTGAACAATGCATTGTAGATTTGAGAATCAGAAGGGACTGCCACTTTTTGCTACAACAGTTTCATTGGGATATTGGAGCAGAAATCTACTTGCAATGAATTGTGAAGTGGACAAGAGATGAGAAGGTGAGGCATTAGGCATAAACTAATCTTTCCAGAAAAGTGTCTTAGAGAGTGGTAGAAGGAAAACAGGGACAGGGAAATGGAAACGGGTTTATGGAGGATGATGGAGAGTCAGCTGAAGCAACCCATGGAGCAAGTCCCTAAGGAGACAGGAGTTAATAGGAGGAAACGCCTGGCTGTGGAATGCCAATCACGAGGCACCAGCTCCATCATGAAGGCCAAGCCCTCCTCGCTGATGAAAAGACTGCATGAATTGGCCCCTTCCTGCTACCTCTCAGCCTCACTTTTACAGCCTCATCTTTCTAGTTTTTTCTTTCACATTTCTACTCTGTTTCAATACTGAACCACTTGGAAGTTCCCTGTTCATGTCATGCTATTTCATTGTGTCCTTGAACTTGTTTTTCCATCTGCCTAAATGACTACCCTTCCTTCCCCACCACCCCTATCCCAACTTGGCTAACACCTGTTCATTCTTTAATACACTCTTCAACTCTACTGGGTCTTCCCATTCTCTTTTTTTATTGACCTTTAAAAAGCAGATTATTGAGATATAATAAATTTATATTTGAGATTAAATTTACCCACTTAAAGTGTACAGTTTCATGGTTTTGTATTTTTACAGAGTTGTGTGACCATCACCACAACCAACTTCAGAATATTTCCCTCACTCCTAAAAGAACTCATGCCCATTAACAGTCACCCTTCATTTTCTCTCAACCCCCAGCCCTATGCAATTCTATTCACTTTTTGACAGTTAATTTCTAATATAATTTAATTTTTTGTTTGTTTGTTTTTGAGATGGAGTCTTGCTCTGCAGTCCAGGCTGGAGTGCAGTGGCGCCATCTTGGCTCACTACAGCCACCGCCTCCCGGGTTCCAGTGATTCTCTTGCCTCAGCCACCCAAGTAGATGGGATTACAGGCACGTGCCACTGCACCTGGCTAATTTTTGTTTTTTGTTTTTTGTTTTTTTTTTTTGTAGAGATGGGGTTTCACCATGTTGGCCAGGCTGGTGTCGAACTCCTGAGCTCAAGTGATCCACCCTCCTCGGCCTCCCAAAGTGCTGGGATTACAGGCGTGAGACACTGCGCCCAGCTGACAGAATTAATTTCTCTCTCTCCTGAGCTACATACAGTCTCAGTACTTCAGCACAGATCCTTCACACTGTGTATAACACTTACGTTTACATATATATCTCCTGTTTTAGAACTGAGCACTTTGAAAATCCTGCTTTAGTAATTTTTCCCCATGAAATCCATCCCCCTATTTTCACAGTAAAACATCTTTTCAAAACATGGAAGGCATTATACACAAATAGAATGTGTACACAAAAATGTTAAGACCCTCAGAACTCCTCCACTCCTTGCCTCAATACAAAGATTCAGCATTTAAATTAGTTGTTTAATCCCTGACCAGCAGAACATAAAGAACCACCCATAAAGAAACTAAGCATCTTCTCAGTGGCTTGTACTTTAATATAAATAACCTGTTTCTTTATGTTCAAAAGTGCCCTTAAGGGTCATCCACAAGAAATGGAGGCATAGACAGATGTGTCAAAGATCACATCAGAGAAAAAATGTTCTACTTTCTCTGGTTGCACTCTTTTTCCACTAGCAAAGCGAACGTGGGCTTCTTCATGAAGAAAGATTTTAAATCTTGACTACTACATTCTCCAGATGTCTGCCTGTGGTTATAATGAAGTTGTTTGTCAAGTGGATTTACTCTTTCTGTGGATGTTTTAGCACCTACTGTGTTAAATATGTTCTGCTAGGTGTTGGAGGGAATTAAAAAATGAATCATTTTTCAGTTCTTGTCCTCAGGGAGCTTCAGTTCTGTATTTGAGTAAAATATCAGATTCTTTGAGTTTGGCCCTCTAATAGGGAAGTCAAAACAATGCCATCTGCATTGAATTTGTGAACATCAAAGTCTTGTCCAATTTTGGAGTCTAATATTATATAGGGCCGATAATTTTATCCAGCTACATTTTACTATTGTTTTTCCCTTTGAGACGTAGACTGGGACACAGGCTCCGGAGTTGAGTAACATTCATTCAAAGAGCTTTGATTTCTAAGCTTGTCTTATGAAATATATTACATTCAGAAGGATTTGAGTACATTGAGGACAAATTCTTAAGCCATTCTGCAATGTAGGTACTCAGTTTTTGCATTTATGTGTTCAAATATTTGGGGATTAAATCCTGAGTTCTTTTAAGTACTAAGAATGGGAGTGTTCTAAATTTGTTTGGATGTTCAAGCTTTTTCAGACAGGAAAACGTAGAGAATGCATTACCTCCTCATCTCAATCTGAGAAGGGGAGTGGTCTAATTTTGTTTGGATGTCCAAGCTTCTTTAGACAGGAAAATGCAGAGAATGGATTGCCTCCTCATCTCAAACAGAAAGTCAGATTTCTTTGTGGTACATAAAGCTACTCCACCTTCCTCTTCCTGATCCCCACATTTTCATCTTCTTTGGGGCTGGCTGCCTCTCTGAGGGTGTTTAAGCCAGCTCTTTCTCCTCTCCTTGCCTCATCTCATTTGCATTTTGCCAAGGTCTTTCAACATGTGTATAATCACTTTGATACTTGATTAGCATGCTGAACGCTTTCAAAGACAGATTTTCTTTGTATTAAAATACGGTGCCACACGTTATGGTTATTCTCTCGATTCTTTTTGGAAAAATTGTACTGTACACATTTGATGTATCCACACCTATTCAAATCCTTCATTTTGGTGATGGGGCATCTAGAAAAAATGCTGACAGCTTGAATACTGTAGTTAAGACTAGTGTTTATCAAAACCTCTGCAGTGGCCTCTCATGAAGCATGGGTGCATAGAACCTTCCCTATAGCAGAATCACATAGATTTACAGCTTTCAAATAGAATCTTGTGTTCTCTTTAAGGCATGGTTTGCTGCCCCTGTAAATCAACCAATTCCTATCTGAGTGTGACGGATGCTGTGACCTGCAGGATTTTATTATTTTAAAAATCCATGACTACTGGAAATAGTAATGAATGGAATGTTAAACCTCAGTGATCCTGCTGAAAATAAACCTTTACTATCTTTAGTGGTGTTAGGAGTGGCCATATTTCTGATGCAGAATTCTTCTCAGAACCACATCTTCTAGCCTAGTGATGATTTAAATCTCTTCCAGACAGATAGATGCAACAGTCTATTCTTTTCGGGACTGAGGTAGTGTCAAACATTGCATACACCACTAATACTTAAACTGGCTGCCCTGTTGATGTTCTGGGGAGATTCATCAATCATTAAATACAAACCTGTTGCTACTCATTGTATTTTCTATAGTGTTACCTATACAAAAAGCAGCTTGTTGCAATCAATGCTTGCAATTCATCTGGTCTTGTAAATTTCATTGTAGAATCTGTGCTTGAAACCTCTGTTTTTCTACCTCTCTTATTTCATGGTCACAGTACTTACTCTCTTACTTCAGTTTTCAGCTTTCTGGGGGAAGGGTGCTTGAGTCTTTGAGATCCTCCCCCACCTAACCCCAACATTGAATCTCCTGCCCAACTGGTATATAGCCTATATTTTATTTTAGCCATCTCAAACTTACCATAAATCTGTTGAAAATCTGTTCAGCTATTTAAAATATTTAGTTAACAGAACCACAGAAGCTTAATTACACATACACACATCTATGTATAAATGTATATGTGTATAAATATGGACTGTTACTAAAGTTCCACTGTTGAGAGTGTTTACTATTCCTGTCTTTCAGAATAATTTTAATAAGTTTAAAATGGATGAGTTTTTAATTGCTTTCCTGCATATGAAGAGTCAGAAGTGTTTGACACTTTGACATTTGAGCTCAAATTTCTTGTGACAGAGTTGAACTTGCATGGGTTCACATTTTAATGAAGTGTCATTGTGATGGAATGAGACTTGATTTCCAAGGAAAGGGAAAAGGAGGGAGTAATGATGCTTTGAGCAAAAGCATTGGCTTCTATTTAATTTCATTTCAACCTAATAGCCGATAAAGAATATGAAGAAAGCAACTCTTGCATGTATTTTTTTCTGGAACAGGAAGAGGGATAATAGAAAGATAATAGGGAAATTGCAAAGCCTGATACAATTTGATAAGCGTCTCCACTCTGTTTTTCATGCAGGATGAATCAATGAGACACATTTCTGAGGGCTGC
The DNA here is from genome assembly GCF_009764315.1 of Trachypithecus francoisi. Lineage (NCBI taxonomy): Eukaryota > Metazoa > Chordata > Mammalia > Primates > Cercopithecidae > Trachypithecus > Trachypithecus francoisi. The sequence goes on from NW_022681469.1 coordinate 56,725,521, forward strand.
CCGGGGGTCCTGTATCTCAATCTGTCTAACACAACTATCACCAACAGGACGATGCGACTCCTGCCGAGGTAATGTTGGTGTTATTTGTATGACACTGAAAATAATTATGCTCCCAAAGTCTCTGGCTTGCTCTAGCATTCTGCAAAGGCAGTGCTCCCTTTATCAACACCCCACCACTGTGGCACTGCTATTCTTATAAGAGGATTGCTGCTTTCAAGTCCCTAAGCTAGTGCCTAAACTGGTCTGCCTTGACTAGCATTTTTGTCACTCTTACAGCAGTGTGCCCAGTAGCTTGAGTTAGACTTTGCCTGTTTCTTTCTGGTCCCCCATCCTGGGCATTTGAGCTCTCTGACCCTTACATTCCAGTCTGGTGTCTGGGACCTTTTTTTTTTTTTTTTTTGAGACAGAGTCTTGCCCTGTTGCCCAGGCTGGAGTACAGTGGCATGATCTCAGCTCATGGCAACCTCCGCCTCCCGGGTTCAAGCGATTCTCCTGCCTCAGCCTCCCACGTAGTTGGGATTACAGGTGCCCACCACCACGCCTGGCTCATTTTTGTATTTTTAGTAGAGATGGGGTTTCTCCATGTTGGTCAGGCTGGTCTCAAACTCCTGACCTCAGGCCCGCCTGGGCCTCCCAAAGTGCTGGAATTACAGGTGTGAGCCACCGCACCCAGCGGACCTCTTTATAATAGAATGCCAACATCCTGATTACCAAACTTTGAACACATTTGTCCCAGATCCCTGTTCCCATGCTCGGGCTACCTGTTGAGATTCCCACCACCTCTAAGGAGCTTGACTGGTTGTGTTTTACTGTTTATGGAGTGTTGACAACATTGGACATGAATATTGCTTCTCTTTTTTTGGAGGAGAAGGGACAGAATAACTAAAAAGTTGACAGAATATTCAAATTCATCAAAAATTTTTCTTTTTAGTTTGTTTTCAAACAGGGTCTTACTCTGTCACCCAGGCTGCAGTGCAGTGGCACAATCATGGCTCATGGCAGCCTCAGTTTCCTGGGTTCAAACAATTCTCCCACCTCAGCCTCCTGAGTAGCTGGGACTACAGGAGCATGCCACCATGCTCATCTAGGTTTTGTATTTTTCTGTAGAGATGGGGTTTCACCATGTTGCCCAGGCTGGTCTCAAACTCCTGGGCTCAAGTGATCTGCCCACTTGGGCCTCCCAGAGTGCTGGCATGAGCCACCATGCCTGGCCCAATTATTCTTTATTTTCATTACAGTAAGGCCAGTCAGGAAGGGTATATGATCACACTAGGAGAGATTCAAATTTGACTTTGGGAAAACATTTCTCAAACTACTGTGAAAGAATGAACTATTTTTGAGAACACAGCTTTTTAAAGCTCCTTTGAAAAATAACAGTGATGAGACATTTAAAAAAGCTTACACAGAAAATTCTGGGTGATAATTTTCTTTATCTTCTGACTTTAACCATTTTCTGCAAATGTGCCAGCTTAAGAAGTGACACCGTATTTTCTATTTATCCCACTAATTAAGCTGCCACAGTTTTTTAGTCAAATCTATAAAGTTTTCCCTTTGAAATTTCTTCTGATGCTCTTAAACATAGAGAGTCTTCCTCCTGTCAGGCATTTAATATACATTTGCTTATTTTTCTGTATTCATGTATTTTTACTTAGATATATAATCAATCTGTAATTAATCTTGGTAGATGAATGAAGCGATGATCTAAATCAGGGGTCAGCAAACTATAACCCATGTGGCCCAAGGCCTAGTTTTTTGCAGTATATAAGCTAAGCATAGTTTTACTTTTTTTTTTTGAGATGGGGTTTTGCTCTTGTTGCCCAGGCTGGAGTGCAATGGCACGATCTCAGCTCACCACAACCTTTGCCTCCCAGGTTCAAGCGATTCTCCTGCCTCAGCCTCCCAAGTAGCTAGGATTACAGGCACGTGCCACCACACCCAGCTAATTTTGTATTTTTAGTAGAGAGGTGTTTCTCTGTGTTGGTCAGGCTGGCCTCAAACTCACATCATTAACAAGCAGATTTTGGACATACCTCTTTGACATATATCACTTGTGTCTTATTAATGTTAATAACATAATTCATATTGGAACTGTAATCATTCTTCAAGTTCAACCATTGGTTGGCTGGCTACATTTATAAGAGTTTCATTGACAAAAGCCAATGAAAACATTGTGTGAGAATTGATTGACTACGTGGAATTAACAGTAAAGAATATTGTATATTTTATCATTTGTAAGTTGCAGGCTACACATCCTTTATATCTGCAAAATAGTAAAATATAAAATTTAATGCACATACATTTATATGCATACTTTTTTTGGAAAGCCAGTTGTTAGATACTTATCAGTAAACCAATAATTAAACTAGGAGCTAATTTATATTTTTGCATTTGCATGATTTGATTTCTCTCCTTTTAAAAGTAAAAAAAAAAAATATGGTCATGAAATGACTTCTAAATAAGAATTTGGGAAAAGTTTGTGTAATTTGTTAAGTATTGTTTTAGCTTTCTAAACCAGTTATTCTATATTTGCTTTCCTCTTTCACTCAGTAATGTTTATTTATTTATTTAAAAAATTTTTTTTTTTTTGAGACAGAGTCTTCCTCTATAGCCCAGGCTGGAGTGCAGCAGCATGTCCTCAGCTCACTGCAACCTCTGCCTCGTGGGCTCAAGCAGGTCTCCTGCCTCAGCCTCCTAAGTAACTGGGATTACAGGCATGTGCCACCACACCCCGCTAATTTTTGAATTTTAGTAGAGACGAGGTTTCATCATGTTGGCCAGGCTGGTCTCAAACTCTTGACCTCAAATGATCCACCCACCTTGGCCTCCCAAAGTGCTGGGATTACAGGAGGGAGCCCCCATGCCTGGCCTTGATCCAGTATTATTTAGAGCAAAATTTTTGGTTCTAAGTAGTTGAAGTTTCTTCAGTTGAACTTCTGCTTTTAATTAGGCACTCTGGTCAAGAAATGTGGACTGAATTATTTCTACTTTTTGGAATTTATTGAGATTTCTTGGTATACTAGTTTATAATTAATTTCTAAAAGTCATCCATGGATACTTAAAACAGAGCTTCTTTTATTTTTTATTTTTTATTTTTTTTGAGATGGAATCTTGCTCTGTCACCCAGGCTGGAGTGCAGTGGTGCTGTCTCGGTTCACTGTAGCCTCCGCCTCCTGGGTGCAAATGATTTTCCTGCCTCAGCCTCCCAAGTAGCTGGGACAACAGGCGCATACCACAACACCCGGCTAATTTTTGTAATATTAGTAGAGACAGGGTTTCATCGCATTGGCCAGGCTGGTCTCAAACTCCTGACCTCAGGTGATCCACCCACTTCAGCCTCCCAAAGTGCTGGGATTATAGACAGGAGCCACTGTGCCCGGCCCAGAGTTTCTTACAGAGAACAAAATTTCTGGGTGTATATACGCATAAATTCTTGATATGTCATTATAATAGTGATATATTAGTTGCCTATTACGATCAAGCTTCTCTTTATTTTGATGTTATTTTACAACCTTATTAACAAAGGTTAATAAGCATCATGTTTCATTACAGATTATAGCATTTATTCACATGAAGTGATACTCTTTATGCTGGTTGATGTTCTTTGCCTTGAATTCATTTTGTTTTGTTTTGTTTTGAGATGGAGTCTCGCACTGTCACCCAGGCTGGAGTACAATGAAGTGATCTCAGCTTACTGCAACCTCTGCCTCTGGGTTCAAACGATTCTCCTGCCTCAGCCTCCTGAGTAGCTGGGATTACAGGTGCCTGCCACCACTCCAGGCTAATTTTTGTATTTTTAGTAGCAACAGGGTTTCACCATGTTGGCCAGGCCAGTCTTGAACTCCTGACCTCATGATCTGCCCGCCTCAGCCTCCCAAAGTGCTGGGATTACAGGTGTGAGCCACCATGCCCGGCCTGAAGTTTTTAACTGTTATCAACATAGTTACCTTTGTTTTCTTTTGCTTGTTCTTTTTGTGGAATAACTACATTTCTCCGTATTTTTAACTTTTGTGATGCGGGATTTTAGGTTTATCTTTTATATGCAGCACGTAGCTAACTTCTATTTTTAAATTCATTCTCTTTGCCTTTTTAAAGACAGCAGTTTAAAAGATCAATATTTATTGTCAAAACTGAGTGTATGGGCCATGTGTGGTGATTTGCTGTAACCCCAGCAGTTTGGGAGGCTGAAGTGGGCGGACTGCTTGAGCCCAGGAGTTTGAGACCAGCCTGGGAAACATGGTAAAACCCCATCTCTACAAAAAAATACAAACATTAGCGGGGTATGGTGGCATTCACCTGTAGTCCCAGCTACTCAGGAGGCTGAGGTGGGAGGATCACTTGAACATGGAGGTTGAGGCTGCAGTGAGTCGTGATTGTGCCGTGACAGTGTAAGACCCTATCTCAAGAAAAAAAAAATTGAGTGTATGGTTTTATTTTTATCATCTTGTTTTATGTTTTGGTTTTTATGTTACTGCACTGTACACAGTGTTTCTGTCTTTTGCTCTGTGAACTATGTTTACTTGTATATCTGAAGGTATTCAAAAGGTACATACACATTTTGTTGTGTGTTCTAATTGGTGGCTATTGGCATGTTTTTAAAAACATACTTTAACAAGCATTTATCTAATTACCAAAGTCAAGATGAAACAATAACTTTTGACTCCTCCTGTGTTACACAATGATCTAATACATTTCAATTGTCCCTCTACTTCTCCCTTGAACTTGACACCCCTTCACACCTACTCCTCTGTATGAACACACATGGTATTTCTGGTTTTTGCTAATCATTTAACTTTCTTTTTAATATTGAATTGTAGTGTTTGCACTCAATATTGTAATTATATTTATAATGAGTATGTAGTCTTAACTCTAGGCCATGCATTGATGGTCTTTTTTCTCACAACTTACTTATTCTTTAGCCTTGATTTTGATTTATCTGATGATAACTGGAAATACAATTTTAAAAATCTTTCTTCAGTAAAGATGCATGAGAGTCAGATATTTTAGCCATTGATCTCTGAAAATGACTATTATCTTGGAGGATGAACAGAAACTTCTCTTCATGTATAGTTCTTGAATCATGTTCTGTATTTTATCTTTAAAACCCTAATGTTTTAGATATTGGTCAATCAACTTTGATATTTCAGTTTATAGAAAGTCTGAAGCCAGCATGTTTTTTGTTCCTTTGTTGGTAAACTATTTTTTCCTGCTAAGATGCTTGCAAGACTTTCCTTTTCTCTGAGAAACTGAGGACATTCCCAACCTTAATTGTGTTCCTTCAATTTATTTTTCCTGGTACATTTTAAACCATTTGAACACTAAAACGTATTTTTTCTCAGCTGGGGAAGGCATTTTTCTTCTTAATGCTTCTATCCATTTGTTCAGAGTTTATCACAAGAATCTCCTTTTATTTTTAGATCCGATTTTATTCCTGTGCCTCAAAGTTGTCTCATCATTTTTATCTCTATATGCCTTTCCATTAGCATCGTGCCTTCTCTATAGCAGTAATTCTTGAAATATATTTTAGGAACAGTGGTATTCTTGTAAATGCTTAGCTGGTTGGTGGCAAGGGTGAGTAGAAGCACCAATTCCTAGTGTTTACTGATTTCTGTGGTGTAAATAATTCCACCGTGGCTGATTTTAAGCTATCAACACAATGTCACTGAATGTGGAGTTGGGAAAAGATGCTAACAATTGACTCCCATGAGCTGGTGCAAGCTGACTCCAGTGACCCTGAGGTTTCTCTAACACTGTTTCAGGAATTCCTTAAGGTCCTCCAGTCCTGTAATATTGAATACCATGCAGTACTTTCTTTAGGCATTCTGTACTGTGATATGTAAATATGTATATATATGTGTGTATATATATGAATATATGTACATGTATGTATGTGCATAAAAGAGTATTATACAATCCATAAATCATAGGTGAAAATCTGAACTTACAAAGTAGATGATTTGGGAGTCTTTTTTTGTTTCGTTTTGTTTATAGACAGGGCCTTGCTCTTTCACTCAGGCTACAATATAGTGTGATGATAGCTCACTGCAGCCTCAAACTTCTGGGCACATCCAGCTAAATTTTAAAAAATTTGTGTAAAGACAAGATCTCACTATGTTCCCTAGGCTGGTCTCAAACTTATGGCCTCAAGCAGTCCTCTTGCCTCAGCTTCCCAAAGTGCTGGGGTTATAGGCGTGATCCACTCTGCCTGACCCAGGGTGTGTTTATATCATATTACAAATTATTTTTAACTTAAAACATATTTATTTTCAATCATACATTGAAATAGCTTTTTTTCTCCTTAGATTTGAAGGTAATATGACAGCTATGCATATATTTTTAGGGACATTCATTTTACAAATGAAGTTATACCTTTAGTAGGCAATAGATAGAAAAGTAGGACCCAAAATAAGAATTTTGTTTGGCTTTTCCTTCTAGTTCTTTCCATTGAGAGAATATTCAGAATAGATACTACTTGATACTGATTTTTTGGTCATGTAAAAAAGTATACTAACTTATCTATGATAAAAATACATTTCATAATGATTCTCTGTTTTTGCTGTTTTCCATTGTTTCAAATATGCTTGGATACGCAAAAATGTTCTTGAAACTGCAAATAACCAGAGAAATGTTGGTTGTTTCTGCTGTCATTCTCTCTTCATTGCCTTTAGTATTTCTTTCCAAAAAAAGTACTTGCCAAAAGAAAAATGTAATTTGTTTGTCCTTGGCAACAATGATTTGCCAGCTTTTTGAATATTTTTTTCTCACTTCTTTGGGGACTTGCTCAGTTCTCTAAAGTTGAAAATGAGGGCTGCCTAAAGCTCATGCCCATTCCAGGAAATTTGTTGCCTCTAAATGTTTCCAGAATTAAACACTTTCTATTTATTCCTAGTGTCACAACCTAGGTGGCACTCTCAGCACCTCATCTGGCACAATATCCTGGTGGTGCTGCCTCTGGTCTCTTCTCCCTTCAATCTGCTGTGTCTCATGCTCCAAGAAGTGTCATCCTGGAACAATCTTCTTATCATGTCTTTGACATGCCTAAGGTCTAGGTTTATCCCTCACTCTCTGTTAACATTGTCCAATCAAACTTCTCTGCCTAGGTTTCCCAAGAGAAGCCCTTAACTCCAGTCATCTGATTGCTGCATGCTTCACATTCTCTATAGCTGCAGTGCCTTTCTCCTTCTCATGGCTAATCCACAGCCTTCACACCTTAAGTCTCGCCATCTACCAGAAATCCACAGTGATTTTTCCTTTGCCTGAATTCTAATAACAACATTCATTCACTTGTTCACCATGTATTGATCAACTAGTATGTGCAAGGTGTTCTGGGCATGCAGTACTGAGTAAAGCTATTATGATCTCTGCTCTTTAATTGAGTCTTAAATGCTATAGTGGAGTAGTATCCAATTGTTCTTTATATAGATGAACTGACCTTTCAGTTGGTTTGGAAATTTCTTATTGTCAGGGACTATCATGATCTATAGTCTCACCAGTGCCCATCAAAGTGGGGCAGACAGAGTAAGCTGTTGTCTTGACTGGACAACTTCAAGGTCTACCCTGTAAATAGAAGGCCAGATCACTCCATTTAGGTTTTCTGCAGAATTCTATTACTTGAAATGCCACTGTGAAACCAAAGAGCCCAACACTCAGCTCAAAAGAATCCACATGCAAATTCCCTCTTTCACAGACTAGGCCTTGTCTTGGTGATTTATTTAGAGAAATTTTTATTTAAATACATAATTTTCCATTCATCTTAGTAGTAAGTCCTTCAGGTGTTAGAAATCTAACACAAATGACCTCAATTCTTTAATGGAAAAAAGCCAAAAGAGAGGAGAAAAAAACATTTGTAGTTTCTATAATAATTGTAATTTCTCTAAAGATTATAGTAATAGCAGAAAAATAAATAAATCACAAAGAGAGAACTCAGCCCCCAATAAGAAACAGTTATCAAATAATTAGAAAAAGATAAAAACAAGCTGTAAACATTGCCTCAAAGCAGAATTAGAATTACCAAGTGTTCTGTGGGCTGGGAAAATGATGAATCAGATCTTACTCATGCAGGGGACACGCGTCTTTGCCAAAATTCAGAATAAAGAGCATCAGTATTGCACAAAATTTGCCACCTGTGATTTTGCTGTCAACTGACACTTTTCCCGTCCCTAGCAGCTTTAAGTCTGCAGAACTGTAAATCCTTAGAAAGGCCTACAGGGCCACTCAATATTCCTGAGCTTTGCCTTCAAACTGATGGTTCCCATGAGGTTCCACTTTGAAAAGAGCTATCCAGGGACTTTCAGTCCGGGAGTCACTTAGTCTAATGAACAGCCTCTTTTATCTAAACCAGAGAGGTTCTTAGCTGGGGAGCAGTGGATTCCCCCAAGAGGATCAGGGATAGAATTCAGGAGCTCCATGAATTTTAATGGGGGATATAAAAAAACTCATCTCGGCTAGGCACAGTGGCTCATGTCTGTAATCCCAGCACTTTGGGAGGCTGAGGTGGGCAGATCACTTGAAGTAAGGAGTTTGAGACCAGTCTGGCCAACATGGTGAAACCCTGTCTCTAATAAAAATACAAAAAAAAATTAGCTGGGCGTGGTGGCGGGTACCTGTAATCCCAGCTACTCGGGAGGCTGAGGCGGGAGAATCCCTGAGTCTGGGAGGTGGAGGTTGCAGTGAGCCGAGATCACACCATTGCACTCCAGCCTGGGTAACAGAGCGAGACTCTATCTCAAAAAAAAAAAAAAAAAAAAGAAGAAGAAACTCATCTCTACTTTCATTAAGCTGTAATTGAAATGTAAGTAAAAACTACAGAAGTGTTAGCAGTCTCTGGAACATGTTTACTCATATAAATCAAAAATATATTCTTATCACATTTCAATTGTTATAAGTATTTCAAAATATCACTGATACTTCACAATCACAGCAGTTACCAGAACTGCCACAAAATCTTATTTAATATGTTAATAAAGAAGCACATATATTAGTATTCCACTCTTTTTTATTTGATAATTATATATTTCAATATAATTGACTGTTTTTGTAATCTTATATATTTTATTTTATGCATTTAAAAACATTATGCCAAGAAAGGGGTCCAGAGACCTCAGCTGACTGCCAAAAGCCAAAGGTATCTGTGACATTAAAAGTTAAGAGCTCCTAGCTCAATTCTCGTTTTTGATATTTGTTAACTGATCACATGGATTTAAAGAAATTGAATATAGGTGTAGATCGGCGTATAGATTCAATGTGAAATCCTTCAAACTCTTGAAATTATTGTATGTACCACTCTTGGAGATAAGTATCCATTTCATTAAATGGAAGAATAATACAAACTCCATAAAAATAGTTAATGTGTTACTATCATTTCACATAGTAGTAGCAATAATATTACATATAGTTTTAAATCTTCTACTATGTCCCTGCAGATTTTGATTGTTAAAATCACCCTGAAGATAATACTGTTATTTCTGTGTTCTCATTTAATCATCACACCTTTAAAGGGAACAAGCAGATCAGATTACATCCATGTTCCAGATGAGAAAACTGAGGTTCAGGAAAGCTAGAGGCCCCACAGTTGATCAGCGTAAAAAAAAAAAAAAAGATAGTATTTTAATCTCCACTTAACAAATGAGAAAACAATCTCTGAGAGGTTAGGGAGGTTGCAGTTAAGTTTCAGGGCTTGGATTTACATCTCGTTTGGCCGGATTCAAAAACCTTGTGTATTTTGCATTGTGTCATGCTGCCTGCCTCACAACTCCTTTCTACAGATTATGGAGCTGAAGGATTGCTAGAAATGACACCCTGGTGCGCCTCTCCCTACCCCAAGAAAATTGTACTCAATTGAATCACAGGATGTACTCAAGGGAGAGGAAGATAACGCATTTCCAAAACTTGAGCACAGCTCAGTCCACTCCACAGCCCCAAGAGAGGGGGCGTGTCTTTGGGATATTAGCACTGCTTTCTCCTTCAGGCCCTGCCCACCCAGTCACTGGTGAATCCAAAACCTTCCCCCTCGCTCTGTCGAATCTCACGTACACAGCCTTTCCCAGATCGGGACTTGTGTTCTGAATCAAGTAATTTGCTATGGAATGCAAATCATTATATCGTATAGATGTGCTTTTCAAAATCTGATTAATGGTCAGTGCTTGTATATCTTAGTTCCCATTTATGGGAAGGTAAACTTTATTCACCTGTGTGATTTTGAGGGGCAGAGAAGCATTTTCTCCTCACTTTTCATTCTTTTTGCTTTGTAATTTGCTCTTACGCTGTTGCAGATCACAAACTAAGAGCATGATTGCTAATTCCATTAGAAGACCAGGCAGTAGTGGGAGTCCTTAACCTCTTAAAAAGTGCCAGGCTTTCTAAGCACAGTGGCTTACGCCTGTAATCCTAGCACTTTGGGAGGCCGAGGCGGGTGGATCACCTGAGGTCAGGAGTTCGAGGCCAGCCTGGCCAACATGGCGAAACCCCGTCTCTACTAAAAATACAAAAATTAGCCAAACGTGTTGGCACACACCTGTAATCCCAGCTACTTGGGAGGCTGAGGCAGGAGAATCGCTTGAACCGGGGAGTTGGGGAAAGCAGGGAGGAGGTTGCAGTGAGCCGAGATCTCACCATTGCACTCCAGCCTGGGCAACAAGAGCAAAACTCTGTCTCAAAAAAAAAAAAAAAAAAAAAAAAGTGCCAGGCTTCGGAGGGCTTGGAAAATTGTCCACAGAGTGTCCTCAAACTGTGAGCCCTCGCATAGTAGTACAGGCTCATCCTAACTACCCTCCTTTTTTCTGGAAGCTCTCATTTTGGTCATTGTGGTAATACCATATTTAATCTGTTTCAACTCCAGCAAGATTTATAGTCTCTGATGTTGCTTTTAATTCTTCTCATGTGTTGCCCACTTATTTGCAAACTGGTCTTCTTAATCCATGCTTAAACTCTGCATATCAATTAGTCTTTCTTTAACTATAATAATGAAACTGTTACAAAATCATGCATATTTAAACCTATTTTTAAAAATCATTTGCTTATCAGATCTATTTTAAGAGCATGGTTATGTTCAATTTTGCCTTCTGTCCCAAATCCCCACTCTCCTGTAACAGTCTCCATTTAAATGTTTACAAAGGATTTGTCCTTCTATATATTTTGCACATTATTTTGGTACTCCAGAGATAAAACCTAAAAGCAACAATAAACTCTGCAAATTTGGTTTCACTTCCAATGTGATTGCCTCCCCCACCTCACACACACCAAAAAAGCTTTATCCCAGGCAACTTTCTTAAAAATCTAGGCAAATATTATTGCATTATTAGTACTTTCACTTGAAATGTATTACAATTATGTGTTACTCTAGTCTCCTTTAATTAACAGGTAGAGAGTTAACAGTAAAGTTAAACGTTGAACATCTGCAAGAAGAAGAGTTGAATTTACAGTTTTCTTTGTCATAGTGGCTTAAGAAAGATTTGAGAGAACAACTGAAGTATAATACTTTCCTTGCTCTCTTTCTTGCCTTGTCTTTTCAGGCACTTCCACAACTTACAGAATCTTAGTTTGGCTTATTGCAGACGGTTCACAGACAAAGGCTTACAGTACCTGAACTTGGGGAATGGATGCCACAAGCTCATCTATCTGGACCTCTCCGGCTGCACCCAGGTTTGTCTTTCAGTCTTCTCTTTGCTGCGGTGTGTGAGGAAGTTCTCCAGAGAACGGGCTGCATTCAGCCCTCACGTTATACTAATGCTGTGCACGGACTGCAGCACACTTTTCAGAGGTTTTAAATTACATGGCCCCAGCTGCTGAAATTTTCCCCAGGATTGCTACTATAGGCTCTTGGCTTCCTTCCACTGGAGTGTCACACAGACAAACAGGCAGAGCTCATTGGATGAGGAAACGGACCACTTTTATGGAGACAGTCTGAGCACAATTCTAAAGCAGAATCCAAGTCCTGAAAACTCTGGAGTTGCTTCCAAGACACAAACAAAGGAGAGTGTTTTGAGGGAGAATTTTGCACGGGATTCCTGAAAAGTCAATTAACTCCCACATGGGTTTTTTTTTGGGGGGGTAAAATGCTGCAAGTGATAAATAAGAAAAGAAAATACAACAAAAACTTGTAATTTAAAAAATTGCATTACACCCTTGGGCTGAATAACATGAAGATTTGAGATCTGCGTGGGAAAATATTTTAAGTTTGAGGGAACAGGACTTGGAAAGTTGGGCAGAAAATTGGGTAAAGTTGCGGAGGATAGGGCATGGCACTTTGGAAGTAGCTACTGCCTCATTGATAGTTTCTTCTGCTTTAATTTCAATAGATTTAAGCCATAATTCTTTTAACTTATTTTCTTCTGCCTTTCTGTGTATTTTATTAATTTGGTGTCATAGTATGTTCATTATTCTCTGAGAATAATATAATAGCACAGGTGAAAACTGACTGAAATACTGATAGTTATCATTTCTTGAGTCATTACCGTATGCCAAGCATTGTGTTGAGTGCTGTACACAGATCAGATTTACTCCTGATACAATGCTGTGTGGTATGTATTTATTATGCTTATTTACAAATGAAGCGACCAAGGCTTAGGGTGGTTGAGTCAGTTGTCCAAATGTGCACAGCTGATGAAAGCACGTGGTACTAATACAGTTTTAAGCATCTGTTGGTAGATACTGGGGCAGGCAGAGTCCCCTGGGAGAGCGGGAAATAAAAGGGCAGCATAGGTTTCCCCCCCAGGATTCTCGAATGGATGGAATTCTTACCTAGTCACCACCACTGACATCTTGTGGTATCCTGATGCACTGGGTAGTCTGGAGGGAGTGGGGGGCAAGGAGGGGAGGATTCTAAGTTAGGGCTATAAACATCTAACATTCATATTTGTTTAAAACTAATCTGCTGATGTGTAGCTTTGTAGCTTTTTAAACATCAACATCTACCATACCTTTATGACTGAGATGGCATTTGACGTTCTCCTCAGCACGACTGAATTTTAGACTGGCTTCTTACTGACTCTAGGCCCTGAATTCTTGTTTTCTTTTTTTTTTTTTTTTTTTTTTGAGACAGAGTCTCGCAGTCGCCCAGGCTGGAGTGCAGTGGCCGGATCTCAGCTCACTGCAAGCTCCGCCTCCCGGGTTTACGCCATTCTCCTGCCTCAGCCTCCCGAGTAGCTGGGACTACAGGCGCCTGCCAACTCGCCCGGCTAGTTTTTTCTATTTTTTTTTTAGTAGAGACGGGGTTTCGCCGTGTTAGCCAGGATGGTCTCGATCTCCTGATCTCGCGATCCACCCGTCTCGGCCTCCCAAAGTGCTGGGATTACAGGCTTGAGCCACCGCACCCGGCCACTTGTTTTCTTGTTTCTTAGAACATTTGTTTTAGAAAACTTGGAATTGTAAGTTCTTTCTCTGCCTCCTTTGAGATTTCCTTTTAATAAAAGCTTCTTGACAGTTTTACAACTCAGGAAAGTCTTCCTGAAGGACCTGAGATCTATCCCTTTGATATATAATCATCAAAGAAGATATCTCTCAGTTCCTGTGGTTGGGTAGAAGCCTAACTTTGATGGGCACCAATTAGCAAATGCTGATGGCCTAATCCCAGAGAATAATATTTGCAAACTCAGGAACAACTTAATGTGCTTGACATATCCCACTGATAAGCCTTCCCCTTAAATATAAATCCTTCAGTACTTTTCTAACTTGCCCTTGTACTTAAACCCTCCTCATGGTATGACTTACCTCCTTGTTCTTCTCAGTCTCTCAGTTACCATGAGGCAATTATTGTAGCAACAGTGCACAAATGTACACACAAGTGTCCTAAGGATAAATATTCTCAGACACAGTAAAGTTTAAATGAGAGGCTTCAAATCTATGACCTACTGCCCAGATATGCATACAAAACACACATAATTGGAGGAGGTGGAGCAAGATGGCGGAACAGAAGGCTCCACCCATTGTTCCCCACCCAAGGACACCAAATTAACAACTATCTACAGGGAAAAAACACCTTCATAATGTTTTAGGCTGGGCACGGTGGCTCATGCCTGTAGTCCTGGCATTTTGGGAGGCTGAGGTGGAAGGATCACTTAAGGCCAGGAGTTCAAGACCAGCCTGGGCAACACAGTGGGACCCATGTCTCTACCAGAAATGCAAAAACTTGGCCAGGCATGGTGGTGTATGCCTGTGGTTCCAGCTGCCCGGGAGGCTGAGGTGGGAGGATTGACTGAGCTTGGGAGGTTGAGGCTGCAGTAAGCTGTGATCCCACCACTGGGTTCCAGCCTGGGAGACAGAGTGAGACCTTGCCTCAAATAATTAAGTAAATGCGTTAATGCTTTTCTCTTGCACACCTGTATTTTGTTAGGAGTGTTGGCTGTCACCCTTATGGGTGAAAAAAGGCATCGTACCTTTCCACCCCATAGTACTAGCAGGACAGAGGCCTCAGGTGTCTAATAGCTGCTTGGTGGTGGTAAGGGGCAAGGGGAGCAGTGCATGGGGATTCACGTGGTGTCTAAGAAGGTGGAATCCAGCAGGGCACAGGCTATGTACAGTTGAGAGCCTGTGACAAACTGGAAAGCAGAGATTGGAGCTCGAGCCACCCTGAAGCACACACCATGCTGAGAGCTTTTCCTGGGCATCACATACAGCACTCTATGTGAATAAAGACCCCCCCTCCCCCACAATGCACAAAGGAAAAAAAAAAAAAGAAAAAGAAAAAAACACCTTCATAAGAACCAAAAATCAGATGAGCACTCGTTGTACCTGGTTTTAACTTCATATGGCTGAGTCACTGAAGAGATGGAAACAGTAGTCCTGAATCGCCAGTGCCACCCCTCCAGCATGGTGCAGAGAGCCTCTCCGGGTGCTGGGAAAGGGAAAATACAGCAATTGTGAGGCATTGAACTCAGTGCTGTCCTGTTGGATCAGAGAGGAAAACTGGACCAAACTTAGCTGATGCCCACCCACGGAGGGAGCATTTAACCCAGGCCTAGACACGGGAATTGCCAGTCACAGCAGTCAGAACTTGAGTTCTGCAAACCTCACCACCGAGTGCTACAGTGCGCTGTGCCTCCAGGTAAACTTGAAAAGGCAGCCTAGGCCATAAGGACTGTAACTCTTAGGCAAATCCTAGTGCTCAACTAGGCCCAGAGACAGTGGACTGAGGGATACATGACATACTGAGACACCACCTGGGGCAGCCAAGGGAGTACTGGCATCACCCCTCCACCAGCCCCAAGCCTCACCGTTCATCGCTCCAAAAGAGACCCCTTCCTTTCCCTTGAGGAGAGGAGAGAGGAGAGGAGAGGAGAGGAGAGGGAAGAGTGAGCAGGACTTTCTCTTGCATTTTGGATACCAGCTCAGCCATGGCAGGATAGGGCACCAGTCAGAGTCATAAGGCCCTCGTTCCGGGTTCTAGCTCCCAAGTGACATTTCTAGACACACCCTGGGCCAGAAAGGAACCTGCTGCCTTGAAGGAAGGGACCCAGTCCTGGCAGCATTCATCACCTGCTAACTGAAGAGCCCTTGGGCACTGAATGATTAGCAGCAATACCCAGCTACTACATTGAGCACCTTGGATGAGCCTCTATGACTTGTAGGCTTCAGGTGAGACTCAGCATATTACCAGCTAGGGTAGCTATGGGGCAAAACTCCTTCTGCTTAAGAGGGAAAAGCAGTGGGGACATCGTCTTGCACCTTAGATACCAGCATGGCCACAGGAGGGTAGAGCACTGAGGCAGGTTCTTGGGGTCCCCGATTCCAGGACTTGACTCTTATATGACAATTCTGGACCTGCCCTGGGCCAGAGGAGAGCCCACTGCCCTGAAGGGTGAGTCCCAGGGGAGGCAGCATTCACCACAAGCTGACTTAAGAGCCCTTGGGCCATAAGAGAAAATTATTGGTAGCCTGGCAATACTCTTCATGGCCTGGGGTGGTGGTGGCTACAAGGTAAGGCTCCTCTGCCTTCGGAAAGGGGAGGAAGAGTGGGAAGGACTGCATCCTGTAGTTTGTATGCCAGCTCAGCTGCAGTGCAGTAGAACACCAAGTAGACTTCTAAGGTTTTTGACTCTAGTCCCTGATTCCCAGAGGGCACCTAAGGACTCACCTGGGGTTTGGGGGACCTCACCATCCTGAAGAGAAGGACATAGGCCTGGCTGGCCTTGCCACCTGCTGATTGTAGAGCCCCAGGGCCTTGAGCAAACAATGGCAGTAGCCAGGAAGTGGTTATGGCAGGCTTTGGGCAAGACCCAATGCTGTGATAGCTTCAGGTCTGACCCAGTGCAGTCATAGTGGTGGAGGCCACAGGGGTGCTTGTTTCACTCTACCACCAGCTTTGGGTGGCTCAGAACAGAGAGAGACTCTGTTTGGGAAACAGAAGGGAAGAGAACAAGAGCCTCTGCCTGGTAATCTAGAGAATTCTTCCAGATCTTGTCTCAGACCATCAAGGTGGTACCTTGACAAGTGTGCAAGAACCACAGGATTACTGGGCTTGGGGTGCCCCCTAAAGCAGGTACAGCTTAGATTAGAACACTCAAGTCCTTTCAAATATCTGGAAAGCCTTCCCAAGAAGGATGGCTACAAATAAGCCCAGGCAGTGAAGACTACAGTAAATACCTAACTCTTCAATGCCCAGATGCCGAAGAATACTAGCATCAATACTATCCAGGAAAACATGACCTTACCAAATGAAGTAAATAAGGCACCAAGGGGCAATCCTGGAGAAACAGAGATATGTAATCTTTCAGACAGAGAATTCAAAATAGCTATGTTGAGGAAACTCAAATGAATTCAAGATAACACAGAGAAGAAATTCAGAATTCTATCAGATAAATTTAACAAAGAGATTGAAATAATTAAAAAGAAATTCTGGAGCTGAAAAATGCAATTGGTGTATTGAATAATACATCAGAGTCCTTTAATAGCAGAATTGATCAAACAGAAGGAAGAATTAGTGAGCTTAAAGAGTATTTGAATATATGCAGTCAGAGGAGACAAAAGAAAAAAGAATGAATCTTTATAGCAGCATGATTTATAATCATTTGGGTATATACCCAGTAATGGGATGACTGGGTCAAATGGTATTTCTAGTTCTAGATCCTTGAGGAATTGCCACACTGTCTTTCACAATGGTTGAACTAGTTTACAGTCCCACCAACAGTATAAAAGTGCTCCTATTTCTCCACATCCTCTCCAGCACCTGTTGTTTCCTGACTTTTTAATGATCACCATTCTAACTAGTGTGAGATGGTATCTCACTGTGGTTTTGATTTGCATTTCTCTGATGGCCAGTGATAATGAGTATTTTTTCATGTGTCTGTTGGCTGCATAAATGTCTTGTTTATTGTGGCACTATTCACAATAGCAAAGACTTGGAACCAACCCAAATGTCCATCAATGACAGATTGGATTAAGAAAATGTGGCACATATACACCATGGAATACTCTGCAGCCATAAAAAAGGATGAGTTCATGTCCTTTGTAGGGACATGAGTGAAGCTGGAAACCATCATTCTCAGCAAACTATCTCAAGGACAGAAAATCAAACACCACATGTTCTCCCTCATAGGTGGGAATTGAACAATGAGAACACTTGGACTCAGGGTGGGGAACATCACACACCAGGGTCTGTCGTGGGGTTGGGGGATGGGGGAGGGATAGCATTAGGAGATATACCTAATGTGAATGACGAGTTAACGGGTGCAGCACACCAACATGGCACATGTATACATATGTAACAAACCTGCACATTGTGCACATGTACCCTAGAACTTAAAGTATAATAATAATAATTTAAAAAAAGAGTGAAAAACAAGGAAGAACACCTACAGGATCTAGAAAATAGCTTCACAACAGCATATCTAAGAATTATTGGCCTTAAGGAGGAGGTAGACAAAGAGATAGAGGTAGAAAGTTTATTCAAAGGGAAATAACACAGCCTGGCCAACATGGTGAAATGCTGTCTCTACTAAAAATATAAAAATTAGCCAGATGTGGTGGTGGGTGCCTGTAATCCCAGCTACTCAGGAGGCAAAGGCAGGAGAATTGCTTGAACCCAGGAGGTGGAGGTTGCAGTGAGCCAAGGTTGTGCCACTGCACTCCAGGCTGGGCAACAGAGTGAGACTCCACCTCAAAAAACAAACAAACAAAAACCAAAGGGATAATACCAGAGAACCTCCAGAAACCTAGAGAAAGATATCAATATCAAAGTACAAGAAGGTTACAGAAATCAAGCATATCTAACCCAAAGAAGACTACTTCAAGGCATTTAATAATGAAGCTCCCAAAGGTTAAGGACGAAGAAAGGATCCTAAAGGCACCAAGAGAAAAGAAACAAATAATGTACAATGGAGCTCCAATACATTTGGCAGCAAACTTTTCAGTGTAAACCTTACATGCCAGAAGAGAATGGCGTGACCTATTTAAAATGCTGAAGGAAAAAACTTTTACCCTAGAATAGTATATCTGGTAAAAATATCCTTCAAACATGAAGGAGAAATAAAGACTTTCCCAGACAAAAGCTGAGGGACTTCATCAACTGTCCTGTCCTACAAGAAATGCTAAAGAGAGTACTTCAATCAGAAAGAAAAGCAAGGAATAAATAACCACCTGAAGTTGCAAAACTCACCAGTAATAGTAAGTACACAGAAAAGCACAGAATTGTATTATAACACTATAACTGTGGTGTGTAAACTACTCTTATCCTAAGTAGGAAGACTAAATGATTAACCAATTAAAAATAACTACAACAACTTTTCAAGACATAACCAGTACCATGAGATATAAATAGAAACATCAAAAAGTTAAAAAGTGGGGCAGGGGGACAAAGTTAAAGCATAGTGATATGGTTTGGCTGTGTCCTGGCCCAAATCTCATCTTGAATTCCCATGTGTTGTGGGAGGTAATTGAATCATGGGGGCAGGTCTTTCCCATGCTGTTCTCATGATAATGAGTAAGTCTCACAAGATCTGATGGTTGTATCAGGGGCTTCCGCTTTTGCATCTTTCTAATTTTTTTCTTGCTGCTGCCATGTAAGAAATGCCTTTTGCCTCCCGCCATGATTCTGAGGCCTCCCCAGTCATTTGGAACTGTAAGTCCAATTAAACCTCTTTTTCTTCCCAGTTTCAGGTATGTCTTTATCAGCAGCATGAAAACGGACTAATACACATATAATTTTTATTAGTTTTTGTATGTTTATTTGTTTGTTTATGCAAACAGTGTTAAGTTGTTATCAGGTTAAAACAATGGGTTTATAGGCTAGTATTTGCAAGCCTTATGGTAACCTCAAGCTAAAAATCATACAGTAGATATACAAAAAAGTAAAAAGCAAGAAATTAAATAATACCACAAAAAAGTAAAAAGCAAGAAATTAAATAATATCACCAGAGAAAATTGCCTTCAGTTGAAGAAGACACAAAGGAGAGAAAGAAGAAAAAGACCACAAAACAACCAGAAGACAGATAACAATATAGCAGGAATAAGTAAGTCCTTACTTATCAATAATAATATTGAATGTAAATGGACTAAACTCTCCAGTGAAAAGATATAGATTGGCTGAATGGATGAAAAAACAAGATACATTGATCTCTTGCCTACAAGAAACAGACTTCATCTATAAAGACTCACATGGACTGAAAATAAAAGAATGGAAAAAGATATTCCATGCCAATGAAAACCAAAAAAGAATGGGAGTCACTATACTTATATCAGACAAAATAGGTTTTAAGACCAAAACTATAAGAAGAGACAAAGAAGGTCACTATGTAATGATAAAGGAGCCAATTCAGCAAGAAGATATAACAACTTTAAATATATATGTACCCAACACTGGAGCACCCAGATATATAAAGCAAATATTAGTGCTGGAGAGAGATGGACCCCAATACAATAGTAGCTGGAAACGTCAACACCCCACTTTCAGCATTGGACAGATCTTCCAGACAGAAAAGCAACAAAGAAACATCAGACTTACTCTGCAATGTAGACAAAATGGATCTGATAGATACTTACAGAACACTTCATCCAAGAGCTGCAGAATACACATTCTTTTCCTCAGCACATGGATCATTCTCAAGCATAGATCATATGTTAGTTCACAAAACAAATCTTAAAACATTCAAAAAAATCTGAAATAATATCAAGCATCCTCTCTGACTAAATGGAATAAAACTAGAAATTAATAGCAAGTAGAATTTTGAAAACTATACAAATACGTGGAAGTTAAACAATATGCTCCTGAGTGACCAGTGGGTCAATGAAGAAATTAAGAAGGAAATTGAAAAATTTCTTGAAACAAATGATAATGGAAACACAACATACCAAAACCTATAGGATACAGCAAAAGCAATACTCCGGGAAGTTTATAGCTATAAATGCCTACATCAAAAAAGAGGAAAAACTATAAATAAACAATCTAATGATGCATCTTAAAGAACTAGAAAAGCAAGAACAAACTAAACCCAAAATTATTAGAAGAAAAGAAATAAAGATCAGAGGAGAAGTAAATGAAACTGAAATGAAAAAACCAATACAAAAAGATCAATGAACTGACAAAAAAAAGATCAATGAAACAAAAAGTGGGTTTTTGAAAAGTTGAACAAAATCGACAAACGTTTAGCAAGATTAAGAAAAAAAGAGAGAAGATCCAAATAAATAAAATCAGAATGAAAACTGAGACATTACAACTGATACTTCAGAATTCAAAGGATCATTAGTGGCTACTATGACCAACTATATGCTAACAAATTTGAAAATCTGGAAGAAAGGAACAAATTCCTAGACACATACAAGCTACCAAGATTAAACTGAGAAGAAGTCCAAAATCTGAACAGACCAATAATAAGTAATGATATTGAAGCTGTAATAAAAAGTCTCCCAGTAAAGAAAAGCTTGGGACCTGATGGTTTCACTGCTGAATTCTACCAAACCTTTAAGGAAGAACTAATACCAATCCTACTCAAACTATTCTGAAAAGTAGAGGAAGAAAGAGTACTTCCAAAGTAATTATATGAGGCCAATATTACCCTGATACCAAAACCAGACAAAGATACAGCAAAAAATAATAAATGAATAAATAAAAGAAAACTGAAGGCAGTATCTCTGATGAATATTGATGCAAAAAATCCTCAAAAATATACTAGCAAACCAAATTCAACAATACATTAGAAAGAGCATTCAACATGACCAAGTGGGATTTATCCCTGGGATGCAAGGATGGTTCAACATATGCAAATCAATCAGTGTGACACATAGCATCAACAGAATGCAGGATAAAAACCATATAATCATTTCAGTTGATGCTGGAAAGCATTTGATCAAATTCAACATCTCAATGTAGCATTATGGAGCAGGAGAGAAAAAAATTTTAAAAAATTCAATATCCTTTCATAAGAAAGATCCTCAAAAAACTAGGGATAGAAGAAACATATCTCAACATAATAAAAACAATGTATGACAGGCCCACAGCTAGTATCATACTGAATAGGGAAAAACTGAAAGCCTTTCTTCTTAAGATCTGGAACATGATAAGGATGTCCACTGTCACTACTGTTATTCAACATAGTACTGTAAGTCCTAGCTAGAGCAATCAGACAAGAAAAAGATATAAAGAGCATCCAAATTGGAAAGGAAGAAGTCAAATTATCCTTGTTTGCAGATGATATGATCTTATATTTGGCAAATCCTAAGGTCTCCACAAGAAAACTATTAGAATTGATAAACAAATTAAGTAAAGTCACAGGATAAAAAATTAACATACAAAAATTAGTAGCATTTCTATATGCCAACAGTGAACAATGTGAAAAAAATGTAAACCCATTTACAATAACCATACATTAAGTTAAATAACTAGGAATTAATGAAAAAAGAAAAGGAAGTCTATAATGAAAACTATGAAACACTGATGAAATAAATGGAAGAGGACACCAAAAATTGGAAAAACATTCCGTGTTCATGGATTGGAAGAATTGATATTGTTAAAATGTCCATACTACCCAAAGCAATCTACAGATTCAATGAAATCCCTATCAAAATACCAGTGACATTCTTCACAGCAATAGAAAAAACAATCCTAAAATTTATATGGAACCACAAAAGACCCAGCATAGCCAAAGCTACCCTAAGCAAAAAGAACAAAACTAAAAGAATCACGTTACCTGACTTCAAATTAACTGAGGTAAAGTAACCAAAACAACATGGCACTGACACAAAAACAGACACATAAACCAATAGAACAGAATAGAGAACCCAGAAACAAATCTATACACCAGCAGTGGACTCATTTTCAGCAAAGGTGCCAAGGACACACACTGAGGAAAAGACAGTCTCTTCAATAAATAGTGCTGGGAAAACTGGATATCCATATGCAGAAGAATAACACTAGATACATAATGTATGCAAAAATCAAATAAAAATGGATTAAATACTTAAATCTAAGACCTCAGACTTTGAAACTACTACAAGAGAACACTGGAGAAAATCTCCAGGACATTGATCTGGGCAAAGATTTCTTGAGCAATACCCCACAAGCACAGGTAACCAAAGCAAACATGGACAACTGAGATCACATCAAGTTGAAAAGCTTCTGCACAGCAAAGGATACAATCAACAAAGTGAAGAGACAACCCACAGAATGGGAGAAAATATTTGCAAACTACCCATCTGACAAGGAATTAAAAACCAAAATATATAAGGAGCTCAAACAACTCTATAGGAAAAATTCTAATAGTTCTATCAAAAAATGGGCAAAAGATGTAACAGACATTTCTCAAAGAAAACATACAGATGGCAAACAGGCATATGAAATGGTGCTCGACATTATTGATCATCACAGAAATGCAAATCAAAACTACAATGAGATGTCATCTTACCCCAGTTAAAATGGCTTTTCTCCAAAAGTTAAGTAATAACAAATGCTGGTGAGGATGTGGAGAAGAGAGAACTGTAGTACGCTGGTGGTGGGAATGTAAATTAGTACAACCACTATGGAGAACAGTTTGGAGGCTCCTCGAAAAACTAAAAATTGAGCTATCATATGATACAGCAATTCCACTGCTGGGTATATACCCAAAAGAAAGGAAATCAGTATATCAAAGAGAAATCTGCACCCCTACGTCTGTTGCACTGTTCACAACAGCTAAGATTTGCAAGCAACCTGAGTGTCTATCAGCAGATGAATGAGATCTAGTCATTTGCAGTAACAGGGATGGAACTGGAGATCATTATGTCAGGCACAGAAAGAAAAACATCCCATATTCTCACTTATTTGTGAGATGTATTAAAAAATATTGCATATTCTCACTTATTTGTGGGATCTAATAAAAATCAAAACAATTGAACTCATGGGCATAGAGAGTGGAAGGATGATTACCAGAGGCTGGGAAGGATAATGGGCTTTGAGGGTGAGGTGGAAATGGTTAATGGGTTATAAAAAAAACAGAATAAGATCTACTATTTTATAGCATAGCAAGGTGACTATAGTCAATAATAAATTGTACATTTTAAAAGAACTTGAGTGTAATTGGGTTGTTTGTAACTCAACGTATAAATGTTTAAGGGGATGGATACCACATTCTCCATAGTGTGCTTATTTCACATTGCATGCCTGTATCAAAACATTTCATGTACCCCATAAATATATACACCTACTATGTACCCACAAATATTAAAAACAAAATAAATACTGCAAAACACACATAATCTGTCTTTAAATTTTGAGCCAATATGTAAAATTTTGGAGTTTTCACAAAACATTCTAGATTTCAAGATTCTCTTTAAAAATGGGAAGAACTAGCCGAATTGGACCTTCGTTTCCATATGGCCACAATGGGCTGGAGCTAAGTCAGCCTCACTCCCTCCCTCGAGATGGACCATTGTTTGCCAGCCTCTCCTCCACTCAGTAAGGTCAGCACAAGCATTCACACCTGTACTGCTACCACTTAATCGCATTGCCTGCCTGGCCTCAGTAAGTATATGAGTTTCTAAATGTGTAAAGAATTGAATTCCTTTCCTAATTACGTCTTAATTTGTAAGCCTCAAAACACAATGAAGTTAGTATTTCACAATTATGCAAAACAATGTTAGTTTCTTTCATTCATCTCTTTTTCATTTCCATCTGTTCATTTAATAATTCAGCAGTATTTACCTCTAAGTGTCAGGCACTGTTTCAGGCACTAGAAATTGTGGAGTTTGAAACTGAGCCCCTTTAGGCCCAGTGAGAGTAAGAAATGGATTTGTCGTGAAGCACAGGTATCTTAGTAATTGCTGCTGCTGTAGCTTCATGAAGAACCAGTGAAGCTTGAATGTTACTGCTTCTGAGTGACTTATTAAGTCTTTTGAGGAGGCTCTATCTACCTCTCCAGCTCTGGGTGTAGTACAAAAATGGATTCATAGAAGGAAAACCGACAATTCATAGATTTTTAAGGTTTTCACCTCGAAGAGGTTCTCTCTTGGAAATTAGAATCTATTTTCTTTTTATAAATTTGGAATGTTTTAGTAGGAAGTTATATGTTAATATATGTGACCGAGAAGAAAGGTTTCAATAAAACAAAAAGCCTTGAGAATAGGAGCTTACATCTAAATGCTTTTGCAGGCGTTTGTTGAGTGCCTGATGCATACTGGGCACTGTGACGAATAAAACAGCCTCCGTGTCCTTTAGGAGCTCTGGATTAACATAAACAAAATATATCATGGACTAAACTTTAATGCCAGCTGCTGTTGTCCAAAAACAGGAAAAATGTATTCATATGATATTGTGAAAGAACTTTAACTATACTTCTTAGAAGAAATAAGCGATGATGGAGAGCTGCAATAAAAAGTGAAAATCAATTAAGTATGTTTTAGAAGTATTCTGCATTCTTTTGGGATATTTTATTATTTTATTTTATTTTTTTGAGATGGAGTCTCACTCTGTCACCCAGGCTGGAGTGCTGTGGTGTGATCTCGGCTCACTGCAGCCTCCACCTCCTGGGTTCAAGCGATTCTCCTGCCTCAGCCTCCTGAGTAACTGGGATTACAGGCATGCGCCACCATGCCCAGCTAATTTTTGTATTTTATTGGCCAGGCTGGTCTCGAACACCCGACCTCAGGTTGCCCATCTCGTCCTCCCAAAGTGCTGGGATTACAGTCATGAGCTACCATGCCCAGCCTCTTTGGGGATTAGATACACACTGTAGGTTCTTTAATTAATGTGACTGATTTTCTAATGAATATCATAACTTGCAATTGTACTTACATGTACTGGTATTAGTATTTTCCCATGACTACTAGTCATTTGATCCAGGCATGGCCAATGATGAATTCCATCTCCAGGGGTTAAGATTTGTCCAGGAAGGGCGTGTAACTCTAACAAAACAATTCAGAATCATCCGGATACTTAACATTGGGAAATATAAATTCTGTGCTCCTTGAGGTTGCAGGGCCTGGAGCGTATAGGTCTAGGCCACTTTGTGGTTCTCTTCTCCAGCAGCACAGAGGAAATTTGTTTGCTGTGGGAGAGAGAATGAAATCTTCACAAAGAAGCCTACCAAGAGGGAGAGATGATGTGTTTGAAGAGAGATGATACGTTGTTTAACTGGACTTGTGAGTAAAGACACCATTCATTCCCATTCTAGATAGCTAAGCTAGCTTATGTTGGGTCTCCATCATTGCAACTGAAAGAAACTGGTACGACTCTGGTGAGTCTGTAATTTCTGTTTAGCTTTCATTTGGGGTTTAAAAGAATAATTCCAGACTGGGCATGGTGGCTCATGCCTATAATTCCAGCACTTTGGGAAGCCAAGGTGGACAGATCACTTGAAGTCAGGAGTTCGAGACCAGCCTGGCCAAAATGGTGAAACCCTGTCTCTACTAAAATTACAAAAATTAGCCAAGTATGGCGGTGTATGCCTGTAATCCCAGCTACCCAGGAGGCTGAGGCAGGAGAATTCTTGAACCTGAAAGACAGAGGTTGCAGTGAGCCGAGATTATGCCACTGCATTTCAGCCTGGGTGACAGAGTGAGACTCTGTTTCAAAATAAATAATAAATTAAATTAAATAAATAAAAATAAAAAAATACTTCAGATGTGCTTTAGGGAGAGCCTTACTCGAGAAAATAACTGAAGTGCAAGAGAAAAAGTTGTGAAGGTTTCTTACCATTATTCACATGCTCATATTTGAACAATATATCTGAATTTGTTGCTTTCAACATGCTTGTGATTGACCACAGAGTAATCCTTAACATCCAAGATGCCAGGTGAAATCTACTTCCCACTTTGCTGGCACTGACAGTTGGGACCTAATGAACAAAGAAACTTCCCTAATGACTTTTCTGGGGTAAGTCTGGCCAAAATATAATATAGGAAAGTGACCAGGCACAGGTGGCTCATGCTTGTAATCCCCACACTTTGGGAGACTGAGGTGGGAGGATCGAGACCCAGGAGTTCGAGTCCAGCCTGAGCAACATAGGGAAACCATTTCTCTACAAATAATAAAAAAAGTTAGCTGGGCACGGGGGCACGTGCCTGTAGTCTGAGGCTGCAGTGAGCCATGATCGCGCCATTGCACTGCAGCCTGGGTAACAGAGCAAGATCCTATATCAAAAAGAGAGAAGAAAAGTATACAAAGTGCAATGAACATTCATGTATGTTGCTTTTGGTGAACGCAGTAGACATTTTTGTTGGATATATGTATGTGTGTGTGTTTATATATACATGGGTATATATATACACACTATATATATACATGGGTGGATATATACACATTATGTGTGTGTATATAGGAGTCGAGTGGCTGGGTTGCAGGTGTGTGTGTTTGGCTTTAGTTGATATTGTTAGTTTTCCAAATTGGTTGTGCCATTCCTAATGACACTTTTATGATTTAGAAAACTTAGAGATGTGGTTTCTGCAGGAAAGCTGATGCTGTGGCTCCCCATACTTACTCCCTATTTTTACCCATGTAATTAATTTTTATAGCAATGCTATAAGCATATTACAAAAGGAGTGGGAGAACAGCGTTCAAACTCGGGGTGGGTTTTTATGCTGATAAGTATTCATTTCTTCTCAGAAACTAGCAATAAGTATTTAAGTCATCTTATATTCACTTCCACAGTAACTAGGTTTCACTCAATTCCCCTTTTTTCAAATATTCTTTGATCAAAGTGTCAGAACTCAATAAGGAGTTTCTATGGTGACTATTCTCACTAAAATAAGTTAATAAGTTTAAAAATGCTGTGTTTCCTCTGCCATATTGTACAGGGAAGAAAAAGAACCCAAGGGAAAAAAACATAACCAGGGATTTCTATTTTATTTCACATTGGATTTATTTTGTTTATTTTAGAACTCAGATACCAAGAGCAGATTTAATTATACTCTCAGTTCATGGCAAACTTCCATAATCAGTCTGTGCAAGGCCCCTCTCTTGTTTATTTTTATTTCCTTTTGTTCATATTTCCCATTTCTATTCCCCTCCCCCTACACAAGCAACCCCTCTAATTTGTTTTATATGTTTCCTTAAATCTCTATGCATTCTTATGTTCTCGTAAATTATATTGTGCTATAGATCTTTCTCTTTTCCTACTTTTAATAGTATTTCTTAAAGTGCCTCTTTAAGTTACCTCCTCATCTCTCAATCCCTTAAGCACAGAGGGCCCCAGGGTTCAGTCCTTGATCCATTTCCCTTCTCTGACTGTATCTACTCCCTTGATGATCTCATCTTGTCTCATGGCTTTATATCACCTACCATAATGAGCACTCATATGTATATAAAATCATATATATACACACATATACCATATTTACTCATATAGATACACATATATACATATATGTAATATATGTATTTAAAAGTATATATCTCATATATATGATTTATATATCTCCAACCCAGACATTTCTCTCAAAATTTAGACTCTTGTATCTTTAAAAAAAAAAAAAATTCCTGCTCCTTGCTCCCCCTACAGTCCTCCCCATCTCAGTTAATGGCAGCTCCATTTTTATAGTTGCTTAGGCCAAAAATCTTGGCACCATCTATTATGGATTGATGGAATCCATTGTTCATTGATGAAATGAACAACATTGATATGTTGAAGTCCTAACACCCAATAGTACTTCAGAACATGACCTTATTTGGAAATAGGGTAATTGCAGATGTAATTAATTAAGATGAGGTCATTAAGGGTGGGCCCTAATCCAGTATGATGGCTGTTCTTATGCAAGAAGGAAATTTGGACACAGACACAAGCATACAGGGAGAATGCTTTGTGAACCTGAAATGGCCATCTGTAAGCCGAGGAGAGGGGCTTGGAACAAATTCTTCCTCACAGCCCTCAGAGGGAACCAACTTTACCAAATTCTTGATCTCAGAATTTGTGCCTCCAGAACCAGAGAATGCATTTCTGTGTTGAAGCCATCCAGTTTGTGGTACTTTATTACAGCCAATCTAGCAAACTAAGATATTACCCTTGACTGTTTTCTCTCACGCCACATCCACTCTGTTAGGAAGTGCAGTTGACTATTCCTGCATAATCTAATCAGGATCTAACCATCTCCACAGCCACCACCCCAGTCCAAGTCACCATGATCTCTTGCCTGGTTATTGCAATAGCCTCCTAATTGGCCTTCCTGCTTTCACCCCTGCCTCCTGCAAGTCTGCTTTCAACTCAGTGTCTAGAGGCATCCTTTAAAAACCCAAGTCAATGTCCTTCCTTTGCTTAAATACCTGGCAAGCCTTCTTATTCATTTAATAAAAGAAAAGCCTTGGAAGGACCTACAAGGCCCTGAGAAATCTGCCTCATCTTCCAGTTGCCTCTTTGACAGCATTTCCTGTTCTTCTCCTTCTTGCCTACTCTGCTGTAGCCACACTGGCTTCTTTTCTCTTCTTCAGAAACATAAGCAGGCTCATGCTGCAGGGTTTCACACTGGCTGTTCCCCCTGTCTGGAATCTTTCTACAGATATCTGTATGGTTAACTTCCTCTAAGTCTTTCCTTAAATATTCCCATGAATGAGTAGATAAAATGTGCTAGCTAAAATGCTCCAAGGAGATTCACATTAGTTCCCAGTTCATTGCAGAGCTCTCTAAAATATGTCCATGTTTCTCTCGGAGTCTCAGAATGGAAAATATGAGTAGGAGTAAGAGTTTTAATGGGGAGAACAAAGCCATCCTACTTGTACATAAGAAGGTGCCAATTGGGAGGGTGATGATTCCTGGTTTTACTTTACCTTTATCCTCTACTCTGTTTATGTGTAACTCCAAAGATTCTCCCATTGACATTATCATGGGGTAGCCACTTTCCCTACAGATTCATGTATCTTCAACTGTGTGCAATGGTGGGTTATGGCCTGCAGGAAGCCAGGCATGGAACAACCACAGACATGCTGGGAAGCAAGGCTGGGGTCCAGCAAAACGCAGGCTCAAACCCAAATGCCTAGAAGCCAACAACTCTGAATGTGGAGTTGGAGAAGCAGCTGGATGAAAAGTGAGGAGTTTGGACCATGTTTCAGATTTATATGTTTACATTTAGGATAGTGAAACCAGACAGTAGGGGAGCTTGCCATAGGGGTTTCTGCTTTGGTGCCTCCCCGTTCTTCATTTCCAGCCTCAGTTGTTTCACTAGGCTCACCTTTTGCCCTCTGCCTGGACATCCTGCTACTGTCCCTTTCCTCCATTCACCACATTAACTTGTACTTACCCTTCAAGGTTCTGTTCAATCACAGCCTTCTCTAGAAGGGCCTTGCTAAGCCATTCCTTGCCCTACTCCAAGCTGGGTTAGTATCCCTCTTGTGTATACTTTTATCATTGTACTTTTCATTAAGCATTCTCTAAATATTCAATTATCTGCTTGCTTGTCTGCTCTCCTCCCCAAGGTGAGTTCTTTGAAAACAGGGATGGTGCCTTATATAATTGTGTATCTGTATCCTTAGCAAATAATACAATACCTGGCTCATAGTAGGACTTTGATAAGCTTGACGAATGAATGAGACTGTGGCCAGGGTCAGGGCATGCTTCCCCAGGGTGTGTTTCAGAGATGCCTGTTATGTAGTGGAGAAGTTGGTAACTTGCTAGAGCAAGGCTTGATGATCTCTTTTCTTGGTAAGGTCGAGTCTGATATTTCTTTAAATTTATAGGAAGAAAAGTGCCTAGGAAGCTATGAAATATAAAGTGAAAGTATTTTCTGTCTGTCTGTCTGTCTCTCTTTTTTTATTTTTTAAGAGACAAAGTCTTTCTCTGTGACCCAGGCTGTAGTACAGTGGTGTTATCATAGCTCACTCTAGCTTCAAACTCCTGAGCTCAATGGATCCTCCTGCCTCAAGCCTCCCAAGTAGTTGGGATTACAGGCACATGCTACCAAGCCTGGTTAATTCTTTTCAAATTTTTTTTCTAGAAATGGGTCTCGATATGTTGTCCAGGCTGGTCTCAAACTCCTGGGCTCAAGCGATCCTCCCACCTCAGCCTCCCAAAGTGCCAGGATTACAGGCATGAGGAGTCACCATGTGCACTCTATTTTTTCACCAATTATATTTTAATCACTATGCACAAATCAACAAAAAATGAAAAGGGACAGTATTCTATGAATGTTTGAATGATTATAATACTCAGTGCAATAATAATGGCTTACCAGTTCTTGTACTGTTAAATCACTCTAGAGCCCACAAAACTTAAAGGTAGGCTGTACAAACTGCAAACTGAAGATTCCAAGGTCATTTCAGTTCTCTCTAGGTTACATAAATTCCAACCTTCCCCTTTCAGAGAAGCAGAGATCATGGAAGGTCTTACTTGTTCACCCCTGGGACTTGTGTTGGAGGTTGGAGAAAGCCACACAGGCATGTCCAGGGATGAATGTACTAGCCAAATTGAATGGAGATTGCATAAGCAAAGCAAGAGTCAGGGGAGGAATTTCTTTGTCTCTTCCTTTTCTTTTCTTTCCTCTTTCTTTTCTCTCCTTCCTTCCTTCCTTGCTTCCTTCCTTCCTTCCTTCCTTCCTTCCTTCCTCCCTCCCTCCCTCCCTCCCTCCCTCTCTCTCTTTCTTTCTTTCTGTCTCTCTCTCTCTTTCTTTTTCTTTCTTTCTCTTTCCCCTCCCTTCCTCCCTCCCTTCCTTCCTTCCTTCCTCTTTCTTTTTCTTTCTTCCTCTCCTCTCCCTTCCCCTTTCCCCTCCCCTTCTTCTCCCCCTCCCCAATTCCCCCCTCATCTTTCTCCTTTCTTTTTTTTTTGAGACAGAGTCTTGCTCTGTCGCCCAGGCTGGAGTGCAGTGGCGCAATCTGGGCTCGCTGCAGGCTCTGCTTCCTGGGTTTACGCCATTCTCCTGCCTCATTCTCCTACCAGCAGCTGGTACTACAGGCACCCGCCACCACGCCCAGCTAATTTTTTTGTATTTTCTGTAGAGATGGGGTTTCACTGTGTTAGCCAGGATGGTCTCAATCTCCTGACCTTGGGATCCACCTGCCTCGGCCTCCCAAAGTGCTGGGATTATAGGCGTGAGCCACCGTGCCCGCCCTCTCCTTTCTTGAAGTTAGGAGACCTGGGATCTATTTCTTGTTATGCCACTGACCAGTTATACAACCTTGGAGTTACTTGGTTTTTCTGCCTCAATTCCTTCACCTGTCGAATGGCTAGGCTGGGCGAAATAATCTCTGAGGTCTTTTTCAGCTTTAGGATTTTGTATTTCTATATGGTAACTAGACAAGATAACCAAAAAAGGAGCAAGAGTGGGGAAAAAAGAATAATGAATCTTATTTTGGAAAGGCCAAATTTCAGGTTCCTGTGATACACCTGGGTATAAATGACAAGAATAAATTGGAAGTAGAAGTCTGGTCCTTGGAAGAGAGCTGGGAGTGAAGGTATAGATTTGGAAGTCTGTCAATAAGTGTTAATTGGAACAACAAGAGTTTTGTGACCAGCTAAACCAGTTGTGAATGAACAGATTATGTATCAAAATGAATTGGAAACAGTTAAATTCAAAATTGTAATGCACTTAT
Source organism: Trachypithecus francoisi (assembly GCF_009764315.1). Classification (NCBI taxonomy): domain Eukaryota; kingdom Metazoa; phylum Chordata; class Mammalia; order Primates; family Cercopithecidae; genus Trachypithecus; species Trachypithecus francoisi. The sequence continues at coordinate 56,757,427 of NW_022681469.1, forward strand.
ATTTGGCTGATTCCATTTTCCTTTTTTTGATGGAATAATAAAGGGCAGGAAAAGCCTGACTTTTTAGTGTTGGCTGAATTCTGTGGTGTAAATACTCTCACCATGGCCTATTTTAAGCTACCAACCGGAGGTCACTGAACAGGAAGTTGAGAAGACATATGCAGTAGCACATTATTATGTAATATTCTAGAGAAACGATAGACATTAATATCATCAAGAACATAGATAATGCTAGTGTGGTAAAATAATGAGGAACTGATACATATTGAGTATGTGCTAGCTTGGTTTTTAATATAAGAATATAATTTGTGAAACTATAAAGTGCTATACTGCATACAGTAAAAAAAACTGTTGCATTTTGTATTTGAAAAAATATGTGGTTTTAAGTATCATTTAATAAGGAGGAGTTCTAGTAGAAAAGTAGTCATGAGTCAAAGAAATCACAGTGCAATTCCTGCTTTTCTGGGTCAGTTATTGTGCTTCAGTTTCCCTGTTAGAGGAATGCTTTGTGTCCTTTCTGAACTAGACTTCAACCTGTGTTGAAAAAAAATTCTAGAATTTATGAAAACATTTTTATATGTCTTGTAAATAGGACTTACATAAATTTAAATGGTTGTTAAAATTATTTGTTGGAACATAACATAGAGTTATGTTCATAGTGAAAATTAAAAATTAAAGTACCAAACACCTAATGTTTAACATCCTCAGGTTAATATGATCTCTTTGTAGGCAAAATGTGTAAGGATGTTTATTATATTAAGTGGTAAAAATGAAACATCTGGCAACAATGTTTACATCTTGAAGAATGAGATGACAAAATGATGAGTCTCAGGGGACTAAGATCATGTTTCCTATTCCTGAAAAAAAGGTTTGAAAAAAATTTTATTCTTTCTGGAAACATACTTATTTTGGTTTCTTCTTCTATTCTCCCTATCTTGTGAAGTGACACAGAATTTCATGAACTGTTCACAAAACTCTATTTTGGTCTTGGACCTGGGTGAAGCATGTGGTTAGAACTGTAGCTGTAAAGCCACCATCTAGTTCAATAAATCTAGACAAACCAAGTAGCTCTGTGGATCATTGTGTTGTAAAAAGAAAGTATTATCGTTGTGATTCTCTCAGTAATACAAGGGAAACTATGAGCAATTTGGCCGCTGGTTGAGGAGAAGAGCCAATTAGTGTATTCTAGACAAGAATGGTGAAGTTTAGGATGGATCAGCCTGCTTCTGACAGGTCCCAGCTCTGAGTCATTGTGCAGTAAATGCACGCAGAGTTGGCAAGCATGCAGGCCTTCCTGGCATCTGTAGGCTTCACTCAGCTTGTGTCCTCGTTCCTCATTCACACTGGAAAATTAATTTTTTAAAATGTTTCATTGTCCAGTGTTTTTATATAAATATGGCAATGTTTAACAACTGACCATATTGACTATCATCCGTTTGAAACTACTAATTCTCATTTATATTCTACAAATAATTCATTCAACAACTACTTGGTCTATTAACAAACACTCTGCACCAGGCACTGTGCTGTACTGTAAAGGATACGGTGATGGCTAAGATGCTGTCTATGCTTCTTGGCAAGGATACTAGACATGTGTGCAGGTAACTGTCATATAAGGCAGAGGATATAAAATGCAGAGTGTAGACTACAGGCTTTGGTGCTCAGATGTAAGAGTTCGAAACATGTCTACCTGAGGTGATCAGGGAGGGCTACCAGGAAGAAGTGCATAGTGAATGGATAGGATTTCAGACCATAGAGATGGGGATGACTGTGAACAATATATAGACCTGGACAATACAGGATCATCCAAAGAGGGGTTGGCAGGACCTCAAGAAAGACAATTACCAGACCCTTCTTCCTGTCCCTATAGCGGACATGGTATTTGAGAGTCTGTCAAACCCTTGTAGCACAGTCCCTGGGAAGTGTTGCTATTAAAGATGCTTGTGGTGCGTTTGAATGCAGTAAAACTATATTCCATGATAGTTTTGAAGGAAAGCTTTGTTTTTCTCTCCAACAGTTCATTCTGCTTGCTAAGTCAGGCTCCTTTGAGGTCACTAAGAGGACATGAAGAATATATGGATATGACTAAAGTCATCACACTACCTATTAGTCACTGGATGCACTGCTGTGAGAATGTGAGAAACAGCTGGAGGTGGTACAGGACTACAGCATGGCCATGTCTATCTCAGATGGATATTTCCAGCTGCCTTAGAGGGTCTAGCTCTGCATATATGTCTTTTCTGTGCTGCTGAGCTAGCTGACTAACAGGCACTGTTGTAAAGGAGGTGTGGGAAGTGGAAGCTTTGTATGATGTTACCATCTCTGTCGCTAAATCTCTTCCTTTTTACTACCTTAGAGTGGCAAAGAGGGATCTGAGCTAGTCCTTTGTGCTTTGCACTTTGGTGTTTAGTGAGTATGTGGCTCACTGACAACTCATTTCCTTTACGGACAGGTCTGTCTTCTCATGATAATGGGTTGAGACCCACCCAGAGGCAGCTGGAGAGAATTTGACTGTGATCACCAAAGCTCCTCTGCCCCCATCAGCAGCAGTAGCTGTCTGCTGGGACTTGTGGTTGGAACACCACTGGTGAGGCCAAGTTCCTCAACTTCCCAATCAATGGGGGCTTAACCAGCAAAGGACAGGGTGACAGGGCTCCAGTTGGTGTAAAATGGAAGCCAAAATCACTTTACAACCAAACAGGAATCGGATTTCAGGTGTAAAAATCCTACACAGAAAACACACAGATATCAGCTGTGTTGACACCTGGAATTTTAACTTGATAAAATATTTTGCTTTTGCCTTTAGAGAGGAATTTTTAACTTCAGACTTATATCTCCATTATTTTAGGAAGAGAAAGGACAACTAATGGTTGCTTGGCCTAAAAGATTCTGGGAGGAATATGTGAGTCATAAAATATTAGCCAAATATCTTTTTGGATATTCTAATATAAACTGTGTGGAAAACTAAGTACTTCATGCTAGGACAAAGCTAAAGAGCCCTTCTCAGAGCCCTACCCCCTACCCCCTACTTTCTGGATACTAATCTTATTGGTTGATAGCACCAAGTTCTGGGCTGTATTGTAAGGAATCACCCAGTTGTAGCTGTTTTTTGCTATCATTTTCCCTCTTGTTCAGGAAATCTTGACATGAATGTGTTACAAAGAAAGCAAGAGAGAAAAGATTGTTTGTTTTATGGAAAACTTTATTAGAGATACTAGTGTTAGGGTTATGAACTAAGGTCTGGGATAAGGGGGGAATTTAGAGTTGTCATCAAAAACAACAAAGGATGAGCTCATGTCCTTTGTAGGGACATGGATGAAGCTGGAAACCATCATTCTCAGCAAACTAACACAAGGACAGAAAACCAAACACTGCATGTTGTCACTCATAGGTGGGAATTGAACAATGAGAACACTTGGACACAGGGCGGGGAACATCACACACTGGGGCCTGTTGGGGTGGGGGGCTGGGGGAGGGATAGCATTAGAAGAAATACCTAATGTAAATGATGAGTTGATGGGTGCAGCGAACCAACATGGCACATGTATACTTACGTAACCTGCACGTTGTGCACATGTACCCTAGAACTTAAAGTATAATAATAATAAAAAAATAAAAACAAACAGAAAACAGTTCTCAAACCTTGGGTTGTGTGTCATAATGGGAAGAGGTGGCCTCTAGCCTTGGCTCTGCCACTGCTATGTGACTCAAGATAATCCATTCATTCATTCAACATTTCTGGAGCAGCCATTCTGTATCAGACACTATGTTCAGCACTGGGGCCACGTTGTGAGGAATAGATAAAGAACCTGTTCTCCAATCACACAACTTCTCTGAATCCCATTTCTTTGTTTGCAATGTGAGGGCTGCACTACAATGAGCTCTCAAGACCCCCTACCCCTGCTTCTTGATTCTTTCACGTGGGAGCAAAATGTTCCCAGAAAAACAATAACAGGAAAAGTGATAACAGTATTACATGCCAGACATTATGCTAGCTAATCACTTTTATATACATTGCCTCATTTTGTTTTCTCAAGAATTTCCTAAAATAGGTATTATTATGCTCATTTTCTGGGTGAGGAAACTAAGAGTTGAGAGGTTGAAAGCTGCTTTTTGTTATAAGCAAGAAAGAGGTAGAGCTAGACTCAAAACCAGCTTAGCTAACTCCAAACCCAGCATTCTTCTCTCCTACTCTGTTCATGTTTTGAAAAGCTCATTCATCTCCCCTGGACTTTGCTCTGGGATACTTATAAAAAATTTACTCAAGAATTCATGGCAGTACAAAAATAAAAATAAAAGAAAATAAACAAAAAACCTACCTCATTCTTGCCTTACCGGTTTTCTGCTAGCCTTCCCTCCTTCCTTACCTCCTCAACTTTTCTTATTCATCCCAAGAGTGATCCTGCCATGTCAGCCAAGACCAGCACCCCCACTGCTTTGCCTCCACTTGTGCTTACCTTCCACCTGGATTTGAGACAGAGTCTCGCTCTGTTGCCCAGGATGGAGTGCAGTGGCGCGATCTCAGCTCACTGCAAGCTCTGCTTCCTGGCGTTTCTCCTGCCTCAGCCTCCTGAGTAGCTGGGACTACAGGTGCGTGCCACCATGCCCGGCTAATTTTTTTGTATTTTTAGTAGAGACGGGGTTTCACCATGTTAGCCAGGATGGTCTCGATCTCCTGACCTCGTGGTCCGCCCACCTTGGCCTCCCAAAGTGCTGAGATTACAGGCATGAGCCACCATGCCTGGCCTGGAATCCTTTTCAGTCTTGTCTGTTGCCAAACTCTGCACTCTTTCCCAGACTTTATCTTTCTCCTAAATTTAATTCGTTCATCCTCTCATAGTTGTCCAACACAGTAGGAAATTAAAAAAAAAGAGTACCTGAGCATCTCTTTGAAGGAAAATAAGGCACACATAGATTGCAGGAAGAGTTATAAAGAGTCATGGGCCATTTATTAGTTGGTGTTTCCCTGCAAGGAGAGGTCTATGGTAGGAGATGATTCAAAAACTGTCCAAGGGCTTTCTTACGCTATCTTTTCCCCAAAGATGCCTTTTTCTTTTTCTCTTTTTTTCGGACTATACATGGTCACTGTAGAGAATTTGAAAACTATCTACTCTTCAGAGATAATCACTCTTAGTATTTGGTGTATTTCCTTCTGTGTTGGTTAATTTTATGTCACCTTGGCTAGGCTATAGTGCCCAGTTGTTTGGTCAAGCACCAGTGTAAATGTCATTGCAAAGCTTTGTTTCGTTTTTATTTTTAAGATGTGATAAATATTTTAATCAGTAGACTTTGAGTAAAGTGGACTACCCTCTATAATGTGGGTGAACTTCATTCAGTTGAAGATGTTAAGAATAAAGACAGGTCTCCAAGACTGAGGTTTCCTGAAGAGGAGGCAATTCTGCTGCAAGACTTGCAATGTAGAAATTCTGAGTTTCTAGCCTACCAGTCTGGTATACCGATTTCAGATTTGCCAGTCCCCACAATCACAGGGCCAGTTCCTTAAAATACATCTGTAACTCTGTCTCTTTCTCTCTACACACACACACACACACACACACACACACACACACACGGATGTTTGTGTGTGTGTGTGTGTATGTGTGTGTATATGTATGTACATATATATACTTGGATGTAAGTATATCCTATTGGTTCTGTTTCTCTGGAGAACCATGACTGATATACTTTCTTTTTGCTCTTCATTTCCTCTCGATTAACACTTTTCAGACTGTCACGTCTGTGTGTAAATCACCTGTCTTGTTCAAGTGCAGCCTCTAAGTCAGTGGTGGTGGGCTAAGATTCTGTGTTTTGGACGAGCTCCCAGGTAATGCCTATGCTGCTGGTCTATGGACCACATTTTGTGTAGCAAGGCCTTATATAATCAACTTTTTCTTTTAAATAATGTCATGAGCTCAGTTGTTCTCCTAAAACATTAACTTGTAACTGTATTGCACTCCATCATACGAGTTGCCATAAATTTGTTCAGGCTAAAGAAACACACTTCGCAAAGGATCTTTAGAAAAATTATCCAAGTACAATCTCACCCAAAGGCCTGACTTCTGTAGCACAATAGAAAAATACTAGAAATGTAGAAAAATTGTCCAAATATAATCCAACCCAAAGGCCTGACTTCTGTAGCACAATAGAAAAATACTAGAAATGTAGAAAAATTGTCCAAATATAATCCAACCCAAAGGCCTGGCTTCTGTAGCAAATCAAGCCTGCATGCTCAGCCCCTGGCTTCAAGGTCTTCCCTTAGTGTTTTTTTTTTTTTTTTTTTTCCTTTTCTTTTTATTTCAATAGCTATAAAAATTCCCTTGGCTTTTGTCTGGGTGCTCATATTATTAGTGTCTGCTGCGAAGGGGAACCTACTGAATACGCATGGTTCTCAGAAGCCATTCATACATTCCTCCATTTATTCTTGTAATAATATTACTCAATTATCTCATCAGTTGATGTTATAAGCACCATGCTGGGAGCTGTATACAGGGGATTCATTTAATAACTAATCAATCATAAAATGAATGTAATTGTAGTTATGATAATTACATGGTGATGTAAGTATATAACAAGAAACTGCTCTAATCTAAGGGTCAGGAACACTTCCTAAGGAAGTGACATTTGAGTTGAGCTTTGGTTGTCCTGGGGATATACCACTCAGTTCCCTAACTTTTGGCTAGTCCTTTCTGAATAGGTGGAGGCTTTGATGACAGAACTTTGGAAGTCACCTTTAGTGAGAGGTGGCACACATTAAGTCTCCAAAGGTCTCCCTAGAGGTCCATTGTAGCTCTGCTCCTCATTCTCCCTGTCATACTCTTCTGGAGATGACACTTCAGGGGAGTTCCCCTTATGTCTGCTTCTGGGCAGCATCTCAATTTCCCTTTACTGAATCTGAACACAATCTGGTTTCCCATCTGTTACAGGAAATACAGTCTAAATAAGAAGTTATCTTAAGGTAATTCATGATAGGCAAATATTTTGATCTTTGAATCAATCATTATTTCAGACACTTTCTGCCACTGCTCTTTCTATTAATGTGGATAATGATAGTTGAAAAGAAAGAAATCGGTACTACAAAGCTACAGTAATCAAAACAGTGTGGCACTGGCATAAGGATAGACATATAGAACAATGGAGTAGAACTGACAGTCCAGAAATAAATCTATACATTTATGGTCAATTGATTTTTGAAAAGGGTGCTGAGACCATTCAATAGGGGAAAAGAATACTTTCTTCAGCAACTGGTGTTGGGGCAACTGTATATCCACATGAAAAAAAAGTGAAGTTGGGCCCCTACCTCACACTATATATAAAAATTAATGACCATTAATACAAAATGGTCAATAACCTAAATATAGGAGTCAAAATAATAAACCCTTTTGAATAAAAAATAGGAGGTAAATCTTCATGACCTTGGAATTAGCAATACATTCTTAAATATGACACCAAAAGCATGAACAACAAAAGAAAAAATAGATAAACTGAACTTCATCAAACTTAAAAGTGTTTATGCATCAAAGTATGTGATTTTAAAAATGAGAAGACAACCTACAGAATGGTAGATAATTTCAAATCATACATCTAATAAGGACTTTGTATCCAGAATATATGAAGAATTCTTACAACTCAACAACAAAAAGACAAACAACCCAACTAAAAAAAAAAATAGGCAGATAACTTGAGTAGACATTTTCCCAAAGAAGATATACAAATGGCTAGCAAGTACATGAAAAGATACTCATCTCATTACTCATTAAGGGGATGCAAATGAAAATCACAGTGGGGTGCCACATCAAGCCTACAAGGAAATTTATTTTAGTGGGAAATAAGTGTTGGTGATATGGAGAAATTGGAGCACTTACAGATTTCTGGTGGGTAGGTAAAATGGTGCAGCCCCTATAGAAAACATTTTGCTGGTTCCTTAAAAATTAAGCATAGAATTACCATATGACCCAGCAATTCTCCTCCTAAATATATACCCAAAAGAATTGAAACCTGATATTCAAACAAATAGATGTACATGCATGTAGATATTCAAAATATCCAAAAGATGGAAACAATCTAAATACCCATTAACAGATTAATGGATTTTTAAAATGTAGTTTTTCCATTGAATAGGATATTATTCAGTCATAAAAAGGATTAAGGTGTTCATGCATGCTACAATGTGCATGAACCTCAAAAACATTACACTAAGTGAAAGAAGCCAGGAACAAAAGGCCACATATTGTATAATTCCATTTATATGAAATATTTAGAATAGGTAAATTTATAGAAACAGAATACTGATTAATGATGCCAGGGGCCAGGAGGCAAGGAGTATAGGCAGCAATTGCTTAATGGGTACAGGGTTTCCTTTTGGATGATGAAAATGTTTTGGAACTACATATAGGTGCTGGTTGCACAACATTAAGAATGATTAAATAACTTATGTAAGTGGTTAATTTTTTTTAGTTAAAAAAAATTTTTTTTTAAGACTCAGGATCTTTCTGTGTTGCCCCAGGCTTCCCTTGAACTCCTGGCTGAGGTGATCCTCCTATCTCAGCCTCCCAAGTTGCTGAGACTACAGGCATGCGCTGCTGCGTCTGGCTTACATGGCTTATTTTTATGTTATATAAATTTCACCTCAATAAAAAATTAAATAATAAAAAAATCAAGATTAGATTCTTTCTTTCCCTCTTGTGTCTGCCATATTTTATGGTTAATTTTAAAACATAGTAACAAAATTATGATGTATCTTTGGTTATTACTCCCTTGGGTTTTTGTCATGCTAATGCATTCTCCCATTATTTTCTACTTTGTACAATTCAGATTTCAGTCCAAGGCTTCAGGTACATTGCAAACAGCTGCACTGGAATTACACATCTTACCATTCATGACATGCCAACTCTGACGGACAACTGTGTAAAAGTAGGTAATTGGAAAGTACCTTTTCTTTTCTGTCCCATAAGATAGATATATGTTCTAATGACTTGAATGACTGAAAAATATGAATGGACTTTTCATTTTAGTTATTTTTTTAATAGTAATAAAATCATTTAAAAGTTTCCACACATGCACATACCCTTGAAAACATTTGAATCCTTAAATATCCTAAGAAACCTTGTTTCACAGTTAGGATTTTTTTTAGTGATGTTATAGCTTAAACATAAACTTTGAGTTCAGTTCTCCATGCTAAGCTGCCAAATGTAGTAATTTTTTTCAGTAGTCCATTTCTCATGTTTTCCCATACTCTTAGTGTATGATTTAATTCTGATTCTTCCACATTACTCAAATGTAAGTGTATTAAAATGTATTGAAAAATCCAGTTTTCTTTGAAATTAGGAAAATTAATAGTTAACATGTCTGTCTCTAATATATTGAAGGAAAAAATGACTTCATTAGCTTGCTAAACCTGTTCTGTACCCTTGATTAATTTAATCGTGTTTTTTCTTCTGAAGGCTTTAGTTGAAAAGTGCTCTCGTATTACATCACTGGTTTTCACTGGTGCACCGCATATCTCCGATTGTACTTTCAAAGCTCTTTCTACTTGTAAACTCAGAAAGATCCGATTCGAAGGTCTGTTATATTAAAAATGTGGTTCAGCATTATCATTTACTTTTACTCTTGTGGCATTATAAATACAATACTTGTCTTTTCTTCTGTTTTTTTACAAACAGGAAATAAAAGGGTTACTGATGCATCCTTCAAATATATAGACAAGAATTATCCAAATCTCAGTCACATTTATATGGCTGACTGCAAGGGAATAACAGACAGCAGCCTCAGATCCCTTTCACCTTTGAGGCAACTGACTGTGTTGAATCTGGCAAATTGTGTAAGGTAATGAGTTACAGTAATATATTCAAGAAATGTTGATTACCTAGTATGTGCCAGGTCCTCTCCTACGGAACTTATGGTTCGTGGGGTAAACATGAAAGTCAGGAGTCCAAGTGTTAAAGTAGAGGTAAGTGCAGAGTTCTGTGGTTATAAGAAAGAGGGCTCCCAACCCAGGTTGATTATATGGGGTGTAGGGAGAGCTCGGGATATGAGGAATTATGGACCCTTGTAAAATTAAGGAAATTCACAGGAATACTTACAGGCTACCTTTCCTAATGGGGGTTTCCATAGCTAGTTCAGTTAACATGATCTTTTCCCATATGGACTTTCTGACTTGCTTATGAAGAACCAATCTCACTGAAGGTTTTTCCTCTTGGGTACTGGTTAGATTTTTCATCTGTGTAGAATTTCTGACAAATGGACAGAGGGTGGATTCTTACTGAAATTCTTTCTTTAGCTGGTCCACTATTGGACTACTCTCCTGCTGTTCTTGGGAGCAAATTCTGTTTGTTTGTTTGTTTGTTTGTTTTTTTGAGACAGAGTCTCGCTCTGTTGCCCAGGCTGGAGGGCAGTGGCATGATCTCAGCTCACTGTAACCTCTGCCTCCTGTGCTGAAGTGATTCTCCAGCCTCAGCCTCCTGAGTAGCTGAGATTATAGGTGTGTGCCACCCCACCTGACTAATTTTTATATTTTTAGTAGAGAGAAGGTTTTACCATTTTGGCCAGGCTCGTCTGGAATTCCTGACCTCAAGTGATCCACCTGCCTCAGGCTCCCAAAGTGCTGGGAATACAGGTGTGAGCCACCGCACCCAGCCAAGGATCAAGAGGTTTCTTGCTGAAACCCCTTCCCCAGTGGGTAGCTCAGCCTCTTACCTATGTAGGATTCTTATAATCTTATAGGACCAGATAATAACAAAACAGCATTTGATCCACGAAATAGTACTTGAGCCACATTGAAGGTGGCTAATATTTGGGAAAGCACAAGTCAGCATAATAATCTAAGCTACACAGAATCTTTTATTTATTTATTTTTATTTTTTAGAGACAGGGTCTTGCTCTGTTGCCCAGGCTGAAGTACAGTTGCACAGTTACTGTAACCTTGAACTCCTGGGCTCAAGTGATCCTCCTGCCTCAGCCTCCCAAGTAGCTAGAACTACAAGGTACACTTCATCATATCCAGCTAATTTTAAAATTTTTCTAGAGACAGGGTCTCACTATGCCCAGGCAGGTCTTAAACTCCTGGCTTCAAGTGATCCTTCCACCTGGGCCTCCCAAAATGCTGGGATTATAGGCATGAGCCACTGCACTGGCCCACTACATAGAATCTCAACCTATGTTGCCTATTATTAAAATGGGAAGGCAGCATGGGTCATTGGGAGCTGGAGGAAATATAAGGGTTTGGAATGGAAAAAACCTGGATTAGGAAATGAGGGCTCCAGCCAAGGGCCAGTGAAGAATTAAAGCCTTCTGCCAACAGCCATATGAGTGAGCCTGGAAGCAGACCCTACAGCCCCAGTCAAACCTTCAGATGACTGAAGCTCCAGCTGGCATCTTGACTGCACACTCATGAGAGACCCTGAGCTAGAACTACTCTAGTTCACTTCCAAATCCCTGAGATCCAGAAACAGGGAGATAATAAATACTTGCCATTAAAGCCACAAAGTTTGGATCAATTTGTTACATTTAATAGTAACGGTGAGATGCACACACACAGACACACACACACTACATACACAAGTGTGTGTATCAACTAATTCTATCTGTATGAATATGTGAAATAAAACTGAATTTCATTATTGTATTTCACACAGGCTTCTGCAGGTTATTTAATCTTTTTTTTTTTTTTTCGAGATAGAGTCTCACTCTGTCACCTAGGCTAGAGTGCAGTGGCATGATCTTGGCTCACTGCAACCTCTGCCTCCCGGGTTCAAGCAATTCTCCTGCCTCAGCCTCCCAAGTAGACAGGCACCCACCATCATCCCTGGCTAATTTTTGTATTTTTGTAGAGACGGTGTTTCACCATGTTGGCCAGGCTGGTCTTGAACTCCTGACCTCAGGTGACCCACCTGCCTTGGCCTCCTAAAGTGCTGGGATTACAGGTGTGAGCCACTGTGCTTTGCCTAATTAATCTTAAATGGAAGTTTTCTGCCTCCAGAAGTAGAGGTGACAAGACACTTCAAGGGGCTCTGCCAAAAATAGTTCAGATCCTTGATTAAATATATTTTCAACATATTGCTGAGCTCACAAAGAGTAAGAGAAATATCCAGTAGCCCTGAATCCCCTGATTCTTTTCTACTCTCTCAATGAACAAATTCACTGAGATGAATAGTGAATAACCAGCAAACATAAAAGGTTGAGCAGCTCTGAACACAAATGTTATGACAACAGTTGCCTTTGAGAGAATCAGCTCTGAGCAAGACTCAAAGTAGGGAAGCAGAACCTGAGACTTCTGCAGAGTTTATACCTCTTTAAGGGGGACAGAGTCGTCTCAGGTAGGTAGTTCCTGAGCTCCTGGAAGAAGTTAGCACAAAGCTTCTCAGGCTAGAGATTAACATCAAGTAAATAGGTACTCAAAGTCAAAGATTGCCAAAATGCACAAAGATACAAGTCACCATGAAAAAGAGTCACAGAAACAGCAAAATACATTTGACCTTCAGGTAATTCAGATATAGGAATTGTCAGACAATTAAGTAGTCATGTATGAAATGTTCGAAGAAATAAAAAATGGAATCAGAAATATGAGCAGATAACCAAACATGATAAAACAATTAGATTTATCTGGGGAAAAAACCTAACTTTTAGAAACAAATGATGTAATATAGTTATTGAAATAAACAGTGGATTGCTGATCAGCAGATTAGAACTCACAGAGGAGAGAAGTATAGAGCTGGAAGATCATTCTGAAGAAATGACAACAGAGGGAGGATGAAAAAATATATAGGGTAAAAAGATAAAGCTTAGTATTGTAAAGGTAAACTGAGGCTGGAGCTGAACCGGGAACGAAGACACAAGGCAAATGGCGGTGAGAATAGCCTTTATTAGGACTCGCAGGCGAGGTTCCTCGGTCCAAAGGTGCGGACTGAGGGAGGAGGGTAGGGGCTTTTTATACCCCGAGAGGTAGGGAAGCTGGTTGTGCAAACAGGGCCTGGGGGGTCTTGAAACTACTAGGGCAGGAGTTGAGTAAGGGTCATGAGGAAGGGGTCTTTGGAAACTTAACCGAAACTGCTGTTTACAAACTTGTGGAATGCAGGTGAGCTGCAGGTCATGGGGGAGTGTGGTTGCCCAGCCAGAACTCTGATGCATGTAAGTCTGCGGGTGTGTACAAGGGTGAAGGGAGTCTTTAACAAAAGGCCTGCTACGCCAGGTAACGCCGCCATGTTGGGTCTAGATTCCTGCCTAACATTCCAACCTCTTTCTAATAAGAAAATGGGGTGAAGTGTTCATCTGGCTGCTTCCTGCTGGTATGGGTCGTCATGGGGTTCTTCGGAGGTCAGAACTCGGGTATAGGGGTGGAGCAGCATCTGATTGAAAGTGACCTGGGAGTCTTCTTTCATGCAGTCCTGGATGAAGCAGAGGACACAGGGAGCTATGAGTAGCAAGAAGCCAATGATTAGTAAGGGGCTTAGAAAGGATAGGACTTAACTGGCCAGAGACGACTGCCATCACCTAAGTGAGGGCCTTGATCGGAGGTTTTTCTGGTGGAGTCTTTCCTGAATCTTTTCTAGAGTGAGGAGATTGGTTTCTACTAGTCCTGACTCATTGATGTAGTGTTCGGCTGGGAAGGGGAAAGGTGGGGTTAGGTTAGAGGAGTTAAAAGGGCTGGGTAAGGGTACTGCAACCAGTGGGGGCTTATTCTATCTGCTGTGAGGCTTTTTGTAGTGGGTGTGAGGAGTATGCCTAGGTAGGTGACAGAAGGGCTGCAAAGTTGAGCCTTAGCCGGGGTAACCTGATAACCTCAGTCGCCTAGAAAATTTAAAAGTGTAGCAGTATGTGCACGGGAGCACTCCTAGGAAGGACTACATAGTAATAAGTCATCGACATACTGCAATAGTGTGCTGTGGGTCAGGGGACAGAGGACAACATCCTGTGCCAGTGTCTGTCCGAAAAAATGGGGGCTATCACAGAACCTTTGAGGCAAAACAGTCCAAGTCAGCTGGGAAGAAATATGAGTGTCTGGATCTTCCAATGTAAAAGCAAACAGAAAGTGGCAGTCTGGGTGTAGAGGGATGGTAAAGAAGGCATCCTTCAGGTCAAGGGCAGTGAAATGGGTGGTGTCAGGGGGAATGCGCAAGAGGAGTGTATATGGATTAGGAACAACTGGAAAGGTAGGGACTACTGCCTCATTGATGAGGCGTAGGTCCTGCACGAGATAATAGGCCCCAGAGCTTTTCCATACAGGCAGGATAGGAGTATTGCATGGTGAGTTGGCGGGAACTAGAATGTGCTGTCGCAGCAGGCATGTAATGATAGGTTTTAATCCCTGTCGATGTTCAAGGGAGATAGGGAACTGGGGTCTAGAGGGAAACTTGGAAGGGTCTTTTAGCCAGATGCGGACCGGAGTATGGTGCTGGGCAATGATTGGGGTGGAGGTGTCCCACACCTTAGGGTTAATGGGGACTGGAAACGGGAGTGGGGGCTCAGCCTGGTGGGGTTTGTCAGGTGAGAGAAGGGGGAAGAGGAATGCGAGGTGTGGGGAGGGGTTGGGTCAGAAGTGAACTGAGGCCCCTAGCTTGGAGAGGAGGTCTCGTCCTAACAAGGGGACTGGGCACGAAGGAATGATAAGAAATGAGTGCGAGAAGAGGGAGCCATCCAGGCAGCAAGACAGAGGAGGAGTCTGGCAGTAGGTGGAGGGAGTGCCGTCAATTCCTGTGACTGTGACAGTGGAGGGGTGGCTGGGGCCACTGAAGGAAGGCAAAACAGAGTAGGTAGCCCCCATGTCCATAAGGAAGGATATGGACTTACCCGCTACCTGGAGCATGACCCTGGGCTTGGCGAGAGTGAGAGGGGTCCCCGAGTCTGGGCCTCTTCAATCTTCGTCAGTGTCGAGGAGCTGGAAGGTGCCTCCAATAACTGGAGGAGGGTCGTCACGTGGAGGCGCAGCAACCGTCCTTAGGTCGGGGCAGTCTGACCTCCAGTGGCCCATCTGCTGACAGTTCGGACAGGGGCGAGTTGGCTCCTTTGGGTTAGGGCACTGCCTGGCCCAGTGGCCGTCGTTGCCGCACTTGAAGCAGGCACCAGATGGCGCTCGGGGAGTACCTCCTTTCTGGGAGCTCCTGGAGCCGGCTGGCCTCAGGGCTGCTACCAAGGCCTGGGTTTGGAGTTGTACCTTCTGTTTTAGCCTGGCCTGTCGTTGGGCCTCAGCTGCTTCCTCCCTGGAGTTGTAGACCTTGAAGGCCAGTTTGACTAAATCCTGGATGGGAGTTTGAGGGCCTTCCTTCGCCTTTTTAAATTTTTTTGGATATCAGGGGCCGACTGAGAAATGAAATATGAGGCCAAGACGGTTCCTCCTGCGGGGGAGGCAGGGTCAAGGCGGGTGTACTGAATAAGTGCCTCAGTCAGCTAGTTAAGAAAAACGGCTGGATTTTCATCTGCGCCTTGGACTACCTCCTTTAATTTGTTAAGGTTGACTGATTTGTTAGAGGGTGCCTGCATGCTGGCAAGAAGGCACTGAACCATCATGTCTCGGTGGCAGTGGCCTGCCTTCCCTACCTGGTAGTCCCAGTCGGGCTCAGCCAAGGGCACTGCCTCGGTGCCAACTGGCATGGCAGGGTCAGTTAAATGAACCTGGTTAGCGTGCTGCCTGGCTGCCGCTAGGATGCGTTCCTGCTCCTCAGGAGACAGGGTTGAGGTCATAACGACATGGAGGTCATGCCAGGTGAGATCATATGCCTGGCATAGATACCTGAACTCTTTGATATAACGAGTTGGATTGGCCGAAAAGGAGCCTGCACGCTCCTCAACCTTAGACAAGTCTGCCAATGAAAACGGCACATGGACCCAGACTACTCCTTCGGCGCCTGCCACCTCTCGTAAGGGACACAGGAGGTCAGTCCTGGACCGAGTATGGGCTGAGACAAGCGAGGAAGGAGAGGAGGTGGAGGTAGGAGAGGCAGGATCTGTCAGGTTTGGTGGGGACACAGAAGGGGTAGAGGGAAGGGGTGGTGCTGACGGGGATGGGGACAACGAGGGGTTAGGGTAAGGAGGGGGTTGAGTGGAGGACCGAAGAGGAGGCAGGGAAAGAGTGTCAGGAGGCTCAGAGAAGGAGGGAGAGTTGTCCTTCTCCTTGGCTGAGGGAGTAGATTTCACGAGTAGGACCTGGGCCAACGAACATCGGGCACAGAGGTCTGGGCGAGAACGCAAGTCCTAGAAGGCTTGAACATAGGGTATCTCAGACCATGTGCCTAGTCTCTTACAGAAGTTGGTCAGATCTGTGAGAATGATAAAGTCTAGAATGCCTTCTGCAGGCCACTGAGACTGATTATCCAATTTATATTGTGGCCATGCTATTGTACAGAAGAAAATGAGCCACTTTTGTTTTATGTCTTGGCTGAGACTTAAAGTCTGGAGATTTGCCAAGAGGCACCCCAGAGGAGATTTTCGGTTTAGTTTGGACTGGGTAGTTCCTATGGTCTCAAGGTGAGCAGTCCAGAGGCAATGGGAGCGTCCTCTCACTGCCACGCGGAATGCGGGGTACGGTGGCTTCTGGGGAGGTTGGATGTCTCTTAGTCCCCGGTGCCGAGGTCACAGCTGACCAGAGAGAGCCCCTGATGGAGCCATGCGTTTCGGACAGGGACTCCCAGAGGGAGCCTTCAGGACGGGGGGAAACTTACCCAGCAGTGATCGAATTGAGTCTTAAATTTGGTGAGACAGCTCCAGGCTTGATGAGGGGATCCTGGCTCGGGGAGAGGAGAGCCTACCCGAGCTAGCAGGGGTCCGGGGAGGGGTCTCCTCCCGGGTTTCGGCACCAAATGTAAAGGTAAACTGAGGCTGGAGCCAAACTGGAAACAAAGACACAAGGCAAATGGCAGTGAGAATAGCCTTTATTAGGACTTGTGGGCGAAGTTCCTCGGTCCAAAGGTGCAGGCCGAGGAAGTCATGCTGAGGAAGGAGGGTAGGGGCTTTTTATAGCCTGAGAGGTAGTGAAGCTGGTTGTGCAAACAGGGCCTGGGGGGTCTTGAAACTACTAGGGCAGGAGTTGAGTAAGGGTCATGAGGAAGGGGTCTTTGGAAACTGTTAACTGAAACTGTTGTTTACGAACTTGTGGAATGCAGGTGAGCTGCAGGTCATGGGGGAGTGTGGTTGCCCAGCCGGAACTCTGACGCATGTAAGTCTGCGGGTGTGTACAAGGGTGAAGGGAGTCTTTAACAAAAAGCCTGCTACGCCAGGTAACACCACCATGTTGGGTCTAGATTCCTGCCTAACAAGTATCAGAGTTTTAAGGTATTAAAATGTATGTATTAGAGTTAGATCTAAAATAGTAAGTTGGAGAGTTAAAAGAATATATTTTTTTTCAAACACACATCAATCCTTTAAAAAATCAACCATGAACAAAGTTTAAAAGCAAGTTCCAACAACTTTCAAACTATTTTTATCAATAAATGGTATTCTCTCACTACAAAGCAATTAACTCAGGAATCAGCAACAAAAAGATAAATTAAAAATGCATATTTAAAAGAATTTAAAAGTAAAAATCCTAAGGTGTCAGAATCACCTGAGGAGCTGAATAAAACTATAGACGCCCGCCGGGCGCAGTGGCTCACGCCTGTAGTCCTAGCACTTTGGGAAGCCCAGGTGGGCAGATCATGAGGTCAGGAGATCGAGACCATTCTGGCCAACATGGTGAAACCCCATCTCTACTAAAAATACAAAAAATTAGCCGGGCATGGTGTCAGGCGCCTGTAGTCCTAGCTACTCAGGAGGCTGAGGCAGGAGAATGGCGTGAACCTGGGAGGCGGAGCTTGTAGTGAGCCGAGATCACACCACTGTACTCCAGCCTGGGTGACAGAGCGAGACTTGGTCTCAAAAACAAACAAACAAAAAACAAATAAAAACTATAGTTTCCCAAGCCCCACTTCAGAGCTATTGAGTCTGAATCTTTAGGGTTGAAACCCCAGCTTGTGTATTTAAAAAAAAAAAAAAAAACAAAAAAAACCCCAGCATGGATACTTTTGATACACACCCAGGTTTGGCCCTAACTGCATTAACCAATTAATTTGGATCATTACCTCAATAATCTTTTCCATTGACTTTTAATCCTTTCTTGACTATAATATGAATTTCTACACACACACACCCTTAACTGCTTTCCTAGGTGCTGGCACACTCCCCCTCTTACAGGTGGAAGGTGGGTTGATGGGCACAGCAGGCATCCACCTACTATGGCTCATTCAGCTGAAACAGTATATCTTTTGTCTTGACTGCTCAGTTCTTTGCAAATCTGAACCAACAATGCTGTAACGGATGTCAGCAATCAGCATGTTTTGCTCCCAATGTTCTTCCCATCTGTATGCCCACCTGTAGGGCTGTTGTGAAACTGCCTCTTAGGATTGCATTGGTGGAAACTCCTGTCCTGCTTTATTTCCTGAAATGCTTCCTAGAAGGATCTGGTGGTTCTCAAAAGGAATTAGAAATGAAGATCCCAATGGAAGATAGGGAACTGATGGGCCAAACGAACATCAAACCATTTATAAAGCAAGATCAACATGGTAGGGGTATGGCACTGACACACAGAAGTTTCTGATTAGGACAGTGTGGGAAGGCTGAAGTCAAGGTCTTCTTCCAGCGTCAGGTTTTCTCTGATTCCGAAGGAAAGAAGCCAAAGGGCTCATGTTGGGTTTCCTGTCTAGCAAATTGACCTTGTGTTTAGTGAAAATTTCTCCAAAATCCTGGCAGTAGTTTGACTGTTAGTCTTGGTTCTCACTCTCCTAAGTTTTGATCTTTTTCTTTTGCAGGAAATGGTATCAGGGACTACTTAACTTGATCCCAAGAGAAAAAGATCTTGAGGACCATCTGTCTTATTAAAAATTATGAACAAAGGAACAGAAATAACATTTAAATTAATACTTCTCCCATTCCTCTCATTTCTACTTTTTTATTACATTAAAATCTATATAATCAAATTTAGTTTTAAAATATTGACAAAATACCAGTATATAGATATTACCTTGGTATTTTGGAACAATATTGGGTATGGTAGCTATTACTTTAATACTATTCTATATGTTTATATATAGAATCACATGTAAAGTTTTTCTCACTCTTTCCTACAGAATTGGTGATATGGGGCTAAAGCAATTTCTTGATGGTCCTGCAAGCATAAGGATAAGAGAGCTAAATTTAAGCAACTGCGTGCAGCTAAGCGATGCCTCTGTTATGAAACTATCTGAGCGGTATGATAAAACAGTCTTTTACATCATATCATTAGTAATTGTATATTTGATAATAGGAGAAATGAGACACCTAAAAGCAAAGATTTCATGACATTGGGGGGAACATCAGAGATGTCCAGAAGCTGGTTAAATATTCAGTGAAACCATACGAAAGACATATGAAGTCACAGATTGGACCAATTTTTAAATTATATTATTATATTTAAATTACATCTGAGATGGAATCATTCCTGAAATAATGAATATCTAGATATGAGTGGCTGTACTTTTTCAAGGAGATTATCTCTAATCTACGTTTTCAAGGAGATTATCTTTACTCCAGCATTTTCCAAGGGGTGTTCTGGCTGGTTACTTTATTCTTGACTCCCCTCTTGTCAGAGGTCTTGTACAATTCCTATAGCACACTTGTAAGGGATAAGTAGGGATCTTAACTTGCACTTTTAGAGGTCATTCATTGTGGTACTTATATGATTTATATGTATGTGATATATTTTTTCCTTGTTAGAAGTTGCAATATGAAACTAAATTACAGAAAGTCATATAATAATCTGCCCTTTCATCCAACTTTGTAATGTCAAATTACTTTTTACTTTTAGTCTTACTTTTATGTTGAGTAAAGGAAAATCCTTACTTCAATACCATTTGTTTTCCCAAGAGAGTTTTTATATGAAGAAATTGCTTACTGACAATATGATTGATAGCTAAAATTAATTCATGCTACTTTCTTTTAGCTGCCCTAATTTAAACTACTTGAGTTTACGAAATTGTGACCATTTGACGGCCCAAGGAATTGGATATATTGTAAACATCTTTTCCTTGGTATCAATAGATCTCTCTGGAACAGACATCTCTAATGAGGTAAAAAAAATTCAAAACAGTACAATGACTTTTGTTTTCTATAATACAATTATTTGCTATTTTGTAAACAATGGAGAGAACAATGATATGTTTTATTTCTTATCCTATTATGAAAGTGAAGTTTAGGGATATTGTTTCTAGAAGGGTGATAAAAAAGTTTCTTTGTGAATCAACAGTCATGTTTCTCTGTTTAAAAAATAGCAAAATATAGTATTTGGAGGAAAGTCATGACAGATCAGAGTATGTCATGATAATTTGAGATTTGTTTCATTATAGAAGTTTTGGAGATAATATGTTAGATGGCTTAACTGTATGTTTCTTACAGATTGCACATTTTATAAGACTGCCTGAATGCCTTGAGATCTAAGTCTTTAGTTCAAGACTATAAGTCTAGAAATGGCCTCAACAAATCTACAAAAGGATATATTTTTGGGAATTCATTTTCTGCAAGCTGTTGATTGTATTCATCAGGGTTGAGACGCAGGCCATACCCATCTTATCCCTCTGGGACTGCCCCATTTACTAATCAAAAGGATAACCCTGAGAGATTTGTCATGTTTCTGAAAGAACTAAATGGGCTATAGTGATATTAAGGAATATATGGACTTCTGTTGAAAATCATGCATTTGGAGGGATATAGGAAGACAATATCTTATATCCTATATCCTTTCTATATAGGAGGGATAGCCCCAGTGCATCCTTTAACATGAACTGTTTCTCTCCACTTTTCACTGCATTGCAGACATCTGTGTTACGTGTTCATTCTTCGTCAACATTCAGTGGGGTCTTTTAAATGAAGGACTAGATCTGTTCATTGGTCTAGGTTCTTTCCTTTCTTTATCTATGAATGAACTTGGATTCAGCCTCCTTTCTGCTAGATGATCTCCTCTTCCCTTCCATATCATCCATGAGTGATATGAGATTGTGGGTAGGGAGCAGTATCATGGAGTCAACTCATTATGGCAGGATGAGTGTCTGGTCTTCCCAATGTTGTCTTCTGTCCAAGCTGGAATTCACTGAGATGTACGAGGGCCCATTTGGTGTTTAGTTTCCTGTCCAGGTGGATCCCGGATGTCTCTTCCTTGTTCCAACTCCAAGGCCCCTTCAAGTCTTCAGGCTTACCTGTCATGTCTGCCTTGCTCTGGGCTCCTCTGGGTTTTTCTGCGTCATGGAGATCCTGTGAGGCTGTCTTAGGTCCACGGTCCTAGACACCTACTGGAAACATTTTCTTGCTCCCGCATCATGGATGTTTTTGCCCCCAAACCCATGACTCACCCTCCCCTTGCTCTGCTACACGGTGACTCACACAAGTCAGCTGGATTCCAGAATAGGGTTGGTGCTTGTGAGACATTTGTGAGTGATTAAAGGGCCAGCAGAAGGGATATTCCAGGGTTTTCCTCTACCTTTCTTGGCATCATCATCATCAGCTGCATTTCCTTGGTGGTATACTCCCCTCTGAACCACAAGCCTGCTGTGGTTCCAGCTTCCCTGAATGACCTTGACCTCTGGGCTTCTATAACATCATATCTTCCCATTGTCCTTCCAGCATAGGGACAGTAGTGGCTTCCTACTGCTGCTAAGTTCTAGATTTTGTCACTGTCCCATTTGGCTTCTCAGTTTCTCTACCATCTATATAGCCACTCCCCCATTAAAATTAAATCTCAGTTTTGAATACTCAGGGTTGCTTTTCCTTTTCCCATTGACTCTTAACTGATGCAATGACGAGCACAGGAACACTCTGCCTTACTGCTTTTATCAACCCTCCTGGGAAAGGTGGAATGGGTTCCCATCTACTTAGGCCCCCAAGCCTACCTGGGGGTTCCAACTTTTTCTCTAGCTGGATAGAGACTGAGAAGGTCTAGAACAGACCCCCATGTGGTGAATTTCTCAGCATTTGCTTCCCCCTGGCTCTCCCCTCCCCTCCTCTTTTCTCCTGTCCTCTCCTTTCCTCCTCTCCCTTCTCGTCTTTTTCCCCTCCACCTCCTCTCTCCCCTCTTCTCATATTTGCTCCTCTCCTTTTGACATAGATTATTTTCCTAATCTGGGAGTGGAAAAGAATGTTCCAACCAATTACATGGTTTTGAAAAATGTTATGCGCCAAGTCTTTCAGGGCTTGGGCTTTTGAAGCTTAAAGGCCCAGGATTTTTCTCCTGTGTTCTTTTGTAAGAACCTTTTCCTGAAACATAGGAGTAGAATGGCCAGCTGTTGTCTGAAGGGTCACAGAGTGACAAGAAGTAGAGAATCAAAGCACATTATAAAACACATCAAAACATGACTCCCCCACAGCACTTACCACAAGGCTGAAGTGCCTGGGGAATATTTGTTGACTGAATGGAGTAAAGGTTAAAATGCTTATTTAGTTTTTAGCATTTGGGGAAAGCTCAGGTTTTATTTTTAAAGACTGTATATTAAAATTTTATCTACAGAGGACAAGTTGAAAACTTAGGAATATAGGCCAGGCACAATGGCTCATGCCTGTAATCCCAGCACTTTGGGAGACTGAGGCAGGCAGGTCACTTGAACCCAAGAGTTTGAGACCAGCCTGGGTAACATGAGGAAACCCCAATTCTACAAAACATACAAAAATTAGCCGGGTGTGGTGATGCGCACCTACAGACCCAGCTAGCTACTCAGGAGGCTGAGAGGTGGGAGTATGGCTTGAGCCCGGGAGGTCGAGGCTAGCGAGCTGTGATTGTACCACTGCACTCCAGCCTGGGAAACCTGGGCAACAGAGTAAGATCCTGTCTCAAGAAAACAAAAAACAAAAAACTTCGGAGTATAGCCTTGAGTTCTAGTCTCTGTTTTTATTTTCTTCTGAAGCATATATGTAATTTAAGAGAATTATAAATGGATATCTCTGGGGAATTATACTAATTGTTTTCTGCTAAAAGATTGAAAAATAAGTCTTCTGTTGTTTTCTTTCTCCAAGTCAGTTAAACTCTGATCTAAAAAGCAAATGATTGACAATTACAGTGCTACAACAGCTGAGGAAGCTAACCTCAAACAGTCAAATTAAAATGAGTCAGCCCAGATGTCAACTTGGGCAGCTAAACACCAGCCTGATTATAGGTCTGAGTAAGTGCAAATTTGACTACAGACATAACATTCAGGATTTAAACTGGAATGTTACAGATACCCAGCAAAGATCAAATGTGACCAGTTGTGCCATTTGGGGGAAAATTTCCCATGTTTTCTAATAATTGTGTTCATTCTCAATTCTTAATGGTGAATTTTCAGTTAGAATCACACTACTCATTTAGTTAACAAGTATTTACTCTGACTACATTGTGTTCAGTGCTGAGAATACTGGAATGAACAAAACAGCCATGATTCCTCCTCCTAGTACTTATATTCTAGTGGGAAGACAGGAGTGGGGCAAGTGGTTACAAAGTATGATGAGTGTGGGAAACAGAGAGGGGAAACCTAACCTGGCTCAGAGAACTTCTTTTCCCAGAGAAGAAAGGATGTTCTGTGAGCCAGAGAAGCAGCCTGCACAAAGGCATAGAGGTTTAAAAGTGTGAGACATCAAGAAACCCACACATTTGGGTATGGCCTGAGAAGTATGGTGAGAGATGATGTTTGAGAGGTAGACAGGGGTCAGGTCATTGAGGGTCCAGAGGCCACATTAAGGAATTTGATCTCTGCTCTTTGGGCCGTGGAAGGACATTCAGTATTGTCAGAACAGTAACATGATCAGATTTTTATTCTGAAAAGGTCACTTCTATCTGCTAGACAGATATGGGAATCATAGATGCATAGTGACCAATTATAAAGCAGTCATCCAGGTGAAAAGTTATGAACGCCTGTGTTAGGGAGAGGGCAGTAAGCATGTAGCAAAGTCAGCACAGTTGGCAGACACTGAGGAAGAAGAAACAATGAGATAGAGCTCAACTGAATGTGAGGATAAGGAAGAGAGGGAGTGAATCAAGGATGGCACCAGAGTTTTGGCTTGAGCATCTGCATAAAGGATGGTGTGCCTTCCTCAGCTGTGTCCCTTACACAGTCAGGGAGCAGGTTTGCTGCAGGTTGGGAAAATGAACATGTTTAGTTTGATTCACTTGCAGGACAGCTTTATAGAGATGTAGCTCAGGAAACTAATTGAAATTCACACCTCAAAAGTAGAAGAGCTTTTTTGGGGTTGGAGAGGCTAAAGGGACATTGTGTTCTGAACAATCATGAAAACTCAAGAAGAAGTGGATCAGCAAAGACAAAAATCCAGACATTTAGAAATCCAGAAAGATGTTTATTGGAGAGAACTAACTTAAATGGGGGAAGCAAAGAGGAGAACACAGTTATTTCAAGATTTATATGTTTCATATAATAATCTTATTCTCCTCAGTTATTCCTTTTGTGGAAAATAGTGAATCATTTATTGTATCATCCATGAATAAAAGTTGTTTAGGAAGTTACCTACCAAGTACATATTAGGGAAAGAGGAAATATGTCAATTTGCCTCTTCTTATATAATTAGGATAGGGTTCTAAGTGGGAGAAATAGCTTACTAATGTGATAATATCTTAAGGTATCTTTAGAAATCTTTAATCTCCTACAGCTTTTCAAAATATTCACTTAAATGGGCTATTATTCATTCCCTTCCTGCTCCAGAGGATTATTTGAATGTGAGGTTATATCTCCATGTATGTGGGAAAATATTTCCTGCTACTTAATCAGATTATCATTTACTAAAGACCACAGGATCCATGGTGAGGGCAGTTCAGTCTGTTACTTAAGTTGCCTTAGTCACCACCATATTTGTTGTTCAAAGGAAAAGTGAGTCAGAGCAGTCTCCCAGACAGTGTGCTTAGACAGTGGTTTAAGAACACTCTTTTATTTGCTTGATTTTCAAAAATTTTTATTATGAGTACAAGATCTTCAGTGCCTGTTATGTAGGCAATCTCCTGCAGTTCCCTCACTAGACTATCAGATCCATGAAGACTGAAACTTTGTTTTGTTTACTGCTGTTTTCCCAGAACCCTGGGAAGTAGTAGACACTTGATCAATACTCATTGAATGAAGGAAAAAAATGCTAGGCTCTAGGATTAACAAATGTGAGAAAGACCTATTTTCTGCAGCCCAGTTTGGAAGGGTGGGTGTGGGCAATTTAGATATGATGGGGCAGGCATAGTGATAGAGGTGAGGAGAGGAAAGGATCTCTTAATTCAGCCTGCCCAACACAGAAGCATGTAAATGTATCCTTGTTCAAGGAACTTGATGTAGCTTAGTCCTGCTAGAATACACTATATAAAAAAGAGATATCATGGAGGAAATTTCATGCTCTGTCAAGGAGATTGAACTTGCACTAATGGGTGATGTGTAGGGGAGTCATAGTCATAGTCAGCCTTCCATTTTAGGTAGATTATAGATTATTTGGGTTGTTCTCTGGGGGACAGACTGAAGAGGAGAAGGACTGGGGGCAGGGAGGCAAGTAGGAGGTATTTTAGTAGTTAAAGGAAGAGATGAGGAGTTCTTGAACTAGGTCAGAGGCTTGAACAAGCATGGAAAGGACATATTAAAGAATGTTTAGTAGCTAAAACTGAAATAACTTGGTGATTGATTATTGTGGAAAATGAGGGCCTGGGTGGAGGGATGGGAAGACAAGAATTGACTTAAAAGTTCTGGCTTTGGAATAAAAAATTTAAAAATTGGCCAGGTGTGGTGGCTCACACCTGTAATCCTAGCATTTTGGGAGGCTGAGGTGGGCAGATCACTTGATCTCAAGAGTTCAAGACCAGCTTGGCCAACATGACAAAACCCCATCTCTACAAAAATACAGAAAAAAAAAATTAGACAGGCATGGTGGCAGGCTCCTGTAGTGCCAGCTACCTGGAGGTCTGAGGTGGGAGGATCACTTGAGTCCAAGAGGTCAAGGCTGCAGCGAGCTGAGATTGTACCACTGCACTCCAGCCTGGGTGACAGTGAGACCCTGTCTTAAAAAAAAAAAAATTAAAAAATATTTTTTAAATCTGGCTTTGGGTGGATGGAGGTCCTACCTCTAAAAAGATAGGTAATATAAGAGAAGTAACAGGTTTTGAGGGAAAGATGGTTTTAGTTTTATCAGACTGAGTTCGAATCTGGGGGATATTCAGGCCAAAGGAGTGGGAGAGAAATGATTACCAGACCTGCAGATGGGGGAGTCACTCTCATGGAAGTGTGAATATGGCCAAGATCCTCAAGGACAGCGTAGGGGCATGAGGAGAAATGTACTCCCAGGAAGAACGTAGCAGAACACCAGTGTTTAGGGAGTGGAAAGAAGAAGATAAATCCATGAAGGAGACTAAAGAAAGAAGGTCAAAAAGATTGTAAGAGAACCAGGTGATGTAGTCAAGTGTGGAGTGTAATGGGAATAACAACAGTGTCTAATAAAACCAAGAAATTAAACCAGGGAAAGACAAAAATTAAAGAAAGAAAAATTCTTTTTAGAGACAGGGTCTCACTCTGTCCCCCAGGCTAGAATGCAGTGGCACCATCAAAGCTTACTGCAGCCTTGACCTCCTAGGCTGAAGCAATAGTCCTGCTTCAGCCTCCTGAGTAGCTGGGACTATAGGCAAGTGCCGCCACACCCAGCATGACCAAATTTTGAAGGAACATTTACTATTAATTAAAGAAACCTCTGTCTGACCACCTCATGCCCCTGCTCGGCTCATTTCCTTTCCCTCAGCCCCACTGCTCTCATTTAGCTCCTCAAGCCGAATCCCTTCCTACCTTAGGACCTTTCTGTATGTTACACCTCCTGCCTGGGTCTGCGACTCCTTCCGTTCTTCATGTGCCTGGGTAGGGGCAGATGCTAAGCAAGTAATCACTGATGATAATGACAACAAAGCATCTTGACATAAGTTAATAGTGCCAGTTTTTACATTTATGACATTATTTTTTCTATTATAAATATTGGTCATGTTGTCCATAATTATCAGAAAATCACACTTCTCAATCTAGATCATTTCAAGGCAATATCAATGGGTTTGTATTACGGATTCATTCTATAAGAAAACATAAATCATATGGTGATGTCAATGTCTCTAGATTTTTAAAAAATAAGTAAGTGTCATTTAGTTCCTAATGTGTTGTATATTATCTCTGCCACATTACAGCATAGTTCCCTAGAGGAGTGTTACCTATTATATTATTACAGTAATAATGGGTCTTAAATTACTGACAGCATACAGATTATTTTCAAATTGAATTGCAAAAAGAAGAACTCTAATTGAATATTGGCATGCTGTTTCCATGTTAGTTTTAATTGTATGTGTTATAAGGCTATCTAGTTTCAGCTATTTCTAGCCAAAAAATCTATTACTAAATACTATACTAAAATAGAAAGAAGCCAATGTGAGAACTTTAATAGTCATTGGTAGAGTCTAATCATTTCTTATAACTGCCCATCTGTCTCCTCTCCATCCCCACTGCCCCTGGCTTAGTTCAAGCACTATTTCTCGTACTCACCTTTGCTGCAGGGTTAGCTTCCAGCATGCAAATCTCAGTCTGTCTATAAAAACAGACACACAGACCAGTGGAACAGAATAGAGAAACCAGAAGTAAGCCCACACATTTATAGCAAGCTGATTTTTGAAAAAGGCACCAAGAACACACATTGGAGAAAGAACATTCTCTTTAATAAATGTTGCTGGAAAACCTGGATAGCTACATGCAGAAGAATAGAACTAGATTCCCATCTCTCACCGTATACAAAAATCAACTCAAAGTGGATTAAGGACTTAAATGTAAGAGCCAGAAATATGAAACTATTTGAATAAAGAAGAGACGAAACACTTCAGGACATTGGTTTGGGCAAAGATTTTTTTGGATGGTACCTTAAAAACACAGGCAACAAAAGAAAAAAAATAGAAGAATGGTATTATATCAACCTAAAGAGCTTCTGTACAGCAAAGGAAACAGTCAGCAGAGTGAAGAGACTACCTGTGGAATGGGAGAAAATGTTTACAAACTATGCTTATCTGACAAGGGTTCAATATCCAGAATATACAAGGAACTCAAACAACTCAATAGCAGAAAAACAAATAATCCGATGGGCAAAAGACCTGAATAGGCATTTATCAAAAGAAGACATACATGTGTACGGCCAACAGGTACATGAGGACAAACTCAACGTCATTAACACCAGGGAACTGCAAATCAAAACTGCAATGAGCTGTCGCCTCATGCCAGTTAGAATGGCTATTATCAAAAAGCAAAAAGTAACAAATGCAGGCGAGGATATGCAGAAAGGGAAACTCTTATAGACTGTTGATCGAAATTACAATTAGTACAGCCATTGTGGAAACATTATTGAGGTCCCTCAGAAAATTAATAATAGAACTATCATATGATCCGGCAATCCTACTACTTGTTATATATCCAGAGGAAATGAAATCAAGCCAGGCACAGAGGCTCATGCCTGCAATGCCAGCACTTTGGGAGGCCGAGGTAGGCAAATCACTTGAGGCCGGGAGTTGAAGACTAGCCTGGCCAACATGGCGAAACCTTGTCTTTACTAAAAATACAAAAATTAGCTGGACATGGTGGTGCATACCTGTGATCCCAGCTACTTGGGAGGCTGAAGCATGAGAACTGCCTGAACCTAGGAGGTAGAGGTTGCAGTGAGCCACTGAAGCACTGCACTCCAGCCTGAGTGACAGAGTGAGACTATCTCAAAAATAAAACAAAACAACAACAAAAAACCCACAAAGGAATTTAAATCAGTATGTCAAAGAGATATATGCACTCCCATGTGCACTGCAGCCAATATATACAATCAGCCTAAGTGTCCATCAATGGATGAATGGATTTAAAAAATGTGATATATATATGCATGATAGAATACTATTCAGCCCAAAAAGCATGAAATCTTTTCATTTGTGACAACATGGATGAGCCTAAAGGACATTGTGTTAAATGAAATAATCCAAGCACAGAAAGACAAATATCTCATGATCTCACTCATATGCGGAATCTAAAAAAGGGGATCTCACAGAAGTACAGAGGAGAATAGTGGTTACCAGAGGCTGGGGAGGGAGTGGTGAGTGTCTCATGTGTCCGTGTCTGTGTGAAGAGATCACCAACAGGCTTTGTGTGAGCAACATGGCTGTTTATTTCACCTGGGTGCAGGCGGGCTGAGTCCGTAAAAGGAGTCAGCAAAGGGTGGTGGGATTATCACTGGTTCTTATAGGCTTTAGGATAGGCGGTGAAGTTAAGGGCAATGTTTTAGGGGCAGGGGATGAAGCTCACCAAGTACATTCTCAAGGGTGGGGAGAATTACAAAGAAACTTCTTAAGGGCAGGGGAGATTACAAAGTATATTGATCAGTTAAGGTGGAGCAGAAACAAATCACAATGGTGGAATGTCATCAGTTAAGCTATTTTCACTTTTTTTGTGGATCTTCAGTTGCTTCAGGCCATCTGGATGTACACGTGCAGGACGCTGGGGATAGGATGGCTTAGCTTGGGCTCAGAGGCCTGACAGTGAGGGGGAGATGAGGAGAGGTTGGTCAATAGGTACAAAGTTACAGTGAGATAGGAGGAATAAGTTCTGGTGTTCTATCGCATGGTAGGGTGACTGTAGTTAACAATAATGTATTATTGTATATTTCAAAGTAGCTAGAAGAAAGGAGTCTAAATGCGCTCACCACAAAGGAATAAATGATCAGTGAGGTGACAGATATGCTAATTACTCTGATTTGATCATTACACAATGTCTACATGTGTTGAAACATCACACTGTATCCCATAAATAGGCACAATTATTTTGTGTCAGTAAAAAGCAAAGCTTAAAAAATATCTGGCTGGGCGCGGTGGCTCACGCCTGTAATCCCAGCACTTTGGGAGGCCGAGGCAGGTGGATCATGAGATCAGGAGATCGAGACCATCCTAACACGGTGAAACCCCGTCTCTACTAAAAATACAAAAAATTAGCCAGGTGTGGTGGCGGGCGCCTGTAGTCCCAGCTACAGGAGGCTGAGGCAGGAGAGTGGCGTGAACCTGGGAGGCGGAGCTTGCAGTGAACTGAGATTGCACCACTGCACTCCAGCCTGTTTGACACAGCGAGACTCTGTCTCAAAAAAAAAAAAATTATATCTGTCTGTCTATCTATCTATCTATCTATCTATCTATCCATCCATCCATCTATCTATCTGAGCCTATCACTCCCGGGCTCAGAGTTCCTTGGGGACTCCACGCTGCTTACAGTATCAATGGGCTGGTAGAGCAAGCTCTTCCTGAGGTGGCCCTTGCCCACCCCTGCAGCCCTACTTCCAGTTGACTCCTGCCTCTCATCCTCAGCTCCAGAGACACAGAACTGACTCTCCTACAGCTCCTCAAACATGCTGTGTTCTTGTTTCCCCATCTCTACAAGTTATTCCCTCTGTCTGAAACACCCTCTCCCCTACTTGTCCGCCTAGTAAATTCTTCTTTTTTTTGTTTGTTTGTTTGGGTTTTTTTTGGATACAGAGTCTTTCTGTGTCACTTAGTCCAGAGTGCAGTGGCATCATCATAGCTCACTGCAGCCTCAACCTCCTGGGCTCAAGTGATCCTCCTGCCTCAGCCTCCCAAGTAGCTGGGACTATAGGCACACACCATCACGACTGGCTGATTTTTCAATTTTTATTGTGTAGAGATTGGGTCTTGCTATGTTCCCCAGACTGGGCTGAAACTCCTGGACTCAAGTGATCCTCTTGCCTCGGCCTTCCAAAGTGTTGGGACGATAGGCGTCAGCTGTCATGCTTGGCCTTGCTTATCTCTTAAGTTTCAGCTGTGGGGAAGTTTTCCTAGAATTTCTGGGCAGGCTTAGGATCTCCTACTTTGTGTTTCCACTGCACTTTCTGTATGTCTCTACTGAAGCAATCAGCTCGTTATATTCTAGTATCTGTTCCATGCCTGTCTCCCTATAGCACTGTAAGCTTCCCAAGGGAAGAGACTGGATCATCCCGTCTTTGGGATGCCTAGCAAGATGCCTAGTTCATAGGAGGCACACAAAATGTTTGATCAGTGAGTGAATGAATGAATCTGGCATGATTTCCTTCCTCTTAACAAAACACTTAAGGCTTCTTTAAATTCCACATTGTCTCAGCTATGGTCTGGGCTGGAGTGAAAGCACTTACAGCTGCGTGTCTTAAATCTGATGATACACTTGAAAGAGACCACCCATCTGCATGGAACACACACACAAATAAAGCCTGAGTCCAGGGAAGCAAAACCTCTAAAGCAAGAAACACATGAAATCACTTGGGATTCAAGAAATAGGAAGAATGAGAGTTGAAAGGAAGCAGGGTAGTTCAGAGACAAATAGATTTGCCATGGATTTTCAAAAAGTACATAACAAGAAGTCTGCCCAATTATGGGCTTTTGGTTTTTTTCGTATGGAGGTGGACCTCTCCTAGTTCTCCTCAGGCCCTTCTCTCCAGCCAGTGGCCTTATATGAATCTGCTGGTCCCATCGCGCAGTGATAGTGGTTCCTTCTCACAGAGGTTATGGTCCCTTGTCTCCTGTTTCTAGCAAAGTGCCTACTAAAAACGCTGCAAACAGAAGTGACCAACTTGAGCCTGTCACTTCCCTCAAGATGGATCTTTGGCAGCATGACTCTCCTGTCTACCTCCATCAGGTAGGAGGCAAGCAGTCTCAAGGCCAGGTGATCTACTTCCAGGTAACAGAGATGCCAATTTTTCTTCCTTCTGTGAGCATCACAATACAGAATCTATTTCTGTGTGGTGATCAAAGCTTGCTTTCCTTTAGACTTGTAGGTCAATAAATTAGGTCAGAGAGGTTGATACATTTTCAAAAGAAATGTGATTACAAAATTCATACTAACAATTGATTAGAAATAAACAAAAATAATTGAGAAGACTGGTAGTTCCAGCTACCGAGGAAGCTGAAGCTGGAGGATCCCTTAAGCTCACCACTTTGAGATCAGCCTGGGTGATACAGCGAGACACTGTCTCTTAAAAATTAAAATAAAATCAGCTGGGAGCAGTGGCGCACCCTGTAATCCCAGGGAGTATTTGGGAAGCCAAGGCGGGCGAATCACAAGGTCAAGAGATCGAGACCATCCTGCCCAACATGGTGAAACCCCGTCTCTACTAAAAAAACCCCACAAAAATTAGCCAGGTGTGGTGGCACGTGCCTGTAGTCCCAGCTACTCAGGAGGCTAAGGCAGAAGGATTGCTTAAACCCGGGAGGCAGAGGTTGCAGTGAGCCAAGATCGTGCCACTACACTCCAGCCTGGCTATAGAGCGGAACTCCATCTCAAACAAAACCAAACAAATAAAAATAAATAAAATGATTGAGAAGAAAAGGTACAGTATATTTATAAAATCCTAATTACTAACTAGAGTAGAAAAGGGAAGATCGCTTGGGAGATGAAGATAAATTTTCAAGAACATTGTACATGACAGTGTTATCAGTGAATTTAGAAGGAGGATGTGCTAATTGAGATAATACATATTTCCAAGTATAACTTTTGTTCTTCATCTCTGAGAGAATGTGGTATGCAATACCAAAGAGAGCAAATCTTTCAGAAAGAAGCATGTGAAATGTAAGTCCTGATTCAAATAATTCCAAATGGAAATACTTTTCATCCAAAAATTCTGAGAATATGCCAGCAAGATAAGAGAAGTCCATATAAATAAATAATTTTATAAGTAGACCGATTCACTCAACAAATATTTACTAATTGTCGACTATATATCATACACATTGTTAAGTTCTGGGAGTACCAAACTGAAAGACAGAGTACTGGTTGCCAGGTACAGTCTAATGGCAAAATAACAACAACAAGAAAAGCAACACCACTGTATAGTTAAAAGTTACTAAAAGTATGAGTTCAGAGTATGGGTTCATATCTTGGCTGGTGTCACGGCACTTTGAGACCGCAGGCAAGTTACTCAATTTCTCTGTACCTCCATTTCCTTCTCTTTAAAATGGTGATTATAATATTACCTACCTCACAGTGTTGTTATGAGGATTAAGTAAGGCAGTGCATGTAAACTGGCACATGGCAAGCACTCAATGCATCTTAGTGATTATTTATTTGAATTATGACATAATGAGATTTATTTGCTGAAAAGGAGATGGAGGCATTGCACCACAATAGCATGGATAAGTTAGAAAATGAACACTTGACTGGGTGCGGTGGCTCACACCTGTAATCCCAGCACTTTGGGAGGTCGAGGCGGGTGGATTACCTGAGGTCAGGAGTTCAAGACCAGCCTAGCCAACATGGTGAAAGCCCATCTCTACTAAAAATACAAAAATTAGCTGGGCATGGTGGCGGGCACCTGTAGTCGCAGCTACTTGGGAGGCTGAGGCAGGAAAATCGCTTGAACCCAGGAGGCGGAGGTTGCAGTGAGCTGAAGTTGCGCCATTGCACTCTAGCCTGGGCGACAAGAGCAAGACTCTATCTTAAAAAAAAAAAAAAAAGAACACTTGTCTCTATTGTCTCTGTGGAGGAGTCAAGGGAAGCTTTTCAGCTTTTGAGGTGCAGCTGAAAGCTGGAGGAAGAAGCAGGTGAGCAGGCCTGGAGGCATGAGGAGAGCTATGTGTTGGGATCCACAGATGACTCAGTTCTGTCCGAGCATGGCCGGAGAAGAGAGGAGATGTGGTGGGAGATGGGGCTGGAGAAAGAGATGGAGGGCAGAATTTGGGTGGCCTTGAGTGCCCTGCACAGCAATTCAGGCTACATGCAGTATGTAGTAGGAGCCACTGAAGAACTCTGAGTAGAAGAATAGGACAGATTTGTGCACAAGAAACATAACTCTGGTGGCAGTGTGGATGATCTATTGAAGAAGGAATGAGCAATTGCAATGACAGCCAGAAATAATGAGGTTTTGATGGTGGCAGCAGATTTGAGAGATATTTAGGAGGTGGCTTTTGTAGGGCTTAGTGATTGGCTGAATATGGGTAACAGGGAGGCAGAGAGGAGACATACACAACGCTCAGTTTTTTTATTTGGTCAGTTGTGAATATGGTGGTGCCATGAACCAGGAAAAGAACCTAGGATAATGATTAGGGCATGGAGACAAGATGCTGAATTCCATTTTGGACATTTTTAATACTAGTACTAGCACATCTCTCTTTACTATGGGCCCTTTTGATTCTGGGTGACAGAGAAGACAACCACCCATCTGACTTTTGGAATCTTTGTTTTTGTTTTGTTTTACTTTGCTTTGTTTTCCTCAGGATACCTGGAACCATAGGAATTCAGTGTGTTCAAATTCAAGCATTTCTGAAAGAAAACTTACACAGGATTTTCAATACCATCCCCCTCCGGTTTTATACCCTCTATCACAGCAAAAACTTATACCCTGTTTTATCCTTAAAAACAACAAAAAAGGCATGAAAGAAGCCTTCTTATATTTACTGACTGTTGGGGGCCTTTTTAGAT
Organism: Trachypithecus francoisi; assembly: GCF_009764315.1. Lineage (NCBI taxonomy): Eukaryota > Metazoa > Chordata > Mammalia > Primates > Cercopithecidae > Trachypithecus > Trachypithecus francoisi. The sequence continues at coordinate 56,791,860 of NW_022681469.1, forward strand.
TTCCCATGATCTATACCCCCAATAACTACATCCTGGAGTCCTGGGTACCCCATTCCATCTTATTTCATAGAGTGCATTTTCCAATATCCTGAATTCAAATATCAAATACCCTAGGTTATATAGATTTCCCATATAGAGAAATTGGAGCCCTATAAAGAGGGTCATAAAGGTACAAAGTGCAGAGGAAGGAGCAATGTACTTAAATCAAAGGAAAGTCCATCACAAGCATTCATCTTTCACTAGACTCCTGACTGAAGCTAGCAGAAAGAATAGGAAGAGCTCAGTGAAATCTCATGGCTTCCAGTTTGAATTCTAGTCCTCTGAAAGTAACAGTGTTGAGTTAGAGGGGCCTATGACACATTCAGATGTCTAGTTATCAGTTAGCGAACAAGATCTGTAGCTCAGGAGAGAGATCTGGGCTAGATCTAGAGATGGCTGAAGTGGTCAAACCCATGGTTGAGAGATAGAAAGAGAAGAGAAGATCAAGTTCCAAGCTCCAGGAAACATCAGTATGTATTGGATAGATATGAAAGATGAACCTACAAAGGAAACTGAAAACAAACATCCAGAGAAGTAGGTGGAGAAAGAGGTCAGAGTAATATCATGAGAAACAAAGAAGATGCTATTTCAAAAAGCAGGCAATGGTCAGCAGAGTCAAGTTTCAAAGCCGGGTCAAGTAATATGAAGATAGAGCAGTATCCATCATTTGTAAAGTAAAACTGTTCATCTATGTATATAATACTTGTACATGTTAACATTCATAGCTGAGTACTTTGCTTGAATATTAGTGCATTTGTGCTGATAGTTGGTTTAGAATAGAAAGTAAACTAACCAGAACTGTGTGGCTTTGTATAAAGAAATAAAGCCTAGTGTTAATATTTTATATACTTCCTTGTTGATATACAAAAATATTCAATAAGAGACTTACATGTTGGGTTTTTCTCTTCCAAATTATGCTATTTTCACAAACATTAATAATACTAAAAGAAATATGGATAATGAAAAAACATATCATTGCCCACCCTCCAAACCATCCATTTCTTTTTTTCTTTTTTTTCTTTTTTTTTTGAGACGAAATCTCCCTCTGTCGCCCAGACTGCAGTGCAGTGGCGCAATCTCTGCTCACTGCAACCTCCGCCTCTGGGGTTCAAGCGATTCTTCTGTCTCAGCCTCCCAAGTAGCTGGGACTACAGGCGTGGACCACCACGCCCAGCTAATTTTTGTATTCTTAGTATAGATGAGGTTTCAACATATTGGCCAGGCTGGTCTTGAACTCCTGACCTCATGATCCACTCGCCGTGGCCTCCCAAAGTGCTGGGATTACAGGTGTGAGCCACTGCGCCCTGCCCAAAACGTCCATTTCTTTTAATACACATATGCATACATTATACACACATGCATACACTATACACACACATATGAAGATGTGATCTTTTCCTTTTTTTTGGAGACAAGAGTCTCACTCTGTCATCCAGGCTGGAGTGCAGTGACATGATCTTGGCTCACTACAACTTCTGTCTCCCAGGTTCAAGCGATTCTCCTGCCTCATCCTCCCAAGTAGCTGGGATTACAGGCACCTGCCACCATGCCCAGATAATTTTTGTATTTTTAGTAGAGATGGGATTTTGCCATGTTGGCCAGGCTGGTCTTGAACTCCTGACCTCAGGTGATTCACCTACCTTGGTCTCCCAAAGTACTGGGATTACAGGCATGAGCCACCGTGCCCAGCCTGCAGATGTAATTTTGTATACTGCTTTTTGAACCTAAGTATGTTACTATATATTCTTTATAACAAACACTTCTCATGTTTGCAGAATATTCTGTGTGTACTATAACATCTCAACAAATTACTTTTGAAATAAAAAGGGGTACCTCTTCTAATGAAGAGATCTATGGTAGTCATCTTCTGAACCAAGTGGCCCAACAGCATCACCAATTGTGGAACAACTGGACGTATGTGCCTCCCAATGGGATGCTATAATAATTCAGGAGTATTTTTGCAAAAAAAAGTTTACCTTGAATCTAATCATAAGGAACAATTAGACAAATACAGAATGTGAGACACTACATAATAACTGGCCTAGATCCTTAAAAAAAGTCAATGTCTTAAAATAAAAATAAAAAAAGACTAAAAAGACATGATAACCAAATCCAATGCACAAATTGGGTCTTGGATACAAAAAAATGTGCATGTTGACTTTGTACTAGATACTATGGTATTACTGTTAATTTTCTTGGGTGTCATAATGCTATATATGTCTATACTATATATACATAATAATACTATATAGTTACATAGGAAAATATCCTTATTCCTAAGGAGATGCACATGAAATATTCAGGGATAAAGCATCATGATATCTGAAACTTATTTTCAAGTAGTTCAGAGAAATTTATGTATATTTGTGTGTATATACATGTGTGTGTCTATATATAACTATATATATAAACTATGCATATGTATAAAAACTTTGTTCATACATATATATAAATAAAATATGTATGTTCATATATACACTTAACTAAATAAATGTGGCAAAATGTTAATAATTGGTGAATTTATGTAAAGGGTATGTCGGTATTCTTTGTAACTATTCTTTAAACATTTCTGTACATTTGAGTATTTTCAAAATAGAGAGTTGGAGAAGCATGTTTTCTGTTTATGTTGGTGATAGTCTAAGCCAGATGTAGTATGACTCAGCCGTATAGTAAGTACATAACACCCACGCACACACAGACACACACAGAGCATTCCAATATTTGGTAACTAGTTCATTGCTGTTGTCTATGTACATCAGCTAAACAATTCCAGATGAAAAAGTGTGGGGAAAGTGTAGTGTTCAAGGATTTGTCTGCTTTCAAATGTCTGTGTGCATGTGTCTGTTCCTGGCAGTGTTCCATCTTCCCTCCCACTACTCCCAGTGACCCCAAACTGAACTACTTCCCAACAACTCACACTTTCCACGTGAAGTCTCTGTTCAGGCTGTTTCCTCAGCCTGAAACACTGTTCCCATTGTTTCACTTGTCAAAATGATACTTAATCTTTAAGGCTTGATTCAAAATCTCCTTCCTCTGTGAAACTCTTTTCTAGACTGCCACCTGTTTCTTCCAACTGGAAGCATTCATTCCCTGCTGTGTGGTCCCTATAGCTCTCTTGAAACACATACTTTATTCCTTCTGTAGAGAATGAGTTGGTACATAAGGAACCTCATTATAGTGACTTATGTACCAACTCATATTCCCTAGAGAGAGAAAGTTCTGTTTAACTCTGTTGCATAGGATGAAGTCCAGATTCCTTAGAATAATGTACAAGGTTCTTGTGACTTGCTGCCTGCTTCCTTTTGAGCCTTATGTCTTGATATGCCCCTCAATGAACCTGATACTGGAGATATAATGAAGCCAATTTTCCACTCAGGACTCCTGGGCCCCTAAGATTCAGGCCCCTTAATTCCATTAGCGATGGAGGAGCAAAGTGTTCCCTAGGATTCCTATGAATTTCTGGTGCCTCGCATTCTCATGCAACCTGTAATGCTGGTGACTTCCCCAGGCCACCACTCCAGCTGCTTTCCTCTGCACTTCACCTGACCATAAAATGTAGTCCCTTTTTATGCTGTGGGAAAATAAAAGCAAAACCTCTCTCCAGTAAAGGCATTCATGAATTTGGCTGACTTATGAGGGAGACCAAGGACGATTTCCATTGCAGTGATGCCACGGTTTTCCTGAAAGGTAAGCATCAATCTGCCTTTTGCCCCACTGAGGCCGAGTCAGTCTATCTTGCTGTTACCTCTTGCCTCCTCATTTTTGGCTTGTCTTCCCACTGTACTCTTCCCACTCCACTCTTCCTGTCCCTCCCAGGGCTAAAACCTTGGCACCAGAAATCTGTAAAATGTAAATGTCACTTGTTTCAGAGAACACCTCCTAATTTGGAGCATTTATGAACCTCACAGTGCCAAATAGAATATTTACCTTTCTGGCTCTGATATTCTTTAGGTCACTAAACTAAAAAGCTTCTGAATAAAAAAGAAAAAAACATTAAAAGTGAATCCTGTTGCCTGAAATAGTGTATTTCACTTATTCAGCAGTGGAATTCACTGGTCTCCTGTAAACAGCATGAGGCAATTTTTAGTGGAGACCTCATCTCTGCCGGCTCAATTTGTTGCTCCTCAGTTACAAAGATGTGTTTACTTCCAGGAGAAAGGGCTTCAAGTTACTTGTCTAACACATGAGCATGGTGACATCTCTTGCTCCCTGTTTTGCTAATATTTTGGTCATCAAGGTCTGAAGTTGCTAACAAAAATATATTAAAAGTGGGTAATATCTATATTCATCTTGGACTGAAGGATGCTGTAGGAATATTTTCTGAGTTTTATTTACTTATACAATTATTACATCAATCTTTTTTGAACTTTTTTATTGAGACATAATTCACGTACCATAAAACTCACCAATTTAAAGTATACAATTCAGTGGTTTTTAGTATGTTTGTGGTGGAATCACCACTAGAATCTAATTCCAGGACATTTTCTTCACTCCCCAAAAGAAAAGCACTTCCCATTAGCAGTCACTCCTTATGCCTGTCCCACCCTGAGCCTGCTCTAGGCAACTGCTAATCTACTTTCTGTTTCTATATATTTGCCTTTTCTGGACTCTTCTTCATACAGATGGAATCAAACAATAGGTGGCCTTTTGGGTCTGTCTTCTTTTACTTAGTATGACGTTTTCAGGTTTCATTCATAGAGTAGCATGCATCAGTACTACTTTTATTACCAAATAATATTCTGTTGTATGGACATAACATATTGTATTTATTCTTTCATCAACTGATAGGCACTTGGGTTGTTTCCACTTTTTTCTTTTTAGTTGACACATAATAATTGTACATATTTGTGGAATGCAGAGTGTTATTTCCTTATGTAATGATCTAATCATGGTAATTAGCATCCATCACCTCAAATATTTATCATTTCTTTGTGTTGTGAGCATTAAAGATCCTCTCTTCTAGTTTTTTGAAAATATACAATAAATTATGGTTAACTATATTCACCCCACAGTGCTGCAGAATACCTGAACTCATTCCTCCTTTTAAACTATGATTTTGAAATTGTTAACCAACCAATCTCCATCCTCCCTCCCTGCCACTCTTCCCATCCTCTAATTCCCACAATTGTACTCTACTTTTTCTTAGCTCCCACAAGTGAGGACATGTGGTATTTATCTTTCTGTGCTTACCTTGTTTTGCTTAACATCATGTCTTCCAGGCTCATCCATGTTGCTGCAAATGACAGGATTTCATTCTTTTTTTGTGGCTGAATAGTATTCTACTGTGTATATATACTACATTTTCTTTATCCAGTTGTCTGTTGATTAACATTTGGGTTGATTCTATATCTTAGCTATTGTGAGTAGTGCTGCAGTAAACATGGGAGTGCAGGTATCCCTCTGATACACTGAGTTCCTTTCCTTTGGGTAAACACCCAGTAGTGAGATTGCCGGATCATATGATAGTTCTGTTTTTAGAGAAATCTCTATGCTGTTTTCCAAATCGCTGTATTAATTTATATTCTCACCAACACTATATAGGAGTTTTCTTTTCTCTGCATCCTCACCAGCACTGTTATTTGTTGTCTTTTTGAAAATAGTCATTCTAACTGGGGTGAGATGACATCTCATTGTGGTTTTGATGTATGTTTCCCTGACGATGGTTTTTCATATATTTGTTGACTATTTGTATGTCTTCTTAAGAAGTTGTTTGGAGGTTCAAGCAGGGAAGTGCAGCTACTTGTATACCCTAGACCAATAACCCATATCCTCCTCCATCAGGGTTAGCTATCCTCTTTGACTGAGCATGCAGCTTTGGGGAGGGACGCACATGGAAGAGTGAGGGAAGAAGGGGACACCTGCCTAGCCAGCCAGATCAGCTGAATCAACCCTGGCGATCAATGGGGTGACAGGTATCACAGCCACATCGCCCTCACATACGTCTTCTTTTGAGAAATGTCTGCTTGGTTCCTTTGTCCACTTTTTAATCAGATCATTTGTTTATTTGCTGTTGAGTTGTTTGAGTTCCTTGTATATTCTGGATATTAGTCCTTTGTTGTATGACTAGTTTACACAGGTCTTCTCCCATTCTATAGGTTGTCTCTTTACTTTGTTGATCGTGTCCTGTGTTGTGTATAATCTTTTTAGTTTGATATCATCCCATTTGTCTATTTTTGTTTTTGTTACCTGTGGTTTTGAAGTCTTAGCTATATAAAATCTTTGCCAAGATCAATGCCCTGAAGCATTCCCCCTATGTTTTCTTCTAATAGCTTTATAGTTTCTGGTCTTATCTTTAAGTCTTTGATCTATTTTGAGTTTATTTTTGTATATGGAGATACAGGAGTCTAGTTTCATTCTTCTATATACAGATATCAAGTTCTCCCAGCACCATTTATTGAAGAATGCATGGATTTTATTATAAACAGTGCTGCTATAAACATTCATGTACAAGTCTTTGTAAACATATGTTTTCACTGCTTTTGGGTATAAACCTAGGAGTAGAATTGCTGGGTCATATTATAACTCTATGTTTAATTTTTGAGGAAATGCCAGACTGTTTTCCAAAATGGCTGGCTTATTTTACATTTCCACTAGCAGTATATCCAATTTGTCCACATCCTCATCAATGCATTTTATTATCTGTATTTTAAATTATAGCCATCCCAGTAAGTATGTTGTGGTATGTCATTATGCGTTTATCTAATGGCTAATAATGTTGATCTATTCAATTTTTAGGCCATATGTTTTAATAAACAATTACAGTGATGAGACATGGCATACTATCTTAATATTTTAATTTTTAATGATTTTGAATAAAGTAGTAAGGAGCATATATGCTGTTATATGTCATATTTAGCAAATGCACTTCATTTATGGCTCATCTTAAATAATTCTAACTTGACTACATAAAAGTGAAATCTAAGTGAAAACTTCAGAGACAGTTTCATAGGACAAATTTTCTATAGGATACTAAAACATACTTAGCTATTATCAAGTATAGGGTAAAGAGACAAACTTTGCATCTTTTACTTGATATTTGTGTTCAAACAATTTGGATTCTATTGGGGAATATCTAAACTCTTCCAATTCTTTTAACATGAATAAAATAGCATCCACATCTGGAACCCAGACAACATGTGATGGCTCCACAGGGTTTGGTCAGACTTTGTTTTGAAACAGGGAGGCAGAAAACATAATGGGTTCCTAGCAAAAGATCCACAGTCAACAATAAAATTGAAAGAATGAGGTTGCATAGAAGAAAAATATATTACTGGAGAAACTGAACAAACAAATAAAAACTTATGGCACAGGAATAAATTCAGCATAAAATAAATGCAAATAAAAGTTTTTAAAAAGTTAAAAGAATTCACAGATTTTATTTTGGAGTGGTATGCAATACCATTAAAAGAAATTAGAAATCATAGTTTAAGCAGAGGCTTAAATAAAACACATTTTCCTTAATCCAGACTTTTTTTTTTTCTTTTTTTAAATGAGAAGGCCCAATCTGTGCATTGGGAATTAAAAAAAAAAAAAAAAAAAAAACAGAAAAAAACCAAGATATAATATTTGCATAGCCCATTTTCAACTGTGGTCCAAATGTTGTATTTAAGATCAATAAAATATAAACCAATCCTGCAAATAAAATATAAAAAAGGACAAATCTATGTGTCATTTCTGGTATTTTCCCTGCCAGCCAGCCCTGGAATCAGAATGGCGGGGGTGGGAACAACCCTTCTCTTGTCCACGTAGTTTAGGAAGCACATTGTATGGGATTACATAAAAGTAATGTGATCCTGATTAAAAAACAGAACGATGGCATTAATAAGCCACATTCGTCAGTTCCTTATCTGAGTGTTGTGCCAGTAAATTTGGGGAAAAAATACTGAGAAATGGGACAACACAATCACACATAAAAAATTTAAGGCTGGAAGTGCAATCTCTTTTTTTAAATTAAAAAAATCCATGGCTTTTAATCTGAAAAAGAAGTGGTCTATTACTGAATGATTATCTGTCTCTAGGCCTTTATATAAAGATCTATTCTTTTCCTCTACAAAGGATTAATCATTATAAAATGAGCTAAAGACTTTAAGATGTTTTGGTTAGGCATAAATAAAAATATATTAACAAATAGGTTCTTTATCCACATGAAGTGTCTTCAAAATAAGTAAGTTGGATTTGTTTATATTGATTCAGATAACATTTATCTGGAAACAAGTGGCAAGATGATAACCTCCTAAGGGAGTTTTCTGACTCTGGGATTCCATAAAAGCTTTTGCAAAACATTAGAGACAACCTGAAAATTTTACTTAATGGCATTGTCTAACCTAAGTGGTCTTATGATTTGTTAAGTGTAAAGAAATATGACAGCAGCTAAAATTTTTTAGTTTTCATAAATGGTTTTTTATATTGTCAGTTTGTATAAATGGTTATTGGAACTATATATTCCATACTAAATGATAATCACAAAATGATCTTTATATTGAATATTTTTAGGGTTTGAATGTACTTTCCAGACATAAAAAACTGAAGGAACTTTCTGTATCTGAGTGTTATAGAATCACTGATGTTGGAATTCAGGTAAGATCATTAAGATCATCTGTTAGAGAATTAAGATTGGAATTTTTCAAAAAATTGATTAATTCACTTTATTTCTTATTTCCATAGGTTTTTGGGGAATGGGTGGTGTTTGGTTACATGAGTACGTTTTTTTAGTGGTAATTTGTGAGATTTTGGTGCACCCATCACCTAAGCAGTATACACTGCACCCAATTTGTAGTCTTTTATTCCTCACTCATTTCCCACCCTTTCCCCCAAGTCCCCAAAATCCATTGCATCGTTCATATTCCTTTGCATTCTCATAGCTTAGCTCCCAATTATGAGTGAGAACATACAGTGTTTGGTTTTCCATTCCTGAGTTACTTCACTTAGAATAACGGTCTCCAATTCCATCAGGGTTACTGCAATGCCATTATTTCATTTTTATGGCTGAACATATGTGTGTGTGTATATATATATGTATATATATGTGTGTATGTGTATATGTGTGTGTGTGTGTATAATCACAATTCTTTATCAACTCATTGATTGGTGGACATTTGGGTTGGTTCCCCAATTTTGCAATTGCGAATTGTCCTGCTATAAGCATGCCTGTGCAAGTATCTTTTTCGTACAATGACTTCTTTACCGCTGGGTAGATACCCAGTAGTGGGATTGCTGGATCAAATGGTAGTTCTACTTTTAGCTCTTTAAGGAGTCTCCACACTGTTTTTTATAGTGGCTGTACTAGTTTACATTCCTACAAGCAGTGCAGAAGTGTTCCCTTTTCACTGCATCCCTGTCAACTTTTATTATTTTTTGATTTTTTGATTATGGCCAGTCTTGCAGGAGTAAGATGGTTTCGCATTGTGGTTTTGATTTGCATTTCCCTGATCATTTGTGATGTTGAGCATTTTTTTTCATGTTTATTAGACATTTGTATATCTTCTTTTGAGAATTTTCTGTTCATGTCCTTAGCCCACTTTTTGATGGGATTGTTTTTTTTCTTGCTAATTCGTTTGAGTTCGTTGTAGATGTTGGATCTCAGTCCTTTGTCAGATGTATAGATTGTGAAGATTTTCTCACACTCTGTTCATTGTCTATTTACTCTGCTGTTTCTTTTGCTGTGCAGAAACTTTTTAGTTTAATTAAGTACAAATTGAATAAATTTTGTGGGTCATAGTAGAAAAAAAGAAATGGATTGGAAATGTAACAACACATATGTGATCCTAGTTGAACTAAGTTCAACTCCAGGCTCTTAGGTAGTTCTCCACAGCCAAAGTGATTGAGATTTATTTTCCCATTTTTCCCTGTCTAATGTCTCCCTTCCTTATGTCAGATTCAAAACAAACAGGGATATTTTACATGGAGAGTGATGAACTGCAGTGTGGTAAAAGTCTTCTCATATAAACAAAGTATTCTGTAGATAGAAATGTTATAGAATCTAATCATTGAAAGTTGGGGGAGTTTGAAAAAGTATGCCAGACACTCAACAGTTAGGAACTTAAGTTACTCAAACATACTTGCTAGCATCCTTTATGGGAATGGGAAGCATGAGATAAGTAATTGGCTAGGATAAACGATTACATGCTCAATTGATTCTTTAAGAACTTGCAAGAAAAGTAAAATTCCTAGACCTAATCTTGAGCGATGTGCAGGAAGTCATAAAGTACATACTGTGAGCAAGCCACAGTGTAATTTTTCCATCACTTTAAGCATATCAATATGCTGTTAGAAAAAAACCCAGTTATTTGTCATACATGTATTGAACAAGAAGGGAAGCAGTAACCTAGGAATGCAAGCACTGAAACACATTGGCAGTTCTAGATAAATGTACCTTGAGAGTTTAAAACCCCAACCACTCATAAAAACCTGAAGCTAAAGTAGAAATAGAAAGAGAGAGAGAAAGAGAAAGAGACAGAGAGGGAGAGAGAGAAAGAAAGAAGAAGAAGGAGGAGGAGAAGGAGAAGGAAAAGGAGGGGAGGAGGAGGAAGAAGAAGAAGAGGAGGAGAAGGAGGGGAAGGAAAGGGAAGAAAGGAAGGGAAAGAAGGAAGGAGGGAAGGAGGGAGGGAGGGAAGAAAGAGAGAAAGAAAAACCTATAAAAGGGTTTATTCCACAAATAGGAAGATAATGCAATAAAAGCTGAGAAGTCCCCAGAGCATGGCAAACCTGAAGTTATCTCTGTCAATTTGAAGTAGACTTTCCAAGAAGTTTTAACATGACTAATAGGAGTGTTAAAATACCATCTCAACTGGTGGGCTGTAGAGGATTCCAGGTCAAAAGATGCTCTAGACCTCTAGCATTGAATTCTAAACTTCTGGAGCTGAAAGAATCTTAGAAACATCTAAAAAAGCAACTCCCTAATGTTAAGGCAGTAGGAATAAAAAATTACATCAAAGGCCAAGAGGGCTTAAATGACTGGCTCAAAGTCTTATACCTTCTCAGCAAACTAATTCAGTAACAGTTTTACGGAAATGAAAGGTGGAAATGGAGAGCTGCTGTTCTGAATGGTTGATTGACAGCTTAGTGAGAAAAAATGTTTTCAAATTATTTTTGCTGTTTCTCAGTGGGTCTGAACAATGTAATCATACTTAAGGGACTCTGCTTTAAGGAGCATTAGTGTCACATAATGTCAGTGTCTCCCAATTTTAGACCAGGGGTACTGATGTTCTAAGAAGTCCCTAAGAAATCTGCCTGGTAGTATATTCAGTACTGTAGAGTTAAATAAACGAACACAAAACACATATCCTAGAGAGGACTAGAAAATTCCATGTTGGAAAGATTGTAACTCTTTCATAACAAAAAGGATTACAAATCATTTAGATGTATGTAACCTACTAAGAGAAAAAGCTGAAAGATTCCTCTAAAGTTAAGCCATGATTTACCTGCTACTATTAATTTAAGGGTTAAACATACATTTATACAAAGCTTTATCTATGAATATGATATAGTCAGGCTTTCAAAAGATCTTTGACAAGGTGATAGACTAGAAAAAACAGTTTAAAATATTAACATTTTTAATACTGGGTTATATTTCTCATATCAATTATATTTGACCAATAACTAGAAATCACTTAGGAATATTGAAACCTACCATGGTGATGACATAGTCTCTTAATATGCATCACTGATTAATTTTTAGATGCTCCTCTCATCCTTGGGATGAAGGAGTATTGACCAAAGTTTGATGTTAAGTATCAGGAGACCAGTGTTTTCTGTCATTTCTTTTTGATTCTGTGGGGTCCAGATATTTTTCTTTTCACTCTTTGGAGCCTAAAATTTGTACTATTTTTAGGTGCTCTGAGATTGTAGACGAAAGCATTTACCCATTTGCTAACTATATGACCATACAGCTGACTTCTGGCATATCTTTAAAACAATTTAATCGTTTACAAACTGACATGTATTTATTTTCAGTAATCTAAAATATTAGTGGTTCTGCTCTCAAGTTCATGAACAAGAAATTTTTCTTTTATTTTCCTTAATTTTTTTCTAAACAAAACAAGATACATGTGCAGAACATGCAGGTTTGTTCCATAGGTATGCGTGTGCCATGGTGGTTTGCTGCACCTGTTGACCTGTCCTCTGAGTTCCCTCCCCTCACCCTTAACCCTGAAATTTTTCTTTTTCATCATTTCTCATCCCTCTTTTTCCCCTCCCTACTTTTGGTATGTGTGTGTCTGTGTTGTGGCTTTTAACCAGTTTTACCTCTTCCAAGGTTCATACTTCTGGCATGTGGTAATCTTTCCCCTTGCCTCCTCCAGCCCAATTATTAAGTCCCAAAAGGGAACAGAAAGCAGGGGGAGGAGAAAGTGACATACAAACTAATTTCACAATTCCTTACCTGGATTTAGAAAGAGAGGGAAAGAGAATAAAATAAGGTGAGTAAATTGAGATGTTTCGATTATCCACACTTTATCAAGAATGCTCTATACTTAGAAAAGGTAACTATAGGAGAGATTCTGTTTTTCGCATAAGACATTGAAAACTTATACACTACATAATTCACTTAATGAGAAAAATGAATAAATCTTTTACCCTGGTTAGGTTTTGCAAGAGTTGTGAACATAATAAGAATAAAAAATTACCTCATTTTAGTGTTTAGTGGAAACCACAGCACATACAGAGTCATTGTCTGGAGCCTCAGATGTATTGACTTTTAGGATCTGGCTTTAATTACTTTCTCCAACTTTAGTTCTTTTCTGAGAACAGACATTCAATGATTATGTTACACTAAAATTATTTAGTGCTCTTGAAAGGCATTTTGGAGAAGATGTTTGATGCAGCTGTAACTGAGCATTTCTTAAGAAATCGTTTTCTTGAGGATTTTATGAGGTCAGTTAAATAACAGATGGCCAAGTATGGCAAAGGAATTGGCTTAAATGCAGTGTTACAGTACAGAAATATTAGAAGTTCCATCTTACTAAGTTGTTTTGATAGAACCAATGGAATAAATCCAATTATTTACTCTGGTTGCTTTTTTTCTGAGACGGAGTTTCGCTTTTGTTGCCCAAGCTGGAGTGCAATGACACGATCTCGACTCACTGCAACCTCCGCCTCCTGGGTTCAAGTGATTCTCTTGCTTCAGCCTCCTGAGTAGCTGGGATTACAGGTGCGCACCATCACGCCTGGCTAATTTTTTGTATTTTTAATAGAAATGGGTTTCATCATGTTGGCCAGGCTGATCTCGAACTCCTGACCTCAGGTGATCCACCTGCCTCAGCCTCCCAAACTGCTGGAATTACAGGAGTGAGGCACTGTGCCTGGCCTCTGGTTGTTTTTTATACTCTTAATCTAGTTTGCATTTCTCATTCCCCTTTCCTAGAATGAAGCATAATATAAATACGTTTATATAATATCCATACACATAAATGTGTATTTTTTATGCAGATTATCTTTGAATGAAAATCTTGCAGCTAGACAAAAATTTCTAATTATTTCAGTGTTAGTTGAGGTAGTTGATTAAGAAATGTCATTAGTGAGAGAAAATCAGGTTTCATTAGGATGCACCAAAAGGACTGGCAGGTGTGTATACAGTGAAAGTGTGCATATATGTGTGTTTACATGCAAATATATGTAAATGTACATCTATGTCTAGTATATGTAGGTAAATTAAATATATGTATACACCTTGGTATATATTACATCATATATATATGTCAATGTGTATATGTATTTATTACACCCAAATTGTGTATAGAGAGATGCTATACGATTATACATTTCTAGGCTAAAACCAATAGATGATGGTCAGTATTCAAAGCAAGTAATAAAAATTGGTTTGTTGGTCAGGTGCAGTGGCTCACACCTGTAATCGCAGCACTTTGGGAGGCCAAGGCAGGTGGATTACCTGAGGCCAGGAGTTCAAGACCAGCCTGCCCAACATGGTGAAGCCCCGTCTCTACTAAAAATACAAAAAAATTTGCCAGGCATAGTGGCGCACACCTCTAGTCCCAGCTACTCCGGAGGCTGAAACAGGATAATCACTTGAACCCGGGAGGCAGAGGTTGCAGTGAGCCGAGATTGCACCACTGCACTCCAGCTGGGTGACAGAGAGAGACTGCATCTCAAAAAAAGAAAAAAAAGAAAAAAAAATGGGTGTTAAAGAATTACCTTTTCATCTATATTTTATTTTAAAAATTAATCATCCATTTAGATGACAAAGCTCTTTTTCCTGTGGAAGTGTGTGGATTAGTTCTCTGATAGCAAAAGTAATAATATAATTTAGGGAATGTGGGACTAGCTGTCAAGAGTCCTAATTTTTATTCCAATTCTGCCTCTTACATAGCCACGTTTTCTTAAGCAATTCACTTAGCCCACAACAATTCATTCCCTTGTAGTGACTACAATTATGAAGCAGACAGGAGCTTGCACACTAGAGCAGGGGTAGGCTTTTTTTTTTCTGTCAAGTTTTGAAGGGTCAGGTAGTTTCTGTTTTAGGCTTTGCAGGCCATACAGTCTCTGTCGCAACTTCCCAGCTTTGCCATTGAGCATAGAAACAGCCATAGACAATATGTAAATAAATGAGAGTTGCTGTATTCCAATAAAACTTTATTTATGGACACTGAAAATTTGTATTTCATATCATTTTCACATATCATGAAATATTATTATTCTTTTGCTTTTTTGTCTACCATTTAAAATATATAAACACCATTCTGAGAGTGTAGGCCATACAGAAGAGCTACAGGTTAGCTGGGCAGGTGGACAGCCACCGTCAGTGAGCATTGAGTCTGTGGCTGTCATAAGCAAATGCTCTTTGTGCTCTCTACCCTGCAGCCTGGTGGGCTGGCTGTGCTTGCATAGGTGGGGCCTGTGGCTGTCCCAAAGTTCAGGCACTTTGGTCATGTCCATTACGCTTATGAACGATTCTTAAGCTTCCTTAGTACAACATTGGGACATTATTTGCAATTAACAAGTTGGAAAGAGCTTAGATGATTAATTAGGCTACTCCATACCTGCGTGTAAGATCATGCTCAAACCATCTCATTTCAGTTTTTTTTTTTTGAGACGGAGTCTTGCTCTGTTGCCCAGGCTTGTATGTAGTGGCATGATCTTGGCTCACTGCAACCTCCTCCTCCCGGGCTCAGACCATTCTCCCACCTCAGCCTTCCAAGTAGCTAGGATTACAGGCATGTGCCATCATCCCCAGCTAATTTTTGTATTTTTAGTAGAGATGGTGTTTCACCATATTGGCCAAGGCTGGTTGGCCTTCCAGGTAGCTAGGATTACAGGCATGTGCCATCATCCCCAGCTAATTTTTGTATTTTTAGTAGAGATGGTGTTTCACCATATTGGCCAAGGCTGGTCTTGAACTCCTGACCTCGGGTGATCTGCCCACCTCAGCCTCCCAAAGTGCCAGTATTACAGGCGTCACCCACCATGTCCAGCCTCAGATTAATTTATTTTGTGAAAATGTGACATCTTGTTCAGTGATTGAACACAAAACATTTTGGATTAGACTTTCCATGTAGAGGACATGGATAATCTGTTTGTTTTTTGAAAACAGAAATCATTATAATTTTTTTTTTAAATGATGAGGCTAGGTCTAGTGGGGTTAGGCAGATATAAGCAGAAAAATTCAATACTATGTGGTGGTTGTCAGCTAATAATCAATTTAGCACTTACTACTGCCAGGCACTGTTGTATTTCCCATGTATTAATATCCTACTTTATGAGGTAGGCAGTACTTTTAATTCCATTTTACAAACTGGAGGTTCCAAGAGGTTAAAAACCTCTCCCAAGTCATGAAACAAGTAAGCACATGAGCTAGTGTATAAAATGTCTAATTCCAAAAGGATGCTTTTAGTCATAATGCTGTGATAAAGGCATGTAGGAGGCTATGGGAGGATTCGGGTGAGGTACCTAATCCAGCATGGGAATGCCAGGGAAGTTTATCTGTTAGAAAAATCACTTTAACAAGGAATGTGGAGGTTAGATTGAAGAGCAGAAGGGGAAAAGGAGACCTACCAACAGTGAAGGTAGGAATAGAAGAGGTTTTTGTTATAGTCCAGGGGTGAGAGGATAGCAACCTGAACACGGGAAGTAACAGGGAGGCTGGGGATAAGGAAATAGGTTAGAGAACATTTAGATAGCAAAATCCATGAAACTGTCGATAGTTCAGATGAGGGATGAGTGTGAAGATGTGGTTAAAGACGATGTCCATGCATCTGACTTCTCTGCCAGGAATATTGGTGGTGTCCCCTCTTTCAAGCCCTATGAACTACCAAGATCTATTCAGTATTTTGGCACTTACTGTTGCCAAAATATCTCTTCTTGTGAGTGTGTGATTTATAGGAAATATGTATATTTTGGTCTTTGTCCACAGTCCTGGCACAGAGCTCCTTAAAGGGCTTGTAACTTTCTGAGCAATAGGGGTAATAGGTATCTTTTGTTCTAATATTTGGTCTTTGACCATGGTTCCTGATGCAGAACTCCTAATTCCTTGGAGTTTCCTGGGTGTATCTTCTGTTCTAATGAGGTGACTCTTGGTGAGTTCTTGATTGGGGGCTGGTCATGAGAAAGGCCAGGCCATGATTAGAATCTTGGAACTTTCTGCTCCATTCCCCTTCCTTTGGGAAGGTGAGAGGGGCTGGAGATTGAGCTAATAATTGATGGTGTCTACATGATGAAGCCCCCATAAAAATCCCTGAACTACAGGATTTAGAGTACTTCCAGGTTGGTGAACACATCTATATGCCAGGAGAGGGGTGCACCCCAACTCTGTGGGGACACAAGTTCCTGCACTCAGGACCTCTATACCTAGCCTTATGTACCTTTTCGTCTGGCAGTTCATTGGTATCCTTTATTATATAATAAACTCGTAAACATGTTTCCCTGAATTCTTTGAGTTGTCCTAGCAAATTATCAAGCCCAAGGAGGTAGTTATGGGAACCCTAATATATAGGTGGTTCATTAGAAGTCCAAATGACAACCTGGGACTTGCGATTGGCATCTGAAATCTACTGGGATTGAGCTCTTAACACGTGGGGTCTGTGCTAACTCCAGTTAATGTCAGAATTGAATTAAATTATAGAACATCCAGTTGGTGTCACAGAATTGGTCAGTGTGTGGAAAAACCCACACATCTGGTATTAGAAGTGAAGTGTTCTGGAAGTATTGAGAGTGGTGTGACTATAGAGAAAAAAACATTTTTTCCCCCATTGTGTATGGCATGATTTTGTCTGTGTTTCCTCTAAGCTGTCTTCGCCCCTCCACTCTTAGGATAGAGTCTTTTAGGCATTCTCCCTCCCACTCTATCTCTAGGTTTGTGGCAGCTGCAGGCAGGCTAAGGGAGCTCTGTTTGAGTTTGTTTTTACTCTACTTATAAGTAATTTGAAGGTTGTATTGTTCTCTTAATTCTAGTAATGATGAATATATGGGTACTGTTGCAGTTTTATTTCTTTTCTCTTTATATTTTCTGGTTTGGAGGGGAGGTGAAGATTCAGACTTAGATAATCGTCATTGTTCTCCAAACCCAAACATAGCTCCCTCGTATCTTTTATTAATTATAAAAGATAATTAATAAATGACTCTGAAATTAATTATGAAAAAGTATCTCTAGCAAAGACAGTTCATCTGCTTTTTAAAGCCCTGAAACCAGAATGCAGTGTGTAGTATTTATAATTACACAAAAGAAGGAAGTCTGTGGTAGTGGTTCAGCCTCATCTGCTATCCTGTCTTTTCTGCCTGGTTTCTGGTTGATATTCTTCACAAGCTGGTTTAGTAATACCTTACAGATGGCACCATCAATGAATTTTAAGGGTGTAACCTAGGTCAGCGCCCTGTTGTCTGATGATCACTTAGGTATCTGACTTTGGCTTGTGGGGTATAAACAGCAGTAGAGATACTAGAACCTCCACTTCTCTCATTGTCCTCTTCAGGCCCCATGTTTTTTGAGACCCTCAATCTTGCTCTAGCTGCTTCACACTGGATTTTTAAATTTTTATTATTATTATTATTTTCTTTTTTTTGAGATGGAGTCTCGCTCTGTCGCCCAGGCTGGAGTGCGGTGGCCGGATCTCAGCTCACTGCAAGCTCCGCCTCCCAGGTTTACGCCATTCTCCTGCCTCAGCCTCCCAAGTAGCTGGGACTACAGGCGCCCGCCTCGTCGCCCGGCTAGTTTTTTGTATTCTTTAGTAGAGACGGGGTTTCACCGTATTAGCCAGGATGGTCTCGATCTCCTGACCTTGTGATCCGCCCGTCTCGGCCTCCCAAAGTGCTGGGATTACAGGCTTGAGCCACTGCGCCCAGCCTTATTATTTTTTTATTAAGATGGAGTCTCGCTCTGTCACCCAGGCTGGAGTGCAGTGGCACAATCTTGGCTCACTGCCACCTCCGCTGCCTGGGTTCAAGCAATTCTCCTGTCTCAACCTCTGGAGTAGCTGGGATTACAGGTGCTCACCACCATGTCTGGCTAATTTTTTGTATTTTTAGTAGCAATGGGGTTTCACCATGTTGGCTGGGCTGGTCTCAAACTCCTGACCTCAAGTGATCCACCCGCCTTGGCCTCCTGAAGTGCTAGGATTACAGACGTGAGCCACCATACCCAGCCTTTCTTTAAAAGCAGTTGCAGGTTTTTTGGTGTTTTTTGTTTTTGTTTTTGAGATGGAGTTTCGCTGTTTTTGCCCAGTCTGGAATGGCGTGATCTTGGCTCACTGCAACCTCTGCCTCCTGGGTTCAAGTGATTCTCCTGCTTCAGTTTCCCAAGTAACTGGGATTACAGGCATGCGCTACCACGCCCGGGGAATTTTGTATTTTTAGGAGAGATGGGGTTTCACCATGTTGGTCAGGCTGGTCTTGAACTCCTGACTTCAGGTGATCCGCCTGCCTCAGCCTCCCAAAGTGTTGGAATTACAGGCCTGAGCCACCACGCCTGGCCTACCACTTGAAGTAACATGCTTCTTCTCTCCCTTAATCTTCATAAACTTTTATGATATATTCTCTTAGATTATAAACTTTTGATTTTTAAAATTTGCCCTTTGGTAACAGTTATCTTGATTTACAAATAGAAAAGGAGGTAGAGGAGGAGGGATTTGGAATAAGGGACTGGGAAGGGCGGCAACCATGTGGCACAATCATAAGCTACTTCATAGTTGGGAGAACAACAGAGCAAGAGTCATTGCTGTTCATTTGACTTTTGGTCTGACCCAGGAATGTTCAGTAAGTTGAGGGGCTCCAGGCATAGTCCAAGTGGAAACTGAGGGTTCAGAGTTCTGAGTCTTGTACTCTGGACTATCTGTGCTACGGAACTGAAACCCCTAGAATTTGTATGGAACATCTGTCTACATGGATACTCAGGTCAGAAAGGCCCAGGAATACCTACCTCATTCAGCAACAGTCCAGTCAAAATCTTCCTCCCCGACAATGGCCTAAGACCAGCGTGTTCTGGACATTCCTCTCTAGAGTGTAAGAAGGGTTGAGTTCATCTGCCCTAAAAGCAAGAACTGGATTACTCTCCAGTGACTCTCTTCTGATCTCGAATACTTACTTTGAATCTCTAAGCTTTGTAACTAGTTATAAATGTTGTTTGCGCAAGATTCTCATCAATCATTCTCATCAGTTGATAGACTCCACCCCCTGGTGCTCAACCAAAGTTGATTATGGTAGCCTTTGACACATACTGACTTGTAATGCCAAAGATGGATTAGATGTATTGGCTCCATGTAGCAACAGTTTTTTTTAAAGAACTCAACATTGATTTCTATTTGTTTTCCAAGATTAAGTCATTCGGTAATTATCAAAGCATGAAATTTCAATAACTCCACCTCTTCTCTAGGGTTACAAGTTTTGTTTATGGTTCGCAACAGAAGCAACGGAGGACTCCTTTCCAAAATGACTTTAATTATTGGCCTTTGTTGCAGCAGAAGCTCTGAAATCTCTTGTATGGGGAGGTGGAACGTCCAGATATTTGGATCTTTTATCTCTTACTATATTGCTTGGCAAAGTCTCTCTTCTCATCCAATACTCCAGGTTATGATTAGGAAATAATTGACTAAACTGTCTATGATGGAGATTCCAGAGGGCCTCTGGTTTAGAAGTGTTTTACAGGGTATTGGGAGAGGAAACTAAGGAATTCCTCTGGTAGAATGAAGGGTAGTGGGGATATCTGTTAGCTTGTGAAGAAAGCAATCCCCCACAAAACCTGGAATAATTAAGAGTTTTACTATGGAAATCTGTGCTGCATGGCTATCCATGCCAAAGATAGTTTCCTAAACTTTATAATAGAACAACATACCCCTGGAGACCCAAGACACCTGGAATCAACTGGAAGTCACAGATAAACTCTTGCCAAGATACCCAGGCATTATTTCTTCAAAGCCCATGAGCAAAAGAAATAAACAGTATTCTCTGTGGCTCCTGACACTAGTGTGTTTCTAATTGTGGAGGCAGTTCAAAAGAATAAGAAATTTGCTAGACTTCAAAGGATGTGGGATTTGACAGTTTATCAGTTTCCCATTGTCTGTAAGGTTCCAAGGGATACTGGAGTCATGGGTACTATGTTTTCTTGGCTGAAAAACAGCTGAAGCTGAGAACACCCCACACCAATCCTGGCTTCTTGCCCACTCCCATTGGGGAAGAACCACTCTCAGACAACTGAAGCACTGCTGAACTTGCTAAATGAATGTGCACATCTGTTCTTTTCATGTTGAGGATCCACAGAACAGAACTAAAAGAGAATGTGTTAGAAGGAGGATAATCAATAGGAGCCCTCTCCCACTCTTTAAGCCGCCCCTGGAACATTAGTTTATCCTATGTAAGATGAAACTTGCCAAAAGTTAAAAAAAACCTGTCAGATTGTCTGAAGGCAAAAATAAAAAAACAGGGAAAATAAACATCAGAATGTTTGCTTCTTTTGTTTCTTAAACCTCTGTTTAGGTTTTTGATAACGTTTTTGATCCCTCTTCTATGTGACACACCTAGGCTTTGCTCATTGTGCCTTGCCTGACATAAACCAAATGCCTGTGGCATGTTTCACAGGAGCTATGATTTCTCCTTATTATAATTTGTAATAACCCTCCCTATCAGTTCCAGTTAAATTTTGTTTATTATATTTCCTCATCATAAAGCCCTCATCACATACATCACAGATAGGATCGTTCCAGGATCTCTGTGGTTCACAGACAAAAGCCAGGGTCCATGTCTTCCAAGAGCTTTTAGAATACACATTTTCTTTTCATCTTCTAATAGGCCTGTGAGATAGGTAGACAGTTATTTTCATTCTCCTCTTATATATGAAGAAACTTGAGGTTAAATGACTTGTTCATGGTCACATAGATACAATTTCAGATTCCAGGCTCTGTTTTTTTCCATTAGATTGGTAGCCTCCCTTGATTAGATCACTTCTTATTCTATTATGTCCACAAATGGGAGGTGAAAGCAGTACTGATAATAGTTCATGAACTCATTTCGTAGAGATCCTTAAATGGAGGAGGTCATAGGATGGTGTGACTGTCCTTACAGTAAACATTTTGTGTTGTCATTTTCTTGGGAAAGACTAAGAACAAAAAGTGAGGTGGCTGGCTGTGCAAATAGACACCCATCAACTCTTTCAGGCTGATTATTTTAGCTGAAGGAATTCTCCCACCTTTCTTATCCCACAGAGGACCCTGGACTGGTGCCAGGTAATTGGGCCACTAGGCACCCCTTTTTAAAATAAACTTAAATAAATGGAAAAAGTGTGGGTTATGCCACAGGCAGCAAGAAAAATATCTGATTGCCTTTTGGGTAGCCCAACCCTGGTTCATTTTTATTTTGGAAAGAAAATCTAAAACCTGAAGCTGTTCTAAAATTTTTCTCAACAAATTCTAGTTACCAAATACAATTCAAAGATATTTTGTTTTGGTCTTTTCCTGGTCATCTTTCCTTTTGGTTTTCCCAATATACATTCTCTTTCACTACTTACCCTTTCTGTTCTCTAATTTCTTCCAATTTGCCTTCTTTTTACGCATCTGTCACATTTTATATGTTAAAAATGATTCCCTTATTTTTACAAAATGCTCAGGATCTGTGCAGCCAGTAGGCCATCAAGATTTACTGGCAACCAAAGGTGTGCTGTTGGGTAGGCGTCTCCAGAGAAAGTACGTACTCCAGCAAATGAACAACACAGTTTTTTTGGTGTGATGAGAAAATATTAAAAGTTCTAGAAATGTTAGATTTATTTTTTATCTCATACATTTTATTTTATATGTTTAAATATATGATATATATTTGAATAGTTATATGCCTATATAATTTACAAAGTACATTAATATATATTTACTGAAAGTGTATGCTCAAAATATTTTTACTAGGCCAGGCACAGTGGCTCACATGTGTAATCCCAGCACTTTGGGAGGCCAAGGTGGGCAGATCTCTGAGGTCAGGAATTCAAGACCAGCCTGCCAACATGGTGAAACCCCATTTCTACTTAAACATACAAAAATTAGCTGGGTGTGGTGGCAGACACCTGTAATCCCAGCTAGAGGCTGAGGCACGAGAATCTCTTGAACCCGGGAGGTGGAGGTTGCAATGAGCCGAGATCATGCCACTGCACTCCAGCCTGGGTGACAGAGTGACACTCTGTCTCAAAAAAAAAAAAAAAAAATTTTTTTTTTTTTACTATGGTGTTCGTGATTTTAAAAATTTGGCAATCAGCCACAGAGAAGCAGTGCATGCAAATAATAATACTAGCTACTATCTACTGACTGCTAACTATGTGCAAGGTACTGTTCAACTACTTTATTCATATTAAGTCATTTAATCTCCCCAACAACTCAATGAATTAGGTGCTACTCCTCATACTAAGTGACTCCTATGTTATTCCCACGCCACAGATGAGAGTATTGAGGGGTAAGAGAGGTTGAGTAACTTATCCATAGACACAAAACATCTCATGGCAGGATTTGAACTCAAGCCAGTGGGCCCCCAGACTGTGCTCTTAACCAACTCTGTATGCTGCCTCTGGCAGTTACTGAGCCAAGTGAGAAGAAGGACAGGGCTTAGTATTCTGAGGGTCATCTATAGAAGTTCATTTGCCTCACTCCTGTGCTGAGAAGCATTCTTCATTCATTTTGGATACCCTCTCATCTTGAACTAATTCTGCAGGCCAGGTGTTGGCAAAGATAAATTAGACAGGGATTCTACCCTCAAGAAGCTGCAGTCAATGCAGAAGATAAGACACTTATATGAATAACTATAATACAGGTAGAAAGTGAGAAAGTTGCCTGGGCGTGGTGGCTCGTGCCTGTAATCCCAAAATTTTGGGAAGCCAAGGAAGAAGAATCACTTGAGGCCAGGAGTTCGAGATCAGCCTAGGCAACATAGCAAGACCCTGGCTCTATAAAAATTAAAAAATTAGCCAGGCACGGTACCATGCACATATGTGGAAGACTGAGGTAGAAGGATCATTCAAGCCCAGGAATTCGAGGCTACAGTGAGCTATGATCATGCCACTATGCTCCAGCCTGGGCAACAGAGCAGGACCCTGTCAAAAAAGAAAGAAAAGCTTATAAGAATTTGAGAGCGCATTTCTTCCACAGGGAAGATTTGGGGAAGACTGTAGAATAAACCACATTTGAGCTGGTATGAAGCCAAAGTTTATCCCTCAAATCACCATCTAATTTTGTAACAACTTTCATCATGAAAGTGTCTTTGGAAATATTTGTTTTGGTCCTTGGCCTTGTCCCCCTTTCCCTTTCAGAGTCCTCTCCATGTTTTAAAACAGTGAGCTCCTCTGAGGCTGGGCCTTCGCTAAGCCTTGCTCAGCCTGGTTTCCCTGGCAGGGAGGGTGGGAATGCAAGAGTGGCATCTCCAGGAGGGGCAGCTTCAGGCTCTGCAGAGTTTAGTTGTGGTGCCAGGCCATCACCAGTCCCACTTGCTCTGATGCCCAGTGGGAACAAGGCCATTGTTGGTGGAGTGTAGTTCTGCATCTCATGGGATATGCGATGTAAATATTTTGGGCCTCAAATACGAGGCCCAAGAAACTGAAGTTTTTGTATTTAGTTGATCTCTTAAAATTGTGGAAGTTGCATTTTAGCCTTTGGGGCAGCCAAAAATGTCTTCATTGGGTGCTGACGAGTTGATGGGTGCAGCACACCAACATGGCACAAGTATGCATATGTAACAAACCTGCATGTTATGCACATGTACCCTAGAACTTAAAGTATAATAATAATAATTTAAAAAAAAAAGTCTTCATTATAGAAAATGGTTCTTGCCAGCACATCTTTTCCCCAGAATTACCAACAAACAAGGAAAAACTCCCCAACTTTGCAGTAGAATTAACTGGGACCTAATGAGGCGAATAGTCAAGAGATGATGTTACAGGTCTGCAGCACAAAGTGAGCTTTTCTAAGGCTAGAAGCTGCCACCTGTCGAAGTGGTTTAAATCAGGATTTTGGCAGAAGCACATTATTGTGACAGGCAATCAATGTGAGTGAAATTCAGTCTCCTCTACATCCCCTATTTAGGAATGTAGTCATTAAGCCCCTACACTGTGACTCAGCTCAGAAGACACAAGAAGGAATGATCTAACTCGCTAAGAGATATGAAAGTTTTCTTCCAGATTGTTAACCCACAGCAAAATTGGCTGATACACGGGAGAGGAGCCAAACTTTATAATGTTAGCATTTTATCTCTGTCTTTACTGTAAAAGATTTTGACTTGGAAGAAACTTAGTGTTGCATTTTCCAAGAAAAGAAAATCGGCAGCATGGAGAGAAGTATGATTCTGCAGCACTGGAGCCAGAAGTGTATACTGTAATCTTATCTGTAGGGGGAAATGGAATTTCATGAGTGATTATGTTGAAACATGCTTGCAGATTTAAGTACTTAATATGACTTATATGTGTTCAAAGGAAAACACAGATTATAAGAGAGGAAAAGTTCTGACTTTAGTTTGCCAATCTGCCACTGATTTAGCATAAAGCCTTAGACCAATTTTTGTGCCTCAGGTTTTCCATGGATGAGTATGGTACCATGAATGTATCATAGACCTTGTAATCATTTTAAAGTTATTTTAAAATTTAAAATCTCTGAGAACATTTGGCTTTAAAGAATATTAGAGCTTTTAAAAAGGCATAAGGCAGAATTGATTTGAGCAGTCCAAGACATTGGCAGATGCTACTGAAGAGGATTTGCAGACACAAAGAGCCTTGAATCTCCCTTTAAAGCTTGTTTCATCTTTCAATAAATTATTCTTATAGTTTAAATATTCTTTCTTGCTTTAATTTTTCTCTGGTTCCTTTAACTCTGTCCATTCTCTCTAACAATGTTAATGTCTCTAACAAGGGAAAACAATGTCACCTTACTCCTTGCAACATAAAAATTCTTGTATTATTGAAAGAGACTTCTTAATTTTCTTGAAGACATAAAGGATCAATGAACCAACTAGTATTTATTAAACACTTACTGTGTTCTAATATGATGTTTGTGAAAGGGCTATGAAAGCAGATTTCTAGGCAGTACAAGAGGCTTACTGCATTCTTTTTGAATCTTCAAACTGAGATTCAAGGCCACTGATTACAATAATTCAAAGGTAGATTCCTTTCTGTACCTCATTGGGTGCGCCCCACTATGTTGATTATCTGCAGCGACAGGTCCCAAGCTATCTCCTGACAAGCTGCCCCTTCTAATTTTTGCCATCACGTAGTTGCCAGACAAGACAGATTTTCATGCAACACAGGAATTAGTCAAATACCCTAAGTGCTGAATCAGTTGAAAAAGACAAGTTCTGCATGAGATCAAAGAATGAATCACTGTTGGCTGTTGTGGTCAGGAAAAGATGATGACTTAGGGTTAAATAACCAGTATCTTTCAGTTTTTCTCAAAGTACAATACATGTGTGCATCTTTATTATTATTCGTGTCATGTGCAAATCCTGATAGTAGTTAACATTTATCTTATTCTTTTTAATGGCTTTAAAATTTCTAACTGACAAATAAAAATCATATATATTTATGAAGTACAACATGCTGTACACACACACACACACACACACACACACACACTGTGGAATGGTTAAATCAGGCGAATTAACATTCATCACCTTACATACTTATGATACTTTTTATGGTGAGAACATTCAAAATCCATTAGCAAGTTTCAAGTATACAATACATTGTTACTAACTACAGTCATCATATACAATAAATCTCTTGAACTTTCTCCTCCTAACTGAAAAAAAAATTGAATGTTTCACAAATCTGCGTCATCCTTGTTCAGGGGCCAGGCTAATCTCTGTATTTTTCCAATTTTAGTATCTGTGCTGCTGAAGTAAGCACTAGTTAACTTTTATGGGGTCTTTACTATGTGCCAAGCACTAGCCAATGTGCATACTGCCTCTCAACTATAACACAGTATATAAAATCTTAGAGATAGCTAGAGAATCTATTTTGTGCTAAGAACCACATCAGGTATATATATATTATTTCATATAATCTACACAACCACTCTTTGATATGGGTATTATTATCACCATTTTGCCCAAGGAGACACTGGGCTTTGAGAGGTTCAGTAACCCACAGTAGCAGAGCCAGGCTTCTCACCCCACTCTGTGTGATGCCACAGTCCTAGTTTTAACTGTTAGGCTACACTGCCTCTCCTGGAAATCTTCCCTATTCTGTTAACTTGCTAAAGAAAATAGCTGGCTAACTAGTTCTTTCCAAACTTCCTTAGGGCTAAAACAAGAGAAAATTGGCATAAGCAGTGGGAGAGAGGCCCACTGGTGGTTTTACCTTTAAACCGCCATTCTGATGCCCATGCACTGACCCTTCTCTTATTCCTGAGAGGAAAATAACATGTAGTTCAATGGACATCCATTTTTACATATAAATAAGAAGTGTCTTTAGTAACCCACTAGGGTTACTAAAATCTAGTACTTACAACTAAAATTAATGGTAAACTATCATTTATTGAGGTCTCTAACTTTGTATTCTAGGAGGAGCTGCTTCATAATGAGGCAGAATCCTTAAGAGTGATTGAGCACATGTAGATAGTTATTATAATCTCACATTTTGGGGGAGAAAATTTCCTCCTCTTTCTTTTTCCTTCCTTCTTCTCTCTTTGTTTCTTTCTTTCTCTCTCTTTCTCTCTCTTTCTTTCTATCATGGTTTCCAATTTCCACTCCTATTGCTTTTTAAATATATTTTTGCAATGACAGTTAGGTTTACTTTTGTGGATCATTTTGTTCTTGTATAACTGCTGAGTTGTGAACTTTTAAGTGTTATTTCCTCATGGATTTTTATCACTGAGTTATTTTTTAACTGAAAAGTAGGAATGAAAATTAAGAAGTATTGATATAAAGGAATGATTTCCAGGCCTTTTTCTAGCCCTAGATGTTTCAGGTGAACATTTCAGCATTTCGAAACAATGCTAGAGAGTAGATACTATTTTCCCTAAGTTAAAAAAGAGGAGCTCGGCACGGTGGCTCATGCCTGTAATCCCAGCACTTTGGGAGGCGAGGACGGTGGATCACTTGAGGTCAGGAGTTCAAGACCAGCCTGGGCAACCTAGAGAAACCCCATCTCTACTAAAAAAAAAAAAAAATTAGCCAGGCGTGGTGGTGCACGCCTGTAATCCCAGTAGGCACAAGAGGCACAAGATTCACTTGAACCTGGCAGACGGAGGTTGCAGTGAGCCAAGATCGCACCATTGCACTCCAGCCTGGGCAACAGAGCAAGACTCTCAAAAAAAAAAAAAAAAAGGAAACTGAGGCTCAGAAAGGTAATAGCTTGCTAAGATTTCAGAGGTAATAAGTGGTAGAAATGAAAGTAAAACTCGGATCTGATTCCCAAGAATTTGTTCTTTCCATTACATTCCACTGTCAATCTTGTGGAGTGTCTGCCATCTAATTTTACCTTCAGATTTCTTTTCTTCTACTCATTTGGCTGAATGTAATTAATAATTACTGACCATGTGAGTCAAATGTCATTAGACCTAACTTCAAGAAAACCACATCTTGTTAGCAAGTATTTGAATATTACTAAGCTGTTAAGCTGCTTTGTGAATGTCTTTTGCTATAAAAAGATGTTGGATGTAACATGGGTTTTTTAAAAATTATTTTTTGGGGGCATCAAGATCTAACATCTGTATTTCAGGGACTGAAATGTACATTTAATAAGCTGCTATTAGTAGGATAGCTCTAGATGACTAAAGAAAAGAAAAAATTGACCTTGGCATTTCTTGCAGGCATTCTGCAAAAGCTCACTGATCTTGGAACATTTGGATGTCTCTTATTGCTCCCAGCTGTCAGATATGATTATCAAAGCACTGGCCATTTACTGCATTAACCTCACGTCTCTCAGCATTGCTGGCTGTCCAAAGGTATGTGCAGGAGTCAGGGCTCAAACATGTTCAATTTAAGCACTACCATGGGACAAGGCAGGACAGCAATCAGGGCTGGACTCAGAATGTGTTTTCTTTGCCATAGTTGAGGTATTCATTGGATTTTTTTTTTCTATCCTCAAATTGGAAATAGCTTATGATTCCATTGGTGTCAAAGTAGAATTTTCCAAAAGTTAAAAATATAATTCTCATACAAATATAAACATGTGTCAAAGATTTCTTTAATTCACTAATGAGAAGACCAACAAAATGACAAAGCCAGTATGTAGAGCATTTGAATGAACTTAGTATTTATAGGAACTGATGAAAGAATGTTGGATTAAGAGTGTTAGGTTAGATCTAAAAATGTCTTACAAGTTATTAAATCTGTAACCTTGGGGTTACAGTTTCTACGAGATACAAATAATTTGCATCTTTCCTGGACAAAAATATAACAATTGACATATAACTTCATTGAGCTGGGGCCTTAGTGAACAGTAAATAGTATGTCAAACAAAGGCATGATTTCCTACAGAATTCTCCAGGTAGGCCTGTTAAACAGTGTTCCAGGTTGACACCCCAAGGACATACCATCATCTTTTGTGTTATTTTCAAGCATTTTATAATTTTTTTGAACCTCTGTATATAAATGAAGTAAGTACTCATTATGAAAAATTTAATCTACATATAAAAGCTTAAAGAAGAAAGTAAATATCCATTGTCCTATCATCACCTGGACATAACCATTGCTGGTATTTTATTCTTCTAGATTTTTTTTTCTGTGCACAAAGACATTAGAAATAGTTACAGAAAGTTTGTGTTTTGCCTTGTTTTTTAAAATAATAGAATCATACTTTCCAAAATACATTGTAACCTACTTTTTAATATACTATGGACATATCTCCATGTAAAGAACTAGAGGTCTCCGGTTCTGGATTAATAATAGTAGACCGCATATACACATATAATTTTGTTCCTCTTGAAACCCTACCAAAACTAGACATGAAGAGTGAGGGCCCACATGGATAAGGAAAACAGGAGAGGAGACAAGAGCAACAAAAATTTGGAAGCTTGAAAATAGATGGACTAATTTAGCAGACCAGAAACTGCTTTGAATCCTAAGCCAACAGTAGAGAAAGCTGGAAAAAAAAAATCTGATTTACACCACAATCTTCAAGCTTGGGAGCATCGTGTACCTTTGGAACTAGGTTAAGAGTGGTGATGAAAATAATGAAGACTGAGTTAGAGATTCTTAAGAAGTAGATAGATCTCTATATTCCATAAATCTGGGCAAATGTCTCTCCATAAAGAAACAGCCTCTGCTCCATAAATCTGGGCAACTGTCTCTCCCCACCCCAAAGAGAAGCTTACAGATTTATTTCCTAAATTCTGTTTCTTCATCCCTGACACTATTGATATTTTGGACAAGATAATGCTTTGTAGTGGGGTGTGTGTGTGTGTCCTGTGCACTGTACATGTTTAATAGCATGCCTGTCCTCTACTCACTATATGTCAGTAGCACATAAGATCCCATCCCTCCAGACCTTACCAAATGTTCTCTGGTGGAGGCGAGGGCCAAAATTGTTCTTGAATTGCCCACTACTCTAGAGATAGTAAAACAGAGGGTTGCTAGGCTAACTAAGTGACTGAATGCTGAATGCAGAGACATTCAAGCACTTTTTCCAACTGAGCATCAAGAACTTGGCGGCCAGATCTTCTTCTCCAGGTGGGAGATTGGTAGCCTCTTCTCTGGGAACCCTGACTAGCCCAAGATGAAAGACCTAAAATAGCTGACGGCTGGGTGGGGGGTTCCCAACAAATAACCCACCTAGATCATCCTTCATTGAAGCTTACAATAGAGATGCATGTACTCAGACCTTCCGATTAGTTTTTAGTCCTCCACTCTTAATCATGAACAAAAGGATTACAAGACATAAGAGGAAAGTCTCTAAAGTGGAAGATAATGATCAACACAAATTAACAGGAAAAACTTGGAGTTAGCAAAATATGAAGAAGGAAGAAAACTAAGAAATAGTTTTGAAAATCCTCAGAAATTACAAGGTTATTAACAATCTTTATTTTTTATTTTTAAAATGTTTAATTAACCAGAATAATATGATAATTTAAGGTTGTATGCACGGTTCCACATATATGCAAAGCAAATACTGACATAAATAACTTTAAGAAGAAAGAAACAAATTCAAATGTAAAGATAAACCTATATATTTAGATAAATCTATTCCAAAGAGATCGAATAGAATAAACCACCTTATAATGTTACTTAATAAGAAAAAATGAGAAATGGCTTAAATGACAAATTTCAGAAATGAAAAGGACATCTCTACAGATTCTGAAGCAAAAAGCAAACAGTTTGCATTATTAACAAATTTGAAATTTGAAAACTTAGGTGAAATGGACAACAAATCTCATTAAAGAAAAAAAAAATCCAGAGTTGCTATCTTAAAATGTCTACTTTTTTTTTTATTATTATACTTTAAGTTCTAGGGTACATATGCATAACGTGCAAGTTTGTTACATATGTATACTTGTGCCATGTTGGTGTGCTGCAGCCATCAACTCGTCAGCACCCATCAATTCGTCATTTATATCAGGTATAACTCCCAAAGCAATCCCTCCCCCCTCCCCCCTCCCCATGATAGGCCCCGGTGTGTGATGTTCCCCTTCCTGAGTCCAAGTGATCTCATTGTTCAGTTCCCACCTATGAGTGAGAACATGCGGTGTTTGGTTTTCTGTTCTTGTGATAGTTTGCTAAGAATGATGGTTTCCAGCTGCATCCGTGTCCCTACAAAGGACGCAAACTCATCCTTTTTGATGGCTGCATAGTATTCCATGGTGTATATGTGCCACATTTTCTTAATCCAGTCTGTCACAGATGGACATTTGGGTTGATTCCAAGTCTTTGCTATTGTGAATATTGCCGCAATAAACATACGTGTGCATGTGTCTTTATAGCAGCATGATTTATAATCCTTTGGGTATATACCCAGTAGTGGGATGGCTGGGTCATATGGTACATCTAGTTCTAGATCCTTGAGGAATCGCCATACTGTTTTCCATAATGGTTGAACTAGTTTACAATCCCACCAACAGTGTAAAAGTATTCCTATTTCTCCACATCCTCTCCAGCACCTGTTGTTTCCTGACTTTTTAATGATTGCCATTGTAACTGGTGTGAGATGGTATCTCATTGTGGTTTTGATTTGCATCTCTCTGATGGCCAGTGATGATGAGCATTTTTTCATGTGTCTGTTTGCTGTATGCATGTCTTCTTTTGAGAAATGTCTGTTCATATCCTTTGCCCACTTTTTGATGGTGTTGTTTGTTTTTTTCTTGTAAATTTGTTTGAGTTCTTCATAGATTCTGGATATTAGCCCTTTGTCAGATGAGTAGATTGCAAAAATGTTCTCCCATTCTGTAGGTTGCCTGTTCACTCTGATGGTAGTTTCTTTTGCTGTGCAGAAGCTCTTTAGTTTAATTAGATCCCATTTGTCAATTTTGGCTTTTGCTGCCGTTGCTTTTGGTGTTTTAGACATGAAGTCCTTGCCCATGCCTATGACCTGAATGGTACTACCTAGGTTTTCTTCTAGGGTTTTGATGGTATTAGGTCTAACATTTAAGTCTCTAATCCATCTTGAATTAATTTTTGTATAAGGAGTAAGGAAAGGATCCAGTTTCAGCTTTCTACTTATGGCTAGCCAATTTTCCCAGCACCATTTATTAAATAGGGAATCCTTTCCCCATTTCTTGCTTCTCTCAGGTTTGTCAAAGATCAGATGGCTGTAGATGTGTGGTTTTATTTCTGAGGACTCTGTTCTGTTCCATTGGTCTATATCTCTGTTTTGGTTACTGTAGCCCTGTAGTATAGTTTGAAGTCAGGTAGCTTGATGCCTCCAGCTTTGTTCTTATGACTTAGGATTGTCTTGGCAATGCGGGCTCTTTTTTGGTTCCATATGAACTTTAAAGCCGTTTTTTCCAATTCTGTGAAGAAACTCATTGGTAGCTTGATGGGGATGGCATTGAATCTATAAATAACCTTGGGCAGTATGGCCATTTTCACGATATTGATTCTTCCTATCCATGAGCATGGTATGTTCTTCCATTTGTTAGTGTCGTCTTTTATTTCACTGAGCAGTGGTCTGTAGTTCTCCTTGAAGAGGTCCTTTACATCCCTTGTAAGTTGGATTCCTAGGTATTTGATTCTCTTTGAAGCAATTGTGAATGGAAGTTGATTCATGATTTGGCTCTCTGTTTGTCTGTTACTGGTGTATAAGAATGCTTGTGATTTTTGCACATTAATTTTGTATCCTGAGACTTTGCTGAAGTTGCTTATCAGCTTAAGGAGATTTTGGGCTGAGACAATGGGGTTTTCTAAATATACAATCATGTCATCTGCAAAGAGGGACAATTTGACTTCTTCTTTTCCTAACTGGATACCCTTTATTTCTTTCTCTTGCCTGATTGCCCTAGCCAGAACTTCCAACACTATGTTGAATAGGAGTGGTGAGAGAGGGCATCCCTGTCTTGTGCCAGTTTTCAAAGGGAATGTTTCCAGTTTTTGCCTATTCAGTATGATATTGGCTTTGGGTTTGTCATAAATAGCTCTTAATTATTTTGAGGTACGTTCCATCAATACCGAATTTATTGAGCGTTTTTAGCATGAAGGGCTGTTGAATTGTGTCAAAAGCCTTTTCTGCATCTATTGAGATAATCATGTGGTTCTTGTCTTTGGTTCTGTTTATATGCTGGATTACGTTTATTGATTTGCGAATGTTGAACCAGCCTTGCATCCCAGGGATGAAGCCCACTTGATCATGGTGGATAAGCTTTTTGATGTGCTGCTGAATCCGGTTTGCCAGTATTCTATTGAGGATTTTTGCATCGATGTTCATCAGGGATATTGGTCTAAAATTCTCTTTTTTTGTTGTGTCTCTGCCAGGCTTTGGTATCAGGATGATGTTGGCCTCATAAAATGAGTTAGGGAGGATTCCCTCTTTTTCAATTGATTGGAATAGTTTCAGAAGGAATGGTACCAGCTCCTCCTTGTACCTCTGGTAGAATTGAGCTGTGAATCCATCTGGTCCTGGACTTTTTTTGGTTGGTAGGCTATTAATTATTGCCTCAATTTCAGAGCCTGCTATTGGTCTATTTAGGGATTCAACTTCTTCCTGGTTTAGTCTTGGAAGAGTGTAAGTGTCTAGGAAATGATCCATGTCTTCTAGATTTTCTAGTTGATTTGCATAGAGGTGTTTATAGTATTCTCTGATGGTAGTTTGTATTTCTGTGGGGTCCGTGGTGATATCCCCTTTATCATTTTTTATTGCGTCTATTTGATTCTTCTCTCTTTTCTTCTTTATTAGTCTTGCTAGCGGTCTGTCAATTTTGTTGATTTTTTCAAAAAACCAACTCCTGGATTCATTGATTTTTTGTAGGGTTTTTTGTGTCTCTATCTCCTTCAGTTCTGCTCTGATCTTAGTTATTTCTTGCCTTCTGCTAGCTTTTGAATGTGTTTGCTCTTGCTTCTCTAGTTCTTTTAATTGTGATGTTAGAGTGTCAATTTTAGATCTTTCCAGCTTTCTCTTGTGGGCATTTAGTGCTATAAATTTCCCTCTACACACTGCTTTAAATGTGTCCCAGAGATTCTGGTATGTTGTATCTTTGTTCTCATTGGTTTCAAAGAACATCTTTATTTCTGCCTTCATTTCATTATGTATCCAGTAGTCATTCAGGAGCAGGTTGTTCAGTGTCCATGTAGTTGAGCGGTTTTGATTGAGTTTCTTAGTCCTGAGTTCTAGTTTGATTGCACTGTGGTCTGAGAGACAGTTTGTTATAATTTCT
Organism: Trachypithecus francoisi; assembly: GCF_009764315.1. Classification (NCBI taxonomy): domain Eukaryota; kingdom Metazoa; phylum Chordata; class Mammalia; order Primates; family Cercopithecidae; genus Trachypithecus; species Trachypithecus francoisi. The sequence goes on from NW_022681469.1 coordinate 56,826,092, forward strand.
GTTCTTTTACATTTGCTAAGGAGTGCTTTACTTCCAAGTATGTGGTCAATTTTGGAATAAGTGCAATGTGGTGCTGAGAAGAATGTATATTCTGTTGATTTGGGGTGGAGAGTTCTATAGATGTCTATTAGGTCCGCTTGGTGCAGAGATGAGTTCAATTCCTGGATATCCTTGTTAACTTTCTGTCTCGTTGATCTGTCTAATGTTGACAGTGGATTGTTGAAGTCTCCCATTATTATTGTATGGGAGTCTACGTCTCTTTGTAAGTCTCTAAGGACTTGCTTTATGAATTTGGGTGCTCCTGTATTGGGTGCATATATATTTAGGATAGTTAGCTCTACCTGTTGAATTGATCCCTTTACCATTATGTAATGGCCTTCTTTGTCTCTTTTGATCTTTGATGGTTTAAAGTCTCTTTTATCAGAGACTAGGATTGCAACCCCTGCTTTTTTTTGTTCTCCATTTGCTTGGTAGATCTTCCTCCATCCCTTTATTTTGAGCCTATGTATGTCTCTGCATGTGAGATGGGTCTCCTGAATACAGCAAACTGATGGGTCTTGACTCTTTATCCAGTTTGCCAGTCTGTGTCTTTTAATTGGAGCATTTAGTCCATTAACATTTAAGGTTAATATTGTTATGTGTGAACTTGATCCTGCCATTATGATATTAACTGGTTATTTTGCTCGTTAGTTGATGCAGTTTCTTCCTAGCCTTGATGGTCTTTACATTTTGGCATGTTTTTGCAATGGCTGCTACCGGTTGTTCCTTTCCATGTTTAGGGCTTCCTTCAGGGTCTCTTGTAAGGCAGGCCTGTTGGTGACAAAATCTCTAAGCATTTGCTTATCTGTAAAGGATTTTATTTCTCCTTCACTTATGAAACTTAGTTTGGCTGGATATGAAATTTTGGGTTTAAAATTCTTTTCTTTAAGAAGGTTGAATATTGGCCCCCACTCTCTTCTGGCTTGTAGAGTTTCTGCTGAGAGGTCTGCTGTTAGTCTGATGGGCTTCCCTTTGTGGGTAACCCGACCTTTCTCTCTGGCTGCCCTTAAGGTTTTTTCCTTCATTTCAACTTTGGTGAATCTGGCAATTATGTGTCTTGCAGTTGCTCTTCTGGAGGAGTATCTTTGTGGTGTTCTCTGTATTTCCTGAATTTGAATGTTGGCCTGCCCTACTAGGTTGGGGAAGTTCTCCTGGATGATATCCTGAAGAGTGTTTTCCAACTTGGTTCCATTTTCCCCCTCACTTTCAGGCACCCCAATCAGACGTAGATTTGGTCTTTTTACATAATCCCATACTTCTTGCAGGCTTTGTTCATTTCTTTTTCTTCTTTTTTCTTTTGGTTTCTCTTTTTGCTTCATTTCATTCATTTGATCCTCAATCGCTGATACTCTTTCTTCCAGTTGATTGAGTCGGTTACTGAAGCTTGTGCATTTGTCATGTATTTCTTGTGTCATGGTTTTCATCTCTGTCATTTCATTTATGACCTTCTCTGCATTAATTATTCTAGCTATGAATTCTTCCACTCTTTTTTCAAGATTTTTAGTTTCTTTGCGCGGGGTACGTAATTCCTCCTTTAGCTCTGAGAAGTTTGATGGACTGAAGCCTTCTTCTCTCATCTCGTCAAAGTCATTCTCTGACCAGCTTTGATCCGTTGCTGGCAATGAGCTGTGCTCCTTTGCAGGGGGAGATGCGCTCTTATTTCTTGAATTTCCAGCTTTTCTGCCCTGCTTCTTCCCCATCTTCGTGGTTTTATCTGCCTCTGGTCTTTGATGATGGTGACGTACTGATGGGGTTTTGGTATAGGTGTTCTTCCTGTTTGATAGTTTTCCTTCTAATAGTCAGGACCTTCAGCTGTAGGTCTGTTGGAGATTGCTTGAGGTCCACTCCAGACCCTGTTTGCCTGGGTATCAGCAGCAGAGGTTGCAGAAGATAGAATATTGCTGAACAGAGAGTGTACCTGTCTGATTCTTACTTTGGAAGCTTCCTCTCAGGGGTGTACTCCACCCTGTGAGGTGTGGGGTGTCAGACTGCCCCTAGTGGGGGATGTCTCCCAGTTAGGCTACTCAGGGGTCAGGGACCCACTTGTGCAGGCAGTCTGTCCGTTCTCAGATCTCAACCTCCGTGTTGGGAGATCCACTGCTCTCTTCAAAGCTGTCAGACAGAGTCGTTCATGTCTTCACAGGCCTCTGCTGCTTCCCCTTTTGTTGTTTAGCTGTGCCCTGTCCGCAGAGATGGAGTCTACAGAGACAGGCAGGTTTCCTTCAGCTGCTGTGAGCTTCACCCAGTTCGAGCTTCCCAGCGGCTTTGTTTACCTACTGAAGCCTCAGCAATGGCGGGCGCCCCTGCCCCAGCCTCGCTGCTGCCGTTTCAGTTAGATCGCAGACTGCTGTGCTAGCAATGAGGGCGGCTCCGTGGCCGTGGGACCCTCCCGGCCAGGTGTGGGTATAATCTCCTGGTGTGCCCGTTTGCTTAAAGCGCAGTATTGGGGTGGGAGTTACCCGATTTTCCAGGTGTTGTGTGTCTCAGTTCGCCTGGCTAGGAAAAGGGATTCCCTTCCCCCTTGTGCTTCCCAGGTGAGGCAATGCCTCGCCCTGCTTCAGCTCTCACTGGTCGGGCTGCAGCAGCAGACCAGCACCAATTGTCCGGCACTCCCCAGTGAGATGACCCCAGTACCTCAGTTGAAAATGCAGAAATCACCGGTCTTCTGTGTCGTTCATGCTGGGAGTTGGAGAGTGGAGCTGTTCCTATTCGGCCATCTTGCTCCGCCCCTCAACAATCTTGTTCTATTCCATTGTGCACATTGAAGGCTTTTGTTTACTAGAGCATCACACCAACTCTCAAGATGCCCTATGCTTTATTTAATCTAGAAGTTCAGCTTCTATGTTGTTTGGTTTGTATGGTTAGCTAATTGTGCTGCAATAAAAAGGAGGAGGCCGCAGGGAAAAAGATGTGGTAAACAATGACAAAACTAAGCCAAAAAGTTCACAGCAAAAATTATTTTTGTTTAATAATATACTTGTTTAGAACTATGGGAACCGGATGGCTTTCTGGTCAGCATCATCTGGTTCTATTAGTGAGCTGGGTCAAGGGACCCAGAACACTAGCAGCACTGACCAACTGACTCTCTGCAGCTTAAACAGTGATAGTTCACCAGGATTCTTGCGTTCATAGCACACAGACATATGGGCAACACATGGCTTAGTGAGAAATGAGAACTGCTCTGGCTGTAAAGCAGGCACAGATGGAGACTGGGTTTCTTAGTGGCTCTAAAGCGGAAAGTAGGAGAATGAGAAAAGAAGAGGCTCCAGTGCAAACAGAAAACAGGGCAGAGGATTTTGTTTGTTTGGTTGCTTTGGTTTTTTGTTTTTTGTTATGAAGGTTGAGGGAATTCCTTCTGTAAACTGTGCATGGATATTGTCTTGCAGCTTTACCATCTGAATTAATTTTGGTCACACTGTGAGTCAGATGAGCATCCTGATTCAGATGTGGGGACCATCATCTGGGCCAATCTGAATACTCCTCAACTCACCCTGAATTCATAAGGCTGTGGTCCAGCCTAACATATTCCACTTACGTTGATTTTGATGAGCCGTAAAACTTGTTGGTATCTGGTTCATCATTCTATGCCAGGTTTCCCAAAAGTCCACAGGTGAATTTGAATGGTCATCTTATCCATCCCCAGAAAGGCCAGCTTTTCGTTGCAACTACCTCACCTTCAAGGTCAGTCAGTAGTACTGTGACCTCATCCTACTCAACACTAAAATGCCAAGGAAAACAAATATAGCTGCAAATCAGAGGAAAAGCTGGTTGCTCTGGGGCCAGTTCAAAGCACTCAGCAGCGCACTAGGCCCTGTGATTAACACTGTCACTTTTGACCCTCATGACTGATGTGAAGTAGGAGTTAGTAATGATTAGAAAGAAAAGGAGGTGGGAAATGAGAAAAATTAAAGCGAAGCCCTGAACAATGACAGAATGTCTCTGCAATACACCTCTGAGAGGGATAAGGTAAGTGAAAACAGGCCAGTGCTTTAGAACTGCATTTCTGTCCTAAAAGTGTAGGTGACGAGAAGCTGGTCCACTGTGCACTGGTTACCAACTTGTCTGAGTCTGGTGAGACAGGATTCCTGGAGAGCCTGTTTCCCAAGCCTCAGGAAAGCTACTCAAGATGGATGAAATCTCAACTGTAAATATTCCACTTGCACCACAGCTGAAGGACTCCGGAAGGTGGACCACCTTGGGTTTTATAACCTGGGGTTCACTTGACCCACTGGGCTGAAGCACAAAGATGTCCTGTTTCTCGGGGGAATTGGAACAGAGCCTGGCTGTTCCAGTCAGTACCCCCTATCCTCAGTCTCAGGATGTTACATCCCAGCACATTCTATAGTTATTCTTGAGAATGACAATCTACAAAAGGGAGAGAATGGGTGTGCCCAAGGTTACTTAACTGTCCTGCAGGTGAAATACATCTCAGAAGGTGACTGAACCAGGTCACAAAGCCCGGCTGCTCTACCCTAAGGCCCCGGGCTCAATTAAAGCTACACAAACTTGTGAGCTGGGAGAAATCCCCAGGGCATGCACAGAATTTCTCTTATACTAATATGGTAAAACATTTTACCCAAAAAGTTTATTATTTGGAGAAATGTCTCCAGACCACTGAAACACTGGGAGATGAGAGTAAATACTATTTTTTGTCTGTTTTAAATTACCCTCATTTTACAGATGGGGAAATTAGGAGTGGAAAGGTATAGAGTATTGAGCAAATAGGATTTAGTGAGGTAACTTTATCCCAATTCCACAGACTTGTAATGTAAAGGGAGAGGAGTAAGAGATTTGCTACTTCTGGGATTCCCCATGACAATCCTACCCTTTTCAACCTTTATTTTCTTAGTGCAGCTGGCTAACATGTTTGGAAATTCTTTCAGCTTCGAGGTTTTAAAATGACCATAAGGAAAATCAATTAGAGGTTTCAAAATGGTCATAAGTTAAAGAAATGATCAATGGGTCATATTTTACCATATATTACAAAGGGTGAGATTTCTGGCACATGGTATTGGCTGATCTATTGCTATGTAACCAGTCACTCTCAAACTCGGTGGCTTAAGACAACTACATTTTATTTTCTCACATCTTATGGGCCAGGAATTTGGGCTGGTTTTGGCTGCGTGGTTCTTCTGATAGTGGTTGGCCCCAGGGTTGCCTAAGCAGCAGCAGTCATCTCTTGACTCCCCTTAGAGCTGGTTGGCCTAGGTGACCCAGCTGGGACAGCTTCCTCCTGCTTTATGTGGTCTCATCCTCCAACAAGCTAGCTGAGCTGCTTCAAGGGCAGTAATACACTCCAAGAGGCTGAGGGCTAAAGGCAGAAGCTGCAAGGCATCTTGAGGCCTGGCTTAGAAGAATATGACTTCTGCTCCATTCCTTTGGTCAAAGCAAGTCACAAGGTTAGCTTAGATTCAAGAGGTGAGGAAACAGACTTTACTTCTTGCTGAGAGTAGCTGCAAAGCATTTGTGGCCATTTTTAATCTACCACAGCTACATTCTTACAAATAAATGAAAATAATACAATAGAGCTCTTAGGAAATAGCCAAATATAGCATAATATAACATAATATGCAAGAAGATAATTTCCTAAGAGCCTCTCCCTCTCTTGGAAATATATCTTATATATTATATGTTAGATATATTTATTATATATTAGATAGATATATTTATTAGATATATATATATATGAGACAGGGTCTCACTCTGTCTCCCAGGCTGTAGTGTAATGGTGCAATCACAGCTCACTGCAGCCTTAACCTCCCAGGCTCAAGTGATCCTCCCACCTCAGCCTCCTGAGTAGCTGGACTACAGGCATGCCCAGCTAATTTTTGTATTTTTTGTAGATATGGGGTTTCACCATGTTGCCCAGGCTGATTTCAAACTCCTGGGCTCAAGTGATCCTCCTGCCTCAGCCTCCCAAAGTGCTGGGATTACAGGCATGAGCCACCATGCCCAGCTTATATTAAAAATATTTTTATTATATTTAAAAGCCCTCCCACAGTTCAGGGGCTTAACAAAAAGCTAGAGCAAAAACTTGGACTCTCTTTTTTGGCCTGACCTTTAAAACACATTATTTCTTACTGCATTAGATTTTCATTAGTTAATATCTCATGGAACCAACTGTCATTAACCTAAAAGTTCATTTTGTGGATTATTCAGCCCCTTTCTTACCATCCGTCTTCAAGGCAGTTTTTTCTTGGGATCATCACCAGAAGTGCTAGTAAAATTACCTGACTTCCAGCACAATCAAAACAGGACTTGGAGGGGAGGGGGCAAAGGGGAGGAGAAACAAAAGCATAATTCAGCAAACTGAAAGCCAACAGTCAAGTTCTCTTTTGTATAAAGAGGTTCTACTAAAAAAAAAAAAAAAATCCCATATATTAATGGCAAAGGAGATGAATAATCAAAATTATAGCTACCATTTATTGAGTGCTTACTTTATGCTAGTCACTGGTCACATACATGTTCTCCTTTAGTTCTTTGGCAGTCTTGGGTAACCATTCTACAAATGGGGAAACTGAGGCTCAGAGAATTTAAGCAACTTACCTATGGTCACAATTAAAGAGTGCCAGAGCCGGGGGATTCAAATCAGAAAATACTACTAGTAAACAATGTGGAAAAAGATCCAACATAAGAAAGAAATCCAAGTTAAAACATTATTATTTGAAGTATCATTTATTACCTACCAAATTGCACATTTTTTAATGGTAATGCCCAGTGGTTGGCAGGGGGTCAGTGAAATTGGTCCTTATATTGTAGATAGCATTATAGATGGGTATAATCCTTTTGTGAAGCAATATGAAAATACATAAACAAGAGCCACAAAAGTGGTCATACCCTGTCTTTGCCCGTTTTCTGTTGTGTATAATAGAATACTTGAAACTGGGTAATTTATAAGAGCAAAATGTATTTAGTAATATTACATTTCTGGAGGCAAGGTCAAGGTGGAGCATTTGGTGGAGAACCTTCTTGCTGGCAAGGACTTTCTGCAGAGTTCCAAGGCAATGCAGGGCATCACATGGCAAGGGAGCTGAGCATGTTAACAGGCTAGTTCAGATCTTTCTTCTTCTTATAAAGCCACCAGTCCCACTCCCATGATAACACATTAATCCATTGATGAGAGCAGAGCCTTCATGACCCGATCACCTCTTAAGGGCCCTACCTCTCAATACTGCCACATCTTGGATTAAGTTTCAACATGAGTTTTGGAGGGAACAAACATTCAAACTATAGCATACAAATCCACTTTCTGAAATCTATCCTAAGGTAAACAGTCCAAAACTTGGAAAAGACTATATTTATGAACAGTCATCAAAATGTTATTTAAATAGTAAAAACTTAAGAACAATGGAAATGACCAGAAATATGTGAATGATAAACTAAACTACATCTACTAAATAAAACATTTTATAATAATTAAAGATTGTAAATATGAAGACTGTGCAGTAGTATGAGAATGCACTAGGAAAAACAAAAAAGCAAGATGAAAGCAAGGTTTGGTGGTGTGCAGCTATGTTTCCAACCCCTTGGCAGGCTATGACAAGAAGACAGCTTGAGCCCAGGCGTTCCAGGCCAGCCTGGGAAACATGGTGAAACCCAACTTGAAAAAAAAGAAAAAAAGGCCAGGCACAGTGGCTCATGCCTGTAATCCCAGCGCTTCAGGAGGCCAAGGTGGGCGGATCACTTGAGGTCATCAGTTTGAGACCAGCCTGACCAACATTACTAAACATACAAAAATTAGTTGGGCGTGGTCGTGGGCACCTGTAATCTCAGCTACACAGGAGGCTGAGGTGGGAGAATTGCTTGAGCCTGGGAGGCAGAGGTTGCAGTGAGCCAAACTTGTGCCACTGTACTCCAGCTTGGGCAACAGAGGAAAAAAAAAAGGGAGGATGCAAAATAAATGTAATTACTACATTTACAAATCTGTTAATGGGGATAGGAATGGGGAAATAGCAAGAATATTCCAGAACACTAAAAGTAGTTATGTTAAGGTGATAAATTTGTAATTGTTTTCCTTTGCTATTATTGCTATTTTTTGGCAATGTGCTTATATTATTTCTAAAATATAAAATAATTTCATTTAAAAATAAACCAAAACATTTTTTCAAGGAGTCAAAAGTAGTTGTGTTGGAAGTAACACAATCTGCCCAATGAGGCTGAAACCAGGTCCTTATATCTGGGAGTTAAAAATGTAGCAAAGTTATTTCCATCTCCAGTTTCCAGCCCTTAATCCATAAATCCCAATGACATCACGTCAGTCATGGAACAACTTGAGCTACTGATCTGCAGGAACTGTCAGGCTCTTTTTCAGCTCTCCTAGTATCAAACCAAACCTGCTAGTCTGAACTCCACCTCCCCTGGACTTTTCCATCACTTTGTTGTCCTTTCTTTTTTCTACAATTCTGAGGGCTTTTTTTTTCTTTTATCAATGACATCAGATCCTCAGAGATCAACCTATTATGGCAGGAATGTCTGAGATATTTTTGTGGAGTCAGTTGTAATGTTTAACCTTGGTCCTGAGTGTGTTCTGGAAACAAAGCATGTTTAGACAATGACAGCATCTCTTTTTCCAAAGTTAAAAAGTATATATTTCAAACTGAAGTGTTTTTCTGGATAATTCTTTTTTTTTTTTTGGATAATTCTTTTAACTTTATGTTAAAACAAAAGCCAAGCCTCATGGCCTATGTTTTTTAAATATTCAAACATTTAAAATAAGAAATTGAATGCAGTTGGCAAAAAATTCCTTTGGAGAGAGTAATCTAGTTGATTCTGCAGCAAGGCTCAGTTTAGCCATAAATTTGAAAGCTAGTCCTGGAGTAAGTGAAATAATCTAAGTAGTATAGTTGAATTACCTCTGTAGGACATCTGGGCAAAACTGTGAGATGTTGGAACCCTTGGCAGGATATTTCAGAGTGGGATTTGTGTAGTATCTGTGGCTTCTGCTTCTCATTCTCCCCTTGCTTCCAAACATCTGTCTTGCCTACTTGTCCCTTTTCAGAACTAGGTTACTCCATCTTTTTTACATCTAAACCATCAGTGATGTCCAGGTCCCTTCTCATAGTAATATGAGCCTGTCTGCAGATTAACTTCGGAGGATATATATTTTGTAGTTTTGTAACATGTAATGTTATTAAACATATATTTTCACATTGATGATGCCTTAGAGAGGATTTTAAACTTAAAGCCAAATCCCATCTCTGTAGCATTTCGTAAGTTGCTCATATTGGTGTAACAGGTATTACTAAAAAATTTTGATGAAGTTTCCCATCCAAACCAGAGGACTCTTAAATGAAAATAACAGCAAGATCACAACTTTGTGTGTGTGTGGGGGGGGGGGAAGCGCGCAGGGCACAGGGTCCCGCTCTGTCACTGAGGCTGTGTCACCCAGTGCAGTGGCGTGATCTCGACTCACTGCATCACTGACCTCCCAGGCTCAAACAATCCTCCCACCTCAGCCTCCCAAGTAGCTGGGACTACAAGCACGTGCCACCATGCCCAGCTAATTTTTGTATTTTGTATTGGGAGTCTCACCATGTGGCCCAGGCTGGTCTCGAACGGGGCTCTAGCAATCTGCCTGCCTCAGCCTACCAAAGTGCTGGGATTATAGGCATGAGCCACCGTGCCTTGCTAAGATCATAATTTCTATTGGTGCTACTTGAGGCAGATATTTTACTGTTCTGACCTTATTTGGAAACAGCTAAACAACTCACTTGAATTGTAGGCCCGTTATGTGACAAGCTGGGTGAAAGAGAATTTGCAAGTGTCTGATTTTGTTACTCTATTTGTTATGAATTGAATGTTTGTCCTTCAAAAATTCTTATGTTGAAACCCTAACTCCCACTGTGACAGTAATAGAAAGTGGGGCCTTTGGAAGTAAACAGGTTTAGAAGAGATCATAAGGGTAGAGGTCTCATGATGGGATTATGGCCATATAAGAAGAGAAAGACTAGAGCTCTCTCTCTGCCATGTTAGAAGACAGCAAGAATGGAGGCATCTGCAAATAAGGAGGGACTTCCCAAGACACCAATTGCAGGTACCTCTATCTTTATCTTGATCTTGGACTTCCCAGCCTCTAGAACTGTGAGAAATAAATGTTTTATGTTTAAGCTACACAGTCTGTGGTAGTTTATTATAGTCACCCAAAGTGACTAAGGCACTGTTCTTCCCTGAGATAGTGTTTGAATAGCCAGTACTTACTTTGGCTCTGTGTTCAGATTACTGACTCAGCGATGGAGATGTTATCGGCAAAATGCCATTACCTGCACATTTTGGATATCTCTGGTTGTGTCTTGCTTACTGACGAAATCCTTGAGGACCTTCAGATAGGCTGCAAACAACTCCGGATCCTTAAGATGCAATACTGCACAAATATTTCCAAGTAAGTATGTACCTGACTATGACAAACTTTGAGAACTACTTTCTGAGAAAACATAGTATACGGTTATAAGGTTCATAATACATAGCAGCTTTCAGTGTTAGGAAGTTTCATTTCATTTAATTTTTGCCTAATTGAGGCTAACATTGTGAGCTGTTCTAAAATGGCCTTTGTGGTTTCCTATCCCTTTTCCAGTAGGCCTTTTACTTTAAGCATCTTCCCTTCCTTGACTAAGCGGGTGTCCAAAGCTTTAACTCTAGCTCTTTCTCTGCTCACTTCTCAAAATACAGTCCATTCAGTTAATCTCCCCTAGAGGATTCAGAGAATCATCTGATTAAACAAGCTCACAAGTTTTTGCCTCTTGACTGAGGGCAAAAATGTGCAAGTATTTTAACTGACCTGATAAAGTAACATGTGAAATGCTTACAATGAGAATCCTTGACCATTCCCTGAAATAGAAGATAAGGTTCTATTGGGCAGGTGTGAAAAATTAATACCAAGAATTAATATTATCAAAGTATAAAGGGCACAATGTGGCCCACACAGGTAGATTTCACAGAGGAACTTTCTTAATTAAGTAGTTATGGCATGAGCTGAACCATAAGCCCTGGTTACTTGAGGCCTGAGGAAGAAAATGGTTTCTTATCCAAGGAAGTGTGAGTTAAAATGAAATGGAAAAAAGAAAGAAAAATTACTTGTAAAATAGCCATTCCCACTGGGCCCAGGCCTGCAGGGGGAGGGCAGCCAGCCGGAGCTGGATCAGAGAGAAGGGGGTAGGTCCTTGAAAATTGTTGAGGAGGGGTGGAGACTCAAACCTTCATGATAGGTCTGGAGATAACTCTGATATGAATACTATTAACTTCATTTAAAGAACATACAATGAAATAGGGTCCTAGAAGTCTCTGCCAAACTTGTTAGATTATTACCAGACAACTTTGGGCAAGATGACAGTGAATGAATAATGTGTTACTCAAAGGAGTTTAGCTTCTAATCTTTTGATTGTATTTTGCCAATCACTATTTATAAGAGGTAATATTACTGAACTTCTGATAAGTAAGATTCTAGAATGAATGAAGATTTTCTGGCAAGGGGCTCTTTGAACCTAATCATGGTGTGATGCTATGGTTTGAATGTATTCCCCCAAGTTCATGTGTTGAAAATTAATCCTCAATGCAACATTATTGAGAGGTGTGACCTTTTCAGAGGTGATTAGGTGATGAGGGCTCTGCCCTCATGAATAGACAAATGCCATTATCGTGGAAGTGAGTTAGTTATCATGGGAGTGGGTTCCTGATAAAAGGATGAGTTAGGGCTCCTTCTCTCCTGCCATGGGATGATACAACAAGAAGGCCCCTGCCAGTTGCTGGCACCTGATATTGGACTTCCCAGCCTCTATAACTATAAGAAATACATTTCTTTTCTTTATAAATTACCCAATCTGTAGTATTCTGTTATAGCAACACAAAATGGACCAAGACATATGGGACACTGAAGTATGATTAATATAGTGACTGGTCAAGAAGACCCAGGATATCTAGTAACATCCGAATCCTGCCTTTAACTGCTCGGTCTTCTTGCTGGGTCCCTAGATTTAAAAAATGTATATGCAAAAAAAATAAAACAAGGCATAGTAAGACTTGGCTACTAGCTGGGTTTTGTCCCAAAACCCCAATGCAGAACTCTAATTAACCAGCTATAGCTATGAAAAATTCCATTGTCTAAGCCATGACAGCCAAAGGCCTATTTTGTCTTTTGCAATCAAACTTGGCTGTCCCTATCCACAAGAAGCAGGCAGAGACTTGGCCCTAATGCTTAGAAAGGGGCTGGATTTGTGTGTGTACTTCGTTGTCTAAAGAGGCCACACCACTACCCTTTAGTCTCCCTGAAAGCTCCACCTTTGCTTAGCTCTAGCAGGAAAGAGGCCTAGAATCCCTTGATTCCATCTTTGTCTAGCGATGGAGAAAGATAGTCCTCACTGCAGAGTGGCTTGGAGAGTCCCAGTGTTTGGACTAGTAAAGCTCCAGAAACATCTGTCTTTATGTCCAACATCTAGGAGAGGGTGCTACTTGTCAGTTAGTGGGCTCCTGAAATACCCTGGCCTTAAATTTTTTGATTAGAGAAGCGGTAAGGGGGCCTAGTTGCAGGCAGCTTTTTGGGATCAGCTCTGGGGGCTCTATGGAGCAGCTTCATTTTGCATTTAAATCCTTTGGTGGAGTTGGAAATGCACAGTGTATGTAGACCCTTCAAAACTCAAGCCCTTGATGATCTCTAATTCCTTACTTATGGTCACTCTAATCAGGGCCAGTGTGGCTCCCTCAACTGCAGAGGCTTTGTCTTGTCTGGGTGAAACAGAACCTTTGGCAGGTGGCATAAGAGAGATTTTTCTGGCTTGGGAAGAAGCTCAGTGACTTTGAATCACAAAGCAATGCTCTCCACATGCTTGATTCCATTTTGAACATGAAAACAATGTATGGTGCAGCCCTTAAGATCCAATTACAGCCGTCAGAAGAGGCTGTTTTATACATAAATTCCCTCATACTCAGTGGAATTTGAAACTACCGTGCCAGCTTTGCAAATCAAAGAGGTCTGCTCAGCTCACCCTTTCTGAACCAGAGGAGTAGCAAACTTTTGGTCAATGAGCAAATTGGCTGTAGCTCTTTTGCAGGAGAGTTTCCCACAGAAGATATGTCTGGCATTCTACCAACCCCAGAGTCTGAAGGGTTTCCAGGAAGTGACCCCAGAAGTGCCATGTGGATGCAAGATAAAGGCTCCTTTATTTCAAGGAGGAATAAGTAACAACTATGATCAGAAAACATGACAAGCTGTTTGTATTTGAAGCAGCTGTGACAGCCAGCCATTCAATTTATGGCCCGCTGTGGGGAAAGGCAACAAGGTAGGAGTGAGAGAGAGGAAGAAAGACCCTCACAATGGCCCCCACAACCCAGGAGGGCCTGAACCACAGAGAACCTGAAGAATCACTAATTGTATAGTGAGCGAAAAGGCTAATTCAAGAACAGAAAACCAAATAATGCATGTTCCCACTTATAAATGGGAGCTAAATGATGAGAACACATGGATGGGAACAACACACACTGGGGCCTGTTGGAGGGTGGAGGGTGGGAAAAGGGAGAGAATTAGGAAGAATAACTAATGGATACTGGGCTTAATACTTGGGTGATGGAATGATCTGTGCAGCAAACCACCATGGCACACGTTTACCTATGTCACAAACCTGTACATCTTGTACATGTACTCCTGAACCTAAAATAAAAGTTGGAAATAAATTTTTGAAAAAAGTAAAGGGAACTTTCTGGTATATTTGCATCTAGAGCCCAAAACCTTCAATTCTAGAGAACGAGTAGAGAAAGTCTTAGTGGCCTTCAGAGCCCCAGATCACAGTATGAAGATTCCTGGAGGGCCTTCTTTAGCAGTTGCTAGAAGCATAAACTCGAGCAATTCCTACTGCTCAGGCATTCTAGGAGATCTGTGTTGCTAAAACATAAAACTCTTATCAGAGTTCTCCTCTCCAGCTCATGGAAAGGTTCAAGCCTTTCTGATGTGGAACTGTTGACTTTTATTATCGGTATGAACAAGTAATGTTATTTAACAATTATTATTTGCCACGTACTGTGCTAAATCCTATTTTACAGATATTATAGAATCCTCACAAATACACTTTATCATCAAAATGGATAAGGAAACTGGTTTAAACAGGTTAAATAACGTGCCCACAGCCACACAAATAAGGAGAGCCCTACTTTGTACCTAGGTCATACTGTGCTGCTTTTTGCCTTTAGATTATATACAAGCTTTTTGAAAGCTCTGACATTCAAGGGATGTGGTCAGTAAGGGTAGACACGTGCTCTGCTGTGCCCAATTTATGTCTGATGCACATTTATAAGACAGGCTATGGATTATGAGCAATCCTTGGTAGTGGCTCCAACATTCCCTTTTTTTGCCTACTCGAGATTAGAAGGAAATGTGAGGTAGGGCACACAGTGTTACTACAGGGCTAACACTGAATCCCTTTTAATTTATAAGAAACAAAATCACTAACAAACTTCAGTACAGTGTTATTATTAACCACCTAATGTGAAACATTACAACTGTGACATATCATGTTTGAAAATCACTGTTCTATACTGATCCAAAGAAACCTCTCTCACCAGGTTAAATAAGTAATGATGACTAACCACTGCAGCAGATTGGTTCAGTTCCCAAATCATTTCATACAGGGTCTCACAGTCACTTAGGCCAAAGCAGAATGGAATGCAGTCAAAGGATTCCATATGTGCTCTATGAAATTTAGAACACACAGTTGTTCCTAAGAATACATTTTCTTTTCAATATTTCCTAGCTCCCATGTGCTGATCATACTACAGCATCAAGCTATTAAGACAGAAAGGGGAGGAGTGGGAGGGGGAGAGAGAGAGAGAGAGAGAGAGAGAGAGAGAGAGAAAGAGAGAGAAAGGTTTCTTGCAGAAATGTAGTTTCTACATTTTTAACTTTCCTGATACCATTCAAAATATATGTGTAAGAGCTTCTGCACAGCAAAAGAAACAATCAACAGAGTAAACATAATGGGAGAAAAATATTCGCAGATTATGCAACCGACAAAGGTCTGCTATCCAGAATTTAGAACTTAAATAAATCAACAAGCAAAAACCAACCCCGTTAAAAAGTGGGCAAAAGACATGAATGGACACCTCTCAAAAGAAGACATACAAGTGGCCAAAAAACATGAAAAAATGCTCAACACCACTAATCATCAGAAATGCAAAATTACAATCACAGTGAAGTATCATCTCACACTAATCAGAATGGCTATTATTAAAAAGTCAAAAAATAACAGATACTGGTGAGGACGTGGAAAAAAGGGAATGCTTATACACTGTGGTGGGAATGTAAATTAAGTCAGCCAAAATGGAAAGCAGTATACAAACTTCTCAAAGAACTAAAATAGAATTACCATTTGACCCAGTAATCCCACTACTGGGTATCTACCCAAAGGAAAAGAAATAATTATATCAAAAAGACACCTGCACTTGTATGTTTATTGCAGCATCATTCACAATAGCAAAGTCATGGGATCAACCTAAGTGCCTGTCAGCGGTGGATTGGATAAAGAAAATGTGGTACATTCAGACCATGGGATGCTACACAGTCATAAAAAATAATGAAATCACGTCCTTTGCAGCAACATGGACGCAGCTGGAGGCCATTACCCTAAGTGAATTAACACAGAAACAGAAAACCAAATACTGCATGTTCTCACTTAAAAGTGGGAGCTAACCACTTGGACATAAAGATGGAAACAATAAACACCAGGAACTCCAAATGTGGGGAGGCAGGGAGGATGGTGAGGGTTAACAAAGTACCTACTGGGCATTATATTCACTATTTGGCTGATGGGTTCAATAGCAGCCCAAACCCCAGCATTATGTAATACACCCGCATAACAAACCTGCACATGTACACCCTGAATCTGTTTTTTTTTTAAAGGTGCATGTGTGCAAACACACAGCTACATAGGATGCTATGATAAAGAATTCAGAAAAACCTTCTGGCAGTCACTTGCCTATCTCTTCTCTTGGCAAGGTCCTGGGTCTTAGGATAGTCAGTCCATGTGAGGATGCCAAAGGTGATGAGGACAGCTAGTCATGGCTAAGGATTTTCTGAAGGGCAAGAAAGAAGTGGAATAGGGAATAGTCTACCCTAGTATCCATAGCTCTCTAAAAATAATCCTAGATTAGCTCCAGGACAGATTCATATTTTCTGTTTTTCCCTAAGACCACCCTTGTTGTGAAAGCACTTAAGACTAAAACAGGCCCTAAAGACACACCAGGTGGAGGAAGCCTTAACCTCCCAGAACTTGAGTCTGGAAGGAGAGTGCATCTGAGATCTGATCCTTTGCTCCCCTCCAGTCAGTAAGGATCACTTCCAATAGTCAGGGGACCCACTGATGTTTGGTTTCACTAAAGCTGTCTATGGGTGGACTGGAGAGCAGAGCTGGGGTAAGGGGGACAGGGATTAAGGAATGAGGACATTAAAGAAATGTATATACCAGTGGACACTTCACCCATGGCTGGGGTTCAACATGCAGCCCATCGCACTGCATTAAATGAGTAGTCTCCCTGTTCACTTGGCTGTTTTTCTTATATTAAGGAGTCAACATTCTCACCTTTCTTTTCCTTGCTATTTTTTTCAAACCCCCAGTACTTGCTAATTGTTTTATATCACAATTACCATCTAATTTACCCTGGCTTGTAGCTGACTGAGCAACCATAGCACTCAATATTTACACATTCCCAGACTTATCATTAGTAGTACTTATCCTCTTACTATCAGTAATCTAGAACCCTCAAAACTGTTGCTCTTCTGACATTAAAGGTAAGATGTAACTTTGTGAGTTAGGATTTGCAAATCTTTTACTCCCTAAAACAAGCATTTCCTTTTCCTGTAGGTCAAGATCATTGTTGCCTCTAACTGTGCCACTCTTGTACTAGAGTCACCATCAGTGGCATTGAATGATTATGAACAACTGAGAACTGCAGGGTGTGTCCAGAACTCTGGTGTTTGGGAGGCAGGAGGCAGGAGGGTGTTGGAAATAGGAACATAAGAATGCCCCTTCTGGACCAGCAAACCAGCAAAAGCCAAGAGGGTTAAAGGACTTCCCTTCTTGGTGTAAGCTGCTGAAATCTCTCGTTTGAGCTATTCATGATAAGTTTCAGGAAGTTGCAAAGAAATGTAATAAACTCTTAAGTAACTTACTACCTTCTTAAACAAAAGGAAAATGACAAAGTTTAAAATTATAAATAATTAATGCCATGAAGCTATGTAATAGAAATAAATTAATTCTATGATCAACTTCCTGTAGATATTTAGAGGAGGAGAAGACTAGGTTTGAGCCATTTCCAAGGAGGCTGGATTGGTTTGGAGTTTTGAAAAATGGATAATGTTTAGGCTGGTAGAGATGGGTGAAGGGTAACAATGGAGCCTTGCTGTTTAGGACACTGTTTACCCACATGAAAGTGATGGTGCCAATGTTATATGCCTCAACATTTGGTATTGCGTTTCAGTAAGTCTTGGGGGAAAAATGTTCAGACAGTGTGTTGAAAGATACGATAATTTCACCTTTATAGAATTGAAAAGGGAGAAATATCATTAGGAGAATAATACGGGAAAAGCAAAGGATATAAACCCATTACTTTTGCATAGTAGTGTTCTACAATGAGGATATAAAAGATTACATAAGAGGGTTAAAATGCAGGATAGCACCTTAAAAAAAGATAAAAAAATTAACAGAATGCAAAACATTATCTTTGACAATAAACATCATTTTCAAAACTGAGAATAAATATTTCTCTGAAGAGAATAAACTTGTTTGCCAAGTTTTAGTCCATAGGGATTGGTGGCTTCAAACTAGAAATTAGTATATGATCATTGCTTTTACTCAATTTGTTCTTTAAGTATGTAGAAGTTTTGTGTGAGAGCAGATATATAAAGCAATGTGCTTAGAGGCAGATTTAGCAATGCTTTGGTTACCTCCCTGTTGAGTTTGGTTACAATTATTTTAATACATCTAAAGTTCAACTTAACTGTAACAGCAATTTAAACTGGTATCTCTGTGTTGTTGGGTTTTTTTCTTCATATTTCCATTGCCTTACCTGCTCATATCGCCATTCAGCACAAACTTAACTCAAAGTGTATGGTAATGCCAGCTCCATATCCGTGACTCAGTTTCCAGACTTTTGCAATTAATAACTCAATGTACATTAACATACAGCAAGAGTGGAGAAGGTAGTGCCTTCATGGGTAAACATCACAGTTACTGATTTCTAATCCTACAGAAGTGGTCAATTGCTCATCTCCTTTTTACTACTAATCTCATGATTCAAACCAACTTTCTAGGAAAGGAAATTCTTCCTTCTGTCCTCACAATGGCTTTGTTTTCAAGTTAGACATACTTTTTTCTGATGCCTTCTTTACTTTTTCTTTCCTCCTAAGAAAGACTATAACAGTATTTTTTAATCATTTTGGTCATGGACACCTGTGAGTCACAAACCTTCTCATAAAAATGTATATTATAGACAAAACTGCATGAATTTTCAGGGAGTACATGGACCTCCCTGAAGTTCATCCATGTAGTCAAAAGGGATTTGTGAACTCTGGGTTAAGAGCTCCTGGCCTGGTGCATGGTCAGCCTTCACAGGTAGGGTAGTTAGGTTACTCCCTCATCAGAGAAACTAGAAATACCAAGGAAGGGGCTTACTCAAAGCAGTATAAATAAATAGAGGCCTCAGTGTTCCTCTTCCATGGCCATGTGTAGTTTCCTTACCCATTCACTGTATCTGTTAATTTCTGAAGTGGCTGAATCAGAGCTGCTGAGGCTTTGGGACCCTGTTTATTTGAACAGTTACCCATATCCTCACTCTCAGCAAGGCAAGAGAGGTCTGATGTGAATTCAAATTGTGACAGTGAGTTCTCTAACTCCAAATTTGGTTGAATTTGAAAATTCTGCACTAGGGATTACTTCTGCAACTAGCTAATGCTAAGCACTGTTATTACAGGAAGGCAGCTCAGAGAATGTCATCTAAAGTTCAGCAGCAGGAATACAACTCTAATGACCCTCCACGTTGGTTTGGCTATGATAGGGAAGGAAACCCTCTTACAGAGCTTGACAATGTAACACCATCTAAAGAAGCCTCAGAATTAACAGTGGGAAAGTCAACATACAGCAGTGAAGAGCAAGCAGCGTGACCTTCAGCCTCAAGCAGGAAAAACAACAAATCAAGAACTTGACAAGTTTTCTCCATTTGTTGAAAGTATGTTTACTAGCTGAATCTCAATAACAATGTAAACAAGCAACAAACCATCTTCTGATTCTTATTCCACCTACAAATATTTCCAAATACATCAGTAGTTCTTCTGTCTAAATAATCATGATTTAGGCCGGGCGCGGTGGCTCAAGCCTGTAATCCCAGCACTTTGGAAGGCCGAGGCGGGCGGATCACGAGGTCAGGAGATCGAGACCATCCTGGCTAACATGGTGAAACCCCATCTCTACTAAAAAAATACAAAAAACTAGCCGGGCGAGATGGCGGGCGCCTGTAGTCCCAGCTACTTGGGAGGCTGAGGCAGGAGAATGGTGTAAACCCGGGAGGCGGAGCTTGCAGTGAGCTGAGATCCAGCCACTGCACTCCAGCCTGGGCGACAGAGCGAGACTCCGTCTCAAAAAAAAAAAAAAAAAAAAAAAATCACGATTTAAAAAAGAAGCCAGGCCGGGAGCAGTGTGGCTCATGCCTGTAATCCTAGCACTTTGGGAGGCCGAGGCAGGTGGATCATAAGGTCAGGAGTTCGAGACCAGCCTGGCCAACATGATAAAACTCCATCTCTACTAAAACTACAAAAATTAGCTGGCTGTGGGTGTGGGCGCCTGTAATCCCAGCTACTCGGGAGGCTGAGGCAGAGGACTCGCTTGAACCTGAGAGGTGGAGGTTGCAGTGAGCCTAGATCACGCCACTGCACTCCAGCCTGAGTGAAAGAGCAAGACTCTGTCTCAAAAACAAAAACAAAAAACAAACAAACAAAAGAAGCCAAATCAAGTACTGACTACATAAAATTTCTGCTTAAATTTAATCAAACCAATAGTGTTTTGATGAGATTATAAAATGTAAAGTTATATGAAACAACCCTGAGAGATGAGATTTTTTTTTTTGGACAAGAAATTAAGAAATTTTTCTCTAGAAAGGAAAAAGAAAGCAGAGATGGCCATATGTCAAACTAAGAGTTTGAGCTAGGGCCATAACTTTAAGGATCTGTGGTGCTTTATAAGGTTTTATAAAGAATACAGACATATATTAATATTTTCAAAGGAAACGTGGCTTTCCTGTGGTTTCCAGACATTTAACAACAAAAGAGAACTAAATGCCACCAATTAACTCTGGACTTATCTCAACATTTGACTTAGTCAGGGGCAAATTAAATAGAAACTAGAACTATCTGAATAGAAAGAATGTCCCTGCAATGTCTCAGAAAGATATTTCTTTAATCAAATTTGCACAATGGAGGAATTCTTAAACTATGCTATGCCAAAAAAGATGCTCCCTCAATTTTATGCTAGGAAGTATGGGTTATTAATTGCATATCTACATATTAGTTTTTAATAAGCTTTAATCTGTGGGTTTTAGTATATGTGCTGCTAAAGCCAGCACATCTGTGGGTTTTTACCATTATTTGATATTATGTAACACTGATGTTGACACAGTCCAAGAGAAAGCACAACTCTGTTCTGACTGCTGCAAATAAGCTATGTCAGCAATATCAGATCAGCCTTTTAAACTTTCTATTTCCTCAATTACTTATCTCTCACGTGGAGTTCTCTTTTTATATCCCACAAGTTTCAAATAAGGATTAAAAACTTAAGATAAAGTATCGTTATTTTGAAAAGTTTTAAAAAGATTGTACAAAGTATTATTATAGGTTACCCTGTATTAGCTAAATGCTTTTAGTAATTCTCCCCCACTGAGGTTGATTTGCAAAGGTTTTGAAATAAGGTAATATTACTTAGCTGTGGAAAGGTTCTTAGGAGTGGGCACACAGGCAACAGAATCATTTGAATGGGAAGTTTTAGAACCATAGCCAAGAGACATAAGATGACATAAGAGTACGGTTTTAACCTAAATTTGGAAATTTCTGGCAGCTGCATTAAAGATGTTATCAAAAATCTGATTCCTAAGTGCCTCATGCACACAACTGGAGGAACTTATAAAAGAGGCAATTGCTTTCTAAAGGAATGACACCTGCACTGGGAAGACCCCAGTAAGAAACACACCCTATTACGTATTCTCCAGAAACCTAGCAGGTTGCTTTACATTCAGAGCTTGCTCCAAAGCTCTTTGAGTAACATCCTGTCTTAAACAAGAACAGAAGACACATTCATTCATTCCAGGGAGACAAATTTTACAGCTACATAAATGAAAAAAAGGAGTAGAAAAAGTGAGCTATGAAAGGAACCAAGAAGTAAGGTATACAGGTAGAGAAATCTTTTAAGTTCTCAGTGCAAAGTACTCAAAATATCAAAGATATTAGTTAGGTCTTTAGCCCTTAAACATTTCATATTCATAGGTCTGTGTCCAAGAGAGTAAAATATTTCAGCTTTTTCTTTTTGTCTGGGACTTAACAATGTGATCCAAATATGTACAATTCCATTAATAGTTTAAATATAGTTGACTGCTGTTATGCTTATGACGTTTCTGGCTGTGATTGGCTAATTTATTTTTAGTCATGGAAATGTTTATGTAATTGCATGAAGGTGAAAAAAGATTATAAAAATTGCCTCACTGCCACACAGTTTCCTCTACTTAATAGTATGACACACCCCAACCATACCAAATATACCAATGTGTGAGTATCTTTCAGACTTGTATGCATTCTCATTTCATGAAGGGTGAACTAAAAGGAGACTTTGAGATACCCTACAAAGCTGACTTTTGTTTCATAAATAAGGAGTTAAAAACAGAACTCTAAAGAAATGGCATATTAATGAAAAGGAGGCTGGGCACAGTGGTTCATGCCTATAATTGCAGCACTTTGGGAGGCCAAGGCAGAAGGACAACTTGAGGCCAGGAGTTCGAGACCTGATGAACTTGTAAGACCCATCTCTATAAAAAATTAAAAAATTAGAGCAGGCAGGGTGGTGCCTGTCTGTAATCGCACCAACTCAGGAGGCTGAGGCAGGAGGATGCCTGAGGCCAGGAATTTAAGGCTTCAGTGAGCTATGATCATGCCACTGCACTCCAGCCTGGGCAACAGAGTGAGACCTCGTCTGAAAAAAAGAAAAAGATAATCATAAATAATATTTGGAAAGGTTTGTTAAAAATTAAGTGTTTAAGAATGGACTTCTCCTGGCCCAGCACTGCGATTCACACCTGTAATCCTAGCACTTTGGGAGGCCGAGGCAGGCAGATCACATGAGGCCAGGAGTTCAAGACCAGCCTGGCCAACATGGTAAAACCCATCTCTAGTAAAAATACAAAAATTAGCTGGGCATGGTGGCGTGCACCTGTAATGCTAGCTACTCTGGTGGCTGAGGCATGGGAATTGCTTGAATCTGGGAGGCAGAGGTTGCAATGAGCCAAGATTGTGCCACTGCACTCCAGCCTGAGTGGCAGAGCAAGACCCTGTCCCAAAAAAGAAAAAAAAAAATTGACTCATCTTAATCATAAAAAATATAATCCAACCGATTTAGGCCATTCTTGTTTTGCTATAAGGAATACCTGAGACTGGGTGATTTATAAAGACAAGAGGTTTAATTGGCTCACAGGGTTTAATTGATTCTGCAGGCTGTGCAAGCATTGCATGGGCATCTGCTTGGCTTCTGGGGAGGCCTTAGGGAGCTTTTACTCATGGCAGAAGGCAAAGTGGGAGCAGGTACATCACACGGCAAGAGCAGGAGCAAGAGAGGGGGAAGATGCCCACACCTTTAAACAGTCAGATCTTGCAAGAACTCACTATCATGAGGATAGAACCAAGAAGGTGGTGGTAACAATTAGTGAGAAATCTGCTCACATGATCCAATCAGGCCCCACCTCCAACACTGGGGATTACATTTCATCATGAGATTTTGGGGGACAGATATCCAAACTACATCACCAAGAGATAGGTCTGGTCTTATAGTATAGTTATAGTATTATATAACTCATTTATTTATTTTAATTAATTTTATTGAGATGGAGTCTCACTCTGTTGCCCAGGCTGGAGTGCAGTGGTGTGATCTCAGCTCACTGCAACCTCTGCCTCCCAGGTTCAAGCAATTCTCCTGCCTCCGCCTCCCAAATAGCTGGCATTACAGGGATAAGCCACCATACCCAGCTAATTTTTTTTGTATTTCTAGTAGAGATGGGGTTTCACCATGTTGGCCAGGCTGGTCTCGAACTCCTGACCTCAAGTGATCCATCCACTTTGGCCTCCCAAAGTGCTGGGATTACAGTCATGAGCCACTGTGCCTGGCCAGTATTATATAATTTAAATATTCCAAGAATAGAGATGTTAGAAAGAAATTAAATTCATAAAATATCTTTATACAGTATACCTTTATAAAAATCTGTCTTCATACATCAAGCTATAAAATAGCTGTTTCTTTCCTCCTAATGAGCTATATCTTAAGTTACACAAAAGATATTAACAATCAGTAGCAGCTGCTTCACATATGTGTTTGTTATTTATTTATTTATTTTTCTTTTTTTTATTATACTTTAAGTTCTAGGGTGCATGTGCATAACGTGCAGGTTTGTTACATATGTATACTTGTGCCATGTTGGTGTGCTGCACCCATCAACTCGTCAGCACCCATCAATTCATTTATATCAGGTATAACTCCCAATGCAATTCCTCCCCCCTCCCCCCTCCCCATGATAGGCCCTGGTGTGTGATGTTCCCCTTCCCGAATCCAAGTGATCTCATTGTTCAGTTCCCACCTGTGAGTGAGAACATGCGATGTTTGGTTTTCCGTTCTTGTGATAGTTTGCTAAGAATGATGGTTTCCAGCTGCATCCATGTCCCTACAAAGGATGCAAACTCATCATTTTTTATGGCTGCATAGCATTCCATGGTGTATATGTGCCACATTTTCTTAATCCAGTCTGTCACTGGTGGACATTTGGGTTGATTCCAAGTCTTTGCTATTGTGAATAGTGCCACAATAAACATACGTGTGCATGTGTCTTTATAGCAGCATGATTTATAATCCTTGGGTATATACCCAGTAGTGGGATGGCTGGGTCATATGGTACATCTAGTTCTAGATCCTTGAGGAATTGCCATACTCTTTTCCATAATGGTTGAACTAGTTTACAATCCCACCAACAGTGTAAAAGTGTTCCTATTTCTCCACATCCTCTCCAGCACCTGTTGTTTCCTGACTTTTTAATGATTGCCATTGTAACTGGTGTGAGATGGTATCTCATTGTGGTTTTGATTTGCATTTCTCTGATGGCCAGTGATGATGAGCATTTTTTCATGTGTCTGTTTGCTGTATGCATGTCTTCTTTTGAGAAATGTCTGTTCATATCCTTTGCCCACTTTTTGATGGGGTTGTTTTTTTCTTGTAAATTTGTTTGAGTTCTTTCTAGTTTCTGGATATCAGCCCTTTGTCAGATGAGTAGATTGCAAAAGTTTTCTCCCATTCTGTAGGTTGCCTGTTCACTCTGATGGTAGTTTCTTTTGCTGTGCAGAAGCTCTTTAGTTTAATTAGATCCCATTTGTCAATTTTGGCTTTTGCTGCCGTTGCTTTTGGTGTTTTAGACATGAAGTCCTTGCCCATGCCTATGTCCTGAATGGTACTACCTAGGTTTTCTTCTAGGGTTTTTATGGTATTAGGTCTAACATTTAAGTCTCTAATCCATCTTGAATTAATTTTCGTATAAGGAGTAAGGAAAGGATCCAGTTTCAGCTTTCTACTTATGGCTAGCCAATTTTCCCAGCACCATTTATTAAATAGGGAATCCTTTCCCCATTTCTTGTTTCTCTCAGGTTTGTCAAAGATCAGATGGCTGTAGATGTGTGGTTTTATTTCTGAGGACTCTGTTCTGTTCCATTGGTCTATATCTCTGTTTTGGTACCAGTACCATGCTGTTTTGGTTACTATAGCCTTGTAGTATAGTTTGAAGTCAGGTAGCGTGATGCCTCCAGCTTTGTTCTTTTGACTTAGGATTGTCTTGGCAATGCGGGCTCTTTTTTGGTTCCATATGAACTTTAAAGCCGTTTTTTCCAATTCTGTGAAGAAATTCATTGGTAGCTTGATGGGGATGGCATTGAATCTATAAATCACCTTGGGCAGTATGGCCATTTTCACGATATTGATTCTTCCTATCCATGAGCATGATATGTTCTTCCATTTGTTAGTGTCCTCTTTTATTTCACTGAGCAGTGGTCTGTAGTTCTCCTTGAAGAGGTCCTTTACATCCCTTGTAAGTTGGATTCCTAGGTATTTGATTCTCTTTGAAGCAATTGTGAATGGAAGTTGATTCATGATTTGGCTCTCTGTTTGTCTGTTACTGGTGTATAAGAATGCTTGTGATTTTTGCACATTAATTTTGTATCCTGAGACTTTGCTGAAGTTGCTTATCAGCTTAAGGAGATTTTGGGCTGAGACAATGGGGTTTTCTAAATATACAATCATGTCATCTGCAAACAGGGACAATTTGACTTCTTCTTTTCCTAACTGGATACCCTTTATTTCTTTCTCTTGCCTGATTGCCCTGGCCAGAACTTCCAACACTATGTTGAATAGGAGTGGTGAGAGAGGGCATCCCTGTCTTGTGCCAGTTTTCAAAGGGAATGTTTCCAGTTTTTGCCCATTCAGTATGATATTGGCTGTGGGTTTGTCATAAATAGCTCTTATTATTTTGAGGTGCGTTCCATCAATACCGAATTTATTGAGCGTTTTTAGCATGAAGGGCTGTTGAATTTTGTCAAAAGCCTTTGCTGCATGTATTGAGATAATCATGTGGTTTTTGTCTTTGGTTCTGTTTATATGCTGGATTACGTTTATTGATTTGCGAATGTTGAACCAGCCTTGCATCCCAGGGATGAAGCCCACTTGATCATGGTGGATAAGCTTTTTGATGTGCTGCTGAATCCGGTTTGCCAGTATTTTATTGAGGATTTTTGCATCGGTGTTCATCAGGGATATTGGTCTAAAATTCTCTTTTTTTGTTGTGTCTCTGCCAGGCTTTGGTATCAGGATGATGTTGGCCTCATAAAATGAGTTAGGGAGGATTCCCTCTTTTTCAATTGATTGGAATAGTTTCAGAAGGAATGGTACCAGCTCCTCCTTGTACCTCTGGTAGAATTGAGCTGTGAATCCATCTGGTCCTGGACTTTTTTTGGTTGGTAGGCTATTAATTATTGCCCCAATTTCAGAGCCTGCTATTGGTCTATTTAGGGATTCAACTTCTTCCTGGTTTAGTCTTGGAAGAGTGTAAGTGTCCAGGAAATTATCCATTTCTTCTAGATTTTCTAGTTTATTTGCATAGAGGTGTTTATAGTATTTTCTGATGGTACTTTGTATTTCTGTGGGGTCCGTGGTGATATCCCCTTTATCATTTTTTGTTGAGTCTATTTGATTCTTCTCTCTTTTCTTCTTTATTAGTCTTGCTAGCGGTCTGTCAATTTTGTTGATCTTTTCAAAAAACCAACTCCTGGATTCATTGATTTTTTGGAGGTTTTTTTGTGTCTCTATCTCCTTCAGTTCTGCTCTGATCTTAGTTATTTCTTGCCTACTGCTAGCTTTTGAATGTGTTTGCTCTTGCTTCTCCAGTTCTTTTAATTGTGATGTTAGAGTGTCAGTTTTAGATCTTTCCAGCTTTCTCTTGTGGGCATTTAGTGCTATAAATTTCCCTCTACACACTGCTTTAAATGTGTCCCAGAGATTCTGGTATGTTGTATCTTTGTTCTCATTGGTTTCAAAGAACATCTTTATTTCTGCCTTCATTTCGTTATGTACCCAGTAGTCATTCAGGAGCAGGTTATTCAGTTTCCATGTAGTTGAGCGGTTTTGATTGAGTTTCTTAATCCTGAGATCTAGTTTGATAGCACTGTGGTCTGAGAGACAGTTTGTTATAATTTCTTTTCTTCTACATTTGCTGAGGAGTGCTTTACTTCCAACTATGTGGTCAATCTTGGAATAAGTGCAATGTGGTGCTGAGAAGAATGTATATTCTGTTGATTTGGGGTGGAGAGTTCTGTAGATGTCTATCAGGTCTGCTTGCTGCAGAGATGAGTTCAATTCCTGGATATCCTTGTTAACTTTCTGTCTCGTTGATCTGTCTATTGTTGACAGTGGAGTGTTGAAGTCTCCCATTATTATTGTATGGGAGTCTGAGTCTCTTTGTAAGTCTCTAAGGACTTGCTTTATGAATCTGGGTGCTCCTGTATTGGGTGCATATATATTTAGGATAGTTAGCTCTTCCTGTTGAATTGATCCCTTTACCATTATGTAATGGCCTTCTTTGTCTCTTTTGATCTTTGATGGTTTAAAGTCTCTTTTATCAGAGACTAGTATTGCAACCTCTGCTTTTTTTTGTTCTCCATTTGCTTGGTAGATGTTCCTCCATCCCTTTATTTTGAGCCTATGTGTGTCTCTGCATGTGAGATGGGTCTCCTTAATACAGCAGACTGATGGGTCTTGACTCTTTATCCAGTTTGCCAGTCTGTGTGTTTTAATTGGAGCATTTAGTCCATTAACATTTAAGGTTAATATTGT
This sequence comes from Trachypithecus francoisi, assembly GCF_009764315.1. Taxonomy (NCBI): domain Eukaryota; kingdom Metazoa; phylum Chordata; class Mammalia; order Primates; family Cercopithecidae; genus Trachypithecus; species Trachypithecus francoisi. The sequence continues at coordinate 56,853,772 of NW_022681469.1, forward strand.
TATGTGTGAACCTGATCCTGCCATTATGATATTAACTGGTTATTTTGCTCGTTATTTGATGCAGTTTCTTCCTAGCCTCGATGGTCTTTACATTTTGGCATGTTTTTGCAATGGCTGGTACCGGTTGTTCCTTTCCATGTTTAGGGCTTCCTTCAGGGTCTCTTGTAAGGCAGGCCTGGTGGTGACAAAATCTCTAAGCATTTGCTTATCTGTAAAGGATTTTATTTCTGCTTCACTTATGAAACTTAGTTTGGCTGGATATGAAATTCTGGGTTTAAAATTCTTTTCTTTAAGAACGTTGAATATTGGCCCCCACTCTCTTCTGGCTTGGAGAGTTTCTGCCAAGAGATCTGCTGTTAGTCTGATGGGCTTCCCTTTGTGGGTAACCCGACCTTTCTCTCTGGCTGCCCTTAAGACTTTTTCCTTCATTTCAACTTTGGTGAATCTGGCAATTATGTGTCTTGGAGTTGCTCTTCTGGAGGAGTATCTTTGTGGCATTCTCTGTATTTCCTGAATTTGAATGTTGGCCTGCCCTACTAGGTTGGGGAAGTTCTCCTGGATGATATCCCTGAAGAGTGTTTTCCAACTTGGTTCCATTTTCCCCGTCACTTTCAGGCACCCCAATCAGACGTAGATTTGGTCTTTTTACATAATCCCATACTTCTTGCAGGCTTTGTTCATTTCTTTTTCTTCTCTTTTCTTTTGGTTTCTCTTCTCACTTCGTTTCATTCATTTGATCCTCAATCGCTGATACTCTTTCTTCCAGTTGATCGAGTCGGTTACTGAAGCTTGTGGATTTGTCACGTATTTCTCGTGTCATGGTTTTCATCTCTGTCGTTTCGTTTATGACCTTCTCTGCATTAATTATTCTAGCTGTCAATTCTTCCACTCTTTTTTCAAGGTTTTTAGTTTCTTTGCACTGGGTACGTAATTCCTCCTTTAGCTCTGAGAAGTCTGATGGACTGAAGCCTTCTTCTCTCATCTCGTCAAAGTCATTCTCTGACCAGCTTCGATCCGTTGCTGGCGATGAGCTGCACTCCTTTGCAGGGGGAGATGCGCTCTTATTTTTTGAATTTCCAGCTTTTCTGCCCTGCTTTTTCCCCATCTTTGTGGTTTTATCTGCCTCTGGTCTTTGATGATGGTGACGTACTGATGGGGTTTTGGTATAGGTGTCCTTCCTGTTTGATAGTTTTCCTTCTAACAGTCAGGACCCTCAGCTGTAGGTCTGTTGGAGATTGCTTGAGGTCCACTCCAGACCCTGTTTGCCTGGGTATCAGCAGCAGAGGTTGCAGAAGATAGAATATTGCTGAACAGTGAGTGTACCTGTCTGATTCTTACTTTGGAAGCTTCGTGTCAGGGGTGTACTCCACCCTGTGAGGTGTGGGGTGTCAGACTGCCCCTAGTGGGGGATGTCTCCCAGTTAGGCTACTCAGGGGTCTGGGACCCATTTGAGCAGGCAGTCTGTCCCTTCTCAGATCTCAAACTCCATATGGGGAGATCCACTGCTCTCTTCAAAGCTGTCAGACAGAGTCGTTTGCATCTGCAGAGGTTTCTGCTGCTTTTTTTGTTGTTGTTGTTTAGCTGTGCCCTGTCCCCAGAGGTGGAGTCTACAGAGACAGGCAGGTTTCCTTGAGCTGCCGTGAGCTCCACCCAGTTCGAGCCTCCCAGCGGCTTTGTTTACCTACTTATGCCTCAGCAATGGCGGGCACCTCTCCCCCAGCCTCGCTGCTGCCTTGCGGTTAGATCGCAGACTGCTGTGCTAGCAATGAGGGAGGCTCCATGGCCATGGGACCTTCCCGGCCAGGTGTGGGATATAATCTCCTGGTGTGCCCGTTTGCTTAAAGCGCAGTATTGGGGTGGGAGTTACCCGATTTTCCAGATGTTGTGTGTCTCAGTTCTCCTGGCTAGGAAAAGGGATTCCCTTCCCCCTTGAGCTTCCCTGGTGAGGTGATGCCTCGCCCTGCTTCAGCTCTCGCTGATCGGGCTGCAGCAGCTCACCAGCACCGATTGTCCGGCACTCCCTAGTGAGATGACCCCAGTACCTCATTTGAAAATGCAGAAATCACCAGTCTTCTGTGTCGCTCGTGCTGGGAGTTGGAGACTGGAGCTGTTCCTATTCGGCCATCTTGCTCCACCCCCCCATGTGTTTGTTATTTACAGCTTAAATTTACATTGATGCCATAAGAGGTACTAAGTAGAAAACCTGTCATGTGAGAGCTACATTATAAAGAATTCTAAGCTAATTGACCCTGCATGATGGATACCTTTGTATAATCTCCTTCCCTTGAGTGGGAGTGGAAACTGAACGTGATGGGCCATCACTCCTATGAATGTTACATTATATGGCAAAACAAAGGTTATCCTGGGTGGGCCTGACTTAATCGAGTGAGCCCTTTAAAAGTATATATTCTTCCAGCTGGTTGCAGAAGAAGTCAGATATTCAAAGCATGAGAAGAACTCAGTGCATCACTGCTGGCTTGAAGATGGAGGGGCAACATGAGAAGGCATGTGGGTGGCCTTTAGAAGCTTAGAGTGATTGCTGGCTGACAGGCAGGAAGAAAATGGAGACCTCAGTCATTCAGTCACAAGGAATCGGATTTTCCCAATAATCTGAATGAATTTGGAAGTAGATTTCTTCCCAGAGACTCCACATGAGAACTCAGCCTGGCCAAAATCTTGATTCTAGCCTTGTGATTCCCTGAGCAGAGAACCTAGACATACTGGGCTCTTGGCCTATAAAACTGTGAGCTGTAAATGAGTATTATTTTATGCTGCTAAATTTGTGGTAATTTGTTATACAGCAGTAGAAAATGAATACAATAGCAAAGTACACATTTTGAAAAAGCCTCCCAAAACAGTTCACCAGTATTCATTGTCAATTTGTCATTTTCAACCTTTATATGAATGGTGGGATTTACATTTTTGTAGTCACAGATCTGCGAATCATTGTTAAAAATCATAAATCCAAATCAAATTAGTCGTAGTCCTGCAGTTTCAGAGACTGAAACCAGCTTTTCCTTCTAAAACTTACAGTGCCTTTTGGGGCATCAGCCTTAATCCATTTTTCACGTTTGCTTGCTTGATTCATGAGTCCTAAAATACAAAATTGCATAAAGTTATATCAAGAGCATTAATTGACCACATAGATCCTAGCAACACATCTATAAAACTGAAAAACACCTTGGAACATCAAGAATCTTGGTAAAGATAGTCTGAACTGGGAAAGAGTTGCAAAGAGGTTATCTGGGCTTGCTCCCCTCCATTCACTTTCTCAGAACAACCCTGAGAGGGAGGCTACTCTGTGTTTTGTTTTGTTTTGTTTTGTTTGAGACAGAGTCTCACTCTGTTGCCCAGGCTGTAGTACAGTGACACGATTTCGGCCCACTGCAGCCTCCGCCTCCTGGGTTCAAGTGATTCTCCGGCCTCAGTCTCCCGAGTAGCTGGGACTACAGGCACGTGCCACCATGCCTAGCTAATTTTTTTGTATTTTCAGTAGAGACGGGGTTTCACCATGTTGGCCAGGCTGGTCTTAAACTCCACACCTCAGGTGATCCACTCACCTTGGCCTCCCAAAGTGCTGGGATTACAGGCATGAGCCACCATGCCCAGCCTACCCTGTATTTTTTTCTTTTTCTTTTTTTTTTAAGTAGAGACAGGGTTTCACATGTTGGTCAGGCCGGTCTCAAACTCCTCATCTCGTGATCCACCCGTCCCAGCCTCCCAAAGTACTGGGATTACAGGCATGAGCCACCATGCCCAAGCTCTGTTTTTTATTTGTACAGGATGATCCCTTATCTAAAATGCTTGGGACCAGAATTGTTTCAAATTTAAGATTTTTTTTTTTTTTTTGGAATATTTGGAGAAGACATACTAGTTGAGCATCCCTAATCTGAAGATCTGAAATCCAAATTACTCCAATGAGCATTTCCTTGTTTCATGTTTTGGAGCATTTCAGATTTTAGATTTGGAATGCTCAACATATATTATTTTTAAATGCAGTCTTAAAAAAGTGCTTTACTGGAGTATAACTGACAAACTACATGTACTTAAAGTATACAATGTAGTAAGTTTTGACATAGGTAAAAATCTGTGAACCATATCTCCTTAATCAAGATAATGAACATATTCATCATTCCCAAAAATTTATTTGTATTCAAGTGCAGTCTTTCCCTCATGCTCCTCCCTTCCTGTCACCCTCCAACCCCCACCCCCTTCAATCACTGATCAGCTTTGTGGCACTATGGATTCGTTGCTTTTTCTAAAATCTTATATAAATGGTATAAATGGAAGTATACAGTTATGCACTCTTTTAAAAAAAATCTGTTTTCTTTAATTCAGCATAATTATTTTGAGGTTCATCCACAGTGGACCATGTATAGGTAGTTTCCTCAACGCTTGCTTATTAGTACTTTGCTGACTGTTCATGGCACCTTCCACAATCCCCTCTGTGCAGCTTGCTCCCCTCCAAAACTTTCTCTTATGAACTCTGGGCAGCCCTGTCTCCCCAGAAGCTCAGCTCAGAAGCTCAGTCTCCTCTACTCAGGGAGTCTGCTGGGCTCTGCTGTGCAACCTCTCCCTGCCCTGCAGCCTGGAAGCTCTTTCAAGGTCATAGGCTGTGGCAATCACAAAGCTCTCCTTGTTTGTTTCTCAGATCTACTCTTCTAGTTCTATGTTTTCTTTACAAATCAAGGTTATAAAGGTGTTATATCTCCTCTGGAGTTCCACTGCAGTTCTGGAGTTAAGAAACCAGTCAAACTGAGACAGAACAGGGACTGCTTGTAGGAGCCTGCAGGCCCTTCTCAAGCACAAAAATTTAAAAAAAAAAGAAAGAAAAATCTTGGGTTCGTTAAAACAATTCCAGGCACCTACCTAAGTAGCCTTAAAAAGCAAATGAGCAGGCAGGCAAGGTGGCTCAAGCCTGTAATCCCAGCACTTTGGGAGACCAAGGCGGGCGGATCACCTGAGGTCAGGAGTTTGAGACCAGACTGGCCAACATGTTGAAATCCTGTCTCTACTAAAAATACAAAAATTAGCCTAGTGTGGTGACAGGCACCTGTAATCCCAGCAATTTGGGAGGCTGAGGTAGGAGAATTGCTTGAACCAGGGAGGCAGTGGTTGCAGTGAGCCAAGATCATGCCATTGCACTCCAGCCTGAGCAACAAGGATGAAACTACGTCTCGGGGGAAAAAAACAAGCAAACGAGCAACTTAATAACAACAACAAAATAATAGCTTAAAACAATAGCCAAAAAGGTTAAAACAGATGTCTTCTTTTCTGTAAGAACCAAAGACAAAATCTGAACATATGTCTCTGAGTTGTTTCTCAAAAACCTGGACCCCCCACACCAAACAGATCTGCTGGCACGTGGACTTCAGATAAGGGTAAGCTCAAGACTAAACTCTGACTACTGTACGTTTCTCAGGGGCCTGGAGAAGGTCATGCCTATGAGCCAGAACTAACATTATTTTTTGCAGATCCCAAATTTTTAGATAAAGCTTCACTTCCTTAACCAATCAGAAATCAAAAAATCTTTAAATCCACCTATAACCTGCAGCCCCCCTGCTTCTAGATGTCTTGCCTGTTTAGGTCAGACCAATATGTAGGCCCCATGTATCAATTTATGACTTTGCCTATAACCTTTGCCTCTCCACCTTTATTTTAATTAATTTATTTTTTAAATTTTTCCATAGGTTATGGAGGTACAGATGGTGTTTGGTTGCATAAGTTCTTTAGTTGTGATTTGTGAGATTTTGGTGCACCCACCACTTGAGCAGTATACACTGCATCCTATTTGTAGTCTTTTATCCCTCACCCCCATCCCAACCTTCCCCCCAAGTCCCCAAAATCCATTGTATCACTCTTATGCCTTTGCGTCCTCATAGCTTAGCTCTCACATATCAGTGAGAGCCTATGATGTTTGGTTTTCCATTCCTGAGTTACTTCACTTAGAATAATAGTCTCCAATCTCATCCAAGTCACTGTGAATGCCATTAATTCATTCCTTTTTATGGCCGAGCAGTGTTCCATCGTGTGTGTGTATATATATATGTATATTCCACAGTTTCTTTATCCACTTGTTGACTGATGAGTATTTGGGTTGGTTCCTTGATTTTGCAATTGCAAATTGTGCTGCTATAAGCATGCCTGTGCAAGTATCTTTTTCGTACAATGACTTCTTTTCCTCTGGGTAGATACCCAGTAGTGGGACTGCTGGGTCAGATGGTAGTTCTACTTTTAGTTCTTTAAGGAATTTCCACACTGATTTCCATAGTGGTTGTGCCAGTTTACATTCTCACCAGCAGTGTAGAAGTGTAACCTGATCACCACATCCACACCAACATCTACTTTTTTTTGATTTTTTGATTATGGCCATTCTTGTAGGAGTAAGGTGGTATCATATTGTGGTTTTGATTTGCATTTCCCTGATCATTAGTGATGGTTGAGCATTTTTTCATATGTTCATTGGCCATTTGTATATCTTCTTATGAGAATTGTCTAGTCATGTCCTTAGCCCACTTTTTAATGGGATTGTTTTTTTCTTACTGATTTGTTTGAGTTTGTTGTAGATTGTGGATATTAGTCCTTTGTCAGATATATAGATTGTGAAGATTTTCTCCCACTCTGTGGGTTGTCTGTTTACTCTGCTGACTGATCCTTTTGCTGTGCAAAAGCTCTTTAGTTTAATTAAGTCCCAGCTATTTATCTTTGTTTTTATTGCATTTGCTTTTGGGTTCGTGGTCATTAAATCCTTGCCTAAGCCAATGTCTAGAAGGGTTTTTCTAATGTTATCTTCTAGAATTTTTATTTTCAGGTCTTAGATTTAAGTCTTTAATCCATCTTGAGTTGATTTTTGTATAAGGTGAGAGATGAGGATCCAGTTTCATTCTCCTACATGTGACTAGCCAATTATCCCAGCACTATTTGTTGAAAAGGGTGTCCTTTCCCCACTTTGTGTTTTTGTTTGCTTTCTTGAAGATCAGTTGGCTGTAAGTGTTTGGGTTTATTTCTGAGTTCTCTATTCTGTTCCATTGGTCTGTGTGCCTATTATTATACCAGTACCATGCTGTTTTGGTGACTGTGGCCTTAAAGTATAGTTTGAAGTCAGGTAATATGATGCCTCAGGACTTGTTCTTTTTGCTTAGTCTTGCTTTGGCTATGCAGACTGTTTTTTTAGTTCCATATGAATTTTAGAATTGTTTTCTCTAACTCTGTGAAGAATGATGGTGGTTTTTTGATGGGGATTGTGATGAATTTGTAGATTGCTTTTGGCAGTATGGTCATTTTCACAATATTGATTCTACCCATCCATGAGCGTGGGATGTGTTTCCATTTGTTTGTGTCATCTATGATGTCTTTCAGCAGTGTTTTGTAGTTTTCCTTGTAGAGGTCTTTCGCCTCCTTGGCTAGGTGTATTCCTAAGTACTTCATTTTTTTGTATTGTAAAAGGGGTTGCATTCTTGATTTGATTCTCTGCTTGGTTGCTGTTGGTGTTTAGAAGAGCTACTGATTTGTGTACATTAATTTTGTATCTGGAAACTTTGCTGAATTCTTTTATCAGTTCTAGGAGCTTTCTAGAGGAGTCTTTAGGGTTTTTGAGGTAAATAATCATATCATCAGCAAACAGTGACAGTTTGACTTCCTCTTTACCAATTTGGATACCCTTTATTTCTTTCTCTTGTCTGACTGCTCTGGCTAGAACTTCCAGTACTGTGTTGAAGAGGAGTGGTGAGAGTGGGCATCCTTGTCTTGTTTCATTTCTCAGAGGGAATGCTTTCAACTTTCAGTATTATGTTAGCTGTGGGTTTGTCATAGATGGCTTTTATTACATTAAGGCATGTCTCTTGTATGCGATTTTGCTGAGAGTTTTAATCATAAAGAAATGCTGGATTTGTCACATGCTTTTTCTGCATCTATTGAGATGATAATGTGATCTTTGTTTTTAATTCTGTTTATGTGGTGTACCACATTTATTGACTTGCATATGTTAAACCATCAGGGTGTCAGTCTAGGGGACGATCAGGTCTTTCCCTTCCCACGAGGCCATATTTCAGACTATCACATGAGGAGAAATCTTGGACAATACCTAGCTTTCCTAGGCAGAGGTCCCTGCGACCTTCCACAGTGTACGTGTCCCTGGGTACTTGAGATTAAGAGAATGGTGGTGAGTTTTAACCAGCAAGCTGCCTTCAGGCACTTGTTTAACAAAGCACACCCTGCACAGCCCCAAATCCGTTAAACCTTGAGTCACCACAGCACATGTCTCTTGCAAGGACAGGGTTGGGGGTAGGGTTACAGATTAACAGCATCTCAAATACAGAACAAAATGGAGTCTCTTATGTCTACTTCTTTCTATATAGACACAGTAACAGTCTGATCTTTCTTTTCCCCACACTTTGCCAATTAAAATCTCACTGTTTCTTTGACCAAGAAATGGGAAAATGACTACTCTATGCCTATGCAGTGTGGCTTCTACTAAGTGCAAGGAAAGGCTTCCTAAGACATGTGTTTAACTCTGTAATTTGCTCTCGAAACTCCTGCCCCAATGTACCCAAATATATGAATCTCTATGTTCTTTTTATTTAACCCAACATGTACCTGATCTGTTCTACACTAGCTATCAACAAAGACAGGGCTCCAGGAAGTAACTTGCGGAATTGTCTTGTTTAAAAATAGGATTAACAATCTTCTTGGTAAAGTGAGCTTTTTCCCGCCTCCCTCCCCATTCCCACTTCTAACCCTGGAACAGTCTTTGTTTATGTACATTTGGTTCAGAGAGATACTTCTAGTGCTGCCTTATTATTAATAATAGCAGATTAAAAGTCAGTGCATCAGGGTTGGAGGGTTTTCTTTTACATTACAAACACTTTGGGCTGCCCACTATAGGAAGTGCCATGCTAAGTATATTAGGGAGGTTCAAAAGATGTAAAAAGACACACCAGTGCTCTCACAAAGCTTACCAACTCACTAGGAAAATAAATCATACACTATGAAACAACATGAAAGTAATTACTCTGAAATTTTATTATATTTAACACATACATTTCACAAACAAAACCTTTAACACCACATACAATTCCATAACAAAATATTTTAATTTTGTCAACTTTTTTTTTTTTTAGACGGAGTCTCGCTGTGTCACTCAGGCTGGAGTGCAGTGGTGCAGTCTCGGCTTACTGCAACCTCCACCTCCCAGGTTCAAGCGATTCTCCTGCCTCAGCCTCCCGAGTAGCTGGGACTACAGCCGTATGCCACCACACCCAGCTAATTTTTTGTGTTTTTAGTAGAGATGGGGTTTCACCATATTAGCCAGGATGGTCTCGATCTCCTGACCTCGTGATCCACCCACCTTGGCCTCCCAAAGTGCTGGGATTACAGGCGTGCACCACCGTGCCCCGCGTCAACATTCTTTAACTTTTTACCGTCTTCTCTCAACAAAAGTGTAACCCAAGATACCTTGACAAGAAATCTTCTGGATAAAAAAAATTTTTGAGCTAGTTTTAATGATACCTATCCACTAAATTTTCTCCCAAATACTTGGAATAATAATAAAGTCAACAGTACTCTAGGCGAGAGTATACTGAGGAAGTATACATTAATCAGTTCTGTCCAAAAAATAATCATAATAGTTTCTTCCTCAAATCTTTTCTTCTGCAATGTCTAATCCCATCCATTGTATTTTTCATCTCAGTCACTGTAGTTTTCATTTATAGAAATTCAATTTTGGTCTTCTTTTTATATCTTCCATGTCTTAAGTGAACAAGTGGAATACAGTTATAATAACTTTTATTTTCCTTCTCTGCTAATTTGGTCATCTGTGTCAGTTCTGGGTTGGTTTCAATTATTCTCTTCATTATAACCCATGGGTTTTTTTTGCCCTTTGCATGTCTGATAATCTTTGATTCAATGCTAGATATTGAAACCACCTCTGCAAAAATCATAACTGAGAAAATTATTACAGTGAAAGAGCTCTGACGTAACCAGCTCCATCTTGCTTCTAATCTCCAAGCTGTCCTTGTTCATTCCTAGGTACAGGCTGAACTAACTGTTGGGAGGAACTTAGTTTATAGTTTAGCTTTTAAACCAAGAAAATAACAGCCATTTCCCAAACAAACCCCCTTCCTGTCCGGGGACTAGACTGCCTTTTCAGGACAACAAATTAGCCAGAAGATTAGAAATTGTGGTTTAGGAGTCATGCAGCTGGAAGCTGCAAGATTCTAAACCTCCCCAAATTGCTCCTGCGGATAACATCACCATTGTAAAACCTAAGATCAGTGCTTGAGATATTTTGCAGACCCTAAACTCAATCAATCAGCTGGCATAACCCAGATTGATAAGCTGGCTCATCTGATCTTGTGGCCCCCAGTCAGGAATTGACTCAGCACAAAAGGACAGCTCTGACTTGCTATGATTTCATCTCAGATTGACTAATCAAAATTTCCAACTCACTGGCCCCCTATCAAATTATCCTTAAAAACTCAGATCATCAGATTCTCATGGAAACTGATTTAAGTCATCATAAAACTGGTCTCCTGCATAGCCAGCTCTGCGTGAATTTCTCTTTCTCTATTGCAATTCCTCTGTTTTGGTAAGTTGGCTCTTTCTAGGCAGTGGGCAAGGTGAATCTGTTGGGTGGGTTACAACATTGTGAATTTTACTTTGTTGGCTGCTGGATACTTTTGTATTCCTGTAGATCTTCAGCTTTCTTCAAGGATGCAGTTAAGTTACTTGGAGACAGTTTAAGCCTTAATCTCTTGCTTTTATAATTTGTTAGGCAGTTATAGAGTGGTGCTCAGCCTAAGACTCATTGTTTCCCACTAGTAAATGCTCTACCCAATGCCCCATGAGTTATGATTTTCTTTCCAGACTGGTGGGAAGAACAGACATTATTCCTGGACCTGTGTGAGCACCAGGTTCTATTCCCTTTGGTACTTTGTCCTATGAACTCGGTCTTGATTGTTATGGACTCTCATCTTGATCTCCCTAACTCAGGGAGTGTTCTAGACTCCAGAGCAATTCCCTTTTCATGTACTGGAGCCTGGAAACTCTCTCAAGGCAGTAAGCAGGACTCATCTTATTTTTTTCCTAAATCTGCTTAATTTTTTAATTTTTTTGTCATTGTTTCAGGTGGGAAGGTAAGTCAGACCCTTTAGCTCCATCCTGCCCAGAAGACTTCATTATTTTTCTCCTTCTCCCTTTTTCTCTCCCCCTGCCTTCTTTCCACCCTCTTTTTTAACTTCTTATTTTGAAATAATTTCATACTCACAAGAAGTTACAAAAACAGGTACTGTGTACCCATCACTCAGTTCCCCTAATGGTGACAGCTTCTATAATTATACTGCACTATCAAAACCAGGAAATTAGCAGGCAAATTAACTGGACTATAGACCTGACTCAGATTTCACCAGTTTTTATATGCATTCATTTTTTGGGTATGTCTTTGTATATACTCATGACATTTTATCTATCACATATATAGATTCATGTAACCATCATTTTAATCAAGATATGGAACTGTTCTGTCACTACAAAGGAAGTCCTTTGTCATGTCCCTTTAAAGTCATACTCTCCTTCTCCTTCCCTAACCTATGGCAACCACTTGTCTATTCTCCACATCTTTAATTTTGTCATTTCAAGAATGTTATATAAATGGAATCATAGAATATGGAACATTTTGAGACTGGCTTTTTTCACTTAGAATAATACCCTTAAATTCTCTTCAAGTTGTTTACGTCAACAGATTGTTCCCTTTATCAGTGAATTACCTTATGTGGACATACCATGAGTCATATGAACATTCAGTCATGGAAGGATATTTCAGTCATTTCCAGTTTTTGGCTATTACAAATAAAGCTGTGAACATTTGTGTACAGGTTTTTATGTGAACATAAGTTTCATTTCCCCAGGATAAATTCCCAGGAATATAAATGCTAGGTGATTAATGGTAGTTTTTGTTGTTGTTGTTTTTAAGAAACTGCCAGACTGAATTACAGAGTAGCTGTATCATTTTATATTCCCACCAGTAATGTAGAAAAGATCCGGTTTCTCTGCACACTTGCCAGCATTTGAATAATCAGTATTTTTAATTTTAGCCATTCTAGTAAGTATGTAGTATTTTATTCTGGTTTTAATTTGCATTTCCCTAATGGCTAGTGATGGTAAATATCTTTTTGTGTATTTATTTGCCATCATATATCTTCTATTGGTTGCACTGTTTCTTAAATGTTACAAGATTAAACTTTTATGTGCATGAATCATGTTTTCTTCACTACTGGGGATAGTTCACTTAGGATAAGGATTTGGCTATGGTTTAATATTTCTGGAATGACCAAAATGAATACAAAAACAATAATAAAACAAAACCCCACAGGCATCACAAACAGAGCTCATATGCTCTAAGATTGGGGCCTGCACTTTGAACTCTAGTCTAGGGATCAGCAAACTATAGCTCACAGGCCAAATCTGGCCAGGGGCCTGTTTTTAAATGCCCTGAAAGCTAAGAAGGGCTTTTATTTTTTACTTTTATTTTTTATTTATTTATTTATTTTAGGATGGAGTCTCCCTTTGTCGCCCAGGCTGGAGTCCAGTGGCGTTATCTCAGCTCACTGCAATCTCTGTCTCCTGGGTTCAAGCAATTCTCCCTGCCTTAGCCTCCTGAGTAGCTGGGATTTCAGGTGCCCGCCACCACACCCAGCTAATTTTTGTATATTTAGTAGAGACAGGGTTTTGTCATGTTGGTCAGGCTGGTCTCTAACTCCTAACCTTAGGTGATCCACCCGCTTCAGCCTCCCAAAGTGCTGGGATTACAGGTGTGAGCCACCATGCTTGGCCAGGCTTTTACATTTTTAAAGGGTTATTAAAAAACAAACAAAAAAAAATACGCAACAGAGTCCGTATGTAATCTGTTAAGTCTAACATATTTACTATATGGTGTTTACAGATAAAGTTTGCAGATGAATGGAAAGAAAACCTGATCTTTTTTGGGGCAAACATTAGCAACATTGACATCTGATTACCCATGATACTCTCAAGATCTTACAGTTTAACAAAAAGGTGGGGAAATAAAAACACCATAAAAGCGGCTGGGTGCAGTGGCTCATGCTTGTAATCCCAGCACTTTGGGAGGCCGAGGTGGGCAGATCACGAGGTCAGGAGGCAAGACCAGCCTGGCCAATATGGTGAAACCCTGTCTCTACTGAAAATACAAAAATTAGCTGGCCGTGGTGATAGGTGCCTGTAGTCCCAGCTACTCAGGAGGCTGAGGCAGAAGAACCACTTGAACCCAGGAGGCAGAGGATGCAGTGAGCCGAGATGGCGCCACTGCACCCCAGCCTGGGTGACAGAGAGAGACTCCGTCTCAAAAACAAAAAACAAAAAATACCATAAAAGCACCATGACTTGAAAACAGCTCCTACATTAACTCCCTGTCAAAGTATTTTTAAGCAGATAGGTATAAGCCTTATAGCATTCTTCATTCTGTTATTGAATTTCTTCCATGTGGTCCTGAAATATATATACATTGCTGACAAATTCATGTGCTATAAGCATTGAAAAACCAAAAACTTCAGTGGGTTCTAAACTCAGAGCTATTTCCAAGAGTTAGTCATATCAAAAGACTGGATTTTTCCCAATTTGGAGAGAAAACAGTGTCTCCAGGTTTTTAAAGTGGCATCTTATGAGCTTAGTCTCATTTCAACCTCTTTTCCAACCCATGAACCAGTATTCTGTTATAAATAACAATTCCATTGTATGTTTACTCTCTGGTCTTTTGACAAGCTAAGAACTCTTTTCTGACTTGGTGGTTTATTTTGATCCCAAATGAATTTTTTTTTATATGCTTTATATTTCCAGTTTTACTAAAATGAAGTAAACCCAGTAGTGCTAGCTTCCCTACTATCCAGACAATGACAAACACCAGTCCTTTCACTGGCAACACACTTTACCTCTAATATTCTTTGAACATTAAATATCTAAATCGTGGAGCTGTAAAGACAAAAGGACTTTGTACCACATGCATACCTGGGCTTGGAGACTTGATGTATACCACCGTCAAGTTTCATATCTAAGTTGATGAACCAAGTCTACAACCTAATAGAGAAGCCACCTTATTAGAAGTATCTTACCTAAGCCACTTACAACATGTTAAATTTGCCACACATGGGTAGAGGACAAAACTTAGAATCAAGACTCTCATAAAGATTAGAGAATGCAGCCCCAATACACACTCTTGCATAGCTTTTTAGTAGGTAAGTGTTTCAGCCTGAGAGTCTCAGGTTTCCTTTTGACTTCAGAATAGCACATAATACATGTAAATCATGGTAGGAATTATACACCTGAGTTATTTACCAGTGACAGCAATAGCAAAGGAAACCATGGAGCAGGAAATCAAATATAATTATAGAGCTGACACATCAAAACCCTGTGGGAAGCCGGAACCTAAGGGACTACATTTTACTGGCATGGTTTCTTGCAGAGATTATCCAGAAGTCATGCTGCAGATAAAATCCAGGCTCTTAGCAATAAGAGTTATTTCTGTTTCTATCCTTCATGGGCTCTGTGAGGAAGGCCCAGATGAGCTGAGCTCAGCTGCCTATAATAATAGCTCACATCTAAAGCTGCTAATTATTTCCAAAATTTGGTTTCGGATTGGAAATCTCCACAGAAAAAAGCAATCTGCCCTGATTTTCTAGGCCTCTTAAATTATTTCATCCAGTTGATACATAAGACCTGTGGCTGACTGGGCACCAAATAGTTTTAAAACCGAAATGAAATATGGAAGTTTCTCTTAAACCCAATCACCTGTTCACACTCGCAGCTCCCTCCGGAGACTGCTGCTCTCTTCACCTGAGGTCCTGCTGCATTATTACCTTAATGGATTAAATTTGCTATCAGACACAACATACAGATCTATGTGGGGACCAACCTCATACGAGAGTCTGTGCTACTCTGCAAAACGATGCTTGATCAGAACCTAGATTCTTCCACTGTGACCAGGAAATAAACTCATCATTCTGCAATTTGGCCCTTCCTGGTTCAGGAGGTGGGGCCAGAGTGTAAGACATAATAACAAATAACACACAAAAAGAACTCAATAGGCTAAGGTGCTTCAGAATAACCAATGGGTTAAGCATGCAGCTTCCTCAAAGCATTCATTCGTCTTTATCTTCAAGCAAAGGTTACTGAAGGCCTATTTATTTGATGACCTTAAGATAGCTCACTATGGAGTCCAGGCCTCTGTACTCCTTCTCCTGAATTACTGCAGTAACCTCCTAAAAAGCAAAAGTTATTTTTTTCTCCTTCATCCACCATTGTTCCTTCTCATCTATCTCCACTCAACATTCAGAGTGATCTTTCTAACACACAAATCTGATTATGTAAACCCCAAATTAAAACCTCCCAAGGGCTTCCCAATGCTCTTAATATAAAATCCAAACTGTCCCATATGATCTGACCTCTCCCAAACTCTCCCGCCTCCTTTTATGCCACTTTCTCCTTCACTCTCTATACTTTGGCCATATTTGACTTCTCTCACTTCCTCACCTCTGTGTTCTCACAGTACAATGTACATACGTTTATACTAACATTGATCCCACTGTACTGTATTCTCTGATTTGCCTTTCCTCACTAGAATGTAAGCTCCTCAGAAGGCAACGAGACCATGTTTTATATTACCCTTGCACCCCTAGTTTCTGGCAGTGCTTGACTCAAAACATTTGTTGAGTAATTGAGCAAATAAAGAAAAATAGAGAAGACAGGAGAAGGAGGACATAGGCTAGGGAAAGATAATTTTGTTTTTAAACATTAAGTTTGAGGTGGCACTGGTTTAGTGGAATAGAAATGGGCAAGAACAATAGAGATCAGGTCTGCAGGTATTGATTTGGAAGTTATATACACAGAAATAATGACTGAAGTCATGAGAATAGTTTTAAAACTAAATCTAAATTTTAGAAAGACGTATGATTCTATGAATAAATGAATAAAATATGACAAAATACCTTTAGCTTATAATTCAAACATGCTTACATATGCTAATAATTTTGGTTATGCTGTGATTCAGAGCACAGTTAAACAAACTTGTATTATTGTTTTAGACTATTGGGACCAAAGACCAAAAATAGGTAACTCTCTTGGCTCCTTATCAAATTCAAGACATTAGATCACAAGTTGATTCTTACTATATTTGATATCCAGTCATTGCATAATAATGTTTCAGTCAATGATGAACTATAGAAATGATAGTTGTCCCATAAGATTATAATAGAGCTGAAAAATTCCTATCACCCAGTGACTTTGTAGCCATCCTAATCGTCGTTTAAATGCAACGCACTACTTGCATTTGGGGTGATGCTGGTGTAAACAAACCCAATCCACTGTCATATAAAAGTATAGCACATATATTATGTGTAGTTCATAATACTTGATGAGAATAAATGACCATGTTACTGATTTATGTATTTACTATACTTTTTATCGGTATTTTAGAGTGTACAGCTTCTGCTTATTAAAAAAAAAAAAGTTAAGATACAACAGCCTCTCAGGCAGGTCCTTCAGGAAGTATTCCAGAAGAAGGCATTGTCATCACAGAAGATGACAGCTCCATGTGTGTTATTGCCCCTGAAGGCCTTTCAGTGGGACAAGATGTGGAGATGAAAGTGATATTGATGTTCCTGACCCAGTAAAGGCCTAGACTAATGTGTGTGTTTGTGTCTTAGTTTTTAACAAAGTTTAAAAAGTAAAATAAAAAATAAATTAACAATTTTAAAAACAGAAAAAAGCTTACAGAATAAGGATAGAGAAGTGTATTTCTACAGCTGTAAAATGTGTTTGTGTTTCAAGCTAAGCATTATTACAAAAGAGTAAGAAAGTTTTTTATTTTATTTTTTCTGAGAAGGAGTCTTGCTCTGTTGCTCAGGCTGGAGTGCAGTGGTGCCATCTTGGCTCACTGCACTCTCTGCCTCCTGGGTTCAAGAGCGTCTTCTTCTTCTTTTTTTTTTTTTACATGCTTATTTTGTTTTTTCTTTTTTCTTTTTATTATACTTTAAGTTCTAGGGTACATGTGCACAGTGTGCAGGTTTGTGACATATGTATACATGTGCTATGTTGGTGGGCTGCACCCATTAACTCATCATTTACATTAGGTATATCTCTTAATGCTATCCCTACCCCCTACCCCCACCCCATGACAGGCCCTGGTGTGTGGTGTTCCCCACCCTGTGTCCAAGTGTTCTCATTGTGCAGTTCCCACCTATGAGTGAGAACATGTGGTGTTTGGTTTTCTATCCTCGCAATAGTTTGCTCAGAATGATGGTTTCCACCTTCATCCATGTCCCTACAAAGGACATGAACTCATCCTTTTTAATGGCTGCATAGTATTCCATGGTGTATATGTGCCACGTTTTCTTAATCCAGTCTGTCATTGATGGACATTTGGGTTGGTTCCAAGTCTTTGCTATTGTGAATAGTGCCCCAGTAAACATACGTGTGCATGTGTCTTTATAGCAGCATGACTTATAATCCTTTGGGTATATCCCCAGTAATGGGATGGCTGGGTCAAATGGTATTTCTAGTTCTAGATCCTTGAGGAATCGCCACACTGTTTTCCACAATGGTTGAACTAGTTTACAGTCCCACCAACAGTGTAAAAGTGTTCCTGTTTCTCCACATCCTCTCCAGCATCTGTTGTTTCCTAACTTTTTAATGATCGCCATTCTAACTGGTATGAGATGGTATCTCATTGTGGTTTTGATTTGCATATCTCTGATGGCGAGTGATGATAAGCATTTTTTCATGTGTCTGTTGGCTGCATAAATGTCTTCTTTTGAGAAGTGTCTGTTCATATCCTTTGCCCACTTTTTGATGGGGTTGATTTTTTCTTGTAAATTTGTTTAAGTTCTTTGTAGATTCTGGGTGTTAGCCCTGTGTCAGATGGGTACATTGCAAAAATTTTCTCCCATTCTGTAGGTTGCCTGTTCACTCTGATGGTAGTTTCTTTTGCTGTGCAGAAGCTTTTTAGTTTAATTAGATCCCAGTTGTCAATTTTGGCTTTTGTTGCCATTGCTTTTGGTATTTTAGACATGAAGTCCTTGCCCATTCCTATGTCCTGAATGGTATTGCCTAGGTTTTCTTCTAGGGTTTTTATGGTTTTAGGTCAGACATTTAAGTCTTTAATCCATCTTGAATTAATTTTTGTATAAGGTGTAAGGAAGGGATCCAGTTTCAGCTTTCTACTTATGGCTAGGCAGTTTTCCCAGCACCACTTATTAAATAAGGAATCCTTTCCTCGTTTCTTGTTTTTGTCAGATTTGTGAAAGATCAGATGGCTGTAGATGTGTGGTATTATTTCTGAGGGCTCTGTTCCTTTCCATTGGTCTGTATCTCTGTTTTGGTGCCAGTACCATGCTGTTTTGGTTACTGTATCCTTGTAGTATAGTTTGAAGTCAGATAGTGTGATGCCTCCAGCTTTGTTCTTTTGGCTGAGGATTGTCTTGGCAATGTGGGCTTGTTTTTGGTTCCATATGAACTTCAAAGTAGTTTTTTCCAATCCTGTGACGAAAGTCATTGCTGGCTTGATGGGGATGGCACTGAATCTATAAATTACCTTGGGCAGTATGGCCATTTTCACGATATTGATTCTTCCTATCCATGAGCATGAAATGTTCTTCCATTTGTTTGTGTCCTCTTTTATTTTGTTGAGCAGTGGTTTGTAATTCTCCTTGAAGAGGTCCTTCACATCCTCAAGGGATTCTTTTTCCTCAGCCTACCAAGTAGCTGAGATTACAGGCTCCCACCACCATGCCTGGCTAATTTTTGTATTTTAGTAGAGATGGGGATTTCACCATGTTGGTCAGGCTGGTCTCGAACTCCTGACCTCAAACGATCCACCCGCCTCGGCCTCCCAAAGTGCTGGGATTATAGGCGTGAGCCATCACAGCTGGCCTAAAAAAGTTCTTTAAAATTTAAGTTTATAAAGTAAAAATGTTCTTTGGGAAGTTGAGGCAGGAGGATCACTTAAGGCCAGGAGCTGAAGACAAGCCTGGGAAACATAGCAAGGCCTCATCTCTACTAAAATTTTTTTAAAAAATTAGCTGGGCATCATAGTACACACCTATAATCCCAGCTACTAAGGAGGCTGAGGCAGAAGGATCACTTGAGCCCAGAGTTCGAGTTTACAGTGAACTATAATTGCACTCCAGTCTACACAACAGACAAAGCAGCTATCTCTAGAATAAATAAAGTAAAAAAGTTACAGTAAACTAAGGCTAAGTTATTATTGAAGAAAAGAATAAATTTAGTGTAGCCTAACTGTACAGTGTTTATAAAGTCTATAGTAGTAATGTCCTAGGCCTTCACATGCACTCATCACTCATCACACTGACTCACTCAGAGCAACTTCCAGTCCTGCAAGCTCCATTCATGGTAAGTGCCCTATGCAGGTGTACCATGTTTTATCTTTTATACCATATTTTTACTGTACCTTTTCTATGTTTAGATATACAAATCCCATTGTGTTACAACTGCCTACAGTTTTCAGTACAGTAGTCTGCTGTACAGGTGTAGCCTAGGAGCAATAGGCTATCAAACAGCCTCAGTATGTAGTAGGCTGTACCATCTAGATTTGTATAAGTTCACTCTATAATGTTCACATGACAATAAAATTGCCTAATAACACATTTCTTAGAATGTATCTCTCTCATTAAGTGATACATGACTGTACTTAGATTTTCATCAAATTTTCACCACATAACTATGAGTCTGCCCATTAGGCGGCATGCAGTTAGATCTGGGAGTGTATAGGTATTATTTTTATTCCTGTTATGTTTTTTGTTAATATTCTATGAATTTTAACAGAACACTCTTAATTTTCATGACATAAAATGAATACCTAACACTAAAATTTGATATTGTGAAGACCACCCTCTCCTCCTCCCCTATTCTTCCTTTTTCTAGTTGGCATCCCGTGCCTTTAGCTTGTAGCATTCATCCCTATACACGGTCTAATTGCAGTGTCCTCCTTGATGCCATTCTGTAAAATTTAAAGGAAAACTTCACCAGCATTAATTTTTTTATTCATTAAAACAACAAACCTTGGCCAGGTACAGTGGCTCACGCTTGTAATCCCAGCACTTTGGGAGGCCGAGGTAGGCCGATCACCTGAGGTCAGGAATTCGAGAGCAGCCTGGCCAACATGGCAAAACCCTGTCTGTATTAAAAATACAAAAAAAATTAGCCAGGCGTGGTGGTGCACGCCTGTAGGCCCAGCTACTCAGGAGGCTGAGGCAGGAGAATCGTTTGAACCCAAGAGGCAGAGGTTGCAGTGAGCCAAGGTCACGCCACTGCACTCCAGTATGGGCAATAGAGCAAGACTTTGTCAAAAAAAAAAAAACCCGAACCAATGACAAATCTTAAAAAAAAATATTATCAGCCACCAGTGTAGCCAGATATAATGAAAAATGTACAAAAGCTATTCACATTTGTGGGACTGAGAATTTGTTGTTCTAAAACAGCAAGCTTAAAATGTACATACCAAACAAAATTCCTATTTACTCCAGTCATATGAAGTTAGTTTTAAATATTGCATTATAATATATGTATTCAGTTTCTTTTTAAGTTCAAGAATTAGAAAGCAGCTCTTCTAGAAAATTTAAAAATCAATTTTACCCAATGACAGGACTAATGAGTGTTCCCTAAATGATTTAAAGAGGTCTTTTTAAAGAAAATGTCTGTATCATATCAATGATAAGCAACTAGAAGAAAAAAAGATGTCAAACATGAGAACGTAATAATGGAAAAGTATAAAAAAGCTAAAATTTCCGTTAAGTGTACCACATTTCTACTTATGTATGGAGAATGGCTATTCATCTGACATAGCAAAATGCAGCCTCCTTACCAGTCAGTGTTACAACATCATCTTTATGAACTTCTGCCATTTCCTGAACATGGACTTCTGAGTTCACATCAACCTCTTTCCCTGATAACTGTAAATAAGCTTCAAGTGAAGATGGAACCTTGACAATAATAGAACCTGTAATAAATATAAAGGAGAGCTCAGTAATATAAAGAAATCAAAAGTACCAGAGTCTATTATAAATTTGGCTGAAAGGGTAGCATTGCTCCTGGAACACTGTTTTTACTCCTCAGCATACAGTATTTATTTAAACCTTTTCCTTATTCCCAGGTGCTCAAAGTTTCCTTACTCTCAAGTCATTCACAGACACTTCTGTCAAGAATACGGGTTATTAGCACATTATTAACTGCTAGTTCTTCTTTTTGCCAATAGTCCTACCCAGCTCATCCAACACCAGAAAGTGAGTAATTTACTACACATGTAGCTTATAGATAGGATTTACCATTGAGCATTTAATATGAGCCAGACCCCTAATTACATTGTTTTAATCCCCATATTAACTTTATGAGGTATTTTTTTAAATTATACTTTAAGTTCTAGGGTACATGTGCACAACGTGCAAGCTTGTTACATATGTATACATGTGCCATGTTGGTGTGCTGCACCCATTAACTTGTCATTTACATTAGGTATATCTCCTAATGCTATCCCTCCCCGCTACCCCCTCCCCACAATAGGACCCGGTGTGTGATGTTCCCCTTCCTGTGTCCAAGTGATCTCACTGTTCAATTCCCACCTGTGAGTGAGAACATGCGGTATTTGGTTTTCTGTTCTTGTGATAGTTTGCTGAGAATGATGGTTTCCAGCTGCACCCATGTCCCTGCAAAGGACATGAACTCATCCTTTTTTATGGCTGCATAGTATTCCATGGTGTATATGTGCCACATTTTCTTAATCCAGTCTGTCACTGATGGACATATGGGTTGAGTCCAAGTCTTTGCTATTGTGAATAGTGCCACAATAAACATACATGTGCATGTGTTTTTATAGCAGCTGACTTATAATCCTTTGGGTATATCCCCAGTAATGGGATGGCTGGGTCAAATGGTATTTCTAGTTCTAGATCCTTGAGGAATCGCCACACTGTTTTCCATAATGGTTGAACTAGTTTACAGTCCCACTAACAGTGTAAAGTGTTCCTATTTCTCCACATCCTCTCCAGCACCTGTTGTTTCCTGATTTTTTAATGATCACCATTCTAACTGGTGTGAGATGGTATCCCATTGTGGTTTTGATTTGCATTTCTCTGATGGCGAGTGATGATGAGCATTTTTTCATGTGTCTGTTGGCTGTATGAATGTCTTCTTTTGAGAAGTGTCTGTTCATATCCTTTGCCCACTTTTTGATAGGGTGGTTTTTTTCCTGTAAATTTGATTGAGTTATTTATAGGTTCTGGATATTAGCGCTTTGTCAGATGAGTAGATTGCAAAAGTTTTCTCCCATTCTGTAGGTTGCCTGTTCACTCTGATGGTAGTTTCTTTTGCTGTGCAGAAGCTCTTTAGTCTAATTAGATCCCAGTTGTCAATTTGGCTTTTGTTGCTATTGCTTTTGGTGTTTTAGACATGAAGTCCTTGCCCATGCCTATGTCTTGAATGGTATTACCTAGGTTTTCTTCTAGGGTTTTTATGGTTTTAGGTCTAACATTTAAGTCTCTAATCCATCTTGAATTAATTTTCATATAAGGAGTAAGGAAAGGATCCAGTTTCAGCTTTCTACTTATGGCTAGCCAATTTTCCCAGCACCATTTATTAAATAGGGAATCCTTTCCCCATTTCTTGTTTCTCTCAGGTTTGTCAAAGATCAGATGGCTGTAGATGTGTGGTATTATTTCTGAGGACTCTGTTCTGTTCCATTGGTCTATACCTTTGTTTTGGTATCAGTACCATGCTGTTTTGGTTACTATAGCCTTGTAGTAGAGTTTGAAGTCAGATAGTGTGATGCCTCCAGCTTTGTTCTTTTGGCTTAGGATTGTCTTGGCAATGCGGGCTCTTTTTTGGTTCTATATGAACTTTAAAGCAGTTTTTTTCCAATTCTGTGAAGAAAGTCATTGGTAGCTTAATGGGGATGGCATTGAATCTATAAATTACCTTGAGCAGTATGGCCATTTTCATAATAGTGATTCTTCCTATCCATGAGCATGGTATGTTCTTCCATTTGTTTGTGTCCTCTTTTATTTCACTGACAGTGATTTGTAGTTCTCCTTGAAGAGGTCCTTTACATCCCTTGTAAGTTGGATTCCTAGGTATTTTATTCTCTTTGAAGCTATTGTGAATGGGAGTTCACTCATGATTTGGCTCTCTGTTTTTCTGTTCTGGTGTATAAGAATGCTTGTGATTTTTGCACATTGATTTTGTATCCTGAGACTTTGCTGAAGTTAAGCTCCTTATCAGCTTAAGGAGATTTTGGGCTGAGACAATGAGGTTTTCTAAATATAGAATCATGTCATCTGCAAACAAGGACAATTTGACTTCTTCTTTTCCTAACTGAATACCCTTTATTTCTTTCTCTTGCCTGATTGCCCTAGCCAGAACTTCCAACACTATGTTGAACAGGAGTGGTGAGAGACGGCACCCTTATCTTGTGCCAGTTCTCAAAGGGAATGCTTCCAGTTTTTGCCCATTCAGTATGATATTGGCTGTGGGTTTGTCATAAATAGCTCTTATTATTTTGAGATACGTTCCATCAATACCGAATTTATTGAGAGTTTTTAGCATGAAGGGCTGTTGAATTTTGTCAAAGGCCTTTTCTGCATCTATTGAGATAATCATGTGGTTTTTGTCTTTGGTTCTGTTTATATGCTGGATTACGTTTATTGATTTGCGTATGTTGAACCAGCCATGCATCCCAGGGATGAAGCCTACTTGATCATGGTGGATAAGCTTTTTGATGTGCTGCTGGATTCGGTTTGCCAGTATTTTATTGAGGATTTTTGCATCGATGTTCATCAGGGATATTGGTCTAAAATTCTCTTTTTTTGTTGTATCTCTGTCAGGCTTTGGTATCAGGATGATGTTGGCCTTGTAAAATGAGTTAGGGAGGACTCCCTCTTTTTCTTTGAAGAAATGGGACCAGCTCCTCCTTGTACCTCTGGTAGAATTCGGCTGTGAATCTGTCTGGTCCTGGACTTTTTTTGGTTGGTAGGCTATTAATTATTGCTTCAATTTCAGAGCCTGTTATTGGTCTATTCAGGCATTCCACTTCTTCCTGGTTTAGTCTTGGGAGAGTGTAAGTGTCCAGGAAATTATCCATTTCTTCTAGGTTTTCTAGTTTATTTGCGTAGAGGTGTTTATAGTATTCTCTGATGGTAGTTTGTATTTCTGTGGGGTCGGTGTTGATATCCCCTTTATCATTTTTTGTTGTGTCTATTTGATTCTCCTCTCTTTTCTTCTTTATTAGTTTTGCTAGCAGTCTATCAATTTTGTTGATCTTTTAAAAAAACCAGCTCCTGGATTCATTGATTTTTTGGAGAGTTTTTTGTGTCTCTATCTCCTTCAGTTCTGCTCTGATCTTAGTTATTTCTTGCCTTCTGCTAGCTTTTGAATGTGTTTGCTCTTGCTTCTCTAGTTCTTTTAATTGTGATGTTAGGGTGTCCATTTTAGATCTTTCCTGCTTTCTCCTGTGGACATTTAGTGCTATAAATTTCCCTCTACACACTGCTTTAAATGTGTCCCAGAGATTCTGGTACGTTGTATCTTTGTTCTCGTTGGTTTCAAAGAACATCTTTATTTCTGCCTTCATTTCATTATGTACCCAGTAGTCATTCGGGAGCAGGTTGTTCAGTGTCCATGTAGTTGAGCGGTTTTGATTCAGTTTCTTAGTCCTGAGTTCTAGTTTGATAGCACTGTGGTCTGAGAGACAGTTTGTTATAATTTCTGTTCTTTTACATTTGCTGAGGAGTGCTTTACTTCCAACTATGTGGTCAATTTTGGAATAAGTGCAATGTGGTGCTGAGAAGAATGTATATTCTGTTGATTTGGGGTGGAGAGTTCTGTAGATGTCTATTAGGTCCACTTAGTGCAGAGCGGAGTTCAATTCCTGGATATCCTTGTTAATTTTCTGTCTCGTCAATCTCTCTCATGTTGACAGTGGGGTGTTAAAGTCTCCCATTATTATTGTATGGGAGTCTAAGTCTCTTTGTAAGTCTCTACGGACATGCTTTATGAATCTGGGTGCTCCTGTATTGGGTGCATATATATTTAGGAGAGTTAGCTCTTCCTGATGAATTGATCCTTTTACCATTATGTAATGGCCTTCTTTGTCTCTTTTGATCTTTGATGGTTTAAAGTCTGTTTTATCAGAGACTAGGATTGCAACCCCTGCTTTCTTTTTGTTTTTCATTTGCTTGGTAGATGTTCCTCCATCCCTTTATTTTGAGCCTATGTGTGTCTCTGCATGTGAGATGGGTCTCCTGAATACAGCAGACTGATGGGTCTAGACTCTTTATCCAATTTGTCAGTCTGTGACTTTTAATTGGACCATTTAGTCCATTTACATTTAAGGTTACTATTGTTATGTGTGACCTTGATCCTGTCATTATGATATTAGCTGGTTATTTTGCTCGTTAGTTGATGCAGTTTCTTCCTAGCCTTGATGGTCTTTACATTTTGGCATGTTTTTGCAATGGCTGGTACCTGTTGTTCATTTCCATGTTTAGTGCTTCCTTCAGGATCTCTTGTAGGGCAGGCCTGGTGGTGACAAAATCTCTAAGCATTTGCTTATCTGTAAAGGATTTTATGTCTCCTTCACTTATGCAACTTAGTTTGGCTGGATATGAAATTCTGGGCTGAAAATTCTTTTCTTTTAGAATGTTGAATATTGGCCCCCACTCTCCTCTGGCTTGGAGAGTTTCTGCCGAGAGATCTGCTGTTAGTCTGATGGGCTTCCCTTTGTGGGTAACCCGATCTTTCTCTCTGGCTGCCGTTAAGATTTTTTCCTTCATTTCAACTTTGGTGAATCTGGCAATTATGTGTCTTGGAGTTGCTCTTCTGGAGGAGTATCTTTGTGGCATTCTCTGTATTTCCTGAATTTGAATGTTGGCCTGCCCTACTAGGTTGGGGAAGTTCTCCTGGATGATATCCTGCAGAGTGTTTTCCAACTTGGTTCCATTTTCCCCGTCACTTTCAGGCACACCAATCAGACGTAGATTTCGTCTTTTCACATAATCCCATATTTCTTGGAGGCTTTGTTCATTTCTTCTTAGTCTTTTTTCTCTACACTTCTCTTCTCACTTCATTTCATTCATTTGATCTTCAATCACTGATACTCTTTCTTCCAGTTGATCGAGTTGGTTACTGAAGCTTGTGCATTTGTCACATAGTTCTTGTGGTTTTCATCTCTATCAGTTCTTTTAAGGACTTCTCTACATTGGTTATTCTAGTTAGCCATTCGTCAAATCTTTTTTCAAGGTTTTTAGTTTCTTTGCATTGGTTACGTAGTTCCTCCTTTAGATCTGAGAAGTTTGATCGACTGAAGGCTTCTTCTCTCACCCTGTCAAAGTCATTCTCCGTCCCGCTTTGTTCTGTTGCTGGCGATGAGCTGCATTCCTTTGGAGGGGGATGTGCGCTCTGATTTTTTGAATTTCCAGCTTTTCTGCACTGCTTTTTCCCCATCTTTGTGGTTTTATCTGCCTTTGGTCTTTGGTGATTGTGATGTACTGATGGGGTTTTGGTGTGGGTGTCCTTTCTGTTTGTTAGTTTTCCTTCTAACAGTCAGGACCCTCAGCTGCAGGTCTGTTGGACTTTGCTAGAAGTCCACTCCAGACCCTGTTTGCCTGGAGAATCAGTAGGAGGCTGCAGAAGATAGAATATTGCTGAACAGCGAGTGTTGCTGTCTGGTTCTTGCTCTGGAAGCTTCGTGTCAGGGGTGTACCCTGCCGTGTGAGGTGTGAGGTGTCGGTCTGCACCTGGTGGGGAATGTCTCCCATTTAGGCTACTCAGGGGTCAGGGACCCACTTGAGCAGGCAGTCTGTCCGTTCTCTGTTCTCTACCTCCGTGCTGGGAGATCCACTGCTCTCTTCAAAGCTGTCAGACAGGGACATTTACCTCTGCTGAGGTTTCTGCTGCTTTTTGTTTAGCCATGCCCTGTCCCCAGAGTTGGAGTCTACAGAGTCTGCCTGCCTCCTTGAGCTGCAGTGGGCTCCACCCAATTCGAGCTTCCCTGCGGCTTTGTTTACCTACTTAAGCCTCAGCAATGGCGGGCGCCCCTCCCCCAGCCTCGCTGCCACCTTGCAGTTAGATCTCAGACTGCTGTGCTAGCAATGAGGGAGGCTCCGTGGGTGTGGGACCCTCTGGGCCAGGTGTGGGATATAATCTCCTGGTGTGCAGTTTGCTAAGACCCTTGGTAAAGTGCAGTATTAGGGTGGGAGTTACCCGATTTTCCCGGTGTTGTGTGTTTCGATTTCCTTTGGCTAGGAAAAGGAATTCCCTTCCCCCTTGTGCTTCCCAGGTGAGGCGATGCCTCGCCCTGCTTCAGCTCTCACTGGTCGGGCCGCACCCGCGGACCAGCGCCAACTGTCCGACATGCCCCAGTGAGATGAACCCGGTACCTCAGTTGAAAATGCAGGAATCACCCATCTTCTGTGTTGCTCATGCTGGGAGCTGGAGGCTGAAGCTGCTCCTGTTCAGCGATCCTGGGTGTGCCCCCATGACGTATTATGATCACCTCAATTTTACAGATAAGAACTTGCTCAACTTCTCACTAGTGCTAGTGCTGGAACCTAGACTCAGCTCAATAATTACAAAGCCCATGCTTTTAACCACCATGGTATTTCACACAATGCTATCTCATCAGAGTACAGGTCTTGTGACCTCATCATTATAACACAACTAGAACACTAAGCTCTTGTGCTTCCAGATGTGCCTTGTGTGTAACAAAAAACAACAATAGAAAAAGATTATTTGAATTCCAACTCACTAATGTTTCTTTTGAGTATATTACAGGCTTTTGGATAAGATAAGACACTCAACCTGTATTTCCATACCACCTGGCTGTAATTCAAGCTTCTAAAAGGGTAAATCAGGAAAAGTACTCTGTTAGGTATGGAATCATTTTTCAAAACAATTATGAGGGTTGCATTGTAAATTCACCAACACACTCCTATTTCAGAAGTTTTTCTTTCTGTTTTTCATTAAATAAAGTAGGCAAAAGGCCCCTGCCATAAAGC
Source organism: Trachypithecus francoisi (assembly GCF_009764315.1). NCBI lineage: Eukaryota > Metazoa > Chordata > Mammalia > Primates > Cercopithecidae > Trachypithecus > Trachypithecus francoisi. The sequence continues at coordinate 56,881,836 of NW_022681469.1, forward strand.
ATTAACCCCGTCTCTGTAGACTAAGATGGTCAGGATGGGGTTTAGGATGCATTTACTTATGGGTTATGGTTTTCCTTCCAATCTGGCTAACATCAGCTTAAGCTTCCTTAAGTCATTTCTTAATCTTCCTAACTGGAGCTACAAGTTTGAGATAAGCATGATGAACTATTCTGTTCTAAAAAAAAAATCAGGGAACAATGCACATCACTACAACTAGTTTATTTTATTAAGAAATAAATTGCAGGCCGGGCGCGGTGGCTCAAGCCTGTAGTCCCAGCACTTTGGGAGGCCGAGACGGGCGGATCACGAGGTCAGGAGATCGAGACCATCCTGGCTAACACGGTGAAACCCCGTCTCTACTAAAAAATACAAAAAACTAGCCAGGCGAGGTGGCGGGCGCCTGTGGTCCCAGCTACTCGGGAGGCTGAGGCAGGAGAATGGCGGGAACCCGGGAGGCGGAGCTTGCAGTGAGCTGAGATCCGGCCACTGTACTCCAGCCTGGGCAACAGAGCGAGACTCTGTCTCAAAAAAAAAAAAAAAAAAAAAAAGACATAAATTGCAGCCAGGCACGGTGGCTCATGGCTGTAATCGCAGCACTTTGGGAAGCCAAGGTAGGTGGATTGCTCGAGCTCAAGAGTTTGAGACCAGCCTGGACAACATGGCAAAACCCTGTCTCTACCAGAAAACAAAATAAAACAAAACAAAAAAAACTGGGTATGGTGGTGCACAACTGTAGTCTCATCTACCTGGAAGGCTGACCTCCCAAGCTTAGGTGATCCTGATGAGGCTGCAGTGAGCCATGATCTTGCTGCTGCACTCCAGCATGGGTGACAGAGTGAGACCCTGTCTCAAAACCAAAAACAGAAAACCAAACTGCTTTCCAGGGTTCAGATGTAAACTACAGACAGGAGATTCCCATAACAACATATGAGGGCTTTAGGAAAAAAGAAAACAAAAACAACCCTGGAAGATTTCAGGATAAATAGAAGACACATTTTTCTACCAAACATACTTTCAAAAGTAGAAAATCATGGATTTAAAAAACTCTTTTTGTAGCACTTGATATCTCTAAATGTATGAAGTTTCAAGTGTACTAACTTTATGAACACTTGTCTCCGTTCTTAAATGCACAACATGATCTTAGATTTTTGAGATCTTTAAAAATGTTAAGCAATGCAAAGATTTCTATCCCATCTCCCTCCACATCTTTAAAAACCAAAAACCACCACTACCAAAACTCCATTACTGTTTGTGAATGAAGAATTTTCATGACTTGAAAACCTTCCTAATGTCCCATCTTTAACACTAACTTTTTTAGAAAGGAGAGCTCTCGTTATGTTCTTTAACCTCTTTTCACTTCATAAAGTTCTTCGTGGTTGACATCAGTATTATCCTCTTAAAAATTCAAATGTGAACTAACAGCACTATTTATTGAAGGCATATTATTTTAAAATTAGTGATTTATCCCAAGGACAAAATGTTAAGTGGAAAAGTCAGAACTCAGATTCAGGTGTGACTCCCAGGCCCAAGAACAGCCTTTCTGAATGAATTAAGAAGGTCACCATATTAATTTTCATAAGGTGAAAGAAAACAAGCATTATATATTTTTCCACATCACAAAATGGTGAAGACCTAAGAGACTCCAGTAGCTGGCTCTGAACCCTACAGCAAGACAGTGGCAGAGTTGGAATGGATTCCAGATGTCTTTGCTAACCATTAAGAAAAGAGTTACTGAATAACTTTCCATTACTCTAAAAAGTTACTGTTCCCAAGTGTATTGAGAATTCAGAGATCTGAAGTAAGACAGAAATCTTTGTTTTCAGTTGTCTTTAAGCTTCTGCCAGTAACATGGTCCCAGTAGAAGAAAACATAAAACTGTAATCTTAATCAAAATTTGCAACATCAAATACTATTTCAGTAGTTTCAAATACTATTTGAAATAATACTAAAAAATATTTTAAGTGAATAAAGACTAACAGTCTTCAAAAGTTTTACAGTTTCCTGTTTGTTTTATTTTGCCTACCATGCAAAACATTAAATTACTTTTATGTAAGAGCTGCTTATTCAAAACTTTGTTCTTACTCTGTTACTAGTTATATTAACAATATATTCCTTTTCTCCTTGGATCTTTGTAATAACGGAGTACAATTATATAACTTACATACCATTTATAATTTACCCTGAAGAGTATTACCTAAAGCTCTTAGATTTAGTGAGGACATAAGTTTATCCTAATTTAAAGGGAGAAAATAGGATATTGAGAAATCAGACTGGTGTATCAGCAATAACTGAGGTTTCAGACCTCTGTGTTTTGCAGTTTTGACATTGACAAATTCTAGAGATGGATAAAAAAATTAAATCAATATGGTAAAGAAACTACTAATAGCAGGAACAATCAGTCTCTGTGAGGAAATATTTTCCTTGTTAAACATCTGGCCAACATGCAAGAGCTTCTAGACTATTTTTAAATTTTTTTTATACAGAGCTACAGTTCTTAACTTTCTGCAGCCAAGCCACTTCAGCCCCTATGGCCAACCTACTTCACCCAAGCCACTTGTCAACACATATGTGTACATCCATGTGTGCAGAAGAACAGACAAATTCATATTTAGCTTTCAGATGAAATGTATACCATTTTAAATGAAAGAGTTGGACTCAGAATAAGTTGTGTCAGAAGTTAAATGATAGATAGAGACATATCATAAGTCTTGATACTTTAAGAGACTAAATAATCACTTTAGAGGACCTTCCTGTGTGGTACCTTTATTTAAGGATCACACTTTGAAAACTGTTACTCTGTACTGATTGCCTGAGAAGTTCCTTTTATAGGCTGGCAGAAAAGCTCCCAAAAGAGTGTATGGCAGCGTTTTTCCTTCAAAGATTATTCTATTTCAGAATAGATTAAACTAAAGAATCCACAGAGTAACATTTAAAGATTCCATAATAACAGTCAAAATATTACATTTTTGTTTGTACTACAAAGAAAAAGATAGTCGGCATGGCCATCTATCCTAAAAGTTGTAAAGATCATTGGTCTAGAGAGCCAGCAGACCAGTGCCTTTAAATCAGGTTCTATCAGAAGATATTTTCTTGAAATCACTATGTCAGTATAGATAATTTGACCATCTGTTTCCTGAGTGTTACATAAACCTTCCTTACATCATATGTCAAAACATTCCAGTTCACTAACCTTTATGGGATTTCAATTCCACTTTCCCCAGTTGGCTGACATAAACATCTATGGCACCCTGATGAGCTGAGGCTTTTAGACATCCGGAAGATGAATCTAGGAAGAAGAAAAAACCATAAGTAACATCATTCTTATTTGATAAATGGAATTATAAACTTGAAATAAAAGGCTCTGCTTTAGCACTAAGATAAGGGGCTAAGAATCTTGCAAGGTTTAGTATTTTCCTCATAACAATGCCATTGTTTGCACTTAAATGTAAACAGTATCAGAAATCTAGAAATCTATTAAACTAGACAACTAATTAAAAAATCTATATCTACATTAACCTGAATAACTTATCTCTAAACATTTACTCTAAAACTTAATGAGTAGGAAAGAGAGTCTGCAAGTAATGGATCCTTTAACCACTAAGCACCATTGATATTTTTAGTTTTTTATCATGTTGACACATTTAGTAAACTTTCAATAATTACCAAAGAATTCTACCTCATGTATAGTCACATACAAGCAGTAGCAAGGCTAACGAAAATCAAAACTTCTCATAATTTCTCCTTGTAGCAAATTTGCTAATACTAAGAAGTACTCCTAATAGTAAAAGATTACTCTACATAAAGTTGTTGAATTTCTTTTTTTCTTTAGAGACAGGGTCTCGCTATGTTGCCCAGGCTGGTCTCTGACCCCTGGGATCAAGTGATACTCCTAGGATTACAGGCACAAATCACTGTTCCTGGCTTGCTGCATTTCTTTAAGGGGCAGAAGGGCAGGGAATAATTTGAAGAATAGCTTGTTTATATCTAATAGTTCTTTTCAAGTTTCTGGAATTGAACAGGTATCGTTAAGTGAGGATAAGAAAATAATAAAGGTAACCCTGATTTGACATTCAAATTGCCCTATGTCGTCGATGACCCCACTTTTCAATCAACCAGTATTTCAAGTTCAAGGGAAAACAGTCAGAAATAAGGAAGTAAGAAAATGAACTTGAAGAGTCAGTACTAAGTGGTTTTTCCTTCTTCTCTTTCTCCCATGGCAATTGAATCTTTAATTTAATATTCTATCTGACTGCCTGGAGAAGGCCAAAGCATATTCTTTTTAGAGAGGCCTCTTAAAAAGCATATTTTATCAGGAGGTTTTATTACTTCAAAGTGGAAACAAAGTAGGGAGTGTGGTGAAAACTATGCCAAAAATTATACTTTTTACAAAACAGAGAGAGAAAACATTTGTGTGTGTGTGCGTGTGTGTGTGTGTGTGTGTGTGTGTATATATATAGAGAGAGAGAGAGAGAGAAAGGAGCCAACATTTTTCTTTTAAAAAAATGTTAACTGACTTCAAACAAAGACAATAAATTTGGAATCAACTGTTTAAAATCTGGCTCCAAGATCATTTATAATAATTTATTTCCAATCTATAATAGAAAATGCCCTTTATCAGATTCAATTTATTTAGTTTTCAAGTGTCAAAAGTAAACATTGATGTTGGGAAATGAAACCACTAGAAATAAATGACACAGAATAGCTGGACAAAATGAACATTTCACTGCTTATGTACCAACAGAAACTCCTTTTTAAACCTCTTCCTGCATCCTAAAAGAAACCACGTAAAAATTACATTATGCAAAAAAAGAGAAAAGTGCAATACACAAGGTGTGTATTATTCCAGTTTGAACAAAGTAAAATAGCTGAAACATTAGTTTGATTTCTTGCTTTCTCAAGGAGGAAAAAAAAACACACGGAATTTTTATGTGGCTCATAAACAATACTTTCATTTATTTTTCCCACCAAATGAGAAATAAATGACAGCTAAATAATTATATCCTAAGCCACAAAGTAATTATATCCTCATGTTATCTGTATTGATCTCTAATAATGGCTCATCCCTTGGAGGCTGTCAAAAAATAAAAAAATGAAAACTCAAGATGTTTTCAAAAAAGAAGGCAATGGTAATATTTTAAAACTATGTAGCAAAACAAGCCCTATTTTTTTGTTTAACACAAATTATCAGAACTAAAATTAATTATCAAGAGTAAAATTAAGGTTTCATCCACAGAATTTCATTCTTTTGGAGTTTACATAATGGAGAAATTCTATAGATCTGGGAGAAAGTCCTGTAGATCTAATGTATAGCATGGTGACTGTAATTAACAACACTGTACTGTAAACTTGAAATCTGCTAAGAGAGTAAATCTTAAACATTTTCATCATACACATAAAATGGTAATGAGGTAAAGTGACATGTTAACTAAACTGACTGTGGAAATCATTTCACTGTATATATATATCAAATCATTATATTGCATGTACACCTTAAATATATATGGTTTTGTCAATTATGTCTCAATAAAGACAGTAAAAGCAAAAAAACAAAACAAAACACAAAAGAAACCAAAATAAATCTACATTGTAATGTGTTTAGCTCAGTGCTTGGAACATGGGCACTGAGTAAATGATAGATAATTTAAAGAAAGGGCCAGGTGTGGTGGCTTATGCCTGTAATTCCAGCACTTTGGGAGGCTGAGGCAGGAGAACTGCTTGAAGCTAGGCATTTGAGACCAGTATGGGCAACAAAGGAGACCTTGTCTCTATTTTTTTAATAATAAGTAAATAAAATGTTAAAAGAAAAATCAGTCAGTATAGTTGGTCATATTAATAAACTAAAGGAAAAATGATCATTTCAATAAATTGGGGAAATGTATTTGACAAAATTCAACACTCAGTCACGATCAAAGAAAGTAATAAAAGAGAAACTTAAATAAGCAAACAAGGAATAAAAGGTAACTCTCCCAATCTGATAAAAGGCATCTGTTAAAAATCTATAGCTAACATCACACTTAATGGTAAAATGCTGAGTACCTTCCCCCTAATACTGGGGACAAGGATAGGGATCAAGTGCAGGGAATCACACTCTCATCACTACAATTCAGCGTTATACTGAAGTTCATAGCTAGTCGGATAAGGCAAGAAAAAAATTAAAGTAATAAAGATAGGAAGGAAAGAGGTAAAACTATATTTACAGATGAAAATGTCTGCTCAGCTAGAAAAGGATTCTAGATTCGAGAAAACCACTATTAGAATAAATTTAGCAAGGTCACAAAATACAAGGTCCATATATAAGAATTATTTATATATGGGCTGGGCGCAGTGGCTCACGCCTGTAATCCCAGGACTTTGGGAGGCTGAGGCGGGTGGATCACGAGGTCAGCAGATCGAGACCATCCTGGCTAACAGGGTGAAACCCCGTCTCTACTAAAAAAAAAAATAAAAAAAAATTAGCCGGGCATAGTGGTGGGCGCCTGTAGTCCCAGCTACTCGGGAGGCTGAGGCAGGAGAATGGCGTGAACCCAGGAGGCGGAGCTTGCAGTGAGCTGAGATCGGGCCACTGCACTTCAGCCTGGGAGACAGAGTAACACTCCGTCTCAAAAAAAAAATCATTTGTATTTACATGTATCAGCAGTAGACAATTAGAAGCAAAGTCTTAAAAACTGTCTCATTTATAACAGTGTTAAAAACACAAATGAATTTAACAAAAAAAAAGTGCCAGACCTCTACATTGAAAATTACAAAGCAATGCTGAGAAAAATTAAGGAAGATCTAAGTAAATGGAAACAGCTACCTACCATGTTCATTAATTGGAAGATTGAATGTGATTCAGTGCAATCCCAAACATAATCACAACTGTACTTTTTGGTAGAAATTGACTGGAAAATCAAAGAACCTATTATATCCAAAGCAATCTTTAAAAGGAACAAATTTGGAAGACTTCAACTACCTGATCTACAGACTTACCAAAGTTACAGTAATCATGATATTGTGGCACTGGTATAAGGCTCAACAAATAAATCAATGAATTAGGAGCAAGAGATCAGACACTGAGTCACACTTATACGGTCATTTGATTTTAGACAAGGATACTAAAGTAATCCATCAGAGAAAGGAAGTTTTTTCAACAAATGGTGATATAAAAAATTTTTTTAACTGACAATAATAAATGTTGATGAGGATATGGAGCAACTCAAATTCTCATACATTGTTGATGAGAGTATAAAGTGGAACTTTGGGAAAAAGGTCTGGTAGTTTATCATAAAGTTAAACACAGAACGGCCGGGCGCGGTGGCTCAAGCCTGTAATCCCAGCACTTTGGGAGGCCGAGACGGGCGGATCACGAGGTCAGGAGATCGAGACCATCCTGGCTAATACGGTGAAACCCTGTCTCTACTTAAAAAAATACAAAAAACTAGCCGGGCGACGAGGCGGGCGCCTGTAGTCCCAGCTACTCGGGAGGCTGAGGCAGGAGAATGGCGTAAACCCGGGAGGTGGAGCTTGCAGTGAGCTGAGATCCGGCCACTGTACTCCAGCCTGGGTGGCAGAGCAAGACTCCGTCTCAAAAAAAAAAAAAAAAAAAAAAACATTAAAAAAAAAAAAAAAGTTAAACACAGAACCTACCTAGTCAACTCAGCAATTTCATACCTAAGTATTTACCCAAGAGGAAAAAAATATATAAATCCCTAAAATGACTTACATTAGTATATTCATAGCAGCTTTATTTACAGTTGCCAAAAAATTAGAAATAGCCCAGGTGTCCATCAACAGTAGAATGAACAAATTAAGCCTTCTAATAGCCTGCTTTCACTTCTGAACCCTTCTGGTACATTATGAAATAACAGCTAGGTTGTTCTTTTAAAATATAAATTATATATCACTTCCCTAACATCCTGTTGTAGTTGGAATAAAGTCTGAACTCTTGCCCTGTCTACAAGGTCCTAAGATCTAGCCTTACTTACCTCATATCCTACCACTTTCCCCATAAGCCAGCCTTCTATCCCTTGAAAATAATAAACTTCCATTTTCAAGGCCTGCACTTGTTGTTCCTCTATCTCAGGAGCCCTGTATCCAGAATTTTACGTAACTCTTTCTCATTACTCTGGCTTTAGTTTAAATGTACCCTCTCCAGACCACCCCCAATTGCCTAACTGAAGTAGCTTTCTTTTCCCCAATCTCTATTCAGTTACCCTTTCTTATTTCTTCATTGTACTTACCACAAACTAAAATTACCTTTTGTTATTTATATGCTTGTTGTCTTTCTTCCCAGGGCTCAGAGAAGTGAGGTCTCTGAGCACAGAAACTATGTCCTGTTGACCAACATGTTCCCTAGTACCTAAAAGAATTCTTAATACATGGCAGATACTCAGTAAATACATGTTGACTAACTAGTTATTGGTATTCACAAGGTTGTCTTCAAATGTTAACACATTTGGAGACCAATAAACAGTGACATTATTTATATCTTTCTTTCAAAGACTTAATTTAGATATTTGAAGAATTCAAGAAATTTATAAGATCTTTCTTTCTTTTTTTTCAGAGAAGTTTAGCAAGAAATATAAGACATTTCTTAATAACAGCTCAGGCAATTTTCTTCGAGTGGGCATAATTAGTACATTAGGTCTGCCTATATTTGACTTGTGATCCTGTCAAGTTCATCAATTAAACTGTAGACTTCATTTATTCTAATAAAGTCATCACAAATATACCTATTTTTAAAAGTGGGCAAAATACACAAACTAGTAGCTTAGCACATACCTACTGTGATGTTACCCATCTTGCTTTGTAATGTTATATTACCTGCAAAAAAAGAAAAAGATACTTTTATGTACTAGAGACAATCTAGAAAGGAACTGTGATACATAGCAATGCTAAAACATGGATGAATATCTACAATGTTATTTTTGTGGGCAATTTTTCCCAGTATCACAAATCCAGTCAAAGATTTAGCTGTAGTTCTGAAATAACTAGGCTTGGGTACCTCTGCAAACCTTCTTTCTCTACTACCAAACCTTAAGCTTTTATAGCATAATTACAAATCACCATACCTACTGGCACAGAGGGAAAACAATACTTCTAAAACCCATAAGTGAAAAAAAATTACTGAAACATAATCACTATACATTTTCAACCTAAATATCAATGTATTTATCAGACCACACAAAGCCAAGTTTTCAACCAAGTAACAGTAAAATATGGTATGGAAAAAAAGAATTATGTTTATTTTTCAGGCCACTTGCCATGTCTATTAAAGTAGTTTCTGGGCCAAGAATTAAAGTGGTTTGAGATACGAATAATGAATACGTGGAGGTATGACTAACAAAACAGAACAAAGAAGCTTCAAAGGTTTCCATCTTAGTGAAAATATGTTTCCCATGATAGGTATGGAATATTGCAACCATTCTTCCCAGCCCCTTTCCCCTAATACCAAAAGTAGTAGGATTATTCTTCATATGTGTGTTTGCATGTATAAGTATTCCTAAAATCAGGAACTCATATTTATTCCACTGAAAATATAAGCAATAATGTTATCTCTTCTAAAGTAATTCCAAAACTACACTAAAAAGTAAAGGAATAACTTTGGCTTCAGAATTAATCTTCAGTAAACTCATTTTATCTCATTTCATATACCTTACGAATACTGACTTGTATCAGTATCTGGGAAAAAGCAAAAAAGGCACTGGATTCATTTACTCAATAGCCAGATGCATCTGATTGCAAAAATCCATCTAAAGGTCTAATACACCATCATATTTCCTGTGAGTATGTGAACAAGGAGTATATTTGTGTATGAATAAAAACTTGGTTTGTGTACTGAAGCTTATAGGATTACTATTTTTTTTTTCATATTTTAGATTCAGGGGATACACATACAGGTTTGTTACCTGGGTATATTGTGTGATGCTGAAGTCTGGGGTACAAATGATCCCATCACCCACTTACTAAGCATAGTACCCAATAGATTTTCAACCCTTGCCCCATCCCTCCATCCCCCATCTAGTAGACTCCAGTTTCTATTGTTGCCATCCTTATGTCCATGATTATCCAATATGTACTCCCCACTTATTAGTAAGACCATGTGGTATTTGGTTTTCTATTCCTGTGTTAATTCACTTAGGATAATGGCCTCCAATTGCATCCATGCTGCTGCAAAGGATATAATTTTGTTCTTCTTTATGGCCACATAGTATTCCATGGTGTATATGTACTACATTTTCTTTATCCAGTCCACCACTGATGGGCACATAGGTTGATTACATGTCTTTGCTATTGTGAACAGAGCTGCAGTGAACATGTTGAATGCATGTGTCTTTTTGGAAGAATGATTTATTTTCTTTTGGATATATATCCAGTAATGGGATTGCTGGGTTGAATGGTGTTCTGTTTTAAGTTCTTTGAGAAATCTTCAAACTGCTTTGCACAGTGGCTGAACTAATTTACATTCCCACCAACAGTGTATGAGTGTTCCCCTTTCTCCACAGCCTCGCCAGCGTCTGTTGTTTTTTGACTTATTTTTAATAATAGCTATTCTGACTGGTGTGAGATGATATCTCATTGTGGTGTTGATTTGCATTTCTCTGATGACTAGTGATTTGGAGCAGATTTTCATGTTTGTTGGTTTCTTGTACGTCTTCTCTTGAGAAGTGTCTGTTCCTGTTTTTTGCTCATTTTTAATAGGGTTATTAGTTTTTTGCTTATTGATTTGTTTAACTTCCTTGAAGATTCAAAGGAACAAAGGATATTAAACCTTTGTCAGATGCAGAGTTTGCAAATATTTTCTCCCATTCCGTAGGTTGTCTATTTACTCTTGTCGATAATTTATTTTGCAATGCAGAAGCTCTTTCATTTAATTAGATCCCACTTGCTTGAACATGGCCTATAAGTGAATCTGAAGGGGTGACTCTAAAACCTTTTGTTAAGACCCCAGAAAGATGGTGGTACCTCATGGTATTAATCAGTTACACCAAAAAAAATATTTTAAAAAGATCAAGGCCTCACAGATCCTCTCAATCAAATAGACCTAGAAAGCTTGAGGGCATTAACCTCAATATTGCTGCAGAAACCCATATTTTGAAAAGATTTTTGGGTGTGGCTTTTGTCTAATGGAATGAAAGCCAGTGAGATTCACAGAAGACTGACAAAGTTTTTGAGACAATTATATCAGTAAACATTGCCAACTTGGACTGAAGGGGGGAGTGACAGTACAAAGTGAAATGAGACCACTGGGCCCTCAGAATTCTACTAGCAGGAAGCAGACTGAGAAAACTACTCAACTGTAAAGATGTGCTGCATTTCATAAAAAAGGATGAATGACTTAGAAGGTGGAACCAAGAGCTCAGTGGTCGAAACCTAGAACCATGAAGAATTATTCCCAGGCCTTGAGATCTAATAAAAGAACCTCCAACATTTGCCCACCTGAAAAAATCACTATGGATCAGTGACCCCTTTGTACCTCCCATTTCAACAAGAAAGTCCACAGTCATTATCCAATGCCTGTCCACTCTGTTTGGTGTGTAGGTGATGTGTGTGTATGTGTGTGTGTGTGTGTGTGTGTATGTTTGGGGGGTGGGTAGACAACTTGTCTCTTTAGTTCACCAGTCTTCAGATTCACACCTGAGGAGCTTCATTTTCAACTGGAGCTGATTTTGATGCAGAGATTCTGGTCTTTCAGCTGATGCATGATGGGATGATACTTTTGGGAACCTTGGGAGGAAGAGAGTATATTTTGCATGTAGGAAGGACATGAAACATTGGAGGGCCAGAGGACACAGTGGCTATCCAAAACCTCATAGAATATCTGGAAAGATGCACACACAAAAAGTTAAAAATCAGTATATATTAATAATTTTAATATCCTAAGTGGACAGCATGACTCAGGTGCCACAGCACTTACGGAAAAGAGACTAAAATGACCTAGCTTGGACAGGGAGGTTTAGTCATATAGAAGGTATCACTTGAGCTGAAATTTGAAATGTGAGTAAAATGTTAATATGCTGAGGAAAAAAAAATTTCGTGGGGAAATAAATCCTATAAGCAAATGTGAAAAAGCAGAACTATCCATACTATGTTTAAATAATGCAGATAAGATAGGCTGGAGCAATGAGGCAAGTCTATGAGGACAGGAATCACATCTTTCTTATTGAGCTTCATATCTGGGAACTTAGCACAGTGCATAGTACATAGTAAACACAATTATTTTGTGAACGAATAAAAAGTTTGGAAAAGTAGGCAAAGAGCAACGTGGAACCACAGAGTGCTAAATCTACTGACTATCCTACACCAAAAATGTCAGTGAAGAATTTCAAGATGGATAAAAATATAAGAAAACCATGCTTTAAGGAGATTTCCCCTAGTGTGAGACGGTGGGTGTGTCCATGCTCAGCATTCTCTTTACTGCTTGTTGTGGTTTGAATGTTTCCCCAAAGTTCATGTGTTGGAAACTTGGTCCCCAGTGCAGCAATACTGTGAGGTGGGACCTTTGGGAGTTAATTGAGTCATGAGGGCTCTGCCCTCATTAATGAATTTAACCCATTCATGAATCAATGGATTAATGTGTCATGGAGGGAGTGGGTTAGCTATCACAAGAGTGGGTCTGTTATAAGAGCCAGTGTGGGTGTGTCTCATGCAGCCTCTCTCCATGTGAGGCCTGTGCCATTTCATGACTCTGCAGAGCCCCTATCAGCAAGAAGGCTCTCACTAGATGCGGCTCCTAGACCTCAGACTTCTCAGCCTCCAGAACTGTAATATATAAACTTTAAAAATCACTCAGTCTCAGGTATTCTATTATAGCAACAGAAAACAGACTAAGACACTGCTCTAACTCCTAAACAATAAAAGATGAAGCAGACAGGTCCCTGATATTTGTAACTTTATTAATAAAGAACTATGATAAAGTTTAACAGTCATTTAGCTAGTGAATCCAGTCACCCACTCATCAAGGCAATGGAGCTTTATTGTTTTACACTAGTCTTTAATAATGCAGTAAAAATTTACTATTTTTTTAAATAAAAGTATGGTCTTTTTTAAAAGGCCAATCATTAGTGCTTGTCACAAAAGTGAGGAGGTCTTAAGAAAATAATGATTCTTTGAACCAGAAAATAGAAGTTTTAGATCTATACGAAATGAGGATTAGTTGATTATAGTGGGACCTATAGAGTCTCAGATAACATTCTTCATGAATGTTGGAGTCCTACTGTATACTAAAAGCATAATGGAGCAACAACAACAAAAACCCAAGGAATTAAGGAATCATTTCAAATACTGTATAGTTATATACTATATACACTTCAAAATATTTTTGTCAATTCTAAATAAAATAGTAAACAAAAACTTATTTTCAACTCATATCAAAATATTTAGAAAATCTCTACCTTAAGCAGAAATATTCTAAAGTCATTAGAAAACACAAAATGGATGCCTTGCCTCAAATGCATAGTGGAATAAAGTATTATATTTAAAAGTATACAAAGCAACAAAATGGGTATTATTAGCAAAATTTTCTATATTTTGGTTTCACCTACTTCATATCACTGAAAATAATAAATTAATTATTTGAGGGGAGTAAATCTTAGTAAAAGTTTCTTTCCAATAAAGCAGACACCAGATGGTCTGTAATAACTATGTGTGCTTACCCTGCTCTCAAGTTATATAACTTTTCCACAAATCCCAGTATTTGAGAAAATAGATAGTTTTTCTTAGCTTGTAACCTTTCATTCTAGCATGGTCAGAGGAAAAAAATATGTAATCAATTTAAAGATAAACATTGGTTTATTTTTCTTCACCAAAAGAAATGTGATTATGGTTAAAGCACATATAGCTCTTATAATCCAAACAGAGTAATCAAGTATCCTTAAAGATTAAGTCATTTTGTGTTTTTTGGTGGGTAGGGGTGGGGAGGTGGGAAGACAGACACTTGTATTTGCAAGCCACAGTGCTAAATGTTAAGAAAATAGAGATAAATAAAACATAATCGTTGCTCTTGAGTTTATGATTAGGCAAGGATTTATAGAAAACCAGAGATGAGGCAAGATGCTTTAGCTGAGGACTGAAAGATTTAAAAAGTCAAGAAGATTTTTAAAAAGGTAGGAAAAGCACTTCAGGCAGAATATAAACAGTATGATCAGTATGATCAAAGGCTCTGATCAAGAACTCAGAGTTATAAAACAGGTAAAAATGTGTATAGGAAAAAAGACTAATTCTGGAGACAAAGCATAGTGTCAGAAGAGGGAAAAGGGAAGTTGGACACGTCACTAAGGCAGTAGAAAACGGTCTGAGTAAGAGAATGACATGTTCAATGTGCATTACTAATAAACTACTTTAGCTGCAGTGAGGAGAAATGGATCTGAAGAAGGCAAAGCTGGAGGCAAAGTTATTGCTAATATCAAGGCAAGAGGTCACAAGGGTCTAAAACAGAAGTGTAGAAATTAGCAGGAAAAAGGTAAGACACATTGAAGAACTATTTAGGAGATGAAACGTGCCTAAACTTGGTAGTTGATTAGATGTAGGAGAAGAGAAAGAAGCAGCAAGTTAAGACCACTGCCAAATTTATAGCATGGGAATTGGGAACATGGCAATATCAGAAACAGCAAATGAAAATAAGGAAAGAGGACACATTACAGATGACGTTCAGGGACTGGGAAAGAAGGGGAAAAAGCTAGAAATGTTGATCCAAATGGCTATGTCTACCTGCCAGATGGATGTACAAATTAGTCAGGGCTAGAGACATAGATTTGAATAATCAGATTTGAAACACCCTTGTAAGGGTAGTTCAGACTCAAAAGTATATAAGATGCCCAAGGAAAATATGTAGAGAAAGAACAATAAGACAAGGATGAAATCCTGGAGAACACCAATTATCACAGAGGTGAAAAGAGAAGGAATGTATAGACATTTGTGAAAGAGCAATTATAAATATACGATAGAGACTGCCAGTGCCCATTAATATTTGTATGCCTCTCTTCGTCCATAAGAGTACTGCTAAACTATGTATCTCAGCCTTTGCAGTTAGATAAAGCCATTTTAAAATATTCTGTCCAAAGATCTATGGGCAGAAGTAATATATGCACTTCTAGGCCTGGTTTCTGAAACTTCTTCCATGATCCTCTATGCTTTCTCATTCTTTAAGGAAGACTTTGAAGTCACAAACAGGATGGTAGCATCACCTTTACAGGACAAGTCAAGTCTCTGAATGTCTCTAGGGAGCTGCACTTAGGACAGACACTGTAGGAAATATCAATATTTTGTGTCAGAGGTCTAAACCCTGAAAAACCTACATGGTTTGCACCACACACAAAAAAGCTGTAATTCCTGTATAATATTTCATATAAAAAAGTTGTGGCCAGGCGCAGTGGCTCAGGTCTGTAATCCCAGCACTTTGGGAGGCCGAGGCGGGCGGATCACCTGAGGTCAGGAGTTCGAGACCAGCCTGGCCAACATGGTGAAACCCTGTCTCTACTAAAAAATACAAAAATTAGCTGGGCGTGGTGGCAGGCACCTTAATCCCAGCTACTTGGGAGGTAGAGGCAGGAGAATTGTTTGAACCTGGGTGGCACAGGTTTCAGTGAGCCGAGATCAAGCTATTGCACTCGAGCCTGGGGGACAAGAGTGAGACTTCTCTCAAAAAAAAAAAAAAAAGTTGTATGTGTCCAGATTCGAAATTAAGTATCAAAATAACCAAATTAAAACCTCATAATGACCTAGGCTAGGAATAAATACTAGAATTTCAATAAAGCATTTTCATGAACATCATGAAAAGATCTATTTAATCCAATAAAAGCTTCCATGTTTTAAAATTGTATATTATTTCTGACTTTCTAAGTTTACAAAGCAGATTTATAAGTTTATCAGTGACTACAAGTCCTTCTTAAAGCAGATTGGGACATTTCTTCTGAAATTTTGAGTGCTATCAAAGTTATCATCTGTGTTTCATACAGTTCATGTAAATTGTACTTCTTGAAAATTTCAAAAATAAAAAAGTAGTTACTAAAGGAAAAGTTTATGCATATATGCCAGATCTTTGAAGAACAAAGGACTTTTGAAGTGCAGAGAAAATAAAAGAACTAATACTCAGCAATTTATCTAGCAAGATATGTTTCCAAAGAACTTAAAATAGAGCCTAAGTTACATAGGAAATCTAAATATTTAAAACAGAGTTTTATTCATTAATCACTATTCCAAATCATAACATAAGTTTTTAAAATGCACAAAAACAACATGAACACTCTTACATCTTAATCACATCAATGTATTTAAATTATAGGTTATAAATAAAACCAATCCTAGCAAACCATTTCAAGGAAGTTTTTCATTGTCTCCAATAGAGTCAGGATACCATATTTATATTTAAAAATGTATTTTGTAGGGTACATATAAATACATGCATGTATTATACATGCATAGCATTCTTTAAAAAGTATCAATATTCAAGTATCAGAATTTAATAAAGTATTATTCATATAAAACCAAATTTAATTTTTGATTATTTAGAAGGAAATCAAGATAGTAAACTGTCATAAAATTTTACATCTAAACACAAGCTATCCAAGGACCTATTCTCCCACTAGATTCCCATCGCCAGAAAGTGAATATTTAATAAGTCATTGAATAAACTGGTTTATTCTGTAGAAGGCATACACACTTAATAGATGTGATTCAACCAAATGTACAAATAGGAAATATGACTAGTCAATTAGCTTACTCAGTTTCTTACATATAAAATATAGTTAGCTTACATATAAAATATGTAATCTTACATATAAAATCTTACATATAAAATATAGTTAGCTATACTTAAAAATTTCACTTGAAAAAAACACTTAAGATAAATTATTTTCTTCTCTAAATATAGGAATCAACTTGCAAGGCAAGGAAAGATATATTGCTCTTTTCATTACTCTTTTCCTCATTAACGGGCATGCTCTAAGTACTCGGCACTAGTATGTTATGCACTAGTATGTTAGATGTTGCTTTGTCATCAGGGTATATAAAAAAATTGAAAATGCAGACAAAAAATAAATTTCATGCTCTTGCTTCATTTCATGGAAGACTTAGAAGCCACACACTTAAGACAGCACCATCACTTTTATGGAAGGAGTCCAATTCCTGAATGCCACCATGGAGCTAAGCCTAAACACTGTATGGAACATCTACATTTTCGGTTATAAAGCACAATAAATGTCCTGAAACTAAAGGAAGTTATAATGTAGAACATAGCTGAAGCAGTGCATCTGTGTTATAGTATTGTCTTCCTGGAGGAAACATCTCTAGAGTGAGCCAGGAAGCCCTCAAAGTGATGATGGAATTTGGGGTTGCAATCAAGTTCACTGTTTAAAAACCTCTCCTAGAAAGCCAAGAAACTAGGATCAAATCCTTGCTATTCCACTAATTAACTTGTGGAGTTGAGAGTAAACAATTAGACATTTTTAAGTCTGGTTTTCCTCATCTGTAAACAGCCAATCGTTCATTAAGTAAAAGGGGCTGGCCAATTTAGGCACTCAATACATGTTTGCTTTCAACCTCCCACCCACCCACTACTCTACAAGTGGAGTTTGTAGGCACAAACTCTAAAATCTACCAAAAAGAAAGTTACTGCATTATATTTGTGTATACATGGTTTTTACAACATCTATATGTTGGGGTTTTTTTTCTGCTCTATCTGGAAAAAAATTAGTTTAAGCCTTGCTTATAAGAAAAAAGATGCTAAAGGCCGGGCGCGGTGGCTCAAGCCTGTAATCCCAGCACTTTGGGAGGCCGAGACGGGCGGATCACGAGGTCAGGAGATCGAGACCATCCTGGCTAACACGGTGAAACCCCGCCTCTACTAAAAATACAAAAACTAGCCGGGCGAGGTGGCGGCGCCTGTAGTCCCAGCTACTCGGGAGGCTGAGGCAGGAGAATGGCGTAAACCTGGGAGATGGAGCTTGCAGTGAGCTGAGATCCGGCCACTGCACTCCAGTCCAGGCGACAGAGCGAGACTCCGCCTCAAAAAAAAAAAAAAAAAAAAAAAGAAAAAAGATGCTAAAGTAAATAAATCCTGGACAAGAATGCATATATTCTCAGTTTGTTTTCTGTAAGTCAGATGTTTAGAAATAGCAATGTATTTTCCCGTAAAAACAAGTTTTAAGATTCTCAAGCCAGTTTATTTAAATATAGCCAAAATATATACCTAATTTCTGTTATATAACCATTAGCATTTAGAACAAAGAATTCATTGAAATATATATCCAGAGTTCTAGGTTGGGAAGATCTTGGGAGAAATAACTCCCGTAAAAATTCCAGGAGCTAGAAAACTGGGACTTACTTTCACCAGCTATGACTAATTTCACCCACCAGGACGTAACACTAAAACACTGCCTACTTTCCTGTACCCCTCCCATCCCAAACCCCAAACTACAAACTCCAAAAGCATGTTCATGCAATAATCCCTTAGGATAAGGATGGAAATAGAGGTGACAGAGGAGAGGAAGGCAAGAAACTTAGATGTGCCTGAAGGGTGATTTTTTAAAAGTCGAGGCACTGGGGTGTGTCCATGGAATGAAGAGGGGTTTCCTGTCTTATTTCTCTCTTGTATATGCTGAAAAAACAAAGCAGAGTGAGGGTCAAGGACTAGGTGGAGAAAGCAAGGCTGAACATGGAAGCTTTTCTACAGTTACTTCTTCTTTTTTTTTTTTTTTTTCTTTTTGAGACGGAGTCTCGCTCTGTCGCCCAGGCTGGAGTGCAGTGGCTGGATCTCAGCTCACTGCAAGCTCCGCCTCCCGGGTTTACGCCATTCTCCTGCCTCAGCCTCCCGAGTAGCTGGGACTACAGGCGCCCGCCGCCTCGCCCAGCTAGTTTTTTGTATTTTTTAGTGGAGACGGGGTTTCAGTGTTAGCCAGGATGGTCTCGATCTCCTGACCTCGTGATCCGCCCGTCTCGGCCTCCCAAAGTGCTGGGATTACAGGCTTGAGCCACCGCGCCCGGCCTCTACAGTTACTTCTGTGAAAGTAACCATAATTTGAAATTGGATTAAATTTTCCCTTCCCCTACTCCTTCTCATTGCTGTACTAGTATTACAAAAGAAGCTGTGAGAAACAACTAAAAGAGTTCGTTGCATTGAGGCAGGATGATAATGGACCACTGGAAATGAAGTGGGAAGTCACATCAAAGGGGATAGTAGAGACTGAGAAAACAAGAAAGTATATTTAATCCTTCTACTCTGAGTTCTTTAACGACAGGTTTCATTTCCTGCCCAACTTTGCACCCTTGGTGCCTGGAAATCTGGCACACAGTAGGTGGTCAATAAATGTGTCAAATGAATGAATAAATATAACTGTAGTGGATGCTGTATTCCTCATCCAGATCCCCCATCATAACTGAAGGGCTTATTTTCCTAGCTATTGGGAGTACTGCTGGCAGACAGCCCTCAGCTGTCAGCCCTCTTTGGGAATTACCTAGGGAAGAGGAGCCACTTCGGCCCAAGATCATACTCCTTTCCGGGGCAGCTTGCATCTAATGATTGGGGATATAAATGTCCAGCTCCTCTCACCCCAACTTGAGACAACTCTGAGGGACCATCCCAGCTTCAGAGCTCTCCGTGTGGGTTACTGAAACTGTATCATAGTCCAACTTCTCCCATGGAAATCTGGCTTTCTTCCTTTACATGGCATTGGTCCCAGGAGGCCTCCCTAGTAAATTCGCTGTGCTCAAATTTCCATCTCAGAGTGTCTGCTTTCAGGGAAATTCAACCTGAAACAATAGTCCAAAAGAGGACCTAGATTTAAACCAGCTAAGGAAAGGTATCTGATTTCATATTAAAGGTCAGTAAATGTAAAAAGGCTTTATTAAGGCTAAGGAATTAACTTTGTTTTCTAGCAATGTATTTCCATTTTAGCTACTTTAAGTAATCAACAGACCTAGAGTACTTTGAGGACTGCTTCAAAAAAGACCACCTGTTTTACTACCATGTAGGCAATTAATGATAAACTGTACCAAATTCAATTTATCTAACTTAAAAGAATGCAAAGAAAGAAACACTATGAATTTAGTGTAAACATGGTGTAAAGCATTGCAGAGAACAGAGCTGCTTTTCCTGTGGATGTTAATCCACATCTGACTTGATAAGGAATTGTTTCTCCACTAAAAGCTACTAAATACATTAAGTACTGTACTTTTCATTATGATTAAGATAGTTAGAAATGCAATGCTTATATAAAAGTCACTTTTAAAATATGACGAGTTACAAATTACCAGATCTACTTAATGTACAACTGAATAAAAAAGAAATAAATGAATAAGTAACAACACCATTTGCTTCATCTGGATACAGCTCCATATGTACTTAAGCTATTTTGGGTTCAAACATTACCTTAACCTTGTAAGAATGCTTGAGGTTTAACCATTAAATTGAGGCTCAAGAACTATTTCAAGCATATAAGTATGCTTTTTTAAAATTTTTTTTTAGAAGACTACTTGCCAAATTGCTACATAGCATGATTAGCACTAACCATGCTTTCTAATGCCACTCTGTAACTCTTGCTCACAACTAAAATCTGAGGGTTTTGCCAGAGTGTACAGACACCAATATCAAGCTTTACTATAGAGGTGAAATGAGTGGATCATATATGGAAAAAGTCTGAATCTGTACTTCCTGGAATATGGCCCAAAAGGCATTTAGCAGATGTTTTATACTGGATTAGTGATTATTAATTCTATCTGTATATATTTCAGAAAACATACCTGGATTTGAATCATCTGCTCTGTGGAAATTCAAGAAGCAGTCTGAGTGACACTGAACACATGCATGCCCTTTGCCATATTACCTCATCATTATACTCTTCTTGTTTTCCTTCAATAATACAAACATTAACTATGTAATATTTCTTGCAGAGACAGGATTTAGAAATCACAAGAGGATACTTATCAAAGAAAATGGAAACAACAGGGTGCTGAGAAAACCTGGTGCCAGTACAAATGCACACAAAACATTTAAAACAAAATTAGTATCAGAGTTGCTATAATTACATTCCACCAAATGTTTCATTAATTTAACCCTCAGCTTTCTTATGTTAACATAAAAGCAATCACTCAGTACCCATCTTTACCTAACACTGCTTTTACTTCATCTCCTGCATATATTTCCTTGCTATTTGTTTCCTATTGTAAGAAAACACAGGCTGGATGCAGTGTGGCTCACACCTGTAATCCCAGCACTTTGGGAGGCCAAGGGGGTGGATCACTTGAGCCCAGGAGTTTGAGACCAGCATGGGCAACATGACAAAATCCCATCTCCACTAAAAATACAAAATTTAGCTGGACGTGGTGGCACACACCTGTAGTCCCAGCTTCTTGGGAGGCTAGGGTGGGAGAGTCACCTGAACTTGAAAGGTAGAGGTTGCAGTGAGCCAATATCATGCCACTGCACTCCAGCCTAGGCAACAGAGCAAGACTCTGTCTCAAAAAAAAAGAAAAAAGAAATGCATTAAAAATTAGAATTACTATTAGTTCCATATATAACAGCATAATCTTTAATCTCTTGCCCAAATAAAATTAAATTAGCTTTATGAGTCATTTTATTTTTATGTTTTTTTAAAAAGATGGTTAGTCTGCATTTCATTATTTAAAAGGCCAGTTTCCTGATCCTTTTTCAACTAGAGTCATCTCTTAAAATTTATACTATGTGGAAAGTCTGAGATGTATCATGCCTTTGTCAGCTTACCATGAACACTTCCTAATGTAATATCCCCAGCAGCAGAAGACAGAAATGATGATTCTGTATAAAGATACTTGGCTTTCAGCAAACCATCTTCAGTAGATACAGTAACAGAACTTCCCTGCAGTTTATCTATGGTAACAGCCTAGTAAGAGAAATACTAATCAGTTCATTATAAAACAAAGACTGGTAAAAAGCCAAAATGCTACCTGTGGAATTAGTGGGTAACTACATAAAATGTTACTACCTAGTACACAATCACTTTAATGACTCTGATTCCCTACCTCTAATTATGAGATTCTGAGAAATAGTGCATTCTCTGTAGAATATGGAATAGATCCAATATATTCCCCCATTGACTTATGTCTCCTTTAATTTCTCTTAATAATGTTTTATATGTCCTATATAAAATTCTTAATCTTTTATTAGATTTATTCCTCTTAGATATTTTTAAGTGCTATTGTACAAGGTATCTTTTAAAATGTCATTTTATCCTAATTGACCTTGTATTCGATCTTAATCCAACAACTTGACTAAACTCACTAATCCTAATAATTTATCTGTACTTTTAAAAATTATATATGTGTTACTATACTGTCTACAAGTGATGGCTTCATTTCCTCCCTTCCAATCCTTATATTAATACTTTTTTTCCTGCTTTTTCCTTCTTTTTCTTGCCTTAACCATCTGTCTCAGGCCCCCAATTCAACAGTGAATAGCAGCTAGCAGAAGCAATGGGATAGCAGGCATCCTTGTCTTATTCCTGTTCTCAAAAGAAAAGTTTACAACATTTCACCATTAAGCATGATGTTTGCTACAGATATTTTTAAAATAATTTTTATCAGATTAAGGACATTCCCTTCTATTTCAACTTTGTTTTATTGTTTTTGCTATTTAAATCATGAATAGGTTTTGAATTTTAGCACATACTTTATCTGATTCTATTGATTTATCATGATTTCTCTCTGTTAGTACATTAATGTAGTGAATATACTATTATTTCTAGAACTTTTCCACTTGACCTCTAATAAGGCGGTAGCTTTCCACCAAACTAAATGGAAGGAATTTAAATTTACCTATTTAATGACAGAACAAAAAGTAGATTTAAAAATCAGTACCTTCCTGACAGAGGTATTGCTATAAATTTTCTTTTCTACATGAAAAGAAAAAATTTTCATTTAGTTATTATGAATATACATAAACACATATACGTAGTTCTTACAAATAATGAAAACCAAGTTTTAAGGAAGTACTGGGGCTTTGTAGCCCAGACTGAAAGGAAAACTGACAACTATGTCATCTGTTCACCAAATAGTCAGACAAAATGGGTTTCTGTTCTTTGTTAAGTTATAAAACTAAACTTAGACACTAAAATTAATACAATTTAAAAACAGCCATGTAGAATAATGATGCTATTATTTATAGTGCTCATTTGATTCTCACAATCTTGTTGAGTGGACAAAGCAAATATCACCATCCTGTTTGCTGAATAATGAAACAGTCTCAGGGAAGCTAACTGGTAGGTCTAGAACTGGTCAAGTTATCTTTCCTGTGATTCCTTTACCTTTATTATCATCATCATGGTAAGCATTACATTAGACTTAGCTATGTGCCAGTGGTTGTTTTAAGTACTTTACCTGTATTAACTCATTTAATCCTCTTAATAGAGGATTTTTTGAGTTAGTTCTATTACTATTATCCAATTTTCCAAAAAACTGAGACACACAGAGGTTAAGTAATTTGTCCAGTTATAGAGCTTAGTGAATGGTGGAGCCAGAATTCAAACACAGGTGGTGTGGCTCTCAATGTATTCTGTGCTCTTAACTAATTCACTATGTTTGTTTCTCAAATATCCAAATCACATTTGTATGAAAGTTGTATATTAAAAGTTAATAGATTTCACAAGTATTTTATGTTTTATAAAAACTACAAACTTAGAATTATACATTAAAAATCAATACTATACATAATAAAAATAGAAAAAAAAAACCTAGACTGATTCTTTAGTATATAACAAAACTCAATCAAGAAATAAAATGATATAATAACAAGTAAAATACATGAATATTCAATAAACCATAAACATTGGAACAAATAAATAACTGAGAGGAAACAGTAGCCAAGATATTCAAAGTAGCAAATGATTAAGATTTTAAATTCTTTAATATTTATATTTGATTATAAATGTTACAGTATTCTAGTAACTTATTTCAATAATATTAGCCATCATTTACTGAGTTTGAAGGGGCTGTAAACTTGTCTAATTTCCCTCTTGTACCTCCAAGACCACAGCAATCTAAAAAGTAAAACTAAATGCCATCTCAAAAAAGCTGCAGTATAAGGCCACACAGTGTCTTTCAACACTTTCCTAGTTTAATTTACAGAGTATTTTTAAATGTTTAAGTTTGAACAACCTCCCACGGGGTCTGAGAGAAAGGTGATGGAAGATAAAACAACAGAAACAATTACTGTTATAATTACCTTGTTTAATTATGCCAATAATAATCTACATATAAAATATGCTCATAACTCCTCCCCACCAATTATCTGAAAATAAAGCTGACTATGGAATTTAGCAAATTTGTAGGAAGGTGAAGGAAGATAAAACAACAGAAACAATTACTGTTATAATCTATCTTGTTTAATTATGCCAACAATAATCTACATACACAATATGCTCACAACTCTTCCACACCAATTATCTGAAAATAAAGCTGACTATGGAATTTAGCAAATTTATAGGAAACAAAAAGGCTCTTGCAAATTGTGTAAGCGTAAAATAAAAGGAAACTTTTTCTCAAAGATACATTATCAATCACATATTTTAAATGACAATTTATAATTCCAAAATTACACCTTTACTCTTAATACTATGCTAAATGACCAAAGGCTACAAAAGGAGTTGATTAAAAAATACAAACTATCTTCCTGTAACAACTAAAATCCCAATAACTGCTAAAAACAAAAAAAAGCTAGGAGAGAGCAGTCAAGCTATCTAATGGTGCCACCTGGTGGAAAATACCAAAGAAAGTTGAGTTTTGAAACACCCCTCAACTTGCCTAAGGGTGAAGTAAAAAGGTCTTAGAAAATACTCAAACCTAACACAAGAAAAATCCAATCCAGTTACTAGTGATATTACTTAATGATCTATTTTAACCTATGATCATAAAAATAAAAGTCTTTTCAGAACTAGAGTTAAATAGTAAGCATTTAAGTTTTTATTGATTAGGAACTAAGAAACTGTCAAAAGTATTAAACCACAAACTAAAACTTAAGTTGTATATTATTTAATCACTTCAATTTCAAATTTGAATTTACTTATGAACTAAAATGCATTAAAAAGGGAATGTTATGCTACAAACTTTGTAGAACCTACCCACTTGGTGAGCCAAATGGAAGGAAAGTTGCAATTCGTAAAAAAAAAAAAAAAAAAGAAAAGAAAGTTGCAATCTTACACTTTTATCTGATGCATGAATATCTATATTTCCATAAACTGTTCCCAGACAGATCACTTTTCCTCCTTTTGTTTGAACATGCAATTTTTGACCCTGAAAGACAAATTAAAAAATACATATAGTGAAAAAGAGAGTAAGTTTGACTTATACTAGTAAAACATTTTCAACATTTCTGTATTAATACTGACAAGGCAACAAAAGAAGAATAAGGAATGATATAGAAACTCACTGCTTCGAATAATGACATCAACTGGAAAAAAATGTCAACTGCTGTTAAAGGGGTTAAATAAGCCACCCGGACTCAAAGGGAAAAACAAGAGATACTTGGGTATTCTGGTAGCTTCACTGAAGAAGGACTTGAACCTTTCTCTTTAAAAAAAATAAGAAAAAAAAAAAAAAAAAAAAGCCAGGCATGGTGGCACATGCTTGTATTTCCCAGCTATTTGGGAGGATCACTTGAGCCCAGATGTTTGAGGATTCAGTGAGCTAGGATCATGCTACTGCACTATGGCCTGGGCAACACATGAAGACCCTGTCTCTTTAAAAAAAAAAAAGTCTGTATTATAGCACAGTTAACTATGTTATGTCCAGAGACATGAGTCTGAAGTCAAATTATATTTAATATACTCCTTATCAAATGTGATAAGCCTTTGAAAAGACTATCCCCAAAGCCCTTGTTGTTTTTATTTTTTAATTACTTTTATGTACAGAAAACTCAACAGTGTACACTTAACCCAGTTTAGTGGCAAGTTCTTCAGCCTTTGCCTTTTCGAGCTTGGCAATGTGAGCCACAGACTTGGGACCTAGGACACTGCCGCCCCAGTGACGGTGGATCTCATCATATCTGTCGTTGTAATTGGTCCCAATAGCTTCCACCAGCTTAGCCAAAGCTCCTTTGTCTTCCGAGTTAACCTGTGTGAAGTCAACAATGGTGTAGGTCTTCCTGTGAACTAGACATCCCAGTATTGCCTTCCCCTTGATAATACAGGACAATGTCCTGTCCATTTTATGACATAGGACAGGCAGGAAAACAATCAGCTTGATGGGATCCATGTTGTGCGCAATCACCACCAGCTGAGCTTTCTTGTTACCCACCAATGTGGTGATGGTGTTAACTCCTGCTCGAAAGACAGGTGGTCTCTCAGTGGGGAGGTCCCTTTGGCCGCAGCTTTCTTCTTGGCCCGGGCCAACAGTCTCTGCTTCTTCTCTTGCTTTGTGTCTGGTCTGTATTTGTGGGCCAGCTTAAGCAACTGAGTAGCTGTTTGGCCATCTAGGGCCTGGGTGAACTGGTTAATCGCAGGTGGCACTTTCATCTGCTTATAGAGGATGGCTCTCTGCCGCTGCAACCTGATATAGCGGGGCCATTTCACAAAGCAGGTGAGGTATCTTTTGGGCTGGATGTCCTGTCCAATGCCAAAATTCTTAGGCCTTTGCTCAAACAGGGGATTCACTGATTTCTTGGCCTCCTGCTTCTTCACAAATGCAGGGGCCAGAGCCAACTTCTTCCCCTTGGCCTCCTTTCCTTTCGGCATCTTGGGCAATAGGAGGAGCACACTTGTTGTTTTAAGTCAAGAACTCTTAACCAAGCTCACATGAACTTACAAAATTGTAAGCAAAATTTCATAGACATGTGCATTTTTTTCTTAAGGAGACAATTATTAGATTTTCTAAGAGGTCTAAGGTTCAAAAATAATAAGAGCTACTGTTATAATTTAAAGCTCATGTAATTCCCAAAAAAAGTGAAATTGATTATAAAATTTTTAAAAACATAAAACCAAATAGTTAAATGTTTAAATAAATCAGAAATTATTTAGAAAACAAATTACACTGCATTTAAAAACTGCAAATGTGTGACATTCAATTAGTTAAGGTTCTGTTGCCTAAAAAGTTCACTTATCTTATTTTCTAAGGATGCTGCACAAATGTGGTCTTACCATATGTTTTGTCTGGACAATAAAGAAAGGCGGAAAAAGCATGAGCTTGGAAATCAGAACAACCCAAGGTCAAATCCCAGCTCAATTTTTTTAGCTATGTGAACGCAAGTGAGTTCCTCAATCTCTTGGTGCCTTCTAGTTTCTTCCTTCATAAAATGGAGAAAATTCAAGCATTAAATGAAGGTTTAGCTAAGATTCCTGGTACATGATAAGGACTTATTAACAGTAGTTATTATTATTGCTATAAAAATTTTATTATGTAGGGCCGGGCATGGTGGCTCACACCTGTAATCCTAGAACTTTGGGAGGCCAAAGTGGGCAGATCATGTGAGGACAGGAGTTCAAGACTAACCCTGGCCAACATGCCTGGCCAAAATTAGCCGAGCATGATGGCAGGTGCCTGTAATCCCAGCTACTCGGGAGGCTGAGGTGGGAGAATCACTGGAACCCAGGAGGCGGAGGTTGCAGTGAGCTGAGATCGTGCCATTGCACTCCAGTCTGGGCAACAGAGTGAGACTCTATCTCAAAAAAAAAATTTTTTTATTAGGTAGATCAACTATATTTCAAGTCCTTAAGTTAATGAAAGAGAAACATATTAACAGGTGATCACTAATTCAAGGTAATGATATTGTATGATACTTAAAACTTAAACCAGATATTTTACCAAAGTGTTCTCATTTGTGAATTGAAGTTAGTTAAATCCTATGATCTCAATGATAATTCTCTTAACCCTTGGTATACCATTAGTATCCACAAGCCTAATTTTTCATGAATTTCTCGTTTTGAGCTATTTTATTTGTAAGAACTGATATTTTATGATTTCTGTTATTTCTTGGGAGGTCTTTCAAGGAACAAACAGAAAATGTACTTACTTTTAAAAAAATAGAACAGGCCGGGCGTGGTGGCTCAAGCCTGTAATCCCAGCACTTTGGGAGGCCGAGACGGGCGGATCACGAGGTCAGGAGATCGAGACCATCCTGGCGAACACAGTGAAACCTCGTCTCTACTAAAAAATACAAAAAACTAGCCGGGTGAGGTGGCCGGCGCCTGTAGTCCCAGCTACTCGGGAGGCTGAGGCGGGAGAATGGCGTAAACCCGGGAGGCGGAGCTTGCAGTAAGCTGAGATCCGGCCACTGCACTCCAGCCTGGGCGACAGAGCGAGACTCCGTCTCAAAAAAAAAAATACGAAAAAAAAAATAGAACAAAACTCATTCTAACCTGTAATTACCATTATCGGTCCACTGGACTCTTATAAATCTAAAATACATTATGGGATAATAGTGTTCTTATTTTTTATTTCATTTATTTTATTTTTTTGCTAATTCATCATCCTAGGAGTTATTTCATCATTATTCATAAATTATTCCCAAATATATTTTTTAAAAACACTAAAATAATAAGAAAACAGAAGAATGATGGACTTGCATAAAGCAATCATTCTCAACTGGAGATGATTTTATCTCCAGAAGACATTTGGCAATGTCTGGAGACATTTTCCCTTGTCACAACTGAGGAGCGTGCTACTGGCATCTAAAAGGTAGAGGCCAAAGATGGTGCTAAACATCCTGTACTGCACAGGACAGGCTCCCACAACAAAGAATTACCTGGCTGAAAAGGTTTATAGTGCCAAGGCTAAGAAACCATTTCTAATTTTATGCCTACAATGGCATAAAAGAAGAAAGTCAACAGAGAAACGTCTTTCAGAACTATCAGATTAATCAAAACATAAATGCAGAGACAGCAGTATACTAGATTCTAATTTTGATGGTGAAATTGGAAATCTCAAACTCTTGAGTCTTCAGTGGACAAGTCTAGATTAGTTTTCTGAAACTTAAGTATCAACGACTGAACAAAATATTTCTAAGGACAAAAAAGAATTATGGTATCCTCACCCAGTTAGTCATTCAACATGAAGACCTTATTGCACAATGTTTTACAAGAATCTGAACCAACTCATTGTGCTAAAAGGACTTGTGATGGTAATGTGAATCTTTTATGATATTTGTGCCACTAAATTTATTTGAAATGATTCACATGTGGACAGATGCTGATGGCAGATATACAAATAAAGGTGGATGAAAGAAAAAAATGTAAAAATTAAAAATGCATCAAATTATTAATTCTAACTAGTGTTTAGAAATCTAAAAATGAAAATATTTTGCAATTATGAAGCAAGGATGACTGACTTCAACAAAATTGCATGCTTTCAAAGTTCACAAAAGTATCAAGTTTTGACTATGCAAATGCAAGAAGCACTAAGAGTAACGATAAGCTAGTACCTATCAGAGAGGTATTTCAAACTATTTACAGCTGACACCAGTCTAATATTTAAAAAATTAAATATAGGTCAGGCATGGTGACTCACACCTGTAATCCCAGCACTTCATGAGCCCAGGGCAGGAGGATCACTTGAGCCCATGAGTTCAAGACTAGCCTGAGCAATACAGTGAGAGCCTGTCTCTACAAAAAAACATCTAAAAAAGATTAGGCAGGCATAGTGGCGCCCACCTGTGGTCTCAGCTACCTGGGAGGCTGAGGTGGGAAGATCGCTTGAGCCTAGGGGGTTGAGGTTACAGTGAGCCAAGATCACACACTGCATTCCAGCCTGGGTGACAGAGTGAGACCCTGTCTCAAAAAAATATATATAAAAATAAAATTAATTACAGCCATACGCAGTGGCTCATGCCTGTAATCCCAGCACTTTGGGAGGCCGAGGCGGGCGGATCACGAGGTCAGGAGATCGAGACCATCCTGGCCAACGTGGTGAAACCCCGTCTCTACTAAATATACAAAACTGAGTATGGTGGTGCATGCCTGTAATCCCAGCTACTCAGGAGGCTGAGGCAGGAGAATTGCTTGTACCAGGGAGTCAGAGGTTGCAGTGAGCCGAGATTGCACCACTGCACTCCAGCCTGGGAACGGAGTAAGACTCCATCTCAAAAAAAGAAAAAAAAAGTTAATTACAAAACAAGATGAATCATATGTTACTTTGCACAAATAACTACTTAATCCTTAAGTAATGAGCTATCTGGTACATTAAAAATGTGATTAAAGTAATCTAATATTTAAGCACATTTACAGTGCATAAAGATTCTGCCTTTTTAATAAAATGGAAGAATATCATTCGTGGAAACTAAAATTTCTTTAGTAAGATTTCAGAATACTAGGAAAATACTATTAGTATCACTGTACACTTTGAAATTAAATCAAAAAGAAATTTGAGGCAAAACCTCAAAACTGCTATAACCTATGTACTTTACTAGAACTGATTTCAAGGCAAAATGTTTGCCAAGGACTTTCTGAGAGATGAATAAATGACAATGTTCTGCAAAATAGAAGAATCTCTTGAGTTTGATAGTATGATTCACAGCGTAAGGGTTTAAAAAAAATAACAGTGAAATAAAATTAGAAAAATGCTATACCTTAACAGACTGCAAGATGCTAGTCCCATGCTCTGTTTCAATTTTGCAATTATCACATTCAATACTTTGAACTTTTACACAGCCAGACCCTGATGACTTGATATCTAAACCTAGAAGTAAAAAAAGAAGAAAGCAAGTTAGTACTGCAGTTTATAAACTCCAAAGCATTTTAATACCCCTAGAAATCCAACTCCTCAGTTATGTCCATAATATTGCCGAATCCTGGAAAGGGCATACTCTAAAGGTAAGGGGTCTTCTATCATGGCAATGGGACCACATACAATAGCCTTTCTGCCGGGTTTTAGAAACAGAGCAGTTATTTCTGCTGGCCTAAATCATCTAAAGAGAACTAACATAGATGGGAAGTAAAGGAGACTGCAATTCTGGTAAGTACTCCTGTGAAAGACTGTAGAAGCCTCTTCCCCAGTATATATGATCATGACTTAGGTTTTCAAATCCTATGTCTAACCTGTCATACCTAGAAAATGAAAATATTACCATGCAGCTATATCACAAGGTATTTGAAGTAATTTTTTAAAAATGGGAACAACTTTGAAAAACCTAATATATACTATTAAAACTACAAGATCAGGCCATGAGCAGTGGTTCATGCCTGTAATACCAGCACTTTGGGAGGCCAAGGAAGGAAGATTAGCTGAAGCCCAGGAGTTCAAGACCAGCCTGGGCAACGTGGCAAAACTCCATTTCTACCAAAAAATAAAGATATTAGCTGGGCATGGTAGCATACACCGTAGTCCCAGCTACTCAGGAGGCGGAGGTGAGAAGATCACTTAAAACTGTGAAGTCGAGACTGCAGTGGGCCATGATTGTGCCCCTGTACTCCAGCCTGCGTGAAAGAGGGAGTGAGATGCAGTCTCAAGAAGAAAAAAACAAAAAAACCCCTACAAGATTGTGGACAAATGGCAGTGGTATATGAAGAAAGTTTAGAAAATAAGGAATCACAAATGCCATCCTTGGCTGTCTATTTAAGATGTAACCGCAGGCATCTCTGTATACGAATTTTAAAAATTAAAAACACTGATATTTAATTTGGAATTAACATAAATATTGATGATTTCTCTTAAAGTAGACAAGACCCACCCCCGCCCCACTGGATTCCTGAAACTACAGATAGTACCAAATCCTATATATTCTATGTTTTTTCCTATATACATATCAATGACCAAGTTTAATTTATAAACTAGGCATAGTAAGAGATGAACAACAATAATAGAGCAATTATAACAATATACTGTAATAAGTTATATTACTGTGATCTGCCAAAATATCTTAATATTTTCCTACAACAGTTGAGGCAGGTAACAAACTGAGAAAGCCAAACGGTGGATAAGGGAGGACTACAGCATCTACTATTTGGTGCAACTGTAAGCATTATAAAAGATTATCTTAAAAATGCTAAATGCTATTATTATCATCATCATCATCAATATCTTCCTTCAGTCGCAGGAAGAATGACAGTCTGGGGAGCCGTTCCTGTGTACACAGTGGCTTGCCATTTAGGAAATAACGTAGAACCCAAAAACCTAGGAAAGGTTATTTTGCAGGCATTATTATTGAAGTTTCCTAGGCAGGCTTACTATGTGTTTTTCTTCAAAGCTTGCTACTCATGGAAAACTTAGGCCAGAAAGAATGGAAACATAACAGTAAGAAGCTGGGCGCCTGTCTAAAACCAAATACTCAAACCAGGTGATACACGGAACATCCTATTGACAGGGCTGTTTTGGGACACACCCCCAGGCTGTGAGTAAGGGGAAATGTAGATGGACTGCCATACCATTGAATGAATTGTCAAGAAACTTCAACCTTGAAAAATAAGCCAGTTTGCTAATGACAACGGGATAAAGGAGAACACAAGCGGCTCCAGAAATAGAATTTGACCTGGATTATACCAAATTACGTTTCCATTCGATGTATAAAATTTCTATAACTAATTTTTAGTTTGTTAGGCAACCTAATTTTTAAATACTACTCGGATACTCAAGAATAGAACACAGGAAAAGGTGCATTTCCGAAGGTGCCAACTGTAAATTAGGTTTAGAAAGCCAGGACCAATTAAAAGTGCAAGTCGACCAAATTTAGTAAGTTCACTGTGCGTGCCCTGGGACCCAAATCCGTTTTCACTTCATTTCACTTGCCAAACTTCAGGGGCGCGTTCACCTCCACGAACGCCTGGGGGTCGATAGTGTCAGACACAATGGCCATCTCCTCCAGAGCCTCGTCGTACTTCACCTGCAGGCCGTCCAGGCCCCGCGCGCTGCCCTCCACGCCACACACCGCGACCAGCACGCGGTCGCCATCCGGGTAGGTGAGGGGGTCCAGGGGCCTCACGGCCAGGTGGCACGGGAGCCGCGCCCGCAGCCGACCGAACGGGCTCACCTGCAGCGTCCACTCCTTCAGAGTCCGGCGCGCCGGGCCAGGCGGAGGGACCTCAGCCTCCGATCCGGGCCAGCGCTCGCCCCCACCTGAGACGTACGGCCTGGCTTGGCAAGCCCAGGAAGCCCAGCGCCCAGCGCCAGCCCACAATCGGACCTGATGGAGACAGAGACGGAGGCAGCCAAGCTCCCAACCTGAGCAGGGGGCAAGCATGGCGCGCCCCTCTCTCCAGTCCTCAGAACACTTCAGCTACAGGGAGGGTCACTTGCCACGGCCAATCGACTTGGCCACTATGCCGCCTCAAGTCAAATAGGAGACGTCTGTCAGGGTTTGCTGAAGCAAGAGCCAGCCGGTTCGCTTAACTAGGCAATTTAAACATCAGCGACCCAAGCCCCAGGGGCAAGTTGCAATTTGAAAGCTCTAAACTCTGACCCGGACTCCTAGCCTACGCCCGCCCCTTTCGCTAAGGCGGACGGGATAGGTAGTTGTAAAGGGGTGGAACGTCGCAGAGCTCTGGCATCTTAGAAACCTCATATCCCAGGAGGCAATGCGCAGGGGAGCCCGGGTAAAAGGGTAGGTGTTAGACTCCCTGGGAAAGGCGGGCGCCCTTTGCCTCAAGACCATTGGCTATTGGAGGGGCGGTACATGGGAGTCCAACTGGCCAATGGAAAGCACGGAAGGGGCAACGTGGGTAAAGCTGCGTGGTCACCTTGGATACCAAGGACGCGACTTCTTGTTTGGCGAGGGTGGAGCTTTGAAGTGAGACCCAGGAGGCCAAATCCCAAAGAGCCTAAAATAAGGATCAGGACCAAGGGAAGGGGTAAGAAACTGCGCTTTTTAAGATGACAACTAGGTGCAAACTAGGAGTAACCTCTGTGGGTGTCAAGACCCACGCTTCACTAACCTAATGCAGGCGTCTCCAGGGGATAGAGAATGCCTTGGCAAGAGAGTAAATAGCCTTTACTCTTGGTGCTTTTTGAGGGAATTGCCTCTTTGGAAGTGTATTCCCTCCTATATTTCAAATATAGGAATAGAGTACTGGCTCCTTCCTGACCCTAAGTGACCTTACTCTTTGGGTTTTAATTTGCTCACTTTAAAAATGAAGATAATAATACTTTCCTTGCCTTGCCTCAGAGGGTTTTTGTAAGGATCAAGTAAGAAAATGGATGGGAACATGGTGCACAGTCTACAAAATTACCGTGTAAAGTACTGCATTTTTATTTCAACGTACTTAACATTGATTCTGAGTTACCAAGAAAATTATGAGAGATCAGAACTTGTTTTGAGAATAGCATTGATCTCTTTGACTACAAATGATCCTCAGTTTTAGAATGTTAAAAAAAAAAAAGAGACACAAAAAAGAGAGTTACCATGGTGCGGTGGAAAGAACAGGGACAAGGGTCAGATTATTTTCCTGGCTCTGCCACTGCTTCATCTGTGTCACCTAGACCTGTTTCTTTAGTTTTAAAATGAAGAAAGATGGTTCTCAATGACCCTACAAGGTGGGTGTGTGTGTGTGTGTGTGTGTGTGTGTGTGTGTGTTTACCTTCTATAATTCTATGGGAAGTTAAATAATGGGAACAGAAAGATTTATTTTCTTCTTTCCTGCCTGGTTGCTCTCTCCCACTCTGTGCCCCTACTGCCTCCTAAAATTTATTCCCTAAATTATTTAGCCAAGACACCTGCAAACACTAACATTTCATAAAATGCAAGTGCCTTAAAAAATTGAAGCTTTTACCCAAGTACAATGACCAGAATTCCTGGGGCAATCGTGATAGATAGACTGGGCTAAAGCCCTCCTGGGTACAAGTCTCAGGTACTCTGCCAGCCACTATCTTTTAAAAAATTCAGTGTTTTCTTAAGTTATCATTGCCACTTTTCTGTCTTTCTAGTCCTTCCTCCCTCCTTATTCCTCCTTCAATGAGGACTGACTCATTATAGGTGCTAGCTCAGGTTCAGCAAGGGCCCACTGCAATAGTTCTATTCTTGCCTTTGTGTTTCATTGGTTATAATTATTCAAAATAATCTTCAAACTATTTTTTAATGAAAACTGACAGGTGTAACTTTGAAAAGAAATTTGAAAAAGGCACTGGTTTAAGGAAGTTGAGAATGTACTCAAATTTTCTGTAGAGGCACTAGACATTTTTAGATTAAATATTAATTCTTAATAGATAATTCTGTTTATATGGTAATTTTTCCTTTTCTGAGACAAACTAAGTTAATGGAATTAGCAACTGAACTATAATTTTCTATGTAGCATAATCATTATTTTACTTTTTCAAAAAAACAAATAGAATTGATTGAAAATTGACTTTTCTGATCACATGAGGTTGAAAATGGAGAAAATTATTATTAAGATTGATATAAAATATTTAAAGTTATGGACATTTAAAAACAGTATAATGAGTATCAGATCTGTCCACATATCAACAGTGATTAATAAAAGTTATATCTTCCATCTATATGACATAGTTGTCAAACCATGTTCACATGCATCATCTCACTGCATCCTCACTAATTAAGTGGGAAATTATTCTCCTCACACTATAGATGAGGAAACAGATTCAGAAACATTAAGATTAAGCAATTAGAAGATCTGGCCCTTTTATCACTCTACCAAAATGTCCTTCTATTTTCCTGACACCTTTGAAGAAAAAATGAAATTATTCACCTCATAAGTAGAAAATTATATACAACTTTCTTCTCCTTATTTAGAGTTTGTTTCTAAGATATTTTCACATCCTAGTTTTAAAAAGTCATTTCTGTGGTCATGAACATATACTTCTGGTAGGAGTGTTAAGTTAGTACAAAATTTTTAGAGTTCAATTCAGCAATAAGCATGAAAAACTTTTTCCATGACTCAGAAATTGTACTTTTGGGGATGTAAGCATAAAATTAGGGATACTCAAGAAATTACATTTTATAGGGTTACTTGTAAGAGAAAATAATTGCATCAATTTAAATGCTGCCTGGCCAGGTGCAGTGGCTCATACCTGTAATTTCAGCACTTTGGGAGGCTGAGATCGGTGGATCACCTGAGGTCAGGAGTTCGAGACCAGCCTGGCCAACATGGCGAAACTCTGTCTCTACTAAAAATTAAAAAATTTGCTGGGCATGGTGACGGGTGCCTGTAATCTCAGCTACTCAGGAGGCAGAGACAGGAGAATCGCTTGAACCCAGGAGGTGGAGGTTGCAGTGAGCCACGATCATACCACTGCACTCCAGCCTGGGCAGCAAGAGTGAAACTGTCTCAAAAAAAAAAGTTAAATGCTCCCAAATAAGAGAGTATTACATGAATTATTATATATCTGATATATTATGCAACAATTTAAACATTATATCTTGATATGGGAAATATTCCACATATAAAGTCACAAGAATAGATACAAAATTGCATGTACAGTATGATCCCAATTGTGTAATAATAATAATAAATTTAACATAGAATTATACTTTACAAGGCCGGGCGCGGTGGCTCAAGCCTGTAATCCCAGCACTTTGGGAGGCCGAGACGGGTGGATCACGAGGTCAGGAGATCGAGACCATCCTGGCTAACACTGTGAAACCCCGTCTCTACTAAAAAATACAAAAAACTAGCCGGGCGAGGTGGCGGGTGCCTGTAGTCCCAGCTACTCGGAGGCTGAGGCAGGAGAATGGCGCAAACCCGGGAGGCGGAGCTTGCAGTGAGCTGAGATCCGGCCACTGCACTCCAGCCTGGGCGACAGAGCGAGACTCCATCTCAAAAAAAAAAAAAAAAAAAAGAATTATACTTTACAGAAACAATTCCAGAGGGATATATACCACTTGATAACAGTGGTTATCTTTAAGCAGTGATATGATGAGTGGTTACTGCAATTTTTTGTGTATCAATAGTGAAAATATATTACATTTATATAAGAAAACAATTTTAAAGCATTTCTTCGCATGTATTGTTTCCTAAAACTGGCTCAAATAATCAGATGGGCAGAGGATTTCTTACCATCTAGATGTAAATGTCAATTAATATTTTATTTAATGATTTATGTTCAAAAAATGGACAGCAGAGGTCATGAGAGAGTTTTCAGAAGAAAAGGTAACCGAAACAAAGAATTCAGAGAAAAGCCATAAGAATTTGTTAACATTCTGATTTATAAACTATTTTAAAAATATATCTTATGACTTCTATTATTCTTGTGAAATATTAATAAACTCAACAATCTTAACTAATAACTATCAACATTGAGAAGTATTTAATGAATATATATAGGTACTAATTCTATTTGAAATCTCTATGTGAAACTGCAAATAGACACAGTTTTATTTCTTCCTTTCTAATCTGTATGGCTTTTCTGTTCTAGTGTTATTGCACTGGCTAAGACCGCCACTACAGTATTGAGTTGGAGTGGCAAAAGCAGAAATCCTTGATTTATTTCCTATTTATGAGGGAAAACATTGGGTATTTCAACAACAATTAGGAAGTCAGCTGTAGATTTTTAAAAGATGCCCTTTAGCAAGTTAAGGAAGTTTAATTTCTAATTTGCTTAGACTTTTTAATGAGTGAATGTTGCATTTTGTCAAATGCTTTTTCTGTATCTATGAAGATGAGCATACGGTTTTTCTTCTAATTTATTGATGTGGTGTATTACAGTGATTGTTTTTCAAGTGTTTCATTCCCTCAATAAACTACATTTGATCATGTTATTGTCAGGGAGCTTTGGGATGTCAATTTCCTGGCCAGAAACCTTTGTGGCCACAGCACCTTTGCCCAAATTCTTGTTCTGCATCCAGGAAGAATAAGGTACGCAGACAAGTGAAGGGTGAACAAGACGAAGATGAACTTTATTAAGTGTTACAAGAGCTCAGAGGAGACCCACAGTGGGTAGCTCCTCTCTGTAGGAAGATCATCTGTCCAGTGTTCAGTTCTCATTAGAGAGGAGGCCCTGGAGAGGGTAGCTCCTCTCTGCTACTGGTTGTCCCGTTTTCTGCAGCTCTCCGTGGAGAGCAGGCCCTGGAGAGGATGGCTCCTCTCTGCCTGCAGGTTGTCTCTGAAGCTCTCAGCAGAGAGGGTAGCTCCTTTCTGCAGCTGGTCCTTAGGTAATGCCTCTACCCTCTTCATCCTCTGGCCAGCTTCTGCTCTGCTCTGGCTAAGCCTAGGGCGTTTATGGACCTTAGAGGAGAGGAAGTGCAGGCTGATTGGTCCATGGGTAGCCATGGGCTGCTGGAAGAGGCCCCATGAGTCTCCACACTGGTCTGCAGGACGAGCAGCTGGCTCCCAGCCTTCAGGCCCTCCCTGGACTGAAGGTAGGGCCTTTCTGGGGACCTGCCCCCTTCCGCCCAATAATCTGCCTGCCTCCTGCTGCCATTCATGGCCCCAGGGCTCAACCCCAACCTCACTCCAAGATCTGAGCCAGCTCCAGGAAAGGAGAGACGTCAGGCAGCAGGAGCAGATACCCCAAGCCTGCAGGGATTGGGGGGCCTTCCCAGACCCCAGAGGGTGCAGGCTACAGAGATACCTGGGTCCTGTGGGTGAGAGGGCAGTGGCAGCTGCACCCAGGGAGCTTCCGCAGGGCAACTTGGAAGGGGCGGGACTCCCCAGCTCCTGCCTACTCCATGTAGTGGAAGGCCCAGGTCTGCAGCTGCTGGTCGGGCGGCTGCAGCTGCACCCAAGAGGGCAGATCCTGCCTGCTCCCAGCCCTGCGTCAAGAGCACAGGGATGCTCTGATCTACAGCTGCGGTTTGGGCGGCTGTAGCCCCGCCCAGGAGGGTGGGGCTCCTGGCTGCTCCGTGGAGTGGGAGGCCTGGGTCTGCAGTCCCAGCCTTGCCTCCCTGCTGCAGCCAGCGTGATGGCACCAGCCACTGCCATCATTATCTTTTCTATAAATTGCTAGATTCAACTTGCTAAATTTGTGAGGATTTTTACGTATTATTTTCATGAAGGATATTGGCCCAAAGTATTCTTTCATGTCTTTTTCTGGTTTTGATATTAGGGTAAAATTAGAAGGGCAAATGTTGGCTCTTTTATTTATGGAAGATTGTTAGAAAACTGTTAATATGGTTTAGCTTTTTTTTATCCTGCTCAGAAGTCAATATGCTTTCTTTGTCTAAAGTCTCCAATTTATAGATCTTCAGCCTTTCCTTGCTCTTTCTGTTTTTTACTTTTGGAGCTCTCATTTAGACATACATTTTCATTTCTCATTCTGTCATCCATATCTCTTAACTGTGTTTACATGATTTATTCCTCTTCATCTTTTTGTGTTTCATTCTGGATGATTTCCTGAAATCTATGTTCCAATTCATTAATTCTTTCCCAGTCTTTGCTAATCCATTGTTTAATATCTGCATTGAATTTTTCATCCCAATGACTATATTATCATTTCTAGAATATTTCTTTGGTTCTTTAAAAAATCTGTTTTATCTTATTTTAAACTGACCTGTTCATTTTACTGTGGTTTCTTTACCTTCTCTTGCCTCTTTAATTCTTTTAAACATACTTATGCAAAATTATTCTTGTCTGTTCTGTTTTTAGGTTGCTGTTTCTCTCTTGCTACATAAACAAACTCTGTCTCATGGTGGTTTATTTCCTGTCATGGCTTACAAATTTTTATTTATAGCTCATCTTCAGCGGGAGTTCTCTTTTCTGAAAATCCTTTACATTCTAGATTATAATAAAAATTTTCTTGTTCCCTCTAGAACAATTTTGGATGTGCTTCAGTCAGAACTCGACCAATTTCCATGGTCATGGGCCAGGTTTTTGATTTTTATTTTCTTTTGTTTTTGCTTCATTTCCTTCTGTGCAAAGTAACTCATTCATACAAAAGAATAAAGTATGAATAAAGTCTAAAGAATAATAGTAAAAAGAACATCTTTATGCCTAACACCCAGTTTAAGAAATAAGACATACCAATAAGTTTGAGTTTCCTTTTTTCTTTTTTCCTCCTTTATCTTCTGGTTTTCACTTAAAAGCAGGCTGAATTGAGAACTGTGTAGAAGAAAAGGGGCTCCTGCCACACAGAAAGTGTAGGGAAATCCCAATTTTTTTTTTTATTTTCTTTTTGGTGTGCTGGCCGTGCCCCAAGGCCAGCTCCAAACACAGATTTGCACTGCCACTGCCAAGCTGTGAAGATTCCTAAGAATAAAAGAGAACACTGTCTCTCTGAATAGAGGAAC
Source organism: Trachypithecus francoisi (assembly GCF_009764315.1). Classification (NCBI taxonomy): domain Eukaryota; kingdom Metazoa; phylum Chordata; class Mammalia; order Primates; family Cercopithecidae; genus Trachypithecus; species Trachypithecus francoisi. Next base: position 56,921,875 of record NW_022681469.1, read on the forward strand.
TGGAAAGAGAGTGTGTGGGGGAATCCTCATACTATTTCTCTTTTTTTCTTGATATTTTACCTCAAGGGCAGCCCCAACTACTTGGAAGTGAATGGCAGCATAAGGCAAATCTTTAAGACAGCCTGATCCTTCTGGCCATAACAAAGGGGGCCCACAAAAACCGTAAAGTGTAGGAGAAATCCCATGTAGGAGAGAACTGGTGATCCTAATTCGGTGTTTGAAACTACGTAAGTAACAGGGTCAGCCCTACTCCTGCACAAACGTGGAGTGCAGTAGGCCCCTCTTTGGCTTTGCTGTCTGAGGTTTCAGTTTCCCATGATCAACTTCAGTCTGAAAATATTAAATGGAAAATTCTGGAAATAACTCATAAATTTTAAATCGCACACACTTCTGAGAAGCATGATGAAATCTTGCACTGTCTCACTCCATCCTTTGTGCAGCATATCCACACTGTCTATCCTACCCACCCAATTGTCACTCAGTAGCTTAGCTGTTTTGGTTATCAGATTTGCTGTTGATATCTCAGTGCTCATATTCAAGTAACCCTTATTTTACTTAATAATCACTCCAAAGCACAAGAGTAGTAATGCTGGCAATTAGGAGATACCAAAGAGAAGCCATAAAGTATTTCCTGTGAGTGAGAAGGTGAAAATTCTCAATTTAATAAGGAAAGAAAAAAAGCTATATGCTGAAATTGCCAAGATCCAAGGTTAGAATGAATCTTCTGCCTGTGAAATTGTGAAGAATGAAAAATAAATTAGTGCATAGTGTATGTAGAGTTTGGTACTAATCCTGGTTTCAGTCATCCACTGGGGATCTTGGAACATATCCCCCATGGATAAAGAGATACTACTGTAATCTCTACTGATCTGTCTACAAGTTTGCTGATCCTTCTCCTTGCTCAAATCTACCATTGAACTCCCCCAGCGAATCTTTCAATTATTATAATTTTCTACTCAGGAATTTCAATTTGGTTTCTTAAAAATTTCTACTTATTGATATTTTCTGATGAATTACATCGTACTCTTCTTTAATTCTTTAAATATGGTTTCCTTTCATTCTTCAGACATATTTATAACATCTGCTTTGAAATCACTGTTAAATTGGACACCTGCCCACTAGTCACTTAGTAGCCATCTCAGTTTTCAGATCAACTGTTGATGTATCTCAGTGCTTGCATTCAACTAACCCTATTTTACTTCATAAGGGCCCCAAAGTACAAGAGTAGTGATGCTGACTACTTGGATATACCAAAGAGAAGCCATAAAGTGCTTCCTTTAAGTGAAAAGGTGAAAGTTTTTGACTTAATAAGGAAATAAAAAATCATATGCTGAGGTTGCTAAAATCTATGATACGGACAAATCTTCTATTTGTGAAATTGTGGAGAAGACAATTTTGTACTAGTTTTGCTGTCACATCTCAAATTGCAAAAGTTATAGCCACAGTGCTTGTATAGGATATATAGGGTACTATACACAGTTTGAGGCATCCACTGGAGGAGTCTTATAAATGCATCCCATGCAGATAAGGGGAGGGCTACTCAAGAAAGCATAGTTAAGGCTTTGAGAAATGAGCTATGATAAAAATACCACAAAGGTCTCAGAACAACTCGTGAGTGTTGCATGTAATGTACAGACCCAAAGAGCATAGCAAAGGCTTTGAAAACTAAATATTGGAATTACTGTCCCTGAAGGCATGACAGAATTTGTGATCTGAGCCTAACCAGATTGATTGCTTACTAAAACAAACAAACAAAAATCAGTATCTTTAGAAGATTTTAGCAGGACTCGGAGCTTAGAAGATTTTAACAGGACCCAGAGCTTCACAGCCAGCATAATATCCTTTTCTTTTCTTTTTTTTTTTTTTATGGAGTCTCACTCTGTCGTCCAGGCTGGAGTGTGGTGGCGCAATCTCGGCTCACTGCAACCTCTGCTTCCCAAGTTCAAGCGATTCTCCCACCTCAGGCTCCCAACTAGCTGGGAGTACTGGTACGTGCCACCACACCTGGCCAATTTTTATAGAAATGGGGTTTCACCATGTTGGCCAGGCTGGTCTCAAACTCCTGACCTCAAGTGATTCTCCCACCTTGGCTTCCCAAGGCTGGGATTGCAGGCATGAACAGCATAATAGTCAAATTGTCCATCTTAAAATCCCAAATTACTCAACATAACAGTAACAGGAAAATCTGGCCAAAATTTTCAAAGGAAAAGATACCACCCCCAAATTATCAAAGACTATTTACAATCGCCAGAAACCTTGAAACAACCCAAAGTTCTCTCAGATGTGAGTGGAAAAACAAACTGTAGTACATCCACATAATGGAATGCTGCTCAGTAATAAAAAGTGACAATTGGTACACCCAACAAAATAGATAAAAATCTCAAGAATAGGCCAGGTGCAGTGGTTCACGCCTATAATCTCAGCACTTTGGGAGGCCGAGGTGGGCTGATTACTTGAGGTCAGAATTTCGAGACCAGCCTGGCCAACATGGCAAAACCACATCTCTACTAAAAAATACAAAGATTAGCCAGGCATGGTGGTGGGTGCCTGTAGTCTCAGCTACTTGAATGGCTGAGGCAGGAGAATCCCTTGAACCTGGGAGGAAGAGGTTGCAGTGAACCAAGATCATGCCACTGCACTTAAACCTGGGCAACAGAGTGAGACTCCGTGTAAAAGAAAAAAAACAAACAAACTCAAGAACATTTTACAAAGTGAAAGAAGCTATACGTGAAAGATTACATACTACGTGATTCCACTTTTATGATATTCTGGAAAAGGCTAAATAAAAATGATGGGGAGCAGATCAGTTGTTGCCAGGAGTTACATGTGGAGGTAAAGTTTGACTACAAAGGGGTACTGCATGAAGGAATTTACTTTGGTCCAGAGGAAGGGAAAGAACTGTTCTACATCTTGATTGTAGTCATGGTAACATGCATACAAGCATTTGATAGAATGCACAGAACTGTCAACAAAAAGAGTAATTTTTACTCTGTGTAAATTTAAAAGTGAATTTCAAAAAATATGCGTAAAAAGAAAACACCATCTGTGAAGCAGATGACCTTACAAGTGAATTCTACCAAACATTTTAAGGGAAATAATACCAGTTTTACATAAACTGTCTCAAAAATTAGAAAGGAGAGAACTCTTCCCAACTCACTTTATGAGGCCAGTATCATCTTGATAACAAAATTAGACAAAAATATTGCCAGAAAAGAACTAGAAAATAATCCCTCATGAACACAAACGCAAAATCTTTAACATTACATGAGCAAATCAAAATCAATAATATGGGAAAGGATAATGCATCATGACCAAGTGGGGGTTTATCTCTCAAATGCAAGATTAATTTTATGACCAAAAATCAAGCAGTGGACCAGGTGTGGTGGCTCATGCCTATAATCCCAGCAGTTTGGAAAGCCAGCGTGGGAGGATTGCTTGAATCCAGGAGTTCAAGATCAGCCTGGGCAATATAGTGAGTCTCAGTGTGTACAAAAAAAAAAGAAGAGAAAAAAATTAGCTAGTCATGATGGCACACACATGTAGTCCCAACTACCCAGGACACTGAGGCAGGAGAATCAGTTGAGCCCAGGATGTCAAGGCTGCAGTGAGCTGTGATTGTACCATCACACTCCAACCTGGGTGACAAAGTGAGACCCTGTCTCAAATAAATAAATAAATAAAATTAAGCAGTGTAATTCACCACTCACAAACTTAAAAAAGGGAAAATGTGATTATCTCAATAGATTTTTTAAAAAAGTGTTTGATAGGCCGGGCATGGTGGCTCACGCCTGTAATCCCAGCACTTTGAGAGCCCAAGGTGGGTGGATCACCTGAGGTCAGGAGTTTGAGACCAGTCTGGCCAACATGGTGAAACCCCATCTCCACTAAAAATATAAAATTAGCCGGGCATGGTGGTGCATGCCTGTAATCCCAGTTACTGGGGAGGCTGAGGCAGGAGAATCACTTGAACCTAGGAGGCAGAGGTTGTGGTAAGCCGAGATCATGCCACTGCACTCCAGCCTGAGTGACAGAGCAAGACTCCATCTCAAAAAAATTTTTTTTGGCAAAACTCAGTGCCATTCCTGATAGAAACTCTCCACTAACTTGAAAGAGAAGAGAACCTCCTCCAACAGCAGCCATCTATGAAAAATTTATACTTAGTGCCACACTTTAATAATGAAAGACTGAATGCTCTCCCTTTAAGATCTGGAGCAACTGTTGTTGTTGTTGTTGTTGTTGTTTTGAGATGGAGTCTCGCTTTGTTGCCCAGGCTGGAATGCAGTGGTGCGATCTTGGCTCACTGCAACCTCTGCCTCCCGGGTTCAAGCAATACTCTTGCCTCATCCCCACTTAGTAGCTGGGACTACAGGTGTGCGCCACGACACCTGGCTAATTTTTGTATTTTTTAGTGGAGACGTTGTTTCACCATGTTGGCCAGGCTGGTCTCGAACTCAGGTGATCCACTCGCCTCGGCCTCCCAAAGTTCTGGGATTACAGGCATGAGCCACCGTGCCTGGCCTGGAACAATTTTTTTTTACCACTTTTATTCAGCATTGTACTGGGGGTCCCATACAATGCAATTGGACAATAAAAGGAAATAAAAGAGCTTCTGGTTTGGGATTCTTCATGTAAGGAACTTGGTGCTACTCCATCCTAACAAATAAAAAGCTAAACAGACTGAAAAATCAATTACATATGCTTAGGTACACACACACACACACACACACATACACTCACACACACATACATGCTTCTATATGAGTAAAATTAATGACAGCAATGATATAATTGGCAGGAGGGAGTAATTGTGATTATTTTGTTATTATAAGGTGAAGCAGTACACAATTGTCCCTTGGTATCTGTGGAGCATTCATTCTAAGACCCCTGTGAATACCAAACACACATACTCAAGTCCCTCTGCATACCCTGCATAAGACAAAAGTTGGCCCTCTGTCTTGGGGGATTTTGCATCCTGCAATCTGCATTTGGCTGTAGATGCAGAACTCTAAAAGACAGAGGATTGACTGGATTTATTGAAAAAATTTCTTGTAAAAGTGGACCCATGCTGTTCAAACACATATTTTGCTAGAGCCAAACGTAGTGTCATTTGAAAGTGGACTAGGATTAGTTGGAAATTAATACTGCAAATTTAGGGCTACCACTAAAAGAAAGAATTATAAATCAAATGCTGAAAAGGAGAGAAAACTGAATCATATAAAATGCTCAGTTAGAACCACCAAACAGAAAAAGAGTAGAAGACAAAAATAAGAACAAACAACAAGGGCAATCAATAAAAAATAGTAACAAATATGGTGGATAGTAATCTAACTACAGCAGATCTTCAAATAATGTTTTGTTCAACATTGTTTTATAGTAATATTGGTGAAAAAATAAATTTCTGGCTAAGGCTGCTGTGTGTGTGTGTGTGTGTGTGTGTGTGTATGTGTGTGTGTCTATGGAGTATGCATGTTCTCCCCACATCTGCCTGGGTTTTCTCTGGGTACTCTGGTTTCCTACCACATCCCGAAGATGTGCATGTAGGTTAGTTGGAGAGTCCAAATTGTCCCTGTCTGAGTGAGTGTGGGTTGCGGGTGTGTATGTGTGTCCTGCAATGGAATGGCGTCCTGTCCAGGGTTGGTACCTGAGCTGCTAGGATAGGTTCCAGGTAGCTGAGACACAGAACTACAATAAGTGGATTGGAAAATGAAGACATAAACAGATACAAATTATTGCAAAATAAAAATTCATAAAGTATCTGATAATTATACAAATGCACAATAATAAATGCAGTATGAAAGCACTCAGTAAGCCCACCATATTTGTTGTTGTTTGTTTTTGAACTGCATAGTGGTAGAAGGTGCTTCTCACAATGTTTTATTTGCAAATATTTATTCCTTGATTTAACCCATCACAACTACAGCCACCATTGCTCAGTGGTTCACCAAAAATTGCGTAAAGAATTATCTTGCTTTTCTTAATCTTTCTTAAATATATGCATAGCCCGCATTTATTTCAATTTTTAATGTTAGAAGTGTTTTGAGTCTTTATTTAGAAGTTTGGGTCAGGTGCAGTGGCTCACACCTTTAATCCCGCACTTTGGGAGGCCATGATGGGTGGGTTGTTTAAGCCCAGGAGTTTGAGACCAGCTTGGGCAACATGGCGAAACCCCATCTCTACAAAAAATACAAAAATTAACCAGATGTGGTGGTGTGCGTCTGTAGTTCCAGCTATTCAGGAGGCTGAGATGGGAAGACTGTTTGAGCCCAGAAGATTGAGGCTGCAGCAACAGAGTGAGACCCTGAAAAAATAAAAAGGGAGAAAGAAAGAAAGAGAGAGAGGGCAAAAAAAAAAAATAAAAAAATAAAAAAATAAATAAAGAAGAGAAAAGAGAAAAAAGAAAGTCGATAATGTTTTTCCATAAGAACTTGTTTATATCAGATAGCCTATAGTAATACTGGTTTTGTTATGCATTGTCTTGCTTAAAGTCTCAGTTTCTGAGAGCCTGTCAACAACATTAAGTGAGGACTTAATATATATCAGTAATCACTTTGAACAGCAATGATAAATGCACCAATTAAAAGACAGAGATTGTCAGAGTTGATGAAAAAAGCAAGACCCAACCATAGGATGTCTACAAGAAATCTACTTTAAATATAAGACATATACATTAAAAGTAAATGGATGGAGAAAAATATACCCTGTTAACACTAATCAAAAGAAAGCAGAAATAGCTATATTAATTTCAAACACAGTTGACTTCAAAAAAGGAAAGTTATCAGTGATAAAGGCATTATATAATGATAAAGGAGTCAATTGTCCAAGAAGATCTAATAATCCTTAACACATGTGCACCTAACAAGAGCATCGAACTAGGTGAGACAAAACTGATAGAGCTGCAAGAAGACATATTTAAATCCACTATTATAATTAGAGACTTCAACATCCCCCTATCAGAAATGGACAGATTCAGCTGGTAGAAAACCAGTAAAGACACAGATGAATTCAACAGCGTCATCAATCAGCTGGATATAATGGACATCTGTAGACTACTTTATCCAACAACCACAGAAAACACACTCTTTTCAAGCTCACATGGAACATTCTCTAAGATAGACACATTCTGGGCCATAAAAGAGCACTTAACAAATTTAGAAGACTAGAAATCACTCAGTGTCTGCTCTCTGTCTACAAAGGAATTAAATCAGAAAGCAACAACAGAAATATAACCAGAAAATCCCAAAATATACAGACATTAAACAGCACATTTCTAAATAATACATGGGTCAAAGAAGGAATTTCAAGACAAATTAAAAAATATTTTGAGGCTGGGCATGGTGGCTCATGCTTATAATCCCAGCACTTTGGGAGGCCAAGGCAAGAGTATTGCTTAAGCCCAGGAGATTGAAGTCACAGTGAGCTATGATTGTGCCACCACCTGTCTCAAAAACAATAGCAACAACAACAACTGAAACCCTTTCAATTCAATGAAAGTGAAAACAACATATCAACATTTGTGGAATGCAGTGAAAGCAGTGTTTAGAAGGAAATTATGTAGTATTGAATGCTTATTTTAGAAAAGAAGAAAGATTTAAAATTGTTTCCACCTTAGAATACTAGAAAAAGAAGAGCAAGTTAAATCCAAAGTAAGCTGAAGAAAATAAATAATAAGAATTAGAGCAGAAATCAATGAAATTGAAAACAGGGAATCAATAAAGAAAATGAAATGAAAAGCTGGTTCTTTGAAAAGATCAGTAAAATTGATAAGCCTCTAGGGAGTCTGATTAAGAAAAAAGAGAGAAGACACAAATTACTAACATCAGAATGAAAGGGGGAACATCACTACAGAACCCATGGACATTAAAAAGATTTTAAAAAGGAATACTATGAACAGCTCTGTATCTACAAATTTGGTAACTTACAAAAAATGGGCCAATTATTTGAAAGATATAACATGCCGAAATCCATATAAGAATAAATAGACTCTCTGAATAGGCCTATATCTGTTAAATACATTGAATAAATAATTAATAACCTTCCAAAATAGAAAGCACAAAGCTCAGATGGGTTTACTGGTGAATTCTATCAAACATTTAAGAAAAAAATTATACTAATTCACTATAATTTATTGTGGTAGATAGAATAATACTTCTGAATCACTCGGAGGCCAGCATTATTCTAATGCCAAATCTAGACAAAGACATTAAAGAAAACAAATTATGGACCAATGTCTCCCATAAACACTAAGTGCAAAAATCCTCAACAAAATTGAATCAACGATGTATAAAAATAATTATATACCACCACCAAATGGGATTTATTTCAAATATGCAAGGCTGGTTCAACACTAAAAAATCAATAGATGTAATCCACCATATCAACAGGCTAAAAAAGAAAAATCATATGACCATATCAATAGATGCAGAAAAATTATTTGACAAAATGCAAAGCCCATTTGTGACAAAAAGCAAAAACTCTCAGTAAGTTAGGACTAGAAGGGAGCTTCCTCAACTTGTTAAAGAATATCTATATAAAACCTGTAGCTAACATCATACTTAAAGGTGAGAAACTAGAAGCTTTTACACTAAGATCAAAAAACAAGGCAAAGGTGTCCCCTCTCACCACTCCTTTTCAATCCTGTGCTGGAAGGTATAGCTGAATGCAGTAAGACAAGAAAAGTAGGTAAAAGATATAGATTGGGAAGAAAAAAAATAAAACTGGCTTTATTTGCAGATAACATGATTGTCCATGTAGAAAAAGTATCAACAACAACAAAAAACTCCTGAGACTAATTAGCATTTATAGCAGAGTTGTAGGATGTAAGTGTGTTTTGCAAACATCAATCACTTTCCTACACAGCAGCAATGAACAAGTGGAATGTGAAATCAAAAACAAAATATTTCCATTAGAACTCCTTAAAGTGAAATACTTAGGCATAAATCTAACAAAATAAAGATATATAAAGAAAACTAAAAAATTCTGATGAAAGAAATCAAAGAACCTAAGAAATGGAGAGATATTTCATGTTCATGGAGAGAAAGAGTATTTTCAAGATGTTAGCAGTTCTTCCCAAATTGACCTGTAGATTCAATGCAATCCCAATCAAAATCTCAGCAGCTAATTTTGTGGATATCAACAAAGTTATCCTAAAGTTTATTTTAAGAGGCAAAACACCCAGGATAGCCAACCCAATATTGAAGGAGAAGAACAAAATTGGAGGACTGAAACTACCCAACTTCAATGCTTACATATAACTCAAATATATGTAGGTTCTGTGTCTTAGTTCAGGCAGCTCTAACAAAAATGCTATAGACCAGGTGGCTTAAATAACAGAAATTTATTTCTCACAGTTCTGGAAGCTGGGCATTCTGAGATCGCAGTATTGCTGGTGATACTGACCATGCTGACATGGTCAGTTCTGATGAGGCCTTCTTCCTGGTTTGCAGACAACAGTCTTCTTGTTATTCCTCATATGGTGGAGATAGAGAGGAAGGAAGCTATAAAGCTACAGTAATCAAGACAGTGTGGTACTGGCAAAAGAGTGGACAAATAGGTCAATAGAACAGAATAGAGGGTTCAGAAGTAGGCCCACATAAATATAGTCTATTGAATTTTGACAAAGGAATAAAGGCAATACAATGGAGTAAAAGAGTATTTTCAACAAATGGTGCTGGAGGGCGGCACTTGCAAAAAAAAAAAAGAGGTATTGGAAGAACTGGACATGTACATGCAAAAAAAAATGAATCTAAACACAGATCTTACACTCTTAACAAAAATGAACTCAAATGGATTTTGACCTAAATGTAAAATGCAAAACTATGAAACTTCTAGAAGATAACATAGGGGAAAACCTAGATGACCTTGGGTTTGGTGAATACTTTTTAGATACAACTCCAAAGGCATAATCCATTAAAGAAATCATTGATAAGCTGAACTTCACTGAAATTTAAAAGTTCTGCACTGTGAAAGACAATGTCAAAAAATGAGAAAACCCACAGGCTGGGAGAAAATATTTGCAAAAGGCACATCGATCAAGGACTATTATCCAAAAAATACAGAGAACTCTTAAAAATTCAAAAACAGCAACAAAAAGATGTAAAAATGGGCCAAAGACCTTAACAAACATCTTAGCAAAGAAGATATACAAATGGCAAATAAGCACATGAATACATGCTTCACATTGCAGGGAAATGCAAGTTAAAACAATAGTAAGATACTATCACACACCTATTAGAATGGCCAAACTCCAGAACACTGACAACACTAAAAGCTGGCAAGAATGTGGAGCAACAGGAACTTTCATGTATTGCTGTGAAAAAGCAAAATGCTATAGTCACTTTGGAAGATAGGTAGCTTCTTACAAAACTAAATACACTCTTAACATATATCCAGCAATCATGCTCCTTAGTATTTACCCAAAGGAGGTGAAAACTTACGTCCCTATAAAAATCTGCACATAAATGTTTACAGCAGTTTTATTTGTTTATGATTGCCAAAACTAGGAAGCAACCCAGATGTCCTTCAGTAGGTGAATGAATAAATAAACTTTGACACAACCAGATGATGCAATATTATTCCTTAATAAAAAGAGATGAACTGTCAAGCCATAAAAAGACATGGAAGAAACTTAAGTGCATATTACTAAGTGAAAGAAACCCATCTGAAAAGTCTACACATTGCATGACTTCAGCTATATGACATTCTGGAAAAGGCAAAACTGTGGAGACAGTAAAAAAAGATAGTGATTGCCAGGGAGTTTGGGGTGGGTGGGGAGAGATGCATAGGCAGAGCACAGAGGATTTTTAGGGCAGTGAAAATGTTCTGCATGATACTATAATGATGGATACCTGTCATTACACATTTGTTCAGATACCTAGAATGTACAACACTAAGAGTGAACTCTAATGTACACAGTGGACTCTGGGTGATTATGATGTGTCAATGTAGTTTCATCAGTTGTAACAAATGTGCCACTCTGGTGGGGGATGTTGATATAGGGGAAGTTATGCACATATGGGAACAAGGAGTATGCCGGAAATCTCTGTACATTTCCTTCAATGTTGCTATGAATCTAAAACTATCCCCACCCCCAAAAATTAAGTCTTAAAAAAATCACTTTAGAAAAGAAGTAAAATTGTCTTTATTCACAGACAACATGACTGTATAAGTAGAAAATTGTAAGAAATCTATTAAAAAGCTACTAGAACTAAAATGAAACTTTACAAAGTTATAGGATACAAGGTCAAAAACAAAAATCATTTTCTTTCTTTCTCTCTCTCTCTCTTTTTTTTTGATGGAGTCTTGCTTGTCACCCAGGCTGGAAGTGGCACAATCTTGGCTCACTGCAACCTCTGCCTCCTGGGTTCAAGCCATTCTCCTTCCTCAGCCTCCCAGTAGCTGGGATTACAGGCGTGCACCACCACACCTAGCTAATTTTTGTATTTTTAGCAGAAACAGGGTTTCACCATGTTGGCCAGACTGGTCTCGAACTCCTGACCTCAGATGATCTGCCTGCCTCAGCCTCCCAAAGTGCTGGGATTATAGGCGTGAGCCACCCTTCCCAGCCAATCAATTGTATTTCTAAGAACTAATAACAGCATTTGGAAACTGAAATCTTAAAGTCACTTACAATAATATACAGAATATGTAATAATTAGAGATAAACAACAAATATATTCAGGTTCTGTTGTCTTAGTTTAAGCAGCTATAACAAAAGTGCTATAAACCAGGTGGCTTAAACAACAGAAATTTATTTCTTGCAGTTCTGGAAGCTGGGCATTCTGAGATCACAGTATTGCTGGTGATACTGATCATGCTGGCATGGTCAGTTCTGATGAGGCTTTCTTCCTGGTTTGCAGACAACAGCCTTCTTGTTGTTCCTCACATGGTGGAGATAGAGAGGAAGGAAGCTGTTTCGTGCATCTTCTTTTAAGGCCAATATAATTTGGGGGGATTACCATGACCTAATTACCTCCCACAGGCCCCATCTGGAAATATCATCACATTGGAGATTATGAACTTTTGAAGGATGCGTTCAGTCCATAGTACCGGTCCTCTGAAAACTATATAACATTACTGAGAGAAAATACCATATTTAAGGAAAATCTAATTCAATATAAGATGTCAAATCTCCCCACATTATTTTTAGTAGAGACGTTGATTGACATATTGATATCAATATTGGTATTTTGATATCACAATGATATGTTGATTGATATATATTGATATATTGATTCATCACCATCCCAGTCAAAATTCCATCAGCCTTTTTTTTTTTTTTTTTTTTTTTTAATACTTTAAGTTCTGGGATACATGTGCAGAATGTGCAGGTTTGTTACCTAAGTATACATGTGCCATGGTGGTTTGCTGAACCCATCAACCTGTCATCTACATTAGGTATTTCTCCTAATGCTCTCCCTCCTCTAGCCCTGCACCCCCTGACAGGCCTCAGTGTGTGATGTTCCCCTCCCTGTGTCCATGTGTTCTCATTGTTCAACTCCCACTTATGAGTGAGAACATGTGGTGTTTGGTTTTCTATTCCTGTATTAGTTTGCTGAGAATGATGGTTTTCAGCTTCATCCATGTCCCTGCAAAGGACAAGAACTCATCCTTTTTTATGGCTGCATAGTATTCCATGTTGTATACATTCCACATTTTCTTGATCCAGTCTATCACTGATGGGCATTTGGGTTGGTTCCAAATCTTTGCTATTATTAACAGTGCTGCAATAAACATACATTTGCATGTGTCTTTATAGTAGAATGACTTATAATCCTTTGGGATTATAATCCCAGTAATGGGATTGCTGGTTCAAATGGTATTTCTGGTTCTCAATCCTTGGGGAATCACCACACTGTCTTCCACAGTGGTTGAACTAATTTACACTCCCACCAACATGGTAAAAGCATTCCTATTTCTCCACATCCTCTCCAGCATCTGTTGTTTCCTTTTTAATGATCGCCATTCTAACTGATGTGAGATGGCATCTTGTTGTGGTTTTGATTTGCATTTCTCTAATGACCAGTGATGGTGAGCTTTTTTTTCATATGTTTGTTGGCCGCATAAATGTCTTATTTTGAGAAGTCTCTGTTCATATCCTTTGCTCATTTTTTGATGGTGTTTTTTTTTTTTTTTCTTGCAAATTTGTTTAAGTTCCTTGTAGATTCTGGATATTAGCCCTTTGTCAGATGGGTAGATTGCAGAAATTTTCTCCCATTCTGTAGGTGCCTGTTCACTCTGATGATAGTTTCTTTTTCTGTGCAGAAGCTCCTTAATTTAATTAGATCCCATTTGTCAATTTTGGCTTTTGTTGCCATTGCTTTTGGTGTTTTAGTCATGAAGTCTTTGCCCATGCCTATGTCCTGAATGGTATTGCCTAGGTTTTCTTCTAGGGTTTTCATGGTTTTAAGTATTGATGGAATGTATCTCAAAATAATAAGAGCTATTTATGACAAACTCACAGCCGATATCATACTGAATGGGTAAAAGCTGGAAGCATTCCCTTTGAAAACTGGCACAAGACAAGAATGCCCTCTCTCACTACTTCTGTTCTACATAGTATTGGAAGTTCTGGCCAGGGCCATCAGGCAAGAGAAAGAAATAAAGGGTATTCAAAGAGGCAGAGAGGAAGTCAAATTGTCCCTGTTTGCAGATGACATGATTGTATATTTAGAAAACCCCATCGTCTTAGCCCCAAATCTCCTTAAGCTGATAAGCAACTTCAGCAAAGTCTCAGGATACAAAATTAATGTGCAAAAATCACAAGCATTCTTATACACCAGTAACAGACAAACAGAGAGCCAAATCATGAATCAACTTCCATTCACAATTGCTTCAAAGAGAATCAAATACCTAGGAATCCAACTTACAAGGGATGTAAAGGACCTCTTCAAGGAGAACTACAGACCACTGCTCAGTGAAATAAAAGACGACACTAACAAATGGAAGAACATACCATGCTCATGGATAGGAAGAATCAATATCGTGAAAATGGCCATACTGCCCAAGGTTATTTATAGATTCAATGCCATCCCCATCAAGCTACCAATGAGTTTCTTCACAGAATTGGAAAAAACGGCTTTAAAGTTCATATGGAACCAAAAAAGAGCCCGCATTGCCAAGACAATCCTAAGTCATAAGAACAAAGCTGGAGGCATCAAGCTACCTGACTTCAAACTATACTACAGGGCTACAGTAACCAAAACAGAGATATAGACCAATGGAACAGAACAGAGTCCTCAGAAATAAAACCACACATCTACAGCCATCTGATCTTTGACAAACCTGAGAGAAGCAAGAAATGGGGAAAGGATTCCCTATTTAATAAATGGTGCTGGGAAAATTGGCTAGCCATAAGTAGAAAGCTGAAACTGGATCCTTTCCTTACTCCTTATACAAAAATTAATTCAAGATGGATTAGAGACTTAAATGTTAGACCTAATACCATCAAAACCCTAGAAGAAAACCTAGGTAGTACCATTCAGGTCATAGGCATGGGCAAGGACTTCATGTCTAAAACACCAAAAGCAACGGCAGCAAAAGCCAAAATTGACAAATGGGATCTAATTAAACTAAAGAGCTTCTGCACAGCAAAAGAAACTACCATCAGAGTGAACAGGCAACCTACAGAATGGGAGAACATTTTTGCAATCTACTCATCTGACAAAGGGCTAATATCCAGAATCTATGAAGAACTCAAACAAATTTACAAGAAAAAAACTGGCAAACCAAATCCAGGAGCACATCAAAAAGCTTATCCACCATGATCAAGTGGGCTTCATCTCTGGGATGCAAGGCTGGTTCAACATTGGCAAATCAATAAACATAATCCAGCATATAAACAGAACCAAAGACAAGAACCACATGATTATCTCAATAGATGCAGAAAAGGCCTTTGACAAAATTCAACAGCCCTTCATGCTAAAAACGCTCAATAAATTCGGTATTGATGGAACGTACTTCAAAATAATAAGAGCTATTTATGACAAACCCACAGCCAATATCATACTGAATAGGCAAAAACTGGAAACATTCCCTTTGAAAACTGGCACAAGACAGGGATGCCCTCTCTCACCACTCCTATTCAACATAGTGTTGGAAGTTCTGGCTAGGGCAATCAGGCAAGAGAAAGAAATAAAGGGTATTCAGTTAGGAAAAGAAGAAGTCAGATTGTCCCTGTTTGCAGATGACATGATTGTATATTTAGAAAACCCCATTGTCTCAGCCCAAAATCTCCTTAAGCTGATAAGCAACTTCAGCAAAGTCTGAGGATACAAAATCAATGTGCAAAAATCACAAGCACTTCTATACACCAATAATAGACAAACAGAGAGCCAAATCATGAGTGAACTCCCATTCACAATTGCTACAAAGAGAATATAATACCTAGGAATATAACTTATAAGGGATGTGAAGGACCTCTTCAAGGAGAACTATAAACTACTGCTCAAGGAAACAAGAAAGGACACAAATAAATGGAAAAACATTCCATGCTCATGGATAAGAAGAATCAATACCATGAAAATGGCCATATTGCTCAAAGTACTTTATAGATTCAATGCTATCCCCATCCATCAAGCTACCACTGACTTTCTTCAACGAATTAGAAAAAACTACTTTAAATTTAATATGGAACCAAAAAAGAGCCCATATAGCCAAGACAACCCTAAGCAAAAAGAACAAAGCTGGAGGCATCATGCTACCTGACTTCAAACTATACTATAAAGCTACAGTAACCAAAACAGCATGGTACTGGTACCAAAACAGATGTGTAGATCAATGGGACAGAACAGAGGCCTCAGAAATAATGCCACATATCTACAACCATCTGATCTTTGAGAAACTTGACAAAAAATAAGCAATGGGGAATGGATTCCCTATTCAAGACATGGTATTGGGAAAACTGGCTAGCCATATGCAGAAAACTGAAACTGGATCCCTTCCTTACACCTTATACAAAAATTAACTCAAGATGGATTAAAGACCATCAAGCTTTTTAAAAATAGAAATTGACAAGCTGCTGGCTTCTCAGTTTGGAAATGCAAAGTATCTAGTATAGACAAAACAATTTTGAAAAAGAATTAAGTTTGAGGACTTTTAATACCTAATTTTAAGACTTATTATAGACTGGGTGCAGTGGCTCATGCCTGTAATCTCAGCACTTTGGGAAGCTGAGGTGGGCAGATGACTTGAGGTCAGGAGTGCCAAGTCAGCTTATTCAACATGATGAAACCCTGTCTCTACTAAAAATACAAAAATTAGCTGGGCATGGTGGCGGGCACCTGTAATCCCAGCTACTCTGGAGGCTGAGGACAAGAATCACTTGAACCTGGGAGGTGGAGGTTGCAGTGAGCCCTGAGATTGTGTCACGGCACTCCAGCCTGTGACAGAGCAGAGCAAGATTCTGTCTCAAAAAAAAAAAAAAGAAAGAAAGAAAGAGAGAGAGAGAGACTTAGTATAAAGCTACAATAATAAATACTATATTATACTAGTATAAGAATAGACACATATGGAACAGAATAGAGTATAAAAATAGACCTACATATATTAGGTCAATTGGTATTTTAAAAGGTGCCCTGATAATTCAATGGGAAGAAGATTTTTTTTCAACAAATGGCAGGAACAATTGTATATATATGCAAAAAAGTGAGCATCAACCCTTACCATACACAAAAAATTAATTTGGAATAGATTAAAGATCTAACTATAAGAGTAAAAACTATAAAATTTCTAAAAGGAAATATAGGAGAAAATCTTGTGATGTTGGGTTTGGCAAAGATTTTTTTTTAAATTCAGGATAATCTGTAAGATTTCTTTTATAGAATATAATAAGTGTGAACCACAAAAGAAAAAAAAAACAATAAATTAGATTTCACCAAAATTCAAAAGACACTGCTAAGAAAATGAAAAGGCTAAGAGACATTGAGGGAAAATATTTGCCAGACATATCTGGTAAAGGATTTATATCCAGCATATACAAGGAACTCTCACAACTTAATAATGGGAAGACAACCAATTATTTTTAATGGATAAAAATATCTGGACAGATACTCTACCTAAGAATATATATAAATGGCAAAAAAAGCATATGAAAAGATATTCAACATAATAATGCCATTTTGGAAATGCAAATTAAAACCTTCAGATACTAGTACAATTTCACTAGGATGTCAAAAATTTGAGATACTGACAATACTATGTGTTAATAAGGATGTGGAGCAGCGGGAACCCTAGTGCATTGTTGGTGGGAATATATAAAGGTACAGCCACTTTGGGAACCAATTTGGCTGTTTCCTATAAAATTAAATATATGTTTAGATTATGACCCAGAAATTCCACTCTTGGTATTACCCAAGAGAAATGGAAACTTGCAGTCACATGAAGACTTATACTCAAATGTTCATAGCAACTTGATTCATAGTAGCTAAAAAGTGGAAACAAATCAAATGTCTATCAATTGGTGAATGGCAAATAAAGTGTGGTTTATTTATGCAATGGAGTTGAACTCAGCAATAAAAGGAATGACATACTGACACCCACAACAGTGTAGGAGAATCTCAAAAACCTTACACTAGATGATACAAGCCAGACACATCTATAATTCTGTTTTAGTTTGATCTGCTATGAAAAAGTACTATAGACTGTGTGGCTTATAAACAACGCAAATGTTATTTCTCACAGTTTTGGAGACTGGAAGTCAGAGATCAGGGTGCCAACATAGTCAACTTCAGGTGCAGGCCCTCTTCCAGGTTGCAGACTGCCCACTTCTCGTTGTAGCCTCACATGGCAGAAAGCAAGCGAACTCTGCGGCCTCTTATTACAAAGGCGCTTCCACAGGTTCCATTCCAGCTACCATCACATTGGGATTAAATTTTAACATATGAATATTGGGGCGAGGGATGTAAACATTCTGTTCACAACAGATTCTCTTTACATGAAATTCTAGAAGAGGCAAAACTACTGGTGGTTATCATGTGCCAGTGAGGGAGCGGATGGGAATGGGAATGGGAGGGGATAGGGTGAGGGACTGATTGTAAAGGGGCACGAAGAAATTTTTAACACTTTATTTATTTATTTATTCATTTATTTACGTGTTTAGAAAGTGCCTCAGATAGGAAGAACTTTTTAAGAGTGAGGGAAACTTTTGTGGTAGTGATCACACAACTGTCAACACTTGTAAAATCTCATCAAATTGTACACTTAAACTTGTGAGTTTTATTGCATATGAATTATAACTCAATAAAGCTAATTTAAATTAAAAAAAACAAACTCTTTTTTCATGATTCCCTTTCCTCTCCTCCTCTTGGACATGAGGCCTGTGTTCAGGGATGTTAGATAGCGCTGTGGTTTCAGGCTGGTTGTCCGGCCGACGGCTGGTGTCTGACCATGAAGGCTCCTCCTGAGATGTGCATCCACCTGGGTCTCAGATTTGGATCTCAATGCTGGCGTCTTCTGAGAGTTCTGTATCCCCACCTGGCTCGCAGTTGTCTGGTCCACAAAGCTTTCTGGAGCAGTATCCTTTCATCCCAGTTTCAAGGACTTTTGTGGGGTAGTGCTCCCAACCAGCCTCCGCACCTCTCCCGTGCCACTCTGTGCCCTCTCTTGTGCCCTCTCTGCCTAGTCATCTGTGCTTCATCACATGAAGAAATGAAGATGGTGATGGCTCTGGAACCTTGCCACTTTTTCCAAGTACCACCTGGGAAAGGAGGCACATTACACCCTTGATATTCTTGAATGTTCAGGTTCCACCATTTCCTTTCCTAAGACTTGTCCTGGGTAGATGAGGTACCTCAGAGGCTTAGACTAATTTGTTTTTCTCACCAACTCTCTTTGTTCTCCAAATCAGAGAGATCTATTTATTTATTTTTACTTTTAACTTATTCTTCCAATGAAAAGGTAGGAAAATTGGCTTGGGAAATATTATTCTAACTCTATAATTAATGTCAGAGCCATTACCTTCAAAGGAAGAAAATAAATTGAGTAAGGGATGCTGCCCAAGGAGAGAGAAAGACTAAAGTGGAGATCTGCCAAGGGCCAGTGAAAGCCTCAGAACAGGAAATACTTATGCAACAAAAAGAGGAGGCTATGAAATTTGTAGACATGGGAGAGGAAACTTTGCCTACTTCACTTATTATCTAAGGTGGCTCTTCCCCTGACTTAGAGCTGACTTGTATTCTTTTAAAGTCTTTTCTTCAATGGTGTTGCTCCCTTTCCCCTGATCTAATAGCAGATGTCCTATACAGCCTTTCTTATCCCAGATTTAAATGTTTCACAGTGAGAACTGAAGATAAGGTCTTTTAAGGCTCTCACACTGAAGCCTAAAGGAGTGCTCTGGGACAAATTCATGCCGAAGAGGACCCAGATCATCTTTTCCAGCCTATAGATAACTGAAATATTTGGTCCAGCTCCAGGATGACCCGTCTTTATTTGTTCCTTGTCAAAATAATGTAAGGTACATTATGTGTGAAATCAAATGAACAAGGCACTGGTGGGAGGGAGTTGACATTTATCGAGGCCAATATGCTAAGATCTGGGCTGAGACACATGCATTGTCCAATTTAATCCTCACAATAACATTGAAATCATCTTGCAGTTTAGGAAACAGCTACTAAGAGGTTGCATATTTTGCCCAAAGTCACCCAGGAAGGAGAGGAATGAGATTGAAGCCTAAATTGATGAACTTCAAAGTAGTTCTTTCCATTACCCATGCTGCCCATCCTGGTAGACTGAGTCAAAACCACTAGTCTCAGTTTCAGATAAAAGAAGGAGCAACGAGGAGGAGCAGGTGGAAGAAGGGAGGAACCTGGCTAATGGAAACCAGTGGTGGGAAGCAGTGATAGTCCATATTTCATGGAATTCTTTGCTAAGCAAACAGATCCATCTAGGTCCACAGTTCCTATTAACCAGGGTGTGAGAAAGAGAAAAGGGGTAAATGAAAAAGCAGGTTTGCAAGGCATTAGATAAGATATAGAGACTAGTATTGTAATGTTATACACATCCTTTTTGGTATCATCTTTAAAAATTCAAGTAAGGAGGACAGTGGGACTTTTCTAATGTGTACATTTTCGTAGCAAGCAAGAGGAGTGACCTCCAGTGTGAGCGTTCTAGATTGCACCCAAACAGGCAGAATTTCTGCTTTACAGACCTTCTGGAAGACCGTCAGCTTTAGACCTACCCGGGCATTTCAAATCTCTTACAGGATTCGGAACTCTTAGACTCTGCTCACTGCTAAATTATTTGGAAACTAATTAAGGGAACTGATAGCGCCTTTCAGGCACCTTTTGAATTTCTGAAGCCTGCCTAAACTTGTAGAATGACTGTAAATTATTACAGATGTAAGAACAGTGTTTCTCGCCATACTGTGTATATTCGAAGGTTGTCCTTTTGTTTGTAACTATAGCAACAAGTTCTATAGCCCACTGTTTTGCTCAGCTCAGCCTTGCCACCTCATGGACTGCCTAATAAATGCTGCTCCACAATAATTTGTCTTTAACTGATTCACACTGTGTTGGCTTGCTTTTTCTAAAAGAGTACTAGCCTTAACACTGTTGCAGTGACAGAAGTCAAATTGTGTCAGCCCGCCTGTATTGTTGATCCTGCTTTTGGCTATTGAAGGCCAAGCGGGAAGGGCTTTGCTAAGACCACAGAGAGAGTCTTGTATGGTATAATAGGAAAGAGTGAGGGATTTGGAGCCAGGTGACATGGGTTTAAATAAATACTGCCAATCCTTGCTGTGTGATCTTGGGCACATCATTTATACTCTGTCAATTTCCTCCTGTACAAAATGGAGGTAATTCTTATGGTATGTGGTTGTTAGGACAAAGTGAAGTAATACAAGGGAAAGTTTTCTTTAAATTGTAAAGAGTTATATAAATATTATTATTAGGTGCACTGAACAAGAGTGCTTGCATGCTGACAAGGTCAACCAGGAGGGTGTGTTGGAAATACATCCTGTCTGTTTCTATGGCAGTTCTGCCTCATGTAAGGTGCTGCCCTGTGATAAGCCCACATGTTATACCTACTCAGAAATAAGTAATACAGAGCTTGTTTTGATTATGTAGGTTTCCGAGAAGAAAGGGAATAAATGTATAAGATGCTTTAAAGAGAGAGTGAGGAACTTTTCTTGGGTCTGTGCTTGGGTTATGGTAGGAGTGGGCAAGAAAGGCAAGGGGATGGTGAAATGAAGGAGAAGGCCTAGAGCTCTCTCAGCACCCTTCCATCCTCGGGAAGGGTGCTGATTCTATCACAGAGCCTTGGGTTCTCCACCATCATGTTGCAATGAACAGATTCCTCATGGATTACACATGCACATAATCTAAGATGTAACTGTTTAACACGTCTGAACATTAACTTTAAAGGCCAGATATGCCCTTGAAGCTTTCCTTCAGAGGTTTGCTATTTATGTGTTTGTGTGGTTTTAATTGAAGGTAGTTCAAACCCCATTGTTACTTTTTTTTTTTTATTATTATACTTTAAGTTCTAGGGTACATGTGCATAACGTGCAGGTTTGTTACATATGTATACTTGTGCCATGTTGGTGTGCTGCACCCATCAACTCGTCAGCACCCATCAATTCGTCATTTATATCAGGTATAACTCCCAATGCAATCCCTCCCCCCTCCCCACTCCCCATGATAGGCCCCGATGTGTGATGTTCCCCTTCCCGAGTCCAAGTGATGTCATTGTTCAGTTCCCACCTATGAGTGAGAACATGCAGTGTTTGGTTTTCTGTTCTTGTGAGAGTTTGCTAAGAATGATGGTTTCCAGCTACATCCATGTCCCTACAAAGGACGCAAACTCATCCTTTTTTATGGCTGCATAGTATTCCATGGTGTATATGTGCCACATTTTCTTAATCCAGTCTGTCACAGATGGACATTTGGGTTGATTCCAAGTCTTTGCTATTGTGAATAGTGCCGCAATAAACATACGTGTGCATGTGTCTTTATAGCAGCATGATTTATAATCCTTTGGGTATATACCCAGTAGTGGGATGGCTGGGTCATATGGTACATCTAGTTCTAGATCCTTGAGGAATCGCCATACTGTTTTCCATAATGGTTGAACTAGTTTACAATCCCACCAACAGTGTAAAAGTGTTCCTATTTCTCCACATCCTCTCCAGCACCTGTTGTTTCCTGACTTTTTAATGATTGCCATTCTAACTGATGTGAGATGGTATCTCATTGTGGTTTTGATTTGCATCTCTCTGATGGCCAGTGATGATGAGCATTTTTTCATGTGTCTGTTGGCTGTATGAATGTCTTCTTTTGAGAAATGTCTGTTCATATCCTTTGCCCACTTTTTGATGGGGTTGTTTTTTTCTTGTAAATTTGTTTGAGTTCTTTGTAGATTCTGGATATTAGCCCTTTGTCAGATGAGTAGATTGCAAAAATTTTCTCCCATTCTGTAGGTTGCCTGTTCACTCTGATGGTAGTTTCTTTTGCTGTGCAGAAGCTCTTTAGTTAATTAGATCCCATGTGTCAATTTTGGTTTTTGCTGCTGTTGCTTTTGGTGTTTTAGACATGAAGTCCTTGCCCATGCCTATGTCCTGAATGGTACTACCTAGGTTTTCTTCTAGGGTTTTTATGGTATTAGGTCTAACATTTAAGTCTCTAATCCATCTTGAATTAATCTTCGTATAACGAGTAAGGAAAGGATCCAGTTTCAGCTTTCTACTTATGGCTAGCCAATTTTCCCAGCACCATTTATTAAATAGGGAATCCTTTCCCCATTTCTTGTTTCTCTCAGGTTTGTCAAAGATCAGATGGCTGTAGATGTGTGGTATTATTTCTGAGGACTTTGTTCTGTTCCATTGGTCTATATCTCTGTTTTGGTAACAGTACCATGCTGTTTTGGTTACTGTAGCCTTGTAGTATAGTTTGAAGTCAGGTAGCGTGATGCCTCCAGCTTTGTTCTTTTGACTTAGGATTGTCTTGGCAATGCGGGCTCTTTTTTGGTTCCATATGAACTTTAAAGCCGTTTTTTCCAATTCTGTGAAGAAACTCATTGGTAGCTTGATGGGGATGGCATTGAATCTATAAATAACCTTGGGCAGTATGGCCATTTTCACGATATTGATTCTTCCTATCCATGAGCATGGTATGTTCTTCCATTTGTTAGTGTCCTCTTTTATTTCACTGAGCAGTGGTCTGTAGTTCTCCTTGAAGAGGTCCTTTACATCCCTTGTAAGTTGGATTCCTAGGTATTTGATTCTCTTTGAAGCAATTGTGAATGGAAGTTGATTCATGATTTGGCTCTCTGTTTGTCTGTTACTGGTGTATAAGAATGCTTGTGATTTTTGCACATTAATTTTGTATCCTGAGACTTTGCTGAAGTTGCTTATCAGCTTAAGGAGATTTTGGGCTGAGACAATGGGGTTTTCTAAATATACAATCATGTCATCTGCAAACAGGGACAATCTGACTTCTTCTTTTCCTAACTGAATACCCTTTATTTCTTTCTCTTGCCTGATTGCCCTAGCCAGAACTTCCAACACTATGTTGAATAGGAGTGGTGAGAGAGGGCATCCCTGTCTTGTGCCAGTTTTCAAAGGGAATGTTTCCAGTTTTTGCCCATTCAGTATGATATTGGCTGTGGGTTTGTCATAAATAGCTCTTATTATTTTGAAGTACGTTCCATCAATACCGAATTTATTGAGCGTTTTTAGCATGAAGGGCTGTTGAATTTTGTCAAAAGCCTTTTCTGCATCTATTGAGATAATCATGTGGTTCTTGTCTTTGGTTCTGTTTATATGCTGGATTACGTTTATTGATATGCGAATGTTGAACCAGCCTTGCATCCCAGGGATGAAGCCCACTTGATCATGGTGGATAAGCTTTTTGATGTGCTGCTGAATCCGGTTTGCCAGTATTTTATTGAGGTTTTTTGCATCGATGTTCATCAGGGATATTGGTCTAAAATTCTCTTTTTTTGTTGTGTCTCTGCCAGGCTTTGGTATCAGGATGATGCTGGCCTCATAAAATGAGTTAGGGAGGATTCCCTCTTTTTCAGTTGATTGGAATAGTTTCAGAAGGAATGGTATCAGCTCCTCCTTGTACCTCTGGTAGAATTCAGCTGTGAATCCATCTGGTCCTGGACTGTTTTTGGTTGGTAGGCTATTAATTATTGCCTCAATTTCAGAGCCTGCTATTCGTCTATTTAGGGATTCAACTTCTTCCTGGTTTAGTCTTGGAAGAGTGTAAGTGTCCAGGAAATTATCCATTTCTTCTAGATTTTCTAGTTGATTTGCATAGAGGTGTTTATAGTATTCTCTGATGGTAGTTTGTATTTCTGTGGGGTCCGTGGTGATATCCCCTTTATCATTTTTTATTGTGTCTGTTTGATTCTTCTCTCTTTTCTTCTTTATTAGTCTTGCTAGCAGTCTGTCAATTTTGTTGATTTTTTCAAAAAACCAACTCCTGGATTCATTGATTTTTTGTAGGGTTTTTTGTGTCTCTATCTCCTTCAGTTCTGCTCTGATCTTAGTTATTTCTTGCCTTCTGCTAGCTTTTGAATGTGTTTGCTCTTGCTTCTCCAGTTCTTTTAATTGTGATGTTAGAGTGTCAGTTTTAGATCTTTCCAGCTTTCTCTTGTGGGCATTTAGTGCTATAAATTTCCCTCTACACACTGCTTTAAATGTGTCTCAGAGATTCTGGTATGTTGTATCTTTGTTCTCATTGGTTTCAAAGAACATCTTTATTTCTGCCTTCATATCATTATGTACCCAGTAGTCATTCAGGAGCAGGTTGTTCAGTTTCCATGTAGTTGAGCGGTTTTGATTGAGTTTCTTAGTCCTGAGTTCTAGTTTGATTGTACTGTGGTCTGAGAGACAGTTTGTTATAATTTCTGTTCTTTTACAATTGCTAAGGAGTGCTTTACTTCCAATTATGTGGTCAATTTTGGAATAAGTGCGATGTGGTGGTGAGAAGAATGTACATTCTGTTGTTGGGGTGGAGAGTTCTATAGATGTCTATTAGGTCTGCTTGGTACAGAGATGAGTTCAATTCCTGGATATCCTTGTTAACTTTCTGTCTCGTTGATCTGTCTAATGTTGACAGTGGAGTGTTGAAGTCTCCCATTATTATTGTATGGGAGTCTAAGTCTCTTTGTAAGTCTCTAAGGACTTGCTTTATGAATCTGGGTGCTCCTGTATTGGGTGCATATATATTTAGGATAGTTAGCTCTTCCTGTTGAATTGATCCCTTTACCATTATGTAATGGCCTTCTTTGTCTCTTTTGATCTTTGATGGTTTAAAGTCTGTTTTATCAGAGACTAGGATTGCAACCCCTGCTTTTTTTTGTTCTCCATTTGCTTGGTAGATCTTCCTCCATCCCTTTATTTTGAGCCTATGTATGTCTCTGCGTGTCAGATGGGTCTCCTGAATACAGCAGACTGATGGGTCTTGACTCTTTATCCAGTTTGCCAGTCTGTGTCTTTTAATTGGAGCATTTAGTCCATTAAGGTTAATATGGTTATGTGTGGACTTGATCCTGCCATTATGATATTAACTGGTTATTTTGCTTGTTAGTTGATGCAGTTTCTTCCTAGCCTCGATGGTCTTTACATTTTGGCATGTTTTTGCAATGGCTGGTACCGGTTGTTCCTTTCCATGTTTAGGGCTTCCTTCAGGGTCTCTTGTAAGGCAGGCCCGGTGGGGACAAAATCTCTAAGCATTTGCTTATCTGTAAAGGATTTTATGTCTCCTTCACTTATGAAACTTATGAAACTTAGTTTGGCTGGATATGAAATTCTGGGTTTAAAATTCTTTTCTTTAAGAACGTTGAATATTGGGCCCCACTCTCTTCTGGCTTGTAGAGTTTCTGCCGAGAGGTCTGCTGTTAGTCTGCTGGGCTTCCCTTTGTGGCTAACCCGACCTTTCTCTCTGGCTGCCCTTAAGATTTTTTCCTTCATTTCAACTTTGGTGAATCTGGCAATTATGTGTCTTGGAGTTGCTCTTCTGGAGGAGTATCTTTGTGGCGTTCTCTGTATTTCCTGAATTTGAATGTTGGCCTGCCCTACTAGGTTGGGGAAGTTCTCCTGGATGATATCCTGAAGAGTGTTTTCCAACTTGGTTCCATTTTCCCCCTCACTTTCAGGCAGCCCAATCAGACGTAGATTTGGTCTTTTTACATAATCCCATACTTCTTGCAGGCTTTGTTCATTTCTTTTTCTTCTTTTTTCTTTTGGTTTCTCTTCTCTCTTCATTTCATTCATTTGATCCTCAATCACTGATACTCTTTCTTCCAGTTGATTGAGTCGGTTACTAAAGCTTGTGCATTTGTCACGTATTTCTCGTGTCATGGTTTTCATCTCTGTCATTTCATTTATGACCTTCTCTGCATTAATTATTCTAGTTATCAATTCTTCCACTCTTTTTTCAAGATTTTTAGTTTCTTTGCGCTGGGTACGTAATTCCTCCTTTAGCTCTGAGAAGTTTGATGGACTGAAGCCTTCTTCTCTCATTTCGTCAAAGTCATTCTCTGACCAGCTTTGATCCGTTGCTGGCGATGGGCTGCACTCCTTTGCAGGGGGAGATGCGCTCTTATTTCTTGAATTTCCAGCTTTTCTGCCCTGCTTCTTCCCCATCTTTGTGGTTTTATCTGCCTCTGGTCTTTGATGATGGTGACGTACTGATGGGGTTTTGGTATAGGTGTTCTTCCTGTTTGATAGTTTTCCTTCTAATAGTCAGGACCTTCAGCTGTAGGTCTGTTGGAGATTGCTTGAGGTCCACTCCAGACCCTGTTTGCCTGGGTATCAGCAGCAGAGTTTGCAGAAGATAGAATATTGCTGAACAGCGAGTGTACCTGTCTGATTCTTCCTTTGGAAGCTTCCTCTCAGGGGTGTACTCCACCCTGTGAGGTGTGGGGTGTCAGACTGCCCCTAGTGGGGGATGTCTCCCAGTTAGGCTACTCAGGGGTCCGGGACCCACTTAAGCAGGCAGTTTGTCTGTTCTCAGATCTCAACCTCCGTGTTGGGAGATCCACTGCTCTCTTCAAAGCTGTCAGACAGAGTCGTTCGTGTCTGCACAGGCCTCTGCTGCTTCCCCTTTTGTTGTTTAGCTGTGCCCTGTCCCCAGAAGTGGAGTCTACAGAGACAGGCAGGTTTCCTTGAGCTGCTGTGAGCTCCACCTAGTTCAAGCTTCCCAGCGGCTTTGTTTACCTACTTAAGCCTCAGCAATGGCGGGCACCCCTCCCCTAGCCTCGCTGCTGCCATTTCGGTTAGATCACAGACTGCTGTGCTAGCAAGGAGGGAGGCTCCGTGGCCGTGGGACTCTCCCGGCCAGGTGTGGGATATAATCTCCTGGTGTGCCTGTTTGCTTAAAGCGCAGTATTGGGGTGAGAATTACCCGATTTTCCAGGTGTTGTGTGTCTCAGTTCCCCTGGCTAGGAAAAGGGATTCCCTTCCCCCTTGTGCTTCCCAGGTGAGGCAATGCCTCGCCCTGCTTCAGCTCTCGCTGGTCGGGCTGCAGCAGCTGACCAGCACCAATTGTCCGGCACTCCCCAGTGAGATGACCCCAGTACCTCAGTTGAAAATGCAGAAATCACCAATCTTCTGTGTCGCTCGCGCTGGGAGTTGGAGACTGGAGCTGTTCCTATTCGGCCATCTTGTTCCGCCCCCCTCCCCATTGTTACTTTAACACTTCAATTATGAGGCAGTTTTTGTCTGTACATATTTACTGCAAGAGTTTTCATTTTCCCTTTCCTTTAAGATTCTTTTTGTTTTTCCTGTAGGATTCTTTTCTTTTCAGGATTCTTTTTTGAAAAGTCCTCTGTATCATTTCTTTCAGGAAAAAAAATGTTGTGGTTTCATTTGTTGGGTCTTTGAATAACAGCATTTTTACTTTCTTTTTTAAAAAAAGCATCTCCATAAATATGTATACCTACTATGTACCCACAAAAATAAAAATAAATAAAATAAAATATGTATCTACATCTTTAAAAAATGTTTCAAGTCTAACTTTGTCTTTGTATGGTAAAAATGTGCATTGTATAATTGTACATAGAATATAAAATATGGGCAGGAATAACTGCAATATTTTATCTGTGGCATTTAGGACTATTAAGTTAGTTCTATCTGATATTGTTGCTGTTGTCCATTAAACGGATCTGAGGTATGCCTCATGTCAGATTGGCTGCCCAATATTCTGAGCCTGCCATATAGTGGACCAAAGGCCCCACAGGATGAGCCTTAGATTTTATAGACTTTCAATGTTATCTCCAAAAGATAATATACATGTAATTACCAGAGATACACTGACAGAATTGAAGGCACTTGTCATACAACTTTATACCAGAATTTTTGTAACCCATTCTTGACATTTCTATTTTTTTTTTTTTTAACATGTTAGGAAACTAAAACAAAACAAAACATTGGAAGAGCCCCAGAATTCTCCCTTCCTCCAAGGGGTCAGCTCTGAGTTCCTGTAGAAACATCTTGTAATTAACCTTGTAGAAACATCTTGTAATTAACCTTGTAGAGCAATGGTCTTCTAGTGGAAGGAGCACCCAATCTTATCTTCAGGGCAGTCAGAAGAGCCAAGTCACAAAAAAAAGAACACGCAGGTTTTGTGTGAGGCTAGGAGAGAAATAAATCATGTTCCACTTCACATTACCCCCTGCTGTTTCTAAAATGAGCAAAACCTGTGCTTGTTCGGCGGTGAGTAATATCAAAAGACAGTGTGGTTTTCTGCTACAGCTTTCTTGAAGCATTGCCACTTTATTGTCCAAAAGTCACATTGTTTGTGTATCCTGCCCCATTCTCTGGAGCATGCAGTATTTGATTTTTACACATGCTCCTTGTATCTATCTAGAAATTTTTCCTTAAGAATTCAAAATCAAAACAATGATCACCAATGTTTCGTTTGAAGAAGAGGAATTACTGATGTGTATTACAAAACAAGGGGTACCCTGCAATGTTTATTGCTTAATTATTCTTTGTGAAGCTTCCTATTTTGGCTTATTCATGTCCTTTGCTCTCTTAAAATCCCCTTAAGACCACATCCTCTTCTCTTCCGACTCCTACAGCATCGTGTGGTACTGCCTTGCCTCCTTCCAGTGGGGGCTGCTTCTCTGCAGAACTTGCTATGCCGGTGGTGCTCCCTATAAGTGTGCAGTGTGTGGTCACCCTGTTTTTGTGGTTCAAGTTATCATAGCACCAGTTTCAGTTAAAACTTTTAGAATTTTATGTCTGTGATTTTTTTTTTTCTTTCTTTCTTTCTTTCTTTCTTTTTTTTTTTAACAGAGTCTCACTCTGTCACCCAGGCTGGAGTGCAGTGGTGCGATCTCGGCTCACTGCAAGCTCTGCCTCCCAGGTTCATGCCATCCTGCTGCCTCAGCCTCCCAAGTAGCTGGGGCTACAGGTGTGTGCCACCACGCCCCAGCTAATTTTTGTATTTTTAGTAGAGACGGGGTTTCACCGTGTTAGCCAGGATGGTCTCGATCTCCTTACCTCGTGATCCGCCCGCCTCGGCCTCCCAAAGTGCTGGGATTACAGGCGTGAGCCACCGCATCTGGCCTATGTCTGTGATTTTTTTCATTAACTTGTCTTGCTGCCGATCGGTCTTGCTGCCCCTAAGGTCAGGAACCTTGTCTGGTCTTGCTCACCACTATCTCCTACCGATAACACAGTGGCTGGGTCCCAGCCTCCAGATTGTTTCCTTGCCTCTAAATTCACACCTTTTCCAAGCCATTCTTCTCATTGTCAGCAATATCTTTACAACTCCGCCATAGCTCCTAATGCCTAGAGTTCAAGTCCCAAATTCCAGGCTACCAGTTGCTTTTTCAGCCTTATCTACTTTCCTAAGAATGTTGCTTTTTATTTGTGCTTATTTTACCTCAGCTTATGTGACAGAGAACTAGTTCTTTCCCTGCCTTACTTTCTCTTCAGATTGTACATTGTTTGCATATTTGTAAAGTCTTTATCAGAAAACTCAATAAATATTTACTTTATTGATTTAGACATTCTGGAGATATAAGTCTCTAGAATTACCATACCTGACAGCTATGTAGTTCTTCCTATGCCAGGAATTTAAGGTGTTATATTAAACATTCTCTGTTTATATCACTGTAGCCTGAGAATATATTTTATTCTATTATTTTATTTATAGCTGTCAATCTTATTGCCTGCAATATAGTAATATTAATACAATGGGCTTTGCAATCCTATATTAACTGTCTTTGGATATTTATTGTTTTTTGGTTTTTGGTTTTTTTTTTTTGAGACAGAGTTTCACTCTGTTGCCCAGGCTACAGTGGAGTAGCATTATGTTGACTCACTGCAACCTCTGCCTTCCGGGTTCAAGCAATTCTCCTGTCTCAGCCTCCTGAGTAGCTGGGATTACAAGCGCCCACCCCCATGCCTGGCTAATTTTTGTGTTTTTAGTAGAGACGGGGTTTCACCATGTTGGCCAGGCTGGTCTCTAACTTCTGACCCTGTGATCTGCCCGCCTCGGCCTCCCAAAGTACTGAGATTACAGGAGTAAGCCGCCGTGCCCAGCCATATATTTATTGTTTTATCCATTAAACTTTGTTACCTGGTTAAGTCCTTTCCTGCCTATTTAATTAGATTAATTAGTGGGTTTTTTTGTTTTAATTCACACAGACTTTTTAATATTTGCCTTTGTTGTGTTTTCTGTCACTACTCACTCTCCATCTTTTCCTTTTTAAAAAAACACATTATTGAGGTATGGTTGATGTATAAAATACTGTACATATTTATTGTATACAGCTCAATGAGGTTGGGGATAAGTATACACCCATGAAACCATCAACCATCATCAATCTCATAAACATATCTATCACCTCCCAAAGTTTTATCCACCCCTGTGTTAATTATTTTTGTTGTTGTTTTATCATAAGATCTACTCTGTTAGTAATTTTATGTATACAAAAGAGTATTGTTAGCTACAAGCACTATGCCGTCTAGTAGATCTTCAAAACTTATTTATCTTGCATAGCTAAACTTTTGTACTCTTTAACCATTACTCTCCAATTTCTCCTACCCCAAGTCCCTGGCAGCCACCATCCCACTCTGCTTCTATGAGTTTGACTACTTTAAGTTCCATATATAAGTGAGATCATACGTATTTGTATTTCTCTGTCTGCCTAAATATTTCATTTTCTATCCATGATGTTGCAAATTGCAGAATTTCCTTTTTCTATGGCTGTAAAATGTTCCATTGTATACATATATCACAATTTCTTTGTGCATTCATATGTCCATGGAAATTTATGTTGATTCCATATCTTGGCTTTTGTAAATAGTGATGAAATGAATGTGGGGGTGCCGATATCACTTTGAGATCCTGATTTCAATTCATTTGGATATATAACCAGAAGAACTGCTGGATAATAAGGAAGGTTTATTTTTAATTTTTTGAGGAAATTTCATACTATTTTCTATAATGGTTTTACCAACTTATATTCCCATTAACAGTGTACAAGGGTTCCTTTTTCTTCACATACTCATCAACAATTATTATCTTTTGTTTTTTCAGTCATAGCCATCCTAACAGGTGTGAGGCGATATCTTATTGTGGTTTTGATTTGCATTTCCCCAATGGTTGGTAATGTTGATCACCTTTTTATGTACTTGTTGGCCATTTGTATGTTTTCTTTGGGAAAATGTCTATTCAGCTCCATTACCCATTTTTTAATGGGATTATTTGAGTTGTTGCTATTCAGTTGTATAAGTTCCTTGTGTGTTTTGGATGTTAACCCCTTATCACATATATAGTTTGCAAATATTTCCTCCCATTCCATAGGTTGCCTTTTCATTTTGTTGATTGTTTCTTTTGCCGTGCAGAAGTTTTTTAGCTGGATGTCATCTCACTTTATTTTTCCTTTTGTTGTCTGTGCTTTTGGTGTCATACCCAAAATATCATCACTAAAACCAATGTCAAGGACCTTTTTCCTATGTTTTCTTCTAGGAGTTTTATGCTTTCAGATCTCATGTTTAATTCTTTAATCTAGTTTGAGTTAATTTTTGTGTGTGACGTAAAACAAGGGCCTGATTTCATTCTTTGGCATGTGGATATCCAATTTCCCTGATACCCTGTATTGAAGAAACTATGTTGTGCATTCTTGACATCCATGCCCAAAATTACTTGGCTGTATATGCATTAGTTCATTTCTGGGCTCTCTATTTTGTTCCATTGGTCGTTTTTTTTTTTTTTTTTTTTTAATGCCAGCACCATACTGTTTTGATTACTATAACTTTGTGCTACAATTAGAAATCAGAACATGCAATTTTTTTCTAGCATTGTTGTTCTTGCTCAAAGTTGGTTTGGCTACTTGGAGTCCTTTATGGTTCCATATAAATTTTAGGATTTTTTTCTATTCCTGTGAAAAAGTGCTATTGGAATTTTATAGAGATTGCAGGTTGAACCTGTAGATTACTTTGTGTAGTAAAACCATTTTAACAATATTAATTCTTCTAATCCATAACATGGGATACCTTTCCATTTATTTACATCTAATTTCTTTCACTGGAGTTCTATAGTTTCCAGTGTACAGATCTATCATGTCCTTGGTTAAATGTATGCCTAAGTATTTTTATTCTAAAGGTTAAAGTTTTTCTGATGATCTTGATCAGAACTCTCTTGTAGTATCTTTTAGTTGCTTCCCTGTGTAAATACTTTACTTGCTCTAAAATATTTACAATGTTTTCAGAATAATAGAGATTGAAAACTTTAGCAAACTGAGGAATTTGTACAAATTCAGCATGGTACTTATCATTTGTTGCCCAGGTAAGCTGTATCATATTCAAAGGTGCAGTGCTCTGAGAAATTGTCTGAACCTAAGTTTTCAAAGTTAATACCATCTTTATTATAAAGATTTCAAGGCCAGGAGTGGTGGCTCATGCCTGTAATCCTGGCACTTTGGGAGGCCAAGGCAGGTGGATCACCTGAGGTCAGGAGTTCGAGACCAGCCTGGCCAACATGGTGAAACCCCATCTCTACTAAAAATACAAAAATTAGCCAGCTGTGGTGGCATACACCTGTAATCCCAGCTACTCGGGAGGCTGAGGCAGGAGAATCACTTGAACCTGGGAGGCAGAGGTTATTGTGAGTGGAGAATGCACCACTGCACTCCAGCCTGGGAGACAGAGCAAGATTCTGTCTCAAAAAAAAAAAAAAAAAATACCCATATATACATATTTTTAAAACAAATAGATGTACTATACTTTGCAACCCTTTTGTAATGGCAGAAAATTGGAAACATTCTGTATGTTTATAAATAGAAAATTGAATAACCTATGGTACATCTATGCAAAGGAGTGCTATGCAGCTATGAAAAGGAATGAGGTCTATCTCTGTATATTCCTATAAAGTTCTTTAGGATATATTATTAAGTCTAAATGTCTAAGTTTTGCTTCAAAATAATCTAGAGAGTTCAGAGGGGAAGTGGAAGGCTTATAGATAAAATTGCTCATGAATTGATATTTATTGAAGCTGATTAATGGGTACTTGAGGATTCATTGTACTAATCTGCTACTTTTGTTTATATTTGAAACACTTTTCTTTTCTTTCTTTCTTTTTTTTTTTTTTTTTGAGACAGAGTCTCGCTGTGTCTCCCAGGCTGGAGTACAATGACATGATCTCAGCTCACTGCAACCACCACCCACAGGGTTCAAGTGATTCTCCTGCCTCAGCCTCCCAAGTAGCTGGGATTGCAGGCACACACCACCATGCCTGGATAATTTTTTTGGTATTTTTAGTAGAGATGGGGTTTCACCATGTTGGCCAGGCTAGTCTTGAACTCCTGACCTCAGGTAATCCACCAGCCTCCATCTCCCAAATTGCTGAGATTACAGGCATGAGTCACCATGCCCAGCCTTTGAAACACTTCTTAATAAAAAGGTTAAAAATAAGATATAGCCTAACGTTCTGAAGGAAATATTTTTCTGGGATATTCATTCATATTTAATATCCATGAAAGGATTGAGTGTACATATTTTAGTTTATTCACAAAACAAATTTAAATGTATAGCCAAACCATTTTTAGCTGCTTGAAGATTTAAGCAATAAACTGTGATTACTTAGCAAATATAAAGTATTGTAATGTCATAATAATAATAGTTATTTTAAAAAAAACACTATGGGGCATTGAAAAAAGCAAACGTGTTAAAGGAAGGGAAGTCAAATGATACCACTGGCTATTAACATCACATAACAACAGACAATCAGATATTTGGAGCCTCCTGATGGAAGTGTATGTTACCACCTATGAAGTATTGTTGTAGCAGCAGGAAGAGGAAAACAAGTACATGTATAATTTATGACTGCAGAAGAAAATTAGAGATAGCAGAGTAGGAGCTCAAGTCCTGAGGCATTATCATGTTTAATCTGCACATCTTTTTGAAACATAAAAATTAGTTGTTGTTTTGTTTTACTAATTTTACCCCATTTTAGAGAGGAGTAAATTTAATGAATAAATGATATGTCTGTGACCACCTGACTAACACATTCAAGAACCCAGAACCTACCAAACCTTCTGGCTTCATATGATAGAACATGCTTTCCATGTTATAGAGTGAGGCTCAATGTCATCAAGAAAGAGCCAATCCAATAAGATAGACATGAGAAATGATACATATACTCCAGAAGATTCAGACCTTAAAAGCATGACAATTGCAGTTATCTTCTTTGGCAAGAGAAGACTGTAAGTATAATGTTCTGTTGATTCAGTGAAGATTCATGTATTTCTGAGATCAAAAAGAGCTGATGATGATATTGGCACTCTCTTATACAACGGAGGCATTTTACCCGCTCTCTCTCCAGAAGGGCAGTCATCCCAATGTCACCAAAGTGGGCCAACAGAGGCCTTGATGACTAAGACAGAGTTCTTTTAGAAACTTCTGTGGATCTACTTGAATACATGGCCAAATCAATGGCTAATACACAGGGCCGGCTTCAGCTTCATAGATGTATGACCTACATAGTCACACAAAGATCTGCTCTCAGAAGAGCCCTGCACTTGTTTTAATGCTCTGCTGTCACCATTTTTAAATACTTAAAATTTTATTTTTGAGCTTGAGTTTTGTAAATAAAGTCTGTTGGGACAATCGCACATTCACATGAGCAGCACAGATAGGCCAGGAAGCAGTGTGCACATGCATAGGCCTCAATCAGTGGCTGCGGCAGAGGGTGTGGGTGCCAAGCAAATAGGCCTGTGGCCTCGTGCTCAAAAGCATGCATCAGAGCAATTTGAGGTATCACAGAGTCTCAAGGCAGCCAGGCCAGCACTTGAGTGCACGTTGACAAAAGCAATGGCAGCAATAGCAGCAGAAGCAACATGACAGCAAAAGTAATAGGGACAGCTACATCAGTGATGGCTTCAGGAGAAAGAAGAGGCTCTACATGGGGACAGTTCTAGAACCTACCATGGGAGGCTGGTCCCCAGCACCTGTCCCTGTGGTATTTGCACATATAATAAGGAAAGAAACTATTGACACTCATGCAGAAAACTTTTTTAGTAAAATATTACAAAATAAAAGCAAACACACAGACATTGTAATAAAACATGTCAAGGAGTTATTAGAATTATTCAGAGAGTTTAAAATCTCCAGTTTTGAAAACTGCTATAATATTGCAAATCAAATATCCATAAGTTTAGAAATTGAAGTTAAAGATGATTGCATGTGACAGAAAATAAGACTTTTCCAAGCTTGAATAAAGCTTCTAAAGCTTTGAATAAATGAAGTATGAACAAGAAAGACCATTTTTAATTTTATTTTTTCTTTGTAATGGAACATACAACAATAGAATGCATATAAGCAGGTGTTTTGGTGTATATACAAAATATAAAGCCACTTTGGATTATTGTACAACCTCCAGAAGTTACAAAAATTGTCAGAGGAAACATTAAAATGAATGTTGAATAAATTTACATTTAAAATTAAATTCACAGAGGAAGCTGGTTTTTAGAAAGAGTTAAATCTTTTTAGAAACTTGTTCTACAAGAATCATCAGCTCAAAAGGTTATATTTTGAAATGATTTATCAGAAATTTATCTAAATGTTATCACAGCCAATAAATATTCTTATAAACTTCAGTGAAAGATGCATGAGCAGGAAGATTCTTCTCAAATTAAAAATTGCCAAAAATTATGTACGATCTTGCATTTCTCAAGAGCAACTCACATCACTTTCAGTTTGATCAATTAAAAATGAAATTACAATGAGTATAAATTTTGATGATCTAGTAAATTAATTTGCAGAAAAGTGAGTCAGAAAATTCTTATGATCACTCAAGGTATTATATTATTGTTATTTTATTATATAAAATTGTGACATCAAAAATATTTTCTTAGGATTCGTTACTATTCACTTAGTTTTTGTTGCTATTCATGTATTGCTATTACACTTATTACATTTTATAAGTAATAAAATATTTTTAAAGGAAAAACTTTTTATATATTAGTAACTTTCAGAGGACATTTTTCTGACATTTTGACAAGGAATCCCACATTTGTTTTTTTGTACTGGGTCCTGCAAATTATGTAGGTCACCCTGCCAATATGATTTGAGGAAGAAAAATTTTTGAAGCTGGTGTTAGCAGTTGCCCACAGCAATTACAGAAGAACCTCAGTTTTGCTCCTGTGGGACTTTGGTTTTGGACAAACTAACTTTCCAATAAGAAGTAAATGAATTATTGTTACTGCATTGATTTAGTATTAAGCATTTTATTTCTGAAAATTCAAGTAAACTATTTGCAATTGTAATATTCTTTGAACATTAGAAGAATAGCAGAACTTGTTGGTCCCATTGGCAATTATTTTTAGCACACATTCTAAGTATGTTATTTGTAAGGTGTTGAATGTATATGGGTAAATAAGAATATAATTTCTGTTCTAAGAAGTTCAATAAGGTAGACAATATGAAAAATAGTAAATTACAATACAGTATTTTAAGCACTTTTCTGCAGAAATATGTACAAGGTATAGATTATAGAGGTATCAGCACACTTTGCTTTCTGATAATAGGATAGCTGGAGAGGTTTCTGACTTCTTGTTGCATAAATGTCTAGGCTGATATTGACTTGATTCTCATTATAATTCATATATATATTATTTTCCAATTATTGCAACAGTAGCATACTTTTAAAAATAAGAATGATTGATTTGAATGCAACAGTAGAGAGTATCTTTGCAAAAAAGCAGTCTTTTACAATGAGATTATAGCTAACTTTCCTGATTTGTAGTTTCATTGAAGAATAGCTTATTCCGTTTTTTGCTTATTTTTATTGTTTTCCATTAATTTTACTTTAT
This sequence comes from Trachypithecus francoisi, assembly GCF_009764315.1. Classification (NCBI taxonomy): domain Eukaryota; kingdom Metazoa; phylum Chordata; class Mammalia; order Primates; family Cercopithecidae; genus Trachypithecus; species Trachypithecus francoisi. The sequence goes on from NW_022681469.1 coordinate 56,959,141, forward strand.
AAGTGAAGACACTCCTAAATAGCCACGTATGGATTAATTTTATTTTAGAATCGTGAGAAATGGAAGACAGTAGCACAGACACAGAAAAAGAAGAGGAAGAGGAGAAAGATGAAAAGGATCAAGAGCCCATTTATGCCATAGTGCCCACAATTAACATTCAAGATGAGCGGTTTGTTGATTTATCCGAAACTCCAGCTTTCATTTTTCTGCATGAGGTATATTTTTCTTTATATGTTACTACAGTAAAACTCAACTCAACATGTACTTAAAAATTCAAATGAAGCCAATATCATTATCAAAATTCTTTATTACATATATCCTGTAGGTGATATTTACAACCTGATACACTAAAACAAAATGGTCCCTGCCTTTTCTTCCAAAAATTTATCATGTAATTCTGAGCCAATGCAGTAGTGTAGGTTCTGATACTTTCGTAGCCTAAGTATTAGCATATATATTCAGTCAGTTACATACATTTCTTGGGTTGGTACATGAAATGAAGATTTCTTTTATTATTGCATATACTACATTTACTTCCATACAATGAAAAGATCTTGTCATATGATAGAAAGAATATATATTTACCTAACTAACTATAGTTACTGCAATGGAGCACTGAAATCTGCTGTTTTCTATCAGCAAATAAGCAAAAAGGGGAATATGATGAATTATATATTCTCATTATGTGAACTTTAAAAAGCAAGATGAACATTTAGGAAATACCCATATATAGGGAGGGTTTTTTTTTTTTTTAAAGTAATGGCTGACTACATATTCAACTGTTACCTGGTCATGCCTGACAGCTATACTTTAGAAAATGATTTAAAGGACATTGGAATTTCAGATGACAAACTTTATATAACTGAATAAAACATTCTAAGAAATTTGATAATCATAGTAAAAAATAAGTTTAAAAAGTCTTAAAGCAAAAACAGAATTCATTCAAAACCGAGAAGCAAAACCAAATTGGAACAGAATGCAATAAAAAAGTAATTTTTAAAATAATAGTGTTATGGCCCATAATCCATAACACTATTATTTTAAAATAATCCCACTATTTATTATTTTAAAATAATAGTGCTGTAATCCCAACACTTTGGGAGGCAGAGGCAGGTGGATCACGAGGTAAGGAGATCAAGACCATCCTGGCTAACACGGTGAAACCCCGTCTCTAGTAAAAATACAAAAAATCTGCCGGGCGGGGTGGCTGGCGCCTGTAGTCCCAGCTACTTAGTAGGCTGAGGCAGGAGAATAGCGTGAACCTGGGAAGTAGAGCTTGCAGTGAGCCGAGATAGCGCCACTGCACTCCAGCCTGAGTGACAGAACAAGACTCCATCTCCAAAAAAAAAAAAAAAAAAAAAAAAATAGTGTTATATATGTGTGTACAGGATCTAAATTGCTAAATTGTTCACTTTTTCTACAGTTTTGACTTTTTCTTTTATTTTGACATAATTTCAGATATACAGGACAGTTGCAAGAATAGTGCAAAGAATTTCCATAGTTACTTTGGAACTTAAACCCAGATTTCTCAGATGTTAACATCTTAACACATTTGCTTTATCCTTTTCTTTCTATCTTCTTGTTCTCTCAACCTCTCTCTTTCTCTCTCTCTGAAGACACGATGCCCCTTTACACCTAAATGCGTCACTGTGTTTCCTAAAAATATATTCATTCTCTTAATCATAGTACAATAATATCAGGAAATTAACACTGATATAATACCATTTTCTAATCTACATACCTTATTCAGGTCTTGCCAATTGTCCCAATAATGTTCTTTATAGCAAAAGAAAATTCCAGATTATGTATTGCATTCAGTAGTCATCTCTTTAGTCTCCTTTAATCTGGAACAATTCTTCAGGATTTCTTTAGTTTTCATGATATTGACACTTTGAAGAGAAGAGGCTGTTTATTTTGTGATTTTTTTTTCAATTTGGATTTTTCCAATTTTCTCATTATTAGATTCAAGTTATGTATTTTTGGTGAAAATATAAAGACACAATGTTGTATTCTTCTCAAGTATCTTCTACCAGGAACACATGATGTGCCTTGTCCCACTGCTAGACTTGTTCATCTTGATCACTTGGTTAAGGTGGTGACTTCCAGATTTCTCTTTTATTTATTTATTTTTCCATTTGAAATTAATAAGCACCTCAAGAAGAGATACTCTGAGACTATGTAGTTGTCTTACTCCTCTTAACATTTTCACCTACTAGCTTGGGATTTATTGGTGATACTTACCCAAATCAACTTTTGTTATGATGGTTGTCAAATGGTGATTTTCTAATTCCATCATTTCTTCTATATTTGTTAGGTGGCTTTCTACTATAAGGAAGAACTTTCTCTTCTTTCCTTATTTTTTCATCTGTTTATCAGTGTGGACTTATGGTTTCTCACTGTCATTCCTTTTCATGCTCTAATTGTCCCACATCTGGCCAGTGTACACCTTTCAGGTAGGCTTACCTGTCCTTCTGATATGCTCCTGTAATTCCTTCTGCACTTCCTTTCTGGCATAAGAATGTGTTCTGGGCTCATCTTGTATTTTCTTTGCTCCAGTCATTTCTTGGAGGATCCCTAGTTCCTTTTACTGGAGAATGATATTTGGAAACTAAGATATTAATGCTGAGTATGGTCATTGCTCCTAGAATGTCATAGCTTCTAGCCCTTGTCAGTGGACAGAGCTAGGGAATAGATTTATGAATATTTATATCCACACAAATTTAAATCTATTTCTACGTCTGTCTTTATATATTTTTAAATCTAACTCTTATTTTAGATACAGGGCATACAGTACAGGTTTGGTACATGGGCATATTGCATTCAGGTGGTAAGCATAGTACCTGGTAGGTAGTTTTTCAACCCACACTTTCCTTCCTCCCTCCACTCACTAGTGGTCTGCAGTGTCTGTTATTCTCATGTTTATATCCATGTGTGCTCAATGTGTAGCTCCTACTTATAAATGAGAATATGCAGTGTCTGGTTTTCTTTTCCTGCATGAATTCACTCAGGATTATGGTCTCCAGCTCCTTCTATGTCTCTGTGAAGGATATGATTTCATCTTCCTACATGGTTGCATAGTATTCTGTGGGGTGTATATAAAATACACTTTCTTTATCCAGTCCACCACTGATGGGCAGCTAGATTGATTCCACATCTTTGTTATTAATAGTTTGGTGATGAATGTATGAGTGCATGTGTCTTTTTGGTATAACGATCTGTTTTCCTTTGGTTTTATACCCAGTATTGAGATTGCTGGGTTGAATGGTAACTCTAAGTTATTTGAGAAATCTCCAAACTGCTTTCCACAGTAGCTGAACTAAACTAAAGAGCCTCTTCACAGCAAAAGAAACTATCAATAGAGTAAACAGACTATAGAATGGGAGAAAATATTTGCAAACTATGCATCTGACAAAGGTCTGATATCTGGAATCTATAAGGAACTTAGACAAATCAACAAGCAAAAAACAAATAACCCCATTTTAAAAAGGACAAAGGACATGAATAGACATTTCTTAAAAGAAGACATACATGTGGCCAACAAAAGTAGGAAAAAATGCTCAGCATCACTATCAGAGAAACACAAGTCAAAACCACAATGAGATATTATCTCACACCAGTCAGAATGGCTATTATTAAAAAGTCAAAAACAACGGATGCTGGCAAGGCTATGGAGAAAAAGAAATGCTTATCTTTATATTTTTAAAACCATGATTTCCTTCCTCTAATCTTAATATTTCAAGTGAAGGGTTCACATTTCTGTTAAAATCCATCATATGTCCAACTTTGCATTAGGATTTCTACTTCTCCACCACTACCTTTAATAATCAAATCAAAAATAAGGCTAAACTTGTATCATAAATTTGTTTGATACAGTAGCTACCAAAGACGTTGAATCAACATACACTTATGATGTAAACTCATGCATTCTTAGGTCTGACATAAGTTGTTTGAAACCCAATCATACCCAATCTTTGTACTAGTTAAAATAACTCATCCCCACGTGGTTGAGATATAGCCCACTTGTTTCTCATCCTGCTAATCCCAAACCCAAAACACCCCACAGCTGCTAACCATAATAAACTTAATGGTCAACACCAGAGTCATATAAATAAGTTTCCCCCTTCTGGCGTGTCTTCCTTAAATCAGCCAATCCACAACTCCTGTGAGAAGACCAGAGGGCTAATACCCATATACCTTAATAAAGGTGAGGTTCCACAGCTGCTCTCTCACTCCCCACCCACTGCTGAGCTCCCTGCCACCTCCAGACTTATCTGCGCTCCCCATCAGCACCCCTAAGCTGTCAGATCTGTAAGTAATAAATTTCTTCTGTTTCATGCGTTTGATTTCACCTTTTCATTGTTGTCATTGTGTTTCACATGACTGACACACAGGAACCTGACGCCCCATCCGTCAGGGCTCTTCTAAAGAGCAGCTATCTTGGCTTATGGCCACTCTTCACAGACCTTAAGACCAATTTATAAAGCCATAACAGTAAAAATCACAACAACTTGAGTTTATTTGTAGCAAAAGTTATGCTAATAGTAAAAATTATCTTCAAGGTTTTCTAAGCTAAAGATAAAGGTTTGTTTTGAAAAATTAAAGAACTTAGGGCAACTTCTCATGCATGTTGATCCTCAATCTAACAATTTAATAAATATTTCAAGAATCTCTCAATATACATGGATGCACAAATTAGAGGTATTAATTGCTGGGTATAACAGGCCTCTGATAATTATATCCAAGAGCTTTCAATAATAGTTTCAAACAACTGTGCTACCTACCCTTTTGCGTAGTATCAATATCAGCAATTTTACTGCCTGAGAACTCCTCAAACAAGCGATAAATTGCAAACTTTCAGAATATTCAGAATTATTGGCTTCAGAAAACTTTATTTCCATAACACCACCACTAAGATATTGTTCTTAATTGGCATCTGGAGCTTTATAATTCTTTTATGATTATTCGAAAATCTATGGGTCTCACAAGTTTTTAACCTACTGTGTATAACCTACTTTGTCTTCCTTCAGTTGTCTTTGTCCTTTAACCTACTTTGTCTTCCTTCGGTTGTCTAAACAGAAACTGTATCTGCAAAAATGGCAAAAGTGCAAATGACGACTGAAGGAAAGCAGTCAGAAATCCACTTCCAAGGGTCCAGGTGCTTGGCATAACATTGGAAAACACAGAAGCTGCTTACAGCATTCATTGTTACTAATGCTATTTGCACAGTTGGCCCAGCCCTGCCAAGTTGCCATGCATGGGTGTCATGCTCTCGTCTCATATTGCCTGAAGAATGTGTTCACTAAGACAGTCACAGGCCTCTGCAATTTATACCCAAACTACTTTAACAATCTAGTCATTCACTTAGATTCTCGGGATCTACTCCTTGTTGTTCCCCTCATCAGGGACTTTAGAAAGAATAACTTCAGATGTCTAAGGAAACTGGCATAAATTCAAAATACATGATGTAAGATCATGGCTATCCACCAATCTGCCTAGTCACATTGCCTCTGTTGCTTTTAAAGCTATGCCATTCATACTAAAACACCAAACAAAATGCTTGCATAGACCGCACTTTGCAACCCCTGAGTCTCTTCCTAACCTTTGAGATCCTGGCTCAAATCTCATGTCCTTCAGGGAACTGCCTGAGTAGCCAGCTCACAGAGGTTTCTCCAACCTCTCAACTCTTCCCACATCACTTGGGGCTTAGTTATTAACAGATATTTATTGACTAATTGGCATAAAATATTTTGCATAGAAAATGTAGAGTCCCATTGAGAACACATGGACACAGAGAGGGGAACAACACACACCAGGGCCTGTTGGGGGGCTGGGGGCTTAGGGGAGGGAAATTAGAGGATAGGTCAATAGGTGCAGCAAACCACCATGGCACACATAGACCTATGGAACAAACCTGCATGTTCTGCACATGGATCCCTTTATTTTTAAGAAGAAAAAGAAAATTTTAGAGTTGCCCACTGACATTATGATCACATTAAGCGGTAAGACCTAACAGGGCAGGAACTACACTGTGTTAATTCACTCCTTGGGATGAATGTTCAAAGTGATGCTTGGAGCTGGGCACAGTGGCTCATGCCTGTAATCCCAGCACTTTGGGAGGCCGAGGTGAGTGAATCACCTGAGGTCAGGAGTTCCAGACCAGCCTGGCCAACATTGGCAAAACCCCGTCTCTACTACAAATACAAATATTAGCCAGGTGTGGTGCATGCCTATAATCCCAGCTACTCAGGAGGCTGAGGCAGGAGAATTGCTTGAACCTGGGAGGTGGAGGTTGCAGTGAGCCAGGATCACATCATTGCACCTGGACAACAAGAGTGAAACTATGTCTCAAAAAAAAAAGTGATTAAGTGATGCTTGGAAACCAAGCCACACAACTCCCATCAATGGGCTGTGTGGGTTAATGTGGGACACCTGCTTCCCAAATTGGCCAGTGCTGCCTAACCATGAGGCCTGGTACTCCAGACTTTTTTTTGTCCTATTGAATATTTAATCCTATCCCATTTTCTTTATATTGTTAATTTTTTTCTTACGGTATAACATACAGAGTAAACCTCATAAATATTAAGTATACAGACCAGGTTATTTATTTATTTATTTTTTTTTTGAGACGGAGGTTTGCTCTGTCGCCCAGGCTGGAGTGCAGTGGTGCTATCTCGGCTCACTGCAAGCTCCACCTCCTGGGTTCACGCCATTCTCCTGCCTCAGTCTCCCGAGTAGCTGGGACTACAGGCGCCCACCACCACGCCCAGCTAATGTTTTGTATTTTTAGTAGAGACGGGGTTTCACTGTGTTAGCCAGGATGGTCTTGATCTCCTGACCTCCTGATCCGCCCGTCTGGGCCTCCCAAAGTGCTGGGATTACAGACATGAGCCACGGCGCCTGGCCAGATCAGGTTTTTCACATTTGCCTATAACCAACATGTCCATAACTGAATTTATCATTCTTCTCCCAATCATCTGTGTTCTCTTTGTAAGTTGGAGAGTTAAATATCTCCTTTAAATATGTATCTCATTGATTTAACTCTTCTCCCACCATATTCTCAGTCTAATCAGGATCTACTTCCAGGAACCCGAGGTCTCCTTTGAGGCCTTCCCGGTCATTGCTCCCACCCAAGATAACCACTATACTGGCTTATGTATTAGTTTGCCTCTTCTTGAACATCATATAAATGGAGTCATACAGTATGTTTTTCTTTGTGTCTGGCTATTTTGGCTCACTTTTATAGTTGTGAGATTCATTAATAGCATTATGTGTGGCAGTAGTTCCATTCTTTTTTTATTGCTTCTTAGTATCCTGATGATATAGGACAGTCAAGCCCCCAAATTGAGGCTTAGCTTGGGAGGGTTATTGGTTCTTGGCTTCAACCATGTAGAATTCAAGAGCAAGCTGGTGGTGGTAAACAGCAGCTTTATTGAAGTGGCAGTGAACTGCAGCAGCAGAGGTTCTGATCCTTGTGGAGCAGGGCTACGCCATAGGCAGTGTACCCGGAATAGCAGCTCAGAGGCAGTTCTGCACTCATATTTATATCCACTTTTAATTAGATGCAAATGAAGGACTGGTTTATGCAGAAATCTCTAGAATGAGGGTGGTAACTTGCAGGTTGTCAAGTTGATGCCATGGAAAGGGGCAGTAACTTCCCAGTGTTACCATGGCAATGGTAAACCAACAGGGCACACTGGTGAACGTGTCTAATGGGGGAGGTGCTTCTGCCTCAGACCTGTTTTAGCTAGTCCTCAATTTTGTGCGACATCCAAGCCCCGCCTCCGAAGTCGAGTTCTGCCTCCTACTTCACTACTGTATAAATATACCCTAATTTGTTGATCCATTCTATTTTGTTTACAAAAGGATTATTTCCTGTTTTGAAGATTATGAATAAGATTCTGTGATCATTCTTATGCATGCCTTGTACTTAAGAATGAACTTGTCTTGGGTATACACACAGGAGTGGGGTTACTCTGTCATAGTTTAGGTTTGTATGCAACTTTAGTAAAGACCTTCAATCAGTTTTTCCAAAGAGGTTGAACCAGCATACACTCGGATGGGTATTATGTTAGATGCTCTCACACGTCCAGGGTTAATATAAGTGATAGCTTTCATGGTATTCTCTAGTTAGGATTTCTACTTCTATCTGCATGTGCTTATGTAAAGCAGCACTGATTTATAAATGTGACCTCAGTTGTCATGGGTCAGTGTGTCAGATGTTGAACTTTTCCAAGACTTGGAGGCTGTAAAACCACTTTTGTCTTAATGCTGTGAGTCAAAATCAAAACATTAAATTATTTTGCCTAAGCGAAATAATTGGCTCTTTGCTTTTTACCAAGAACCAGGCATTCCCTCCCTTCATTTCCTGAAAATAATTCTTGTGTCAATCATTGTTAAGTAAGTCTTTGACCTGACTTAGCCAAGAGGTGGAGAAAAGGAGGCATAGGAGCATTGCATTTGGGAGGCATAAAAGGGAGAGCCAACATTGTAGGGAAACACCAAGAAAGTAAAACTATGAATCAAAATAGAATACGAAACTAAAAGTAGAGTGTGGAAGTATACAGATCATCATGGGCAATGATGAAGATGGATTAAATTTGTTGATATATGACCTTTTCATGAAAACAGGTTATATATAAAACTATGAACTGTTGCACTTCTTACAAAATATGTAATGGCAGCATTTGTGTCCAAGTTTCAGTTGCATGTCAGATTTGATGAGTATTAAGATGTTAAGAACCTTGTGAACAATAATTTTGGACATTAAGTCTTAATCTATTTAAAAGATAAAAGATACAGCATTCACTATGTGCTAGGCACTGTGCTAGATGTTTATAATTATTATTGCTAAAGCTACTGAAATTAAATTCATCCCTTCAACTCCTCCTTGGTTTTGAGCACCTCCTGTGTGCTGGATTATGTTAGATACCGTGAGAATTTATGGACATAAAGCATAAAAAGGTTCCTATTCTTTAGAAGCATTATTTGTGAACAAGAAGATTGAAATATTAAATGTCAACAAAAGACATACGATTGTGGACCCAGAAGATACAAGCAGTGTTACCAGAAGCTTGATCGCTGTGGGATGAGATGGTCTAGAAAGATTTTTAGGGCAGTAAGACATGAAAGGGGATATTTCATCCATATACACAGGGTCCATTATGAATCTGGTTTTTTTTTTTTTGTCCATACCCATATATGCACATACTTGGAATATCTTCATGTAGATGACCCCAAAGTACCTCAAACTAAACATACTCAGAACTAAATCCATTATCCTTCTCCCAAACCTAACTCTGCTCCTCGGTTCTGTCGGTTGGTTCTCTGTTAATATCTCTTGAATTTGTGTTTCTCCATTCCTACCACCTCACCAGTTAGAATGCCATTTCGTGATGAAGATGTGAAGAGAGACTGCACAGTGGCAGTGGCAATGAGGAAAAAGGAGTGAATACATTTAGGAGAGATACTAGGGAACTATAAAAGACTTAGTGTCTTTTAGACTTATATAGACTTAGTGTCTATATGCTTAGTGTCTGAGTGGATGGAGTGGGTGAGGAAAAGAATCTAAATTGATGCTTGACATTCTGATTTAGGAAATCAGCCAAATTATGGCACCATACATGAGAGTTCAGAAGAAGCAACAGGTCTGAAGGGAATGTCCAGTACGTGGATCTGAGCTTATGGGGGAAGTCTCTGGCTACAGGTGTAGACACAGTAGGTTCTTGATATAGTATTCAGAATGCTTTCTGAAAGACTTGCAGCTTGATACCTATGTATATTTAACAACACAGTCTACCACTGTGTATTTTTAAAAAGATGCCATTGTTTACCTAATTTCATACTTGTAAAATTATCTTTTTTACGAGGATATTCATATATTCAAAAGATGCTTTATTTTCTATATATTTTGTTCTCTTAAGGCTGGTACCAGATAAATAAATGCTGGATTTTTTAAATAATTGTTTTTGAGATAAGCTCTGTCTCTGTTGCCCAGACTGAAGTGCAGTGACAAAATCTCAGCTCACTGCAATCTCTACCTTCTGGGCTCAAGCAATCCTCCCACCTCAGCCTCTCGAGTAGCTGGTACCAGAGGCACATAACACCAGGCCTGGCTAATATTTGTATTTTATGTAGAGATAGGGTTTCACCATGTTGTCCAGGCTGGTCTCAAATTCCTAGGCTCAAGTGATCTACCCATCTTGGCCTCTCAAAATGCTGGGATTACAGGTGTGAACCCCTGCACCTGGCCTAAAGTTTTAATTACTGAAAGTATTGGTGCTCTGCTGATGCTACTAAAGCTTCATTTATTTTGTAGGTTGGACTTTCTATAGAGTTACTAATGAGCTTCTTGAGATAATCCCTAATGATACTTCAAAATTTTTTTAAGGAATTAAATATTTTCTATTTTTTTATACCTTAATTAACTGGTTACAAAGATGAAAAGATAAGAACCCCACCCTCAAGGAGCTTACGAAGTAGTTTCAAGTATGTAAATTTACTTTTCAGAATGATTCTGTAATAGGAGTTTTGAGATATTGCTATTTCCATCTTAAAGATTCTGGAAGATTGAGACTGCCCTGGGTTACACATCTGGGTGGAATTTGGAACCCAATCTTCCATTTCCTGCTTGAGCACACATTTCACTTGACATTGTTCACTTGACATTCACACATTTAAACACTGCTATTTTAGGCTTTACAATTTGACTTTTAAAGTAGACTGTGTATTAAAACAAAGATAAATATGTAACACTCTGTTTAAATATTTCTAGTATGTTTCCCCATCCTCCCCTTAGTTATCACCCCTCACTAACAGCTGTACTTGTAGGCTGTGCTTTAAAAAATGACTAAGTTTATTTTATAAACCTTCCTGCAAATCTTGCTATTATTGGCATGTTTTCACTTTTCCTTCAGACATCCAGGCACCCTTGCAAGAATAATTTTTCAAGATTGTCTTTGGCTGTCAAGAATCTTTAAAGAGACGGATAGTTTATTGAACAGTACAGATAGGTTCTATTGTTCCCAAGTTTTTGTTATTATTGTTTTTACTCTGACAGTGGGTTGGAAATTTAAAAATCTTTCCAGTATGGAAGAAGACCTTGTAATGCACTTAAATATTTGAGATACCAACATACCTTAAATCCACTTACAAAGATTTAATATTGATGCTAAGATTATAAAAATACAGGCCATACTCCATTTTCCTAAGTAGACTAATACCCCTCAATTCAGTTAAATTGTACACTGCAGAAGCAGTCGGGGTAAGAGGAAAGAAGGCACTGTGTTAGCGTGTCCTCTTCTTGGCACCTTTAAAATGACAAACGTGGAGATGGATTTTGGCCAGGAATCTGGGGTATTGTCAGAACAACTCCATTTGAACAAGCTGTGCTTAGCGGTAAGAGGGAGTCAGAAGGGTGCTGAAAATCGGGCACAGAGAAGAAGAAAGATAAAGAAAAATTGGTTCTTTACCTCCTCACATACAATCTGTGAGATTATCTTCCTTTACTCATTCTGAAAAATCTTTCCTGAGCGTCTACAATATGCCAGATCCAAAGCTAGGAATGGGAGGAAAACGCAGCAGTGGCCATACCCTCAGTGGCCCATTTGTCTCTCTGTTTGTGTGGTTTATTTGCCCCTCTTCTCCTTTATCCTTCTCTGGTTCTTTACTGTCATAATGAGATCCTAGTTTGTATGTGTATGTGCGTGTGTGTTTAATTATATAGTTAATACAGTTTTAATCACCTCTTTATTTTTCATTGATTGTTTACCACTGTTGCAGCAACTTGATTAAATATTAAAAATAATAATCTAAACTTTGATACTGGCTTTTTAAATAGTCACTGACCAGATGTTGCTCTTCAAAATAAGTATTAGGAGAAATAATAGTATTTTCTCCTTTGAGAGAAAGTTGGCTTTGGAAAGCTCGTGGCTCTTAGTAGTGAATGTGCATCTTACAAAACAGTGCCTTTAGTAATGCAATCACTATTTTAATACATTGGGAACTAAAGATGGAAGCTTAAGGATTAAAATAAAATACCTTTTTCAAAAAAAAGAAGTATTAATATATAGGTAGACAGAGAGAGAGTACTGTTGTCTGTTGGGTAGATTCCTTGGCAAATAAACAGAAGGGAGTAGGACTGGGAATTTGTCCATCTGGTAACCAGACTTACAGGTAAATCAGTTAAATGAGTTAGCAGTAGTCAACCCAGAAAAGTTAGCTAAGACAAGGCAGTTACTAAAGTTTTCATTAGGCAAGCAAGATTAGGTTCTCAATGGTCAAGCAGTGAGATGCAAGCCAGACTGGGAAGTTAAGGAACAGAGTATCAGGGAATCATAATAAAGTTGTAATAAAATGTATTCAGCCATGGGGCTAGTTTTATTTATATAAAGCTATTTTAATATATAAAATATATACATAGTACAAAATCCAGAAGGTGCAGAATAGTAAACAGTGAAAAGTCAGCCTTCCACCCCATTCTGCGATCTAAACTGCCCCTCCCGAGAGGCAACCATAATTAGCAATCTTTTATATAGCCTTATAGAACATCTATGCACAAAGAAGTCGTAGTATAATATACACACTTTTTTCACATATATATACAATTTTTATTTTTTTTCATTGCATAGTATTTCAAGGCATGAATGGAACATACTTTTTAAAACTAGTTCCTTATGAGACATTTAGGTCATTTCCAATCGTCTGCTATTACAGATAATGATAGAGTGACTAACTTTAAACATGCATCATTTTATACTGGAGTAATCATGTTAAAAGGTCAAATTCCTAATAGTGGGATTGCTGGGTCAGTGGATTTGCTCATTCAAAAAAACCTTTGTGATAAAATTATACTATTTTAACTGTTTTTAAGTGTACCATTTGTGTTAAGAATATTCACATTGTTGTTCAACTAATCTCTAGAACTTTTTCATATGCGAAACTGAAATTCTACACCCATTAAACAACTCCCCAGTTCCCCTTTTCTCCTATTTTGTTTCCATGAATGTGTCTACTTTAGATATACCTCCTGTAAGGAGAATCATACAGTATTTGTTTTTTTATGAATGGCTTATTTCACTTAGCGTAATGTCATCAAGGTTCATTCATGTTGTAGCCGGTGTCAGAATTCCTCTCCTAAGATGGAATAATAATTCATCGTGTGTGTATACATATATATACACATACCATATAGATACAATGTACAATATATATGCACCCATATATATGTACCACCATAAACAGACAACCCCCCCATATTTTGTTTATCCATTCATCCACTGATGGACACTTGGGTTGCTTCTACCTCTTGGCTATTGTGAATAGTGCTGCTATTATGATAGGCATGCAAATAAGTCTTTAAGATCTTGCTTTAAGATGAGGTATGGTGGCTCATACCTGTAATCCCAACACTTTGGGAGGGTGAGGCGGGCGGATTGCTTGATCTCAGGAGTTCATGACCAGTCTGGAAAACAAAGTGAGACCCCAGCTTTTACAAAAATACAAAAATTAGCTGGATGTAATGGCTCATGCCTGTGGTCCCAGCTACTTGGGAGGCTGAGGTCAGAAGATGGCTTGAGCCTAGGAGGCAGAGGTTGCAGTGAGCAAAGATCATTCCACTGCACTCCAGCCTGGGTGAGAGTGAGACCTTGTCTCAAAAAAAAAAATCCTGCTTTAAAAATTTTTGAATATATACCTATAAGTGGAATGGCTGAATGATGGGTTATGGGTTTGTGTATTTAAAAATTTTGTTTTTATTGCCAAGGTACTCTTCATAGAGGTTGTAGCAATTTGTGTTCCTACCAGTAATAAGTGAGTGTCTCTTTACTCATACGACAGCACTGTGTGCCATCTGACTTTTTGACCATTGTCACTCTGATAAGGAAAAAAAAATGTTATTTCATCATAGTCTTTTAAAATATTTTTCTTAAAATAAGTGGAATGGAGTTTTTCATATGTTTACTATTTAAAATGTATATTAATAGGAAATTTGAGATATAGGAAGGTACACAGATCAGGGGATAATTGTCATTGAAATGATAGTTTATTACTCACAGTTCCTGAAGGAAGGGACACATCATGTCACGGTGAGTAGGGTGTTACATGGGAAAGTAGTGGGGTTGGTCACAAGACAGAGGGAGAGGGCTGAACTGTGGGCAAGAGCCTTTACTGTGGTTTTCAAGATAAGGAATAGATGAGGTGGGGGTAAGCAGGCCTAGGATTGGCTACTTTGAATACTTTCATTGGGCTTTGAGCCCATTCATAAGGGCTGTCCCTAATTGTCTGAAACCTGGCACTGTGGTGATAAAGGTCAGTGGGGGTGTAGATTCTGGATTAGTCAGTTGGAATTTGAAAAGTGTGCCCTCAGGAGGGAGGAGGAGGTGAAGTTGGTGACTCAGATATAAAATAATATCAGGTTTTCCAGAACAAGGTGTATGCAGGCCACGTATGTAGGGCAAATGTTAAAGCAGCAACTATGCAGAAGCAAGAAATGTAGAGCCTTAGTACATGTAGGGTTTTAGTACAAAGACCCACTTGTAATTATTTTTTGTGTGAATTCTGCTCACATTTTTTTTTCCATTTTTTCCATTGAGAAATTTAGTTTTTTCTCATACATTCATAGGAACTCGTTATACATTTAGAAAGTAGGCCTTTGTATACAACATGCACTGCAAAAATCTTCCCGTGAGTTTATTGTAGTTTGAGTTTGCTTATGATAGTTTTTTCCCCCATGTGGAAATTAATTTTTTTATGTGCTTGAATGTATTGACCTTTTCCTTTTCAGCTTCAGGATTTTGTGACATACCTTAAAGACTTGTTTTTCTGAGGTTATAAATGTGTTTCCTGTGTTTTTTCCTAGTATCTTGATGGTTTATGTAATCATATTTTCACCTTTGTTGAAGGTAGTATGTTGGTGCCAGGGAAACAAAAAGGAGATACAAGCAACAAGGTTAGAACCTAATGCCAAGTTATTACCTTCTGAGGCAAAATTTATTTACCTCTTTTCATCCTGTACTATCCAGGTGGAGGCAAACAGATACATCTGAGTAGCAAAATACAAAATAGAGAGGCACAAGAATTACCTGACATTAAACCTCAGATTCGGAAGACAGGAATTTTACTATCTATAAAGGCTACAACTAAGAATGGACAGGCTCAAAATTCTTAAATCTTAATGGGTTGGAAAGAAAAAAACCCTGAGCATTGTGGGGTGGGAGAGTGATTGAGTAAAAATGGGTCTTAGGTCTAGCTTTGTATGTTCTAGCTGTGCAAACTTCAAGTCATTTAAGTTCTCTGAACCTTACTTTATACTAGTAAAACATTTTTCAGCTCGTAATACTTCAGGGATACCTCACTGCCTACCATGATTGTTTTACCATCTTTTAAAATTGCTTTTATCACTTTTTCCCCGTGGCAGTCTTACACAGAAGCACTATACATAAAATAGACTTGAGGCCAGATGTGGTGGCTCAGGCTTGTAATCCCAGCACTTTGGGAGGCGAAGGCAGGTGGATGGCTTGAGCTCAGGAGTTTGAGACCAGCCTGGGCAGCACAGTGAGACTCCATCTCTACCCAAAACAAACAAACAAAAATCTACCAAAAAAAAAAAAAAGAAAAAGAATAAGAAAAAAGACTACAGGTGGCATGGTGGTGCACGCCTGTAGTCTCAGATACTAGGGAGGCCGAGGTGGGATGACTTGAGCCTGGGAGGCAAAGATTGCATGAGCTGAGATCAGACCTCTGCACTCTAGCCTGGGTGGCAAGGCCAGACCCTGTCTCAAAGTAGAAAAAATTCGGATGTGGTGGATATAGAGGTGAGGGATGTAAAGTGAAGGCTCCTTGTTCTCACCTTCACCCTATCATCACCACCAACCCCACCACTCCCAGGCCCCCCACCTCAAGGAACTACCGGAGAAATCCCTGCTCTGTACGGATAATTCGTGAACTGAATAAAACCGAACCTTCTCCCTCCAACCTTAAAACCCATCTCAATACAGCCTAAAGGAAACAAAGCCTTGGAAAGCAATATGGCTGTGCTGAAGTCTCCTTCAGGAAATGGAGGCATGACTTCCACAGCGTATCAAGCAGCAAAACTTCCCCAAATTCCTCATCACAGCAACCTCTCCCACACCTCTTTCTTCCCTCTTTTAAAATCTCCTCAGAAACAGGCCTTCCCACCCTCAGGCTATATATGTCTTCTCTGTATCTTTGTCCATCTTCTCCTTGATCTCTTTGGCCATTTCATTATTTTGTAAAGCAGTCTTCAGAGTTCCTTCTACTTTTTCTTCCCACCCAGTATCCCATCATCACCTCATAAGTACAGACACGGAACTGAGCAATTAATAGGTGGCAGAGGGAGACTGTAGATACTCTTGACTTTTTCTCTGCCTTATTATAAGGATTAAGTGTCACCGTCTTGACCTCATAGTCAAATCCCTCTACAATCTGATCCATCATTTTTCTCCCATGCTCCAGCCAAATTAGACGTATTATTGTTTTCTTAACTAGTGCCTGGTTTTCCACCCTGCTGATGTCTTTGCTCATCCTGCACCCAGGCCAGGAGTGCTTGCTTTCCCGTTTCTGTGCTTCAGAATTCTACCTATCTTTCAAGGGTAGCTGAGATCTTGTCTTTTCTCCTGAAGCATCTCCCTTCCTGACAAAATGTGATCACTTCTGCTTCTGCATCCTCTCCGCATAGTGCTTGCTCTTACCTCATGTCACTTACTTTCTTTCCTGTTTTTCAAGCTAATTTGTAGTAGCTTTAGGAACATTGAGAGCAGGAAGCACATAGTATTCTTTTTGATGCTCCTTGTGAACTCTTAGCTCACTGTTTTGCATATAGTTATGCTAAGATTTTTCAAAAGAGCAAATATACCTAGTAATTAGTAAAGCCCCTTGCTAAAATAATCACATTACTGCATCACTATTTTAAAGCAAACTTAAGGAATTTATTCTGGATTTCTGAATATATTTCCTATATCAAGCAACCTAAGTTCTCGTGATTTAAATGTTTAGAACCATCATACATCGCTTCCAGTTTTATTTTGCCAGCTGAGCCCTCAAAGGGATATGTGATAGGGAGGCAATGATTTTCAAATATTTTTTGAAAGATAAAAAATACTTTGCTTCAAGTGAAATTAGAAATGAAACCTCATGATACGGAATAAAAGCGGAACTGTTCCAGCTAAATAGTGTTTCACACGTTATACATTCTGCTGGCTTCTTTCCCAACCCCTTTCTTCAGTGTTTTGAAAATACGTCTGCGGGAGCTCAGGGTCTCTGGGGATACAGTAGGGTCTCGACTCTAGCAACTCAGAATGTTAAATACCAACCCTGCTTTCATCATGAAAGCATTGGTCTTTCCTATCCCACTTCCATAGTTATCCATGATATCAGGGCCTTTCTAGGTTTCTAATAGTTGGCTTGATCAGGTTGAATAAATTTATTCCATATAGGACAGAAATTTAAAAGTCATCATCACCAACACAATTTACTTGTAAATGACACATTCTGAAAGAATTATTTTATCTAACAAATGAAAATAAGGACTTTGCTGTTTACACAAAAAGTCTTTGGCTTCCAAAGAACTCACAAAGTCTTTGTACTTAAGCAGAATTTGTTAAGCAAATTCTGCCATGTAACCATGGGAGTAAAATAGTGTTTGGAGAGCATAGAAACTTGTTTGCCCTTTCTGTCAGGGTTGTTGTAAATTTTGACTTAGCTGCAGGAAGAAAATAATTTTTAACCACTAGGTTAAGCAGGGACATTAACACACTTGGAGATATATTAATTTTTGAAATATCTCCTGTTAGCAAAATATCGTATAGTTGTTTTGATAAAATACAGAAAGAGATGTTTTACCTTAAGCTGAGATACAACTGGAATCATTTTCCACTTCCTGGATTCACACAGAAAGTCTAGGGGGGATGAAACTGAAGTTTACTATGTGTATCTATTACCCATGGAAAATTAGTCCACTTCCTGACCAAGAAGGTCAGGACAGCTGAAAATGGATAATTATCTACAAGTGATAAACAGTTTGTAGATAACAGAGGCTTCCCCCCCCCCCGCCCCCCACCGGGAAGACTTTTAGTGAGCATAAAGCATTGCCTCCTTATTCCAGCATTAATCATAGCAAACAGGGATGACACTGGAAATGCTCCTAGGGAAGTGTCCAGCACATAGTTGGCGCTCAGCAAGTGACAGCTGTTTATCATTATTAGTATGCAGAAACAAGAATCTCTAAATAAAATTAAAACAGGTTAGAGTCACTGGGAAAAAAATGATACTACATTACCGAATGGGACAGAAATACAAGCAAATAATTTTGTGGACCTTTTGATAAACTTTTAAACATGAGCACAAATTGCTTGCCTCTTGTAGAAAATGGGAAAGTGGTAGGGTTTGGCTGTGACCCCACCCAAATCTCATCTTGAGCTGTGGCTCATAATTCCCACATGTTGCAGGAGGAACCGGGTGGGAGGTAATTGAATCTGGTGGTGGCGGCGGCGGGGGGGGGTCTTTCCCCTGCTGTTCTCGTGGCAGTGAATCAGCCCCACGAGATCTGATAGTTTTATAAATGAGAGTTCCCTGCACAAGCGCTCTCTTGCCTGCTGCCATGTAAGAAGTCCCTTTGCTCTTCTTTCATCTTCCACCATGATTGTGAGGCCTCCCCAGCCATGTGGAACTGTGTTAAACCTCTTTCCTTTATAAATTACCCAGTCTCTGATATGTATTAGCAGCCTCAGAACATACTAATACCTAAAGCAAGCCAATTTTCAGAGATAAAAAGCAAGCAGATCTTATGTGTTCACAGGTATGCTGCACTTTGTATAAAGGGGGTCTTTTGTAATAGAGAAGCAATTCATCATAAACAGTATCATTCCCCTTAATGACTCAGAGAAAATGTTGAAAACCAGAGATGAAACTCTCAGATTGAGAGCTTAGAAAGTTATTATTTTGAAAAAGTCTTACTCAAAATGCTATGCATATAGCACCGTGCTATTCATGCACATAGTAAGCAAATGGTAAATATTAATTGGATTCCAATGTAATATCAGTTATTTTGAGGAGCTAAGACAAAGTCTTGCATGTGTATTTTGAAATGCGATTATTTCATTTTAAAAGGAGAGTATAGGCCAGGTGCAGTGGCTCATGCCTATAATCCCAATACATTAGGAGGCCAACATGAGCAGATTGCTTAAGCCTAGGAGTTCGAGATCAGCCTAGGCAATACAGGGAGACCCCATCTCTATAAAAAATTAGTCGACCATGGTGGCACATGGCTGTAGTCCCAGCTACTCAGGAGGCTGAGGCAGGAATATCGCTTGAATCTAGGAGGTCAAGACTGCAGTGAGCTGTGTTCACACCACTGCACCCCAGCCTGGGCAACAAAGTGAGACCCTGTCTCAAAACCAAACAACAACAATAACAAAAAGTATCTATTCTCAGAGATTAGTGTAGATTACTTTGTGACATGACTAATAATACCAATCTTAAGAGACCATGCTGTGTCTAAGAAGATGCAGAGCACCAGTTAGCCAGAGTATGATTTTAATTTATTTACCTCTGAGAGTTTAGATGAGTAAAGATGCAGAGGCAGGATTGGATATGGGCATGGGGACAGCATGCTGGCTGCTGACATGATAGAGAATTTGTCAAGAAGTAGAAAGAGCAAAGTCTGAATAGGTGAAGAGGAAACATTCTGTGAGAGTGTGGAAAAGCAGAAAGGCAGTAAAGAAGGAACAATTAAAGGAATAACAGCAGCATTGATAACAGAATTTGTTGTAGGGGAATTAAAGTTTTATTACGGCAAGTTATATTATATAACATTGCTTAAAACTAGCTAGTTATTGGCCCATAGGATTTTTGTTGTACTGACCTGACTTTTGTTTTGTTTTGTTTTGTTTTTTTTTGAGACCGAGTCTCGCTCTGTCACCAGGTTGGAGTGCAATGGTGCGATTTCAGCTCACTGCAACCTCTGCCTCCCAGATTCAAGCAATTCTCCTGCCTCAGCCTCACGAGTAGCTGGGACTACAGGTGCATGCCACCACATCCAGCTAATTTTTGTATTTTTAGTAGAGACAGGGTTTCACCATATTGGCCTGGCTGGTCTCGAACTCCTGACCTCAGGTGATCCGCCCACCTTGGCCTCCTAAAGTGCTGAGGTTACAGGCATGAGCCACCGCACCTGGCCTGTACTGACTTTCGACTACATGTAAGAGCTGCATATCTACTTTGTTTTGGTGGGCACGTGTTATATGTTACATATTATAGCAATTATGTTATAAATAACATGAAATAACATGTGTAAGCATGTATGTGCCTCATCCACAAGGGAAACCTACCCATATACACAGAGTTACATTCACTTCAGTCTGCAGCTGGACCTAACATTTAGTGAAAATTGCCAGTCAGATTCATTTATGGCCATCCCATGTTAAGACCTTGAAAGCTATTAAAAAATATGAGACATAGGTTACTTCTAACTTGGATAACTTTTTGAAAACATTTGTGAAAGGCTAAGTTTTAAAATCATTAGTGTTGAGGGGTGGAACGAGATTGCCAAATAGAAGGCTCCACCAATAGTTTCCCCGACAGGGATGTCGATGTAACAACTATCTACAAAAAGGAAACCTTCATAATTACCCCAATCAGATGAGTTCTCGCACTACCTGGTTTTAACTTCATATTGCTAAAAGAGGCACTGAGAGAATAGGAAAGACAGTCTTGAATCACCAATACCACCCCTCCCCAACCCCCGAGCAGTGGCCACGTGGCACAGAGAGAGAATCTGTACGCTTGAAAGAGGGGGAGATTACAGGCATGGTGAGACATTGGATTGAACTCAGTGCTGCCCTGTCTGTCACAACAGAAAGCAAAACCAGGCTGAACTCAGCTAACACCTGCCCAAGAAGGGAATATGTAAACCAGCCCTAGCCAGAGGGGAGTTACACATCCCCATGGTTGGAACTTGAGCTCCAGCAAGCCTTGCCAGCACAGGCTAAAGTGCTCTGGGGCCCTACAGAAACTTGAAGGACAGTCTAGGCCACAAGGACTGCAACCCTCAGGTGAGTCCTAGTGCTGAACTGGGCTCAGAGCCAGGGGACTTGTGGGGCATGTGACCTACTGAGACACCAGCCAGGGTGGCTAAGGGAGTGCTTGCACCACTCCTCCCTCAAGCCCAGGCTGCATGGCTTGTGGCTCCAGAAGAGACCCTTTCCTTCCACTTGAGGAGATGAGAGGGAAGAACAAAGAGGACTTAGTCTTGCATCTTAGATACCAGCTCAGCCACAGTAGGATAGGGCAGCAGTCGGAGTGGTGAGGCCCTCTTTCCAGGCCCTAGCTCCTGGATGACATTTCTAGACATACCCTGGGCTAGAAGAGAAACTGCTGCCTTGAAGGGAAGGACTCAGTCTTGGCAGGACCTTGCCTGCTGACTGAAGAGCCTCTGGGCCCTGAATAACCAGCAGTGATACCCAGGTAGTACACCATGGACCTTCAGTGAGACGCTGAGACTTGCTGGCTTCAGGTACCAGCTTGGCCACAGGTGAGTAGAGCAACAAGCAGGCTCTTGGGGTCCCCAATTCCAGGCCTTGGTTCTTGGGTGGCATTTCTGGACCTGTCCTGGGCCAGAGAGGAGCTCCCTGCCATGAAGGGTGACTCCCAAGCCAGGCAGCATTGAGCACAAGCTGACTGAAGAGATTTGGGGCCTTCAGGGAACATCCGTGGTAGCCTGACAGTACTCCTCACGGACCTGTGATGGTGGTGGCCATGGGGTGAGGCTCCTCTGCCTGTGGAAAGGGAAGGGAAGAGTAGGAAGGACAGCATCTCATGATTTGCATGCCAGCTCAACCTCTGTACAGAAGAACAGGTAGACTTCTAAGGTTTTTGACTGTAGTCCCTGGCTCCTGGGCAGTACCCCTGGACCCACCCACCCAGGGTCTGGGGAACTCACTGCCCTGAAGGAAGAACACAAACCTGGCTGGTTTTACCATCTTCTGTGTGTAGAGACCTAGGGCCTTGACAGAACGTAGGTGGTAGTCAGGTAGTGGTCACAGTGGGCTTTGGGTAAGACCCAGTGCATTCCCAGTGGTGTTAGCCACAGGGATGCTTGTGAACACCCTTGTGTCCTGTTCTAGGTGGCTCAGAACATACAAAGACACTTCATTTGCTTGGGAGAAAGTAAAAGAAGAAAACGATAATTTCTTCCTCATAATCCTGAGAATTCTTCCAGATCTTATCCAAGACAAGGTAGTATCTCAGTGAGTCTGCAAGAACCACAGTGTTTCTGTTCTTGAGGTGCCCCCTAAAGCAGATATGGCTTAGATCACAATACCCAAGTTCTGTGTCAAATATCTGAAAAACCTTCCCAAGAAGGACAGGTACAAACAAGCCCAGACTGCAAAGACTACAATAAATGCCTAACTCTTCAATGTCTAGTTACAGGCAGACATCCACAAGTGTCAAGACCATCCAGGAAAACATGACCTCACCAAATGAACTAAATAAAGTACCAGGGACCAATCCTAAAGAAACAGAGACATGTAATCTTTCAGACAGACAATTCAGAATAGCTGTTTTAAGGAAATTCAAGAAGACACAGAGATGGAACTTGGAATTCTATCAGATAAATTTAACAGAGATTGAAATAATTAAGAATCTATTGATGAGAGATGTGCAAATCAAAACTCCAATGAGATACCATCTCATCCTGGGTTTAAATGGCTTTTATCCAAACGGCAGGTAATAACAAATGCTGTGAGGATATGAAGAAAAGGGAAGCCTCATACACTGTTGGTGGGAACGTAAATTAGTATAACCACTATGGAGAACAGTTTCCAGGTTCCTCAAGAAACTAAAGATAGAGCTACCATATGACCAAGCAATTCCACTGTTGGGTATATACCCAAAAGAAAGGAAATCAGTATATCAAAGGTATATCTGCACTCCCATGTTTATTGTAGCACTATTCACAATAGCCCAGGTTTGGATACAACCTAAGTGTCCAACAGATGAATGAATAAAGAAAATGGAGTACATATATGCTATGGAGTACTATGCAGCCATAAAAAAGAATGAGATCCCATCATTTGCAACAACATGGATGGAACTGGAGGTCATTATGTTAAGTGAAATAAGCCAGGCATAGAAAGACAAACTTTGCATGTTCTCACTTATTTATGGGAGATAAAAATTAAAATAATTGAAATCATGGAAATAGCAAGTAGACGGATGTTTACAAGAGGCTGGAAAGGGTAGTGAGGAGGGCAGGGGGTAAGTGAGGATGGTTAATGAGTACAAAATAAAAATAATGAGATCTACAATGGGGACTACAGTCAAAAATAATTTAATTGTACACCTTAAAATAACTAAAAGAGTGTAATTGGATTGTTTGTAACACAAAGGATAAA
Source organism: Trachypithecus francoisi (assembly GCF_009764315.1). Taxonomy (NCBI): domain Eukaryota; kingdom Metazoa; phylum Chordata; class Mammalia; order Primates; family Cercopithecidae; genus Trachypithecus; species Trachypithecus francoisi. The sequence goes on from NW_022681469.1 coordinate 56,982,549, forward strand.
TGCTTGAGGGGATGAATGTGCCTGATAAATACTTTATCTGAATTAAATTTAAAGGAGTTTAATTGAGCAATGAACAACTCATGAATTGGGCAGCCCCCAAAATCACAGCAGATTCACGGAGACTCCAGGGGAGCCTTGTGGGGTCAGAACAAATTTATAGACAAAAAAGATCAAGTGATGTATAGGAATTGGAAGTGAGGTAACACAAACAGCAAGATTGGTTACAGCTCACTGTTCGTCTTATTTGAATGCAATTTGAACACTCAGCAGTCTGAGTGGTTGAAGTATGGCCGTTGGGATTGGCCAACACTCGGCCATTGTTACAGGTGCATACTATTATGTTAGGTTTTCAGTTTTGTCTATTAAGCTAGGTTACTGTTTATCCACAAGGACTCAAATGTAGAAGTATGGAGTCCTTCTCAGGCCATATTTAGTTTGCTTTAACAATTCCCCTCTTTTGGTCATTTTCTCACTTTTGAGAGATGGACCAAAACCTTAGTGATTGATGTTACTATGACTATCATAAATGTACTTATATAGTTTTGAAACCCACTGGGAAACAGTAGAACAGTAGGTTTTGCAAGGAGGGAATAAGGACTGAGTAGAGGGTACCTCCTTAGGCTGGAACATCCTGTTTACAGGAGAAGAAACAAAACCTGGTCGTTCTAGGATCTATGTGTTTTCTTAAAGCCTTAGTTTGATTATGTCACATTTGGCACAAATGACTCCATTTTACTTTGGTTTGTTGGGGCCTAGTATATAAGCTCAGTCCAAAATAATGGCCTTCCATCATTTTGTTTTAAAAAAAATTCCCCCTTTTTGGCCAGGTTCTCACTTAGGTGAGAGTGTGACCAAAACTTAGGGCCTTAGCACCATTCTCAGTTACAGTCATTTTGGGTTTCTGGTCTCAGCATGTCATTCATAGGTTATGGTGCCCTCATGGTCACCCATTTTTTAGCATCTGTCATTCCAGTTGAAGACAGACCATTTGACGTTCTAGAGATGGCTGCAGGCAAGCATTTAAAACCTTTGAGAGAATACAGCACACCACACCAGGGAGACTATTATTATGACTATTGGGAGGATAATACCAAGAGTTTAGACTATGCTTCTTATCCAGGGTCCCCATAAACCAAACCACATAAAAGTAAATAAATTAAAAAATGAGTTAAAGGAAGAATCTACTTGCTTGACTAAGTGACCTTTTAATGAATCCTCTAGAACTGAATTTTTATAATCTACATTTGATGCATACCTAACAATAGTATGGACCCGTGACAGTAGCTGAGTGTTGGCCAATCCCAGCAGCCATACTTCAGCCACTCATAGATGCTGAGTGTTCAAACTGTATTCAAAATAAGACAAATGCCAAGCTGTAACCAGTCTTAGAGTACAGGTTTCTGTACCTCACTTCCGATGTCCGTACATCACTTTACCTTTTTTGTCTATAAATTTGTTCTGACCATGAGGTACCCCTGGAGTCTCTGTGAATCTGCTGTGATTCTGGGGGCTGCCTGATTCGCAAATTATTCATTGCTCAATTAAGCTGCTTTAAATTTAATTCAGATGAAGTTTTTCTTTTATCACCCCAGTTACCCTGGTGTGATTATTATGCATTGCATGCCTCTATCAAAATCTCATGTAGCCCATAAATACGTATACCTACTATGTACCCACAATTTTTAAAAAGATCATTAGTGTCTCTAAAATAAGGAAAAGGGGAGTAAAACTAGTCTCTGCCCAACTAAAGGTTTATAATCCTAGCAAACTAGTACTCTAATGAATTTAAATGACCACAAATGATTCCTCAAACTTGGGCAGCACACTGCTAACAAATGAAAAGTTTTTCGATCTGTGGCCTAGTTCATTTTCTTTTGCTATAGGCATGTGTGTATCTACATATGCACAAGTACGTACACACGCACTGTAGTTACATCACAACACCCCACTCTCATAAGGTGGTATCTCCAAGAAGGTGCAGTATTTGAGGCTTCAATCAGTCATCACCTCCTCATTTCGCTGTCAAGTGTCTTCCTAAGTCAAAAGAAAAATTTTGTGGAATACCATTGTGTAATACCATGGTGATTTTTTAAGACATCCACTAACTCAACAAAAATACTGTTGCTGGCAGAAGCAAGGAAAAGCAAATCTACATCTAACGTAATCTAAAATAAGTATCTATTGCAATGGGAATGAATATCTGCCTTCTCCATAAAGTGTCACTGGTACCTCTCAAATGACATCATTACAGGGTAGATGGGTGGGATGCAACTGGGCTGCCTCCTCATCTCCAACTTCTACAAGGCCAGCTTGTGCCAGGGCTGTTTCTGTAAAAGTCTGCTGCACATAAACTTATTTACTAGGTTATCTAATCCCATGGATTTATTACCATCTGCATTCCAGCATTTCTCAAATGTGTTTCTGAGCCCTAGATGTCTTTCCTGATCTTCAGACTAATATTCAAATGCCTATATCCACTTGGATATCTTTGAACTTACAATGTTCAAAACTTCTGATTCCAGCCTCCCACCCCACTCCATTCCACTCCTCACACACTTTCCAGACAGGCAGATTTCCTCATTTCTGTTCATGGCACCTCCATCCTTCACAGTTGCTCAGGCTAAAATCTTGTAGTTTTCTGTAATGCCTCTAATTGTTATTATCTACCACTGACTGACCTTTGATCAGCAAATTTTGTCACCTCTACCTTCAAAATAGATGTATCTCACTGCAACCTTTCATCATGCTTTCATCATCACTTACCAAGAATATTGCAAACATTATCAAACTGATGTCCTTGCTTCAATCCTTGTTTCCCTACAGACTATTACTACTTGGCTACAAAAGCAACTCCTTTAAAACTGGTTGAGATCATGTCTTTCCTCTGCTCAAAACCCTAAACGGCTCTTATCTACTGAGAATAAAAGGCACAGTCCTTACCATGGCTTAAAGGCCTAGGTGATCTGGTATACCACTCCCATCCCTTGTTCATCCCCAACCACCCAAGCTGTCTCTGATCTCATCTCCTCACCACCCCAGAGCCTTTGCTGTTTCACACAGACCTCTTTGCTGACCTTCAAACATGGTATCCACTCTCCCAGACTTGGGCCTTTTGCACCTAATATTCCCTTTGTTTGAAACACACTTATCCCAGACATCTGCCTGGCTTGCGTGCTCATATCTTTAGGTCTCTGTTCAAATTTCACCTCCACAGACAGGCCTCTTCTGACTGCCCTATATGAAACAGCACCCCCTTTTCTAGCACTCCCTTATTAATGTTTAATGGTATTTATCATGTATTTGTCTCCTCTGATAAATATTTACCATATATTTGTCTCTACTACCCACTGTACGAGTGTAAGATTTTTTTATCTATGTTGGTCACTGATGAATCTGCAGCCTCCTAGAAGACTGACACGTGGTGTGCACTCAGTGAATACTCGATGAATGAACTAAGGCCAACTTTACCCCAGCATTTCCATCTCCATAAGTCTGAGTTCTAAGACATTTATGGCTTCTCAATTTTAGTTACCATGAGCTGCTATTGAATGTAGGTTTGTATTAACTAAGCAAGCAAATTATTAGACTCAAACATGTCTTCTCAAGATAGCCTATTGAATCTATAACTTCTGGTAAATATACCTATACCAGTAAGTTCAGTCACATCTAAAATTGTTTCTTCTTAGGCAACCTCAGTCTCTCTCTACATGTCTTCTCCAGCCTTCTGCTGATATAAGTTAGCAAAGTTGTGCAAAGCCTTCTCTTTCCGTTAGACTTTAGGATTGATATTGGGGCATGTTCTGATGGCACATCTGGAGATGCTGATGAGTGGGATGAAGGAGCCTAAGGGAGAATTTGGAGTGTTCCCCCAGGAAAGAAAGCAGCAGTGCCCTCCTGCAAGAGGACATCTTTGTCAATGTCAGGGGAGGGACTACTTCAAAAAGCAAGGAGGGCCCAGTCATGTTTGGGAACTTGGGATACTCCAGGTTTTCCAAGTATACCCATTTCCTCTCATTTCCACCTCTTTCCAGTCAATCAACAAAAGAGACCTGGCAAACTTAAGACTTAGGAGATATTGTGATCTGGAAATGCACAGAATGAAATTGAAGTTGGGAATTGGCCACCTCGGCTTGTTACCTCTGGGGAGAGGGACAGGATTGAAATTGAAGTGGTTTGTGAAGGAGTCTTTATTTTAATCTGTAACTTCTTAAAAAATTAAAGGATTCATGGATTTTATATTAAAATTAATTTCAAAATTATAGTATAAGTAGTACGAAAAATAATGCTTTTTTCTTCAGGAATTCAGTAGGCTGGAACAATCACTATTGGGCAGGCACAGCAATATGCCTCTGTGTGACATGTCCCCACAGGCATGTTCCTAGGACCCCTTCTAAAAATTTGCCACTGTTATGTTCCCAGTCCTATGGTATATAGTAAGTCCTCTCTTAACATCATGAATAGGTTCTTGGAAACAGCAACTTTAAGCAAAAACAACATATTGTATGCCATAGGAACTTCATTCTTGTTTATGTCAGTTAACTTATGGTAAAATTGGTTTTCTTACATGGTATGTTGTTTTAACATCGCTGTTTCCGAGAACCTATCAACAGCGTTAAGTGAAGACTTACTGTATTTGATCCTGTCTTGCCATATTCTCCCTGGCTGTAATTGCTTCTCACCTATGTTCACAATCTCTCAAATCCTCAAATTTGACCCTAGCCACTACTTTCCCAATCATAACTGTGGCCTCTTCAGACTACAACTCTTTCTCTGTGGCAACATATTATTAATCACTTTGAATAACAATACTCATATCTCAAATTTCCTTTACTTCTATTCAAACAGATTGATTTCAGGATAGAACTTAGACAATATTGAATAATAGATAATAAGGAATATATAGGCTGGCATAGGATCAAGATGAGGTGCCAGGACCCCACCTACTGTCATCAGAGAACTCTGCCAATAAGAGATAACTATTTAGGGCCGGGTGTGGTGGCTCACGCCTGTAATCCCAGCACTTTGGGAGGCTGAGGCGGGCAGATCACAAGGTCAGGAGATCGAGACCATCCTGGCTAACACGGTGAAACAGAGCGAGACTCCTTCTCAAAAAATAAAAACAATTGAGGATGATTTTTTGTATCTGTCACCCAGGCTGGAGTGCAGTGGCACAATCTTGGCTCACTGCAACCTCTGTCTCCCAGGTTCAAGCCATTCTCCTGCCTCAGCTTCCTGAGTAGCTAGGACTACAGGCGTGAGCCACCACACTTGGCTAATTTTTGTATTTTTAGTAGAGATGGGGTTTCACCATGTTGGCCAGGCTGGCCTTGAACTCCTGACCTCACATGATCCGCCCACCTCAGCCTCCCAAAGTGCTGGGATTACAGGCATGCGCCACTACACCCAGCTGGTGATGATGATTTTTAAAATATATTTATATGTGTTCTAAGTGCTTTATATATGTTGTTTAATCCTCTCAATAACTCTATCAGGCAGATTCTATTACTAGTCCTTTTTTATAATTGAAGGAACCGAAGAACATTAAGTGACTTGCCCAAGATCATACAGCTTGCAAATAGTGGAACTGAAATTCAAACCAGGAAGGCCAGCTCCTGAGTTCCTGCTGTTAATCATGGGTGATAAGACAAAACCCAGTGAAGAAAGAGGATGGCATTTTATCTAGACCAAGGAAACAGTATACTAAAGGCAGTGAAAACATTAGAAAACATGGTTTGAGTACAACAAGGCATTTAGTATGGCAGAAGTATAAGTAGTAAAAATCAGTTCATGAAGGGACTTATTTGCCAGATTTTATCTTATAGAAAGTAAGGCATTGTTGAAAGTTTTAAGCGGGACAATAACATGATCAGAATTGTACTTTTGAACAATCCCCCTGGTAGGATGAAAGTTGGACTGGAATAGACAGAAACCAGAGGTGCAGACTATTCAGATGTGTTTGTGTTGTCCTGAGGATATGATGAGGGCTAACCACAGCAGCAACACTAATAACGGAAAAAGAGGAGAGGAAGTTGAATGCCACAAAATGAAAGCGAAACTTTTGTATTTCAAATGTTTCAACAGTATTCTAGACAGAAGCAAGATAATGGTGTTCCTCTATTTGCCTCTGACTTCTTGTTAATGAAATAGTACTCATTAAAGTCTTCGGAGTCACAGATATTGTTTAGCTTAGGTAAGCATTTCACAACTTTTCAGACACAAGTACAGAAATATTATTTTACAACCAAAAATATTTAATGTTTCCACATTGAAGAATAGATGTGATAATTAAATCTTTTATAAGGTTTTAAAAAGACATGAAACATAAACCTAATTATACATAAAAGAAAAGAATTTTAAACAAGAGCTTATTGTGATGACATTACTCATAACTTTTACCTTTAAAACCTTTTCTTGGGTAGCTATTCAAAAGTAAAGACCGCAAATTTTGTTGCTCAGATATTTCTTATGTTATGTATATTTAAGCTCTTTATTTATTGAACAGATGTGTCATTAATTGATTTGGAGCATTACTATTATCAGTAAAATTTGATTTTTTCCCTCAGTCATCGGTAAATCAGCTCCACCTGGAATTTCTAAGGACCCAGTTTTAGTCAGTATTTTCGAGGAATGATAACATCAGAAATACAGTCTTAATTAAGATAAAAAATATTAGCCATCAGAATGGAACAAGACAAGATGCTAATGTTTGTAAATAGTCAATCCATATTTGTGAACGTTAGCATATGTTAGTGAATAGTTAAGGCAAAAGACTCTAGCAGATATCTATTTCCATCAACATGTTAAATGTTAGAAACGTCAACATGTTGAAAGTCTAGAATTATTGGTAACATGAAATGATTCCAAGATGGAATTTCTGTGTTACAGAATTTACTAGAAAAGTGCTGTGAAAGTAGAATGAAAAATAAAATGATCTCTTGAAATAATGCGGAGAAATAGAACAAGCTTTTGGATATTTACATAGATTAGTGAATTAGTTGCAAAATTCTCCTGAAGTTCTACCTAGTTCCCAATATCAATGGACACTCTGGATATGAGCATATACCTTTCTTTAGAACTGTATTTTGTGATAAATCCATTTTTACTTACAGGAATTTACTTAAACTTATACACACATTAATTATATATACTAAATGAAAATGACCTTATCTGAAACAAATACATTGTATAATATCAAAACGTTTTTAGTCTTTTTTAAAAAGCAAAAAGTGAAAAAACAACATTAGTTACATCATTTACATTTGGTATCCCACCTAATAGATACACAGCTTTTGAAATCTACAATATTTTACATTTTGGTCATCATTTAATGCTATTTGCATTCCTCTTACTTTAACATTTTAATAGCATTTGTGATATATCATGTTTAACTGAAAGCTTTGGGTTATGTATTTTAAAGGAATATCTTCTTTTTGACTAAATAGTTCTGTAAGGGCCTAATATTTGAAAAATTAGCTTATTACCTGAAGCAACTATCCTCCTTAATCATTTTAAAATAATGGGTAAAGATGCATCTTTGTAAATATATTTTGAAAACTTGGTTAGTGTATTAGAAAGACATCAGAAACTTAAAAATTTATTTCTAGGACTGGCATACACTACAGCGAATTACTTCAAATGTTACTCTAGAGCATTTTCTAAAATATGAAGAATACTGCTGTTCTCTCTGAGATGATCCCTTTTTACAATGATGAAATTAAACACATTTAAAAAGTCTTTTAAATATTATATATAGCATTCCAGAATTACTGAATGAATTATAAAAATTACAGATATTTCTGTTTGGGTAAAAATCTCTCTCTTAATTTCTAATAGTAAAATAAGCAATCTACCAGTCAGGGTTGAAATACATAGTATTTGAACTACTGTTCTATATATTTCAAAATTCATGTTTTCTATTTGTCCTAGAAAAACTTAGCCTTCTATGAAGTGAGTCACTTAATGATATTATTGCTTTGGATATAAAATTGGCCTCACAGTATTATAGCCTATAAGTAAATGCTTCATTCCCCACATACCCCTAACCCGCCAGAAAAAAAACAAAAAAACAAAAAAAACCTACCAGTAGTCTAGTACAGTAGTGAACAATCTTAAATTAAAAGCTATTGTTTACACAGAGCAGAGGAAGATAATTTTCATGTTAAAGCAGTTTTCAACATCAAACATCTAAGGAGTTATAAACTGTAAATGAATTACCTTTAAACCCTGGTCTTCACAGTTACATTGCTTTCTGAATGTAGCATAATGTGACATTATGCTACCACATTTTTAAACGGTTTAAATGATAATTATTTTACATTTCATGAATGATAGATGAACAAGTTTAATTATATATGTATTAATTCCCTTAGTCTGGCAACTAAAATGCTATAGGGTTGTTCTGTTGCAAAGTAAATGCTAAATAGATTAAGTTTATCTCAGAGTGAAGATTACCCAAATAATTACAGCCTGAAAAGGGTGATATACCTTCAGATGAGCTTAAATCATGGCCCAAATACAGATAACTTAGTGTAGAATCTAGCCTACTGAATAAATTTGCTATTTTTTTTGTTTGAGACAGAGTTTCGCTCTGTCACCTAGACTGGAGTACAGTGGCTCAGTCTTGGCTCACTGCAACCTCTTCCTCTCAGGTTCAAGCGATTGATTCTCCTGCCTCAGCCTCCCGAGTAGCTAGGATTACAGGCATGTACCACCATGCCCAGCTAATTTTTGTATTTTTAACAGAGACAGCGTTTCACATGTTGGCCAGGCTGGTCTCAAACTCCTGACCTCAACTGATCTGCCCGCCTTGACATTCCAAAGTGCTGGGATTACAGGCGTGAGCTACCACACCCAGCCAACAATTATTTTTTAAATATAGCAAGTAATACAAGCAATAGAAAATGTTTCAATTAATAGAAATTAAAAGAATTATAAATTAATCTAATGTATAATTCTCAATATTCCTAATTGCTTGCAAGTGTCCATTGGATAACAGCATAACAACAAAGGACCCCTTTAAAATGCTTTGTTTTTCAGCTTTATTTCAAATGCTGTGTAGCATAAGAACCTAGCAGTCAGATATCATTTTTTAGCTATGAAAAATATGAAACAAGGCATATTCTAAAATGCTGAAGGAATTAATTGTCCTGTTAGATAATGAATACCTGGAGGAATGAACAGAGTGATTTACGGCTTAAAGTGCTTGGGTCTGATCATCATCTTAGCCTCTTTGAAGGAGGACTTGTAGCCACCAGGGTGTGCCTCACTTACACCAGGCCAGGTGCCCCAGAAAATCCCATTACGGACACCTCTGTATTTTTGGTGATAATATTTGCCATTTAAGTTTGCAGAAAGACATGCATCAAACCACCAGCCTGAACTGTAGTACAGCCCACAGTTCCCAGAAGGATATCGATCATTGTCTTTATCTGGGGTGGTGAAAAACTTCAGATCGTGGTTGTAATGTTTGTTGAAACGTAATGCATCTCCAGCTGTGCCATTATAGTTACCAACGTGTAAACGGTATTTGAGAAACTCATTAGCCACGTAAAACTGATCATACAAGGCATATAGTTTGACACCATTAAAGTCTTCAAGATCTATTCTCAGAATCATTTCCTTACTCTTGGTCAGAAGATGAATTTTATCATTCCCCAGCCAAAATTCCCTTCTGAGGTTTCCAAAGCCTGCTTTGTAGTCTTGCCATGTTCTGGTGAAGTTGGTGCTCCCATCGAGACGTGCCTGCAGCACTGTCCAGCCTCCCCCCATGGTCTCCATGTCACAGTAAACTTCAAAGCTACGATTTTTGGGATCAGGTGTAACTCTGTAGGTCTCACTGCTTCTTTTGCCTATTGCATAGTAGTCAGAGCAATCTTTATATATTAGATGTTGAACTGAAGAGGAAGAAAAGGAAGGCATTGGATCTTGTTAATAGAAACCATGCATCTTAAGAATTCTTTATATGTACAAAAGCAGTTTGATAATTCAATCAATGGCAGTAATGAAACTTTACTAAACTTACTTGAACCTGCTTAGCAAATGCTTGTTAAGGCCTCAGAAGAAGAACCTGATGTTATGAAGCAGAAAGGACCTCTAATATACTCTTGGTTGGTAGTAATAATGACAGCATCAACAGCAAACAACAATAAGAAAATAATAAATTACAGTTTTAATAATTTAGTATTATTTAGTGAGGCCTACCTATATGTTCTAGGCATGCTGCCAGACTGGATAACGTTTTCATACTGAATCTGAACATCGACCTTATGATGTAGGCATTACTGCCAGTCTGTATGTGAGGATATTTAGGCATAAAGATCAGTGGCTTGCCCAACTTTGCACAAGCTTTAAGTGGCAAAGCCAGGACACTAACTCAGATCTGGCTGGCAGCAAAGCTTTGTTCTCAGTCATTGCATTCCTTGGTCCTAAAAATCAGATGATTCCTACTCTCCCAGAACTGTATTCCATGCATACAGAGGAAGCATAGGCTTCTATTGTCTTTCACCTAAAGGGGCTGATAGCCTCTACTGTCAGAAGGTTTTATAGGATATATTCCAAATGATGTGTTAAAATCCTAATGGATAGCGTTGATCATAATTTCATGTTTATTTTACTTGACAACTATATAAAGAAGCTCAAGTGAAAAAGAAATAATCTTTTTCAATAATATACCAATATTCTTATTCTGTATTTATTATCTAGGAAAGTAGCCACTATTTCACATGTTGGGTTTCTAGAAAGAAACAACAGGTGACTATTTTGAGGATAAGCATAATAATCAGTAACAAAGTTCTATATGAATCAAAGACATATTTACTCCCAGATAGTTTTTATTAAAATGTGTGACAAATAAGGTAAATTTAATATGAGATACCCTAAGGCATACAAATCTATTCCTGTATATTTAGAGCTCAGAATATTCAGTTATTTCCCCCAAACATTTAGAAGAAAAATAGACAATAGAGTCTTGTTCATATCATGACAAGTTGCCATGCAGCATCTAATCTAATGTATACCCACGGATGTCACCTAAGAGGTGAACCTCGGATTCGCAGTGTGCCACATACATTCAGATGCAGGTTGCCAGGAGTATTAGCAACAGAGGTCCTTGAAAATATGACCCTTCCCTCCTTCACTGGCAGACGCCCTGGGGATGGAGCATGCCTGAGATACTGTCTCTAAATGAAAGTGATCTCCACCCTGTCCCTTCAACCTCACATTCATGGTAAGTAGAGGTCCAAATGCAGAGATGGCTTTCCCAAGTATAAGGAGACAGCAACAGTGGTCCCAGTGACTCAGGTGAAAAGCTAAGGTTTGGGGAGCCAATGCCACTGTTAGTTCATGGGTGGAGTAGGCGATTAAGTCTGGAATTTCACATGTATTTATTAAAGTTAATTCAAGTAATTTGGATGGTGAGGATGGGTTCTACTTTTATCTCCTTGAATTCTAACTTCAGGTAAAAGAGAAAGAAATAAGAATATATTCCTTCCCTTAGTGGCATGCCAAAACTCTCCCCTTAAAACATTTTTTGTGCCAGTAGGTCTCAAAGCAAAAATTTTTGCACACATATGAAACTGCTTTTATTCCATCTGTAAACTCTCCCATTTTCTCCAGATAGTTGGGAGTAAGAACTACAGATTAATTGCTAAAATCTTTCAAAGACCTCTTTAGCCATGAGAAGTGGCAGTCAGCCAATCACAAGAAAAACTGATTTCCAACAAACAAGGCACCATTGTGAATCTTATCTTTATTGTTTTCAAACACCTCATTGAAGAGACAAGTTAAATGCACTAAAACATCAAGAAATTCTCTCTACTTCCGCTTGCATGTAGGTCTGGCATTAGCAAATAAGATCTTAAAATTGAAAGTGACTTCTAGTGGATACAAAACTATGATTTTTGTAATTAGGTCATATATTATTTATGTGGTCATATTTGAGAAAATAATTATTTTTTCCTGTGCACCTTGATGAATAAAAGACTTAATCTGTCATCTATTTAACTTAGATTAATGTTTATAGATACTCTCTAGCTATATAACATTTATGAACATATGATAAGAAAACGTTATTATACATACCTGGACGTGACTGTATTTGTTCTTGGCTGGGACACTTTGAACATTTGCCATCCAAACTATTGACAACAAATGTTAGATTTGCCACTTTGCTGTCAACATAACTTTCTATGTTGTTCATATTTACAAGATTCAGCTTCTCTAGGCGACCATGAAGTACATGGATCTCCTCTTTGGCATTCTTTAGCTCAGAGGACAGCTTGTTAACCTCACTCTCTAATTCTCTAACTCTGTTATCACCAACCTCTCCTGGGGCTCCTGTACTGGGTAACAGCAGTCCATTTCTGCCTGGGTCTCCGTTGTCATCAGCCTGCAGCTTGCAGTCTTGGCAAGATTTCTTGAGACTATTTACGATTTCCTTGAGGTTCTGGACTTCTTTGAACACCTCCTCGATCCTGCTGAATTGCTTCGGGAGCTGAATAGTCAGGGGGGGCAGGCTTACCTGGTAGGGGCACTCCCCTGCCTCTTCACATTTGCCTCTGCTTTCTAGTCTCACTGGGCAGACGTCCTTTGCTCTTTCATCTTTAATTTCCTCTGTTTCATTGTTTGCCACAACCAAAAAACTGTAAGTGGCAAGAACAGCTGAGCTCAGCCAGTACCAGTTAGCCAGCTTCATCTTTACAGTGCTGCTCACCCCAGCAGGGAGTGTGCAGGGCTGGAGCTGCTTTAATAGCGGCAGCTGCCTGAGTCAGGCTTTCTGTGTTCCCAGAAAAGGGTGGGAGCATTTGCATCACAAGTTTTAGAAACGCACAGGAAGAGGAGATAGCCCTCATCAAAGGCAATTTGCCAGAAACTGTAACTTACTCTCAATAGAAATAATATGCACTGAAATTATTATAGTCAAATGTACATAGTCAACAAGAATCACTTTCATACTGTATTTTATGAAGCATAAGAAAAGTCTTACATTTCTAAAATAATTTGGTATACTTGTGCTTGAAGTAAATAATTATACCTAAATTCACTGGAAAAACAGTTTTTAAAGATAAAAAGTAAGAGCTAGTTATCCAAACTGTCTGCAGAACAGAAACGTTACTAAAATGAAAATGGTCCTTTTTCCTTCTTAGAATGGGGCATGGGAGACCCTGTATTTTCTTCATGTTGGACTTTCAGGTGAAATCTTAAGCACTTTTAGAAGTTTCTAAGTATAACAAAGTAGAGCTTTCTGACTATTGTAATTGACTTTTGCTTCATCTACTTGAAAAACAGAAGAAAACCGGTAGAGAAAAAAGTGCTACTTTCTATTCCTTTGTCTGTAGCATAGTGTATATAAATGTCTACGTGCCTAAGACCCATTTAAAAGGACATCACTGTCTTTCATCAAAACCAATAGCTGCCTCCTTTGCCCTTCGACATTTTGGTAATTGTACTGTCACCTTCCACAGCTACTCAAATGTGAATCTTTGAGCTATGCCAGTCTCCATCCTGAACTTCTCCTGCCTATAACATCTTTGCCCTTTCTTTCTGCAGGTAGCCCTGGCAGGCCGGCCTCTTGCTTTCTGTCTCCACGCTGATTCCTCCATCTGCTCTCTGGGTCACTTGGTATATCAGCTTGTTCAAAACATGCAGTACTAATGATAATCATTTTGTAACTTTCTCTTCAGAGGCTGAAGTCAGGAAAGAGGAACAGCTTCAATTAGAGAAACCACCTCCTTTTAATTTGTTTCGCATGTTGACATCTCATAAGATTTCTTGTTTAAAAAGGGTTTTTTTGCTTCAAAAATAATTTCAAAATGACTGACATGGGCAAAAATCTAAATGTTTTATTGTATTACTTAAAACACTCTCTAGCCTATATCATATTTATTTCTTTAACCTGATTTCCTGTGACTTTTCTATACATCCTCTTAATTTTAGCCAAATTCTATTCACATTCTCAAAATATTGGCAGACTCTCTTTATACTTCCGTGACTGTATTTATTCTTGCATACTCAGGAGACCTGGCTTCCAACCCTAGATCTACCTCTGATGGTATAAACAGATCATCAACGTTACTGAGCCTTTGTTCCTGTAGCTGTAGCGGAGGAATTTAGCTGTCTTCCCTCGTACAGGAATGATAGTCACACAAACTTGGAGCATTTGGCTGGGTGTGGTGGTTCACGCCTGTAATCCCAACACCTTGGGAGGCTGAGGCAGGTGGATCACCTGAGATCAGGAGTTCGAGACGAACCTGGCCAACATGGTGAAACCCCATCTCTACTTAAAAAAAAAAAAAAATTAGCTGGGCGTGGTGGCGTGTGCCTGTAATCCCAGCTACTCAGGAGGCTGAGGCAGGAGAATCGCTTGAACCCAGGAGGTAGAGGTTGCAGTGAGCCTAGATCATAACACTGCACTCCAGCCTGGGCAATAAGAGTGAAACTCCATCCCCCACCCCGACCCCACCCACCAAAAAAGAAAAAAAAAAAACAAAACTTGGAGCACTTAAGAAAAAAAAAATGCAGTGTATAAATGTAACATTCTTCCCAAATTGGTCAAACATGTTCTACACACCTTATGATTTATTTTCTCCCATCTTCATACAGCTCTTTCAAAAATTGTTTTTCTCTTCATTCCATTCAATATATTCAATTTTAGACAAAAACTTTTTAGCTAAAAATATCTATTTAATCCCCTAACTCCTAACCTCATTTCTTTCTCCTCACCTATTTTCAAGCTGTGACACTTCCCTGTTGGGAAGTAAGAAATGAAACAATAGATAATTTTAAAAAGGAGAAATGGTGACAACATAGGTTTAAAAAAAACATTTTGTCAAGTAGACATATATAGGAAAGATATTTAGTTTCTAGTCCTTAAGGGCATTGTTAAATGTCCTTGACTGACTAGAGTATAAATCCCTACATTGAGTTAGTAAAGTATTAAGGATCTTCGGTATACTCAGCACTATGCTAGAGCATATATAAGATGCATGCCATAGGCACTTTCATTCACTCATTCATTCCTCATACGTATATTGATATCCTATGTATTTATTCATTATAAATCAACTCTGCGCCCTCTGCATGCAAAGCCACTATTCTAGGCACTTGGGCACACTGGTGAACAAATCAGGCAAAAATCCCCTTTTCCTTCTTAGAAAGGGGCATTAAGGACCTGGTATTTTCTTCACGTTGGACTTTCAAATGAAATCTTAAGTACTTTTTAAAGTTTCTGAACCTAACATAAGTATAGCTTTTGGACTCTTGCAGTGGGCTTTCGGTTCATCTGTTTGAATCAGAAATGTGCATGTCAAGCACTGCTGCTAGTTTTTGGCTAGTCACACCCCAGTTAACCAAGGGCCAATGGCACAGTTTCACCTAAAAAGCTTGGATGTGCTTTCAGAACTGGCTTCTGTCCCTTCAGGATCCATAAAAATTTCCCCGACATATGGGTACAGAACTGCTCTATTGACCAGTTTCATTGACACTGATAGGTGATCTGCTAGGTTTTCGGTTTAGAAAGTCATTTGACCACTGACTGGAAGACAGATGCTAAAGTGACTACTGCGTGAAAGAGGCTCGACTCCCCTAATAAGTGTATGGCTCATGGAGGCAGAGTGTTGTGCCACCTCGACAGTTCCTACCTGCACTTGCAGATGAGCAAAGAAAGGACTCAAAGCAATAAATGACTTGCCTGGTCATTTTACAGTTTTCAGTTCTGGTTTTAGAATTTTTAAGAGACAGCTGGAATTTGAACCTGTATCCGATTCAAAGTTCATATATTTTCTCTTTGCCACATTGCCACGTAGGAGGAAAGATAACATGGGGAGGGTATGTTAGAACTATGTGGAGAACCTGTGCTTAAAGCAATGCTTAGATAATGGGGAGCCACTGAAGGTTTTTGAGCAAGGAAAATAAAATCCTTCCCCCCACCCCTAGGATTACTTTTGGGAATGAATCTTCTGCTAGAAATCAGTGGCAAATGGCATTTTATGTGAGAGCTAGTAGTGTGGTAGCAGGCACTAGATAAGAGGTGAACCAGTGTGGAGGCAGGAGGGGTAGGAAAGGAGATAGAGGCATTATTGCCAAGGCATGATAGAAGCCATGGGATCTGATAAGTGGTGAGAACTAGAAGGAGAGGGAGAACTCTAAAATTTGCCTCTGATTGCAGTTAAATGATAGCATTCTAATGACAGAGGTAGCAGTAGGTTGGAGAGAGTGTAGTAGTATTTCTCTTGTCAGTACATCGAGTTTTAAGTATTGACAAGCCACCAAATGGAAATATCAAGCAAAGAGTGGACATCTAGGTATGAATATTGACACAGAATAGATGTGGATGTCAATTTGAAATCACAGGAATCAAAAGGATGGCCAAAGAAATAGGATGAGAACCAGGACAGTACAGGAGCGTCATGAATACCAGGAAAAGAGAGGGTTTCAAGCAGGACTAGGCCATCAGAAAATCGAAACCTGAAGGAGCTGACTTGTCCTTCACTACTAGGAGTTCCCACCCTGTGACTTGACCTTCTGTGTCTTCCCTCTTGCTGAAAGCCCTTCTGGATTCTCTCATGCTGAGCCTACCCTGACTCCTAGTGTCGGCTGCTTATTCCTCACGGCAGTGTCAGAATCTTCCTTTCTACCCCGAATCCATCCTTTACCCAGCACTGACACATTACACTCACTTACAGACTTGTTTTTTAGATTTAAACAAATTATTTAACACCAACACATGGTGGGATTTTAAAGTAGCAAGATTTATTTCTATAAGCCACATATGAAATTTTACTTTCATTAGCCTATATTCACATGTTTAGACTTCCTTTTTGCTTACACAAAGTATATTTAAGAGAGGATCTGCATTTTCTATAACTGGATCAGATTCCTAAAGTAAATTTTTGTTTCCCTTAATATAGTTTTTTTTTTTTCCCCAAGTAAACCCTTTGTGTTTCTACTTGTACCAAAAGAAGAAAGTAAATTTAACGAGACTCATATTTATAGTATTGAGAGCCTTTCATTGATACTAAGTTTATTAATTTAACATTTGTAGTTTCTGATTTATTAAACTCAGAAACCTATAATTGCTCTTTAAAGAATATGTGCTTTTCTGATAAGAAAGTTAAAACATTCACTTTTTAAACTACTTAATTTGAAATGTCAACAGTAAATATTTATTTTAATATTCCTTAGAGGTCTTAGTCCTTGTTCATTATAAATTTCCTGAAAAGAATTTTAAAAAATGATTTCCACAACCCACAGAACAAGAATTGCCTGATTTTGGTTAAAGCTAGAATAATAGTTGGTAGGCTCTGTGTATGACTTGCAGGTACTTCATTCTGGCAAAAATGAGAGATTCAGACTAGAAATCTTCCAATATGGACCTATAATGAAAGATCTATTATGGGAATCCTTCAGATTTCTGGATCAACTGAAGTATAGGGCAGAAACATACAGATATCCACTATTAATGAAACTACAGAACATAGTTATCCAATATGCTAATGGCACAGGACTTAAGTGGCAGTATCCAGGGCCTCTCAGATTGAAATTTTATGGAACTGGAATATTCCACAAGAGTCTTGGAAAGTTCATCAGTCAATACCTATCAACAAAAGCAATTCTTGGGGGGCGGAGCAAGATGGCCGAATAGGAACAGCTCCAGTCTCCAACTCCCAGCGCGAGCGACACAGAAGACCGGTGATTTCTGCATTTTCAACTGAGGTACTGGGGTCATCTCGCTAGGGAGTGCCGGACAATCGGTGCGGGTCAGCTGCTGCAGCCTGACCAGCGTGAGCTGAAGCAGGCGAGGCATCGCCTCACCTGGAAGCGCAAGGGGGAAGGGAATCCCTTTTCCTAGCCAGGGGAACTGAGACACACAACACCTCGAAAATCGGGTAACTCCCACCCCAATACTGCGCTTTAAGGAAACAGGCACACCAGGAGAATATATCCCACACCTGGCCGGGAGGGTCCCACGCCCACGGAGCCTCCCTCACTGCTAACACAGCCGTCTGCGGCGATCTATCCGCAAGGCAGCAGCGAGGCTGGGGGAGGGGCGTCCGCCATTGCTGAGGCTTAAGTAGGTAAACAAAGCCGCTGGGAAGCTCGAACTGGGTGGAGCTCACAGCAGCTCAAGGAAGCCTGCCTGTCTCTGTAGACTCTACCTCTGCGGACAGCGCACAGCTGCAGTCCAACAGGGGAAGGAGCCGGGGCCGGTGCAGACGCGAACGACTCTGTCTGACAGCTTTGGGGAGAGCCGTGGATCTCCTAACGCGGAGGTTGAGATCTGAGAACGGACAGACTGCCTGCTCAGGTGGGTCCCTGACCCCTGAGTAGCCTAGATGGGAGACCTCCCCCACTAGGGGCAGTCTGACACCCCACACCTCACAGGGTGGAGTCACCCCTGAGAGGAAACTTCCAAAGAAAGAATCAGACAGGTACACTCGCTGTTCAGCAATATTCTATCTTCAGCAACCTCTGCTGCTGATACCCAGGCAAACAGGGTCTGGAGTGGACTTAAAGCAATCTCCAACAGACCAACAGACAGTCCTTCTGACTGTCAGACGGAAAACTATCAAATAGGAAGGACACCTATACCAAAACCCCATCAGTACGTCACCATCATCAAAGACCAGAGACAGATAAAACCACAAAGATGGGGAAGAAGCAGGGCAGAAAAGCTGGAAATTCAAAAAATAAGAGCGCATCTCCCCCTGCAAAGGAGCACAGCCCATCGCCAGCAACGGATCAAAGCTGGTCAGAGAATGACTTTGACGAGATGAGAGAAGAAGGCTTCAGTCCATCAAACCTCTCAGAGCTAAAGAAGGAATTACGTACCCAGCGCAAAGAAACTAAAAATCTTGAAAAAAAAAGTGGAAGAATTGACAGCTAGACTAATTAATACAGAGAAGATCATAAACGAAATGACAGAGATGAAAACCATGACACGAGAAATACGTGACAAATGCACAAGCTTCAGTAACCGACTCGATCAACTGGAAGAAAGAGTATCAGCGATTGAGGATCAAATGAATGAAATGAAGTGAGAAGAGAAAACCAAAAGAAAAAAGAAGAAAAAGAAATGAACAAAGCCTGCAAGAAGTATGGGATTATGTAAAAAGACCAAATCTACGTCTGATTGGGGTGCCTGAAAGTGACGGGGAAAATGGAACCAAGTTGGAAAACACTCTTCAAGATATCATCCAGGAGAACTTCCCCAACCTAGTAGGGCAGGCCAACATTCAAATTCAGGAAATACAGAGAACGCCACAAAGATACTCCTCCAGAAGAGCAACTCCAAGACACATAATTGCCAGATTCACCAAAGTTGAAATGAAGGAAAAAATCCTAAGGGCAGCCAGAGAGAAAGGTCGGGTTACCCACAAAGGGAAGCCCATCAGAATAACAGCAGACCTCTCGGCAGAAACTCTACAAGCCAGAAGAGAGTGGGGGCCAATATTCAACGTTCTTAAAGAAAAGAATTTTAAACCCAGAATTTCATATCCAGCCAAACTAAGCTTCATCAGTGAAGGAGAAATAAAATCCTTTACAGATAAGCAAATGCTTAGAGATTTTGTCACCACCAGGCCTGCCTTACAAGAGACCCTGAAGGAAGCCCTAAACATGGAAAGGAGCAACCGGTACCAGCCACTGCAAAAACATGCCAAAATGTAAAGACCATCGAGGCTAGGAAGAAACTGCATTAACTAACGAGCAAAATAACCAGTTAATATCATAATGACAGGATCAAGTTCACACATAACAATATTAACCTTAAATGTCAATGGACTAAATGCTCCAATTAAAAGACACAGACTGGCAAACTGGATAAAGAGTCAAGACCCATCAGTCTGCTGTATTCAGGAGACCCATCTCACATGCAGAGACATACATAGGCTCAAAATAAAGGGATGGAGGAAGATCTACCAAGCAAATGGAGAACAAAAAAAAGCAGGGGTTGCAATAGTAGTCTCTGATAAAACAGACTTTAAACCATCAAAGATCAAAAGAGACAAAGAAGGCCATTACATAATGGTAAAGGGATCAATTAAACAGGAAGAGCTAACTCTCCTAAATATCTATGCACCCAATACAGGAGCACCCAGATTCATAAAGCAAGTCCTTAGAGACCTACAAAGAGACTTAGACTCCCATACAATAATAATGGGAGACTTCAACACTCCACTGTCAACATTAGACAGATCAACGAGACAGAAAGTTAACAAGGATATCCAGGAATTGAACTCATCTCTGCACCAAGCGGACCTAATAGACATCTATAGAACTCTCCACCCCAAATCAACAGAATATACATTTTTCTCAGCACCACATCGCACTTATTCCAAAATTGACCACATAATTGGAAGTAAAGCACTCCTCAGCAAATGTACAAGAACAGAAATTATAACAAACTGTCTCTCAGACCACAGTGCAATCAAACTAGAACTCAGGACGAAGAAACTCAATCAAAACCGCTCAACTACATGGAAACTGAACAACCTGCTCCTGAATGACTACTGGGTACATAACGAAATGAAAGCAGAAATAAAGATGTTCTTTGAAACCAATGAGAACAAAGATACAACATACCAGAATCTCTGGGACACATTTAAAGCAGTGTGTAGAGGGAAATTTATAGCACTAAATGCCCACAAGAGAAAGCAGGAGAGATCTAAAATTGACACTCTAACATCACAATTAAAAGAACTGGAGAGGCAAGAGCAAACACATTCAAAAGCTAGCAGTAGGCAAGAAATAACTAAGATCAGAGCAGAACTGAAGGATATAGAGACACAAAAAACCCTCCAAAAAATCAATGAATCCAGGAGTTGGTTTTTTGAAAAGATCAACAAAATTGA
Source organism: Trachypithecus francoisi (assembly GCF_009764315.1). Classification (NCBI taxonomy): domain Eukaryota; kingdom Metazoa; phylum Chordata; class Mammalia; order Primates; family Cercopithecidae; genus Trachypithecus; species Trachypithecus francoisi. The sequence goes on from NW_022681469.1 coordinate 57,003,395, forward strand.
CAGACCGCTAGCTAGACTAATAAAGAAGAAAAGAGAGAGGAATCAAATAGACGCAATAAAAAATGATAAAGGGGATATCACCACCGACCCCACAGAAATACAAACAACCATCAGAGAATACTATAAATGCCTCTACGCAAATCAACTAGAAAATCTAGAAGAAATGGATAATTTCCTGGACACTTACACTCTCCCAAGACTAAACCAGGAAGAAGTTGAATCCCTGAATAGACCAATAGCAGGCTCTGAAATTGAGGCAACAATTAATAGCCTACCCACCAAAAAAGTCCAGGACCAGATGGATTCACAGCTGAATTCTACCAGAGGTACAAGGAGGAGCTGGTACCATTCCTTCTGAAACTATTTCAATCAATAGAAAAAGAGGGAATCCTCCCTAACTCATTTTATGAGGCCAACATCATCCTGATACCAAAGCCTGGCAGAGACACAACAAAAAAAGAGAATTTTAGACCAATATCCCTGATGAACATTGATGCAAAAATCCTCAATAAAATACTGGCAAACCGGATTCAGCAGCACATCAAAAAGCTTATCCACCATGATCAAGTGGGCTTCATCCCTGGGATGCAAGGCTGGTTCAACATTCGCAAATCAATAAACGTAATCCAGCATATAAACAGAACCAAGGACAAGAACCACATGATTATCTCAATAGATGCAGAAAAGGCTTTTGACAAAATTCAACAGCCCTTTATGCTAAAAACGCTCAATAAATTCGGTATTGATGGAACGTACTTCAAAATAATAAGAGCTATTATGACAAACCCACAGCTAATATCATACTGAATGGGCAAAAACTGGAAAAATTCCCTTTGAAAACTGGCACAAGACAGGGATGCCCTCTCTCACCACTCCTATTCAACATAGTGTTGGAAGTTCTGGCTAGGGCAATCAGGCAAGATAAAGAAATCAAGGTATTCAGTTAGGAAAAGAAGAAGTCAAATTGTCCCTGTTTGCAGATGACATGATTGTATATTTAGAAAACCCCATTGTCTCAGCCCAAAATCTCCTTAAGCTGATAAGCAACTTCAGCAAAGTCTCAGGATACAAAATTAATGTGCAAAAATCACAAGCATTCTTATACACCAGTAACAGACAAGCAGAGAGCCAAATCAGGAATGAACTTCCATTCACAATTGCTTCAAAGAGAATAAAATACCTAGGAATCCAGCTTACAAGGGATGTCAAGGACCTCTTCAAGGAGAACTACAAACCACTGCTCAGTGAAATCAAAGAGGACACAAACAAATGGAAGAACATACCATGCTCATGGATAGGAAGAATCAATATCGTGAAAATGGCCATACTGCCCAAGGTGATTTATAGATTCAATGCCATCCCCATCAAGCTACCAATGAGTTTCTTCACAGAATTGGAAAAAACGGCTTTAAAGTTCATATGGAACCAAAAAAGAGCCCGCATTGCCAAGACAATCCTAAGTCAAAAGAACAAAGCTGGAGGCGTCACGCTACCTGACTTCAAACTATACTACAAGGCTACAGTAACCAAAACAGCATGGTACTGGTACCACAACAGAGATATAGACCAATGGAACAGAACAGAGTCCTCAGAAATAATACCACACATCTACAGCCATCTGATCTTTGACAAACCTGAGAGAAACAAGAAATGGGGAAAGGATTCCCTATTTAATAAATGGTGCTGGGAAAATTGGCTAGCCATAAGTAGAAAGCTGAAACTGGATCCTTTCCTTACCCCTTATACGAAAATTAATTCAAGATGGATTAGAGACTTAAATGTTAGACCTAATACCATAAAAACCCTAGAAGAAAATCTAGGTATACCATTCAGGACATAGGCATGGGCAAGGACTTCATGTCTAAAACACCAAAAGCAACGGCAGCAAAAGCAAAAATTGACACATGGGATCTAATTAAACTAAAGAGCTTTTGCACAGCTAAAGAAACTACCGTCAGAGTGAACAGGCAACCTACAGAATGGGAAAAAATTTTTGCAACCTACTCATCTGACAAAGGGCTAATATCCAGAATCTACAAAGAACTCAAACAAATATACAAGAAAAAAACAAACAACCCCATCAAAAAGTGGGGAAAGGATATGAACAGACATTTCTCAAAAGAAGACATCCATACAGCCAACAGACACATGAAAAAATGCTCATCATCACTCGCCATCAGAGAAATGCAAATCAAAACCACAATGAGATACCATCTCACACCAGTTAGAATGGCAATCATTAAGAAGTCAGGAAACAACAGGTGTTGGAGAGGATGTGGAGAAATAGGAACACTTTTACACTGTTGGTGGGATTGTTAACTAGTTCAACCATTATGGAAAACAGTATGGCGATTCCTCAAGGATCTAGAACTAGATGTACCATATGACCCAGCCATCCCACTACTGGGTATATACCCAAAGGATTATAAATTACTCTACTACAAAGACACATGCACACGTATGTTTATTGCGGCACTATTCACAATAGCAAAGACTTGGAATCAACCCAAATGTCCATCTGTGACAGACTGGATTAAGAAAATGTGGCACATATACACCATGGAATACTATGCAGCCATAAAAAAGGATGAGTTTGCGTCCTTTGTAGGGACATGGATGCAGCTGGAAACCATCATTCTTAGCAAACTATCACAAGAAGAGAAAACCAAACACTGCATGTTCTCACTCATAGGTGGGAACTGAACAATGAGATCACTTGGACTCGGGAAGGGGAACATCACACTGGGGCCTATCATGGGGAGGGGGGAGGAGGGAGGGATTGCATTGGGGAGTTACACATGATATAAACGTCATGCACATGTACCCTAGAACTTAAAGTATAATAAAAAAAAAAAAAAAAAAAAAAAAAAAAAAAAAAAAGCAATTCTTATGTACTCCACACCAAGCCAGGGATCATGAAGGATCCAAAAGGTTCATGGGATATGACATCTAATTTACTGTAATTTCCCTAAATTTCCAGAGACGTAGGAAGTTTCATATAACCAGCCAGGTGCAATAGCTCACACCTGTAATCCTAGCACTTTGGGAAGCTGAGGTAGGAGAACCACTTGAAGCCAAAAATTCAAGACCAGCTTGGGCAACATAGTGAGACCCTGTCTCTACAAAAAAATTAAAAATTAGACAGGCATGCTGGCATGCACCTATAGTCCCAGCTGCTCAGGAGGCTAAGGAGAAAGATCGCTTGAGCCCAGGAATTTTCATTTCTTGTATTGGAGATTGATCTTAAGCTGCTGCTTATATTCCCAAAACTAACAAATAATAAAATCAAAGTAAAGAAATTAGGAGAATCCAATTGTGGCTTTCTATATCTTGCCTTCATTTCTCATATTCATGGTAGTTGTTTCCTATAAAGTCATTGTGAATACTGAATTAGCAAATACTGAACCATTGCTCCTAACGTTAGGTTTCTAGGAGCCTCTGGTCACATCATTTTTGTTAACCAATCAATATATAACCTTATTTTAAGTGTGTTACTGTTTAAAGACACCCTATTTAATATATGTTATTCATTAATGCAGAACTCATGGACAGTAGAACTATAATTCAAACCTGAAAGAAGTTTATCTAACATATGTGTTTTTTCCATCAGACACATCACAGCCATCTTGAGCTTAAGAACTTGGGCATGCTGGCTCACGCCTGTAATTCCAACACTTTGGAAGGCTGAGGTGGGTGAATCACTTGAGCTCAGGAGTTTGAGACCTGTCTGAGCAACATGGTGAAACCCCATCTCTACCAAAAATACAAAAAATTAGCCAGGCATGGTGGTGCGCACCTGTGATCCCAGCTACTTGGCAGGCTGAAGCAGGAAGATCACTTGAGCCCAGGAGGCACAGGTTGCATGAGCTAAGATCATGCCACTGTACTCCAGCCTGAGCAATACAGTGAGACCCTGTCCCAAAAATAAACAAACAACAACAACAACAACAACCACCCCTCTAGGCAGCACTTCAACACTACGCTCAGGGGCCGTTTTATTTTATTATTTCTTAAAATGTCTTTTATTTCAGCCACATTCTCCAGATAAGTCAGACTGCATAGTGGATACCAGTTTACAGTATGAGATCTAAAAGAAGGCAGAAAGTTGACTTCTTTGACTTCAGCTGGGTATATATGTATTTGGCAGATCAACATAGTTGCCACCCTGTGCATGCCCATAGATGATCCAGAGGTCCCACAAGTATTAATTTTGGGATTACAAATAAATTTTAGACAGTAGGCAAATCACAAAGACAAGATCCATGAATAATAAGGATTGACCATATATTGTTACAAAATCCAGGGCTTTAAATTCTTGAAACTGTCTATATATTTATTCTAAGATGCTTAATTTGATTTTACCTGCTTATCACTTGTGTTTTTTGGGGGTTTTGTTTATCTGTCTTTCTTTGGCATTTTGAAATAATATATAGCCGGGGCACTGGCTCACACCTGTAATTCCAACATTTTGGGACCAAGAAAGGCAGATCACTTGAGGTCAGGAGTTCAACCAGCCAGGCCAACGTGGTTAAAACCCCATCTCTACTAAAAACATAAAAATTAGTCAGGTGGTGTGGTGTGTGCCTGTAATCCCAGCTACATGGGAGGTTGAGGCAGGAGAATCACTTGAACCCAGGAGATGGAGTTTGCAGTGAGCTGAGATTGCAGCACTGCACTCCAGCCTGGGTGACAAAGTGAAACTCCATCTCCAAAAAAGAAACGTACATATATAAACATGAATTTATATAATATATAAACTATTACATATTTATATATTGTGTGTTATATAATGTCATGCCATATATAACATTGTGAGATATGTTATATAATCCATTAAATATAAGTTTAGTCATGAAATTTAGCTTAGAAATTTAATATTTCAGTTTATTCATAAATAATAGTGTTTCTGAAACAATTAAACTACTATGGCAAAGTGAAAATATTAAACTACGAATTTCCCGCTAACTAACTAATTTCATGCCAAATGCATGTCTTTTAAATGCTGGTCATTGCATTCTTTGAAATTCTTTTTTTTAAAGATTCTTAAGTTTATCTTATGAGACATAGATGTCATCATGTGAACTGTCAATAAATGTTAATTGAAAGGCCATTTCCACTGTGCTGGTAACTAAAGAAAATTTATTAAATGGAGTAAATGTTGTAGTTTTAACAGTAAACATTGGAATACATGGGTATCTCCTCATCTAAGTTCTTCTAAGGAAGTCTTTTAAAACATGATTTAAAGTATAGCATTCTGAGGTATAGCATTATCTTATTTATTTTTTCTTGTTCTACTTCTAGTTTGATATTTTGTATGATTTTAAGTCATTTTCTGTTATTTGCAGTGAAAACTTTTCAGGGTAGAAAAAACTACTTCATGATTATTATCAACAGATGTAAAATTGCTTGACCCTTATTTTATATGAAACTACCCACCATTATTTGACACAGCTTTTTCTGCTTGTGTATTTAATACAAAATTATTTTGATAGTGTTTATTTGTAGGCAGTATTTTGACAATTGATACAAAGTTCAGCTGCAACAATTGCTATTGCACAAGAAAACAGCCAAATGGACACATAAATTGTGTCAGTCATATACAAATAGAGATTTTAAATAAATCATTTATTACTGTGATCATCTCAAAAAATAGAAAGATATAATAGAAAGAAAAGAGCCTTAGGGTGGTAGTCATTGAATATATGTTCTTAGTGAAGAACCTTCCAGTAACTTTCTCGCCACTGAACTAAGCATTAACAAACTAGGCCTTAAGTTTCTTATCTGTAATATGAGATGGTCTGATTAGAGATCTGTAAGGTCCTTTTCAGGTGTAACATTTTATGATTCTAAATGTTATTAATTAGAAGCAATATAGCAAAGCAGATCATCAAGATATAAATTCATACTGTACTTTAAATCATTAATTCCACTAGAAAATGTACAGATCTACTTCTTTTTAGCCATTCATCCATTCAACAAACACTTACTTTGCATTTATTGGATTAGGCTGTATACTAGCCCTGAGAATAATAAGGGTGAAAAACGGACACATCCCTGACTTTGTGGCGCTTTAAGTTGCAGATGAAGGCATTTCAAGCCAGACCCAGCCTTGGGCACAGGCAGCACCTTATGTGGGGTTCAGTAAGGACACCTTTCCTGAACCCCTCAATTCCCTTTCACTTTGTCACATCATTAGGTTCTCCTTTTGCTAACTCCAAAATGGACATTTTTAGAGTCATTAATTCCAAATTAGACCACAAAGCTGGCACAGTGTCTACAGTCATGAGTCTGCTAATAACAGGAATATGCTCTGAGAAATGCAGTGTTAGGCAATTTCTTTGTTGTGCTAATATCACAGAGTGCACTTAAACCTAGATGGTATAGCCTACTACACACATAGGCTATGTGGTACAGCCTGTTGCTCCCAGGCTACAAATCTGTACAGCATGTTATACTGAATACTGCATACAAGTATAACACAATGGTATTTGTGTATCTAAACAGAAAAGGTACAGTAAAAATATAATCTTATGGCACCACTATCCTATATGTGGTTCACTGTTGACCAAAACATCTTTCTGCAGCACATGACTATAACTACTGCTATGTTAGATATATGCTGCCTGGACAGAGAAGATAGCTTCCTCTTTCTGTCCTTCATTCTGTTTCTCTTTGTCTTTTAACCTACTTCCCTAACTACTGCCACTCCAAAATCTCCCATTTACAAATCAGAAAAATGAAGAGTCTCACTCTGTCACCCAGGCTGGAGTGCAGTGGCATGATCACAGCAGCTCCCTGTGGCCTTAACCTCCTGGGCTCAAACAATCCTCCCACCTCAGCTGCCCAAGTAGCTGGCACTGCAGGCATATGCCAGCATGCCCAGCTAATCTTTTTAAGAGATGAGGTCTCACTATGTTGCCTAGGCTAGTCTAGAACTCTTGGGCTGAAGGAATCCTCCTGCCTTACCTCCCAAAGTGCTAGGATTACAGGCATGATATCTGGGCAGGGACACAAAGCCAAACCACATCATTTCACCTCTGGCCCCTCCCAAATCTCATGTCTTTCTCACATTTCAAAACAAAATTATGCCTTCCCAACAGTTCCCTAAAGTCCTTAACTCATTCCAGCATTAACTCAAAAGTCCAAATTCAAAGACCCATCTGAGACAAGGCAAGTTCCTTCCACCTATGAGCCTGTGAAATAAAGAACAAGCTAGTTACTTCCAAGATACATGGGAGTACAGGCATTGAATAAACACACCCATTCCAAGAAGGAGAAATCAGCCAAAACAAAGTAGGTACAGGCCCCATGCAAATCCAAAACCCAGCAGGGCAGTCATTACATCTTAAAGCTCCAAAAGAGTCTCCTTTGACTTCCTGTCTCACACCCAAGCTACACTGACACAGGGGTGGGTTCCCAAGGCCTTGGACAGCACCACCCCTGTGGCTCTGCAGAGTACAGCCCCTGCACCTGCTTTCATGGGCTGGCATTGAGTGCCTGTGGCTTTTCCGGGTGCACAGTGCAAGCCGTTGGTGGATCTACCATTCTGGGACCTGGAGGACAATGACCCTCTTCTCACAGCTCCACTAGGCAGTGCCCAGTGGGGACTCTGTGTGGAGGTTCCAACCCCACATTTTCGCACTGAACTGCCCTAGTAGAGGTTCTCCATAAGGGCTCCACCCTTGCAACAGACTTCTGCCTGGACATTCGGCCTTTCCCATACATCCCTTGAAAGTTAGCCAGAGGCTCCAAAACCTCAACTCTTGCCCTCTGCACACCCACAGGCCCAACACCACGTGGAAGCTATCAAGGCTTGGGGCCTGTACCCTCTGAAACAACAACCCATGCTGTACCTTGGCCCCTTTTAGCCATGGCTGGAGCTGGAGCAGCTGGGACACAGGGTGCCATGTCTCAAGGCTGCACAGAGCAGTGGGGGCCTGGGCCTGGCCCACAAAACCGTTTTTCCCTCCTATGCCTCCAGGCCTGTGATGAGAGGGGCTGCTGTGAAGGTCTGTAAAATGCCCTGGAGACATTTTCTTCACTGTCCTGACCATTAACGTTCAGCTCTTCTTATGCAAATTCCCACAGCTGACTTTAATTTCTCCCCACAAACTGGATTTTTCTTTTCTACCACATGGTCAGGTTGCAAATTTTCTAAACCTTTATGTACTGCTTCCCTTTTAAATATAAGTTCCAGTTTCAGATAATCTTTTTGTGTACACATATGAGTGCATGCTGTTAGAAGCAGCCAGGGCACATCTTACATGTTTTGCTGCTTAAAAGTTTCTTCCACCAGATACCCTAAATCATCTCTCTCAAGTTCAAAGTTCCACAGATCCCTAGAGCAGGGGCACAATGCCACCAGTCTCTTTGCTAAACCAGAGCCAGAGTGACCTTTACTCCAGTTCCCGATAAGTTTCTCATCTCCATCTGAGACCTCCTCAGCCTGGACTTCACTGTCCATATCACTATCAGCATTTTGGTCACAACCATTCAACATGTCTCTAGGAAGTTCCAAACTTTTCCTCATCTTCCTGTCTTCTTCTAAACCCTCCAAACTGTTCCAACCTCTGCCATTACCCAGTTCCAAAGCTGCTTCCACATTTTTAGGTATCTTTATAGAAATGCCCCACTTCTCTGGAACCAATTTTCTGTATTAGTCCATTCTCACATTGCTGTGAAGAACTACTTAAGACTGGGTAATTTATAAAGAAAAGAGGTTTATTTGGCTCACAGTTCCATAGGCTGTATGGGAAGCATGGTTAGGGAGGCCTCAGGAAACTTACAATTATGACCGAAGCAAAGGGGAAGCCAGCATGTCCTATATGCCTGGGGCAGGAGGGAGAGAGTATGAAAGGGGAAGTGCTACACACTTCCAAACAACCAGATCTCATGAGAACTCACTATCCTGAGAACAACAAGGGGGAAATCTGCCCCCATGATCAGCTTCCACCAGGTCCCTCTCCCAACAGTGGGGATTACAATTCAGCATGAGATTTTGTCAGGGACACAAAACCAAACTGTATCAATCTTGTAATAGTTTTTAATCTTTTAAAATTGTGAAGTATATTAGATATACATTAAGGTATCTATAAGTGTGCAATTCAGATCAAATACCCAAGTAACCACCACCCAGGACAAAAAATGAAACATTAGCTCTCAGTAATTCCTCTTATGCCCCCTCACCCACTCTAACATAGCAACTATCCTAACTTTTATTATCATTTTTTTCTTGTGACTCCTCATAGTTTTACCATCTAAGCATGAATTTCTAAACACCCTTCTTTTGCTGTGCCTGTTTTTTAAACTTGATGTAAACAGAATCATACAAAATATATTTTTTTGTGTCTGGATTATTTAACTCAATGTTATATTTGTGAGAGCCATCGATATTATTGCATGTATTTTTCTATTGTATGTTTAGTCCTCTATCTGTTGTATCTCTAATTGACATTAGGATTGTTTCCAGTTTTCAACTGTCACACATAATGCTACTTGAGCATTCTTGTACATGTCTGTCCGTATACTTGTACATGCACCTTGGAGGTTTATTCACCAAGGAATGGAATTGCTTTGTTACAAGGTTTGTGCTGCTTCTATTTTATTTTTTTATTTTTATTTATTTATTTATTTTGAGACAGTCTCACTCTGTCACCCAGGCTGGAGTGCAGTGGCATGATCTCAGCTCACTGCAACCTCCACCTCCCAGATTCAATGATTCTCCTGCCTCAGCCTCCCGAGTAGCTGGGACTACAGGCATGCTTTTTCACGCCTGGCTAATTTTTGTATCTTTAGTAAAGACGGGGTTTCACCATGTTGGCCAGGCTGGTATTGAACTCCTGACCTCAAATGATCCGCCTGCCCCAGCCTCCCAAAGTGCTGAGATTGCAGGTGTGAGCTGCGGTGCCCAGCCTATTTACTCTTTTAAACACTAACTTCAAACAAATAGCCAATGTCATGCTTAATTGCGAAACTCCAGGAGTGTTCCCATTAAAATCAGAAATAAGGAAAGGGTGCCTGATATGAGCATGATCATTGCATATAATTCAGAAAATGTTTACCAAGGCACTTAGAAAATGATGCATACATATGGGAAAGAACAAATGGCCGTTATCTGTAGCTGACATAAATGCCTACATAAAAATACAAAATAATATTGTGGTACAATAAGGTTACCATTTACAATATAAATATACAAATATATAGCTTTCCTATTTAATAATAAGTTCAAAAACATATTGAAGAAAAAATCCCTTTCACAGTGATATGTCTCAAGTAAACAAACAATAATAAATAAACAAAAAAGAAAAAAAAAGAGTAAATTCTCCATGGTTACTGGCTAAGCCTGTAAGTGTCATTAGCAGATTCTAGCTTACAGGGCGAGAGGTAAGGTAATGTGGTAATGTAATAGAAAATTGTGTTTAAGAAGCTGAACCATTTGTCCCATAAATTTTTCCATAATCTGGATTTTGCTTATTAGTAAGCCTGTATTTCCATTATATTCATAGAGCCTTAGTGCATACATGTTTTATCCAGGTCACGTTTACATTTTTTTCTTCCTTTTTTTTTTTGCCAAGGCTACTTTCTAGGTAGTGCCATGAACTTTGTTTTTTGTTGTTCAGGCTTTTATTAAATTTTTTTATTGTCATATGTACATATTTATGGTTTACATAGTGACGGCTTTTTGTGTGGTGGTGATGCTGGTGGTGGTGGTTTGAGGCAAGATCTCACTTGGTCACCCAGGCTGGAGTGCAGTGGTGCAATCAGAGCTCACTGTAGCCTTGACTTCCTGGGCTCAAGCATCCTTCCACCTCAGCCTCCCAAGTAGCTGAGTCCACAGGTGTGCACCACTATGCTTAACTAATTTTTTTTTTAACCTTTAGTAGAATCAAGGTCTCACCACTTTTCCCAGGCTGGTCTTGAACTCCTGGTTTTAATCAGTTCTCCCACTTCAGCCTCCCAAAATACTGGGATTACAGACATGAGCCACCTTGCCCTACCCATAGTGATATTTCAATACATATAATGTATAGTAATCAGATCAGGTTAATTAGCATAGCTGTCATCTCAAACATTTATCATTTCTTTTTAATTATTTTAAATTCAGAGGCTATATGTACAGGTTTGTTACACAGTTATATTGATATAGCATAATGCTGGGTTTAGCCTTCTATTGGACCCATCACCTAAATAGTGAATATAGTACCCAATAGGCAGTTTTTAGACCCTCGCTGCCCTCCCTCCCATTCTGAAGTCCCCAGTGTCTATTGTTTCCATCTTTATGTCCATGTGTACCCATTGTTTAGCTCCCACTTATAAGTTAGAAAATGCAGACTTTGATTTTGTTTCTGCATTAATTCACCTAGGACAATGGCCTCCAGCTGCATTCGTGTTGCTATAAAGGACATGATTTCATTCTTTTTTATGACTGCATAGTATTCCATGGTGTATATGTACCATATTTTCTTTAGTCAGTCTTAATTGATGGACACTTAGGTTGATTCCATGACTGCTATGGTGAATAGTGCTGCAATACATATAGTAGTGCAGGTGTCTTTTTGATAGAATGATTTCTTTTCCTTTGAGAATCCCAGTGGTGGGAGTGCTGGGTCAAGTGCTGGTTCTGTTTTTAGTTCTTTGAAAAATTTCCATGCTGTTTTCCATAGGGACTGAACTAATTTACATTCCAACCAATAGTGTATAAGGATTCCTTTTTTTCCACATCCTTGCCAGCATACTATATTTTGATGCTTTAATAATAGCCATTCTGATTGATGTGAGATGGAATCCCATTGTGGCTTTCATTTGCATTTATCTGATGATGACAAGCATTTTTTCATATGATTGGTCACTCATATGTCTTCTTTTGGGAAGCATCTGTTCACATCCTTTGCCCACTTTTTAATGAGGTTATTTGTGTTTTGCTTGTTGATTTAAGTTCCTTGCAGATTCTGGATATTTGTCCTTTGTCAGCCTGATAGTTTGCAAATATTTTTTCCCATTCTGTAGATTGTCTGTTTGCTCCATTGATTGTTTCTTTGCTGTGCTGAAGCTCTTTAGTTTAATTAAATGCCATTTGTCAATTTTTGTTTTTGTTGCATTTGCCTTTGAGGTCTTAGTCATAAATTCTTTTTCTAGTCTAATGTTTAAGAGTTTTCTTTTAGGATTTATATAGTTTGAGGTCTTACATTTAAGTCTTTAATCCCTCTTGAGTTAATTTTTATATACGGTGAGAGCTAGGGGTACAGTTTCATTCTTCTTCATATGGCAAGCCACTTTTTCCAGTACCATTGTTTGAATAGGATGTCCTTTCCCAATTCTTTCTTTTTGTCAACTTTGTTGGAGATCAGTTGGTTGTAGTATATGGTTTTATTTCTGAGTTCTCTGTTCTGTTCCATTGATCTGTGTGTCATTTTTGCACCAGTACCATGCTATTTTGGTTATTATAGCCTTGTAGTATAGTTCGAATTCAGAAAATGTGATGCCTCTTGGTTACATGAACTTTCGTCAGGAGGCACATGATATTGGTTGTCTCCCTTTTAGTGATGTTACCTGCTATTGATAATCCTTGCCTGGGTCTATTAATTCATTAAGGATTTTAAATGACAATATTATAATACTATTATTTTCTCTTCATTTATTAATTAGAATCCTTCTAAAAAGAGAAACTTCCACTCAGTTATTTGGTTACCCTGTTGTAGAGGCATGATAAATGCTTGATTTTCAAGTTTTCAGAATGATTAATTGATTCCCCAGTATCCTTCAAAGGTGAGAGGTGTTGTGGGGGTGTTTTTGTTTTTTTGGAGTTTTTGTTTTTTGGAGTTTAAGTAAATGTGAACTCATTTACTTAAACATAGTTATTTCCATCCTTTGTAGTTGTTAGCTCATTGCCAGTCCTCCTGGCCCATTTTTTGGGTAGTGGGAGCCTTTTGACATGACTCCAAATCGCTTTGACATGATTCTAGTAGTCTTGGGTAGATTTTTTGCTTTCTGATGTGACAGAAGCATTGGAGGCTTATTTGTTTCCATGCTGAAAACTTAGAATCAGTCATTTCTCCAAAGGAGCCTCCCCTTTTTCTTTAAGTGGGAAATGGTATTTAGAGACTAGAATCTCGGAATAAGAGGCACTCATTGCTGCTAGGTTAATCTCTGTGTCTATGCCTTTTTTTTTTTTTTTTTTTTTGAGACGGAGTCTCGCTCTGTCGCCCGGGCTGGAGTGCAATGGCCGGATCTCAGCTCACTGCAAGCTCCGCCTCCTGGGTTTACGCCATTCTCCTGCCTCAGCCTCCCGAATAGCTGGGACTACAGGCGCCCGCCACCTCGCCCGGCTAGTTTTTTGTATTTAGTAGAGACGGGGTTTCACCGTGTTAGCCAGGATGGTCTCGATCTCCTGACCTTGTGATTCGCCCGTCTCGGCCTCCCAAAGTGCTGGGATTACAGGCTTTTAATGGACAGAACTAGGAAAGATAATGTACATATAAAATACATCATAATATTACCAATTCAAAGTCAATAATTACACAGGGAATTTATTTTACCTCTTCAGTCTTACAGATGTCTCTTTTCTCTACATCAAAATACTAGTTTTCAATGACATTATGTAATTATTCATTGACTTTATCACACAGTATACACATAACTGTTTCAGAATAACACTACTACCAACAATGTGATTATAAAAAAATAGCTGCAGGTCTTTTTGTCCTTAGGGTAAAATCTACTTAGGATTCCTATTCAAATCAGAATGGTTCCTTTCCATGAAGTTATACTTTGACACATAGTTATATTCAATTGGTTTATTTTTTCAAATTCTAAAATTGCTTCTTAATAAAGTACTACATTGTTCTAGATTATATCTACAAAACAAAGTATATTTAAAGAATTCTAGCTTGTATCCCTAACCACCCCCCCACCCTGTTTCCTCTTTCTTCCTATAATAACTCATTTTAAGGTTTATCCTTTCTTTATATTTGTAAATGTCATTTTTTAATTCATAGTATAGCTTCTGTAATTTAGGAAGATTTGTGCTTTTGTTATAATGGTTATTTTTATATTCATACCATTATATGATGACTTTGTCCCCTCTTTTTTTGTAATTTAGACCATTATCTCTTAGTTTTATACAATAAGTTATAGTGCAATTAGCTTCTTCACCCTCCATTCCTCACAGCATTAATTTGACATAGTATTCTTCTTTGGATAGTGTCCACCGCCAGATGGTCTTTTATGCTTGCCAACCTGGACTACCTAAAGTTTTCTAAATGTGCTTCACACTGTCTCTATGCCATCAGCAAGATTATGTTATTCATTTATAAAAACTAGTAAGTGAATCAGGTATAGAATCAAGTCCCTACAAAGCCTCAGGCCAGCTTTGTGACCTTGCTCAAGTTTCTCAACCATCTTGAGTTTGGGAATATACTGGTGAAAAAAAGATGGAAATGGACCCCTCTTAATGGAATTGTCAGTCTTCTATCTCACTGGAAGCCAGAAATTATGCAATTTCTCAAGTTTATTTTTGTCTGGATAACTCCTCTCTTAGAATCCCTAGTCTGCTGGTGCTTAACTTCCCTGGAAATAATTTTCTCATTTGCCTATATTACTGGATGTTTACTTCCTATTTGGCTCAAACCTTTGCTAAATAACTGCTGGGGCAAGTTGTTCAGAATTTGTCTGCATTTCCCTTACAAATTATAATTTGCTTTTTTGTCAAAGCTCATAAAGTACAGTGCCAAAGGGATCATTAACTGCAAGGATGACGTATGCAGATAAGAGAAAGGTTTTCATGTTAATTGAATGTTTCCTGTTTTTCAGCCCTAACAACATTTAGCTGACCAACACATTTTCTCAGTGTCTTCATAATCTTTTTAACCTTTTTTTGTTCTATGATGTATGGTTTGTTGTATTGAAAGTACATATTAATATCCAAGTAGCAAAATCTTTTACTATAATTTTAAAATATTTTGATTAGTGAAAAAAGGATCACATTCACGTTTATATGATCTTTTCATGAAATTATCAAAGGTTAGTACATGGAAACAGAGTAAGAAAATCTCTAGAATTTTAAAGTATCAAGTTCTAAACCTCAAATGATAGTCATATAGCTTTATGCTCAGGTAGGTACAGAGATAGGCAAGAGAGACAGACACAATCCCAAGGAATAAGACGTTCCAAAAAGCTTGTGCAACAGTTTTAGAACCAGGGAGTCATTCTTTCAACCAAGTGAATGACATTTTCTACACACACACACACACGTATGTATACATATGTACATATGTATACATGTGTGTATACATATATGTATATATGTATGTACATATATGTATACATGCATGTACATATATGTATACATATGTGTGTATACATGTATACATATATACATGTATACATATATAAAATAGAAATTCAGCTACATACTTATTTGTTTTAGAAACAAAGAGCCATGGCATTATAAATATATATGAAAATAATACATATATGTGGAAAAAGTCAACTACAACTTCAAAATATTTTCTACATATATATCCTTGTTAACTATATATACACACACACACACATATATATATAGAGAGAGTGTTATATAAATATATAGTTCTATATGGCTGTAGTCATGTGTCACTTAAGAGGGATATGTTCTGAGAAAAACATTGTTAGGCTATTTAATCATTGTGCAAACATCATAGAGGATACCTTACACAAACCTAGATGGTATAGCCTACTACACCCTTAGGTTCTATGGTGTAGCCTATAGCTCCTAGGATACAACTCTGTACAGCACGTTACTTTGCTGATATTATAGGCAACTGTGATACAATGGTAAGTATTTAAGTATCTAAATGTATCTAAACATAGAAAAGGTACAGTAAAAATATGGTATAAAAGAAAAAGACATACCTGTATAGGACACTTACTGTGAATGGAGCTTGCAGGACTGGAAGTTGCTTGGGATGAGTCAGTGAGTGGTGAGTGAATGTGAAGGCCTAGGACATCACTGTACTGTGCTATAGTTTTATGCAACTGACAGTGTAATAAGTTTGTTTACACCAACATGGCCCCAACCACATGACTAATGTGTTATGCTACAAAGTCAGGACAACTACAGTGTCAGTAAGCAATAGGAATTTTTCAGCTCCATTATAATTTTATGGAACCACCATTGCATATGTGGTCCATCATTGACTGAAATGTCATTTTGCAGAACATGACTGTATGTTCTGCATACAGTGTATATTGTGTGTATATTTATATACCTATATATAAATTATAAGCTTTGTAATTTATAAGATTATAATTTATATGTAAATTTTATGTATTAAATATTATATGCAATAGATACATATGTATGTATATATAAATTATAAAGCAAGGTCCAAATCTCAAATGCCCACAAGGCCGATAAATCTATCATGAGTGAGTCAAATAGTTGTCTTGGTATGTGTGCACATATTGAATGAATGGGTCAGACTGTGCCCCTTTTTAAAAGCATACTCTTATGGTAGCTCTGAAATCCA
This sequence comes from Trachypithecus francoisi, assembly GCF_009764315.1. Lineage (NCBI taxonomy): Eukaryota > Metazoa > Chordata > Mammalia > Primates > Cercopithecidae > Trachypithecus > Trachypithecus francoisi. The sequence continues at coordinate 57,019,903 of NW_022681469.1, forward strand.
GTCTCTGCTAAATGCCAATTGATTGCTGCATTTGCAACAGTGAATCCAGTGTCATCAAGTGTAATAATTTTTGAAGAAAAGTGGAAAACTCTGATTTTTATGGTAAAATCTACCAATTCTCTCCCTCTCTCTCTCTCTTTTTTTTTTTTTTTGGCAGGGTCTCACCCTGTCACCCAGGTTGGAGTACAGTGGCATAATCACAACTCACTGCAGCCTCCATCTCCCAGGCTCAAGCAATCCTCCCATATCAGCCTTCTGAATAACTGCTATTTTTTTTTTTTTTTTTGGTAGAGATGGGGTCTCACTATGTTGCCTAGGCTGGTCCTTCACTCTTGGGCTCAAGTGATCTTGCCTCCTCAGCCTCCCAAAGAGCTGGGATTATAGGCATGAGCCAGCATGACTGGCCCCAATTTTTAAGTGTTGCCAATGAATTCTCTATTTTTTTAAAAAAAACTTGCACACACTAAAAACACCTGCAGAGTGTATTTATACTGTTGGTTGTTAATTTGCAAACTGTGGCATGAAATACACTACTATGACATGAGTAAGGTCTATCTTACATATTTTAAGAGATTTAAATACTATCTTACCTTCTTTTTCTGATATAGAAATCATAGAAATTGTTTATATATCCTTAAACTGTTACAAACTATCAGTAATAACTGGAAATGTGGCATTTCCATGAAATGAGGCAATTTGTTTGCCAAAAAACACATTAAAATATTTTGTAATGGTCAATTTTGTGAACTAGAAACAGCTGTGTTTGGTGAAATGTTTGTTAGAATCTATTTTTTAAACTTAAAAAAGTTTTCTTTCTACTTTGTTTAGATATCAAAGTTTAGTATCAAATGAAAAAAGTTCAAATTATACTTATGTATGGTTCTATCAGCTTTTTAAAAAACTAAGATAAACTGAAGAACTGTGTCTCTAAATATCATACAAAACAAATTTCTTGGAAGACTGTTAATTTCTGAATATTCCACCCTTTTCCAAGGAAATTCCAGGATAATCTGTTATGAAATTATGATGGGAAATAGCTATTTTCTGTTACAAGTCAATTATAGCATTTGAAGAAATTTATTTGGTAGCTAACTGGTTCACATCAGTACATAAACTAAAAGATTGAGGCTCTAACTTTAGAACTTTTAAATGTAACACTTTATTATTGGGAGAGCCAGCCCCCAATATTTAAACATAGGTTCTTTTCTATTTTCCCTAAGTGTCGGCTGGTCTGAGAAATGAAAGAATACAAAAGAAATTTTACAGCTGGGTCTCCAGGGAGTGACATCACACATTGGCAGGCTCTGTGATGCCCCCTGAGCTGCAAAACCAGCAAGGTTTTATTATGGATTTCAAAAGGGGAGGGAGTGTACGAATAAGGTGTGGGTCACAGAGATCACATGCTTCAAAGGCAATAAAATATCACAAGGGCAGAGAGGCAGAGTGAGATCACAAGGCCAGGGTGAAACTAGAATTACTGATAAAGGTCCATGTCCTGTTGGGCACACATTGTCATTGATAAACATCTTAACAGGAAACAGGGTTCAAGAGCAGACAACTGGTCTGACTAGAATTTGCCAGGCTGGAATTTCCTAACCCTAGCAAGCCTGGGGGTGCTGCAGGAGACCAGGGCGTATTTCTTAACTTATCTACAACTGCATAAGACAGACACTCCCAGAGCGGCCATTTTAGAGGCCTCCCCTGGGAATGCATTATTTTCCCAGGACTGTTCTTTGCTGAGAAAAAGAATTCAGTGATAATTCTCCTATTCATTTTTGCAAGAAGAGAAATATGACTCTGTTCTGCCCGGCCCTGCAGGCAGTCAGGCCTTATGGTTATCTCCCTTGTTCCCTGGAAATTGCTGTAATCTGTTCTTTTAGGATGCCCATATTTCATATTGTTCAAACACACATGTTTTACAAACAATTTGTACAGATAATGCAATTATCACAGGGTCCTGAGGCAACATACATCCTCAGCTTACAAAGATGATGGAATTAAGAGATTAAAGTAAAGACAGGCATAGGAAATTATAAGAGTATTGATTGGGGAAGTGAGAAATGTCCGTGAAATCTTCACAATTTATGTTCTTCTGCTGTGGCTTCATCTGGTCCCTCCGTTTGGGGTCCCTTACTTCCCGCAACACTTGATAATACCCATTTAGTTATTTTTAAACTTCTGTTCTTTTGCTCACCAAAAAGTGTTAGGATTCAAATACTCAGATGTTGAATTTTCTGCTTTACTCAGGGATTTGAATCTCTTCGATATTTAAATTTGGCCCACCAATCTACTGAAGTGATTTCCGTTGAGTAGCTATAGGCTGAGTTGTGTGTTGTTGGAGGCAGATCACATTGAGTTGAAGACTGTGTTAATCCAGTCTCCACTGCTACAAGGAAATAATCTGAGACTGGCTAACTTACAAAGAAAAGTGGTTTAATTGGCTCGTGGTTCCACAGGCTGTACAGGAAGCATGGAGGCATCTGCTTCTGGGAAAGCCTCAGGGAGCTTTTACTCATGGCGGAAGGCAAAGCAGGAGCAGGCATCTTACAAGGCAGGAGCAGGAGCAAGAGAGAAGAGGAGAGGGAGGTGCTGCACAGTTTAAAGCAACCAGATCTCATGAGAACTCTATCACGAGACAGCACCAAGGGGATAGTGCTATACCATTCATAAAGGATCCACCCCCATGATCCAGTCACCTCCCATCAGACTCCACCTCCAACACTGGGTATTACAATTCAACATGAGACTTTTTATAGGGACACAGATCCAAACCACATCACTGACTTTGCCTGGATAGCAGTGTCAGGAGGAAATGTGTGACAAGTTTTCGATTCAAAGGCTTTTAATACCCATTCCAAACTGTGTAGTGAGTGTGTATTCTACATACAGTCAACCAGTCCATATATCATGCATGACAAATATCGAATTTATGTTCTTCTTCCTTCATACACAGGTATGCACATATACACACTGTTTAATCTGCTGGTGTTAGTTCTATGACTGGTCCAAATCACATGTGGATGTGGAAAGGGAGCACCACACATTGTGATTTCCTTTGGTGATATGCGCAACCCTTCATGCTGCAGCCCCACCCCGATATATAGCCATAGAGTCTTCAGGCATGTGCTGAGCACCTGGTGTGTGACATGTACCGTGCAGGGTTCCTAGGACACTAGAATGATCCCTGGCTTCAGAGCACTTCTCATCTGATGGACAGACATGTGAGCATGATTTCAACACATAAAGATAAGTGCTCTCATGGAGGAATGCGTGAAAGATGGTGGCCTGATTCATTCAACATTTTCGAGTACCTGCATGTCAGGGAGTGTTCTAGATGCTCAGGATCTATCAAGTGAACAAAAGAGGCAAAGATACTCTGCCTAAAACACAACACTTGCAGAAAACATAAAAGGGCTCATACCTGAGTTCTGAGGTTTGCCCTGTATTTACATGACAAATGAGAATTTTAGTGAACAAAACTGAATGGCTTCTATACACTAGCAATAAATGAGCCAAAAAATGAAAGTGAGGGGAAAATTTCATTTTCAACAGAATCAAAAAGAATAACGTACTTGGGAAATGATTTAACGAAGAGTAGACTTGCCCAAATATGTGACCAGGATTTCAAGCCCCCTTACCAGCACATTAGCAAGAGTGGAACTCAAACATCCTTATATTCTGCTCCCAAGTTCCATTTTATGGTATTAATGGGGAAGTTCATGTTGCAATTTTGAGTTTTTGTTCTTTTTTTAAAGACTACTTCTGTGAGTAGCTGTGAAAGACTTCACTGTTCATCACAGTCTGCCTGGCAGAAGGGGAAGTGAAGGGCACTCGGGGATACCTCCATGCTAAATGCACTATTATTGACGAATACCAGAAAGAATGCTGGGTGAAACAGCATCTTCAAAACATGAAGGTGGGGTACCAGAGGTCCCAGACTTTGTTGTGGGGAGCACCTCTGTCCCCACACTGAAGCCTTGCAGCCTAGAGCTAGGGTATACTGACAGACAGACAGCTAAGAAGGGAGGTGCTCTCAGCACATAAAAGGGGGCCTGAAAGGTGGGTGTCCACTACTACTGGGCAGAGTAGAAAGCAGCCAAACCCAGAGATTCAGCCCACTGTTCTCTGGGCTCACCCACATTTACAATGACAACACGTAGGACAAGGTCAGGGAAGTGGTTTTTGTCTGTGATCAACAAAGTGAGGTAACAAATGACCAGCTATGGACATGTTCTTCATACATGTGTAGCTGTTGTGTGAGAGATGCTCTGGTCTCTAAAGGCCCAGGCTCCATTTCTAGTTTCTCACTGCCTGAGCCCACTCCAGGCCTTTAAAGGTGCACTGGTGGTGGAGCCTCTGCCTAGGAAGGATTAAACACTGATTAGTCTGTCACATCCTGCAACAGAATTCCTTCTGGTACCCAGGTCATTCCCTGCCTCTTCTGGTTAATGTTTTGTGACTTTATTCTAGTGGTTTTATCCTGGCTCTGTTTCCTGACTCCGACTGTGTTCTGATCCTTAAGTGAATATGCTTCACGGCTTTGGCCCTATTAGGTTCTTTCCTCTTACCATTGGTGCAGTCTTTGAAGTTCTGACAGAGGCATATGGGTTTCAGTCTGGCTCATTTCCTGCGTCTCGGGCTCACAGCCACTCCAACCTGCTACCATCTCCCCCCAGGATCCTTGGAGGTAGAGAGGAAATAATTTTAAACATGGGTTAAATGATTATTAAAGGTCTAAGCAACTGCAGTTTCACTAGGACAAATGTGGGTGCTTTAAAGGGAATGACACTTATTGGCATGGTTGTGTTTAGGCATGCTTTTTATTTATTTGACCATATGTTTATCTTAAAATTATTGCAACTTTGAAGTCATACATGTGGCTAAGCACCTGCATTACTCACCCACCATGCCCACCGCATTTGCTGTCTTAACTCTTGGGAGGCCCTGTTTGCCCCCTTTGACCTCCCCCTCACATTCCTGTGGTGGCCACCAAAGAAGGAACAAACAGCTGTGAGAGAACAGTCCCAGAATTCTCTGCTCATCCTGTGAACCTTGCCAACCACACAGAAGGGAGAAGAGTTGTGAGCAAGGCAGCTAGTTTTGTAAGGCACACTTTGCTCTTCCAGGCCTATGGACAGGCCAAATTACCTTGCTATGCTCCATCTCTTACATTTGCCTTCTGTGACAGATAAGTTGCAGTGGAAGTGGTGAATAAACATGAATTCTTTTAATTGCGTCTTGGTTTTAAGATAAGCTTAGATCAACAACAGTTTAATGGAAATTATTAAGCACTTACAAGATGTCAAATTGTGTGTGAGGACTCAAGGATTAACAGAGCAGGGTTCCTGTCATCAAGGAGTGCACAGTCTAATGGGGGGGTAGATGTTTAAACATGTTGACCACAGTGTACAACGTGTGCAATAATAGAGGCATCTGAAAATAAAGCAGCAGTAGGGAGAACTAATTGATTCTGCCTGGAGGTGTCACTTGAAGGAGCCACAGGTGGTGACCACTAAGTTGCTTTAAAGGAAGAATAGGAGTAATCAGAGTGTTTCAAGTAGATAAGAGAGAAAAGAAATTGCAGATAGGTAGAAATAACATGTAAAAATGTGGTATGGTAGATGGCCGAAGAGGAACAGCTCCAGTCTACAGCTCCCAACATGAGCGACAGAAGACGGGTGATTTCTGCATTTCCAACTGAGGTACCAGCTTCACCTCACTAGGGTCTGTCAGACAGTGGGTGCAGGACAGTGGGTGCAGCCCACCGAGGGAGAGTTGAAGCAAGACAAGGCATCGCCTCACCTGGGAAGTGGAAGGGGTCACGAAATTCCCTTTCCTAGCCCAGGGAAACCGTGATAGAGAGCACCTGGAAAATCGGGACACTCCCACCCTAATATTGCCCTTTTCCAAGGGTCTTAGCAAATGGCACACCAGAAGATTATATCCTGCACCTGGCTCGGAGGGTCCCATGACCATGGAGCCTCCCTCATTGCTAGCACAGCAGTCTGAGATCTAACTGCAAAGTGGCAGCAAGGCTGGGGGAGGGGTGCCCGCCATTGCTGAGGCTTGAGTAAGTAAACAAAGCAGCCTGGAAGCTTGAATTGGGTGGAGCCCACCGCAGCTCAAGGAGGCCTGCCTACCTCTGTAGACTCCACCTCTGGGGTCAGGGTATAGCCAAACAAAAGGCAGCAGAAACTTCTGCAGATTTAAATGTCCCTATCTGACAGCTTTGAAGAGAGCAGTGGTTCTCCCAGCACGGAGTTTGAGATCTGAGAATGGACAGACTGCCTCCTCAAGTGGGTCCCTAACCCCCAAGTAACCTAACTGGGAGGCACCCCCCAGTAGGGGCAGACTGACACCTCACACAACTGGATACCCCTCTGAGATGAAGCTGCCAGAGGAACAATCAGGAAGCACATTTGCTGTTCAGCAATATTCACTCTTCTGCAGCCTCTGCTGCTGATACCCAGGCAAACAGGGTCTGGAGTGAACCTACAGCAAACTCCAACAGACCTGCAGCTGAGGGTCCTGACTGTTAGAAGGAAAACTAACAAACAGAAAGGACATCCACACCAAAACCCCATCTGTACGTCACCATCATCAAAGACCAAAGGTAGATAAAACCACGAAGATGGGGGAAAAAAACAGCAGAAGAGCTGAAAATTCTAAAAATCAGAGTGCCTCTCCCACTCCAAAGGAATGCAGCTCCTCGCCAGCAATGGAACAAAGCTGGACAGAGAATGACTTTAACGAGTTGAGAGAAGAAGGCTTCAGATGATCAAACTTCTCCGAGCTAAAAGAGGAGGTATAAACCCATCGCAAAGAAGCTAAAAACCTTGAAAAAAGATTTGACGAGTGGCTAACTACAATAACCAAAGTGGAGAAGTCCTTAAATGACCTGATGGAACTGAAAAGCATGGCATGAGAACTACATGATGAATGCACAAGCTTCAGTAACCGATTTGATCAACTGGAAGAAAGGGTATCAGTGATAGAAGATCAACTGAATGAAATGAAGTGAGAACAGAAGTTTAGAGAGAAAAGAGTAAAAATAAATGAACAAAGCCTCCAAGAAATATGGGACTATGTGAAAAGACCAAATCTATGTCTTATTGGTATACCTGAAAGTGATGGGGAGAATGGAAGCAAGATGGAAAACACTCTGCAGGATATCATCCAGGAGAACTTCCCCAACCTAGTAAGGCAGGCCAACATTCAAATTCAGGAAATACAGAGAATGCCACAAAGATACTCCTCGAGAAGAGCAACTCCAAGACACATAATTGCCAGATTCACCAAAGTTGAAATGAAGGAAAAAATGTTAAGGGCAGCCAGAGAGAAAGGTCGGGTTACCCACAAAGGGAAGCCCAGCAGACTAACAGAAGATCTCTCGGCAGAAACTCTACAAGCCAGAAGAGAGTGGGGGCCAATATTCAACATTCTTAAAGAAAAGAATTTCCAACCCAGAATTTCATATCCAGCCAAACTAAGTTTCATAAGTGAAGGAGAAATAAAATCCTTTACAGACAAGCAAATGCTTCGAGATTTTGTCACCACCAGGCCTGCCCTACAGGAGATCCTGAAGGAAGCCCTAAACATGGAAAGGAACAACCAGTACCAGCCACTGCAAAAACATGCCAAAATGTAAAGACCATCAATGCTAGGAAGAAACTGCATCACCTAATGAGCAAAATGATCAGCTAACATCATAATGACAAGATCAAATTTACACATAACAATGTTAACCTTAAATGTAAATGGGCTGAATGGTCCAATTAAAAGACACAGACTGGCAAATTGGATAAAGAGTCAAGACCTATCAGTTGTCTGTGTTCAGGAGACCCATCTCAAGTACAGTGACACACATAGGCTCAAAATAAAGGAATGGAGGAAGATCTACCAAACAAATGGAAAACAAAAAAAGGCAGTGGTTACAACCCTGGTCTCTCATAAAACAGACTTTAAACCAACAAAGATCAAAAGAGACAAAGAAGGCCATTACATAATGGTCAAGGGATCAATTCAACAGGAAGAGCTAACTATCCTAAATATATGTGCACTCAATACAGGAGCACCCAGATTCGTAAAGCAAGTCCTTAGAGACTTACGAAGAGACTTAGAGTCCCACACAATAATAATGGGAGACTCTAACACCCCACTGTCAACATTTGACACATCAACAAGACAGAAAGTTAACAAGGATATCCAGGAATTGAACTCATCTCTGCACCAAGCAGACCTAATAGACATCTACAGAACTCTCCACCCCAAATCAACAGAATATACGTTCTTCTCAGCACCACATCACACGTATTCCAAAACTGACCACACAGTTGGAAGTAAAGCACTCCTCAGCAAATGTACAAGAACAGAAATTATAACAAACTGTCTCTCAGACCACAGTGCAATCAAACTAGAACTCAGGATTAAGAAACTCACTCAAAACCACTCAACTACACGGAAACTGAACAACCTGCTCCTGAATGACTACTGGGTACATAACAAAATGAAGTTAGAAATAAAGATGTTCTTTGAAACCGATGAGAACAACGATACAACATACCAGAATCTCTGGGACACATTTAAAGCAGTGTGTAGGGGGAAATTTATAGCACTAAATGCCCACAAGAGAAAGCAGGAAAGATCTAAAATTGATACCCTAACATCACAAAGGAACTAGAGAAGCAAGAGCAAACACATTCAAAAGCTGGCAGAAGGCAAGAAATAACTAAGAGCAGAACTGAAGGAGATAGAGACACAAAAAACCCTGCAAAAAATCAATGAATCCAGGAGCTGGTTTTTTGAAACAATGAACAAAATTGATAGACTACTAGCAAGACTAATAAGAAAAGAGAGAAGAATCAAAGAGATGCAATAAAAAATGATAAAGGGGATATCACCACCGATCCCACAGAAATAAAAAATACCATCAGAGAATACTATAAACACCTCTACACAAATAAACTAGAAAACCTAGAAAAAATGGATAAATTCCTGGACACATACACTGTCCCAAGACTAAACCAGGAAGAAGTTGAATCCCTGAATAGACCAATAACATGCTGTGAAACTTTTACACTGTTGGTGGGACTGTCAACTAGTTCAACCATGTGGAAAACAGTGTGGCGATTCCTCAAGGATCTAGAACTAGAAATACCATTTGACCCAGCCATCCCATTACTTGGTATATACTCAAAGGATTATAAATCATGCTGCTGTAAAGACACACGCACACGTACATTTATTGTGGCACTATTCACAATAGCAAAGACTGGGAATCAATCCAAATGTCCATCAATGATAGACTGGATAAAGAAAATGTGGCACATATACACCATGGAATACTATGCAGCCATAAAAAAGGATGAGTTCGTGTCCTTTGTAGGGACATGGATGCAGCTGGAAATCATCATTCTCAGCAAACTATCGCAAGAACAGAAAACCAAACACCACACATTCTCACTCATAGGTGGGAACTGAATGATGAGAACACTTGGACACAGGAAGGGGAACATCACACACTGGGGCTTGTCGTGGGATCGGGGGAGGGGGAAGGGATAGCATTAGGAGATATACCTAATGTAAATGATGAATTAATGGGTGCAGCACACCAACATGGCACATGTATATATATGTAACAAACCTGCATGTTGTGCACATGTACCCTAGAACTTAAAGTATAATTAAAAGAAACAAACAAAAAAAACCGTGGTGTGGTTTAGGAATTGTATTAGTTTTCTGTGCTGCCATAACAAATTACCACAAACTTATAGGCTTAAACACAAATTTATCGTCTAATAATTCTGTAGATCAGAAGTCCAACCTGAGCCTCAGTTGGCTAAAATCAGGGTATAATCATGGCTACATTCATTTCTGGAGGCTCCGGGGAAGCATTTAGTTCCTTGCCTTTTCCAGCTTCTGGAAGCCACCTATGTTGCTTGACTCATGACCACCTTCCACCATAGTCAGCAACAGTGGGTCAAGTCCTTCTCATATTTCAGATCTTTCCTCCTCCTCCTTTCATTTCATGTCTGAAATCCAGCCAGGAATGATTCTCTGCTTTGGAGTGCTCACATGATTGGATTGGGCTCACCTGGTTAATCCACAATAATCTCCCCATCTCAAGGGGCCATTCTTAATCACATTTGCAGTCTCTTTTGTCATGTAAAGAGAGCCATCCACAGGTTCCATGGATTAGGACATACACATCCTGGGGGATGCGGAGGATTGTTCTCCCTACCATAGGAACTGTAGTTGCTATTACAGAACTGAAATCATCATGGGAGATAAAGAGAGGGAGGAGACAGGTTTGGAGAAGGCACCAGCTACCAGATAATAAAGACCTTTGTACACCATGTTAAGGAGCCTAGACTTAATTCTGAAGGTGATGAGATCCTTTGAAGGGTCTGAAGCAAGGTGAGAATTGTGTTTCGATGGAGCATTCTGCTGGCAGTATGCAGGACAGACTCAAGGAGGACAAGTGAGGAAGTCCTCAGTCAGTTTACTAATTTGCTAGTGTACTGGCAGTCTGGTTACTACAGGTTGGTAAGTGATGAAAGGGGAGGGAATGAAGGGACAGAGCGGAGACTAGTCTTTTGAGAAGAATTGAAGTGAAAAGTCAAGGAGAGAAAGAAGGTAATTAAATGGGAGCACAACGCCTGAGGTGGATTTTGTCTTGTTTTTGAAATGAGAGAGATGAGCAAATTTATAGGTGTAAGATAATAATGATTCTAATAAACTAGCTAACACCGATTAAGACTTTATTTGTGCACTAAGATACTAAACTACATATGTACATTGATTCATTTTCTGTGTCTCTTACAACTGAAGAAACCAAGGCAAGGACTAGTTAAATATCACTTCAAGTTGCATAGTTTAAAAAAACAGCAAAGCTGGCCAGGCATGGTGGCTCACACCTGTAATCCCATCACTTTTGGGGAGACCAAAGCAGAAGGATTGCCTGAGACCAGAAGTTCGAGATCAGCCTGGGTGACATAGCAAGACTCCATCTCTACAAAACATTTTAAGAAAACCTAGCGGGGCGTGGTGATGCACACTTGTAGTCCTAACTACTTGGGAGGCTGAGGCGGGAGTATCGCTTGAGCCACAGGAATTCGAGGCTGCAGTGAGTTATGATTATACCACTGTACCCCAGCCTGGGCAACAGAGCAAGACTTTGCCAAAAAAAAAAAAAAAAAAAACCTAGCAGAGCTATAATTCAAAACAAAATCCACTTGACCTGTGATGTACTTGACTACTAGATTATGCTAGCCAGTAAAGAAGAAGAAGTAGGGCCAGGTGCAGTGGCTTACACCTGCAATCCCAATACTTTGGGAGGCCAAGGTGGGTGGATCACCTGAAGTCAGAAGCTCAAGACCAGCCTGGTCAGCATGGTGAAACCCTGTCTCTATTAATATACAAAAATTAACTGGGCGTGGTGGTGGGCACCTGTAATCCCAGCTACTCGGGAAGGCTGAGGCAGGAGAATTGCTTGAACCCGGGAGGTGGAGGTTGCAGTGAGCTGAGATTGCGCCATTGCGCTCCGGCCTAGCCAACAAGAGCAAAACTTCGTCTCAAAAAAAAAAAAAGAGGAAGAAGTAGAGATTAAAAGGAGAGAAGCTATCACTGATGACTCAATGCCTAGGAAAAGGTAGGAGAGCATATATTTGAAAGCACAGGTGGAGAAGGAAAGGAATATGTGGCCTAATATTTTCTGTGAATGAGTTAGATGTGTGAGAAAGCTAAAGCTTGAGATAACAACCTATGGGAAAAGTCAAAGGAAGCAGTGTTGAGAGCTCAGTTGCATTTGGAAACAACTTCAAATGGCTATGTTGTTTATTTCCAGCAGTGAGAGGGGAGCAGGCAAAAGGGAGATGAGAGTGGTAACCATTTATGCTTTCGCATTTATATTACCTTCCAAAGCATGCCAGCCATTCCCCAGAATGAAGCCAACCCGCTAGGTAATGTCAAAGAAGTCACAAGAACAGGGTAGGCAACTAGCTATGACCACCTTGGACAAATCCAGGTTCCCTGCACACACCCACGCAAACACCTAATTGTTTCCTCATGCTGACCCCCTTCCAGATAAACTCACTTGGTAAAAGCTCTTACTGAGCTATTACTTTCCTTGGAATGTCCTAGAATTTCAATTTTTGAAATTTTTTCCATATTATTACATGTCATCCGTGAATCATGAACTCTTTTTAAACTTTATCTCTAGAGTAAATGTTTCCTTCCAGTCACATAATTGCCAGCAGGGCAATTCAGTAACACAGAATCTATTGTGAAATCATATTTGTGAACTTACGACATTATAGTTAACCTTTCATTGTGTATACTCTTTGACAATTTAAGATTGACCTTTGTGCTATATTTCTTAGATTCTGCATTTTTGAAACATGACAAACTTGAGTTCTGTACCCATTTGTATCATGCAATGTGAAAATGCTACCATTTTCCATGTCTGATACTGTTTATGAGTGAAGCATTTTTATCCGCTAGAACTTAGTGTGAAGTTTCTAACCAGGGATCGACCTGCTTAAAAAGACAGTTCATAATTTCACAGAAAAGTCTCTTTTTGATGGATGTTGACATCTAGATTATGATTTTTTATGTTTAAGGTGGCTCAAATCTATTCTCCACACTTCAGTCTTTTAAAGAGATATTTGTTTTTTTAGAGGAGACCAAAATAACAAAGTTTATCACCTAACGTTCTGAACATCTATAACTTGACCTTCTCCAATTTATGTAGAAACTGCAAGGACATATCAGGTGTTTTACCCTGTCGGCTTTCTTTTTTCTGGTTCGTAAGGCACCAAAGGTCAGCAGAATGATAGAGATAGAAAACAGGAAAAGAAACCTCTGTAGTTTTCCTGCTTTTCTGTGGCCATAAAACTAGCCAACATGCATCCTTGGCCCACCTACAATTAGGCTTCAAACCATTGCTGTTAAATATGGGACTCAAATTAGGGAAAATACAGTTGAGCATTCACTGAGTCAGAGCTAGAATCTGCCTTTATCTGCCACTGGGACCTGATCACAGTACTCTCTAGCTCAAAATTCTGTTCTAATTCCCTCTTGTTTACAGCAATCATCTGCAAGCACATTTTTAATAGCCTTTTGTTATTAACAGTAATACATATTGGAAAAATTAGAAAATACAGGCAGGCAAAAATAAAAACATAAAAGCAGCACATTCTTACTACCCAGAGCACATCATTTTTACATCTTAGTTCTTATCCTTCTGGATCTCTCTATATTTACATACGCATGTGTAAAATAAGATCATCTTCTAGGGACGGTTCTTGCTTTCTGGCTTAACAAGATGTCTCAGCTTCACTTTGTGTCTTCCCTGTACCAGACCTGAAATCAACCATTTCTAACCCTTGCTGCTTGCTTTTAGTGGGAAATAAGATTAAAGACCAAAACGTATTAGTGGGGTACTCGTTGTTAATGTGGCATTGTTTCTAGACCATTATATATTTTTTAACCTTTAAGTTTAGTGGTACAAGTGCAGGTTTGTTATATAGGTAAACTTGTGTCATGGGGTTTGTTGTATAGATTATTTCATCACCCAAGTATTAAGCCTAGTACCTATTAGCAGTTTTTCTTGATCCTCTCCCTTCTCCTCCCGTCCACCCTGTGACAGGCCCCAGTGTGTGTTGTTTCCCTCTATGTGTCCATGTGTTTTCATCATTTAGCTCCCACTTATAAGTGAGAACATGCGGTATTTGGTTTTCTGTCCCTGTGTTAGTTTGCTAGGGATAATGGCCTCCAGTTCCATCCATGTCCCTGCAAAAGACATGATCTCATTCTTTTTTATGGCTGCATAGTATTCCATGGTGTATGTGTACCACATTTTCTTCATCCAGTCTATCATTGATGGCCATTTAGGTTGATTCCATGTCTTTGCTATTGTGAATAGTGCTGCAATGAACATACACATGGGTATGTCTTTATAATAGAATAATTTATATTCCTTTGGGTATATACCCATTAATGGGATTGCTGGATCGAATGGTATTTCTGTCTTTAGATATTTGAGGAATCGCCATTGTCTTCCAGAATGGCTGAAATATTTACATTCCCACCAACAGTGTATAAGCTTTCCTTTTTCTCCACAACCTCACCAACATCTGTTATTTTTTGACTTTTAAAAAAATTTTTATTTTTAGTTCTGGGGTACATGTGCAGGACGTGCAGGTTTGTTACATAGGTAAATGTGTGCCATGGTGGTTTGCTGCACCTGTCAACCCATCACCTAGGTATTAAGCCCAGCATACCTTAGCTATTTTTCCTAATGCTCTCCCTCCGCCGACTAATAGTAGCCATTCTGACCGGTGTGAGATGGTGTCTTAGTGTGGTTTTGATTTGCATTTCTCTAATGGTCAGTGATGTTGAGCTTTTTTTCATAAAATTGATGGCATTGGCCACATGTATGTCTTCTTTTGAAAAGTGTTCATGTCCTTTACTCACTTTTTAGTAGGGTTGTTTCGCTTTTTCTTATAAATTTACATTCCTTATGCTGGATATTAGGCCTTTGTTGGATACATAGTTTGCAAAAATTTTTCCCATCCTGTAGGTTGTTTACTCTGTTGATAGTTTCTTTTGCTGTGCAGAAACTCTTTAGTTTAATTAGATCCCGTTTGCCAATTTTTGTTTTTGTTGCAATTGCTTTTGGTGTCCTCATCATTCAATCTTTGCCTGTGTCTGTCCTGAATGCTATTGCCTAGCCTGTCTTCCAGGGTTATTATAGTTTTAGGTTTTACATTTAAGTCTATAATCCATCTTGAGTTAATTTTTATGCATGGTGTAAGGAAGGGGTCTAGTTTCAATCTTCTGCATAAGGTTATCCGGTTATCCCAGCACCATTTATTGAATATGTAGTCCTTTCCCTGTTGCTTGTTTTTGTCAGGTTGGTCAAAGATCAGATAGTTGTAGGTGTGCGGTCTAGGCTATTTAATGGACAAAGCTAGGAAAAAAAATTTTAAGCATGAGTTCATCCTTGTATTTGCAATTCAATTTTAACTTTGTAGTGTTTTCACTAATTTGATTTTACAATTGTATCTCTTTTACACAGAAAATTGATTTCTAATATAATTTACATTAAAATTAAGTTTTCTTGAGTTGTACCATAAAATTCACTCTTTTAAAGTGTTTTTAAAGGCCTTAGTGTATATACAGAGTGTTATAATCATGGCCTAATTGTAGAATATTTCCACGACACCAAAGAAACCTTGTGCCCGTTAAAATTCATTCCCCTACCACCAGTTGCCTTACGTGTAGGAAACCACTAAATCGACTTTCTGTCTCCAAAGATCTGCCCACTCAGGATATTTCATATAAATGAATAACACAATATGTGGCCTTTGGTGTCTGGCCTCTTTCACTTAGCATATAGATTTCAAAGTTCATCCATGTTATAGCAGACGTGAAGACTCCATTCCTTTTTATGGCTGAATATTCTATCCTATGGATATGTATTTTGTTTGTCCATTTGTCAATTGATGGACATGAAGATTTTTTTTTTTTTTTTACTATTATGAAGGATGCTGCTATAAACGTTCGTGTCCAAGCTTTTATATGAGCATATGTTTTCAACTTGAGTACACTCTTTGTTTTTTCACGTGGATTTGAGTTATTGTCCCTTCTTTCCAGCATGAAGAACTTACTTTATTATTTCTTATAAGGCAGGTGTGCCAGCAATGATTTTCTCTATTTTGGTTTATATTGGAATGTCTTTATTTTCCCTTCCTATTTGAAAGATGTTTTTGATGGATATAGGATTCTTGGTTGACAGATGTGTGTGTGTGTGTGTGTGTGTGTGTGTGTGTGTGTGTATTTTCTTCACTTTGAATGTGTCAAGTCACTGCCTTCTGCCTCCCATTATTTTAGATGAGAAGTTACTCTTACTGTGATTCCCTTGTACATAATCTGTTTTTTTTGTTTGTTTGTTGTTTTTTTGCCACTTTAGAGATTTATCTTTATCTTTGGCTTTCAGCAGTTTGTGATGTATCCAAATGTGAATATCTTTTTTTTAATATTATTATACTTTAAGTTCTAGGGTACGTGTGCACAACGTGCAGGTTTGTTACATATGTATACATGTGCCATGTTGGTGTGCTGCACCCATTAACTCATCATTTACATTAGGTATATCTCCTAATGCTATCCCTCCCCACTCCCCACTCTGCACAATAGGCCCTGGTGTGTGGTGTTCCCCTTCCTGTGTGGCAAGTGTTCTCATTGTTCAATTCCCACCTATGAGTGAGAACATGCAGTGTTTGGTTTTCTGTTCTTGTGATAGTTCGCTGAGAGTGATGGTTTCCAGCTGCATCCATGTCCCTACAAAGGACATGAACTCATTCTTTTTTATGGCTGCATAGTATTCCATGGTGTATGTGTGCCACATTTTCTTAATTCAGTCTGTCACTGATGGACATTTGGGTTGATTCCAAGTCTTTGCTATTGTGAATAGTGCCTCAATGAACATACGTGTGCGTGTGTCTTTATAGCAGCATGATTTATAATCCTTGAGTATATACCCAGTAATGGGATGGCTGGGTCAAATGGTATTTCTAGTTCTAGATCCTTGAGGAATCGCCACACTGTTTTCCACAATGGTTGAACTAGTTGATAGTCCCACCAACAGTGTAAAAGTGTTCCTAATTCTCCACATCCTCTCCAGTACCTGTTGTTTCCTGATTTTTTAATGATTGCTATTCTAACTGGTGTGAGATGATATCTCATTGTGATTTTGATTTGCATGTCTCTGATGGCAAGTGATGATGAGCATTTTTTTCATGTGTCTGTTGGCTGTATGAATGTCTGCTTTTGAGAAGTGTCTGTTCATACCCTTTGCCCACTTTTGGATAGGGTTGTTTTTTCTTGTAAATTTGTTTGAGTTCTGTGTAGGTTCTGGATATTAGCCCTTTGTCAGATGAATAGATTGCAAAAACTTTCTCCCATTCTATAGGTTGCCTGTTCACTCTGATGGTAGTTTCTTTTGCTATGCAGAAGCTCTTTAGTTTGGTGAGATCCCATTTGTCAATTTTGGCTTTTGTTGCCATTGCTTTTGGTGTTTTAGTCATGAAGTCCTTGCCCGTGCCTATGTCCTGAATGGTATTACCTAGGTTTTCTTCTAGGGTTTTTATGGTTTTAGGTCTAACATTTAAGTCTCTAATCCATCTTGAATTAATTTTTGTATAAGGGGTAAGGAAAGGATCCAGTTTCAGCCTTCTACTTATGGCTAGCCAATTTTCCCAGCACCATTTATTAAATAGGGAATCTTTCCCCATTTCTTGTTTCTCTCAGGTTTGTCAAAGATCAGATGATTGTAGATGTGTGGTATTATTTCTGAGGGCTCTGTTCTGTTCCATTGGTCTATATCTCTGTTTTGGTACCAGTACCATGCTGTTTTGGTTACTGTAGCCTTGTAGTATAGTTTGAAGTCAGGTAGCGTGATGCCTCCAGCTTTGTTCTTTTGACTTAGGATTGTCTTGGCAATGTCGGGTCTCTTTTGGTTCCATATGAACTTTAAAGCCGTTTTTTCCAATTCTGTGAAGAAAGTCTTTGGTAGCTTAATGGGGATGGCATTGAATCTATAAATTACCTTAGACAGTATAGCCATTTTCACAATATTGATTCTTCCTATCCATGAGCATGGTATGTTCTTCCATTTGTTTGTGTCCTCTTTTATTTCACTGAGCAGTGGTCTGTAGTTCTCCTTGAAGAGGTCCTTTACATCCCTTGTAAGTTGGATTCCTAGGTATTTTATTCTCTTTGAAGCTATTGTGAATGGGAGTTCATTCATGATTTGGCTCTCTGTTTGTCTGTTATTGGTGTATAAGAATGCTTGTGATTTTTAAACATTAATTTTGTATCCTGAGATTTTGCTGAAGCTGCTTATCAGCTTAAGGAGATTTTGGGCTGAGACAATGGGGTTTTCTAAATATACAATCATGTCATCTGCAAACAGGGACAATTTGACTTCTTCTTTTCCTAACTGAATACCCTTTATTTCTTTCTCTTGCCTGATTGCCCTAGCCAGAACTTCCAACACTATGTTGAATAGGAGTGGTGAGAGAGGGCATCCCTGTCTTGTGCCAGTTTTCAAAGGGAATGTTTCCAGTTTTTGCCCATTCAGTATGATATTGGCTGTGGGTTTGTCATAAATAGCTCTTATTATTTTGAGATACGTTCCATCAATACCGAATTTATTGAGCGTTTTTAGCATGAAGGGCTGTTGAATTTTGTCAAAGGCCTTTTCTGCATGTATTGAGATAATCATGTGGTTCTTGTCTTGGTTCTGTTTTTTTTTTTTTTTTTTGAGGCGGAGTCTCACTCTGTCGCCTGGACTGGAGTGCAGTGGCCAGATCTCAGCTCACTGCAAGCTCCGCCTCCCGGGTTTCCGCCATTCTCCTGCCTCAGCCTCCCGAGTAGCTGGGACTACAGGCGCCCGCCACCTCGCCCGGCTAGTTTTTGTATTTTTAGTAGAGACGGGGTTTCACCGTATTAGCCAGGATGGTCTCGATCGCCTGACCTCGTGATCCGCCCGTCTCGGCCTCCCAAAGTGCTGGGATTACAGGCTTGAGCCACCGCGCCCGGCCTGGTTCTGTTTATATGCTGGATTACGTTTATTGATTTGTGCATGTTCAACTAGCCTTGCACCCCAGGGATGAAGCCCACTTGATCATGGTGGATAAGCTTTTTGATGTGCTCCTGGATTCGGTTTGCCAGTATTTTATTGAGGATTTTTGCATCGATGTTCATCAGGGATATTGGTCCTAAATTCTCTTTTTTTGTTGTGTCTCTGCCAGGTTTTGGTATCAGGATGATGCTGGCCTCATAAAATGAGTTAGGGAGGATTCCCTCTTTTTCTATTGATTGGAATAGTTTCAGAGGGAATGGTACCAGCTCCTCCTTGTACCTCTGGTAGAATTTGGCTCTGAATCTGTCTGGTCCTGGACTTTTTTTGGTTGATAGGCTATTAGTTATTGCCTCAATTTCAGAGCCTGCTATTGGTCTATTCAGGGATTCAAATTCTTCCTGCTTTAGTCTTGGGAGAGTGTAAGTGTCCAGGAGATTATCCATTTCTACTGGGATTTCTAGTTGATTTGCGTAGAGGTGTTTATAGTATTCTCTGATGGTAGTTTGTATTTCTGTGGGATCGGTGGTGAGATCCCCTTTATCATTTTTTATTGCAACTCTTTGATTCTTCTCTTTTCTTCTTTATTAGTCTTGCTAGCAGTCTATCAATTTTGTTGATCTTTTCAAAAAACCAACTCCTGGATTCATTGATTTTTTGGAGGTTTTTTTGTATCTCTATCTCCTTCAGTTCTGCTCTGATCTTAGTTATTTCTTGCCTTCTGCTAGCTTTTGAATGTGTTTGCTCTTGCTTCTCTAGTTCTTTTAATTGTGATGTTAGGGTGTCAATTCTAGATCATTCCTGCTTTCTCTTGTGGGCATTTAGTGCTATAAATTTCCCTCTACACACTGCTTTAAATGTGTCCCAGAGATTCTGGTATGTTGTATCTTTGTTCTCATTGGTTTCAAAGAACATCTTTATTTCTGCCTTCATTTCGTTTCCATGTAGTTGAGTTGTTTTGAGTGAGTTTCTTAATCCTGAGTTCTAGTTTGATTGCACTGTGGTCTGAGAGACCGTTTGTTATAATTTCTGTTCTTGTACATTTGCTGAGGAGTGCTTTACTTCCAACTGTGTGGTCAGTTTTGGAATACGTGTGATGTGGTGCTGAGAAGAACGTATATTCTGTTGATTTGGGGTGGAGAGTTCTGTAGATGTCTATTAGGTCTGCTTGGTGCAGAGATGAGTTCAAGTCCTGGATATCCTTGTTAACTTTCTGTCTTGTTGATGTGTCAAATGTTGACAGTGGGGTGTTAAAGTCTCCCATTATTATTGTATGGGAGTCTAAGTCTCTTCGTAAGTCTCTAAGGACTTGCTATGAATCTGGGTGCTCCTGTATTGCGTGCATATATATTTAGGATAGCTCTTCCTGATGAATTGATCCCTTTACCGTTATGTAATGGCCTTCTTTGTCTCTTTTGATCTTTGATAGTTTAAAGTCTGTTTTATCATAGACTAGGATTGCAACCCCTGCTTTTTTTTGTTTTCCATTTGCTTGGTAGATGTTCCTCCATCCCTTTATTTTGAGCCTATGTGTGTCTCTGCATGTGAGATTGGTCTCCTGAATACAGCAAACTGATAGGTCTTGACTCTTTATCCAGTTTGCCAGTCTGTGTCTTTTAATTGGAGCATTTAGTCCATTTACATTTAAGGTTAATACTGTTATGTGTGAACTTGATCCTGTCATTATGATATTAGCTGGTTATTTTGCTTGTTAGTTGATGCAGTTTCTTCCTAGCATCGATGGACTTTACATTTTGGTATGTTTTTGCAATGGCTGGTACCTGTTGTTCCTTTCCATGTTTAGTGCTTCCTTCAGGATCTCTTGTAGGGCAGGCCTGGTGGTGACAAAATCTCTTAAGCATTTGCTTGTCTGTAAAGGATTTTACTTCTCCTTCACTTATGAAACTTAGTTTGGCTGGATATGAAATTCTGGGTTTAAAATTCTTTTCCTTAAGAATGTTGAATATTGGCCCCCACTTTCTTCTGGCTTGTAGAGTTTCTGCCGAGAGATCTTCTGTTAGTCTGATGGGCTTCCCTTTGTGGGTAACCCGATCTTTCTCTCTGGCTGCCCTTAACATTTTTTCCTCATTTCAACTTTGGTGAATCTGACAATTATGTGTCTTTGAGTTGCTCTTCTCGAGGAGTATCTTTGTGGCGTTCTCTGTATTTCCTGAATTTGAATGTTGGCCTGCCCTACTAGGTTGGGGAAGTTCTCCTGGATGATATCCTGAAGAGTGTTTTCCAACTTGGTTCCATTTTCCCCATCACTTTGAGGCACACCAATCAGATGTAGATTTGGTCTTTTCCCATAGTCCCGTATTTCTTGGAGGTTTGTTCATTTATTTTTACTCTTTTTTCTCTACACTTCTGTTCTCACTTCATTTCATTCATTTGATCTTCAGTCACTGATACTCTTTCTTCCAGTTGATTAAGTCAGTTACTGAAGCTTGTGCATTTATCACGTAGTTCTCGTGTCATGGTTTTCATCTCTATCAGTTCTTTTATGGTCTTCTCTGCATTGATTATTCTAGTTATCTATTCATCCATTGTTTTTTCAAGGTTTTTAGTTTCTTTGTGCTGGGTACGTAGTTCCTCCTTTAGCTCTGAGAAATTTGATCAACTGAAGCCTTCTTCTCTCAGTTCGTCAAAGTCATTCTCCATGCAGCTTTGTTCCATTGCTGGCGATGAGCTGTATTCCTTTGGAGGGGGAGGTGTGCTCTGATTTTTTGAATTTCCAGCTTTTCTGCACTGCTTTTTCCCCATCTTTGTGGTTTTATCTGCCTTTGGTCTTTGATGATGGTGATCTACTGATGGAGTTTTGGTGTGGGTGTCCTTTCTGTTTGTTAGTTTTCCTTCTAACAGTCAGGACCCTTAGCTGCAGGTCTGTTGGAGTTTGCTGGAGGTCCACTCCAGACCCTGTTTGCCTGAGTATCAGGACCGGAGGCTGCAGAAGATAGAATATTGCTGAACAGCAAGTGTTGCTGTCTGATTCTTGCTCTGGAAGCTTCATCTCAGGGGTGACCCAGCCATGTGAGGTGTGAGGTGTCGGTCTGCACCTAGTGGGGAATGTCTCCCAGTTAGGCTACTCAGGGATCAGTGACCCACTTGAGCAGGCAGTCTGTCCATTCTCCGATCTCAACCCTCTGTGCTGGGAGAACCCCTGCTCTCTTCAAAGCTGTCAGACAGGGACATTTACATTACATGTAATGGGAGAACCAGAGAAAAAAAGAACAGAAAAAATACTTGAAGAAATAAAAACTTTGCAAATGGGATAAAAACATATTCAAGAGATTTTTTACTGTCCCTCATCCCAATTTATCTGTTAAACTTCTGTTGGTCTACATCTATTAGTATCACAGAGCTATTGGCCTACTCTGTTAGCCCTTATGATATCTATTTTTCTATGTCTATTATTTTTTACATTGCTCTGGGACATGAATGTACTACACTCTGTTCCAAATAAAGTCAAAGGCAGGGCTGCAGAGCTGCAAGTCCTCACAGCTTGCTCAGCCCCCAACCTGGTTAGAGCCTCTGTGTTACTGAGCAGGAGCTGGGGATATGGGAAACTCGGATCTGTTTTGTTTGCCCTGCTGCTTTTTCTTTAGCTATGCTCTGTCCCCAGAGTTGGAGTCCACAGAGGCAGGCAGGCAGGCTTCCTTGAGCTGCAGTGGGCTCCACCCAATTCGAGCTTCCTGGTGCTTTGTTTACCTACTTAAGCCTCAGCAATGGTGGGCACCCCTCCCCCAGGCTCGCTGCTGCCTTGCAGTTAGATCTCAGACTGCTGTGCTAGCAATGAGGGAGTCTCCGTGGGTGTAGGACCCTCTGGGCCAGGTGTGGGATGTAATCTCTTGGTGTGCCATTTGGTAAGACCCTTGGTAAAGTGCAGTATTAGGGTGGGAGTTACCCGATTTTCCAGGTGTTGTGTGTCTCAGTTTCCCTTGGCTAGGAAAAGGAATTCCCTTCCCCCTTGCACTTCCCAGCTCTGCTTCAGCTCTCACTGGTTGGGCTGCACCCGCTGACCAGCACCGACTGTCCAACACGCCCCAGTGAGATGAACCTGGTACCTCAGTTGAAAATGCAGAAATCACCCATCTTCTGTGTCGCTCACACTGGGAGCTGGAGCTGAGCTGTTCCTATTTGGCCATGTTGGGCGCCCCCCTGTGAATATCTTCTTGTTGATTCTACCTGGGATTCTTTGAGCTCTTGAATATGTTTTTATCCCATTTGCAAAGTTTTTATTTCTTCAAGTATTTTTTCTGTTCTTTTTTTCTCTGGTTCTCCCATTACGTGTAATTTAGTGGGCTTAATGTCCTCCATTTCTGTGACAATCTGTTCGTGTGTCTTCATACTTTTTCTCTCTGTTCTTCAATTATATACAGTAGTCCCCACCACCCCATCTGCAATTTTATGTTCTGTCGTTTCGGTAACCGTAGTCAACGATGGTCCAAAAATGTTAAGTGGAAAATTCCAGAAGTAAACAATTCATAAGTTTCAATTGCATGCTATTCTGAGTAGTGTGATAAAATATCTCATGGTCTCACTCCATCCCACCTGGAATGTGAATCATCCCTTTGTCCAGCATGTACACCCTATATATGCTACCCACCCATTGGTCACTTAGTGGCTGTCTTAGTTATCAGGTCCACTGTTGCAGGATTGCTGTGCTTGTGTCAAGTAACCCTTATTTTACTTAATAATGGCCCAAAAGCACAAGAACAGCGTCAGTGGCAATTTGGATATGCCAAAGAGAAGCCATAAAGTACTTTCTTTAAGTGAAAAGGTGAAAGTTCTCAACTTAGTAAGGAAAGAAAAAACAAAGTTTCCTGAGGTTGCTAAGATCTACAGTAAGAACACATCTTATCTGTGAATTGTGAAGAAGGGAAAATAAATTTGTGCCTAGCATATATTAGTTAGGTACTATCCATTCAGGGAACCTTTTGGGGTCTTGAAGCACATCCCACATGAATAAGTGGGCACGTCTGCCTTCTCTACTTATCTACACGTTTACTGATTCTTCTGCTTGCTCAAATCTACTGTTGAATTCCTCCAGTGAATTTTTCAATTATGATTTTCTACTTAGGAATTTCAGTGTAGCTCCTTAAAAATTTCTTCTTATTGACAATCTCTATTTGATGCATTGTCATTATACTCTCCTTTAATTTTCTAAACATGGTTTCCCTCATTCTTCAAACATATTTATAATATCTTCTTTGAAGTCTTTGTTAATCTAACATCTGCATCCTCCGCAAGAAAGTTTCTGCCTGTTTTTTTGTTGGTGGTGGTTTTTTTTTCCCCCGGTGTAAAAAAGGGCTGGGGATCTCACTATGTGGGATGGGGGTCACACTTTCTTGTTTCCTTGCATGTCTCATAATTTTTCATTGAAAATTGGACATTTTAGGTCATATATTGTAACAACTCTGGATTCTGATCCTTCCCAGGCTTATTGATGCTATTTTGTTCTTGTTCTTGTTGTTCATTTATTTATTTGTTTAGTGACTTGGCTGGACTAATACTGTGAAGTATATTTTTCCCCTGCAGTAGGCAGCCTCTGATGTCTCTGCTTAGACAGTTGTCCCTTGTTTGTTTTTAACTTGAGTTCCTAGGGGTTGCCCTGGGTCAGTCACTGATTGGTCAGAGGTCATGCTTAAGCCCCCTGGGCCAGTAAGGTTTTCATCCTTTTCCTTTGGGTCTGTGTGTGGCTTGGGAACAACTTTTGAAGTTCAAGGAGTTTATATACCTGCCACTTTTAACTCAGGGACTGACAGCTTGGAAGTACCCTGTCTAGTTGATCTTGGGTGGCCACAGCCGTGGGCTTTTCCACAGTCTCCTGGACCACCAATATAAACTGTGAATTTTTTTACTGTCCCTCATCCCAATTTATCTGTTAAACTTCTGTTGGTCTACATCTATTAGTATCACAGAGCTATTGGCCTACTCTGTTAGCCCTTATGATATCTATTTTTCTATGTCTATTATTTTTTACATTGCTCTGGGACATGAATGTACTACACTCTGTTCCAAATAAAGTCAAAGGCAGGGCTGCAGAGCTGCAAGTCCTCACAGCTTGCTCAGCCCCCAACCTGGTTAGAGCCTCTGTGTTACTGAGCAGGAGCTGGGGATATGGGAAACTCGGATCTGTTTTGTTTGCCCTGCTCAGGGTCCCCCTGTAGAGCAGGACATTAGGGAGTGAGTACTGGCACTACCAAACAGCAACAGCTGCCCATGGGAAAGAAGGGGAGGTGTTGCTGAGTGCTACCGTTTCCTAGATTTTCACCTGGGATAGATCTTGATCTTCAGCAATAGGGAAGTGGGGTACATGGGCACCTCACTGGCTGCAAGCCTGCCCAGAATAGTTCTGAAACCTGGAGCTAGAGGGATGGATGTAGCCCATGGTTCAAATGGCAGTTTCTTACTGAGCTTCAGTAGATTTTACTGAGTTAAGTGTTTCTCAATTTATTATATACCCTTAGGTCAATTTCTAGATATTTTAAATGATTGTCTTAGATTATTTTGACCAGTTAAATCAATGTTTCTTTTCTCTTCTTTTTTTTTTTTTTTGAGACAGAATCTCATGCTGTCACCCAGGCTGGAGTGCAGTGGAGTGATCTCAGCTCACTGCAACCTCTGCCTCTGCGGTTCAAGCGATTCTCCTGCCTCAGCCTCCCGAGTAGCTGGGACTACAGGCATGTGCCACCACGCCCGGCTAATTTTTTGTATTTTTAGTAGAAATGGGGTTTCATCATGTTGACCAGGCTGGTCTCGAACTCCTGACCTCAGGTGATCTGCCCACCTCAGCCTCCCAAAGTGCTGGGATTACAGGCATAAGCCACTGCGCCTGGCCAAATGAATGTTTCTTTAAGGGACAGAATTCATCAAGCTCTTCATTGCACCATTTTGGAAGTCCCCCCACCCCCCCCCCCCCCGGTTGGTCTGTAATTTATAATTTTACTTATTTGCTTTAAATCAGCAGTCCCCAACCTTTTTGACACCAGGGATCAGTTTCTTGGAAGATAATTTTTCCATGGAGTGGAAGGAACGCTTTTGGGATGAAAGTGTTCCACCGTAGATCATCAGGCTAAGTTACATTCTCATAAGGCGTGCACAACCTAGATCCCTCACATGCGCATTTCGCAATGGGGTTTATGCTCCTGTGAGAATCTAATGCCACCACTGATCTGTCAGATGCAGAGCTCATGTGGTAATGCTCATTTGCCCACTGCTCATCTCCTGCTGTGCAGTCCAGTTCCTAAAGCCCAGGGGCTGGGAACACCTGCTTTAACTTACAATGTTAAAACATTGCAAAATGCCAGATACAATCATTTACTTAAAATAAAACTACAGAATGTAGTTTCAGTATTCTGTCATTTCTTTTGTATCTATCTCTTCAAACTTTGGCCTACCTTAAGGCAGCGCCTATGTTATATTCATTTCTGTTTGTATTATGCAGGGAGCATTAAGTAGGAAGTAATGGTCTTTTCAACTTAAGAAAAAACTAAATGCTATCTGTTTTTTGAATATATGAATCCACAATTACCTTACCCAGTAGTTTACCTTCAGAAGCTGACTGATTAGCTAGTTACTAGGCTAGCCCCTAGTTCGTCTTCATTGTACACATAAACATACAAACACACACTCACATATTTACCTTTTCATAATCTTTTTTCCCAGCAACTTTTCTTCTTTGTGTCCACTTGTAAAGGTTTTTTTGTGTTTTTTTTTGTTTTTTTTTTTTTTTTTTTTTTGAGACGGAGTCTCGCTCTATCGCCCAGGCTGGAGTGCAGTGGCCGGATCTCAGCTCACTGCAAGCTCCGTCTCCCGGGTTTATGCCATTCTCCTGCCTCAGCCTCCCGAGTAGCTGGGACTACAGGCGCCCGCCACGTCGCCCGGCTAGTTTTTTTTTTGTATTTTTTAGTAGAGACGGGGTTTCACCAGGTTAGCCGGGATGGTCTCCATCTCCTGACCTCGTGATCCGCCCGCCTCGGCCTCCCAAAGTGCTGGGATTACAGGCTTGAGCCACCGCGCCCGGCCGGTTTTTTTGTTTTTGTTTTTGTTTTTAAACTTATTAGATTTTAAAGGCATAGTAACTGTGGTCTGTACACTTTGGGAAACCAATGAAAATGTTTGAAACATGAAATAAATTCTATATTGGCTAAAAAATACTGCAGAACCAAAATAAATGTCTGTAAAATGTAACATTAAGTCTACTTACCAACAGCAACTCAACAGTTAAAAAGTTACAAATAGGCCGGGCGCAGTGGCTCACACCTGTAATCCTAGCACTTTGGGAGGCCAAGGTGGGTGGGTTGCCTGAGCTCAGGAGTTCGAGACTAGCCTGGGCAACATGGTGAAACCCCATCTCTACTAAAATACAAAAAATTAGCCGGGCGTGGTGGCATGCACCTGTAGTCCCACCTACTTGGGAGGCTGAGGCAGGAGAATTGCCAGAACCTGGGAGGCAGAGGTTGCAGTGAGCCGAGATTGTGCCACTGTACTCCAGCCTGGGCAACAGACTGAGAATCCATCTCTGGGGGGAAAAAAAGTTATAAATAAACTATATTGAAGGTGGTATATGAATAGATTTTAAGATATTTGATATAGGTAGGGTATCCGCAAAGGTCTTAAAGATCTTGTTCACCGTATTTCACCCATAGATGAAAGAAAAAAGTGAGGACTGTAGGGATTGGAAGCCAGGCCTGGTACCAGCTAATATGGCCCTAAGGAAAGATCCCCAACACTTTCACAAAGAAGAGATAGTTTCATAATGTATTTAACATTTTTCTACCCTGATGTGGGTAGAAAGACCATGAAACCCCACTGTATACACTCAGACTTTTGCATTTTGATAGCTTCATTCATTCATTTGCCAACAAATATAAGCAATTTACCTAACACCTATACTGTGCCTAGGATTCTAGTAATACTTTGGCTGAGGATACAGTGAAGGACAAGGTAATCTGGGCCCTTTCTTCATAGGTCTTATACACTAGCTGGGGAAGTATAAGAATGCTTTTAATAATGTAAGTAAATTTATTCTTGCAGGTTGTAATGTTATGAAGCACAGTGTTCTTTAGGGGTAGGAGTAAGTACATGTGGTAATCTTCCTTAGATTTAGAAGTCAGAGAAGGCCTTCTTATGAACTGATATTTAAGCTGAGGCATGAAGAAAGAGTTGGAGTGAAGTGGAGGGAGTGAGGAATGACTAATCAGCGGCCCTGGAGAAAAAGAGAGACTCACACACTTGTGGAAATCAAAGGCAGCCAGTGTGGCAGAAGCACTGAAGCACTGGGAGCCTGAAGAGGGTGTTGTGTAAGGAGGCTGTGGGGGTGTTGGAATCAGGCAGGACTTCAAGGTCTTGAATACCAAGGGTCTTGAATTTTATTCCATTTGAAGTGTTTTGAGCACCCAGCATAACATAACCTTGACTGATTTTTAAAAAGATCTCCCTGAAAAATCTCCCTGGCAGAAGGGCAATTAGGAGGTTTTGTAATCGTCCAACTGAGAGATGATGAGACTTGGGCCAGTGAGATCAGGGAAGGGAGAAGAAAGTGGATGCATTCAATAAATACTTTAGAGGTAAGGGCCAGGCGCAGTGGTTCACGCCTGTAATTTCAGCACCTGAGGCCAAGGCGGGTGGATCACCTGAGGTCAGGAGTTCAAGACCAGCCTGGCTAACATGGTGAACCCCCATCCCTACAAAAAAATACAAAAAATTAGCTGGGCATGGTGGTGCGCCCTTGTGGTCCCAGCTACTCAGGAGGCTGAGGTATGAGAATCACTTAAACCCAGGAGGCAGAGGTTGCAGTGAGCCGAGATTGCACCATTGCACTCCAACCTGGGCAACAGAGTGAGACTCCATAATAAATAAATAAATAAATGTAAGAACAACTGGGTTGAAAAACACAAATATTCTCTTTAGTTCTATTTTGATACTATCACTAGCAGTTGAAGTCAAACCTAATACAAATGCTCATTGCATTACGATTTTAGGATGGTAAAACTTGAGTGTTTGACGATGTTTTATGATGTCTGTTAACTAATTATCACCTAACTCAGAGAACAGATCAAAAGTCATTTTAACTAGAAATAAAATGGGAATAAACAGTATCTCTTTATGCATTAGAAAACTTTCCATGCCTCTTTGACAGCAGAGGCAAAGGCATCATGGTACAAGGGAGTGATCGTGGGTTTTTGGAGCTGAACCAGCTCTACAACCTTGAACAAATCATTTTTCTAAACTTTAGTTTCAAATGGAGAAGATAATCTTTATTTCACAACATTTTTAAGAATGAAATAACTGATGGGCAACACATACTCTAATAGCTGTTCAATAACCATTCATTTTCTCAACTTACAAATAGGCTTTCCTATAATCTACACTATTCAGATTATTTGTTAAACCTTGAATTTTTTTTTAGAATTAGAAGAATTTAACTCAATTCTCTCAATTTCCAGACAGAGAAATAACAGCCTAGGGAGATGAAGAGACTTGCCTGAGGACACAGAATGTACTGGGGGCAGAATAGAACTAGCACTATTTTCTCCAAACACCTGGCATGTTTCCAGTACACTACATTGCCTCATGTGTCTCCTGTAATGTCGAATGGAGGATTTTATAAGATATCCATATATCCATTCCATTGCCTGCTTAAGACTAAAGAGGGTGGCGATTAATAGTGACCTTATGTTCTCTTTGCTAGTTACACGCTATGGGAAAACTTCCTGGAACCAGAATGGCAGAGTTAAAAGCCAAGTATACCTTGCTGCATGATGCCGTGATGAGGTATGCAATTTACCAATATGGAGACATGATTAATCATCTTTAAATTTCTTTTTTTTTAATTTTTTTATTTTTTAATTTTTTATTATTATACTTTAAGTTCTAGGGTACATGTGCATAACGTGCAGGTTTGTTACATATGTATACTTGTGCCATGTTGGTGTGCTGCACCCATCAACTCGTCAGCACCCATCAATTCGTCATTTATATCAGGTATAACTCCCAATGCAATCCCTCCCCCCTCCCCCCTCCCCATGATAGGCCCCGGTGTGTGATGTTCCCCTTCCTGAGTCCAAGTGATCTCATTGTTCAGTTCCCACCTATGAGTGAGAACATGCGGTGTTTGGTTTTCTGTTCTTGCGATAGTTTGCTAAGAATGATGGTTTCCAGCTGCATCCATGTCCCTACAAAGGACGCAAACTCATCCTTTTTTATGGCTGCATAGTATTCCATGGTGTATATGTGCCACATTTTCTTATCCAGCCTGTCATTGATGGACATTTGGGTTGATTCCAAGTCTTTGCTATTGTGAATATTGCCGCAATAAACATACGTGTGCATGTGTCTTTATAGCAGCATGATTTATAATCCTTTGGGTATATACCCAGTAGTGGGATGGCTGGGTCATATGGTACATCTAGTTCTAGATACTTGAGGAATTGCCATACTGTTTTCCATAATGGTTGAACTAGTTTACAATCCCACCAACAGTGTAAAAGTGTTCCTATTTCTCCACATCCTCTCCAGCACCTGTTGTTTCCTGACTTTTTAATGATTGCCATTCTAACTGGTGTGAGATGGTATCTCATTGTGATTTTGATTTGCATTTCTCTGATGGCGAGTGATGATGAGCATTTTTTCATGTGTCTGTTGGCTGTATGCATGTCTTCTTTTGAGAAATGTCTGTTCATATCCTTTGCCCACTTTTTGATGGGGTTGTTTTTTTCTTGTAAATTTGTTTGAGTTCTTTGTAGTTTCTGGATATCAGCCCTTTGTCAGATGAGTAGATTGCAAAAATTTTCTCCCATTCTGTAGGTTGCCTGTTCACTCTGATGGTAGTTTCTTTGCTGTGCAGAAGCTCTTTAGTTTAATTAGATCCCATTTGTCAATTTGGGCTTTTGTTGCCATTGCTTTTGGTGTTTTAGACATGAAGTCCTTGCCCATGCCTATGTCCTGAATGGTACTACCTAGGTTTTCTTCTAGGGTTTTTATGGTATTAGGTCTAACATTTAAGTCCCTAATCCATCTTGAATTAATTTTCATATAAGGGGTAAGGAAAGGATCCAGTTTCAGCTTTCTACTTATGGCTAGTCAATTTTCCCAGCACCATTTATTAAATAGGGAATCCTTTCCCCATTTCTTGTTTCTCTCAGGTTTGTCAAAGATCAGATGGCTGTAGATGTGTGGTATTATTTCTGAGGACTCTGTTCTGTTCCACTGGTCTATTTCTCTGTTTTGGTACCAGTACCATGCTGTTTTGGTTACTGTAGCCTTGTAGTATAGTTTGAAGTCAGGTAGCATGATGCCTCCAGCTTTGTTCTTTTGACTTAGGATTGTCTTGGCAATGCGGGCTCTTTTTTGGTTCCATATGAACTTTAAAGCAGTTTTTTGCAATTCTGTGAAGAAACTCATTGGTAGCTTGATGGGGATGGCACTGAATCTATAAATAACCTTGGGCAGTATGGCCATTTTCACAATATTGATTCTTCCTATCCATGAGCATGGTATGTTCTTCCATTTGTTAGTGTCCTCTTTTATTTCACTGAGCAGTGGTTTGTAGTTCTTCTTGAAGAGGTACTTTACATCCCTTGTAAGTTGGATTCCTAGGTATTTTATTCTCTTTGAAGCAATTGTGAATGGAAGTTCATTCATGATTTGGCTCTCTGTTTGTCTTTCACTAGTGTATAAGAATGCTTGTGATTTTTGCACATTAATTTTGTATCCTGAGACTTTGCTGAAGTTGCTTATCAGCTTAAGGAGATTTTGGGCTGAGACAATGGGGTTTTCTAAATATACAATCATGTCATCTGCAAACAGGGACAATTTGACTTCTTCTTTTCCTAACTGAATACCCTTTATTTCTTTCTCTTGCCTGATTGCCCTAGCCAGAACTTCCAACACTATGTTGAATAAGAGCAGTGAGAGAGGGCATCCCTGTCTTGTGCCAGTTTTCCAAGGGAATGTTTCCAGTTTTTGCCCATTCAGTATGATATTGGCTGTGGGTTTGTCATAAATAGCTCTTATTATTTGAGATACGTTCCATCAATACCGAATTTATTGAGCGTTTTTAGCATGAAGGGCTGTTGAATTTTGTCAAAGGCCTTTTCTGCATCTATTGAGATAATCATGTGGTTCTTGTCTTTGGTTCTGTTTATATGCTGGATTATGTTTATTGATTTGCGAATGTTGAACCAGCCTTGCATCCCAGAGATGAAGCCCACTTGATCATGGTGGATAAGCTTTTTGATGTGTTCCTGGATTTGGTTTGCCAGTATTTTATTGAGGATTTTTGCATCGATGTTCATCAGGGATATTGGTCTAAAATTCTCTTTTTTTGTTGTGTCTCTGCCAGGCTTTGGTATCAGGATGATGTTGGCCTCATAAAATGAGTTAGGGAGGATTCCCTCTTTTTCTATTGATTGGAATAGTTTCAGAAGGAATGGCACCAGCTCTTCCTTGTACCTCTGGTAGAATTGAGCTGTGAATCCATCTGGTCCTGGACTTTTTTTGGTTGGTAGGCTATTAATTATTGCCTCAATTTCAGAGCCTGCTATTGGTCTATTTAGGGATTCAACTTCTTCCTGGTTTAGTCTTGGAAGAGTGTAAGTGTCCAGGAAATTATCCATTTCTTCTAGATTTTCTAGTTGATTTGCATAGAGGTGTTTATAGTATTCTCTGATGGTAGTTTGTATTTCTGTGGGGTCCGTGGTGATATCCCCTTTATCATTTTTTATTGCATCTCTTTGATTCTTCTCTCTTTTCTTCTTTATTAGTCTTGCTAGTGGTCTGTCAATTTTGTTGATATTTTCAAAAAACCAACTCCTGGATTCATTGATTTTTTGTAGGGTTTTTTGTGTCTCTATCTCCTTCAGTTCTGCTCTGATCTTAGTTATTTCTTGCCTACTGCTAGCTTTTGAATGTGTTTGCTCTTGCTTCTCCAGTTCTTTTAATTGTGATGTTAGAGTATCAATTTTAGATCTTTCCAGCTTTCTCTTGTGGGCATTTAGTGCTATAAATTTCCCTCTACACACTGCTTTAAATGTGTCCCAGAGATTCTGGTATGTTGTATCTTTGTTCTCATTGGTTTCAAAGAACATCTTTATTTCTGCCTTCATTTCATTATGTACCCAGTAGTCATTCAGGAGCAGGTTGTTCAGTTTCCATGTAGTTGAACGGTTTTGATTGAGTTTCTTAGTCCTGAGTTCTAGTTTGATTGCACTGTGGTCTGAGAGACAGTTTGTTATAATTTCTTTTCTTGTACATTTGCTGAGGAGTGCTTTACTTCCAATTATGTGGTCAATTTTTGAATAAGTGTGATGTGGTGCTGAGAAGAATGTATATTCTGTTGATTTGGGGTGGAGAGTTCTATAGATTTGTATTAGGTCTGCTTGGTGCAGAGATGAGTTCAATTCCTGGATATCCTTGTTAACTTTCTGTCTCGTTGATCTGTCTAATGTTGACAGTGGAGTGTTGAAGTCTCCCATTATTATTGTATGGGAGTCTAAGTCTCTTTGTAAGTTTCTAAGGACTTGCTTTATGAATCTGGGTGCTCCTGTATTGGGTGCATATATATTTAGGATAGTTAGCTCTTCCTGGTGAATTGATCCCTTTACCATTATGTAATGGCCTTCTTTGTCTCTTTTGATCTTTGATGGTTTAAAGTCTGTTTTATCAGAGACTACTATTGCAACCTCTGCTTTTTTTTGTTCTCCATTTGCTTGGTAGATCTTCCTCCATCCCTTTATTTTGAGCCTATGTGTGTCTCTGCATGTGAGATGGGTCTCCTGAATACAGCAGACTGATGGGTCTTGACTCTTTATCCAATTTGCCAGTCTGTGTCTTTTAATTGGAGCATTTAGTCCATTGACATTTAAGGTTAATATTGTTATGTGTGAACTTGATCCGGCCATTATGATATTAACTGGTTATTTTGCTCGTTAGTTGATGCAGTTTCTTCCTAGCCTCCATGGTATTTACATTTTGGCATGTTTTTGCAATGGCTGGTACCGGTTGTTCCTTTCCACATTTAGGGCTTCCTTCAGGGTCTCTTGTAAGGCAGGCCCGGTGGTGACAAAATCTCTAAGCATTTGCTTATCTGTAAAGGATTTTATTTCTCCTTCACTTATGAAACTTAGTTTGGCTGGATATGAAATTCTGGGTTTAAAATTCTTTTCTTTAAGAATGTTGAATATTGGCCCCCACTCTCTTCTGGCTTGTAGAGTTTCTGCTGAGAGATCTGCTGTTAGTCTGCTGGGCTTCCCTTTGTGGATAACCTGACCTTTTCTCTGGCTGCCCTTAACATTTTTTCCTTCATTTCAACTTTGGTGAATCTGGCAATTATGTGTCTTGGAGTTGCTCTTCTGGAGGAGTATCTTTGTGGTGTTCTCTGTATTTCCTGAATTTGAATGTTGGCCTGCCCTACTAGGTTGGGGAAGTTCTCCTGGATGATATCCTGAAGAGTGTTTTCCAGCTTGGTTCCATTTTCCCCCTCACTTTCAGGCACCCCAATCAGACGTAGATTTGGTCTTTTTACATAATCCCATATTTCTTGCAGGCTTTGTTCATTTCTTTTTCTTCTTTTTTCTTTTGGTTTCTCTTCTCGCTTCATTTCATTCATTTGATCCTCAATCGCTGATACTCTTTCTTCCAGTTGATTATCAGTTACTGAAGCTTGTGCATTTGTCACGTATTTCTCATGTCATGGTTTTTATCTCTGTCATTTCGTTTATGACCTTCTCTGCATTAATTATTCTAGCTGTCAATTCTTCCACATTTTTTTCAAGATTTTTAGTTTCTTTATGCTGGGTACGTAATTCCTCCTTTAGCTCTGAGAAGTTTGATGGACTGAAGCCTTCTTCTCTCATCTCGTCAAAGTCATTCTCTGACTAGCTTCGATCCGTTGCTGGCAATGAGCTGCGCTCCTTTGCAGGGGGAGATGCGCTCTTATTTCTTGAATTTCCAGCTTTTCTGCCCTGCTTTTTCCCCATCTTTGTGGTTTTATCTGCCTCTGGTCTTTGATGATGGTGATGTACTGATGGGGTTTTGGTATAGATGTCCTTCCTGTTTGATAGTTTTCCTTCTAATAGTCAGGACCCTCAGCTGCAGGTCTGTTGGAGATTGCTTGAGGTCCACTCCAGACCCTGTTTGCCTGGGTATCAGCAGCAGAGGTTGCAGAAGATAGAATATTGCTGAACAGCGAGGGTACCTGTCTGATTCTTACTTTGGAAGCTTCGTGTCAGGGGTGTACTCCACCCTGTGAGGTGTGGGGTGTCAGACTGCCCCTAGTGGGGGATGTCTCCCAGTTAGGCTACTCAGGGGTCAGGGACCCACTTGAGCAGGCAGTCTGTCCGTTCTCAGATCTCAAACTCCGTGTGGGGAGATCCACTGCTCTCTTCAAAGCTGTCAGACACAGTCATTTGCGTCTGCAGAGGTTCCTGCTGCTTTTGTTGTTGTTGTTGTTGTTTAGCTGTGCCCTGTCCCCAGAGGTGGAGTCTACAGAGACAGGAGTCTACACAGACAGACAGCTGTGCCCTGTCCCCAGAGGTGGAGTCTACAGAAACCTTTCCTTGAGCTGCTGTGAGCTCCACCCAGTTCGAGCTTCCAGGCGGCTTTGTTTACCTACTTAAGCCTCAGCAATGGCGGGCACCCCTCCCCCTGCCTTGCTGCTGCCTTGCGGTTAGATCGCAGACTGCTGTGCTAGCAATGAGGGAGGCTCCGTGGCCGTGGGACCCTCCCTGCCGGGTGTGGGATACAATCTCCTGGTGTGCCTGTTTGCTCAAAGCACAGTATTGGGGTGGGAGTCACCCGATTTTCCGGGTGTTGTGTGTCTCAGTTCCCCTGGCTAGGAAAAGGGACTCCCTTCCCCCTTGCGCTTCCCAAGTGAGGCGATGCCTCGCCCTGCTTCAGCTCTTGCTGGTTGGGCTGCAGCAGCTGACCAGCACCGATTGTCCGGCACTCCCTAGTGAGATGACCCTAGTACCTCAGTTGAAAATGCAGAAATCACCGGTGTTCTGTGTCGCTCACACTGGGAGTTGGAGACTGGAGCTGTTCCTATTCGGCCATCTTGCTCCGCCCTCTCATCTTTAAATTTCTTACTGGTGATGAGACCTGTCTTCATTTGCATTCCCCCATAAGTAGACCCTGAGGCAAGGATTTGCGTTCAGGTAGTTTGAGAAGTGATATGAGAAAGCATCATGAGCAAGTGGGGAAGTGCAACTGGGAAGGAAGGAATCCAGCCTTGAAGGGGCCATGTTCATGTGCGAGTTTATATGATGGGCTACTGGGGCTCAGCCTCACAGAGGAGCCTCAGAGTGGCTCACTTCAGCACTCTCCCTCTGAAGAGTGAAGAAACTGGAATATTTGCCCACCAGTTTCCACCAGTCATTTTATTACAAATTACTCCCGGGGAGATTAGCTCTTGACACTTCTAGCTTGCCCTTTGACAAAGCAAAGTTTGATGGCCAGAGACAGCTCTCAGGCAGAGGGACACAGGTGCTGCTGGTACATATGGCAACTGTCCGCCAAAGCTGCCAGTGGGCAAGAGGATTCTGGTGGGACACTGACAGTCTCTGCATAGGCCACACCTGCAGGACCCTTTTCCCATGTCTGTTCATCACTCAGAGGTGTAGATTCTCCAACAACCCCAGCCTAAGTCTGCTGAGACCCTGTCTTTACTTCTCACCTCCTCTCCATATCACAAGCTACTTACCTTGCAAGTCCCAGTCAGCAACAGGTCAGAAGAACAGGCTACCACAGAAGAGTCCAGCAAGCCTGCCTGAGCACTGGCTATTAGCCACTGGGAATTAAGAGGGCAGGGGAGTGAAGAAAAACCCTAATGTGCTGTGATTCTTTACCACTCCAAAGCCTCTTTCTTTCGTTTTCCCCCGTCTTGTCTCATGGCCTTGCATGGTGTCTTCATCAAAAGCCAAGGAGCAACAGCAACAGATAGAAACTCCATGCTGCCACTCCCCAGTCGTCCTCTCCCCGCAATTCCCAGTCACTGCCCCTCCTTCTTATCTTGCCCAGAGATATTTGGCTACTTTGAGGGTGAAAGCATGAGGGAAGAGTGAACAACTTTGAGAAGAGGAGAGCTGCATTCCTATGCAAACTTTAGGTGCACCCAGGTTCCTCACACCCCTCCAGAGCCCCCAGCCTTCGTTCCTCATCCTCAAGCCGAAGCCAAATCCTCACCCTCACACCTAATGGAGGTTCCATTCCCCCATAGCTGGTCACACCTGCCAGTGTGTTCTCAGAGTTCTCAAGACTCAGGAATTTTGAGACTTTAAGTGGAAAGTCTGGAGTCATCTTTTACAGCATACTTCACACTGCTTAACTGAGAGGAAATGCCACGCAGTTCTCTGGGCATCCCTCCAGTCCTCTTCGCAGACACAAGGAACATCAGTGTTTCCTGCCCTCTGGATAGCTCTTCTCTAGAGCCCAGTGGAGATTGGCAGGGTGCTTTGACTTAACTTCCTCCTCCCCTGGCCTGCAACTCAGCTCCCTGGCCCCTAGTGACAAGTAGCAATGCAGGACCTCAGCTATGGCGTTATTTCTTCCTCTTCCAGGTTGTGTTGCAAAACAGTTAACTTCCCTTCTGCTACCCACATTTTACCTCTTGACCACTTAGTTCCCTCTGTTGCCATTGCAAACACTCGCCATTCTCTCCTACTCCCAATGCCTGGCGGGTGGGAAAGATACGAAGCAGACATAACATTCGTGCTGCTAGGACTGCAGCTGGGCAGATATAGCCTGGAAATATTGAACTGAAACTGAAGGAGTCTTCCATAGAAACTGTTATAAGAGTTGTTAAAGTCTTTTCTACTGGTGTCATGTTTTAAGTACATATGTAAGTTGCCATTTGTGTTCTGGCTGGAACCCTACCACCCTGTCCTTTCTGTGGAGAAACAGGCACTGTAGCCTGGGCCAGCAGCTTACAATTTCAATAGCTGAAGCCTGACTTATTAAGGAGATCAGATAACTTTAGATTTGCAAAGCTTATTAGTATACATGGAAATTGAATTATAGGAGAATAGTTACAGCTTTCATTAGTGAAAATTATTTGAGGTTTCATTGTAGCTATTGTTATTGCTGTTTGGTACCTAACATCATGTCTGGAACGTGTTATGTCTCAGTAAATGTTTTGCTAGATACTGTTGAGCAAATGACATTGTAAAACCTGGGACAATGGATGTATCTGTACTGAATTGAGAATATCACAAAGGTGAGGCAGGCACAAGATAACTTCAGTTGAGATTGGCTTGATCAAGTCATTGGGCGTCTCTGCAAATGAGCTGGAACTCGAAGATTTCTCTTGGTGAGGACAGTTGGTGGGGAGCACACATCAAAAGAGAGCTCTGGTTCTAAAACAGGAAGTGGTGAGGGCTTACTTCAAATAGGAGAGGTAGCTAATATAAGGGTTTCTGGGAAATACGAATCCTATCTACTAGTAAGGTTGGGGCTGATGCTAGCTGATGCTAGCTTGCAGCATAGAGGAGTTCTACAAGATAATGGAGATTCCACCATGTCCTTTTTCTACATCCTCTGACCGATGTTTAGTCCTTTTCCCTACATAGGGCCAAGGCCATAGAACATAACTGGGGTTGTAGGAATCTCCCTCTACTGTGACCTTCAAGTCCAGCTCTAACAAGTGTCCATCTTAGAATCAGAAATCTATAAATGTATTTATATTCATAATTGTGTATGGGAATTTCTAGTTTCCTAATAAAGTATCTTTAGAAAAGTTTCTGTCTTTTCTTAGTTCACTAAGTGGGGAGAGATTTTCCTACAATTAAGTTATAAGAATTCAAGGGAGCTAGGGTTGTTGGGGGAGTCCAAGGGGAAATCTCCTCTTTCCCTATCATTTATCCCCTTCTAGTAAGTCATAATCATTCTTCAAAGTCAAGTGCAAATGTCACATTCCCATTCTCCTGCTGTCTTGATCTGGACACCAGCATTAGTACTTGTCATCTGGTATTCCTCCCCATCTGCCAGATTGTAAGATTCTCGAAGCTAGGAGCTAAGCCTTATTCGCCTCTTGCACCTAGCATAGTACAGTCATCTCTTGGTATCCATGGGGGATTGATTCCAGGAGCTCCCGCAGATACCAAAATCCATGGATACTCAAGTCCCTGATATAAAATGGTATAGTATTTGCATGTAACCTAATCACATCCTCTTGTATACTTTAAATCATTTCTAGATTACTTGTGATACTAATACAATGTAAATGCTATGTAAATGGTGGTTATGCTGTATTGTTTAGGGAATCATGACAAGAAAAGTCTGTACATGTTCAGTAAAGAAACAATTTTTAAGTAAACGTTTTATTTTGGAATAATTTTAGATTCGTAGAAAAGTTGCAAAAATAATATATGAAGTTCCCATCTATCCTTCACCCATTTTCCTCTAATGGGAGCATCTTACATAACCATGGTCGGTCAAAACTAGGAAGTTAACATTTGTATATTACTATTAATTGAACTCCAGATTTTCAACAGTTTTTCCACTAATGTTCTTTTTTTGTTCCAGGACCCAATGCAGTATACCCCACTATATTTAGTCCTCATGTCTCCTTGATCTCTGTGACAATTTCTCAGTGTTTCCTTGTTTTTTTTTAAATCACGTTGACAGTTTTAAGAGTGCTAGTCGGGTATTCTATAGAATGTTTCTCAGTTTGAGATTTTTCTCATATTTAGACCAGACTTAGGAGTTCTGGAGGAGAATACCACAAAGGTGAAGCAGACTCAATTTTTTAACAAAAATTTTCCCTTGTGGTTGATTGAATCCACAAATGTGGACTCACGGACATGAAGGGTCAACTGACTTGGCACAAGAATGTCAGAGTTGAGCTGAGCCCAGGAGTGGGGAGCAGCTATCCTCACTAGACCCCCACAGGAGCCACAAAGGGAACTGAGGGTATACATGTCTCATTACATGAGTCTCTGTTTTTCATGTAACTCAGCACACAAGAGTCAGAGGTCCAACTGCTACAGAATGCCAAACGTTTCACTGAGCAAGTACAACAGCAGCAGTTTCACCTGCAGCAAGCTGATAATTTTCCAGAAGCATTCTCCACGGAGGTCTCCAAAATGAGAGAACAACTTCTCAAGTATCAGAATGAATATAATGCGGTGAAGGAAAGAGAGTTCCATAATCAGTACAGATTAAATAGGTAAGTGAACAATGCTCTCCAGCACACCGAAAAGTCATTTCCTCATAAATAGAAAAAAAAAAATGAGATGAAGTTGGAGGTAATTGAAGGAGTAGGAGACAGCAATATGATGATGATTGCAAGCCTAGTTCTCTTGAATCCTTAGAATGGAATGGGAAGTCCCTGAACAAGAAAAATTACACTTCTCGAATAAAAGCTCAGGTGACAGAGATGCCTGCTGTGTTTTGCATGTCAGGAAAGCCGTCTCATTGACAGCTGCAGCCAAAGAACACACTCCATCAAACAAGTTCTTAGCACTCCCTTGCCCTCCCCCTGCCCTGGCAGTGGCCCCTCATGCGTGCAGTACAAGAGCACGCATCTGCATGGTGGGCGCTTCTCCCCACATGCGTTTTCCAAACAAGCCTCCGTGAGCTGAGGGTCACATCTCATCTGGCTCACTCTATTCTAAGAGAACAGCAACAGGACCACATACGCAAACTTCATCTCCTACTACTAGGCTATTCCTCAGGATCAGGGAGAAAAGGTACATCCTTTTGGAAGACACATTTACTTATCCAAATTTAGAGGACGTCATTTAGTGAACTAAAGCAGACATTAAGTGCTAAAAGGGGAAGTGTTATTTTCAAAATCTCTTCTAACTTTCCTCCCAGGGAGTAGCAAGTCAGTGGAAGAGTTTGTTCAGCAAGTCATACTATTTAGATTGAATTTGAGAATGATGGCAATTCACGTTTTCTCCTGTGGTGTGCTGTGTGCTGTGCCTGGGTACAGGGGAGAAAGCAAAACCATTTCTCCTAGAGTTTGTTACCATTTAAGGTGGCAGAACTTTCTCTGACTATTTTTAAGAGGTGGAATTCTGACAGTGCAAATATAATTCAGTCCTTCCTAGAGATAAGCAAATGACTTGAACAACCTCTCAAAGACCTTATAAGCCCTGGGTTTAAAATCTTCTCTTTGGGGCCTATTTTTTCACTGGTGGTGGGTGTGGGTGGGGTGTGAATAAAGAAGGTCAGTTTAATCAAGACATCCTATTCGGGGGGAAATTGGAGGTTTTTTGTCTTTCAATCTAAACTTGTTTCAGGCTTTCCAGTGACATCTATAAAAAGAAAGCCCAGCTATTTCTGTGCTCTGTAAGCGCTCTTTCAGTTGAGAAAATAATGAAATTAAAACAATTGGTGGTTGTTCATTAGTATTGAAAATGTGAATGCTTGACATTTCCATGAAAGAGTAAGAAGAACATAAGTCAGTTGATATTTAAATTGTTTAAAATTTCCAACTATTCCTGCCAAGAGAAAAAAAACAAAAACAAAAACCAGAATGTTGCCCTTTAGGTATAGACAGGCAGATTATTCACTGAGATGGGAAGGAGACAATGCGTAGTGACCTGCGGTGAATAAGAACATTCAAAATGCACATTTGCAGAAATGTTTAGTATGTATTCTTTTTGAATTTATAATGTATCATTCTTAAGCTTGAGAAGGTTCCCTTGCATTCTCAAATATTAACAGCTCAAGAACTAACAAGCTTATTTTCATAAAAATTATGGTGATGCTAAAATAAATAGGAGTAAAGAATGATAGGCTCTGCATTTCATTGCCTTACCATATTTAGTATCACAGTCATGCACCTCATAATGGTATTTTTCAGTCAACAATGGACTGTCTATATGATGATGGTCCCATAACATTGCAGTGAAGCTGAAAATGTACTTTTGCCTAGTATTTACTATTTGATACATTTTATTTTTATTTTGGAGTGTACTCTTTCTACTTCTTAAAAAAAAAATATTAACTGTAAAACAGCCTCAGGCAGGTCGTTCAGGAAGTATTCCAGAAAAAGGCATTGTTATAGGAGATAACAGCTCCTAAATACCTTCCAGTGGGACAAGATGTGGGGGCAGAAAACAATGGCTTTGATGCTGACCCTGTGTAGGCCTAGGCTAATGTGTGTGTTTATGTCTGTTTTGTTGTTTGTTTGTTTGTTTTGAGACAGAGTTGTGCTCTGTCGCCCAAGCTGGAGAGCAGTGGCACAATTTCGGCTCACTGCAATCTCTGTTTCCCGGGTGCAAGCAATTCTCTGCCTCAGCCTCCCGAGTAGCTGGGATTACAGGCACACATCACCATGCCCGACTAATTTTTGTATTTTTAGTAGAGATGGGATTTCACCATCTTGGTCAGGGTGGTCTTGAACTCCTGTATGTCTTTGTTTTTAACAAAAA
This sequence comes from Trachypithecus francoisi, assembly GCF_009764315.1. Lineage (NCBI taxonomy): Eukaryota > Metazoa > Chordata > Mammalia > Primates > Cercopithecidae > Trachypithecus > Trachypithecus francoisi. The sequence continues at coordinate 57,061,930 of NW_022681469.1, forward strand.
ATGTTGTAAAAGTAAAAAGAAATTTAATTAAAAACCTTGTAGAATAAGAATACAAAGGAAGAAAATATTTTTACACAGCTCTACAATGTGTATTTTAAGCTGTATTGTGAGTCAAAAGCTAAAAGTAAATTTTGTAAAGTAAAAAAGTTACAGTACATTTATTATCAAAGAATAATATGTTTTATAAATGTAGTGTAGCCTAAGCGTACAGTGTTTATAAAGTCCACAGGAGTGTAAGTAACATCCTAGGTCTTCACATTCACTCACCACTCACTCACCCAGCCACTGACTCACCCTGAGCAACTTGCAGTCCTGCAACCTCCATTTATGGTAAGTGCCCTAGACAGGTGTACCATTTTTTATCTTTTATGCCATATTTTTACTGTGTGTGTTCTTTGTTTAGATACACAAATATTTATTGTATTACAATTGCCTACAGTACTCAGTCCGGTAACCTGCTATGCAGGTCTATAGCCTAGGTGCGACAGGCTTTACCATACAGCCTAGATGTGTAGCAGGCCACACCATGTAGGTTTGTGTAAGTGCACTCCATGTGTTCACACAGTGATGAAGCTGCCTAACGACGCATCTCTCAGAATATATTCGCATCGTTAAGCGACACATGATTGCACATGATACAGAAACCAGTTCCCTCAACACCCTCCCACTGACCTCCGTCCCCCTGGAAAAAGTAGATATCTCCATCCCCACATAAAAATAAAGAGATGAAGCTAATGAGAGAAAACTATTCATCCACATATACAGATGACATTTGTCAGAACAGCACAACAAACTCTCATTGAGTGTCTAGATAATAGAAGCCCAAATAACTAGCACTCCTCCACCCAATATCTTCAGGAACTTCTGAATCACTGGCAACTACTAAGAACAACATATTGTTCCAATACTCTAGAGAAAGGATTTTACTGTGTAATTTTGTCGATTTTTTTTGTGTATGTTCACATAACATAAACCTTTTAATAAATGTTAATAAATCTAATTATGTGGTTGGTTAGTAATTAAATCTATGTTGCAGTAGTTTTTGGTTCTGGATTAATATTTATGACTTGATAAGCATGCATTTCAGGAAATAATATGTAGTCTATTTAAAGTTAAATTAATACATTATAAATAAATAATAAAGTAATGAAATGCTGTTGAACTTATTTTTTGAAACAAAACAGGAGTACTTACCTTTCTAAACAGTTTGAAAAGATTTTTCAGTACTCTGTTCAACCTTTTCCTTGCCTTTACTGTGTTACCTTTTGGAGCTTCCCTGTTTTCTAGTAATTCCTAAACTTTGAACAGCAAATACATTGCGTCTTTTGTGCTAGATCTGACGCATTCTGACCAGTCTTGGTCAGCTGGGGGAAACAAGGCTGTGGTGAGCTGGCACTGTCCATTGCACTGTGAACACGGAGAGTGGGAACACTCAGGCCACACATGTGCAGGGCTGTCCTGACATGACCCTGACCTTAGTGACTGTTGACTCTCCTGTGGCTGGTTCCTGTGGTCCTTGTTGCACATTCAGGGTTTATTAGTTGTTTTCCGTTCTTGGTCCAGTGATGATAGCAAAGTTGGAACCAAGAAAAAACAGATCTGGTAAGGAAAGGAGGAATGATCTTAGCAATGCATCTGGAATTCCAGAAAATTAGAATGTGACAGGCATGTAGGTACTTAGGAGTAGTCACAAGGAAAAGCTCTTAGCTAGAACAGATTTTACCTTAACTTAAAAAAATCTTTGCTCTTCTGTGGCAACAAATATCTTAAAAGAACTAACTTAGAACAGGTTTCTCCAAATGTGTTTCTCATAACTCAAAGAGAAGCACCTGAGACACTTGTTTGAAAGGCAGATCCCATCCAAGAAGTAATGATTATGATTTTTGCCCAAGAGCCACTGCCGCCACCCAAAGTGACATTTGCTTATGTGACTCTGACTCACAGTTAGAGGACCATGCGTTCCAAAGGTGGTTCTCAGCCCTGACTGCAGGTCAGTCACCTGAGTCTCCTCTCAGTGATCACTCAGTCTACGCGTAAACACTTCCAGTGACAGGAAGCTCTCAGCCTCCCACGGAGGCTCATGCCAACTTTGGAAATGCTCCTGCACTTAAATGGTTGTTGGATTTGTTTATAAACCTACCTTCTTGCAACTTTCACCCATCCATGCTGGTTCTACTCCTGTGGTGAATAATGCCTCTCACACATGTCAGCATATCGGGCTTCCTGCATTATCTCTTCACCCATAGATCCTTAAAACCAAAAGCCTTTTGACCTTGCTTTAGAAAGGAAGTAAATCCTAAGGAGCTTTGATGTCAAAACACCCCTTAGTCAGGAAAGCTGGAAAATGTCAGATTTAAGTTTTAATGCAAGTTTGAAAGGTTAGGGGTTAATACATACCAGGAGGCACAGAAACAAAAACATGTTTTTGCCCCAGTAATCCCATACAAAAGTGATAATCCAAAAGGAGAGAAAAAGATACAATGCATAAAGATATTGATATTTATGAACGTGAAAAATTGGAAGCAATCTGAATTCTAAAAAAGTGTGGAATATTTAAATACTGCATTCCAGAAATACCTTGATACTGAACCTCTGTCATCAGAGCTGTGTTTGTGTATCAGTTTAGCTTTGTGTGACTTTGGAAAAGTTGCTTAACTCCTCAGTTTCTTCATTTGTGCAACAAAAATAACAATTCCTACTTAGCAAGGTTGTGAATTTTAGATGTTATGCATTTAAAACGCCTGGCACTCAGTATGCTTAGTATATGATAAATAATATTTCAGATTATTTTATTATGGTACATCCACCCGGTAGAAAACGTTGAAAATAGCTATTATTATAAAGTCTGTTTAGCAACTTAGGAAAATATTTTAATTAAATGTTAGGTAAAAATGGATTCAACCACACATACACATTTAAAATAAGTTTATTAAAAGATAACAGGGAAAATAAAAATGATCAACCATGTGTGATGGAGTAGGATTATAATCTTTAAAAGTAGAAAAATACATTCCTTTTAGAGGAAATAAGTCAGTATTTCTTAATTAAAAAAAGAAAAATGTATGATAGAAATGTAAGTTTTAAATGTCCTAAAGAATTAGTCATTTTATGTTTGTTTAAACATAAAATATATTTAAAGAAAAGACCATAAGTCACATCTTGTGAAAGATGTCACCATTTTGAAACTCAGAAATACTCAGGTTGCCTTTGTAACCAAACGATAGTAGCACACTACCACCCCCTGGTGGCAGCATGCCCAAGGTGTAGGATCAATACCTGGGAAGTAAAATATCGCTAATGTATATATGCAAATTCTAAAAACAAAGGCATAGCTATTTAAAGATCTAAAAAACTCAATTTGTGGTCTAGACAACTAACCTACATTAAATTCAATGTGACACATTTATTACAAAATTCATCTACATTATTGCAAATAAAATGTCATTAAAATAACATAATCCCATTAAAAAGTGGGCAAAGGACATGAATAGACATTTTTCAAAAGAAGACAAATGGCTAAGAAGCAAATGAAAAAATGTTCATCACTAATCAAAGAAATGCAAACTAAAACCACAATGATATATCATTTTAAACCAGTCAGAATGGCTATGATTAAAAAGAAAAAAAATAAGATGTTGACGGAGTGCTGAGTAAAGGGAATACTTATATATTGTTGCTAGGAATGTGATTGCTACAAGCTGTATGGAAAACAGTATGGATATTTCTCAAAGAACTAAAAATAGTACTGCTAGTCCATCGGGCAATCCTTCTACTGGCTATATACCCAAGAAAAAGAAATCGTATCCAAAAGATACCTGCGCTCAGATGTTTATTGCAACTCTATTCACAATAGCAAAGATATGGAATCAACCTAAGTGTCTGTCAAGAGACTGGATAAAGAAAATGTGACATATATATACAATGGAATACTATTCAGTCATAAAAAAATGAAATTATTTCTTTCGCAGTAACATGGATGGAACCAAGGCCATTAAGTGAAACAAAACTCACAAACAGAAAGCCAAATACCACACATTCTCATAAGTGGGAGCTAAGTAATGTGTACACGTGGACATAGAGTGTGGAGTCGTAGATACTGGAGTCTTAGAAGGATGGGAGGACAGAAGGAGGGTGAAGGATGAGAAATTACTTAATGGGTATACATATATATAATTTAAGTGATGATTGTACCAAAAGCCCTGACTGCACCATACTGCAATATATCCATGTAACAAAACTGCACTTGTATCCCTTAAATGCATACAAATGAGAAAACCTGGTGTGCATGTGCTTTTAGCTCATTTTCCTAGATCTATGGGCTAGTGGGATCTGCTTATTTGATATAACCAGTGGACATAATTGTCTGTGTATTCTATTATTTCATATGATTTTTCAAGTGTGATCAATAGAAACTTCAAAATCTTTCTATATTGGAAAACCATATGACTTCTTTGGCACTTAATAGTTAGCCATAAATGCAGAAAGCAAGAAAAATGAAAAATATTTCTCTTAGACTTCTTCAGGAAATCTAGTTGATAAAACAGTTCAAAATACGGTTATTGGAAGAAATATGCAGTTATATCAAACTCATTTTGTTTAGAACATTCAAGCTATTTGAAGCAGTTTCCAAAATGTCATTCTAGCATCATGTCATCTTATTAGTTAAAATAAAAATACAAACTTTTTTGTATTTTCTCATGAATAAGTGAACAAAACCATACATTCCCATTCACTGTACTTTCTAATGTTTTTATTTCTTTTGTTTGTTAATCTCAATTTACAGTGATGACTGGCTTTTAGAAAAACTGACATTTCTTTCTAGAGATGCCAAGTATATCCAATTGATTGATGGGATTATTGAGTTTGACTATGTCCTTAACTGATCTTCTGATTTCTGCATCTGTGCACTTTTGATAGAGGGATGTTGAAGTCTCCAACTATGAGAGTGGATTCATCTACTTCTCCTTGCACTTCTATCAGTTTTGCCTCATGTATTTTGATGTTCTGTTGTTAGGTGTATATACATTAAGAATTCACTGGCCGGGCACTGTGGGTCTCACCTGTAATCCCAGAACTTTGAAAGGCCAGGGCAGGCAGATCACGAGGTCAACAGATCAAGACCATCCTGGCCAACATGGTAAAACCCCGTCTCGACTAAAAATACAAAAATTAGCTGGGTGTAGTGATGCACACCTGTAGTCCCAACTACTCGGGAGGCTGAGGCAGGAGATTCGCTTGAACCCAGGAGGCAGAGGTTGCAGTCAGTCGAGATTGTACCACTGCACTCCAGCCTGGCAACAGAGCAAGACTCTGCTAAAAAAAAAAAAAAAAAAAAAAAGTATGTCTTCTTGAAGAATTGACTCTTTTATCATTATATAAAGCCTCTCTTTGTCTCTGATAACTTTTCTTGTTCTGAAGTCTGTTCTGTCTGAAATTAATTTAGTGACTCATCTTCTTTTAATGGTAGTATGGCATATCTTTATCGATTTACTTTTAATATATATGGGTCTTTATATTTAAACTGATTATTGGCAGACACAGCATATAATTTGGGTCTTGTTTTTTTTTTTCTTTTTGGATCCATTGTGACAATCTTTTAACTGACATTTAACATGATTACTGTTGTAGTTGGGTTAGTATCTTCTAACATATTTTTACTGTTCTCTATTTGTTGTGCTTGTTCTTCATTCCTGTTTTTGTTCCCTCTTTTTATGCCTTTTGTGGTTTTAACTAAGCATTTAATGTAATTCAATTTTCTGTCCTTTCTTAGTATATCAGTTGTACATCTTTTTTTTACTTTAAGTGGTTGCCATGGAGTTTGCAATATACATTTACTAATCTAAGACCATTTTCAAATAACACTATACCACTTCAAGTACTTTTTTTTTTTTTTTTTTTTTTTTTGAGACGGAGTCTTTCTCTGTCGCCCAGGCTGGAGTGCAATGGCGCGATCTCGGCTCACTGCAAGCTCCGCCTCCCGGGTTCCCGCCATTCTCCTGCCTCAGCCTCCTGAGTAGCTGGGACTACAGGCGCCCGCCACCGCGCCCGGCTAATTTTTTTTTTGTATTTTTAGTAGAGACGGGGTTTCACCATGGTCTCGATCTCCTGACCTTGTGATCCGCCCGCCTCGGCCTCCCAAAGTGCTGGGATTACAGGCGTGAGCCACCGCGCCCGGCCTCAAGTACTTTTTAACAAAATAGTCCAATTCTTCCTTCCTATCCCTTATATCGTTGCTGTTATTTCACTTACACATGGGCATACATAAATATATATTCATATGTAATTGAATACATTGCTGCTATTATAAATTTGAACAGTGTTATCTGTTATCTCAGGAATAAGACAAAAGCTTTTCTTTTCCCCTCACTGATTCCATCTCTAATGCGCTTCATTTGTGTAGAATTGAGTTTCTGACCTACGTAATTTTCCTTCCCTCTAAAGAGCTTCCTTTAATATTTATTGCAAAGCAGTCTATTGACAAACAAATGTCCTCAATTTTTATCTGAGAAAGTCTTTATTTCTCCTTTACTTTGGAGAATAATTTCACAAGGTACAGAGCTTTAGGTTGGTAGTTTTTTCTCTCAATACTTTAAATATTTCACTCTACTCTCTTCTTGCATGTATGGCTTCAGAGGAGAAATTGGATGTAATTCTTTGTTCCTCCATAGGTAAGTGTGTTTTTCCTCTAACTTCTCTCAGGAATTTTCATTATCGTTGACTTTCTGTAATTTACATATGATATGCCTAGATGTTCTTTGAGCTTCCTGGATCTGTAGTTTATTTGCCTGCATTAATTTGAAGGAATTTCTTGTGTTCCTTTCTTTCTTCTCCTGGTATTCTTGTTATGAGTATGTATGCCTTTTGTAGTTGTCTCAGAGTTCTTGAATATTCTGGTTTTTCCTAGTCTTTTTTTTTTTTTTTTTTGCTTTTTAGTTTGGGTAGTGTCTAGTAAGATATCTTCAAGCTAAGAGATTCTTTCCTCAGCCAAGTTCATTCTGTTAGTAAGCCTGTTACAGGCATTCTTCATTTCTGATACAGTGCTTCTGATCTCTAGTAGTTCTTTTCTTTCTTTTATTCTTTTGTTGTTGTTGTTGTTTGTTTTTGCGACAGAGTCTCACTCCATCGCCCAGGCTGGAGTTCAGTGGCACAATCTTGGCTCACTGCAACCTCTGCCTCCCGGGTTCAAGAGATTCTCCTGCATCAGCCTCCTGAGTAGCTGGGATTAGAGGCAGCTGCCAACATGCCCAGATAATTTTTGTATTTTTTGTAGATGGGATTATTTCACCATATTGGCCAGGCTGGTCTTGAACTCCTGACCTCAAGTTATCTGCCCGCCTCGGCCTCCCAAAGTGCTGGGATTACAGGCATGAACCACCACTCCTGGCTGAGTATTTCTTTGTTATTTCTTAGAATTTCCATCTCTCTACTTACACTGCCCATTTTGTGATTAAGTTTATCTGTTAGCGTTCTTAGCATATGAGTCATAGTTGTTTTAAATTCCTGGTAATTCACACATCCTTGCCATATCTGGTTCTGATGCTTGCTCTGTCTCTTCAGACTGTGTTTTTTGCCTTTTAGTGTGCCTTGCAGTTTTTTTCTTGATAGCCAGACATGATGTACTGGATAAAAGGAACTGCTTTAAAGAGGACTGCAGGAACATGGTGGTGAGGTGTGGAGGGAGGGGACATTCTATGGTGCTATGATTAGGTCTCAGTCTTCTAGTGAGTCTGTGACTCTGAACTGTGAACTTCATCAATACTTCCCACCACCCTCCAAACCCCCTTAGGAAAGACAGGATGGCTAGTGTGGGCTGGAATCAGGTATTTCCCTTTCTCCACGTGGAAGGCTACAGCCAGCTGGAATTGGGTATTTCACTTCCCTAGGTCAGTTAGACTCTGGTCAAACTCCAGCAGGTTAATTATAGTTGCTCAGGGCAGGCCTGTTAAAAAGAGCAGAATACTCTGGCATGTCAAAGTACTTCTGTTTCCCTCCCCTGCTGGAACACAAGGAAATTTTTCTGATACTCACTGAGAAAACCTGGTTAAGCTCTTGGAGGTAAAACTCATAAAACTGTGTCCCACTGGGGATTTTTACTCTCAGACATGTCCACGCCAAACCTCCAACAATTCATCAATTACAATTTAGATTTTTCTACCCAGCACTCGTTCCTGCCCAAGTTTCTGCTTGTGGGTGTCTACTCCAATAAGTTGTGATTCTCTGTATTCACTTTCTGTGTCTCTAATTTTGGGGAGAGTAGTTTGCCCTGTGTGTGACCTCAATTCTCTTATGGATATGAGAAGAGTTGTTGATTTTTCAGTTTGTTCAGTTTTTTACCTGTTAAGATAGAGTGGAGCCTTTAAGCTCCTTACATACAGGAATGGAAACCAAAATGTTTTGCTTTTCCTTTACTAGTCTCTCATTTTCTGGATTTCTAAATTTTGAAATCCCAGAAATCAGTCCTTAGTTCTCTTCCTGTTTCTATCTACAATTTATCCCGAAGTGATCCATCCCATCCAGTCCTATGATCTTAAACATCTCATGGGCTGTGATTCCAGGTAAGATGGAGTAAGCCCACTTCATCCTGTCTCTCCCACTAAACACAACTATAAAATCGAGTGGAATGCATGAGCATCCATTTGAGGACTCTGAAAAGTAAATCATGACAGGCAGGTTGGGGAAGAAGGTCAGGATTAAAAGTAGCATTGAGCTGTGGTTAATTTATTATTTTTTCCCCTCTGGTATCCCCTAACTTGAATGCTAACCTACATGAAATCCAGAGACGAACACTGACCTGGAGAGAGAGAGCTCCAGGAAAAGCCCTTTAATTCTGGCTCAAGGAACAAGCAAGGAACTCATGATGCTCAGAGAGAGTCCAGACCCCTGTTTTGCTTTTAATTCCTCTCCACTCTCTCATACCTCAGCTTTCAAGCAACACTGAGGCAGCAGTGGCAGAGTCATATGTGATGGGAGCCCACAGGAGCCAAAATACTGGGGAAAGGGAACCTTTGGAACTGTGATTCTCAAGAGAATTAAAAAGTCCTTTTGCTCACTTGCTCTCGTGCTCTTTCTCTCACACAGATGTCAGTAAATTTGAAGATAAATAAAAATTGTCCCATCTGAACAGAGAAAAAAAAATTGAATAAAAATGAACAGATCCATGGCCAGGTGCGGTGGCTCACGCCTGTAATCCCAGCACTTTGGGAGGCCGAGGCAGGCAGATCACCTGAGGTCAGGAGTTCAAAACGAGGCTAGCTAACATGGAGAAACCCCGTCTTTACTAAAAATACAAATATTAGCCGGGCATGGTGGCATGCGCCTATAGTCCCAGCTACCCGGAAGGCTGAGGCAGGAGAATTGCTGGAACCCACCAGGGTGGAGGTTGCAGCGAGCCAAGATCACGCCACCACACTGCACTCCAGCCTGGGCGACAGAGCGAGACTCCATCTCAAACAAACAAAAATAACAACAACAGATCTATAGGCATCCATGAGACAACAGCAAAACATCTAATTCATGTCACTGGAGTTGCAGAAAGAGAAGGTATATGATTATGAAAAGAATTTGAAGTAGTAATGGCTGAAAAATCCCCAAGTTTGGTGAAAGAAAAGCCCATAGATTCAAAAAGCTCAATGAGCCCCAAACAGGGTAAACTCAAATAAATATGTTCCAAATGCATCACAGTAAAACTTGAAACTTAAAAATGAAGACAAAATCTTGAAAGAAGCAAGAAACAGGTTTCAAGAATGATGCTCATATTTATAATTCTGAAGATTAAGTGAATTGAAACGCCCTTACCAAAAGAAGGAATAGAAAAACAGTAGGTTTCAGGTGGGAAGATAATGAGTTTTAATTTGAGGGGCCTTTGATATACACAACTGGAATTGCCCAGTAAGAAACTGAACATAAAAATTTGGAGCTCCAGGGAAATTCTGAACTGGAAATAAGGATGTTTAACTCATCACTGTAACTGGCACTGTGGAAACGGTATACAGAATAAGAAAAGGAGAAGTTAGGCTTCAACTAGGCTATGCAGTAAGAACAAATCTTAAAATCTCAACAGAAGAATTGAATGAAATTTTGTTTCTGGCTCATAGCGCAGTCCAGTGCAAGTCATGCAGCCACCTCTATCCTGAGCTTTGCCAGCTGGAGCATGTGCCTTCCAAGTTCAACATGGCTGGGGAAGATGTTTGTTACTTCCACTCACCTTCCTTGGGCAAATTAGTCCAATGGCCCCAATTCAAATGCAAGGGAGATTATGAAATATAGTCACCCTGTGTGTCCAGGAAGGGAAAATGGTGCAGCAAACACATGGCAATGGGTCAGGATAGAAGTGACAGGATAGAAGTGTAGACAAGGTGTGCCCACCTGGACTGCTTATGAGTTCATGTCACAGTTTTAATAGCTTGTAGTGGAAACAAAAGTAAAAATAGTTGTCCTCAAATACCCATATCTAATAACCACTTAGACTTGGCTCCTGGTCTAAATCTGCCCTTTACCTGAAATATTCATTCGGTGTTTTGTGTATCCATGTCCCTATCACATCTGGATCTCTGAAATTTCCTCTGGCTCTAGCATTTGTTATATCTCAGGAATGCAATTGTCACTCAAAACTGAAACTGAGTCCACACCTTTGAACAACTGTGGACTCTTCCCTTCTGTGATTTCTGTGAGGGTTTTCTGCAATCTGGATGTAGAAGAATGTGGTGCAACTGGTCATTCTGAGTGACGATCTATTTGCATATGCATGCCCGTATCTCATTCAGCACATACATTATTTTAAATAATGAAGAGGGGAACAAAACTAATTTCAGTTGTTCCATTTATTCATATTAATTTTTACTGGATGGCAACTATATGCAAGCACTTGTTAAGACGATGATGCAGTGGTAAATTGGGAGCTAGGTTTTCTAGTGGGGAAATGTGTAACACAATGTCAGGTCATGATGAATACTATATAGAAAAGTAAAGCAAAACGGGGAAAGAGTTTGAGGACTGTTGGTACTGTTTTAGATGGCCAGGCACCTCTCTGAGAAGGTGATATCGGTACAGGTCTGCATGAAGCAAGAAGTGAGCTATGCAAAGATCCGTGGCGAGAGCATACCCTCTGGAGGGATCAGATAGGGCAAAGGCCCTGGGGTAGAAACAAGCTTGGCAAGAAAGCCAGTGTGACTGGTGCCAGAGAGTGGCAGGCTGTGAGACTAGAGAGGCAGATGAGGCAGGGCCATGTAGGTGTGGGAAAGGAGTTCAAATTTTGGTCCAGGTGTGATGGGAATTTACCAAACAGAGAAGCGAGGCGATCTATTTACATGTTAAAAAATCACTGTGGTGTGGGTGGAGAATTGACTTTAATGGGCTAAGGTGGAGGCAGGCAAAGTAGGAGATCAATTGGGAGGCTGTAGTAGGAATCCAGGCAGGCACTAGCCCATTTCAAGTAACATAAAGAAGAAAAAGCCCAGAGCCTGCCGGGAAGGACCCTGTGTCCCAGGGGTAGGCCCATGGTCCCCAACATTTATAATGTGCTGAGGTAACTCCTCTAAGTGAGTGTGTGTTCACAAAGTTGGGGGAGTCCTGGGGAGGAGGAAGCACCCCAATGCACCTGTGATTCACAGGAAAACCATCATAAAGAATGGACACCAGTTTGCCTGGCAGACAAGCATGGGGATGGCATTCTGGGATGAGAAGATAGAAAGGTGTTATTACAGAAAGAACTTATTTCTTTGTACTTTTTCAAACTTGATTTTTTTTTTTCAGCTTAAAGGAAGAAAAAATCATCATAGTAAAAGAATTTGAGAAGATACCAAAGCCAGGAGTAAGTCTTAGATGATAGAGAGTTTCTTAAATACAGCTGGATTCAATCATCCCTTTTTATAAATATTAATGTTTATCACAACAACCATAGCCTGAAACATTTTAAAGATTCTAAAGTCTTAACTGTGAATGATGCTGAAAAGACTAGCTACACAACTTCTGGAGTAAATATAAGTAATGCCTATTATAGACCTTAGCAACTTGGCATCTAATTTAGGCTGTATTTAGTTGGACAATGTCTGCTTTGTTTCCAGAAGAAAAAAGGATTCTGTGGTTGACACTAAAAATATTATTTTGCTGTAGCTATTATGGCCATAGCTCTCTGAACATCTCAAGTTATTACAATACATTTTTACAAAGAAAATGTATCACTTGTCTATTCCTGCCTAACAAACCATCCCAGAACTTAGTGGCTTAAAACAACAACCATTTCATATTTTTCACAGTTCTGAATTCTTCTGGTCTTAGCTGGCCAAATTGGGGCTGGGTAAACTAGGATAGCTCCATTCATATACCAGCCATTTGGCAGGCTACTTGGTCTAAGGTCACATGTCACTAGTTGGTCACATGATGTTGGAAGGGTTTCCAGCCTCAAGAAGGAGCAAACTCCAATATGTAAGACCTTTTTGGGCCTCTGCTAAAATCATTTTTCATGATATCCCATTGGCCAATGCAAGTATTATAACATGACCAAGTCTAGAATCAAGTTGGCCCTACCTCTTAATGGGAAGAATGATCAAGACAATGCAAAGGGACATGCATACCCTGGAGATAGGAGGAATTTGTGGCCACTTTTTACAATCTATTATAGAAAGTAAATAGAATGATCACCATACTTTGCACTCCTTCCACCTTCTGATAATCCAAAAGTGTGTTGGTGGTGGTTTAATTCCAAGGCCAGCTCACAAAAAACCTGTTTAGCATAGAGTAAAATACTATTAATTCTAAATAAGTATGCCAAACCATCATTTACAACACAGATTTTATGGGAAAAACATTTTGAAATTTCATTCAGATCCTAGGATCACCAATGATGCTCTCACCCAGCAGCAGTGGGAGGAGGGAGCTATACAGAAAGCCCAGGGCAGGCTAAATAGACCCAGCACTGAGTCATTAGTAACAGTAACTGCAGACCTTCTGAGTGTGAGAAGGCTTCTCTCCCATAAGTCAAACACTCCACAGGTAATCAGACATGAGACAAAGATCTTCGATGATTCTAGGGTAGATGGTATTTGGGGAGAATGTGCATGAGCTAGAGAAGTAATATCAATAAGAAAGTGGGCGGCCGGGCGCGGTGGCTCAAGCCTGTAATCCCAGCATTTTGGGAGGCCGAGACAGGCGGATCACGAGGTCAGCAGATCGAGACTATCCTGGCTAACACGGTGAAACCCCGTCTCTACTAAAAGAGACAAAAAAACTAGCCGGGCGAGATGGCGGGCGCCTGTAGTCCCAGCTACTTGGGAGGCTGAGGCAGGAGAATGGTGTGAATCTGGGAGGCGGAGCTTGCAGTGAGCTGAGATCCGGCCACTGCACTCCAGCCTGGGTGACAGAGCAAGACTCCGTCTCAAAAAAAAAAATAAGAAAGTGGGGGATTAAGGAGTGCAAAGTGTTGGGTATCCAAATATGAACACCTTTATCTTTAGTTCCCACGTGACTCAGGTTAACCATAAGTCAGATATTCAAAGATTATTTGCATCTGATTTTGTCAGATCACAAAGCTACTAGAAAACAGACTGTACATTTTTTTTCACCCTTCTTGGTATGAAATAAAAACACGTAAAATGAAGCGTTTTTAAAGTAGGAGGATAGAAAAGAGCACTAATAAAAGAATTCAAATCTAACGTGTTTAATTATACATGCAGTATCATTATCATGCCTTTGTTAAAGATGTTGGCAATCATAAGTTGCATTTAGCTTTGTGAGAAATCATTTAACTTTGTGAGAAATCATTCATGAACCTCAAAACAAATATAATCAAAATGGTGAGTGAAATTAGTTTTAATTCAGTTTTTAGGTAGATAAATGTTTGTTCAGACTATATAACCTAATCATCTCATGACTTTTAAAGGAAATGGAGAAGAAGATGAAAATATTGAGAGAAAGCACTGAAGAATTACGGAAAGAAATAATGCAGAAGAAATTAGAGATTAAAAATTTACGAGAAGATTTGGCATCTAAACAAAAGCAGTTACTAAAGGAGCAGAAGGAACTAGAAGAATTGTTAGAACATCAGGTCGTCTTAAAGGTGTGCTACTTGCCGTTGATACTTAAACATTGTGCCTTGCATGGATATAAAAGTGTGTGGATATCCAGAGCAACCAGCAGGCTGGATAAAGAGGGGTACTGTCTCACAAACTGAAATGTCTGTATTGCGATTGATCCTATCAAACTAAATCTAGGCTCTGGGAATTCACAAAAGACCTTAGGGTGTTTGGGAGTATCACTCTAATTTGGAGCGTCACCCTGTGAAAAGGTCTCTCCTGACCTCACCAAACATTTTTGGACATTAGAAACGAGTGTCACAAACAATTGTTTCCTTGAAGAACAACCATGGCCAGGTGCAGGGGCTCACACCTATAATCCTAGCACTTTGTGAGGCCAAGGCGGGTGGATCACCTGAGGTGAGGAGTTTGAGACCAGCCTGGCGAACATGGTAAAACCTCATCTCTACTAAAAATACAAAAATTAGCCAGGTGTGTGATGGTGGATGCCTGTAATCCCAGCTATTCGGGAGGAGGCTGAGGCAGGAGAATTGCTTGAACCCGGGAGGTGGAGATTGCAGTGAGCTAAGATCGCACCACTGCACTCCAGCCTAGTTGATAGAGTGAGACTCTGTCTCAAAAACAACAACAACAGCAAAAACACACACATACACACACACACACACACACACAGAAAAAAACAATCAAATGTCCTAACCTCTCACATATATTTGTATTACCTTATCCTTGTCTGTTTGATTGCATTCCACTTCCTCTCACTATAAAAGGGATGAGAGGCCTGTATTTATGTTTTAGGAGATAATGAATTAAAATTCATTTTACTTTGAAAGATGTATAAATAACTCTCAAAACAGTTTAACCTAGAGCTGTTTTAAAAGCAGCATCTGAAACTCATTGGCCTAGGGGATAATGGGAATACACTTTGACCTATTTTTCTATAACAGTCTTAGAGCAGTCAGCCAAGATGTGCCCAGCTGCTGTCCAGAGCACAGGACCCTAGCAGAGATGGATTTAACAGGAACCCAGTGAAGCTTAAGTTCAGGCCCCTCACTTGCATGAACCTCTTCCGAGATGCTGTACCTAAGTTAGCATTTGTAATTTTTACTCTTTTTCTTAACGAGGGCCCTCCTGATGGTACAAGTTTCAGCCCCACAAAATGTGATCTGCCCCAGGACTGAGCAAGATCCCACAGAGAAATGTCTCGCCCACCACACTGCAGTGACGGATTCAACCTCCCTGCATGTGTGTTACCCCTGGCTCCAAAGTTCAATGACATCCTTGGGCAGGAAGACGCTTGTCTATAACCCTTGCCGTGTATATAAGACTCTTGAGACTTCAACTGAACCTCCCGTGAATCCACAGAGCATAGTGGGAGGTGTGGTGTTAGACAAACTTAGCTTCTGAGCTTGGCCTTGCCACTTACTAGCTCTGTGACTTCGGGAAACTTATTTAAGTTCTTGTAGCATGAGTCTAAGGTAGGGCTCCCCAGAAACAGAGCCTAAGACAACTGCTAATGGAAGGAGAGCTCTAAGGAGAATCCTATAGGAGATGGAGGGAAGCAGGATAGAGCTGGGGAAGAAGATGGGCCAGAATACAGCTGCTTCAGGAGAACTCTAGTCTCAGCCTGATCCCATGGAGAACTCACGAAGTCATAAGTTACATCATGGAGGCTGTTGCACCGAAAGGTGGGGGTGGGGGGTGTCTATTAGATCACTGCATCGGTTAGTCATTGGTTGCAGCTTGCTCCCCTCCTCCCTCCACCCCCTGGCTCCCATTCCTTCACAAGGCAGCTCTGCTCAGCCAGTGACAATCTGATGGAGAGGAAATTAAGCATGAACCATTAGCAGTCACCCCTGCAGCATCTGAGGGGTGGGTGGGCAGATGGGCCCTGGCTTAATGATGGTTCAGCTTATGATTTTTCTACTTTACAGTAGTGTGAAAGCAGTATGCATTTAGTAGAAACCATGCTTCAAGTAGCCATGCAACCATTCCATTTTTCACTTTCAGTATTGAATAAATTACATTTATTGTACAGTATTCAATAAGTTACGTGTATTTACTGTGTGGCACTCAACACTTTATTATATAATAAGCTTTGTGTTAGGTGGATTATAGAGTAATAAAAGTGTCCTGAGAATGTAGGCTAGGCTAAGCTATGATTTCAGTAGGTTAGGTGTATTAAATACATTTTCGACTTAAGATAGTTTCAACTTACAATGGGTTTATTGGGATGTAACTGCATTGTATGTAGAGGACCATCTGTACCTCCATAAAGGGAATCTGGGCAGAAGACCAACAGTATTTGCTACACTCAGTTACCTCCTCTTCAAAATGATAACAAATACAGCTATCTTACAAGGTCATTGTGAGTATTAAATGGAATAATTAAAGCACACAGGGCAGATGGTAAGTATCTACATATTGTAGTTCCTTTCTGCCTCATATTTAATTTTCTTGTCTTAATTGCTTCTAGTCGAAAAACCACATAATTTAACATGATTTCATTTCTTTGCTAGGATGAAGTGGCCCACCATCAAACCATTCCAGTACAAATTGGAAAAGAGATAGAAAAAATAACACGCAAAAAAGTGTATGATTCAATATTTTTACTTTGAATCCCTCCCAGTCCAAGTTATGTGTGCACACTGAAACGAGAGTACTAACCACTGACATGTTAAATTACTATGATAATTTTAGAACTGTCTGCTTTTGGCCGTGTCTAGGTTGTTTATATCAAGTTCTTTAAAAAAAAGGAATGCACCAAATTACTATCATTCATAATATTTATGGCTTAATTATGGGTCAAGATTCTGTTGCCAATTTATAAATCATATTTTTATGGAGAAATTCAATTGACTTTAACAGGGCTGTACATGGGATAGATTATGTGAACTGGTTAGAATTTCATGGTCTAGAAGTATATCAGCCAGGCAGCAGCCCAAAGACCAAATAATAGTAACTCCCAACTTTGCCACCCATTCATGTGTGTAACACCCCTCAGATGTTCAGAGTAGATTTGGAGGCAGAGGTCATTGAGGAAATTCTCAGTGTTTAGAGGAACCAAAAAAGATAAAAGATTTTAAGTGAAGATACAAAAATTTTGGAAAAACAATATGATTACTCTGGTGACTAATCCTAAGAGGAAAGGGAAAAATTAGGCAGGCACTAGTAACTGTTCTAAAAACTAAGCTCACCAACATCAAAGTTGAGAAACTCAGATCAATTCCAGGAGGCTGGTCAGGATGGGGGCTGAATCACAGGAGATGGTAGCAAATTGGGATCTGCAGAGAAAGTAGGGAGGCTGGGCAAATTCCTGCCTTCCGTGGCACTCAGTGGAGATATCCTCCAAGTCCCACCCATCTGTGGTGTTTACTCACTGCTGAGATCATTGAATTTATGATCTCTTCTGCTGTCTGGTTAGAAAGCAAGAATAGGTAAGGCCAGCATGGCCTCAAAATAAGGCAAATGTGTGTGTATGTGTGTGTATCCCCTACAGAGAAATGGAAAAGAAAAAAATTCTCTTGGAACAAGAAGTCAAAAACCTAAATGACTCCCTAAAGAAAGTTGAAAACAAGATTAGTGCTATAGTGGAAGAGAAGGAAAATGTAATAAAGGAAGTTGAAGGCAAACGAGCCTTACTTGAAATCAAAGAACGAGAACATAACCAATTGGTCAAGCTATTGGAATTAGCCAGAGAGAATGAAGCAACTTCATTAACTGAAAGGTTAGTTATATTTATGTACGTTATGTTCTGTCATCTAAATTTTTCTTCAATTTATACTTGAGAATTTAAAACATAATCTTACTTTGGTGTTGAGTCATTAATATTTTTAAATAATTGTAAGTCAACTTTTACCATTAATATATTATCAGATAAAGCACTTTGAAGTATTTTTTGATACTTATACATTTTCTCAATTTTCTGTTACCAAATTTTCAGAACAAAAATGTGCCTTTGGAAAATTATATGACTGGAGTATGTTATGTTTAGTTCAGGGATTTTGCCAACAAATGAATGACATTTCTTAGGCCATCTTGACTTTTTTCTAATAGAAGTAATTTCATGGTGTAAGTCCCTAGGAGAGTTTTATGTCCTGCTTTTTTTTTTTTTTTTTTTTTTTTTTGAGATGGAGTCTTGCCCAGGCTGGAATGCAGTGGTGCGATCTCAGCTCACTGAAAGCTCCACCTCCTGGGTTCAAGTGATTCTCCTGCCTCGGCCTCTCAAGTAGTTGGGACTACAGGTGCGTACCACCATGCCTGGCTAATTTTTTTTTTTTTTTTTTTTTAGTAGAGACAGGGTTTCACCATGTTGGCCAGGTGGTCTCGATCTCTTGACCTCATGATTTCCCACTTTGGCCCCCCAAAGTGCTGGGATTACAGACGTGAGCCACCTCGCCCAGCCTATATCCTGCTTTTAAGTAGAATTTCAAGGAAACTGGAGGCTTCTCTCTGCTAGTCTGTTATTTTTTGGGGGGTGAGGGTTGTAAGACTGCAGTTCTAAATGATACCAACTCACAAACCTAGTTGCCTTTGGCATTATTTACAATTTATGATTCCAATAGGAGAATAGTTGTGTATGTATATACTGAGCATGCTGTCTTTTATTAAACTTTTATTTTAAATTCAAGGTTACACATACAGGTTTGTTATAGGTAAACTTGTGTCATGGGGGGTTGTTGTACAGATTATTTTGTCATCCAGGTATTAAGCCTAGTACCTATTAGCTATTTTTCCTGATTCTCTCCCTCCCTCCTCCCACCCTCCACCCTTCGAAAGGCTCCAGTGTGTGTTGTTCCTCTTTATGTATCCATGTATCCTCATCATTTTGCTCCCACTTATAAGTGAGAACATGTAATATTTGGTTTTCTGTCCCTGCACTGGTTTGCTAAGGATAATGACCTCCAACTCCATCTACATTCCTGCAAAGGATATGATCTCATTCTTTTTTATGGCTGCATAATACTCTGTGACATATGTACCACATTTTCTTTAACTGGTCTACCACTGATGGACATTTAGGTTGGTTCTATGTCTTTGCTATTGTGAATAGCACTGTGATGAGCAAACGTGTGCGTGTGTCTTTATGATAGAACAGTTTATATTCCTTTGAGTATATACCCAGTAATAGGATTGCTGGGTCGAATGGTAGTTCTGTTTTTAGGTCTTTGCCAGAAGAGATTGGGAGCCAATATTCAACATGCTGTCTTGATGAGTTTTGAAACACATTTAGGACAGCTGCTAACAAATCACTTTCATCTTTCTTTACCTGGAACAGAGGGATATTGGATCTGAATTTACGCAACAGTCTCATTGACAAGCAGAACTACCATGATGAACTTTCTCGTAAGCAAAGAGAGAAAGAACGGGATTTTCGCAATTTAAGAAAGATGGAACTGCTCTTGAAAGTGTCCTGGGATGCACTTACGCAAACTCAAGCAATGCATCAAAGGCTTCTATTAGAGGTGAGGGCTGTAAACTATCATCTGATTTTTAAGCTCGGTGCTAACTTTTGAAGTAAAAATATTTTAGGAAGCTGTTTTTGCTGCCAATAGAGAAGAAGAAAATACAAGTAACAGAGAAAAGGTAATTTTCAAATGCATCAAGCCTGTTATGAAATCTATAGTCCTATAATGTTTTGTAATCTCATTTTGCTAACCCAGGATTAGGGAAATGTCTTGTTTGGATCAGTTGTCCATCAGCCTGACCTGCGGAAGTGACTGGGTCATCCAGTTCTAGAAGAGCTAGAGGGTTCACTGCAGAGTGGGGCCAAGTGGATCATTATTTTCGCCAGTTGAAAGAGTCAGATCCAGCATGGTGTCATGGCAGACTATAACAGTGAAGGACTAGGTCAAATTATGTGGATATAGATGATCAGCAGCCTGCACTTCCAACTAGCCAAGGGCAATCCAGAACCCAGTGCCAGGCTCCTGGCTATTTCTGTGCAGGGTCGGAGGTATTCCAGTCAGAACATGCTCAAGACAACTGTTACCTGCCTCTGTGTTCCCAAGTGAGGGGTCCTGTTGCCCCTGGTTCTCTCCTGTCTCAGAGGGCACTCCCTGTGGTAAATGACCAAGCACCACTGAAAGGGCAGAGGATGCTTGAGAGGGCTGCAGCCTTGTGCTAGAGCCTTCCTTGAGTGAAAAAGGGGTCAGCCTCTGAGATGAAGCAGCTAGGTATATAGAAACCTTTCTGATTCTCTTCAGGACTGTCATGCTCCAGAAACTTATGGACGGTCACGACCTCAGAAATGTGAACAGTAGTTTCCAGCTGTGGTAGACACCTCTGATCCTAACCTATGCCTAGTTCTCCTCTCCTCCTGGGCACATAGAAAGTTTATACTTCCTCGCACCCTTTGTGGTTGAGCAGGGTCATATAACTCATTCTGGCCAGAGGACTGTAGACAAAAGTGACACGTATCACTTCCAGCCTATTACATCTAGTTGCCAATGTGAGACCCTCTGGCGGTTTTTCCCTCTCCTGTGGTAATCGTGGAAGTGCATGACGCCGTGGAGGTGCTGTAAAATGGGAGCAGCCGGGAATGCTGAGCCAACAGTGGTCTCAGAGTCCTCTTGATTGCGCACAGGCTTTGTAGGAAACAGTTTTGGTAGTTCGAAGCCATGATATTTGGGGGTTATTTCTGTAGCATAACTTAGCCTGTCCTAACTGAAAGACCAACCTTAAGGAACATGTGTGAAAAAATTGGTTAGGGTTATAAGTGTTACAAACAGCTAGGACTTGGACTTGGTCTTGCTGTCAGATGGCACTTAAAATCTTCAAGAAGTTTTCTGGCCGGGGGCGGTGGCTGCTGCCTGTAATCTCAGCACTTTGGGAGGCTGAGGTGGGCGGATCACTGAGGTCAGGAGTTCAAGACCAGCCTGGCCAACATGGTGAAACCCTGTCTCTACTAAAAATACAAAAATTGGCTGGGTGTGGTGGTGCACGCCCATGATCCTAGCTACTTGGGAGGCCGAGGCGGGAAAATCGCTTGAACCCGGGAGGCGGAGGTTGCAGTGAGCTGAGATTGCACCACTGCACTGCAGCCTGGATGACAGAGCCAGACTCCATCTCAAACAAAAAAAGGAAGTTTTCTGTATCAGTGAGGCAACATGTACTTTTATAGTCTTTTGCAAAACAAATAAAACATGTATGTTCTACTATATATGTGTTTTTAGAAATATTATTTTATATAACTGTTATACATAGTATATTTATGATATAAATACTTCTTATTTAATCATTTTATTGCAGTTCCAACAGGTAGATTTATTTGTATCACTCTGAAATCTCTTTAACTGTAGTAGCACCTTTTGCCTTAAAAGATTATTTTGTCTGATCTTAGTATAATAATATCAGCTACACTATCTTTTGGCCTGTTAGAGTCTGCATGGTATTATTTACTTTCATTTTGTTTTTCCTTTTTGGAGACAGTCTTGCTTTGCTGCCCAGGCTGGAGTGCAGGCACCATCTCAGCTCACTGCAACCTCCACCTCCCGGGTTTAAGCAATTCTCATACCTCAGCCTCCCAGGAAGCTGGGATTACAGGTGTGTGCCACCATACCCGGCTAATTTTTGTATTTTTAGTAGAGACGGGCTTTCACTATGTTGGCCAGGCGGGTCTCAAACTCCTGACCTCAAGTGATCTATCTGCCTTTGCCTCCCCAAAGTGCTGGGATTACAAGTGCGAGCCACCGCGCCCAGCCCTGTTTACTGTCACTCTTTCTGTGTCCTTATTTTGGTGTGTCTCATATACACAGCACATACTTTTCAAAATCTAGTCTGATAAATTCTGCCTTTTAATTCTTGTATTTAGTCTAAAAATTAATATTTAATGTAATTGTGGATATATTTGACCTTATTCTGTGATATTACTTTTGCTTTCTCTGTGTCCCATCTGCTTTATGTTCCATTTTCTCTCCCATATTTCCTTCCTTGGGATTAATCAACATTTCATATTGTTCTGCTATCTTTGTTTTAGATATGCATCTGTTAGTTTTACATTATGTTTCTATTCTTCGGGTGGTTACCCTGAAGATTACAACAGTCATCTTTGACTTACTAGAGTCCAATATAAATTATTTGTATTTTTACTCCTTCCAAGACAGCACTAATACCTTTGATGATTTTAACTCTGGCTTACCTTTGCAATTCTCATGCCCTCAAACATATTTTTATTCCAACTTCCCAAGTTATTCTTGTTGGAAGCATTGGTTTACTACAAGCTACTCCATCTTAGCCCAAAGCATAGCATGTTAGGATGTTAAATTGGAACTCTGGGCAAACACAGACCCTGTGGCCACCCCACCTCAGTCATAGTAAGATTTATAGTAGACAGCAGGTATAATGTCCATTCAAAGTACTAATGGAAACTTCGATGTGATGAGTAGGAGACTCTTAAAACCAGCAAGTGTTGCTTGTACTAATAAAACAATTCTTGTTTATTGATCAAATAACTGTTCAGTAAGATTTCTTTAAACAATGGGATAAAATGTATAATTGCCTTTAATAACAATTTTGGTAGTTATGGTAGTAAGTAAAGTTAATCCATTCAATATGTTTCTAACGTTGAGCCATCAAAGCATTCTTCTTCATATTGAAGAGTAAGGTAACCTAAATAGAAGAAATAATTTGTCTCATAAATTAATAGTTCTTAGCTCAAAAAGGGTTATATATTGGTAAAAATCACAAGATTGGTTCTAAAAGACTATACACACAAAACAGACTTAGGTTCACTTCTACCAGAAAATCTAGATTAAGTACTATAGAAGGGACGTATAAACATAATACACAATGTAATCCTACTAGTTCCACTTCTAGTTAAAATAGAAAATGTTGTGACGGACCGTGGTCTTTGCTGACAGCCAGAAAAAAAATCGATAAACTAAAAATCATATATTTTTAAGAGACATATTAAATAGGAAGTAAATTCCACAAAGTCATCATCACTTCCTGGTGAGCAGAAACAGGTGGCCTTTTGCCTCCCTGAGACATTTGCCAAGTCTAGGCCTGGGCATGTGGAAGATTTGCCTGCTATCGGCAGAGAGACTTTGCTGGGATTAGGCAAAACCATCAGAGCTTTTAATGACTATGTGCATTGGCATGACAAACTGTAATTCCTTAAGCAAAAGCATCATACTCTCATGTAATCTCACACATTACAGTGTACCTCTGCATTTAAACACGGCTCTGATTGACTTCCACTTGGCATTGAAAATAAATAAAACCATGATTCCTGGGATTTTGCTCTGACACTCACCATCATATTGTAGGGGTTAGAATATCGTGAGTCTGTAAAGTTATTCGCTTTCTAAACATAAGATCATGTCCAAAATGGTGACAATGACAAAGTCATCTTACCAAGTGATTACGACACTTTCTATATACTATAATTTTTCTTTAATTGTAGTTTTCTAGCAATTCCATCTCCCTTTGCTCTGATTTAAAAGTGGTTCTGCATTTTTCTCTCTTCATGACTCATTTCAGTGTTCAAGGCAATGATAACAACATGCTGTACTGAGGAGAGCTTCACCTTTGAGTCAGGCAGAGTCAAGTTCAGATTCTAGATCCATTGAATTCCTTCCTATGTTGTTTCCAAACCTTTGAACTGGGATTATTGCAAAAAATGAGTGATTACAAATGGGAAAATGTGTGGTACAGAGAAGATACTCAGTAAATATTGCCATCCTTCCTTTATACATATGAACTCTTTGAAAGGCTAAAGTCAATGATAGTCAGGATGAGACTGTGAATATGGCTATTTGATTCCTATAGAGAAGATGGCATCATCATCAGACCCTACTGATGAACCCTAGAAATGCCTCTCAGTACCCACTCTACATTACCTGAATGACTGCACCTGTACACCGGCTGTTTTCCTTAGGTCCAGCTCCTTTCATGTCCAATTTTTCTTCCATTTTGCTAACAAATTTATATTCTTAAGTGACACATTCATGTGTCACTCATCTGCTCAAGACATTCAGTGGATCCTTAATTCACATAATCACAGAATGAAGGAACCAAGAGGAATCTTAAAGATCATACTATAAAAGCAAATAGGTTTCATCTCAAATGCCAGCTCCCTCCATTTGGGGGTAGCTCCCTATAGTGATGATATTGCAAAGTACAGTGGCACCGTCTCAGTTCACTGCAACCTCTGTCTCCTGGGTTCAAGCAATTCTCCTGCCTCAGCCTCCCGAGTAGCTAGGATTACATGCACCCACCACCACGCCTGGCTAGTTTTTATATTTTTAGTAGAGATGGGGTGTCACCATGTTTGCCAGGCTAGTCTCTAACTCCTGACTTCAGGTGATCCACCCGCCTTGGCCTCCCAAAGTGCTGGGATTACAGGCGTGGGCCACTGTGCCCAGCCCAATATTGCAAAGGATTCTGAGGCCCAGTGCTGACGTGTTAGATAGGAGCTCTGTAGTTGATTGGTGATGTCTGCCCCAGGCATAGAAAGAAAGATTGTCCATGTATTTCCCATTCCTAATCAAGTCATCTTCCTAATCAAGTGCAGTTTCTTCAGCCAATTCTTTAAGTATATCTTCATACCCCAAGTAACATGCTTATGATGCTGCTACTTGAGTTTTCAGTTATAGACTTGATCTTTGTACTTATCACTATAAAAGATGAGGATTCAGCCCTCTTTAGACCCCTGTTCACCACACATACATTTCTTGTTCCTCTGTATACACAGTATTCTCATATAATTTTGATTAGATTAGTTCAGAATTTGGTATTCCCATTATTATGAATATATAAAGGCTATTCCTGCCTGAGCCATGTGATATTATATGATTACCCTTCCTTACAAAATTTTTTGTTCCCAGGAATTTATAAACATCCTGTTTTTACACTTTTATAGTTTTTGGTGTGCTTATTAGTTCAATACCAAATTCTTCTCCAATTATATAAATCTCCTCTCAGTATGTTAAAACACATTTGATGGCCTATTCATTTACTCTTCTTGAAGAAGTCTGTGCTAAGCCAAAGACTAACAGGAATACACCAGTAGTTGAATGAGCTGAGTTTATTACACATTGCAGCAAGGGAGAACACACACCATGGAGAATTGTAGGGAGTCTCAATAGAGGGTATTAGAAAGGACATACAGGATTTGTGTCATGTGACTTGAGGAATGGTTTAAAGAAATGGGACTTTGCCCTGAATTTGGATGTTCTCAGGAAATGAGAGTAATTCTGTGGTCAAGTATCTTCAATTTTACTTAGAAAAAGAAAAGATGAGATGGAGGCTAAAGCTATGATTGTTAAACAAAGCTGTACATGGAGAATGTATGGTATTTTGTGGCTTGGATCATGTTCATGTTTTTGTCTGTGTTCAAATACACTTATGGAGTGGCCTTGTTTTTGTCCTGATCCATCATGATTACAGAGTGGCTTTGTTGGAGTTTATGTTCTCGGCAATTGTTTATGTTCAACAGGAGAATATCAAGGCCTATGTATGAGTACCAGTTCTGTTCCTGGATATCAGGGGCTGCCTTTTTCTTTCTCAGCTTTCTGACTTGTTCCAAAGTAGTCCCACATCTCTATGTGCTTGCTGCACTGCTCTCATCATAGGAGCCTTACGCCGCCACCTTGGTGATGCCGTTCACCTCTCTTCGGACTCTATTTCATGGGTCTCATCTATTTTATTCTCTTAGCTGACCCCCTTTTGGAGGAGGGGACATGCCTTCCAGTAGCTTCATGAGAAAAATGCTAGTGAAAAAGTAATTGTTTAAGACTTTGTGTGTTGGAAAGTGTATGTCAGAAGACCTTGCATGCTAAAAAATATTTTACCCTCACACGAGCCACAGACAATTAATACTTTAATTGGATATGGAATTTTAGGTTGCAAATTATTTTCCCTCAGGAAGAAGGCGTTCATTAACTGTTTTCTTCATGTCATTCTAATTACTGATCCTTTATTTGAAACCATTTTTTTCCATGCTGGGAATTTGTAGGATCACTTATTTGCCTCCAGAATTTTTACATTTTACAATGATGTTCCCACTGTATCCATTATGTGGGGCACTCAGTGGGTTCTCTTTCAATGGAAATGTATGTCCTTCCAAAGTTCTGATACTTTGTCTATAATTATTTAATTTTGTCCATTTGATTTTCTCTGTTCTGTCTTGGATTCCTTTTACGCAGATGTTGGACCTTCTAAAACAGTCCTCTAATTTTCTTGTCTTTTTTCTTTTATTTTCCATTCTTTTTTGTCATTTGACTTGCTAAAAGAGAAATTTCCTCAGGTTTTCCTTTCAACCCTTCTATTCTTTCATTATGCTATCATATTTTATATTTCCCTGTGCTCTCTTTGTTCTCTGAATGTTTCTTTTTCATAGTGTCTTTAATCTCTTATCTCATTGAGGCTATTAATGATAGTTTCTTTTTTGTTATACTTGTCCTAAATAAGACTTTTCTTCATGTTTTTTTCTGTATTTTTCTTTTTTTGTTTGTTTTTGTCTCTTTGTTATTAGAAACTTTCCTCCAATATATGGTAATTCTTGGCTATCTGCTTATATTTAAGCATGGGATGCTATAAATCTATTTGGAAGCTGTCTGTGATGGTGAGGCTTGTCACTGTAATTTGATCTGACTGGATACAAAATATGTAAGGCATGGCCTTTGACCGAAGAGGAGTTTGCAGTGGAATGCACACAAGTTGTTCAGATTTTAACAAATATTATAAAAGCTATTTATATTATGACACTACTAGCTATGAAGTCCACAAAATAGCACCCATAGAATATAAAACTAAGAGAAATTAAAATGTATTAAAATCCTTTTCCTTTGTTGATTTTAAGGAAAATCTATTTTTGTTCTAGTACAGTTTCAGTGAGAGAGGAACTTCCTCTTTGACCCTGTGATTTATAATTAGCCCAGCCACTGCCCACAGCTGACAGTACTTGAAAACAGGAGTGGGCCAGGCCCGGCACTCCCAGCCCAAGTGAACATTTTTTCAGACTTGCATGCAATCCAAAACTAAAAGAGATAAAAGGTGAACATGAAGAGCTCTGGCTATTCTTCAGAGTGTATTTCCCCCCAGAGACAGCTGTTTGATTCTCCTATGGCATTTGACTTGTACATAGAGACTCTCCCAGAAACTCAAGGTACAAGCCTCACGAAAGGTTGGAATGCTTTAGAAAAATATCAAAGTGTTAAACTGAGGTTCACTGATATCAAATAATTGGGATATTTACAACAACAAATAATGTCTAATTTCTTAACTTTGATGAAAGTTACCGATGATTATTCATGCATTGAAAATGCCTGGAAGAACAGACACCAAAACTATTAATAGCAACTCCTGGGGGAGTAGTACTTGAAGTAGCAGAGGTAGGAAGTAGTTTTTGTTTGTTTGTTTGTTTGTTTTTACTTTACATATTTCTGTTGTTTGGTAACAATACATACATTTTTAAGTGTGAAATGCTACACTATAAAAACTAAAATAATGAACATAAGCTTACAAAACATGATATATGCAATTTGGGGCTCAAAAGAAATGGTAAATATGTCAAGTAACTCCAGACCATGTAATTAGAACTTTGACACTTGATAGTTATTTTCTTCCCACATTATTGGAGACTTCAGTCTAACTCTAGCCTATTTTCCAGATTACCTTAGGAAGGTTTCCTTTCAAAAGAAACACCTATTAGGTTAGGTTTGCAATCTGGCCTCAACAAGTAACAGAAACTCAACTGTAATGATTTTGCTAAATAGGGAGTTGTTTTACTCACTTAATAAAAAGAACACAGGTAGGCACAACAGGTTATTTCACATAATGAAAAGTCTAGAATCCTTTTAGCTCCCCTTTCAGTCAACCTCTGTGTGTACATTGTTTCTCCATAGTCAGAAAATGGCTATTCCACCTTTAAGAATAAACTCGCACAAGGAGGAGAAAGGGCAAAGAGCAAAAGACATGCCTGATTGCTGACTTGGCTGTTCCTTTTAACAGGAAAACAGCCACTTTCCCAGGACCCCTCCTCACAGACTTCCACTTACATTTCATTGGCTTGTCTTAGCTCATATGGGCATGCCCAGCTGCAAAGAAGTCTGAGTACTCCTGGATACATTGCAACTCTGAAAAAAATGTCATTCTGTTGCTGTCATGGTTAATACTAAATGTCAATTTGATTGGATTGAAGGATACAAAGTATTGATCCTGGGTGTGTCTGTGAGGGTGTTGCCAAAGGAGACTGACCTAGCCTCCCAGCCTACCTCTTTGTCCTGTGCTGGACCCTTCCTGCCCTTGAACATCAGACTCCAAGTTTCTTCAGTTTTGGGACTCAGACTGGCTTTCCTTCCTCCTCAGCTTGCAGATGGCCTATTGTGGGACCCTGTGATCCTGTGAGTTAATACTTAATAAATTCCATTCTCTATACACACACACACACACACACACACACACACATATACACACACAGAGAGACACAAAGTAGATAGATTGATAGATATAGATATATGTCAGGAGATATAAAGAACCCTGAATAACACAGTTGCTAAGATCAAGGTGGAGGGTAGCAGGACGCTCTGCTACCAATGGCTTATCATGTCACCTCTTCCACAAGCCAAGCCTACCTAATTCCTGCCTGAAACTAGAGGGCTCGGCTTTATGGAGAATTGAAAATGGTATCAGAGAAGCAGTTGTGAGTTCAAAAATGAATACAATTTATTGCAGTATTGTTTGTGTTTCAAAATATTGGAAATAACCAAAGTGTCTGAGACTTCAAGCCAGAAAAATCTGTCAAGAGCCTTTAGTTGATGTAGTAGCTAGTGAGTGTGCTCTCATCATATTTTCTGTCAAAACCTTATAAGGGTTCCTGGCCCCTGTTATCATTCACGTTTAGATCTGCCTACAGCTGGGAGCTGAGCATGAGGACAGCCAACTCCAGGCACACCTGTAGCAGAGAATCAGACAGGGACCCAGGATGTTTGCTGGAGTTCCTCTATCCAGGAGGACTTAACTCAACTTTCCTAAAGGAGAAATCAACTCTTCCTTGATGAATACTCACCTCTTCCAGGAAGGCTTTCCCGATTATTCAATTCTATACTGAGTTCTCCCTTTTCTGATCTGCTATAGCAATTTTATGTTTGTTAAACCCACAAAATTCTGTATATTGTTAGACATGTTTCACAAGACCATGTCTCATTTTCCTAAGTCCAGTGTGTGTATCTCAAGAGCTAGTGCTCCAGGGTAGGAGACCCAATGGAAAAGCAGGACATGGACAACTGAGGGTACAGAAGGTGCTACTGAAGATACCCTGGTTCATGGATGATGGGGCATCCAAAGACACACTTTAGTGACTATAACGTAGCAGCATGATCCTCAGAAAGATCCTGTTAAGTAACCTTCAAATCACTAGACAGTGTGATATTCCTTTCGTGGGTCAAATTTTGGCCAGTATTCAACCTTAGGGCCTACAAGTGTGTGCTGTCACAGTAGGAACTGAAACACATCAGATTGGAGTCACGTGCCTTCGGTGTAAATAGCCAACTCTAAACTTGCTCTAAGTCCAGTAGGCTGTAAGCACCCCAAGATGACCCTCCCTGTAGCCTTGAATGGTACCCTTTCCCCACTAGTTACCACGTGTCCTCCTCTCTACTCTTGTCTTCATCACAAAACATCTGACAAGCTCATTCCTAATAGGGCAACAGAGACTTAAAGAGTGAGATTTGGCTTCTCCCCAAAGTACGTCAACACAGGAGAAAAGTGCAAGCCATTTTAACAGAAAGGTAATGGTGAAATTTTAGGTATCAACCAAAAAGTTGAGGCTTTTCTTTCGTGTAAGAAATTTCCAGCTACTAATAAAATGACTACATATAAGTAGCAAACTATCCCCACTGTTATTAATAAATCACATATTTTTCTTTATCCTGTAAGATTTCATAAATGTACTCACATTTTATACTAACTATAATTTGAATAGTCATACTATATTCATGTCTCCAAAGTGCTGGGTCATGAGGTAGGCAGATCATGGGTTCCAAGTCTACCTCCCTGGGTTTGCACCTGCACCACTGTGGCAAGTTACTTAAATGTGTGTGTGCCTCATTCTCCTCATCTGGACAATTGGAGAAAATATTCCCCACCTTGTGAGGGGTATTGTAAGGATGAAGTAAGATCATATATATAGGCGTTTAAAACCTTGCTGGACACTTAGTTTATGTTCAATAAATGTTAGCTATTAGTAAGATTTATTTCTAAATAATAAAACATTTGCAGCTGGCAAATTATCGATTTTTGGCTGGTCTTTATATTTTAATTTGAAATGGCTTATAAAGAATATTTGGCATAAAGGGAAGTTCCTGTAAGATTGAGACTCATGATTTGCCCAGCATTTTCAAAAAGTGTGTGATGAAGTTGACTACATGGCAGTAAAGATTTTTTTTTTTAGACAGAGTCTCGCACTGTCGCCCAGGCTGGAGTACAGTGGCACGATCTCGGCTCACTGCAACCTCCACCTCCCGGGCTCAAGCAATTCTCTGCCTCAGGCTCCCAAAGATTTATTTCTTACATAAATGCATGTTTTTAAATTTTGATTTCCAGATTGAAGCTATCCCTAAAGATGATTCTACATTATCTGAGAGAAGGCGAGAGCTTCACAAGGAAGTTGAAGTAGCTAAGAGGAATTTGGCCCAACAGGTTAATATCAACATTCATTTAAGCTTCT
This sequence comes from Trachypithecus francoisi, assembly GCF_009764315.1. Taxonomy (NCBI): domain Eukaryota; kingdom Metazoa; phylum Chordata; class Mammalia; order Primates; family Cercopithecidae; genus Trachypithecus; species Trachypithecus francoisi. The sequence goes on from NW_022681469.1 coordinate 57,092,629, forward strand.
ATCTAAGAAGGGTTCATACAAAGTTGTGTTTTTAGCAGTGCTTCACAAAACCTTATCAATAAGAGAGTCATCAAGGAGAGTATGATCCTGCTTAATGTGGGTATATTTCTTCAACTCAAAGTCCACTCCAATCCTACATTAAATTTGAGAAAAAAGAGTATGTTTGAACCAGAAAAAAGTATTCAAAGGAATGAGATTTTTAAATTATGGGTTATTGATTACATTAAAAGTAAGTCACAGATGTTTTATTTCACCAATGTCTAATTTCAAATTTTCTTTTGTTTTTATGTCTCTTCTTTTTCTTAGTCACTTGAAAATACAGTCCAAATGAGAAAAGGTTCTATCATATTAACCCACTGATTTTCACATTATTTTACAAAATAAAGGGAAAAAATGAAGCTAAAACAGCATTACTTTATTTTTTATTTTTATTTTTTGTTGAGAGGGATCTTGCCATGTTGCCCAGGCTGGTCTTGAACTGCTGGCCTCAAGTCATCCTCCTGCCTCAACCTCCCAAAGGCTTGAATTACAGGCATGAGCCACCACACCTGGCCTGTTTGTTTTAATAAAATACATTTTGTATAGGAAATAGAAAGGTAGTCTGAGATACTAGCTTTATTGTATTCCTTCAATTAAGTTATAATATTATCTCTGCTTTTTTCAAAAGAAAATTATATCCGAAATGGAGTCTAAGTTAGTAGAACAACAACTTGCAGAAGAAAACAAGCTTTTAAAGGAGCAAGAAAACATGAAAGAGCTGGTATTCAACCTTGTCCGCATGACTCAAATCAAAATTGATGAAAAGGAACAAAAGTCCAAGGATTTTCTGAAAGCTCAGGTAACTGCATTTTTTTTTAACCATTTATTGATAACTACAAAAGTTCAGGATAGCCTCATTTGAATGCAGTGTGCATTAGAAAGTTGTACAATTGACCCTTGAACAACATGGATTTGAACTGCATGGGTCCATTTATACACAGATTTTTTTTCAACCAAATGCAGATCAAAAGTAGAGTACTCACAGAATACAAAACCTGCCTATATGGAAGTCCCACTTTTCTTATAGGTGAATTCCACAGGGTCAACTTTGGGACTTGAATATGCTTGGATTTTTGTATTCTCAAAGGGTCCTGGAACCAGTTCCCTATGTATACCAAGGGACCACTATAACTGTGCCTCTCCTTCAAGTACCAGTGACTATAAATCTTCCCTAAATGAGATTCCATCACGCGCTGAAAGATAGTCCCAGGATTCAATTAACAGTAGTCAACAATTTAGAGGGGAAAGGAGATCACTGACAATGAGCAGAGGATTTGAACAGATGGCAGTTTCAGTAAGAATAGAGTGGGTGCCTCCAGTGGACAGGCTGGCAGCTGTATAGGCTGCAGATATCATTTAGTTTTCACTCCCATCTCAGACTCCACTGTGATTTGTCCAGGAACAACTCAAGAGTGGTAGCATTAGATAGCTGTCCCTCCCAACTTCATCAAGATGGCATCATTTAATCGAATGCCAGATACTCTTAGTTGCTGCATCACGCCGTGATTTTCCTGGGCCTCCAAAAAAGTGCCAGTGCAACAGTCCCCCCTAAAATCAACAATAAAACAAATGGTAAAACAGTCCTCTTGTCACGCCAGCTAAAATTCTACCATTAATCATTTATTCCATATAAGGATTATGTCCAGATCATGCCCAGAAGCTCCCTGTTAAAAATGAACAGGATATTACATATTACTAAAATAGAAGAATTTATCAAGCCAGGTGTGGTGGCTTATGCCTGTAATCCCAGCACTTTGGGAGACCAAGGCAGGTGGATCACTTGAGGTCAGGAGTTTGAGACCAGCCTGACCAACATGGTGAAACCCCATCTCTACTAAAATACAAAAATTATCCAGGCATGGTGGCAGGTGCCTGTAATCCCAGCTACTTGGGAGACTGAGGCAGGAGAATCACTTGAACCTAGGAGGTGGAGGTTGCAGTGAGCCGAAATCGCACCACTGCACTCCAGCCCGGGCGACAGAGCATGACTCCCTCTCAAAAGAAAGAAAGAAAGAAAGAATTTATCACATGACCCAGATGTGGTCTGTTTCTAAGCACACCCTTTGTTCTCATTCTAAGTAAGTATTTACATGGAATGGCATTTCTTTTCACTCTGCAGCAAGAGCTCACTCACACTAAAGCATTAGTGAGCAATGAGGTATGAAGTACCTTTTTGCAAAGAAGACTTGAGGAGAGGATCTACATTGCACAGCCCACTGCAGGCACTTCACATCCCCCTTTCACTGTTTATTTTTCCACCAATATTTAAGAAACTAAAAGAAGTTCAGCATGGCTGGCACATGGGAAGATGGGGAGAAAGGATGTCAAATAGTGAGACCAGAGAGCAGGAGAAATCAGATGATGAAAGTCACTTAATCCACATTAAACAGTTGAGACTCCAGCATGAAGGCTGCAGCAACAGTGAAGTTCATGGGGTAGTTGGATTTCACCAGGTAAAGAAATGGTCAGGGAGGACAGGATGAAAGAAAGGCAGCTTGAGAGCACATGGTGGTTGAGGGGGTAAGATGCAGGAGTAGGACAAGGAGAGGAGAGAGGAGAGATGTGAGAAGGCCATCTTGGGCCAGGAGCAGTGGCTCATGCCTGTAATCCCAGCACATTGGGAAGCCAAGGTGGGTGGATCACCTGAGGTCAGGAGTTCGAGACCAGCCTGGCCAACATGGTGAAACCCCATCTCTACTAAAAATACAAAAAATTATCCCGGCATGGTGGCGGACCTATAATCCCAGCTACTCAGGAGGTGGAGGCATAAGAATCACTTGAACCTAGGAGGCGGAGGTTGCAGTGAGCCAAGATTGCACCACTGCACTCCAGCCTGGGTGACAGTGTGAGACTCCATCTCAAAAGCGAAAAATAAAAGGAAGGAAGGAAGGAAAAGGAGGAAGGAGAAAGCCATCTTCACCAAGTCAGGGTCTGAGATGGGACTGGTCCAGAATAACATTTTCAAGACAACTTGGTGTTGGCTGGGAAGATCCCACTCAAGTGAGTCTTCCTAGTTAGAAACTTCCTCCCTTTTCTCTTTAGAAATTATAGAAACATTGGAGGTATACTTATTTGTTAAAATAAACACTGATCTGTTTTATGAATTAGATAATTTTCAATTAATCTCAAAAACTGATGTACATGTTATCTACGTGTGATTAATCTATGTAAAGCAAACCTCATTATTAAATGAGTTAATTCATATTAAACCACAAAAGACAATTCTTCTTGAGATATGGAAATTGATAAGGGACAAATATTTATCCCTTGAGTATTTGTAGCCTTAGGAATTAGTGTGTGAAGCATTACCTGTACTCAGCTGCGATTTCCATAAGAAGGCAGTCAGTCTTACTATTTTATGTTCACATGGCATCCACATCCCTAAAGACCAAGGTGAAGAAAAAAAAAAACAATGTCGCTATCACTCCCAAGACAGACTAGATGACACTACATTTTCCCATCTGTTTTATTATTCATGTGTACAGTTATTTAAACATTTGTTTCTTCCTGACCCCTATTCTCATGGAGAACAACATTAGAAAAATGCTACACATCAATCTTGGCTCTACAGCTAGTTTCTTTCGAATCACTCATACCAAACGGGCTTTGCTCTCAGTCCTTGGGAAAAGGCTGACAAACTTATTTCCTCTGGTTTCTACCAGCAAGTCCTTCATTTTTGAATACGTTTCTTATCCCAGATGCAAGAACCAGTATGTTTAGATTTAAAGAACATAATTAATGTATTTAGCACTTGATATATTTTTTAGAATTTTAGAAATGTAACTGCTTTCTTTTAAAATATTTATGTGTAACACCTCCTTACAGCTGGTCTCAATATGATGCTTTATTGTGTAGGAAAACAACCCACATACAAAATAATGCAAAGCACTTTAAAATCATTTCTTCAGTCTCTGACAAAACACCACAGAGGGTCCAGTTTATAATACTCACCAAAACTTACTAGGAATCCTCTTCCTTCATCTATCTTCCATAAACTCTGTGCTCACCCATTCCAGCTGTGCAGTTCAAAATCACTCTTCCTCTTTCTCAAAAGTCCTCCAAACTTTTCCTCAAACCCAATCCATGCAGGCTTTTTGATTTTTCCCTTCTCTTGTTTGTTGTCTTCCTTAGGTAACAGTTAACAGTTTGTCTTAGCCAATGTGAGTCAGTTCAGCTAGCCAGGGAATTTTCAGACCTTCACCCTGATCTGTACAACCCAGCAAGCCAAGAAAGACTTTTTGAGAGACAGAGTCTTACTCTGTCACCCAGGCTGAAGCAGAGTGATGCAATCATGGCTCACTGCAGCCTCAAATTCTTGGGCTCAAGTGGTCCTCCCACCTCAGCCTCCTGAGTAGCTGGGACTACAGGTGCACACCACCATACCCAGTAATTTCTTTATTTTTGTAGAGATGAGGTCTCTATGTTGCCTAGACTGGAGAATTGTCTTTAATGGAAGGGAATGATATGGGATAAAGCTGGGAGTGTTCATATGTTGTTATTTATTTCACATATTTTTTTTACATTTCAGCAAAAATATACCAACATTATTAAAGAAATCAAAGCAAAGGATCTTGAAATCAGGATACACAAGAAGAAAAAATGTGAAATTTATCGGAGGTAAAGTAATTATGTGGTGGTTTACCTATTCAGGTGAGGGGAAAAAACCTGATGTTTATTTCATAAGTTTCAGTAAACGCTTTGTATTTACAGACTCAGAGAGTTTGCTAAACTGTATGACACCATTCGAAATGAAAGAAACAAATTTGTTAACTTACTCCACAAAGCTCATCAGAAAGTAAATGAAATAAAAGAAAGGCATAAAATGTCATTAAATGAACTTGAAATTCTGAGAAATAGTGCCGTTAGTCAAGAAAGGTAAGTGTTATAATAACTACTGGCCTTTCAAAGGCTTGTTTTCTGATTCATTTGAACTCTAAAAATCCTGGGGATAATAAGATAGAAAAGAGGCAGAGGCGGCAGTGAGCCAAGATGGTGTCACTGCCCTCCAGCCTGGGTGACAGAATGAGACCCTGTCTCAAAAAAATAAAAAAATAAAAATAATAGTATTTTAGAAAGCCAGAAAAAGTGCTTGTTCAAACATCTTGTTTTATAGACAGTAATCTATCATGCTTCTACTGTTTGGGAGTCATTTTTTTAACGAATGAAAAACTGTAACATATAACCGTGCTTACTATGATGATTTTCACCTGCCCAATTAGAAAGAAAAGCACAAATCTAATAATTGGGATTGGGAAGTTAGAAAACAATCAACTCGTTTGTTAACCAACATCCCCTGGTTGTAGATTTAAAGCATCTAATGTGTTGTGGGAAGCAATACATTATAGCAGATTGGTGAAAGAGGTGGTGTCCAGACCCAAATACCACCCCTGCCACTTACTACCTGTGTGACAAGCTGACTTGTCTCTCTGAGCTCACTTTCCTTATCCACACAAATAGTCCTTATTTCATATGACATTTTACTATGAAATGAGCTAATCCATATAAAAACACTCAGAAGAATGTCTGGCAAATGGTTGTTTTCTTCATTTATTATTTACCATGTGCCAAGATCTGCTGGACTCTTTCACCTATGTTAGTAAACAGTACACGATCAGGGTATAATCTAATTTTCTGGTGGCCATTATTGCCCAGTTTCCTTCAACAACGATTATAAAGTGGCCTCATTTCAGGGGTCGGGGGTGGATGAAAAGAAAAATATAATTTCCTAATCAGGTTCTCATCCAACTTGAAAACGAAATACGTTTATAGAGGCCATGCATTCATTCAGCATTTATTGTGGTCATAGGCTGAGTCAGGTACCACCTTATGTCCAATGGATATTATTGGATATAACCATCTCTGTCCTCAAGACAGCAGTCTCCTGAGAATGACAATAAATGAATGACTGCAGTCTCTTGCTTTGATAAAGCGGGGCAGCAGAATGCTGGAGCAGAAAGTAAAGATTTTCTAATCTGGAGGAGAGAAAATCTGAGACCTGGAAGGATTATGAAAATTCCTGAAGAGTATTATAAGATGATTATCATTATTACTAGCATCGTCATTTCAAGGGCTACACTAAAGCAAGGTCTGCTTTGACAGTGCTTGTGTTTCAGAAGCCTTCATTCCTTTTAAATAAAGAAAATTATAATCTTACCCATTGTCTTATTATTTTAAAAGAAAGCTACAAAATTCCATGCTGAAGCACGCCAACAATGTTACCATCAGAGAGAGCATGCAAAACGATGTGCGCAAAATTGCATCAAAACTTCAGGAAATGAAAGAAAAGAAGGAAGCCCAGTTAAATAACATTGACAGGCTTGCCAATATGATCACAATGATTGAAGAGGAGATGGTGCAGCTGCGCAAAAGATATGAAAAAGCTGTTCAGCATCGAAATGAAAGGTAAAAACCAGGTGTGAGAACAGAGCACCAGGGATCCAATTGAGGAATGTCACCTCTTTTTCTACCTAGACTTGACAGTGAATAGTGAGGGAAATGTGATATTCAGGTTTCATTAGCCTTTGGAGAGAAGGGACTGTGTGTTGCTTCCCTTGAAAATAAGAAATGCTGTCCTCATGCTGGGCACAATGGAGTGATCCCAGCACTTTGGGAGGCTGAGGCGGGGGGATCACTTGAGCTCAGGAGTTCGAGACCAGCCTGGGCAACATGGTGAAACCCTATCCCTACTAAAAATACAAAAAATTAGCCAGGTGTGGTGGCGGGTGCCTGTAGTCCCAGCTACTGGGAGGTTGTGGCACGAGAATCACTTGAACCTGGGAGGAAGAGGTTGCAGTGAGCCGAGTTCGCACCATTACACTCCAGCCTGGGCCACAGAGTGAGACTCTGTCTCCAAAAACAAACAAAAAAAAATAGAGAAAGAAATACCATCCTCATAAACAGGCAAAGAGGAGGGGTTTGGGGAAGTTGCTTGCTTGAAGATCAATATCCTTTCCTAGGTGGTCATTCAGGGCGCCTCTTATAACATCAGATTCTTTTGGCATAATTGACATAAATAAGTGTGGAACTTGTACCCATTTTTGTGGTAGGTTTGGTCTTATTATATTTACTCAGCCATTCTCCTAGTTCATTTGCTCAGCAAGTTAGTGAGACCTTTAGGAGTAGCATTATTTCTTCCAGGCTGCAATTATATCATTAATCAATGTTTACTTCAGCAGTTCCCCCAAGTTACTTATGCTCTGAGAAATAGGAATGTGAAATTTGCAGAGCCCTGTGATAATGACATCTGGTATCAGAATTTTTAAATCAAACTTTGATTGTGTGCTTTTCTGTATAAGGCATTAGAGTGCTAGACCTTGAGAGTACAAAAACGTGATAAAACATTGCTCCTGGCTTCGGTTATCAAGAGAACTTGATCTTGAGCCTTTGAAAGGAAAACAGACAAAATGTAGAGCTGGGATTAGCCAAGTACAACCACGTGCATGCATGTTTTGAGGAAGGGGAGTCATAGATAGAAGCAATTAAAGGAGGAACTCTGAAATAACAGATATGCATAGTGTGTGGGAAGACCTTTAGGGTCCTTTGAAGAACAGCACATTTTCAAAGGGCTGGTAGGTTTTTCTCCAGGGGAGAAAAAAGGTACTATTTGGCTCCTGGCACAAACCAAAGCTTTTGGACAAACAGTGTACACCCAGGTGCTACTCAGATCAGTGGGGCATGATCGGCCACGCAGACCAAAGCTGCTAGGGTTAGAACATTCTTACTTTGTTTCCTCCCCATATTCTTCGTTCAAGGAGGGGTCTTTCTCCTGGCATGATTACAAAGGATAGATTTTTGTCTGTTTATGGGGAAATTACAATCAGAAATATTCAACTTGAGAAGAAACTAATGGGCCTAGCAATTTAATGTAGAGCAGACTCACACCAGAACTACATTCCCTGGCCCCCTGCCTGTGTGCTTCTGGCCAGGCCTTGGCTGGCAAGTCTGACCCGAGAAAAGGATCTGCAGAAAATCAGACTATGGGATCACTTTGTTTGTGCATTGGGAATGACATTCTTTCCCACCCCGGGAAAACCTTTGGGACTTTCAGAGACACTGTGGCTAGCCAAGCACATGGTCGGCCTCAAAGTTGAGAGGCTCAGTAACCCTCCTATCGCTAGAGAAATCTAAAGTGTGGATGTCATTTAACTTGAAAGCCATTGGTGACTATCTGTCATCCTCTGGAAGTATATGCTGTGTTGATGTATATCTTGCATCTAAAGCCAGAGGGAATCACAATGACTAGTAAAACGGTGGTCTCAATGCCCACTTAGCCTCTGCCTCTGAATTTGACCACAGTGGCGTTCAGCTGATAGAGCGGGAAGAAGAAGTATGCATTTTTTATGAAAAAATAAATATCCAAGAGAAGATGAAACTAAACGGAGAAATTGAAATACATCTACTGGAAGAAAAGATCCGATTCCTGAAAATGAAGATTGCTGAGAAGCAAAGACAAATTTGTGTTACCCAGAAATTACTGCCAGCCAAGAGGTCCCTGGATGCCGACCTAGCTGTACTCCAAATTCAGGTGGGTGAGTGATCACAGGACACTTCCTCAGACCGTTTATTTTTTTCCACCTTTATTAGTTTGTAGATGAGCTCTTGCGTGTAAACCAAGCCATACTATTTCTAGGACCTGTAAGAATCCATCTTGTTTAAAAATGCACTTGAATGCTGCTCTAGGGTGGAATCTGTGCTTCAGGCATCCAGACTACACATTGTCTTTTTTTTCTCATGAAGCATTTTCTGCCTTTCTTAGAATTTAAAGTCTCCCAGGACTTATCTCTAGCTCAGCTTCCTCATAGCTCAAACTTCAGTGATCTAGACTCTCACTACCCTCAGCATACTTATGTCGTTGCTGCTTGCTGGACAGATCTTGAGGATCAGCCAGCACTCTTTTGATACTCTGGCCCCCAGAGCAAGAGATTGTCTGGAGATTGTTGCTTATTAGTAGTTGGCAGTCACATATAACTTGACTCTTTATTAACCACTGTAGTTCTATGATAGCTTAGTAACTTGGCCTCTGACATGGCCTTTTTTAAAGTGGATAAATCCAAAAAACTAAAACATGAAAAAACAAAATAAAATATGAATACAAAGCCACTTTCTTCACATGTGTTACTAGGGGTTTATTCTTCATAGAAATTTTTAAAAATTAAACTGAAAACTGTGTAGCCTAAACTTGTTCCCATTAACTCAATGTAGCAGGAACAAATTCTAACCTATAACATTTTTCTAAAATGTCAGGTTTGCATTTGGATTTTTTTCCCTGATAATAATGTTAAGATATGTGGTGAATGAAATTTTGTAAAAGTATAAAAATTATAAAGAAGAAAATAAAATTGTACCCCCAAGATACAATTACTGTTAAAATTATCAGAAATCTGGGGGAGATCCTTTCATTTGTTTTCTAGGTGTACAAGTAAATGTTTTCATTAGCTCATGCCCTGGACAGTTTTGGGCCACCCCTTTTTTTTTTTTTAATAATGTCAAGGGGATTCATAGGATTTCATGGGACTACATGATAGATCTGCTTTCATATTTTATGCCATTTGAATGTGCATATGCTGTATAGATAATAGCCTCTTTCAGTTTGCACAAATATGCCAAAGTTCTGATTTCAAGTGTTTTTTTTTTTTTAATTGAGCCATGAGTTCTTCCATTCATTTCTTCAGTAAGTGTAGCCAGATTCAGATCAATTGGCCAGAAAGTCCCCCTAAACTCCCACAGGCCTCCCCAGGCTTCCTGGAGCTCTGACTTCTGCTTCCAACAAAGGTTTATTTGAGGGATCGCCCATCAGCCTGCATACATAGTGCCTGTGCCACTTCTGTGCCATGTCCGCAAAGGCACAGGACTCACCCCTTCCTCAGGCTATACCTACACAAGACCATTCATGCAAGACCTCTGTGGACAGACTTTATTAAAGATGTGGGGCAATGGTATGTGGGGTTACATTACAGAAATGCAAAGCACTTCAATTAGATACCAGACATCCATGCTCTTTTTGGGGGCACTCTATCAATGGAGACACTTCCCTGAGTGCTAATACTCTGTACTGCACCCTTGCCTAGCTCAATTTCACTGGCTTGTCTTTTACCTCCCCTCTCCCTCCACAGCCTCATCATCCCAGATGGCCCCCAGGAACTCCATACTTGCCCCTACTTCATTTTACAGAATAATTTGGTTCTCTCCGACTTTTTCCCAAAATGAAGCTTCAGGTCTATCTTTTCCCATCCTACACTATCAAGATGCAGAGCAACATAAAAGAACTTTAAATTCAATAAAATCTGCAACAGAATAATTTCCTCTCTATTGTATAAGCTTATTCTTTGTGTTCACTGCAAATCAATACTTCCATTCAGTGGATAAAATTGTTCTTAGAAAAAAAAAATGTCATTTTGTTATATAAAACCAATTATCTAGTGTGAAATGTAAATTCACTTTTACCCAAGAAGGAAATATTATACATTTCATAACACTACACTCTCTACCTGAACTTTGATCATTTTGATTGCACATCAACTGAGACGTGCAGACTATGTGTTATCAGTTATCTGCTCTACCGGAGTGAATTCTGATTATCTGCTCAGCACCAATCATGTGTACCCTTGAAGGATGTGCTGTGAAATTTCTAGCTTCAGGCAAGCCGTTTCTGTGCCCTGTTCTGCAGTGCCAGATCCCGGTCATATCCTGTGATTTTTTACAGCCACAGTGTCTTTTTTTTTTTTTTTTTTTAAAGTCTTCCCCCTTTTTTGCATCATTTTCAGAATTCTCTTAAGGGTTTGCATTTTTTTCAGTTGTCCAGAACAGTCTTTAATTGTCCAACAGTCTAATCCAAGGATTATCATGAGTCTGTTCTCCTGGTTCTGTAATGATAGCTCAATTTTAGGCACCTTGGAAGTCACATGAATTACTTTGGGACACGAGGACACTATTTTACATAGACAGCATAAACAGTCTTTCCTCAAATGCCAAAGGAAAACTAAAATCGAGACACCCCCTTATAAGCAAGCACTGTATTTGTGTTTCTTATTTAGTTTCCTAATTAAGAAAAGGGAACATTAAGTATTGTTAATAATAAATACAACAAATGCTTGATTACATATGTATGTATACTTCAGTTCTGTATTAAGGACATTTAAGGAATGTAGATACCGGAAAAAGAACAGTGTTAAATTATTTGTCACCATTTATAATTCTTTGTGTAGGGAGGAGGAACATAAATTTTAAAAATGCTACCTGTATCCATCTTTTTTTGAGACAAAGTCTGGCTCTGTTGCCCAGGCTGGAGTGCAGTGGCGTGATCTCGGCTCACTGCAACCTCCACCTCCTGGGTTCACACCATTCTCCTGCTTCAGCCTCTCAAGTAGCTGGGACTACAGGCACCCGCCACCACGCCTGGCTAATTTTTTGTATTTTTAGTAGAAACGGGGTTTCACCGTGTTCGCCAGGATGGTCTCGATCTCCTGACCTTGTGATCCGCAGGCCTCGGCCTCCCAAAGTGCTGGGATTACAGGTGTGAGCCACCGCACCCAGCCTACCTATATCAGTCTTAGACTTGTTGTAAAATACCATAAATACATTATCTCATATGATGGATCAACCCCGTGGGACTGAGCTTTTTCTTCCTATTTGACAAGTGAGGAAACTAAAGTTTAGAGAAGACAAATAATTTACCTGAGATTACACAGGTATTCAGTAGGAAAACTGAAAAATAATGCTTCTTGGTTGTCACCACGTTCTACATCTCTCTCCCTATAAAACAAAAACTAAGTGTGGCTACCCTTCCTATTTAGGAGTAGCCATGTTTCTTCATTCACCTCCAAAATCTCACTGATTCAACAAATAGAGTTAATACATATGACGCTATATTAGGGACTTAGCATAAAAAATACAAATAGCCCAAGCTGTTCCTCACAGAGCATACATTAGGTAGGTTCAATGATTAAGAATGTTTTTCTCCTTCTTTGGGAAGCCATTAAACCCGTTGCCAGCCAAGTGTTTTGAAATGAAGTCCAGCGTGTTGTATGCTAGTTACCCTGTTCTCTGTAACAACCTGCAATGAAGAGGTGAAGGTTGTGTATTAGTTCATTTGCATTGCTGTAAAGGAATACCTGAGGCTGGGTAACATAACGAAAAGAGGTTTATAATGGCTCATGATTCTGCAGACTGTGCAGGAAGCATGGTGCCAGCATCTGCATCTGGTGAGGGCCTCAGGAAGCTTCCAGTCATGGTGGAAGGTAAAGGGGGAGCAGGCACGTTGTGTAGCGAGAGGAAGCAAAAGAAGAAGCAGAGGAGCCAGGCTTTTTTTTTTTTTTTTTTGAGACGGAGTCTCGCTCTGTTACCTAGGCTGGAGTGCAGTGGCGCAATCTCAGCTCACTGCAAGCTCCGCCTCCCGGGTTCATGCCATTCTCCTGCCTCAGCCTCCCGAGTAGCTGGGACTACAGGCACCCGCCACCACGCCTGGCTAATTTTTTGTATTTTTAGTAGAGACGGGGTTTCACCATGTTAGCCAGGATGGTCTCGATCTCCTGACCTCACGATCCGCCTGCCTCAGCCTCCCAAAGTGCTGGGATTACAGGCTTGAGCCACCGTGCCCGGCCGAGCCAGGCTGTTTTTAAACAACCAGATGTCACTTGAACTCACAGAGTGAGAACTCACTCATTATCGTAAGGACAGCACCAAGCCGTTCATGAAGGCCCCACCCTGCCCCCATGACCCAGACACCTCCCACCAGGCCCCACCTCCAACATTGGGGATCACATTTCATTCAACCTGGGATTTGGAGGGGGACACATCCAACCGTATCAGGCTGTAACTTGGAGCCCTGCAACCACGCAGCATCCCATGAACATGACACAAATGGGAAGCAATCAAGGGTTGCTTATGAAATCAGCTTTTTCTATGACCCAGAAGGCACTGCCTCACCTTGTATGGTCAATTATAGACATCATCATTGCAGTACCATAAATGAGCAGAAACGTCACTTAAGCAGGTCCCATCTGATGGGTTGTTAAGAAAACAGTTCTCTTCTACCCTTGTCTGGGTTGGTCCCACTGAAAAACTCTGAAAACCCTAGGCAATGTGATTTTCAAATTTACTGAGCTAGAGAATTCATTTTAAAGTTAATCTTTTTTTCTTAATAGTTTTCACAGTGTACAGACAGAATTAAAGACCTGGAGAAACAGTTCATAAAGCCTGACGGTGAGAACAGAGCTCGCTTCCTTCCAGGGAAAGATCTGACCGAAAAAGAAATGATGAAAAAATTAGACAAGGTAAACATTCTTGCTTAAAATTGCATCTGGTAGCCCCTTGTTGATGTAGTTCACAGATACCTACGGTACTGTTTCATGCTATGCTGACAGACCTATCCTTCGTTATTCTAGTCACTAATATAGTCCTTTCGTTGTAATCTAGTCATACATTCTAAGCTTGATTTAGACACTTGACAAAAGAAGTTCCAATCCAGTGGTTTTGAGATTCCGAAGGCACCTTTCTCTCATGGCCCAAAGGAGTAATTCTGGCATCTTAAATGGATTAATTTGTCTTCCTGATGGGAACACATCAGAGGAATGATGATGTGGATGCTAGATAGAGCTGAGGGGGCCATACTGTAACTCCCAGAGGTATCTACAGGGGCTGGGGCAGGGGAAGTCTTGACTTAACCCAGCTCTAAACACTTTCCAGAGGTATTTTGTGGGGGATAGGGGGAAATAGTGCTCTGATTAGGAAATAAGATTTTGTCTTGGATGACTTTTTTTCTTCCTCTTGAAACTATTTTCAAACATAGCTGGAACTACAACTGGCCAAGAAGGAGGAGAAGCTGCTGGAGAAGGATTTCATCTATGAACAGGTCTCCCGGCTTACAGACAGGCTCTGCAGCAAAACTCAGGCCTGCAAGCAGGACACGCTGCTCTTAGCCAAGAAGGTAGGCCTGAGACCCTGCCTTTTGCCTTCTGCCCCTGCTCCTTTATTACCTTTTATTTTCCACAGACTGATAGATTTATTGAGGGAAGCACTGGAGAGATTAGGCTTTATGACTAGGGAAACTTAGAAAAACGGAGGGATGACTCAGAATTGTTCAAAATGTTTCAATCTTACTCCCTGAATGAATTCACTTCACAGTGGCAAAACCTAAGCTTTTAAATGACAGTATACAAGTTTCACTTAGCAGTGCCACTACCCCACTATGACCGTTATTATCTTTGTATCCCATGCACAAAGTGAAATCCTTTCTAGTTCCTTTTAAGTGGAGCGCCTCACTTATCCAGTGATCTTAGTAGGGACTGCTCCAATCCAGAACTCAGCCGGAACCCAGAAATGGAAAGGGACTGTTAAGAGAAATGCAGTCACACAACACCCAGACCAACTGCACCAGGGAGGTGCCCACCAGGCACCACTAGTGAGGAAAGGCCAGGAACACAGAACGCCCTAATTTAATAAGCATAAGAGACCAGGATGACAGATCCAAAGCCTCAGGGTGGGGGTGGGCCTGCTAGAAGCTGCACTGAAAGGAGCAGCCAGCAGAGCCCCTAGAAGTCCCCCTAGACTCCCACAGGTCTCGCCAGGCTTCCTGTGGCTCTGAGTCCTGCTTCCAACAAAGGTTCATTTGGGGAATTGCCCCATCAGCCTGTACACCCAGTGCCTGTTCCATTTCTGCGTCATGTCTGTGCACGCGCGGGACTCCCTCCTTCCTCGTCTACCCCTACACAAGACCATTCATGCGAGGCCTTTCACGCGTACTGTAGAGCCATCAGAGGATTGGCCACCCACCTGGCCTCTGGGGTCCTCTGGAGCATCCCGCCAGTACAGAGTTGAGCCAGTCAACAGTCATGACTGAACACCTGCTATGTGCTACACTCATGCTAGGCATGAGTTCAGAAAGAAAGAGGAAGGGACACATTGTTTACACCATAGGAAGCTCACAGGGTCTACTAGGGAGAGACAGATGAAAACAGATAATGGTAATACCCACACCAGAGACTGTGGGCTCCTGAGGGCAGCAGTTGTTCCTTGTTCTTCATTTCCCCAATGCCTAGCATATACCAGACTCTAGAAAAACACTTACAACATGAATAATAACCAGTTCTGTTTCAGAAGCACATGTGGCACACTAAACAAGAAATGATTATAAATCTTAGACTATCTTTGCCATTTTTATTTGACTCTTATGCTTCTGCTCTGACGACTTCTATGAATAGACGGATCAGGCCAGTGGCAGGTATGCAAATCACAACTTTGCCTCATAAACTAAGGTAAAGTTGTGAGTCGCACGTCTGCCACTGGACTAATGCTAAGGCTTAGTTAAGTTCATGCACTTTGCCTGAATTAGCATGTCTGATATTCCTTTAAATAAATGTTGCCTGCCTTCCTTTTGCAAAATGAATTTCCCTTTCCTTGGGGGAAGTCATTTTCACTGAGGCCTGACTTATCAAAGCTGATGGCAGAGTTGCCTGGAAGGCAACAGTAATGCTAGAGAGATGTACATAGCGGCCACTTTCCATAGCCAGGAAAGCTTCAGCACAGCTGAGTCCTAGTCTAACCGTCATTCTCCCCTTTCCTTTCCCTACCTTCCATGCTCTCCATTGGCTTCTTCCTCCTCCCCAGCTTTCACTGCCCCCTCCATTTGAAATGATAATCTCATAGTAGGCAGAACTGGAAAGTAGAAAGACATTCAGATTCCAGATCTGTGATTTATCAAAACTAGCAAATGGCCTTGAGAAAGATGGATAAATGATCTTAAAACTCAATTTCCTCATCTGTGTAATGGGTGTGATAGCCGAAGTTGTTGCAAGTATTACATAGTCGAACACATAAGTGGCCTAGCCACATTCAACAAGATTGCACATCTCATCAAGTCCTCACTCCTCCTAGATAGCTTATGGCTCCTCTTGCAAATTTCCCAACAGAAGTGGGAGCAGAAAGTGGGAAATCTCAGTTAAGACTTGGAGCAACCCAGAATAATATGAAGCTTTGTTTTCTAAGTTATGGAAGAGAAGGGAAGTTGGCTAGTTACACAGACGGACATACACACTCAAGTGTGCAGTGGTTGAGTGGGAAATGACTCCCCCCAAAGAAAAGGAAATTCATTTAAAAAAGGAAAGGCAGCCACATTTAAAGAAACATCAGACATGATAATTCACTCAAAGTGCATTAGCTTATCTAAGTCTTAGCATTTCTTATTTTATGACTTAAAGTTGTGAATTGCACCAGTGCTGCTGGACTGATCAGTCTGTTAGTGGAAGTTGTCAAAGCCGAAGCATAAAAGTCAGATAAAAATGGCAAAACTTATGACTCATTGAAGTTTTTAGTGGTAGTCATTTTTATTCGATACATGCTTCCTAAAAATTAGTTCAGTATACAAGTCATAAAAATTTATATTACCTACCATTAAGGAGGCAAAATTTGTATATAATAATCAGTTATTACATTTTCAGAGGCAGGTAAATCACTAGCCCTAACATTCCTCTAAGCAGAGGTACAGATGTGACCGGATATGCTCTTTAGGAGAGGAAGGTATTCAACATTAGGTGTAGTATTTGGAAGCTCATTTGCATGTCCCCATTTATCCTGGTCCAAGAACAAAGAATGAAACAGACTAAGAGTTCATTCATTCCTTCATTCAGAAAATATTCAACTTTGAGGGCAGGAGTGCCTCTTATATTCCAAGCACTGTCCTGAGCACTGGGACTATGATGATGAGTAAAACAAATAGTCCTTGTCCTCATGAAGAGTACATTCTTACGGGATGACAGACTGTAATCAAATAGAGAAAAACATGTATCATATCAGCAGTGAGACATGATGTGAAGAAAAAATAAGGCAAGGTAGGAGGAACTAGTGGGTGTTGCCAGGTAGAAGGTATCACCACTGAACTGCCCCACTATGGCTATCACACTAAAGGATTCTACCATTTATAAGACAGAGAGATTACAGGAACCCCTAATTCCAGTTTTACTTCTTTCCTGCCTTTTGAGATTTTCTTTTTCCAATTAGTCCTATCTTTTAACTGTATTAATGCTAAATAGCTGATATTAATAGGTTTAAAAAAAAAAAAGGTCTGGTCGCAGTGGCTCACGCCTGTAATCCCAGCACTTTGGGAGGCCAAGGCGGGTAGATCACATGAGCTCAGGAGTTCAAGACCTGCCTAGGAAACATAGTGAGACCCCCATCTCTACAAAAAATACAAAAACAAATAGCCAGGCGTGATGGTGCACACCTGTGGTCCCAGCTACTTGGAAGGCTGAGGTGGGATGATCACTTGAGCCTCAGGGGCAGAGGTTGCAGTGAGCTGATAGCACACCACTGTGCTCCAGCCTGAGTGACAGAGTGAGAACCTGTCTCAACACAAACAGACAAAACACTCCAGGAACAGCTCTCATTCTAAGTTATTGACTAAGATTTCCCCAGCTCGGCTCATGCATGTTTCTGACCTAGTAATGATGCACACCAGGAACTATCAATAACGCCAACATGTCAGTGTGACGGTTTTCATTTAAAAAGTCATTTCAGATGCAGAACTTCTGCTGATCATCTTACATAAGCAAAGAGTAACATTAGTTCTACCAGATTTTTTCCCCTGGATAAGTGACAAACTAATAACATCAAATTAAGCTAGAATTTAAGCATCAAGAACACTCTTGGCTGGGCACAGTGGATCATGCGTGTAATCCCAGCACTTTGGGAGGCCAAGGCAGGAAGACTGCTTGAGCCCAGGAGTTAAAAATCAGCCTTGTCAACACAGCAAGTCCCCATTGCTACAAAAATAATAAATTAGCCAAGTGTGGTGGTGCATGGCTATAGTCCTATCTACTTAGGAGGCTGAGGCAGGAGAATCGGTTGAGTCCAGGAGTTCTAGGATGCAGTAAGCTGTGATCACACTACTATACTCCAGTGTGAGCAACAGAACAAGACCTTGTCTTTATTTTAATTAAAAAAAAAAAAGAACATCCCTGGCCGGGCGCAGTGGCTCCCGCATGTAATCCCAGCACTTTGGGAGGTCAAGGCAGACGGATCACAAGGTCAGGAGATCGAGACCATCCTGGCTAACATGGTGAAACGCCATCTCTACTAAAAATACAAAAAAAAAGCCGGGTGTGGTGTTGGGCGCTTGTAGTCCCAGCTGCTCTGGAGGCTGAGGCAGGAGAATGGGGTGAACCCGGGAGGCAGAACTTGCAGTGAGCCGAGATCGCGTCACTGCACTCCAGCCTGGGCGACAGAGCGAGACTCCATCTCAAAACAAACAAACAAACAAAAAACATCCTTTCACCTTTCCTTCTCACCTCTTAAAAATGCTTAAAAATGGGCACTAAACTATTCTCCTTAATGTTATCCACCTTGAAATCTAGTAACTAGATAAACGAATCCTTTTCTTGTTCTCTCCTTGTCCTTACTTACACAACCAGGGCGTTCGGCTCAATCTCTGCAGTCTCTTCCAGTTCTTAATTTCTGTGAATTCCAAGTTAGACCCTCCTTCCTTCAGGCAAAAATGCACCCCACCATTATAGACGGCCAGCAGCCTGCCATTTTAAGTCTTTGTGGACCGCATACATAGACTAAGCCTTGGGCTCTTTAATTCTAGATGAATGGCTATCAAAGAAAGATAAGAAATGCAACTGAGAAAATGATGGCTGTTGTTGCTGAGCTGTCCATGAAACAAGCCCTAACCATTGAACTCCAAAAGGAAGTCAGGGAGAAAGAAGACTTCATCTTCACTTGCAATTCCAGGATAGAAAAAGGTCTGCCACTCAATAAGGAAATTGAGAAAGAATGGTTGAAGGTCCTTCGAGATGAAGAAATGCATGCCTTGGCCATCGCTGAAAAGTCTCAGGTAGGCTTTGGCTCCTGTATTGCATTTCTAAAGGGTGCCAGCAGGGGCTGCTTTCAGGGGGTCATTCATCCAACAGTATAAGAAAAATTTCCCCACTCTACCACACACAGTCCCAATAGTCATTAGAAGTGTGTTAAAGATATTCTATAGATAACAAAGTGCAGTAATCCAGAGTGCCACAATACTCACTGAAGAACACTTAGCAAGCACAGGGCCCATCCCACAGCCTTACATCCTGGGCTGCCGAGGCTGAACATCATGGCCTTCCACCAGCATAGTGATGACCAGGCTGGCATCGGTCTTGTCTATAAGTCTCCAATCTCTGTCTTGGCACCTCTGCTCAGACCACACCTGACTGTTCCATGTTCATCTGCTGTGGCCTCCACAGCATGCAGTGAGGCCTCCACCCACATTATAGTTGCCATGCCTTCTGCAGATGCTTGATGTACATCACAGGCCTCAGCGCCCCCCCTTTATTTTCCCGCCTTAGTCCTCTGGCCTAAGACTAGGTCTATCACTGACTCCCCCTGCAAGTTAGATACCAGATCTTCTGCCTACCCCCATGACCTGTCATATTCTTAGACTGGAATTAGGTGTCTCTTTCCAAGGAGTCTACATCCTCCAGATGTACAACTCACTCAAATTGTCCAGTGGATGTCACCAAAAGGGTCCCTATTTGCTCCTGAACCCAAGACAAAACTGCATTCAAAACACACTAGGAATACCTGAGCACAGGTATAAATTACCTGATTTCTAATTTCCGCACCACCTGGGACTATTCCTTTTAGGGCATTCAGATTTTACCTATGGTGTCCCACTGCCATTTATCAGAGGGCTTTTTAGTGCAGTAAGTGATTACTCTGTTTTCCAGAGGCACAGGCAAAGTCTCGAAAACGTTGAGGCTCAGAGCAAGCTGGTGACCGTTTTCCTCCTCTGGTTGCACTTTACTCCTCTATCTCTTCCACTGTAACATTTGCTCACCAGTGACTTACCAAAGGAAATATGTTGCTCTGCCTTTGTCAAAAACAGGAAAATAATTAGTGCTTGATGACAGACATTGAGGTGGAAACACAGTTAGGACCCACGAAGCAGTCTTTGAAAAACCCTAAACCCCAGGAATAATGTGATGCTGAAGCAATACAGCCCATTCCAATGAGGGGTGTGTGTGTGTGTGTGTGTGTGTGTGTGTGTGTGTGTGTGTGGTATGATTCCACCCTCCTACTCCTCCCATCCCTTTGGGGAGTATCAGCTATCACAGTCAAAGACTGTCCAGGCCAGCTGCGTCTTTTGGGACTTAAGGATAAAGTGACTTCACCAGAGTTTTCAGAGAACTGAAAAGGAAAAATCATTCTTTGCAGGAGTTCTTGGAAGCAGATAATCGCCAGATGCCCAATGGTGTTTACACGACTGCAGAGCAGCGTCCAAATGCCTACATCCCAGAAGCAGAGGCCACTCTTCCTTTGCCAAAACCTTATGGTGCTTTGGCTCCTTTTAAACCCAGTGAACCTGGAGCCAATATGAGGCACATAAGGAAACCTATTATAAAGCCAATTGAAATCTGAGTAGGTGAACAAATCCAGGCCTCTCAAGGAGAGGACTTCAACCAGGCTTCCTTGTACCCACAGGTGAAAAATGTGAGCATAATATTTCTAATTTTATTGATAAGTAAGGTAACCACAATTAGTCAACAACAGAATACAACATGGTTTCTTTTTACCTACCAACTACTAGACCTTTCATGACATCGAACAGGACACAGAACTGTCCTACATTTATATGTCAAAGTATATATTTAAATTGCTTATATTTTCTTTTTCACTCTTTATGTTGAGTACATTCCCGAAATTTGTAGTTGGCAAGGTGCTATAAAAATGCACTAAAAATAAATCTGTTTTCAATGAAGTACAGAAATTGGCAGAGTGGTCTTTGTTTATTAAAGAAAAAACAAATACTGTTCAACCTACACACTTTAAAAAGAAACAATGGCTATTTGAAAAGGAAAATATCTCAAGTATTGCAAAGGCATAACTCACTTTGTCGAATAAGAAGTAGCACTTAATCTTGGTAAATCTAAATTATGTAAAGTAGTGAAACTTGCCATGGCTGTTTGCATTTTTTTCATTTTATTTTTTTTGACTAATAATAATTGTACCTACTCATGGGGTACATAGTGAAGTTTCAGTACATATAATGTATAGTGATCAGATCAGGGTAATTAGCATATACATTCAAACTTTATCATTTCTTTGTGTTGGGAATATTCAGTATCCTCCTAGCCGTTTGAAACTATATATTATTGTTACCCATAGTCATCCTACAGTAGTATAGAACGTAGGACTTATTCCACCTATTTCACTGTAATTTTGTGTCTATTAACAAATCTACCCCTATTCCTTCCTTTCCTCATCCTTTCCCCTAATCTTCCCAGCCTCTTGTATCCGCTGTTCTACTTTTAGCTTCCACATGAGTGAGAACAGTTTTTCGCTTACACAAATGAGTGAGAACATGTGGTGTTTAACTTTCGTACCTGGCTTATTTCAATTAACATAATGTCCTCCAGTTCCTTTCACGTTGCCACGAATTACAGGATTTTGTTCTTTTTCGTGGCTGAATAGTATTCCATTATGTGTATGCATATGTATGTGTATATGTGTGTGTGTGTGTGTGTGTGTAACTCCCATTTTCTTTATCTGTTTATGTGTTGTTGGACACCTAGGTTGATTCCATATCTTGCCTATTGCGAATAGCACTGCAGTAAATATGGAGGTGCAGATGTCTCTTTAGTATTCTGATTTCCTTTCCTTTGGATAAATTTCCAGTAGGGAGATTGCTGGATCATATGTTAGTTCTATTTGTAGTTTTCTGAGGAACTTCCATATCATTCTTCATAGTGACTTCTCTAGTTTACATTCTTACCAACAGTGTATATAAGAGCTCCTTTTCTCTGTATCTTTACCAGCATTTGTTATTTTTTAACTTTTTGGTAATAGCTATCATAGTTGGGGTGAGATGATACCTCATGATGTTTTTTTTTTTTTTTTTTTTTTTTCTATTTCCCTGATGATTAGTGATGTTGAGCATTTCTTCATATACCTGTTGACCATCTGTATGTCTTTTGAGAAATGTCTGTTCAGGTCATTTGCCCATTTTTAAATCAGATTGTTGTTTTTGTAGTGTTTTTTGGTGTTAAGATGTTTGAGTCCCTTATTTATTCTGGATATGAATCCCCTATTGGATGAGTAGTGTGCAACTATTTTCTCTGATTCTGTAGGTTGTCTTCACTCTGTTGTTTCCTTTGCTGTGCAGAAGGTTAAAGTTTGATGTAATCACATTTGTTTATTTTTGCTTTTGTTGCCTGTGTTTTGAGGTCTTATTCATAAAATATTTTCCCAGAGCAATGTCCTGAAGCATTTCTCCTATGTTTTCTTCCAGTGGTTTTATGGTTTTGGGTCCTATATTTAGGTCTTTGATAATTTTGAGTTGATTTTTAAATAGGGTCAGAGGTAGGGGACTAGTTTCATTCTTCTGTATAAGGACCTCCAGTTTCCCCAGTACCATTTATTGTAGAGACTGTCCTTTTCCCAATGAGTATTCTTGGCACCTTTGTCAAAAATCAGTTGTCTATAGATATGTGGATGAATTTCTTGATTCTCTATTTTGTTCCATTGGTCTATGTATCTATTTTTATCCCAGTGTCATGCTGTTTTGGTTACTAGAGCTTTGTAGTATATTTGAAGTGTGGTAGTGTGATACCTCCAGCTTTGTTCATTTTGTTCAGGATTGCTTTGGCGATTTGGGGTCTTTTGTGGTTATACACAAATTTTAGGATTGTTTTT
The DNA here is from genome assembly GCF_009764315.1 of Trachypithecus francoisi. Lineage (NCBI taxonomy): Eukaryota > Metazoa > Chordata > Mammalia > Primates > Cercopithecidae > Trachypithecus > Trachypithecus francoisi. Next base: position 57,115,330 of record NW_022681469.1, read on the forward strand.
CCTATTTCTCTGAAGAATGCCATTAGTTTTTTGATAGTGACTGCAATCAATCTGTTGATTGCTTTGGGTAGTATTGTTGTTTTGTTTTATTTTATTTATTTTGGGAGACAGAGTCTCACTCTATCACCCAGGCTGGAGTGCAGTGACATGATCTCGGCTCACTACAGCCTCCACCTCCAGGGCTCAAGTGATCCTCCCACCTCAGCCTACTGAGTAGCTGGGACTACAGGTGCACACCACCACACCCAGCTAATATTTTTATTTTTTGTAGAGATGGAGTCTCACTATATGACCTAGGCTGCTTTCAAACTCCTGGCCTCATGCAATCCTCCTGCCTTAGCCTCCAAAAAGTGCTAGGATTATAAGTATGAGCCACCACACCAAGCCAGAATGGCTATTATTAAAAAGTCACACACACAAAAAAGATGTTGGTAAGGTTGCAGGAAAAAGGGAATGCTTAACACTGCTGGTGGGAATGTAAAATTAGTTCAGCCACTTCGGAAAGAACTAAAAACAGACCTACCATTTAACCCAGCAATCCCATTACTGGGTATATACCCAGGGAAAATAAATTGTTCTACTAAAAGCACATGTGCACTTGTACATTCATCAAAGCACTATTCACAATAGCAAAGACATGGAATCAACCTAGATGCCCATTAACACTGGACTGGATAAAGAAAATGTGATACATATACACCATGGAATACAGCCGTAAAAAAGGAACAAAATCACATTCTTTGCAGCAACATGGATACGATTGGAGGCCACTGACCTAAGCAAATTGACACAGGAGCAGAAAACCAAGTACTACATGTTCTCACTTAAAAGTGGGAGCTAAACAATGAGTACACATGGATATAAAGGTGGAAGCAACAGACTATTAGGGAGAAGAGAGAGGGAGATGGGGAGAGTTGAAAAAATTCCTGTTGGGTACTATGCCCACTACCTGGATGACAGGATCATTTGTACCTCAAACTTCAGCATTACATGATTTACCCATGTAAGAAAAAAATCTTCTTTAAAGGTTCAGGAGAATTCAGCAGTGATGCCATCTGGATTTTTCTTTGTTGGAAGACTACTTTATTTTATTTTACATTTTATTTTATATATTTTATTTTATTTTATTGTTTCAAGACAGAGTCTCGCTCTGTCACCTAGACTGTAGTGCAGTGGCCAAATCTTGGCTCACTGTAACCTCTGCCTCCCAGGTTCAAGTGATTCTCCTGCCTCAGCCTCCCAAGTAGCTGGGATTATAAGCATGCACTACCATGCCTGGCTAACTTTTGGAATTTTTAGTAGAGATGGGGTTTTGCCAGGCTGTTCTCAAACTCCTGGCCCTGAGTGATCCACCTGCCCTGGCCTCCCAAGGTGCTGGGATTACAGGTGTGGAAGACGTTTTATTACTGATTTAATCTAATTGCTTTGTATTGATCTGTTCAGGTTTTCTAGTTCTTCCCTCTTCAACATTGGCAGATTGTATATGTCAAGGAGTTTATTCACTTCCTCTAGGTTTTCTAACTTGATGTATAGTAATTCAAAGTACCCTGGAATTATTTTTTGTATCTGTTGTGACATCCCCTTTTTTGCTCTTGATTTCATTTATTTGGGTCTTCTCTCTTTTTTCCTTAGTCTAGTTAATGGTTTGTTGAATGTGTTTATTTTTTTTTTTTTTCAGAAAACCAACTTTTTGTTTTGTTGATCTTTTGTATGCTTTTTACTCTCAATTTCATTTATTTCTGCTCTAATCTTTATTATTTGTGTCCTCCTACAATTTTGACTTTGATTTGTTCTTGATTTTCTAGTTGCTTGAGGTATATCATTAGGTTATCTGAAATCTTTCTAGTTTTTTCATGTAAGCATTTGTTGCTATAAACTTGCCTCTCACTACTGCTTTTGCTGTGTCCCATACATTTTGGCATGTTGTGTTTCCATTTTCATTTGTTCCAAGGAATTTTTTTTTTCTTCCTTAATTTCTTTCTTCTTCATTTTGGTCATTCAGGAGCATGTTGTTTAATTTCCATGTATTTGTATAGTTTCAAATGTTTTCATTATTTATTTCTAATTTTATTCCATTATGGTCAGATATTTGATAGATTTTGATTTAAAAAATAAATTTGGAGGCCAGGCGCAGTGACTCATGCCTGTAATCCCAGCATTTTGGAAGGCCAAGGCGGGCGGATCACTTGAGGTCAGGAGTTTGAGACCAGCCTGGCCAACATGGTGAAACCCTGTCTCTACTAAAAATATAAAAATCTGCTGGCCATGGTGGCACATGCCTGTAGTTTCAGCTACTTGGGAGGCTGAGGCAGGAGAATGGCTTGAACCCAGGTGGCAGAGGTTGCAGTGAGCCAAGATTGCACCATTGCACTCCAGCCTGGGCAACAGAGTGAGACTCCATCTCAAAAAAAAAATTTTTTTTTGAGGCTTGTTTTATTTCTAACCTATGGTCAGTCCTGAAGAATGTTTCATGTGCTGATGAAAAGAACATGTATCCTGCATTTCACCTGTTGGGTGAAATGTTCTGTAAATGTCTGTTAGGTCCATTTGGTGCATGGTATGGTTTAAATCCAATTTTTCTTTGTTGATTTTCTATATAGATTATTTGTTCAGTGCTGAGAATGAGGTGTTGAAATCTGCAACTATTATTGCATTGGGATCTATCACTCCCTTTAGCTCTAATATTTGCTTTATATATCTGAGTGCTCTGGTGTTGGGTGCATATATATTTATAATTGTTTTATTGCTGAGTTGATCCCTTTATTAGTATATAATGGTCTTCTCTGTCTCTTTTTAGAGCTTTGGACTTGAAGTTTGTCTTGTCTCATATAAATATAGCTAATCCTGCTCACTTTTGGTTTTCATGTGCTTGAAATATCTTTTTCCATCCCTTCACTTTCAGTGTATGTGTGACTTTACAAGTGAGGTGAGTTTCTTGTAGGCAGCATATAGTTAGGTCTTGGTTTTCTTTAATCCAATCAGCCACTTGATATAATTTATTTTTTAAGTATAATTTTATTTAATTTTTCCATAAGTTATTGGGTTACAAATGGTATTTGGTTATAGGATTAAGTTCTTTAGTGGTGATTTGTGAGATCCTGGTGCACCCATCACCCAAGCAGTGTACACTGCACCATATATGTTGACTTTTATTCCTCGCCCCTCCCACTCTTCCCCCCAAGTCACCTAAGTCCATTGTATCATTCTTATGCCTTTGTGTCCTCATAGCTTAGCTCCCACATATCATTGAGAATGTATGACGTTTGGTTTTCCATTCCTGAGTAACTTCACTTAGAATAATAGTCTCCAGTCTCATCCAGGTCGTTGCAAATGCTGTTAATTCATTCCCTTTTATGACTGAGTAGTATTCCATTTGTGTGTATGTGTGTATGTCTATATATATGTATCACAGTTTCTTTATCCACTCATTGATTGATGGGCATTTGGGTTGGTTCCATGATTTTGCCATTGTAGATTGTGCTGCTATAAAAATGCATGTGCAAGTATCTTTTTCGAATAATGACTTTGTTTCCTCTACATAGATACCCAGTAGTGGGATTGTTGGATCAAATGGTAGTTCTGCTTTTAATTCTTTAAGGAATCTCCACACTGTTTTCCATAGTGGTTGTACTAGTTTACATTCTCACCAGCAGTGTAGGTGGGATTCCTGATCGCTGAATCCATGCCAGCATCTACTGTTTTTTTTTTTTTTTTTTTTTTTTTGATTATGGCCATTCTTTCAGCAGTAAGGTGGTATCGCATTGTGGTTTCGATTTGGATTTCCCTGATTATTAGTGATGTTGAGCATTTTTTCATATGTTTGTTGGCCATTTGTATATCTTCTTTTGAGAATTGTCTGTTCATGTCCTTAGCCCGCTTTTTGATGGGATTGTTTTTTTCTTACTGATTTGTTTGAGTTTGTTGTAGATTCTGGTTATTAGTCCTTTGTCAGATGTATAGATTGTGAAGATTTTCTCCCACTCTGTGGGTTGTCTGTTTACTCTGCTGACTGTTCCTTTTGCTGTGCAAAAGCTCTTTAGTTTAATTAGGTCCCAGTTATTTATCTTTGTTTTTATTGCATTTTCTTTTGGGGTTTTGGTCATGAAATCCTTGCCTAAGCCAATGTGTAGAAGTGTTTTTCCAATGTTATGTTTTAGAATTTTTATAGTTTCAGCTCTTAAGTCCTTAATCCACTTTGAGTTGATTTTTGTATAAAGTGAGAAATGAAGATCCACTTTTATTCTCCTACATGTGGCTAGCCAATTATTCCAGCACCATTTGTTGAAAAGGTTGTCCTTTCCCCACTTTATCTTTGTGTTTGCTTTATCAAAGATCAGTTGGCTGTTAAGTATTTGGGTTTATTTCTGTGTTCTCTGTTCTGTTCTATTGGTCTATGTGCCTATTTTTATGCCAGTACCATGGTGGTTTGGTGACTATGGCCTTATAATATAGTTTGAAATCAGGTAGTATGATGCCTTCAGATTTGCTCTTTTTGCTTAGTCTTGCTTTGGCTATGTGGGCTCTTTTTTGGTTCTAGATGAATTTTAGAAATTGTCTTCTCTAAGTCGGTGAAGAATGATGGTAGTTTTTTGATGGGGATTGCGTTGAATTTGTGGATTGCTTTTGGCAGTATGTCATTTTCACAATATTGATTCTACCCATCCATGAGCACGGGGTGTTTCCATTTGTTTGTATTGTCTATGATTTCTTTCAGCAGTGTTTTGTAGTTTTCCTTGTAGAGGTCTTTCGACTCCTTTGTTAGGTATATTCCTACGTATTTTTTTTTTTTTTTGCAGCTATTATAAAAGGGATTGAGTTCTCAATGTGATTCTCAGCTGGGTCACCATTGGTGTATAGAAGAGCTACTGATTTGTGTACATTAATCTTGTATCTGGAAACTTTGCTGAATTCTTTTATCAGTTCTAGAAGCTTTCTGGAGGAGTCTTTAGGGTTTTCAAGGTGAACAATCATATTGTCAGCAAACAGGGACAATTTGACTACCTCTTTACCGATTTGGATGCCCTTTATTTCTTTTGCCTGATTGCTCTGGCTAGGACTTCCAGTACTGTGTTGAAGAGGAGTGGTGAGAGTGGGCATCCTTGTCTTGTTCCAGTTCTCAGAGGGAATGCTTTCAACTTTTCCCCATTCAGTATTATGTTGGCTGTGGGTTTGTCATAGATGGCTTTTATTACATTAAGGTATGTCCCTTGTATGCCGATTTTGCTAAGGATATTAATCATAAAGCGATGTTGCATTTTGTCAAATGCTTTTTCTGCACCTATTGAGATGATCATGTAATTTTTGTTTTTAATTCTGTTTATGTGGTGTATCACATTTACTGGCTTGTGTATGTTAAACCATCCCTGCGACCCTGGTATGAAACCTACTTGATTATGGTGGATTCTCTTTTTGATATCTTGTGGATTCAGTTAGCTAGTATTTTGTTAAGGATTTTAGCATCTATGTTCATCAAGGATATTGGTCTGTAGTTTTCTGTTTTCGTTGTGTCCTTTCCTGGTTTTGGTATTAGGGTGATGTTGGCTTCATAGAATGGATTAGGGAGGGTTCCTTCTTTCTCTAGCCTATGGAATAGTGTCAAAAGGATTGGTACCAATTCTTCTCTGAATGTCTGGTAGAATTCTGCTGTGAATCCATCTGGTACTGGACGTTTTTGTGGGGGTAATTTTTTTGACAGAGTTTCACTCTGTTGTCCAGGCTGGAGTGCAGTGGTGTGATCTCAGCTCACTGCAACTTCCGCCTCCTGGGTTCAAGTGATTCTCCTGCCTGAGCCTCCAGAGTAGCTGGGACTACAGGCATGCGCCACCACACTTGGTTAATGTTTGTGTATTTAGTAGAGACAGGGTTTTGCCACATTGGCCAGGCTGGTCTCAAACTCCTGACCTCAAGTGATCCACCCGCCTTGGCCTCCCAAAGTGCTGGGATTACAGGCATGAGCCACCACGCCCGGCCTTTGGTTGGTAATGTTTAAACTACCGTTTCCATCTCACTGCTTGTTATTGGCCTGTTCAGGATGTCTAATTCTTCCTGATTTAAGCTAAGAAGGTTGTATTTTTCCAAGAATTTATCCATCTCTTCTATGTTTTCCAGTTTATGTGCATAAAGGTGTTCATATTAGCCTTGAATGATCTTTTGTACTTCAGTGGTGTAAGTTGTAATATCTCCTTTTCGTTTCTCAGTGTGAGGTTATTTGGATTTTCTCTCTTCTTTTCTTGGTTAATCTTGCTAATGGCCTATCAATTTTATTTACCTTTTCAAAGAAACAACTTTTTGTTTCATTTATCTTTTGTATTTTTGTTTGTTTCAATTTTGTTTAGTTCTGCTCTGATCTTGGTTATTTCCTTTCTTCTGCTGGATTTGGGTTTGGCTTGTTCTTGTTTCTGTAGATCTTTGAAGTGTGAACTTAGATTGTCTGTGCTCTTTCAGACTTTTTGATATAGACGTTTAGGGTTATGAACTTTCCTCTTACTGTACCTTAGGTGTATCCCAGAGGTTTTGATCGGTTGTGTCATTTATTGTCATTCAGTTCGAAGAATTTTTTATTTTCCATGTTGATTGTTTTTGACCCAATGCTCATTCAGGAGCAGGTTATTTAATTTCCATGTATTTGCATGGTTTTGAAGGTTCCTTTTGGAACTGATTTCCAGTTTTATTTCACTGTGGTCTAAGAGAGTGGTTGATATAACTTCAATTTTCTTAAATGTATTGAGGCTCGTTTTATGGCCTATCATATGGCCTATCTTGGAGAAAGTTCCATGCACTATTGAATAGAATGTGTATTCTGTGGCTGTTAGATGAAATATTTTGTATGTATCTGTTAAGTCCATTTGTTCCAGGGTATAGTTAAAATGCATTGTTTCTTTGTTGACTTTCTGTCTTGATGACCTCTCTAAGTGCTGTCAGTGGAGTTTTGCAAGTCCCCCACTATTATGGTGTTTCTGTCTATCTCATTTCTTAGGCCTATTAGTAATTGTTTTATAAATTTGGGAGCTCCAATGTTAGGTGCATATATGTTTAGGAAGTGGAGCATTTAGGCCATTTAGATTCAACGTTAGTATTGAAATGTGAGGTACCATGTGAGGTATCATGCTCTTTGTTGCCTGTGTACTTTTGGAATTTTTTTGTTATTTTTTTTAACTTGTATTTTTGTTTTATAAGTCTTGTGTGATTTATGCTTTAATGAGATTGTGTTTTGATGTGTTTCCAGGATTTGTTTCAAGATTTAGAGCTCCTTTTAGCAGTTCTGGTAGTGGTGGCTTGGTAATGGCGAATTTGATCAGCATTTGTTTGTTTGAAAATATCTTTCCTTCATATATGATGCTTAGGTTTGCTGGATACCAAATTCTTGGCCGATATTTGTTTTGCTTGAGGAGGTTGAAGATAAGACCCTCAATCCCTTCTAGCTTGTGGGGTTTCTGCTGAGAAGTCTGCTGTTAAATCTGATAGGTTTTCCTTTCTAGGTTACCTGGTGCTTCTCTCTCACAGCTCTTAAGATTCTTTCCTTTGTCTTAACTTTGGATAACCTGATGACAATGTGCCTAGGCAAAGATCTTTTTGCGATGTATTTCCCAGGTGTTCATTGTGCTTCTTGTGTTTCCCTGTCTAGGTCTCTAGCAAGGCCAGGGAAATTTTCCTCGATTATTCCCCCAAATACGTTTTCCAAGCTTTCAGAATTGTCTTCTTTCTCAGGAACACTGATCATTCTTAAGTTTGGTTGTTTAACATCATTCCAGACTTCTTGGAGGCTTTGTTCATAATTTATTTTTTTTGTCTTCATTGGATTGGGTTAATTTGAAAACCTTGTCTTTGAGCTCTGAATTTCTTTCTTCTACTTGTTCAATTCTATTGCTGAGACGTTCCAGAGCATTTTGCATTTCTAAAAGTGTGTCCAAAGTTTCCTGAATTTTGTTTTTTCTTTAAGCAATCTTATTTCTTTGAATATTTCTCCCTTCACTTCTTGTATCATTTTTTGGATTTCCTTGCATTGGACTTCACCTTTCTCTGATCCTTCCCTGATTAGCTTAATAACTAACCTCCTGAATTCTTTTTTGGGTAAATCAGGTATTTCTTCTTGGTTTGGATCCATTGCTGATGAACTAATGTGATTTGGGGGGGGGGGGGGGGTGTTGACCAGTCTTGTTTTGTCATATTACTAGGGTTGGTTTTCTGGTTGCTTCTCATTTGGGTAGGCTCTGTCAGAGAGAAGATCTAAGGCTGAAGGCTGTTGTTCAAATTTTTTTTGTCCCACAGGGAGTTCCCTTGATGTAGTACTCTCCGCCTTTTCCTGTGGATGTGGCTTCCTGTGAGCCGAACCACAGTGATTGTTGTCTCTCTTTTGGGTCTAGCCACCCAGCTAATCTACCTGGCAACAGGCTGGTACTGGGGGTTGTCTACACAGAGTCCTGTGATGTGAACCATCTATGGGTCTCTCAGCCATGGTTACCAGTGCCTCTTCTGGTGGAGGTGGCATAGGGTGCAGCGGACTCCATGGGGGTCCTTAGCTTTGGTGGCTTAATGCTCTATTTTTGTGCTGGTTGGCCTCCTCCCACCAGAAAGAGATAGCACTTTCCAGAAAGCATTAGCTCTAGTAGTGTGGAGAGGAACCAGAGGTGGCTGTGGCCCTAGAACTCCCAAGATTATATGTCCTTTGCCTTCCACCACCAGGGTGGGTAGGGAAGGACTATCAGATGCGGACGGGGCTAGGTGTGTCTGAGCTCAGACTCTCCTTGGGCAGGTCTTGCTGCAGCTGCTGTGGTGGAGGGGGTTGAGATTCCCAGGTCACTGGATTTGTGTACCTAGGAGGATTATGGCTGCCTCTGCTGAGTCATGCAGGTTGTCAGGGAAGTGAAGGAAAGCCAGCAGTCACAGGCCTCACCCAGCTCCCATACAAACTGAAAGGCCAGTCTCACTCCCACGGTGCCACCCACAATAGCCCAAAGTCTGTTTCCAGGCAGAGGGCAAGTTGGGCTTGAAAACCTGCCCAAGGTTTTCCGCTTCCCAGCTGCAAAAGAAAAGGGCTTTAGTTCTTTCCCCGCCTGTGAAGTCTGCAAGCCGGTTTTGCACTCTCCCGGAATTCTGGCCAGGAGGTTTCTGGCCCCGTTCAAACTGCTACAAAGTTCAGCTAGAGAAGTCCTTCTCCCTGCGGAGTCTTACCCCCTGCTCCTCTGGCCGCCCTCCTGATGGATCCCTGTGGTGCCAGGCAGGAATGGGCTGCTTGAGGATCCAGCGAGCTCCCAGTGCCTTTCTGCTACTTCCTCTACCCCTGTATTTCGCTCAGCGAGACTCTAACTTGGCTCAGCTCCAGGTAAGGTCGGGAACTTCTCCCACAAACAGACCTTCAACTTCTCCAGTAGGGGTGTGTGTCTGGGAGAGAAGGGTCTGTGTTTCCCACTTCTGCGATTGGGGCACTCACAGTATTTGGGGTGTCTCCTAGGTCCTGCAGGAGCAGTCTGCTTCCTTCAGAGGATCTGTGGGTCCTCTCAGGATTGGTGGTCTGTTCTTGTAGTCGATCTGGAGCTAATATTCATAATGCAAGCCTCTGCATGCTTCTCTTCTGGAGCTGCAATCTAGTCCTGCATCCCATCTGCCATGATCCACCCACTGAGTCTACATATTTTAAATGGGGGATTAATCCATTTACATTTTAGGTTATTATTGACAGGTGAGGACTTACTCCTGTCATGTTATTGATTGTTTTCTGGTTGTTTTATTTATCCTTTGTCCCTTCCTCTTATTTACTTTTGTGGGTAGATGGTTTTCTGTAGTAATAAGGTTTGAGTCCTTTCTGTTTGTGTATTGGCTCTACTGACGAGTTTGCCAGTTTTGCATGTTTTTAATTTTTTTTTTTTTTTCTGTAGAGACAGAGTCTCACTATGTTTTGCAGGCCAGCCTTGAACTTGTGGCTTCAAGTGATCTTCCCCACCTCAGGCTTTCAAAGTGCTAAGATTACAGGTGTGAGCAACCATGTCCAGCCAGTTTCACATATTTTCATGACGATGGTGATTGTCTTTTCACTTCCAGATGTAAGACTCCCTTGAGTATTTCTTATGGGATTTCATGTAAGGCCTGTCTAGTGGTGACAGATGTCCTTAGTTTTAGTTTGTCTGTGAAATATTTTATTTCTCCTTCATTTGTAGAGGATAGCTTTTCTGGATATAATATCATTGGCTTTTTTTTTTTTTTCCTTTCAGTACTTTGGTGATATCAACCCATTCTCTCCTAGTCTGTAAGTTTTATGCTGAGCAATCTGCTATTAATCTAATGGGGTTTACCTTATATGTGACTTGACATTTTTCTCTTGCTGCTTTTAGCATTCTTTATTGTTGCCTTTTGATAATTTGACTACACTGTGCCTTGGAGATGACTTGTTTGGCTTGAATCTATTTGTGATTCTTTTAGCTTCCTGGACCTGGATGTCCATCCCTCCCTCATGACTTGTGAAGTTTTCTATTCATTACATATGTTTCCCTCACCTTTTCCCTTCTCTTCTCCTTTTGGAATGCCCATAATATGATTACTTGTTCACTTAATAGTTTTCCATAAATCCTATAGGCTTTCTTCATTCCTTTTTATTCTTTTTACTTTGTCTGCCTATATTATTTCAAAACACTTGAAGTTTAGAAATTCCTTCTTCTGCTTGGTTTAGTCTTGTTGCAACCCTCAATTGTGTTTTTCATTCATTGAATCCTTCAACTGTAGGATTTGTTTGGTTCTTTGTTGGATTTCTCATTCAAATCATGAATTGTTTTCCTGATTTTGTTGAATTATGTATCTGTATTCTCTTGAATCTTAGTTTCCTTAGGATTCTTATTTTGATTTTTTGGCATTTCCTATATTTTGTTATAAGTGGGGTCTGTTACTGAAGAATTATTGTTTTCCTTTGAAGGTGTCATGTTTCTTTACTTTTTCATGTTTGATATGTCCTTACATTGATTTCTACACATCTGGTGGAAAAGTCAGCTCTTCCAATTTTATGGAGGTTTCATAGGGAAAGACTTATTTGTATAAATGAGTTGTGGGGTGTCAGTTCAGTGGAGTGCATTGGCCTTCATTCTAGCTGGAAGGAGAGTAGTGTGCTATCTTTAAAGTTTCTTCAGCTGCAATCCACACTAGTGATGTTTCTCAGTGGCCTAGATTGAGAAAGTGTGTGGCAACTGGGGTGGGCTCACCAGGCTATTTTTCAAGTTGAGGGCAGATGCATGCATGTGGTGGATCAGTCAACTTGGAGTCTGGCTTGCTGGAGTTGGAGCCACGGAGCTTTTACTTTGGCTAGGAACATGGGCACGTGGTTGCTCAGCCTAGGGACGTGTCTGCCAAGGGCAGCCCATGGTGCTGTTTCTCACGCCCAGAATGCAGGCACAAGGCTGCATGGCTGGCCTCGGGGCACATTTGCTGAGAGTGGCCCACAGGGCTGTTGATCAGCAGGCCTAGGGCACAGGTGCAAATCTGCTTGGCAGGCCAGGACATGTGCCTACGAGAAGCATCCTAGGGGGCTGTTTTTCAGGCCTGGTATGCAGACGCACAGCTGCTCAGCTGGCCTGGAGGCATGTTTGGTAGGGACACCTCACAGGGCTGTTTCTCAGGCCTGGAACATGGTCATACAGCATCTCAGCTGGCCTGGGTATGTGTCCACTGAGGGTGGTCCACAGGACTGTTTCTCTGGCTCAGGACACAGGCATATAGGTGCTCAGCCAGCCTGGGAGCAGCCCATGGAGCTGCTTCTCAAGCCCAGTATGTGGGTGCAAGGCTGCTCAGCTAGCCTGGGATCATGTCTATTACGGGTAGCCCATGGGGCCATTGCTCAGGTCCAGTTCATGGGCACACAGCTGCTCAGCAGGCTTGGGGGGTATGTCTGCCAGGGGTGGGCACAGGGCTGTTTCTCAAGCCCATGATGTGGCTGCATGACTGTTTAGCTGGGCCAGCGGTGTTTCTGGAGGGAAGGGGGTGAAAGTATCTTTATTTCATACTGGTAGCATTATGAATTTTATTTTGCAACTCTGGGAGTGAGAAATATTCCATCCCTTTATTTTACTAAATTCATCTGTACAAGGTCCTAATCCTGCCAGATTTAAAAGAAATTTAATCTCTCTCAGCCTAAATCTAACCTGCTTGGTGAGTCATAAAGCAATTACTTGGGATTACCTTTGAAAATAAGAAATACTGCATATTTAAACATAGTTCCTGTATTGTAGGAATTAGTAACCTCATTAGGGATTCAAAAATACACACATAGGAAGTTTGAGCAACCTAAGAATAGAAAAATAACATCACAAAGGGAGGGATACTTAAATATTACAATGCATGGTACTGGCCTAGAAGGAAGATGCCACCAGGTGCTAGAATGGTCTGGATCACAGAACTGTTTATCTGACCTGTAAGCATGAATAAGATTTTAACAGACGAGAGGGAATCCAGGTGTGGGAAATAATAACCTAAAGCAAGGCTTGGAACTAAGACAAGAATTGTGTTCAAGGCCCAGTGAACTGACCTGGCTGGAAGAAAATGTTCATATTGTACAAGGCAGGAATTTGGGATACTTTACTTTGCATGTCAAGGAGTTTGAATTTTATCCTATAATGAATGGCAAGTTATTAAAAGATTATGAGCAGAGTGACCAGATCAAACTAGTGTTTTTCTCAAATATGTTTCAGATAAATTTAGACCTTAGGGAGCAACTAGAACAATCCAGGTATGCAAAGAAATGAATGAAAACAGGGATTGAAAGATAATGACCTTATCAAGAGAAAGAATCAGCATTGCATTGACTAGGCTCCAAGATTTTGAGCCTAGTCATTGGTGACCATGAAGTATTTGACCAAAAAGGGTAATTCTATAAGACAGGACAATTTTTAGAACAAAATTTTAGACAGGAAGTTGAATGATCATACCAGCTAATGATATTTATAATTATTAAAATCTCAAGTTCAGTCACAAAATTTTAGACAGGAAGTTGAATGATCATACCAGCTAATGATATTTATAATTATTAAAATTTCAAGTTCAGTCTGAAGACAGAAAAGCAAAGGGTTGTGGGCTGACCTTGGGCTGTAACTGTATTTGTGGGTTAGAATGAAATCACTATAGAAAAGTGAAAAAAGGAAATGGTAGAATGAGTTAGGTGTCACATGGGGGCCTTTGGAAAAAAAAAAAGTTCATAGACTCATGATTCTTGGCTTCAATAAAAAGGCTACATTCAAACAACAGGGAAAGTCAGGCCAAAACTTTGTTTTCAGGTTTTTTAATGACAAAATATTCCTAAATCAACGTTTTATAAATATAAAAAAATTAAATACATTTCATCTGAATTCACAAAGACAAAGCCTGCTGTAAATACTAAGTACAAATTATTCTGTGCTGGACATGGCCAATCTGATTTAGTACAAACTCAGTTTTTAAAAGGAACCTCTTTCCAAATAGTGTTCTTACATAACATTTAATTTTTCTTCCTGTTATTTCAATGACACACCTCGTTTTTGCTTTTCTAAGCACTGTTCCCTACATTTTTAAAGCATATTTTATTTCAGAGTGCAACAGAAACTAGCTTGTGGCCTATTAAGCTACTAGGAAGAGCACAGTTTATGCCATTGTATGCCTTCTTAGACCATTTATCATTTCTCTACACTTGATTGCTCACTGGCTATTCAAAATTGGAATGTGATACAGCAGTTAGAGTTCTGTCTGAACATGTACCAACCTGAAACTCAGATGGCTAAACAATTTCTTAGTTTTGTTACCAATTTTAAATATTGCTAAAGGATTCTCAACAGGAGTAAGGATAATGAGCAAGATTAAAATGGCAGCAGCAGATCCAATTGCGTTTTCTTTTTCATAAGCCTAAAAGCATTGTGGTGTGTTTCAGAGCTGCTTCCTCTACAAATTCTGCATCCACATTGTCATCTCCTTCAAAAGGATACAGGGCTGGAAAAACATGGGGAGGGGGCAGGGAAAAAGGGTTACTATGGGGCCATGAAACATTTATAACTTTGTGCTCACAGCTCATTAAAATCATAATTTTAGTAAAATGATTTTTTTGAGAATGTGTTTTTAAATTTTATTAAACTTCAACACCAAGAACATTTGCATCAACCAAATGGGCTTTAAACCTCTTGACTCTTTTAAAACTTCAGAGGTGATTATTTGGTAATTTACTCTAGGTAGTAAATTGGGTACTGCTAATGTAAACCAACTGCTATAAGGGCCTACTTTTGTCTGTAAAAGGATTTTGGAAAGAAAACAGTTCACAGAAGTGAATAGGGAAGGACTGATGTGTCAAGGGAAAAGTGGAAAGACCCTGAGAACAGGGAGTAAATTACCTTGATTGGAGGACTCTATATCTGTCAGAATTTCAATGAAGTAGTTCAGAGGCAGAAATTCTACACTGAACGATGACTTGTCAATCATAGAATTCCGAGGCTAAAAGGGAAACCGCTTCGGGTGTAAGTTGGTTCTCCACAATAAGCACAGTTTTAAAATAAAGTGATAACTATAATTGCTGTCCATATAGATATGTTGTCACGGGCAAACAGGATCCTAAAAACATTTAGTTGGCTGTGCTTTCAGAGAAACTCACCTGTTTCTTATAGTTCTGAAGGAGTCGCATCACGTGGTTCCGTGAAATGATGTTAGAACTCATAGGATGATCCCAAAGTCTACAAATCTTCTGACCAATAAGCTATTATGCAAATTGAAAAAAAGTAGAGAATATACAGCACACTACATTAAGTAAACATACCTTATATCTACTCATAATTATAAAAGCATTATTCCAAAGTAGCTGGTTAGCCTAAGACAGGCCCTTGATGATAAGGACCCTTGGAGAAATGCCATGTTCCTATGAAGTTTCTATGAGGGAGTAAATACTCTCTCAAATGCTACAATGAGGAAAGTGGTTTATACACTGATGTTGCCAAACCCTTTTACTGAAATGGAGTTTATCCGCTGCTCTTCAAAACCAGAGATGGGCATGCCAACTCTGATGTTTTGACAGGAAACTAAGGGGTGTACGCATGTTTATATCAACTTTTCTGCCATTGTCTTGCCTAGAAAATTTTAATTCCCTAAGAGTACTGGGGAAATAAACAAACCTGGAGACCAAACTAAATATTCAGCAATGTTCCCCAGAGAGATCTAGCTATGGAAAATATGCTTTGTTTTCTATTCTTGCCTTTGCTTCAGTAAGCCTGTGAGTGAGGGGGAAGGGCTACTACAGAGAAGGGCGATTAGGTCCAGAATGACAACAGACAGCCGTTCGTGAGAGGACAGTGCCAGAGGTGCAAGTGTGCAAGGCGTGTACACAGCAGATGGAACTGGCTTCTTCAGGTCAGGAAGTTTGCAGAGTTAGAGGCTCGGAAGACCCTGCTGTGGAATTTCATATTTTCATAGTATCTCTGACTCTGAGTGTTGATGTTCCCTTGTGCGTCTCATTCTTCCTTTCACCTGGGAATGTCTTCCTACCATGGCAGAAATGCAGTAAGGGGAAATACTGTTCTAGAACCTTCTGTCCTCACCTGTATTCAAAGGTATCCAATTTAAATCTGTTTAAATGCAAAAGCACGTTTCCCCTCTCCCTCCCTCTCAGACTCAGATGTAAATATTAGTGTGGTTTCCTAAGAGGCGAAAATGGCTTAATGTTCTCACTGGACTGTGCCAAGGCAGTGCAGAGCCAGAGGAGCAAGTGCTCTGTAGGCCCAGTGGGAAACAGCTGACAGAGGGCTGGGGATGGGTGGAATTTCTTGGAAGCGTTGAAAAGTGAAACGATTCAATTGACTTTCACCCAAAGCAAGTAAATGCTCTTCTTGCAAGAAGAAATTGAAGGAGGGTCATGCCAAAACTTAGGGAGAAAATAACATGTAACTCAGTATTACCGGAGGAAGCCGCAAAATGATACTGAATTTCAGTTTTTCATTTTTCTCTGTATTGTCCAGATCTATAAAAAAGTTAGAGATTGGCAAATGAAACAAATACCAGTTGTGATAATTCAGCAAGTTAATATTACTACCTGAGTGGTTCATCTTGATAAGACACATCCCAACTGTGTAGTCTGAAGCTAATCTAACAGCATTTTGGAAATTTTACTCTGACTCTCTGAATAAAAAGGGATTTTTCTGTAACAAGCTGCCAGGTGCAAAGCAGTTTTATTGACTAACTTAGAAGGTACCTTGAGGAATGACAAACACTTTCATATACACAAAAATCATCTTAAAATACAATTGAATTGAGTGATTATACTACAGAATTTAAAGTTCAAATCCATATAAGCATTGCCCCTTTCAATAATTTTCCTTGCATTTCTAGTCTGACTTTGAAATGACAGAGTTAATAGCTGAAAGTAAGCCATTTCGTAACATTTTCTTGAGAAACGAGCCTGCAGAGGCTCCTAGCCTCAAGTGCCCTCTTGCACAGAAAAGGAATCTAATAGTTGTATGTGGATTGTAAAGTCCCTTAGGACCTCTTGAAGGGCTAAGACACTTTAAATGGGCCCAAAAGATGATTACAGGGAATGGATTGTGCTCACAGGACCAGCTGTATAATTTGTGGGGCTCAGCACAAAATGAACATGAGCAAGCCCTTGTTCAAATATTACTAAGAATTTCAAGATGTAACGCAGCATTAAACTGAAAAGGGGACTCAGTGCAGCCAGGCTCTTTGTGACTGCACAGGTTGCACGCCCAAGAAGCTAGCCTTGGCGGTGCTCTGACTGGAACTAGCACTCTGGCAAACTCAGGGCCTCTTACCTTTCATGAGCCTTACGACAGCTGTTTCAGTGAGAAGCAACACTCCACTGTCAATGCAATGCAGCAGGTTATGCAAAGGGAGACACTGGACCCCGAGGATGGTGTGCAGAGTATGAAAACCTAGCATGAGAGATCCGGAGGGTAAACGCAGTCAGCCAACGTCTCCAGCAGCCCCCAGGGAATGGATTAGATCATGTTAATAAAGCACTTAGTTCAGTGCTTGGTGCCTGGAACCAACTAAATTTCTTGAAAACAAGGTCCAAGTTTCCTTCTCTGTATTATTCATAACTAAATATATCATGCTGGGTCTATACTAAGTTTCTGGTAACTATATATTCCCTGCTCCTTGGGTCCCTTCCTATGCAAAACGAGAGCAAGGTCTGCTCAATGGTTTTACAGTTTGTTATGTTTGTGATTCTACAGTAAGGTAGCAAAAGAGTACAGAAGCACTTCAGACTTCATACGTCCAGACTAAAAGATTGTTGGGATGAGGACCTTTTTGCTGAAGGGAAACAAATTTGGACCAGAAGGGAATAGTTTATATGGCTGATCTCTGGGTATGCCCTAGAGAAAGGCTTTTAGAGTCTACTTGGACTATAGTAAAGAAAGAATTAAAACAATATGGCCAGATAGCAAATTTATAGGAATTCAATGGAGAGGCAGGCATTCTCAAGCCTGTCTCATGGGTAGAGCTACCCACAAAAACCCAGATCTCTAAGTATACTACTACTGACAAAGATAAGAACATCATGCATGGGAGAAGGTAGCAGACCAGGAGAGAATCAAAACAGCTCTCTTGGAAGTGATGGCATTTGTGGGGAGCTTCAAAGGACAGATGCAATTCCTATGAGTGGAAATGAGCGGGAACAGTAGAAAAAGCCAGGTTTGGCATGAGCAGCCCTAGGCCAGAATCCTGCTCTATTACTCACCAGCTGCAGGCAACTAAGCCTTTCTGAGCCTCCATTTCTTCATCTCTAAAATGAAACCACCAGTACCTTTCCCACAGGCTGCTTTGAGAACTAGAGCCAGGTCTATGAAGAGCCTAGCATGCAATATAACAATCGCGACCCATACTGGACATGTACCAAGGCTTTCAAACTGTGTACTGGCTCATCTAACCCTCATACAAAACTATGGGGTGGGAATTACTAGATTCCCACTTCATAAATGGAAAAGCCAAAAGGCAAGATTCACAGGAGCTAGGAAACTTGCCCAGGATCCTATAAATAATAATGTGTAAGTTGAAATTGCATCAACTGTGTGAGTGTAGTGTAAGCTTTCAACCATAATATCACTGTTACTTAATAGAATATGAACAGAGGTCCAAAGATGAGAAAGCATAGGGCATATTCAGAAAATAGTAAATGGTCCAGGTGGGTTGGAATCATATTAGGAGAATGATTAAGAGGTAAGGTTGGAAAAGCTAATTTATTCAGCACATCCCTTCCACACACCTGGCAAGGGGCTAAGAGTACAAAAATAAGCAAAACAGGCACAATTGCTGCTCCCATACACCTTACAGTCTGGTGGGGGAGATAATCAATTACAAAAAACAGACATTTAAAAAAATGTGACCAGTTCTATGCTTATGAGTGCAGGTGACTGAGGTTGAATGCTGAATGACAGAGATGTATTAATTTGAGAGACTGAGGAGGCAATGAAAGTTTTTAAGCAGTTTTCAGCAGGCAAAGAAAGAAGATTTACCATTGGGATATTAATATGGCAACAGGAAAGAATGAGTTGGAGTAACAATTTGCTACAGAAGTTATGAAGACCTACAGAGAAGCTATTGCCTGAACGTGGATCAGAGGTAATGGGGGCACTGAATCAGAGAGGCACGGTAACAGGCACAGGCTTCGCAACTGATTGAATGTGGGAATGACAGAAGAATCATAGCCTGCACTTGGAAAGGTACCTGGCAAAAGGATGATGCCCAATGAGCAGGGCTTAGATTCAGAGAAATCATGGGATTTTCTCTCTCTAAACACATGAAGCACAAGCCATGGGGCACAGTCCTAAGTCCTTGTAACATCAAGGGTCACATGTAACATCAAGGGTCACATGCCCACAAGCATGTGTTAATGGGCTAACAGGATGAGTCCACTAGCTTCCTTGAGTCCAAAAAAACTCCCACTATTTTACTAGTTAATTAACAACAAAGTTTTTCAAATGGATTTGGAAATTCTTCACAAAACTATTAGTAAAAAAAAAAAAAAAAAAAAAAAAGTTACAAAATTATTTCTGAAGAAAAGTTTACACTAGATTATTGATCCTATTGATTTTCTGGATTCAAATTTCCCTCTCCAGCCCTGTATTCATATCCTAAAGATCCCTGATGACCCTTCATCCTCTATCCCCAGGGCACAGTCCCAAGTTCAGGGACCTGTTCTTGGCCTCTGTACATCAGCTCTGAGCAACAGAGCAAATTGGCTATAATTAGTCATCAGCTCCACCCAACTTTAGTCCTCATCTTCCAGGGCTCCTGGCCGCCTCTGGCCAGCAAGTGCAATACAGTTCCTTTTTTTTTTTTTTTTTTTTTTTTTTTGAGACAGAGTCTCGCTCTGTCGCCCAGGCTGGAGTGCAGTGGCCGGATCTCAGCTCACTGCAAGCTCCGCTTCCCGGGTTTACGCCATTCTCCTGCCTCAGCCTCCCGAGTAGCTGGGACTACAGGCGCCCGCCACCTCGCCCGGCTAGTTTTTTGTGTATTTTAGTAGAGACGGGGTTTCACCGTGTTAGCCAGGATGGTCTCGATCTCCTGACCTCGTGATCCGCCCGTCTCGGCCTCCCAAAGTGCTGGGATTACAGGCTTGAGCCACCGCGCCCGGCCTACAGTTCCTTTTTTTAAAAGCAAATGCCCTAGCTCTAAACCCTGACTTCCTTCTTGTGGTCCCCATTATTCCCTTCTGAACTTTAACCAATTCATGTTACAAGTTTCTGACAATTGATTAACTCAAATAGTCCTCATTAGTCCAGTAGGCCTGGAAAGCAAGCACACTTACGCATGTGCATGTAGAAACACCCTGAATTCATACAAGCATGCACGTGTACACACACACACATGATCCAGTGTCACTTCCCGCCCATCTATTTCCATGTCACATGATGGAAATAAACATTTAAGAGAAAAGAAGAGAGCATGGAATACTATGCAGCCATAAGAAAGGATGAGTTCATGTCCTTTGCAGGGACACGGGTGAAGCTGGAAACCATCATTCTCAGCAAACTATCTCAAGGACAGAAAACCAAACACCACATGTTCTCACTCATAGGTGGGAACTGAACAATGAGAACACTTGGAAAAGGGGTGGGGGAATATCACACACTGGGGCCTGTTGTGGGGAGCTGGGGGAGGGATAGCATTAGGAGATTACCTAATGTAAATGACAAGTTAATAGGTGCAGCAAACCAACATGGCACATGTATACCTATGTTACAAACCTGAACATTGTGCACATGTACCCTAGAACTTTATAATTTAAAAAAAAGGAGAGAGAAACACCTTTTCCTTACCTGACCCACAGACACAAGCCATAAGTCTACTTATAATAATTCTCAACCGCTATAGATAACATTTTTCTATGTTTTCCCTCCTTATCCCTGTGAAGGAATGTGAGTTGGGTAGAAAGTGGATTTTTATCATCTCCAGGCATAACAATGTCCCCCATAAGTTTCATTTATTTTCAAAAGAAGCCTGAATATCTGTAATGAACCAACCTGAAACTGTCAATCCATTTCCCTACCAAATTTTTTGTGTTAACAACAAACAGTTAAGAATTTAAGCCACAAAGGTAGTTTTCCTGAAATCCTTCACTCTTTCTAGGGTGTACCTCGTAACTCATATTCCATTGGGATAATTTTAAACCATCCATTCCCCTCATGAATGGTCACTTTCAACTCCTTTTGTACTGCCTCTACAGACAGACATTAAATAACGTGGATGAAGAATGAAGGATTCCAAACCATATCAGATGTTTCATAAATGCAGAGAAGCACATGCTGTAGGGATTCTTTAGGCCCATAAATAGCCCATGTTTCAACATCAACTAATTCAACTGGAATATAAAATTCAAGCAGCAGCATGGATTTTGGAGCCAGACTGCCTGGATTTGAATATCGGCTCTGTCACTTAATAGCTATGTGACTTTAGGCAAATTACCTAACCTCTATGGCCTCAGTTTCACCATCTATAAAATGGGAATAATATTAAGTGGAACCACATGAAAGTGCCATTTTTTTTTTGGCCAAAAATGGTTGGACACTGACAATTTAATGTGGTCCAATTTAAGTTTCTACCAGTTACAAACTTTATGAAAATTAAGTGTACTAATTTGTGTGTACTTTCAACAGTACCTGGCACATAATGGGTATCATATATATGTTGACCTAAAATGAAGGAATGAACAAATGATGAATGGATGAATATATATGAATGAAGTAACTAAAAATCAGCTGATATGCAGTTACAGCTATCATAACGTTTAACACTCATTAGAACTTATATGCAATAATAAACCCATTCATATACAGGCACCTAATCTTCAAAAGCACCAAGAACACACAATGGGGAAAGGATCGTGTATCTCTGATAAGTGGTGTTGGAAAAACTGTCCACAGGCAAAGGAATGAAATGGGACCCTTATCTTTACCATAAACAAAAGTCAACTCAAAATGCATTAGAGAGTTAAACATAAGACCTGAAACTGAAAAAACCCTAGAAGAAACATAGAGGGAAAGCTTCTCGACATTGGTCTTGGCAATGATTCCTTGAATATAACATCCAAAGCACAAACAATGAAAACAAAAATATGTAAGTGGGACTACACCGAACAAAAAAGCTTCTGCACAGCAAAGGAAACAATCCAAAGAGTAAAGGCAAAACCTACAGGATGACAAAAAGTGTTTGCAAACTATATATCTAATAAAGAGTTAGTATCTAGAACATATAAGGAATTCAAACCTCAATAGCAAGAAAACAACCAGATTAAAAAATGGTCAAGGGACTTGAACAGACATTTCTCCAAAGATTACAGACAAATGGCCAACACTTATATGAAAATATGCTTGACATCACTAATCATCAGGGAAATGTACATCAAAACCACAATGAGTTATCACCTCACATCTCTCAGGTTGGCTACTCTCAAAAAACCACAATCTAAGTGTTACCAAGAATGTGGAGAAATTGGAACCCTTATACACTGTTGGTGGGAATGTAAAGCGGTACAGCCACTGTGGCAAACAGTATGGAGGTTCCTCAAAAAATTCAAAAAAAGAATCAATATATGATCCAGTAATCTCATTTCTGGATAAACATTCATAAGAATTGAAATCAGGATCTTGAAGAGATATGTATATACTCCCATGTTTATCATAACATAATAGCCAAGATTCACAATAGCCAAGATAGGGAAACAACCCAAATGTCCACTGACAGATGAAAAAAGTTTAGAATGTACAGTGGAGGATTACTCAGCCTTAAAAAATGAAATCCTGTTCCATGTGACAACATGGATGAAACTTCAGGTCATTATGCGAAGTGAAACAAGCCAGTCACAGAAGGACAGATACTGCATGATTCCACTTACATGCAGTATCTAAAGTAGTGAAACTCATAGAAACTACAGAAGGTAGAACGGTGCTTGCCAGGAACTGGGGAGGAGGGGATAGGCAATTGCTGTTCAGCGGGTATAAAGTTTCAGCTGTGAAAGATGAGTCAGTTCTAGAGACCTGCTGTCCAACATTGTACCTATATTTAACAATACTGTATTGTGCATTTAAAAATTTGTTAAGAGGGTAGGTCTCATGCTAAGTGTTCTTACACAATAAAAAAAGAACTGATATGTAATGAGCACAAGAGAGTTTGTAGCTGACAGGGGCTTATTTCTCATAATGGATACTGATATCTACGTACATCTTCCCAACTAGACTCTTACTAATCTTTGTCACTGCTCTAATTTCTAGCACATTACCTGTCATGTCATAGTTACTCAACAGATGTCTGTTGACAAAATGAACAAATGATCAATTAAATGAATAACTGCATATATACATACATCTCCCAAGGATGTTTTGTGGCCTGACTTGATCCTATTTAAAAATTCGAAGGGAATTTTTTAGCCTCCAAAGGCAAAGGAATCAGTTCAATTCTTGGCACCAAGCCAGATCCACTTCCCAGTGTTACTCTTCAGACATCTCAATCAGATAAACTAGGCCTGGAGACATCAGAGACAGAGCTCCCTGAATTAGCTCCACTGGTTCAAATTATCCTAGAAAGCTGCATGGGGTAAGCCTAGGTTCCCTAAAGTTAGTAATAAGCTACAGCATAGTTTAGTAGTCAGAGGAGCTCTGGTCAGCAGAGACCAACCTAAGGGCCCATCACTCACAGTGACACCAGACACACAATTTCTCATACACAAGTCTCATCATCAAACTTATAAAGTACCAAAGGCAATGGCCTATATGAAGAAGAAATAAATTTATTATACCAAAGGACAAAAGAGCCAACACTTACCAGGAGGCAGAGGTAAAAACAAACTCTTTGTAGCTTCGAGAATCCTGGTCATGATGTGAAAAACCGCAAATTCAGCAGCACTGCCACGACTCTTGCTGGGTAAAAAAAAACAAAGCATGTTAGCCAAGGAGCTCATCTGTGACACGCCATTTGTCCTAAGCAGGGGCTTTGAGTACTACACAAGGGTTCATGCTAATCATGAAACGCTGTGCCTTGTAGAAAGCCCCATAAATATGACTGTGACCATCAGCCTAATGCCTAGAATTTAATCAGAGGGCACATATGTTACACATTGTATTAAGTGAAATTCCCCTTCTTGGCAGTACTGGGCTTATTTGTCCCTCCCCTGTCACCAACCATGTGCCAGGGAAAGAGGATGGGTAAAGTAACAGGGGCATAACATATTTTTAAATTTTAGCTTTTATTATATATTAAAGGGTACACATGCAGAGGGGCATAACTTTAAATGCTGAGTATAGAATTAAGCTAGATGGTGTTGGTGCTGGTGAGAACTGACTTGAACTAGTACATTTCAAAAGGGTTCTGCTAAAACAGAGTTGTTTCCACTCTTTGTACACCATGATAAAAGTGAGAAATACTTGCGTACAAGTGGAGAACGCAGGAATGAAGATTATGTTTCCTCCAACTGGTTTCTAGGATGTGGCAAATGAGATCCAGCTGGAGGGTGAAGACAGTCCATTAACCATTGCTCCATTCCTTCCCTCAAGGGCTCCACAGCTAGGCCTCCATAACTCAGATAAGCATTTCAGGGCAACTGGCATTAAGGCTGCGCCCAGACACAGAACTAGCCTTTCTGAGGTCAATTCTGACGCACTGAACCCAAAATGGAAAGATTGAAAACGTGCACCAGAATCTAACAGAGCATCCTCTGTCTGTGCGGGTGGTGCCCCAGCTCAGCCTCCCCAGCCCAGCTAACTGGCCCCACCACTCACACTTACAGACCCTCATCCATCGGTGAAGGTAAAGTGCTACAGGGTTTGCTCTAGGCCTGTCACAATGCAAGAGCGAACAGTGGTCAGTCAGAAGAAAAGAGACACAGAATGGAGGTCATGATCATGAGCTGTGGAGTAAGACTGGTATCAAGTCCAGATTCTAACATTACTAGTTGTGGAACCCTATACAAGTTACCCACCTCTCCAAATTGTAGTGTCCTCGTCTGTAAAGTAAGGGGAAATATTTCATAGGGTTGTTGTAAGAATTGGTTAGCACACTGACTGGAACTAACCAACCAAAGTAGGTAGCCTTGTTTGTCTTAGAGCTCTATCCAGAAACCCATTCTAACTCTGCAATGAGTTTGCCAGCGGAAGAGCAGTCCCTATGGAGCTGTTATCGGCCATGAATCCACACATTGTGTGGGTTAAAAACAGGGGGCAAAGCAGAAGGATCTCCATAGACTCACAGGCAAACGCTATCCCAGTGATACAGATCCTCAAAGTTTCTCTTTGGCTGAAATCAAGTAAGTTAACATGTAACCGATATAATCAGGTTCTGCAGCAACTTTCTTGGATATGTTTTAGAAAGGATGCCCGCCACTCTCCTTAGAGGGGAGCAGAAGGCGTGACTAGCGGCTGCTGGGCAGGGGCAGGGAGATGTGGCCTCAATCAGTGACTGCTGAGTCAATGTCAGGGACCTTGAGTTTTCTGAGACTTCATATGTATCGTTTCTGGGCCTATTGGTTCTACAGGCTGTTAACACAAACTAGTGTTAAAACTTATTAACTATGGAGAAAAATGACGATTGAATGGAAAACCTTCTTAGCGCTTTGGGAGGTAAGATTTCAAGTCAACAGAAATAAAGGTGATAGGTGGATGTGTTAAATTACTGTGTGTTGTGAGTTTTTTAAAAAAGCAAGTTAATGTCAACATGGGGAGGATCAGTAACACATTCATAAAGTGAGTTCCTTGGTACAGTTCTATTGAGAGAAAGACTTAAGAAATATTCAAATCCCTGATTATAAATATCACTACATGAGAATACTAACCTCTCCAAATATATTAAAAACTATGAAACTCAAACCTTACTATAGAAATTCAGATATATTATGAAGAAACAACACTAATGACTGCAATAAAGGCAGAAAACTTGAAAATTAAACATGAAATGATTAAATGAGGATTATGTCTAATAAATTTAATAAATCTTCCAGAGTTCAGTGGAAAAATATATGTTCACACACTGGCTTATTTGCATACTGATCTTATACAAATTTGGAGAAATAATGGAGTGTTTTCTCTTTCTGTGCAAATATGTTTTTTTGAATTTGTCAAACATTTAGATTCTAAGCAAGATCAGGCCTCAACTCTATATGCTTTTTGAAAGACTCAAGACAACCTTAAAATTCCATCTAGTCATATCACTACTATTTGCACATAGAGTGGTGTTACCAATCTGGATCACAAAATTTCAGTAAGTGGCTACCAGGTAAGGAACTGCCAATCTCAGTCTCACATGGCAGTATTCATACAAGTGAGCTAAAATCTGGCCTAGTTAAGCCACTGGAACTAATTAAGATTTGAAGTTCAAGTTCTCTCATGTCTGCATAAACCTCCATGTAGAGAAGTCATTCCTTACTGTTTAATAAGGAGCTGGAAGTTGCCAAGACGAGGTATCAACATTTGGCAAGCATACTAAATTCATTGTCCTATGCTTCCATGGGTGTATAATCAGTATTTGAAGGGAGGGCAATAACCCACTTTCCAAACCAAATGCTCTTTGTTTATGGTCCTTATTTCCCTTTTCTCAATCTATAGCACCAAGTGCTGGTTTAAGAACGGGAGATCTCCAAAAATCTAATTTGAAAAACACATAAATGGGTTCACTGAACCACATTTTCAGAACTATATGGGGAGTGGGGTGAAGGGGGATATGAGGAGAATAAAAAGCAAGACCAACCAGTTTTGAAATGTAGTCCAGAACCATCTGTTCAATTTTCTTCTTTTCTACACCCTGTAGGTGTCTCAAAAAATGGTCTTTTAGCTCAGACACCATCTGAAAACAGGATATGCATTAGATAAGTCACAGCCTACCCACTCATACCTGCAACTGGTTTGAATTAGATCCACTTATTAACATTCCTCATCAATATAAAAAATATTGGATCTGAAGCTCCCATCACCAGAAATGCATAACTCTCAATATTTCTCTGGTGTGCATAAATAAGGGGTCCCCAACATTTGCCTCAAAATGAATTACTTATGATTCACCCAAAGCCCAGTGAGCGACTGCAAGTAAGGCTCTCTGATGAGAATCCTCCAAAGAAGACAGTGAAAGTCACCAACTTAGAAGTCACAGGCTTTGGGATCTACCAAACAATGGAAGTCTACTGCTCCTAGAGTCCTGGGGCATTAACAGGAACAACTCTATACATAGAATGACTGAGCCAATGGGGGCAACAGCTTTGGGTGTTTTGGAAGGAGAGAGGCAGGAGTAAAGGGAAATAATCAAGTACTTTACACAGTGGCCACAGACACTCAATACAGCCCCTTGACATGCAAAGGTAATGAAATATTCATTCTGGTGCCTCCAAATAGGTTTGTTTCTACACTCACTTTGTCTGATCATCCTTGGGCCTCCCCACTCCCTCCACCATTAACATTCCCAGCCCTCCTCACCTTTTGCTTTTCTCCTCTGCCTTTTGCCTAGACAACACGCTCAGCAAGAGCAGGATGCCAGGGCCATGTTTGTACCAATAAACAGCACAAGGGAGTTGTACAGCTTATATCACCCATGCACACATCTTCTATTTTAGCAGATTCACATTACAATACCCTGAGTAAAACCGAGTCCACAACCCTCCAGGCCAAGACATAGTGGTATCTTATTTCAATTCAGTCTCATGCATGTGCCAATTAATTTGGCTTTAAATAAAAGATGTTTTCTGTGTCATACATAGTGCATACTTCTTTGTGCTTTTCAATTTTTCCATGAAGATAAAAATTAAAATCACCCATAATCCTAACACCCACATTAATAATTGGGGGTTATTTTTTTCCTTTCCCTGGTGTGCACACCCATTCTAATGTTGCATGTTTGTCATATAAACATTGTTTGCCATACTTTTTTTTTTTTTTTTTTGCTCTGTCACCTAGGCTAGAGTGCAGTGGTGCGATCTCAGCTCACGGCAATCTCCACCTCCCAGGTTCAAACGATTCTCATGCCTCAGGCCTGCCAGTAGCTGAGATTACAGGCATGTGCTACCACGCCCAGCTAATTTTTGTATTTTTAGTAGAGACAGGGTTTCACCATGTTGGCCAAGCTGGTCTCGAACTCCTGACCTCAGGTGATCCACCTGCCTCAGCCTCCCAAAGTGCTGGAATAACAGGCGTGAGCTACAGTGCCCAGCCATGTTTGCCATACTATTTTAATGGCTGTGCAATATTTAATTTTATAAAAGTACTATAATTATTTCCTTCTTGTATATGTGAGATTTTTCTTTTACTATTGTTGCCGTATCTAAACTAACCTCTCCTAATATATTAAAAACTATGAAACTCAAATCTTACTATAGAAAGTCCAATATATTATGTAGAAACAACACTAATGACTGCAATAAAGGCAGAAAAGCTGAAAATTAAACCTAAACTAATAAATAGATTATCCCATTCTTAAGTCCATATGGTATTAAAAATATGTTATTAGGCTTTCCAGATGTCTCTTTAATCAGCTTTTTAAAGGTTTTGGATTTATTTACAAATTCTTCTTTTCAATTAATTTATTTTGATTTATATTTCTTTGGTCATCCTAGTATTATGACTTCTTGAGAAAAAGTACTTTGTTCTGTTGTTTTGTTGTTGTTGTTTTGTTTTGTTTTTTTGAGACAAGTCTCCCTCTGTCGCCCAGGATGGAGTGCAGTGGCGCAAATCTTGGCTCACTGCAACCTCCACTTCCTGAGTTCCAGCGATTCTCCTGCCTCAGCCTCCTGAATAGCTGAGATTACAGGTGTGCACCATCATGCCCAGCTAATTTTTGTATTTTTAGTACAGACAGGGTTTCATCATGCTGGCCAGGCTGGTTTCAAACTCCTGACCTCAGGTTATTCGCCCGCCTTGGCCTCCCAAAGTGCTAGGATTAGAGGCATGAGCCACTGTGCCCAGCCTGTTCTGTTGTATTTGAAACCCCAAATACAAATGCCACAAAGATGCAGCTCTTTCCTTTTCTAAAGCACTCTCAATGCTATACGCTCCTTATCATGGTTTGTAAATTACATATGTATTGGTGTGATTCATGTGTGTCTTCCCTCTTGACTACATATTCCAAGAGGGCAGAAATCATACGGGTTGCTTACCACTGGACACACAGGGTCCATAATGCTGGCAAAACATACTTGTGTAAAGAATAAAGAATAAGATCAGAATGAGAAGCCCACTGTAACCCTTTCCCCTTGTCTTAGGGTCCGTTGTTTGCCAGCCCCTAAAGAACCCACATACCACTTACCAGCCCCATGAGCAGCCGCTGGTGGCTGTCTTCCTCCTGCAGGAGGGGTGTTAATCTTGGCGCTGAAATGAAATAGAGCAATAGTTAGGCTCTGAGCAGTTTTCATGAGATGGGTTAGAAGGAAGAAGAATCAGCCTGGGTTTCCGTTCTCTGAGTCATTGGGAAAACATAACACTTCCCTGACAGGATGAAAATTTTTCATCACCTAAGTGTGACCTACTCCTACAAGGTGAACTTATCAGAGCCATGTGAAACAGGGAATGACCAAGAAAGGAAGAAAACACATTCCTCAACCCCAGTAGGCTCTAGCTTTGATTTTTGTTTAACACTAAAACTCACTGCTAAGAAACTCTGCTCCACTGGAAACAGAGGGACTTGGGCCTTCTCTTAACCCTTCTGGGATCATAAACTGAGGGAACAGGGCTCGGTGGAAGGACTGCATGGCTCCCTTCTACTTTCTGAACCTGTAGTTCAGTAGCCTTGGGAGTTACTGAGCTGAGGGGGCCAGTCAATTACTGCAGCAAATACTACTAACTGGCACAAGTTATCAGACTACAAAGGTAGCTAGGAAAAGGTGGAAAAGTGATGGAAAAGTGATACGTTAAATCAGATGGTACTTTCTCCACCATGATTTGCAATGCACACTACAGTGTAGTAGCCCTAGGGGGAGACAAACCCAGTTTTGCCAGAAAACTGCCCCAAAGCACTTCTAACATCTTTGTATTCCATTCTTTTCTTCTTAAATACTTGAGATCCAGTGCCAGGCAAAAGGGTAGAACCACCCTGCTCAGTGGGCTGGCGACTCCTTCTGGGAGGGCATAGATATCTCTTGAACCCCTGGGATAAATCTTCCCTGGATCCCACACAACCCTCGTGATTGATATGAAACAATTTAACATGTGGATCCAACAGCCCTGCATTTCACAGAATGTTCTGTTTCAGGCAGTGACATTCTTTATGGGGAACCAGTATATGCAAAGCACATGCGAGGAAAGGGAAGAGTTTCCTAAAGTGCATTAAGAGAGACTGACTAGTAGCAGGATGCAAATGGCCTTGACACATAGAGTAGCTCCATAAGCAGGCCAGGAGGGGTGGCACGACAGAAACCTCGACCAGACCAGCAACATTCCCCATTGCAAAACCCCCAGCAATGCAAGGATGGTACGCCTGAAACACACACACGCATGCCCCTGTCTGGCAGGGCAGATCCCCTGGCTTCAGGCATTGATGGCCTGGTAAGGCAGGGGCTGGTTCCTCCTGGTCTGGTCAGTGAGCCCAGGCTCTGTCAGCCTAAGCTGGATGACAAGTGCGCTGTCACAGTTCACTGTGCTGTGTGCACAGTTGCAGGAGGTGCAGCAATGCACAGTATAAAACAGTTTCCATTAGAGTCACCCAACATCCAAGCCCATAAAACAGGATTGGGATATAAAAACAAAAGCTTATTTAATGAAAGCTGACCTGCATGAGGCGTGGAAGTGTTCTTCTGGCAACTACAAACAAGCCTGTGCCTGAATATTCTCAGCATTCCCCTCCCCTGGTTTCACCTGGCCAAGTCCCCTTTGTTTATCAAGACTTAACTCACATGTCAGCCCTTTGGGGAGCCTCTTCCAACCTCCCTCCCTCTCCAGCCATCCCCGCTCCTGACCTATCCTCTCACTCCCTACACCTACGGATTACATAATATCTGTCATTTGGTTTAGAAGCCACACGTTAACATTTCTTCCTTACACACTAAGGATAAAGGAGCCACCTCAGGTACCCACATGCGCTAAGCACTATGCTAGGTGCTATCTGCATTACCCCAGTTAGTCTCATTTTCTCCTCATTCCCCTGAGGAGGACAGTACACAAATGGTTAAGTGACTTGCCCAGGAGCACTTGGTTCACATGAGGCCATGCTGGAATATAAGTCCAGCTCTGTCTAGCTCTCAAGCCTATGTTCTTTCCACACTGCTTACCTGGAAGCTCCTCATCTTTATACCTCTAGGACCTGTGTGCCCAATTTTTAACCAAAATGAGAGGCACATACAAGGCAAGACCTGGTAGGATCAGACAGCTAGAAAGCAAGCAGCGCCAAGCCAAGGGAATTGCCAAAATGCATCCTGTGGGCACAGCCAGAGGGCAGCTCTATGTGACAGGAAATAAGGAGAACCGCAAGGCGATGCATCACCCAGGGACTCTCACAGCAAAAGCACATTCAGCAGCTGTCCCCGGAGGTCCTGGCGCCTAGACAGACACGGGAAGAGCCGTGCAGCCACTCTAACAACAAGATATTAAAAGGTGCTGCCTGCACCACACTACTGGAAGTGATTTTTTTGCCAACCCACAGTGGTAGGAAGAACAGTGCTACAAACAAAACACTGACTGAAACCCAGAAGGCTTTATTACAGATCTTTTCTTACCCAAATTTCTTGCTTCTAGGTTAGAAATCACCCTACGAAGAAATTAGCCATGTTATTCACAGACAGCATTGCTTTTAAAAAATTTAAAGCCACATCATACAAAGATATCCTCCTTTAAAAATGCATAAAAACCACTGTAGAAACTGTTCTTAGGCTGCTGAAAACCTCAAAAACTTTGATCAATGTAGTGAAAGCCACATGAGGCAATTATAAAATCTCAAAACCCTTTAGTGCCAACAACGGCAATAATTTAAAACAATTGTAGCTCTCAGTTATTGAAAATAATGGGGACAGAAAATAGAACAGAGGTTGGAACGGGGCCTATACTTTTAGTACTCTGAGATGACTCATATATCCAGAAAACAGGCTTTCAAAATAAGAGCAAGCTCACTAGCCCATTGACACTTAAAAAAAAAAAAAATCAACCTAGTATTTGCCTTTCTCTCCTAAAATGCTAATAGGAAATTTCTTTACCATTTATCCATTGTAAACATCTATCCACAGGTTACAAGTCTATAAAGTTCAACATATAAGCTTTTCCCACTAGAAATTCCAGCAACAAATTCCAGAATAGGGTCCAAGTGGCTGCATTTGTGAAGCTGACAATATCATTTTGCTGGGGATATGCATCAAAAGTAAACTACTTCTGTAAAAGGTAGCAAACAAAACAAAGTCATTGTAAATGTTAACCATCTTACAGATACGATAACCTCTAATTTCACTTACTTTATTGCATTATCAAGAATATTCCTCACGTATGCCGTGGACCTTCTTTTTCCTGTTTTCTAGGAGTGAGAACACATCAGGAGTATGGAAGGTAAAGGTTTTATTGGTGACTTTTCACATCAAGGATATAATGCAATACAGTTAAGAGCATCAGATAGAAGAAATATATTTTCCAGGTAATCAGAACACCTAGATTTTTCAAAAAGTTTTAAGAAACATTTTATTCTGAAACAATTACAGATTCACAGGAAACTGCAAGTCAACTATATACTACATATAACAACACTAATCTATGTGCAGCGATACTAGAAAGAGATCCAATGTACCCTCCACCCAGTCTCCTCAGTGCTTGTATCTTACATAACTAGAGCACAATATCAAAATCAAAAATTGACATTGGCACAATGTATGTCATTCTATGTCATCTCATCATGTTTAGATTCATGTCCCACAAGATACCACCACAATCAAGATAGAGAACTCTTCGATCACCCCCAAAGATTTCCGTAGGTCACCCCTGGACAGTGAGTCACATCCACTATTCTCCCTCCAACTACCCCAACCCCTAATGACCACTAATTTGGGAACACCTAGATTTTTTTAAATCAATTTTTAACTACATAAGTAACCTGGGAACACATCTGAGACGTGGATATTAATCGTACTTCTACTATGAATGTGCTGTGTGTCCCTTAAACTTTCTGCTCTTCAGTTTCCTCCCCAGGAGAACACAGATCATAGAAGCAACTCTACCTATTGAGATCAGTAATGACAACGTTTGAGTGCCTGGCAATTGAGAACAGTGCTGCACATGGAAGCCAGCCTTATGATTTAAAGGCATCGCCTGGATCCAGTCCACTATGCCTGGCAGCTGGCTTTGTTCTCACTGACCCATTCATACCTCTTCAGAGATCAGGTTGTGCCACTCTCTCCTGACCACAATGTTGTTATAGTGGAAGTGTGGCTTGGCATACTTAACATATTCTAGGTTGGAGTTCAGTTTTTCCCAGTAGCCCTTAAAGCTGAGCACCTGTAGGAGACAAAAACATCAGTGGCCTTCAGAGGCAGGCCCAGTGGCCCAAACCACCCAGTGAGTATCACGCACGCCTTATTTCCCCAGCTCTCAGGGCCCACGTTTCTGAGTGAATACGTTCCACAGAGGATGGCATTCTAGACCCAATAGGGATTCTAAAATAGACTTAAAGAATCTTGTTTCCCCACTTCATTTTCTATCTTTTTTGTTTTGTTTTGTTTTGTTTTTTTAAACTACATAGAGAACTGCTGCTC
Source organism: Trachypithecus francoisi (assembly GCF_009764315.1). Lineage (NCBI taxonomy): Eukaryota > Metazoa > Chordata > Mammalia > Primates > Cercopithecidae > Trachypithecus > Trachypithecus francoisi. The sequence goes on from NW_022681469.1 coordinate 57,148,460, forward strand.
ACTTCTCAAAACCAACAGGACTTCCCCGGGCTGAGGCTTAGCAGGGAAACCTGTATTAAACACATTGAGTCATTTCCTCCCTAGAGCCCTGTTTTTATGACTTAGGTGGTGTCAACAGTGCCATGTTCACTAAGTCAAAGTTCATTAACATTTGGATAAGTAGAGTAGGCGTACTTTCCTGCTAAACTTATTTACTCCCAAGGATATTTTTTAAAACCTAGGAATCAAAAAAAGATAAAATGAACTAATTTTACATTGTCACATACACCAAAACAGAATTAGTCAGCATTCTATCTAGATCTTTGAATTACTGATATAATTGTACTACCCTGAAGCAAGAATGTATCCATTATATTCATTTTTAAATAATAAAATGCAATGTTAATACATTCTTAGTGTTGAAGGATATTCTGACACAAACCAAAAAAGGTAGACTTATGATACTTTTTGCCAAAATATGTGCATTTACAAATGATTTGATTGGGGCCAGAGATGTAATGTGTGGTCATAAAACTAAGTAAGCTATTGCCTGCCAAGGTGACAGACTTGGCTGAACTGCAAGAAAAATAAGAAAACTTAAAAACAAAAACAAACAAAAAACACCTTGATCAAGAAAAACGCCCTCATGTTAAATTATAGCACATTATTACCATTTTTATTCAAAAGACAGTCATAATTGGTTTGAAATGTATTTTGGAGTATCAGTAAAGTGAATAACATAACATTAAAACTTGCTGTTTCAGAAGACTGAAATGCCCATCCAGCCAACATCCCTCCTCCCAGAGACAGAAAAACTCTTGCCAAGAAAGTCTCATTTCCAGGGGAAAACATGAATCAGATCCCACTCCTCACTTGACTCACCTCACTCATCTTTTCTTTCCCTTTCCATTTAGTTATGATGAATGTACACTTATCCACCCTTTGGTTCTTCTTTGTATTTAAGCAAAAAAAAAAAAAAAAAAAAAAAAAAAAGACAAGACAAATCCTGTAGACGTTTGACAGAATTAGGTCCCTGACTGGAAGTCTCTAAAGCTTTCTTGCTGTCCTAATCTGGGCTCAGGCACAGGAGTGCCAAAAGCCAGAACACTAATTGGTGTTGTGGTGACATCTAGCGTTCTGTTGAGCTATTAACTCCTCCTGCTTGGCCACAGGAGTCCCACCACCCACGCAGTTCGCTCAGATGTTGCCCAGGACAGGATATGGGAGGGAATAAAGTCAGGTGCCCTCTACCTGTCATCTGGCCCCATCCCCTCAATCAAGTCAAATGCTATCCTGTTGTTAGAAGTCCCCACTCACTGCAGCTCCTAAGAAAAGATCTCGCCCAAATTACCTTCCTTCTTACTCCATTTTAAAAAATCCCTTCCCTCATAACCTTTTGGGGAGGTAGGCACATTTTTCGTAGTTTTGTTTTATTTTAAATTAACAAATAATTGTATACATTTATGTGTTGCAATGTGGTGTTTCAATACATGCATACATTGTGGAATTATCAAATCAGGCTAATTAGCATAGCCATCTGTCTGCTAAGAAGAAACAGATCAAACAGAGCTCGCCACATGTCCGTGGACAGGCTTTTGAGGGGCTCCAGCACCCACTGCCTGAATGTAAAACAGAGCATGTGTTTGTATGAGCACTCTTCTGGGGAGACGGTCTATAGCTTGCACCAGATTTTCAAAGAAATCCATGGCCTAAAATAGACTAGAGTTAGAAGGAAAAGGATCTGAATTTAAAATAAAACAAAAATTAAAACTTACATTTAAGTAAGAAATACTGTTAGCCAAACATCACAAAAATATTTTCACATGAACTTACGTCGTTTTCAGGGAGGTCATTACCTAATATAGATATTAGAATATCTATAATATCTTACAGATATTAAGATGATACAGAAAAAAAACTATGTCACTATTTGGTATCCACTACAGAAGTGATATAATTTTTCTCAGTTAAGAAATGCGGCCTGGTGTGATGGGTCATGCCTGTAATCCCAGCACTTTGGGAGGCAGAGGCAGGCAGATCACAAGGTCAAGAGATCAAGACCACCCTGGCCAACATGATGAAAACCCGTCTGTACTAAAAATACAAAAATTAGCTGGGCGTGCTCGCATACACCTGTAGTCCCAGCTACTTGGGAGGCTGAGGCAGGAGAATCACTTGAACCCGGGAGGCGGAGGTTGCAGTGAGCCAAGATGGCACCACTGTACTCCAGCCTGGCGACAGAGTGAGACTCTGTCTCCAAAAAAAAGAAATGCACAGAGATCATTGTAAGTTGGAAAGTCTATTTGGAAACCTGGAAAACAGACACAGAACAGGGGAGGGAAAGGGACTTGAGTCAGTGAAGGACAAGGAAAGGATGTTCCAGGTGGGACTCTTAGCGTGTGAGCAAAGACAGAGACTATAACATGAATTCAGGGCTCAGATCTGAGCCAGAGCATTAGAGCCAACAGCACTTCATTCTCTATAGTGAAGACAATAGCCTCCAGCATGGGCAACTCCCAGCCTCAGCTGCCCATTGGAACCACCTGGGTCTCATCCCCAATTTGATTTATTTGGCCTGGGGTGTGCCTGAGCCTTATGAGTTTTACAGGTTCCCCCAAGTGATCCTAACGTTCAGCCACGACTGAGAACAGTGAGCATGTTCAAGTAATCCTGGGCACCCCACCCTCAAACACTTAATTCAATCTATACACCTCTGGCTTAAAGGCTATATAAATCACCAGCCATCTAAAGACTTCTGATTGTGTGGTTTTAAAATAGGAGATATAGTTGAAGAGGTAGTTAGGGCCGAATCTTTGAGGGATTCTAAATGCCAAGGTGACGCCAGCATGCTCATTATCCCAGAGAATAAAAGGATCTCCCACATAACATTTTAGATGCTGTAACCCAGAATGGATGGGAGGGGAAGGGAGAGTTGAATCTGCACAATCCCATCCTAAGAGCCAAGACACACCATCGCACCACTATGCTCTAGGCTGAGCCTGGTCAAGAAACAACAGATGCTGGTGAGGCTGTGGAGAAATAGAAATGCTTTTACACTGTTGGTGGGAATGTAAACTAGTTCAACCATTGTGGAGGACAGTATGGCAATTTCTCAAAGACCTAGAACCAGAAGTATTATACCATTTGACCCAGCAATCCCATTGCTGGGTATATACCCAAAGGAATACAAATCCTTCTATTATAAAGCTACATGCACATGTATGTTCACTGCAGCACTATTCACAATAGCGAAGAAATGGAATCAATCCAAATGACCATTAATGACAGACTGGATAAAGAAAATGTGGTACATATACACCATGGAATACTATGCAGCCACAAAAAGGAACAAGCTCATGTCCTTTGCAGGGACACAGATGGAGCTGGAAGCCATTATCCTCAGCAAACTAACACAGGGAGAGAAAACTGAATGCCACTTGTTCTCACTTATAAGTGGGAGCTGAACAATGAGAACACATGGACACAGGGAGGGGAACAACACACACTGGGGCCTGTTGGGGGGTTGGGGGAAGGAAAGCATCAGAGTAAATAGCTAATGCATGCTGGGCTTAATACCTAGGTGATGGGTTGAGAGGTGCAGCAAACCACCATGACATACGTTTACCTATGTAACAAACCTGCATGTCCTGAACATGTATCCTGGAACTTAAAATTAAAAAAAAAAAAAAAAAAAAAAAAAAGGATGAACCTGGGAGCACAGGAAATCACTGTCAATCAGCTAGCACTTATCCAACAAAGCAAATACTGTACTCATCAGGAACAACAGCACCACAAAATGAAAGCCACAACCACCCCAGAAGCCCATCACCAACTACTTGAAAAGAGCTAATAAAGCTTTAAAAATAAAACACAAAAATGCTGTATAAGAAACATACCCATGCTGGGTGCAGTGGCTCACACCTGCAATTCCAGCACTTTGGGAAGCCAAGATGGGTGGATTACCTGAGCTCAGGAGTTCGAGACCTGGGCAACATGGTGAAAACCTGGTTCTACTAAAAATGCAAAAAATTAGCTGGGCATGGTGGCGTGCACTTGTAGTCCCAGCTACTTGGAAGGCTGAGATGGGAGGATCACTTGAACCTGGGGAGGCAGAGGTTGCAGTGAGCCAAGATCATGCCACTGCATTCCAGCCTGGATGACAGAATGAGACTGTCTTAAAAAAAAGCAAAGCAAAGAAAAATACCCCTGAATTAGAGACAATGTTATAAGCAATCAGATCCTCAAGGAATGACCTAGAAGCATTTTCCTATATAAAGGGGAGTTTTTTCTCTCAGGATGACCTGAAATAATTGCCAAACACAGCCCATCACAACTATTCACTAAACAAAAGAACCAGTGGGTTACATTAAGGAATTGTTCCCCATTTATTATTTGGATTGCCAATTAATCCAAAAACAAACAAACAAAAAAACTCTGTGGTACTGGTTCATCTGCAAATTACTGCCAGAAAAAAAAAAAAAAAAAAAAAAAATCTGTCTTTCATTTCCAAAAGGCCCTCTGGCTTTGGTCCTACTTCTGCTGATTAACCAGCATCTTCTTACAGAAGAGGCGGCCAGCTCAAAGAGAACCATTTCCTCTGTGTGCCAGGACTCAACTAGCACAGCTAAAGCATCATCCAATTTGGCTCTTCGTGGATCCCATCTCAGTATCAGCTTTTACTTACAGCCCAGAGAAACACAGTGACCCACCACCTCTAAGCACTGACAGAATAAATAGAAAATGTTTGTGTATACATAAAGCTAGGAAGGCACTAAACTAAGATGCTCTAAACAGGAACACTCATTCACAGGGCAAGTGATCAGAACTCCTAAGGCTGCCCACTTAGGGAAACGCATGCTGCAATTTCAAGGTCTCCCGAATATAAATGGACTTGCTCCTTATCTCGCAAAAATTTCCACTTACTTGCTCATCTGGGTAGTTTCTGTTATTTTCAATGGGTTGAATTTTTTTCTAAAAATGAAATCACTAAATGTGGCTCTAAACTATTCCATCTCACAATCAGTTTATGCCTTGAGAAAGTCAATGCTAAGCTCTTTCCCTCCTCTCAGTCTTGAGAATTAAAAACACTTGTCCCCATCCAAAACTATGAATAAGACCAGCACAGTGTAGTAGCTGGTAGAAGAGGAACAAAAACAAGAATCCTCCATCCTGGGTCTGTTCCTCAATTTCATCATCTAGGAAGTAGCCTGAAGACACCCCCATTGGTACAGAAACAACAGAAATGAAATCACTAGCCTCAAGCTCTTCTTTTTGTTTTTGTTTTTTGAGACGCAGTCTCCCTCTGTCGCCCAGGCTGGAGTGCAATGGCGCAATCTTGGCTCACTGTAACCTCCACCTCCCAGGTTCAAGCAATTCTCCTGCCTCAGCCTCCCGGGTAGCTGGGACTACAGGCGCCCGCCACCATGCCCAGCTAATTTTTGCATTTGTAGTAGAGACGGGTTTCACCGTGTTGGCCAAGCTGGTCTCAAACTGCTGACCTCAGGTGATCCACCCACCTAGGCCTCCCAAAATGATGGGATTATAGGCATGAGCCACCGTGCCCAGCCAGTATCATCTTATTTTTTTAATCTATGCTAATCTACCTCTAATTAGTATTTTTTTGTTGCATCATAAAAGTAAGGTCTATGGTATCCACTGGCCTCACTATAATTAACTGTTCCAGAAAATATGTGCAAACTGAACTTTGGGAAATCAATATTTCCCACATAACCAACTAACACTGCTATTGATGCTACATCTTTGTCAAAGCAACAATTTTTAAAAATTGCAAACTATTACATTGTAATTATACCAATACTTCAGACAGCTAAAAATCTTTTTATTTAAGTGATCATGGTTGTCTGTACTGTGGGGGTCAAGTCTTTTGTGCTTTTATGTCTTTTGTGCTTCACTAAGCAATTAATTACACTCATGCTCTGCCCAATTAAAACTTTGTGTTGGCCGGGCGCGGTGGCTCAAGCCTGTAATCCCAGCACTTTGGGAGGCCGAGACGGGCGGATCACGAGGTCAGGAGATCGAGATCATCCTGGCTAACACGGTGAAACCCCGTCTCTACTAAAACTACAAAAAACTAGCAGGGCGATGTGGCGGGCGCCTGTAGTCCCAGCTACTCTGGAGGCTGAGGCAGGAGAATGGCGTAAACCCGGGAGGCGGAGCTTGCAGTGAGCTGAGATCCGGCCACTGCGCTCCAGCCTGGGCGACAAAGCGAGATTCCGTCACAAAAAAAAAAAAAAAAAAAAAAAAAAAAAACTTTGTGTTTTGTTTGTGAGGTGAAGTCTTGCTCTGTCACCCAGGCTGGAGTGCAGTGGCGTGATCTTGGCTCACTGCAACCTCCACCTCCCAGGTTCAAGGAATTCTCTTGCCTCAGCCTCCCAAGTACTGGGGGTTACAGGTGTGCACCACCACACTCTGCTAATTTTTGTATTTTCTATAGAGACAGGGTTTCACCATGTTGGCCGGGTTAGTCTCGAACTCCTGGCCTCAAGTGATCCACCCACCTCAGCCTCCCAAAGTGCTGGGATTACAGGTGTGAGCCAGCGCACCCAGCCTAAAACAGTTTAACACCAGTGAAAAAGCAGATAAGTTTCTGAATGGAGAGCAGCCCAGGTATAAACTACTCTTCTACCAGTTGCTCAGGGGCATCAGACGACTGATAGACATTGGCAATGACACCCTCACATCTGAGTGGCCATAAGTAGAAACGAGCAGTAAGTTTTTTGTCCTTCCCAGTTTCCGAGTCAGGTAATCAACAATCTCTAACAAGTGATTAAACACACTTCAGACGTCCAACTTAAAGACTGTGGTAAAAATATCCCATTTCTCCAGTTGTATCATGCTCATCTTTATACTTATATTTATTTTCCAGTTTTAAAAATCCATACATGCTTCCTGTGGTTGAATAGTTTTAATGGTTTTTCTTCTCATAAAATGAAGGGCAGGCCAAGTGTGGTGGCTCATGTGTGTAATCCCAGCACTTTGTGAGGCTGAGGTGGGATAATCCCTCGAGGCCAGGAATTTAAGATCAGCCCCAGCAACATACCAAGACCCTGTCTCCACAGGAAAAAAAAAAAAAAAATTAGCCAGGTTTGGTGGCGTGTGCCTGTGGTCCCAACTACTTGGGAGTCTGATGTGGGAGGATTGCTTACGCCCAGGAAGTCAAGGCTGCAGTGAGCCACTACAGCAACACTGCACTCCAGCCTGGGTGACAGAGGGAGACCCTAAATCAATCTATCAATCAATCAATCAAAAATTTTAAAAAATAAAAATAAAATCAAGGGCAATTTTTAGCCTTTTATGAAAGTTGCCGTTTCCCTACAGCAATCCATAGTTTACAAAGGGATAAAATCATTCTTAGGAAGGACACTGTTAATGACATTCCTTTTAAGGCAAGCACCTTGTTTCAATATATTTCCTGTTTAGTGTTTTTAAAATGACTTTGAGAACTATTTATAAGATGAGGAAGTCCTTTGTCTCTGTAAGGAAGATTTTCTGATTTAACTGGTTTATCCTGCCCAAGATGTTCATATAGGTCTTAGTCTGTTACAGCAGCTACACCAAAATACCATAAACCAGACGGCTTATCAGCAAATTTATTTCTCACAGTTCTTCAGACTGGAGTGCCCAAAATCAGGGTGTGGTCAGATGTGGTGTCTGATAAGGGCCCACTTCCTAGACTGCCATGTGTTCACTGTAACCTCATGCGGCGGGAGGGCAAGTTGGCTCTGTAGGGTCTCTTCTATGAGGGTACTAATTGCAATCACCAGGGCTCTGCCCTCATGAACTAATCACCTCCCAAAGGCACCACCACCTAAAACCATCACCTTGGGGGTCAGGACTTCCATATAAGAATTCTGAAGAGATATAAACATTCAGACCATAGCAATATCACAATTCATTAAACATTTATACAGTGTTCCACTTTATACTAAAAGGAAGTGCTTCAGAATGCAGAGACAACAGGAGGAACGTACCTATCTAGTTCCCACACATACACCCCTACCCCTTTCCTCCCTTGACTCCTTATCAGGGCACTCATCTACTAAGGCAAAAAGAAGTAAGTGTGGTCAGAGTAAATAGGATGGGTCCCTTGAGACTCAAAGAAAGACTGTGGAAGCAAGCACACACTCTTAGGTAATTTGTGATTCAGGTCATGAGTGTCCAGAGCCACCTCCTATTGGGTAAGTATGGCAAGAACAGTCACATAACTGGGACTAGGGAGAGAGGAGCTGAGGGTGGGACATGCTCCTGCAACCAGCTTCATCCCTCTATAATTAAGTTGGGACTTGGGATAGAAGAAGTAGGTTAAAGGTGAAGGCAGCAGCTTGGAGTGAGTGAGTGGTATTATGCAAGCAGACATGAGGAAACAAATGAGAAACAGCAGGACCAGGTGTCTTGGGAATGAGAATCTCCTGATTAGAGTCTCGCATGCTGAGCATTTGGGGTGTGTGGAGCTGGTCAAACCAAACCCAGTACTATCTTCTCCTGAGTCCAAGGCTAGTCTCAGCAATATACCTCTGCCTTCCTTGATGGATCACGGCTACGTGCAGAGGGTCACAGAGAGATCTACAGTGCCTCATATCCTTGGTATTAATAACTACTAGCACATGAGTACAGGTGGAGCCAAAAGACCTCCCAAGCATGCGTGGAAATGGTGAGTGGGAAACAACTGTCTGCAGAGCCAAATATGACAGCTCTGGGTAGAGGAGAAAAACATGAGGAGAAAGAGGGAATGTAAAAGGAGGACAGAAACATATGGAAGACATAAAATACCCCATTTTACACACACCCACACATGGAAAACAAACAAGCCAGTGCAAAAAAGGAGTAACTTTGTTTCTAAGCAAAGCTAAACCATATTCTTAGAAAACCTAATAGGTAAAACTTAATAGGACCTTTCCACCACTTTTATACTTAACTTTTTAAATGAAAATACACAACGTTGATAAGGTTGTAGTAAAACTGGTAAACTCATAAATCCCTTGTTAACGTAAATTAGCCCTTGTCAGGCCTCTGAGCCCAAGCTAAGCCATCATATCCCCTGTGACCTACAGTATACATCCAGATGGCCTAAAGGAAGTGAAGCATCACAAAAGAAGTGAAAATGGCCAGTTCCTACCTGAACTGATGACATTCTACCATTGTGATTTGTTCCTACCCCACCTTAACTGAGTGATTAACCTTGTGAAATTCCTTCTCCTGGCTCAGAAGCTCCCCCACTGACCCACTGACCACCTTGTGACCCCTGCCCCTGCCTGAAAGAGAACCCCCTTTGACTGTAATTTTCCACTACCCACCCAAATCCTACAAAATGGCCCCACCCCTATCTCCCTTCACAGACTCTCTTCGGACTCAGCCCGCCTTCACTCAGGTGATTAAAAAGCTTTATTGCTCACACAAAGCCTGTTTGGTGGTCTCTTCACACAGACGCACGTGACATTTGGTGCCAAAGACCTGGAACAGGAGGACTCCTTCGGGAGACTGGTCCCCTGTCCTCGCCCGCACTTCCATGAGGAGATCCACCTATGACCTCAGGTCCTCAGACCAACCAGCCCAAGGAACATCTCATGACTTTCAAATCGGGTGGGCGGTCTTTTCACTCTCTTCTCCAGCCTCTCTTGCTACCCTTCAATCTCCCTGTCCTTCCAATTCCAGTTCTTTTTCTCTGTAGTAGAGACAAAGGAGACACATATTATCTGTGGACCCAAACCTCCGGTGTCAGTCACAGACTCTGGAAGACAGTCTTCCCTTGGTGTTTTAATCACTGCGGGGAGGCCTGCCTGATTATTCACTCACACTCCATTGGTGTCTGATCACCATGGGGACACCTGCCCACATTCACCCAGGCTTGGTGGTGTGTGCCTGTGGTCCTGGGGTCATTCACCCACATTCCCTTGGTGGCAAGTCAATTACAGGGACACCTGCTTTGGCTGCTCGCCCACATTGCAGCCCAGGGCTGCTCACTACACCCCACTTCTCTCTGTGTCTCTACCCTTTTATCTGTGTTTGCCTCCTTCACTATAGGCAACCTTCCACCCTCCATTCCCCCTTCTTCTCCCTCAGCCTGTGTTCTCAAAGACTTAAAACCTCTTCAACTCTCACCTGACCTAAAACCTAAGCACCTTATTTTCTTCTGCAACACTGCTTGGCCCCAATACAAACTCAATAATGGTTCTAAATAGCCAGAAAACAGCACTTTCGAATTCTCCATTTTACAAGATCTGGATGATTTTTGTCGAAAAATGGGCAAATGGGTCTGAGGTACCTGACGTCCAGGCATTCTTTTACACATTGGTCCCTCCATAGTCTCTGCTCCCATGTGACTCATTCCAAATCCGTCTTCTTTCTCTCCTGTCTGTTCCTTCAGTCTCCACCCCAAGCTCTGAGTCCTCTGAATCCTCCTTTTCTACAGACCCATCTGACCTCTCCCCTCCTCCCCAGGCTGCTCCTCACGAGGCTGAGCCAGGTCCCAATTCTACTTCAGCCTCTGCTCCCCCACCCTATAATCCTTTTATCACCTCCCCTCCTCACACCTGGTCCGGCTTACGGTTTCATTCCATGACTAGCCCTCCCCTACTTGCCCAACAATTTCCTCTTAAAGAGGTGGCTGGAGCTAAAGGCATAGTCAAGGTTAATGCTCCTTTTTATTTATCCAACCTCTCCCAAATCAGTTAGCATTTAGACTCTTTTTCATCAAATATAAAAACTCAACCCAGTTCATGGCCCATTTGGCAACAACCCTTAGACGCTTTACCGCCCTAGACCCAGAAGGGCCAGAAGGCTGTCTTATTTTCAATATGCATTTTATTACCCAATCTGCTCCTGACATTACATAAAGCTCCAAAAATTAGATTCCGGCCCTCAAACCCCACAGCAAGACTTAATTAACCTCACCTTCAAGGTGTACAATAATAGAGTAGAGGCAGCCAAGTAGCAACATATTTCTGAGTTGCAATTCCTTGCCTCCACTGAGAGAGAAACCCCAGCCACATCTCCAGCACACAAGAACTTCAAAATGCCTAAGCCGCAGCAGTCAAGCATTACTTCAGGACCTCCGCCCCCAGGATCTTACTTCAGTGCTGGAAATCTGGCCACTGGGCCAAGGAATGCCCACAGCCCAGGATTCCTCCTAAGCCGTGTCCCATCTGTGCGGGACCCCACTGGAAATCAGACTGTCCAACTCGCCTGGCAGCCACTCCCGGAGCCCCTGGAACTCTGGCCCAAGGCTGACTCCTTCCCAGATCTTCTCAGCTTAGCAGCTGAAGACTGATGCTGCCCAATCACCTCAGAAGCTTCCTGGACCATCACAGATGCTTTGGGTAACTCTTACAGTGTAAGGTAAGCCTATCCCCTTCTTAATCAATACAGAGGCTACCCACTCCACATTACCTTCTTTTCAAGGGCATATTTCCCTTGCCTCCATAACTGTTGTGGGTATTGACGGACAGGCTTCAAAACCCCTTAAAACTCCCCTACTCTGGTGTCAACTTGGACAATATTCTTGTATACACTCCTTTTTAGTTATCCCCACCTGCCCAGTTCCCTGATTAGGTCAAGACATTTTAACTAAATTATCTGCTTCCCTGACTATTCCTAGGCTACAGTCACACCTCATTGCCGCCTTTTCCCCAGTTCAAAGCCTCCTTCACATTCTCTCCTTATATCTCCCCATCTTAATTCACAAGTATAGGACACCTCTACTCCCTCCTTGGTGATGGATCATGCACCCCTTACCATTCTATTAAAACCTAATCACCCTTACCCCGCTCAATGCCAATATCCCATTCCACAGCACACTTTAAAAGGATTAAAGCCTGTTATCACTCGCCTGTTACAGCATGGCCTTTTAAAGCCTATAAACTCTCCTTACAATTCCCCCATTTTGCCTGTCCCAAAAACAGACAAGCCTTATAGGTTAGTTCACAATGCCCATAGCCTTTGTTACAGCCTGCTGTTATAATATTGGGTGTTTGAGGTTTCGGGACCAGGACTAGTCTCAGGAAACTCTCTCTCTCCTGCTTTCCTTTCACCTGCCCTAAGGCAGGACTCTCCCCCAACCACCACTCCCCACCACCACCCCCTGCCCCACCCCCCTACCTTTCTGATTGTGGATCTCAAGCCCCTCCCCTAAGAGTGCCCCACCTCATACCCTGGAGGAAAGGAATGCTTCCATAAAAATCCCAGAAGACTAGGTTGGGGAAGTTTCCCCATAGCTGAACAGGTGGAGGTTCCTGGAGGGTGGTGAGTCCAAAGAGGGCATGGAAGCTCCACGCCCCTTCCTCCATACCTTACTCTATGTATCTCTTCATCTATATCCTTTGCAATATCCTTTATAATAGGCCACTAAACATGTTTCCCTGAGTTCTGTGAGCCACCCCAGCTAATTAATCAAACCTAAAGAGGTTTCGTGGGAACCCCAACTTGAAGACAGTTGGTCAGAAGGTCCAGAGACCTGGACTCACACCTGGTATCTGAGGGTGTGGAGGGTAGTCTTGGAGACTATGCCCCCCATCCTGTGGGATCTGACACTGTCTCTGGGTAGGTAGCATCAGAACTGAATTAGAGGGCATCCAGCTGGTGTCTGCTGCTTGGTGCGTGAGGAAAGAATTCCCACACATTTGGTAACAGAAGTGTTTTTCTGTGTTGATGATTATTGTTGCAGTGCAAGAGAGGGAAAACACAGTTTGGACAGAGTTTTTCCTCACACACTTATTAATTTAAAATAATAAAAATAAAAAGACACTGCCATTCAGTGGAATCCTATGGAGTCATTAGAAATTATAAGTTTACATAGCAACATGAAAAAATGTTTACAGTAACATAATTTCTAAAATTTATCTAATGTCTCTAGATTACAATTACTACTGGGTAAAATATGCATACCTATAACAAAGGCCAAGAGGAAATGGGGGAGAAGAGACAGTTGGTACATTAGGAACTATAGAATTGTGGATGATATTTCTTTCAAAATTTTTCTTCACTGGTTTGTTGTCCATTAAAAAATTATGGTCCGGCATGGTGGTTCACACCTATAATCCTAGCATTCTGAGAGGCTAAGGCAGGAGGATGACTTGAGGCCAGTAGATTGAGATCAGCCTGGCAACATAGCAAGATCCCATCTCTACAAAAAAAATAAGAAAAAAATAAGAAACTGGATGGGTGTGGTGGCTCATGACTGTAGTACCAACTACTCAGGAGGCTGAGACGGGAGGATTGCTTGAGCCCAGGAATGAGAGATTTTAGTGAGCTATGATCATGCCACTGCACTCCAGCCTGGGCAACAAAAGGAGACCCCATCTCTAAAAATAAAATAAAAACACATTATGGATTTGGTAAGACTAGTGGAAAAGGCAGAAACAATAAACAATAAATAAAATGAAAGGGTGGAATCTTTTAAAACACCTTTTAAACTATTAACAAAACCTTTCTTTTCTCTTCATCTTCATACGTTAGTAGGACTTCACAGCAGCCCCATGCTTTTGCCTGGAAACACAGATCATCAGTCTATTTTTAAGGGATTCTTCTTAAGACCAAAACCTAGAACCACTAACCTGGGCCCCGATCTGCCCTCTCCCGCCCGCAGTGATTCACTGTGACCTCAAATGCCACAGCCTTCCCCCAGCTACCCAGGCCTAGCTTGCCCTTCACAGATACAAAAAAATCAAATGGAAATAAAAGGCGTTAGCACCCGGAGCTCCCTGCTGCCAGAAGTTGAGCGTTCCCAGTCTACATCAAGCTATGATTAACAGGAGGCAATGCCAAATGCCAAAAACAACAAAGGAGCTTCAAGGAAACTGTGCTAAAATACTCCCCCTAGTTTTAACAACATACATATTCTTTTCTACTCACTCCACCCCATTCTCCTATGGTACTCCGAAACTATTCTGAAGCCACCAGGTTGCAGAAAGACACTAACAGCTACAGCTTAATGTTCAGAGGTTGATGGAGACCACATAGAGGGCCAATACAGATCACTCTTGAGAAACAAAAAAGCTGTTTTTAGAACCAGAAGGAAATTAGATAATCCTAGCCCACATCACTTAATGGTTTTAAGACTGGAAATTCTGTGTGTGTGTGTGTGTGTGTGTGTGTGCGCGCGCGCGTGCGCGTGCACTCATTTTGAGGGAGTAACAGTTGTGCAAATAAAGTAAAAGCAGCTACCAGCCTCTCTAAAGATCATCTACCAGACCTCCCTTAGTATAGCCCGGCCTGAGGCACAGTGGCAAGTGCTAGTTTTGGAAGGTTTAAGTTGAGCACCGTAATTCTCTTCTATCTTCAGGAAACTACCTTCTTCAAAGAGCATTGCTGAGAATTGCCATACTATCATACTCAGTGATCACTCACCCATGTAGGAAGGATTCTCCAGAAAACCCACCCTATTGCCTTGCCCTCCCTGCCCCAGCCAATTTGCAATCCCTTTTGGAACCACCATAATACTCAGGCAGCAGAGCTTTAATCATGTATCTGTACTTTTGTTTCTTGCTGTAAGGGACCTACCTTCATAAAAGGCAATGCAATGTCTTCTGTCACAAGAGTTATTCCAGGAATTTCCTATAGTGGGGAAAAAAACACATACTGCTGCTCATTGTATGAATTACCACTAGCTCAAGCTTTCAGGGAGTGTTTTCTGCACAGAGAGAAGCTAAGGGCAGCTTCCAGTTTCTAACCTCTACTTCAAATAAACCTTGGAGCACATAAATAACAGTGAATATAGCCTAGCCTATCTCTTGCCTCCAGAAGGGACATATTCTTTAAAGTCACAATTATAATAGTTGGCAGGGTCTCTAAAGGAAAGGAAAAGACAATTACAAAGAAATAGAGAGCAAATAGGGTATTTTTATACATTTCTATTAAAGAACAAATGAGGCAAATTATGTTTGCACCAAATGTAACGATAAAGGGGAAATGTTTCATTATCAATACTCCTTCCTCTCTTCTTTCACTTAAATGTATTATAGTTGGCCCCTACCTCACTAGAAGGAACCAAGACTAATGGGATTCTTGCATGACTTGGCTGGATAACTGTTCTGTACCTCGTTGTCCTCTGTAATTTCAGAGGTAAGAGCTCCCCATAAAAAAGTTTCTGCAGCAGCCAGGCGCAGTGGCTCACACCTGTAATCCCAGAACTTTGGGAGGCCAAGGCTGGCAGATCACTTTAGATTAGGAGTTGGAGACCAGCCTGGCCAACATGGTGAAACCCCGTCTCTACTAAAAAACAAAAAAATTAGCCAGGCATGGTGGCGGGTGCCTGTATTTCCAGCAACTCAGGAGGCTGAGGCAGGAGAATCGCTTGAGCCTGGGAGGTGGAGGTTGCAATGAGCTGAGATTGTGCCATTGCACTCCAGCCTGGATGACAGAGCAAGACTCCATCTCTAAAGAAAAAAAAAAAGTTTCTGCAGTGCTATCATCATGGTAAATCTGAAAGGTGAACAATTCATTTCAAGAAGGGCAAATGATAGCATTCTGCTAACTAGTGAGCGTTAAAACAGAAATTTAATGAAATGATAAACTTTCAAGATTGCCCTTTATTCACTATTACTTTGAAAAGTGTATCTGTATGTTAATTATGTAAGTAGCCTCTCATCTGGTCAAATAAGCTTCCATTTCCTTAAAAAAAGTAGGTTAAGTATATAAGAAAATATTTTAGGAGATGTAATGTAGAAATAAAAATTGGTATTTGTCTAGAATTTAAATGACCGAGATTTTACTGATACAGAATATTCCTGTAAAAAAAGGGTATCATAGTGACAGAGAAATAAATTTTCAGAACATGCAAACAACTAAGTTCTTCATTGTGATGGTTGAAAGCCATGATAAGAATCTATTGTGAGCTTCATTTATCACTACAGAGGATACCTCAAAAAAAACATTACAATTTCATTACGGTTTTAGGTTATAAATAGCATTTTAAAAGAGATATAGTTGCTTGCAAAACATAATTCAGGATTATCTATGTGTAAGGGCATCATATTTTCTATTATCTTAAAAAATCCAAGTCAGCTGTCTCCTACAAAAGTGTGAAGTCCATGTTTTCTCCTGTGGCAACTTTTTATTAAGGTTGTAGCATTAAGAACATTTGCAGATTAGAGAAAAATAAATGATTTACGTCATAGCTAATGATAAGCATAGACTCATAGATTTTTCAAGATTAGAAGAGATCTTTAAGGTAACCTAGTCCAATCACAAGAAGTTTAAAGCAACATGGCAAACTCCAAGATTCGTTCAGTACAGAGAGGTTATAACCACAGGTTTCTTTATATGGCTCTTCTTGTGGGACTTACTGATGTCATCCTGTGCGTGTCCACAATAGCTGCTCCGCCCTGCACAATCTTGAGAAGTGCAAAAGGGAAGCATTACCCTCAAGGTGATATTCTCACACCACATCCAGTTAACATGTGGCTCAGTCTTTTACCACAACCCTGGGAACCAGTGGTCCCAACTGCCTCCTGGACACTTTGAACACAGGACATAACAGCAGGGGGTTGGTAAGGGAGGGAGCAGAGATGTGCATTTCCTGACTCCAGGGTGGTGTAACCTGCAGACTTCCTGTCGTATGACCACAGGGTCTGCATGTCTATTCACATGTGTTCCGAAAGAAAAAAGTGGGCGCCTAGAGAGGGAACAAGCTCAGGCCTTTCCCTTAAATTCTAAGGTGAGGCATAAAAATCTAATAACTATGACAGTAAAAGACAAAGAAAAGGACTTTAGGAAAGCACTGCCACTGTGCATACCAAAAATTTGGAAAGTAATCAAACACACTTGATACATCTTTTTTAAGGACTATACTTAGACAGGGTCTAAACATAAAGTATCACCATTTATCCTAGTACATCTTTTCCTATGACTGTGTTAAATTCGGCTTATTTTTCCAAATACCTTTTTGACATAAACTTCTGCCTCAAAAGCAAGCATGTAGTTCTAATATCTAAATAAGAAACAAGTGGCAGAACTTTTTCAGGCACAGCCTATGCATGGTTTTCATTTGCTGGGCCAGCAAAGCTTTGTCTACTGTACCATATTCAAGAGAAAATGAGCAGTGTTTTAGCTCAACACATCCTGATTTAAAAGGAGGGAGTCTGAACCGACAGGGAGAAAAAGTCAGTTGGGGTGAGTGTGCCTAAGATTGCTGACTTTTACTGATCCTGAAGCTCTAGAGTTATTACAGATTTTTTAATAGGGCGGGAAAAAGAGGTCATGAAGGTCCTTATCTACCAAGTATAATAGCAGCAATCCATCCATTCCTCACTTACATAAACCTAGTACATATCGTAATCCACTCTAGTCACATAGAAAATAAAAATACCATGATAGAGGTTTAGTTCTGCCTGGTAACAGGAAGAATAATAAATACCCTGTGTATCTGCTCCTTCGATTTTACTGTTTTTATACAAATACTTTTGGCCAATAGCAGGGATTCGCTATTACTTTTCTGCCAAAAAAAAAAAAAAAAAACTCAGTTATTTATCAGTCAAAACAGTAGTGAAATCACGACCCTGATGACTATAAGAGGGGTGTCTAACAACTGACCCACAACTGGGAATTGATTTTATTTGCACACTGCATACACAGTGTTAACTTACTGTATTCCAAGTGAGCACTGAGGAATGTGGCAATAGTTTGTCCACGTTACTTGTCTCTGAATATACACTCCAATATGAAGAAGCTGAGTAGATTTTTTTTAAATGGGGGAAAAAAGATGTGGTTTAATAAGATGATGACAGCATTGTAATTCAACCAAAACAAGCAAACCAACAAAGTTCTCATTGTCTTATCCCTCATCCACAAAACGGTAACCATTATGATTTTATCTACTGACTAAAATGTTCAGGTTCTGCTTTTTACAATGAGAACAATAACTTAGTACTATATCTACCCAAATGACATTATGTCACTTCATACGAAACCAGCCAACACAAAATTGGGCTAAGAAAGTTACATCTTACTGGGAAAAAAAAATCACTAGTAAGGTTATAGAATCAAGATCCTATCTTGTATCTCATCAATCTCTGTACAGCCATAGATTCTTAGAAAACCACAAGAGAATGAAATTTAATTAGCTGCTGACTAGGATAGTTTTTTTTTTTTTTTTTTTTATGTGCTCCTAAGCAGCATTTGGACAGGTTGAGGCATTCATTATCAACTTACTGCTTTCCCTCAAGCAAAAAGGTCAAGTATTCAACTTAAGGTACAATATCAGCAACACTTACCAATTATAAATTCCTGAATGAGGTCAAATGAATGGCAGGCAGAGACATTCTCAGAAATCCATTGAATAATCTTTAAAAAGTCAGACAAAAGTCTGTTGGTATTTAAATCTGCTCTCTGCCTCCACTACCAAAGAAGTACAAATATACATGAAGCTTTTGCATTCCATAGCTATTTTAGAATTGCCTAAGAATATACTCACTTCTACACTATCTTCAAGATACATAATGCAATTCTGGGTAGGTAAAACAGCATATTATAAGTGAGATCCTTTTCATACATCTTTTAAATAAATCTCCTTGGCTGGGAACCAAATAAACGTTCTTCAACCTAACGTTTGTGCAAGAATAGGTCATGTTATAGCAAAGCACCAGTGGAAAGAGCTGTGGGATCCAGGAAAAAAAGCAAAACAAAACCACTAGGCTTGGAGGCAGCAGAGCTGGGTGTGAATTCCAGCTGGGCCTCAGTGTGAATACGGACACACCAGTTAACCTTTGTGAGCATCACTGTACTGTCTCCCGAGGAGGGATAATTCCTGCTATACCATCAACTCTCTCATCTCCATAATCATCCTCACCTGCTGGAGGAATGTTTGCCATCTCAGCACTGACAGATAATATAAGACACGCCTAGCTATGGTGCACACTTGCACTTCTGCTCCTACCAGTAAGCTGTTTTATTCAAAACCTGTTTATGCTATTGTACTTATTTTCAAAATCAGGTAATACAATATTACTATAGACAAGTAAAATGTGGATGTAGAAAGTGTCATTGGGTCAGTAAAAGTTGAATGTTTTGGAAAGAGTCAAAGGCATGTCTTTAAAACACTAGAAAACTAGGTTCAGGGGAAACAACTAAAAAAGATTGGATAAAAAATGCCTGGTATACACAGATTGCTTTGTAAGCGTCTTTAAATTACTGTATCCTTAGACATAAAAATTTTTAAAAAGTAACAGGAAGTTAGAGGTAACTCATTACTAGTGCTTTTATGCAAGAAAAATGATCTTGCACTTCAATTAGCAGATGCACGAAGAAAGGCTTGAGTCAAAACATGGGTGAATAATGTACATTTTAATGTTTTAGGTTAAAATAAAACATCTAATGTCTCTTTTTTTTTGTAGTTAACCAGCCACTCATTGATCTTAACTACATCTGATAAGGAGATTTCTCTGACTTCACAAGATAGCTGTAAAATAACACAGGAAGTGTGTGGATAAACTTAATAAACTCTAATGTGAAATACAAATGTAAGCTATTTTTATTATAAATGTAATAAATAGCTGCCACAGATTTTAGTCCTTTTGATAATTATAGATCAAACACAGACCAGGAAAAAAAGTAGATATTTAAGAAGCGCATTATTTATGGAGCTCTTCATTGAAATGTTACTGACACAGCTAGACATTTATTCCCAATATGGAAAAGGGAGTACCCAAAATAACAGAAACACCCTGAGTCTGAGACCTGGTAGGGATCCATAAAAAAGCAGCACAAAAGACGATGATGTCAGCAGAAAGGCCATACACCTCAATTAATTGTAACTAAATAAAAATAACTCCTGACCATTTTCTTTCTTTCTTTTTTTTTTTTTTTTTTTTTGGAGACAGAGTTTCACTCTTGTTGTCCAGGCTGTAGTGCAATGGCACGATCTCAGCTCAATGCAAACTCCACCTCCCAGGTTCAAGCAATTCTCCTGCCTCAGCCTCCCAAGTAGCTGGGATTACAGGCATGCACCACCATGCCTGGCTAATTTTGTATTTTCAGTAGAGACAGGGTTTCTCCATGTTGAGGCTGGTCTCGAACTCCTGACCTCAGGTGATCCGCCCCCCTCGGCCTCCCAAAGTGCTGGGATTACAGGCATGAGCTACCGCGCCCAGCGACCTTTTTCAACCACAAAATAAATGGGTTCAGTGTCGTCTATCTGCCCATTTTAAAACATGAGCTATCTTCTCACCTGGCCTTCCAGGAACCGCGTGCCTTGACCGCAGTAGAGTGCACAGTGCAACGCGGCCATCTTCTCACAGTCTAAGCGGGTGTTCTGCAGAAGCTGTAATAAAGATGACTGGCTGAGCAGTACTCTATAGAGCTTTCCAGAACAACAATCCAGTACCAGGGACCCTGGTAATGATTGTAAAGGGCAGTGAGGTAGCATATCAATCATTTCATTATTTCCTGGCCAAAAAAAAAAAGAAAAAGTAGATCAGCAAACAAAACAACCTCCTTTCACCCAAACATAGACTATTAAAGTCAAAACAAACTCAAATAGGCCACCTCTACAAGAGAAAAACTATAGCCGTACCTGTCAGAAAGAGACTGTGGCAGATCAGGTCTGGATGTTGAACATTAAGTAGGTGGAAGAAGTGACCAGGTAAGTAAACAGCCACATAATAGTCTATAGAAGAGAAAGATTTACATCATCTACATGTGGTAAGAGCTGCACAGGTACAGAACGTCATATTATCCCTGCTTTTCTCTGAATATCTCAAAAGGCAAAAGTTTTACCGATGTAATAAGCTATCTAATGACAGTCCATTTTTTTTTTTTTTTTTTGAGGCGGAGTCTTGCTCTGTCTCCCAGGCTGGAGCGCAGTGGCCAGATCTCAGCTCACTGCAAGCTCCGCCTCCCGGGTTTACGCCATTCTCCTGCCTCAGCCTCCTGAGTAGCCGTGACTACAGGCACCCACCACCTCGCCCGGCTCATTTTTTGTCTTTTTTTTTTTTTTTTAGAGATGGGGTTTCACTGTGTTAGCCAGGATGGTCTCGATCTTCTGACCTCGTGATCCGCCCCTCCCAAAGTGCTGGGATTACAGGCTTAAGCCACCGCACCCGGCCTTTTTTTTTTTTTTTTTTTTTTTTGAGACAGAGTCTCACTCTGTCATCCAGGCTGGAGTTGCGGTGGCGTGATGTCGGCCCACTGCAGCCTCAAACTCCTGGGCTCAAGTGATCCTCCCCAACTCAGCCTTCCAAGTAGCTAGGACTACAGGCCTGTGCCCCCAACACCCCACTAATATTTTCTATTTTTACAGAGATGGAGTCTCACCATGTTGCCCAGCCTGGTCTTGAACTCCTGGGCTCAAGCAACCCTCCTGCTTCAGCCTCCCAGAGTGCTGGGATTACAGGCATGAGCTATCAAGACCAGCCACATTTCTCTTACTAGGTAAACCTCATTTATTTCTATCTTCGGCTAATTTTCTTCAGATATTTAGCCATGGTTATCTTAATTTATACCTGCAGTTTTGTTTCTAAGTGATTTGTGGCTTTATGTGAATCTAAATGATCTCAGAGCAAATTAGAATAAGAAATATCAAGCAACATGAATTATTCCTTAATCTGGTAGGCTGGAAATAGCTTATATTGGGAATTTTCTTCATAATTTCTGCCAGTTTGGGGAAGCTCTAAAATTTTGTTGCCCACGTTCGTCCACTGATCATCATCAGCAGCAGCAGCAGCAGGAACATTTTGTTTAGAGAACCTTTAAATCAATATTCATCAGAACAATCTCTGCAGACACACTGACACTTTGTGAAGTACTAATTTATTTCCTTGCATATCAAGCTGACTAGAATTCACACCTTCGGTCCCTGCACTAGATATTTTTGTACCAAGAACATTTGTACTCAGATGGAGACAAGGTATAAAAAAAAAGGTTTCTGGAGAATGGAAGGGTGGAAGTAGCCCTTGCCAATACTTTTTCTAGGATCTTAAAAAACAGAAATTCACACAGTAGTAATTTTATATAGATGGAACATTTAGATTATAAGTGAGCCAGCTAGACTCCTTTTCCTAAGAAGTGAAGGAACACATGCTAATCATTTGCATAGAAGGCATTCTGTGGAAAGGAAAGAGGATACCAACTCAAACCAGTTGACTTAGAAGTGTCCTTTCAGTCAACGTGGATTAAATGATGCTAAAGCGCCTAGCACGAATGGTGGCAATCATCGTATTATGGCAACACTTTACTAGCAAAACACAAACAACAATATAGTGGGACATAATGAAAAGGGTATTGGCATCAAATGACCTAGTTACCTCCCAGCTGTACCACTTAACTAGTCAATTAGGATGGCACTATATCCGTGGGGAGGTGGCATTTGAAAATATATGACAGTGATTTGGGTTGCCACATCACTGAGGCAGGGAGAGGGAGATTCCTATTTGGCGTTTGGTGAGTGGGCTCCAGTGATGGATGTTCAGTCCCTCAATGAGCAGGGAATTATTGTCTCACCAAAAGGATCAGTAGTATCTGTGGTAGGCTGAATGATGGCTCCTGAAGATATGCATGTGCTAATCCCCAGAACCTGTGAATAGGGTAAAAGAGACCTTGCAGATGTGACTAGGATCTTGAGATGGGGAGACTATCCTGGAATATCCAGGTAGACACAGGTAGGCACAAAAATCCTTATGAGATGGAGATTGGACTAGAGAAGAGAAGACGACCATACGATGAGGAAAGTAGTTGGAATGAAGTGGCCACAAGCCAAGAAATACTAGCCTCTAGTCAGGGGTGTCCAATCTTTTGACTTCCCTGGGCCACATTGGGGAGAAGAATTCCCTTGGGTCACACATAAAATACACTAACGACAACTGATAAGCTAAAAAATTTTAAAAATTAAAATCTCAAAAAAAATGTTTTAAGGAAGTTTACAGATCTGTATTGGGCCACATTCAAGCCATACTGGGTTATGTGCAGCCCATGGACCAAGGGTTGGACAAGCTTGCTCTAGAGGCTGGAGGGAGGACGCAAGGAACAAATTCTTCCCTGGAGCCTCCAGAAGGCACCAGTCCTGCCCACACTTTGGTTTAGCCCCTTCAAGACTCATTTCGAACTTCCAACTTTACAGAACTTTAAGAGAATGTCTGTGGTGTTTGAAAATCTAAGTTTGCCGTAATTTGTTACAGTAACAATAAACTAATACAGGATATGCTAAGTAGCCTGATTTGATCATTCCCACAATGTATACAGGTATCAAAACACCACATTGTACTCCATAAATATATACAATTACTATTTGTCAGTTAAAAACAAAATAAGGTAGGGTATTATTTTTATTGGCTGGGCACGGTGGCTCCTGACTGTAATCCCAGCACTTTGGGAGGCTGAGGCAGGTGGATTACTTGAGGTCAGGAGTTCAAGACCAGCCTGGACGGCATGGCAAAACCCCATCTCTATGAAAAATACAAAAAATTAGCTGGGCATTTCAGCATGTGCCTGTAATCCCAGCTACTCAGGAGGCTGAGGTGGGAGGATAGTTTGAGCCCAGAAGCCAGAGGTTGAAGTGAGCCAAGATCATACCACTGTACTCCAGCCTGGGAAACACAGCAAGATCCTGTCTCAAACAAACAAACAAAAAGTTTGCTAGGAAGATTTGATGAAAGAACTCTGTATCAATTTATTATATTTTATTTGCTGACTTTTCTAATAAAGATCTTATATGGAGAAGAAAAGGTACCACACATAAGCAGAAGCTATATGTATACTCATATGCCACATGTAAAATGGACACTTTAATTCTTATAATTTCAAGAAAATAATTTAATCACCTATATTTAGTTAAAACTTTAATGTTTGAAAACATTTAGACTGAAGTTTTACATTTTTAAAAATATATCAAAAATGCTATAAGATAAAAATCAAATTCTATGAATAAATATTTTTAAATTAAGTACTCTAGGATTGTAACACTGACAACACTAATTATCTTTTCTAGTTTGGGCAGTTATGTTGCATACCATGTGGGTGACTGATGGGATCATTTCACTTCATTTTCTCTCAGTTTATTCAGGATTGCATTAGAGAAAAATACTAAAACAACACCTCTAAACAAAATACTTGATACAGTTTTAGTTGAAATAAAATGCTAAGAAAACAAAATAACAAAATCTTTAAAGAAACTATTAATAGGCCAGGCGCACTGGCTCACACCTGTAATCTCAGCACTTTGGGAGGCCGAGGCTGGTGGATCACAAGGTCAGGAGTTCAAGACCAGCCTGGCCAAGATGGTGAAACCCTGTCTCTACTAAAAATACAAAATAATTAGCCAGGCATGGTGGCACACACCTGTAACCCAGCTACTTGGGAAGCTGAGGCAGAGAATTGCTTGAACCCGGGAGGCGGAGGTTGCAGTGAGCCCAAATTGCGCCACTGCACCCCACCTTGGGCGACAGAACAAGACTCCATCTCAAAAAAAAAAAAAAAAAAAAAAAAAACAAAAAAAATAATAATAATCTAGGGGCCGGGCGCGGTGGCTCAAGCCTGTAATCCCAGCACTTTGGGAGGCCAAGACGGGCGGATCACGAGGTCAGGAGATTGAGACCATCCTGGCTAACACCGTGAAACCCCGTCTCTACTAAAAAATACAAAAAACTAGCCGGGCGAGGTGGCGGGCGCCTGTAGTCCCAGCTACTCGGGAGGCTGAGGCAGGAGAATGGCGTAAACCCGGGAGGCAGAGCTTGCAGTGAGCTGAGATCCGGCCACTGTACTCCAGCCTGGGCGACAGAGCGAGACTCCGTCTCAAAAAAAAAAAAAAATAATAATAATAATAATAATAATAATAATCTAGGGTCCCTGATAAAAGACACTGAAATAAGCCTGAGCACAGAGCTCACTCTTTCTGAGCCTCAGTTTCGTTATCTGTAAAATGGGGATAATATCACCAATCAGAATTGCTGTAGGGAACAAGATAACAACTAAAATACTTAACATATAGTACTCATTAAATAAATAGTAGCTCCTTACTTATAAACATATCTTTCTTATATAGAAGTGTTTGGGGTTCATGGAAAATTTCAAAAAGTTATTCTTTAATATTTTAATCAATATTAGCCCATTTTAATAGGGTGACAGTCCAGGGAAATTGCATGTAGTTAGTAGCTAAAAATATATTACTCAAAAAAACAATATTGTTGTCATAAAAATTACCTGTAGAGCAGGTTTAAACTGGGTTATGATTTTGTGCCTATAAAACGTGCTTAAGAAGGAAAGACAACATGTGTAAGATAGCCTATTTTTACAAGCTTGTATTTCTGGCCTCTCCACACGCTGAAGACCACAGATTAAATCTTGCCTGCCCTTTGCAAGTCATTCCCAGGGGTGAAAAAAGGAAGGATACCTTTGCCCTCCCAAAGTGCTATTTTCTTAGTGGAAAGTTTCCCACATCACTCTTGAGATGGGATGCTGATAAAGCATTGCTGATAAGAATCAAGTCCCAGACCCAGGAAACCTTCTGTAATATTTATCTCTCATCACAGGAAGCAGTAGAACCAGGCTTCCCTAAGGCAATTTCCCACAAATTCAGAGATCATGTTTAAAATTTGCCCATACTGGCCCACTCAGCGTAAGTATCCAACCTCATCAATAGTAGCATTCAAAATAAAAATCACTTTGCTCAGTTTCCTCACATTGCACTCTCCCAAACATGCGTCATGACAGTAGATGGACTGTGGAATAGGGATGGAAAAAGATATCAAAGAATTACATGCTCTAAACCTGAAGCTCCTTTTTTAAAGGAAATGTTCCATATGCCATGTTCCATATGCAAGCAAGTAAAGCATTACTTAGTCTTGTGCTAAACTTTGTGCCCCACATCCCAACTGGCATGGAAAAGCAGCTTTCAGGTGGGAGGTACAACAAACCCTTTCTTTATTTTCTTCATTATACTCAGGTTCCCTTCACCATATTTACCCAATGAAAACAACTCAAGCTGATCCATAAATCATTAATGGGACTTGGAATGTTTTCAAGATTAGCAACAGGAAATAGACAATTTCCCAGGGGCCCCTGTCCTCTCTATAATCAAGGGATAATATGATGCATTATTTCTCATGGGCTATTTGGGAACATCTCATACAAGTCATCATTTTTATGCTAACAAATGGCTTTTTAGGCTGCTACCAAAAAACATAAGAAAGCTCACAGCCTAGGTTCTCTAAAAAGGGAAGATACATCCCCCAACCCTTTCAAGCCAAAGGCTAAGGAGTTGAGAGGGAGGGGTGTGTTCCAGAGAAAATCTTCTCTTGTCAGACTTCAAGTGGGTCATTGACTGTCATCACAATCCAAGTCTCAAAGAGGCATGAGAAATGGGATAGTATAGAAGGCTGAGGTATACCATGCCCAGGAAGAAGTGTTCAGAGCAGGGGGTATGATCTCTCCATCACTCACCAAGGTTGAGAAAAGTAATGCCCTTTGTCACGTGTGAGCCAACATTCTCAAGAGAAGTGGTGAAGGTCTTGCTGTGTCCTGCAAAGAGAGAACAAGAAGCCAGAGAATGTTAAACAAAGAACCAGTACTCCACCCAAGGCAGTGACTATGTAACACACTAAATTTTCAGTGACCTGAAACTGGTAAGTGGGCATCTTCAGACTTCTAGATTTCATGGTTCTCCTCATTCTCCAAAACCCAGCACTGAAGGCAGATAATCTGAGGGCAGTCACACTCCAGTAGTTGTTCTGGGCTTATTATAATTTTAGACCATGACAGGTGGATTGTTCAGGGAGGAGAGGATCTGAAGGAATTTACTTAAAGATCCAAGAGATAGAGATGACTATATGGCTCATTGGCCCTCATTCCTCAAGGCTCACTGCCACACATATGCAGTCATTAAGACCCTCTGAAACTTCTACAAATCACTTACAAATCCCACTTTTAGGTAGGAAGGGAATTAGTCGAGCTAACAACCTCAGTATATTGGCCTTTCCTCTCTACTTTCTAACTCTTAATCTTCAGAAAAGTTTTATTTACTGGCTTTGATCAATAGATTAACGATTAGAAACATGCATGAAAATTTTCCACAAAAATCTCAAACTTATACGACTTAAGTATGAATAGTATATATGTCTAGTTCTGAAGTTACTTTAGTTTCTCCATTAAGTTCTTAAATTTTTTTACCTTGATCTCTAACCTAAGGAGGTAATATTAGGTTCATCTTTAGAATAAGCAGCTCTGGTGTGGCTTGGCATAATTTTTTTAAATATTGGAAAAATTTTCATCTTTAAAAAACTTTAAATACACCCATAGTATATACTGCACAAATATTCATTTTAAGGAACTAAACAAGCAAAACAATTATTCCCTAGCATGGTTCAAACTAAAAACTATTACAGGGCACACCGTGATCAACTATAGAACCAGGAGAAAATAGGCATTTGACTGCTGCTCCCTAGATTGTTTATCAGTATCTTGGGCCATAGATGTGTGCAACAGAATAAATGTATCTTAGATCTAAAACCTGTTGAGGTCTGAGATCATGGATGCTTTTAACTAAAACCCTATGTAACTCTGTAAGTTAAATCTATAGATACTTTCCAATTAGCAATAACTAAAAAGCAAATAAACACACTTTGGGTAAATACCCCCTCAGGATTGGTCCACAAGCTTAGAAAAATATATAGGCCAGGGTAAAAATATACAATATATAAAAATCACTAGCTAACTTGATATTCACCATTGGCAACTTTCTTCAGGAAATATATATCCTGTAAGTATACAGACATAGAATGAACTGATAAAACTTGATTCAATGGTAATCTCAGCTGGGCATGGTAGCTCACACCTATAATTCCCACACTTTGGGAAGCTGAGGCAGGTGGATCGCTTGAGCTCAGAAGTTCAAGACTACCCTGGGCAACATGGTGAAACCCCATCTCTACAAAAAATACACAAATTAGCTAGGCATGATGGAACACGCCTATAGTCCCAGCTACTTGGTGGGCTGAGGAGGGAGGATCACTTGAGACCATGAGGTTGAAGCTGCAGTGAGCAGTATTCATGCCACCGCATGTGACAAAGGGAGACCCTGTCTCCAAAAAATTACTAATAACACTGTTAAGAGCTATCTAATTTGCTACTATTTGGAAAAAGTTATGATGTAAAAGTAACAAAGAAGACATGAAAAGTACCTTTATGAATGTAAAACACTGAATACGTGATTTGTTCCCAAGAGGCACACTTCGGGCTGTAACATACACACAAACTTCCTAGAAGAAAGTATAGTAGAGTTTAACAGAATTTATGTCGTAAATAGTTTCCTAAACCACTTAAACTTACTTCTGTTCCTTTAGATGTCCTGCCTCATCTTACCTCACAGATTATTTCCAAGTCCTAGAAGTGGTCTATTAACAAGTTGCTATGAAATTTCAAAGCAGTAATTTTTTAGCGCACACTATAAGCAACGTATTGTGGCAGGCTATTGAAGGATAGGAAAATGAGCACAGATATACTCTTGCATATGAAATCATGGGGTTCTAGACAGTTTCCAAAGCCTCATGAGATTCTCCTAATATGCATGCATTTGTCCTTCCTTATCTAGTTTGTCACCTTCTAATTATTACTAAGAGCTATGAACACCGGTTTATCAAAAACTGTGTTCATTTCACAGAAAGTTTCCAGTCTCTAGTTTATCTTGATTGAAAGGAAAAGTGTGATCTATCTTATGGGTCAGTGAAAACAAATGTGGCATGTGAGTCCACATCCCTCCATAATTGGGTCACTGAAGTCATTGGCCCAAGGCCAAAGGAGAGCTCTTGGCGTAGAACGGCCTTTCCAGATAAGTCTTGACCCCCTTCACTTACCCCATCACTCCAGAATACCCTCAGCTTTCCCCACCTCTCTCAGTGTGTGAAACTGTACATTATCTCTAGCAGCTGCTGCTGTATGGAATAATGTCCATCAGTGACCTACATACAAATGAGGACAATAGGCTTAAACAGATATATCTATTCTAATGCATTTATGTGATTAACTGAAATAGGAGATTGACAGGTAGAAAGTAACTCGAAAAGGAGTCAGGAAACCTGAGTTCTAGCCCCAGAGCTAATGTTAACTAGCTGTGTGAACTCAATCGCTACTCTACTTCAGTGGATTTCAGTATTTCCTCTACTTTACTCCATTAGTGTCTTTATCAAAGAATCATGGTAGAAAAAAAGTCAATTTCCTCTAAGGGGGCTATTCAAGGACGTTTATAAGCATTCTGTTATAGTCTTTGTCAACTGCGACTTTTTAATGACATTTAAACTGCAAAGTATTGTCAGCAGTACATTTTATTACAATTATCTTAAACACAAAATAGCAAAAAAGAATTACTTCATCAGATAACATGTTAACAATTCTATTAGATGTAAAATGATTGTTACGGTTACTGAGCACACAATAACAACTTTTCTTTACAATTACAGCCAACTCACTGAGAATAAAAGTAATCTATCACTAAAGTATAAACAAAATAATAATTATAAGAGTTACAAAAGTCTCATATACCACTTGGACTGCTTTCATACAGTAAACAATATCAGCAAATAACTACTGGTTTATCCATTCTTTTATATACTATAATCACAAGGAACATGAAATTGCTTTAAAAAAGACAGACTATAGACTATCTAGTAATAAATAAAAATTAAAACAAGGCACCATAATTTTCCTTTAGAAGTAGTTTTTTAAATGATAATGAATACTGTCAAGGGAGCATGTGCTTCTTACACAATTCTCAAATAGTAGTGAATGAGTGAACTAATACAATATCTCAGAAAAATTGTTTCACAGAGGGTTAAATATATTCATAACTTGCGTTCACCTAGTAGTTCTTTTAGGATTCTGTCCTGGGAAATGAACATGACAACATAGATCATAACCTCCACTCTAAGAAATTATCTGCACTCCATCCTTTAGAGAATGAAAGTTTTTTTTTCTCATTTGGAAAAAAAGTGAGATGTAGAATAAATGTACCTAATTACATATTCTAGGAACCATATCCAGAACTTACAAGCAAATATTTCCAAATTGTTAGACCACGCTTACTTGCCCCACCCAATCCCAAAGGGAAAAACAGACACAGCAAGGTGAAATGGTATGTACACAGGCTCTGTGAAGCTATCCAGCAGAACTTTCTTTGACAATGGAAATGTTATATACCTGTATAGTCCAATATGGTGGCAACTAGCCACATGTAGTCAGTCATTGAACACTCCAAATGTGGATAGTACAACTGATGCACTATTTATTTGAGATGAAGTCTCACTCTGTTGCCCGGGCTGGAGTGCAGTGACACAAACATGGCTCACTGCAGCACTGACCTCCCGGGCTCAAGCAATCCTCCCACCTCAGCCTTCCAAATAGCTGGGACTACAGGCGTGTGTCACCATGCCTGGCTAATTTTTTTATTTTTTTATTTTTATTTATTTTTTTTTTTTTGGAGACGGAGTCTTGCTCTTTCGCCCGGGCTGGAGTGCAGTGGCTGGATCTCAGCTCACTGCAAGCTCCGCCTCCCGGGTTTACGCCATTCTCCTGCCTCAGCCTCCAGAGTAGCTGGGACTACAGGCGCCCGCCACCTCGCCCGGCTAGTTTTTTTTTTTTTGTATTTTTAGTAGAGACGGGGTTTCACCGTATTAGCCAGGATGGTCTCGATCTCCTGACCTCGTGATCCGCCCGTCTCGGCCTCCCAAAGTGCTGGGATTACAGGCTTGAGCCACCGCGCCCGGCCTAATTTTTTTATTTTTTTAAGAGACGGAGTCTAGGTTGCCCAGGGTGGTCTTGAACTCCTGGGCTCATGTGATCTTCCTACTTTGGCTTCCCAAAGAGCTGGGATTACAGGATTTTTTTTTTTAATCCTATTTTAGATTCAGGGGTACATGTGAAGGTTTGTTATATAGGTAAACTCGTATCATAGGAGTTTATTTTTACAGATAATTTCATCACCCAGCTATTAAGCCTGGCACTCAATAGTTATTTTTTCTGCTCCGCTCCCTCCTCCCATCCTCTACCTTCAAGAAGACACCAGTGTCTGCTGTTCCCCTGTGTTCATGAGTTCTCATCATTTAGCTCCTACCTGTAAGTGAGAACATGAGGTATTTCATTTTATCGTTCCTGCATTAGTTTGCTAAGGATAACAGCCTCCATCCATCTCCATCCATGTTCCCACAAAAGACATGATCTCATTCTTTTTTATAGCTGCACAGTAATCCACGGTATATATGCACCACATATTCTTTATCCAGTCTGTCATTGATGGGCATTTAGGTTGATTCCATGTCTTTGCCATTGTGAATAATGCTGCAGTTAACATTTGCATACATATGTCTTTATGGTAGAATATTTTTTATTCCTCTAGGCATATACCCAGTAGTCAGGGTCCAATGGTAATTCTGCTGTTAACCTTTGAGGAATCGCCATACTGCTTTCCACAATGGCAGAACTAATTCACACTCTCATTAACAGTGTATAAGTCTTCCCTTTTCTCTGCAACCTTGCCAGCATCTGTTTTTTGTTTTACTTTTTAATAGCCATTCTGACTGGTATGAGATGGTATCTCATTGTAATATGTATTTGCATTTCTCTAATCCTCAGTAATATTTTTTCATATGCTTGCTGGCCACCTGTCTTCTTTTAGTAAAGTATCTGTTCATGTCCTTTGCCCACTTTTTAATGGAGCTGTTTTTGTCTTATAAATTTAAGTACTTTGTAGATGCTGGATACTAGGCCTTTGTCAGATGCATAGTTTGCAAATATTTTCTCCCAATTCTGTAGGTCGTTTGGTTTGCTCCATTAGTTTCTTTTGCTGTGCAGAAGCTCTTAAGTTTAATTAGATCCCATTTGTCAATTTTTGCTTCTTCTGTGATTGCTTTTGATGTCTTTGTTATGAAATATTTGCCCATTCCTATGTCTAGGATGGTGTTGCGTAGGTTTTCTTTCAGGATTTTTATAAACTTGGGGTTTTACATTTAAGTGTTTAATCGATCTTGATTTGATATTTGTATATGTTGTAAGGAAGGGTTCCAGTTTCAATTTTCTATATATGGGTAGCCAGTTATCCCACCACCATTTATTGAGTAGGGAGTCTTTTCCCCATGGCTTCTGTCAGCTTTGTTGAAGATCAGGTAGTCATAGGTGTGCAGTCTTATTTCTGGTTTCACTATTCTGTTCTGTTGGTCTACGTGCCTGTTTTGGTACCAGTACCAAACTGTTTTGGTTACTGTAGCCCTGTAGTATAGTTTGAAGTTGGGTAATGTGATACCTCCAGCTTTGTTCTTTTTGCTTAAGTGTGCTTTGGCTATTCAAGCTTTTTTGGTTCCATATGAATCTTAAGATAGTTTTTTCTAGTTCTGTGAAGAATGCTGTTGGTAGTTTGATAGGAATAACATCGAATCTGTACATTGCTTTGGGCAGTATGGCCATTTTAATGATATTGATTCTTCCTATCCATTAGCATGTTTTTCCATTTGTAACTTCTGATTTCTTTGAGCAGTATTTTGTAATTCTCATTGTAGACCTCTTTAACTTCCCCTCCCCGGTTAGCTGTATTCCTAGGTATTTTATTCTTTCTGTGGCAATTGTGAATGGGATTGCCTTTCTGATTTGGCTCTTGACTTCGCTCTTGTTGGTGTAAAGAAATGCTACAGATTTCTGTACATTGATTTTGTATCCTGAAAGTTTGTTGATGTTGTTCATCAGTTGAAGGAGGTTTTAGGCTGAGACTATGGGGTTTTCTGTAGAATCATGCCATCTGCAAACAGAGATAGCCTGACTTCCTCTCTTCCTATTTAGGATGCTCACTTGCCTGATTGCTCTGGCTAGAACTTCCAATACTATGTCGGATAGGAGTGGTGAGAGAGGGCATCCTTGTCTTGTGCCAGTTTTCAAGGGAAATGCTACCAGTTTTGGCCCATTCAGTATGATGCTGGCTATGGGTTTGTTGTAGATGGCCATTATTTTGAGGTTTTCCTTCAATACCTAGTTTACTGAGAGTTTTTAACATGAAGGGGTATTGAGTTTTATCAAAAGCCTTTTCTGCATCTATTCAGATAAACATGTGGTTTTTGTCTTTAATTCTGTTTATGTGATGAATCACATTTATTGAATTGCATATGTTGAACCAACCTTGCCTCCCAGGGATGAAATCTACTTGATTGTGGTAGATTAACTTTTCGACATGTTATTGGATTCAGTTTCCATGTATTTTGTTGATTTTTGCACCAGCATTCATCAAGGATATTGGCCTGAAGTTTTCTTTTGTTCTTATGTCTCTGACAGGTTTTTGGTATCAGGATGATGCTGGCCTCATAGAATGAACTGGGGAAGAGTCCATCTTCCTCAATTTTTTGAAAGGGTTTCAGTAGGAATGGTACCAGCTTTTCTTTGTACATCTGGTAGAATTCAGTTGTGAATCCATCAGGTCCTGAGCTTTTTTCCGTTGGTAGGCTAT
Organism: Trachypithecus francoisi; assembly: GCF_009764315.1. Classification (NCBI taxonomy): domain Eukaryota; kingdom Metazoa; phylum Chordata; class Mammalia; order Primates; family Cercopithecidae; genus Trachypithecus; species Trachypithecus francoisi. The sequence goes on from NW_022681469.1 coordinate 57,181,851, forward strand.
GTATTACTGAATCAATTTGGGAGCTTACTATTGGTCTGTTCAGGGAATCGATTTGTTCCTGGTTCAGACTTGGGAGGCTCTATGTGTCCAGGAATTTATCTGTCTCTTCTAGGTTTTCTAGTTTGTGTGTATAGAGGTATTCTTAGTAGTTTCTGATTATTTTTATTTCTGAGGGGTCAGTGGTAACATCCCATTCGTCATTTCTAATTGTGTTTATTTGGATCTTCTTTCTTGTCTTTTTAGTCTAGCATGAGTTCCTGGAGTTGTACATTTACTCACCACTTCCCTGAGTGGCAGAGGTTCCCCTGGCCCTGTGTCACTCCTAGGTGGGCTGCCATTCTGCCTTGCTTTTCGCCATTCTCCATGGGTCAAGTTGTTTCCTTGATTAGTCCCAATGTGAACATCTAGATGATTCAGTTGAAGGCCTGCATTTACTCACCCCTTTTGTTCTTCCCTGTGAGAGTGGCTCACATTAGCTGCTTCTAGTCAGTCCAGGATTTTTTTCTTTAATTAGTGTAAATGTAAATGACCGTATGTGGCTAGTGGCTACCATACTGGACAACACAGCTCTAGAGCACTGGTTCTTAACCCTGACAGCACATTAAACTTACTCTGGATCACAGATGCCCAGGTTCCACCTCAAAAGAATTAAGTCAGAATCTCTGGGGGTGTGAGACTCAGGTATTTGTATTTTTTAAAGCTCACTAAATGATTCTAACGTGAACCCAGGTTGAGAACCACTTTTGAAATCAGCAGATTTGGATGTGAATCCTGCTTTTGGTTTACTAAGTCTATTGCCTCAGGCAAGTTAATTAAATTATCTAAGCCTCAGTTTCCTCATCTGTAAATAAAGAAAATATAGAACTTATTTCATAGGGTTCTTGTGAGATAATTAAATAAGATATTGTGTATAAAGAGATTGTTATTGTTAGATTGTTAGTTACAAAGAAGTTATATCTGGCTATAAAGGTTAGCTGGTATTATTATTCCGTAACAGTCTTGCTGCTATTTACAAGCTGGAGGAAGTCACAGTTTGAAAAAAATAAAGCATGCTCTTAAGGGTGTATCCAAAGATTTCTAATGAAATTCATCAATGATGAAGATAACATCTCAACGTTGGCTAGCCTTGGGGATATCATTTGGACAATGAAAACTATCATGGACAAAGTTTTCCAAGGGAAATTATCTCATTGGAGCAATTATTAAAAAGCTCTATAAAATGCTAAAACACAGGCCTAATATGGGAACTTGTGAAGAGCAACTCTTGCAGTTATATGAATAGGAAGGAGAATTTACACACTTTCCTACTCACTACCCTCCCAATAGGTGGTGCATGAGAAAGAATTACAGCCACTGACTTAGAACACACAAGAGCACTATAGCTTCAGAGTTGACTATTAGACAGGGAAATAGTAAGATATGCTTTCAATGCTTAGAAAGTCTGATTTATCCTTTTTATTCGAAAAATCTATATAAACTCATGTTAAATAATATACAAGTGGCCTGACAGCAGCAGTGGCAGCAGCACTTTTGCCCACCACCAATCTCATGGGCACGCCCATCACCCAGATCGTAACTTCTAGTTCCTTGGAAGACAGCCATCTTTATTTCTTAGTGTTGGGAAATTCAGGACAAATGTTTTCAAGAATATAAAAAGTAATGCTGAAAGGACAAAATAGCTTCTGATGACCAAAATGTGACAGCAAAATGTCAAATATTATTATATCATCATCATTAATGTAAATAGTTGAAATAAGTTTGTATAAGGGCCTAAGTCTATCAGCATTCCTTTCCTGAACCAGTTTCTGGCCTCCATGCCACTGGAGAATTCAGCTTTCTACTACAGAGGGAGTCACATGTAGCTTAGACTCTTTGCTTCCTTCTCCAATCCTATTTTGCTGGAATATATTTTGTTTAACAACAAAGGTAAAAAAAACAAACAAACAAAAAAAAAACCCACTTTTGAAGAGTAATATGGGAAACACATGAACAATTTATTAGTCAAAAAACAAAAGGTTGCTTCTCTGGCTTTTTTCATCTTAAATCTGGAAGCATCTCATTTGAAACAGGTTTTTTTTTATTTTTTCAAAGCTGATTGTGAAGAGTGAAGTTTGTTTTCTACCTTTCCACACACTGCCGAGAAGGGGAAAAAACAGACTCTTCCACATTTTATGTCAGATAAACCTAACATTTTATTAAATACGTCATAATTAGCCCCATTTATAACTTACAGCTAGTAATGGTCATGAGAAATGCCTGTGGAAATATAAAAAGGAATAAAAAGCCACACAGGTTTAAAGCCTAAAATGATTGTTCATATCCAACAGATTTAAAGCAAAGTACCAGGGGCCGGGCGCGGTGGCTCACACCTGTAATCCTAGCACTTTGGGAGGCTCAGGTGGGTGGATCATCTGAGGTCAGGAGTTCGAGACCAGTGTGGCCAACATGGCGAAACCCTGTCTCCACTAAAAATACAAAAAAAAATTAGCCGGTCATGGTGGTGTGTGCCTGTAATCCCAGCTACTCAGAAGGCTGAGGCAAGAGAATCACTTGAACCCAGGAGGCGGAGGTTGCAGTGAGCTGAGATCGCTCCATTGCACTCCAGCCTGGGCAACAGAGCAGAGCAGGACTCCGCCTCATTCATAAATAAATAAAGCAAAGTACCAGGGAAGAACCCACCCTGATCCCTCCATGTGAGCTCTGGATCCCATTCCACCTTCTAAGCAAATTCACTGTACCAGTTATTCCTCTCTGCTATGTATTGTCCTGTTTCCTCTCCACTCAACATATGCTGTAAGCATTCAAACATCCTAGAGTCTCTACTGTCTTAAAATATTCCCTAAATCCTATTTCCCTGTCCAGCTGCTGCCTCTCTCACATCCACACATGCTGCTATGACTTTTTTCAATTCTCATATGCCACTTAACCCAGCATAGTCAAGATTTCATCTCAATTCCACAACACAAACAGCTCACAGTAATCTTCATGCTACTAGACACAGTGGACTCCACCTCTCACTACCTATTCAGTCATTTCTTTGTGAAACTACCCTGTGCCTTCAGCTACTACAATACCACACTTGTTTTGGTTTTTCCTTTCTCTCTCTCCATTCTTTTTTCCTTTTCCTTTGGATGTTCCACCTAACCTTTATATATTTATGTTCCCAGATCTTATTCATAAGTGTCTTCCCTCCTGACCAAATACTCCCCCCACCCATGGCTTCAAATGCCAGCTATATTCTAACAGTTTCCACATTTATTCATTGCCAGTCCTGACCCCTCTTCTAAGCTCCAGATCTTTTAGTCAACATGTCCAAAACAAAACCCACAATCTTCCTAAGCTCCATCAAAACCCCTATACCTCAGTAAACTACACTACTGTTCACTCATTTGCCGATGCCAGAAACCTGAGAACCATTCCTCTTCCGTGTAATTTATAGCAAATTATCTTAATTTCATCTCTAAAATGCATCCCAATCCCATCTAGATCTTTTCACCTGTACTGCCCATCCTAGTTCACCCTTATTTCAAATGTAGGACTAGACTTAACTGCTCATCTTCCCACTTTTTATCTTGCCTCCTCCAACCCATCCTCCATCTTTTGTCATCTTTTTTTTTTTGACGGAGTCTCACTCTATTGCCCATGTGGGAGTGCAGTGGTATGACCTCAGCTCACTGCAACCTCTGCCTCTTGGGTTCAAGTGATTCTCCTGCCTCAGCCTCTGAGTAGCTGGGACTACAGGCATGAGCCACCACACCCAGCTAATTTTTTGTATTTTTACTAGAGATGGGGTTTTGCCATGATGGCTAGGCTGCTCTCAAACTCCTGACCTCAGGTGATCCACCTGCCCTGGCCTCCCAAAGTGCTGGGATTACAGGCGTAAGCCACCGTACCCGACCCAATCCATCCTCCATATAGCAGCCACAGTGATCTTTTGAAAATATGTATCTAATCATGTAATTGCCTGCATAGATGCTTTGGTGAAGGAGTATCAGTGAATCCTAAAACTGACAGGTGAAAAGCTGAGAATAGAATAGTCACATGGTGACAAAGTACCCTCCTACAAATTACTAATTCAGAGGTTAAAATGTGCCTTCATAAGGGAGACATACAGTGGTTACCACTTAACCAAATGACCAGACTTAGCATCACTAACAGTAAGACATCCTGACATTATAGGCCTCCTGATCTGATAAAAGCGAAGTTCACAACATCACCTATGAAGTATTCTCACTAAAAATGCTTAACTTATGTCTAACTGTGCCCTTACTCAGTTGTGCGGAGCTTCCAATTTACAGGAAATGTATAGAGGAAAAAGTTAAATGCCTATATAAGTAAACAATTGGATAAATCCAGAATGTGGATCATTCCACAAGACAAATGGGCTGGACTCTTCAATATGTCAATGAAAAGAAAGGCAGGGAGTAGGACGTAAGAATTGTTGTACATTAACAGACTATGAAGATTTAAATGGCCAAATGTAATGCATGAATCTTGATGGAATCCTGACTTTAAAAGTTATATACATACATATTTATTTATATATACATACATATATATATATATGACATTTTTGAAGAAATTATGAAAATTTGAATAGAAAAATAAAGTTTATTGACTAATGTGATAATTTATTTCAGTAATAAGGGAACAGAGATTATATAGAAGTGCCCTTAATCAAAGGGGGTGTGTGCTAAATTATCTAGTGGTTAGGTGTTATGATGTCTGCAACCTACTTTTGAATGAACTTGGTCAAAAAATAAAACGATACATATATATAGTGAGAATGATCAAGCAAATACTATAAATGTGATTGTATAAGTAAAAGGTACATGGATGTTCATTATATTTTGAACTTTACAGTGAGCTTGTGCATTCTCAAAATAAATTGTATAGTAACAAAACATACCCTTCAATGACTTCTCATCATTCTTAGGATAAAGTCTAAAATCCTCCCATGATCCACAAGGTCCCATATGGCCTGGCCCCTGCCTACCTCTCCAGCTCTCTCTCTCACACCCACTCTACTTCAGTGACATGGTCTCAGTTCATACATAACCTTCAAGTCTCCACTGAAATACCACCTCCTTGAGCTCTCTAGGACTGGTGCATGAAGGGATGAGTACAGCTGAGGGATACCTGAGGTGGACAGGAAAAGGGGGAATGGATTATGCAGGAATGAAGTGGGAAAGGGGGCAATTTTCAGGACTAAGAATGGAATGGGATGGAATATCTTGGAAGGAGGCAGAAACAAGGATGGACTGGCTGAACTAGAACATGGTTGAAGATAGTAGTATCTTCTATTAAACCTCCATCATAAGTTTTCATGACTTTCTATAATGCTCATTCATAATATGATTCTATTTAAATACTAAGTGTGCACTTGTGTAATGTCTAAAATCTGTGCCAAATAGTAACCTTTACGCTAATAAAGATTAGGGCAGTTTTACTTATCATATCCCCAACACCTAGCAAACAGTAAGTGCTCAATACATGTTGGCCTAATGGGTGAATATCCCACAATAATTTGACTTCAAAGGAATACAATTTTAGTCCAAATGCTACTTAACTCAAGTAGTAAATGTCCATTAAAGTTGAGATATTAAAAATGGCTACTACATGTAGTTATCAGAGCTGATTATTTAGATGATTATTAAGGTTAATGAGCAGTTTTTCACCAGATTTACTGAATGTAATCATATTCATCTTCTCTCATCTTTAGGTATTCTTCTTTTCCCTCTGCTTTTTTTCTATCTATAAAAACTGGTATTAAGGAACAAAATATTTCACATTAATAACTTTATGTCAAGCTCTGATTGTTAACATCAGTAGGCTGCAGCATGGCTCTTAAAGCCAAGTACACAAGTTTAGAACCAAACACATCAGTAAGCCTGACCCAGAAAGCACAGCTATGGCTGTTTGCCATTTGTTAAAAGATGAAGCAGGTGAGAAAATGTAGATTGGTTAAATACAAATCCATCTTCTCTGTTAGAACCATACAAATAATAACTACTAGAAGAAAAATTCTGCTGTTAATAACAACTGTGGCTTCCTCAATATAGATAGTGTATATTTAAAATTAATGAAGATGATTTGATATATGACAATCCATATGATCACCAACATAAAAATGTAGATCTGTTCTATATTCAGACTCCATATAGCTAAAGGATAAGTAAATTTTGTCTAGAACTCAAGTACAGTTGAATAAATTGATAAATATAACCCTAGTTTACCTGTACGGTTGGTAAAAACACACAGAGTCAGGTGTTTCGATAATTTTTCTCGGTCTTGATGATAATCACATCCAAAGTTGACAAGTCTAAGAACACAAAGAATGAGAAATTATTGTATGCATTTAAAAATACATCCCTTCATAAAGGATGTGAGTAACCACTAAATAATATACCCACAGAAATGGAAACACATTCCTGAGAAATTTAAGTAGATAACTTTTTTTTGGTTAATAAATTCTGTAGTTTTTTCAAAATACATGGTATACAAATGGCATTAGCCTAATGATAAGAAAAAAATATTACTTTCATCTTACAATTTTATAACTTTTCTGATAGAGAGTAATGCACATACTAGTTTCAAAGTAAGCACAGCTAAATGTTCACATATGACGAAATAAAGCTAGTGAAATACTTAACAGTTCAGGATTATCATTACTCTAATTTAGAAAGATTTTCATGTCTTCTACACATTGATGGCCTTATGCTTACTTTTTCAGAAGCATCTCATGTTTCCGCTACATGTAAAATAGAGTGGAAAAAGGAAAAACCCTTGTCTTTTGTGTAAAAAGGAAAACAGAAAAAAAACAATAAACTCAACTGAGCTACAAGTGGATTGACCTGTGACATCCTCTTTGATGGCAATAAAAAGGGTTTCGATGTTTGATTCTCAGTGTAGCTCTCTGACCCATCGAATCCTTCTATTTAATCACAGGGAGAAGGGTATATCCATATATCAAAATAAATGGAGATGCACTACAGAAATAAATGGCTAAGAAAATCAATACAATTGACTTTATATGTAAAATCCTGGGTTCATGTTTGATAAAGTTGTTTGTATTTGCTATGGAGAATGGGAATACAAAAAAAGATGGACACAGTATATCAAACTCTCTTTTTATCTGCATAGCATAAAGTAGGAATAAATATAATCATTTTGCCCACAAGTATCTATAAAAATTAGTAACGACCTACGAATAACTTACTTAAATCCCGAGTTGCTTAATGATATGTCCAAGGGTACTTCAAACTGTCAAAAAAATCAGAAGAAAATGAACCCACAATGAAAGTGATGACAGTTCTGAAAACCAGAGCAAGCCCAAGTAAACCAGAAAAATATTGTGCTTGCCTAATAATGAAATGTAACCATCATTATCTTCAGAGGTTATACTCCAAATCCATTGCATAGAAAGTCCATTGAAAATACTCTGGAGTTTACATACAATCATGAGCTTGATGTTTATTTATTTCTTAAAGGGTTAATGCTTGACAAACTTTGTCTTAGATTTGAATATCAAAAACAGGTTGTACAATAGACCAACTGGAAGCAACCATCTTTTACAAGACATAGATGACTGAGTAAGAAAGGAAAGACTGGGTGTCTTTAGAAGGACAGTAGATGAGCCAACAGAAGCGCAGGATGGGTAAGTGTAATTCTTGCAACGGCATAACAATCTGTATTAGACAGCAACATTAGTCCTACTCAAGAATAGGCCAGCACGGTGGCTCACACCTGTAATTCCAGAACCTTGGGAGGCCAAGGCAAGTGGATTGCTTGAGGTCAGGAGTTCAATACCAGCCTGGCCAACATGGTGAAATCCCATCCCTACTAAAATACAAAAATTAGCTGGTCATGGTGACAGGTGCCTGTAATCCCAGGTACTAGGGAGGCTGAGGCAGGATAATTGATTGAATCCAGGAGGCAGAGGTTGCAGTGAGAAGAGATCATGCCACTGCACTCCAGTCAGGGCAACAGAGTAAGACTCTGTCTAAAAAAGAAAAAAACAAAAAAAACAAAAAAAACCAACACTGTATTGCCCATCACAAAGATATTAAGGACTCTTCACCACAATGCTAACTTTTTAAAAATCTTTTCAAAAATTCAAATTCTTAAATTTAAATTTTCCTATTTTTAGAAGTTTTTTTTTTTTTTTTTCCCATCGATGCAACACAATGCTAATGTTCCAAATAGCTTTTTCAGGGGTAATGCTAGATTTTGGTTAAACTATACCCTCTCACTGACTTGTCTCTTTATTCTCAAATCCACCATCCTCACAAGTCCTTTGGGTCAAATAACTTGTAACCCCTTAAAGCTATCTCTTACAGACCCCAAAAATTATTAGGTTGGTGTAAAAGTAACTGCAGTTCTTGCCATTACTTTTAAATGATTAGAAACCGCAATTACTTTTGTGCCAACCTAATACCTTCTACTAATCCTCACTTACACGTGTTTCTTTGATGTGAAGCATTCAGTTAGCGGATATTTCTGGTGTGTGTTCTTCTAAGGACCTAATGGACTGGATTTGTTATAGAGTGGAAGCCTGGAGATGGCAAGAACTAATTTTACTTGCTCATACGAGTGACTAACACAAACATCAGGAATGCTAAAGTGCTGCTTATAATAACAATTCTCTTAAAAGAGGGTAATGTATCAGTGGTGGCTCACGCCTGTAATCCCAGCACTTTGGGAGGCCGAGGCGGGCGGATCATGAGGTCAGGAGATCCAGACAATCCTGGATAATACGGCGAAACCCCATCTCTACTAAAAATACAAAAAAATTAGCCAGGCAGGGTGGCGGGCACCTGTACTCCCAGCTACTCGGGAGGCTGAGGCGGAAGAATGGCGTGAACCCAGGAGGTGGAGCTTGCAGTGAGCCGAGATCACACCACTGCACTCCAGCCTGGGCGACAGAGCAAGACTCCATCTCAAAAAAAAAAAAAAAGAGTAATGTATCATAAACTTTCCTGTAGTGTGATCATTTTCTGGACTTACCATTAAGTTATAGCTCTCATCAGCATAAAACTGGATACATTTTAAGATACTCCTTGATTTCTAAAAGAGAAAACAGAATGGCATATTTATTTAAAAACTAGGAAAAAAAGAAAAGGAAGCAGTCAAGAAGCAAACAATTACGAAAATCTTTTCATCATTATGTTTAATAAAATTTCACTGACTATTTCCATCAATGAAAATGTAGTAATTAGTGAACTGCAGTAATAATGTCAAAATCAAATTGTTCTTATAAAAAAAGGTGCTGGGGCCAAGCACTATGGCTCATGCCTGTAATCCATGTTTTAGGAGCCTGAGGCGGGAGGATCACTTGAGCCCTGGAGTTCAAGGCTGTAGTGAGCTATGATCACACCACTGGGCTCCAGCCTCAGCAAGAGAGCAAGACCCTGTCTCTAAAAAAATTAATATTTTTGTTAAAAAGAAAAAAAGGAGTGCCCATGAACTAGTTTTTTTACCTTCAGGTCAATGTAGTATAATCTCTGTTCTGACATATCCCACTGAGCCCAAACGAAATCCTCAGCTATTCTGTCTCTCGGGAGATGGCCAGAATTTTTAATCAACTAAAAATGAAAAAAAAAAAAAAGGTATGAATAACTTTTAAAGGAGAACATATCTGGAATTCATAATTATTTTTCATGTCTATCTTTATGATACATGTAAATATTTCCACAGTTCACTGTTAGAAGCTCCCCACCCCTAGCACACACAGTCTTTCCAGAAATGTTTTAAGACATCGTTTAATTGTCTCCTCTTCTTCCCACTTATAATATATGATTGTATTATTGCTCTTAGTTTAGCAGACAGGCTGAGGCTGTTGAAGACAACACCACACCTCCCACAAATCAATAGCTGCATTAATAGAAGATTCGGAACTTACTGTTCTGTACCTAACTCTCTCAAGTCAAGCCTCTGCAGACAAGAACCCTCCACTACCAAAGACAAAGGCTGTGATGCCAAGGAAAAACTCAGGCCTGGCAGTGGAAAGTAGTAGACAATGACCCCAGTTTGGCCATAAACCAACCATGCAGCTTTGGGCATGCCTCTCACCTTTATGTCTCCCATGATGAGTACGATGATATTGCCCATCTCTCAGCAATACTTAACTACTCATTCTTCAAGGCCTGACTTACACATTGTGTTCTACACAAAGCCTTCCCTCACATCCCCAAGATGTAATATAATCCTCACCTGTTTTCCCATGGTGCGCTGGCATGCTTCTATGACAATTACATTTTAATTAATGCTATAAGCCTCCCGCAAAGAGTACACACTCTTCTACAACACGTTTCTATTACCAATGCATTGATTGTTTCTAGCATGTAACAGTGCTCAAGGAATGTTTGTTCAGAAGGCGGAAAATGGGCCAGGCACAGTGGCTCACATCTGTAATCCCAGCACTTTGGGAGGCTAAGGTAGGTGGATCACCCGAGGTCAGGAGTTCGAGACCAGCCTGGTCAACATGGTGAAACCCCATCCCTACTAAAAAAATACAAAAATTAGCCAGGCATGGTGGTGCACACCTGTAATCCCAGCTAATCGGGAGGCTGAGGCAGGAGAATCACTTGAACCCAAGAGATGGAGGTTACAGTGAGCCGAGATTACACCACTGCATTCCAGTCTGGGTGACAGAGCAAGACTCCATCTCAAAAAAAGAAAAAAATCCTTTTTTATGCCTGCATGGAATACTATGCAGCCATAAAAACGCATGAGTTCATGTCTTGTAGGGACATGGATGCAGCTGGAAACCATCATTCTCAGCAAACTATCGCAAGAACAGAAAACCAAACACCACATGTTCTCACTCATAGGTGGGAACTGAACAATGAGAACACTTGGACACAGGAAGGGGAACATCACACACCAGGGTCTGTTGTGGGGTGGAGGGAGAGGGGAAGGATACCATTAGGAGATATACCTAATGTAAATGACGAGTTAATGGGTGCAGCACACCAACATGGCACATGTATACGTATGTAACAAACCTGCACGTTGTGCACATGTACCCTAGAACATGAAGTATAATAAAAAAACAAAAAAACAAAACAAAAGGCAGAAAATGAAATAAGGTGTACAAGAGTAAATTGCCAAAGATATTATAAGTATAAAATATTTGTTTACTAAGTAACAAAGTCAGAACTATGGAACTTTAAAATCAGGAGATTCTAGAAACCATCCAATTCAATCCCTTAACACGTAAGAAAACTGAGGCTCTCAGCACTTAGATTAGGCTGCATAGTTAGTTCAGCAAGGTCTGGAATCTATGTCCTGGAATCCTCCCAGGGCCCTTTCAGTGCATCAGCTGACCTCAAAATAATTTAACAGAAGCAGTTAAGAATTAACTTTCCTCAAAATGCTTATTAAGCAAAAGGAATCTACATTGAGATAGATGAGTAAAGAGCAAAGAATAAAGACAGGTTGGGGTAGAAGAAAAAAAGAAAAAAGAAAAACCGGACTGGTCCATGTTCACGCCTAAACTCTCCTTAATCCTCACAGGGATTTCTTCACCCATGGTAACTTGGAACTTGAAGGGAACCATGTGGCATAAAGAGTTGTAAACCACTATTTCCTGCTTACCCTGTCCATTACATTTAGACAAGAGGAAAGTGATGCCAGAGAAAAGATCCAAGAGGACCTGTCTGTCTCTAAACTTTGGGCAATCATTTTTCTGAAATTTGTTGAGTTGGAGTAGATTTTGAGAACCGTTCCAGGTAAAGGTATGTACTAACAAGAACATGAATGTCAGATTGTAGCATACCCAGGTTCAAATCTCAATTTTGTTCCTCTCTAGAGTCACCTCACCTCTGTGAGTCTTGGCTGCTGTCTTCTCTGTAAAAATAGGGATAAGCCTAATACCATCTCTATCATGTAGGGATGTTGTGAAGAATATGTGGAATTGCATATTCTTTGCAACATCCCTGCATGATAGAGATACTCTTATACTTGTGCTGTATGAAGCTGTCATCTAAGCCTTTAAAAATGAGGGCAGAAGTACTTCTTGGAAGAACACATGTGAATTAAGGAATGCTAAAGCTGTACCATCTTGAATGGCAGAATCTTTTCTGGGCTGCTGACAGGTGTCCTCTCCATCACTCTTCCCAGTGTGTGTCTGTCCGCCTCTCTCTCTCTGCTCTCAAGCCCTCTTCTAACCAGTCAGTCCCCTGTCTATGCTCATTCCCAGTTCCTGACCCCAACTTGCTTATTTATTTCTCTTCTAAATTCTCATCACTGGCTTTGGGATTCAGCCTTGATCTTTCCTCCTGGGCTTGACCCTCTTCTAACCCCTGGCCCTGTCTGTCCTTGTGCTCCCATCCACTTAGCCCCTGCAGGACAATGGTAGACCAGAGCTTCAGTGACACACTTTCTCCTGGCAATTTTCCAGCCAGGCTTCTTGATTCAAGGCTTTCAATAGCTGATACACAATTTGTAAGCGCCATTTTCTGTTTCAATTTGTTCATTTAACTTTAAAATCTTCAGAGAAACATTAAAATCTTCAGAGACAATTTTGATGCAGACTAAATACTGAAGAAAATCATTTTTAATATCAGTAACATATTAAGAACCTATATAAATTATCAAGAAAAAGCCCAGTAGAAAAATAGATAAGGATACAACTAAACAATTTTTGAAAAAGCAAATCAAATAGCCAGTACGCTGAGGAAAAGATGGTGAAATGCATTAATATTAAGGGAGATACAGACTAAGATAATATACTATCAACTTAAACTCATCAAATTGGAAATTTTTTAAAAGGTAAGTATACCTTTTCATGATATGAATTGAGGGAAAATGTACTCTTAAATTTTGCTTCAAACATTGTCAACTGTTAGAAATTTTTTGGAAAGCAACCTGGAAAAATCTGTTGGAATTTATTAAATGGATGTACCCATCAAACACTCCATCCCTGAGGATTTAGCTCAAATAAATATATGTACCAGTACATAAGACTATAGGAAAAAAAGTTTAAGATGATTTATAATTCAAAAGCAAAAACAAAAAACTGGCAATTTAGTGAATGTCTATCCATAGCAGGGACCATTATCTACTTCTAAAGAGACTGAATTGGAGCTATTCTAGTTTACTTGTAGGTAATTCCACAAAGCTGAATGAGTAAGAAACGGATATAAAGCCCCTGGGTGGGTCAGAGGTGGGGGTAGGAGATTAGTATTAGTATGGAGAAAAGTATGATACATACCAGGTTGTGAACAAAAGAGATTTAAAAAAAAAAAAAGGTACATGTGGAAAACAAGCAAAAAAATTACACTCTATGAAACCCATATATGGTATGATATATAGTATGATTGTATATATGGTATAAATATATGGTATGATCCCATGATACGCATATATGTACATATAAAAATTAGAGTAAATAACCAATTAGTTACATCTCTATTTTAGTAACCCATAGGGATACTCCTGATCTTTTTACCTGCTAAGCAAAAGCAAACACAAAAGCAGCAGGTAAATTTATGTATTATGATTCTACTTTGGTAAAAACAATTGAATCCCCACATACAACCTTACATAGGTTTGCACGAGCAAGGTAAAAGCTGTGGAAAGATACACAGGCTGTTATCAGCTTCTTCAGGATACTGAGATTGAGGGTTGAGATAGAGAAAAATGGGATAATTAACTTCATATATATTTGTATCATTTCACACATTAGAACAGCAAGTCTATACTTCAAAAGTCATCAAATAAAGAAAACATTACATATCAATAATAATAATTTTCTTTAGCAGTCTAGTAATGTAGTTATTTGTGGAACAAAAACTATGAGGCGAAAAGAGTTTCAAATCTTTACCACTCTATTTCCATCTTCTTGGGTGACATGGATACGAAATTGCTCAATATCTTTAAAAGAAAAACAGAGAAAGATAATTTAACTTTAAGGAAACATATGAGTACTATTTTTGCCTAACACTTGTAAAAACAGTGTTATAAAAGCAATGCAGATGGAACAACTGGCCATAAAAACAACATTATCACAAACTGTAACCTCACAATAGAGGTTCAAAAACTTTTTAAAACCCATTTTTCTCCATCTTCCCTTTACAGTTAATTTCAAGTCCTGCATTTATTCTGCTCCTCAATATCAACAATACATGAAGCATTTAGCCCACCTGCTTCCCTGGGTTCCCTCAGTAAGTACTTGGCTTCCCTATACCATCAGTGTTGTATAGGGCTAACAAGGGCTTACTTGGCAGAGTTTATCTCCAATTCCCAAATACCAAACAGTTGTTTGTATGAACATACCAGATAAAAACTCATTATACGAGACATTTTGGGGAAGCATTTTAATAGCGGTCAATTTCACTTGAACAAAACCCTGAACACTAAAGACAATCTGTGTAGATGGTCCCTTTCTATCGGTAACAATTTGAATTCAGCCATATTTACCTTCTGCTGGTCCTAGTTACAAAACTGAACAAGAGCTTAGACACTGAACAAAGCCTTACCCCTCAAGCCTGTCCTTCCAACTATAAACCAGCAGTTTCATCTTGTAATGCGAAAGACAGCTTAAAAGCTCCACTAGTAAATTTTGTCCTTCCTCTCCCTCTCCTAACTTGAAATCATCATGGAAGGACATAACCTTTTATGTCCTAAACTTATTTGCCTCTACCTGAATTTGTCTAAGTTAGTAGGTCTTCTCAAGTTCTGCCATGGGATTCTTCTAGCTATTATAAACTTCCCCTCTCTCCATCCAAGCATCTCCATATTATAGCTATCCACTGTGACAGACATCCAAAAGACAGGTGAACTAAAAATGACAACTGTGACAGACACCCAAAAGACAAATGAACTAAAAATGACAAAAACGACCTGTTCTACAAACATTCTACCATGGCACAAAATTGCAAATCCATGTATGCAAGAGCCCATCATTCCCAGGATGAGAAAGCTGAACAGAGCCAAAGGGAACAACACTTGGGGGCCAAAGGAAAAGCCCTTCCCAAGGAATTCCAGGTCTCATATGGACATGAAAGTTCAGTGGACCCTCGGCAATGGCAGGTGGATATCTAGAAGATTCAATCATGTCCCACACTAGGAGATGATATGCCGTTCATGAAATTCCCATATTCCACCTAAAGATACACTTACATTTCTCTTCTGAAATCAGTAACAGATGGTTATCTGGAAGAGGATGACTTTCAACATGTGGGTAGAGAAACTGTAAAAAAGAAATTAATCATAATTGTAAGCAACTACCTTGCTTGAACAAGTATTTCCAAAGTTGTGCTTGATGACTGTCCTATTACATACCATTGAAGAAACTGGGAATCACAGAAGAGTTTAGGGGAATCACCTGCACACACACTTTGCAGGTCAAAGCAAGCAAGAAAACAGAACACTGTCAGGACCTCAGCTTTCCAGAGGGGAATTGATCTCAAATACAACACTATCTTCACTTATTTAAACAGTAAGGCTTCTGGCTGGGCACAGTGGCTCACACCTGTATCCCCAGCACTTTAGGAAGCCAAGACAGGCAGATCACTTGACCTCAGGAGTTCAAAACCAGCCTGCGCAACATGGCAAGGCCCCATCTCTACAAAAAATACAAAAGATTAGCCAAGTGTGGTGGCACGTGCCTGTAGTCCCAGCTACTCAGGAGGTTGAGGTGGAAGGATCACTTGAACCCAGGAGGTGGAAGTTGGAGTGAGCCAAGATCATGCCACTATACTCTAGCCTGGGTGATAGAGAGCAAGACTCTGCCTAAAAATAAAGTAAAATAAACAGTAAATGTTAAAGTTGAAGCTATTTCTAGGGATGGTGCTTCCTATCTGGAATATTTGATTCTGAAACCAATCAGAAATAATGCAAACAACATTTATACAGAATGTTCTATTTCACACACACACACACACACATCAACATAGCCTTTGTGCAACTAAACCTAGTATATAATTTGAGAGCCAAGCAAACATATTCCCCACGACAACTTCCAAAGTCCCACATCCAAGAGACAAAGCACAACATAACCAGAACTTGTCAAGAAAGAACAGTGAGTCATGGTGTCACATGAGTTGAGGATTTACAAGCCTGAAAGCACAGAACGACTGTCACCAGGAAGAAAAGGCTTAAGTACACCCCATTCCTCCTCCTCTGTGCTCTCCCATATGAGCCCACCACTATGTGTCTGTTTGCAGGACAAAGCAGGCTGACCTGTCCTGACCCCGTCAGCTGTGATAATGAGGAAAAATTGGTCACAGGATGACTCAAAAGGGCAACTGTAAACCAGTCGTTTTATTTTGCGGCATGAAAGACCCATGAATTTTGTTCTTTTCCTCACCCAAAACTTGAATATAAAAGGACATAACTTTTATGTCCCAATCTCTCAGTCATTAGTCAGACTAAACTTAGGACAATTTTTTATTATTTCCTAGTGTCCTAAATTTGCATAATATCAGATTTAAAATAGTACTAGACAATTTTTGGAACATTTATAGTTGAGTTCCCTTTTAGAAATGAAAAGCAAAACATATGCTTCAGAGCAATAAAGTCAAAATTATAAAATAGCAATGCAAAATTCAGCTACAAAAATAATACAGAACTAACTGTCTCATAATTTGGAAAATGTTGCACATCAAACAAGATACTTTGTATACAGGAGTTGAGGAAAAGCAGAGATGAATGACACCACATACAGGATAGGAGAACAAATGTTCAGGGCCTCAAAATATGGAGATATCTGCTCCTACGGAAGATGGTATGGCCTCCAGCTCTACAGAGGTGGCCAGGGCATGCCTGCTTAGGAACGTGACACGGACTGAGGTGCTGAAGAGGTGTAACTGCCAACCTCTAAACCTCTGCCTGGTTTTCCTGTGACAATCAGGGAGAATGTTATTTTTAAAGTCCCATTTAGGTAGGTGTTGTTTTACTTTCTATTATAAGGTGTTCCTAGAGTAAGGCCTGGAAACCAAAAGCAGACAGGCTTCAGATACAGCTCTACAAAAGCACTCAAGGTGATAACATA
This sequence comes from Trachypithecus francoisi, assembly GCF_009764315.1. Taxonomy (NCBI): domain Eukaryota; kingdom Metazoa; phylum Chordata; class Mammalia; order Primates; family Cercopithecidae; genus Trachypithecus; species Trachypithecus francoisi. Next base: position 57,198,850 of record NW_022681469.1, read on the forward strand.
CAATTTGGGGATGGCATAGAAGCGTGGAATTTAATCAGTGTTAGTTTTCAATATTTAAGAAAGCAACCTGAGAGCACTGCTTTATTTTTTGAAAAAAGCCAAGAATGTAAAACAATTTCTGGGCTATGTCCTAACAATTGGAAGGTCTGGATCTATCTATAAACATGCCTTTTAAATATTACTTGAAAAAGCAAGACAGTGAGTTATTATATTGAATCACGTAATATACACACTACAGAACAAATGAAAATCCAGTGTTTGGTAAATGGATGCTTGTGGCTTAGGATGAAAATCCTAGTGACAGGATCGTACAACCAAGGGTATGGATGAGTTACTTCGGGAATCAGCAGATTATATTTACTTAGAAAAATTTACCTTCACAAATAAGGAGCTAGACTTAGAATGAATACTGGTCTTTGGAGGTGTGTAGAGGGTGTGGAATTACCCACTGGAACTATCTTGAAGACACACCTCACGCTGAAAGGGAACACTCAAAGGGTCCCGGATTGGGATCCAAGCCCCACCTGCCACTGTCCTCCTCTGTGTAGGTGGTCAAGACTACACATGCAGAGTTAGGAAAATGTGCTACTGGAGATCACCATGGATGTTTTTATAAGAAAAAGGAGGCCGGGCGCGGTGGCTCAAGCCTGTAATCCCAGCACTTTGGGAGGCCGAGACGGGCGGATCACGAGGTCAGGAGATCGAGACCATCCTGGCTAACACGGTGAAACCCCGTCTCTACTAAAAATACAAAAACTAGCCGGGCGAGGTGGCGGGCGCCTGTAGTCCCAGCTACTGGGGAGGCTGAGGCAGGAGAATGGCGTCAACCCGGGAGGCGGAGCTTGCAGTGAGCTGAGATCCGACCACTGCGCTCCAGTCCGGGCGACAGAGCAAGACTCCGCCTCAAAAACAAAAAACAAAACAAAAGAAAAAGGAAATTGATCCCAGGGCAAGACCAACTCAATGGACAGTAGATGTCATTTCTCTAGAGGCAGGAGGGAGAAGGTGGGGATTTGCCACTGGGGTTTGGAGGAGTTTCTCTCTCCAGAGGCATAGACACAGGGGCAGGAGGCAGGGCTGGGACTGAGATGGGTCCACAGAATGAGTACAAGTTTTACTTTAGTTTTACTTTATTTGGGTGGGGACCTTTCCTTTGGCCTATAGATGCTGTCCTGTTCCACGTACTTTTAACTTTTTTTTTCTTTTTTTTTGAGATGGAGTTTTGCTCTGTTGCCCAGGCTGAAGTGCAACGGCACAATCTTGGCTCACTGAAACCTCCGCCTCCCAGGTTCAAGCGATTCTCCCACCTCAGCCTTCCGAGTAGATGGGATTACAGTAGTGCACCACAATGCCTGGCTAATTTTTATATTTTTAGTAGAGATGGGGTTTCGCCATGTTGGTCAGGCTGGTCTCAAACTCCTGAGCTCTGGCAATCCACCCTCCTTAGCCTCCCAAAGTGCTAGGATCATAGGCATGAGCCGCCGCACCCAGCCACTTTTTTTTTAAACTGAGTTCACATAACATAAAATTCACCATTTTAACCACTTTAGTATATACAATTGCTGGTAGTTTTTAATATATTTGCAATGTATACAACCACTTGCTTTTAAAAACTTTTCCCCTTTCTATGTTCCAATTCCCTTTAGTTACCCCAGTCCTTCAGTCATGTCTCCACCATCTATATGGCCCTAACAAGATGCTGAGGAAGCCAAAGAACAGACCAGAAAAGGGAAGCGTACTCTGTCCCCCAGCCGCCCCACACTGATGACAGTATAGACAGAGTAGCTTCCTGAGGGTAGGGGAATGCAGCTTGGGAGCTTCAGGCTAGGCCATGTCTGGAATTGAGGAGTGACCCACAGTGCTGTCAGGAGTGGCTGGGAAATGTGCAGCTGAAAGGACTGGCTGACAGGGGAGGACCCTGGGCAGACAGAGACAACCCTCTCACCTAACCCACTGGAATAGGGAGGCCCATAGGCTGGAGGCTGGTAGTAGCTTGGGGGACAGAAAGGCAGACACTTTGAGTGGTGCAGATTGACTCCAGCTAGACCAAAAGAAACGATATTTTGACCCTGTAACAAAATGTGAAATTAGGCGAAAGAAAATTATGCTGTAGCACCGCATGAACACATACAGTTGATTCAAATTATTTGTAGTAGTTATGTTCTGTAACATCACCACAAATGCTGTATACTGAATATTGAATCATTGTTTCTAGGGAAAATACAAAGGGAGTTTATCATAATTCTGAAAGACACAGTCCCAAATGCCATATCCTAAATATTGAAATCCCAAAAGATCAAAATCCCAAAAATATAATTCTGGAAGATAATAATTTTAAAAATTATTTAAAAGATGTACTGACGGCCGGGCACGGTGGCTCACGCCTGTAATCCTAGCACTTTGGGAGGCCGAGATGGGTGGATCACGAGGTCAGGAGATTAAGACCATCCTGGCTAACACTGTGAAACCCCGTCTCTACTAAAAATACAAAAATCGGCCAGGCACAGTGGCGGGCACCTGTAGTCCCAGCTACACGGGAGGCTGAGACAGGAGAATGGCGTGAACCTGGGAGGTGGAGCTTGCAGTGAGTGGAGATCACGCCACTGCACTCCAGCCTGGGAGACAGAGCGAGACTCCGTCTCAAAAAAAAAAAGATGTACTGACATTTTTAAAAGAAGAATTATCTGAGAAGCAAAACACAAAAGAACACTTCATAGCCCACTATATACAATAAAATAGGCAATAATAACATACACAGTTTTGAAAGTATAGACACTCGTATATCCTAACTATCTTGTGATCATGACTTTTGGGACTTTAGACATCAGGGATTTTCATCTTTCAGGATTTCAACATTTAGGATTATGTTGTTCAGGATTGTCTTTTGGGATTATGATCCAAACCCAAACAAGGATAAATTCTTGGAAGCCTCTAGTCACAATATGTTTGTCAATAGATCAGTATATAACTTTGTTTTGTGTGTTTCTATTTAAAGACACTCCTTAACCTCATGGCCAACAGCACAGTAACTCATGCCTGAATGAAGCTTATCTGAAACACATACTTTCTCCCTAAGGCATTTGACAGTCTTCTTGCACTTAGGAACACTAGACAGTGCCTCAGCGCTATGCCTGGAAGCCGTTTAAACAATGAAATCGCCAGGAAAAAGCACAAAAGATGGAACTAGGCCATGAAAACAACCGTCATTTTAGTATGAGAGCTAAAACAAAAAAGTTAGGGCATCGCCATGTTCAACCTCAATTGCGAATGTGCATGTTGGGTGACAAATTCTTTCACCACTCAGCGTATATCTGCACATAACTGGCCAAGTATATAAGTGTTTAATTTAGGCGTTCCAAATAAATTTTAGGAATAGTAGAATTTGCAAATATGGAATCTCCAAATAATGAGGACTGACTATATCTATGCCATCTACACTATACATGCAGTTTCTGCATCAACTCTTGAAGTTGATAAATTCAGGGATTAAGCCATTTAATCATAGATATTTAATCTGTCAACCATGTAAATACATTACATAGACCATTTTCAAGCTTCCTTTAAATGTGTTTAATAATTTATAATATTTGATATTTTACCATGAGAAAATATTAATTATATTTAATATTTGATATTTTATAATGAGAAAATATTTAATATTTGATATTTTATCATGAGAAAACATTACATTACTATGAAACAAATGAGAGCATGACAGAGTTGGTGGAGCTAGCTTCGAGTTCTTAATTTCCATGCTTGCAAAGAAACAGCGGATACTTCCAGCACAGTAGTCTACAAGACTGTTCTGAGGAGTAAATATGATAATGATAGAGTGAAAGTACTTTGTAAACCCCAATTCCTCCAGGCTGCATACCTTTTGATTAATGAGGTAAGTGATGAATGGCATGCTTACTTACCTGAACCCAAATATAGCTATCCACAGCCTTTAGAACCTTCACATTGTTAACAGGGTGGATTTCAACCAACAAAGTCAAGCATTTTGATCCTACAGAGAAAAGAAGGCTTTTAGTAACAAAGATTATAATATCACACATTATTTTTTCCAAAGCAAGAAGGAAGAGCAATTTCTGATAAATCCTACCACAGTGACTATAAACTATTAAACAATTCTACCATCCTAAAGTCCTGTGAGGAGACTGAAACTGTACACCTGGTTCCCAGTTTTACTCTCTAGGATGTGTGGTAGCTCCAGGACCCCAAAAGAGCAATCAGCCCAGCAAAGGACCTGCCTTCCACACCCTCAGGAGCCCTGAAGAAGCTGCTTTGTATTATGAAAACCACAGGATACTCAAGAAATGCAAATGTGAAAAGGGAAGTCTTTGAACAGCCCTGGAAACAACAGTAGATACAAGGGAGACAAATTTCAGGTTATAAGAATTTTGCATTTACAGAAAAGCATCACAATTAAAACACAAGCGGCTTCTGAAATCAAAGATCACTGTATATTACTTTGCACTCTCACCAGCAACGTGTAAAAGGGCCTAACAAACGGGTTTCTAATGGATATCACTTTTCCCAATTATCACAATTCTACGATTTGCAAAAGCAGACACATCTGAACTTTCCAAAAATATAAATATGCTAACTATTGTATTAGCTATTCTACCGGGGGAAAATAAAAGGTAATTTTCTTAAAGTTTGACTTTAAAGTTTGACACTTCTACAAATCCAAGAGGGACACAGAAAAGATCTCAAGGGAGAAATCAATATACACGGAGTGAAGAAGTTGTTTGCGCTCATTCTATGCCATTTTTAGCATAGCTCCACAAGCCCTCTAGGCTTTTAAGTCTAAATAAACACAGTGTGATTCTGTGTCACTCCAATTCGGCAGCACAATGGCAAATATTGTTTGTGTAGGAAAATAAAATGATTTCTGATACATGAACATGTTAAGGCTGACAGTATCTATCAGTAGGACATAGGCGGGGTTTCCCTCGGGGACAGCGGTACAGCACTGATAATGACCCACTTATTTCTTCACTGTCACATCTAGCAAATGCCATAAAAGACAGCAATCAGGAGGAAGTCCATGGACACGGGCTTCCCCGCATGGAGTTACCAAAGACATCTAAATTTAGGTCAAGGTTCCCCCTCCCCCAAGATTAAACTGTAGAAAAGAAGGACTGGCCTTATATTTGAGCTTTTATTGAGATTCTAATATGATCCAGTGTCTCTCAGTGACTTCACTGTGAAAAATAACATACAATTTGGGGAGGGCACAGAAGCGTGGAATTTAATCAGTGTTAGTTTTCAATATTTAAGAAAGCAACCTGATAGCACTGCTTTATTTTTTGAAAAAAACCAAGAATGTGAAACAATTTCTGGGCTATGTCCTAACAATTGGAAGGTCTGGATCTATCTATAAACATACCTTTTAAATATTACTTGAAAAAGCAAGACAGCGAGTTATTATATTGAATCACATAATATACATACTACAGAACAAATGAAAATCCAGTGTTTGGTAAATGGATGCTTGTGGCTTAGGATGAAAATCCTAGTGACAGGACCTTACAACCAAGGGTATGGATGAGTTACTTTGGGAATCTGCTTGATGACTCAAAAAATGGCTCCAGGAATAAGAAAAACATTGGTGTCAAAGATATTTGTGAAGAAAAATAGAATAGAAATGCTCTGTTGAGAGGTGAGTATGGGGGGGGGTGGGGAAATGAATTTCTCTTATTGTTATTTTAAATGTGTATGACTAAATTAGCATATTAAATAGTACAAGCTGACATTTTTTGACCTAAAAGTGTGTGTGTGTATATATGTGTGTATTATGTATATATAGAAACATACATATATATAATTTTTTTTTAAACGAGACTGAGTCTCACTCTGTCACCCAGGCTGGAGTGCAGTGGCATGATCTCGGCTCACTGCAACCTCCGCCTCCTGGGTTCAAGCAATCCTCCTGCCTCAGCCTCCTGAGTAGCTAGGATTATAGGCATCCGCCACCACACTTGGCTAATTTTTTTGTATTTTTAGTAGAGATGTGCTTTCACCATGTTGGCCAGGCTGGTCTCGAACTCCTGACCTCATGATCTGTCTGCCTCAGCCTCCCAAAGTGCTGAGATTACAGGTGTAAGCCACCGCACCAGGCCAAAAGTTTATGTATTTTAACTGGACGGGGGGAGGGGGGACCTTTTGGGGGAGAAAGAGGAAATTTTCTCATTAGAAAAATAATCACAGCCGGGCATAGTGGCTCACACCTGTAATCCCAGCACTTTGGGAGGCTGAGGCAGGCGGATCATGAGGTTAGAATACTGAGACCATCCTGGCTAACACAGTGAAACGCCATCTCTACTAAACATACCAAAAAAAAAAATTAGCTGGGCATGGTGGCACACGCCTGTAGTCCCAGCTACTCGGGAGGCTAAGGCAGGAGAATCTCTTGAAACCAGGAGGCAGAAGTTGCAGTAAGCCAAGGTTGCACCACTTCACTCCAGCCTGGTGACAGAGTGAGACTCCATCTAAACAAACAAAAAAATTAGCTGGGCATGGGGGCACGCATTTGTAACTATTCAGGAGGCTGAGGCAGGAGAATCACTTGAACCCAGGAAGCGGAGGTTGCAGTGAGCTGAGATCGCGCCACTGCACTCCAGCCTGGGCGACAGACGAGGCTCTGTCTCAAATAAAAGAAAAGAAAAAGAAGAAAAAGAATCACCATATATTTGGTCTTTTTTTATTTTTTTCTAAGCAGGAATTTGTATCCAAATGAGATAGCCAGCTATCAGCTAGATTTTCTTATCTTTAAAATGGGAAGATCTTTCAAGGCAAAAAAAAATCTTTCTACACTAATTTTTCCCTTCTGGAGTACAACCTAGACATTTGACTAATATTACTAGCATAATAAGAGTAAACCTTTGCAAACAGGTTTGCAACATACTTTGTGCTCTCAATAACATACCATGTGCTTTCACAGTGAGAAAAGAAGCATTGTGAATTAAGATTCTAGAGACATCAGTTCTCGTTTCAGTTTTACATTATCCTGGTATTTACTTCACAGCAAATCACCAAGCTTTCCTAGGCCTCAATGCCTCATTATTAAACATAATAAAACATGTGGGGCAAGGTGCTCATACCTGCAATTCCAACATTTTTGGAGGCCAAGGCAGGAGGATCACTTGAGGCCAGGAGTTTGAGACCCACCTGGGCAACATAGTGAAACCCCATCTCTACAAAAAAATGAAAAAAATATTAAGAACAAGCTGGGCATGGCGGTGTGTGCCTGTAGTCCCAGCTACTCAGAAGGTTGAGGTAGAAAGATCACTCGGGCCAGAGAGTTCAAGGCTGTAGTGAGCCATAAGAGTGTCAGTGCACCCCAGCCTGGGCAACAGAGCAAGACCCTGTCTCAAAAATAATAATCAGAATAAAATGAAAGACCAAAGAACCAGATTACTTCTACAACCCCTTTCAGCCATAAAATCCCATTATTCTATGAGGTGCTAAATTAAGAATTTTGATGGCCGGGAGAGGTGGCTCACACCTGTAATCCCAGCACTTTGGGAGGCTGAGGCAGGTGGATCACCTGAGGTCAGGAGTTCGAGACTAGCCTGGCCAACACAAGGAAACCCTGTCTCTACTAAAAATACAAAAATTAGCCGGGCATGGTGGTGGATGCCTGTGGTGCCGGCTACTCAGGAGGCTGAGGCAGGAGAATTGCTTGAACCTGGGAGGCGGAGGTTGCAGCGAGCCTAGATCACACCATTGCACTCCAGCCTGGGCAACAGAGCAAGACTCCATATCAGAAAAAAAAATTTTTTTGAGAATCAATATATCAGTGGAGACTGGACACAGTGGCTCACGCCTGTAATCCTAACATGTTGGGTGGCTGAGGTGGGCGGATTGCCTGAGCTCAGGAGTTCAAGACCAGTCTGTCCATCCCCTCTCTGCTGAAAACACAAAAAATTAGCCAGGCATGGTGGTGCACACTTGTAATCCCAGCTATTCAGGAGACTGAGGCGGGAGTGTCATTTGAACACAGGAGGCGGAGGTTGCAGTGAGCCGAGATCATGCCACTGAACTCCAGCCTGGGTGACAGAGCAAGGCACTGTCTCAAAAAAAAAAAAAAAAAAAAAAAAGATTATCAGTGGAGACTGGGAGACCATCACTGAAGGGGAAGACAGGACCAGGCAATATCTGGAAACCACAAGGAGAGACAGCAGGATCAGGCAGAGGGATAGACATGACATGAGGAGAACGGAGGTATGATCCAGGCACACGCTGTGAAATGGTGACAAAGATGGGAGAGTTCAGTATGGCCTGGTTCTGAAGGAGCTCTGGTTATTCAAGCTCTTGAACCAAATCACAGCTTCACAGAGTATCTGTGACACTTCACTGTCTATGATGGTGAGAGGGAGCTCTGGAAAATCTCAGTGGCAATGGGGCCCCTGACCCATGTGGTCACCCCAATTGCTGCCCAGTGAGGATCTGCTGTGACTTGTGGCAAATGCAACTCCACAGGGGAGGATGAAGGGGACAGCCAGAACCTGGTTTGCTATGGAAGGCCATTTTCTCAGTAAAATATTAACTCTGCCATCTCTACAGCCAAGAAAAGGAGCACTATTGATTAAAAAAAAGAAAAAAAATTGCACCGTAAAGTATGTGGATCAAAGAAACCTGTTTACATAAAAGATGGTGCAATTTGTCTCATCTACTGTGGAAAAATCTCATTTTAAGCAACAGTGTTAAACCCCACCTGAGACAAACCACATCTTATAATCAAATGGTTTGTAAGGCCATTTGATGGACAGACAAAATAACCTTTCCAAATATTCATTCAAATAAAACATTCTAATAAATCCTATAGTGCTTTCTGATTACATCATCTGAAATCTTTACTGAACAAAATGAAATCGTCCCATGATGAGCAATATCTTTCATATACTGATGACTCCTAAATGTGTCTCTCCAGCCCCGACCTCTTACCTGGCCTTCTGACTCATCTCCAAACTCCACCTCACATCTCCACTGGGATGTCTATTAGGCATGTCAAACTGAGCAAGTCCAAATGAAACTCTTCTTTCCTGCCCCTCCCATGTATACATACACACCCACACGCCCTTCTACCTGTTCTAGCCAAAAAACCTTACAGTGAGTCATCCTTGACTTGTCTCTTTTTCTCATATTCCCATCAAATCTCATATTCCCATCAAATCCGGCAGCATGCATATGTGTGTGTATATATATAAATATATATAAATATATTTATTTTATATATATATAAATTTTTTTTTTTTTTTTTTTCAGATGGAGTCTCACTCCATCACCCAGGCTGGAGTACAGTGGTGTGATCTCTGCTCACTGCAACCTTTATTTCCTGGGATCAAGCAATTATCCTGCCTCAGCTTCCCAAGTAGCTGGGATTACAGGTATGTGCCATCATACCCGGCTAATTTTTGTATTTTTAGTAGAGATAGGGTTTCACCATGTTGGCCAGGCTAGTCTGAAACTCCTGACCTCAGGTGATCCACCTGCCTCAGCCTCCCAAAGTGCTAGGATTACAGGCGTGAGCCACTGTGCCTGGCCAAGCAGCCAATTTTGAAAAGTTGAGAATACATCCAAACACAGTCACTTAGCCCTTGCTCCGTTTCACCAGTCCAAGCCATTAGATTATAATAGTTCTCCCCTTGCCCTGCTGCAGTCCATCTTCCACACAGCAGCTAAAGCAATCCTTTTATGAAGCAAGTTAGATCACGCCCCTGCTCAATATGCATATCGCTTCCCATTTTACTATGAATGAGGGCCACAATCTTTACAATGGCCTCCTTTGGTCTATGTGATCTGTCTGCACCTCACCTCCTTTTTCCTTTGCCCTCAGTTCCTATCACTCTGCCCTTTGTTCACTCCACTTGTCTCACTGACCTCTTCACTATCCTTGAACAGTGAGTCTACCAAGTATAGTCTGTGATGACTGTTTGATCTTCCAGAAATGTGCTTTCCCCATAGCCTCGTGCTTGTTCTCTCCCCACCTTCAGGTCTCTGTTTAAACACTCCCTTAATGGCCTTTCCTAGTATCCTTCCCCAAATAAATTAATTGCACTCAAATCTCTGCTTCAGACACAGTGTATGGGGAAATTCACACTCAGATAAGAACTTATCTCAGGGAGCAATATAACTCTAGGATCACTCTAGCCAGGGTTGGCATAAGGGACTGGGAAGAATGAAACAGGGAAGAAAAGTATACCAGTAAATGGGGCATTATCAAATTAGTGACCACCCTGGATTTTAAGCTGCTTGGAGTGCACCTCACAATTACCCACTTTGGAGACGGAAAGGAAGATTATTTATCTTTCAGCTCCTTGCCACCATTGGTCATGGATTATTCTCCTGGGCATCATGCCCAACCATACTACCAAGCTGTACGTGTGTAGGCAGTAAATAGATTTTCCCAAGCACCCTGGGCAGAAAGCAAGACACAGGTAGGGCAGCTGAGGTGAGGCACTGTCAGACTACACCTAGGCAGAGCTGGCCAACATGGTAAAGTTTTGAGGTATCCAATACAATAACTAATAATGTTCATTGCACTGTTTTTAAAGATGCAAGCAGATAATCTTACTATAAGTGCATCAAACTTACAAGACTGAGCAAGCATCCCTGAATAGACTTTAATGTTATAATCAAGTAAAGTTTAAAATTGGTCTGAAAGTAAATTTTATATTCTACATAATCATAAATTACCATTGTTCTGTGTGACAGGCATATATGGTGAACAATAGATAGATGTGAAAAATGTAGTTACTACTCAGTTTCCCAACATAATAAAGAATTTTTAAGGCCAAAAAAATAAGGCTCAAGAAGAACTGGGAGGCATAGGAGCCAACCCAAGGTTCTATACAGATGCCCACCCTCACCACCTCCAGGAACACAGCAGCTAGGCCTTTCCTCTTCTTGGAGAAAGGGGTCTATTAGCCCAAAGGTCAGGGCCATATCCTGGGGTTTTGCCCATACCCTTGTTTTAAGTGTCAGCACACCAATGTCCCAGATCATATTTTACTTAAGCCATTCCACTTCTATCTCCTCTGAAGCAAGCCCTGCGCTTAATTCTAAAAGGAGCAGAGAGTGCCGACAGTACTGGGAAAAGGAGAACATGGCACTGAAGAAGGAAGGGGTTGTTGTTCTCAGTATATCAAGGCAGGAGGAGGGTAAGGATGAGCAATACAAATTATGAGATTTCAGGTGAGCCTCCCGCGCACCAAATCTCCCATAAACAATTTTACTGAGGCCCCCAAGGAAGTCCTATCCAGACTCGGCTCTGGGGAAATGTGTGTCATGAGAAGCCCAGGAGTGCCTCACAAGCCTCATGTGGAAAGTAAGTACAAAGGGTTTTTCCATCACATGCAGCGGCAGGAAAATCCATCTGAGTGGTAACTATGCTAACAAAAGAAGTAATTTAAGAAGGAATTTAAGCGTCAAATAAACAGAACAGATGGAAAGCACCTGGGAGCAGAATAGTAAGAGATTGATAGGAGACCCACTAGGCCAGAAGTTGACCAATGGTAGTCACAGGCTGGCTCCAGCCCACAGGTGGTTACTATTGTCCCAAGTAGGATTTTTAAATATATTCAAGCCAACATTTACAAATTCGATCTTTACAAAAAGCTCCAGACTTCCGTTGACAAACTGAAAAGCCTGTTCCACTGGACTTGCTAGTGACAACAAAAAGCTAGAGCTGAGTAGTGGCTCCCCCTCTTGAAAGTTCCCCACAGGGCATCCCCACCCCCACTACTAGTCCCTATAGCTCTTGAACTTTTTTCTTTTTTCCATTAAAGAAAAAAAAATATTTCTTGGTTTGTATATTAAAAATGGGAAAAAAAACAACAACAACAAAGACATTCTGCTGGTCACTTGATTTTTTTTCTTACATTCAAACTACTTCACATATTTACATGGTCTCTCTGGCCAATGTATGCATTTGCAATTGAAACCCTAGACTAGACTGAAAGCCCCATGAGGGCAGATGCTATACCTCTCTTACACACCATTGTATCCCCAGCACCATGCATAGTGCCTGACCCACAGCAGGCACTCAATAGTGTTGAGTTATAGACAGAGGGATGACTTCCAGTAAGCACTTTTTAAAAGGTGGTGGGGAGGGGCCAGGGAGCATCACACAGCTACAAAACTATAAAGTGGGCCTTGGCAAATGAGCAGAATTGATCTTCAGTATTGGTGTACTACTTAAAATGTGTTAGGTACTAATCAATACTTAACCAGATATAAGAAAAGATGCATTCTTGACTTTCCCAATCTTTTACATCAATATCTGACCATAGGTTTCTACTTCAGCATTTATTTAGCCTGCAGGTAATAATTACCATCTTAATACTTCTGTTAAATCACTGTTAGATCATTGTCTGTACTTTTCTGTTTGCTTGAAAAAAAATATATTTTTAGAAGTCTTGTTCATGCTTGACATGACCTTTGTCTTTTATTCTGAGATACAATATGGCTATTTCTAAAGATGCTTGAAATCTTATTTAGTAGTATAATAAATCATCTACCAATAACCTTCATCTACCCATAGGTACTAAAAAGTGTAATTTCATTACCTGGTTGAAGTTCGTTCCTTTTTCCTTCTTTAGTAGACTGAACTAAACTTGCAGCTAATGGAAAAAGAAAAAAAAATTCCATTAGCAATTGATCCATATGATGGCTTGTTAAAGCTTACCATTTTATACTTCAAATAGATGAGGGCTCAAAGAGATATGTCAACAGAAGATAAGGGCAGAACACAAAACATTCTTTTTTGTAGGTATACCCTCCATATTCTTTATTTCAAACTTAACTTCTCAAGAACATTTCTTTCTCAGAAAATCATTGTTATAGAATAATACTGAAAAAATCTAATACTTTGAAACTCTTAAAAGATGTAGTTCAGTTCTTGACATGTAGCAGTAAGAGCTCAACTTACCAAGCAAAGTTCTTTCACTGTTGACAGAGCAACTGAAAACTTGCAAGTCTTTCTCAAAGGTATACAGAAGCTATTAAAACAAAAGTATTTTTTAGTTTGAAGTTTCATACATTAAACAACAATTATACGAACATAAATTCCCATTAAGCTCTGTGCTAAGTATTACTGGGGCAAAATATTTCAGTAAAGAATGAAACTAATTTAGCTATGCTGACACATTCCAGACTACTCTTTACCAAAAAAAAAGTTTGCTATTGTAAGCCATGTTTGGCACTGATATTTAGCCATGAGACAACCAAGTATAGTGGTTAAGAGCATAGATGTTGGAGCCCAACTAGACCCAGGTTCAAATCCTGACTCTGTCACTTGCTAGCTGTGTGACCTTGGATAAATTATTCAGCTTCTCTATCCCGCCATCAGTAAAACACATCTACTCTAGGATTGTTAGGAGGATCAAGTGAGATAATCTCTATGAAGCACTTAGTGTAATAAGCACTCAAATGTTAGCTATTGTAATTACTGAGGTAATTAATTACAAAATAATCATTAGTTTTCTTAGCCACTGTCACAAGTGCATCTCCCATAGGCCTTTCATATTTAGAGGACTGGGAAGGTAGTCTTTTTTTTTCCTTGTTGTTGTTTAAAATGTTCAAAATGTTGCAAGATTCCATTTTCTTGAATATTAAAGAAAATGAAAATGCCCATGTAGGAGGATGTGATGCGGAGATTGAGGAACTAGAGAACACCAGTTCTATTAGGCAGGCTGTCTGAAAGAACACCCAGAGGATAAGGGAAAGAGACAGTCTTAGATCTCAGAAGACAACAGCCTAAGAGAAACAGTAAATAGTATAAGTATTAAGAAGGTTACTAGTATCTGCACCCTAAAAAAGTATTGAGAACACACAAGACCCCTATAGCTAGAAGTCGATGGGAAAAGCTGGCAATGCTAGGGGACAACTGATTACGGAAAGTGAACTTTCAGTTAATCAGGTACTGAATTCAAGTGAGAATTTTTGGTTTCCGTTGACTCTTGCTCTAACTGAGGAATTCTAAATTATTACTAAGAAGAATCTAATTCTAAATTATTACTAAGAAGAATGGGTACATACACATAATTTTTAATGTGTTATCTTTTGATTACAAAGATAACATAAGTATAGTCTCAATGTTTAAAAGATGCAAACACTATCAAATAAAAAGTCAAAGCCAGCCTGGACAACATGACAAAATCCTATCTCTACAAAAGTTTTTTAAAAAATATGTCAGGCATGGTGGTATACCTGTAGTCCTAGCTACTTGGGAGGCTGAGATAGGAGGATTACTTGAGCCCAGGAGGTCAAGACTGCTATGAGCCATGATTGCGCCACTGCACTCCAGCCCAAGTGACAGAGGGAGGCCCTGTCTCAAACAAAAATAAAAGGTCAAAAGAAATAGCAGTCCTTCATACTCAGCCAATCTCAACTCTCTTCCAAAAGGAAGCACATTTATAAATTGTCTATATTTATGCACTTATATTACACAGTTACATTGTGAGTTTTTAAAAAACATAAATGGAATCTATTAAATGTATTATTCTGACAACTTGCTTTTTTCATGTAACAACATGTTTTGGAGAGCCTTCTGTATCAGTACAGAAGTCTTAATCCTTTAATAGCTGTATCAATTTCCAAAACTTACTGATGGGCATTTAGTATGCCTCCTACATTTAGGTAATATAATAATCCAATGAACCTTTTACATAAACCTGTGTGAATCTGTACAGATATTTCTGTAGTATCAAAACCTCAAAGTGGAATTTCTAGGTCAATAGGTGTGCAAGTATCAGAAGTCTTTAACTCCAAGCATCAAAAAAATCTTCCCCAATCTAGCTTAGACAAAAAGACAATTAGTGGCTCATGAAATTGAACAGAATGGGGTGTTACTTCAGTATTGGCTTGATCTAGAGCTGGAAATATCCATTCTCCTAGCTTTCTGGGTTCAATACATTTGTCAGCCTCCACACAATAGAGCCCCAAGTTCTATTCCCCAAAGCCACAGCAATTCCAACCCAGTGAATTCACTTATCAGCAAACCCAATGGAAAAGAGAAGAGTCCATGTCCCAAATTCCCAGCAAAGTATTCTCTTTTATCCAACCAGTTTAGGTCATGTTCACTCTTGTATGCACTACCAGGGAAGTCCTACATGACAGAAGGTGGGAGAAAGAGGTGGAAGAGGGTGAGGAAGGAAAGCTATTGGGACTGTGCTTATGCTTATCCCATTACTTATGCTAATGGAAAGCATAAGTAGTATACTGCTTCTCATTTGCCGATTCCAGGGTAAGACCATTAACTCAAAACTTGAGGTGGGGCAGGGCAAAGTGGAGTCAACCCACTTGTCCCTATTGCTCCCACCAAGTACAGTTTTAAAACCCTGGACATATATTTTTTTAAGTTTCAAAGACGACTCTGAAATGCAGAGAGAAGGCAGCAGACTCTTTAGGGACCCCAGATCCTGATGAATGACATAGTGGCGAGTTCCCTGGGTTTTTCTTTTGTGTCATACAGCCTAGACTCGGAGCTAAAGAGGTGAAAACTCGGAGCTATTTCCCAACAGAAATACTGATGGGAGCAGACAAAAACAAATACACACCCATGCTCTCTAGCCAAAGGAACTGGAAAGGGGAAACACAGCAAGAGAGAAACTTTTTTACTATAACCACCCTAATTCCAGCTAAACACCACGAAAGAAAATGCAACCCCACTCCCATCTCTACCAGCAAAGTCTGTATGGGGAGCTTAGACTCCCGCCTTTGCCCAGCTATAACAAGGCACCCTTCCCCCTTCTGCAAGATGAGTATCAAAGAAGACCAAAAAGGAAATCAGGACTTTCATCCATTCCCGGTGGTAAATAAGCCTTCCCCCACCAAAAGTGCCAGCAAAGCCATGTGGATCCTGGACTCCCACCCAGACTCCAGTAGTAAAGAAGTCCCTTTCTACCTCCTCACTGGGATGGTCTCTGAGGTGGCTGAATGGGAAGCCAGAACTTTCACTACCACCCAGTGATAATGAGGCCTTCACCTACCTTTCCCCGATCCTGCTCCTCTGCAGCGGTATCAGTGGAGGCTAAGTGGGGAGACTGAAATCCCACTTCTGTCTGGCCATAACAAGACACTTCTCTCCACTAAGGTGTCCAAGTAGGCCAAGTGGGGAACCTGGACCTTCACCCGGCACAACCTAGCAGTAGTAGGTTGTACCACCAACCCCACTAATTCCCCAACAGGTAAATTATCAGAGGAGGCATGCTAAAGAGAAGACTTAAATAAGATCCAGAGTTTCATAATGTAGTCCTCGAAATGTCTAGCATACAATAGAAAATCTCATGTCATACCAAGAACCAGGAAAATCTCAAACTGAATGAGAAAACAATAGGCACAAGCACTGAGATAACAAAGATATTGGAATTTTCTGACAAAGATTTTAAAATGGTCATAAAAATGCTTCAATAAGTAATAACAAGTATGCTCGGAACAAATGAAAAAAAGTCTCAGCAAGAAATAGAATATGTAAAGAAAAATACAAATGGAAATTTCACAGCTGAAAAATATAATTACCAATTTTTTTTTTTTTTTTTTTTTTTTTTAACAAAACCTCCATGGGTAGGCTCAACAACATACTGGAGAGGACAGAAGAATCAGTGAACTTGAAAACAACAGAAGTTACCTAATTTAAATGATAGACAGAAAACCGAAAAATAAAAGAAACGGAACCTCAGAGATCCATGAGACTATAACAAAAGATCTACCATTCTTGTAATCAGAGTTCACAAAAAGCAAAGAGAAACAGATTGGAACGTTAAGAAAAAATATTTGAAGAAATATTGGCTAATGACTAAAAATGTCCCAAATTTGGCAAGAGACTACAGATTCAATAAGTGGAGTGAACCCCAAACAGGGAAAATCCAAACAAATCCATACCAAGACACAGCATAATCAAACTTCAGAAAACTAAGGAAAAAGAAAAAATTTTTTTCAAAAACGGCAAAGAAAAAAAGTGACATCTAATGGGGGGAAAAAATTCAAAAGACAGCAGATTTCTCATGAGAAACCAGAGAACCCAGAAGGAAATGGCACGTTTTTCAAGAGAGGAACGAAAAGAACTATGAATCCGGAATTCTATACTTGGCAAAATTATCCTTCAGGAATGAAAGGAAAAAAAAGACATTCTCAGATGAAGAAAACTATGAGAACTTGTCATCAGCATACTTACCCTAAAAAAAAATGGCTAAAAAAAGTTCTTGAAAGAGAAAGGAAATGATAAAAGGAATATTAGAACTTCAGAAAGAACCATGGAAACAGCAAATATACAGGTAAACACAATAGACCTTCCTTCTACTCTTGTGTTTTCTAAATTATGTTTGACAATCGGGGCAAAAAGTATAACATTGCCTGATGTGGATCTTAAAGAATGTGTAGGAAATATCAAAGACAAAAACACGGAAAGGCAAAGAGACTTAAAAGGAGATAAGAGTTCTACACTTCATTTGAACTGGTAAAATTTTAACACCAATAGATCTTGTGGTGACGGAATAACTCTTTCGTGATTGCAGTGGTAATTACAGGAATCTATACAAGTGATGAAATGGCATAGAACTATATGCACACATTCTGCTGACATTAATTTATTGGTTTTAATATATTATCCTATAGTTACACAAGATGTAACAATTGAGAGAAACTGAGTGAAGAGTACACAGGACATTGCTGTACTTGTTTTTCAAATTTAAAAACTAAAAACTTTTAGAGAAGGATAGGTAAGCATTAAGACTGAGAAATCATTATCCCATTCTGAAGCTTAATTACCAAGAGAAAGATTTTTTTTTTTCCTCTTGATGGCACCATCTTTCTCACGGTGGCACCTTTGCAAGGAAAAATATAGCGCTTGAAAAGAATTTTAGGCTGGGCGTGGTGGCTCACACCGTAATCTCAGCACTTTGGAGGCTGAGGCAGGCAGATCACGAGGTCAAGAGA
Source organism: Trachypithecus francoisi (assembly GCF_009764315.1). NCBI lineage: Eukaryota > Metazoa > Chordata > Mammalia > Primates > Cercopithecidae > Trachypithecus > Trachypithecus francoisi. The sequence continues at coordinate 57,216,793 of NW_022681469.1, forward strand.
TCGAGACCATCCTGGCCAACATGGTGAAACCCCATCTCTACTAAAACAACAACAACAACAACAATAAAAATTAGCTGGGCGTGGTGGCACACACCTGTAGTTCCAGCTACTTGGGAGGCTGAAGCAGGAAAATTGCTTGAACCCAGGAGGTGGAGGTTGCAGTGAGCTAAGATGGCATCACTGCACTCCAGCCTGGCAACAGAGACTCCATCTCAAAAAAAAAAAAAAAAAAAAAAGAATTTTAAAGCCCATGTAGATTTGGTATACAAATCCATTCCTTCAATAAAACCATCGAAAGGTCAGTCAAAAACACATATGGGCTGTAAGGGTTGTGCTTATGTGGAGAAGAGACGGGAGAAGGGGAGGGTTTGTTTAGCAACTATGGTTCAGAAGCAAAATTTGCCTGTTTACAAAGCTAGTTTAAATTTCCTATTAATTTATCCTTTGGCCAATTTATTTTCTGGACTAATTTTCACATTTTGGAATTCAAAGCAGCTTTGTCACCGGAAAATTTTTGAAAACGAGCCACTCTGCAGGGAACCTATTACTATCAATCCATTGAAAAATATTCACTGCACTCCTACCACTCACAGGCAGTTAGCTAAAAGTAACCGGGATGAAACACATTGGTATGCAAAGTGCTCCTACTGTCAAGTGCTCACAGTCTTGGGAAATGTGAGCGGAATATGACCACAAAAGATAACAGCAGTCACCACAACTGGATTGAGGGAAGACAGACTATGGTGTCTCCTCTCAATCCATTTTTTTAGAATACATGCCACACAGAAATTAAGCAACAATTGCACTGAAAACTTGGTATTTATTCTCTTTCCCTAGACTGTGTATTGTGAAAGAGTTTACGTTGATCATCACTGTGTCTCCAGCACCTGACAGGGAAAACACTCAATGCTTATTTGTTGGATCAGTGAATGAGTGAGTGAATGAATGAATGAATGAATGTGAAAGGGGTGGAAGAAGGAAGAGAGAATTAACCAAGCAGCATATTGGAACCCTGAAGAGTAAGGCGACCTGTAAGAAATTTGTAACGGATAAAGGACATTTAAGTTCAAAAATGTCCAATATTCAATTCTAAATTGTTTTTACATAGGCACAAAATTACTCGCTCTCATTTGCTCCCAGAATTAGACAAAGTCACCTGTCACATCAACCAATGCCTTATGTGAATAATCTGGGGGAAAAAAAAAGGAAAGGGGTTCCTTGTCTGAATCATTAAGAAATAATGAGAAATAAGACACAAGAAGGTTAAGCAGAAGCAGAAAGAGTCAGAGGTCATTATACGATGATGTGGAAGTACACAAATTTCAAGGAGGACACTGGACCTCCTACTTTCTTACAGGATACTGAATAATTTGTTTGAGCCAATTTTACTTAAATCTCAAAGGTCTAAGAGACTTCACCTTACTTTTTGGTTCAATAGTCCTTGTGTTTTTTGTTTAATAGGACCAAGAGATCGTTAAGGGAGAAGGAAAGCAAAGAAATATAAAGTTTTAGAAAATAAAGTTGGTATTCCCACTCCTAAATATGCATACAAAAGAATTTTAAAATAGCTACATATACAATAGTGTTCGTAATAGATAAATGTTAGAAACAGGTGCCCATCAACAAATAAAAGAATAAAACTGTTGCATATACTATGATAACTGATTGCATGAATTAGAGTTATTCTGTCATACTCAATTGAGTTAAATCAAGAGATCAGGAGAGGAAAAGAGAAGCACATGGGGCACAAGTGCCTGCCCGCCCAGGTGTCTTGCAAGCCAGCTGCCAAAATGACCAAATGCCATAAACTTAAGAATAGCTTCACCTAGTAGCTACTGAAACAAACTGCCATGGCTCTAAAACTAGTTCTACCTACTGCTTTCACACACCAATGAGATCTTGCCAGCTCCTAGAAACTTTCCTATTGCCAGTGAGTTTTCTTTCAAAGCCATATGTAACATTTCTCTTTCTGATAAAACCCCCAAACTTTCTTAGTTCTTTGGACATACCAAAGACCACCCTGGTCTGTGTGCATGCCTTAAATTGCAATTCTGTTTTTTCAAATAAAATGGTTAGAGAAAAAAGAAAATACAGTTGGAATTTATGTCTAGAAAAAGGAGGAGACGAAGAAAACTCTAAAGGCAGTAAAGTAACCAATGAGTAATCTATGATTTATGGTGATTTTTACCTCATTTTGTCTGGTTTGACAATCATATAATCCAAAGATGACATTTCCCTTATCATCCTAAAAAAAATTAAACAGATGTTTATTAAATGTCATCGTTTAGGAAGTTAGAATGTTACTAGTTTTAAAACCAACCTGCAATAACTCAATCTTAGCAGTAAGTACTTTAAAAGAAGCTTTCTGTGCCTGTCAGAGGGGGACTGAATCCAGTTCAGCTAGTCATTTGGGCTCAAAGAATAAAATGCATCAATAGTGTAGAGCTCAGTGAGTTTGGGGAACTGTCTAGTAGGACTGAGCATGGTGAAGGAGTAAATCTTTTTATACTTCCACTTATGTCTTTGAAAATATACACATTTGATAGATAATAGGGACGGCTAGGACAAGTCCACAGCATTCTTATAAGTAAAACATTGTGAATCACACAATTCCTTAAAGGTACCATTCTAAGACACAACTTACAATAATTATTTTTACTTAAAAAAGTACAGTGATGTAACTGTGCAAAGCAAACTGGCCATTTGAATTATTCATGTGTGCTTATTATAGTAAAGCTAAATTTTCCTTAGAACACTTGACATTGACAATACGTTGTTAAATAACAATGCTGCACATGCCTGTAGTCCTAGCTAACGGGGAGGTTGAGGCAGGAGCTCAAGGAACCTACCTGAGCCCATGAGTTTGAGGCTGCAGTGAGCTATGATTATGCCACTACACCCCAGCCTGGTTGACAGGGTAAGACCCTGTTTCTAAAAACAAAATAATAATAATGCTTCAAAAGTCAAGTCCTAACATATCTACGTCTGAAGAGACTAATCATATTTAACATTTTCTCCAATGATAAAATGTTAACATATTAATTAGGTTTAAACATTTTTACTTGGCATTTTTTGTCTAGAAAATGAAATTGTTCATTGATTCAAAATTTGAGTTATTATGTCAGATATGCCCATTTAGTTTTATTTTAAAATGAAGAAACATTTAATACTAATTTTTTTTTTTTTTTTTGAGACAGGATCTCGCTATGTCACCCAGGCTGGAGTGCAGTGGCACAATATCAGCTGACTGCAACCTCCACCTCCTGGGTTCAAGCAATCCTTCTGCCTCAGCCTCCTGAGTAACTGGAACTACAGGTGTGCGCCACCACGCCCAGCTCATTTTTGTATTTTTTGGTAGAAACAGGGTTTTGCCATGTTGGCAAGTCTGGTCTCAAACTTGTGACCTCAAGTGATCCGCCCGCTGCAGCCTTCCAAAGTGCTAGAATTACAATGTGAGCCACCATGCCCAACCTACTACTACTAAATTTCAATCACTTTATTCAATCTCACACACACAAAGTCATAAGTTAAGATTAAATGCCGACAAGTTTATTCATTACCCCTCAATAAGATACAGTATAGAATTCTATAAAAAGAATATAAATGATTAAAAACAGTATATTTTACATCTTACCACAATAAAAAAGAATATAGACATACCTTATATGTATAAATAATATTTCCATTTCTTTCAACATTTAATACACGTAAGCTCTCATAATCGTTTTCTAAAACATCTGAAATGATAATAGCAGGTTAATACTCAGCAGAAGATGGTTAGAAACATATCTAACCAATATATTAGTAAAGGAAACCAAATATAAATATATACTAATAATCCTATTATATAAAACTTAAAAACAGGCGAAACAAATCTCTTTTATTAGAAGTACAAACAGTAGTGACCTTTAAGGAAGGAGAAAGCCATAGTCATTGAGAAGTATCTGAAGAGAGCCTTGTTAGGTGTTGGTAATGTTAAATGTCTTGGGCATACTGATATACTCTATGATAACTCACTGAGCTGTACGCTCTTTTCTGTGTGAATGTTATACAATAAATTTCAAGTATCTGTTAGTTTTTGCTTTATGCATTTTGAGGATACATCATTAAGGACATACAAATTTAGAATTGTTATAGCCTCCTGGTGGATTAACCCCTGTTAGGCTCTAAGCTGAGCTGCCAGCTGTCTGAGTACTCAATTAAAACAAGATTAAAAAGTTAATATTAACTTTTTAACAGTCAAGCTTTTAATCACTTACTGTGACGCTATAAAGCAAGAGGCTAAACAAGAGAAAGTGCTATTGTCCCTGGTCTATTTTCTCCCCATGGAATGGTGCCGTTAGCCAAGGGTCAAGTGAATCAACACAGATATGGAGCTCTCTTCACTATCGAGGGACCCTCCCAAAAAGGTTCCTGCAGTATCATGGATCCAGGTGCCAAGGGTAGGGAGAGGGAGAAGAGCTAGGAGTGGAAAAGTATTTCACTGGAGTAGAGAAAAAGCAGTCTTCAAAGCTTCCCTCTTCCACCTGCTAAGGTGGTTTTAGTGGTTTAGAGGCACCTGAGAAAGGTCTCTGCTAAAGGCCTCTGATCAAGAGGCCTCTAAATGAAGAACCTGGGCTAGGAATGCAGCTATCTGTAACAGTATGGATGATCCAGCGGGGCCTGAATCACACCTACAACTCATTTCAGGGACTACGGTGCACTGGCCACACACCAAGTCGGATTTGAGGAGGGCAGCTTTCTCCCGTAAGGCCTGTCAGATCAAGTCTTTGTAACTGCACATGGTTGGGTCTGAAAAATTACACACAAATTTTTAAAATAGGAGCTGGATTAGCAACCCTTTATTCATTATACAACATCCTTTATTTCTAATAATTATTTTTACTTTAAGGTCTACTTTGTCTGATATTAATAATATAACTACATAAGCTTGGTTAGTGCATGCATAACTTTCTGTTATTAATATTCCTGTGTCCTTATATTGAAGATATGTTTTATAAGCAGTATCTACTTGGGATTTTTTCCTCCAATCTGACGTTCTTAATCTTTTAATTGGGGTATGTAGTCCATTTACATCTAATGTAATTACTAACATATTGGGTTATTTGTCATATTACTATTTGTTTTCTATGTGTCTCACCTGTTGTACTACTCTTCTGAACTAAGTTTATGATCTCATTCTATTACCTATTAATTTGTCACGTTTTTGCTATTCTTTCATTAGTTATACTAAAAGTTATAACATGCATCCTTGACTTACTATGTTTTAGTATTACGTGATGCAAAAAAAAACTGACGCAACTGAAACTCTCATACATTGTTAATAGGAGTATAAATTGGAAAACTGGCAGTACCTAGTGAATCTGAACACATGACTCAGCAACTACACTTGTACATACATCCTCAAAAGAAATATATACATATATTTAGCAAGGGACACATAAGAATGTCTATAGTACTGTGGTACATTATTGCCCAAACCAGAAACCCAAACTATCCATTAAGTGAAGAATGAATAAATTGTGTTATATTCAAACAATAGCACAAAACAAGGAATTAACATTCTGCAATAACACATATAAAACTGAGCAAAAGAACCTTCCCCACCACCAAAAAAGGTACAAATTGTATGTTTCAATTCATACATAAGTTTTCGATAATAGGCACAACTAATCTACAGTGTTAGATAAGTGACTACTAGGAAGGACCATGAAGGACTTCTGAGGTTCTGTTAATGTTTTCCTTGCTGTTCTGAGTCCTAGTTGCATGAGTGTGCTTCACTTTGTGAAAATTAACTAAGCCGTGAACTTATAACTTGTGTCCTTGTCTATATGAAAGTAATATTTTGCAGAAGGACATACAGACTCTTTACACAAAACATTTAACTTATAAGTTAACTGACCATCTTTCTTCTAAAATTTTAGGATATTTCTCCTAATTCTACAGTTAAAGGATTTAAACATTGGTAGAGTCAGCATTGTAATTATCACTAACTGGGCAGAAGTGTGTATTTTTCCAATTTCCTCAAAAGTTATCCAAAATTATGGCCAGGCACAGTGGCTCATGCCTGTAATCCCAGCACTTTGGAAAGCTGAGGCAGACTGATCACTTGAGGCCAGGAATTCAAGACCAGCCTAGTCAACGTGGTGAAATCCAATCTCTACTAAAAAATACAAAAAATTAGCTGGGCATGGTGGTGCACACCTGTAATCCCAGCTACTCAGGAGGCTGAGACAGGAGAATCACCTGAACCCAGAAGGTGGAGGTTGCAATGAACTGGGATCGAGCCATTGCACTTCAGAGCAAGACTGTCTCAATAAATAAATACATAAATAAATAAAATTGCTTAAATTTGACTCATTTTTCCCATACAGGAATAGTTTTTACATTAATTACATTGATTATGACAAATTCTAATATTAAGACAAAACATATGCAAAATATGTGTAACTCAGCAAATTTCTATCTATATTCCTAAAAGGAAAAGACAAGATAAAAAATAAGGATAATTGGTGAGCTGGACACTGGCACTGGAGCTGGACGTGGGAAACATTTAGAGAGAGGAAGAACAGGTTTCACTGAGAACTTAGACATCATCCTGAGATCTCTCTTCCCTTCCCCTCACAAGCAGTAGCTTCGTGCATCTCCTAGGGGCAGGGCAAAAGGATAGGGCAAAGTGTTTTCTACACATGGGTATAAACGTTTGTCAGTATATTGACATGTATACTGAGATGTCAGACTCACTTCACACTGAAGGATAATAAGGATAATAATTTAGTCTCTTAGGGGACTAGGATTTAAATAGTTTATGGGCCGAGCATGATGACTCATGCTTGTAATCTCAGCACTTTGGGAGGCCAAGGTGGGAGGATGGCTTGAGCTCAGGAGTTCAAGACCAACCTGGGCAAAATAGCAAAACCCCGTCTCTTAATAATAATAATAATGATAATAATGCTTATGGCTAAGTAGCCCTTCACAATTTAGAAAGTTCTCATTTCTATCTCATCTGCATTGTACAAGGTATTCCAGGCCTACTACACTTTTCAACGCAATAATGATACTTGACCCATATACAGTGAAAAGGTGGCATAGACTGAACTCAAACCTAGAAAAAGGTAAACAGAACAATGAGCTGAGTGTTCTGTATCAAGCTTACAATGAGAAAATGAGTAGTTACTCAAAAATCCTTTGAAAGGTAGATATTGTAGACATCTAAAGAGAATTTCAGTGAGTTATTTTTCATCCTGTACATGACTCCAAACTTCTGGAATGCAATGTGTCAATATTTTGAGAAGTATTTTTTTTCTTTCAAGATTATAAGTATGCTAGAAGAGACCGTCTCAAAAGTACACTTAAAAGGTTTCGGCTAAGATAAGAAACTTCTTTACAAGAAATCTTGCTAAATCCAATTTACTTGCAAAGGCATATCTATTTTCAGATTACTATAACATTAAGAGGAAAAAATTCTCCAACAAACGCAGATTACAATAAATGACACATGCTTATCCCATTAAACTAGTGGTTCTCAACTCTGGCTGTCTTAAAATCATTAGGGGAGCTTTTAAAAGAACACTGATGCCCCAAGCCATACCCAGGATAACCTGATTTTATTGAGCTGGTGTGGAGCCCACTCTCTGATGTATATGTATGTGTTTTAGGTTCCCTGGGTGATTCTAACGGGCAGCCAGGCTTAAGAACCACTGAACTACAAATGTACATTACATATTAAGCAGTATTCGTTAGAGGGCATAACTTGGACCATCTTATAACCATGACAGACAGAGTTGAAAGAAATAAAAATAATGTTGTCATGGGAACATTAGGTAATAACTGCAAGGCTGAATAACCCTGCAGTTAAGTACATGGTTCACATTTCAAGGACATTTGAAATAGACAAATTTGGTAATGTTGCAAATCCAGAGACCAATGTCTCACCACATACTATTAAGCCATCAGCTCTTTCTCCCTGGACTAGCTGCCCATGTCTTAACACACCCTTTTAAAAGAAGTATTCAGTAACCTCTTTGCTTATTCATTCTGACTCTTCTCCCAGTAGTTCATCACTGGAAAGTCCAGAGGAAGAAGTTTTGCAATTTCAAATGAGGAAATGTGGTTTAATTTCACAGTTTAGTGTACTCAGTACTCATGAAGAAAACAATGTAGCATTTTGATAGATACTTGCATAGGTAAATCTATAAAAGAAAGGAGAGTACCTAGATATTGAAGGTATTGGCAAGGCATAGCTCTTGTAAAACAAGCTGGTTGGCCAGATATTCTCATTAGTTTCAATCTATTCTTTGTCAAACAAAAGTGATTTCACTTTACATGAAGAGGGTTTGTCAAATGTGTACATTTTATCCCAAACTGCTATGAGACAAAAATCAAAGTATTTGTCTTTCCAATGACCATACTTAAGGAGAAAAATGTCATGAGCCTCATACAAAATTTTGAACTCGTTCCTAATACATACATCAAGAGGTGATAAAATATGATTATGCCTATAACATTATTATTCTGTAAATAATTCATATAAATCCTCAGGCTCAAGATGACCAGTTATTACAATTCCTAAACCTATGCAGTAAACATTATGTGATTTATATTTCATATTCTGAGCAAAATGAAGTTAAGAGAGAAATGAGAATTAGAAAAGGAGACCAGGAAAGAATTAGCAGAAATGAAAGGATAGTGGCAAGAAAACAGTAAAAAAAAAAAAAAAAAAAGGTGAAAACAATGTGACTAAGGTAACCTTCTGGCCCCCAAATCAATCTAGGAATACATAAGAGGCAACATAAAAAAAGTACTATTCTTGAATCAGTCACTTGGTAAAATATACCACTTCCCTGGCAAAGATTACAATATTTGAAAGACAAGTCAATCTGGTGTTTCATAAATCCAAGAATAATAAAAGCAGGCAAGAAAATCTACATCCTTTCCAGTCTTCAATATTGACATTTAAATGTTAGAAAACTTACATATTGTGGATCTTATTTTCTTGAAGATGTGATCAATCCCAACAAGGGATTGAGCACTGGATACAAAAATCAACATGTAAGATCTGTTACAGTGCTGTATACCAGCAATAGTTACAACATGTCATGTTTTTAAGTGTGCTAGTTATGAGAGCAACAAAAAATAACCTAGGATGAAATCTAGCAAAACATGTGCAGAACCTTCATGGAGAAAATTCTAAGACTTATTAAGAGTCATTTAAAAAGATCTAAATAAATAACGAACTATACTTTATTCATAGTTAGGAAGATCCAATATCGTAAAGATGCCAATTCTCCCCAAGCTGATCTATAGAGGCAATGTGACTAAAGGAAATTCAAATCAACTCTTTTGTGAAATCTGACAGGCAGATTCAAAAATATATATATGAGAAAGCAAAGGGCATACAACAGCTAAGACACTCATGAAGAATACTAAGGTGAGGGGACTTACCCTACCAGTTATCAATACTTATCATAAAGCATAGTTATTAAGATGTTGTCATGGCCGGGCATGGTGGCTCACGCCTGTAATCCCAGCACTTTGGGAGGCCGAGGTGGGCAGATCACTTGAGGTCAGGAGTTTGAGATCAGCCTGACCAATATGGTGAAACTCCATCTCTACCAAAAATACAAAAATTCACTGGGAGTGGCAGCGCATGCCTGTAATCCCAGCTACTTGGGAGGTTGAGGCAGGAGAATCGCTTGAACCTGGGAGGCGGAGGTTGCAGTGAGCTGAGATCGTGCCACTGCACTCCAGCCTGGCGACAGAGCCAGACTCTCAAAAAAAAAAAAAAGAAAAAGAAAAAGTTGTCAAGTTGAGATAATGGAACAAAATGAACTCAGAAAAGGAGACCTACATAAGGCAGCTTGATGTGACAGAAGGGGCTTTGTTGTGAGAACTAAAAGGACTATTTGGTTGATAATATTGAAACAATTAGCTATTAATTTTTTTAATTGGACTCCTACATACCACATAAAAATAAATTCTAGGTGGATTAAAATCAAGATGTAAAAAAGTCATAAAGCTTCTAAAAGTTAATATTAAAAATGTCTTCATGACTTCAAAACAGGGAGGATTTAAGAGATCCTAAAAGGTACAAACTATAAAGAAAAATTCCTAATTTAGACTACATTAAGAACCCCTGTTTATCAAAGGCACCATCACAAACTGAAACAAAAGTGATAGATTGAGAGAAAAGTATCTGCAACATATGTGATAAACAAAGAACTAGAATCCCAAAAATGTAACTCCTAAAACAATCAATTAAAAAAAATACGAAAGTGGACAAAAGGATGAATAGACATTTCACAGGCGGGGAAATTCAAATAGCCGGCAAATACATAGAGATGCTCAACCACGGAGCACAATGAAATAATTAGTCCTACCAGTTTGACCAAAAAAAAAAAAAATTTAAATCCTGAACTGTCAAGGGCTTGTGAGGATAGTGAGTATCAGAAACATTTCCACACCACAAATAGGAGTGTTAATAAGTACAACACTTTGGAAAACAATTTGGCACTGCCCAGGAAAGATGAAGATGTGCACAGCCTATAACTCAGCAACTCCGCTTTTAGACATACATTCTAGAGAAACCTAGGCCTGTGTGCACCAGGTGGTAAGAGTACTGACCATATAGCAAACCCCAGAAACCCCCCAAAAGCCACCCACTGGAAAAATAAGTTGGGTTCCCTAGGAAGCACTCTGAGACAGAGTTTACTACCCAGTATATTCATCAGGGAGTGCTCAGGAAAGTGGGATTAACACCCGTAAGAGGAAGGAGAAGGCAGCAAGTCCTGGTAGGGTGAGAAGTCCAGCAGCAATGCAGGCCCAATATCCTCAGGTGACCTTGGGCCCCCCACAGAGGAAGCTTCAGAACTGAAATGGAGTTGTCCCATGTTCAATCAAAATGGCCAGGCCTTTAAAGCCCACTCAATCTCATGTGGTCCACACCCAAAAGGAAGTGAAGTTGGGTAGGGCAGCCCTCTTGCCAGGCAATCCCTGAAGGGGCTGACAGTTGAAGACTGCCTGCTGACTATACTCACAGCATCTGGGACAAACTCTTCTTTGAAAGGAAAATCTAAGGGGTGCATCTCCATGTCCACCATCATGTTGAATTCACACGATGGAACACTATACAGCATTAATTAATACAAATTAATAACTTGCAGCTAGCCAGTCAATATGAGTACATCTCACAATATTGAGAAGGAAAATAAGCAAAAGGAATACATACAGCATGCTTTAAAGTTCACAGGCAAGCAAAATGAAATATTTTGCCGAGGGAGATATACATATGGGCTAAACTACAAATAAAGTCAAAGTAATGTTAAAATATAAGAATTTAAATGGTTGCTAACCTAGGAGGTGAGGAGGAGAGAAGGAGAGAATCAGAAAGGAGCACATAAGAGCCTTCAAGAGTCTTGACACTGCTCTATTTTTAAGCTGGGTCGTGGGTGCATGGTTTTGCTTTGGTTTTTTATTATTTACAGCTACATGTTAAAATATTCTTTTATGCAGTTGTTTTGATTTTTAACAAATATCTTCTTTTATTTCAGGAGAAACCGTTTTCTCAAAAGTTCAACTCAGAACCAGGAGCAAATGCAGTAACCAAATCTGGTCTCTTTCCTCCTTGACCCCTTTTTGACCAAAATGCTATCTTATAGGCACAGAATTTCCATGGCTGACTTAGCCCAGCTCTCTGTTTTGTCAGGAATATGTCATACATATTTCATGAGAATTACTTAGCACCGCTAAGAAAACTTCAATTGTATTTGTTGATGTAAAAATATTAAGGCTTCAAATTTAGAAAGCAAGTATGCATAGAGGAGGCATTACAATGATATAATTATTCATAATTTACATTTGAAAAGCTGGAACTTTGAAAGGATAATGACTTGCACAAATGTGTGTAGTAACTGCTGTGCTAGAAATGAGACAGAATCCCAGATTTCCCTGCCACTGCTATAAATTACAGAACAGGAATTAATTTGTGTGGGGGTATTTTTGAGCTACCACCCACTGGTGATTATCAGAGGTGATAATTACCTTAGTATAACAGGGCTAATATCTTGCCAAGATATTTGCTCTGAAAGAGCAAAATACTACCAGTATCAGAAAAGCTAGTATTTTCAGAAAGTACCTTCTGAGGACCTAGAGCTATCTATTTAGTGGAAGGTCAATACACAAGTTTGTATTTCTTCAGAGATGAGCGAAAGATACAAGGAAGCCAGGTCCAAGTGGCTCACACTCAGCTTTTCAAGCACAACACACATTACTGAAACGTAAGACTGTGGCATTTCACACTTCATCTCACTTCTCATTTGCAGACACCTGCCATTTAGCAAAATAAAGTGGGAGTCCAGAAAAAGGAGTACTTCGTGGTAAAAGACAGAGCTGCCTGTTGTATTTCAAAAAGTTAAGCCTTCAAAAACTTTTCAGACATTTGGGTTACATTCATTCATTCATTCATTTATTTATTTATTTGATGGAGACTTACTCTGTTGCCCAGGCTGGAGTGCAGTGGCGCGATCTCAGCTCACTGTAACCTCTGCCTCTCAGGTTCAAGCGATTCTTCTGCCTCAGCCCTCCCGAGTAGCTGGGATTACAGGCGCGTGCCACCACGCCCAGCTAATTTTTGCATAAAATTCTTCCTTGACCACCCTCCCCACCTCGAAAAAAAGTAAAGCCTTACTAATCATGACACTAATGCAAACTCAATGCATACGCTACACAAACATATAACTCCTTATTTGGAACTAATAACATTCCAAGCCAGGAAACCTACAAATAACTCCGCTATAGTCACAGGAGAGTGTGAAGATACAAGATAGCAACTTGATATATAACTTACATCAAGAAAAATTTCACCAGCGTTTAGGGAAAGGAGTTGTATATGTCGGTCATTTAATACCCACTTCCGAAAAACCCACTTCCAAATTTACCGAAGTGGACAACGCCCTACACGCAAGGTGAGACCCACAGGTATCGCTGCTTTGAAGCTGCATGTAAGCTCTGAAGGTCCAACATTTACAGAAGACTTTAAAAACTTTGTGAGAAATCACAACGTTCTCCTTCTTTAAAGTAGATCAGTGCTGGGAAGGCTCAAAAGTCACTTTCACTCCCTTACCGAATCATGAAAAAGCCCCGAGGTGGCTGGACCGGGAGCCTAGCACCTCGCGTGCAGCCCCAGCCTGCACAGGTGCGGAGCTCGGGGGCGCCTGAGGGCTCTCGCTCCGCAGCCCGCAGCCCGGAGGCGGCCCCTGCCTTCTCGCGCCTCTAGCGCCGAGCCCCGTGTCCCCTAAGCCACGGACACGGTTCAACAGAGGCAGAAACACGTCTCGCAAATGTGGGGACAGACTGTTTCACTGTTAGGTATAGCGTGGTTTCCTTGGTGCTCACGGATTCTTTCTCAAAACGTGAAGCTTCCAGGAGCACCCCTGTCTCGGCAAAGCCCCTGCGCGGCCGATGAACCCCCCGGGAGATGAGATGCGACTGCTGAGCTGAGCACGACCCTCTGCCCTCGCCGTGAGATGATGCTGAGGGACCCGCCAGCGTCCCGGCCCCTCGGCCAAGGGAGAATTCCCGCGGGCCGGCAGCTAGCCAGGCGCCTAAGGCCCCGCCGCCACCTGGCCCGGGCTCTGCCCCAGACCTTCCGCCGTGGCTGGGTGAGGGTGGCAAAGCCAAAAGAGTCCTCTGAGGAGGGGAGTGGCGCCCTCGCACCAGCCTCCACAGGGCGGCAGGACCCCGAGTTGCTCCCCGCCGGGTCCGAGCCAGGGGACTAGGAGGGACTCGCACTCCCCGCCCCCACCCCGCCCCGACGCGCGCCTCCAGCACCTGCGCCGCCGCTTCCGGCCCCGCTGGCCTCGGACACCGCCCGCTGCGCCCGCAGCCACGGGAGCACGTCCTTCCCGAGGTCGAAGTCGGCGACCAGGCGGAGAGCCATCGCCCGGACACGGCCACCGGGCGGCTCTGGGGCCCCGCGCCGCGGGCATTCCCGGCCCCGCGTGGCCGCCTAGCCTTAGCGTCCCCGCGCCCGCCCTCTCCTTCCTCTCCCCCGCCCCCCGCTGCTTTCGGTTCCGCGGCGCCCTGGCCTGAGAAGCCCCGGCACCACCTCCTACTGGCCTGCGGCCCTCAGCCGCCGGCGGCCCGCATCTGCCCCGGAACCGGGCAAGGCGGGTAGGGGTGGGGCGGGGAGGACCGGGCGCCAGGACCAGGCCGGCCGGGGCGGGAGGCCTCCGCGCGCACCCTCGGGGCCAAGGATAGAGGGCGCAAGGACGTGGGCGCTTCAGGGCCCTGGCGAGGCCGCTAGGCCGGTGGCTTCCAAACCTGGAGTGTAGGCCTATTTTCTTTATTCCCCGAGTGACTCCACTGTGCAGCAAAGTGTGGAAACCACTTGGCTTCAGAGAGCTGGCTCCCCTGGAGCAGTTCAGGGTCACCGCAGAAGTAGACCGTCTCTTAGGCCTATTCGCCCCAGCTTCGAGGTGGTGGTGCTTTATTAGTGTTATTAAGGTAATGAGTAGCAACTGGGAGCAGGTGACGAAGGTGATCCCATTGTAAGAGAAACGCTAAAAAGGGTTAATCCGCTTGATACAAACAGCGTCCTCTTTGTCTTTTAACTCCCTGCATTGGTTGGAGGAAGCTGAATTACCTAGGATTCCCCCTGCGGAGATGTCTTTAAAAAGTGCTCTCATTCTTACAGGGGCACCTGTCATCTTGGGTGCCTTCTCACCTCCTTCCTTCTCCCTACAAATAAGTTCAGTGTTTTCATAATCTCACCACTCCTCAGCGTTCTCTTCGTTCAGGTGCACACCACTGGTACACTTATTGGTTGGGTTACTGCTAGATCCCATTCATCCTGAACATCGACGCCAGGTTATTACTCTCCTCCAAACCGGGCTTCCTCCTATCTCTGTGCAGAAGACCTTGAGTAACAGCTCACTGCCCCGAGACAATGTGTCTTCTCTTTACCAGAGCCTTCACTCCTTTTCATTTAGAAGCTCAAGTCCAGGCTCACTTGGCTTAAGGAACTCCTGACTCCAGCCTCCTTCCTTACAGAAAAACCTCCAGGTCCTTCCAGCCTGGCCACAGAGCCTTCTCCTCCCAACAGCAGCCCACAGGGACCTCTCCAACCCTAACTTCCTAGGGTAACGTTGCTAGTGCATCTCATTTGATACAGTACTCCCTTGAGACATGAAAACTGAATCTTAAGTCTCCATGCAAACCCTCTGCCCTTTGCCTCCCACCAGGGGCTAACAGAGCACTCTGGAAGATGCTCGACAATTACTGAAGAATGAGTGAATACAGTAATAAAGAATGCTTTTTCACATGTTTCCCGAAGTTAAGGTCTGAAAACTACTTGTATTGACGTCATCTGGGGCACTGTTTTACAATGCAGACTCCTGGTCTCGAGTCTATACCTAGGCAAGACCCAGAAATGTGCATTTTACCCAGAGCCTCGGGTGATTCTTAGGCTAAGTTTGAAAACTACTCCAACTAAATGTAAAAGTCTTGAATTTCCCCCCCCTAGAGACATGTTAAGATAAATGCCTAATGAAGCTGCTAATACTGTCAGTGAATAAAAGGAAGACCACTGGAGCCCCCGAGGAGCTAATGCAACTACTATTTCATATCAAATAAGCTTGTTGCCTTTGTCATACAGGAATATTGTTTGCCAATTTTTAAAATTCAATACATTTCCATTGTTTTTATTTTTGCAGTTAACTTCTATTTTTGCCAGGCAGGACTGATTTTATAGTCAAGCAATGATGATATAAAAAATTCTCTTCAAATTAAGTGAAAAAGCCAATGTAAAGAAGGTGAGAAATAATAAGATAATAAAAGAAAGATGTGACCAAAGTCATGAGGGTGCTATAGGAAGGCACGTGTATCAGTTAGGATTAGATTCTCCAGAAGTTAATAAGAACTCAGATTAACAGTAAATTAAACTCACAAGTTTTATTCTGTCACCTATCTGGAGGTAGGCAGAATAAAGCTCTTAGGACAGGTTCCTGAATTTATCAGGGACCCAGGCTCCTTCCAGTTCTTTGCTCCACCTGATCTTGAGTGTACCCTTGTCCTCATGATCCAAGAGGGTTGCAGAAGCTTCAGCCTTCGTGTCTGCATTCCAGAAATCACAATGGGAGAAGAGGAATAAAAAGAGGATGCTACCTCTCTTTTAAGGATACTTCCCAGAAGGTCTACACAACATTTCTATATATATTTCACTCACCAGAATTTAGTCACATGGCCAAATGTGGCTTTCAAGGGAGGCAAGGAAACATACCTGGCCAATGATGTGCCCAGATAAAACTCAGGACAGTGTTACTAAAGCAGGTGGGGAAAGTAAATATTCAGAAGCAATTAGAGATCTCTGTCAGAGTATGATACCCAATTCTGGCCACTGAGTTGTAAGGAAACCTCTGCTATGACAGATTTCTCTATTCTTAAAACAAGAGACATGGGAAAAGATGGTCCCTTTCAGTCTTTAGATATTTTGGGGTCTGGATATGATTGCTGGAATTTCAGTCATCTAGCACACTGAAAATGGAGTCATTGGAGTCAGAAAGAGTCCAGAGAACTACAGAGAAGAGAAACCTTGGTATGTTATTTTTGGAGCCATCCTCTGCCCTTTCTGATATTAGAGATGATGAATTTCCTATTATTTAAATGATATTGAGTCAGATTTTTACTTGCAACCAAGGGTTTCTATTTTAAGGAATGATCATTTCAAACTTTAGGACACAGGCCAAAGAGCACTATAATAATAGGTTTTTGCTTGAACACTTATTAGAGACATTCTATATTGTGTATTGTTTTATGAACATAAAGTGAAGTTATGTTGAGGGAGTAGGCTTACAGGAAAAAGCTCAGATAAGCAAAAAGAGTTTGTTGCAAAGCCCTGATAACCTAAGGGCCTCTGGATTAGATCACCTGAAAGTCATTCTATGTATTATATAAGCCAGTTTGAGTTGAGTTTTCTGTTACTTGTGCCAAAAGCATCTTAAATCAGGGATTTTCAAACTTTAATGAGCATTCAAATCACCTAAGGATCTTGATAAACGGTAGATTCTGATTCAGCAGGGTGAGGTGGTGCCAAAGAGTCTACATTTTAACAAGTTTCCAGGTCATGCCAAAGCTGCTGGTCCACAGATGACATTTTGAATAGCAACATTCTGCTACTTAATGTGAGGATCTTTCCACCTCAGTATTGCTGTCTTACTGTCCACCATAGAGAGGGCCAGGTGAGGATATGCATGGAAGGGCTAGTTTTGAAGATACACCAGAGCTAAAGGTCTGTATCGGGAGAAATCTAAAATGGAGGTAAATACTGATTCCAGAAGTTTGAACCATGCCATGGGTCACAAGTTCTAGTGGCAAGCCACAGAGAATCCATAAGCTAAAGGGAGGAGATAAAGGTGCTTACACTGTAGTAGATATGCAAGCACAAGGCAGGAAAAGAGGTGAAGCAGTGCAGTGAATCAGAATCTTCAAGGTGATGATTCTTGTGCACCCTGAAGTTTGGGAAGCACTGGCGCTTTAAATGGGGGTTGTTTTCTTTCTTTCTCTTTGTGACTGGATTACTGAGTTTTAAACCTGTGTTGATTTGTTGCAGAGCAGAGACCTCACCAAGATGCAGTAGGCAAGGGGGTAGAGGAATATGAGTCCTCCAAAACATACTCTGTGCACAGCACAACACAGTGATCCTAATAAAATAAATGGGCATCCTAAAGCAAGGTGATCTACTTTACATACGTTCGCTAACTTTTCAGTGTTCTTCTTAGTATAATTTCAAGAACAGTATTAAAGATTTACACAAGAGAAGATGAAAACAGATGTGGTTTTTCTAGAGAATTTTTAAAACTACATAAGATATTCAAGATGAATAATTCCCGAATCGCCAATTCCAAGTGCTGTTATAATACAGATGTCTTTGCAGTCATTTCATAGCAGTTTTTAATTCTGTCCTAAAAATGAAGCACATTGACACCCTACATATTTTCTTCATCTAACAGTTTTGTTTAGATATGTTTTAAAATAGAAGATATAGTCCTATTTCTTAACAGTTACAAATGGAATTCCAAGGACTATCCCAACTCCTGTTAACAATAGTTTTCTGTGGGGAATGTAACTCAGTGAAGGTTGTTTTTTGTTTGTTTGTTAGGTTTTTTTTGTTTTGTTTTAACCTTAGGCACATGTTAGCTTTTCAATTTTAAAAACTAGCTTAATTTTTAAAAATGTATCTTCACTCTGATTTTGACTATAAAATTATTGTTCAGCCTTTAAGGGATCATCTTCCTGACAACTTCTGCTCATTTTTGTCCTGTGTAGTTGCATAGGTGGCTACATGCTCAGGGCCATCATATATTGCTTGTTGTTTTTTGTTTTTTGTTTTTTTTTTTTTTTTTTGAGACAGGGTCTCACTCAGTTGCCCAGGCTGGAGTGCACTGACGCAACCTCAGCTCACTGCAACCTCCTGCCTCCCAGGTTCAAGCGATTCTCCTGCCTCAGCCACCTGAGTAGCTGGGATTATGAGCACGCACCACCACGCCCAATTAATTTTTGTATTTTTAGTAGAGACAGGGTTTCGCCATGTTGGTCAGGCTGGTCACAAACTCGTATATTGTTTTTGTTTTCTTAGAAAGCTGACACTGAGTTTAGCAATGATTAATAGAATAACTCTTTAAATCTGCTTGGCTATTATTTATGATGTTAGAGTGAAAGTACTCATCCTGAAATTTGTTGAAAAGAAGACTGACACAGATTTTTTTAAGGAAATGTTCTATGGAATGATAGCCCTATGACTTGGCAGTAAATAAAGAACTGCCATTTAACAAGATGGGCTAGACGACAGTTCAAGTATTCTAAAGGAACTATATCTGATTTAATCAAAGGAACAGGGAAGAATTTAGGTGACAATAGAGTACTAAACACTTCTGAGAGCAAGAATGCTTCACCAAGTTCCTTTTAAAGTTTTGTTGATGAACAAATATTAACTGTATGGAATTACTATATCTCAAATAGAACAATGGAATGTACAAAATATGAAGAGATCAGCTGAGAAACATATAATCATATGAAAGTTATGTTACCATCTATGATAACTCATTTCATAGAATAAATGAATACATGGATTTTAGTATCATTTGTAATGACCAAGAAGGAAAGGATATTATATTCTGTTATCAGTCAGAAAACACTCCATTTTAAGTGGCTTGATTCTTCTCTTATTGAAACTGTATCATTTTCAAACAGAAACTTAATCTTGTGATTTCCACATAAACGTTCTTCCCCTTTCCAACTTTTCCTTCCTACTTTTCACCCTTTATTCCTTCCCCTTCCCCTTCTAAACAATTCCATCCTAAAACTACCAGAGTAGACAAAGAAAAGCAAGCCTCTGCATAGGGGTTTGGAGCAAGGTGTTGACCAAAATTTGGATGTCAGAACTAAAGCAGGGAGAAGAGGTTATCCTTGGGGGATGGTGTGGGGACTAGGGAATGGTCACCCAGCATGAGATGTCAGAGTCTAAGTAGAGTGAGAAGGGTGTCCATGTGGGCCGTGTGGATGGATCAGTGGGCAAGGAGTGGTTTTTCAGCCTGGGGTATCAAATTTCACATGGCTTAGGGCATCTGCCAAGGAGGGGAGTGGCAGCTAAGATGAGGTTGAATGATTTAAGAGAATGTATTAAGAATAATGTGACCCATGTTTCTCACTGGCAGGCAAAAGAGTCACAAAAAAGAAAAAACAAAAGCTGTAGTGTTGGATTGGAATTATAAGTATTGGGTAAACATAGTTTTTATTTATTTTTTATTTATTTATTTATTTTTGAGACGGAGTCTCGGTCTGTCTCCAGGCTGTAGTGCAGTGGCGTGATCTCGGTGCACTACAACCTCTACCTCCCGGGTTCAAGCGATTCTCCTGCCTCAGCCTCCTGAGTAGTGGGGACTACAGGCATGCACCACCACACCTGGCTAATTTTTGTATTTTTACTAGAGACAGGGTTTCACCATGTTGGCCAGGATGGTCTCGATCTCTTGACCTCATGATCCGCCCACCTCGGCCTCCCAAAGTGCTGGGATTACAAGTGTGAGCCACCATGCCCAGCCAACATAGTTTTTAATACATAGATGATGACAGGGAGATAGAGGGGTAGATATCATAATGAATATGCATATGCATATATGCACATACACGCATATATTCTCTAGTTCTGTCCTCTGAACATCGGGGAGCAGCAATGCCCCTATATCAATCAACACACCTGGCACAAAGAAAGATGAACCTGGAACACCTTCTAGTGCCAGAAAACAAGAACATGCTGAAAGAACCATGAGGACATGTCAGAAGGACACAGGAGCCAGAGTGAATGAAACCCCTGTTGCAAAAATTGTAACAGTGAGAAAATTATGACAATGAAAGAGATCTGACCTAACCGACTCCATCTTGCTTCCAACCTGCAAGCTGTCGTTGTTCATTCCTGGATGTAGGCCAAACTAACTTTGGGAGGAATTTTAACTTTGAAACAAAGATGATAACAGCCTTTTCCCAAAACATACCCCCTTCTTGCCTGGGGACCACACTGCTTTGGTAGGACTCACAAGTTAGATACAAGACCAGAAATTATGGTTTAAGAGTCATGCAGCCAGAAACCCCAAGATCGCTAACCTCCCCAATTTTTCCTATAGATAACATCAATATTATAAAACCCAATATTGGTGTTTGAAGTCTTTTTCAGACCTTGTACTCCATGGATCAGCTGGTCCCACCCAGATCAATAAACTGGCTCATCTGGTCTTATGGCCCCCAACCAGGAACTGACTCTGCACAAGAGGACTCCCTATGATTTCATCCCACCTGACCAATCAGCACTCCCCACTCCCTGTCCCCAGACCCGCCAAATTACCCCTAAAAACCCAATTTTCAGGGAGACTGATTTGAGTAATAATAAAACTTTGGTTTCCTGTTCAGCCAGCTCTGCCTGGGTTAAACTCTTTATTGCAATTCCTATGTCTTGATAAATCAGCTCTATCTGGGAAGGGCAAAATGAACCTGTTGGGCAGTTACATGAAGGAGCTTCCAATGGGCCAGATCTGGGACAATTTGAACATCAAAATACACAATGACAATAAAGAAGTATAACCTATTAAAACAGGAAACCATAAGTCCATAGGAATATAGATACATATATATGTATATGCATATATCTGTATATATACAGATATGTATATATTAAAATATATATTAAAATACATGTAATATATGTATTAAAAATACATATATATACACATTGAAAGTCTGAGGAAGAGGATCTCTAGTTTCCAAATACTATCCCACAAAATACTTATTAAGCCTGCTATTTATCACTTTAATTAAGTGAACATCATCAGTGATAGGACAAATGGAAATTGTAGGATACAACCACTTCCAGAAATGAATAACCTTAATCTAATCATGAGGAAACAGCAGACAGAACCAGCTGAAGGGCATTCTACAAAATAACTGAACTGTAATCTTTTAAAGTGTCGAGGTCATGAAAGCCACTGAAAGGCTGAGGAACTGTTCCAGAAAGGAGACTAAAGAGACATGGCAGCCAAATGTTCTACATAATCCTGTCCTGGATTCTTTTCCTACAAAGGAAGAGGTCTGAGGATTAGGTGGTAGTACTGAATCAAGGTTAATTCCCTGATTTTGATGTTTGTACTGTGGTTATATAGGAGAATGTTCTTTTTTTTTGTAAATAGTTTTTTCATGTCAGATGGGTAATGTCCCAACATTGTACCAAGATTCGAGGGTGGCACATGTCACATGTGAGCATGTGAACACCCAATCAGCATGCTTATGAACTACGAAAGGATCAGAGAATATTCCTGTTTGTACAAAATACATCCTAAATTATCGGGGAGTAATGGGACATCAGATCAGCAGTTACTCTAAAATAGTTCAGAAAAAAATGTTTCCTATATTGAACTCCCAACTTTTCTGTAAGTTTGTGATTGTTTCAAAATGGAAAAACAAAAATTTTTTTTTTGAGACAGTGTCTCTGTCAGCCAGGCTGGAGTGCAGTGACATGATCACAGCTAACTGCAACCTCCACTTCCTGGACTCAAGCAATTTTCCCACCTCAGCCTTCAGAGTACTTAGGACTACAGGTGTGTACCATCATACTCAGATAATTTTTAAATTTTTTTGTAGAGACAGGGTCTCACTATCTTGGCAAGCTAGTCTTGAACTCCTGAGCTCAACTGATCCTCCCACCAGGTACTCACAAAGTGTTGGAATTACAGGCAAGAGCCACCATGCCTGGCCTGAAATAAATATATATATACTTTTTTTTTTTGAGATGGAGTCTCACCCTGTCGCCCAGGCTGGAGTGCAGTGGCACAATCTTGGCTCACTGCAACCTCTGCCTCCCGGGTTCAAGCAATTCTCCTGCCTCGGCCTCCTGAGTAGCTGGGACTACAGGCACGTGCCACCGTGTCTGGTTAATTTTTTGTAATTTTAGTAGAGACAGGGTTTCACCGTGTTAGCCAAGATGGTCTCGATCTCCTGACCTCGCAATTCCCCTGCCTCAACCTCCCAAAGTACTGGGATTACAGGCGTGAGCTACCGCACCCGGCCAAAAAATATTTTTAAAAATCATAAATGTTATCAGAAGGACTGGTATTTCTGAAGTCTCATGGAGTTTTTTTCTTTTTCCCCCACATAAGGAACTATCATCTCCTATCGTGCTGTAGGCAAACTTTAGTGACATGGGTAAGTTTGATTTAAAACACTGAATTAAAAGATGCAAGGGCTTTACATTAGATTGCATTTCCCCCCACCGTACTGCAAACCCCTAATGAAATTAACCCCATTTATTGGCCTTGTGTTGTATGAATTTAATTCTCCAAAACTGGCTGAAATAAGCCATAGTCAAATAACAGGAAAAGCTTAATGAAAAATGTTATTTTTACCTTTTATTTTTTTTTTTTTTTTTTTTTTTTTTTTTTGAGGCAGAGTCTCGCTCTGTCGCCCAGACTGGAGTGCAGTGGCGCAATCTCGGCTCACTGCAAGCTCCGCCTCCCGGGTTCACGCCATTCTCCTGCCTCAGCCTCCCGAGTAGCTGGGACTACAGGCGCCTGCCACCTCGCCCGGCTAGTTTTTTGTATTTTTAGTGGAGACGGGGTTTCACCATGTTAGCCAGGATGGTCTCGATCTCCTGACCTCGTGATCCGCCCGTCTCGGCCTCCCAAAGTGCTGGGATTACAGGCTTGAGCCACCGCGCCCGGCCTATTTTTACCTTTTAAATGACTGTCCTTTCCTCTATAATAAGAAACTGCCATTAACTGGTCTCAGGAAAAAAATTACTAAAATCAAACGTTTTTTGCAAAATAATCATATGACTTAATTGCACAGGGAAATTGATGACAAGGAATAAATAATATCTATTACAGAAATATTTTCATTGAAATATACACATTGACCTCCTGAAATCCTTTGTGAATTTCATGAGTAGCACTTAGCCATTTTAAAAGAAATGCATGACAGATATTTGTGTGTGTGGCAGATTTTTAATGTCCAACTGCCATGTGTTCTGTACATAGATTTTTTTTTCCTCAAATTTCTAAACACAGTGGAAGCCACCAGAAAGAATATCTGAAGCAATTCATTAAAATCTTGGCAGCCGGACCCCAGCTCCCGCTTTCCCTGAAAGCTCCCTTTAATGAAGCTGAACCCTGTCCCAGCAATTCCCTCCACAGAAGACCTACTGTCACCACCTCTGAAGAGGCTAATTCCTGGAGGAACCAAGTCAGCCAGTCGAGAGTCCTGAATAAGCAAGAACTAAGTAAATAAATTACCATTTCGAAAGTGGTGGATTAGTGTGGTCTTTTAAATGCCCCCTAGGAAAATAAATTTGATTAAAATTAAATATTTTGTTGTAAGATGTAATGCTCAAATTCAGGGGATTCTGGTGTCCCTCTGGAGAGTGTCAGTTGTTGGGGGAGGAGGGAAACGCCAGCTGTCCTATGGCTGTTGAATCACCAGAGCTTATTTTCTTTGATAGGATTTTACTTTGAAAATATGTTGTAGGTGATCATAAATGAAGGATGTGTCTCCTTGCTAAGAACGTTACATCTTTCTGCATTTTTCACCTGTTTGTGGCTCTGCATGTCGTTTTTTTTCACTGCTGTTCCCTCCAGCCGGCTTTGATAATGAGGGCTGGGAAATTTTTCCTGATTCCAGTGCTCCACGGGAGCCTCTTCCCTCCCTCCGGTCTCCTCCCAGTGGCTATCTCTTTGGTGTCTTTGTTCTCAGCACAAAATAGTCCCTGCTAGCATTGATCAAAGTTCTGTGAATACACACTGACTCATTAGCTACTTAAAGATCTTCGTTAAGCAGCTTCTTCTTTAACATTTCAATCGTGGTTTATTTTTTATTTATCTTAGCATGAATCACAATATACAAAAGAAACCTGACTTAACCTGGGGTATAAAAGAATTACCATATCATAGAAAATTGTTTTGAAAAAGATTTTACTGCGCAAAAAAAAAAAAATATGAATGCTAATTCTTTACATGAATGCTAATAATACAGACAACTTTAGAGAAATTGAAACTAGCCCAGCCTGTTCGAAAGGGGATCCAAGCAATTCATCACCCAAATGGCCACAGCTCAGCCCTCTTAAAACCCATTGTTTTCTGAAAATAATCTGGAGAAGTATTGAGATTCATAGGTAATCTTTTAAACATTTTATGAAGGATTCCATTCGTTTCCCTCCTATGTTTAATTTTTTGAACTATGTTTAATTTAAACTGTCTTCATTCTCAAAAATCTATATCTTTACCAGATTTTAAAAGAGACTACCTCCTCCACCACAGAATTTTTCTTTAAAAAGACAATCAGCATGTTTATCTTTTTAGTCAAGATCCATCTCTGGGTCTGCTGGAAGAAAGACTATGAAGACAAATTAGAGCCCATGGGAAAGCGATACCTCTGTCCCCTGCGTGGAAGCAGCATGCCATCAGAATGCTTAGTATTAATCGCAACTTGAACCCCGTAATGTGCCACCTTTCTCCTCAGGGCCTCCAGCTTTCCAAATGTCCATCTAATCTGTGTCCACCCCTGGGAGCAGATAGTACAGTTTCCCGTCCGGGTGTTCTTTGATAGTATCAAAACTTTGTCACTTAAGAAAAGCCTGATATTTACACCAGGTTGGCCAAATGCTCGGCTGAGTCTCAAGAGGGTAAAGAATTTCAGGCATTAAAAAAAAAAAAGAAAAGAAAAGAAAAGAAAAAAGGCCAGCAATAGAGTCATGTATTTGGTACTTGACTCAGAGTTAAGAGGCCTGGATTCTTGAAGCGGCCCTGGCATGAACAGGCTCCGAGACTTTAGGCAAGTTGCTTAACTTCTCTGAACTTGGTTTTCTAGTTTGTAAAATAAAAGAAGTTGAACTATGATCCCCAAGGCCCCTTTTGCTTATCAACAGTGCTGATTCTTAACTATAGTAGCAATAAGATCATCAAATTCACTTCCCAATCCCTGTCACCAAGTTCATATGCAGAGACAGAAACGGGCTTAGGAGAAAACTGCAACCTAGTAACCAAGGAAACATGAAAATTTTAACAGTGAAAGATATCCTGTGTAGCAAATTCTACAAAGTAAACCAGGAAAATAGAATTAAGGATTAAGAAATAGGCCGGGCGCAGTGGCTCACGCCTGTAATCCCAGCACTTTGGAAGGCTGAGACAGGAGGTCAAGAGATCGAGACCATCCTGGCCAACAATGTGAAACCATATCTCTACTAAAAACATAAAAATTAGCTGGGTGTGTTGGCAGGCGCCTGTAGTCCCAGCTACTTGGGAGGCTGAGGCAGGAGAATTGCTTGAACCCAGGAGCTAGAGGTTGCAGTGAGCCAAGATTGTACCACTGCACTCCAGCCCGGTGACAAAACAAGACTCCGTCTCAAAAAAAAAAAAAAAAAAAAAAAGAGAAAAGGAAAAACAAAAGAAATAGTATGGAGAGTTTTCAGAAACTCTCTTCTACTCCCCAGCTCACCCTTAAAAATCAAATTGTAAGTTTCCCCACAGATCACTGGAAAAAATGCTTGATAGTTCTCTGGGGGTAAACTCTTCTATTCGATCTAAGATTCAGCTCGTGTTAACTTTTGCTTCAAATGTCTTAGTCAAGATTGCTTTTACTGTTAGAAAAATCCGAACTCCTTACATACTGATTATATGCAATCTAGATAAGCCAAGCCTTCCACCCTCTGTCTGCCATTCAGAAGTCTCTTTCATGTATGTAGCTGAATAGTAATCTCATAAAATAATATTGGAATGAATAAAGACCCAGATGTCTCAGGTCATTCCATCCACGCAGTTTCCTCTTTCTCCTTCCTATATTTACGTATTAATTTTTTTTTTTTTTGAGACGGAGTCTCGTTCTGTGGCCCAGGCTGGAGTGCAGTGGGTGGATCTCAGCTCACTGCAAGCTCCGCCTCCCGGGTTTACGCCATTCTCCCGCCTCAGCCTCCTGAGTAGCTGGGACTACAGGCGCCCGCCACCTTGCCCGGCTAGTTTTTTTTTTTTTTTTTGTATTTTTCAGTAGAGACAAGGTTTCACCATGTTCGCCAGGATGGTCTCGATCTCCTGACCTCGTGATCCGCCCATCTCGGCCTCCCAAAGTGCTGGGATTACAGGCTTGAGCCACCGCGCCCGGCCTTACGTATTAATTTTAAGTCACGGGTGAAAATTAAAGCCTGCTCTCTCCCAGTCTCTCTTTGATATTGCAAAGAAATGTTACAAAGCTTCCTAAGGGAAGGTTTCTTGCAGGAAATAGTGACTCCAAGTATGATTAGTCCCCAAATCTGCCTGCTAGGCTGAGTGAAGAGGACTGAAATGCTCTGTGGGTCACAAGGTCATAAACCTCAGGAAGCTGGCCACACTGTCAGGCATTCTCCACCAAGGACTGGGGGATGTGGGTTCCTATTAGAAGCCAGGTCACCACCAGCTGAAATTGAAACATACATCATAGTCACATCCTGTTTAAGAGAAAGCCAACTTCTATTTCCTGGAATTGCTTTTTATCTGAGGAGAGGGAGTGATTAGGGTGTAGTTAAGGGTAGCTAAGGTGCAGCTCATCCCTTGGAATGGGAAGCACGCAGGTTAACGGGGGATGTTGGGGACTGCCCTGGAGCATCTTGTCTCTCAACCATCTCTAGCACATTTCTCACCCTCCCTTGTTCACCTCTCCCAAGTTCATGAGTGAGCATTCTGGGCACAGGGAGGTCAAGAGGGGAAAGTAGTGGGAAGGGTAGGTGAGATGAGAGATGGTAATGATAAGGATCAAATCCTTTTTAGGCCTCCTGTCCCTTGTTTTTCCATCTTGGAGAAAAGCTCAAGCTCCAAAATTGAGGGCTACAAGAGCAACAGAGAGAAGCTTTGTTTTCATGACTGGCACAAAATATGAACCACAAGTTAGAATATCTCCTATTTGAGCATTTTATCTGGAATGAGCTCTGAATCCCAGAGGAGGAGTTTCTCCTCCAAAATACAAGTCCTGAACTGGCTCGGAAAGAGAAGCACCCTCTAATGAGTTGGTGGGATAAGCTTTGTGCTCTTTGTGATCAGCCACTCCCCATACAGCCCATAGGCTGGCCAGCCCATCCCAACCTTGCTATCACCCTATGGAATGTCAATTCTAAAAGGCACCTGTATAGAGGGCTTGTTAAAACACTGATTGATGGGCTCGACCCCACAGCTTCTGATTTGCGTCTCTAACAAGTTCCCACGTGATGCTGATGTTGCTGGTCTGGGGAACCACACTTGGAACCACTAGCCCAGCACATAATAGGCATTTAACAAACATTTGTTGTTCATCTTCACAATGGGAAGTCAAGGATGAGTGCTGTGGAACCAAAGAAAATAGGAATCATCTCATTCTGGATCTCTGAGTTTATAAGTATTTGTTGTATATTTCCTGTTTCCCATACTGCTCATGCAATTTTAGCTATTTTCAGGAAACAGCTGTTGCTTTCCACCTTGAAAGACAATGAAAACTTAATAATAGGTAAAGTGATATTTTGGAAGAAACTGATGTACCTTATATATCTGGAACAGCCTTGCCTCTTACATAATTGACAGTAGACATTGTAGGGATTATGTAAATTGACTTGATTTTCTTTTAAATCTTTAGGAAGACTTATCAATTAAAGAGGTCTAAGTAACTTGCCAAGCTTTACACAAAAACTATTTTTTGGTCAGAAACATACATTTCTGACCTGAATTTCTTTTTTTTTTCTGACTGAAGTGATCACTTTTGATCGTAAGTCAGAAAAATATTGGGGCAATGTGGGGTTTAGGATTGCTGCTTACTTCATGCCATTTCTTCAGCCCATCTCCTTTAGCTTCAAGGCTGAACACAAATGAGTTAAATGGAAATGGATTACTTAACACCTACATTTGTGGCTCATTTTCCATTCACCAAACTCTCTTCTTCTTCCTCTTAGACATACACATTTTGGGAAAACCTTACAGAGCATGAAGAGCCAGCTCTTTCTTTTTTTTTTTTTTTTTTTTTTTTTTTTTTTGGTGACAGTCTTGCTCTGATCTGTCACCCAGGCTGGAGTGAAGTGCAGTGGCAGGATGTCAGCTCACGGCAACATCCGCCTCTCAGGTTCAAATGATTCTTATGCCTCAGTCTCCCCAGTAGCTGGGATTATGGGCGCACCCCACAACGCCCGGCTAATTTTTGTATTTTTAGTAGAGATGGGGTTTTGCCACGTTGGCCAGGCTGATCTCAAACTCCTGGCTTCAAGTGATTCACCCTCCTCGGCCTCCCAAAGTGCTGGGATTACAGACCTGAGCCACCGTGCCCGGCAGAGCCAGCTTTTATTTAATGAAACTGAATAATGCATATTCATCAACATATCGATAACTGGAATTAAGATTTGCAAGGACCACTGCAACGACAATATATATTCTTGCAACTATACTTCTCCATGCTCAAAAAGCTTTATAGGCTTTCAAAGTGAATGTCTGTAACAGCCCTCTGAGGTAAATGAGGAACCGGTGTAATTATCTTCTCTTCACAGATGGACAGGCAGATACAAAGGAATGGACTGAATCAGCCAGGAAGGGAATCAAGCTAAGGACCCAAATAATTCTAATACAATCTGCCTGTCTTCTCAGTGCTGCTTTCCTTTGATGCATGAAAATCTGTGTTGTGGGAAACTCTGAAGGCATTGTTTTTGTATTCTTCAGTGATGTAAGAAACAAAACTCTGTACGACCATCTAAAGAGAGGAAGTGATGGGACTGGTAAATATGGGTGGCAGCAGGGCAAGTCTATAAAAACCAAATTTAATTTTGCTGGATAATATGATCAAGGCCCTTCAAGGCTGGATTCCATCAGCATCTGATCAGCCAGCAGCATGCTGTTATTTACATAAAAGCAGGCAGAGAAGGGGTAATATTAAACTAATAGACATTATCGTATGGCTACAAACCTCTAAAACAATTCAACATTTGGGAAGTACTAAGCAACTGGAAATTTTTTCAATGACAATAGTTTTCAGTGCAACAGGCTTAGAAATCTGCTGTCTCTGGCCAGAAGCCAGATTGCCGACACAAAACAGCAGAGCCACAGACCCCAGTAAGGGGAGAATAACAGCAGCCCCAAAACTGGCACTACTAACCCTGTTTTGTATGATGCTATTTTGTTAAGAAGAAATTCATACTACAAAAACAGGGTCATTTAGGAATTATAAATTTGAACGATCTCACCTTTTAAGCAATGGACACATTGACAGGATCATCAACCAGAAGGCCTGGAAGAGTCTCTACACTGCTGCCTTCTGCCAGGCGCCTCCACATACCCCAGCATCTGAGGTTGTCTGGCAGCAAAAGCCCCAACTTACCAGAGGCCTCATTATTCCTGTCCCTCAGACACAGTAACTTCTTCAAGGCCAGTGACCTCCATGAAAACTCCCCTGCCCAGATACCTCCATCCCAGAGATCGTGAGACTGCAGGAAATGAAAGGCTGCAGCAGGGAGAGGCCTCAAAATACAATGGTTTGGGGTTTTCCTTTTCTGTAATACTGTTCTTTACCAAGTGGAGTACTTTGAAGTGCAGAATTCAATTCAAGGATAGGACAGAAATACACAAAATTCTTGAGAGAGCCAGAGATTATAATATGGGTAAACTGCTATTCTAAAAGGTATTAGGGTCCAGGCACGGTGGCTCATGCCTGTAATCCCAACACTTTGGGAGGCCGAGGTGGGTGGATCACTTGAGTCCAGGAGTTTGAGACTAGCCTGGGCAATATGGTGAAACCCATCTCTACAAAACTACAATAAATGAGCCCAGCGGGGTGGTGCGTGCCTGTAGTCCCAGCTACTCCAGAGGCTGAGGTGGGAGGATTGCTTGAGCCTGGGAGACAGAGGTGGCAGTGAGCCCAGATCACGCCACTCCTCTCCAGCCTGAGCAAAAGAGTGAGACCCTGTCTCAAAAGTTAAAAATTAAAAAATAATAAAAAGTATTAGCCTTAAAATTCAAACAATAAAAATAAAGGAAGGGTCTTATCTATGCAGTTCCTTCTAATATTTTTGAGGTGGATAAGATAACATAATACATACACAACTACCTAAGAAGACTGATTATGTAAAGATATAAATAGGTATTTAGAGGGAGGAGTCACTGTTCTAATAAAATAAAACTTACGGCTTAATCAGACACATCTGATGTTATACTTAGTTGTTTGTGTTACATGGTAATAAGATAGAGCAATAAGGAGATCACAGAAATGACTGGAATTAGGGCTATTTTACACTGCTTTAGGTTTTTTCAGGAGTTTTGTTGTTGTTGTTACCTTGATAGTTGAGAATCTTTACACCAGCAATATTATTAGTCCATCAATCAATATTACCAGCTTTCCATAATACAATAAATTTTTTTGATTATCATCATTCACACAGATATATTCACACTGGGGGGTGGGGAAAAACAGGACTGAATCCAATTTCTTTTCACCCAGAGATTTCCTTGTTCCTCCCCCACAACTTCTGTCCATGTGCCTCACGTGTCTTCGTTCTGCCAGCTCTCACTATGTATGTTAGCAATTTTTCTTAAAGTTGTCAGGTCAAAAAAAATCATCTAAAGAAAAAACAGGCCGGGCGCGGTGGCTCATGCCTGTAATCCCAACACTTTGGGAGGCCGGGGTGGGCAGATCACGAGGTGAAGAGTTCGAGACCAGCCTGGCCAATATGATGAAACCCCGTCTCTACTAAAAATACAAAAATCAGATAGGCATGGTGGCGTGCGCCTGTAGTCCTAGCTACATGGCAGGCTGAGGCAGAAGAATCGCTTCAACCCGGGAGGTGGAGGTTGTGGTGAGCCGAGATCGTGACACTGCACTCCAGCCTGGGCGACAGAGCAGGACTCAGTCTCAAAAAAAAAAAAAAAAAGAAAGAAAGAAAGAAAAGAAAAAACAAACAGAAAACTTTCAGGGCAATTCAATTAGCTAAATCAGAATCTCCGAGAGAAAGGCTTAGAATCTGTATATTTAACAGGCAGCACAGGTAATTCTTATTAAGTGAGTTTGGGCAATACGCTATTATAGGGTCCATATTTTCCCAGTCAAAATCAGAGCTCATGGATTTTTTTTTTAACTGGTTAGTGAACTTATTTACAAAACAATCTCCTAAGATATACTTACCTCAAATACTTTTATAAATGAGATGGAATACAAATACATGGTTTAAAATGATAGATATTAAATTGCATTTTGGCATATTTTATAAAATTTCCTTTTTTCCCCAGAAAACGGCGGCTGGGTGCAGTGGCTCATGCCTGTAATCCCAGCACTTTGGGAGGCCGAGACGGGCGGATCGCAAGGTCAGGAGATCGAGACCATCCTGGTCAGGAGATCGAGCCCATCCTGGCTAACACGGTGAAACCCCGTCTCTACTAAAAATACAAACAATTAGCCGGGCGTGGCGGCGGGCGCCTGTAGTCCCAGCTACTCGGGAGGCTGAGGCAGGAGAATGGCGTGAACCCGGGAGGCGGAGCTTGCAGTGAGCTGAGATCGCGCCACTGCACTCCAGCCTGGGCGACAGAGCGAGACTCCGTCTCAAAAAAAGAAAGAAAAGTAAAAGATGGCTCTACCCTAAATGAGAACCATCTTGAATGTATGGCCCCTTTCTGGCCTCCAGTTCTGAAGCATCAGAACTCCCCAGGGGAGCTGGATACTAGTAGGGGAGACAGTCAATCCTGAGCAAGGGGGTGTGGGGCTGGGGGCATGACAGGGAAGAGCAGGCCAGAACGGTGGCACAGAAAAAAGGATAGGAGAATAAAAACAGATTGGATCCCAGGCATCTGAGAGGGAGAGGGATAAAACATGTCAAAATTAAGGAAGGGGCTAAGAATGTGTTGGTGGTGGTGGTGCAATCACCCCTAGGTATTCACCACCTTCCACAGAATATACACTCTGAATTTGTGACCACTGTCATTTATCCAGTATACCCTTTGGATACAGAGTAGGGTTAGAGAAGACAAACACCATGTCTTCAGTTTCTAAAGTTCCTTCCCTAAAAACAACCAAAGCAGACTTATTTTCAGAGCCACGTAAGACATAATCGGTTATCAAAAAAGCAAGATGGACTGTCCCCAAAGAAATATACATTCCCCTAGGAATGAAGAAAATATTCTTTATTATGTACTTGTTCTATGTTAAGTACTGTGGAAGGTACTCTGATGGGTGGGTCTGATATTAATTCCATAAATTCTTCTCAAGGATCTATCAGGTGCTAAGCACTGGATTAGGTACTAAGAATACAGAACAAGAAAGGGATGGTCTGTGCCTTCATGAAACTTACAATCTAGGGAAGACAGACATTTAAAATAAACACATATGAGATCTCAAGTGGCAATAAAGATAAAAATAACTAAAATAAACACATAAATGTGAGTTGTGTGGCGGGTTTAAAATGTGTAGCCATATCCCAGATGTGCTGGAATATACTTTTAACTTTTCTGATGGCATTCAACTTAACTCTTGCATCCCCTTTCTGCTAATGAAAGGAAAATTAACTCAACCTTGTCATTTGAAGATCACTTAGCCTCTTTCAGTATAAAATTAGTCGGTATTCAAAGTTCTCCTCTTCCTTCTTCTGTTTCTTTTTCATGAGGATGGCCCAATTTCCTCCAGAAAGCCTTAACTATCCTCCAGCATCAGGGCACGAGGGGCTTCTGTGGTGTGGTTGCCCACATGGCCCTTACTGGGTCACATTCATGCATCCACTGAGGTGCTGTTTATCACAAGTGGTATCTGGCATTCATTGCTGGTGTTCATGCTCCCTGCCATTGCTTCCAGCCCCAAAGTTCACACATGCCATCTTTCCTGGTTCCATGGACACCTTGGCATTTTTCCACTACCCTCAAATCCCTCAGAACTCAGAACCTTTCAACAATTTCCCCACACTATCCTGGAATGTGCAGGGTTCTGTAATGCTGTCCTCGGCCCATTTGCATTTCAAACTTGAGATGCTCCTAAATAAGTGCAGTTATTATAGTTACCTCCCTTGGTTTTGCCCCAACAGGAAACAGGGTGCCAGGGGCTTCTCTTCAGTATCAACTAGGATCTATACTCTCACCTCTTCTGAATCTCTTCTTCCTATTTGGAGGACTGACCACACTATTAATACAACAAGACTATGAAGTGAAGAAATAGCCCAAACCTCAGTTAAGGGTGAGAATCAAGTAAAGAATGGCATACATATGGGATAACCTTGGCCCAGGAACCTAGTTCTTCTTCCCAGGGGAGGAGAAAAGAGGAAGGAAGAATTGAATTTGACTTGGTGCTTAGTCACAAGAGAAAAAGTTTCCATCTGGAAATGAATATCACAAATTATCAAATGTATATTTTCCTATTCCCAGCTGGAAACCATGCTTGTGGTGTTACACAGAACTCCTGGCCAGGCGCAGTGACTCACGCCTGTAATCCCAGCATTTTGGGAGGCCGAGGCGGGCAGATCATGAGGTCAGGAGATCGAGACCATCCTGGCTAACACAGTGAAACCCCGCCTCTACTAAAAAAAAAAAAAAAAAATTACAAAAAATTAGATGGGCGTGGTGGTGGGTGCCTGTAGTCCCAGCTACTGGGGAGGCTGAGGCAGGAGAATGGCATGAACTCAGGAGGCGGAGCTTGCAGTGAGCCGAGATCGCGTCACTGCACTCCAGCCTGGGCGAGACAGCGAGACTCCGTCTCAAAAACAAAAACAAAAACAAACAAACAAAAAAGAACTCCCTTGTGCTCAAAGTTACATTCATGCACTCCTGACTTTTCTAACTACAAAAATGTCAAAGTCTGCTACAGTTTCATCCTGACAATTTCTGGGAAGGAAAAGTAGAGGGTATTCTGAAAAGATACAGCAAGAGGTCCAATTTAGATTACAGGACAGGAAGGGACTGGCACAAGAGAGACAAACTTTCTCAGCCTGATAGCAGCTAACCCAGTCACAGTGCCCACAGGCAGCTGGGATCCACCAGAAATGCTGGTTTCTCCGACTTCCAGTTGTTATCACTCGTGTCCAAAATTAACCAGCAAAATTAAGTGGAATCTGATAATAATATGCATGAACATTTCCTTTAATGTTTCAAGCTGACTTGTAACTACACCATGGGCATGAAAGCAGCAAAATCCAGACTGAAAGTAAAGCTATAGCTCAGAAATCTGTTTTCTTCAACAAATAAATTACAAGGAGAATAGAGAGAGAGAAGTAACATGTAGATCAAGGAGAAATCATCACAATGTGTGGCACTGGCGCCTGATTTTCTTTAAAGTAACTTTAAAGGTTGCTGTTTTTAAAACAATGGGAAAATTGAATACTGATGGCCTGTTTGATGATTGTATGGAATTTGCGTTACAATTTTGGGTATGATAATGTTGTGGTTATGTTTTTCTGAAAGATTTTTAATCTTCTAGAGAAATATGCTTCAACGACCAGGCACGGTGGCTCACGCCTGTAATCCCAGCACTTTGAGAGGCCAAGGTGGGCAGATTGCTTGAGCTCAGGAGTTTGAGATCAGCCTGGCCAACATGGTGAAACTAAAAATACAAATATTAGGCCATCTCTTCTAAAAATACAAATATTAGGCCGGGTGTGGTGGCTCATGCCCGTAATCCTAGCACTTTGGGAGGCCGAGGTGGGCAGATTGCCTGAGTGCAGGAGTTTGAGACCAGCCTGGGCAACAATGTTGAAACCCTATCTCTACTAAAATACAAAAAATTAGCCAGGCATGGCGGCATGCACCTGTAGTCCCAGCTACTTGGGAGGCTGAGGCAGGAAGATCACTTGAACCCAGGAGACGGAGGTTGCAGTGAGCTGAGATCACGCCATTGCACTCCAGCCTGGGCAACAGAGCAAGACACCGTCTCAAAAAAAAAAAAAATTACAAATATTAGCCTTCATTATGGCAGGTGCCTGTAATCCTAGGTACTCAGGAGGCTGAAGCAAGAGAATCGCTTGAACCTGGGAGGCGGAGGTTGCAGTGGGCGGAGATCAGCCGAGATCAGGTCACTGCACTCCAGCCTGGGCGACAGAGCGAGACTGTGTCTTGAAAAAAAAAAAAGAGAGAGAGAGAATATGCTTCAAATATGTAAACATGAAATGATATGATGTCTGTAAGTTGCATCAAAATAATACCAATGACGGAGTGGATGAGGAGATGGATAGGAGAGGATTGGCCTCAGGTTGATGGATATTGGACTGAGTGGTGGCTACATAGGAATTAATTATGCTATTCTATCTACTTTTCTGTGTATTTAAAATCCACCACAATTAAAAATTAAAAAACAAAAAAGCCAAAAATAAAATCTGCCTTGTAATTCTCCTCTTCATACATGACTATGTGAATAGACAAGTACCACTAGGCACGTTGTGTCAGTGGAAAATAGTTGTCATTTCTTTATGACTATGTATACATTTAGTCTTACATACACTTACTGCCTGTCATCAGTCCAGTGCCATTCAACGGACCTAGGTTCCCAGGTTCCGCTTTACTGCTTCCATATTTGTGTGTCTTCAAGCATGTAGTTCATGTTTCTCACTTTTAACTCTAAATGGTGATGTTGTCTGCTTTTGGGGTGGTATTGGGAGAACTGTTGATGGAACATATAAAGTAGTTTAGCAGGCTGGGCGCGGTGGCTCAAGACTGTAATCCCAGTACTTTGGGAGGCCGAGACGGGCGGATCACGAGCTCAGGAGATCGAGACCATCCTGGCTAACACGGTGAAACCCCGTCTCTACTAAAAAATACAAAAAACCAGCCAGGCGACGTGGCAGGCGCCTGTAGTCCCAGCTACTCGGGAGGCTGAGGCAGGAGAATGGCGTAAACCCGGGGGCGGAGCTTGCAGTGAGCTGAGACCTGGCCACTGCACTCCAGCCTGGGCGGCAGAGCGAGACACTGTCTTAAAAAATAATAATAATAAATAAATAAAAATAAATAAAGTAGTTTAGCATTATGCAGTATACTAGAAGGATGTTAGGGACTAGGGCTGGTTTAACATCTGTTATTAGTTCTGGCTCAGCCATTGGTCGGTCATGTGAAGGTGCAAGTTGAACAGCTCCTTTAACTTGGTTAGTCCTCAGTTTCTTTACCTGTAAATGAAGTGCTGAGCCTGCTCTCCAAGGTCCTTTAGGCTCCAGTACTCCATGATTCATTAAATTTTATTACAGAATATTATAAAAGCTTATCATATAAAATACATTGCTTTTTTGCTCATAAAGAAGAACATGGTGTCTATATATATAGATAGCCTGAAGAGCATAAGTTAAATATATTTATTTTTGTTTTTATTTTGGTAGAAAGTGATTTTTAGTCTTCTATAAATAAAGAAAACAGAATAAATAATATGTAACCACAAATGACAGTAAAAGTTCAGTTCATATCACACTGTAAGTTAATCAGGGTTATGACTATGATTTCAAGACTGTGAAATTATGTGGGAATATAGAAATTAAATTATTCTTATTAATCTCCATAAACACTAGAAAAAAGTCAAGGAAACATTTTTTAAAATAAACCAACAACATAATGGTTAAAACTGAAAGAAATGATGACAGCAGCATTAACAATATTAATAATTGTGGTAGCAAATTTTTATTTCACTCTTGCTGTAATATAGTAAGCACTATTTTAAGCAGTTTGCATACATTCGACTTGTTTAATTTTCATAACGATCTTAGAAGCGGTTATTATTCTTTTCTTCATCTCTAAAGTGAGGACCCTTGCCCAAAGTTATAGAGTCAGTTTACCTGTAGGGTGTTCTGTGAGTATCAGGTAATATTTGTGAAGTAGTGTATATGAAAATGGTTTGTAAGCTGGATGTGGTAGCACGTACCTGTAGTCCCAGCTACCTGGGAGGCTGAGGCAGGAGGATCACTTGAGGCCAGGAGGTTGAGGCCATCATGAGCTATGATTGAATCTGTGAATAGCCACTGCAATCCAGCCGAGGCAACATAGCAGGACCATGTCCCTTAAAAAAAAAAAAATGCTTTGTAAAGTGACAAACATTTTAAATGCCAAACAGATGTTATTAGAATTAGGCGGAAGTTTAAATGTTTTACATATGTTTAATAATATAAGATGAAAAAATAATAAAATATTTTTAAAACATTGGAAAATCTCATTGCAAAAAGAGACAAGACATGCCTAATGAAATAATAGACTAGGCAATGATCATCAATGGCAGCCAAGACAACTAAGCGAAAAGCCAAAGGCAAACTTTATAATGAATGCATCTGGCAAAAACTCTTAAACCCACTAATAAATGTTAACATCAAAAAGAGAGATAACCAGACATTATGCCTTCTGAGGGAGATATGCAACTGCACCCTTTGGTGAAAAACCAAAACCTGAATCTGATCAAGATCCTAGGAAATACTGGGGACAAAAGTACACGAAACTGTTGCACAAACTAGAGAAAAGAATCAGCCAAATCCAGAATATGAGAATCATTATAGGACAAATGTTCTTGTTTCTTCAACAAATAAATTCCGGGGCGGGGGGAAGGAGGGGAGAAAAGACTTGTTGTTTTAAAAATATTTGAGAGTCATGTCTAATATGTATTGTGTGTAGCCCTTCTTTGGATCTTTTCATTTTTAAGTTTCTTAATGGTGTTTTCTGAGTATTGTAAATCACTTTATTGGGGGTATGATGGGCATACAAAATACTGTACATAATTAATGTATACAACTTGATGAGCCTGGAGGTAAGTATACATCCATGAAACCATCACCACAACCTATGCCATACACATATCCATCACCTCCAAAAGTTTCCTCCTGCCTTCCTTATTTATTTATTTAGAGTGTGTGAGTGTGTGTGTGTATGTGTGAGAGAGAGAGAGAGATAAAAACACTTAGACCTTGTTTGGATCTTGATTTGAACAAACGAATTATTTAAAAAACTATGGGAAATTTAAGTACTAACTGGATTATTTAGTGATACTAAGGAATTATTGTTATTTTAAAATGAGATATAGTATTGTGGGGTATTTTTGGGCAAGGCCTTACCTATTGGTGTTACAAACAGACATATTTACATATGAAATAATGTATTTGTGTTTAGCTTCAAGAAATTTAGTGTGGGAAGGAAGTGAATATATAGATTTTAAAAGACTGGGCATGAGTCAATTATTGTTAAAGCTAGGTAATATGTGCATGAGATTTCATTATAATACCCTGTCCATTTTCATATATATGTTAATTTTTCTATAATAAAAAGACAAGACTATAAAGACAAGATGAAATGGTTAAAAATAGTCCATAGAAGCGGAAAAGAATATTATTATTTTGAAATTGAAGATACTGCAGCTAAATTTCACTTTCTGTAGGTGAAGTGAGAAATTGCATTGCAAAGTACTCTTTAAAAAAAGACAGAACCATTAGGGATTTGTCAATTTTGTTTCCCTTTCTTTGTTTAATTTAGGAATCAGGAATTTTTTTTAAAAAGTCTACATAAATCTATTATTTAACAAAGACATTCCCTGAGCATACACTAAATGCCAGACTCTTGTCTTACTGTATACATTTGAGGAATTTTAGTTACTGTGTGAAATCCAACTGGAGATGCCAAGACAACACCCACAAAGCAATTAGAAATCAGAACGGGACAACACTGTAACAAAGATAGCTAGCTACTCCCCAGATTTGTGCTTCTCTTCCATAGAGAAAAGTAGTTCCAGGGATACAGACACCCAGCCAGGGGGTACATTTCCCAGCACAAGGTGGAGCCCTGTGCCTGGTTCTCACCAGCAGAAGTGTTATGCCACTTCTGCACTGAGGTGGCAAAGAAGCAGATAGACTGTCCTTCTTTCCAACTTTCAGCAAATACCAATGCCTGGGGCAACTCTGGGAGTTTTGTGTTGAAGATGGTAAAGCCTCCATCACCCTGAGTCTCCAAACGGCTGCAAAAAGCACAGTGCGCCTTTTCCCCATCCCTGCCCCCAATGCACCATTAATTATACACTCTCACCTGTGAATAGCAAGTATAACTTCTACGGTGTTAAGCCACTGAGATTTTGGGTTTTTATCTCTTATAGAGGTTAGTTCATGTGTCAGTTGCTAAGTGGGATGTTACAGTGTATATTCGGAGATTAAGAAATCACTGTAATCACAAAATGTTTCATGGGGAAGGTGGAGCTTGAGCCGGAATTTTTTTTTTTTTTTTTTTTTGAGACAGGGTTTTTGCTCTGTAGCCTAGGCTGGAGTGCAGTGGTGCGAACTCAGCTCAGCTCACTGCAGCCTCAGCCTCCCAGGTTCAAGTGATTCTCACACCTCAGCCTCCTGAGTAGCTGGGACTACAGGCGTGCACCACCATGCTCAGCTAAGTTTTGTATTTTTAGTAGAGATGGGGTTTCACCATGTTGCCCAGGCCAGTCTCAAACTCCAGACCTCAAGTGATCCACCCACCTCGGCCTCCCAAAGTGCTGGGATTACAGGCATGAGCTGGCACACCTGGCCTTGAGCTGGATTTTGAACAATGAGTTGAAAGTGACTAAATGGAGAGGATGGGGAGTGGGCAGGTACCAGGATAAGGAACCAACATAGGAACCACAGCAGTAATTCACATGCAGCTGGAGGAGAGTGAGACCATCTTGATGAGTAGGTGCAATTGGGGAAAAAGGGAAGTAAGGATGAAGAGGAAGGATGGAATCAAGAGCATGGAGATTCTTAGGAATTCAGGATGTGATTCAATGACAACCACTTCTGAATTAAAAGGATAAAGCTTCTGGAGTAAAAGGATGATTTATGAAAGGCCTATATTAGCAACATCAGTGAGACAAAATAAAGGAGAGGGACCTGAGAGAAAAAAAAGATTAGGCTACATGACTAGCTAAGAGGATGTTGCAACAATCCAGTTCTGATATAATTAGAGACCACAATGGCAAACTCAGTAGAAAGGAAGGGTGAATGTGATCATCATCTTAAAGAACAAATCCACAGGGACTGACAACAGAGAAAAAGACACGAACTCTAACATTTATTAAACCAGAAGTGTGTCTAGTTCTAACACCCAAAATTGTGAGTTCTATTATTTTGGGTATTATTTAATCTCGTTGAGTTTGTGTCTTCTGTCAAATGAGAGGAAAGAACCAAATGACCTGAAAGTTCTTTTCACCTGTAAAAGCCTACAGCTATAAAGTCATGAGTTGAAAAAAAAAAAAAAGAGTAAATGACATATTCAGTAGTAGGAGGCAAAGAAGGGGGAGTATACCAATGTGTGATTGAAACATAGTTTATTTGAACCTGAACTGGTCCTCTATACTGGATGTTTGAATTGTTACCAAGCTTTTGTATTACAAATAAAAGTACTTTAACTTTCCTAGATTTTCAATTACACCTTGGTTTTAAGAACTACATCATGAGCTGGGCAAGGTGGCTCACACATGTAATCCCAGTACTTTGGGAGACCAAGGTGGGAAGACTGCTTGAGCCCAGGAGTTAGAGGCCAGACTGGTTAATACAATGAGACCCCATCTGTACAAAAAACACAAAAAATTGGCCAGGCATTGTGTCATGTGCCTGTAGCCCCAGGTACCCGGCAGGCTGAGATGGGAGGATCACCTGAGCCTGGGAGGTCAAGGCTGCAGTGAACTGTGATCTGTGGGTGACAGAGTGAGACCCTGTCTCAAAACAAAAATTAAAACTAAAACTAAAAACTAAATCCTGAATATGATAACTTGCCACAACAGTTACACTAGATGCAGTATTAATTCCCTCTTAGAGATGAAGATAACCAAAGTTTATTTCCTAATTATAAAGATTTAAAAATGTGAAAGTATTTGGAGGAAAAATGAAGACTTTGCAAATATTAAGCATTAACATCAACTTTGTTATTACCATCAAGCACAGATAACACTAGCTACTTTTTTCCCTAGATAACTATGTATAAAGTAGCTTTAAAATGTGTTTTGGGGTGTGCACAGTGGCTCATTCCTATAATCCCAGCACTTTTGGAGGCTGAGGCAAGTGGGCGGCTTGAGCCCAGGAGTTTGAGACCAGCCTGTGCAACATATCAAAACTCTGTCTCCACAAAAAAAAAAAAAAAAAAAAAAAAATTCACAAATTAGCCAAGCATGGTGACATGCACCTGTAGTCTCAGCTACTCAGAAGACTGAAGTGGGAGGATTGCTTTACCCCAGGAGGTTGAGGCTGCAGTGGGCTGAGATCACACCACTGCACTTCAGCCTGGGTGACAGCAAGATCCTGTCTCAAAACAAAAAAAAGTTTTAGTTTTCTTTTTTACAAATCCTCTTAGGCTTGTTTCATTTTGTATTACTTTATAAACAGACCCCTAGATGAAACTGTTTTTAAAAGTAAACTAAGAAAGTGAGCACTGCTTTCCATCCTGAAAATAACAACTACTAAGGGCAAATAGAAAGTACAGTCTCCGACATTCAATAGTTTTCTGGTACTCCACCACTGCCTTGCTATGTATCAAAGAAAGATACCACCTAGCCGGTACATATTTCACAAACTTATAAGGATCTTTAGACAAGCTATATAGACAGTGTTAGACACGGGTTCAATTATACTACAGAATGAAGACCAACATGGATGAAATCAAAGAAGAAATAGGTTCACAAACATATATCGGACAAGAGACTGGTATCTGGGGTATATAAAGAACTTCTATAACTCAATAACAAAAACATAAAGCATCCACTAAGAAGTGGGCAAATATTTTGAACAGACACTTCACAAAGAATGGTCGATAAGCATATAAAAAGTGCTGAATATCATTAGTCATCAGGAAATGCCAGTTAATACCACAATGAGACACCATTATGCATCCACCAAAACAGTGAAAATTCAAGACTGACAGCACCAAATGTTGGCAAGAATGTGAAGCAACCAGAATGTTCAGACATTGCTGGCAGAAGTGTAAAGTGGCATATTCATTTTGGAGACAGGCCTGGTAGCTTCTTATAATACTAAGCACACACATATTCTATGACCCAGCAATTTCACTCCTAAATATTCCAGAGAAATTAAAACATAATGTCCACAAAAATACTTGCATGGTAATGTTCTCAGAAGCTTTATTCATCACAGCCGAAATCCAGGAACCACTCAGGTGTTCACCAATAGGAAGATGGATAAACCAACTGTGATATAGTCAGATAACAGAATATTACTAAACGACAAAAAGGAACTATTGATGCACACAAAAACATAGATGAATTGCAAAAACATTGTGCTGAATGAATAGTCTTACCCATAAAAGTGCATACTTTATGACTCAATTTACGTGAAGTTCTAGAACAGGCACAGCTAATCTATCATGGGAAAAAATTACAACACTGTTTGCCTGGGGCTAGGGGAGGCTAAGAGATCATATTACTTGAAGAAGAAAAAGAGCAATACAAAAATCTAGTTAAAGGCTGGGCGCGGTGGCTCACACCTATAATCCCAGCACTTTGGGAGGCTGAGGCAGGCAGATTGCTTGAGGTCAGGAGTTTAAGACCAGCCTGACCAACATGGTGAAACTTTGTCTGTACTAAAATACAGAAATTTGCCAGGCGTGGTGGCACACACCTGTAATCCCAGCTACTAGGGAGGCTGAGGCAGGAGAATCATTTGAACCTGGGAAGCAGAGGTTGCAGTGAGCCGAGATCGCACCACTGCACTCCAGCCTGGGTGACAGAGTGAGACTCTGTCTCAAAAAAAAAAAAAAAAAAATCTAGTTAATACACATACTGAAGCCTTTGGAGATTATACTACTATCTGCAACTTACTGCATCAAAAAATTAAAATGGATTGAAGGATGGATAAATAAATATTTGGGCAATAAAACAAATATAGCAAAATGCTCATTGTAGAATATGTATGGGTGGGTATGTGGATATTCATTGTACAATTATTTCAACCTTTCTTTATGTTTGAAATCGATCAAAAATAAAATATTGAGGAGTGAAAGGAAAAAATGGGATGTCTTCAGTTGTATTTCTTATGATGCTTGATCAGAAGATAACAATTAATAAAATAAATGTTAGAACAACAGGAAAAGAGGGATTTGGACATAAAATGGGGTTAGCTAACATTTATTAAGCTCCTGATTCCCTAAGGTGTCACTGGCTTTTTGTGAAAAATATTAAATTTAATAAAGGTGTTAAAATGTGGACACTGATGTCAGATATCCACCATTCAAGGGATTTGTCAAAAGAAAGTCAATGAGAGGAAGGGTGGAGAAAACTACAGAAAAGAACAAAGGAAATAAAACTGAATTAAAGAGAATGGAGAAAATGAGAATGAATAGAACAAAACATACATTTTCATTTTGACCAATTTCTTAAGAAAGCAGAATGGCCAATTTTGAACTTCATAGAATCACGGGAGTGGTGTTTTTGTACACACATTTTTGGTTCCTAATTAAGTGTTTCAGTGACCTGTACTATTTGGCTCGAACTCCTG
Source organism: Trachypithecus francoisi (assembly GCF_009764315.1). NCBI lineage: Eukaryota > Metazoa > Chordata > Mammalia > Primates > Cercopithecidae > Trachypithecus > Trachypithecus francoisi. The sequence goes on from NW_022681469.1 coordinate 57,260,735, forward strand.
GCCTCAAAGCAATCTTCCCACCTCAGCCTCCCAAAGTGCTGGGATTACAGGCCTGAACCACCACGCCAGGCCTGAGATGTACTATTTGAATACTTCTAATCAAAATGGTTGCAACAGACAAATAAGTACACTGATTTTCCTTTTTAGTATCTGTTAAAACAGTAAGCAAGGTGAATGTAATTGCAGACCAAAAGGGAGGAAAGTTTTTAAAAATCAATTGATAGGATTGAGGTTGGTGGAGAAAAAAAGTGTTAAAGCTTAATAGAGAGGAATGATGCCTGGAAGACTAAGAATAAAGATATAAACATCAGTGGAATATACACCTGTCCATAATGATGTATTTATCTCATACATTTCTCAGAAGAGATTTTCTTTGAGCCTTAAACCCTGAACTATGCTATGTCCCTTAGGATATCACAGAATGGCCTATTTTTACTAGTTAATCTCAGACCTAAATACTAATCTTTTCTCTCACCTGTTAGAGGATAATTTAAATTAGCTTTATTGATTGCAGAACTAGACATGTATTAATATGTCTTTTATTGCCCCTGATCTAGCAGAGCATGAGAAGTATCCGAAGTATGAAATAAATGTAGATTGCCACTGGTAAGGGGTTTAAATTACAAGTGCAAGATTGGTTCAGTTTCTATTTTGCAGATTCTATTAATTCTACAAAGAAAATGGCTTGCAATATTTGAACCACAATTGTCTGCAGTCTGTAAACATAAGGAATCTTAAATCAAAGGACTTAATCAATTCAGTACATTTCCATTCCTTTTTCAAGATGGAAACTCAATATCCCACTGCTACAATTATTTGACAGCAGTCTTGACATATAGGCTGCAATCTTTTAAAAGGCAATGCTAGAATTTCACCTAGTTAACCTCATTTTGAATGTAAGTATTTAAATTTTTTAATTGCTGAATTAATTGTTCATGTTATTAAAAATTGTCATTCGGGTGTGTTGGTTCACGCCTGTAATCCCAGCACTTTGGGAGGCCAAGGCGGGCGGATCACTTGAGGTCAGGAGTTCAAAACCAGCCTGACCAACGTGGTGAAGCTACGTCTCTACTAAAAATACAAAAATTAGCAGGGTGTGGTGGCAGGCGCCTGTAATCCCAGCCACTCGGGAGGGTGAGGCAGGAAAATCACTTGAACCCGGGAGGCGGGGGTTGCGGTGAGCCGAGATCGCGCCGCTGCACTCCAGCCTGGGTGAAAAAGCGAGACTCTTCACACACACACACACACACCACACACACACACACACAATTGTCAAAACATGAAACAGAATTTTTAAAAAAATTTTTTTTTAATTTAGGAAAGCGTCGGACATGAGCATCTGAAAAGCGATTTTACTTGCCACCTAAAACATGAATATAACTCACCTTCTGCACTCTCGCTGGGCTGGACCCGCCCTGCACGGTGACGCGGACCTGGAGCCGGCCTGGGCAGCTGGAATGTAACCGGGCTTGACTGTGGGTGGCTCAGAGGCCCTGATCTCTTGCACATGCGCTTGCGGGCTGACTGCTCAGTGGCTTCCGCGGGATATGCAGCTGTGAGCGGGGTTCAGAGGCTTCAAACATCTCAGGCAACAGCAGATGGCTTTCTCCCCACTCTCCTACCCTTAGAGTATGCATTGGAATGAATTACTGAGCCACTTGGTATCAGGGAGTGGGTATAGGAAGGAAGACGATATTTCCAAACCGAATGAAAGCATATGTTTCAGTTACCAATGGCGTTGGTCTGGCTTTACCTGGTCACTCGGGCTTCAGGGAGAGCTGCACAAAGAATGTTTTTTTCCTAGTAAAGGGGTTGGGGGCAGGCAAGGGGTGAGAGATCAGAGGCCTCAAGTCACAGAGGAGGTGCAGGACCAGCGGACTGAGATAACAGCTATTAGGAAGGGCACTGTTTTATGTACACATTCATCTCAATAGTCACAACCACTTTACGAAGTAGTTAGTTACTTTTATTACCCCTTTTGCACAGATAAGGAAGTTGAATGTTAGAGAAACTAAGTAATTTGCCTAGACCACCAGGAAGTCAGTAGCGGAACCTGGACTCAAACTCAAGACCACAAAGCCCCGCATTTAGCCTTTACACTACAGAAATGAACTTGAGCCTGAATGCCTAGGAAAATGTCCCAGAGGGATTAGAACTTAGGATGGGTAGTAAAAGTGGTAAAGATTGGCTAAACACCCAGAAAAGGGGAGAGCTTTCTAGGAAGGGAAGAGCAGAAGCAAAACGACAAAAGCAGGAATGCTTCTTGGTGGAACAGTAAGAGAATAGACCTGACTGGGTTATTGGATTTATTCTATGATGAGTAACACCACAGAACTTAAAGCCCATTCCTATCCAGCTCATGGGTGACCAGAATAATCCTTTTAAAGAGAGAAAAGATATTATAACGCCTATTTGCATTTGCAGAAATTAAAGATCTAAGATGATAAGTGACACCTCCATCACATGTCCCTCCCAGAATGAGGCTTTTAGACATTGCTCCTTCTGCCTCGAAAGCGCTTCTCCTCCTCTTCACCTTATTAATTACTGCCTATCCATCAGCTCTGTATTCAACTTTGACCTGCCAAGAGAGCTTTAGCTGACTTCTCTTCTCTGGGTGAAATCCCTTCCTAGTGTATACACTCACTGAACCATGTACCTCTCCTTTGTAGCATGTATCATGATTGTATTATTCTATTTATTAGTGGGAATAAATCAAGAAGAATAAATAATTGAATAAACAAATTAACAGAACCCAGGTTTGCCTAGGGCTGTTGCTCATGTTTTCCACATGAATATACTATCTTCAAAAGGTACAATTGAAATATCTGAGGCTATATTACCTGGAAAAAGAAAACTTAGGGAAGAAGATATGACAGCTGTCTTTAAATACTTGAAAAACTGTCATGTTGAAGAAGGATTAGACATATTCTGCATAGCTGCAGAGAGCCAAAGACAAATGGGGTGAAAGTCCAGAGAGGCAGATTTCACTGTAGTATAAAGAAGTGAAAAATGTAACAATGAGACCTGTCCAAATATGAAGTGGGCCGTCTGTTAAGGAGGTGAGCAAACAAAAGCTGGAGGAACACCTGTCAGGGGTGTTGTAGAGGAAATTCCTGTTCTGATCAGGAAATTGTTAACCACGTAGGTCTTTCCAAGCCTAATAGGCTTCTCTAGGTCTGGGAGAGACTTGAAAGCAAAATTTAATTTGATTTGAAGTGACCTCATGGAGAGAGAGCTGCAATGAATAATCGTTCTTATGATGCCCAGCTAACACTGGGCTCTTTAAAAATATGCCTGCATTTGTGAGTGTCCACTTCTGTGCCTGTTGATGAGGTCTTTGAGAGGCAGCATTCCAATGGAGTTAGGGCTGTGCAGCTGCCACTGTGACTAAACAGCAGAGAACACTCCAACGTACAAGGGAGTAATTTCAGGGTCATTCCCCCTCCTCCAAGCAGACACCCCCCAACCAACCTCAGTACACATAAACACAAACACATCTGTACACTGGGCGCTGCTGCTGTCTGCTGAGATCTCAGTGTGTGCTGAAAGATCTCCTTCCATACTGCAATTGAAAGCTGTCCCTTTTCCCAGCTACTGAAGGCTACCCCTGACGCTGAGAACAACTTTACAGCAGTGTATTTCTCTCTCCACATACAACAAGTCCGATAATCAAAAAGACATTGAAAGAGAAGAAAACTAAAAATCACCTTTTTAATACATTATTTCTATTTTAAACTCACACAAACAAAAGCCTTAAAAATTATGTGGAGGCTGAAAACTAGGAATCTTGATCTGGAAACTAAGGTCTAATGTTGCCAATATTTGGATGGAGGTGAGCTTGCACAAGATCTATAAATTGTTACAAGCAGGCGCAGGCCTGAACCAACAACAACAGTTTTTCTATGGAGAAATATAATCTGATTGTCAAATAACCAGCTTGCATATTTTGGAATACAACCCATTTGTGAACACTCTAATTCGGTAAATTGTAACGTTAAAATTACAGGAAAGATTATCACTTATATTTCAAACCAGTGTCCATTTTGCTGTATGATATTTGGTAATCTAATCATTAAATGTTTGTTGAGCATTTACTATGTGTCAAGCACTATGCTAGGCACTAGGTATAGGGAAGTAAACAAAATGGACATGATCTCTAATGTTATAGGATTTATTATCTAATCTAGATAAAATAAGCACCAAATTAATACATATTTAGAATTAATACATAATTAGAAATATGACAACTGATAATGAGGGGAAAGGGTCAATAAGAGGGACTCCTAAAATCATAGCAGGCTTTTCTGAGAAGACATTTAGCTGAGAAATTAAGAGTAAGTGAGAATTAACCTCAGAAAGGATTAGGAAAAAGACGTTCCTGACAAAGGAATGTTTCCCCAAGCCTTGGAGCAGGAAAGCATGTCGTTCCTTCAAGAGTTGAAAGAAAGGCTGGGCATGGTGGCTCATGTAATCCCAGCACTTTAGGAGGCCAAGGCAGGTGGATAACCTGAGGTCGGAAGTTCAAGACCAGCCTGACCAGCATAGAGAAACCCTGTATCTACTAAAAATACAAAAATTAGCTGGGCGTGGTAGCACATGCCTGTAATCCCAGCTAGTCGGGAGGCTGAGGCAGGAGAATCTCTTGAACCCAGGAAGCAGAGGTGCAGTGAGTGGAGATCGTGCCATTGCACTCCAGCCTGGGCAACAAGAGCCAAACTCCATCTCAAAAAAAAAAAAAAAAAAAAAAAAACAGAGTTGAAAGAAAGCCAATCTGAGCAAAGAGGAGAAGCCCAAGATGATGTTGGCGGAAAAGGCAGGGGCAGACTCTACAGAACTTTGGAGAACGTGTTAAGGAAACTACAGGTTCTAATTAATGCAATGGGGAGCCCCAAAAGAGGGAGTGATACCATTTACATTCTTAAAACCATCTTTCAAAAGGCCGGATGTGGAGAATGGATTAAATGGAGGCAAGAGTCATGTCTCTTTCTCTGTAAGCTCCCCATTACAAAAAAGGACAACTTCCAATTTACAGCCATGTTAATGTAGTATACTTAAAGTTATTTCTTTTAAATAATTATAAAAGTTTAACATCCCACACATTTTTTGCTTACTAGGCAACTCTCTCCCAAGGAAATATACTACCACTAAATGAGTGAAAACTGAAGTATTTTCTATTTGGGCAATATAAATTCTAATATACATTGAGAATGAAGGTAAGTTACCATTCAAGGCAGAGGAAGGAGTAAAAATAAGTGCCTTTTATGTGCTATTGCATTCAGAATATTATCTCTATTTTATAATCAGAGGAAACTCTGCATTTCATTGAAGATGCTGGGACAGAAACAGCCAGAAATAGATATTCTGCATTCTTGACTTTATTCTGTTTTCGTTGCCCAGTACCACTTCTTCCTGTGGAACACCTAAGAGTAGCAGTGAGTCCTTTTCATCATTCTCATCAAATTTGAATGTAGGCTCCTGGCAAAAGTGAGTAAGTGTGTAACTGGGTGATACAATACCTTTTTTTTCCCTTTTTGCGGAGAACAGTGTATTGCTATATTGCCCAGGCAGGTCTCGAACTCCTGGGCTTAAGCTATCCTCCCGCTTCTGCCTCCCTAAGAGCTGGAATTACAGGTATGAGCCACCACACCCGGCCTCTAATACTTTGAAAATAATATGGTCTTCTCTTACTACTCTGAGAACAAGCTCCTCAACATGCTATTTCATGCTATTTTTTTCAGGGGAGAGGGCAGAAAATAAGCATATCTTAAGAAATACAAAGACAAAAGAAATACTCAGCTTCTTGCATTCAAAATAGGATCATGTAACAATCTAAGTTATCTTCCAAATTCCTAATTTCCTCCCCTCTTCCTGACCAAACCCACAAGGCTCATTCTCAGCACGTTTTTGTTTGTTGACTTGTTTTACATGTTGATATGAGGGTTCATGCTTTATGGAAGTAGGATGCTACTTTAGGGAAAGTAAAGGAAAAGTTTGCTCCCCTCGAGTCCCAGGAAATCGTGAAAAGAAGAAAAAGAAGTAGCAAGAGAGCAAAAGAAAAGAAGAGTTAGTCAGACACATATTCTGAGTTCCCCTCTCAGTGAATTGGATTAAATCTGTGGTTCTCAAACTTTAATGGGCCTCAAATCACCGAGAGTGCTTTTTAAAACACAGTTGTCCGAACCCCCCTCCAGAATTATTGATTCATTAAATCTGAAGTAGGACTTGCATTTCTCACAAGTTCCCAGATATTGCTAATGCTGCTGACCCATGGACTATGCTTTGAGAACCACTGTGTTGCAGAAATCCAAATAATGCCAAGGTTAAAGGAGTCTCTTGTCCTTGATTTTCTTTCTTTTTTTTCCCCCTTGATTTTCATGTAGTGCTCAGGAAAGAGATCATCTCTACACTGACCCATGCTCAAACCTGCTGAGCAGCCAAATCTCCCCAACTTATCCCACATCATTGGGGACATAAACCACAGCCCTCTTCCCTTTACACCAGGGCATCTTTTTAAGGACAGAAACAGGATGAGTGAGGGCATCTCAGAGATTGACCATGTTTTTCCTAGAAAGACACAGCCTTCCCTAGGAGACTGTTTCAGTCCCAAAATCTAACAACTCTTAAAACATTGGACAGCTGGTCAAGCTTCTTTCTCCTTCATTCCCCGTGTCAGGTTTCATAAGGCCTCCTGATTCCCTCTTCCCTTTCTCACAGACTGCAATGTGAACCTGTTACAGGAAAGGGGTTTGAATCCAAACCCCAAGAGAGGGTTCTTGGATCTTGCGCAAAAAGTAACTCAGGGCAAGTCCATAGAGTAAAGTGAAAACAAGCTTATTAAGAAAGTAAAGGAATAAAAGAATGGATATTCCAAGACAGAGCAGCCCCAAGGGCTGCTGGTTGTCCATTTTTATGGTTATTTCTTGATTATATGCTAAATAAGGGGTGGATTGTTTATGCCTCCCCTTTTTAGACCATATAGGGTAACTTCCTGACGTTGCCATTGCATTTGTGAACTGTCATGGTGCTGGTGGGAGTGTAGCAGTGAGAATGACCAGAGGACCCTCTCGTCACCCTCTTGGTTTTGGTGGGTTTTAGCCGGCTCCTTTACTGCAACCTGTTTTATCAGGAAGGTCTTTATGACCTGTATCTTGTGCTGACCTCCTATCTCATCCTATGACTTAGAATGCCTGACGGTCTGGAAATGCAGCCCAGTAGGTTTCAGCCTTATTTTACGCAGTTCCTACTAAAGATGGAGTTGCTCCAGTTCAAATGCCTCTGACAAACCCAGTTGACATGGTAGTGAGCCATCTTCAGCAGTGTGGATGATGAAGACAACACCTTCCAAATGGTAACACCACAAGTTAGATGTGGAACAAGCCTTGGGTCTAGACACTGCCAAGCCACCTTACAGACCTTGGACTTTTACTTGTTTGTCATTGTATGTTGGGCCCATTTGTTACAGCAGTCTAATCTGTATGTCAGTCAGGTCAAATGGAATGAGAGGCATAAGTGATGTGAGACTAATACATGAAGTCATTGCAGTGCTTACAATTATGACATCCTTTCCCTATGTTATACTCTTTTTTTTTTTGAGACGGACTCTCACTCTGTCACCCAGGCTGGAGTGCAGTTGCACAAGCTCAGCTCACTGCAGCCTCCACCTCCCAGGTTGAAGCGATGTTCAAGTAGCTGGGATTACAGGCATGCACCACCATACCCAGCTAATTTTTGTATTTTTGGTGGAGACAGGGTTTTACCATGTCGGCCAGGTTGGTCTCAAACTCCTGACCTCAGGTGATCTGCCCGCCTTGACCTCCCAAAGTACTGGGATTACAGGTGTGACTGCCGCCCCTGGCCTTCCTAAATCATACTCTTATTCATTGATGGCCAGTGATCTCCCCAGAGCTTCGGCTAGATTGGTCCTTTGATGTTTCACTTTTCTTCTCATTTCCAATTATTCTTCCTTTTCTTTCTTGACTATTGTTTGTCTATCATCATTGCATTTTCTCGGGTCTAGTGATCTGTGTAATTTTACCTCATGTTTTAGTAGCATTTCTTCTACAACTGCCTTAAGAGTTGTTACAAATAACTTATGCATTTTTTTACAGCTGTTAATACTTTGAAATATCGGAATAAGTCAATAAATAATCAAAATAGTACATCTTTTTTTTTTTTTTTGAGATGGAGTCTCGCTCTGTCGCCCAGGCTGGAGTGCACTAGCGTGATCTTGACTCACTGCAAGCTCCGCCTCCCAGGTTCACGCCATTCTCGTGCATCAGCCTCCCAAGTAGCTGGGACTACAGGCGCCCACCACCACGCCTGGCTAATTTGTTGTATTTTTAGTAGAGACGGGGTTTCACCGTGTTAGCCAGGATGGTCTCGATCTCCTGACCTCGTGATCTGCCCACCTCAGCCTCCCAAAGTGCTGGGATTACAGGCATGAGTCACTGTGCCCAGCCAAAATAGTACACTTTTTAAAGATTTTCATTATCAACCTTTCACTTCTAAGGTTAACATTTATGAATTAACAGGTATGGATTTGATTAAGGTAATAATGCAAAAATTATACCCAGTAGAATCTTGGACCAACATACCTAAGAATAAATAAATAAATACATTTGTGTGTGTGTGTGTGTATCCCTGAAATTTTATATTTGTATACATATGTATATAATAGACACAGATGATTTTTATTGAATAAAAAATCTTACATAATTGATACAGGCTCATATTCTTATGCATTTAATAGTCAAATATGTTTTAATCAAGTTGGTTCCTTTGTAAACTCAATATGCATTCAGATTATGTTAAACATTCTTAACATTTCTATTTTTTCCAAAATAAAGTACTTTTTGTAATAAAAATTAACTCCTAGACATTGGGGCTATATCAGACACTATATGAATGCTAAGATTCAGTCCTGAATGGATGCCAATTTTGAAATATTTTTCACTGTAGAAGTCACAGTCCTTCAGAATATAAGTCACCAGTAAGTGCTCTGAATTCCTTTCTGAACTGTTACATCACTGATTTAGTTAGACCAAGAATAAAACAATTTGAGGAACAAATACACGTCTCAATTTATTTCATCCTTCAGCCAACAATGTAATATGATTTTGTAACTCCCTCTATTCAAAGCACCAATAGCCAGAGAGTGCTCTTTCCAAAAGAACAAACATACGAACAAATGCAGCTTAAAAAGTAAAACAAGTACTCATAGCATCATCAATACAAAATTATAAAAACAAGGCAAATTTTATTTCAAACATTTTAGAGTGCTGTTAAATATTGTTTCAGAAGAAGGAAATAAGCATATGTATTCTGCTAAGCTCTAATGCTTCAGGAACCCACAAAACAATTATTTTATCACCCTAGCCAGCTGCTGATCATAGAGATGGGATCAGATGCCATGATAGAGACCAAAACAATGAACCTCTGTGACCAGTTACAGGAATACAACAAACCCAGAGACACTGACATTGCCTGGAAACCAGTGCTCAAGACAGAGCCAGTAGTTAGAAGTCAAAAGAGCCTTCATGAGTTATGGAGCACACACATCCAGGAGTTCAAAGCAAGTCTTGAATCACATGGATAACGAAGGCCAAAACAAAGCATAGAATCAAGACAAGAGGGGCCAGGCGCAGTGGCTCACGCCTGTAATCCCAGCACTTTGGGAGGCCGAGACGGGTGAATCACAAGGTCAGGAGTTCGAGGCCAGCCTGGCCAACATGGTGAAACCCCATCCCTACTAAAAATACAAAAAATTAGCTGGACGTGGTGGCAGGTGCCTGTAATCCCAGCTCTTCAGGATGCTGAGGCAGGAGAATCGTTTGAACAGCTGGAGGTTGCAGTGAGCCAAGATCACGCCACTGCACTCCAGCCCAGGTGACAGTGGGAGACTCCATCTCAAAAAAAAAAAAAATAAGACAAGATTTCAGAACCATACATATGAAACCCCACACTGACTGTCCTGTCCATTAGTCATTTGAGTGAATATAGCTGCAGCAAGAATAGTGTATGTTAGCTGCAGATAAATTAGTCCCAGCCATTCCTTCCATCATAGTGGTCTTCCTAGACATTGGGAACAACATATGCCATTTATTTTTCCCCTATCCACAGTTAAGGACTCAGGAGGAAAGCCAGATTGGTTATAAACTAAATAAAGAACTTATATTTTATCTTCATGTCTAAGTTGCATTATGAGTCAAATTCCCACCCTACTAATAGTTAATGAGCTATTGGCTGGACTTCAAGTAGAATCAAAGAACAAAGTAAGTCTGAAATTTGGCATGGAAATCTCCAGCTAGCCAGAAAAGTACCAGGAGACAAAATTACATATTAAAAAATCCATCCTTTTTATTTTTTATAGCTTTATTGCGATATAATTCACAGACTGTACGATTCACTCACTTAAAGTGTACAATCTGATGGCTTTTAGTATATTCACAGATTTATACATCTATCACCCCAATCAATTTTAGAACATTTTCATTACCCCAAAAAGAAGCTCCACTCCCCCCACGATCATTGCAGGCAACTGCTAATCTGTTTTCTGTCTGTATAGAGTTACCTATCTGGGCATTTCATATAAACAGAATCACACAACATATGGTTCTTTGTGACTAGTTTATTTTACTTAGCTTGTTTTCAAGGTTCATCCATATTGTAGCATGTATCAGTATTTCATTTCTTTTAATTCATGAATAGTATTGTATTTTATGGACATACAACATCCCTCCATCAGTTGATGGCAATTTATGTCGCTTCTGCTCTTTGACTATTACGAATATCACTACTGTGAGCATTCATGTACAAACTCTTATATGGACATACATTTATTGTTGTTGTTGTTGTTGCTTTTGTTTTTGTTTTGAGACAGTCTCGCTCTGTCGCCAGGCTGGAGTACAGTGGTGCGATCTTGGCTCACTGCAACCTCTGCCTCCCGGGTTCAAGCGATTCTCCTGCCTCAGCTTCCTGAGTAGCTGGGACTACAGGCATATGCCACCATGCCTAGCTAATTATTTTTGTATTTTCAGTAGAGACGGGGTTTCATCATGTTAGCCAGGATGGTCTTGATCTCTTGAACTCGTGATCTGCCCGCCTCAGCCTCCCAAAGTGCTGGAATTACAGGCATAAGCCACCATGCCTGGCCTGGACATATGTTTTAATTTCTCGTGAGTGTATCTAAGAGTAGAATTGCTTGATCATACGGCAACTCTATGCTTAACTATTTGAAGAACTGCCAGACTGTTTCCCAACGTGGCTGCACCATTTTTCACCCCACCAGCAGTGTATGAGGGTTCCAGTTTCTCCACATTCTCATCAACACTTGTTATAATCTGTCTTTTAAATTATAATAATCCATCCACCTTTTACAAAATCTTATGCAGTTCTTCTGGCTCTTTGGACCTGTTCATTGAACTAGTTTCCTGGTTAGAGAAGCCCACTTAGAAAAGGCAAAATACTGAGCACATTCTTGCCTAATGGTCAAGCAGGAAAGAAAAGGCCAGAGCTGGCAAAATGCCTAGGGAAAAAGGGGGGATGAAGAATACATAAAGCAATGCCCAGTCTCCTCTGAATATAAACACAAAAGAGGCCTGGCATTGCAGCTGCTTCTACCTGAACTCATTCCAGGAATGGCTAGGGCAGGATATGTAGGTAAGAAAAGATGAGCACGAGTTGGAACATCACTTGAATTAACTGGAGAGGAAATATGGAGCCAAAGTTGGGCTCAAACTATTCTCTCCCCAACTCCTATTTGGTATTTTTTCACCAAAGAGCACATACTGGAACGCTTTAGGGGTCTCTTCTACCTTTAAAGTTCTATAATTTCATGATTTTCTTGCCTTAAGTATACCTTAAGTTAATAGTGCAGTGTATCCCTTATATAAACAGAAGACAGTCTCAATAAGGTTCCTTTTAAATGTTTTTAATAAATTTTAAAAAATATTTTTACTTTTAATGTTTCCTGAAGCTACACTGTCTATAGCACTGGTATTTCCCAGAAGTCACTAAAAGCTCCTGAAAGTCCAACTGACAGAAAAGATGGATTTGATTAAAAGGAAAAAAATACAGAATATAGTCCTTGGAAAGTACGCTGATTTGTTATTTAGCCAGCTAGAGAATTGTGCTCTTTTGCTCTTGGGAATTGTACCATGGAATAAAATAATTTTGTTGAACTGCAATATAATTACAACATCTGAAAATATAGGAAAAGATGAATTAGAAAGATGGAGGATTCAAAATAAGGAAGACCAATTCCAAACAAAATACCAAGCAACTAAATCAGAAGATATTAGAAGGTGTTACACATGCTCTTCCTTATTTAACATGGAAGGAAATTGCAAGTAGTATTGTACTAATAAGGCACTTCCTGGGCCCTAAAGTTACCAGTTTTTCAATTCAACAGATATTTTTTGTGCACCCCCTATAAGCTGGGAACTTTGCTTGTCTCTGAGGCTGCCAAAATAAATAAGACAGCCTCTGCCAGAGAAGAGCAACAGAGGGCTCATCCTCTGCCAGGCAAATGAAAACTTGTTATTCAGCTGCAATTCCCTGAGATCATTCTACAGCTATGATAGGAAAGAATGAGAGTTGAAATTGTGAAAAGAAATGATCTACAGTTACCTAAGCTGGGGGTGAGAGGAGAACCTGGAGAGGGGTGGCAAGGGAATTGGAGGGAAAGGACCTGATTCATGAACTCCATCTTGTAAAGAACTAGCAGGATTTCACCAAGCAGAGATGGGCAACAGGCATTTACGTAACGTATTATAATGTCACAGCAAAGGTTTTGGAGATTTTTAAGTTTTCACCATATGAAACTATCAATAGTCAACAATTTTTTGGCCTACAAAAATACATATTTATATGGTTCAATGTAAAACAAAATAATCTCCTTGAGTATGCCAAGTGAATGTTAAAACCTGTAAGAGAATTAGTTAGAAAAGTAGTTTGAGTCAGAGTTGGAAGAGCTTTGAACTGAAGTAGTTTCACCTTTGTTCTATAGGTGATGGAGAAGGCAATTTGCAAAATAACTTTGAACAAATAACCAATAAATGTATGTTTAAATGTTTAAATAATTTCAAGTTTAAAGAAAACTATGTATGATTTTCAGTGCCACGAAGGAAAACAATTTAATGTTAACATTCAATGTCAATAAGGACTCAAGAAAACAGGATGTTTCCTTCCATGGCTGGGTGTGTAAATTGGAATAAACTTTCAGGAAGGCGATTTGAATACACCGTGACCTAGCATTCCACTTTGAAGACTTTATCCCAAAGAAAAAGTCATGGATATTAAAAACTAACAAACAAAACAACTTGGAGGACAAGGTGGGTGGATCACTTGAGGCCAGGAGTTCAAGACCAGCCTGCCCCAAATGGCAAAACCCTATCACTACTAAAAATACAAAAGTTAGCCGGGTGTGGTGGCGTGCACCTGTAGTCTCAGCTACTTGGGAGGCTGTGGCAGAAGACTTGCTTGAATCTGGGAGGCAGAGGTTGCAGTGAGCTGAAATCACACCACTGCACTCCAGCCTGAGTGACAGAGCAAGACTCCGTCTCAAAAACTAAAAAAAAAAAAGGAAGTTCAGCCACCAGAATTTCCTTGATGTTCTAAAGTAGAGAGTTGTGTAAATAAAACATGAATCATCCTTATAATTGAACATTATACAGCTACTTGAAATGCTTAAATAAATATTTAATGACATGAAATTTTGTTACATGAAAAAATTAGGTTGCGAAACAGTATGTGTATCAGTCAAGGCTCTTAAGAAATAGATCAGACTGACTAGGTTTGAGTTTCAGAGCTACCATTTATAGTCATGGGACCTTGGACAAGTAACCTAATCTCCCTGTAACTCAGTTTTATCTATAAAATGGGGATAACACCAGTCCATAACTCATTGGAGTTTTGTAAAAGATTAAATGAGTTAATACACATAAAGTCCTTAGAAATTTGCCTGGCACATATTAAGCACTACCTAAGAGTCAGTTATTATTAATATCATTAATATTTGTTACCAGTATATTAAGTCAACTTTGAAGCTAATTTCAGAAGCAAAGGTGGGAAGAGAACCATCAAGACAAGAACCATACCCAAAGCATTCTGCAGAGCTGGTCCATGAAGTCACCACTCCAGCTGCCAAGCACTGACCCCATGGCTTGCACTGCCAAGTCTTTGGGAGCTGGACACTGCATATTGCCTCAGAACAGCTGTGTCTGCTGCCACTGGAAACCGGATGCAGCTGCTATTGCTGCTGTGGCCCTGGCCAGAGTGGATTCTGCATCATCCCTGCTGCTTTGAGTCACCAGCCCATGAACCAAAATCAACAGAGGATTCATCCACTTGACTGCACCAAGTCCCCAAAAGCAGCCAAAGAAGTTGAGAAAAAACAGAATTGGGCGTTTTTATTCTATAGAAAAGGCAACTTCTGGCTGGGCATACAGGTTCATGCCTGAAATCCTAGCACACTGGGAAGCTGAGGCACGTTTGAGCTGAGGAATTCAAGACAGCCTAGGAAACATGGTGAAACTCCATCTCTAAAAAATACAAAAATTGGCTGGGCGCAGTGGCTCATGCCTGTAATCCCAGCACTTTGGGAGGTCAAGGCAGGCGGATCACGAGGTCAAGAGATTGAGACCATCCTGGCTAACATGCTGAAACCCGTCTCTACTAAAAATACAAAAATTAGCTGGGCATGGTGGTGTGTGTCTGTAATCCCAGCTACTCGGGAGGCTGAGGCAAGAGAATCGCTTGAATCCAGGAGGTGGAGGTTGCAGTGAGCCAAGATCACACCACTTCACTCCAGCACGGGTGACAGTACAAGAGTTGGTCTCAAAAAAAAAAAAAATCAGCCAGGTGTGGTGGTACACACATGTAGTCCCAGCTACTCAGGAGGCTGAGGTCGGGGGATTGCTTGAGCCTGGGAGATTGAGACTGCAGTGAACCATGATTGCAGCATTGTACACCAGGCTGGGAATCAAAGCGAGATAAAATAAAAAAAGAGAAAGAAAAAGAAAGAGAGAAAGAAAGAAGAAAGAAAGAAAGAAAGAAAGAAAGAAAGAAAGAAAGAAAGAGAAAGGAAGGAAGGAAGGGGATTTTTCTTTATAACATGGGGGAGTCAACAAACTTAGAAAGCAAATTTATACATTAGGTAATTAAAAAAAGATAAATGATCCTTTTTGGTTTTAAAAATACAGATATAACTGGAATGTGTATTTTCATGCAAATAAAGAAAGGAGTAAAAGGATACACATCAAACTGTTCATGATTAATTCTGAATTGACCATTATGGCTGATTTGAATGTTTCATCTTCTGTCTATAACTTTCCAAATCTTTTGTGACATAGAAAAAAAACAAGACTGAGCAATATCAGATCTTTATTTTTGAAAGAGAATTGAGTCTTTCTTAGATATAGCTATGGAATAGAAAGTAGAAGACTAGATTCAGATGGACATTGTTATCTTAGAGCAGGACCTTGCTACTCCAAGTGTAGTCAATGGACAAGAAACATTAGCTTGACACAGAAACATATTAGAAATGCAGAATCTCAGGCCCCATCCCAAATCTAATGAAAGCAAAGAAGGAAACGAATCAGCAGATATTCGAGAAGTATAAGCAGCAAGACTTGACAATGTGAAGAAACTCATAAAAGATTACAAGCCTTAAAAACATTTCCAAATTTAGAAGTAGGCAGGGTCATTAACAGAAATGAATTATTGGAACAGGAGCCAGTTTTTTGTTCTGTTTTTGTGACAAGGTCTCAGTCTGTCTCCCACTCTGGAGTGTCATGGCACGATCACAGCTCACTGCAGCCTCGACCTCCTGGGCTCAAGTGAGCCTCCCACCTCAGCCCGTCAAGTAGCTGAGATCACAGGCACGCACCACAATGCCCAGCTAATTTTTCAATTTTTTGTAAAGACCGGGTCTCCCTATATTGCCCAGGCTGGTCTCAAACTCCTGAGCTCAAATGATACTTCCAAAGCCCTGGGATTACAGGCGTGAACCACTGTGCCCAGTTGGTTTAGACATAAAAGGTTTAAGAACTCGAAAGATGACCCAGTGAGGGAAACATAAAATTAGGGCCAATAAGAAATGTCAAAAGTAGGCTTATAAAAATGAGCGTAATCTAAGACAAGGAGATAACAGAAGCCACAACAGTGGATATAACTTCTAACGGAGAACATGTAAAGCAAGATAAGGAATCCAAGCAAGATCCTTTGATAATATGTAAATTTTGGAGACAGGGAGAAAGAGAAGTCAGAAAATGAATTGCCAAAACTAACATCAAGAGATTAAAGTATCAAAGAAAACAAAGGACAAGTATTTCATTATTATTCAATTCTTTCCTCCTTTCATGACAAATTATGAGTGGTTTACACAATTATACTTACACTTAAAAGGACAGTAATGGATTAAAAGAGAACTCAATTCTAGAAACACAGAATGGCTAAAATACTTGGGAGGGGGAGGATATGGAAGAGAAGGACACTAATGCCTTGGATGTTATAATGGTTCTCGTCATTGGAAGATACCAAAAATTTCATAGCTTTTATTTTGTTTTGACGAAAATGTCACAGTTTTTATAGTGCTGCAAATCAAATAAGACCATGACTTATCTTTGTTTCATTCGTTCATTCAGCTGACATTTATCGAGTACTTGCTATGAACCAGGCAGTCTTTGGGGTGTTGAGGATACAGCAGTTAAGAAAACAGACAAGTCCCCTTGCCATCATGGGCTTACATTCTAGACGGGCAGACAGCCAATAAACAAAAGAAATAAGTAAACATATTGTGTGTCAGATGGTGATAAGCACTATAGAGGAAGGGATAAAAGGTGGGGTAAGAGCTGCCATTTTAAAAGATGGGACAGAGAAGACCACTGGGGAGATGAATAGACCTGAAGGAGGTGAAGAAGCCACTTATTCAAGTGTCTGAGGAAAGATCATTGCACAGCAAGGCTCTGAGGCTGATGCGGCCCTGGTGTGGTCAAGGAGGCCAGTATGGCTGGACTGAGGGAGCAGGGAGTGGGCAGGAAAAGAGGACAGAGGAGTAAAGGCCTTCAGAGGTTTTTGAGCAGGTAAATGACATTATCTGACATGGATTTTGTCATTGTGCCTGAATCTATTCATCTATCTATCTATCTATCTATCTATACATCTATACCTGTGTTTATATAGATATAGATGTATTTTTTTTGAGACAGGGTCTTACTCTTCTGCCCAGGCTGAGTGCAGTGGGGTAATCTTGGCTCACTGCAGCCTCAACGTCCCAGGCTCAAGCAATCCTCCCACCTCAGCCTCCCAAAGTGCTGGGATTTCAGGTGTGAGCCACTGTGCCCACTGGTTGCTATTTTAAGAACAGATTGAAGTAGGAAAACCAGATAGGAGGCTATTGTAAATACCTAGCCAAGAATAATGGTGACTTGGACCAGGAACCTTTGACAGTTTTGTGTTTTTCAGATAGGTACCTTTTTTGTTTTTCTTCTAGTATATCCTAAGAAAGTGGGATGGGAAGAGGGATGAGAGACTGTGTGTGTAGCAGAGAAAGAAGTGCAGAACTCTCAACTCTTCTAGTTGCATAATTCTATGTATTTCACAATCATCCTCAGCCACACAGAATAAAATGTGTAAGCAACTTAAACATTTAATATGTCTCAATATTTAAATCTTCTAAATTATCACAGCTTCAAGGAAATGTTAAAAACAGAAACTAAAAACCATTATCATCACTATGTCAATAAATGTATAGTTAGGCCAAGGTAACAATAAAAGAACCTGATCATTTATTTTAAAGACATGAGCAATATATTTGAAATGTAGAGTCACTAAATAATGAGCAGTTCTGAAAGGTATAATTTTAAACCTCCCACTCTTTCAATGCTATAATTAAAACAAAAATGAAGCAGAATCTAGAGAGTCCACACACAGACTTGGATAACATCAGGACACAGAATTTGCTTCTTCTATGGATCCGAGACCAAAGGCTTCATTTATTTGCTAAAGATTAAAAGGATAAACCATTATTTATCATTTTAAAGTACACAGACAACCAAGTCAAGTTAAATGTTGATTCAGAGAAGAGTTGTCAACACTGCATTAATATCACCCTAGTTCTGTAGGGTGCTTTATTGTTTACAAAGCACTTTAACTACCATTATTTCATTTGAACCTCACAATAGACCCATTAATATCATAATTCTTAACTTACAGATGAAGAAAACTAGTCTTAGGGAGGTTAAGAGACTTACCCAAGGGCATCCAAGCCATTAGCAAGGGCCAGAGCTGGAAACAGAACCCTCACTTCCTAGTCCACTGTTTTTTCTTTTTTCTTCAGTAAGTGTGTTTTAATGCTATAGCAACTGTCTTTCAGGATTAAGATAAAAGGCATTTCAGAAATATTTAAGATTGCTATTATTTAGCAATTAACAACATAAATAAAACAAATGTCATGAATGCATTAAATCATATACAAACCCAATAAAGTTATAGTATTCTTTCAAATTCATTATCTCCTTCAAATGAAACAAAGCTTCCTATTCCAAGTTCCAGCTTAGGAAGGATTTGTCGCAAAATAAAAGTACATTGTCCATCTAAGGAATAGGATCGAAAGGACTCTGAAGAGTAAAGTGATGGAACGGTGACCTAAACACCCAACACGCTGGAGTCCACTGCTTTTTATACTGTACCAACCTGCATTCTTTTCCAGGTATAGAAGAGGCCACAGTAGGAGAATGGTTTTCTTTGTGTGGGAATTAGCCAGATCTGCAAGACTAAAGGTAGAAAGCAGTACCTATGGAAAGGTACCAGCTTGGGAATAATAGTCTTATGGTAAATACTGTTGTCCCCATTTAATGTTGGGAAAAAAACAAGGAGCAGAGGTTTGTTCTAGGTAAACAGTGGCTCTTCAATTATTCAGGAGTGGTTTGCCATTTAGGCTTACCTTGATCTTTTTCACTATTCTCCTTTATGGCTCTTGCTTATCTCCTGGCCTGCTCGTTAGCACCTCCACCAGAGGGCAGGAAGAACAGGAAGAGAAGCATGTGTAACCGGTTTGATCAAAAAGTTGCAATAAGAAAACTTAGGTCATTATCTTAATTTAGGCTTTGGAGTCTTTCTGGATTTCAGTTACTCATGTGACCTTTGCCAACATTCTTCTAGATAAACCTAGAATAATCAATGCAGTAAAATGATTTCCTATAAATAAAAATCATCTACTTCTAATTGTATTGTTCAATACAATATTACACATACTGAGCCTTATATAACATTTAGATTTATTTAGAACTCATTACATGCACTAACTTTGTGTAACATTTTTAACTTGTTTGGAATTGGTGTGAACTTCTCTAAAGGCATATCAAATGCTCCAGAGCTTAGAAAATAGAATCCATCCTGGTGGGGCACGGTGGCTCACACCTGTAATCCCAACATCTGGGGAGGTTGAGGCAAGTAGATCACCTGAGGTCAGGAGTTTGAGAACAGCCTGGCCAACATGGTGAAACACCGTCTCCACTAAAAACACAAAAATTAGCCAAGCATGGTGCTTGAACCTGAGAGGCAGAAGTTGCAGTGAGCCAAGATCACACCACTGCACTCCAACCTGGGTGACAGAGTGAGACTTCTTCTCAAAAAAAAAAAAAAAAAGGAAAAAAGAAAAAAGAAACAAAGTCTCCTCCACAGCAACTTCCTCAGCATTTCAAACAACGATCAGGGACTTTTTTTTCTTAAGGGTGGTCTTCTAGGCTTCAAGCACCAACAGATTTTTCTTCCTTCATGGCCTTGAAGGTTGTCAGTTTGCATTTATCAGAAGTGCAAAGATATATTAAAATAAAGAACAGCACATTTAGAATTAAGGAAAGTCTGGATCATTTAGTGCTCTGATTCCAGGTGACATCCAGCACCCATCATGGTACCTGTGCTTTACTCTGCATGGAGAGAAAGTGCTGGAGTGAAAGTCTGGCCCTGGAGGTGCAAGAAGGTGCTCTACTGTGCTACTTCTGCCAGACAGAGCCTTGAGGGGCGGACGGTGAGGTTTTTGCATCTCTGTGGAGTGGTTCAGGCTGATCGCAACTGCATGAAGGACCTCTGCACAATGAGTACAGACTAGGGTACTTGACAAATCTTTGTGGTATGGATTTTGCTATTCAAACCAGCCTGGAAATTTTCAGGAAGCTCAAGTCATTAATGGGTCGAAACAACCTGGAAACTGAGAGGATGCTAGTCAGTAAGGAAGAAAGGTGGAAAAGGGGGTATGCAGTTATTAATGGAAAGCTGACAAACATGGGGACTGTCAAAATGTGTCCTCCACTCAAAACATCTCTTTTTTCAGGCAGTGCCTATTTTGTGGTCAGTAGGGAGGACGTGGGGTATATGCTAGAGAATGAAAAAAATTTAAAATTTATGGAGTAGGCCCAAGACACATACAGCAAGTATCTCTAGGCCACTGTCCAAAGGATTCCTGAAGTCCCCAGCTCACTCTCCTTAAGCCATAATTATGACTTGTCTGATATGCACGCAGCTTGTAGGTTTGTCAAGTGGCGGCACTTTGAGGCACTCCTCACCCACCTGCAGTAGGGTCCATGTGCACTCAGTGTGATTTTCAGAGCTGGCACCTTGAACTGGATGTTGCTCAAGCACCATTTGTTTGCCAATAAGCTTGACACGGACGGTGACTTCTTTGCCATCCAGTGTTTAGATGAGCATCTGAGACATAAAGCTTTGGAGACTTTAAAACACTGGCCACTATGGGCAATTTTAGGAATAAGAAGAAGAATGCACAAAATTGACACTATCTGGTTCCTCTTCTTTGTCAATAAGCACCAGGAAAATTGTATAGGGCCCTCTTTGGAGCAAGGACTCTAAGTCATCATGTCAGAGAAGCTGCCTAGTTTTTGCAGAGCACAATTGGCTAGAAAGGTTGGAGCATTAAATGTTCATCTCGAGTTAACGTGAGGGTATCATAAAAGTAGCTGTGAAGCCAGGGCAGGTAGCAAGTCATTCTGAAGAGAATGGGCTGAGGCAGCTGGAGAAGAGGCTGACACAAAACAATCAGCCTGTTGAAAGAGCTCAGAGGCTGGATGCAGTGGCTCACCCTTGTAATCCCAGAACTTTGGGAGGCTGAGGCAGGAGGATTGCTTGAGTCCAGGAGTTCTAGTTGCTGTGCCTGTAGTCCCAGCTACTCAGGAGGCTGAGATGGGAGAATTGCTTGAGCCCAGCAGGTTGAGCCCCCAGTGAGCAGTGATCATGCCATGGCACTCCAGCCTGGGTGACAGAAACCCTGTCTAATAAAAAGAAAAGGCTAGGCGCGGTGGTTCACACCTGTAATCCTAGCACTTTGGGAGGCTGAGGCGGGCAGATCACCTGAGCTCGGGAGTTCGAAACCAGCCTGACCAACATGGAGAAACCCCATCTCTACTAAAAATACAAAATTAGCTGGGTGTGGAGGTGCATGTCTGTAATCCCAGCTACTCAGGAGGCTGAGACAAGAGAATCGCTTGAACCCAGGAGGCAGAGGTTGCGGTGAGCCGAAATTGCGTCATTGCACTCCAGCCTGGGCAACAAGAGCAAAAACTCCGTCTCAAAAAAAAAAAGAAAGAAAGAAAGAAAAAGAGCTCAGGGACTTAACAAAGTTAGAAGATTTCACCTGTGCCAAAATTATTTAGAGAATTTTAAATGTGACAATTGTCCTGGTATGAATACATTTACAGCAACAAATAATCATAAAGATACAATTTATCTCATATATTTGTTAAAATAGAGACTTGATTTTACTCTAAATGATCCTTGTAAATAATTTCTTTTCTGCTATAACATTGTGCTGTGTAGTGTGTCTCTGTAGGCCATCTCAGAAAGCTTAAAATTGGCTAGATTTAAAGGTAAAGAATTTTTTAATTAAAAAAATTTGAACTAACAATTGTCATAATTAATCTCATTTTAAAGTCAGTCCATGTTGAACTTTTCTGGATTATTTACGCATTGATTATTTTAGCATACATTTACAGAATGCCTACTGTGTACCAGGCATTATAGTCAGTGCTGAGGGAAAAAGATAAAGAAGACACAGATCTTTCCTCTAGAAGGTCTCACTCTAGAGAAAGACGGACAGTTGCATTGTAGAGGAGTGATGAAGTAAGATTTAGAGTAAGACGAAGTATGCAATGGTGTATGCACCAGAATATGCAACGGGTACAATGGTTTAACACCAAACTGGAGGAGTGGGTACAAATCAAGAAAGGAGATGGTCGCTGAGTAAAGGATGAGTAAGAGTTTCCCACATGAAGAAGTGAGTAAAGTCAGTCCAAGAAAGAGGTGCAGTATCTGCAGAGTTAGGAAAGTGTGATGACAAAGTGAGGTGAGTTTAGGGAAGTAAAATTGGTTCAGCATGACCAAGAAGTTATATTGGGCCGGCACAGTGGCCCACGCCTGTAATCCCAGAACTTTGGGAGGCCAAGGCAGGCGGATCACCTGAGATCAGAAGTTTGAGGCCAGCCTGGCAACATAGTGAAACCTTGTCTCCACTAAAAATACAAAATTTAGCCAGGCATGGTGGTGAACGCCTGTAGTCTCAGCTACTCGGGAGGCTAAGGCACAAGTCTCACTTGAATCCAGGAAGTTGCAGTGAGCTGAGATCATGCCACTGCGCTCCAGCCTGGGCGACAAAGTGAGACTCTGTCTCAACAAAAACAAAAACAAGTGGGTGTATTGGAGCAAGGAAGCATGCTGGCAGATAAGGCTGAACAGAAGGGCAGATGTCAGATAATGAAGCACCTTTTACGTCATGCTAAAGGTTTGAATTTTGTTCTGAAGGCAATGGGAATTCACTAAAGGTGTTTTAAAAGAAGAAGGTCATGATCAGATTTGTGTTTTAGAAGGTCAATTTGTTGGCAGAATAGAGAATCAATATTGGAAACAGGGAAACCAGTTAAAAAGCTGGTACAGAAACTCAGGTAAGAAATCACAACGGCCAGGTCTTTCTGGTCATGGTTATTATAAATGGTTGTGAAAATGTTTAATCTCCTTCACTGGGGTAAAATTCAGATTAAAACAAATAATACTCATTCTTTTTTTTGAGTCCTAACATTTTAAGTTGAACTCTTCCCACCCTCTTGAAAGCAAAAGATTCTGATAGTCTCATCTCAACATTTAGTACATCTTTTTTTCTGAATCATAAAATCACCATTTGTTAAGAAGGTAACAAAAAAATGGGGATGTGGTTCTTTAAAATTACAGCAATTTCACATATCTGCACCACAATGTACTACACCTGTTCATACACCCACCTTCTGCCATTATTAATAGTCTTTTGCTTTTACAATTTTCCATTCAAACCTCATTTTTAAAAACTAGGGTGACCACCAAATTGGGTGAGTCACTTTTACAGTCAATTCTTATGGTTAGTAGAATTTCAGTTCTCAGTTTTGTTTTTAAATAGTAAGAGTTATCCTAAGTGTCCAAAAATGTGATTAAGTCGTATCATCCACCTTCTTAAGCATATCAGAAGAAGGCAAGGAATTTTAACGCAATATTAATTCAAATTTAGGACTTGAGTTATGTACTATGATAGGTGTGATTTGAAGTAAAATGTACTCACGAATGTTAATTTGCGTAAGTTTGAATCAAATGGGAAAGGCACAACTCAATAGACTTTATGGAGATAAGTTGTAAACAATACTGCATTAGTGGGAAGCTTCTGCAAGTCTATTAAGTTCATTAAATGAGACATATTTAGGCATGCTTTTAACTTGAACCTTTTGTTTTCTCCATATGCCTTGAATGTAATGCTAAATTACGGTTGTCATAATAAATATCTCTAAGTCTATTACCAGTGGCACTTAATGGTAAAACTAAGAAATGATGAGAAATAGAGTTTTGAAAATTCCCCACTCCACTAACAACTTCATAAGGAGAGATTCAGAATTTCCAAGACAGAAATGTGGGCCTTGGTTTATATAATAGATGAGTTCCCATAATTTGCATTTATAGGAGAACTCCTGGAGATTATTTTGCTTAACTCCCTGATATTGAGGAATTGAAGACTAGAGAATTTTCTGATGCAACCAGTGTGACAAAACTTATTGGTAACTGCCCTAGAATCTGGGACAGAAGTCTTCCCAGTCCTCCCTGCCTTCTTTTCCATGATCTTATAACCAACTTAGCTAAGCCAGAGAATTCCTCCTAGGGAAGAAATTCTTTTTTTAATAAAGTTAGTAATCATATTAACTTTATAAAATTATACTATTAAAAAGTATAAAAATTATACCACTTTTCCTATAAGTTCTGACAATAGTACCTCTATTTAGTATACCCATGGGAAAATATATTCAAGCAATTCATCCATCAAGTTTGAATTAAAAGGGTTTGGAGGTTGTGTGAGGACATAACCTGAGTTGATCAAAAGAGCTAAACTAAAAATAATTTGGAAGTTTTGTGTTTTTTTTGGAAATATCAATGAGACTAAGCTGACCATGTCTTGTGGCTCATAAACTTAGAGATCCCATTTTAATAACTGAATGGGGGTAATGGGTAATCAATCAGATGTCTAAGCTGAGTTGTTCTATCTCATCCTGACTCAAGGGGGTCTAAAGCCCAGCCACTTCTAATTTGTGATTTTGGAAGTTCTAATTATGGTATTACTTCAATTATTAAAAATTTCCAGCAAATCGAAAGTGGAGGCCTTACAGGAAATTGCACCAGAGGCTTTCAGTGGAGCTCCAAACAGGAACATTCTCTGTGTTATCTTCTTCCACCATCATGGACTGTAAAAAGAAGTGGGGAGATCATCATGCTAAGGACATGACATACAAGAGTCCTTGGACTTATTGAGAGTCTTGGTCTCCACACACGATATTCAATTAAAATGGAGAAACATTTGGCTGCTTAATGGTATTCATTTTCATATAGGCTGGGTGGGGTCCTCATGCCAAGGGAAGTCTAAGCCATAAAACAATTACTCAAGCCCTTGTGGCTGAGTCATTATCGTTCAAGAATCAGGCTATTCATTAAAGAAAAACTTACCTTCTGAATCCTAGTCACACTAAAAATCCTTTTCATTAAAGTGGAGGCAACTCCTCGTCAATAACAGAAGGGAACTGACATTTGTGCACCTGCAATATGTTTTGCATATTTCCTCATTTTCACAATAGCTCTGTCAGACATGTATTACCACACTTCGCAAATGAAGGAACAAATTCTAAGAAAGGAGGAAAGTGACTCCAGGTCACTTTCAGAAGACTGATCTGTCTGAACTCCAAATCAGAAGATTGATCTGTCTAAACTCAGAGTTCAAGTCCATTCCACCATGCTGTGTTCTTTACCTGATATAAGAAGAGCCAGAGGATCCCAAAACCTTCGTTCAGAGTGAAAATATATTGTAAAATCCCATATCCTTTGGGTATGAAGACAGCTGGCCTTGCTATGATGCCATATTATGCCCTGTGCATTTTATCTGCAAAATCTGCTGTCTATCCTGACTTCAAAGAGCCAGAAACTATCTCCAGCTATGATTAAGTAACTTTAGAAATGCAATTTAATTGCTGGGTGTGGTGGCTCACGCTTGTAATCCTAGCAGTTTGGGAGGCTGAGGCAGGTGGATCATGAGGCCACGAGTTCAAGACCAGCCTGACCAACATGGTGAAACCCCATCTCTACTAAAAATACAAAAATTAGCTGGGTGTGATGGTACACGCCTGTAATCCCAGCTACTCAGGAGGCTGAGGCAGCAGAATCGCTTGAACTTGGGAGGCAGAGGTTGCAGTGAGCTGAGATCCTACCACTGCACTGCAGCCTGGGCAACACAGCAAGACTCCGTCTCAAAAAAAAAAAAAGAAAAAGAGAAGAAAAGAAAACACAGAAAAGAAAAGAAAAAGAAAAAAAGAAAGAAAAGACATGCAATTTGATGATGCTGGGAACATTTGTTTCACAGCCATCCAACCAGACCTAATCCCAGTTTCATTGTATTGAGATTGTCAGATGCCAAAAGTAGTGATGATAAGGGGCCAAGGCAGATGTTATAACAAATTAACAAGTGATGCTACAGGCCAGGAAAGAGTTGTAAGTGTTTGAGGCATACGTTCAAGTCATCTAACCTTGTTGACTAAAAGGGCTGTCAGAAAGTAAAGAGTCACAGAGACAAGACAGCTGAGCTAGTATCTGGCTTTATCATCAGTAGCTTCACTGCCCTCTGGCTAAGCGTTTGGGCTGGCTTTCCCATGCAATGGGATCGTGTAAGATGGAACATTAGGTCATGTCCAGTTTACTAGAGCCAGTCAAGTGTGTTCTGCATTTAGAAAAGGAGGAAGAATCTCTGGGTCCCCACCCCCTTAAAAGACCACAGAAGAGCCAGCCTTGGGTCAATTAGAATGAGAGTGTCTTGTTTTTGTTTACCACACATACACCAGGAAACATTTCTGGCACTACACAGGCCACTTTTTTTTTTTTTGAGACGGAATTTGCTCTTGTTGCCCAGGCTGGAGTGCAATGGCGCGAACTCGGCTCACTGCAACCTCTGCCTCCCAGGTTCAAGCGATTCTCCTGTCTCAACCTCCTGAGTAGCTGGGATTACAGGTGCCCACCACCATGCCTGGCTAATTTTTTGTATTTTTAGCAGAAACGGGGTTCCACCATGTTGGTCAGGCTGGTCTCGAACTCCTGACCTCAGGTGATCCACCCACCTCGGCCTCCCAAGTGCTGGGATTACAGGCGTGAGCCACCACTCCCAGCTCATAGGCCACATTTTTATATTACTAAACTTGGAATAACAGTAGCAGGGTATTTTTTCATCATAGTCACAAAGGTAAATATCACAGACCTGCCTAATCGTGAAGATTCATACACATTAGGTACATTTTTTTTTTTTTTTTTTTTTTGAGACGGAGTCTCGCTCTGTCGCCCGGACTGGAGTGCAGTGGCCAGATCTCAGCTCACTGCAAGCTCTGCCTCCTGGGTTTACGCCATTCTCCTGCCTCAGCCTCCCGAGTAGCTGGGACTACAGGCGCCCGCCACCTCGCCCGGCTAGTTTTTGTATTTTTAGTAGAGACGGGGTTTCAGCGTATTAGCCAGGATGGTCTTGATCTCCTGACCTCGTGATCCGCCCGTCTCGGCCTCCCAAAGTGCTGGGATTACAGGCTTGAGCCACCGCGCCCGGCCCATTAGGTACATTTTACCAGTGGGAATTATCTACAAAATATGCCTGTTATGAAATACAGTGATGTATTAAAGGGTCTTCCAATAAATGTGTTAAAATATAAATATGTAAAAACTGAGAAGTTTCTACCAAAAACCAAAGGACTTGCAAACAGCAAACAGTATTTTTAGATGGGGAAAAAAATGTTCACCATCGCACTGATAAAAAAAAATAAAAAAGATGTGCAAAACAAAATTGGAATGAGATCTTTTTATGCTTCTAATATTTAAAAATTTACAGTATTCAATGCAGGAAAGAGTACGATGAGGATAGACTTCCTTATACTCAACTGGTAAAAATGTAAATCCTATGAGCTCTCCGGAAAGAAATTTACCAGTATATTTCAAAAGCCTTAAAATGTTCATACTGCCTCTGAAAGTACAATGGTATTAGAAACTCTAGGGTGGGTCCAAGCAACCTGTGTTTTAACCAACTATCCAAGCGATTTTTATGCACACTTAGGCTTGAGAACCACTGCCCTAGGGACTCTCACCCATCCCATGGCTTAATGGCTATCTGCTATAGATTGAATGTTTATGTCCCCCCAAAATTTATATATTGAAACCTAATCCCCAATGTGATGTTATTTAGATGTGGGGCCTTAGGGAGGTGATTAGGTCATCATGGTGGAGCCCTCATGGCACTAATCTCTTATAAAAGGAACCTCAGAGAGCTCCCTTGTTCCTTCCGTGATGTGAGATTGCAGTCAGAGGGCACAGTCTATGAACCAAAAGGCAGGGTCTCACTAGACACCAGATCTGCTGGTGCCTTGATCTTGGACTTCCCAGTGTCCAGAACTGCAAGAAATAGATTTCTGTTGATCATAAGCCAGCCAGTCTATGGTATTTTCTTATGGCAGCATGAACAGACTAAGATACCATTTCTAGGCTAATGGATCCTAAATCAACATCTGTATACCACAAATTTTTTCCGAATTCCAGGCCCAAATAACCAACTACCCACTTGATATTTCTATTTGATATGTCACAAATACTTCAAAATAAATATTTTTAACATTAAGTTCAGATATTTCTCCCTAAAATCTTCTCTACCTCCAATGATCCCAATCTCCACAAATGGCACTATCAATTCTGCCCAAGTCAGAAACCTCAGTTTATCCTTGACTCCTCTCACTTTCTTCCACCTCATCCCTATATCCAATCAAGCACAGTCTCCTAAAGGTTAAGATATTACTATGCATTGAATTGTGTTCCTTCCAAATTCATATATGGAAGCCCTAACCCCTAATATAACTCTGTTGGGGGTCTTTAGGAGATTATATAATTAGGTCAAAGGGTGGGGCCCTAATCCCATAGGACTGTGACCTTATAAGAAGAGAAAGAGATTTTTCTGTCTGTTTTGCTTTCTCCCTGCCATATGTGGCCACAGCAAGAAGATATCTGAAAGCCAAGAAGAGAGCCCTCATCAAAGACTGACCCTGCCAGATGTTAATCTGGGACTTCCAGACTAGGAGAAAACAAATTTCTATAGCTTTGCCACCAGTCTATGGTATTTATTATGGCAACCTACGAAGACTAAGACAGGTATCTATAAGCTGTCCATTTCTGTTCATCTCTGCTGCTATCATCCTATAGATGGAAACTCCACAGTTTCCCTCTAGATCAGTCTCACACTCTTCAAATCATTCTCCATACCCAGCTAGAGGGATATCGTCAAGTCAGGTTTCTGTTTAAAATCCTCCAGTGGCTTTCCACTGTCTTTTAAATATGGCCCAAATACTTCACATGATATGTCAGGATGCTCTAAGAAATATTAGGTGGTGGTCCCCAACCCCATTCTAGTACACTGAGTCCTTCTGTCTCTTCCTCTAAACACTTGCTGCCCTTGGTATTTGCATCATTTCACCACCACCATCCTGGTCAGCCTGCTCTAAGTTGGAAAATATATGGCTCCTCTCCCCAGCCCACTTGGGATCATCTTTATCTGTGAGACTGTGCTCAGGTCCAACTCTCAGGCACCCCATGCAGGCCCTGTACTATACTCTTAGTGAGTATGCTGTCCAAATTTTTCTAATGCCTAGCTTGTCAAATTTTGTTTTAAACTTAAAAGCCAAAACTTTTAAGTTTCTGTTCTTGACTTTCTTTGGGATACTTCCTTTGCCTCTTAGGGAAAAATACCCCTTGGCTTACAGCCCAAGTGGCGGAGGGTTTAAGGTTTACAAAGTTCTGGGATTAAAAAGACATCAATTAGGGCTGGTCATAGTGACTCATGCCTGTAATACCAGTGCTTTGGGAGGCTGAGGCAGGAGGATCACTTGAAGCTAGGAGTTCAAGACCAGCCTGAGCAACATAACAAGACTCTATATCTACAAAACATTTAAAAAGTAACTATTCATAGTAGCAAAGACAGGGAATCAACCTTGGTACCCATCCATAGTGGACTGGAGGATTAAAAAAATGGTACATATATACTATGGAGTACTACACAGCCATATAAACACACACACACACACACACACACACACAATCGGCTGGGTGCGGTGTATTACACCTGTAATCCCAGCACTTTGAGAGGCCGAGGCAGGCGGATCACTTGAGATGAGGAG
Source organism: Trachypithecus francoisi (assembly GCF_009764315.1). Classification (NCBI taxonomy): domain Eukaryota; kingdom Metazoa; phylum Chordata; class Mammalia; order Primates; family Cercopithecidae; genus Trachypithecus; species Trachypithecus francoisi. The sequence goes on from NW_022681469.1 coordinate 57,290,485, forward strand.
TTCAAGACCAGCCTGGTCAACATGGTGAAACCCCATCTCTACTAAAAACACAAAAATCAGCCTGGCATAGTGGTACACGCCTATAATCTCAGCTACTTGGGAGACTGAGGCAGAAGAATCACTTGAACCTGGGAGGCAGAGGTTGCAGTGAAGCAAGATCGTGCCACTGCACTTCAGCCTGGGTGACAGAGCGAGACTCTGTCTCAAAAGAAAAAAAAAAAGAACAAAACCATGTTCTTTGCAACAACATGGATTCAGTTGGAGGCCATTATCCTAAGCAAATTAATGCAGAAACAGAAAACTAAATACCCTATGTTCTCACTCATATGTGAGCGCTAAACATTGGGTGTCTATGGACATAAAGACAGAAACAACAGACACTGGGGATGACAAGAGTGGGGAGGGAGGGTGGCAAGGGCTGAAAAACTACCTGTTGGGTACTGTGCTCACTACCTAGGTGACGGATTCAATCATACCCCAAACGTCAGCAACATGCAATATACTCGTGACAAACCTGCACATGTACCCCTTGAATCTAAAATAAAAGCTGTTAAAAAAAAAAAAGTTTAAAAAAATTAGCTGGCTTTGGTGGCAGCCTATAGTCCGAGCTACGCAAGAGGCTGAGGTGAGAGGCTTGCTTGAGCCTAGAAGTTTGAGGCTGCAATGAGCTATGCAGTGAGCCACTGCACTTTAGCCTGGGCAATAGACTGAGACTCTGTCTCTAAAAAAATCCATCAATTAGTACTCTGCAAATTACCTTAATGCATTGGCTAAAATGTCCTATACTATGTGACCTCTATGTATAGCTCACCACTCTCTTCAGCTTTGTTGGGGGAAAGCCATGGGGACTTTTAGTTCCTTGAATAGACTAAGCTCTCTGCCACCTTTTGGCCTTCACACATACTGACCCATCTACCTGGAATACTTTTTTTCCCCTTACCTCTACCTATTCACTCTCCACGTCTCCATCTAAATATCATTTCCTTAGGAAGAACATCTTCGACCACATTTATATAAGATGAGGTCCTCTGTCAAACATTCCCAGCATACTTAGAATTTCTTTCAACCTTTAATTTATGCACTTATTACTACTTACACTTATTTGTTTAATGTCTATCTGCCTATGTCTAATGGAACTTAAGCTATAAATTCCACGTGTCTGTTTTGTTCTCTAAAATAATCTCAGTGTCTAAAACATACTAAGTGTTCAGTGAATATCTATGACTGACACCAAGGTTAAATTATTTTTGTTTAGATTTCAGAATTAGGGTTCTCATACCATATCTGTTTATCTGCAGTATCCTAAGATTGCAAAATATGTTGTTTTAAAAAAGTTGCAAATGCAAATTATCCTGAATGGATCAGAATTTTATCAATATTATGCAAACAATACAAATCAGGAATAAACTTGTTTGCTTACATATAACCATTGCCCATATACCCTAGTTTTACTCCTTCATCTCTATCAGAACAGTCTCATTGTTCTCATGGAATTCAGGCAACAACTTTAAAATAAACAAATGGTATATATTTGAACTTGATCAAGTAGGGTTACAGTAATGAAATACTATTTCTGCATAAGATTTCACTTGAAAACAGAGCTTGAAAGCTACTTTAAACAGTGGCTTTAACTCCTAGAGAAAGCAGAAACAGGACTTTTACAATAAGGTTGGAAGAAGAGTCTAGAGTTCTCCTTTACACAAAGACCTGTGAGACACCTGCAGAAGCATCATTATCTTACCTGAGCTGCTTTGTGACCAGCTGAAACATTTACAATAATACTCCTAGTCTTGGTTTTTATTCTTCTCTATTGCCCTTATCCCACATAATCTTTCCTTCTCCAATTTAGACAACCAAGATAAATTTCTCAGTGGGCTGGAGGAAAGGAGGAGAAGGATTAAGGGAGGGAGAAGGAGAGCCCTAAGGGAAAGAGCTGGGCCACAAGCATCTCCTAGGCAACTTATAATACAGACTTGTCTGCCACAAATCTTTTCACTTTTCTGCTTTACAACCCAGTAAGAAATATAAAGTATATTTGACTCCATGTCATATTGGAAATGATACTAGGTTTGTTTGTTGTTGTTGTTTTTAACCGAGTCTCTCTCTGTCACCCAGGCTGGAGTGCAGCAGCGCGATCTTGGCTCACTGCAACCTCCACCTCCCAGGTTCAAGCAGCTCTCCTGCCTCAGCCTCCCCAGTAGCTGGGATTACAGGCACATGCCATCACACCTTGCTAATTTTTGTATTTTTAGTAGAGACAGGGTTTCACCATGTTGGACAGGCTGGTCTGGAACTCCTGACCTCGTGATCAGCCCACCTTGGCCTCCCAAAATGCTGGGATTACAGGCGTGAGCCACTGCGCCCAGCCATGATACTAGTATTTATGTCATCTTCAGGACGACCGTGGTTTGAATCACATTAATGAAATAATTGGGCTACAGCAGTGATTCTCTGAAGTCTCGACAGAGAATCTATTACTAATCAACTTCCAGACCTGAGTCATCAGATCCATTACTAGCTACCAACAATATAACATCTTCGCTTGGATATCAAACCCAACATGTCTCAAATGGAACTCATTATCTTACTCCACAGACTGGTTTCACTTCTTAATTTCCCTGTGTGAGCTAGTGCTACAGTCATAATCCCAGTCAGGCAAGCTTACAACCTAGGGGCTATCTTTAACCTCTCTCTTTTCTCATTCTCACAGTACAGGGAGGAGGGAAGGAATTAGGACTTGCTGTCTGTTCTACCCACTAACACGGGCTAGACACTGACATCAGAGAGTTGTCAAGGTGTAGACCAAGGTCCTTGTGGGCCAGAATGCCCTGTGGCTCTTGTTAAAAATGCAGACCTCCCTCCATACCTCAAACCTACTCATTCAAGGTTGGGTTGCGGAATTGACATTTTAAGTTAGATTCCCAGGAAACTTTTAAGGCCAACTCAAGAGAATCAGTGCTCTAGAGGAAATGACCCAGTTATAGAGAGACACACGTGGAGGAGCAGCAAGGTCAACAAGGCACCCTGTCCAAAGGGCACAATAAAGATTCAAGGGGAAGCCTTCGTGTCCTAAGCAGGTGGATGAAACATAGAAGCAGAAAATTGGTAGGTAAGGGGCCAGCACTTCTTTTTTTTTTTTTTTTCCTGTCACCCAGGCTGGAGTGCAGTAGCAGGATCTCGGCTCACTGCAACCTTCGCCTCCCAGGTTCAAGTGATTCTCCTTCCTCAACCTCCCAAGTAGCTGGGACTACAGGCATGTGCCACCACACCTGGCTAATTTTTTATTTTTTGTAGAGACAGAGTTTCACCATGTTGGCCAGGCTGGTCTCGAACTCCTGCCTTCAGGTGATCCTGCCCACCTCAGCCTCCCTAAATGCTGGGATTACAGGCATGAGCCACCACGCCTGGGGCCAGGGTCAGTACTTCTAAGCTCACATTTACATCTGTTTGTGAATAGCCTTCACCAGGGTAGGGCAGGAGAGATTCTAGTTCCCCAAAATTTGGACCAATCAGAACAAGTCTTGCCAGAGCCTAGTTCTAAGCATTAAAGCACACAGGGGAGGAATAGTAGCAACTCAGGTAACAGTGTGGCATTCCAGGGTTATCACTGGCTGGTTTGATCCCAGCTCTCTTTGACAAGAAAGAGACTTAGAGAACAATACAGGAGGCAGGGGGCTAGAAGGAATCATTGAGGGTTTCATCTGTATCAGCCAGGATTTGGTTGCCAATAAAAGAAACCATTTTAGCCACTTTAAACTTATAGAGATTTAATATAATGAACTAGGAGCTTTCAAAATTACTGGAAAGGCTGAGGAAACAGGCTCCAGGCTGAGCTTCCAAGAATAATTGCCAGAAGTGCCTACCAAGGTAGCTATTTCATATGCCATCCTCAGAAAACTGAGGACTGATCAGAAAGCACTCCAGCCTGGTGACAAGAGCAAGACTCCGTCTCAAAAAAAAAAAAAAAAAAACAATGCCTAACCTCCTGGGAATGCAGCCCTGTAGGTCTCAGCCTTATTTTACACAGCATCTCTTCAAGATGGAGTCACTCTGGTTCAAACAACTCTGACAATGTCACCTTTGTACCACTTCTCTTGTCCAAATACCACATTCATACATCTGTTTGGCAGAGGCTGGGTCACATATGGAATCTGACAGAGTCTGAGAAATGAAGGCTGCAACTCTCTGTCCTGTAGCACACTACAAAGGAAAGCGGGGTAGAGCTGTATAGGCCATATGTGACATCTCTCTAGGCATCTAGTCAGCTATAAGCTTCTCCACTAGAATGAAAGTTATCAGAAACCAGGGACCTATTGTTTAACATTTTAGGGGCCCAAGTACTTCACAGAATGTCTGATGAACAGTTGAAGTGTTGTGGGGGTAGAGAAGGAAAGAAGGAAGCAAGGAAGGAAAGAAGTTCAAGATTAGGTCAGGGCAGAGTCTACAGGCAGAAAACAGGAAACTCAGTTTTGATGGTATTTAAAACCTAAAATGAAATGAAGCAGGGACGGACACTAATAATTCTTATTTCCTAGTAGTGTTTGCTTTTAGTCTGTTTCTCTTCATTTCCATGCTGGTGAACTTAATACGGTTGAAATTCCTTAAGTCTGGAAAACATCAATTGTCTTCTAACTGGTACCTTGCCCAATTTATCCCCATTCGTCCCCATTCTAGTCCATTCCACACACCAATCTCTGGATGGGGTTTCCTAAAACATGGTCTTGCAACATTTTACTTGCAAACACTTCTGAAAGAATTTTGTAAAGCTTGTGTCCTCTTGCACATTTTTAAGCTGACATCTAAAATTCTTCATTCCATGTTAAAATAGTTGCAAAGGATATAACTTCCAATGTTCTGTAAATATTGTCATTTTAAAATAAAAATATTATAGCACTTTAAAAAATATATCTAATATAATCTAAATACCACATCATCCCTTTTTTAAAAATACATGAACAAGCTGTTCTTTAATAATCAGAAATTTTGTATTTTTCCTTTTTCTCCTTGAACTCATATTTCTATTCTGCTTCCACCAAAAAATTGTATCCTAGTATAACATTTTTATTCCTAAAAGTCTTTTTATCAATTATCTTATCACAATAAAAGTATGTATGTTGAAATTACTTCCTGCGACTATGAAGCTATGTTTAAGAATTATCCTGGATTGAGATATCATCTCAATTATTATTATAATACTACTGACGAAACAACATGAATATATTACAACTGTTGATAAGTAATTATTAAACAGAAAAAGTAAATTTTTATTTAAATCTATCTCTTAACTAGCTAGATGGAGCCTGGATGGTTTTGCTAAAATTGGGTCAGGTATCTTAGATAAAAATTACTTACTATATTGAGACAATCTGTTTCATTCCTCCACCTTTTTCTGTTTTATTATTAATGTAAATACTGAGAAAATTTGTTTGCATAAATAAGTAGGTAGGAATAGAAACAATGCTCTCAATTCTTTGCACTCTGTCAGAATCATGTCAAAAATCTTGGGGCAATCTAGCATCAAAAATTATTTTTTAATTATCTATTAGGTGGTAACTCAATTGCAGACCTTCCTACCAAGTTCTATAAATTGCTTATTAATAGCAAACCATCATTGCAAAAGAATTTGTTATGCATTTATTAATGTGACACCAAACATAGATGGAATTGGAAGCAATTATCCTAAGTGAAATAACTCAGAAACAGAAAGTTAAATACTCATGTTCTCAGTTGTAAGTGAGAGTTAAACACTGGGTACACATGGACATATGGAGTGGAACAATAGACATTGGAGACTACCAAAGGTGGGAGGGTGGGAAGAGGATAAGGGTTATTACCTACTGGTAATAACCAACAGGGTAATGAGGTATCCATCACTTCAAGCTTTATCCTTTCTTTGTGTTACAAACATTCCAATTACACTCTTTTAGTTATTTTTAAATGTACATTAAATTATTGTTGACTGTGGTCACCCTGTTGCGCTATCAAGTACCAGATATTATTCATTCTAACTATATTTTTGTGGCCATTAACCATCTCCATTTCCCCAACCTCTGCGGCCCCCACTACACTTCTCAGCCTCTGGTAACCATCATTCTACTCTTTATCTCCATGAGTTCAATTGTTTTAATTTTTTAGCTCCCACAATTGAATGAGACCATGCAAAGTTTGTCTTTCTGTGCCTGGCTTATTTCACTTAACATAATGACCTCCAGTTCCATTCATGTTGTTGCAAATGACAGGATCTCAAGGAATCTACGGTTTTAACAAGCACTCCAACTGATTCAGATGCAGGTGGTCCTTAGGTTCTACTTTGGGAAACATTCATCTAAAGGGGAAGTATCCTGGAAAATATATAAGTTGAAACTTGCAGAGGTGATTTATAAAATGAAAAAATTAACAACTAGGGTGTGTTAATTAAGCTGGATTTGGAGCAAGGAGAACCACTACAAAATGCATATGTATGAATTCAGTGTCGATTTAAACAGCACAACCTTACCTATGGTAATTAATTCATCTCCAAGGGATCTCTGAGGTCCAAAGGTGAGCTCACCCTATACCCTTGAGTCTGTGTGCTCTCCCGGGGAAAAAGAGGACCCACTGAGTTGCCTTATCATTCTTGTAACAAAACATTTTATATACTAAAGAAGGGCTAAAGACATCACACTATATAAGCTACTTTACAGGCTAAACAATTTGATTAAAGAGGAACCTGGTTTTAGCAAGATCTATACTATCCAAGAATGCCTGGAGTTCTTTAAAACAAAATTTTTTTAAACAGGTGGAGTGGGGTGCTATAAAGAAGATAAATCAATATAAAGTGACACACTGTAACAGAGAGAAAAATATCTCTACATTTACATTTGTTAGTATCTATCGTTTTGGGTTTTTTGGTGGGGCAGGGGAACAGAGTCTTGCTCTGTCACCCAGGCTGGAGTGCAGTGGTGCGATCTCGGCTCACTGCAACCTCCGCCTCCCGAGTTCAAGCAATTCTCCTGCCTCATTCTCCCAAGTAACTGGGATTACAGGCATTCACCAGCATGCCCCAGCTAATTTTTGTATTTTAGTAGAGATGGGGTTTCACCATGTTGGCCAGGCTGGTCTTGAACTCCTGACCCCAGGTAATCCAACTGCCTCGGCCTCCCAAAGTGCTGGGATTACAGGCGTGAGCCACTGGGCCCAGCCACATTTGGTAGTATTTATTCACTAGTGTTCGTACTATACTTGTGCTGTAAAATGAAAAACAGTAACAGGTTGAAATAAGAAGTGATGAACTATTTGGGGTAAAAGAATTTCTGGTAAACATTAACTTATTAGATTTGTAGTATGTGTTCAACTGTGTACTTACCTTTAGAATTACTAAAATATTATTTATCTACATATAAATATATATTAAATTTTTTTTTACAGGAAAGGTATAAGGTCTTTATAAACATTCAAATTCCCCTAACCTATGGAGTGGATAATAAACTGATTATTGTGTTTCGTTTTGTTTTTTAGAGGTGGGGTCTTGCTTTGTTGTCCAGGCTAGAGTGCAGTGGCATAATTACAGTTCACTGCAGCTTCAGTCTCCTGAACTCAAGCAATCCTCAGGCCTCAGCTTCCTGAGTAGCAGGGACTACAGGCATGTGTCACCACGCCCAGCTAATATGGGTGTCCCACTATGTTGCCCAAGCTGGTCTTGAACTTCCGCACTCAAGCAATTCTTCCACCTAGACCTCCCAAAGTGTTGAGATTACTTGCGTGAGCCACTGCACCCAGCCTAGGTGATTTTTTTTTTAAACATTTTGTTCTTAAACATTCCAAACATATGCAAAAATATACTAGTACTTTTTGAAACTGCTCTGGTTTTCAATCCTTAATTTACTTCTGACGCTGGGGATTTCTTTCTTTCTTTCTTTCTTTCTTTCTTTCTTTCTTTCTTTCTTTCCTTCTTTCTTTCTTTCCTTCTTTCTTTCTTTCTTTCTTTTCCAAATTCAGCTGTGTATACATTTTTGTTTGTTATATATTATCCAGCATTTCTAGTTATATGCTGGAAAGTCTATATAAGTCTAACACTATTTCATCTGTACTCCCCGCATTGCCCTCTCCTCCCCTCACTGGATTATATTAAAGCAAATCTCACATCATCATTTTAATCATTATTTTAGTATATATCTCCGAAGAGTGACTTTCTAAAAAACATAACCACAACATTATCATACCTAAAACATTAACAATATGTGACTATTTTAAAATACCCTAGAGCTTGCACATCCAAAGGAGGGTTCTCTTCAAAGAATCATCTTAAAAGGCTATAATTTCTCAAAACATTTTTGGATACCTCTCAGGATTACTTTCAGGACTAGCAATATATTCTTTTAAGTATCCCGAATGGTGACAAAGCTTCACTCTTCAAGGATAGATTTGACTTGAAAATAGCTGAAAAGTCTTTAGGAATAAACCCTAATGAGCGGTTGGAGTAATCAGACTGGTTTTGTTAGAGAGTAATATACACAGAGGCATGAGGTGTGTCCATTTCATGAAAGGAGTCTGATGCTTGTAAACTAGCTCAAAAATTACCTACTGGATGACCAGAGATGCTAGACTAGAGAAAGAGGAGCTCTATTGCATCAGGAGCTAAGGCAGGAGTGGATCATAAGAGGAGAATGTGAGAGGCAGCTGAGAGAACCAGCCAACTGGCAAGAGGGAGTTATGCTTTATCTTTGTACCCTAAATTCCAATGATTCCAGGCCCCTTTCTGGGTTTATCTTGCATTTCAGGCCTCCTTCCTTTTGCAAACAATGTTCCCTGTGATTGGAATGCCTACTCCCACTGGGTGGACCTACTGGATGAATCTCTAGTCATCCTTTAAGATCTTGATCAAATTATTATCACATTATTTGACTCTCTCTGGTGCAGTGAGTTGTTCTATTTTCTGGCCCAGTTGTACTTTGTAGGTGGCTCTTTTAACATCTCTGTGACTGTTTCGTATTACTCAGATGCATATATAGTCCCTCAATAAGACTGGGAGTTTCATTTTTGTATCTTTGGCATATAGACAGTGACTGGCACATAGTGGGGCTTCAGTAATCATTTATTACATAGATATGATTAATAATCTGCATATCTTTGTATGGGTTAGACCCTGAAATATCCTCATAATATAACAAAGCAATTGTGGGCTCTAAACATCATAGAACAAGGTAAAGAAGAAAAACCTTATGTAAGAGCAGTTTTTGCAACAGAATCCCTAGAAGTTTCAGATCTTCACGGTAGAAAATTACAGCACAGAACTGCCCAAAGATATGTTGGAAATTTCATTCCCTTTCTTTTTTTTTTTTTTGTGACGGAGTCTAGCTCTGTCGCCCAGGCTGTAGTGTAATGGCATGATCTCGGCTCACTGCAACCTCCACCTCCCAGGTTCAAGCAATTCTCCTGCCTCAGCCTCCCAAGTAGCTGGGATTACAGGTACCTGCCACCACACCCAGATAATTTTTGTATTTTCAGTAGAGACAGGGTTTCACTGTGCTGGTCAGGCTGGTCTAGAACTCCTGACCTTGTGATCTTCCTACCTAGGCCTCCCAAAGTGCTGGGATTACAAGCATGAGCCATCATGCCTGGCCGTTTCCCTCTCTTTTTAAAAACACATTTTCCAAACCCATTTTTTGAGATTAGACTTATTTTATTTTTCTTTGAGGGATTAATGTTGGAAAAGTTAGTGAATTAAGGCCGGGTGCGGTGGCTCACACCTGTAATCCCAGCACTTTGGGAGGCCGAGGCGGGTGGATCACGAGGTCAGGAGTTCCAGGCCAGCCTGGACGACATGGCGAAATCCCATCTCTACTAAAAATACAAAAATTAGCCAGGCATGGTGGCGGGCACCTGTAATCCCAGGTACTCGGGAGGCTGAGGCAGGAGAATCACTTGAACCTGGGGGGCACAGGTTGCAGTAAGCCAAGATTGTGCCATTGCACTCCAGCCTGGGTGACAAGAACAAGACTCCATTTCAAAAAAAAAAAAAAAAAAAAGGAAAGTTACTGAATTAAGTACAAATTGAAATTGAGTTCAAACTTAGTTGATTCACATTTTTCTCAAAATAGATTTAGAAGGCAGAACACAAAGCATAAAAATAAATCATCTGGCAGAGCGTGGTGGCTCACGCCTGTAATCCCAGCACTTTGGGAGGCCAAGGAGGGAGGATCGCCTGAGGTCAGGAGTTTGAGACCAGCCTGGTCAACATGGTGAAATCCCATCTCTATTAAAAATACAAAAATTAGCTGGACTTGGTGGCAGGCACCTGTAATCCTGGCTATTTGGCAGACTGAGACAGGAGAATCACTTGAACCTGGGAGGTGGAGGTTGCAGTGAGCCGAGATCGTGCCACTGCACTCCAGCCTGGGTGACAAAGAGCAAAACTCCATCTCAAAAAAATAAATAAAAATAAATAAATCATCTACTTCAGAGGAAATAGATGACTATCAGTCATTGTGTGAAATTTGATACAGTTCAAACTAACAATTAATATGCTGTCTTGTCAGGACCATTCATGTACTCCTCTTTCTCTCCCACCTTCTGCCCCAGATCAAGAACAAATCCATTAACTCCGAATCAAGTGACCAACCTGGCCTTTGGCCTTAGTAGGAAGTAAAAGCGTCTCTTCCGGCGTTGTATCAGTGGTATGTGCCGCACCTAACACACCTGCAGCATAGTCTTGGGATGAGGAAGAAGTTTGTGGGTAGCCCAGGTGGGTAGAAAGGAGATAGAGGGAGCCACCTGTAAAGAACAATTGCATCTGAAGTCACCTGGTCTTGGCTGAACCTGAATTTTATCAAGACCATAAAGTCCTCTGAGCCCTAGCTGGCTCACAACATATTTTCAAACTAGTTTTTGGTTTTTTTTTTAATCACTGAGTCCACAGAAATTTTTACAACTCTTCTTGTCAGGTGGTAAATATTCTATTAAACCGTGTTTGTATGGAAATAACCTGATTTGTATATACAAGAAACAGAATTGAATTAGTTGAGCAACAGGTTTGCTTGGTTCTCATGGTTACATTGCACAACCTGGGCAAGGCATCCCATGACACAAAAGATTGTTATAGTTCAACCCGGAAATTCGGCCGGACCACCCAGGTACTCACAAAAGCAGTTCAGCCTCCACAATGTAAGAATGATTTCTCTGATTTCATGACACATGGCCTCTTGGATCCTGTGACCATTTCTCAACTGGAGAATATATTAAATAAATTAGCACTTGCTTTTTGATAGTTTCATAGAGAAAATTTATTGGTTTTTTAAAAATAAAAACAGAATCCAAAATCATAGCTTAAAATGAATGCATGCACACGAAGTTGAGAACATAGAAATGATGCAACAAGTAACAGTACCATTTGTATTTTGTTTGAAAAAATAGCATATTTTAATTATCACATACAAAAAATATCACATTCCTAATAAAGAGAGTAAAAGTGAAACATTCAAGACCCCCTTTTACCTTTTTTTCTCTTTTGGAGAAGGGTCTCTTGCTCTTTCGCACAGGCTGGAGTGCAGTGGCATGATCACAGCTCACTGCAGCCTCAATCTCCCAGGCTCAAGCAATCCTTCCACCTCAGCCTCCCAAGTAGCTGGAACTACATGCAGATGCCACCACACCCAGCTAATTTTTTAATTTTTTTGAGACAGAGTTTCATTCTTTTTTTTTTTTTTTTTTTTTTGAGACGGAGTCTCGCTCTGTCGCCCAGGCTGGAGTGCAGTGGCCGGATCTCAGCTCACTGCAAGCTCCGCCTCCCGGGTTCACGCCATTCTCCTGCCTCAGCCTCCTGAGTAGCTGGGACTACAGGCACCCGCCACCTCGCCCTGCTAGTTTTTTTGTATTTTTTAGTAGAGACGGGGTTTCACCATGTTGGCCAGGCTAGTCTCAAACTCCTGACCTCAGGTGATATGCTTGCCTTAGCCTCCTAAAGTGCTGGGATTACAGGCGTGAGCCACCGTGCCCTGCCAGTGAAACCCCTTCTCTACTGAAAATACGAAAATTATCTGGGCGTGGTGACTCACGTCCATAGTCCCAGCCACTCGGGAGGCTGAGGCAGGAGAACCGCCAGAACCAGAATCTCAAAGTGAGCCGAGATCATGCCACTGCACTCCAGCCTGGGAGACAGTGAGACTCCATCGAAAAGAAAAGAAAAGAAAAGAAAAGAAAAGAAAAGAAAAAAAGAAAAGAAAAGAAAAGAAAAGAAAAGAAAAGAAAAGAAAAAAGGAAAGAAAAGAAAAGAAAAGAAAAGAAAAGAAAGAAAAGAAAAGAGAAAAGAAAAGAGTCAGGAAAGTAGCACATTTAAAAATAAGTCTAATAGTGTTATGTAGAAATAATATAAAATTTACTAATCATGAGGTTATCCTTCCTTGGTTCTCAGTATTGGTTAGGGCTTAGTTATAGCAATGTTTCTGCTTTGACTTTTCACATTAAAAAATGTACACATTTTACAGAAATATAAGAAAAATAAATGCTTATGGATACGGTACAGAGTAATTGGAGATTCCAGGAAAAGCAACCAAAATGTTTAAAGGACATGTAATCAGACCTATAAGAACAAATTTTTTAAACTGAGCTTACTTCTCTACTCTGCATTTCAGAACTGTTAGCATGAACTGTAATGAAACAGAAAGCATTTCAGATGAAGCCATGCAAATATCATTTATGGAATCAAAGATAATTTGGACTATAGTATCTAATAGTAATATAGATATTATTTGCTTTATGAATATAATCTGCTAAACATTTTATTATTTTTTTTTTTTTTTTTTTTTGAGACGGAGTCTCGCTCTGTCACCCAGGCTGGAGTGCAGTGGCGCAATCTCAGCTCACTGCAACCTCTGCCTCCCAGGTTCTGGCCATTCTCCTGCCTCAGTCTCCCGAGTAACTGGGACTACAGGCGCCCGCTTCCACGCCCGGCTAATATTTTTTTTATTTTTAGTAGAGACAGGGTTTCACCGTGTTAGCCAGGATGGTCTCAATCGCCTGACCCCGTGATCCGCCCGTCCTGGCCTCCCGAAGTGCTGGGATTACAGGCGTGAGCCACCGAGCCCGACCTTTTTTTTTAAGACTAAGTCTTGCTCTGTCGCCCAGGCTGGAGTGTTCAATGGCGCGATCTCGGCTCACTGCAACGTCCACCTCCCGGGTTCAAGCTATTGTCCTGCCTCAGCCTCCCGAATAGCTGGAACTACAGGCTCATGTCACCATGCCTGGCTAATTTTTTGTATATTTTTTAGTAGAGACAGGATTTCAGGGTGTTGGCCAAGATGGTCTGGAACTCCTGACCTCAGCTGATCCACCCGCCTTGGCCTCCCAAAGTGCTGGGAGTACAGGCGTGAGCCATCGCTCCCGGCCCTGTGATTTCTTACAGCCGTCTTTTGTAGTTCTCCCTGTAGAGATCTTTCACCTCCTTGAACGTATTCCCGGGTATTTTATTCTTTTGTGGATATTGTAAATGGGATTGTATTCTTGAGTTGGCTCTAATTTTTAAAATAATTGTTATATAGAAATACTACTGATTTTTGTACATTTAATCTTGTATCCTGAAACTTTACTAAAGCCATTTTTCAGTTCCAGGAGTCTTTTAGCAGAGTCTTTAGAGTTTTCTAGGTATAGAATCATCATCTGTAAAGAGAGATAGTTTGGCTTTTTCTTTTCCTATCTGAATGTCTTTCTTTCTTTCTCTTGCCTGACTGCTCTGGCTAGTATTTCCAGTACTAAGCTGAATAGGAGTGGTGAGAGTGGGTATCCTTGGTGAACAAGGGTATCCTTGTCTTGTTCCAGTTCTCAAGGGGTATGCTTCCAGTTTTTGCCTGTTCAGCATGATGTTGGCTGTGGGTTTCTCAGAGATGGCTCATAACTTTAACGTATGTTCCTTTGATGGCTGTAGCCTGTTGAGGGTTTTTTAAATCATGAAACGATGTTAGATTTTATCAAAAGCTTTTTCCATGTCTAATGAGATGATCATACGGTTTTTGTTTTCAATTCTGTTTATGTGGTGAATCACATTTATTGATTTGTGTATGTTGAGCTAACATTGCATCACAGGAATGAAGCCTACTTGATCATGGTGAATTAACTTTTTGATGTGCTATTGGGTTTGGTTTGCTCATATTTTGTTGAGGATTTTTGCATCTGTATTCTTTAGGAATACTGGCCTGTAGTTGTCTTGTTTCCTTGCGTTTTTGCCAGGTTTTGGTATCAGGGTGGTGCTGGCTTCATAGAATATGTTAGGAGGGAGTCCCTCCTCCTCAATTTTTTGGAATAGTTTCAGTAGAATTGATACCAGCCCTTCTTTGTACGTCTGGAGAATTCAGCTGTGAATACATCTGGTCCTGGGCTTTTTTGATTGGTAGATTTTTGTATTACTGTTTCAATATTGGAACTCAATATTGATCTGTTTGGGGTTTCAATTTCTTCCTGATTCAATCTTGGGAGGTTGTGCGTTTCCAAAAATTTATCTATTTCTTCTAGGTTTTCTAGTTTATATGTGTAGAGATGATCTTTTGTATTTCTTTGGGATCAGTTGTAATGGCACCTTTGTCGTTTCTGAGTGTGCTTATTCTAAACTTACTTCTAAGCAGGCCTGAAAGGAGATTATATTAGCCCCAACTGCTAATATTGTTCAGTAAGAAGCATTTTATTCCTTAATCAATAGGTGCTTACTCTAAAAAGTAAATACTTGAGGAGAAAAAAGTCTTTTTAAAATTATTCATACTTAAATGAAAAATATTTGATTTGATAATCACTTTTCTCCACTCTTAATAGCTCATAAGTAGTTGTTTTGATGGGGAATGTGAGGAAGAGGGATAGAATAAATTGGGAGTACTAAAATTTCCAGAAGTGGCCAGGCTGAGCTGGGCATCAGAGTGGGATTACTGTCACTTAAAGGGCATGGTGAGCACATTACAATTTGTTCTAGTACTTCACATGGCAGTAGCCATTCCCTTGAGAGTTTGGTAAGGCTCCCTCGTAACCGAATTTTGTGTAGCTTGTCCCAGTGGCACAGCAAGCAGAGCCAGGAAAAATGTGGTGGATTGTATATGGTAAATGCAAAGATGAACTTCCTGGTTATAAGGATGAGAAACACTGGAACCAGCTCCTTAGAGAGAGAGAGTTTGTAGAATCTGCATCCTAGAAGAAGTGGCTCTCTCATAGGAAAAAGTTATTTGATAGAAGGCAGCTTTGTGGAGTGTGTACACTTAACTGGACATGACTGAAGATAGTAGAGGAGGATGAGCTTTGCTTTGAATGAGAAGCAAAGGAGTTGCCTTTTTTTTTTTTTTTTTTTGAGACGGAGTTTTGCTCTTGTTGCCCAGGCTGGAGTGCAATGGTGTGATCTCGGCTCACCGCAACTTCCGCCTCCTGGATTCAAGTGATTCTCCTGTCTCAGCCTCCTGAGTAGCTGGGATTACAGGCATGCAGCACCATGCCCAGCTAATTTTGTATTTTTAGTAGAGATGGTTTCTCTATGTTGGTCAGGGTGGTCTCGAACTCCTGACCTCAGGTGATCTGCCCGCCTCAGCCTCTCAAAGTGTTGGCATTACAGGCGTGAGCCACCGCGCCTGGCCAGGAGTTGTTAAAAATGAAATACCATGAGTATTCATTTCTGTCCAAAGCAAAAAAAGACCCTATCACATTACAAATGATTTTTATTCTGCAAGAGATCTAGTAAACAGACCATCCAGAGAACCTTACAGTTCAGGCTTACAGATCTGCTAATATTTCCTTTTAATGGGCAACTTCTTGTAATTGTTTTCGATAACAAAGGTACTTCCAATGGAAACTGGTAAAGAACAGGCTACTTTGGGGGAACTTCATACTCCTGAAACACACCTTTATGATTTCTCTAAACTCCCATGTTGCCCTCAACAGTTTATAAGCATATGACAGGAAAATAGGGGAACTACGAGAGATGTGGGTGGGGAGCCCAGTAAAGCACAAACACCTGGATCTTGTTCACTTCGTTCACTGATGATTAGCCCACTGCCAGCAATATCCTTCTCTCCAGGTATTATCACAGTATCCTCTTCTTTACTTACTAAAACGTGAATACCTACAACACACTCAGCAAAGAATTCAATTGAACAAATAATTTCACATCTTATTCTCATTTGAAAGCACATTAATATATTGTATTTCAGTTTCTACATAGGTAAAATTGGTGTGCTGGAGAAGTGTGAACAAACTAGATGATCTGTGAAGTCTCTTTCAATTCTAAGATTATAAATTTCTTTTTTATTTCTTTGAGACAGAGTCT
This sequence comes from Trachypithecus francoisi, assembly GCF_009764315.1. Lineage (NCBI taxonomy): Eukaryota > Metazoa > Chordata > Mammalia > Primates > Cercopithecidae > Trachypithecus > Trachypithecus francoisi. Next base: position 57,306,752 of record NW_022681469.1, read on the forward strand.
CACTCTGTCGCCCAGGCTGGAGTGCAGTGGCACAATCTCGGCTCACTGCAACCTATGCCTCGCGGGTTCAAGCAATTCTCTGCCACAGCCTCCCGAGTAGCTGGGATTACAAGCGCCCATCACCTCGCCCAGCTAATTTTTGTATTTTTAGTAGAGAGGGGGTTTCACCATCTTGGTCATGCTGGTCTTGAACTCCTGACTTCATGATCCTCCCGCCTCGGCCTCCCAAAGTGCTGGGATTACAAGCGTGAGCCACCACGCCTAGCCAAGATTGTAAGTTTCTGTAATCTCTCCAGGCTGACAGTGCTGCTTTTGGACTATGGAGTTAGATCTGGCTCTGCCACTTTATCTTAGTGAGCAACTTTGGGGAAGTTGCCTAATCCCCTTTGGAAACAGCTTCCTCATGTCATTGCTATCATTATCACACTCACGTGGTGCACTTTGTTGGCCAAGTTACTAAACTTAAGTCTGTTTCCTCATATACGAGATGCTGTGGATGGGATTAAGCACACATAAAGGTTGGCCGGGCGCGGTGGCTCATGCCTGTAATCCCAGCACTTTGGGAGGAGGAGGTGGGCGGATCATGAGGTCAGGAGATCGAGACCATCCTGGCCAACACGGTGAAACCCCATCTCTACTAAAAATACAAAAAAAAAAAAAATTAGCCAGGCATGGTGGCAGGTGCCTGTAGTCCCAGCTACTCGGGAAGCTGAGGCAGGAGAATGGCATGAACCGGGGGGCAGAGCTTGCAGTAAGCCAAGATCGTGCCACTGCACTCCAGCCAGGGCAACAGAGCCAGACTCCATCTCAAAAAAAAAAAAAAGAACACATAAAGGTTGAGCATCCCTAACTTGAAATCCAAAATTCTCCAAAGTCTAATACGCCTGACCCCAAGAGATGGATCACAGTAAAAATGCAGGCATACAACAGAGTTTATTCAACATCTCCAAGGGGAAAAAGAACCTTCCACCCCACTTCGGCTGCAATATATATTTTCTGTGCATGACCAAATTCCTCCATGAAAGCACATCCATAAAATATAATAAAATGGCACATGTGCAGGCCGGATATGCCAACACCAGGTTCCCCAAAATGCCCTACATGTGGTAAAGACCTACATGCATTACTCCTTGTGTTTTCTTGTTTATTTTCTGCTCTGTGGTGTAAAGATATTGTTGAAAAAATGTTCAAAAGGCCTGCAGTTACCAAAAAAAGAGGAAGCATTTATGTTTATAGGATAGCACAGAAAATCAAGCTGTTGGAGAAACTGGACAGTGGTGCAAATGTGAAACAGCTTAATAGAAGAGTATGGTGTCAGAATGACCACCATATATGACCTGAAACAATAGAAGGATAAATAGTTGGAGTTCTATGCTAAAAGTGATGAGTAAAAATTAGTAAAAACAGAAAAACACTGCATAAAACTAAAAATAATGATCTTGATCATGTATTGAAATATTGGATCAGTCAGCAATGCAGTGAACACTTGCCACTTAATGACATGCTGATAATGAAATGAGCAAAGACTTATCATGATGAACTGAAAATTGAAGGGAACTGTGAATATTCAATATATCTGGCTGCATACATTTAAGAAAAGACACAACATTAATTTTTTTACAATTCGAGGTGATAAAGCATCTGCTGATCATAAAGGAGCAATGATTGACGAGCATGCCCAAGTTATTGCTGATGAGAATCTGACACCAGAACAAGTCTATAATGCTTATAAAACATCATTGTTTTGCATTACTGCCCCAGGAAGATACTGACTACAGCTGATGAGAAAGCCCCTATAGGAATTAAGGATGCCAAGGACAGAATAACTGTGCTGGGATATGCTAATGCAGCAGGCACACACATTGTAAACTTGCTGTGACAGGCAAAAGCTTATGTCCTCACTATTTTAAAGGAGTGAATTTCTTACCAGACCATTATTATGCTAATAAAAGTTCACAGATCACCAGGGACATATTTTCTGATTGGTGTTCCAGATGTTTTGTACCAGAAGTTCATGCTCACTGCAGGGAAGCTGAACTGGATGATGACTGCAAGATTTTGTTACACATGGTAAGTGTTCTATTCATCCTCCTGCTGAAATTCTCATCAAAAACGTTTATGACATCTACTTTCCCCAACATGTAACTTTATTAATTCAGCCATGTGGCCAGGGTATCCTTAGATCAATGAAGAGTAAATATAAAAACACTTTCCTGAACAGCATGCTAGCAGTAGTGACGAGAGGTGTGGGTGTGGAAGGTTTGCAAAAGGAGTTTAGCATGAAAGATGCCGTACATGCTGTTGCCAATGCTTGGATGACAGTGACTGAAGATACAGTTTTGCATGCCTGCAACCTCTAGCCTGTGACTATGTGCAGCAACGATTATGAGCAAAGTATTGGCTTTGAAGGATTTCATATGTCAAGTGAGGAAAACATGAATGTCTGACCTCTTTATATATGCAAAATAATATACCTTCAGAATGCACCAGTAAGCTGCAAGAAGTAGATATCAAAGAAGCTTTTAACATTGATAATGAGCCTCCAGTTGTTCATTCATTGACCAATGGTGAAATAGCTGAAATGGTTCTGGATCAAGATGATCCAGATAGTGACGATGAAGATGAAGTCATTAACACCAAAGAAAAGGCGCCTATAGAAGACATGGTTAAAATGTGTGATGAATTATTGAAGGACTAGATCAGTGTACATTCATAATTGAACAAGAAATCATGTCAGTTTATAAAATGAAAGAGAAAATTCTAAGACAAAAACCACTGTTAATGAGACAGATAACTCGGGAGGATATTTTCTAAAAAGCCGTTTAGCAAATTGCCTCCCCATCTCTAGAGCATCCACCTCCCTGGTCCTTCAAGTGCTTCTGATGTTTCTTCTCACCTAAAAAAAAAATAAAATAAAATACAGTGTGCAGTGACTTTTTGTTTCTTTGTTTTGTTTTGGTTTTTGTTTTGAGACAGTCTCACTCAGGCTGGAGTGCAGTGGCACGATCTTGGCTCACTGCATCCTCTGCCTCCTGGGTTCAAGTGATTCTCCTGCCTCAGCCTCCTGAGTAGCTGGGACTACAGGTGCGCACCACCACACCCTGTTAATTTTTGTATTTTTTTTTTTTTTTTGAGACGGAGTCTGGCTCTGTCGCCCAGGCTGGAGTGCAGTGGCCGGATCTCAGCTCACTGCAAGCTCTGCTCCCGGGTTCACGCCGTTCTCCTGCCTCAGCCTCCCGAGTAGCTGGGACTACAGGCGCCTGCCACCTCGCCTGGCTAGTTTTTTGTATTTTTTTTTTAGTAGAGACGGGGTTTCACCGTGTTAGCCAGGATGGTCTCAACCTCCTGACCTCGTGATCTGCCCGCCTCGGCCTCCCAAAGTGCTGGGATTACAGGCTTGAGCCACCACGCCCGGCCTAATTTTTGTATTTTTTATAGAGACAGGGTTTCACCATGTTGGCCAGAATGGTCTCAACCTCCTGACCTCGTGATCTGTCCGCCTCGGCCTCCCAAAGTGCTGGGATTACAGGCGTGAGCCACTGCGCCCGGCCTACAGTGACCTTTTAATCAAAACACAGCGTCATAGGTGGAGACAGCAAGCCTGCTGTTGTTTGTAGTTGCTGTCGTTTAGCAGCCACAGAATACCAGTGCAGGTATTCTGGTGATGCTACTGTGCTGCTTAGTTATCCTGAACACATTATTTTTCAGTGTATTAATGGTAGGTCATTTTATTTGACTGTTAATATTTATATGTGGATAAGTATAAGAAAATGATGGCTTTTTGGTAACATATAAATTCAGAGTCAGGAACAACGGTAATGCCAAACAACCATGTATTTCCACATGAGTGGCTGAGACGGTGACACCTTTGCTTTCGCATTGTTTAATGTATACAAACTTTGTTCATGCACAAAACTATTTAAAATATTGTGTAAAATTACCTTCAGGCTATATATATATAAAGTGTTTATGAAACATAAAAGAATTTCGCATTTAGACTTGGGTCCATCCCCAAAATACCCCAATTATATATATGCAAGTATTCAAAAATCTGAAAAAATACAAAATCTGAAACACTTCCAGTCCTAAGCATTTTGGATAAGGGATATTCAACATGTAAAATCTATTAAAAATGTTGGGAGGCTGAGGCAGGCGGATCACCTGAGGTCAGGAGTTCAAGACCAGCCTGGCCAACATGGTGAAACCCCATCTCTACTAAAAATATAAAAATTAACAGGGTGTGGTGGTGGGCACCTGTAATCCCAGCTACTCGGGAGGCTGAGGCAGGAGAATCACTTGAACCCGGGAGGCAGAGGTTGCAGTCAGCCGAGATCACACCACTGCACTCTAGTCTTGAAGGCAGAGTGAAATTCTGTCTCAAAAAAACAACAACAACAAAAAAAAATTAAAATGTCCACCATAATGCCTCATACAAGTATCTTGTAGGAGAGGCTCAATAAAGTTAATGTCATCCTTTTTGCTGACTGTCTTTGGAGAGGCTCCTCATCTATTTCAAAGTAACATCACACAAAATTTACCACAAAAGCAAGGGACAGGAGTTGAGAAAATTGTTGGGTCTATGCTTTGGAGTTAAACATAGGTCTTGCATTTCAACATTTTATTTTTCATCTTTTATTACCCATTATGATCAAAACTACCTGGCATGTATAAAACCATGGACTATGGAGTTAGATCCATATGGACTACCTGGCATTTATAAAACTATGGACTATGGAGTTAGCTGTCTGAGTTCCCAAAGCCAATGTTCAAAATAAATACATATGAACTTGACCAGAAGCACCTGCTTTTATCAGAAATACAAATGGCTGGTTTAAATAGCCAGATATTTTATGAGAGTCTGAAACTTTTTCTGAATTTTTTTTTTTTTTTGAGATGGAGTCTTGCTCTGTCACCAGACTGGAATGCAGTGGTGCGATCTCAGCTCACTGTAACCTCCGACTCCCTGGTTTAAGTGATTCTTCTGCCTCAGCCTCCTGAGTAGCTGGGATTACAGTCACACGCCACCACACCCAACTAATTTTTATATTTTTAGTAGAGATAGGGTTACACCATGTTGGCCAGGATTGTCTTGATCTCCTGACCTTGTGATCAGCCTTCCTCGGCCTCTCAAAGTGCTGGGAATACAGGCATGAGCCTCTGTGCCCAGCGTTTTTCTGGATATTTTAAATCCCTGGCCTATTATTATTTTAATTGTTTGTATTATTAGCAATATAAAATGTTCTTCCCAAACTAGACTCACATAATTTTCTTTTTTTATTTAGACAACAAATATTTATTAAATAACTATAATATGAAAACAATGACAATAAAGATGCACATGGTTATTTCCCTTGGAAGACCTCATTATGAACAAGCATGCAAAAAAAAGGAAAGATCATTTTGTGACCAATTATTGTGACCAATTATTTTGGAATTAGGATGTGTGTTTAAAGGAATAACATGTGTGTGAATAATTCTGAGATGAGCAGTTATGGAAAATGTGACTAATTCATCCCTATAACTTTACAAACTGCATTTATTCATGTTGCATCTTACAATGAACGCTGTGCAGTTCTTTCTATCTGAAAAGCATGGATGGATACTAGGCAAACATGCATTCACTCCAAATATAGCTTGCTAGTTACAGAAATAATTTTAAATAATGATTTAGAAAACACACAAGTGAGTACTACACTTCACAAAAAAACTTTCTCAATAGATATCTGAATAAATAGTAAAAAAAAAAAAAAAATTCTGCCCCAAAGTTAATTATGTTTTCAAAACAAAATAATAACGTTTTAAAGTGCTAAAACAGAGAGGCAAAGTAAAGAAGAGACTTCATAGAGCTCTTAAGTTCTCTATTAGAATCTCTGCGGGAAGAGTTATTCTACTGAAACGGTAACCTAAGCCATCCCACAAAATTCTCATTTTCACTACCATGTTTTAATTTTCTCCATAAAATTTACCACAGTTGTCATAATACATATGGCAGCTGATACGGTTTGGCTATGCCCCGACCCAAATCTCATCTTGTATTGTAACTCCCACAATTCCAATGTGTTGCAGGAGGAACCTGGCTGGAAGTAATTGAATCATGGGGGCAGGTCTTTCCCATGCTGTTCCCGTGATAGTGAATAAGTCTCACAAGATCTGATGGCTGTAAAAATGGGACTTTGCCTACACAAGTTCTCGCTTTGCCTGCTGCCATCCACGTAAGACGTGACTTGCTCCTCCTTGCCTTCCACCATGATTGTGAGGCATCGCTAGCCATGTGGAACTCTAAGTCCAATAAACCTCTTTCTTTTGTAAATTGCCCAGTCTTGGGTATGTCTTTATCAGCAGCATGAAAACAGACTAATAAGGTAAATTGGTACCAGTAGAGTGGGGTGCTGCTGAAAAGATACCTGAAAATGTGGAAGCAACTTTGGAACTGGGTAATAAGCGGAGGTTGGAACAGTTTGGAGGGCTCAGAAGAAGACAGGAAAATGTGGAAAAGTTTGGAACTCCCTAGAGACTTGTTGAATGGCTTTGACCAAAATGCTGATAATGATATGGACAATGAAATCCAGGCTGAGGTGGTCTCAGATGGAGATGAGGAACTTGTTGGGTCCTAGAGCCAAGGTGACTCTTGTTATGTTTTGGCAAAGAGATTGGCAGCATTTTGCCCCTGCCCTAGAGATTTGTGGAACTTTGAACTTGAGAGAGATGATTTAGGGTATCTGGCAGAAGAAATTTCTAAGCAGCAAAGCATTCAAGAGGTGACTTGAGTGCTGTTAAAGGCATTCAGTTTTATAAGGGAAGCAGAGCATAAAAGTTCAGAAAATTTGCAGCCTGACAATATGATAGAAAATAAAATCCCATTTTCTGAGGAGAAATTCAAGCCAGCTGCAGAAATTTGCATAAGTAACAAGGAGCCAAATGTTATTCCCCAAGACAATGGGGAAAATGTCTCCAGGGCATGTCAGAGGTCTTCATGGCAGTCCCTCCCATCACAGGCCTGGAGATCTAGGAGGAAAAAGTGGTTTCATAGGCTGGGCCCAGGGTCCCCATGCTGTGTGCAGCTTGGGGACTTTGTGCCCTGTGTACCACCTGCTCCAGCCATGGCTGAAAGGGACAAATGTAGAGCTCAGGTCATGGCTTCAGAGGGTGCAAGCCCCAAGCCTTGGCAGCTTCCATGTGGTGTTTAGCTTACAAGTGCAGAGAAGCCAAGAACTGGGGTTTGGGAACTTCCGACTAGATTTCAGAAGATGTATGGAAATGCCTGGCTGTCCATGCAGAAGTTTGCTGCAGGGGTGGGGCCCTCATGGAGGACCTCTGCTAGGGCAGTGCGGAAGGGAAATGCAAGGTCAGAGCCCCTGCACAGAGTCCCTACTGGGGCACCGCCTAGTGGAGCTGTGAGAAGAAGGCCACCATCCTCCAGACCCTAGAATGGTAGATCTACTGATAGATTGCACCGTGCGCCTGGAAAAGCAGCAGATACTCAACACCAGTCCATGAAAGCAGCCGAGAGGGAGACTGTACCCTGCAAAGCCACAGGAGTGGAGCTGCCCAAGGCCATGGAAATCCATGTCCTGCATTAACATGACCTGAATGTGAGACATGGAGTCAAAGGGAACCATTTTGGAACTTTAAGATTTGACTGCCCCACGGCACTATGGACTCGCATGGGGCCAGTAGTTCCTTTGTTTTGGCCAATTTCTCCCATTTGGAATGGCTGCATTTACCCAATGACTGTACCTCCATTGTATCTAGGAAGTAACTAACTTGCTTTTGATTTTTTACAGGCGTATAGGCAGAAGGGACTTGTCTTGTCTCAGGTGAGACTTTGGACTGTGGACTTTTGAGGTAATGATGAAATGAGCTAAGACTTTGGAGGACTGTTGGGAGGACAAGATTGGTTTTGAAATGTGAGGACATGAGATTTGGAAGGGGCTAGGGGCAGAATGATATGATTTGGCTGTGTCACCACCCAAATCTTATCTTGAATGGCAACTCCCACAATTCCAATGTGTTGTGTGAGGAACCTTTTGGGAGGTAATTGAATCACAGGGGTAAGTCTTTCCCATGCTGTTCTTGTGATAGTGAATAAGTCTCATGAGATCTAATGGCTTTAAAAATGGGAGTTTGCCTGCATAGGCTCTCTCTTTGCCTGCCACCATCCACGTAAGATATGACTTACTCCTCCTTGCCTTCTGCCATGATTGTGAGGCATCCAAAGCCATGTGGAACTGTAAGTCCAATTAACCTCTTTATTTTGTAAACTGCCCAGTCTTGGGTATGTCTTTATCAGCAGCATGAAAACAGACTAATACAGCAGCCTATCATAATGATTAAGAGTGCTGTGTAGAGCCTCCTGGATCATTCAAATGAATATACTTTGATTTTTAATGTGAGTGAAAGAGGAAGCATTAGAGGGTTCAAGTAGAGAAATGAAATGATCTGACTTATAAAAGGATCGCTGGATGCTCTGTGGATAATAGTACTGAAGCAAAGGCAGGAACAAGAAGATCAAGCAAAAAATGGTATAATCAAGAGGTGATGATGATTTGGAGCTGGGAGTGGCAGTGGAGGTAGCAGGCAGTGGACTTCAATCTTTAGCATCTGAGGCAAAGACAGCAGCCTTGTAGCGAATGTTCAACCAGCTCCCACAATTACAGAAGGTCAGATCCCTTTAATATATCCCTTTCTTAATAAATAGAAGGGGGGAGGGGGACAGGAATAGCAGATGGGGAGGGAGAGGGAATATTTATGTGTATATATATAATACATATTATATGTATGTATGTATGTATCTCTCCTCGTAGTTCTACTCTCTGGATCCTGAATGATACAGGAAGTGAGGAAATAAAATAAAGATATTCTAATCACTGATTTGCTGGGAGTAAGGAAGTCTACAGGAGATGGAAGAATTAAGCATGACTGAATTGGATGACTGGATGGTGGTGGGATTTATGACTCGTGTAGTTTTGTTGAAGCTTTTTACTTTTTAAGTGCATATCTTCACCTTGCTATAGGTAAAAATTATCTATAGATTTCATGAAAATTTTAGTTGAATATAGAATTTAATGTGTATACATATCAGAGAGAGAATTAATAGTAAGTATAACCCTTCCTTAGGCCAGGTGAATGTGCATGTTATATATAAATACTTAAGGACCATCTAAAGATGAGATATGTTCATGAAAATTCTAGGGCCTGTACAGAACAGGCATATATGTCATAACATCAGTAAGTACTGCTTGAATAAATGAAAATAAGAGATCTCAGATTTGTGAGTCTTAAAAATGTGTCGTATTCAATATCGTTGTTGTTGTTGTTTACTACATGGGATACTCCAAGAGGCATAGAAATTACTAAGTCTGTTACTGTTCACATTACCATTACCCCAAAATGACAAAGTCAATCTGCATTTCTTCAGCTTTCACAGAAATCTATTTACCATTATGTTCTTAAACTTTTGCCAAAAGCCTATGTAGAAATGACCACATGAGGGATGTTTTGGTATTTTTTATAAAATTGTAATTTGATGATAATTGTGTTTGTTCAACGTCCTTAACAAGATCTGTGAGGTAAATTCTTAGAGTTGAATGCTAGGCAATATTTATTTCTTCTTCTTCTTTTTTTTTTGAGATGGAATCTTGCTCTGTCACCCAGGCTGGAGTGCAATGGCACGACCTCAGCTTACTGCAACCTCTGCCTCCCGGGTTCAAGCAATTCTCCCTGCCTCAGTCTCCCAAGTAGCTGGGATTACAGGCACCTGCCACCATTCCCAGCTAATTTTTGTATTTTTAGTAGAGACAGGGTTTTGCCACGTTGGCCAGGCTGGTCTTGAACTCCTGACCTCAGGTGATCTGCCTGCCTTAGCCTCCCAAGGTTTTCTACTAAATTTTAACAGCTATTCATGCTTAAGTTTTCAGGTTAATAATTCACTATCCCTACGCCTTCCAGTCCTACCACTCTATTCCTAAACTGAATGTTGTTCTTTTTCTCATGTGTTTTTAAAAAAAACATATGCCTCTATACTGTATTATAAACTACTTCAAATCTTTTTAGAATGAATACAGATAAATAATTATACATTGTGAAACTTAATCCAAATTAAAATCTTCTTAATTTACCAATTCTTATAATAAAAGCTAAAATTATGTCTGGGTACAGAATGTTAAAGCTTAAATTTGAAGAAAACTCTTGATAAACAATACTCTAACAGAAGAGGCAAATGCTGGGAATGTGTGTTTATTTAGTAATTTACTGACATACTGTAGTGACAGTATAATGGTTGTTAACTTTAAACACATCAAACAGCTCTAAATGGAAATATGTACACCGTTAACGGGATGCCACGTATTCCACAAACTCTAGAAAATTTCTTTAGTTATTACTATAAATCATTTTATTTTACACCAAAATTTTTAAAAATCTTAAATCTTCCCTGGATTTATAGTAGAAAAAAATAAATCTGACATATTTCTGGGCATGGTCTCTGAAGTTTTTATCTGGATGTAGTCTTGTGAGGTTGATTTGGATTAACTGAATATTTGAAGCCATCTTGAAATATGATCCTTGTCGGTCCAAGAGCTATGTAAATTTTTGTTGTCCTCAGGAACACCCTAATGATCACTTTATTGGAGCATTCTCCTCAACTCAGCCTTAGTGACATGCATGCGTCAGAAGGGCTTTAGGTACAGAAGCCACTGTGTAAGAACTAGAGCACCCGTGCAGTCACATGTAGACATTTCTATGATACTCTTTGGTTGTAATAAAATTAGAAGTCAAATCTTCTGATCACATCATCTGTGAACTCTGAACTGGCTACATATCAATAAGAGAATATCAGCATTAATATCAGTGGTGGGAAGTATAAGTGCAAGAACAAAAATGAGAAGAAAGTGCCCTCTGAGTGCTGACACCAGATCATTTTTGGCCTCTCTTAAATAAGCTAAGCCTCTTCGGGGTCAGTTCCAAGAGCACCATGAAAGAAGGCCATTTCTAAAATTAATACTCTGCTGATCATTTAATCATTTCATAAAAATTGAATCATCAAGTGATTGAAAATAAATGGGCAGGGCGCAGTGGCTCACGCCTGTAATCCCAGCACTTTGGGAGGCCGAGGCAGGCAGATCACGAGGTCAGAAGATCGAGACAATCCTGGCTAACATGGTGTAACCCGTCTCTACAAAAAAATACAAAAAATCAGCCGAGCATTGTGGTGGGTCCCTGTAGTCCCAGCTACTCTGGAGACTAAGGCAGGAGAATGGCGTGAACCCAGGAGGTGGAGCTTGCAGTGAGCCCAGATCGTGCCACTGCACTCCAGCCTGGGTGACAGAGTGAGACTCCATCTCCAAAAATACATAAATAAATAAATAAATAAATACAATAAATTACCTTCATTTTCTTTTTGGTTTTCTATTCAGGAACCCATGTTACTTAAGCAACTCTATTCTTGCAAAAGAAAGTCAATCATACCCCTGACTTAGAAAATAATTAAAACACATATATGTGCTGAGAGAAGTATGCTGGTGAGGAATACCTGAAAGATATGATATCAGTTCATTCCTTTAGATAAGCAGTCACAAACTCGGATCAATATAGCCCATGGAATTATTTTGTTTGACCCACACAGTATTTAAAAATAATTTAGCCAACACTGAAAAATTGAGGTGTCAGATATAGAAGATCTGGCAACATTGTAATGGTATATCCACACAGCAACATCTGTTGGAGCTAAAAAATGGCTGCTGCTCCATTTAGTTAGGGCCAGGGTTTTCCAGTGGTCACAGTCCACATATGCGCGCGCACACACACACACACGTGCACACACGTGCACACCATCATCTCATAGGCAGCAGGCTTTACTCACTAAATTACCTACCTGGCTCCTGTAGTCATTGGCATTTGTGATTCCTATAAATATCCTAGTCAGTCAGATCAGCAGAGAACTACATGCCAGGATCACATCATGCTGCTGCCGTTTGTGTATTATTTTTACCAGTTTCACTCTGGTGGTTTTCATCAGCTTATATTTAGGGATGTTAGAAAACAACCTTAAAACCTCCGTATTCAGCTATAGTTAGTGTAGATTGCATGTTCTTTCCTAAGCAGTATCTTCTGTGAGAACCTTTAGGAGAAATTTTCTTCTGGCTTTATTAAGAGTACTAGTTACGCTTGTCCAGAGCAACTTGTTTGCTTTTCTCTCATAAAATGTGTATCTTGCGTATCTCATCAGCTTAGTCTCTTCTTACAGATTGCTAGAAAGTCTAGATGCTAATTTGCAGCCTATTCTTAGCAAGTGTATAGGGCTCAATGGTGTGTGTGAACTCTTGGCTGCATCTTATACCAACCAACTCTTGTTCTTCACTTCAGTCTTCTCTCTCACTGTATTTAAAAAGCAACATCATATTTTAATAGAGGAAATTAAAAAGAAGACAGCAAAAAATGAAAAACCTAGAGAATTTATTTTACTATTTAGTTTTTAAAGAAAAGTAATACATAGCAATAGTTAGAAGATTCAAATAGTATAGAGAATAAATTAAAAATCTTCCCCATCCCCTCTGTTCCTCTTTCTCAAAGGTAACCACCTGCAGACACACACACACACACTTCTGTTTACATATCAAAGTATAGATACATCATCAAGGGAGCAAAAGAAGTTCCCTTTCAAATGTTTAGCCTTTTATGGGAAATAGTTTAGGTATATTTTTAGGAATGCTATTTTCTTGCTCTGGATATTGTAATTATTTTATAATTCACATTACTAGATTTTCTTTCAAGTGAAAAAAGATTTCACAAAAATATTATTTATAGGACAATTAGGAAAATAAGAATATTTGATAATACTAAAAAGTAACTTGTTTTTTGGATCTGCAAAATGGCACTATGACTATGTTTCAGTGGTGGAGTCCTTATCTTTTAGATAAATGTACTAAATATTTTCAGATAAAATATGCTACTTAGGACTTCAAATAATCTGAAGTACGGAGAAAACAAAATTAGTCAGTTGATAATTGTTGAAGCAGAACAATACATATATGGGCTTTATTATACTGTTCTAGCAGAGTATGTGTTTGAAATCTTCCACAATAGAAAGCTTAAAAACTTCATAGGTATATTACATTTATTTGAAATGTGATAAAATTGAGTTCTTAAAATATCACCTATAACTACCCTGAATATATATTTGTCACAGTACCCAAGAAAAAAATTTTTCAAGTTATAGAAGGTACTAGTTTACAATCCAGAAAGCAATTTATTTATGTATTTATTTTTTGAGATGGAGTCTCACTCTGTTGCCCTGACTGGAGTGCAGTGGCACCATCTTGGCTCACTGCAAGCTCTGCCTCCTGAGTTCACACCATTCTCCTGCCTCAGCCCCCCGAGTAGCTGGGACTCCAGGTGCCCACCACCACACCCAGCTAATTTTTTGTATTTTTAGTAGAGACCAGGTTTCACCGGGTTAGCCAGGATAGTCTCGATCTCCTGACCTCGCGATCCACCCGCCTCGGCCTCCCAAAGTGCTGGGCTTACAGGCATGAGCCACCATGCCCGGCCCCAGAATGCAATTTTTTAATAACAGTTTTGTCGAACTGTAATTCACATACCATGAAAAATGCACTCTTTTCAAGTGTATCTTCAGTGGTTTTTAGTATTTACAGAGTCATCTGTAATCTAATTACCACAATCATCACCACAATCTAATTTTAGAACATTTTCATCAACCCAGAAACCCTATGCTCCTTAGTAGCCCAGCACTGCAATTTGATTGCAGTATCACTGCATTGTCATCTGTCTTTTTTTCTCTACTCTTCTGTGCTCATATCTAATTATCTTTAAAGCATTTGTCCTATCAGAAGAGTAAGATCTCAACTGTGGCAATTCCTTTCTTCTTACCTCCTCATCACACCCACAACATAAAAAGAACAGTCACCTACAGTAGGCTGCAGTGAGTGTTCCCAAGTATAGGCTTCCTAAAAGAGGATTATGTAGAGTGTGACCGTACGTCATGCATTGGCCAATGGAGTGTGAGCAGACATGATACACAAAATGTCTGAGCAGTAGTTTTATAAGACATTGTGAGTTTCTACCAGCCCTCTTGTTTTCATTTGGTTAAAATGTCAACCTTGATTTCACTTGCAAATGTGGTTATCCATTGGTGGCAGCCTGGTTATTCAGTTGCTTGATTTTTTGGGTGAGAAAGGAACAGGAGTGTGAGGTGAGGGTGTCTGCTACACTTTTCTCATTGAGAAAATAAAGGAAGTCATGCTTTTATCCTGGTGCCACTTCCTGTTTATAGGCTAGAGATGGAATTGTCATTATGCTGTGGAAATGGCTTATATATTCTTTTGTTTCCACTCTTTCATGAACAGGATATGGCATAGAGGGATTTTTGCTTAGTTCTGGGATGTTAGAATGTTTACATGTGAGCAACTATAATCAAAAGTGAATTTCAGGGTAAGTTGATATGGCTTTTGTGGAAGGCAATTTGGTAGTATTTAAAAGAATTTTTAAAGATATTATTTAACATAAATTACAGAAATGTATTCTATAGAAACACTTTTACATGGATATTCACCGAAATGAAAAGATTTAAATGTCTTTCAATAAGAGTATGGTTTAATAAGTTATGGTACATTCGTATTGTGAAATGCTGTATGGTCTATTATTTTGAAAAAGATGTAGATTTATATGTGCTGAAACATTTTTAAAACCTGTATGATTTTCATATATTTACATAAATGTGTGTTTACATATATATACATATGTGTGCATGTATAAATACACAAACATATATATGTACAGAAAGACATATATATAACATTTACAAATGTTTTGAAAACAGATTAAAAAGTGTCTGGAAAAATCATATTAAAGCAGAATTGAAGGGGAGGTTAAGAGAGATGTTCACTATGTATTTTACATTGTTTTAATTTTATTTATTTATTTTTGAGACAGAGTCTCGCTCTGCCACGCAGGCTGGAGTGCAGTAGCCCAACCACAGCTCACTGCATCCTCGACCTCCGGGCTCAAGAGATACTCCCAGCTCGGCCTCTCAAGTAGCTGGGACTACAGGTGTGCACCACCGTGACTGGCTACTTTAAAAAAAAAAAAAATTGTTTAGGTGGGGTTTCCCTATTTTGCCCAGGTTGTTTTCAAATTCCTGGGCTCCTTCCTCAACTTCCCAAAGTGTTTGGATTACAGGCATTAGACACCATGCTCAGCCTTTACATTATTTAAAAAACTATTTATTTATTTATTTATTTATTTATTTTTTGAGACGGAGTCTCCCTCTGTCGCCCAGGCTGGAGTGCAGTGGCCGGATCTCAACTCACTGCAAGCTCCACCTCCCGGGTTTACGCCATTCTCCTGCCTCAGCCTCCCGAGTAGCTGGGACTACAGGCGCCTGCCACTTCGCCCGGCTAGTTTTTTGTATTTTTTTTAGTAGAGACGGGGTCTCACCGGGTTAGCCAGGATGGTCTCGATCTCCTGACCTTGTGATCCGCCCGTCTCGGCCTCCCAAAGTGCTGGGATTACAGGCTTGAGCCACCGCGCCCGGCCCTTAAAAAACTATTTATAATGAGTGTATTTTACTTTATTTTGTTCGTTGAAAATATATGTAGAAAGTGAATGACCACTGGCATGATCTGAGCCGGGTGTGGTGGTGTGCAACTGTAGTCCCAGCTACTCAGGAGGCTGAGACAGGAGAATTGCTTGAATCCAGAAGGCAGAGGTTGCAGTGAACTGAGATCGCCCCATTGCGTTCTAGCCTGGGCAACAGCGAGACTTCGTCTAAAAAAAAAAAAAAAAAAAAAGATCTACGACTGCACACAAACACACTGTTTTATCTAAGTAAATCTGAAGTGATTTGGGGGGATTCTAATAGATTTTAGGGTCTTCAAGTTTTATTACATAGCAAGTTCATTTCTATTTAGATAGTGTGTTTACTTATTTAAACGGTATTATGTTTAATACGGCCGGGTGAGGGCTGGCAGTAGGAAGGCCTCCTCCAGCCCCTCCTTCGCACTACCTGTTTCATCATATTGCCAGAATAGCATAATTTAAAAGTCATTTACAGTTAGCTTTAGAATATCTTAAAGTATCAGATAATTTCTGAGCAAATATAATAATTTTTATGTTTTATTTTAATATTAAAATGATTCTCCATTCTCTAAGTGACATTCGTAGGCAATATGATAAACCTGTAAATGTTTTGAATAAAATAAAAAAATGTAGAAAGTTAAAAGTTGACTTAACCTAGAAATGTTATTACCAAAAATTACAAATACCTTGTTCAGTGTTGAAACACCACTGCGAATATATAGGTAGCGCTTCATGGTGATTAACAGCATCAATGTTACTGTCAGACCTGAAGTTACCTCATGTAAGTTATCTAAGCTGTTTGGATTTTAGTTGCCATTTCTATAAAAGGGAACTGAAAAATTATACCTGTTTGTAGGAGGTGATTTGTAACAGGTGATTTGAAAATTAAATTAAATTAAATTATAAGGCTGGGTGCAGTGGCTCACCACTGTAACCTCAGCACTTTGAGAGCCCGAGGTGGGCAGATCACCTGAGGTTGGGAGTTGGAGACCAGCCTGGCCAACATGGTGAAACCCTGTCTCTACTAAAAATATAAAAATTAGCCAGGCGCAGTGGCACGCACCTGTAGTCCCAGCTACTTGGGAGGCTGAGGCAGGAGAATCGCTTGAACCTGGGAGGCGGAGGCTACAGTGAGCTGAGATCCCACCACTTCACTCCAACCTGGGCAACAGAGCAAGACTCTGCCTCATATAATAAATAAATAAATGAGATAATACAAGGAAAGCACACAGTACAGTGTTTGGCATATAATGTTTGCTCAAAACAGCTGATTTCTTTCTTTTTTTTTTGTCCTTAAACACAATATTTACTCGACTCTTCACTTACAAATAATATACTGGTATATTGTTTAGTATATGTTGTAAATCAAAGGTATCATAGACTTTATGATTAACAGTGCAAATTCTAAAATTTAAATGCCTGTGTCCAAACGTCAACTCTGCCACTTCCATACGATGTGACCTTGGATATCTATAAATTAGGATGAATGATAACTAATTAATAGAATTGTTATATGTATTAATTCAAATGAAATAATGCATATAAATGATCAAAAATGTTAGCTACTATTACCATTCATTAGCTATAGAAGTCAATCATCTAACATTTCATTAGGTGGCAGACCAACATACAAGAGAACATTGTTCTCTTTCTACTTCTTCATCACTCCTGCCTTATTTTGGTCTGCAAAATATCCCAAGGTGGAGGTACATCTTCATTAGGCCATGGGATCCTTTCTTTGATGGGACTTTAACAAGCATCTTTGAAGAAACACTCATGAAACTAAGTTTATAACAATTACTTTTTTTAAGTGATGAACCCAGGAATATCTGTTTTGCTGCCTTTTTAAGTGTAATGAGCTTACCTGTAGCAAGTAGAAACACAAAGAGCTGACCCAAGGCCATCGAAGGCAACTTCTCAACAGGAAAATCTAGACAAAAATCACTGTTATTATTTTTGAGACAGGGTCTCACTGTTGCCCAGGCTGGAGTACAGTACATTCTCTGCCTCCCAGGCTCGGGTGATTCTCCCACCTCAGCCTCCCCGGTAGCTGGGACTACAGGCAAGCACCACACACTCAGCTAATTAAAAAAATTTTTTTTTACAGAGACGGGGTTTCACCACGTTGGCCAGGCTGGTCTCAAACTCCTGGACTCACGCAATCCACCTGTCTTGGCCTCCCAAAATGCTGGGAGTACAGGTGTGAGCCACTGCTCCCGGCCTCACTCTAATTAATTTAAAAACCTCATCATATTGGCAGCATTCTTTTTCAAAAATGATAACCTTTCTGTACACCAAATGTAGAATAATCCATTCATTTATTATTCTCTTTTTACAACCTATATTATGTTAGTAGATTGCTACCCATTTTTCAAAGCACAGCTAAGATAATATCTCCCCTGTGAGACTGGCACCAACATTTCTTCCATTTCCCAGAAAGAACCAGTCCCTCCCTCCATTTTTGCTTAAATGGTAACTCAGAATTAGCAGTGTTTATTTATACAGCACTTAACACCAACAATCATTTCCTTGTTTGTTTTCTCCTGTTGAGATGGAGCATACAAAGGTCTTATTCTACAACATATTCTTTGTGTTTAGTTTTGGCCCAACTAATTTCTGTTTTGTGCTTGGCCTGCCCTCCTTTGTAGAGTCTATGCTTTTCTCATTTGGGACATCTTTCCCTTTTTTGAAAGAGATTGAACCTACAATTTGGCTTCTTGACTCTGTCAATTACATGGCTAATTTATTCATTTTCCACTCTTCTTGCTCTTCTTGCTTCTTAGCACACATTTATTTTAGATGGTAACTTGTTTTTTTTGAGACAGGGTCTTGTTGTGTTGCCCAACCTCGAGTGCACTGGTGTTGCAGCTCACTGCAGCCCCAGCCTTCTGGGCTTAAGCAGCCTTCCCACCTCAGCCTCCTTGAGTAGCTAGGACTAAGGGCATATGCCACCATGCCTGGCTAATTTTTTTATTTTTTATTTTTTTGTAGAGATGGGTTTCATTTTGTTGCCCAGGCTGTTCTCAAATTCCTGGGCTCAGGCAAACCACCCACTTCAGCCTCCCAAAGTGCTGGGATTACAAGTGTGAGCCACCACGCCTGGCCTGATGGTGACATTTTTAAAAGCCTCTTGGCTTTCTTTAGTTTGGAAATTGAGGAAGAGATGGTTAGTTGACTCTTACACTCCCTCCTTTGTATGACATTAGAAACCCCAATTTTCAGTGAGCACATGATGACCCAAGGAAAAGACTACTTTTCTCAGCAACTCCTCCAAATGAGTATGACCCTATAACCAATTTATTGCCAATGATAGATGTGTGTCAATGCCCTCCACCCAGAAACCACAGGACTATGCTAGTGGTTGAATAAGGTGGGTTTACTGCTTGTTGTTATAAGAGAGAACACACACCATGGGGAAGTATGGGTGTCTCAGTAAAGAGGGTATTAGAAAGGCTTTAAATAAGATTTGCCTTGCTTTAGATGATTTTAGGAAGGGCTGAAGGAACCAGAGCTTTACTCTGGATTGGATGCCATCAGGAAGCAAAGGCAATTCTATGATTGGGTATGTTAAAACATTTGATATGAAATGAAACATAGTTAGAGCTATAATTGGTAACAAACCATATTAGGCAAAACAGGGAGATATTTGGTCACTTTGCAGTTTGGACAATGTTCATGTTTTTGTCTGTATTCAGGTATAATTATGGTATAGTTTTGTGTTTATATTGATCCATCATGATCACAGAATGGCTTTGTCAAATGTTGGTATTCTTTGCAGTTGCATATATTTAATAGCAAAACACCAAGTTTTACTATGACTGCTCGGGCAGCTCTTAGATGTCAGGTGCTGTTTGTCGCATTCGTTTTTTGAGACAGGGTCTCGCTCTGTCACCCAGGCTGGAGTGCAGTGGCGTACTCACAGCTCACTGCAGCCTCGACCTCCTGGGCTCAGGTGATCCTCATACTTCAGCCTCCCCAGTAGCTGGGACTGCAGGTATGTGCCACTACACCCAGCTAATGTTTGTATTTTTTGTAGAGACAAGGTTTCCCTATGTTACCCAGGCTGGCCTTGAGCTCCTGGGTTCAAGTGATCTGCTCACCTTGGCCTCCCAAAGTGCTGGGGTGAGCATGGTGAGCCACCCTGCCTAGCCATGCTTTTCTCTTTCTTACAGGTAAGCAAAGTATGGCAGTTCATGGAAACCTTCTTTATAAGACAGCTGATGGGTTCTTTGCCCCTGATTATTCTTTTTTTCCTTCAGACAGACTGGAATGTGGTTGTGATGACTGGAGTAGTCCAGTTGAAACATGAGGTGACCTTGGGAATGGAAGCTACAAGAGTCCTGGGCCACCTCAGCTCTAGACTAAGCCATTGTTATTTCGGCTTTTTTACTCACAGCTGAAGCTATTCCTGACTGATACAAGGATCTAGTGGTAAGTTCTTTTTTCAGTTGGTTTAAGGTTGGTTTCGTATCTTTAAGGTGGATAGATTGTCAGATAACTGACTTAAGTGTCAGAACTAATTACCTTTGTACAAATGGAAGGACATCATAAATCTGTATCATTGTAAGTTAAAATACTATGACTTGATGATGACTATTTGCTGAGATACTGTGACTTTTCTAATATGTAATGATAATAACAGTAATGCCACTTATATTCTCCATGGCTGTTGAGATTAACACTTTTGGCTATAGTACATTGATTTAGGTTTTAAAACATGACACTAAAAAGACTAAAAAAATTAATTTAATTAATAAGTTTAAACATGAGAAAAAACAAACTAGTTAAATTTACTCAATTTGGTCAAAATGTCTGTTTTAAATCTGCTATATCCCTTGATAGTTTTCTGTTACCTGAAGATATTTTCAAATTGTCTTTTTATTTTTTTAATTACAGACATACATAGTTGTTTCATAGTCTGTGGATCTGTTTCTAATATCTGCTGTTTCCTTTGAATCTTGCTTACAGGATCAGATTTCCTTACGTGCCTCAATATCTTTGTGCATTGCTCATTGTACTTGAAAATTTGTTTTGTTTTTATTTTGCGGGGGTTAGGCTCCATTCTACAAAACAGAATGAAAAGGCCAAGAGGGGCAAACTACCTGAGGTCAGAAGTTTGAGACTAGCCTGGCCAACATGGTGAAACCCCATCTCTACTAAAAGTACAAAAATTAGCCAGGCATGGTGGCAGGTGCCTATAATCCCAGCTACTCGGGAGGCTGAGGCCGGAGAATCACTTGAACCCAGGAGGCGGAGGTTGCAGTGAACAGAGATCACACCACTGCACTCCAGCCTGGGCGACAAAAGCAAGACTCCATCTCAAACAAAAAAACAAAAACAAAAAACCAACCCCTGCCGGGCACAGTGGCTCACATCTGTAATCCCAGCACTTTGGGAGGCTGAGGCGGGCAGACCACGAGGTCAGAAGATCGAGACCATCCTGGCTAACATGGTGAAATCCCATCACTACTAAAAATACAAAAAATTAGCCGGGTGTGGTGGCACGTGCCAGCTACTCAGCAGGCTGAGGCAGAATTGCTTGAACACGGGAGTTGTAGGTTACAGTGAGCTGGATCACACCACTGCACTCCAGTCTGGGTGACAGCGCAAGACTCCATCTAAAAACAAAGCAAAACAAAAGAAAAACCAGAATGAACGCTCCCTAAAAAAAATATTTAAAGTAATAATTTGAGGCCAAGGATAAAGGTATCTTCCTCTAGAGAGAATTTCTGTTTATCTCTGGTAGGGCCTAAGGCTACTGCCAATTGGAGACCATCTTAATTCAAGTTCAAGGCCTGAGATTCCACAAAATTATCCATTTGATGTAAACCTAACTGGTGTACTGAGCAGTGGTTTATCTCTGGTTTACTTTGCCCAAAAAGGGTATTTTTTTGAATCTCAATTTACTGTGTGAGTCTAAATTGCCGATTAAAGTGCCTGCTCTGTTCGCCAGGCACTTTGATTTCTCTGTCCCTGGTCCCACAAGGCTATCAAAATGATAGTTCAAATTTACTAGGGATCAGCACATGCCTTTAGCAAATGGTTTCTGTCCTCACCAACTTCTCTAAGTTCCAGTTTTCCCAGGTCTTCAATGTTTTTAAACTACTTCTTTATATTTTTTCCAGCATTTCTAATTACTTTTAGTAGGAAGATTGGTTCAGATAACTTGGCCTACCATTATCAGTCAAAATATTTACTTTATGATACTAAAACTCACTATTTTTTTGCTTATTTTTTTTCTAAATTTTCTGCAAGTACATGTATTACTTTTGAATAAGAAAACAATCAAGTTATTATAAAAGCTATAATGCTAGCAGGGTGTGGTGGGGCATGCTTACAGTCCTACCTATTGGGGAGAATGGCTTGAGCCAGGAGGTTGAGACTGCAGTGAGGCCATGACCATGCCACTGAATTCCAGCCTTCCTGCCACACAGTGAGACCCTGTATCAAAAAAAAAAAAAAAAAAGGAGCAAAAATACTGTAAATACTCTTAGTCCATTTTATTAACAAATGCCGTTTTGACCCCATTGATGGAAAAAACATTACTTCCTTATCATTGGTACTATTTGTCATACTATGTGTATAAGTATATACTTATCATTAGAACTATTTGCCAGAGTAAACAGACAACCTACAAAATGGTAGAAAATATTTACAAACTATGCATCCGACAAAGGCCTGATATCCAGAATCTACAAGGAACTTAAATCAACAAGCAAAAACCAAACAACCCCGGCCAGGAGCAGTGGCTCACGGCTGTAATCCCAGCACTTTGGGAGGCGGAGGCGGGCGAATCACGAGGTCAGGAGATTGAGACCCCTAGCTAACATGGTAAAACCCCGACTCTACTAAAAATACAAAAAATTATCCGGGCATAGTGGCAGGTTCCTATAGTCGCAGTTACTCGGGAGGCTGAGGCAGAAAGGCGTGAACCTGGGAGGCGGAGCTTGCAATTAGCCGAGATTGCGCCACTGCACTCCAGCCTGGGAGACAGAGCGAGACCCTGTCTCAAAAAAAATAAATAAATAAAAATAAAAACCATTAAAAAATGATCAAAGGACATGAACAGAGACTTCTCAAAAGAATACACACATGTGGCCAACACGCATATGAAAAACACTCAATATCACTAGTTAATAGAGAAATGCAAATCAAAATCAAAACCATGGTGAGATATCATCTCGCACCAGTAAAAATGGCTATTTTTAAAAAGTAAAAAAATAACATGTTGGTGAGGTTGTTAAGAAAAGAGAATGCTTATACACTGCTAGTGGGAATGTAAATTAGTTCTGCCACTGTGGAAAATAGTTTGGAGATTTCTCAAAGAACTTAAAACGGAACAACCATTCAAACCAGCAATTTCATTACTGGGTATATACCCAAAGGAATATAAATTATTCTACCATAAAGACACATTCCCTATCTCAAAAAAAAAAAAAAAGACACTCACATATACTTTGCAGCAATTTTCACAATAGCAAAGACATGGAATCAACCTATGTCCATCAACAGTGGACTGGATTAAAAAAATGTGGTACATATACACCAAGGAATACTATAGAGCCATAAAAAAAATGAAATCATGTTCTTTGCAGCATGGATGCAACTGGAGGCGATTGTCCTAAGCAAATAAATGCAGGAACAGAAAACCAAACCCCAAATGTTCTAACTTTTAAGTGGGAGTTAACAATGAGTACACATGGGCACAAAGAAGGGAAAAACAAGGCACTGGGTTTTACTTGAGGGTGAAGGATGGGAGGAGGGTGAGAAGTGAAAAACTATCAGGTACTATGCTCACCACGTGGGTTATGAAATCATTTGCACCTTAAATCCCAGTGACACACAATTTACCCATGTAACAAACCTGCATGTGTACCCCCTGCATCTGAAAGAAAAGTTTGAAGAAAAAAAATTTACTCTTACATTGTAAGTCTTGAAATATTTCATTTACTTATATTTATTGCTTTCTGTGCTTGTATTTTAGAGGTAAAGCTTCTTTCATTATATAGAAAATGCCAATTTTTTGTGAAATTTTTTTTCTTGTCTCTAATGAATTCATAGATATAAAAAAAGAACTATTGTTTGACATCACATAGTAGCTTATGTTATTATCTTTTTCATGAATGTGCCTTATTTCCTCTATTCAGTATTAAATGCCTGAAGGAAATCATGTCTTCTACATCTTTGCATTCTCCATAGTATCCCACTCAATATTGTTAGGTTAATCGTGTTTCCAAAGTTTTGTGAAACTTTTTGACAATTATTTGAAGCATAAAACCAGTTTAGCAAGCATTGTAAAAAATAGAACACACTAATATGTATGGAATAACAGGAAGACATTGCCAACCTATATGTACAAACCATGTACATATAGGTTTTCCTTCCTATATGTACTCTACGTTTTGAGTGTGCTAGATACTTTACAGATTGCAGAGCTGATTTTCAGGAAGTTACGATTATTCAATGCCTGAGTATTCAATTTGAAGACTACGTATGTCTTTTAGACATTATATTTCGCATTAATACCTCCAGTGAATGTCAACTGGGAAAATGAGAGGAAACTCAAGTCAGCTGATGGAGGCTTCCTATTAATAGCTCTGTAGAAAAGTATGGTAGGGAGTTTGAAATTATTATTGAAGATGAAAATGAGGAAATACCCATAGATTGATTAGCTGTACCTGAGACATGTTTATTTAAACATGTACATTCTAATGATAGTATTTTTATTCAGAGAGACCTTTGATAAAAGAGAACCTAGATGAGACAACAAAGTAATTTTTATATCCGGTGACCATACACTCCTGATTTTTCATAACAGCTCCCATTTTAAATATTATGTCTGTTATTAATGCCCAACATGTCCTACCATGTATCCTGATTTATGACATAAATATGTCACAATATTTATAGGAACATTTAAGACACTTTTGAAAAGTCTCCTGGTGAACTTCATCCAGGGATTTCCAAGAGACATTAAGTGGACTTTAGCAACTGATCCACAATCCTTCCTAAGAAATTTTATAACTTCATATAAATGTATAGAATAAAACCTCTTGTGCTATCTATTTGGGGTTAATGGAACCACCATTCATTCAGTGGGAAACTGAGAATCATGAGTCCTCCCTCTCAGCCTCTTCACCCAGTAAGTCGCTTATTATGGATTGAATGTTTGTATTCCCCTCAAAATTCATATGCTGAAGCTCCAACCCCCATTGTGATGGTATTAGGAGGTGGGGCCTTTGGCAAGAAATTAGGTTTAGATTAAGTCATGAGGGTAGAGGCCCCATGATAGGATTAGTGCCCTTATAAGAAGAGGAAGGGAAATCAGAGCTCCGTCTCTCTCGTTAAGGATACAGTAAGAAGGTGGCCATCTACAAGCCAGGAAGAAAGTCCTCACCAAGAATTGAATCTTCTTGCACCTTGATCTTGGACTTTCCAGCCTCCAGAATAATGAGAAATAAATATCTGTGTTTAAGCCACCCAGTCTATGGTATTTTGTTATAGCAGCCCGAGCTAAGACATTTCTATATCTTGTACCATCCCTTCCCAATTGGCCTCACCATTTATCCTCCACAGTAAGCCAGAATGGTCTCTGAAAGAGCAAATACATTCGTGTTATCTCTGCCTTAAGATAGTCTTCCGTGACTTCCCATTGCTGCAGCAGCAAGAGTAAGCTCAAATGTCTGCAGGGATAGCTAGGTAATCTAAATATGGAGGGGTGAGCTTGAGGAGACAGAAGACTAGAGAATGTATGTCTTTTTAAAGACATTCAAATTTAAGAAAAAAAACCAACACCAAACAAAAAATATTTGTGGGCAAGATTCCTCCTGTGGGGTGAGAGTTTCAATTATTTTAACTTGTTAGCATGGTAGAACAAGTATCTTCATTATCTGGCTCCTATAAACATACTTCATCCCCTCCAATTATTCTCAACTGTGTGCTGCTCTCCGAAATTGCCAAGCATTTTTGCCCATGCCACTTCGTCTGTCCAGAATGTCCTACTGGTGAATTTCTACTCATCCTTGAAGGCTTCTTACTTCTGAGAAGTTTTCTTTGATATACCTAAGCTGAGATTAGTATTTGTCTTCTGAATTCCAGAACACATATTCATATGCTGTTTAGATATACAACTTATGTCACTGCTGTAATTAGCTTTTATGTCTGTTTCATCTAAACACCACATGCGTAGCTCATGGTGAGTGTTGCATCCATCTTGGTGTCCCCAACATTTTACATAGTACCTACGCACAGGCACTTGGAAAACATGCTGGATAGACAGATGGCCTGCTTAACTAAATGAAATGATTGATCCAAACAGTATTTTAGAAGAAGTGCAGTTTTCAACATTTCAAGTGTACGGAGTAGGTCCACCCGCCGACAAAGTGTTGCCAAGTGGAAGCCACTGTCAGAAATGTATTAATGACAGACAAGTCTTAGGTATGATTGGCGTACTCATTTATGTGAACAAATGAAGCCAAAGGAAAGCACCCTTAGACCAACCTTCTTCCCTCCCCAGCCACATGGAAAGAACTTGCATGCTAATGATCAAAATTTGGAGCTGGGAGTCAGAGATTCCCAGTAGAATTTCAGCATTACCATCTAAAAACAGTGAAATTTCAGGCACGTTACTTAATCTCTCTAAATCTGATCATCTTGTTTATAAAATAAGCATGATAATAGTACTTACTTCACAGGTTATTATAAGGATTAAATGAGAGAAAATATGTAAAGCATTTGGTATAGTATTTGGCACACAGTAAGCAGTCGACACATATTGATAATTCTGGTAGGATAGTATTTTGAGATATTCACATTTTTTTCTCCCTTCATTTTCCCCTTTCTTTCTACGTCTCACAAAATTCAAAGAGCTAGCCATTTGTTCACTGTCTCAGCGGAGACATTACAATATGGTAGAAAGAAGACAAGCTTGTAAGTTTTCTGCCTTTTATTTCTGAAAGTCCTGGAGAGGTTGAGAAGATTCAAGTACAAAGCATCATGGCCAAAAATGAGGAGAATTTCCCCAAGACAAAGACAAAATATCCGCAGGCTGAAGATGAAGAACAGAAGGTCGACAAATAGGTCTGTATTTCTAGGAAAAGAGGAAAGTTAGGCTTTGCTTCCTGAGCAGAGACTGGTGGAAAGGTGCAAGCCCAGTGAAGGAATAGCTACATGGTATGTTGGGGCAAACAGGGACAGAAGCAACCTCACAAGAATTTCCATACTCAAGTGCCTCATGAAACAGCAGGATTCCTGTTCTTCTGGGGTACTATGTAAGCAAAAGACAATGTTTAGACCTAATGGAGCCATGCTTTATTAGTTATATATTCTGTATAACAAATTACCACTTGAAAACTTAGTTAAAACAACAAACATCTCATATACTTTCTCTGGGTAGAGAATTCAGGAGCTTCTTAGCTAGGTTGTTCTGGCTCAGAGTCTCTCATGAGGTTGTAGTCAAAATATCAGCCCCGGCTGCAGTCATATGAAGGCTTGACTGGGGCTCGGGAACCCACTTCTAAGATGGCGCATTCACGTGGCTGGCAAGTTGGTGCTGGCTCTTGGTAAGAGGCTTCATCTTCTCATAGGAATCCTTGAGTATCCTCATGAAAAGTAGCTAGGTTCACCCACTGAGAGACATCCAAGAGAACAAGTCAGCCATCACCATGTCTTTTCGGATCTAGTGTCACAAGTCACACACCATCACTTCCCTGAATTTTTTTTTTTTTGAGACGGAGTCTCCCTCTGTCGCCCAGGCTGGAGTGCAGTGGCCGGATCTCAGCTCACTGCAAGCTCCGCCTCCCGGGTTTAGGCCATTCTCCTGCCTCAGCCTCCTGAGGAGCTGGGACTACAGGTGCCCGCCACCTCGCCCGGCTAGTTTTTTGTATTTTTTAGTAGAGACAGGGTTTCACGGAGTTAGCCAGGATGGTCTCGATCTCCTGACCTCTTGATCTGCCCGTCTCGGCCTCCCAAAGTGCTGGGATTACAGGCTTGAGCCACCGCGCCCAGCCACTTCCCTGAATTTTATCACAAAGACCAACATTGGTATGACATGGCAGGAGACAACACAAGGGCGTGAATATCAGGAGGTAAGAATCATTGGGGGCTATCTTGGAAGGCACCACACATGACAAATGGGGTGGCAATTGTCTCAGTTGTACTGCTTAATTAGCTGGACAAGATGCCATAATAATACCTGACAACTTGGCCATGTGTAAGGGACCAGAACCTAGAATAACTAGGGGAGGAGAGAAGGCATAAAGGATTGCTCTTTTTTTGTCAGTCTGGTGGGATTATAGGCACAAAACAGAATCTAAACAATTAGAGAAAGTAATGTATTGTTTATTGCACATTTCAGTTTATGAATAATGGTAGCAATTATCATTATTTTAATAAATGAAGGAGTCACTGTATTTTTGCATCATTTTTCCCAAGTGGTTCAGGGTGACTCCAGTTCCACTAGGTCAGTAATTCTCAATCTTGCAAATATAGTAGAATCAACTGGGAATAGCTTCTGATTTAATTGATTTGGAGCAGGGCCATGGAGCTTCCGATTTAACTAATTTGGAACAGGGCCTGGGCATCAGTATTTTTTTAAGCCCCATGGGTGATTCTAATATGTAACCAAGATTGAGATCCAATGCCTTATACAAATTCAAGACCTTCTTACTACTTCAAACATCTATGATTCTATCAGGAGCTCGCCATATAGGAAGCTGGCTAATTCTCACTACAACTGACTGGGATTGTTTTCTTCATAAACACTAGAAACACTTGTCAGTAACATTCTACTTGAGAGAGCGGAGCAAATGCTAAACTTTGCTAAAAACAAACAAATAAAACAGAACCAAGGGCATCTCAGTTGGCACTGTATTCTCTAACATAAAGCAACTCTGCCTTTTGTCCCCATCATCTTCAGCAACTAGTCAACACTTAAGCCTTGTGCATCAACTATAATCTCATAATCTCTCTCTCTTTCTGTCTCATACACACACACCTCCATGCCTCCCCCTCTTTTATTGTATTCTTACTTGACTTCTTTAAGGTATCTGACACTTAAAATATATTTATTTCCCTGGACTTACAAGACCTGTCTCTAGTTCTTTCCCTACTTGTCTGACAACTTCTTATTGTCTTTTGCTAGCTTCTCTTTCTCTGCCTGCCTCTTACATGATAGTGTTCCCTAAGATTCTGTTCCTTATTCTCTTTTGATCCCATTCTATATTGTTTTCCATGGGCAAAACTCACTCCCAGCAGTCCCATCTACTATCTATTTACTGAAACTCCCAGATCTTTATTCTCCAGTCCATACTTTTCTTGTGTTCCAGACCTGCATTTGTAGCTTCCCATTAATTAAGTTACCTCAAACCCTGAATGCTCCTTCAGGTTCTCCACGCCACCTCTTGACCTATTTCTCCTCCTTTAATTCATATCTTATTGAATAGCACAATACTTCTTATTTTTTAACCTGATGGTTTTATTTGCTTTGTTTTCCTCCCCAGCTTTATAGAGATATAATTGACAAAAATTTTATATATTCAAAGTGTACAATGTGATATTTTGATATATGTATACATTGTGAAATGATTTCCACAATCAAGCTAATTAACATATCCACATAAGTATATGGAGAGATCTACTCTCTTAGCAGGCACCATGCTTCTAATCATTTAAGGTAGAAACCAGGAATCACCCAGAACAGAGGCTGCAATGCCTGCTTATTGACTAAACTTGTTTGTATTTGGTCCAGGAAGTACTTTAAAAAACTTCAGGCCAACATTTAAGATTTGGGAGATTTCACAGAAGAATACAGATTTAGGCTTCTCTTTAAAAAACAGAAGATGATGAGGCAACACTACACTACACCCTGCCTGCATGGAACAACTGGCTAGAGATGAGTAGCAGATGAGCTCCTGGTTCATGTAGTCTTCATAGTGACCACAAAGGATGCTGAAGCTCCTTTCATTCATTTATATACGTTTGCCTGGCTCTTGAATATATCTGAGATTGTGACTTCTCTCCTTACTCATACCTCTCACCATACCTCCCTCTACAATTGGTTAGGAAGCCCTACAGATTCTAGCACTTCTCTAATCTGTCTTCCTCCTCTTCATCTTGATTGCTACATTCTTAGTTCAGGATCTTGACTTTGCTTATATGCAGTATGTAACAGTCTACCTCTAGCTCCATCACTAATCCATTGCTGATAAACCAGTAAAATGAAGTGATGTTATTATCCTGCCTGAAGGCCTTCACTGGTTCTTTACTACCTACACGATAAAGTTCAAATTCCTCTAGTACATGGTACCAGGCCATCCATGCCCTGACCCCTGCCCACCACTCCAGCCCTATCTCACTTCACTCCCACAGTAGGTAGTCTATGCTTTACCCCTGCCAAACAATCCTGCTAACCAGGTGGATTATTTCAAACCACCGAATCATGTTGCTCTTTATGCCTTAAAAAAATATCTTCATGCTACCTACCACCCACTTGGCCCACACAACCACCATCTTAAATTCAGATATTCGGTTCAAGTGTTACTTTCTCTTTAAAGACTTTTCTACCTCATTCCCAATCCCATAGGTAAAATGACCATTACACTCCCACATCCATTCCCCCACCACCCTCGTCCCCTGTAAGACTGCTATCCTGGCGACTATAACATATTATTGTATCTACTTGTTACTTGTTTGTATTCCTATTAGAATGCAAATTCCTTAAAAGTAGTGGCTATCCGTTATATATCCTTATATTTCTAGATCCATGTTTAGTGCATAAAGCTGCTTAATAAATATTGCCTGAATGAATTAAGGATTACTTCAAACGATTACTTGCAAGTCAGTTGTTGTCTTAAGTAGGTTGATCATTTTTCTGTAATCATGTTTATACTATATCACTGATCTGCTTTTACTCAGGGATTACACAAGGGTAAATATTTTAGCTCAGTTCAAGCAAATTAACTCAATTTTTGAAACGGTGGGAGTTCAAATCAGTGACATATGTTTGTATTAACAATGTTTCCCCAGTTTTATTCTTAAGAAAGATATCATATATTGCCCCTAATACCTGGGGGTAATATGATTGATAAATAATGTTATAATTTAGGCTATTATACCATATGTAGGAGACATATCAGTGTGACTTATGGGTATGGCTTATAAATAACACTGGGTTAGAGCTATCAATTCTCTTAATGAAGAAAAGAATACAACAGAAATTGGCCAGGCGCAATGGCTCATGCCTGTAATCCCAGCGCTTTGGGAGGCTGAGGCGGGTGAACTGCCTGAGGTCAGGAGTTTGAGACCAGCCTGGCCAACATGCTGAAACCCCGTCTCTAGTAAAAATACAAAAATTAGCAGGGCATGGTGGCAGGTGCCTGTAATCCTAGCTAATCAGGAGGCTGAAGCAGGAGAATCGCTAACCTGGGAAGCAGAGGTTGCAGTGAGCCAAGATCGCGCCATTGCACTCCAGCCTGGGTGACAGAACAAGACTTCTTCTTAAAAAAAAAAAAAAAAAAAAAATATATATATATATATATACACACATATATATATATATATAGAGAGAGAGAGAGAGAGAGAAAATATATATAGAGAGAGAGAGAGAAAGAGAAAAAAATATATACATATATGTAGAGAGAGAGTACCTAATATGTACTAGGCACTGTTTTAAACTCTGGGGATGCTGCTGCCTTTCTAAACAGACTGAAGGGATGAGGGAAGCCAGTACAATATACCAGGCTGGAAAACATGAAAGGGAGCCCAGGGCCAATTATGTAGCATGTCAAAACAAATGTCATTTTGCTGAGGAATTAGACAATTTTTTTTTCACCAGTACCAACCCATATGTGGTGGCCCTGCTCATAAAGTTTAAATTTTAGTGTTTCTGTAGGGGTGAGGTAAAGGGCAGGTCAGCAGGCAACCAAAAATAAGTAGTTGTCCAGGGATCAGTGAGTCCCCTAAGAAAAATAAGACAGGGAAGAGATATGAGGAGTACTAGGGGACAGAGGTACAATTTTAAATTGGGTGATAAGGTAAAGCCTCACTGAGCAGGTGGCATTTAAGCAAAAAGCCAAAGGAGGGGAGGAAATGAGCATGTGGATACCTAATGGAAGAGCATTCCACAGAGAAAACAAACAGCAAATGCAGACAGAGGTCCAGGGGTGAGCATATGCATGGAAAAGCAGGGAAGCCAGTGGTTAGTGGGCAGAGCAAGCGAGTGGAGAGCAGAATAGCAAACAGTAGATTCAATTACAGAGGAAATCTAGGGAAAGAAAGGGGCTGGGTCAGAATATGCAGGGCAGTGTTTCTCTAGTCTAACAGATTCAGTGCCCCTTTTATATAATAAATATTTTATACTTTTCCTTTCATATGCTAAAATTAAATTTATGGATATTATAACTATGTACAAAACTAACTTCAAAATAACTAATATAATGCCAAACCTGTAATATAAATGAGAAATGCATGAAAGCAACTTATAATAATATATATTTTAATATGCAAATGTGCAGACATGAACACCATAAAAGATATAATGAAATAGGTGTTTACACCTTTATGTAGAATCACATAAATGTGGTAGCTACAAATGCAGACTGATAGAGGAATGTTAACTTCTTGTCTTGAATGCCATGCATAGTGAAGCTGATGCTGTCTCTGACATGTTTTTCCAGAATAGCAAACCTCTGATAGAATTCTGAACAAAGGACCATTTTCCCTCAACTTACATCAGAGTAACATTTCTGGAAAATCAAGTGTACATTAAAACTATGCTAAAAATATTTTTTGTTTTTATATATATGGAATTAGTTTCTCGGCTCTGAAATGTATAAACAGATTTTTCACCTTCAAGAATATCCAAAGGGCTATCCAAAAGCCATGCAGAAGGCACATGAGAGAACTTTTTGTGGTGATGGGAATGTTTTATGCCTTGATTATTGTGGTGGTTACACCGATATATAAATGTGTCAGACATCAAACTGTACACTTAAAATGGGTACATTTTGCTGTATATAAAGCATACCTCAAAAATGGATTTTTTTTTTTTTTTTTTTGGAGACAGTTTCACTCTTGTTGCCCAGGTTGGAATGCAATGGTGCGATCTCGACTCGCTGCAACCTCCACCTCTCGGGTTTAAGTGATTCTCCTGCCTCAGCCTCCCTGAGTAGCTGGGACTACAGGCACGTGCCACCATGCCCATTTAATTTTTTTTTTGTATTTTTAGTAGAGGCGAGGTTTCGCCATGTTGGCCAGGCTTGTCTCGAACTCTTGACCTCAGGTGATCCGCCCGCCTTGGCCTCCCAAAGTACTGGGATTACAGGCATGAGCCACCACGCCTGGCCAAAAATGGATTTTTAAAAAACTCATAGAGGAGGATGAGGGACAATTCTTCATAGTGAGGGAATATGTATAATGGTCTAGCAGCCCAGACCCCCACATACTCAATGCTACCACTTAATTATGGTACAACCAAAAATACTCCCACAAATTTCCAAAACATACCCTAGCAATACCACTTCTACTGAGAATATTGCATGCCATCTCTTAGTGAGATGGGAAGCCAACTGGAGGGTTCTGAGCAGAGAAGTGAGGTGACCTGACATGTTTTAAAAGGAGTGCTTTAGCCCTTTAAGGCAGAGGCAGGCAAGGGCTGATGCAGAGAGACCAATCAGAAGGCTATCATGAAAGGCAGGTGAGAGATGCTATTGGCTTGGACAAAGGCAGTCGCAGTAGTCATC
The DNA here is from genome assembly GCF_009764315.1 of Trachypithecus francoisi. Classification (NCBI taxonomy): domain Eukaryota; kingdom Metazoa; phylum Chordata; class Mammalia; order Primates; family Cercopithecidae; genus Trachypithecus; species Trachypithecus francoisi. The sequence goes on from NW_022681469.1 coordinate 57,340,084, forward strand.
ATGAGACATATCAGAAAAGAACTTCAGAAGTTTCAAGTCCCAAAAGACATGTTGGAAACAGAAAGAGTTCAAAAAATGTTTATTAGATTACAAGAAGTAAATAGCAGTAATTTTCAAAATTCCCAACAATCCTCACATAACACTACTTCATTATTCAATGAAATTAAAAAAACACTTTGGGATTCTAGCTGTGTCATTTTACATCTAAATATAATGAAGCATTATTTTCTGGCAAAATGAGATTCAACAAAAATATCCTTTTGAAAAATATTACCATAGGCTGGGCGTGGTGGCTCACGCCTGTAATCTGAGCACTTTGGGAGGCCAAGGTGGGCGGATCACCTGAGGTCAGGAGTTCGAGACCAGCCCGGCCAACATGGTGAAATCCCATCTCTACTGGAAATACAAGAATTAGCTAAGCATGGTGGTGAGTGCCTGTAATCCCAGCTACTTGGGAGGCTGAGGCAGGAGAATCACTTTAACCCTGGAGGTGGAGGTTGCAGTGAGCTGAGATCGCACCACTGCACTTCAGCTTGGGTGACAATAGTGAAATTCCGTCTCAAAAAATAAAATAAAATATAAATAAAAATTAAAAGTTACCATGGAAAAATATACTTTCCACACTAAAATTCAAACTTAATAAGCAGGGCTGCAACGTAGGAAGGTTCTGGTGAAATACTTTATCTTGGCTATTTCTGCGATAATTTAGCTCTTGCAATACCTTGAGTTCAGTGTAATGATATCAGTTCATCATTTGAGTTTTTCAAAATGTAGAAGTTCAGAAAATTATGTTGGATTTGTTTTAAGACTAGAACCTATTACGTTGAATGTTTTTAAGCTCTGAGATGGCAGATAATCTCTTCCAATTTGTCCTGTTCTCTTAAAATTGGAGGATAGTTAATTGAGGGTTCCAGTTAGTTAACCTCAGGTGAACTAAAGTTCTATGTTTAGTGCTTCAAATCTTTCCTTTAAACATGTCTAAAGTATTTATGTATGAATAAAATGATTTCTGAGGTTTGCTTTAAAATAATCCAGCGGGGAGAAAGTGGAAAGCATTTAGATGAAACCAGACTGATGCTGTATTGATAATTATCAAAGGGTGTTAATTTTACGATTCTCTTTACTTTTACACATTTGATATTTTCCACAATAAAAAGTGTTGTTTTGCTGTTGTTATTGTTGTTGTTTTTGAGACAGGGTCTCACTCTATTGCCCAGGCTGGTGTGCAGTGGCGTGATCAAGGCTCACCACAGCCTCAACCTCCCCAGGCTCAGGCGATCCTCCTACCTCAGCCTCCCAAGTAGCTGGACTATGGGCGCATGCCACCAAGCCCAGCTAATTTTTTGTAGAGATGGGGTTTCACCATGTTGCCCAGGCTGGTCTTGAACTCCTAGACTCAAGCGATCTGCATACCTCAGACTCCCAAAGTGCTGAAATTACAGGCATGAACCACCATGCCTGGTCTTCACATTCTTTAAAAGTTTTTTTGTTTTTTGTTTTGTTTTGTTTTATAGTTAGTGTATTTTACTTTAGTTATTTTGTTCACCACAAATATATGTAGAAATTGTGGCCAGGCACAGTGGCTCACACTTATAATCCCAGCACTTTGGGAGGCCGAGGCAGTTGGATTGCTTGAGTCTAGGAGTTCGAGGCCAGCCTGGGCAACATGATGAAACCCTGTCTCTACAAAAATACACAAAAAATTAGCTGGGCTTGGTGGCATGTGCCTATAGTCTCAGCTACTTGGGAGGCTGAGACTGGAGGATTGCCTGAGTTTGGGAGGTTGAGGCTGAAGTGAGCCAAGATTGCATTACTGCACTCCAGCCTGGGTGGCAGAGTGTGACCCTGTCTCAAAAAAAAAAAAAAAAAAAAAAATTTAAATGCAAGGTCTGAGATTTAGTATTTTTTGAGTAACTACTATGTACCAGACTTTTACTATGAACTTGGGAGAGATTTATTAGCTACAAGGATAGATCTCTACATTAAGGTGCTCACAACCTAGATATATAAACAAACCATTATAAGGCAATGTAAGGGCTAAAATATTGTGTAAATATATGAAGTGTTACAGGAGCAAAGAAAGACAGAAATAGGCAAAGGCCTGAGTAGACATTCCTCCAAAGATATACAAATAGCCAAGAAGCACATCAAAAGATGTTCAATATCATTAATCATTAGGAAAATGCACATCAAAATCATAATGAGGTACCACTTCGCATCCAGTAGGATGGCTAAAAAAATTTTAAAGGAAAATAACAAGTGTTGGCAAGGATGAGAATAAATTAGAACCCTTGTACAATTTCTGGTGAGAATGTAAAATGCAGCTTCTGTAGAAAACGGTTTGGTTCTCTACAGAAAACCATGATCATAGGAACACTATTCACAACTCCCCAAAAGTGAACAGTGCCCAAAAGTCCATCGATGGATGAAAGGATAAACAAAATGTAGTACATACATATAATGCAATATTATTCAGCTTTAAAAAGGCAGAAAATCCTTTCATAAGCTATAACATGGATGAAACTTCAAGACATTACACTAAATGAAATTAGTCACAAAAAGACAAATAAGTGTGAGTCCACCTATATGAGGTATTTAAAATAGTTATATTTATAGAAACAAAGTAGAATGGTAGTTACTGGGAGCTAAAAGGAGAGGGAAATCGAAGAACATTGTTTAATGAGTATAAATGTTCAGTTTTGCAAGATGAAAAGGTTCCAGAGATCTGTTGCACAACAATGCAAATATATTTAACCCTAATGAACACTTAGAAATGGTTAAGATAGTAAATTTTGTCATGTGATTTTACCAGAATTTTTTAAAGGCAAGATACTACTTAACATAAGGTTATACATGCACTGGAACAATAAAAATTCTAAATACAAGATAATGGTTATTTCTGGGGAGAGAAGGGAAGAACTCTATAGGCATCTCAACTCTATCCATACTGTTTTCTTACTGAACATCTGAGGCAAATATGCAAATATTAAGATTTGAAACAAAACATTATGCAAGTGAAAGAAGCCAGACACAAGAGGTCACATACTATTATATATGATTCCATTTATATGAAATATACAGAAAAGGTAAATCCATATAGACAGAATGCAGATTGGTGATTGCCAGGATGTTAGGCGGAGGAAGGAATAAGGAGTAACTGTTTACTGGGAATAGGGCTTTCTTTTGGGGACATGAAAACGTCTTAGAACTAGATAGATGTGGTAGTTGTACAATATTGTGAATGTACTAAATGGCACTAAATTGTTAACTTTAAAATGGTTAATTACATATCATATAAATTTTACTTCAACTAAAAAAAAGTAAGGAAAGGGAGAATTTCAAGGAGGAATGGTATTCACTGAAAAGGGTCAAATGCTGCACAAGGGTTAAGAAGGATGTACACTAAGAGGTCACGAGATTTGGCAAGAAGGAAGTCCTTTAGGAGAAATGTGCCAGTAGTCAGACTGTTGGGGGTTGCATGAGATGGGCAGCAGTTTGTGGGAGTCCTCAGCATTTTGTAGGATAAGGAGAGTCACTGAAGGGAAAAAGACTGACGATAAAGGAGAGGACATATTTGTACAGCAGGAGTAGGAAGAGACATAAAAAGGTAGAGAGGGTCAACAAAACCCTAATAGTGGAGGGAAACGAGTAAGTTATAGGGATAAATTTGTGATTTTCCAATTTCACTTGGAAAGGAGAAAATGAGTTAAAACTTGATAACTCTTATTTTTTCTAAGAATGAAGAAGCAGGGTGTAGGGCTTGAAGAGAGTGATAAAGCCATGGGAGCTGACCAAAAATGGATAAAAGGGCTGTCTGAGCAGCTTTGAGGGCTTTAGTGGAAATCATAAATATCTCCCTTGCACACACAAACCCACAATTAAAAAGTTCAACTGTTAAAGGCATTGCATGATTAATAGTATGTCTCACAAATTGTTCATTAAAAATAAAACCACTGCTTAGACTCAGCTGTATGACACATGATACTGGATTTGTGAAATATTATGAGTATACTTAAAAATAGTATTCATGTAACACATAACAGAAAGATCACTCAGTGAGAACTATGGAAAGAGAGCAAATTGGAATCTACTGAAGAAATATTAAATACCAAACATTCAGCTAGAAAAAGAAATGAAAAATCTCTAGGAGACAACTTACTACTGAAGAAAGATATAAGTAAATATTTCACCAGAATTTTGAAATAACTGAATTATTTAAAAATTGATAAGGAAAGGTCAGTTAATGATTGCCTTGATAAATTACACAGCTAATTTCTTTTTTTTTTTTTTTTTGAGATGGAGTCTCGCTCTGTCACCCAGGCTGGAGTGCAGTGGCCAATCTCGGCTCACTGCAAGCTCTGCCTCCCGGGTTCACACCATTCTCCTGCCTCAGCTTCCTGAGTAGCTGGGACTACAGGCGCCCACCACTACGCCAGACTAATTTTTTTTTGTATTTTTAGTAGAGACGGGGTTTCACCGTATTAACCAGGATGGTCTCGATCTCCTGACCTCGTGATCCGCCCGTCTCGGCCTCCCAAAGTGCTGGGATTACTGGCGTGAGCCACCGCGGCCGGCCTACATAGCTAATTTCTTTGGGAAAAAAAAAGGATATACCCTAAAGTTTGAAATAAACTATTTTAAAAGTATACTTTTAAAAAGCAACTGGTAGAGCATATTAAATGGAAATTTAAAATAATTTTAAAATCATAAAATGCTTTGCTAATTGAAAACTGAGATTAATCATAACTAGCTATTAACAGTGAATACCTTTTAACAAATTTTCAACTACTGAGCCAGGTGCAGTGGCTCATGCCTGTAATCCCAGCACTTTGGGAGGCCAAGGCAGACAGATTGCTTGAGCTCAGGAGTTTGAAACCAGCCTGAGCAACATGGTGAAACTCTCTACAAAAAATACAAAAATTTTTTGTATTTTTTTTTTAGTAGAAACGGGGTTTCACAGTGTTAGCCAGGATGGTCTCGATCTCCTGACCTCGTGATCCGCGCCTCTCGGCCTCCTAAAGTGCTGGGATTACAGGCTTGAGCCACCACGCCCGGCCTAGCCGGGCAAGGTGGCGGGCGCCTGTAGTCCCAGCTACTCGGGAGGCTGAGGCAGGAGAATGGCGTGAACCCGGGAGGCGGAGCTTGCAGTGAGCTGAGATCCGGCCACTGCACTCCAGCCCCGGCAACAGAGTGAGACTCCGTCTCAACAACAACAACAACAAAAAAATACAAAAATTAGCTGGGTGTGGTGGCGTGCGCCTTAGGTCTTGGTTACTTGGCAGGCTGAGGTAGGTGGATCAGTTGAGTCCCAGAGGTCAAGGTTGCAGTGAGCCATGACTGTGCCACTGCATTTCAACCTGGGTGACAGAGTGAGAGACCCTGTCTTAAAACAAAAAAAAACTAGGCCGGGCGCGGCGGCTCAAGCCTGTAATCCCAGCACTTTGGGAGGCCGAGACGGGCGGATCACGAGGTCAAGAGATCGAGACCATCCTGGCTAACACGATGAAACCCCGTCTCTACTAAAAAATACAAAAAACTAGCCGGGCGAGGTGGCGGGCGCCTGTAGTCCCAGCTACTTGGGAGGCTGAGGCAGGAGAAGGGCGTAAACCCGGGAGGCGGAGCTTGCAGTGAGCTGAGATCCCGCCACTGCGCTCCAGCCTGGGTGACAGAGTGAGACTCCGTCTCAAAAAAACAAAAAACAAGAAAAAAACGAAAACAAACAAACAAAAAAAAGTTTCAACTACTGAATGAACGTGAATATGACTAAAAAATGGGCCTCTTGAAATATGATATTCACTGACAAGGTAAGGTAACCATCAAATGATGAAATATGATATGCACATTAGATGCCTTGTAGAATTCTATGGGCATTAGAAGATTTTTGCATAATATTATAGTGAATCTTGGAAATGAAATTTCCCTCTATAGATTTTAGTTTAGACTTGTATAGCTGCTAACAACACCAATTATTTGTTTGACTATAGGCTAAGTAACAGAGTTGAAAGAAATCTCTTCTTTCTAGTTGGCAACACAGAAACATGAAGTGCAAGATTTTCACAGAATAGTGAATATGATAAAAATATAAAATCATATTGGAACTTTAAATACAATTTTTTAACTGCAGTACAATGTATCTAACATAAAATGTATCATTTTAACCATTTTTAAGTGTATAGCTCAGTAACATTAAGTACATTCACATTGTTGTGCAACTATCACCACTAACCATTGTTTTTATCATCTCAAACTATATATTTTATTTATTTATATTGTGGTGAAAAACACATAGATTTGCCATCTTAACCATTTTTACGTGTATAGTTTACTAATGTTAAGTATACCTGTATTCACATTGTTGTGAACAGATCTCCAGAATGTTTTTATCTTGCAAATCTGAAAATCTATACCCATTAAACTCCCCTTTTCCCTTCTGCCCCCAACCCCTGGTAACTGCCATTCTATTTTGTTTCTATGAATTTAACTACTTTAGATACCTCAAATAAGTGGAAGCACTTTTTTTAATCTAAAATATTAGCGGTCACTGAAGAAAAGGGATTTTTTGCTTGTTTTGTTTTGCTGGCAGTTTGGCTTGACCTCAATCAATAAAGTGAATGAATTTTATATGGCACAATTATATTTCATAAGCCTTGTTAATGATCCATTCCTGAATACAGAAACCAAATGTCATCATGTTGAAAAACCACTAATTAGATGGTCAGATAGTATTTGACTTTGAAGTTATTTATAACATTTTAGTTTTTCTTTGAATGTTAAATGAAACAGCACAAGAAGTATGAGATAGAAAGGTTAGAGAACAGGGTGGATTTAATGACTGTATTCTCTTGCAGTTAGTATTAATTATTACTGTATGTAGCCTTTGTTGTGTAACACTCTTAAGTTTTCATTGAGTGGAGAATTACCTGGGTTTTTTTTTTTTTTTTTTTTGAGACGGAGTCTCGCTCTGTCACCCAGGCTGGAGTGCAGTGGCGCGATCTCGGCTCACTGCAAGCTCCGCCTCCCGGGTTTACGCCATTCTCCTGCCTCAGCCTCCCGAGTAGCTGGGACTACAGGCGCCCGCCATCTTGCCCGGCTAATTTTTTGTATTTTTTTAGTAGAGACGGGGTTTCACCGTGTTAGCCAGGATGGTCTCGATCTCCTGACCTCGTGATCCACCCGTCTCGGCCTCCCAAAGTACCTGGGTTTTAGTTCTAGTTCTGCCATCTATGTGATCTTGCGCAAATAATTTAATTTCTCTAAAGTTATGCATTATTATCCTTACTAGTTTTCTAATGCATAAAGAATATAGGGTCGGGTGCAGTGACTCATGCCTGTAATCCCAACACTTTGGGAGGCTGAGGTGGGTGGATCACCTAAGGTCAGGAGTTAGAGACCAGCCTGGCCAACATGCTGAAACCCCATCTCTACAAAAAAAAAATAAATAAATAAATTAGCCAGGCGTGGCAGTGCACACCTGTAATCCCAGCTACTCAGGAGGCTGAGGCTGGAGAATCACTTGAACCCCAGAGGTGGAGGTTGCAGTAAGCCAAGATTATACCACTGCACTCCAGCCTGGGGACAAAGACAGACTCCTTCTCAAACAAACAAAAAAAGAATACAAAAATACCTGACCTACCCACTTAAGGGTAGAGTCATAAGGATAAACAGGATGTGATATACGAAAAAGCTCTGAAATATTAGGCTTTGAAATATATATTAAATATTAGAGAAATTTCATCCCTTCCAAACTTCTCTCCATTTTTATGTGTCTTTCTTCTGAAAATTTTATGTTACCGTAGGAAACTAAAAAGTTATGCTCCCTTACTGCCAGTTTCCTATTTATTAGATGACACATTTCAACAAAAAACTTAGATTAAAAAATGGTCAACATTTGCTGGGACTATGGCTAGGAAGAAGGAATAAAAAGGATACCAGGATAAACAAGAATTTCCCTAGCTTCTCATTCACTCTTTCATAACCTCCCACCCAAAAGTCCATCTTAAATACAGTTTCAGAGTATGGAGAGGACTGAGGAATGTAGAATGAAATGACAGGTTAATATTAGAAGTGCCACTGTGGGAGACTCTCAGGAATGGTTTCAACCTTCACCTGCAGTTTCACTTAAATCACACCAGGTATAGAATCATTGTGACTCAGGGGTTTATGCAACAATCAGGAAACTCAGGACCTGTAAGCTTTGGCCATGTGTCTGACATTTGTTTTCCACAAGTGAGCTAATCATGTTCACTCACTGTGCTTCATTTAGCTTTTATCTATTAATGAAGAAAATCATACGAAATTACTTCCCAGGGTTTAAAAAAAAAAAAAAAAAGAACAGAACTCACAAAGAGCTATAAAATGCTGCGAAAGCCATAACAAAGGTAGCTTTTATGAGTATAGATGTGAAAACACTCCAAAAGTTAAAATTTCCACACATTTAAAGCATTAATTTTACCTGAGCTAAGGGGAAAAAAAGGTACTATGAACATTAGACAAGTAGATCATCCTGAAACCTCTTTTGGATTATTAGTTTTAAATTCCTTCCCACTCAGACCTTCACAAAAGTAGTAAGAAGAGAGATTTTTTTAAAAAAATGAAATTTAGCTTTCTTCTCATTCCTCCTGTATTTACCCAGAGTGATGTAGCTAGTGAGTAGGAAAAGGGCCTGAAGAGATGAGGCAGGAGGTAAAAAAGCACAAAACCCAGAAATCATTAACTGTCTTTAACCAGTTCTTATTTTGAGTTTTGTTTTTCTTTTCTTTTTGAGACAGTCTTGCTTTGTTGCCCAGGGTGGAATGCAGTGGCATCAGAGCTCACTGCAGCCTCAACCTCCCAGGTTCAAGCAATCCTCCCACCTCAGCCTCCTGAGTAGCTGGGACTACAGGTATGCACCACCATGCCTGGGTAATTTTTAAATTTTTTTTGTAGAGATTGGGTCTCACTGTGTTGCCCAGGTTGTTCTCAAACTCCTGGGCTCAAGTAATTCTCCTGTCTTAGCCTCCCACAGTGCTGGGATTGCAGGTGTGAGCCATTGCGCCTGGCCTATGTTGTGTTTTCTATGAGTAAGTATATAGTATACCACTGCTGAAACATTATCTCATTAAGCCAGCACCAAGTGGCTTTCCTAGAAGAGGAAACTGATGCTTAGACAGGTTAAGCGACTTACCCTGAACAAGAAATGGAACAGGTTTTTAACCTTCATTTCTCTGACTTCAGAGCCCATGCTCTTTATTACAGCCCTATTCTGTTTCAAGAAAAGCAAAATTTACTTATGGAATAAATGTCAACTGAACTTCTCCTGAAAGTTTATCGGAAGCCAGATTACTCTGGAGATTCTCCCCAACTCCCCCATGGCCATATGGGTTATGTTGTGACATACCCACATATTGCTGCATGTCTGCTTAATGTTCTTTTCTTTCCTTTAATTTTTCTTTTTTTAATTTTACAGATATGGGGTTTCGCCATGTTGGCCAGGCTGGTCTCGAACTCCTGGCCTCAAGTGATCCCCCTGCCTCGGCCTCCGGAAGTGCTGGGCTTACAGGCGTCAGCCACTGAGTGCGTCCCAATGTTCTTGTCTTAATCAGATTCTTTATACTTTCTACTCTCTCTCAAAGCTTCAGATCGCTAATTCTACTCCATGGCATACATTGGTCTTCTGCCCTTGCTGCATAATGACTGACTCTAGGTTTCCAAATTCAGATTCCTAAGAGTGAGATCTGATTGGCCCAGACCATCTTCTTATACCAGGACATAGGTTGCTGGCCAGTCTCTATGGACTGATTAACTTCTCAAGTGCCCAAACAGTTAGCTGTGACGGAGGATAGACAGAGCAGTACATTTCCTTGAGACTATAGTGTAGGTAGATGAGCTTTCTAAAGCTGGACCTACCATGTGCCATTTTAAATAATCTCCCAAACAAGATCTGCCTCCTTCCACCCAGCTTTTTTTCCTGAGATAGCTTCTTGCTCTGTTGCCCAAGCTAGAGTGCAGTGGTACAATCATGGCTCACTGCAGCTTGGAACTCCTGGGCTCAAGCAATCCTCCTGCCTCAGCCTCCTGAGTAGCTGGGACTATAGGTGTATCCTATCACACCTGGCTAATTATTTTATTTCATAGTGACAGGGTCTCCCTATGTTGCCCAGTCTGGTCTTGAACTCCCAGGCTCAAGTAATCCTCCAGCCTTGGCCTCTTGAAAGTGCTGGGATTACAGGTGAGAGCCACTGCACCCAGCCTCCTTTTCCTTTGACTTGCCTGTTTCTATTAAAGATATTGCCATTCTTCCCACAATCTGGGGTTGAAATTCTAAAAGAATTTTAAAATTCAATAGACTTAATTTTGTTAGAAAAGTAATGCATGCACATGGTAAAATATTCATAATATAAATCAGTACACAGGTTGGAAATTGTCTCCTTTCTACCAAAGATTCTCAAGATCCTCCTAGAGGCAACCATAGCTAACAATGTTTAAAGTATTCTTCAGAAAAAGTCTATATATGTTCAATTTAAATTATTCTCATTTAAATATTATATAACTGGAAGAATACTATAAACACAATGTGTGCCTTGCTTTTCTCATTTACAATAAGCATATCTTTGGTCCTAGTCCATGTTAGCATATATAGATTTTTCCTTCTTTTTTTTAATGGCTTCATAGAACTTCACTGCACATATGTAATTTTGTTTTTTAATCACTGCCTTTTCTTTTTTTGAGACAAAGTCTCCCTCTGTCACCCAGGCTGAAATGTAGTGGTGTGATCATGGGTCACTGCAGCCTTGACCTCCTGGGCTCAAGTGATCCTCCCACCCCAACCTCCCAAGCAGCTGGGACTACAGGCACATGCCACCATGGCTAGCTAATTTTTCATTTTTGTAGAGATGAGGTCTCACTATGTTGCCCAGGCTGGTCTTAAACTCCTGGGCTCAAGGTGGTCCTCCTGCCTCAACCTCCCAAAGTGTTGAGTTTACAGGTGTGAGCCACGGTGTTGGGACTTCAACCTTCTTTCCTGTTCTGTGAATCAGTCACCCCCCAGTTCTATGAGTTCTTTAAAGTCTCTCTCACCTCCATCTGTGGCTTTGTATTTTGCACTTGTTACTTTTTTTTTTTTGACATAGTGTCTCACTCTGATGCCCAGGCTGGAGTGCAGTGGCACAATCTATGCTCACTGCAACCTCTGCCTCCTAGGTTCAAGTGATTCTCCTGCCTCAGCCTCCCAAGTAGCTGGGATTACAGGCACCCGTCACCATACCCGGGTAATTTTCGTATTTTTAGTAGAGACGAGGTTTCACCATGTTGACCAGGCTGGTCTCGAACTCCTGACCTCAAGTGATCTGCCCGCCTCGGCCTTCCAAAGTGTTGGGATTACAGGCGTGAACCAGGGCACCCAGCCTGCACTTCTTACTTTTTTTTTTCTTTGAGACGGAGTCTTGCTCTGTCACCCAGGCTGGAGTGCAGTGGCACGATCGGCTCACTGCAAGCTCCACCTCCTGGGTTCACACCATCCTCCTGCCTCAGCCTCATGAGTAGCTGGGACTACAGATGCCCGCCACCATGCCTGGCTTTTTTTTGCTTTTTTTTTTTTTTTTAAAGTAGAGAGGGGTTCCACCGTGTTAGCCAGGATGGTCTCGATCTCCTGACCTCGTGATCTGCCCGCCTTGGCCTCCCAAAGTGCTGGGATTACAGGCGTGAGCCACCACACCCGGCCACTGCTTACTTTTATTTTTGTTGCTTCATGTATTGGCTCCTAATATCTCTCATTCCCTTCTCTCTCATTCACAATTTATCAAAACAAGTACCAGATTACTATTTTCCTCATTTCCATAATTTTGCTTCTATCCTCAGAAACCTCTTGTGGCTCCCATGCCTACAGTATCAACATTCTCCAGAGCCTAGTCTACTTTGGAGCTTTCACATCTATACAAACGTTCTACTTCAAACTTCTGCTTTGCCATCTTCATGCTTATCACTTCTCTTGCCTGGGCGTTCTACTTCCTGTTCAAACCTAATTTAACTTACCCTTCAAGGTCTACCTCTGTGACCACCTCATGCTGACAGCCTGGTCCACAATTCTCTCTCCTGGGAACTGTTAAACCACTCATTATCTGTATCACTCTTTCACATTTATTAACTTAAAGTAACTAAGAGTTTATTGTTTTTCCTGTCTCCTGAACTAAGACGTTCATTCCTTAGGGGTAGGAGCCGTCTCTGAGACATTTTTGTATCTGACACACACAGCATAAACCCTCATATGTTGATATGTTAAAGAGCCATATGTAGATTGAAACAAGACCTAAATGTATTAAAAAGAAAAAAAGCCACTTTGAGAAGCGGGGGCGGGTGGATCACGAGGTCAGGAGATAGAGACCATCCTGGCTAACACGGTGAAACCCTGTCTCTTGTAAAAATACAAAAAAATTGGCCGGGCGCGGTGGCTCAAGCCTGTAATCCCAGCACTTTGGGAGGCCGAGACGGGCGGATCACGAGGTCAGGAAATCGAGACCATCCTGGCTAACACAGTGAAACCCCGTCTCTACTAAAAATACAAAAAACTAGCCGGGCGAGGTGGCGGGCGCCTGTAGTCCCAGCTACTCGGGAGGCTGAGGCAGGAGAATGGCGTGAACCCGGGAGGCGGAGCTTGCAGTGAGCTGAGATCCGGCCACTGCACCCCAGCCTGGGCGACAGAGCAAGACTTCGTCTCAAAAAAAAAAAAAAAAAAAAAAAAAAAAAAAAAATATTAGTCGAGCATAGTGGTGGGCGCCTGTAGTGCCAGCTATTCGGGAGGCTGAGGCAGGAGAATGGCGTGGAACCCGGGAGGCCGAGCTTGCAGTGAGCTGAGATTGCGCCACTGCACTCCAGCCTGGGCGACAGAGCGAGACTGCTAAACCTTTCCAAAGAACTGAAATCCTGGCTGGGCTTGGTGGCTCACGCCTGTAATCCCAGCAGTTTGGGAGGCCGAGGCGGGTTAATCATTTGAGGTCAGGGGTTCAAGACCAGCCTGGCCAACGTGGTGAAATCCCATCTCTACTAAAAATTCAAAAAAATTACCCGGGCATGGTGGCAGGCGACTGTAATCCCAGCTACTGGGAGGCTGAGGCAGGAGAATCGCTTGAACCCAGGAGGCGGAGGTTGCAGTGAGCCGAGATCGCACCGCTACACTCCAGCCTGGGCGACTAAGTGAGACTCTGTCTCAAAAAAAAAAAAAAAAAAAAGAATTGAAATCCTTGGAGATAGTTTACACAAATTTTCCCAAACCTAGCAGTAGATGCCAAAGGTAGCCGCTGAGAACTGAATAAACTCTCAAGTGTTGCAAGAAAGAGAGAGAAGCTTGCCAGTAAGAGGAAACATGTTTAAAAAGACTAAAAACACCAGCCAAAATGGGACTCAATACCTTAAACAAGTAACACTTCTTACCCAACACTATACCACACGGTAGTAGACTGTTACACAACTTGTCCAGCATATCATCTTTACCGATCACTGTCTGGTTGGTACATTGTTTTGAATCATCAAAAGCGGAGGTACTCCTGATCATCTTTCCATTTCTCTGCCTATAGTCGAATTTCTCTCCCATTTCTGAGGGAAAAGGGCCATCTACAGTGAGCATGATCAAGCCCTGATTCTGGCATTTCCTCACATCCTGTGAAACTGAGTCTCAGTATCTGGTTAAAGCAAAATGCTGCAGGCTCTTTTTCAAATAAAGTTTACCTTAGAAATTAAACTATTCCTCTAATTGAATTTTTGAAATACAGAGCACAACTGTATCTCTTTGCATGCACACACGTATATAAATGCATAGAAAAAATTTGGAAGGGCATAACTTGAAGTGCATTTTTTTTCTTTTCTTTTTTTTTTGGAGACGGAGTTTCGCTCTTGTTGCCCAGGCTGGAGTGCAATGGTGCGATCTCGTTCAATGCAACCTCCCCCTCCCGGGTTCAAGCGATTCTCCTGCCTCAGCCTCCCGACTAGCTGGGATTACAGGCATGCGTCACCACACCCGACTAATTTTTTGTATTTTTAGTAAAAAAGGGGTTTCAGCATGTTGGCCAGGCTGGTCTGAAACTCTTGACCCCAGGTGATCCGCCCGCCTCGACCTCCCAGTGTTGGGATTACAGGGGTGAGCCATCGCGCCTGGCTTTCCCCTCCCCCCTCTCCCCGAGACGGAGTCTCGCTCTTTCACCCAGGCTGCAGTGTGGTGGCACGATCTCGGCTCACTGCAACTTCCACCTCCCGGGTTCAAGCGATTCTCCTGCCTCAGCCTCTGGAGTACCTAGGACTGCAGGTGTGCACCACCACACCCGGCTTTGTATTTTTAGTAGAGACAGAGTTTCACCATATCCGCCAGGCTGGTCTGGAGCTCCTGACCTCAAGTGATCCGCCCACCTCGGCCTCCCAAAGTGCTAGGATTACAGGCTTGAGCCACTGCGCCCGGTCTGACGTGCATATTTCTAGGGTGGATATATTAGTTGGATTATTTTAAGAGAAATATTTTCCTTTTTTTGAAGAAGTAAATAAACTGTATCCTGTTACACCTATTTTCTTTCTTTCTTTCTTTTTTCTTTTTTTTTTTTTTGAGACAGGGCCTCACTCCGGTCGCCCAGGTTGGTGTGCAGTGGTGTGATCACAGCACACTGTAACCTCCGCCTCCCGGGTTCAGATGATCTTCCCATCTCGGCCTCCCAAACTGATGGAATTACATGCATGAGCCACCGCGCACAGCCTACACCTGTTTTCTTCTATGAGTTTTTCACTAAATTCCATAGTGCTCCTAACTTTCATCTAAGAAAGTATTCTACCACTGATATTCCTATTATAACCAAATTCCCTGCTCTGTACAAAAACGTTTGTGGGTATAAATGACGAAAGTCAGTTCACGGATCAAATCCTTCAGTTCTGTCACACTGTGGGAGGCCACTGTTGTGAAAGTAAAACAACTTGTGTTCTAGTTACGGCTCTGCTAAGAATACTCTGGGGGATGTCAGGAAGTCGCTTTATTTGTAAAATGATGAGTTAGACCAGCATAAATTCTCTGAAAGACGTTTACAAAGATGAATAAAGATTCACAGGCCAGGTGCGGTAGCTCACGCCTAAAATCCCAACACTTTCGGAAGTTGAGGGGGTGAGGATCCCCAGTGCACAGGAATTTGAGATCAGCCTGGGCAACCTAGTGAGACCCCTTCTCTACCAAAACTAAACAAATAAATAATAAATTTTAAAAATGTATTAGCTGGGCTTGGTGACGTACTGAGGTAGGAGGATCCCTTGAGCCCAGGAGTTCAAGGCTGCAGCGAGCCGTGATCATAGCACTGCACTATGGGCGACAGAGCAAGACCTCAGCTCTGGGAAAAAAAAAAAAAAAGATTTAATAGATTTATAAAGTCCATTCTACCGAGGAAAGTCTTTTAATCAGTTATGAACTGCTGCGAAACTAAAGGCAGGAAGGCAAATTTCCTTCAGTTCGGCAAACACGAAGATCCCACATCCGCGTCATCTAGGAAGAAGGCACTCCGAACCTCAGGCGCTCACTCGCCAGGTTTAAGAGGATGCGCAAATAATAAAAGTCCTCTCACCCAGGAAGCGTTTCGCTTCCCTTAGCTGAGCCACACTCCAAGGTGCCAAAGCCTAATTGCTATCCACTCTCACCAATCCGTTACCAAAATGAGCATCTACCTGCTGCGAACGTGGCGGCGACACTACTACAGTTCCCAGCCTGCCTCCAGCCCGCCCTCGCCCGCCCCCACCCCTGGACTCCACAGGCCGTGACCTGTAGGCCCAGTCCACGGCTGGCGGCGGTGCGGGACTCCTGAAAACTGCTTCTCTTCCCTAGTAGGCGGTGAGACCGCCAATTCCAGCAGAATCCTACTCTGACACACTACGGCTTGCCCCGCTCAGAGTCGCATTCCCTCCTTCGCAGGAACCAACTCCCCTCCCAACGCTACTCCGACCTCTGAGCTCCCTGAACGGGGCCACGCCCCGGAAGTGGAGTCAGTCCTCCAGGCCGCCCGCTGAAGCGCCTTCCAGCCACTCCAAGCGGGGCTGGGACGGCGGGGCGGGCTTGGGGGCGTGGTCGGGAGGCGGGCGGGGATGGATCAGCAGGCGCGGCGCTTGGGGCGGAGCCGCGGCGCGAGGCCGCGCATCTGGGTGGCGGCGGGGACGCGCCCGTGGGGAGAGGCGGCTGCGGCTGCGGCTGCTGGCGGGGGGTGGGGGGGGAGGAAGAACCGGGAAGGGGGGGTAGGGCGAGCGGAGAGCTAGCTGTGTTCCTGAGGCGGCGGCGGCGGCGGCGGCGGCGGCGTCTCCGACGGAGGAGGAGGGCGGGGAAGGAGGATGGAGCAAGCTGGGGGTTGGGGTTGGTGCTAGCCGCAGCGGCTCGCCTGGTACTGTGGGAGAGCGGCGGCTGCTCCTGGAAGTTGTGGTGTCGGGAGCCCAGCCGGTGCCGCCGCAGCCGCCGCCTAGGGCGGTGGGGAGGAGGAGGGAGCCGCGGGGCTTGGCGGGGGTCGGGAGGGAGGGACGTGCTGGGGAAACGAGCTGGGGAAGACGGAGCGGGCTCTGCGCCGGGCGGGCGGGCGGCGGGGGGGCCAGCGACCGCAGCCGGGGGGACGCGGGAGGATGGAGCAAGTGGAGATCCTGAGGAAATTCATCCAGAGGGTCCAGGCCATGAAGAGTCCTGACCACAATGGGGAGGACAACTTCGCTCGGGACTTCATGGTGAGTCTCTTCCCCTCGCTGTCGCCTTGTCTCGCCGGCGCCGGAGCCCATCGCCGCCTCTCCCGGCCGGGCCGCCAGTGCTTTGTGTACCTCTGTGAGGAAAGGGGCGGAGGGGGCGCGCACCAGCCCGGTGGGCCGGGTGGTCTTGGAAGCCGGCGGGAATCGAGAGCGCCTCCCGCCGTGGCCTCCTTTCTTCTCCCATGTTCGCGACCCCCGCGCGGGCGCCCGGGACGCGAAGGGAGCGGCCGCGCGGCCGAGCCTGCAGCCTGCACCGCGGCTCGCGACCACCTATTGTTTACCCGGCCGGGAGCCGGAGGCTAGTGAGGTGCAGGCCGGGGGGTGCTCTCGTTTCCACATCTCCCCGCCCAGTCCGCTCCTCCCAGGAGGGTCGAGGCAGGGTATCTGGCTGTGGCCGGGAGGAGTGCAGATCGTGGCTGACAGAGGAACGGGGGGGATTGAGGTTGGCACTAACTCCTGGGATCCCTTTGCTTTAGCTAGTCTCAAAGCGGGCAAGGTAAGACTTCTGCCGTTTCTGGGGTCGCAATCATGATCTCCAACGCTTGGGAAAGGATTGTCCATAAGGAATCTCATGGGTTTACCTAATTTCCATTTACCCGCGTCCCGCTTCTCCTCTCCTGAGACCCAGGTTTAAGGTGATCTTGGGGTCTGGTTCAGGGGATAAGTGTGGGTGGGGGGATTATCCTGAAGGAAACCGACTTCGGACTCCCCAGGGGATATTGCCGAAGGCGGAGGGGATGTGACTATCACTTCCTATCCGGGGTGGGGGTGGGGAACTTGGGAACAATAGTCCTGGTGGGGCGGAGGCGTCGCTACGGGCCGAAGCCCTGAACTGGGAGATAACCTTCCCAGCGCCCCCCCCCCCCCCCGCCTCCGCCACCCCCCACTTTCCGCCCTCTGCTTGTGCAAGCAGGCTTGAGAGGAGGTGAAGGTTAAAAGTCTTGTTCATGAAACTGCTCTACATACACTCTTGCTCTAGTTCACTATGAGGGGGTCAGATCCGAAGGCGTGGGACCAGAAGTCGACTTCCTACGTTACCCACCCCCCCCAACCCCCCGCCCCTTTTATTTTTCTGCTGGACAATGTTCCCTCTAGGGTTGTTTCCCGGCTTAGGAGGCGGTGGTTGCGGCTGCTGCTCCTACGGATATTGCGCAAGACTGGGGCGTTGGAAACCCTGTAGGTCTGGGGAATGGAAAAGGAAGTGGGACTTTGGGAAGTGGTTGCTCCTTAGTCTTGGCGGGGGTTGGGAAGGGGAAATCAGCTAGGGAAAACTTTTTATCCTGGGTAAGGTACACCTCCAAGAATAATCACTTAACTCTGAAACCTGATTATGAAAAGGATACACAGTTAATATCTGTAAAATGAATGGGCAGCAGACATTGGCTAGTTTTTATTTTTTATTTAAAAAGTACAGTAGTTTTTATGGTGGAGGTGATATGACTTAGTAGTGAATACTTTTTCACGTTTTAAAGAGACCGGTCCAGTAAAGCTTTAGCGTTAAATTTTTAACAGCTTATAAAATAGGTCTTTGACCTTACACAATATTATACTAGTATCGTTGAGCTTTGTGATTCCCGCCTCCCCAGACCAATAATAGAGGATGGAAGTAAAGTTTTCTCAGTATCTTTTGAGGATTGAAAATATAAGTTAAATAATCTAACTTATTCCTTATTAAAAATAAAAATATTGCTTATATTTAAACATTTGCTTTTGATATTTAGCCTATGTATTTTTGAAAAATTACTTTTTGATCTGAAAGAGTTAAGGAAAAGAGAGCATTTTCCCTTTTTACTATTGAACTTTTATTGTCTTAGTATCTTTTGAGCAATTTACAGCAATTGGATGCAGTCCCCTTTTTACTGCTTTCTAGCAAAAATAGAAGAAAATACTTTGAATATTTAAGGCGTTTAAAACTAGCTTTTTTTTTTTTTTTGAGACGAGTCTCGCTCTGCGCTCTGTAGCCCAGGCTGGAGTGCAGTGGTGCAATCTCAGCTCACTGCAACCTCTGCCTCCCAGAGTCAAACGATTCTCCTGCCTCAGCCTCCCAAGTAGCTGGGACTACAGGCGCAAGCTACCACACCCAGCTAATTTTTGTATTTTTAGTAGAGATGGGGTTTTGCCATATTTGCAGGCTGGTCTTGAACTCCTCAACTCAAATGATTCACTTGCCTTGGCCTCCCAAAGTGCTGGGATTACAGGCGTGAGCCACTATGCCGGGCCTAAAACTAGTTTTTTACCATCTTATTTTGGTTATGGAAGAAGAGATGGTGTGGTCCCTGGTCATTTCTTGTTTGCATGCTAGCCACCTTGTTATCCCTAGGCATATACCGGCAGGAAGGAGCATTGTTTGGTGATGCGGGCCATCAGGACAGGTGCCCAGCCTCTGAACTCCTGTACTGGAGAAGTAGCCTTAGGGTTCATGCTTTGGAGATGAGTCAGGGATTCCTATTGGAGAGTTCATTTTTCTTTCTTTCTTTTTTTTTTTTTCCAGATGGAGTCTCGCTTTGTCGCCCAGGTTGGAGTGCAGTGGTGCAATCTCCGCTCACTGCAATCTCCACCTCCCGGGTTCAAGCGATTCTCCTGCCTCAGCCTCCTGAGTACCTGAGATTACAGGCGCATGCCACCACGCCCGGCTAATTTTTGTATTTTTAGTAGAAATGGGGTTTCATGGTATTGGCCAGACTGGTCTTGAACTTTGATCTGACTGACTTTGTGATCTGTCCACCTCAGTCTCCCAAAGTGCTAGGATTACAGGCGTGCGCCACCAAGAGTTCATTTCTCAAAGACTAAGTGAGTTTCCTTTTTCTTCCGTGATACCTAGGTATAGCTAGGTGATTCTACACTGGAGATTTGATGACTAAGGCTATTCTTTTATAGGGCTTGGTTTTTTTTTTTTTATTTCCTGACTTGATAAGCAATAGCTGTAATTAAGGCAGCTGGTAGTTGGTGTTGCTTTTTCCCCTGACTGGAAGGCTGGAGAGGAACTATGTTCCCCTGGCATGGAAAGAGAAAAAAAAAGATTAGCTTATAGATTCTAATTATTATTCTTAAATTCTGATGTTGATTAAAAATGCATTTTAAAATCTTAACATTTTATGACCGAGCCTTAAGAGTTAATGTAGCTGATACAACTCTGTTCCATTATAAAATAATGTTTATTACAAATTTGGAAATTAATAGAATAATAATAATTCCTTACACTTAGACCACAGTTCAAATGAATACTCCACTTGCCTGACTCTGGTGACAATGCTCTTTTTGCTCTATCCAGCCGTCCTATAGTCCTATCATTTAAAGGCTATGTCTGTTAATATTTTATTTTGTTGTTTTGTTCTGTTTCTGAGATGGGGTCTCACTCTGTCACCCAGGCTGAAGTGTATGGTTGCGATCCTGGCTCACTGCAGCATCAGCCTCCCCGGGATCCCACCTCAACCTCCAGAGTAGCTGGGACTACAGGCCCGCCCCACCAAGCCCTGCTGATTTTTGTATTTTTTGTAGAGACAGGATTTCCTCATGTTGCCCAGGCTGGTTTCTAATTCCTGCCTCAGCCTCAAAGTGCTGGGGTTGCAGGTGTGAGCCACCGTAGCTGGCCTACTACTTGGTGACTATTTTATATCTTAATTCCGTTTCTTTGTGGTTGAGTATTTAGGTCATTCTACTTTCTGCTGTTACATATAATAATTCTGTGATTAAAATTTTTGCTGAAACTTTTACATTTTTCACTGTTGCATAAGATAGCTTCCCGGGAGTACTAGGTAGAAGTATGTAAACATTTAATACATGTTCATAAACTTGAAAAAGTTTTGTCAGTTTCTACAACTGTCAGTAATGTATGAGTGTTCATATTATAATTTTCTTGATCTTTATTTGATGGTTGAAAACTGGTATCTTGTTTTAACTTGAATTTCTTGATTACTATTGAGGATAGAAATTTTCCACCTGTCATTAACTATTCTATGAGTGTCTATTACTGGCCTTGGTTGTGCCCCATACTGTTAAAGAGGAGACAACTAAGGTACCCAGACTGTATAGAACTTTGTTTACTAGATGGTTATTTGCATGTTGAAAACATGCTAATTTTGCTAATAAATTAGCAAATAGCTAATTTGTGGCTGATCCAGAATTTGATCTCAATTATCTCTACTTTTAGTATTTACAAACTGAGAGATAAAGGTATAAAGTAGAGTGGTGCACATTCATGTTTCACAGGCCTAGGTTTTACTCCACACAGACTCCGTCTGATGACTGGGGGTTGGGGAGGGGGTCCTGGACCATACTTTGAGAACCAGTGAGCTAATACATGGTAAATGATAAAGGTGATGCTGGGAAAGTTACATAGAGGTCTTTTTGTGAAGGATCTTATATCTATGCTATACTTAGATTTTATTCTACAGACCAATAATAGCAATTCTGGACAGTCGCATTGTAACTCCTAGAGTCATGGAGAAAGTAGGGAGGTGTTAAGAAAATAGACATGCTGGCCCACTCCAGCGTCATTCCCCCACCGTCACCTTCTCCAGCCTGCTCCTTGAGTTGTACTCTGGACCTTCACTTACTCAGATAGGTTCTGGTAGAAAAGGTGAGAATCATTAGTCTGGGCTTCTGGAGCACTGCGGAGTCTTTTAAGAAAGGTAAACAATCATTTGTGTTTTACAAAGTTGAGTCTGATGGCAGTATGACGAGTGGCATTTTGGAAGCTGTCGAAATATAAGAAGTGAGATGTGAAGGCCTGAAGTGAACTGAGATGGGGAAATAGAGTATACAACACATCTGATAAGAATTAAGAAAGGAGTCTCAATGATTCATTAGATGGGGGTATAAAGAAGAAAAGAGTATAGTATTATGACTTGCAAAATGTCTGGCTTGGTATCTGTCACCCAAGGTAGAGAATACCATTTGGTAGAATAAGGAGTGAGGGAGGAGAAACAAGTAGAGGAGACCAAACAACATTGTAGGAGGAAGTTTCAGGGGAGAAGAGGATACATTTAATTTTCAACATGTGAAAACTGCATGTTGCCTCTGAGACATCCAGTAGAAATGTAGAGCTTAAGATTTCTGACAGGATGGAGTTAAAGATGTAGGCATCATCATATAAGCATGTAGGAGATAGTTGACATCATGGGAGTGAATGAGCTTATTCCAGCAAACTTATAGAGTGACCAGCTTTAGGTTGAAGAACATCAGTCTTAAAAGAACAGCCAAAAGAAGGATATACTAGTGATTGTTCCTGAGAAGGAGTGTTCAAGGAGGAGGGAGGAGAACCAGAGATGTCAGAAAAGCCAGGGAGAGTTTCAAGAAAGGAGTTATTACCAGAGTCAGATAATGCTGGGAGGACCGGTAAGGTGAGGTTAAGAAAGTACCCATTCCATTTGGCACGTAGGAGTGCTTTGGTGACTAGAAAAAGCAGTTTGGGTTGGGGTATGGGAAGAAGCCAGATTATAGGGTGAAGGTTGAGTTTAGCGTCTTTCCATTTTTTTTTTTAACATTTTGAAAGTAGAGGGTAGGAGCTAAAGGAAGACTGGTTGAAGGAGAGTGTGCCCCTCCCACTGCCTTTTTGTTTTTTAAGAGAGAACTAGAGAATATTTTTCATATTGTTTCTTGTCTATGTGTATATCCTCTTTTGCCTGGAAAGATATTATGTTGCAGTCTTGATAAATATAAAAATTGTCATTGTTTGTTTATTCAGTGTTGTGGCTTGCAGGTTTAAAAAAATTAATAATAGCTTTATTGAGATATAAGTACCTACCATAAGATTTACTCATTTAAAGTATATGATTCACTAGTTTTTTATTACATTGATGAAATTATGCAACAGTCACCACAA
This sequence comes from Trachypithecus francoisi, assembly GCF_009764315.1. Lineage (NCBI taxonomy): Eukaryota > Metazoa > Chordata > Mammalia > Primates > Cercopithecidae > Trachypithecus > Trachypithecus francoisi. The sequence goes on from NW_022681469.1 coordinate 57,362,621, forward strand.
TCAATTTTAGGACATTTTCTTCACTTTCTGTACCCATTAGCAGTCACTCCCTGCTTTCCCACAAGCCCCAAGCAACCACAAATCTACCTTCTGTTTCCATAGATTTAAGTATTCTGGACATTTTATATAAATGGAATCATACAATATGCGGTGTTTTGTGACTGACTCCACCTAACATTATTTCAGGTTTCATCCACGTTATAGTATTGATCAGTAGTACTTTTGGCCTTTTTATGGCTGAATAATATTCTATTGTATAGATAACACATTTTGTTTATCCATTCATCGTGTTGATGGGTATTTGAATTCTTTCCACTTTTTGATTAATGTGAATAATGCTACTGTGAACATTTGTGTACAAGTTTCTGTATGGACACATTTTCAGTTCTCTTGGGTATGTATCTAAGTGTGGAATTGCTCAGTCATGTGATAACACTATGTTTAACATTTTGAGGAACTGCCAGACTGTTACCCAAAGCTGCTGCACATTTTACATTCAATTAGGAGTATACGAAGGTTCCAGTTTCTCTACATCTTCACCGATATTGTTGCTGTCTTTCTGATTATAGGCATCCTACTGGGTGTGAACTGGTATCTTCTTGTGGTTAGCTTGTAAGATTTTGTGTGTCGTAATTTGTCTTTCAAAACTAGAGTGAAATATTTTCCAGTCCTTGCATTTGAGCTAATCTTAGTGCTTACCCAGTGCCACTGGTTTAGTAATATGGTTTTCTTATCCATCCTTCGATGAGTATTCACCTAAACATATTTATATCTTAATTAACTTCAGAAGTGGAAGTGAACTTTTAAGTAACTCTCCAGACATAGTTCACTGAGACAGTAAACTAAAAATTTAAGCGTTCTCAAGAATTTTACTGTATTTACTTTCAAAATATATTAACTTTTTTCCATCAATATTTGACATTTAACTTGGAAAAAGGATTTTTAAAGGATGAAATTGAAAGTAAGACATTAACATTTAGATGGATGTAGGTTTTTTGTTCATATGTTAAATACTTCTGTGTTTCTATAGCACTCAGTTTGTTAGATTCATAAACATTTACATTTCTGTCTTCCCCAGACTGAAAACCTCCCAGGCTAGAGAATGGGACTTAATTATCCCCGTATCCCCGTTGCTTAATATAGTGCTTGGCATTTAATAGGCACTAATGTCCATTGCGTGTGCAGACATTGTAGACAAGCTTAATGCTGTAAGACAGATTTATTCTTCAGGTGAATTCTTCAGTGGTCCAAAGGTTTGTCTTTTAGACTGCCATGAGAACTGCTTCTTCCCCTCCTACACAGATATATTCACGTAACTCTAGTTGTATTTTCAGTATCCACTGAAAAAGAAAATACAAGAGCTACATTGAATTCAAATATTTTAAATAAATATGATTTTATTAGCTGCAATTTCTTAAGGTAACTTCTGTACTTGTGCATCCCACACCCCATGGATGATACTTTGTTGATATTGTCTTAGAGTATTAATAAAATGTCTTCTTTTAAACTTTTGGCTTTGGACTTAATAAAATCAAGATCTCATGTCATCGGTATCTCTTCAAAAAGAGTGAATTTGTGGACATTTAGAGAGTGATTACAAGTGATATCTGTTGTTCTCTACTTGCCTCTAGTTTCTTTCCTCACCCAGTTCATTCAATATATCATATTCACTTTCCTAAAATACCACTTTCAAGTGGCGGCATCTGTAGGCTAATGAAAACCATACTGGTTGTACAATCAAGAGATGTGGGCTGCACTGGAAGCATGGTTTAATTTTTATTATAAAAAATATAAGTTAAAAAACTCATTGCTTTCTTTTATGACCATTACAATTATTGGAAATTTTAAATGCGTATTTTGAAAGTCAATTCAAAACATCTGATCCAAGTGCTGCTTCTACATCACCTGGAAGCTTCACCCAATTTTGTAACTTTTGTCCTAGTTGAGAATCACAGGTCTATAGGATAAAGTCTGTACTTCTTAGCCTGGCATTCCAGAACCTTCTTAATATAATATCACATTACCTTTCCAGTGTTAAACTCCTATACTCTGTGGTATGTATCCTCTCTTCCCTTTGAAGTAAGCTCTTCCTGGTCCTTGAGCATACCTACTAAATGAATGAAATCTTGCTTATCTGTGGTTGTGCTGTTGAACATACTTTTTCCCTCAGAAAGCTTCCCTTTTATTTATTTATTTTATGTATTTTTTTTGAGACAAAGTCTTGCTCTTTTGCCAGACTAGAGTGCAGTGGCACGATCTCAGCTCACTGCAACCTCCGCCTCCTGGGTTCAAGCAGTTCTCCCGCCTCAGTCTCCGTGTAACTGGGATTACAGGCGCCTGCCACCACACCCAGCTAATTTTTGTTTTTTTAGTAGACATGGGGTTTCACCATGTTGGCCAGGATGGTCTCCCCTTTTATTTTATAAACCAGTACTTGGAAGATGAAAAAGCTAAAAATTTAAAATGACTTCACCATGTTCACCAAAAACTTGGAAGCAAAAATGTGATTAATTCTCACTTTCTAGAATAAAAATTTAGTACAATTTATCTTAAAGCACCTTTTCTCCTTTGTAAAATTTGATCTTTAATACCATAAGAAAAAAAGCCTTTCATTAGAGTTGAAAACTTGATAAGGTAAATCAGGTGATATGCAATTTTTAAACCACTAGTCTTTTCCAAATATGAGTTGAACTCCTCTTCCAGCATTTTGTATTTCCTGTAGTATTTAAGTTTTTTTAGATTCATGCAGTCAAACCTTGACAATTATCTCCTTCCTTCTGAAATCACACAAAAATCTTCTTTTCATTTGTACAATATTGTAGGGTCTGTGGCTGGCGTATGGCAGATATAAGAAGCAAACAGTAGTTGCTTCCGAAAAGTTTTTTTTGGAGAAAGTGGAATGTGGACTGTATTAGTCCATTTTCATACTGCTATGAAGACCTGCCCGAGACTGGATAATTTATAAAGGAAAGAGGTTTAATTGACTCACAGTTGAGCATGGCTGGGGAGGCCTAAGGAAACTTACAATTGTTGTCGGAGGCGAAGGGGAAGCAAGGCACCTTCTTCACAAGATGACAGGAAGGAGAATGAACGTGGGAGGAACTACCAAACATTTATAAAACCATCAGATCTCGTGAGAACTCACTATCAGGAGAACAGCATGGGGGATTATAATTACACAGGAATTATAATTCAAGATGACATTTGGTGGGTACACAAAGGCTAGTCATGTTGTGGACCACATTAATCTCAGAGGCTTTGGGAAGTGTTCTAATATCTACATTTCCTGTAATAACTTTTTTTATATCTAATCGGCATTTAAAAAGCGATTCTAATAACATTTGAGTGACTGCCCTGATAGGCTCTGAAGGAATGCAAAGATTTGTCTCTGTCATCCATCCATGGTCTCTATCATTTATCCATTCATACAGAAGGTATTTATGGAGATACCAGAGTGCCCACTATGCCCTAGGTACTGTGTTTTTGAATTGGCAGTTGAAAATATGGCAGTCACTCTCTTCAGGAAGTTTACTAACTGAAAAGACTTGTGAGAAGCAGCAGGACTTTTCCTGGGGGCAGTGGATGGGCTTCAGGGGAATCTTTGAACCCTTTTAAATTATATGTAATACTTTTTGTGTGTAAGCCCATTTTAGGGGGAAGAAAGTTCATAGCTCTTACTTTCTCAAGGGGTTTGGGTCCCAAAAGCCTTAGAACCTATAGACTAGTGGGAAGATAAGGAGTTTAGGAGCTATACAGTCATTAATTTCTATCCTGGCCCTGCTGTGATTCTGAGCAGATTATCTAGAGAAGTTGGGGCTGTAATACATACCTGGAAAGAACAAGATAATATATGTAAAGTTTCTAACGTAGTACATAGAAGGTAGTTGAAGGAATTTGAGATGACATATTGCTCCAATGGAAGTATATTCGGAATTTAAACTAGAGAGACAGGAGAGCCTAAATCTGCCTGAATAGATCATGGACAGTTTCCACAAAGATGCTACATTTGAGCTGGTTTTTGAAGGAAGAGTTTGTCAGGTGAACTAGGTGAATAAAAGGCAACAACACTTTCACAGACTTGGAGATTAACAGAGATAGAACTGTGAGTTTTAGATGGGAAGAATAGGGTCAGTGTGTCTAAAATAAGCAAATCTAATGTACCCAAATAATAGGATTCCCAAAGGAATATCAGCTTAAATGCTATTATGAAATTGGCCTGTGTTTCTGAGCGTTTTGATGAGGAGTGTTTTGATGTTCCATTATTATGGCATAGTTGTTTGCTCTTACAGTAGGACCTTTTAAAAATCGAGTCCTTGTCACATGGTAAATGTTCTTAAATCTAGTAATTTTACTTTATCTCAGGTATATAAAGTAGTACTCTCTCTGTTTACACAGTTCTTAGATGACTAGATTAGTGTTTTTCATTGGCATCTATCAGATGTTAAAAGTGCCCTGTAGAAAGAAATTACGTTTAAAAAGCCTTCAGGACTAAGGCAGCTTTTTTATAATGGTGGGTCTCTTGCTTAGTTTGGATTCCTCAGCGAATTGAACTTTCTGTAAGATGACTCTGAAGAGTTTTGAGACTATGCATCTGTGACCAGAACCAACGTGAGAAAGGAAAAGAGTTCTAGGTCACATGCTACAAAACCATGAAGAATAGCTTTTCTAGACACCTTCTTCCCCATTGTGTATGTTGGTTTTACTCCTGAAGTCATAAACTCTTTAGTTTTATAAGGAACATAAAAACTGTTTAGAAATTAAGGAGCTTATTACAGGTCTTGCCATAGAAAGGTGGCAGAACTGGGTTAGACCCAAGTTAGGAAAGCAGATGCTTTTTCTTTGATATGATGCTGCTTAGGCCAACATTTTCAGTCTTACGGAAGAAGTCAATAAAGCCCCGCCCCCTGGCCCCCAAAGGAGAGCATAAATATCCTCAAAATTACCAAAAAAGTTTTCTGTCAGTATAGATTTTTGGTTGCAGCCTACTCTCAAAGTAGCTTAAGTGAAGAAAATTTATTGCAAGGGAATACTGCCCTTGAGCAGGTTGAAGCATCAGAACCAAGAAATAGAGAGCCTGGGTGACTCCTCTCTCCATGCCAGCCGCTGTGTCTTTCTATGGTTTTCTAGTTTCCATGTCTCTGGGACTGCTTGGATACTTCTCTTTGCTTCCCTGTACACCTGCTTTACTCTTCTCTTACCTCTCTCTGCATTTTGACTTTCACTATTTTGGCCTGCATGTGCTGAATAAAGGCATCCCTTATGGTAATCTAACCTGTCTCATTCACTTTTATCTCAGATTATGGGAAGAGCTCAGAATGACTAGCGTTGCTACATCTTGTTTTCAATTTCCGGAAGAAAATAACCAGCTTGCCAGTGAGATGGGTGTTTGTATAAGGTGGTGAGCTTATTCATATGTGTATGGAAGGAAGGAACTTTTTTTAGAGAAAGGAAGGGATGGCTTGATACACTAGGCGGGCAGCCCAAAGAGTGTCTAGTAAAGAATCCCTGAAGCAAAATTGAAAAAAAAAAAAAAATTACTATTTTAAGGTTTCAGCTCCATATGAACTCCACCCACCTTCTTTCAGAGAAGGAAAAAGAAGCACAAAGAGTCCTTGTGACTTGAGAGAACCATTTGTTGGCTCTGGCAGAGCATTATTTCACGTTTACAGTTAGACATTAAACATCAGGCAAAATTTTAAGGTTTCTGTGTAGCAAACTAAAATTAAGATTATCTATAAGCTGCTTATTTATGGTACCTAATATTTAAATTATAATTTTTCAACATTAACACAAGTTTGGGGTTTTGTTTTTTTGTTTTTGTGTGTGTTTTTTTGTTTTGTTTTTTAAGAGATAGGGTCCTGCTTTGTCGCACAGGCTGGTGTGCAGTGGTGTAATCATAGCTCACTGCAGCCCTGACTTTCTGGGCTCAAGTGATCCACTCGCCTCCCTCCTGAGTCGCTAGGACTACAGGCATATGCCACCCTGCCCTACTAATTTTTTTAACTTTTTTGTAGAGATGAGGTCTTACTATGTTGCCTCGGCTGGTCTCAGACTCCTGGCCTAAAGTGATCCTTCCATCTTGACTCCCAAAGTGCTGGGATTATAGGTGTGAGCCACTGCGCCTGGCCCTAAAGATCATTTTTATCAAAGTAGTCACTATGATTTACTCCGTGATCATATGTCAGAAATATATCACTATCTGAAAAACTTAACATATTTTCTTCACAGTAGATTTTGCATTATTAAAATCAACCTAACTATAGTTCTTTTAGTTCATGAATCATCTAAAATTTGTGAGTTACTATATTCATTGTGTTTGCCTGTCTATTAGCATGCCTGTCTTTGCGCCTGTGTGTCTGCCTGCCTGCCTTTGTGCCCCCCTTTGAAATTCTATTTGCCTAGTCACCTTTCTCTACCTACTCTGTCAGTTGGTTGTCTGTGCCCAAGATTTATTAATGTGTGTTAATAATGGATAGCAGAAATAGACTGGAAGATACTTTGTAGTTTAGAAATGTCCTGTAACTTACAACTAGTTGTTTGTAATTCATCTAATATAGTAAATAGATTCTACAAGGGGACTTCAAAAAGCTCATGGAAAAATGGAATTAAGTAAATAAATGTTATTTATAAATAAATTTGTAAATAGATTAAAATTAAAAATATAAAGTTTATTTCTCAACATAAACTCCATCACTTTACTTTTATAAGTGATGATACACCAGCCATTTTGTTTATCCCTAATAACTGAGGGTCCTAGAAATGTAACCATTTCAAAGCAGTTTTTTTTACATTATTAACTGAAGAGTAATGAGTGCCCTTTAAAGATTTTTTTGAGATTGAGAAACAAAAAGAAGGCAGAAGGAGCCAAATCAGGACTGTAAGGTGGATGCCTAATGGTTTCCCATCTGAACTCTCACAAAATTGCCCTTGTTTGATGAGAGGAATGAGCAAGAGGCGTTTTTGTGGGTAGAAAAGGACTCTGTGGTGACACTTTCTCGGATGTTTTTCTGCTAAAGCTTTGGCTGACTTTCTCGAAACACTCTTATAATGAGCAGATGTTATCTTTCCTTGGTCCTTCAGAAAATTAACATGCATAATGCCTTAAGCATCCCCAGAAACTGTTGCCATAAGCTTTACTCTTGACTGGTCCACTTTTGCCTTGACTGGACCACTGCTACCTCTTGGTAGTCGTTGCTTTGATTGAGTTTGTCTTCAGGATCATACTGGTAAAGCTGTGTTTCATTTCCTGTTACAGTCCTTTTAAGAAATGCTTCAGGATCTTGATCCCAATTATTTATTTATTTATTATTTTTCATTTTGTTTTTGAGACGGAGTCTCGCTTTGTCACCCAGGCTGGAGTGCAGTGGCACGATCTCTGCTCTCTGCAGTCTCCACGTCCCGGGTTCAAGCGATTCTCCAGCCTCAGCCTCCCAAGTAGCTGGGATTACAGGTGTGCACTACCACACCCAGCTAATTTTTGTATTTTTAGTAGAGACAGGGTTTCGCCATGTTGTCCAGGCTGGTCTTGCACTCCTGACCTCAGGTGATCCACCTGCCACGGCCTCCCAAAGTGCTGAGATTACAGGCGTGTTTAAAATTTCCATTGAAAGCTCTGCTCTTGTCTGTAGCTATCTGGGTGCTATGGTTTTGGCACCAATGGAGTGGAAAGTTCGTTCAGCTTTAATTTTTCAGTCAGAATTGTGTAAGCTGAACAACTTAAGATGTCTGTGGTGTTGGCTATTGTTTATGCTGTTAATTGCAGGTTCTCTTCAGTTAGGGCACGTGACAAGATGAATTTTTTCACAAAAATCAGTGTGGATGGTCTGCTGCTACAGGTTTCATCTTCAGCATCACCTTGTTCTTTCTTTAAAAGAGGCATCCATTTGTAAACTGCTGATATTTGGGGCATTGTCCCCATAAACTTTGCTTCACCATTCTTCCATCCAAGCTTTACCATAAATTTGATGTTTTGTTCTTGCTTCAGTTTTTTAGCAGAATTCATGTTGCTCTGATAGGGGTTCTTTTCAAACTGATAACTTATAGTTCTTAGTGCTTCAAATGAGATCCTGTTCATCAGACAGGTTATAAGAAGTTAGTATGAGTTTATTTTGGTGCAAAAAAAATTGAAATCCATGCATAGTTTTTTTCATAGTACATATTTTCCATGAACTTTTTGAAGACCCCTTGTATGAATGCCAACGAGAAACGTAGGGTGGGTGGATATTAGTAATAGGATTTTGCAACTGAAATAATTAAACATGTTCAAATATTTACCTCCACACCCATTCACTGACATTATTAGATGGTGCACAAAAGTAAAAAGTCTAGTTTTAAAAATTACTTTATAATTTAGATAGAAGATTATTAAAATTTATTTTTAAGAAACAGAGTCTGTCTCTGTTGCCCAAGCTTAAGTGCAGTGGCACAATCACAGCTCATTGTAGCCTCAAACTCCTGGGCTCAACGGATCCACCTGCCTTAGCCTCCTAAGTAGATAGGACCACAGGCATGAGCCACTGCTCCCTGGTAGATTACTTTTAAACTTTTTTTTTTTTTTTTCAAAAATGCAACTTAAACTAAAAGTACAGGATGAATATTTAACCAGTACATTTAATTTCTTGTCATTGCTTTATTATATGCTGTTTTTGTATTGTTTACAAGGTCTCAGCATCATATGTATATTTTCAAATATGTTCTAAAATGACCTCATCATTTATTTCTCTAGTTGTTAAAGAAGGTATAGAGGTTTTATTATTTTTTTAAATAGGATGTAGGTTGGATTAGATCTATGAATTATTATTTTGCCTTTAAAACAGGTTATAGATAAGAGAGGGAAAGGTAATTTGGTGATACTACTGGGCAGGAGTCTTAATTATTTAAAGAGGGTGTAAACGAAGGAATGTACAAAAGTAAAAATAGGCAGGGAAGAAAAGACCTGATGGAAGTAACATATCTTTGTCATATGTTTGATTTTAGGAATTTGAGTGTCTAGGATTATAGTGGACAGTCCAATGATATGGGTTACAACAGTTATATATGTATTAGACCTGGCCGTTACTTACTGTGTAATGTTGAGTACATGATTTGAACCACTCTCAGTCTTAGCTTCTTTATCTTTAAAACAGAAGTAGTTTGTAATGTTTGAATTAGTAAGAATAAAGGACACAGTGTCAGATGTTGTTCTAAATAAATGATAGGAAGGAAGCATTATTAGGGCATTAAGTGAGAAGTTAAATAAATGGGAGGGGAAAAAGGCAACACCTTGCTCTTTTTCTCTTTTGGACCTTTTTGGTGACAGACAAAAAGAATGTGTATAGTATATTTAATTATCTGAAAATACAGAGTTGAGCATCCCTAATCTGAAGTTTGAAATGCCCCTACGTCCAAAATTTTTTGAGTGCCATTATGGTCTGAGAGCAGACATTGTATATGATTGCTGTTTTAAATTTGTTGAGATGTATTTTATTGCCCAGAATTTGGTCTGTCTTGGTGAATGTTTCATGTAAACTTGAGAAGAATATGTATTCTGTGATTGTTGTCTTACATAGTCTGTAGACGTGCATTATATATCCCGTTGATTGATGGTGCCGTTAAGTTCAGCTGTGTCCTTACTCATTTCCTGCTTGCTTCATCTGCCCATTTCTGATAGAGGAGTACAGAAGTCTTCAACTGTAATAGTGGATTTGGATATTTCTCCTTGCAGTTCTATCAGTTTTGCCTCACATTTTTATGCACAGTTGTTAGATCCATACAGATTAAGGATTATAATGTCTTCTTGGAGAATTGACCCCTTTATCATGATGTAAAGCCACCCTATCCCTGGTAACTTTACTTGCCATGAAATTTGCTTTATCTGAAATTAATAACTAGTCTCACTTCATTTTTGTGTTAGCTGATATATTTTTTTCCATCCATTTGCTTTTAATCTATGTGTGTTTGTATATTTAAAGTGGATCTCTTGTAGACAACATATACTTAGGTCTTGGTTTTTAATCCACTCTGACAATCTTATAATTGGTACCTTTAGACCATTGACGTTCAGAGTGATTACTGATAGCATTGGATTAATGTCTACCATATTTGCTACTATTTTCTGTTGCCCTTGTTCTTTGTTCTATTTCTTTTTTGTCTTCTGCCTTTTGCAGTTTTAATTCAAAATATCATATGACTGTCCTTTCTTAGCATGTCAGTTTTACTTCTTTTTGTTGTTGTTGTTCTTTTCAAAAGAGACAAGGTGTCACTTAGTTGCTTAGGCTGGAGTGCAGTGGCATGTCATAGCTCACTGTAAACTTCCGGCTCGCGTGATGCTCCTGCCTCAGCCTCCTGAGTAGCTAGGACTACCAAGTGTATGCCACCAACCCTCAAGTAATGTTTTTTATTTTTTATAGAGAGAAGGTCTTACCATGTTGCCCAGGCTGTCAAACTCCTGGCCTCAAGCAGTCCTCCTGCCTTGGCTTCCCAAAGTTTTGGGATTATAGGCATGAGCCACAGTGCCCAGCTGGGTGTTTTTATTTTTTTAAATGGTTGCTCTGGCATTTGCAGTGTATGTTTCCAGCAAATCCAAGTCCACTTTCAGATAACACTGTACAACTTTATGGATGGTGAGATTACTTTATAATGACAAAATAACCCTAATTCTGTCCCTTGTATCATTGCCGGCATTATCTCACTTACAAATAAATATAGACACACAAGCATACGTAAGCAAATACGTTTGCTGCTATTTTGAATAAACAGTCATCAGATCAATTAATAAGAAAAATAAAAGTTTTAATTTTACTTTCATTTATTCTTTCTCTCATTTCTTCTTCCTTTCTTTATGTAAATATGAATTCCAGACTAGCATAATTTTTCTTCTCTCTAAAAAATTTATTTTAACATTTCTCACAAGGTAGGTCTGTGGCAACAAATTCCCACCCACCTCAGCCTCCCAAAACATTAGGACTACAGGCATGAACCACCTTGCCTCGCCTTAATTTTTGTTCGTTGAGAAAGTTTTTATTTCTGTTTGGTTTTTGAAGGATAATTTTGCAGGGTTCAGGATTCTAAGTTGGTGGGGTTTTTTCTTCTTAATAAGATATTTTGTCACTGTCTTCTTGCTTGCCTAGTTTCTGAAACACAGTCAGATGTAATTCTTATTATACTTGCTTCCCTGTAGGTAAGATGATTTTTCTTCCTCTGGCTTTTTAAACGATTTTGTGTTTATCTTTGATTTTTTTGTAGTTTGAAAATGATATGCCTACATACAGTTTTTCTGGCATTTATTCTGATCAGTGTTCTCTGAGCTGCTTGGATCTGTGGTTTGGTTTCTGACATTAATTTGGGGAAGTTTTCAATCATTATTTCAAATATTTCGTCTGTTCCCTTCTTCTCTTTCTGTTATTACCCTTGTGCATATTTACATCTTTTGTAGTTGTCCCCACAGTTCTTGCATATTCTGTTCTGTTGTTTCAGTTTTCTTCTAGTCTTTTTAGTCTGCTTTTTAGTTTTGGAAGCTTTTATTGAGATATCCTCAAGTTCAGAGATTCTTTCCTCAGCTATGTCCAGTCTACTAATAAGCCCACCAACGACATTCTTTATTTTTGTTACAGTTTTTAAAAAAATCTCTAGTGTTTCTTTTTGGTTATTTCTTTGAATTTCTGTCTCTTTGCTTATATTGATTGCCCATCTATTCTTGCATACTATCTACTTTATCCATTATAGAGTTCTTAGGATATTAATCATAGGGTGTTTTTTTTTTGTTTGTTTCTTTGTTTGTTTGAGACTGGGTTTTGCTTTGTCTCCCAGACTGGAGTGCAGAGATGCAATCATAGCTAACTGCAACCTCCGCCTCCTGGGCTCAAGCAGTCCTCCCACCTCAGCCCTCCCCAGTAGCTGGGACCACAGGCATGTGTCAACATGCCTGGCTAATTTTTCGTATTTTTTTGTATATACGGGGTTTTGTCACGTTGCCCAGGCTGGTCTCGAACTTCTGGGCTGGAGACCTGCCTACCTCTGCCTCCCAAAGTGCTGGGATTACAGGCATGAGCCTCCCAGAGCCAAGGTCTCAGTCTTTTAGAGAGCTTGTTTATAGATTTTGAACTATATCCTGTTTCTCAGCACCTCACCCCCAGGATGGCTTGAATGACCTATAGTTGGGTATTTCCCTTACCTGATGTAAATAAGGCTCTGCTAAAACCCCAGCAGGTTAGGCTCAGGTTAAATCATTTCTCTGTAGGGCAGACCTTGTTAAGAAGAATGGAATATTCCGCCTGGCGCGGTGGCTCACGCCTGTAATCCCAGCACTTTGGGAGGCCGAGGCTGGCGGATCACAAGGTTAAGAGATAGAGACCATCCTGGCCAACATCGTGAAACCCCGTCTCTAATAAAAATACAAAAAATTAGCTGGGCGTAGTGGCGCGTGTCTGTAGTCCCAGCTAATCGGGAGGCTGAAGCAGGAGAATCGCTTGAACCCGGGAGGCGGAGGTTGCAGTGAGCCAAGACCACGCCACCGCACTCCAGCCTGGTGACAGAGCAAGAGACTCCGTCTCAAAAATAAAAATTAAAAAAGGAATGGAATATTCTGGTGTGTTGCAAAATGTCTCCTCTTTCTCCTGCTGCTGGAAGCATGAGGGGATTTTTCTCTTGATGTTTACTGTGAGAACCTGGTAGAGAGCTCCTGGAGGTAAAACAAAAATGTGGGGGCCCCCTCTGATTGGGTACACTTGGAGTTTTTGTTTGTTTGTTTGTTTAGAGCGGTCTCGCTGTTGTCCAGGCTAGAATGCAGCGGCACAACCTTGGCACACTTCAGCCTCAACCCCTGGCCTCATGTGATCCTCCCACCTCAGCCTCCCTGGTAGCTGGGACTACAGATGTAGCTACCACACCTAGCTATTTTTAAATTTTTTGTAGAGGTGGGGTCTCACTGTGCTTGCCTAGGCTGGTCTCGAAACCCTGGGCTCAAGAGGTCCTCTGGCTTCCACCTCCCAAAGTACTTGGATTACAAGTATGAGCCACTGCACCCAGCCTCCCCTGGAGATTTTAACCCTCATAGTCGTTCCCACTATGCCTCTAGCAATTCATCAATTACAGTTCAGGTTTCTTATGGAGGTTTGTTGTGTGAGTGTTTCTGCTATGATTACTTGTGATTCTCTGTATTCACCTTCTGACTCTCCAGTTTGGGGGCAGCTGTTTGACCTGTGACTTCTCTTAAGGATCTGAGAAAAGTTGTTGATTTTTCAGTTTGTTTAGCTTTTTACTTGTTCTTAAGATTGAGTGACAGATTTTTTTTACATCTTTTTTTATTGTGGTAAAATGTATTAATACAGAACATTTATCATTTAAGTGTACAGTTATGTGGTATTAGGTATATTCACACTGTGCAATTAGGAATCTTAAAAGGGAAAAGTCACGTACTGTTAGAAGGGTCATACAAGGCTTTATAGAAAGGATTTTTAAGATGAGCTTCTATATATCAATTAAAAGAACATTTCAGTAGAAACATGAGAATATGGTATGATAATTACCAGAAGAAAAATGCAATTAAGTGCTGAACACAGGAAAAAAATCATCAACCTCGCCAATAATCAGAAAAATTGAAGTTAATCATTGTTAACTGTTGGGGGAGTAGCTACCAAATTTGATGAAAACTCAAAAATTGATGATAATTCAGAAATTGAGAGTAGCGACTGGGTGTGGTGGTTCGTACCTGTAATTCTAGCACTTTGGGAGGCTGAGGCAGGCAGATCACCCTGAGCTCAGGAGTTTGAGACCAGCCTGGCCAACATGGTGAAACCCCATCTCTACTAAAAATATAAAAATTAGCTGGGCCTAGTGGCGGGCGCCTGTAATCCCAGCTACTTGGGAGGCTGAGGCAGGAGAATCACTTGAACCTATGAGGTAAAGGTTGCAGTCAGCCGAGATCACGTCACTGCACTCCAGCCTGGGCAACAGAGCAAGACTCCCATTTCAAAAAAAAAAAAGACTGAGAATAGCAAATATTGGTAAGGATATAGAAAACTAGTGTTTCTAGGTCCGTTAAGGGGAGGGTAAGCTGGTGAAGCCTATTTTGGAAGGCAGTTTGGCCACTTCTACTAGAATTGATAAATGTATGTACTCTTTAACCCAGCATGTCAAGTTTAGGGATCTTTCCGTAAAAATACTTGCATATGTGCATAAAATAGTATGTCCAAGTATGCAACAATTTTTGTGAAACAACCTAAAATAGCTATTAGTAAGAAGACTTTACATAACTGGTTACCTAAAAGGAAACAGATGTGGAGGGGAGAAAGTTTTACTTTTTCATTTTATACCTGTATGCAGAAAAGAGTGACATAGCAGGCCTAAGACTACTATCCTTAGAAAGGCCTGCTTACAATGTTATCCCTTGGCTGGTGTCTGGGAACTTAGACTTTTGGGAGAATTTCCATTATCCCCTGATAAGAGTGGTTCACTGTGCCCAAATTGTACAAACAATGTGGTTTATGGGCTGGGCCCAGTGGCTCAATCGTGTTGTCTCAGCCCTTTGGGAGGCTGAGGCAGGAGGATTCCTTGAGGCCAGCCTGGGCCACATAGTAAGACCTCGTCTCCACAAAATATTTTTTAAAATTAGCCAGATGTCATGGTGTGCACCTGTGTAGTCTTAGCTACTTGGGAAGCTGAGGCGGGAAGATAACTTGAGTCCATTGGTTTGAAGTTGCAGTGAGCCATGTTCATGCCACTGCACTCCAGCACAGGTGGCAGAACAAGACTCTGTCTCTGAAAAACAAAAATAAAAGATAATATGGTTTATGTTGAACATATATTTTTTTTCTGGGAGTCTGGAATTTTGGTATATTATTAGGCAGAGTGCCTGTGTAACCAGCCTCCAATAAAAGCCATGGGCACTTTATTTCTAATGCTCTTCCCTTGTGGACAACGTTTCACACATGTTGTCACAACTTATTTCTGCAGGAATTAAGAGGGTCCTGTGTAATTTCATTAGAAGAGGATTTTTGAAAGCATGTGCCTAGTTTCTTCTGGACTTTGCCTCTTGTGCCTTTCTCTTTGCTGCTTTCACTTTGTATCCTTTAGCTGTAATAAATCATAGCTCTGAGTATGGTGATATGTTGGATCACTTGATATGTTGAGTTTTTTACATGTGTGTATTATTGACCCCTTTATTGTGCCCATTTTCCCTTGATGGTGAAAGATTGACAGCTTTCCTTGGTAACATTGTAGGTGATATAATAAAGAAGTGAATCAAAAAGTAAGTGTCTTTAGGTATGTTATTTAGGACGAGGAGATACTACTTTAGGTAAATTATTTTAAATTACACTTCAGTTTTTCATTACCTTCATGTCAATAGGATGGTAAACAGATGTTAAATTTCAAATAGGATTTTAAGTTTATGCTCTCTAATTTTATAAATTATATTACATAAACTTAATGAACTGAATGTGAAAACAGGGTGCCAATTCACTGACCGTGTGATGTTCTGAATGGGTTATCAATGCCTATTATGTCTAGCAGACCTGCCCTGCTTTATTGAATGTATTTGGAAGACACTAGGCTCTGTGGGGGAAGAAAAAGAAATAGATTATTGTCTGTGAGGCAGTGAATTATAATCTTGGGTGGTGGCAGCATTGGTAGTGATGGGATAAAACGTGTAAACATGACAGGTATAAAAAGGCAGGAATGATAAGTACTATATGACTAGGACATGTTTTTGGAATATATGCCTCATTAGAGCAGGGATTTTGTCCTATTCACCTCTGTATCACTAGCACCTAAAACAGTCCCTGGGCATAGGATAGGTTAGGTGAAGTTAATGTGAAGCCAGCCATCATCATAAAAGTGATAATTGAGTCTGAAGAGAAAGCTCTTTTTATTATAAATATCTGAATCCAATGTGTCAGCAAACTTAAAAATATTTTTTGGGAATATCATAACAGTTAATTCATGAATAGGTCACAGCTGTCCAATGTTATATGAATATTGTGTGACCTGGTAATCTGAGATACTTTAACGGCGCTTGCCTGCAGTTAGCTGTTCTTTTTGATACTGGATAGGACATTTAATTCTGTACAAACAACTACAGAGGGTTTCTTTCCCTTTAAATTTTTTTTTAAATTGTGGTAAAATACATGTAACATAAAACCTATCATCTAAGCCATTTTTTAAGTGTACAGTTAAATAGTGTTGAGTACATTCACATTGTTGTATAACCAATCTCTAGAACTCTTCTCGTCTTGGAAAGCTAAAACTCTGTTCCCATTAAACCACCCTCTTTATTCCAAATTCATTCTCCTCCTTCTTCCAACCCCTAGCACCATTCTATTACACTTTCTGTCTGTATGGATTTGACAATTCTAGGTGCCTCATATAATTAGGATTATAAAATACTGTCTTTTTGTGACCGGTGTATTTCAGTTAGCATAATGTCCCCAAGGTTCATCCATGTTGTAGTATGCATCCAAATCTTCCTTTTTAAAGGGTTGAATAATACTGCATTGTATGTATATACTAGATTTTGTTTATCCATTTGCCCATTGCATGACACCTAGGGTTGCTTCCACCTTTTGGCTATTGTGAATGCTGCTGCTATGAACATGGTTGTACAAATATCTGTTTGAGACCCTGCTTTCCGTTCTTTGGGGTGTATACTCAAAAGTGGAATTGCTGAATCATACGGTAATTCTACTTTTACTTTTTGAGGAACCACCATACTGTTGTTTCCTATAGTAATTGCACCATTTTACATTTCACAGCAGAGCACAAGGGTTCCAGTTTCTCCATATCCTTGCCAATACCTGTTATTCTGCCTTTTCTTTTTTCTAAATAGAGATGAAGTTTTGCTGTCATGCCCAGACTGGTCTTGAACTCAAGTGGCACAAGTGATCCTCCTGCCTTGGCCTCCCAAAGTGCTTGGGTTATAGGTGTGAGCCACTGTGCCCAGCCTACTTTGGTTTTTTGATAGTAGCCATCACAATGATTCGAGTGGATTGCTAAGTCATATAGGAATGTAAAATTGTGTCTGTTGAATCATCTATATGAAATACTTCATAGGAACTGAAGCTATTAAGATTTTGATGCGTGTTGGAGATTATTGGTGACTTGCTAAAAGTAATTTTAGTAAGGTAATAAAGGAAAAAAATGAAATTTTCAGAGGGTTCAGGAGTTAGTGGTTCACCAGGAAGTGTAGTTTCTCTTTAGAAAGTTTGGTCAGCTGACCACAGCATTGTGGCAGTCTCTGGCCTTGCAAAAAATAATATTTTCCATATAGTGGTAAATAAGTATTGAGCTCTCTTAAACTACACAAGTGACTCTTTTCCTGTACTATATTTGTTTTTGCAGAGAGAAGTGTGAATTCTGAACCTCTGCTACTAATTTGGGAGTCTTTGTTTTATTTTTGTAATTGGAGGTAAAAAAGAATTGATGTAATTGTGGCTTAATATGTTAACACTGGAACTTAATATTCTCAATTTTACTGTATTTTTATTTTATTTTATTTTATTTTATTTATTTATTGAGACAGAGTCTCACTCTGTTGCCCAGGCTGGAGTGCAGTGGTGCAATCTCGGCTCACTGCAACCTCTGCCTCCTGGGTTCAAGCGATTCTCCTCCCTCAGCCTCCCAAGTAGCTGGGATTACAGGCGCACGTCACCACACCCAGCTAATTTTGTGTTTTTAGTAGAGACGGGGTTTCACCACCTTGGCCAAGCTGGTCTCAAACTCCTGACCTCAGGTGATCTGCCCACCTCGGCCCTAAAGTGCTGGGATTACAGGCGTGAGCCACTGCACCCGGCCTACTGTATGTTTTTATTATATATTATGAGATAATGAGATTAGTGATGGATTGCTTTGTAGTACTTTGGGAGTCTGGGTTTGGCAGAGTATGCCCCTATGAAGACTAAGTGGGACTATAGTGATTGTGTTTTCTTAAATCAGAGTCAGGATGCATAACCAGATGAAGGAAGACATAGTCGGGAGTCATACTTTTAATATCTAGATTTGGGAGTTTTA
The DNA here is from genome assembly GCF_009764315.1 of Trachypithecus francoisi. Classification (NCBI taxonomy): domain Eukaryota; kingdom Metazoa; phylum Chordata; class Mammalia; order Primates; family Cercopithecidae; genus Trachypithecus; species Trachypithecus francoisi. Next base: position 57,380,603 of record NW_022681469.1, read on the forward strand.
GGCTAATTTACTGTAGGGACAAAGTATTTGAAATTGGGATTGGCGGAACATCAGTGGAACCAGCAATTGCTAAGTTAAATATATAGAGGGACATTAGATAACGGATGATGAAGAAATGGGTAAAAGAAAGTGAGGGCCTTGTGAGTTAAAACAAAAATAATCAAACCTGGAACACTTTCCATTTATTGTATTGGATATCTTCATTTCAATAAAATTAATGTATATGACAAAATTTTAATTTTACTGTCCTAGTTCAAGTGGGGTTCTACTTTTATTTCCATAAAAATATACTTTCAGGATAGGGAGAGGGTAAACTTACATTATAAGTTTGTATTTTCTCACCAAGGGACAGGAGAGAAGAAAAAAAAATCATTTGCTTATTGTCTAGGCTATGCAAAAGAAAAAGAACAGCCTTGTTTTTTTATTACATTTTTTTTCATTTAGTTTATGATTTGCCATATTTATTATTTTAAAACATAAAGTCTGTAGTACAAGGTTTTATTTAAAAACATTCTCAAAATTAAAGACTATTGCTACACGCATTCAGGGAAGATTATCTAGCTATATTGAAGAGATCTCCTTTGCTAGTAGTTGATGGAACCTAGGAATTGAACCCCAGCTTCTCTGACTTAAAGCTGCCCTATTGTGAAGTAGAAATGAAGTGTAAGCAATATATTCTTAAGTATATTGGTCAATTCTGATTTACATAGAAGACCTAAACAGTTTATTTACTCTCTACTATTTGTTATGGGGTTATGCTGATAGTAGCTAGTACTAATAGAAGATATGGTCTAAATCAGGGAATTCATGTTCTATCAGGGATGGCATATGTGCATATCTAAATAATTGCTGTACAGTGGGATATGTTCTAGATAAGAGGTGTATATAAAGTAGCTAGAGATGAGGTATATATAAAGTAGATAGACAGATGATGGGCCTGTATGCCAGTACTACTATCAGGAAAAATTTCATGAAGATGATTTCTGTATTGGGCTAGTAGAAAGCAGGGAGTTTGCTTAGTAGACAATTAGGGGAATAAGTAAAGCATTGATTTTGACATGAGCAAAGCACAGAATCATTTTATTATCCCAAGACTCATAAGACTGGCCCTGTTTACTTCAAAGTTACTTTCTTTATTATCAATCCTGAGTTAGCTTCAAATGAGGAGGCATAGCCATGCATTTCTGAAAAAAAAATGGGAGAGAATTAGTCTGTTATACAGCAGTGGGTGAACAGTGAGCAAAGATAGGAAGATGAATTTTGATAGGCAGAGTTGCATATTTTGCAACTAAAGGTAGACATTGCAGTTGTGTAGTTGAAAGACCCTTTGGTTATTTTAGCTGCTTATAACCATTATTGTTAGTGATGTGTGTTTTTTCTTTTTTTTGAGGTAGAGCTGTGTTGCCCATGCTGGAGTGCCGTGGTGCGATCTCGACTCACTGCAACCTCAGCCTCCTGAGTAGCTGGGACTATGGGCACACGCCACCAGGCTCGGCTAATTTTTGTATTTTTTAGTAGAGATTGGGTTTCACCGTGTTGGCCAGGCTGGTCTTGAGCTCCTGACCTCAAGTGATCTGCCCACCTTGGCCTCCTAAAGTGCTGGGATTACAGGCGTTAGTCACTATGCCTGGCCCATATGCATATTTTTATATAAATGTGTTTGTAAAGTTAGAGAGAGAACAGTGATAATACAGTGTTACTTTGAGACAGTGTAGTGTTACTTTGGCTGAAGTTATGCTCTAATTTTATTGTATGCTGCTATTAATTTGTATTTGGGGTTTTAAGAAATTTTGGTTGGATTATCATGCACCTTGTAGGGTAAAATTAATACTATTAAGATGGTGTGGTTTTTTCTGACTGAGGACAGTTAAAATTTTTAAATATAAAGTCAGATGAATTTATTTATTTAACAGTGGTTATTGAATGCGAACTATGTCCCAAACCTGCTACCTTTTAAAATTCAGATGAATTCTCCAGTAACTGCCTCAGAAATTTTCTGGAGCAATTAGGTAAAAGGAGTATGATTTTATGGGTTAGGTAGCCTTGATGTTTTGCCACAATATAACTCTTAAGCTTAAAGTAATTTCCATTTTTATTTACTATACAAGGTATAGTTTTAATATTTGTATATTCTTATGTGCATATTTACTAAAAGTTGTGTCTTATGAAACTCATACTGTGTTTTGTTGTTGTTGTTGTTTTTGTTTTTGAGATGGAGTCTCATTCTGTCACCAGGCTGGAGTGCAGTGGCGTGATCTCAGTCCACTACAACGTCGGCCTCCCTGGTTTAAGCGATTCTCCTACCTCAGCCTCCCGAGTAGCTTGGATTACAGGAACATGCCACCATGCCCAGCTAATTTTTGTATTTTTAGAAGAGATAGGGTTTCACCATGTTGGCCAGGATGGTCTCGAACTCCTGATCTCGTGATCTACCGGCCTTGGCCTCCCAAAGTTCTGGGATTACAGGCATGAGCCACCGCCCCCAGCTGAAACTCTACTGTGTTTGGGGCAGTGGTGTGTGGTCTAATAACAGAGCATGAGAGATCTTCAACTTTGATATTTAATTTCTATGTATCACATCTTATTCCAAAAGGAATTTTAGTTAGCTTAATTTCCATTTTAGTGCTCTTTCTTTTTGTGTTAATTTATTGTTTTCTTAATTGTCCTGATTTAAAATCCAGCCAACAAATTAATTTAACACTTGTCTGTGTAAACGTATTTTCACTTCAAAGACTGTTCAGTGAATATGAAGAGAATTAGCTATATTTTTGCTAACAAGATTTGCTGATGGGGAGAAGAGCAAGATAAAAGAACAAATCAAGGATGAATGTTAGATTTTTGGCTTGAACTACTGTTGAATGGTGGTGCTATTTGAGCATGTTTGTGATGCCCATTACACATCCAGTGGACAGGCCAATAGACAGCTCTTTGACTCTGGAGAGATTTAACAAACTTTAAACATTCTCAGGAGCTTAGATGAGCAATGAATTGTTCCACCCTTTTAATAACTTGAATCTTGACACACAAATGGATATCTTAAAGTCACATTGCATGTGATTTTGGAGGCTTTTGAGAATCCATTTATCGATTTAGGATTAGGGGAATACAAATTTAGTGTTTTAAGAAATAAAATAAAAACTGTTTAAAGCAAAGTGAATATTAAACTTGAATTTTGTTTGCATCAACAATTCTAAGTATTAAAAATGTTTCTCTGACGTGTCTGAGAAGGCTCAATAAATAATTCTTCAATTTGTAATGAGAGTTTTGCTTTGCATTAGCTATTGGTCTATCAAGTCCAATAAGGTAGTCTAATCTCTGCCTTCAGTTTTATAGATTAGTGGACAAGACAGACAAGTACTGAAATACTTACGAAATACTTTTAAGTGACAATAGAACAATGTATTATGAACTCATTGCAGAGGGCTGAGGAGCAGTAAAGGAGGGAAGGTTCAAGAAAGCCTTCATAAAGGAAGTAACACTTTAACCAGAGCCCTGCTCACCAGTTAGAGCAAAAATTGTGCAACTTTGATGTTTAAGAAGTGGAGGGTTACTGCTAGTAGTAGTGGTGGTGAGTAATTCCGTATGACTGAAGCATCAAACTCTAATAAGAGCATTATAAAAAGAGGCTAGAAAATTGGACAGGCAGCATTCAACATATCTTAAAATTAAACATTTGGTAGTTTATGTTAGAGGTGATAGACACATAGGAGAGTTTTTAAATGTGGGACTAAAATGGTCAGACTTGACTTATTAGAACAGTAATAAAGGAGTGCAGTTATTTTTGGAATTCATTTATGTGACTTTTTAAAGACCTCTGGGGTAGGCTGGCACAGTAGCTTATGACTGTAATCCCAGCACTTTGGAAGGCTAAGGTGGGCAGATTGCTTCGGTCCAGGAGTTTGAGAGCAGGCTGGACAACATGGCGACACCCTGTCTCTACAAAAAATACAAACAGTTAACCAGGCGTGGTGGTACATGCCTGTAGTTCCAGCTACTCACTGAGGGACGCTGAGGTGGAACAATCACCTGAGCCCAGGAGTTTAAGGCTGCAGTGAGCTGTGATTGCACCACTGCATTCCAGCCTGGGCAACAGAGTGAGACCCTATCTCAAAGAAGATCTTTAGGGTAGACTTAATTGCAAATGTCTTTCTTAAAGGATTTGTTTGCTTAGCTTTTTAAAAAAAAAGTCACACATGATAAAGGGTTGGTGGGTACTTATAACTTAATACAGATATCATTTAGCTATATTTTTGCCCAGTTAATACAGTAAATGATTAAAAATTATTTCTTGCTTTAGGATTATATGAAATAATTATATTACATAATAAATTATTAGTGTTTAGTGCTATTCTCATACAGTCTATGAATAAGGTTTCTTAGTATATTATATCATGTTTCTCAATAATACAGAATTTTTTTCTGTTTCTTTCCTAGTAATAGCTTCGTCAGAGACAATATAATAGTGGTCAGGAAGTTAAAATGAAATTGTGTAGATACTTTCTGTTTCATAGAGTTTAAATGAACTTTGGTGCTACTTCTATTCAAGAACTATTTAGACATTAATGTTGATGTGTTTAAAAAAAAAAAAAAAAAGGCCGGGCGTGGTGGCTCACGCCTGTAATCTCAGCACTTGGGAGGCCGAGGCAGGCAGATCACAAGGTCAGGAGATCAAGACCACCCTGGGGAACACAGTGAGACCCCATGTCTACTAAAAATACAAAAAAATTACCCGGGCGTGGTGGCGGGCACCTATAGTCCCAGCTTCTAGGGAGTCTGAGGCAGGAGAATGGCGTGAACCCGGGAGGAGGCAGAGCTTGCAGTGAGCGGAGATCACGCTACGGCACTCCAGTCTGGGCGACAGAGCGAGACTCCATCTCAAAAAAAAAAAAAAAAAAAAAAAAAAAACCTGCTCTAGGTCAAATCAGATCTTAATCTGGCAGTAATTTTGTACCCGCAGAGTTTATAGTTTAACAGGGTAAATAAGAAGTATTCTCTTTATGTATTTATCAAAAGAGTAAGAAATATAAGTGTTCTAAGAGTACATATAAAGGTAAAAGAATTCAGAGGGGAAGATATGTCTGGATGAAGGGCATCAGAAACTCTGTAGGAGCTAGGGTTTAAAATTAAAAGATAAGTAAGATTTGGAGATGTGCAAGTGGGGAGACCACCAAGAACCAAAGAAAAAGCATACACAAAGACACAGAAAGAGGATTATCATGGGATTTTTTTTAAAAAAGGCAAATTATCAGGCAATTACCATGTCAGACCTACTGAATCAGAAACTTTAGGGGTGAGGCCTAGCAATGTGGTCCTTCAGGTGATTCTGAAGCACACTCAAATTTGACAAACTGCTTTGCAATTTCAGGCAGATAAATTGACTGGAATACGCAACTCTTTCTGATCTTTGATCTAGGAAAGGTTTTAAAGAAATAAATCTGAAGTAACAACATTTAAATAGTTCCAGTAATTAGTTCAATAATAACAGTTAACATTTATTGAGCCATTTTATGTACCAGACCTTTTGCTGAGTGAAGGTTATTATCTCTGTTTTATAGGTGAGATACAGAGAGGTTAAATATGTTAATTGTCACACAGCTAAGAAAATACCAGATCCAGAATTTTAATTTATGTAGCTTACTATAAAACTGACATTTTTTGGTGGGAAATAAGTTCCAACTTGAAGATACCTTTTTAAAGTACAAAACAAAGTTTTTACTTGCTTTACGGACCGCTTTTGTATCTCTGATGGGCATGGGCATGAAAATTACAAAGAACACTACTTCTATAGATTTTTGTTTTAATAGAGCATTCTCCATTTTAAACTTTAATATAGAAAGCATTTTAAGAAATGGTGTGCTAGGCTTTAAGAAAACTAGATAAATGAAAATCCAAACTTGGATAAGTATTTGGACACAAAAGTTCTCAAGGTTCATTGTCTGAGAAATGTAAAGTCATTTCACATGAAAGTTTTGTTTTGCACATTTCTCAATAACATAATTTGTCATGTAAAAGAAGAAAAGTTTGGAGTGGGCCGGGCATGGTGGCTCACACTTGTATTCCCCAGCACTTTGGGACGTTGAGGCAGGAGGATTGCTGGAGCTCAGGAGTTTGAGACCAACCTCCGCAACATACATGGGGAGACCCCACCCTACAAAAAAAAATAATAATTAGCTGGGCCTGGTGACATGAGCCTGTGGTTCCAGCTACTTTGGAGGCTGAGGCAGGAGGATCATTTGAACATGGGAGTTTGAAGCTGTGGTGAGCCATGATCGTGCCACTGCATTTCAGTTTAGACAACAGAGTGAGACCCTGTCTGTGAATGAGTGAGTGAATGTATGAATGAATGAATGAAAAAGAAAAGCTTAGAGTGATTGTACCAGGCATTCCTAAGGTACGTTCACATTTTATAATTAAACTCAACCACTCTTTGTACTTATATTTTTTCTCACCGACATTGACCTAAGATATATTCCTTTTCCCTCTGTGTTTCTGCAACTATTTAAGTTGATATCCTTCTGTAAGTCAGATTCAAATATAATATTTTGAAGTGCACTGATACTATAAATACCTAAAAATACATCTTTTCAGATACTTAATCTTTGAGCAGAGAAAATACAAAAGTTTTAATTAAATATGCAAGATGTGTATATAAGTAACCTTGAGGATCTTTGTTAATATGGAGTAACAATATCATAAACAATCTTTTCTACTTTCCTTTTTTATTTACGTTCAATTTTTTGAACAGGCAATACGGTCATACAATCCAAAAGCTATGAAAAGACATATAGTAATGTCCCATTCCCATCTGTTTCCCTTAGGTACCCATTTCCCTTCCTCATAGACACATCCTTTGTTAATAGTTTTTCTTCCAGAGATGATACATGCATATGTGCAAGCAAATACAAATATGTTTTTCTTTTTAACACCAATAGTAGTATTATTACATATATACATACTACACTGTATATATAATATAATATACACTATTATGTTTCCTGCTTTTTACATTTATACTCAATATGTATTTTTCAGATATTGTCATCTCACTATATATAAAAAGCTAACTAATTTGTTTTTTAGCTCTCTCATATTTGATGGTATGAATAAAACATGTAGCCAGTCTTTTATTAAGAGGTTTCTTTGATCGTTTGTAGTTTTTTTGCTATTACTGACAGTGCTGCAGTGGTTGGGCGCGTGGCTCACACCTGTAATCTCAGCACTTTGGAAGACTGAGGCGGGTGGATCACCTAAGGTCAGGAGTTCAAGACCAGCCTGGACAACATAGTGAAACCCTGTCTCTACTAAAAATACAAAAAATAAGCTGGGCCTGGTGGCACGCATCTGTAATTCTAGCTACTCGGGAGGCTGAGGCAGAAGAATCACTTGAACCCTGGAAGCAGAGGTTGCAGTGAGCCGAGATCGCACCACTGCATTCCAACCTGGGCAACAGAGCGAGATCCTGTCTCAAAACAAACAAACAAAAAAAGTGCTGTGACATGTAACTTTGAAGATAAATCATTTCATGTGTGTCCCATTTTTATCTGGAGGACAAAGTTATAGAAGTACACTTCTTGGATTGAGGGGTGCATTTGTAATTACCAAATTATCCTCCTTAGGGGTTGGTTGGGTTAATATGTTGTTTTCTACCAACATTGTATTGTAGTTCTGATTTCCCGTACTCTCATCAATAACCAATTTACCTTTTTTTTTTTTTTTTTTTAGTTTTTATAGAGATAGGGTCTTACATTGTCAAGCAGGCTGGTCTTGAACTCCTGGCTTCAAGCAGTCCTCCCACTTTGGCCTCCCAAAGTGCTAGGATTACAAGTGTGAGCCACCATGCTCAGCCCCCACTTACTTTTGAATACAGTTTTTCCTCTGACACACGTGTATATTTGGAGAACTCTATTACCACAGGAAATCACAAGAAATAGCATCATAAATGTGGGGAATTTTACTTTGACATTGTGCCAGTGCAGAGTAAGATTCTAATAAATCTTCATCATAAAGAAAAAAATGTATACCTATTGTAGGTCTCTAGTATTGTGATGACAAAATTAGTAGTTTTTCAAAGAAAAAGAAAAGGTTTATAGACAGTTTCAGTTCCTTAAATATCAGCATCACAAGTAGCAAAAATAAAATAGAAAGTTAAATTTTACCAGACTTATTTTTCATTTTATTTGTATTTAATAATTTGTTGAATGGTAAAACCAGAATGCTTTCAATATGTCTTGAGGCCTGAAAGAAAGTTCCTTTGAAATTAAATTTCAGGAATGTAGTTGTGTAGAATTTAAACAATTCACAATACTGACTTTCAGTGCTTCTGAAAGCAGGAAGTGTATTACTGACACACAGAAATATTCCAGCCCAAAGAACATCCCTACTGCCATATGTGGTAAGAATTTGTCACTAACCCACAAACTACTTCTGTAATGCAGTGAATTAGCAGAATTGGTCTTTGTTGGACATTTCCAATTCAATATGAAAGAACTTTGTTTTGCAGTGTCTTGTACGTAATTATTAGCTTATGCCTTGGGAGAAAGCCTGGCACATCATGGGTGCGTGCTCATGGTTTATTGAGAGAAGAAATAAAGAAACCTGTACATAATTCTTTTAGGCATGATTTTAGAACTTGGTTATTGTGACCCTTAGTTAAAACACCGAAATTTCTCGAATATGTTAGAGACTGAGTTAAATACTCTGACTCAGCTTATTAATGATATCTTTAAATTATATTACTTTTATTCTGTTTTCCCTCTTTGCTGCTCATGTGAAATAAATATGAATCTTATGTTTCCACTTATGCTATAAAAGAAATTATCCTTGGGGTTAATTATTAAGGGATGGGAAAGTTAAGAGCTCAGAGACAGGAAAATGAGTTGTGAGGAATTGGGGTCACCAGATTTCATTAAAAATTTTAAAAATCACTGTTTCTCTAAACTTTAATTTTTATTTTTTGTATTTTAAGCGGTTAAGAAGATTGTCTACCAAATATAGAACAGAAAAGATATATCCCACAGCCACTGGAGAAAAAGAAGAAAATGTTAAAAAGAACAGATACAAGGACATACTGCCATGTAAGTTTCAAATGCCCTTGATAAAATACATAGAAATGCTAATTAGCCTTTCGGAACCTAACTAGTTTTATTCTTCCTGAGTTTCACTGTTAAGGAAGTAGTAATTAACCTGTCTTTCAAAGTACACGAAAAAGATATAATTCTTAATTTTGCTTTTTGTTTTTCCTTCTGATCCTAATTTTTGTTTAATTTTTTTCCTTTAAGTATCATAGTTGCTGTAATTCTAAATTACTTTTAAATGCTGTAAATCCAAGTGAAAATATCTTTTGTGAAGTCTCTGTTCAAAGACGTTATTTCATTAAAATAATAAAGACAACTGAATACATTTTATAAAATGCTAACAATGTTGATTTTTCATATATCTATTCACAAGAACCCTAATTGATTAATTATGCATGAGAAAATGAAGCCTAGGATGACTCGGACATCTGTGTGTGGACTATTCTCAGCAATCTGAATATGTGTTTCTAAGTATATGTCTTAGGTTGATTGCATTACATTCTAATATTTTATTTATTTATTTGTTTATTTAGAGGTGGGGGTTCTCACTGTGTTCCCCAGGCTGGTCTCAAACTCCTGAGCTCATGTGATCCTCCCACCTCAGCCTCCCAAAGTGTTGCGATTACAGGTGTGAGCCACTGCGCCCTGTCTGTATTCTTAAAATAGCATAGTTTTCTGGCAAAATAACTTTAACTCTGAAAATATACTTAAAGTGTGCCATCACTTTATCCAATAAAAGCTATACGTCACACTTGCTATCTTTTAAAGCTGCCAGTCGTCTTTCTTTCTTCTCAAGTATTTTGAAATATCTACATTCCATTACGTCATTTCCTCAATTCTCATTCGGTCTTAAAGGTTTTTCTCTCTAAAGTGTCCTTAAAGTTCTTGGTGACTTTTTTTTTTTTTTTTTTTTTTGGTGACAAGAGTCTTGCTCTGTATCCCAGGCTGGAGTGCGGTGGTGGGATCTTGGCTCACTGCAACCTCCACCTCCCAGGTTCAAGCGATTCTTGTGCCTCAGCCTCCTGAGAGCTGGGACAGCTCTAATACAGGTGCCTGCCACCACACCCAGCTAATTTGTTGTATTTTAGTAGAGACAGGGTTTCCCCATGTTGCCCAGGGTCCAGTGGCTTTTTAATTGCCAGATTTGTTTATTCTAACAGGAAGGATATTGATTATTCAAGGATGTTGAACTATTTTGATGCCATTGATCAATCCCTATTTTTGAAATTTTCTTCTTCCATGATAACTGTTTTTTTTTTTTTTTTTGGAGACGGAGTCTGGCTCTGTCGCCCGGGCTGGAGTGCAGTGGCCGGATCTCAGCTCACTGCAAGCTCCGCCTCCCAGGTTAGGCCATTCTCCTGCCTCAGCCTCTGGAGTAGCTGGGACTACAGGCGCCTGCCACCTCGCCCGGCTAGTTTTTTGTATTTTTTAGTAGAGACGGGGTTTCACTGTATTAGCCAGGATGGTCTCGATCTCCTGACTTCGTGATCCGCCCGTCTCGGCCTCCCAAAGTGCTGGGATTACAGGCTTGAGCCACCACGCCCGGCCCGATAACTCTTTTAAAACACCTCTTCCCTCTCATCTCTTTCCCTCTTTTCTCCACTAACTTCTTTGCCTCAATTTAATCCTTCATTCTTGTGTTGTTCTACATTATTATCAACTGTGGGATGTGTGGATAGCCTGTGTTGGCAGAATTAACAAGTGGCAACATAGCATAATGGTAAAGCGTTCTGATTCTGGAAGTTGAAATCCTGACTCCACCACTTGCTAGCTATATGACCTTGGACTGATCCTCTCTGTGCCTTGGTTTTGTCATCCTTAAAATGGAGGTTATAATAATACTTTTTAGGATTATCTGCACAATAGACAGGTTAATATTAAATGCTTAAAAGTGTACTTAGTGGCTGGGCATGGTGGCTCACGCCTATAATCCCAGCACTTTGGGAGGCCGAGATGGCTGGAGCACGAGGTCAGGAGTTCGAGACCAGCCTGACCAACATGGTAAAACCCCATCTCTACTAAAAATACAAAAATTAGCCAGATGTGGTGGAGCGTGCCTGTAATTCCAGCTACTCAGGAGGCTGAGACAGGAGAATTGCTTGAACCCAGGAGGCGGAGGTCGCTGTGAGTCAAGATTGCGCCATTGCACTCCAGCCTGGGCGACAGAGTGAGACTCCATCTCAAAAAAAAAAAAAAAGGGTACCTAGCACATAGTAACCAGTCATTAAGCTTTTGCAAAATACAGTCCACTTTTCTTACCCGTTGTCTTAGTCTGTTCAGGCTGCTGTTAGAGAAATAGCATGAACAGGGTCAGTTATTAATAACAGACATTTGTATCTTAAAGTTCTAGAGACTGGGAAGTCTAAGATGAAGGCATCGGCAGATTTGCTGTCTGGTGAAGGGTCACTCTGGTTCATACATAGTGCCTTCTCACTGCACCTCACATGGTGGAAGGGGCAAACAAGCTCCCTCGGGCCTCTTTATTTAGTAAAGGCTGGTAATCTCATTCACAAGGCATGACCTAATCGTCTCCTAAAGGCCCTACCACTTAATACTGTTGCATTGGAATTTATGTTTTAACTTACGAATTTGGGACGGACACAGATATTCAGACCATAGCACCAGTCTGCCTCAGAATAGGGGATGACGTGGCTTTCTGAATGCTTTATATTAAGCAAGATAATCTTAAAGTGATCCCAGATTGCTCTGGAATTATTAACGCACACATTCAGAGAGCCTGTCTGCTTGCTTTTTCTGTCGTCTAGCTGTAGGTTTCTGTTTTCATATGCTGTTTCTTTTTTTGTTTTGTTTTTGTTTTTGAAACGGTGTCTTGCTCTGTCGCCCAAGCTGGAGTGCAGTGGTGCGATCTCCGCTCACTACAACCTCTGCCTCCCAGGTTCAAGCTATTTTGCTGCCTCAGCCTCCCGAGTAGCTGGGATTACAGGCACCCGCCACCACACCTGGATAATTTTTGTATTTTGAATAGAGACAGGATTTCACCATGTTGGCCAGGTTGGTCTCCAACTCCTAACGTCAGGTCATCCGCCTCCCTCGGCATTTACTCATTTTACAGAAAGCTCTGAGGGTGTACTATATGCTGGGAATGCAACAAAAAACAGACTGGCAAAATCCCTGCCCTTGTGGAGCTTATATGTTAGTCAAGGTGGTGGACAATACAAATTAACATATGTGGTCTGACATGTGATGGTAATTAGTGTTATTGAGAATATAGTTGGAATGAGGGATAGGGAGAAAGCAGAGAATAGAAGGGGAAGTTTACAGTTTGACTAGGGGTAATGGGAAAGGTTAGTGGTGTACTGTTAAACTGGTCCTCTGAAAAATGAAAGTTCTGATTTGTATGGTTTGCTGATTTCTGTGATAAATGGATTATTTACCATAATCATCACAGCAAAACTCTGAGGTAAATACCGTTATGTGCCATTTTGCAAACAGGAAACTGAGACAAAGAGGTTAAAAAGCTTGTCTCACAGTTAAATAATAGTGTGGGGCAAGAATTTAAACCCAGGTAGTTTTAAAGCCTTCACTAGGGTGATTTTGCCCCTCAAAGTTCACTTAGCAATGTCTGGAGAGATTTGGTTGTCACAACTGGGGTATGGGAGTGGACAGGCTGCTAATAGCATCTAACAGGTAGAGGCTAGGAATACTACTACACATCCTGCAATGCACAGGATGCAGCCCCCTTCCCCAAACAAAGACATCTCTAAGCCAAAATGTGTGAGTGTCAACATTGGGAGACCTTGTCCAAGAGCTCGAGTTCTTAATCACTGTGCAATAATCAGAGTGACAGTGCCTTTTTTCCTTTAAGTTATCTAAGGTTTGATAAGTAGGTCTCCAGTAAATTTCTAGTTATTTTGATTTGGATTTTGTGTGTGTGTGTGTGTGTGTGTGTAAGACAAAATCTCACTTTGTCGCCCAGGTTGGAGTGCAGTGTGGGATCTCGGCCTACTGCAGCCTCTGCCTCCCAGGTTCAAGCAATTCTCGTGCCTCAGCCTCCCAAGTAGCTGGGATTACAGGTGCCCGCAACCATGCCCAGCTAAGTTTTTGTATTTTTAGTAGAGACAGGGTTTTACCATGTCAGGCAGACTGGTCTCAAACTCCTGACCTCAGGTAATTCACCCACTTCGGCCTCTCAAAGTACTAGGATTATAGGTGTGAGCCACTGCACCTGGCCTGGAAATTTATATTGGGAGTAATTGTACTGAGAGATATGTGCTTATTTACTGTTAGATAACTATTTAATTCATTGCCTGGGTGCAGTGGCTCACGCATGGAATCCCAGCGCTTTAGGAGGCCAAGCTGGGCAGATTGTTTGAGCTCAAGAGTTCAAGACCAGCCTGGGCAACATAGCAAAACTCAGTCTACACACACACACATACACACACACACAGCTTTGTTGAGCATGATGGTGCACACCTGTGGTCCCAGCTACTCAGGATGCTGAATTTATCCATTTTAATTGCGCAATTCAATGATTTTTTTTTAAAAGTAAACTCATAGAGTTTTGCAACAATTAATGCAATCTAGTTTTAAGATATTTCCATCACCCCCAAAAGATCTGAGTCTTCAGCCCTGGGCAACTGTTAATCAGCTTTCTGTCTGTATAGATTTTCCTTTTCTGTGAATTTAATATAAATGTAATCATACAATCAATATATAGTTTTTTGTGTCTAACTCTTTAACACATTTTTTTTTTTTTTTTAGACAAAGTCTCATTCTGTCACCCAGGCTGGAGTGCAGTGCCACGATCTCGGCTTACTGCAACCTCCGCCTCCCAGGTTCACGTGATTCTTCTGCCTCAGCCTCCTGAGTAGCTGGGATTACAGGCGCACACCACCATGCCTGGCTAATTTTTTGTATTTTTAGTAGAGACAGAGTTTCACTATGTTGGCCAGACTGGTCTGGAACTCCTGACCCCGTGATCCGCCCCCGTCGGCTTCCCAAAGTGTCTCATTAACACATTTTAAAGATTCATTCATGATGTAGCATGCATCAATAGTTCATTCCTTTTTGTTGTTGAATAATATTCCATCATATGGATGATGAACATATTGAATAATGCTACTGTGAATGTGTCATACAACTCTCTATGTGGACCTATGATTTTGTTTCTCTTGGATGGATAGCTAGCAAAACCATGGAGAGAAATAATTGCTTTCATTTTTTTAATATTTAGATTATTTCTAAATGTGCTTAATAAGAGCACCAGTCTGGCCGGGCGTGGTGGCTCACGTCTGTAATCCCACAACTGGTAGGCTGAAGCGGGCGGATCACTTGAGGTCAGGAGATCAAGACCAGCCTGGCCAATATGGTGAAACCCCGCCTCTACTAAAAATACAAAAATTAACTGGGCATGATGGCACATGCCTGTAGTCCCAGCTACTCAAGAGACTGAGGCAGGAGAATCACTTGAACCTGGAGGCAGAGGTTGCCAAGATGGTGCCAATGCACTCCAACCTGGGTGATGGAGCTAGATACCGTCTCAGAAAAAAAAAAAGAGCACCAGTGAAGAATATTAAAATAGCCACCCAAGTTCTTTCTCGCTACTTCTAGTTCCCAGCACTTTGCTGGGTGTTAATGCTGGCCCAACATCACAAGTGCTGTGGCTTTCTCCCTAAGGTGTCACAGGAGCTAAGGGTGCTGCTTAACAAACTACAGAAGACGCAGGCAGGTGAAGGACACCCGGTCTGCTGTGGCCGAAAAGCCAGCTGGGAGGGTGGGGAGCAATCCTGAAAGTCCTGGATGACCCCACCATTGAACAGGGCTTGGTGTGTCATTGCTTCTAGGCCTTTTCAAAATGGACAGAACTGGGATGGATATCCACTCGTTTATTTGAAATCATGCATTTGTTCCATACTCCAATTCCAAGCCACCCCTTCTTTGCTCTATGGTCAAGTGAGTGAGAACAGGTGGCTACATTTTCAGCCTTGTTGCTCACCGCTTCTTTCTTCCAGTAGTCCCATGTTGCTTCACACCTCTTCAGTACATGTACTTATTTAGACCCAGAGCCTTGGCTTTGAAATCAGACAACCCCAGTTTCAAATGTGGCGCTGCCACCTCAGTTTTGTGATTTGGGCATACCTCTGTGCATAGCGATAATAACTTCTATCTCCATGGGTGTGTGGTGAGGATAAAATTCTTTGCTTAGAGGAAACGTTCATTCCATGGTAGCTATTTTTTATTAATTCTATATTTTTGAAGCTATTTTTTATGCTATCTATAATGCCCTATTTTGTTTTCTTTTTAATCAGTTGGCAAACTTCTCATTCCCTGAGACTCAGCTTGTCACAGCTCTGAAGACTGCTGATATCCTCAAGATGTTCTTTACTCCCTTTCCTTGCTATTACTTTACTATGGATATATGAACAACATTATTGTGCTTATTACACGCAATAAATATTTGTTGGATGAATGATACTAAAATTCACATTTAAAATGCCAAAAAAAATCAAAATACACATGATATGCTGTAAGTAGCATAATGTTGATTTTAAAATCTAATATGCTGTGAGTACATAATAGAAAGCAGTGACTACCAAATTTGCCTGTAGAATTTAAATGGGGAGTTTTAAAAAGGGTATTTCTGTGCCCCATTTTTAATTTACTGAATTAAACTTACTGTAAGACGTAGTACTCCAGAAATCTTGGATTTTAATTTGCTTTCCCCAGCTGTTAAATGATTGGGGTAGATGAAATCAGATTGGCAAAATGTTGATAATTATTGAAGCTGGGTAATGGATATACAAAGATTCGTTATACTTTTCTATTTTAGTGTATGCTTAAAATTTTCCATCTTAGAAAATTTTTTAAAAAAGGAAATTACCAGCCTGCATGTAGCCAGCCTGGCACCAGTCCTAACTATTATTTGGGAGTAACTGTTCTCATTTGGATTTAGGGTCACCTGAAACTTTACTGAGGACCCAGTGGTAAACCAACTATTGTATTCTGCCTTTGAGATACTTTGAATAGAGGCTAATATGCCATGTGAATAAGGGTAATTAACTGAGACCCCTTATTACTGGCAAACATGATAAGAGGAAGCTTCCTGTAGTTATTCAGCCATCATTATCCTAACCACTGAATATTCTATTCTCATTTTCCAGAAGCATAGCTTTTTTTTGTATGTGTATTTCCTATCCCAAATGGCATATAAAAAGGGGGATGGGACATGTAAGGTGGCATGAAATAAATGACAGAGCAACAGAGCATTGACAAACATGTTGTAAACATTCTGTTTCTTAGAATACAGTGAGGAGATGAGTAATTGCACCAGAAGCAAGTATATCCTCCTTATATGTCTCTTCTACAAATTTCTAAAGAATATTTTTTAAAAGTAAATTTATCAATTAAATTAGCAGAACTGGGCCTTAGTGCTATGTATAAAATTTGAGCCAGTGAAAAATAAATTAGTGACTATTAGTTGTTCTTTTTTTTTTTTTTTTTTTTTGAGACGGAGTCTCGCTCTGTCGCCCAGGCTGGAGTGCAGTGGCTGGATCTCAGCTCACTGCAAGCTCCGCCTCCGGGTTCCCGCCATTCTCCTGCCTCAGCCTCCAGAGTAGCTGGGACTACAGGCGCCCGCCACCTCGCCCGGCTAGTTTTTGTATTTTTTTAGTAGAGACGGGGTTTCACCGTGTTAGCCAGGATGGTCTCGATCTCCTGACCTCGTGATCCGCCCGTCTCGGCCTCCCAAAGTGCTGGGATTACAGGCCTGAGCCACCGCGCCCGGCCTATTAGTTGTTCTTTAATACTTTGCTAAGTAGTTTATTCATGTCTGTTAACATTTCAGTGTTTCCTTTTGTATTTTAACTGCCTTTGATATTCATTCATTGATTAGAAGGGATTATAATGTGATAATAATAATGGCATTTTATATGTTATATGTTACAGTCCCTTCTAATCCAGAAACAATGAATACTAGGCAATTCTACTTCTTTAGGATTTCATAATCTGAAAGCATCTAACCTCAACTACTTACTAATTATAAAAGGGAAAGGCAGTAACTTTCCCTTTTGGTAACCAAGCAATACCATATTAACCAAGTGACCAAGGTTAACATCACAAGTACTGAAGCATATGTATATCATGTATCCCCTGATGTGTTGTACTGAGAAGGACACAACATCATTCAGTGGTATTACCAAAAATTCATAACTTCATTCCAGTCATTTAAAAAAAAATCAGAGAAACTTTTTTTAGGTTGAAGGAGACTAAAGAGAAGTAAAAATTATTATTATTATTATCTTGAGATGGAGTCACACTCTGTCATCCAGGCTGGAGTGCAGTGGCGCGATCTCGGCTTACCACAACCTACCCTTCCTGGGTTCAAGCAATTCTCCCGCCTCAGCCTCCCGAGTAGCTGGGATTACAGGCATGTACCACGATGCCCTGCCAATTTTTTTTTTTTTTGTATTTTTAGTAGAGATGGGGTATCGCCATGTTGGCCAGGCTGGTCTCAAACTCCTGATCTCAGGTGATCCGCCCACCTTGGCTGGGATTACAGGTGTGAGCCACTATGCCTGGCCACTAAAAGTTAAATTTAATATGAGATCCTTGAAAGAGAAAAAAGATTAAAAAAACACTGATTTGTATAGTCTTCTTTAATTAATAGTTTTATAACTGTTGATTTTGTGGTATTATGATCATTGTCCTATGGTTATATAATATGTTACTATTAGAGGACGCTCAGTGAGAGGTATATGGAAATTCTCTGTGCTATTTTTGCAGTTTTTCTATAAATCTAAAATTAATTCTAAATAAAAAGTTTTAAACATCAGCACAAACTGGAAAAAACTATTTGCACTTCCTGTGACAGAGGGCTGATTTTTCTTTTTGCATAGATTTCATAAAAATCAATAGGACAAAACAGACATGGAAAAATGGGCAAAGGATATAAACAAGTGGTTTATGGAAAAAGAAGTACACATAACCAGTAAATATATTAAAACATACAATCCTTTGCAAAATTCAAGAAATGGAAATTAAATCAAGATCTTTTTACTTTTTGGTTTGTCAGTGACGAAAAGTTTGGTAATATCCAGTCACCCTTATTAAATAACCCTGTATAAATTGTTACATACCTTTTAGAAGGCAAGTAGCAATTCCTCTGTTAGGAATTTACCCTACAGCAATGCTGGTAACAGCTATATGTACATTAGTGTTCACTGTAGTAATGTTTTTCTTTTTTTTTTTTTTTTTTTTTTTTGAGGCGGAGTCTCGCTCTGTCTCCCGGACTGGAGTGCAGTGGCCGGATCTCAGCTCACTGCAAGCTCCGCCTCCCGGGTTTACGCCATTCTCCTGCCTCAGCCTCCCGAGTAGCTGGGACTACAGGCGCCCGCCACCTCGCCCGGCTAGTTTTTGTATTTTTAGTAGAGACGGGGTTTCACCGTGTTAGCCAGGATGGTCTCGATCTCCTGACCTCGTGATCCGCCCGTCTCGGCCTCCCAAAGTGCTGGGATTACAGGCTTGAGCCACCGCGCCCGGCCGTAGTAATGTTTTTCATAGGAAAAAAAATGGCCCATCAGTAGAGTAGCTAAATAAAGAATGAAGCATTCACAGGATGGAATTCTCTGTTAAGCTAAAAAGAGTGAGATAGGCTAGTGCAAGCTGAGTGCAGTGGCTCACACCTGTAATCCAAACACTGGGAGCCTGAAGCAGAAAGATCAGTAGCCCAGCAGTTTTCAGTTCTAATGAGCTATGATCGCACCGCTGTACTGCAGCCTGGGTGACAGAGCGAGACCTTGTCTCTGTATTTTAAAATAATAGTAAAAATAATAAAGTAAATCTTTTTGTGCTTTGGGAAGAGTTCCGGGATATACTATAAACTGAAAAGTAATGATACAGAGCAGCATGTATAGGATGTTTGCATTTGTGTAGTAGTTTTTCAAAGTATATAGCTATATGTGTAATAAGTACACTTGGAAGGGGCAAAAAAACTTTAATATAGTATCTTGATGGGAGAGAGCCCTGGAACTGAAGGGCAGGGGAGGCTTTTCATTTTATACTTTTCTTTAAGGTCTAATTTTTTAAAATTATAAACATATTCCTTTAAAAAACAAATCAATAAAAATGTAAAAGAAAAATATACTTCATAAAATTTTTTTGTAAAGTTTTTTTACTCTAAGCTACATTACCTAATAATGACTATTATTAGCCAGAGCAGTGTTGAGCACTTTTTATATATAATCTCAATTCATTAATTTGTTATAATTTACTTTTTATAGTTTCTTGTGAAATATGAAAGTTAGATTTTTTAATAAGAATTTTAGCATATGGGCTTCTGTATCACTGGTTAGTATTCATCAGCCACCTGGTATGTTTGTTAAAAGCTGCAGAGGCTGAAATACCTAGACTCTGCCCTAGTAAATCAGGGATAATGTCCTGGAATTTGCATTTTAAAAGAGTTCCAGAGATGATTCCTATTGCAACTTTAATACACTGCTTTACGTCACTGGTGGTGGTGTTTTTTTTGCTGCTGTTGCTGTTTTGTTTTGTTTTAAGACAGAGTCTTGCTCTGTTGCCCAGGCTGGAGTGCAATGGCGCAATCTTGGCTCACTGCAACTTCTGCCTCCCGGCCAGGTTCAGGTGATTCTCCTGCCTTAGCCTCCAGAGTAGCTGGGATTACAGGTGCCCGCCAGGTAGTGGTTGTCTGAAAATTTATTGTATTTCCTTTCAGTGTAATGTTAGAAATTACTCCATTTGCATCCATTGTTTTGTAAAGTAAATGTTCTTAAGCTGTCTATTTAACCTTACTTACGCTTCATTAGAAAATACCTGTATGTCAGCCATACATATTTTATGTATTTTTTTCTTGCAGTTGATCACAGCCGAGTTAAATTGACATTAAAGACTCCTTCACAAGATTCAGACTATATCAATGCAAATTTTATAAAGGTATGTACTAACTTCAAATGGTGTTTCTCTGCCATATTAATGTCTTTCTACATACTAGTTTCGTAAAACCTTTTTGAATTGCTCGGACGTGATACCAGCAGCAAAAGAAATAAAAATAAAACCACTGCCCTGGCACATCGTTTTTATATGCTTTCCTTCTAGCCTCCTTATTCATATAGATAAATAGTTTGTACTTAGTTTTGTTATAGCGGAGATAACATTTTCTTTTTTATTTCTTCTTTCCCATGGAAGTCTTACTTATTACTAAATTATTTTCTCAGTTATCCCTTTGGTTTTGTGTGCACAAATGAACATGTTGTTGACCCATATAGGTTGTTTCCAGATTTTTTTTTTTTTTTTTTTTTTTTTTGAGGCGGAGTCTCGCTCTGCCGCCCAGGCTGGAGTGCAGTGGCCGGATCTCAGCTCACTGCAAGCTCCGCCTCCCGGGTTCACGCCATTCTCCTGCCTCAGCCTCCCAGTAGCTGGGATACAGGCGCCCGCCATCTCGCCCGGCTAGTTTTTTGTATTTTTTAGTAGAGACGGGGTTTCACCATGTTAGCCAGGATGGTCTCGATCTGCTGACCTCGTGATCCACCCGTCTCGGCCTCCCAAAGTGCTGGGATTACAGGCTTGAGCCACCGCGCCCGGCCCAGATTTTTAAAATAATAATATTACAGTAAACATCTTTGTTCTTTTGAATAATTTCCTAGCATAAATTACTAGGGGTGGGATTACTGGATAATACTGATTTAAAATTCTAGAACATAGCCTTAAATGTACAACTTTTGACAGTTGTCACTGTTTTGGGTGGCAACCCAAAATCCAAGATTAAATAGTCTCTTTTTTATAACCTTTGTTTGGATACCCTTTGATGAAAAGCAGTCGAATTCTTTTTGAGATGGAGGCTCGCTCTGTCACCCAGGCTGGAGTGCAGTGGCTCTTTCTCGGCTCACTGCAAGCTCGCCTCCCAGGTTCCCGCCATTCTCCTGCCTCAGCCTCCCAAGTAGCTGGAACTACAGGCGCCCGCCACCACTCCCAGCTAATTTTTTGTATTTTCAGTAGAGATGGGGTTTCACTGTGTTAGCCAGGATGGTCTTGATCTCCTGACCTGTGATCAGCCCACCTCTGCCTGCCAACGTGCTAGGATTACAGGCTTAAGCCACCGCACCCAGCGTCAAGTTGTTTATAGTTATCAATAGAGATAGATGCAAACTGCCACTTGATTCAGTTTAAATAAAAGGCTTTTTTTCCATCAGCTAATCTGTGTTTTTGAATCTTTCAAGTGATAATGATAATGTAATTTTCAATTATTTTATATATGGTGTCTATACATATTTTCATGTTTGTGTTGATAAAAATGTTAACTGATAAAAGTTTATGTAAGGCCAGGCACGGTGGCTCACGTCTGTAATCCCAGCACTTTGGGAGACTAGGCGGGTGGATCACCTGAGGTCAGGAGCTCGAGACCAGCCTGGCCAACATGGGAAAAACCAGTCTCTACTAAAAATGCAAAAATTAGCTGGTCGTGGTAGCACATGCCTGTAATCCTAGTTTCTCGGGAGACTGGGGCAGGAGAATCGCCTGAACCCGGGAGGTGGATGTTGCAGTGAGCCGAGATCACACCACTGCTCTCCAGTCTGGGTGACGCAGCGAGACTCTGCCTCAAAAAAAAAAAAAAGTTTATGTGGTAAAGTTAATATCTATGTCAATATTCAGCAGTCATGGTTTTAAACAAAAATTTCTTTTTTAAACAAAGTTAAAAACCAAAATTAATACCTTAAATAAAAACTAATAAATTGATAGTTTGCTATTTCAGATGTTGTCAGTGTTCATATTCTTTTATAAGGGTGTTTGTTAAAAGTTATAGTTTTTAATTATGCTTAATGACACTGATTCATTGTATGAGTCAGTTATGTGCCAGTTTAGTCAGTGACCCTGTTTGGTATATTCTCATGTTCATTATTAAAAACGTGTATGGTAGATGCTTGGTAAACTTCAGAGTTGAATAGATAATGGAAGGTAGCTATGGAAGAAACTAAGAAAGAACTCTTTACTAGTTTTAGTATTGTTTTAGAATCAGAGCATGCTCTGTATTTCTGCCACAGTTAGCTTTGTTAAGTAGGTATCAGGGCTTTTGTTTTTAATGCCTAGATAAGTAATAATTTTTAATTGGCATAAGGCGGTTCTTAAATACCTATTCTGTGCATCATATCCAGTAAACACACAAAAGTAATAGCAGTCATCAAAAGCTTAAGTGGATTGAATATATTTTGTCATGTTTCAATATACTATGAAAGACACATTATTTAGAAATGATTTGAGTTAAAACAACAGTATTACTAATACAATTTGAAACCTTTTATTTTGGATAATGAAATATTTTTGGTAATCAAAATAAATGTGAAATTTGCTTTTAACCATTTTTAGGGCGTCTATGGGCCAAAAGCATATGTAGCAACTCAAGGACCTTTAGCAAATACAGTAATAGATTTTTGGAGGATGATATGGGAATATAATGTTGTGGTAAGTAATTTACTTTTCACAATAAATTTTGAGAAATACATATGTAATGATATAGGATGCTTTACTGAATAAGGAATGAGGGGATTTTTTTAAAATCCATAATTATGTTTACTTATTGCTGATGTTTACTAAAAAGATGGGTACATTTTTAGGATGTCTTATTAAATTTTTACAAACTAGGCTAAATATTTTAAGAAGAAGGTGTGATAACAATTTAAATTTTGTCCTAAGTTAGTAAGTAATGATACAACTATCAAACAACTTATAAAAATCAGAAAAGGATTAGTGCTCTAATAGGTCAGTAAAATAATTGATAGTACAGTTATACTCATTTAAGTCCCTCTTCTCAGAAAATATATATAAACACCTAACTATAAATAAACTATAAATATACAGTGTAAGAGAATTTCATCTGCCCCTGGAGTTCATTCATTGCCCTCTTATTCTTTTGGATGAAGGGAAATAATGTGTCCTTAGATTTAGAAGCAGAGAGATTAGTTAGAATACTGCAAAGAGCTACCCTATACTGCTCTGTAATACTCTTGAAACCTAACCATGTGCACTGATACTTTTCTTTGTGTGGATGTGGAAAATCAGTAATGTGGAACTTTCATTTCTGTCTTATGGCTTTTTTATGGAATTGTAGTGATTCTAAAGCATTGACATCCTGTGGTCTTTGAAAGATTAATAAAAGGGGGGCACTTTTCCAGTTATTTGTATTTGCTGTACTTCACTTTAAAAACTAGATGTGCTTGGGGATTGACTGAGAAAGATCATGAAGAAACTTTCTGGATGATGGAAACATGCTGTGTCCTGATAAGATTTGTGTTGCACAGATGAGTGCATTTGTCCATACTTGGAGAACGTTCACTTTAGGATTTGTGCATCTCATTATATGTAAAATTTACCTCAAGGGAAAAATACTGGAAACAATATAAAAATTATATTCTAGATTGGCCGGGTGCTGTGGCTCATGCCTGTAATCCCAGCACTTTGGGAGGCCAAGGCGGGCGGATCATGAGGTTGAGATCGAGACCATCCTGGCTAACACAGTGAAACCCTGTCTCTACTAAAAATACAAAAAATTAGCTAGGTGTGGTGGCGGGCGCCTGTAGTCCCAGCTACTCAGGAGGCTAAGGCAGGAGAATGGCGTGAACCCGGGAGGCGGAGCTTGCAGCGAGCTGACATCGTGCCATTGCACTCTAGCCTGGGTGACAGAGCGAGACTCTGTCTCAAAAAAAAAAAAAATTATTGTGTCCTAGATAATAATATGCATGCTGAAGTATTTTTGGGGAGAGTATACTGATGTTCAAAACTTAACTTTGAAATGCATTTTTAAAATGATGGATTGATAGAGGATAGCTATGTGATGAAACATGGTGAGATGTTAATGATAGAATATAGATGATGGCTATACAATGTTTACTGTAAAATTCTCTCAGCTATGCTGTGTGTTTGAAAGTGTACATTATAAAATGGGGAAAAACAGGTGTGATCACCTTTTAAAATTGTGTTAAATGCATTCAATATTTAAATATTATAAATGTATTTTTAATTAATAGTGCTATTTATAATTAGGTAAATATCCTAAAAGTGGTATTTTAATATAATTTCAGAAGTCACAAAGTAAATCTATAAGATTCACATAATTTAATTCAAACCAAAAAAATCATGTTAACTGGAACCAATTTAATTTGTTGCTATATAGTTAGCCTTTGTTTAGAAAGTCTAATTTTGATAATTTCTTTAACTTACACGTTTAATATTGAAACTACTTTTTTAGGCAAGCCAATTATACTTCTCAGGGTGCAAAATTCTTGAAATTTGTATTTTATTAAAAAGTAAAATTGTGTTTAACTGATACATTCTTTATCTCACTCCCCACCATCACTTTTTAGATCATTGTAATGGCCTGCCGAGAATTTGAGATGGGAAGGGTATGTACAATCTATTCCTCTTATTATTTCATTTTTGGGGATAAATATTCTTGTTCTTTTATTATTATAGTCTGAACATAAGCAGTTAATGTAAATACTTCTTTTATATTGGGGTTCTGCTGTTGCTTTTTTTCATACAAGGGACAAAATAATCTCTCAAGCATGTTGTTTTCTTTTATATTTTGTAAGTATATTTTATCACACACAGGCATACCTCAAAGATATTATAGGTTCAGTTCCAGACCACCACAATAAGGCAATTCAAACAAATTTTTTGTTTTTTTAGTACATATAAAAGTTACATTTATACTGTATTATAGTCTGTTAAATGTTCAGTAGCATTATACCTGTAAAACACTTCATGCCTTAATTTTTTTTTTTTTTTCTAGACAGAGTCTTGCTCTGTTGCCCAGGCTGGAGTGCAGTGGTACGATCTTGGCTCACTGCAACCTCTGTCTCCCCAGTTCAAGTGATTCTCCTGCCTCAGCCTCCTGAGTAGCTGGGATTTTAGGCATGTCCCACCACACCTGGCTAATTTTTGTAGTTCTAGTAGAGACGGGATTTCACCACATTGGCCAGGCTGGTCTCGAATTCCTGACCTCAGGTGTTCTGCCGACCTCGGCCTCCCAAAGTGCTGGGATTACAGGTGTGAGCCACCGCGCCCGGCCTTCCATGCCTTAATTTAAAAATAATTTATTGCTAAAAAACATTAATGATCATCTGAGCCTTCAGCTAGTTGTAATCTTTATGCTGGTCAAGGGTTTTGTTGATGTCGATGGCTGCTGACTCATCAAGGTGGCGTTTGCTGAAGGTTGGGGTAGCTGTGGCAATTTTTGGTAGAAGACAGGACCAGGAATGGTAGTTCACATTTGTAATCCCAGCACTTTGGGAGGCGAACGTAGGAGGATCACTTGAGCCCAGAAGGTTGAGGCTGCAGTGAGCTATGATTATGCCACTGTACTCCAGCCTGGGCAGAGGGAGTCTCCACCTCTAAATACGTAAAATAAGAAAGCAGTGAAGTTTGCCACATTGATTGTCTCTTCCTTTCATGAAAGAATACTCTGTGGCGTGTCCTGCTGATTGATACCAACAGCGATTGCTGTTCTACCCACAGTGGAACTACTTTGAAAATTGGAGTCAGTCCTTTCAACCCCTTCCACTGCTTTATCAACTAAGTTGATGTAATGTCCTAAAATCCTTTGTTGTCATTTCAACAGTGTTCACAGCATCTTCACCAAAAGTATATTCCATCTCAAGAAAGTAGATTCCATCTCAAGAAACCACTTTCTTTTCTCATCCATAAGAGGCAACTCCTCATCCATTCCAGGTTTTATCATGAGATTGTGGCAATTCAGTTCCATCTTCAGGCTCCACTTCTAATTCTCTTGTTGTTTCCACCACATTTGCAGTTACTTCCTCTACTGAAGTCTTGAACCCCTCAAAGTTATCACGAGGGTTGGAATTAACTTTTTCCAAACTCGTGTTAATGTTGATATTTCAACCTCCCACGAATCATTAATGTAATTAATAGCATCTAGAATGCTGAATCCTTTCCAGAAGGTTTTCAGTTCACTTTCCCTAGACCCATCAGAGTAATCATTATTTATGGCAGCTTTAGCTTTACAAAATATGTTTCTTAAATAATAAGACTTGAAACTCGAAATTACTCCTTGATCCATGGGCTCTAGAGTGGATGTTGTGTTAGCAGGCATGAAAACGTATTAATCTCCTTGTACATGTCCATCAGAGCTTTTGGGTGACCAGGTGGATTGTAAACAGAAATATTTTGAAAGGAATTTTTTTTTTCCAACCAGTAGTCCCCAGTAATGAGCTTAAAATATTCCTCAAACCATGCAATAGGGATGGGCTGGGGGTGGGGTTGAAAAAACAAAAACAGATGTGCTGACATCCAGGCCGTATTCCATTTATAGAGCACAGACAGAGTACATTTAGCATGATTTTTAGAGCCCTTAGGATTTTCAGAATGGTAAATGAGCATTGGCTTCAACTTAATGTCACCAGCTGCATTAACCCCTAACAAGAGAGTCAGCCTGGTTTTTTTTTGCCTAGCTTTGAAGCTAGGCATTGACTTATTTTCTCTAGCTCTAAAAGTCCTAGATGGCATCTTCTTCCAGTATAAGGCTGTTTCATCCATACTGAAAATATGTCATTTAGTATAGCTTGTTTCATCAGTGCTCTTAGCTCAGATCTTTGGGTAACTTGCTGCAGCTTCTACATCAGAATTTGGTGCTCCATCTTGCACTTTTATGTTATGGGGACAGCTTCTTTCCTTAAACTTCATGAACCAGCCTTTGCTATCTTCTAACTTTCCTTCTGCAGCTTTCTCACACTTTATAGAAATGAAGGAAGTTAGCTCCTTGCTCTGGATTAGGCTTTGGCTTGTAGAAATGTTGTAGCTAGTTTGATCTTTTAGACCACTAAAACTTTCTCCATGTAAGCAATAAGGCTGTTTGACAACTATTTAATTGTTTGTGTGTTTCCTGGAGTAGTTCTTTTAATGTCCTTCAAGAGCTTTTCCTTTGCATTCTAAACTTGGCTGTTGAGTACAAGAGGCCTACCTTTCTGCCTATCTCAGTTTTCAACATACCTTCTTCACTAAGCTTAATCATTTTTAGCTTTTTTACTTAAAGTGAAAAGTTTGTGACCCTTTTCACTTGAACACTTTGAGGCCATTGTAGGGTTATTAGTTAGTGTAATTTCAATACTGTGTCTCAGGAAATGGGAAAGCCCAAGGAGAGGAAGAGAGAGGGTACAAAAGCTTGTCAATGGAACAGTGAGAACGCTCACAACATCTGTTGATGAAGTTTGCCATTTTATATGGGAGCAGTTTGTAGCACCCAAAAACAGAGTAGTAACTTCAGACATCACTGATAAGATTACAGTAACAGATATCATCATAATGAAAAAGTTTTGAATACTGCAAGAGTTTCCAAAATGTGACAGACCTGAAGTGAGCATATGCTGTTGAAAAAATGATACCAATATACTTGCTTGGTGCAGGGTTGCCACAAAACTTCAATTTGTAAAATATGCAGGATCTGAGAAACACAGGAAAATGAGGTATTCCTGTACTTAACAATAATTAATTATGTATTGTTACTTAATAATCTTCAAATATTCAGTGGTGTTGTAAGTAGAATACCATCTGTGGACTGAAATAGAGAGGTATTTTTAAATAGGAATAAAATTGAACAAGTGAAAATACGTTTGAAAAAATCTGGTTATTAATATATGGTTTGAATTTTTGTTCATTTGTTTGTTTGTTTTGAGATGGTGAGACAGAGTCCTGCTCTGTCAGTGAGGCTGGAGTGCAGTGGCACAATCTCGGCTCACTGCAACCTCCATCTCCCGGGTTCAGGCGGTTTTCCTGCGTCAGCCTCTTGAGTAGCTGGGACTACAGGCACTTACCACCAAGGCTCAGCTCATGTTTGTATTTTTAGTAGAGGTGGGATTTCACTGTGTTGGCCAGGCTGGTCTCAAACTCCTGACCTCAGGTGATCTGACTGCCTCTGTCTCGCAAAGTGCTGGGATTACAAGCATGTAATCCCGTGTAATCCACCGCACCAGGCCTGAATATTTTGATGAGTCTGTTAATACCACAGTATATTTTGTTTGTTTCCTATCTTCAAAGCTGAGAGAAGATAATTTCTTACCCTGATTTTCTAACATTGGTATTTTTATGCTATGTTGAAGTAAAATTTATTTCAAAACTGTTCTGGTGTCCTACAGCATCATATTCTGTCCTCCCTGTAGGAAGTAATGATAGAGTTACAGATAATTTGTATTTAAATAAAACTTATAAAGTGTGGTCTTCTATAAATATGACATACAAATCAAACTTACAAATTACATAGTGATTTTATTCAAAGTTTTTTTATACTAATGTAATTAATATGGTTAAAATTATCTTTAATTTGTAAATATGTTAATTTTTTCCAGTAAGTAATATATTGCAAAAGATACATCTTTCAGTTATGTTGCATAAACAGTAGGGAAACCTTAATTTATTCCATTACTCCCAGCTATTTCCTTTGTCAGTATTAAGTAATGTTGGACAGAAAGTGAATAAAATGAGAAAATATAAAAACTGAAAAATTATTAAGTAATCAAGTTATCTAAGTGTTGTCAATATGTACGTTAATATTATTAATCAATTATCTTAGAGAATTTAAATGTCACTCTCCTAATGTTTTAAGTTACTGATAAGGTTTAGGATGTATTTCTCTTTTCATTATATTAGTAAGCTCATAGTATATATCAAATTATTGATGAAAAATCAAGTAGGCCGGGCGCGGTGGCTCACGCCTGTAATCCCAGCACTTTGGGAGGTCGAGGTGGGCGGATCATGAGGTCAGGAGATTGAGACCATGGTGAAACCCCATCTCTACTAAAAATACAAAAAATTAACCGGGGCGGTGGCAGGCGCCTGTAGTCCCAGCTACTTGGGAGGCTGAGGCAGGAGAATGGTGTGAACCCAGGAGGCGGAGCTTGCAGTGAGCCGAGATTGTGCCACTGCACTCCAGCCTGGGTGACAGAGCGAGACTCAGTCTCATTAAAAAAAAAAAAAATCAAGTAGTATTGAGTACAAATTTTTTGAAGCTGAGGTTTTTGTGATTCACTGTGTCTTGTTAGTAATAGATTATGAGTGAGTTAGGACCTATGAAATTATTTGATAACCTTGACTTTGATCTTGACTTTGAATGTGACTTGGTAGAAAAAGCATAGATAAATAAATCAGACAAACCTACCTTTTACAAACATTTTGACCATAGTGCAGTACAGTTCACTCTGAGCTTGTTTCCTCACGTTTGAAAGGAAATAATACCCACCTTGCAGTGTTAGAGATTATGTATATGTGATATTTAACACATAGTTTTTGATATCATTATTAGTTTTATACCAGGAATATAAGTAACAATATAATCTTATTACTGCTCATCTGAATGAGGGACGTTGTTAGTCACAGCACTTTCTATTCTTACCTAAATTAATCTCTTACAACTTGTTTTTTTTTTGAGACGGAGTCTCGCTCTGTCGCCCAGGCTGGAGTGCAGTGGCCGGATCTCAGCTCACTGCCAAGCTCCGCCTCCCGGGTTTACGCCGTTCTCTCGCCTCAGCCTCCTAAGTAACTGGGACTACAGGCGCCCGCCATCTCGCCCGGCTAATTTTTTGTATATTTTAGTAGAGACGGGGTTTCACCGTGTTAGCCAGGATGGTCTCGATCTCCTGACCTCGTGATCCGCCCGTCTCGGCCTCCCAAAGTGCTGGGATTACAGGCTTGAGCCACCGCGCCCGGCCGATTAAAAAGAATTTTTTTAAACTCTCAGAAAGAATTTAAGGTCCAAGTGTAGTGGCTCACGCCTGTAATCCCAGCTACTTGGGAGGCTAGGGTGGGAGAATTGCTTGAGTCCAGGAGTTTGAGACCAGCTTTGACAACATGGCAAGACCCCATCTCTCTTTTTTTTTTTTAATCTTTTTTGTGTGTGTGTGTGGGGAGAGACAGTCTTGCTCTGTCACCCAGGCTTGAGTGGAGTGGCGTGATCTCAGCTCTTTGCAACCTCCCTCTCCCAGGTTCAAACGATTCTCATGTCTCAGCCTCCTGAGTAGCTGGGATTAAAGGCATGTGCCACCATGCCTGGCTAATTTTTTTGTATTTTTGAGTAGAGACAAGGTTTTGCCATGTTGGCCAGTCTGGTCTTGAACTCCTTGCCTTAAGTGATCCATCCACGTTGGCCTCCCAAAGTGCTGGGATTATAGGCATAAGCCACTGCGGATGGCCTCCATCTATTAAAAAAAAAAAAAAAACATAGCTGGGTGTGGTACCACACGCCTGTGGTCCCAGCTTCTCAGGAGGCTGAGGTGGGAAGATCACTTGAGCCCAAAAGGTAGAGGCTGCAGTGAGCCATGATTGTGCCCCTGCACACTCCAGCCTGGGTGACAAAGCAAGACCCTATCTAAAAAAAAGAATTTAATTTTATCATTTTTCTGTAAATGTCTCTTGGAAAATGAGATTTGGAAGTTACCTGTGTTTTTAAGCCTCTAAAATACTAGCTAACCCAACATACCAGACAGTTCTACTTTGTTTCTCTGTGAGCATTACTGTCAACTTATAGTTCATTCAGCTTATAGGTAAGAACTCCATTTACTATATTTGAAACTGTGAGGATTTAATTAGGAATTCATTAACCAATGCTTTTCCCACTGCTGAAAAGGTTTATTTAAGCTAGATGGTCACTTGGAGACTTGGATTTTATTGGGCCTTGATACAAAATGCATCATTTCTTAACATCTGAATCATTCTATCTTCCATAAAGTTAGGCTTTTCATTCACTTACCTGATTTTCTGAAATGATGAGGTGCTTGATATTAGAAATTGATGAAAATTTAATATTCTTTTTCTATACCTGTTTAAAATAGGAAGGTAAGAGGAGAAATTATTTGACTACACTTTCTGTAATCTCAAATAAAATTGGATAGTTAAAATAATACATCATGTTTGTGTAGGGGTTTTACCATCTATGGTGCATTTGAAATACACTCTTATTTAACAAACATGCAACAACTCTGTAAGATAAGGATTATTATTCCTGTTTTTACAGATAAAGAAACTGAAGGTCAATAAAGAAGTAGAATTAGTACTTGGAAAATTCTTCTGATTCCAACTAGAATACTCTTCATCACATATTTTACATTTAATGAGAATTCAGCCGGATATTTATAGAGATTGTCATGTTCCAAGCAATAAAGCTTGCTTAGCAACCTTTATACCAAATGGACCTCCTCGTACCAGACACTTTTTTAAAATTACTTTTTCTTACCTAGAGGAGGATCTTTGGTTTACTCTGTAGAGCTGGCAGATAGCAATGAACAGTTACGCGCTTAAGTCGGTAAGGTTCTTATGACTATTCTTGGAGAAGACACAGTAGCCTATTTTTAAAAACAATTGGGTAAGTCTAAACTCTCTCAACTCCGTGCCTACTAATGTGAGTTTTTCTGTTTTGGGGAAGTAGAAGTAAACAGAACCCCAGGACACAAAATATTTATAACAGTTTAAGAAAATCTTATATGAATTACTTACTATTTTTTTTTTTGGATGACAGAAAAAATGTGAGCGCTATTGGCCTTTGTATGGAGAAGACCCCATAACATTTGCACCATTTAAAATCTCTTGTGTAAGTATCCATTTTTATAAACACCTTTTTTCAGAAAATTGGCATGCTAAACTGATGAATAATTAAATTATAATGTGGTAAGAACCCAGGTTTATAGACGCCAAGGACTCACAAACCTATGCTTACATTTTAAAAAATTACTTGTTTATATACTGCTTTTAAATTTGGAAGCTTTTGGGATGACTTTTCATAAATGTTTATTTTCCTTGTATCTTACTGTATTAATTTTGTGTTAACCTTTGTATATCAATTGATAGTAAGTGTTTACATGTAAATGAAGTAACTGTACTTTTAGTATTTGGAAATAGTGTATTCATTTCAAATTGATTAAATTGGAAAGACTTGATAACTAGAGTATAGTGTATCATATTTACCCTTCATATCTAATTGTGGTCTCAAAAATTGTTATAATTATGTATAAAGATGAGTTTAAGAACTACCATACTGAAAGTAAAGATTGGTCCTTTCTGGCAGATTATTTGATATGAAACTTAAAATGTTTTCTTAATATGTAATGACCTCTGGAAATGAATTAAATTCAAGCTCAAAAGCTAACACAGTAAAAATCTGAGAAAATGAATCAAAAAACAAAAACATTGAAGGAAATAAGAAGAGTAGGAAAAAGAAAGGCATGGACAGAAAGAAGGAAAATGTAAGTGAATTTTAAAATAGAAGCAATAGTTTTCTTTAGGTGCCATAAAAAGACTGCAATTCAACATAACATAAAAATTAATTAATTTAGGCCAGGCACGCTGGCTTATGCCTGTAATCCTACCACTTTGAGAGGCCAAGGCGAGTGGATCACTTGAGGTCAGGAGTTCGAGACCAGCCTGGCAAACATGGCAAAACCCCTTTTCTACTAAAAATACAAAAATTAGCTGGGCGTGGTGACGGGTGCCTGTAATCCCAGCTACTCAGGAGGCTGAGGCATGAGAGTTGCTTGAATCTGGGAGACGGAGGTTGCAGTGAGCTGAAATTGCACCACTGTACTCCAGTCTGCGCGGTAAGAGTGAAACTCCATCTCAAAAAAAAAAAATTAATAGTTAATGAATTTGCCTGTATCAGGGTTCTCCAGAGCTTCAGAACCAATAGAATAAGAGGGTGTGTGCGTGCATCTGTGTGCATGTGGATACATTTAAGGAGATTTATTATGAGGAATTGGCTCAGGCAGTTATGGAGGCTGGCAGGTCCAAGATCTGCAGGGTAGACTGGAGATCCTGGAGAGCCAATGCTGCAGTTTCAGTCTGAATGTTAATAAGCTGGAGACCCAGGAGAGCTGATGTTCAGTTCTAGTTTGAAAAGTCTGTTGTAGAATCAGGATGAGCCAATGTTGCAGATGAAGGCAGCCTGCTGGAGAATTCTGTCTTGCTTCATGAAGCTGGTCCTTTTGTTGTATTCAGGCCTTCAACAGATTGGATGAGGCCCACAAACATTATGGAGGACAGTTTGCTTTACTCAGAGACTACCAATTTAAATGTTAATCTCCTCCAAAAACAGTCTCACAGAAATAACTAGAATAATGTTTGACCAAATATTCTGGGCACACTGTGGCCCCGCCAAGTTGACAGATAAAATTAAGTATCACATTCCCTATTCAGAGTTTCTTGTTTTTGACTTTGTTTTCCATGATTAAATGAAGTATAGTTTCTGTGGTTTTACTTGTCATTGCTGAGTTCAAGAACTCCATAATTTTATGACTTAGTTATACTTATGACTGAATTCCTCTTATACATACCCAAAGTTTAGTGCTTTCTAGGTTGACATAAAAACGGACAGGACCGAATCTGTATTATGCTGTCTACTTTATAAATCAATGTTGTTTTTATAATAACTATAACTCACCATTGAACTTTTTAGATGTAATAGTCAATATTCCTGATCAGAATTAACTATTTGTGGGGTAAGTGTAAAAATTTTAGGCCAGGTGCAGTGGCTCACACCTGTCATCCCAGCACTTTGGGAGGCTAAGGTGGGAAGGATTGCTTGAGCCCAGGAGTTTGAGACAAGCCTGGGCAAAATAGTGAGACATTATTAACATTTTAAAAATGTTAAAAATCCCACTGCATTTCATTTTATTTGGCTTGAATAATACCAAATACACACCATGCTGTCTACTTCAGTGAGGAAACACCAACACGCCTTCACCAATCCAGAAATAAATCTGAAATATTAGATTCCTCGACAGCATAGAAACCTAGTTCTGTGTAGTGTGGTTGTTTTGGACATTTGTAAATTTATTTTTAAAGTTTTATTTATTTGTATATATCTTTTTGAGACAGGATTTTGCCCTGTCACCCAGGTTGGAGTGCAGTGGTCTGATCATGGCCCACTGCAGCCTCAATCCCCCGGGCTCAAGTGATTCTCTCACCTCAGCTTTCTGAGTAGCCAGGGCTGCTGGCATGGGCCACTACTAATTTTTGTCTTTTTGTGGAGACGGGATCTCCCTGTGTTGCCCAGACTGGTCTTGAACTCCTGAGCTCAAGCAGTTTGCCCACCTTGGCCTCCCAAAGTACTAGGACTACAGGCCACCACACCCAGCCAAACATTTGTAAATTTAGATGTAATAAGATAACTATAATGAATATTGCAATTCAAGAGAAAATACAGTGCTTAACACTCAACAACAAACCAGCTTGAAATTTTTGAATATTTGGGAGTCAGGAATAGTAAACAATTTATAATAATGGATATAGGGAAGAATGCAATAGTTTTATAA
Source organism: Trachypithecus francoisi (assembly GCF_009764315.1). Taxonomy (NCBI): domain Eukaryota; kingdom Metazoa; phylum Chordata; class Mammalia; order Primates; family Cercopithecidae; genus Trachypithecus; species Trachypithecus francoisi. The sequence continues at coordinate 57,414,954 of NW_022681469.1, forward strand.
TGTAGAAAATGAATTGGTTCTTGGGGGCTGGTTTTCCAATTAAACTAAAATGTATATCTCTATAAACAGTTCTCAAAGAAAAAAAACACGGAGAAAGATTTATTAAAAAGAAAAAAGTAGATAACTTGAAAGGTCTCTAGATAAGTGATTTGGTTTGATTTTATTAGTAATGACTGGTTTAATTTGTCAGCATCAGAATTGATCCATGCTGAAGAAACATTTTCTTTGATGATTTAAAAATGGAAGGTTATTTGTTTGTCTCATAATTGATTCAAGACAACTCAGGATTTGTTATCATTGACTTAACTGCAAACAAAAATCAAATTTATAAATAGCATGTTGGTAAAAATATTCGTAGTAAGTCATTTGACTACTTGGCAGTCAGAGTTTGAGACTGAGCAATGACAGTCTTTTCTGGAGCTCTCTCTCGATGTGGGATGAGGACAAGGGTAAAGTGGTGGTGAAAGGGTGAAGACTGGTTAGCAGGAGCTCAATCATATGTTGCCACATGTAACCACTTAGACTGGATGTCAGCACACTACCCATGGCTCAGATCTAGCCCACTGCCTGTTTTGGAAATAAAGTTTTGTTACAATACATCTATGCCCATTAATTTATGAATTTTTCTCTCACAATAGCAAAGTTGTGTAGACAAAGACTTTATGGCCCAAAAAGCCAAAAATATTTACTATCTGGTCCTTTACAGAAATATTTGAAAAAGTTCAAATATTATTTGAAAAGTTCAAAGTAAGTTACTGTGATTTTAAAAATTAAAGCAGGTATAGTAGTATTATTTTTATTAATAAAACAACATACACCATTGTTCTTCATAATCCTTGTTCTAAACTATTTGTAGTTTTAACCAATAAGGCAAAAAGAATAATTTGCTTAGTGATAGACTGATGTAGATTAATACTTTGACTAAATCACAGCGAGAGACCTTTTAAAGTAAAGTGGTTATGTTATCATCAACCACAATAATAATAATAATAATTTGGGGTGTTCTTCCCTTTTCCTTCTTCAGTTGCTATCCAGTTAATTGAAATTTGAATGTTAGGGAAAATCATGCGTTTTGGAAAGGTAAACTGGTTGAAGATGGGATATGGTGGTTGGTACTGAGGAATGCCATTCTATTTATATTTACATGATTCTGGGGGTGGTTACTACTTTGCAGATACTTTATTGGGTGATAGATGCTTAAGTAATTCGTTTAGACACTTTTTTTTAGGTATAAGTAAAACTTACAAAAGCAAATTGATGTTTTTTTCTTTACTGTCTATACAAGTTTTTTTAATGAACTTTTTTTTTTTTTCAAGTTTCTTAGTGTAGTAAGTAACATGATTCCCAAATTCACTTTTCTTACATACTGTTTGGGTCTATCTGTTAGGAGACCATCTAATAGGAGACTTCGTTTTAAGGCTTTTTGTTTGTTTGTTTGTTTTAGTGTTTTCATTTTTTGTTTTGAGACAGGGTCTCACTGTGTCACCCAGACTGGAGTGCAGCAACGTGATTGCAGCTCACTGTAGCCTTGGCCTCACTGCTGGGCTTGGTGATCCACCCACCTCAGCCTCCCAGGTGGCTGAGACCACAGGCCTATGCCTCAATGCCCAGCTAGTTTTTGTATTTTTTTTGTGGAGACAGGATTTTGCCATGTTGTTCAGGCTGGTCTTGAACCCCTAGGCTAAAGCGATCCACCCACCTCAGCCTCCTAAACTACTGGCATTACAGTGTGAGCTGCTGCCTAACTTTTTCAAGACTATTTTTTTAAGAGCAGTTTTAGGTTCACAGCAAAATTGAGAGGAAGGTACAGATATTTCTTTTTTTTTTTTTTTTTGACACGGAGTCTCACTCTGTTGCCGGGGCTGGAGTGCAGTGGCCAGATCTTGGCTCACTGCAAGCTCTGCCTCCCGGGTCCACGCCATTCTCCTGCCTCAGCCTCCTAAGTAGCTGGGACTACAGGCGCCCGCCACCTCGCCCGGCTAGTTTTTTGTATTTTTTTTTTTAGTAGAGACAGCGTTTTGCCGGGTTAGCCAGGATGGTCTCGATCTCCTGACCTCGTGATCCGCCCGTCTTGGCCTCCCAAAGTACTGGGATTACAGGCTTGAGCCACCGCGCCCGGCCGAGATTTCTTTTATACACCCTGTCCGCACACATGTAGCCCTCTCGTTATCAACATTCCCTTCCAGAGCGGTCTCTTTGTTACAGTTCACAAACCTACACTGCCAAGTCATTATCACTAAGAGTTCACAGTTTACATTAGGGTTCATTCTTGGTGTTACACATTCTGTGGGTTTGAAGAAATACATGGTGACATGTTTCCACCATTGTAGTATCTTACAGAATAGTGTTATTACTCTAAACGTCCTGTGCTCCACCTATTCATTCATTCCTCTCACTCCCTTCCCAACCCTAGGTAATCATTATTTGTACTGTCTCCATAGTTTTACCTTTTCAAGAAGTCATATAGTTTGTTTTTGTTTGTTTGTTTGTTTTGAGACGGAGTCTCGCTCTGTCGCCCAGGCTGGAGTGCAGTGGCACTGTCTCAGCTCACTGCAACCTCTCCCTCCTGGGTTCAAGCAATTCTCTTGTCCCAACCTCCTGAGTAGCTGGGATTACAGGTGCATACCACCACACACAGCTAAGTTTTGTATTTTCGTAGAGATAGGGTTTTACCATGTTGGCCAGGTTGGTCTCAAACTCCTGACCTCAAGTGATCCCCCTGCCTCGGCCTCTCAAAATGCTGGAATTATAGGTAGGCATGAGCCACCGCGCCTGGCCCAAAAGTCATATAGTTTGAATCATACAGTATGTAGCCTTTTCAGATTGGCTTATTTCACTTAGTAATGTGCATTTAGGATTCATCCATGTCTTTTCATGGCTTACTAGCTTTTTTTTTCCTTTTGCCATTATTTTTAATTGACACATAGTATCTATACTTATTAATGGGGTACATGTGATTTTGGTACATGTATGTATAATTTAAAATGTGGAGTGAGCAAATCGGGATAATTAGCATGTCTATCACTTCAGACATTTACAAATTGATGACTTTTAGAGTTTTTAAATAATTATCAGGTACATCTGGAATTTTAAAGGTTAATTTTATATTGTGGACTTTGACACAAGTATTTTATTTGTTTTGATGTGTCTTTTTGTTTTAACGTTTTCACTGACTTACAAATGTTTCTCTTTATTTAGGAGGATGAACAAGCAAGAACAGACTACTTCATTAGGACACTCTTACTTGAATTTCAAAATGTAGGTATTTACCATTTATAGACTGTCTCTAAGAATAGTTTTCAGGCCAGGTACAGTGACTCATGCCTGTAATCCCAACACTTTGGGAGGCTGAAGTGGGAGGGTGACTTGAGTCCAGGGGTTCAAGACTAGCCTGGACAACATAGTGAGATCTTGTCTCTACAAAAAGAAAAAAGTCAGCCGGGCATGGTGGCATGTGCCCATAGTCCCACTCACTCAGAAGGCTGAGCCCAGGAGGTTGAGGCTGCAGTGAGCCATGATTGTGCCACTGCCCTCCAGCCTGGGCAACAAAGCAAGACTCTCAAAAATGGTTTTGAGGCCGGGCGCGGTGGCTCAGGCCTGTAATCCCAGCACTTTGGGAGGCCGAGACGGGCGGATCACGAGGTCAGGAGATCGAGACCATCCTGGCTAACACGGTGAAACCCCGTCTCTACTAAAAAATACAAAAACTAGCCGGGCGAGGTGGCGGGCGCCTGTAGTCCCAGCTACTCTGGAGGCTGAGGCAGGAGAATGGCGTACACCCGGGAGGCGGAGCTTGCAGTGAGCTGAGATCCGGCCACTGCACTCCAGCCTGGGCGACAGAGCGAGACTCCGTCTCAAAAAAAAAAAAAATGGTTTTGAGAATAGAGAATAGTTTTCAAAGAGAAGATATAGAGAGGGAGGGGAGCATGGGCTGAAAAGCCACCTATTGGGTAGTATGCCCACTCCCTGGGTAATAGGATCATTTGTATTCCAGACCTCAGTGTCATACAATACACCCATGTAACCTACACATGTAACCCTTTATCCAAAATAAAAGTTGAGGGCAGGTGTGGTGGCTCACGTGTGTAATCCCCAACACTTTGGGGGCCTGAGGCAGGTAGATCGCTTGAGGCCAGGAGTTCGAGACCAGCCTGGCCAACACGGTGAAGCCCCATCTCTACTAAAAAATACTAAAATTAGCTGGGCATGGTGGTGCACACCTATAATCCCAGTTACTCGGGAGGCAGGGGCACGAGAATTGCTTGAGCCTGGGAGACAGAGGTTGCCATGAGCCGAGATGGCGCCACTGCACTCCAGCCTGGGCAACAGAGCAGGACTCTGTCTCAAAAAAATAAAATAAATTAAAAAAAAATAAATATATATATATTTTTAAATAGAAAATATAATACTTACTACCACCTAAATGTTTTATTTGGTAAAATGAGTTTGCTAGAAAATTATTTTGCTTTATATCTGCAAAATATAAATAATATATATAATATATATTATTATTTTGCTTTATATCTGCTTTATAGTTTTTTTATAAGTAAAAAAAGTATCAGCAATTTTTATTTTTAAAGTGTGTGAAGCTAATTTTTATGTCTTTGCAAACTAATCAACTTTTAGCTACTAAAAAAAGCAAGCTATATAAATAGTATACTATGTTATTTAACATAGTTAATGAAATTTGCTAATTTTTTAGTTTTGAAGATGAAAATGATAGTGTAATATTTAGTATCTTGACATTTGTGCTTATCACATTACATAATAAAGTAATATTAATTGTAACACACCCTAAATTTATTAAATTTGGAATAGTTATGCCTTCTTTGCTTTGCTGCAAATATTTTTCCTCTATTGCAGTAAGCAGATTATTGCATTGTTTATATAATTATTACCCTGTTTTAGTAGTTTGCAATTTGTTAAAGAAACGTCACTATCAAAGCTAAGTCTTCATTGAGATATATATTGTTTTTAGTTGAGGCCCCCCACAGCGCCCCGACTTTCTTTTTTTTTTTTTTGGCAACAGGGTCTCACTATATATTGCCCAGGCTGTACTCAAACTCCTGAGCTCACGCAGTCCTCCCATCTCCGCCTTCCTAGTATCTGAGACTGCAGGCATGAGACACCAAACCCAGCTAAATTTTTTATAGTTTATAGAGATGGAGTCTTGCCATGTTGCTCAGGCTGCTGTCAAATTCGTGGCCTCAAGTGATCTTCTTGCCTTTTGCATTGACCACCTAAAGTGTTGGGTTTACAGGTGTGAGCCACTGAGTCTGGACTAGCTGCTAATTTTTTAATCTACAGTAATAATAATAAGTACCTTAATTAATGTCTGTAGTAGATCAGGCATCTCAATTCTCCTAACTGCATAATATCCAGATACTGTTATGTCCATTGCACATAGATGAAGATACAGAAGCTTTAAGAAGTTAAATAGCTTACCTGAAGTTATTTAGGAAATGGCAAAAGTAGAATTGGAGTATGGTTTGCTTAGATTTCGAGTATTGCTCTTTCTGTTAAACGCCTACAGTAACCATTCTAAAACATTTGACATCAGTACTCCTTTACATTCTTCAAAGTTGTTGAGGATCCCAAAGACTTTTTGTTTCTGTGGGTTATATCTTTCAGTATATACTATATTTGAAATTAAAACTGAGAAATTTTTTAAAAACATGAATATATAAGCATATATTGTATTGGCTGTTAAAGAATAAGGCAAGTAACATTTTAGTATTATTCTGAGAATTATTTAAAACTCATAGACCCTTCAAAAGGGTTGAGGGGAGGAGTTGCCCAGACCATATATTGAGAACCACTAATCTGTAAGAAGACAAGTGAGTTTGGGATTGGACAAATTCATGTCTTCATTCTTTTTCAGTTTAATGTTCTATTAGTCTTCGGATTACAATGGATATTACTCTAACCTACTCTAACATGGTGCTTATGGTATATTGCTCATCCATTTAATAGTGTGGATTAGTTCAATAGTATATGTAGTGTAAGGTTTAAAGTACATGTTCTGGAAGTAGAACTGCCTGGTTTAGAGCCCACATTTGTCACTTCTTATGAAAGTTTGGGCAAGTTATTTTATCTGTAGATGTCAGTTATAAGATGAGGATGGTATTTTTAGTACTTTCCTCATGGAAATTAAAGTGTTACATGTGAAGCCCTTAGATATTTGGCATGTGGTAAACAGTAAGTGTCAGCTATTATTTATTTGGGTCTTTTTTAAAAGTAGTGCTAAATGCCACACAAATCTCTTAGAAATGGCAGTTTAAATGAGCTGTGCAGCTTTAAACTTTGTAAAGTATTTTCATAATTGTTGACTTTCTGTTTTTCTTGAAGGAATCTCGTAGGCTGTATCAGTTTCATTATGTGAACTGGCCAGACCATGATGTTCCTTCGTCATTTGATTCTATTCTGGACATGATAAGCTTAATGAGGAAATATCAAGAACATGAAGATGTTCCTATTTGTATTCATTGCAGGTACAAAAGAATGTCCCAAGTTTATAAATACAATATTTTTATTTAAGTTTTATTTAAGTTTGATGTTACACAAGGTTTTATTTCTGCATTAATATGATAGTAATCTTGAATTTCTCCTAGCCATGATATAATGTTTGGGACCTTGTAAATTGATATGGTCTCATTTGGTTGACAGACCGTTTAGAGTATTGTTGCATTAAAACACAGAATCATCTATTTGAAAATAGTATTCACATGGTGGAAAGCTGTAGAACATACCCTTCTTATATGCTCTGATTAGAGCATATAATCTCAGATCCTCATCATACTCTACTTTTTAAAGTCAATATAGTAGTATTTTCTTTTAATCAATTTCCCTGAAACAATGACCAAGCAATTTTCATTCCTGATAAACATTGACGTGAGATTTTTAAAAACAGGATATCACTCTGATGCCAAGTCTGGAGTGCAGTGGCACAATCATAGCTTACTGTAAACTCGAACTCCTGGCCTGAAGTGATCCTTCTGCCTCAGCTTCCCAAGTAGGCATGTGCTACCACACTGAATTAATTTTTTTTTAACTAAAAAAAAATTTTTGAAGAGACCAGGTCTTGCTCTGTTGCCCAGGCTGATCCGAACTGTCCTCAAGTGATTGTCTCCCAGAGTCTTGGGCTTACAGGTGTGAGCCACTACACCTGACAACGTGACTTTCTTTTTTTAATATATGTAAGATGTATATACATAGGTCTTATTGATCTAAGATATCATCAATTCTAAGACACACAATTATTAATGTATATTAATAATAAAAAAATCACTGCCAATTATAAGGGGAAAATGTCATTTGTAAGAAACCATTGGTGGTAAGATACATACCAATCTCAGAGCTGTCACATTGAGTTTAAAAAGTGTGTTTTAGATTTAATGAAAAACTAAATGCTGTTTTTATTCTTGGGGAACATCAGTTTCCACCTTTGCACCACTGCCTATCATATCATGAAATTTTATAATTTATAGCTACTGAAAAATTTAAAGCAGGAAGCCAGCATTCTTAGAGTAAAATAATATGAACGACTGATACACATTTACTAGACATTTTTTATTAAGTTATGTTTTATAGTAGATTACTTCATTATAAGCATTACATAAAATTTAGTGATTACTGACCTAGTTAAGCTATCTCTGAATGTGAAAGTACGAGTATAGGTGCACCTACTTTAAATTATGTGATAGAAATATTTTCATTTATTCAAATAATATTTGAAGTTCAGTTAGGTTTTGCAGAATTACTCATTTGGATGTGTTAAGAAATCATGTAAATTCTGCCTTTGACTTTGGGGGATTGAACATGAGATTTGTTTATTCTTGGGGGACAGTTAATTTTGTATTCTAGAAGGGGGATTAATTGTATAATATGTTTTAGCTAAGAGAAATCAGTTTAAGATAACCAGCTTTTCTTAATCTAACATTTTGGCTTATTTCTGTCATCTGGTCATTCTCATGATACAAATAATACAAAGCTAAATACATAATACATAGGTAACACATTAATATGTAATACAAAGCTAAATATACATAATACGTATGCACATATATGTATACATTATATATAATACATAAAACAAAGCTAAATTTGTGTTATGGATTTAGGAGTGTAATGGAAAATACTCCTTTAAAAGGAAAAGCACAAAACTGAATTAGTCAAGAAAATACTAAATGTTTGCAATAAGTGTCATGGCCGGGTGTAGTGGCTCAGTGCTTTGGGAGGCTGAGTCAGGATGATTGCTTGACCCCAGAAGCTTGAGGCTTTAGTAAGCAGCTATTGCTCTACTGCACTCCAGCCTGGGTGACATAGTAGACCCTATCTTTTTTAAAAAAAGAATATAGGTATCATTTTAATATGGGTGATACAGGATATTTTGAAACCCATTTTTGGAATTTTCATTATATAGGTATAGGTTTCTACATAGGAGAAGCTACTTTTGAATCCTTAGGCAGTTTTTCTACTCTGAATTTTTGGTTTGCATTAGATTCTTCTAAAGGCCTTACAGTCATAGTACTTATTTCATAAGACAGCTATCAATTTATTCCTCTAAGGGACTTGTTATCTGCATTCACATTTGTTACAAAAAGGAAATGAGATTTTTCACACTTAGAGATTTATTTTTTATTATTTACATAATTAAAATATTTTTTCAGTGGAGTCAAAGCACCGAAGATAGTTTCCTTATTCACTTGGTTTGATTGTAATGCTTATAATTAATGAAGTAAAACGGCTACTTTTTATTCATGGGCCAGGAAAGTAACTTGCTGGTGGAGATGTGGGAATCAGTTAACAACTTGGTTCATTAAAACAGTTTTTTTCTGTGGTTAGTTCAGTGGTTAGTTGACCATTTAATTAAGTAGAATTGACCAGTTAAAAATAAACAATATGTTTAATTATAGAATTAAAAGATAAAGAAATTACTTTCACTTGACTTCTTATAAGTTAGTTAAAATCATTTCCTGTTCAATCATAAATCCATTTGTATAGGAAGGCTTTTCATCAAAAAATAAATTGACCGTTAAATATTTTTAGACAATGAAAACAATATGTTAACTGTAATGACTTAGAAAACACATCCATAAAAGCAAGAAAATTCTTTTGCTTTCCACTAGTTCCACTGGAGATATAACCATTGTTAAAACTCGAGAATGTGTCCTTTCAGTGTGTGTGTGTGTGTGTGTACATACACTATTGTTTTGTTTTGTTTGATGGAGCTCTTGTTGCCCAGGCTGGAGTGCAATGGCACAATCTCGGCTCGCTGCAACCTCTGCCTCAACTATTTTAAACAACAGTGTAAAAGCTCAGTGTCCACTTTATTTTTTGTTTTTAATTTACTTTAGTGGCCATCTTATTGTTAAATCTTTGAGCACATCTGCAATTATTAGGATAAATTTATTACTGGATAAATATCCAGAAGTGAGATTTCTTGGTCAAGGATATGAACTTTTAAAATATTTTAATGAGTATTTTTTAATGTGTTATCCAGAAAATTGATGCTACTTAATTCTACCGCTGGCAGTATGTGAGAGTACCTATTTCCCTATACCTTTCCCAATACTGGGTGTTCTCTTTTCGTTTTTTTAATTTTATTTTATTTTATTTTATTTTTGAGATGGAGTCTTGCATTGTCATCCTGGCTGGAGTGCAGTGGCGCGATCTCAGCTCACTGCAACCTCCTCCTCCCGAGTTCACGTGATTCTCCTGCCTCAGCCTCCTGAGTACTGGGATTACAGGCACACACCACCACACTCGGCTAATTTTTGGTATTTTTAGTAGAGACAGGGTTTCACTATGTTGGCCAGACTGGTCTTGAACTCCTGACCTCATGATCTGCCCGTCTCCGCCTCCCAAAGTGCTGGGATTACAGGCGTGAGCCTCCATACTCGGCCTTTGTTTGCTTTTTAAATGCCTGTGTAACAGACGAGGGTTTTGGTGGGGTTTGTTTGTTTGTTTGTTTGTTTGTTTTTGAGACAGAGTCTTGCGCTGTCGCCCAGGCTGGATTGCAGTGATGCAATCTCAGCTCACTGCAATCTTGGCTCACTGCAACCTCCACCTCCCGGGTTCAAGCAAATCTGCCTCAGCCTCCCGAGTAGCTGGGATTACAGGCATGCACTACCACGCCCAGTTAATTTTGTATTTTTAGTAGAGTTGGGGTTTCTCCATGTTGGTCAGGCTGGTCTTGAACTCCTGACCTCAGGTGATCCACCCGCCTTGGCCTCCCAAAGTGCTGGGATTACAGGCGTGAACCACTTTGCCCAGCCTCATCTTTTAATAATTATACAAATTCTTTATATATTGAGGACATTAACTTTTAGTCATGTTGTAAGTACCATGGTTTTTCCTGTCTTCTGCCTGTTTGACATACATAAGTTTCTTTTTGTCGTGTCAGATTTTTGAATGGTTTTTGTCCATTGAGATATTATACATAGAAAGTTTTTCCCTAACACAATAGTGTATATATTTTGCATATATTTTTAGTACTTTCATAGATTTACTTTTTAACATTTATTATTGGATAAATATCCAATATATTTATATCCTATATATATATTTTTTATCCACCTGGAATTTTTTTACAGTTAAGGTATGTGATCAGAATTTAATATTTTGCTCTTCATTGATAGCTAACTTTTCCTTTGCCACTTATTGAATGGTCTAATCTCCTCTGGAGAATTCACTGTTATATAAGAAATGTTGCGTGTACTCAGATCTGTTCCTGAACTTTCTGTGGTGTTTCATTGATCTGGTTATCTGTATCTTTATATTATACTTTTAACTATCAAATTTTAGATATATATAATTTATCTCAGTAACTCAACTAAAATTCTGTAAATGTTTTGATGCACAGAATTCACAAGTATCAACAACTGAAATTAATATAACTGATGATGTTTATTATTAAGAAGTTTTAAAAATCATTTTAGGTTGCTTATAGTGTACTTTTATCAGGAATTTTAGGTTACGTGTTTAACAAACCACTGATAGGTATACATTTCAAAATATGCATTAAAATGCTACACAACTTTGTGGGGTTTTTTTGCCAAAAATTATTCTGGTGATGTCAGTAACATCTTATAATTACTCATAGTGATTTTCAGTTCTCAGATGCATAAGCCTTTCTCTAGTTGAGAAGCAGTTACTTTAAAATACTTTTGTCATGTATTTCTTTGTTTTCTTTTTTTTTTTTTTTTTTTGAGACGGAGTCTTGCTCTGTCACCCAAGCTGGAGTGCAATGGCATGATCTCAGCTCACTGCAGCCCCCACCTCCCAGGTTCAAGTGATTCTCCTGCCTCAGCCTCCCAAGTAGCTGGGATTACAGGCACCTGCCACCACTCCTGGCTAATTTTTTTTGTATTTTCAGTAGAGACAGGAGTTCACCACGTTGGCTAGGCTTGTTTCGAACTCCTGACCTCAGGTGATCCGGCCTCCGAGTGTGTTGGGATAACAGGCATGAGCCACTGAACCAAGCCTGTCATGTTTTAAAATAAAAAAAACCTATGATATGGTACTGTACATTCCCCAGCTTCCATTAGTTTTTTGGGATATGAGAGCATATCATTGTCTTGTTCTTTTGATGAAATCACTGCTGTTGCTCAATCCGTTTTCTAGGGCTTATAGCATTCTTCACCTTTCCTACACATTCTATAGATTGAAATGATGTACCATTTCCTCCTGTACTCTAAAACAAGAGCCATCTTTTTTTTTTTTTTTTGAGTTGGAGTTTTGCTGTTGCTGCCCAGGCTGGAGTGCAATGGCACGATTTTGGGTCACTGCAAACTCCACTTCCCCAGTTTAAGTGATTCTCCTGCCTCAGCCTCCCGAGTAGCTGGGATTACATGTGTCCGCCACCACACCCAGCTAATTATGTGTTTTTAGTAGAGACAGAGTTTCGCCATGTTGGCCAGGGTGGTCTCAAACTCCTGACCTCAAGTGATCCACCGGCCTCAGCCTCCCAAAGTACTGAGATTACAGGTGTGAGCCACTGCACCCAGCCACAAGAACCATCTTGAACATAGAATAAATATGTCTCTGTAAGACGTTGTTAGCTAGTCACGTTTTCTGATGTAGCATTAGACTTCCAGAGTGACGACTTAGTAGCTATTCTGTGAGTCACTTACTCTTGGAAGTTCCGTAAATTAATCTTTGTTTTTCTTTTTGAGATGGAGTCTCACTCTGTTACCCAGGCTGGAGTGCATTTGTGCCATCATGGCTCACTGCAGCCTCGACCTCCCAGGCTTAAGCAATCCTTCTGCCTTGGCCTCCCAAATGCTGGGACAACAGGCATGAACCACTGCGCCCAACCCCTTAAATGAAATGTTTAAAATATAGACAATAGGCCCTCCTTATTCAAGACTTCACTGTCCTCAGTTTCAGTTACTCATAGGTCAAAAATATCAAATGGAAAATTTCAGAAGTAAGCAATTTGTAAGTTTTAAATGCTGTACCATTCTGAGAAGCATAGGGAAGTATGTCCTGTTTGAGAGAGAAATCATCCCATGGTCCAGTGTGTACACACTGTAGACTGTACCAGCCCATTAGTCACATAGTAGATACTGCAGTTATCAGATGGACATGTCAGTGCTTATGTTCATATAACCCTTATTTTACTTATAATGGCCCAAACCTCAAGAGTAGTGAGGTAGTGAGTAGTGGTAGATTGTTATAATTGTTCTAATGTATTATTAGTTATTGTTGTTAATCTCTTGTTGTGCCTGATTTATAAATTAAACTTTATCATAGGTATGTACGTATAGGAAAAATCATAGTGTGGCCGGGCACGGTGGCTCAAGCCTGTAATCCCAGCACTTTGGGAGGCCGAGACGGGCGGATCACGAGGTCAGGAGATCGAGACCATCCTGGCTAACCCGCTGAAACCCCGTCTCTACTAAAAAATACAAAAAACTAGCCAGGCGAGGTGGCGGGCACCTGTAGTCCCAGCTACTCGGGAGGCTGAGGCAGGAGAATGGCATAAACCCGGGAGGCGGAGCTTGCAGTGAGCCGAGATCTGGCCACTGCACTCCAGCCCGGGCAACAGAGCAAGACTCCGTCTCAAAAAAAAAAAAAAACATAGTGTGTATGTATACGTATTCTATGTTACCAGTGTTGCCATGAACACACTGTAAGTTGTATTTTGTTTACTAAGTAGAATTTTGTCAAATTTCTTTTTGTTTCTGAATGTTAACATGTCCATCTACATTTATTTTATAGTTGTTTTATCACAAAAATCAATTTTTTTTTCAAATTTTATATCCTTAGTGCAGGCTGTGGAAGAACAGGTGCCATTTGTGCCATAGATTATACGTGGAATTTACTAAAAGCTGGGGTAAGAGTACTTTTTTGTAGCATTATGTCCAGTTTATCTATTACGATTTTCAAACTTAATTATTAATTGTAGTAAATTATAGTGCATATTTTATTATACATGTTATTTTTTCCAAAGTAGTTTTATTAAGTAAGAAATAAAGGCAGTGAAGGCCGGGCACGGTGGCTTATGCCTGTAATCCCAGCACTTTGGGAGGCCAAGGCGGGAGGATCGCTTGAGCCCAGCAGCTCGAGACCAGCCTGGGCAACATAGGGAGACCTCCATCTCTAAAAATAATTTAAAAATAAAAATGATTTTAAAAAAGAAATAAAGATAGAGAAAAGGTATAATTGCTGCATATTGCCTTGATGTGATGCATTGGTCAACAGTGTAAGAGTGTCCTAGGTGAGTGAGTACTTGCATTAGGATATAAACTGTTACTGACCTTTCCAATACTGAATTTTCATTGCCTTTTTTTCTTCCTTTTTTTTTTTTTTTTTTTTTAAGATGGAGTTTCACTCTTACTGCCCAGACTGGAGTGCAATGGCGCGATCTCAGCTCACTGCAACCTCCGCCTCCTGGGTTGAAGCGATTCTCCTGCTTCAGCCTCCCTGGTAGCTGGGATTACAGGTGCCTGCCATTACACCCAGCTAATGTCTTATATTTTTGATACAGAGTTTCACCATGTTGGCCAGGCTGGTCTCGAACTCCTGACCTTAGGTGAACCACTCACCTCAGCCTTTCAAAGTGCTGGGATTACAGGTGTGAGCCACCGTGCCCGGCCCATTGTCTTTTATATTTATTCTAGGTATAAGTGTATTTCATTCAGTACGTATTTATGCCTTCTGGAGACATTATGGTATTGTAGTATGTGAGTACTGACTTTAGCCAAACTGCCCAGATTATAATTCTGGCTTTCTCATTTACTAGCTGTGGGATCTTGGTCAAAATACTAATCCCATACTGTCTCTATTTCTTCATCAGAAAATAGGGGTCATAGTAGTAATGCATAAGAATTAAATAAATTAACTTTTGTGAAGTTCTTCAGAACTATGTGTGGTACATAGCAAGTACTCAGTTTATTGTTAGTGTTGATTACTGTTGCTGTTGTGATTGTTGTTCCTACTACTGCTTTTTCCAAGAAATAGTGTTTGATACTGTGGTGATACAGAGATAAATAAGATACAGCGTTCATGATAGATTTGAAAAACAAGTCTCTGCGTTATGCATACATTTGATTATTTTGCTGGTTCCATAATGTGTTCACTTCTAGAGAGACGCCTTTAATCCTTCATAGCTTTATAGTTTCCATGAATTGTTCATCTTTGTCTTGTACAAAGTAGAATTAATAAAATGTTTCTTTTTTCTTTTTCTTCCTTCTTCCCCTTATTTCTCTTTTTTCCCTGCCATCTCTCCATTTTTTAGGGTTGCAAGGAAACATTTACGTGTTAAATAGTTCCTTAAAAAGCCCTCTGGGGTTAAATATTTTTCCCTCAAAAACTATAATCATCTAATTCTGAAATGAAAATGCTTAAGTGAACAAAATTTAACTGGAATTCTATCACACTTTAACATAAAAGTCAAAGATTAAAATTGGAATGGAAAGGGACACGTAAATGCATGCTAACAAACAAAACAAATATCTGGTCATTTTAAAAGTTGTGTATTTTGGCCAGGTGCCATGGCTCATGCCATAATCCCAGCACTTTAGGAGGCCGAGGTGGGTGGATCACCTGAGGTCAGGAGTTCGAGACCAGCCTGGCCAACATGGTGAAACCCCCATCTCTACTAAAAATACAGAAATTAGCCAGGCATAGTAGCCAGTGCCTGTAATCCCAGTTACTTGGCAGGCTGAGGCAAGAGAATTGCTTGAACCTGGGAGGCAGAGGTTGCAGTGAGCTGAGATTGCGCCACTGCAGCCTGGGTGACAGAACAAGACTCCGTCTCAAAAAATAAAATAAAATAAAAGTTGTGTATTTTGAACATAGTTCTCTCTTTTTTTTTTTGAGATGGAGTCTCCCTCTGTCGCCCAGGCTGGAGTGCAGTGGTGTGATCTCGGCTCACTGCAACCTCCAACTCTCAGGTTCAAGTGATTCTCCTGCCTTAGTCTCCCGAGTAGCTGGGATTACATGCATTCAGCACCATGCCTGGCTAATTTTTGTATTTTTAGTAGAGATGGGGTTTCACCATGTTTCTGGCTTGTCTCAAACTCCTGACCTCAGGTGATCTGCCTGTCTTGGCCTCTCAAAGTGCTGGAATTACAGGCATGAGCCACCGCACCCGGCCTAGGTTAAGTCTTCATATAAAAATCTTATGATGTATATAAGAACTTCCAAGCAGCAAACCTGGAAACCATTTTTAATCCTTCCATCTTAAGCACTCCAAAATATTCTTGTTGATAACAGTTCTGATGTTTCTGCTTCTGTAAACCACCAGTTTCTCACTCTTTTAGACTGTCCTCATTGCTGATACAAAACGTTCCCCATTGCAGTAGTCCCAAGTCCATATGCACAAAAGAACTATTTAGGTTGTTTCATAATTAGTTCCCCAAGATGGAGCCAAAGGATCTATATTTTTACCTAGGTCTTTTAGCTGGTCCTTATATAGCCAATCCAGGAGATACTGGCCTATAGAATAAATTCAGTCTCTTTTTTATGTTCACAGTCTGATCCCAAATGTCCTTTTTTTCTCTCCTCCTTTGAGTACTTTCTCCTTCTTTTAGTCTTAGGCTTTATTTACATCAAACTTCTCAATTCTCAACATAGATTATACATTCAGTCTGCTGTGCTTATGTATATTTCCTTCACTTTTTATGGGATAACCTTCTTTTGATATCCAGCTATGTTGTAACTCCACACAGTCATCAGTTAGCCACAGCCTCTTTATTCCTTGTATACTGCAGTCATACTTTGGCTGGATATACCTGTCTCCCCAGCTTGAATGCTGAGGGTCAAGACCACGCACAGTGTCTGAGATACATTAAGTGGTGTTCAATAAATGTTTGCAGTAAACCAGCAGGTATTTAAGTTTTATGTGATAAGCTGAAGAATATTTTACTATTTTCTGAATAGATGTACAAAGTTTATATACTAAATTTTCTGTTTTAGAAAATACCAGAGGAATTTAATGTCTTTAATTTAATACAAGAAATGAGAACACAAAGACATTCTGCAGTACAAACAAAGGTATAGTTGTTTCCCTTTATAAACTGCTATTTTATAAATGCTTTCTTCTTTTTTAAAATGTTTTTTTTTTTGTTTTTTAATCATTTTTCTCCCTCGTAGGAGCAATATGAGCTTGTACATAGAGCTATTGCCCAACTGTTTGAAAAACAGCTACAACTGTATGAAATTCATGGAGCTCAGAAAATTGCTGATGGAGTGGTAGGTGTTATTGGCCTATTCATTTTAGGAAACTTACTTTTTGTTAAGATGTAATATTTAGCTTTATTTTTTGTCATCTTGTGTTTTGTCTCAGGACACTTAACATTTTTACTTAAACTCATTTCCTTCTTATTTGTATCTCTATTATGATGGCTGTTTAATGACTCCAATATAAGATAAATTATGTTCTAAACGAAATAAAGTTAGGGAAGATCTCATGTCAAAAATCATGTAATTCATTAACATTTTACTTTTTTAAAAAATTGCATTGTTCTCTTTACTCTTCCCTTCCACCCCCACCTAAGTTATTCTGCATTGATTCTACTTGAATTTTATTTTGTATAAAGTGTTTTCGTTATTTGTGTATGTGCTTTTCTTTTCTTTTTTGTTTTTTTTCTTTTTTTTTGAGATGGAGTTTCACTCTTGTTGCCCAGGCTGGAGTGCGATGGCATGATCTCGGCTCACTGCAACCTCCAACTCCCAGGTTCAAATGATTCTCCTGCCTCTGCCTCCTGAGTAGCCGGGATTACAGGCGCGCACCACCATGCCCAGCTAATTTTTGTATTTTTACTAGAGATGGGGTTTCGCCATGTTGACCAGGCTGGTCTCGATCTCCAGACTCAGGTGATCTGCCCGCCTTGACCTCCCAATGTGCTGGGATTACAGGCATGAGCCAACATTCCTTGCCTTGTGTATCTGCTTTTCAGTTAAGCAGAATTAAAAAGAGCCACAGTTAACTCCCTTTTGTTGTGTTGTAATTCAGTGTTATTTTAGCCTTATAGCATCTTATTGGATATTCAACTTCTAGACCTGACAAAAATACTGTATTCTCTTAGTGTTCTGTTTTCTGCCTTTGTTTTCTAACCAATTGTCTTGTTTCCCTTCTATATATCACCACCGTGTCCCCGAAGGTGCTGAGCTTTTTTTTTTTCTTGTAGAATTTTACATCTTTATCATTGAGTCTATGATAACTATTACATTATTAAACCGAGTATGAGAAAATAAATTGCAAAATTTATAACCTTCATTTTCCTTTTCTCCCTTTAAGTGGTTTTGTCAGTTCCCAGAATATTTGTTTGAACTTCCTTGGTTTTCCAAATGAGAGGTTTATTACCAAATGCTGATCTCAGTTTGTTAAGATAATCTAATATTGGTCCATGAGTTTTAGGAAATATGCATTTCTTTTATTAGCCAAGTGACAATTTCAGGTTTTTAAATTTTATGTGACCTCATTCTTATTCCTTCATTAACATAGGAATTATTATTCAAGGAAACCTCCTACAATGCCTTTAGCTTAATCAAATCCTGTTATGACATGTTCTGAATCTAGCCAAATATTTTATAAAGTAGAATCTAATGTGTTTTTTGTTTGTTTGTTTTGTTTTTTATTTTTATTTTTTTTTGTGTGACGAAGTCTCACTCTGTCACTGAGGCTGGAGTGCAGTGGTGCAACCTCTGCCTCCTGGGTTCAAGCGATTCTCCTGCCTCAGCCTCCTGAATAGCTAGGATTACAGGCACGCATCACCACGCCCAGCTAATTTTTGTATTTTTAGTAGAGATTGGGTTTTGCCATGTTGGCCAGGCTGGTCTCAAACTCCTGACCTCAGGTGATCCACCTGCCTCAGCCTCCCAAAGTGCTAGGATTATAGGTGTCAGCCACTGCGCCCAGCCATTTATAATATTTTGTATAATTTAATCTAAGTTGAGATATTTAATATTTCAAAAAACTGAGTAGGCTATAAACACTTTTCTTTAATTTTGGGGGTTTTTGTTGTTGTTGTTGTTGTTGTTGTTGTTGTTGTTGTTGTTTTTGAGATGGAGTCTCACTCTCTTGCCCAGGATGGAGTGCAGTAGCGTAGTCTCGGCTCACTGCAACTTCTGCCTCCCGGGTTCATGTGATTTTCCTGCCTCAGCCTCCCAAGTAGCTGAGATTATAGGAGCCCACCACCATGCTCAGCTGATTTTTGTATTTTTAGTAGTGACGGGGTTTCACCATGTTGGCCAGGCTGGTCTTGAACGCCTGACCTCAAGTGATCCACCCACCTCAGCCTCCCAAAGTGCCAGGATTGCAGGCGTGAGCCACTGTACCCAGCATCTTTAAACTTTAATTGAAAAAGTATTTGTTTTATTGCGTGAATTCGAGATTAATTTCAAAGCTAAAGTTTTTGTATCTGGAAATAGAGGTTTTTAGGCTGGGTGTGGTGGCTCATGCCTGGAACCCCAGCACTTTGGGAGGCCAAAGCAGGCCAGGATCACCTGAGACCAGCCTGGCCAACATGGCAAAACCCCATCTCTACCAAAAATACAAAAAAGATTAGCCTCCCAGACTGACGGGTACACCACCTTGCCGAGTTTATTTTTTTATAGAGACGAGATTTTACTATGTTGCCCAGCCTGGTCTCAAACCCTCAGACTCAAGCAATCCATCCACCTTAGCCTCCCAAAGTGCAGGAATTATAGGAGAAAGTTCTTTTATTGCAGTATTCAGTATTCAGGTTTTATTTTGTTTTGTTTTGTTTGAGACAAGGTCTTACTGTTTTGCCCAGGCCAGAGTGCAGTGGAACAATCACAGCTCACTGTGCCCTCAACCTCCCGGGCTCAAGCTTTCCTCCTGCCTCAGCTTCCCAAGTAACTGAGACTACAGGCACGTACCATCACACCTAGCTAATTTTTTAAAAAAATTTTTTGTAGAGATGTTGTCTCACTATGTGCCACGGTGGTCTCGAGCTGATGGTCTCGAGCTCCTGGGCTCAAACAATCCTCCTCACACCTTAGCCTCCCAAAGCACTGAGATTACAGGCATGAGCCATTGTGCCCAGCCATTGCTGTTTTTTTTTTTTTTAAGCTTTTAACTATATTTAAATAATCTCCAGAAAATATGTGATAAATATTGCATCACCTTTTCTTCTTTTTCTCATTAGATCCAAGTCTGATCTTTGTAAGGTTTTATTCCATTAAATCAATCTTTTTTTAATACCCTGAAATCTATACTAGGATTATAATTCTATCATAGGCTCTTTCTGTCTAACAAGTCAGAGCTTTACAGGAATATAACAAGAAAGTCATACTTTGTAGGAGATGAGATGAAATAATACCCATAGTAGATAAAGTAGTTATTTCAAAGTAGTTACTTCAAACCTACTTTCTTACTCATTGCATGGTACGTAGTAGACGTAAACTAAATGTTTGAGAGAAATATCTCCATAGATGAATGGATAAATAGTAAAAAAAACAGATAGAAGATGGATTATCATTCCAGGTAACTTTTTAATACTTTCCTCTTAAGAAATCATGTTTTCTGTCAACTTGTAAATATAGGTGACTCTTTTTATAGGATGGCTGTCTACGGTTGCAGACCATAAATCTTAAAGAAAATGTGGAATCTCAAAAATTGAGAAAAATCGTCTTAGAACTGTGTGGTGGAATAAAATGACTTGAAAGGTGTATTTACTGTTTAGAAGCTATGCTGTGAGAAGTAAAAATAAGTCCCCACTTACTACTTTTCTGACAATTTAGTTAATAGGTAAAAGTTCTGTTTAAATGTTCTGTGTTCCAGAATTATTTTTGTAAAAATCTTAGTTTGATATACTAGTTGGTTAAGACTTCAAAATAAATAATATTTTTTAGAGATATTTACAACTATAGTGACTTCCTGGAATGAGAGATCTAAAGAGAAAATTTATTCTGTAAGCCCGTATCATATTGCCTGAGGATTTAGAAGTACCTTAATAAGCAAACATCTGTTAAGTTGTGCATCATGCCTTTTTATCTTGTATATAAAGGACACCATTACAAGAATTGTTGGCCGGGTGCGGTGGCTCAAGCCTGTAATCCCAGCACTTTGGGAGGCCGAGACGGGCGGATCACTAGGTCAGGAGATCGAGACTATCCTGGTTAACACGGTGGAACCCCGTCTCTACTAAAAAATACAAAAAACTAGCCGGGCAAGGTGGCGGGCACCTGTAGTCCCAGCTACTCGGGAGGCTGAGGCAAGAGAATGGCATAAAGCCAGGAGGCGGAGCTTGCAGTGACCTGAGATCCGGCCACTGCACTCCAGCCTGGGCGACAGAGCCAGACTCCATCTCAAAAAAAAAAAAAAAAGAATTGTCAACACCAGTATTTCAATTCTAGAATGATTAAATAATAGCATTAGTAATTTGTGTTATGGTCCTTTTATTGTGTTTGTATAGTACATTTTAGATGTGATAATGAATTCTGGATTTTTTTTCCCCTAAAATATAATTTTTTTATTTTTAAAGCACCCTGATTTATTATTTATTTTCTTCTGCAGCTGATAATATTCTTAAATATGAGATAATTTGTTTCTTAATGTTTTTGTAGCCTTTCATAAAGCTGCTATATGGAAAATAATAGTACACAAGATAACTTTACAAAGTTCTGTTTAAAACAAGAGAACACAGACTAGAGGCTGTGGTTCATTTCATGCCTATAATCCCAGCTTTTTGGGATGCCAGGGCAGGAGAATTGCTTGAGACCAGGAGTTTGAGACCTGCCAGGGTGGCATAGCGAAACCCCATCTATACAAACCTTTTTTTTTTTTTAATTACCTGGGTATGGTAACATGTACTTGTAGTCCTAGCTATTTGGGAGACTGAGATAGAAGCATTGCTTGAGCCCAGGAGTTCAAGGCTGCAGAGATTTGATCGTGCCACTGCATTAGATTAATTCCTAAAATTCTTTTCCATTTCAAAAGTTGGTGATTGCTTCAGCAAGTTGTATACATGACAAATGTGGACTCAAAAATTATAGATAATACAAGAGAGTCAGAAGATGTAGGTGTGTAGGAGACATTAACTAGGAAATCCAAGAAGAACATTGTGAAGTCCAGTGACCAGGAGGTTTTGTACATGCTGTTTTAGTTACTGGCTCTTTGTTGAGTTGCAGTTCTGCGTTGCCACATTGATTCCTTTCATCAGAGGAAACTCAGTATGTTCTGAAAGCTAATCTCCCTGAGAAGTTCTCTTTTGGTTCTCCTGTTAATGGCTTTGTCATGCTCTTATTCACCCAGAATGAGGAGTTCTTCATGAAACGTTTACTTTGTCACATGTAGTGTTTGCCTAAAATGTCCTTATTGTGTCTTCTCTTTACCCTTCCACCTGTTTTCCTTCTTCCAATCCTCATTCTTTTTTTTGTCAAAATCTTACCAATCCCTCAATGTCATTCTACATTTTACCTTAATATTGTCAACTTACTTTTTCTCAATTATCTTCTTAATATTTTCAACTATAACTTTTTTTTCTGATTTCATAGCTTCATAGTACTGATTATGCCACTTTGGGGCTGTTAGTATTACCCTTCTACTTCTTTTCTGGGGATTTTACCAGACTACATTTTGAAGTTAAAAATAATACCATGTCCTTCTTACATTTTAGTTTCCTCAGCATTGCTGACTTTGTTCAGTGCATTTCACATAGTCCACATTGCCTTACCTGCAGCTCCGAAATCCAAAGAAGACATAGTTTTATTTTTGTGAATTCAATATTATACTCACTTGGCAACAAAATATTTCATTGACATGACATGAGTTTGTTTATGTGTGCTGCAAAAAAAAAGGCCGTTTTATAGATTAGAAACAGTTAAAATAGAGTTTCATATGATTTGCCTTTAATTTTTATTTAACCTACTTAATGCACATTTTGGTACAAAATATCAAGTGTTACAGAATTATGGTTATATCACTAATGGAAATAATAAGCAGATGATCAATAATATGTTGGGGGTACCTTTTTTTTTTTTTTTGAGTCAGAGTCTTGCTCTATCGCCCATGCTGGAGTGCAGTGACATGATCTTGGCTTACTGCAACCTCTGCCTCCCGAGTTCAAGTGATTCTCCCGCCTCAGCCCCCCAAGTAGCTGGAATTACAGACGTGCACTACCACACCCGGCTAATTTTTGTATTGTAGTAGAGACAGGTTTTCACCATGTTGGCCAAGGCTGGTCTCAAACTCTGGACCTCAAGTGATCCACCCATCTCAGCCTCCCAAAGTGCTGGGATTACAGGCGTGAGCCACTGCGCCCAGCCTAGAGGGTACCTTTTTGATGCAGAGTCTTTAAATTCTGGTGGTACCTGAGGATCTGAAACTTTGGCGGCCAAAAGTCCTGATTTGCCTAAGGCATACCAGTTCACACTAGTTGTCTAGGTATAGTAATGCTCCTTTTTCATTCTCAAAAGAGCCCTGATTTGGACAATAAATTATATGGTCACCCTACCTATAGCCAGATATTTCTACACCAAATGCCTTCATTTTGGTGGGTGGCTTTAATTAAGGATGAATGCTGTAAGTCTTATGACGTAACTCTGTTGTTCTGGTCAGGAAGTGAGATGTATAGAACTTCTAATTCATCAGATTATATATAAGGAGATAGGGTGCACTTAAAATTGCTAGAAAGTTGAGATCTCTAGTTTTTTAATTGGAAAAATTGAAGTAACAGTTACAAAGCTGTCATGATGGACATAGCAGAAGTGCCTTTTAATTAAAAACAATGATAACAAAACAAAATGCAACTACAGTTTCAGAGTTCCTTAGTTGATAGTATATGTAAAGATGGCTGTTTTCTAAAATTATCTGGGATGTTGGCAAATTATCTGAGATGTCTTCTGGACATAGCATACCCTAGAATTAAAATACCCTAGCTAGAATAAATATGAGATATGTTGATAGTGAAACTAATTCAAGGCAGTATTTTCATTTTACCGCTCCCCTATTCACAGTTCTAAACCTAAGGTTCTTATACCTGTTTTGACTCTGAAACATCAATGTTGATGATGTTATTGGTCCTCATGACCAGCAAGAACCAAGGATGTTCCTGGGATGGGCTCTGTCTGCCTTTTTGAGGTCCATTTGGGTAGCCAGTGATATAGGAGCTATATTCCCTAATGGATTTGGGCACTTCATATAGTGACAGTGAGAGTAAGGCAAGAAATGGTTAAAATGAATCCTAGGACTACCAGTTTAAAAGTACTAGGTAGTAATGGGGAGTTATAAAAAGATACTCCATAAATGGTATAAGCCTTATTTGTTGGCTTTTTTTTTCTCTCTGCATATATTAAGTTTCTAGTGGTAGTGATGGTGGGGCAGGGGGATGCTACATTCTTTGATCCACATTATCTTGGGGAATCCGTTTTTTTACGGTAGCATTTGAGATGTGTTGAAATGCTGCTGTACACCTTGATCTTCCCAGTAACTGTGATGCATTGTTTTTTTGATACAGTCTCTGCATTGAAGTCTGGTCCTTCAGGCTAAAATATAGAGCTAGAATATAAGACTTTTTTTTTTTGAACTTGGCACAATTGGCATTGTGTTAAGGATTGAAAAGCACGGAAACAGTTTAGTTGAAACATGAGGAGGAAAAATTATTTTTCTTTCAACCTTAGTGAAGTATTTTTTCCCTTGGCAGAATGAAATTAATACTGAAAACATGGTCAGCTCCATAGATCCTGAAAAACAAGATTCTCCTCCTCCAAAACCACCAAGGACCCGCAGGTATTGTATGTCTTTGAACATTTTCTTTAAAAGCATACTTGTTTTTACTCACTGTTAATTAAAATGACAAATTCTGAATATTTCTACATTACTTTTATAACTTTTATTGTCATTATTTTGTTAGGATGTGGCATACATATGACAACTGATTTGTTACTGGTTTATTAAAAATTTGGTTTCATTTTGGATAAAATTTCAATAATATACTGTAGCAGAATGTGGATACTACCATGAATTGACTATAGTTTATGTTTTGATATGTGATATAACTAAAATTTTAGTTATGTCTAAAGATTTCCATTTTTCTCCTGATGACTAAATATGCTTGCCAAAAATTGCATGCATGTTGAAGAAGTGTGAAGATATTTAATAACATTACTAGCAAAGATGAGTTTATTTCTTTAATTTTTCTTGCTTTTCTACCAAGCTCATTTATAATAGTTAAAGTCATATATATTCCTATCTTTCTTTGCCTTCCCTTCTTGTTCAGGGTAGCTGCTAAGTCAGTAACATGGTAGTATGGAAAGAATACAGAGTTAGAAGAAGATAGGTTCAACTCCTTTTTAGCCATTTAGCTCTGGGATTTAGGATTAATTTATTTAATCCTGGGGAGAAGGAGTTAAGTATTGTCCTAAGGATTAAATAAAAAACTATTAGAATATTTTATAATGTCTTTCTTGCACATAGATCTGCCAAAACTTATTGACTTCCCATCAAAATAAAGTCTTTTATACAGGATACACCAATTGTTTCTGTCTTAAAACTTTGGTGAAAGTTGGGTCAAATGGCCTGGGTCATGTCTTAGCACTGAGTTGCTAATTCGAAGAGATCATTCTAATGAAATAATCCCTCTTAACAAAAGAAAAAACCTGCAGTTTCCCTCAGTAACTAAAGGTTTGGTTAGAATCCCTCCACACCACAGGAGCAATTTACTCTCATTTTCACCATGCAGGATTCTAACTGCCTGGGAAGGAAGCTGCTGCGTACAGAAAGAGGAAGTATACTCTGGTATAAAGAGGCTTTTTACATAAATAGGTCCCATTCCAAATTTTAACTTTCGCATTTGCTACTGAATGAACTTCAACAAGCCACTTCTCTGAAAATTCTTTACTTCATTGTAGTGAGATATAGTACTAGTATTCTCCATTGTTAAGAATTAGTGATAATGTATATAAAGCATGTAGTTAAGTGTCGTGGTAGTTATAGTCTCTGGAATACCATTGCATACTTCTCTGAGGAACCTCAGGAAGCCTGTATATAGATGAGGTTAGGTCTCAACATTTCAATGTTCAAGATGTTAACTATGTGCTAACAAAACTTTTAGTAGTTCTTTCCTGTTCGATTTCCACTTTGGTATCTGCCAAAATTGGTTGGCATTTTAGCCATCTGTGGAAGGTAGCCAGTTTGAAACCTGTAAAATATTAGTTCTCTAACTTCTCTGTTCCACATAGGAGCCCTAGGATCTTAAAAGAAACTACTGGCCCTAAAAAAAGGAACATTTTTGCTGCCCTCTTAATTTGGTTTTTGAGATTGAGCCAATGTAGAGGTTTTCAAAGTCTACACTGATATTTATGATTTGTATGTTCTTCTACCTCTAACTATATGTAGCAGCAGTCTCTTCTTAATTTTACAGGAAAAAAAAAAGAGTAGAATACTTTAAAGCATTTTTCCTATACCTGTTCAAAAGTTTGACTTCTGTTACTCTCTAATAAACAAAAAGATAATGAAGAAAAAAGCAAATGAGTATTAAGAAAAAATATTCAACTCAAGACAGATTTTTATTAGGCATACATTCCAGAAGTTTTTTGTGTGTGATTTTATATTACATGCATAGGTCACCTTTTTTCTTCTTCATGTAATGGAGTCAAATGCCAGAAGGTCATCGTGTTTGACAAAGAGAACCTTGTGACTTCTAAGTTGGGATGAGTTTTAGAACTATTGTAAATTGTTCCAACATAACTGAAAATAAAATCACAAAATCATAAGATTGATAAGTAAAACAGTGTATTTTGTTTTTCAGTGTGGCTACAGTAAACACATTAATTGTTTAAAGTACACGATGGGGCCAGGCATGGTGGCTCATGCCTGTAATCCCAGCACTTTGGGAGGCCAAGGCAGGGGGATCATGAGGTCTGAAGTTTAAGACCAGCCTGACCAATATGGTGAAACCCTGTCTCTACTAAAAATAGAAAAATTAGCCAGGCGTGGTCACGTGCGCCTGTAGTCCCAGCTACTTGGGAGGCTGAGGCAGGAGAATCGCTTGAACCCAGGAGGCAAAGGTACCAGTGAGCCAAGTTCGCACCACTGCACTCCAGCCTGGGTGAGAAAGTGAGACTCTGTCTGAAAAATAAAAAAATAAAAATAAAGTACATGTTGGCTGGGCATAGTGGCTTACGCCTATAATCCCAACATTTTGGGAGGCTAAGGCGGGCAGATTGCTCAAGTCCCTATTTACGTATATATAAAAATATGTGTTTTGTGTATATTTTATTTTTATTTATTTTTTTACTTTTTAAACATTTTTGTTAAAAATAAGACACATACACATTAGCCTAAGCATACACAAGGTCAGGATCATCAATATCACTGCCTTCTACCTCCACATCTTGTCCTGCTGGAAGGTTATCAGGGGCAGAAACACACATGGAGCTGTCATCCCCTATGATAACAATGCCCTCTTCTAGAATACCTCCTGAAGAACCTGCCTGAAGCTGTTTAACAGTTAACTAATTTTTTAACAATTAGAAGGAATACACTCAAAATTAACAACAAAAAGTAAGTATATAGCCAGGCGCGGTGGCTCACGCCTGTAATCCCAGCATTTTGGGAGGCCAAGGCAGGTGGATCACCTGAGGCTGGGAGTTCGAGATCAGCCTGGCCAACATGATGAAACCCTGTCTCTACTAAAAATACAAAAATTAGCTGAGCCTCTTGGCAGGCACTTGTAGTCTCAGCTACTTGGGAGGCTGAGGCAAGAGAATTGCTTGAACCTGGGAGGTGGAGGTTGCAGTGAGCCAAGATTGCGCCACTGGACTGCAGCCTGGGTGTGACAGAACAAGACTCCATCTCAAGAAAAGTACACAAGCCAGTAACTGTTTTCTTTATTATTATTATCAAGATTATGTCCTGTATGTAATTGTATGTGCTATACTTTTATATGACTGACAGCACAATAGGTTTGTTTATACCAGCATCACAACAGACATGTGAATAATGCATTTTGCTACAAATTCATGGGAATTTTTCAGCTTCATTATAACTTTGTGGGGTCACCATGGTATGTGTGGCCCATCATTGACTGAAACATCACGTGACTGTACATGTCTTCCAGTAATTTTTTTTTTTTTTTTTTTTTTTTTTTGAGACGAAGTCTTGCTCTATCGCCCAGGCTGGAGTGCAGTGGCCGGATCTCAGCTCACTGCAAGCTCTGCCTCCCGGGTTCACGCCATTCTCTTGCCTCAGCCTCCCGAGTAGCTGGGACTACAGGCGCCCGTCACCTCGCCCGGCTAGCTTTTTGTATTTTTTTCTTTAGTAGATATGGGGTTTCACCGTGTTAGCCAGGATGGTCTCGATCTCCTGACCTCGTGATCCACCGGTGTCGGCCTCCCAAAGTGCTGGGATTACAGGCTTGAGCCACCGCGCCCAGCCCCAGTCATTTTTTAATATTCCAATTCGTTTTGTTTTGTTTTCAGACAGAGCCTTGCTCTGTTGCCCAGACTGGAGGGCAGTGGTGTGATTATGGCTCACTGCAGCCTCGACCTCAGTTGAACCTCCCACCCTAGACTCCCGACTAGCTGGAACTACAGACACACACCACCATGCCTGGCTAATTTCTGTATATATATATTTTTTGGCTCATGGTGTGAGCCACCATGCCCTGCCAGTATTCCAATTCTTCCAGTTCTTAAAACTGAACAGAACTAGGAATGATTGGGCATTTGACAGAAGCCTCTAATATGAAAAACAGAGGAAATGGAGACAATACAGAGTAAAATGAAAAAGATGGGGGAGAAAAGAAACAACAGTCCACTTCTCTCAGTCATTGGGAAATGCTGCAACCGTGAAATAAGACCTGTGGGTAATAAGTAAGAAGCTCTTAGAAATTAAGAATATAGGCCAGGTGCGGTGGCTCACGCCTATAATCCCAGCTCTTTGGGAGGCTTAGGTGGGCAGATCACAAGGTCAGGAGTTCGAGACCAGCCTGGCCAATAGGGTGAAACCCCTGTCTCTACTAAAAAAAAAAAAAAAAAAAGTTAGCTGGGTGTGGTGGTGTTAGCTACTCAGGAGGCTGAGGCAGGAGAATTGCTTGTGGAAGTTATAGTGAGTTGAGATCACGCCACCACTCTCCAGCCTGGGCAACAGAATGAGACTCTTGTCTCAAAAAAAAAAAAAAAAAAGAAAGAAAGAAATTAAAAATATAATACTATAAATTTAAAAATTAAGCAGAAGTTTGGGAAATAGTCAAGGAACTATTTCAAGAAAATGAATAGATAAAGAGAAAGTAGAGAAAAGGAAGTTAGAAAGCAAAACTAGAAGATCTGTCGCTGAACTAATAGTAGTCTAAAAGGAGAGTTGGGAAGAAGAAATGAGCCACAAAAAAAAATGTATTAGAATTAAAGGGCATAAATTCTTTTTTTTTTTTTTTTTTTTTTGAGACGGAGTCTGGCTCTGTCGCCCAGGCTGGAGTGCGGTGGCCGGATCTCAGCTCACTGCAAGCTCCGCCTCCCAGGTTTACGCCATTCTCCTGCCTCCGCCTCCCAAGTAGCTGGGACTACAGGCGCCTGCCTCGTCACTCGGCTAGTTTTTTGTATTCTTTAGTAGAGACGGGGTTTCACCATATTAGCCAGGATGGTCTCGATCTCCTGACCTTGTGATCCACCCGTCTCGGCCTCCCAAAGTGCTGGGATTACAGGCTTGAGCCACCGCGCCCGGCCTAAGGGCATAAATTTTTATATAGAGGGTATATACCCAAGTTTCAAATATAATGGATAAAAATAAAATTGTTAAAAAATAAATATTTTAAAGTAAGTGTGTATTTTAGAGTAAGATAAAATAATGCTGAAATTTGGAGTAAGATTTTTTCAATTAAAAACTTGGAAAATACTCGATTAACAAACCCATATATCATATTCGATATCTGTCAAGCTCTGTTCTAATTGTTGTTCAGATGTTAACTCATTTAATTCTCCGAACTACCCTGTGAAAAAGGCACTGTTGAGGATATATGGGGTTTGTTAATCAAGTAAATCTCTAAAATACTGGTCATGAGGCTAGGCATGGTGTTTCACACCTGTAATCCCAGCATTTTGGGAGCCCAAGGAGGGCGGATCACTTGAGGTTAGAAGACCAGCCTGGCCAATGTGGCGAAACCCTGTCTCTGCCAAAAATACAAAAATTAGCTGGGCATCATGGCGCAGGCCTGTAGTCCCAGCTACTCAGGAGGCTGAGGCAGGAGATTCACTTGAACCTGGGAAGCGGAGGTTGCAGTAAGCTGAGATCGCACCACTGCACTTCAGCCTGGGAGACAGAATGAGACTCTGTCTCAATAAAAAATAAGTAAATAAAATACTGATTATGGAAAAGTGGTCTCATGTACATGTCGGGAAAATAATACACCTCAATTTATATCAAAACTTTATTTCATCCTTTTAAAACTCGTATTTTCTATTTGTATTATGATATGTTCTTAGGATAACCTATTGGTCTTTGTATATGCTTTATAAATTGTAGGAGGTGTCTGCAATTATTTTTTATTTTAGATTACAAAAATTTGATAGCTATTCTTTCAGATTAAGAACCTACTTGCAGGTCAGGTGCAGTGCCTCACACCTGTAATCCCAGCTTTTTGGGAGGACATGGCAGGTGAATTGCTTGAATTTAGGAGTTTGAGATCAGTCTGGGCAACAAGAACATGGCAAAATCACATCTCTACAAAACATACAAAACTTAGCCAGGTGTGGTAGTGCACACCTGTAGTCGCTGCTACTTGGGAGGCTAAACTGGGAGGATGGCTTGAGCACTGGAGGCAGAGGTTGTAGTGAGCCAAGATTGTGCAATTGTACTCCAGCCCAGGTGACAGAGTGGGACTCTGTCTCAAAAAAAAATAAAGAAGAAGAATCTACTTATAAAACTTTAACGGATATAGGAATATCTTATTAGAATTTTGCTGTCGTTGTAGTATGATTGATATTCTGGAGATATTCATTTATTTTCTCATGTCCTATTCTAGGAATATTGGAATATGTCTAGAGAATCTGAACTTCACAGATAAAATTACTTAATTAATTAATTTATTTATTTTGAGACAGACTCTCACTCTGTCACCCAGGCTGGAGTGCAGTGGCGTGATCTCAGCTCACTGCAACCTCCACCTCCCAGATTCAAGTGATTTCTCCTGACTCAGCTTCCTGAGTAGCTGGGATTACAGGCGCACGCTACCATGCCTGGCTAATTTTTGTATTTTTAGTAGAGACGGGATTTCACCATGTTGGTTAGGCTGGTCTCGAACTCCTGACCTTGTGATCCGCCCACGTTGGCCTCTCAAAGTGTTGGGATTACAGGCATGAGCCACCATGTCCAGGCCACAGAGTCTCTTTTAAGGGGAAACCTGGTGTACCATGTGATTACTGCCAATTATCTGGTTGGATAATTAAAAGGTTGATCACCTGGGGAAAAAAAAAAAAAGCAAAAACTCTGGGGTGAGATTCGGTGGCTCACCCCTGTAATCCCAGCACTTTGCAGGAGCCGAGGTAGGCAAATCACTTGAGGCCAGAAGTTCGAGACCAGCCTGGCCAACATAGCAAAACCCCGTCTCTACTAAAAATACAAAAATTAACCAGGTATAGTGGCATGTGCCTGTAGTCACAGCTACTCAAGAGGTTGAAACACAAGAATTGCTTGAACCCAGGAGGTAGAGGTTCCAAGGAGCCAAGATGGTGCCACTGCACTCCAGCCTGGGTAACAGAACGAGACTCTATCTCAAAAGAAAAACAAAAACTTAGGCCGGGCGCGGTGGCTCAAGCCTGTAATCCCAGCACTTTGGGAGGCCGAGACGGGCGGATCACGAGGTCAGGAGATCGAGACCCTCCTGGCTAATACAGTGAAACCCCGTCTCTACTAAAAATACAAAAAAAACTAGCCGGGCGAGGTGGCGGGCGCCTGTAGTCCCAGCTACTCGGGAGGCTGAGGCAGGAGAATGGCGTAAACCCGGGAGGCGGAGCTTGCAGTGAGCTGAGATCCGGCCACTGCACTCCAGCCTGGGCGACAGAGCGAGACTCCGCCTCAAAAAAAAAAAAAAACTTGAATATACAAGCCCTCAAGAAGTTTGCATCATATAAAGTTCTTAAAAAGCAACAAAGCCTGGGCAACATAGTAAACCCTATCTTTTTTTTTTGAGACAGGGTCTCATTCTTTCACCCAGGCTAGAGTGCAGTGGCATGATCACAGCTCACTGCAGCCTTTACCTCCCTAAGCTCAGGTGATCCTCCTACCTCAGCCTTCCTAGTAGCTGGGACTATAAGCATACACTGCCATACCCAGTTAATTTTTTGTATTTGTTGAAGACACACGGTTTTGCCATATTGCCCAGGCTGATTGTGAACTCCAAGTAAGTCACAGTGCCCAGCCTTTCTCTCTCTCTCTCTCTTTTTTTTTTTTTTTTTTGAGACAGTCTTGCTCCGTCGCCCAGACTGGAGTGCAGTGGCGCGATCTCAATTCACTGCCATCTCCACGTCCTGGACTCAAGCAGTTCTCCTGCCTCAGCCTCCCAAGTAGCTGGGACTACAGGTGTGTGCCACCACACCTGGCGAATTTTTGTATTATTAGTAGAGATGGAGTTTTACCACATTGCTCAGGCTGGTCTCAAACTCCTGAGCTCAAGCAATCCACTCACCTTGGCCTCCCAAAGTGCTGGGATTACAGGCGTGAGCCACGGTGCCTGGCCCCCATTTCTTTAAGGAAAAAAATAAAGGCAACTAGAGGGTGTAACCCACCCAAACAAAGGAGTATACCCAGAAAGAGGAAGATGAGACCTGGGAAACAGGAGAATCTGAAACCAGAGAGAACATTAGCTCTGTGGTGGCTTAGGGAACCAGTCAGTAGTCCACACTGGAGCAGGAGGCCAAAAGTTACTAAGAAGGATGTCTGTGGTATTGATAGTTACTGTGTGTGTTTGTCAGTATTGAGACATCAATACCAATCTGCAAGAAAGTTAGAAGAAAAGCTGAGTAACTGATAGTGCATAGAGAGCTAAGCAATCAGAAACCCAAGGCAGTCGTTAGGGGAAAACAAGACATTATAGAAGAAAAGATATGAAATCATGGTGTCATAGATGTGAATAATATCTGCAGTCATATGACTGAGGTAACAAAAAATTACAATGTAACAGTATTGGAAAGATAGAGAAGGACACTTCCACAGTAGGAAGTCAGTAGAAAATGTGTGAAATAGAGATCAAGAAATAACTTTTGAAATAGTCTGAAATACAGAGGTAAATTTTAGAAGCAGCTGTAAAAAAAAAAATAGTTGAAAGTGGATGCCTCTGGCTAACAGGAGGGCTACGGGGCAGAGACTATGTTTTTCATTAAAAGTCTTGCATTAAAAGTCTTTTTAAATAGTATATGTATTACCTTGATGAACATTAAATTTTCTTAGTCTGAAAAATTACAGTTTTCACAACCAGATTCTAATGGCTCTTAATATACTAGTCTTAGCTACATAATTCTCCTGTATCAACTTGTTTAACAGTCTTAAAATGCCCTTTTTAAATGTTTGTTTTTCAGTTGCCTTGTTGAAGGGGATGCTAAAGAAGAAATACTGCAGCCACCGGAACCTCATCCAGTGCCACCCATCTTGACACCTTCGCCCCCTTCAGCTTTTCCAACAGTCACTACTGTGTGGCAGGACAATGATAGATACCACCCAAAGCCAGTGTTACATATGGTTTCATCAGAACAACATTCAGCAGACCTCAACAGAAACTATAGTAAACCAACAGAACTTCCAGGGAAAAATGAATCAACAATTGAACAGATAGATAAAAAATTGGAACGAAATTTAAGTTTCGAGATTAAGAAGGTCCCTCTCCAAGAGGGACCAAAAAGTTTTGATGGGAACACACTTTTAAATAGGGGACATGCAATTAAAATTAAATTTGCTTCACCTTGTACAACTGATAAAATCTCTAAGCCACAGGAATTAAGTTCAGATCTAAATGTCAGTGATACTTCTCAGAATTCTTGTGTGGACTGCAGTGTAACACAATCAAACAAAGTTTCAGTTACTCCACCAGAAGAATCCCAGAATTCAGACACACCTCCAAGGCCAGACCGCTTGCCTCTTGATGAGAAAGGACATGTAACATGGTCATTTCATGGACCTGAAAATGCCATACCCATACCTGATTTATCTGAAGGCAATTCCTCAGATATCCACTGTCAAACTATGAAAACTGTGAGTTTAACACCAAGTCCTTCAACACAAGTTGAAACCCCTGATGTTGTAGATCATGATAACACTTCACCACTCTTCAGAACACCCCTCAGTTTTACTAATCCACTTCACTCTGATGACTCGGACTCAGATGAAAGAAACTCTGATGGTGCTGTGACCCAGAATAAAACCAATATTTCAACAGCAAGTGCCACAGTTTCTGCTGCCACTAGTACTGAAAGCATTTCTACTAGGAAAGTATTGCCAATGTCCATTGCTAGACATAATATAGCAGGAACAATACATTCAGGTGCTGAAAAAGGTAATAATACAGTGTCAAATACTTAAATGTCTACTATGTGCCAGTCACTGTTTTAAGCACTTTAGCTTTATTGATTTATTATGTTTTATTCCATACTATACCATAGAACCTATAGCAAAATCTGTCTTAGATACTAATTTTTTAATATAAGCTTTTAATTTATTGTTAACAATTTGATCACATTATATTACTGGGTGTTTCTAAAATATTTTAGTAGTTATAACTGGATAATTTATTTTCTTTTTCTTCTCTATTATAGATCTTACTGTTTTTGTATTGGTCAAAAATTTATCTGACTGAATAATTAGAAATAATTTAGGGAAGAATCACTTAAAATAACAGTGGCAAAAATACTGTAGAATGTCTTGGTTGGCCATATAATGTCACCCATGTTTCTCCTAAATATCTAGTAATCTTTTTACTGTTCCTTTAACTACAGATTACCTTTTTGTGTTTGTTTGTTTTTACTATCTTCACAAATGCTTCCAAATAGGGCTGTTTCCAACCCTGAGTTTAACCCAGGAACAATACTGCAAACTGCTCAATAGAATATGGGCAGTTTAATTCATTCAGTAGTGACTGGGCTATGTGCATACCTAGTCATCAAAGCTATTATTTAAAGAATTACTATTTTTTTTAGCACTCTTAGCATTTCAAGATAATGCATGCACTCAATTCCCAAAGTGTATTATTGCTTCTTGAAACTCTAGGCCGGGCGCGGTGGCTCAAGCCTGTAATCCCAGCACTTTGGGAGGCCGAGACGGGTGGATCGCGAGGTCAGGAGATCGAGACCAACCTAGCTAACACGGCGAAACCCCGTCTCTACTAAAAAATACAAAAAACTAGCTGGGCGAGGTGGCGGGCGCCTGTAGTCCCAGCTACTTGGGAGGCTGAGGCAGGAGAATGGCGTAAACCCGGGAGGCGGAGCTTACAGTAAGCTGAGATCCGGCCACTGCACTCCAGCCTGGGCAACAGAGCGAGACTCCGTCTCAAAAAAAAAAAAAAGAAACTCCTCTTTGATCTGCTCAAAGTAATGATGGCTTCCATCTTAAACAGACCCTAAAGTTGAGAGTAAACATATAAATTTTACAGCTATTTATTGATATATTATCAGTGGTCACTTACCTATCAGTGAACTTTGGTAGTGACACATACAGACTGCTATTTGTACTGTGACCTTGAAATATATATATGTATATACATATATATATATTTTTTGAGACAGTCTTGCACTGTTGCTCAGGCTAGAAACCTCCACTTCCCCGGTTCAAGCGATTCTCCTGGTTCAAGCGATTCTCCTGCCTCAGCCTCCCAAGTAGCTGAGATTACCCGTGCCTGCTACCATGCCCAGCAAATTTTTGTATTTTTTTGTAGAGTCAGGATTTCAAAATATTGGTCAGGATGGTCTCGATATCTTGACCTCATGACCCGCCCACATCGGCCTCCCAAAGTGCTGGAATTACAGGCGTGAGTTACTGGCACCCTGCCTTGTTTTTAGTTTTTTGAGACAGAGTCTCACTGTCACCCAGGCTGGAGTGCAGTGCCGTGATCTTGGCTCACTGCATAAAACCTCCGCCTCCTGGGCTCAAGCAATCTACCACCTCAACCTCCTCAGTAACTGGGATTACAGGCGTGCACTACCACACACAGCTAATTTTTGTGTTTTTAGTAGAGACGGGGTTTTGTTATGTTTGCCAGGCTGATCTCAAACTCCTGGCCTCAAGTGATCTGCCCACCTAGGCCTCCCAAAGTGCTGGGATTACAGACGTGAGCTACCACCCCTGGCCTTGAAAGATTATTTTCTATTTCTAACCCATTATACGCCACCTATACTGTAGTGCTTTTGTTTTCTCTAACTCACATATACTGTATTTTTTAACTTGAGAGAGTGTATTTGGTAGAATAGATGACAGTCTTTTTGAGACGGAGTTTTGCTCTTATTGCCCAGGCTGAAGTGCAATGGCGCCATCTTGGCTCACTGCAACCTCTGTCTCCCGAGTTCAAGCGATTCTCCTGCCCCAGCCTCCCGAGTATCTGGGATTACAGGCATGTGCCACCATGCCCGGCTAATTTTTTGTATTTTTAGTAGAGATGGGGTTTCACCATATTAGCCAGGATGGTCTCGATCTCCTGACCTCATAAAATCCACCCGCCTTAGCCTCACAAATTGCTGGGATTACAGGCATGAGCCACCGTGCCCAGCCATTTAACAGTCTTAAACTAGTTGCTTAAATTACAGAATTCTCTTTTCTTGATTCATCTTTGTTTTATTTGAAGGATCTTTAGAAGATCATAATTAGCATAATAGATATTACTTTACCAGTTTACCATAATTTTAAATTGCTAATGTCTTTTGTTCCTCAACTTCAGAATTTGAAATATAACTGCTCAGCTATAACTATATAAGAAAATATGTAGATAAGAAATTTTCATTTTGGGCTTTTTTAGTATATCAAGCATGTGGTATATTGTACTTAGGAAGTTTTATTTTTTTTGTTGTTGTTTTTAAAAAAAAAAAAAATTACTGGAAATAGAATTTGGTGAGGGCCAGAAAGATGCATGATATGATATGCTCATTAAAAGTTACTACTACGTGACAAGTCTGTTGGTGGCTCATGCCTGTAAATCCCAGCACTTTGGGAGGCTGAGGCGGGAAATTCACCTGAGCCCAGGAGTTCATAACCAGTCTGGGTGACATAGTGACACCCAATCTCTACAAAAGATAAAAAACTAGCTGGGCGTGGTGGTGCACACTTGTGGTCCCAGCTACTCTGGAGGCTGAGGTAGGAATATCACTTGAGCCTAGGAGCTCAAGGCTGCAGTGAGCCATAATTGTATCACTGTACTCTGCCTGGGCAACAGAGGGAGACCCTGTCTCAAAAACAAAACAAAACAAAACCAAAAAGAGTAGGATATAGCTAAAAGCAGCCTACTATGTGCCAGCTCATTTCTGTTTGTTTGGTTTTGTATTTCAAAGCAAAAATCACTATAAATATGATTTCTGGTTTCTTTTTACTCAACCTTAACTGTTATTGGTTTGATATTAACTGAAGATTTTCCCGTGTGTAAATGTTCTTCGTTGCAGCGTAACTACAAGTAGTCTTACTTTTAATGTGTTGCCAAATTTTTACCATATAGATTATTTACTTTATAGATTGTTTATTTACCTTATAGATTATTATTTCCTTTGTAGATCATTATCTTATAGAACCATTGGCACCAGAATTAGAGTTTTGGGGGGGTTTTTTGGTCCTAGAACTTGTTAGTGAATTACAGTCATACATTTCTTAATGACAGGGATATGTTCTAAGAAAAATATGTCATTAGGCAATTTTGCCATTGTGTGAATGTCATAGAATGTATTTACACAAACGTAAATGGTATGGTATACTACACATCTGGGCCATACAGTGTAGCCTCTTGCTCCTAGGCTATAAACGTGTATAACATAGTACTGTACTGAACAATTGTAACACAATGGTAAGTATTTGTGTATCTAAACATAGAAAAGGTACAGTAAAACGTGGTATCGTAATCTTACAGGACCACTGTTGTTTACGCCGTCTTGTTGATGAAAATGTCATTATATAGTGCATGACTGTAATGGAATAATTTTGTATTGATACCTAAAAAAAACTTTTGCATAAGTTACTGCCTGACAAAAATTCCTGGCTATCAATTCCAATCTCAGTCATGACTTAGGCCTCCTGAAAGATTTCTCAGATTCAACTACAGAAGGCCCCATACAGTGTATGATTTGCAAAAGCCTATGTAAAATAAGCAATATCTGGTTAGATAACCTCTAAAACAAAAGTTTTTAACAGGAAAGGCAATCCAGAGTTCCAGGGAGAAACATGCATTTGCAAAGCAAGGGCCACACTTAGAGAATATAAGTTTTTAAGGGTGAGAACTGTCATGAGAGAAAAACACAGAGTTTCTGAAAGATAACTGATAGAAAAAGGGCTGAACTGCCCTTTTTGTTTTGTTCATTTAATTTATGAAATGGTACCAGAATGCCAAGATTATGTGTCCCTTCCTTCCGACAGCCATCTCTTCACTGTGCGCTGTTAGTAACAAGAGGGCGAGGAGACATATGGTGATGACTCAAACTACCACTACTGGATAAGGTAGATAGTTATTTAGTGGCAAGAGAGTTCTGGTACTCTTTGTAGATGTATCAAGTATTGAACTGGAACTCTTCTTTCAGCAGGACCCAGAGGCTGTATTTTCTTGTGTCTCCAGCTAAATAAATGTAGGAGGGGCAAAAGCAATCATACTCACCTCATGTGTATTGAAAATTGAAAAGACTTACGCATAGCCCATCAGGTGGGGTAAAATAGTAGAGTATCATGGCAAAACTGTGTGTTCATTTAAGAACAATGGGCAAGGCTCAAGACAAAATAGGAACATCACATTTCTTTTTTTTTATCCCACCCTCCCCAGCCTGAGAGTTCACACACAGAATTGTATCCTCATATTTTCTTTCTGTGCTTCCAGTGAAAACTCAAAGATCAAATGAACTCATTTACCTTAAGCCATAGTGAAGCCAACCAATGAGGCTTACTTAATGCACTATTTTTCCCAAGAGCTAATTTTGTTTCTACTAGTGAAAAACCTGTATATAGCTTCAGTCAGCATTCTCAATGTGCCACTGTACACAAAATCTTCAGCAATAAATAAATGAAGATTTTTTAAAAACTTTAATAGCTATATCTTTACCTGTTTTGGAAAAATAACTGGTATTTCCAGTATTGTTTCAGCTATTGCTGTTTAAAACATGACTGAGGTACACAGTTAAGTTTAAAATGAGTCCGACTTTAAAAGTGAATAGGACACATGTTACATAATATGGCAAAAATCATGAAAGGTGTTAAGCAGTTGAATCCTGTTTGGTAAACACTGGCTTAGGTGTTTCATAACGCAAATGACCAAAGCTTTCCTTTTTGGACACAAAGCATCATCAGGAAGATCAGTAGAGAAGTCACTTGCCAGCTGACTTCTCTACTGAAGATTCCCTTCAGGCTTGGAGAACTGAATGATGTCTGTAGAGTGGCAGGAAAGTCATGGGAGAGAGTCATTTTCTGTATGCAGTATCTTGGCTCAATAAGCATCATAATTCTTCCTGATAATGAGTTGAGTGGAAATGATTTCTTGCTTTTTTTTTTTTTTTTTGCATTTTTAAAAACTGATCTAGATATTTGTGTGACAGGAAATTTTAGAATGTCAAGAAAGCTCTCTGATTTTGTTTAGCTGACATGTTAATTTTTAATAATTTGCCTAAATTTTTATGTGTTTAATTTAGATGTTGATGTTAGTGAAGATTCACCTCCTCCCCTACCTGAAAGAACTCCTGAATCTTTTGTGTTAGCAAGTGAACATAGTGAGTGTCTCTTTTGCTTTTACATTTACTTCATATTCTAATAATAAGCTCTGAAAAACATGCCTGATTTTAATCTATAAGCTATTGTGCTGCATAATTAAGTTCAAAAACAAGTAAATTGATATTGACATGCTTTTAATTCTTTGAGAAATGCTTTTAAATTATTTTTTTGCTTGTTAAGATTGATAGAAATTACTGCATTTATGTTAGATATCAGAATTCACTTAACTATAATTATAGGCTGGGCGCGGTGGTTCAAGCCTGTAATCCTAGCACTTTGGAGGCCTAGGTGGGTGGATCACCTGAAGTCAGGAGTTCGAGACCAGCCTAGCCAACATGGTGAAACCCGTCTCTACTAAAACTATAAAAATTAGCTGGACATGGTGGCCGACGCATCTCAGCTACTTGAGAGACTGAGGCAGGAGAGAATGACTTGAACCCAGTAGACAGAGATTGCAGTGAGCCAAGATTGCACCATTGCATTCCAGCCTGGGCGAAGAGCAAGACTCCGTCTCAAAAATTAAATAAATAAATAAATACAATTATAAAGCCAGATGCAGTGACACATACCTGTAATCTCAGCATTTTGGGAGGCTGAGATGCACGGATCACCTGAGATCAGGAGTTGGAGACGAGCCTGACTAACATGGAGAAACCCCGTCTCTACTAAAAATACAAAATTGGCCAGGCATGGTGGCGCATGCCTGTAATCCCAGGTACTTGGGAGGCTGAGGCAGGAGAATCACTTGAACCTGGGAGGCAGATATTCCAGTGAACTGAGATCGTGCCATTGCTCTCCAGCCTGGGCAACAAAAGCGAAACTCTGTCTCAAAAAAAAAAAAAAAATGCAATTATAAGTGTATTTGCAGTCTGGTATATTTTCATTCATTAAAAGTAACACTTATTGGCTCATGCCTATAATCCTGCCACTTTGGGAGACTGAGGTGGGCGGATCACGAGGGCAGGAAATCAAGACCATCCTGGCTAACACAGTGAAACTCTGTCTCTACTAGAAATACATAAAATTAGCTGTGCATGGTGGCATGCACTTGTAGTTCCAGCTAGTCAGGAGGCTGAGGCAGGAGAATCGCTTGAACCCGGGAGGCGGAGGTTGCAGTGAGCCAAGATCATGGCATTGCACCCAGCCTGGGCAACAGCAAGACTCCGTCTCAAAAAAAAAAAAGTAGCACTTATTTATGAAGACATTACTTGCTTTCCTTAGGTTTA
This sequence comes from Trachypithecus francoisi, assembly GCF_009764315.1. Lineage (NCBI taxonomy): Eukaryota > Metazoa > Chordata > Mammalia > Primates > Cercopithecidae > Trachypithecus > Trachypithecus francoisi. Next base: position 57,455,517 of record NW_022681469.1, read on the forward strand.
GGTCAGTAAACATTTCTGTTGGGTGGGCGTCACTGGATTGGTGTTAACTGAAAGACACTTAAGACCCCTGGAGTAGACTGGGCACATTGGCTCACACCTGTAATTGCAGCACTTTGGGAGTTCAAGGCGTGAGGATTGCTTGAGCCTAAGAGTTTGAGACCAGCCTGGGCAACATAGTGATACCTCCTCTCTACTAAAAATGAAAAAGCTATCCAGTTGTGGTGGTGGGCACCTGTAATCCCAGCTGCTTGGGAGGCTGAGGCAGGAGAACTGCTTGAACCCAGGAGGCAGAGGTTGCAGTGAGCTGAAACCATGCCATTGCATTCCAGCCTGGGCAATAAGAGCAGAAGACTCCGTCTCAAAAAATAAATAAATAAAAGATTAGCCAGGCGTGGTGACATGTGCCTGTGGTCCTTGCTACTCAGGAGACTGAAGAAGAAGGATTACTTGATCTCTGGAATTGGAGGCTGCAGTAAGCCATGATCGTGCCACTGTACTCCAGTTGGGTAACAGAGTGAGACCCCATCTGGGGAAGGAAAAAAAAAAAGACCACTGGAGTATCAGAACTGGGAGAAAGTGATCATACCTTAAAACATTGATGATGTACTTCTCCCTATTATCCTCTAAAAAAGAGTGCAGAAACAGCTTGATTATATTTAACAGTGTCTCATGCTCAGTGGAGGTGCTCACTAGTCTAAGTACATTTTACCAATATATTAATTTTGACTGATTTTTGTTTTGTTTTGTTTCGTTTTATTTATTTATTTTTATTTTTTAGACAGAGTCTCTGTCGTCCAGGCTGGAGTGCAGTGGTGCAGTCTCAGCTCACTGCAAGCTCCGCCTCCCAGGTTTGCGCCATTCTCCTGCCTCAGCCTCCTGAGTAGCTGGGACTACAGGCGCCCGCCACCACAACCGGCTAATTTTTTTGTATTTTTTTTAGTAGAGACAGGGTTTCACTGTGTTAGCCAGGATGGCCTCAATCTCCTGACCTCGTGATCCACCTGTTTCAGCCTCCCAGTGCTGGGATTACAAGCATGAGCCACCATGCCCGGCTTCGTTTTGTTTTATTTTGAGATGGAGTTCCACTCTGTCACTGAGGCTGGAGTGCAGTGGCACGATCTGGGCTCAGGCTGTTCTCCTGCCTCAGACTCCTGAGTAGCTGTGATTAGAGGCATGTACCATCACTCCCAACTAAGGTTTTTTTTATTTTTTAGTAGAGATAGGGTCTCACCATGTTGGCCAGGCTGGTCTTGATCTCCTGACCTCAAGTGATCTGCCTGCCTCGGCCTCCCAAAGTGAATTTTGACTGATTTTAAGATAAATGTTGAAGAACTGGGCACAGTGGCTTATGCCTGTGATCCCAGCACTCTAGGAAGTCAAGGCAGGTGGATCTCTGTTGCATGTTGCCCTAGGAGTTTGAGACCAGCCTGGGCAACATGGCAAAACCCTGTCTGTATAAAATCAAAAATTAGCCAGGCGAGATGGTATGCACCTATAGACCCAGCTACTCAAGAGGCTGAGATGGGAAGATTGCCTGAGCCTGGGAGGTTGAGGCTGCACTGAGCCGAGATCGCACCTGGTCAACAGAGTGAAACCCTGTCTCAACAACAACTAAAAAGAATGTTGAAAACAATGAAGCGGTATGCTTCACTTGTCTAAGTCTGTCACATTATCTATAGATTAAGCAGTATACTTCACTTGTCTTGTCACATTATCTACAGACTATAATAAACTCTGATGACTGAATTCATTTACTTAGGTTTTGAAGGAAGGAAACATAAAAGAATGTTCCAAATTAATAGAAACTACATTTTTTTTTTTTTTAGAAACTTCAGAAATATGCTTACCCAGAAACTACAAAATTTTTGTGGAAGAGATAGTTTCTAAAATCTTTAGGATCTGTTTTTTGTTTTACTTTAATGCAAAGAAATATCAAAAATTCAAGGTGTTAATAACGATAAGATTTCATTTTTCTCAGATACCCCTATAAGATCGGAATGGAGTGAACTTCAAAGTCAGGAACGATCTGAACAAAAAAAGTCTGAAGTGAGTCCTTTTGGAATTGGAATGGTTATAGCTTAACATTTTTACTCTTTTGTTAACTAATCTTGCACTTGTTGAAATAGCTGTCATCTTAAGATCGTTAAATATCGTTTGTAATTTTTAATCAGCATTTCTTACGCTAAGATTTCAGATGAAAAGCACATATAAAAGGTAGGGTCTAAAATTTTTTAAAAGGGTAACCTGATCTACATACAACTATCACTTTAAAGTATTATTTTCTCAAGCTGTTTTTGAAATAAGTAAATTATGTCATGTTTCAAATAATTTTGAAGGTATGAATGAAATAGGAGTTACTGTTTTCAGGGTTCTAATTCTTTCTTACATTTCTAGATGCTTCCCATTATAACACTAGGCACATAGTCACTTCTTTTGTTTTTTTCTGGCTACCTGGCATTTCTTTGACATTCGAGAAATGTTTTGGCAATTAAATATTTTGAGGGCGTGCCATGATGGCTCACTCCTGTAATCACAGCACCTTGGGAGGCCAAGCAGAAGGATCACTTGAGCCCAGGAGTTCAAGACCATCCTGGGCAACATGGGGAGACCTTATCTCTACAAAAATTTTAAAATTAGCCAGGTGTGGTGGCACATGTCTGTGGTCCCAGCGTTTTGGGAGGCTGAGATGGGAGGATTGCTTGGGCCCCAGAGGTCAAGACTGCAGTGAGCCATGATCGCTCCACTGCACTGCAGCCTAAGTGATAGAGTGAAGCCCTGTCTCAACAACAACAAATTTGTCCATAGGAGATAGCATTTTTTATTAACATTAATACTTTTTTATATTTTCTCCCATACTTTAATATCTCTGGAATTGAGCTACATCTTATATTTGATTCTAAAACATGATGTATTTTAATTGACACATAAAATACAATAATGATATAATCAGTAATAGTGGCTGGCAAAACACAGCTGTATGTTCCTTCATGCAATAGCCCATGCTTTTCAGTGCTCATCCAGAAACATTTACTCCAAGTAGAAACAGTGTGACATTTAAAAATTTTAAGCCTAATTAAAAGCACAATTGTTTGCTTTTCCTCTGATGCTGAAAATGATAGGCCTTGATTTCTTGGGATATATATCCATAACAGACCCAGCTTTCTATTATTTGTATATAAAATGAATGTATCATAATAGATATGAAATGTCTTCCTCCTAGGGCTTGATAACCTCTGAAAATGAGAAATGTGGTAAGTCGTTAGATTTTTTTTTTTCCTTTTTACTATAGATTTTATAGATTAATTTCTACAAAATATCGTGCTTCATAGTTCATGCTATTTAGTTATTTCTGTATGTGAAAATGTCTAGGACAGCTCTTCTAGAAGCTTAATATTATACTATAATTCTTCCAAATTAATTATTACCACCAGATAGTAGTATTGATCTGGAAAATCATGGGTGCATTTACTATCAATAGTTACAGGCTAATGGGAAAGAGATTTTTAAAAATACTTTTCTGTTTTTTATTTTCTGTTTTTAAAAACACCTAGAAGTTAAATCGCAGCTTACATAAATGCCCCAAATTTACCTACATGATGGAATTGGCTTTGTAGAAACCTGTTTTAGAAATCTTCCTTTTAGTACTTTTTCGTTTATTTGCGAAGACCAATAAAATTATATAGCTCAAACCAGTGTTACAATGCCTAGTTTGAATTTTTTTCTACCATATTCCTATTACTGTCATATCGTACTAAAATAGATAAAGTTATTATTAAAGTCAGTGACCATGTAAGTAACTCATCAAACATCCTAGCCTGTATAATGTCTTCAGTTCACCTGTTGCCTTTGCCCCTACCCTCCATTTCGCTTCAGCTCTTCTCTCAAGATTATATTCTGGATCTTGGCCTAATGGGTCTGTTCCATCTTATAAATGATATTACTTTCTATACCTTTTTATAAAGAAAATAGCAGGGCTGGACACAGTGGCTCACACCTGTAATCCTGGCACTTTGAGGAGGCCAGGGCAGGAGGATCACTTGAGATTAGGAGTTCGAGACCAGCCCGGCCAACATGAGTGAAACCCTATTTCTACTAAAAATACAAAAATTAGCCGGGCATGGTGATGTGCGCCTGTAATCCCAGCTGCTCCGGAGGCTGAGGCAGGAGAATCGCTTGAACCTGGGAGGCGGAGGCTACAGTAAGCTAAGATTGTACCACTGCACTCTAGCCTAAGTGGCAGAGTGAAACTCCACCTCAAAAAGAAAATAGCGGAAGCTTTAGAGCCAGGCCAGCCTGGACTGGAATCCGTCTAACTCTTACATGACCTTTACTTCACAGAGAAAATGGAGGCTGTTTAGTCTAGGATCATCATTTCCTCCTGGAACATGGCTCTGAATATCTCACCACCACTAGTCTCGTGTAAATGCCTCTCCTCTTTGTCTCCATTGCACGTTATGCATAATTTTATTTAAAAGCTTATCACACTGCTATAATAATTAATATATCTCTCTGTGTCTCCTACTAGACCAGGGTTTGGCATTGCACGACCTATAGCCCTAATGTTTATTATGCCCTTGAGCTAAACAAATGGCTTTTATGTTTTTAAAGAGTTGTTTAAAAAGAAGAACAATGAAACTAACAAAACCAAAGAAGAATATGTGACAGTGATCTTACGTGATTTGCAAGACCTAAACTACTTATTTTCTAGTTTATTGTTCTCTAGCTTTATTTTCTTTAAGAAGTTTGTGGGGCCTGGTGTGGTGGCTCATGCCTGTAATCCCAACACTTTGGGAGGCCGAGGCAGGTAGTCACAAGATCAGGAGTTCGAGACCAGCCTAGCCAACATGACAAAACCGCATCTCTACTAAAAATACAAAAATGTGGCGAGCACCTGTAATCCCAGCTGCTCGGGAGGCTGAGGCAGGAAAATCACTTGAACCAGGAGGTGGAGGTTGCACTGAGCCGAGATCGTGCCATTGCACTCTAGCCTGGGTGACAAGAGCAAGACTCCATCTCAAAAAAAAAAAAAAAAGTCTGTGGGCTCCTTTCCAGACTGTAAGCATCTTGAGGATGGGGATTGTCTGTTATTTTACTTGTATTTCAAGTTTCCAGAAAGGTTCCTCATGGAGGTATGGGGTATGTTCAAGATTGTGAAAGAATGAATGAATTATAGTAGTTAATTTCTTTTGTTACTAATGTTGAACATTGGTAATTAAAGAGTAAACTACAATCTAAACAACATAAAACTTTAAAAGTAGTTATTAGATCTGGTGTGGTGGCTCACACCTATAATCCCAGCACTTTGGGAGGCCAAGGTGGGCGATCACCTGAGGTCAGGAGTTTGAAACCAGCCTTGAGCAACATGGTTAAACCCCATCTCTACTAAAAATAAAAAAGTAGCTGGGCATCATGGCATCCGCCTATAATCTCAGCTACTAGGGAGATTGAGGCAGGAGAATCCCTTGAACCCAGGAGGCGGAGGTTGCAGTGAGCTGAGATTGTGCCATTGCACTCCAACCTGGGCAACAAGAGGGAAACTCTGTCTAAAAAAAAAGTTGTGTTGTTATTTCAGGGTGGAAATAGTTCATTAATTAACCTTTACTTTGTTGATTTTTTTTTTTTTTTTTTTTCCTTGAGATGGAGTCTCGCTCTGTCGCCTCGGCTGGAATGCAGTGGCGCGATCTTGGCTCACTGCAAGCTCTGCCTCCCGGGTTCACGCCATTCTCCTGCCTCAACCTCCCGAGTAGCTGGGACTACAGTCGCCCGCCACCATGCTCAGCTAATTTTTTTGTATTTTTTTAGTAGGGATGGGGTTTCACCATGTTAGTCAGGATGGTCTCAATCTCCTGACCTCGTGATCCACCCGCCTCGACCTCCCAAAGTGCTGGGATTACAGGTGTGAGCCACTGCTCCTGGACTGACCTTGTTGATTTCTATACAAAGGCATTTCAGTTGCAATTATTCCCTTAGAACATAGGCATATAGTATAGCTACCTTAAGGGAATGTAATATGTCAAGACCTAGATTTATGAAATAAGAATAATGAGAATCCTCACGTTGCAGAAGTACTCACTGCAGATTTCTGTGTGACTACAATAATACCTGACATGATTTTCTATGCTCACTACACTTGTATTTATATTGATCTTGACCTGTAAAATTATGGTGCCCAGGAGAGAAAATTTTCTCTTTTCATGCTTGCCAACATTTAAAAAATTAAAGAGTTGTATATATATGATGCTGCAAAGCATGGTGATTAACAAAGGTTTTGTGTTGCTATTTAGATCATCCAGCGGGAGGTATTCACTGTGAGATGTGTATAGAATGTCCACCTACTTTCAGTGACAAGAGAGAACAAACATCAGAAAGTCCAACAGAAGCCACAGATATTGGTAATTTGTTTAATAAATAATTTTTAGTAAGTAAGTAACACTGGCAAGAATGAGAAAAGCTCATTTGCCATTGTGAAGTGACACTTGCCAAGAATAAAATACATGATTTTCCAAAGTTGCTTGGACTAGTCATGAAATAAATGAAACACTTAATTCTATTTCACATTGAGATTAAAAACTAAAATAGAAAACTGCAGTATATTAAAAAAATCTTTTGTGTTGGACAGACTAAATTATCTTGGATGTTTTTCTTACATTGTGATAAAATTGGTTTTATTTTCAGCATAAGATTTTTAAAAGAAGCAATCATTTTCAGTTACCCCAGATAAATTTACAGTTGTTTTGCATTTACAGAGTTTTGTTTGGCTTAAATTCTAAATTCCCTTGTGGAAATTTATTTGTTCCAGAAAATGAGAATGTCTGTGGACATGGTTTTTAGTAGTCTAAAAGTATTTCTGAACACTGACTAGTTATTGTGGTGTTTTCACTGTAGGTTTTGGTAATCGATGTGGAAAACCCAAAGGACCAAGAGATCCACCTTCAGAATGGACATGATTCAGGGAGCTAAAAGACACTTTTAAGTTATACTGGAAAATTCAGGTGCCACTGAAAGCCAGATTTATAGTATTCCATCTTTAATATGTGGGACTAACAGCAGTGTAGATTGTTACCTTAATATTTTTTGCTGGGACCATCTACCTGCCTTATACTACACTTAGGAAAAGTATTACATACGGTTTATTTTGAAACTTCAAGTATTATTGCCTTAATGTCTCTTAACCCTGTTACACGCTGCTTGTAGACATGTTAATATAGTAATACTTTTATGATATATTGAGTTTAAGGACTACTTCTTTTTCTGTTTTATCATGTATGCATTATTTTGTATATGTACAGGGCAAGTAGGTATATAATTTGATAAAGTTGCAATCGAAATATTATTAACAGAAGATGTAAGAAATTTCTGCATGGTCTAAATCTTTGTGTACTTTATTTGTAAATTATTTGCCCTGGAGTTTTAGAAAATAGTTTCTGAATTTTAAACTTGCTGGATTCATGCAGCCAGCTTTGCAGGTTATCAGAGATCAAAGATTGTAATAATAATACATTTTGTAAATTGTAAGCAAAGTTATTTTTATATTATATACGGTCTAATTGTTCATCCTAATTGTTCTTGTTTTCATCTAGTCAGAGATTCAGTAAGTGCCTTGGAACAATATTGAATTCTCTTAGCTTGTGTGTGTTTCTTTAATATTTGAACTCAACTGGGATTAGAAGACTATCAAAATACACGTATGTTTCAGGATATTTGACCTGCCATTAAAAAAACAAACAATTTTACAGTGCCTACTTGTTGCCTTGGCTTTTCATTTCTCATTCCTAGGAAATTGGACTTAACTATCAGCCTTCTTGCTGGCTCAGTCTTGGTATGAAATGAATGTGAATGGGGTTTAATCTCTTTTTTTTTTTCTTTTTTTAGACAGAGTATCACTCTGTCACCCAGGCTGGAGTACAGTGGTACCATCTCGGCTCACTGCAACCTCCACTTCCCGGGTTCAAGTGATTCTCCTGCCTCAGCCTCCCAAGTAGCTGGGATTACAGGCACCCACTACCACACCCAGCTAATTTTTGTATTTTCAGTAGAGATGGTTTCACTGTTTTGGCCAGGCTGGTCTCAAACTCCTGAACTCAGATGATCCGCCCACCTTGGCCTCCCAAAGTGCTGGGATTACAGGCATGAGTCACCATGCCAGGCCTAATCTCTTAATTAGGGAATAGCAAGTACCTTCTGCAAAAAACATGGCTGCGCGAATTCTAAATACTTATTGCCCCTAGGCATTCCTCATCCTTATCATTACTAGCCTACCAAAGTCCTAGTAGAAAGCCCAACAGAGGGGGCCAGATGGGGTGGCTCACGCCTGTTATTCCAGCTCTTTGGGAGGCCAAGGGGGGCAGATCACTTGAGGTCAGGAGTTCAAGACCAGCTTGGCCAACATGGTGAAACCCCACCTCTACTAAAATTACAAAAAAATTAGCTGGGTGTGGTGGCTCAGACCTGGAATCCCAGCTACTAAAGAGGCTGAGGCAGGAGAATTGCTTGAACCTAGGAGATGGAGGTTGCAGTGAGCCGAGATTGCACCACGGCACTCTGGTCTGGGCAACAGAGCAAGACTACGTCTCAAAAAAAAAAGAAAAAGAAAAGCAAACCAAGGGAATGTTGGGAACGGGAACTGGTTTCTTATCCCATGACTGGAGCATAGATTCCATTCCTCAGTACTAAGTCTGAATTTTGACAACTGTAGATTGGAGTTGTTGGATGTCTGTATTTTCCCTCTGCATACGAAAGAATGAAGAAATTATGAAACTAAAGTACATGGAAAACCTTATATGAGTAGAAGGGGGATTATTGTGGAGGAGAAAGTAATACTACAATTTCATGTTAAATTTGTTTTAAAGCTAACTCATCTTCATGTATCCCTTAGATTTTTGTTTTTGTTTTTGTTTTTTTGAGACGGAACTTTGCTCTTGTTGCCCACGTTGGAGTACAATGGTGCGATCTTGGCTCACTACAACCTCTGCCTCCTGGGTTCAAGCAATTCTCCTGCCTCAGCCTCCTTAGTAGCCGGACTTCCAGGTGCCCACCACCAAGCCCAGCTAATTATTTTTGTATTTTTAGTAGAGACGGTGTTTTGCCATTTTGGCCAGGCTGGTTTTGAACTCCTGACCTCAGGTGTACCCGCCTCAGCCTCCGAAAGTGCTGGGATTACAGGTGTGAGCCACCACGCCTGGCAAATCTGTTAGAATTTGAAAATTTTCTGTATGCTTTGGTAATAAGGAGGTGGTAATACAGTGGATGCTTGACATTCTCAAGACACAGGCACTCCTGTAATAGATCTTTTCCTAATACAGTGTAAACTGAAATAAAAGCATAACTGAGAAAAATTTTAGCTCCTTCACACACTTGATGAGTTATTGTAGAGTACTAAAATCATAAGGATTTTTGTGGTTGGGATGGGGTTTCTTGGAATACCTTCACTGAAGTATACATGTATTCAGAAGTAAGCAAAAATCATATTAATTGCCAGGCACAGTGGCTCATGCCTGTAATCCCAGCACTTTGGGAGGCCAAGGTGGGCAGATCACCTGAGGTCAGGAGTTCGAGACCAGCCTCAACATGGAGAAACCCCGTCTCTACTAAAAATACAAAATTAGCTGGGCGTAGTGGTACATGCCTGTAATCCCAGCTACTTGGGAGGCTGAGGCAGGAGAATTGCTTGAACCTGGGAGGCGGAGGTTGCAGTGAGCCGAGATCGTGCCATTGCACTCCAGCGTAGGCAACAAGAATGAAACTCCATCTCAAAAAAAAATCCTATTAATCATCGTAAAGAATATCACCTATGTGAGTGTGACCACTGCCTAGGTCAAGCAATAGAACAGTATCTGCAACTGAGAAGCCACCTCCTTAGGCTTCTGAAATTTCTTCATTTTCATATGTGTAGCAGTTATTTGTTCTTTGTTTTTTGAGACAGGATCTCATTCTGTCACACAGGCCGCAGTTCAGTGGTGTGAGCTTACTGCAGCCTTGACCACCCAGATTCAAATGATCCTCCCACGTCAGCCTCCCAAGTAGCCGGGACTACAAGCACACACCACTACGCCTGGCTAATTTTGTTTATTTTCTGTAGAAAATAAAAGCCTTACTATGGGCCGGGCGCGGTGACTCACGCCTGTAATCCCATCACTTTGGGAGCCAAGGCGGGTGGATCATGAGGTCAGGAGATCCGAGACCATCGTGGCTAAAACGGTGAAACTCCGTCTCTACTAAAAATACCAAAAAATTAGCCGGACTTGGTGGCGGGCACCTGTAGTCCCGGCTACTCGGGAGGCTGAGGCCGGAGAATCACTTGAACCTGGCAGGCGGAGCTTGCAGTAAACTGAGGTCGCGCCACTGCACTCCAGCCTGGGCGACAGAGCAAGACTCCATCTCAAAAAAAAACTCACTGTGTTGCCCAGATTGGTCTTAAACTCCTGGCCTTAAATGATTCTCCAGCCTCGGCCTCCCAAAGTGCTAGGATTCCAGATCAGAGCCACTATGTCAGCCATGTATGTATCTTTTGGCAAACACAGGTACATATATCTGTTGGATATAAAGGAGTGGAATTTTGAGATCACAGAGTTTGCATGTTTATTTCAGCTTTAGTACGTACTGCTAGTTTAACCACCACCACTCCCGGCTAATTTTCTTTTTTTTTTCTTTCAGTAGAGACGGGGTTTCACCATGTTGGCCAGGATGGTCTCCATCTCCTGACCTCGTGATTCGCCCACCTCTGCCTCCCAAAGTGCTGGGATTACAGGCGTGAGCCACTGTGCCCAGCCATTTTTTGTTATTATTATTTTGAGATGGAGTCTCACTCTGTCACCCAGGCTGGAGTACAGTGGTGCGATCTCAGCTCACTGCAACCTCCACCTGCCGGGTTCAAGCAATTCTCCTGCCTCAGCCTGCTGAGTAGCTGGGACTACACAGGCACGCGCCACCACGCCTGGCTAATTTTTTTTTTTTAATAGACACTGGGTTTCGCCATGTTGGCCAGGCTGGTCTGGAACTCCCATCTCAGGTGATCCGCCCACCTCGGTCTCCCAAAGTGTTGGGATTACAGGCACCAGCCACTGCGCCCGGCGTTTTTTTTGTTTTGTTTTGTATTTGTTTTTTTGAGACAGAGTTTCACTCTGTCACCCAGGCTGGAGTGCCATGGCACAATCTTGCCTCACTGCAACCTTTGGCTCCCAGATTTAAGTGATTCTTGTGTCTCAGCCTCCCCAGTAGCTGGAATTACAGGTATGCATACCACACTGGGCTACTTTTTGTAATTTTTTAGTCGAGACGGGATTTTGCCATGTTGGCCAGGCTTGTCTTGAACTTCTGGCCTCAAGCGATCTGCCCACCTCGGCTTCCCAAAGTGCTGGGATTACAGGTGTAGCCTGAATATAAGTATTTTATTAAATATGGTCCTGATCCCAGGTGTGATGGTTCATACCTGTAACCCCAACGCTTCGGGAGGCCGAAGCAGGATCACTTGAGGACAGGAGTTAAAGGTTGCAGTGAGCTATGATCACATCCCTGCACTCCAGCCTGGGCAAAATGAGACTCTATCCCCCCCACCCCCGCCTTTTTTTTTTTTAAGATGGAATCTCGCTCTGTCACCCAGGCTGGAGTGCAGTGGCACAATCTCAGCTCACCGCAACCTCTGCCTCCTGGGTTCAAGCAAGTCGCTGGGATTATAGGTGTCTGCCATCATGCCTGGCTAATTTTTTTGTATTTTTAGTAGAGATGGGGTTTCACCATCTTGGCCAGACTAGTCTTGAACTCCTGATCTTGTGATCCATCCCCCTCGGCTTCCCAAAGTACTGGGATTACAGGCGTGAGCCACCGTGCCCTGCCTTCTTTTTTTTTTTTTCTGTGAGACGCAGTCTTACTCTTTCACCCAGGCTAGAGTACAGTGGCACAATCACAGCTCACTGCCTCCTTAACCTCCCAGGCTCAAGCAATCCTCCCACCTCAGACTCTTGAGTAGCTAGGACTACAGATGCATGCCGCCGTGCATGACTAATTTTTGATTTTTTATAGAGATGAGGTCTTGCTATGTCACCCAGGCTGGTCTCCTGGATGCAGGTGATCCTCCTGCCCCGACTTCCCAAAGTGAGACTCCATCTATAAAAGAAAAAGTATTGGCCACTCGTGGTGGCTCATGCCTGTAATCCCAACACTTTGGGAGGCGGAGGCGGGCAGATCATGAGGTCAGGAGATCAAAACCATCCTGGCCAACATGGTGAAACCCCACGTCTACTAAAAATCCAAAAATTAGCTGGGTGTGATGGCACGTGGCTGTAATCCCAGCTACTCTGGAGGCTGAGGCACAAGAATCGCTTGAACCAGGAGTCGGAGGTTACAGTGAGCCAAGATTGTACCACTGCACTCCAGCCTGGCAGACAAACAAACAAAAAAACAAATAAATGTCTACTGAATCGACTTAAATCCAAGACCATAGTACATGTTGAGGTAGCTAGTCCATACCTGGTTTCGATTTATATTCCCAAAAGAAGTCTATTAATAGACTCCTATTATTAAGTCTGTATTTTCAAACTTAATACCTCTTTACGTATTTAAAACACATAAATATACCCATGGAATAAAGCTTAATGTAGGTTGTTTACACTCTTGTCCCGCTCCTGGAGCCAGTTCATAAGCAGAGTGGTTAAAAGCATCATCTACTGGCCAGGCGCGGTGGCTTAAGCCTGTAATCCCAGCACTTTGGGAGGCCAAGGCGGGCGGATCACGAGGTCAGGAGATCCAGACCATCCTGGTAATACGGTGAAACCCCGTCTCTACTAAAAATACAAAAAATTAGCCAGGTGTAGTGGCGGGCACCTGTAGTCCCAGCTACTCGGGAGGCTGAGGCAGGAGAATGGCATGAACCCAGGAGGCGGAGGTTGCAGTGAGCCTAGGTCATGCCACTGCACTCCAGCCTGGGTGACAGAGCAAAACTCTGTCTCAAAAAAAAAAAAAAAAAAAATCACCTACTCACATGAGTTATTTGCTGAGAATATACCCATAGTCTCCAAACTTTATATTTGACTTCTCTCTGTAAACATCTATACATGTTTTCTGAAAATTACATATTACATTTTTTGGCTAATGTGGTGGCTCAGGCCTGTAATGCCAGCATTTTGGGATGCTAAGGCAGGAGGATTGCTTGAGCCCAGAAGTTAAGAGACCTCATCTCTACCAAAAATAAGAAAATAGGCCAGGTGCATTGGCTCACACCTGTAATCCCAGCACTTTGAGAGGCCTAGGCGGGTAGATCACTTGAGGTCGGGAGTTCAAGACCAGCCTGGCCAACATGGTGAAACCTTGTCTTTACTAAAAATACAAAAATTAACTGGGCGATGTGACACATGCCTGTAAATCCCAGCTACTCAGGAGGCTGAGGCGGGGAGAATCGCTTGAATCTGGGAGACAGAGGTTGCAGTGAACCAAGATTGTACCACTGCACTGCTGCCTAGGTGACAGAGTGAGACTATCTCAAAAAAAAAATAAAAGGCTGGGTGCAGTGGCTCACGCCTATAATCCCAATACTTTAGGAGGCCAAGGCAGATGGATCACGAGGTCAGGAGATTGAGATCATCCTGGCTAACACGGTAAAAACCCATCTCTATTAAAAATATAAAAAATTAGCAGGGTGTGGTGGCATGCGCCTGTGGTCCAAGCTACTTGGGAGGCTGAGGCAGGAGAATCGCTTGAATCTGGGAGGCAGAGGTTGCAGTGAGCTGAGATCAGGCCACTGCACTCCAGGCTGGGCGACAGAGCAAGACTCCATCTCAAAAAAAAGAAAGAAAGAAAATTAGGCAATTGTGATGCTCACCTGTAGTCCCAGCTACTTGGGAGGCCAAGGCAGGAGGATTGCTTGAGCCTGGGAGTTCAAGGTTATAGTCAGCTATGATCCCACCACTGCACTCCAGCCTAGATGCCAGAGTGAGATCGAAAAGAAGAAAGAAAAGAGAAGCGAAGGAAAAAGAAAGAAAGAAAGAAGGGAGGGAGGGAAGGAAGGAAGGGGAAAGGAAAGGGAAAGGAAGAAATGTGAGACAGAAAGGAAAGAAAAAGGAAGAAAGGAGGGAGGAAAGGAAAGGGAAAGAAAAAAAATTTTTCAGAGTTAAACTAAAAAGAGACAATTTTGTGCTTAATTTAAAGGGGAGTAATAAAATGAATTACTGCAATCTGAAGCTTTTGAGAGAAATTCCATTGAAGAATGACATTTTCATTATATTTAGCCTTAAAACGTTTTTTGATTGTAATATTTTTGTTGATATACATTTGGTACTTTTTTTGAGACAGGATCCCACTCTGTTACCCAGGCTGGAGTGGAGTAGCACCATCTCAGTTCTCTGCAACCTCCACCCCTCGGGGTCAAGCGATCCTCCCACCTCAGCCTCCCAGGTAGCTGGGACTACAGGCACACACTAGCACGCCCAGCCAATTTTTGTATTTTTTGTAGAGATGGGGTTCCACTATATTGCCCAGGCTGGTTTCAAACTCCTGGACTCAAGCCATCTGGTGGCCTCAACCTCCCAAAGTGCTGGGATTACAGGCATGAACCACCGCACCCAGCCTATATTTGGTACTCTATTGCAATCTATGGAATCATTCTGGTTTAATACTAAATACAAGACTAAATTGAATTAGCTCGTTTTTATGCTGGTTTTAGTAAAGTTCTTGTTGCTTTTGGCCTTTTACAGAGGTATCTCCTAATTGCCTACTTTTAATGGCTATTCTAGGTATCAAAAATTCAGATTATATGAATAACTTTCTAAATAGTAACATGTAAAATTAGTTTCAGTTTTTTACTACTTTATTCTCCAATTCTGGTTGTTCGTTACATAGCCTTAAAGGCCAGAAATTCATGTTTTCATTCTGGCAAGTAGAGAACTGCAAAGGCTTTAACCCAGATTTTGGCATATTTCCACTCAATAAGCAGCCCTTGCATATTGTGCTAAACATGGAAAGTAGATCTAGTTTTGAACATAAACTGTATTTTTAACAGATTTGCTGCAACCTGTTCCCTTGTCTCCAAGGTGCATAATTCCCATAAAATATGCAAATGACCAATATTTGGATCATAAATAATTTGACCAGTAAAAGCAGCAATGGTTGGGTAGCTCTAGGAGATGGGTCTCTCTTTTCTAAAGTACAAATCTCAGCTTTGTTGAATTAGTGGGGGAAGGGAATTCCAGAGATTCCAGTCATTTTACATTTTGTAGAGATAACGTGGCATAAGTGCTGTTATCATGACTTAATGTAATAGTATTTGTAACTTTAGAACTCTTGCCAATACTTCAAAAAGAACATGTTTTTTAGCTTCTGCAGATTTATACCCAAACAGCCAATATGAAGTAAACAAGAAAACAGTTTACATTTCTCCTTAAAATATGTTTTTCTGAAAAGGACCAAGGAAATGTTTTTCTGGTCACAAAATTCTACAGTAGGATTAACAGTTTAATGAAAATTCAGATGTACAAATTTTCTGCACATTTGCTTGTAAATTTTAGCTTAGTCTATATAAAACCTAGAATATTTCTTTTTCTTTTTCTTTTCGAGACAGAGTTTCACTCTGTCACCCAGGCTGGTGTGTGCAGTGGTGCAGTCACGGCTCACTGCAGCCTTGACCTTCCAGGCTCAAGCAGTCCTCCCACCTCAGCTTCCCGAGTAGCTGGGACCACAGGTACATGCCACCACACCCAGCTAATTTTTGTATTTTTCAGTAGAGATGGGGTTTCACCATGTTGCCCAGACTGAACTACTGGGCTGAAGCGATCCTCCTGCCTCGGCTTCCCAAATTGCTGGGATTACAGGCATGAGCCACCATGCCTGGCCTAGAATATTTACAATATCTTCTAAAACAATGT
Organism: Trachypithecus francoisi; assembly: GCF_009764315.1. Classification (NCBI taxonomy): domain Eukaryota; kingdom Metazoa; phylum Chordata; class Mammalia; order Primates; family Cercopithecidae; genus Trachypithecus; species Trachypithecus francoisi. The sequence continues at coordinate 57,471,368 of NW_022681469.1, forward strand.
GAAAATTGTTTAAGTAATTTCAATAATTTTCTGTATTAGGCTAAGTATTTACCTTTCTCATTGTATTTGAAGGAAGTATACAGTAACATTTTGCATGGAATTTCTATGCTAAAATTTTTAAATACAAGGATAATAGGTCTTACAGTTTGGAAGATACAGAGATTAGCTGATATTAATGTTAGGAAAAAAAGGTTTTTTTTTGTTTGTTTGGTTGGTTTTTTGTTTGTTTGTTTTTTGAGATGCAGTCTTGCTCTGTTGGCCCAGGCTGGAGTGCAGTGGTGTGATCTCGGCTCACTGCAACCTCTGCCTCCCGGATTCAAGCGATTCTCCTGCCTCAGCCTCCTGAGTAGTTGAGACTACAGGTGTATGCCACCACACCCAACTAATTTTTGTATTTTTAGTAGAGATGGGATTTCACTATGTTGGCCAGGCTGGTCTCAAACTCCTGACCTCGTGATCCACCCGCCTCGGCCTCCCAAAGTGCTGGAATTACAACCGTGAGCCACTGTGCCCAGCCTAGGAAAAAAGTTTTTTAAAATTAAGACTCTATATGTACACATTTCACTGTTTCAGAAAAGTGAAATGCAGTTTATAGGGAATTTTCTGTGTGGCCATTCAGAATAACAAAATATTCTTAGATCTTTTCAATCTAAAATGAGTAGTCCATTTTAATAACTAATAATTATTTGACCTACCAGTATCACTTTCCATGTAATAGAAATAAATTGAAATTCATGGGTAGAAGTTTTACATTTAAACTTTATTTTCATTTGAATTCACTTGAATGTAAGGCAAGAGATATTTGCGAGTTGGATTCTTTGACTAAGGATTCAAAATATCGATAGCTTTTAGCAGTTTGAGTGACAGGAGGGATTGGAACGTCATCTAACTCTTCTGCCATTCCACCAGAAGGGGGCAGCAAAGCAAACCAAGAGGAAATTTATGGGTCAAAAATTTAGAAAAGTCACTCCAAATTCAGAGAGCTAAGTACAAAAGTTTGTTTGGGTGGCTTCAGTGTTTGGGAGTGTATATGAAGGCCCTACTGCCAGATGCCCCATAGACCATTTTGCAAGAGGCTTGAGCAAATCTTAAAGCTTCAGTATATGTTCCTGCAGACTGAGGCCTATCAAATAAAAATCATTGACCTTGTTGGATGCTTTCCGTGTGCCAGACACTCTGCTAATCTCTGTACACATATTTATTCAGTCTTCACAAAAACCTTGTGAGGTAGACTGTCTTATGAATGAATCTGAAAAATACAGACTTTACATAATGTATATAAAGTCACACAAAGTAGTACAAAGTCACAATTTAAATCTAGCTCCTAGTCTAAAATCCTCACTCTTAACTACTGACCCTATTATATGCCTCTAGATTTCAGTGAAGATAGGAATACAGGCTTTAATGGATAAGAAATGTATGTACTAGTTAACTCAGTTGAAAAAGGGGCTAGTTAAGTCAAAGGTCACTGATAGGCTTTATTTAATTTAATTAATTAATTTATTTATTTATTGAGGCAGAGTCTTGCTCTGGCACCCATACTGGAGCGCAGTGGCATGATCTGGGGTCTCTGCAACCTCCGCCTCCCAGGTTCAAGCGATTTTCCTGTCTCAGCCTCCCAAGTAGCTGGGAGTACAGGCGCCTGACACGACACCTGGCTAATTTTTGTATTTTTAGTAGAGACAGGGTTTCACCGTGTTGGCCAGGCTGGTCTTCAGGCTGGTCTCCAACTCCTCACCTCCAGTGATATACCCTCCTCAGCCTCCCAAAGTGCCAGGATTACAAGCATGAGCCCAAGACACACACACACATATATATGTATATATATATATTTTTTAAGACGAGACTCTGTGGCCAGGCTGGAGTGCAGTGGTGCAATCTCAGCTCACTGCAACCTCTGCCTCCCAGGTTCAAGCAATTCTCCTGCCTCAGCCTCCTGAGTAGCTGGGACTACAGGCACGTACCACCAGTGGGCCCAGCTAATCTTTTTTTTTTTTTTTTTTTGTATTTTTAGTAGAGACAGGGTTTCACCACGTTAGCCAGGATGGTCTCGATCTCTTAACCTCGTGATCCGCCCGCCTCGGCCTGCCAAAGTGCTGGGATTACAGGCGTGAGCCACCGCACCCAGCTCCCAATACATTGTTTTAAAGCCTATGAGTTCGCCAGGCATTGTGGCTAATACCTGTAATCCCAGCACTTTGGCAGGCTGAGGTGGGTGGATCACCTGAAATCAGAAGTTGAAGATCAGCCTGGCCAACGTGTTGAAATTCTGTCTCTACTAAAAATACAAATATCTGGGCGTGGTGGCAGGCCCCTGTAATCCCAGCTACTTGGGAGGCTGAGGCAAGAGAATTGCTTGAACCCAGGAGGCAGAGGTTGCAGTGAGACAAGATCATGCCATTGCACTTCAGCCTGGGTGACGGAGCAAGACTCCATCTCAAAAAAAAAAAGTCTTGAAGCTGGGCGCAGTAGCATGTGAATATCGTCCCCGCTACTGAGGAGGCCTTAAGTGGGAGGATTGTTTGAGCCCAGAAATTTGAGGCCACAGTGTGCTATGATATCACCTGTGAATAGCCACCACACTCCAACCTGGACATCCTAGCAAGAAGCTGTCCCTACACACGCACATGCACACACACACACACACACAAACGGAAACTGATTAAGGTTGTCCACATGTTTTTTTCTTACTATTTCTACTTCCTAATCTGCAGATCTGCAAATGGGATAAATGCAAAATGGGGTAAATGTCTGGCAGAAGTCAGAATCTGGAATTTTTACCAGTTTTGTCCAATTTAATTTTACAGTCAACTTGGTCAGCTACTGAGGTATGTTGGAAATCATAGCCACAATATTTTGCAGCTCCTCTCGTCAAGGTAGTGTTTGTTTTCCCAGCCCTAGTATTTGGGCTGGCCTTGTGCCTTGCTTTAACCAATAAAATGAGCAGATGTGTTTCTGGGCTGATTCTGGGTCTAGACCTTAAGAGACCTCCTGCTTCTGTCTCTTGGGGTACTGCTGGCACGTAAAGAAGCTCAGGCTAAGCCATGAACTGATGAGAGACCATGTGGAGAGATTCCCAACAAGTCCCAGCCCACATCACATGGAAGAAAGTCATATAGCAGTGCCCTCATGCAGAACGGTGAGAAATCATTGTGTTCTTTTAAAGTTATGTTTTATAGTAGGTTTCTAATTTATTTTTTATTTTTTCACATGTAGAGGTGTGGTCTTGCTATGTTGCCCGGGTCGGTCTTGAACTCCTGGCCTCAAGCAATGTTCCCATGTCACCCTCCCAACGTGCTAGGATTACAGGCATGAGCCACTGCACTCAGCCTACGGTAGTTTATTATGCAGCAATGTATGACACAAACAATTACAATAATGGAGAACAGAATATAAATTAAATCTATAAATATTTCATGTAGATTCTACTTTTTTCCTATCCACTATCACTTTTCCACTGTTTGTGTGTATAAAATCACCTTGTGTGTCCCTTCTCTTTTCCTTTCCACAGCGCGATACTGGTAATGAACAGTGAAAAGGTCAAAAGGCTGTAGCTAAAAGCCAAAGAATTTCCTAAGTCTTAAGCCTTGAATAATCAGAAATGTGCCTGCATGTTTGATAAAACTCTCTAAGAAGCTCCTAAATCCGGGAAAGCATTTACTCAGACTGTAAAATAGAAAGGCATTCTAATAGTCCTTTTAGCAATTATGTTTTTTAAGGCTAGAATGATACATACACGTAGTGATTTTTATTGTGAAAGTCTTAAGCCCATGATTGGGAGTTAGCACAAGTCTAAAAATCCTTTTTTTTTTTTCTTTTTTATTTTCTTTTTCATTTTTTTGAGACAGGGTCTCACTCTGTCGCCCAGGCTGGCATGCAGTGGCCCAATCTCGGCTCACTGCAACCTCCGCCTCCTGGGTTCAAGCTATTCTCCTGCCTCAGTCTCCCGAGTAGCTGGGATTACAGGCACGTGCCACCATGCCCGGGTCATATTTTGTATTTTTTTTTTTTTTTTTTAAGTAGAGATGGGATTTCACCATGTTCGCCAGGCTGGTCTCAAACTCCTGACCTCAAATAATCTGCCCACCTCGGTATCCCAAAGTGCTGGGATTACAGGTGTGAGCCACTGTGCCCAGCCTCCTTTTTATTTAAATGTCTCTAAACAATTATTTGAGAATTTCTGATAGGCAATGCTATATCTACTGCCTCCAACTTACAAGTGTTCATATGGTGCTCACTGTGTCCACATACTGTTTTAAGTAAATTATTTAACTAATGATATAGGCACTATCTTCCATCTCCATTTATAGATTTGGAAATCAAGTTACAGAGAGAAGTTAAGTAACTTGTCCTAGATTACAATGAAGGGAAGGTTTGTTCCCTCTATACTAGATGAAGGATGTGGGAGAGGAGGCGGGACTGGAGTTAGGTGATATATATTCAAGTAACAGCCCTATTTAAGTAATTCTTCCTGGGAAAGTAACCATGAGAGCGGAGAGGCCTTAGCATTTGACATCTATTATGTGGCTCCAAGCTTTCTAGCCTTATCTGCCACTCCCACTCCTCCTCCACCCTAACCTTCAACCAGAAATTTAGCCCCCAAATAAAACTTGGAATTTTCCAACTCTATGCTTTGCTCCTTTGGCCCCACCCTGACCACTTCCTCCAAAAGCAAAAGTAGAATGACATACCTTTCAAAGTCCACCAAGTTTACTTTGTTTATAAAGTCTTTCTACTTCTGCATGTATCACTCCCTTGATCTCTGGCAGAATTATCTACTTTCTCCATCAAGCTTCCTTAGCTCTTGTATTCTATTCAGTTTTTCCACATCATTTAAAATTAGCTGTTTATAAAATATGTCTTCCACATTCGCTTGCAAGCTCCTTGAGGGCCTAACCCGATTTTCTGCTTACGGGTAGACCCAGATGCACATAACTTACAAAGAAATTGTCTGAATGGAGGTGGCAGTCAGTCAGAGTGAAGAAGGTACCCTTTTCGGGCTGTTACATAAATTTTAAATTCCAACACTTTGGGCAGCTGAGGTGGGAGAATCACTTGAACCCAGGAGTTCGAGACCAGCCTGGGCAACATAGCGAGACTCCATCTCTGAAAAAAAAAAAAAAAAAATTAGTGAGACGTGGTGGCATGCACCTGTAGTCCTAGCCAATTAGGAGGCTGAGGCAAGATAATCACTTGAGCCCAGGAGGTCAAGGCTGCAAGGAGTCATGATTGTGCCATGCAGTCCAGCCTGAGCAACAGAATGAGACCCTATCTCAAACCAACTAACCGCTGCTAGAAGCACTTGCATATAGTGAAGAAGTCATAATTGAGTGGCAGAGAGACAGATTATGAGGCATCCTTCTTGATGGAGTGTTTTATAGGAAAGGCAACGTGGCTCTGAAACTAGCAGCTGTAGGACTGGCTTCCGGATCCTGGCATCAACAGCATGTTTTGACAGCCCAGGTCTACAGAGTAGATTTGTGAGTCACTCCTGAAGCTCAGCCTATACACTATTTCTTTTTTTTTTAGATGGAGTCTCACTTTGCCACCCAGGCAGGAGTGCAGTGGTGCAATCTTGGCTCACTGCAACCTCTGCCTCCCGTGTTCAAGTGATTCTCCTGCCTCAGCCTCCTGGGTAGCTGGGACTACAGATGCCTGCCACCACGCCCGCCTAATTTTTGTATTTTTAGGAGAGACAGGGTTTCACCATATTGGCCAGGCTGGTCTCAAACTCCTGACCTTGTGATCTGCCCACCTCGGCCTCCCAAAGTTCTTATATGCTGTTTCTTTAACCTGACAAATTTTATAATATACCATGTAGTAAGTCCCTTTTGGCTTACACCAGCTAAGGGTAGATTTTGCCTCTGCATTGAACCCAGACCAGTGCATCTCCTCTAAGAAAAATTATTGTCAATAATTCTCAAACGATTGCCTCTCTAATGTAAAAAGCAAATTCAGTTAACTTGTTAACAATTTCCTGAGTTCATAAAACAGATATTCCAGGAAGATAAGCCTCTTTTCAAACAAAGAATTCATAGAGCTATTTTACATTTACATTGTCTAAAGTTTCTAAAAATAAATGTTTTTCAGGCATTTAAAAATTAATCCAGGCAGGGTGCAGTGACTCATGCCTGTAATCCCAGCACTTTGGGAGTCTGGGACAAGAGGATTGCTTGAGCCCAGGAGTTCAAGACCAGCCTGGGCAAGATAGTGATACCTTGTCTCTACGAAAACATTTTTAAGGCTTGGTGCAGTGGCTCATACCTGGAATCCCAGCACTCTGGGAGGCTGACGCAGGTGGATCACTTGAGGTCAGGAGTTCAAGGGCAGCTTGGCCAACATGGCAAAACCCCATCTTTACAGAAAATAAAGTTAGCTAGGTGTGGTGGCACACATCTCTAATCCCAGCTACTAGGGAGGCTGCGGCAGGAGAATTGCTTGAACCCAGGAGGTAGAGGTTGCAGTGAGCCAAGATCACACCACCGCACTCCACTCCAGCCTGGGCAACAGAGCAAGACTCCAACTCAAAAAAAATTTTTTTTAATTAGCTGGGTTAATTTTTTAATTAGTCTGTAGTCCTAGCTACTCAGAGGGCTGAGATGGGAGGATGTCTTGAGCTTGGAAGGTCAAGGCTGCAGTGAGCCATGATCATACCACTGCATTCCAGCCTGGGTAACAGAGTAAGACCTTGTCTCAAAAAAAAAAAAAAAAAAAAAATCCATGTTTATTAAGACAATTTTTAAGATGATTTTTGAAGGCAATTTACATGTTATCTCAGCAAAATTTTCAATAATGTGAACTAAAGGCATTAATCTTTAACAAAGATTTTTATTCAATATTTTATTATCAAATGTTCAAACAGAAAAGTTGAAAGAATTATACAGTGAGTCATATAATATACTCATCATCTAGATTCTACAACTAACATTGTTATTTTTATCACGTCTAATGATCTGTGCATCACTATTCATCCATTACTCCCTTTTAAAATATGTGTTTCAAAGTAAGTTGCAAACATGAGTACACTTCACACCTGAACACTTTAGCATAGCAAAACGATTTTTTTCAGGTATAGTATTTGTCCACTGGAGGGCCTCCAAATGCCATAAAATGTATTAAAAGTAAGTTCATCTGTAGTCCCCAAGAACTGGAGACGATCCTAGGGAAGGAGAGGCATGGTGTGTAAATTGCATCAATTAGGGAGAGAGACTCTATCTGAAATCCAGAAAGAAGATTTCAACATTTTTTATCTTTACCCTCAGAGTTTCTCTTCCTCTTTTTACAGGTACTTTCATTGTAAAGGAAAAAATATGTCACTGGCCTCTTTCCCCAACAAATGATTTGAGCTCTTGAAGGTCACAATTCTTTAGACCAGAAACTCAGAAAACTTGAAGTCAAGATGTTATTATCTTTGTGGAAATGAGTTGATGACATAAATTAAATGTTTGTTAGTTTGTTGATTGTTAACTCAGCACGAGGACAGGGATTTTGTTATCACTTGTCCCCAGCATGTAGACAGACACTCCCTGAAACATACTAGTGCTCGATAAATATTTACTGAGGAAATGAATGAATCCAAGTGCTTTATTCCAAATATAATCTTCACACATCTAATGTCATTACTGTCAAAGTTAAGACAATTAGCCTACTTTTTAGTGTAATAGAGCTCAGCATAGCTATGTAATGTAATGAATACCATTAAATTCCAAAAAGGAAAACAATCTCAAATGTAACTCATTTTTCCAAAAACATGGAGAAATCTTGAGGATTCCGCTGGGAAGTTACCTTTACAAAACAAAAACAAAAAGGGCTGGGTGCAGTGGCTCACGTATGTAGTCCCAACACTTCAGGATGCCGGGACAGGAGGATTGCTTGAGCCCAGGAATTCAAGACCAGTTTGGGCAACCCAGGGAGACCTTGTCTCTACAAAAAATAAAAATTGAAAAATTAGCCATGCTTAGTGGTACATGCCTGTGGTCTCAGCTGCTTGGAAGGCTGAGGTGGCAGGATCACCTGAGCTAGGGAGGTCAAGGCTACAAGTGAATGGTGACCATGCCCCTGCACTCCAGCCTGGGCGACAGAGCAAGACTTGTCTCAAAAACCCCCCGTAAAATATGGATATAGATTGATTATCCTAGATCTGTAGCTGCAACTACAGAAATGACCATTTTTTGCTATGTGCAGCAGAGGAGTCAGCTTAAGCCTTCCCAGCTTCAGGGGCTCAACTGGCGCTGCCGGGGCAGGTGCTGCAGAGACTTGTGTTGGGGGCAAAGTAGCGCTGCCTTCTGGCGGGAACCACAGGGAAACTTTCCAGAATAGACTTCCCAGAAGCAAATGTGAAGTTTTGAAATGGGGCTGAACTTTTTCTGTGAATCCATGGGAACAAGAGCCAGTGGAATCTGAATCGTTAATTTTTTTTTTTTTTTTTTTTTTTTGAGACAGCGTCTCGCTGGGTCGCAGTGGCGCGATCTCGTCTCACTGCAAGCTCCGCCTCCCGGGTTCACGCCATTCTGCCTCAGCCTCCCAAGTAGCTGGGACTACAGGCGCCCGCCACCACGCCTGGCTAATTTTTTGTATTTTTTAGTGGAGATGGGGTTTCACCGTGTTAGCCAGGATGGTCTTGATCTCCTGACCTCGTGATTCGTCCGCCTCGTCCTCCCAAAGTGCTGGGATTACAGGCGTAAGCCACCGTGCCCGGCCTTGAATCGTTAATGTTACTCTCCTTTTTACCCACAGACTGGTGATACCTGAGGAAATTCAAGTATAATGCAATTTTTTAATTAACTTTTTTTTTTTTTTTGAGATGGAGTCTTGCTCTGTCTCCTAGGCTGGAGGGCAGTGGCACCATCTCAGCTCACTGCAACCTCCATCTCCTGGGTTCAAGCAGTTCTCCTGCCTCAGTCTCCCGAGTAGCTGGGATTATAGGCGCCTGCCACCATGCCCAGCTAATTTTTTGTATTTTCAGTAGAAACGGGATTTTACCATATTGACCAGGCTGGTCTCAAACTCCTGACCTCAGGTGATCCGCCCACCTCAGTCTCCCAAAATGCTGGGATTATAGGCGTGAGCCACTGCACTGGACCTTTTTTTTGAGACAGGGTCTAGCTCTGTCATTCAGACTAGAGTGCAGTGGGACATCATGACTCACTGCCGCCTCCAACTCCTGGGATCAAATGATCCTCCCACCTCGGGTTCCCAAGTAGCTGGGACTATAGGTGCACACTAATAGTAGCTGTGCCCAGCTACTATTTTTTAATTTTTTGTAGAAATGGGGTCTTGCTTTGTTGCCCAGGCTGGTCTCAAACTCCTAGGCTCCTGTAATCCTCCCACCACAGCCTCCCAAATACTGGGATGACAGGCATGAGCCACCGCACCCAGCCTTTGCATTAGCTTTTTAAGGTGATCATTTTCTTTAATACTTCTCTGGCCTAGAAGAGCATCTCCATATACAGCACAAATTAACCAAACTAACATATATCTCAAACAGCAATCGGGCTGTGCTAACATCTGTAATCCCAGCACTTTGGGAGGCTGAGGCGGGTGGATTACCTGATGTCAGGACTTTGAGACCAGCCTGGCCAACATGGTGAAACCCTGTCTCTACTAAAAATACAAAAATTAGCTGGGTATGGTGGCATGCGCCTGTAATCCCAGCTACTCGGGAGGCTGAGGCAGGAGAATCACTTGAATCCAGGAGGCAGAGGTTGCAGTGAGCCGAGATTGCACCAGTGCACTCCAGCCTGGGTGACAGAGTGCGACTCTGGGAAAAAAAGGCAGAGTGCAGTGGCTCACATCTATGATCCCAGTACTTTGGGAGGCCAAAGCAGGCAGATCATGTGAGGTCAGGAGTTCGAGACCAGCCTGGCCAACATGGTGAAACTCTGTCTCTACTAAAAATACAAAACTTAGCTGGACGTGGTGGCACGCACCTGTAATCCCAGCTACTCAGAAGGCTGAGGCACAAGAATTGCTTGAACCCGGGAGGCCGGGGTTGCAGTGAGCGGAGATCGCACCATTGCACTCAGCCTGGGAGACAGATCAAAACTCTGTCTCAAAAAACAACAACAACCAAAAAAGAAAAATTAGCTAGGCGTGGTGATGGGCGCCTATAGTCCCTGCTACTTGGGAGACTGAGGAAGTAGAATCTCCTGAATCTGGGAGGCAGAGGTTACTGTGAGCCGAGATCACGCCACTGCAGTCCAGCCTACATGACTTCTCAAAAATAAATAAATAAATAAAACCCCAGTCTCTACAAAAAATTTAAAAATTACCCGGTCTTGGTGGTGCATGTCTGTAGTCCCCTGCTACTCAGGAGGCTGAGGTGGGAGGATCACTTGAGCCCACCAGGTTGAGGCTACAGTGAGCAGTGATGGTGCAGCTGTACTCCAGCCTGGGTGACAGAGCAAGATCCTAAAACAAAAAACAAACAAAACAAAACAGAATAGCCATTAGGAGAATTTTAAAAAATATTTTTGTCAGCCAGGTGTGGTGGCTCATGCCTGTAATCACAGCACTTTGGGAATGAGAGGAGGGCAGATCATTCAAGGTCAGGAGTTTGAGACCAGCCTGGTCAACATGTTGAAACCCCGTCTCTACTAAAAATTACAAGAAAATTATCTGGGCTTGGTGGCGGGCACCTGTAATCCCAGCTACTCGAGAGGCAGAGGCAGGAGAATCACTTGAACCCGCAAGGCGGAGGTTGCAGTGAGCCGAGATCTCAACACTGCACTCTAGTCTGGGCAACAAGCAAAACTCCATCTCAAAAAACAAAAAAAAGTATTTTTGTCTCTACAGCAGAATGAGACACAAATTATTTTTTTATTGTTCCTGCACAGACAATAACATAAACAGTAATTTTCAATCTATCAGTTTTCCTGTTAGCGATCATAATGGCAGCCTATCTAGGTGGGGAGCTAGGGAGAGGGAGAACAGAGAGATTTTAAAACCATAAAAGTCACCTTTTATTTGATACTCAAAAGAGGTTCTAGGAGAAATTTTATGAGATGGAAGTATGTGAGGAAGTAAGGTACACACTATTTCTATGTTGTAAAATTCAGTTTAGTGAAATAAACTACAAGAGGTTAGATGTGTGAAGCAATATCCTGCTACAGGTAGTGCTGCCTTCACACTAAAGAAATGTATGATTTGTAGACACCAGGCCCTGCCAAGATTTTTTTTTTTTTTTTAAGACGGATTCTCACTCTGTCACCCAGGCTGGAGTGCAATGGGTGTGATCTCGGCCCACTGCAACCTCTGCTTCCCGGGTTCAAGTAGTTCTCCTGCCTCAGCCTCCTGAGTAGCTGGGACTACAGGCGCACACCATTGCACCCAGCTAATTTTTGCATTTGTAGAGATGGGGTTTCACCATGTTGGCCAGGCTGGTCTCGAACTCCTGACCTCATGATCTGCCCATCTCGGCCTCCCAAAATGCTGGGATTTACAGGAATGAGGCACTGTGCCCAACTCCTGCCAAGAATTTTAAATGGCCCAATGATGACTGTTGTTAAAGTAAACTTAGAGAAAATACCCTTTTCATCATCAGAGGCTCACTTCCACTGGATGGAAGGTGATAGATTTCAAGCACCAAACAGTGGAAGAAAAATTTATCCAGTTTAATTATAATATATTCCTTTTTTGGTCCAGTCTTTGACTCTCCTATTTATCTTGGAGTTAAAATGGCCTTTTTGTGAATGATGGGAATGAATAGGTTTTTAACATTTCAAGGGACTCACCTTGACCAAAAAAAGTTAAAAAAACTCCATGTTAGGCCAGGCGCAGTGGCTCATGCCTATAATCCTAGCACCTGAGATCAGGAGTTCGAGACTAACCTGACCAACATGGTGAAACCCTGTCTCTACTGAAAAATATAAAAATTATCCAGGCATGGTGATGCATGCCTGTAGTCCCAGGTAGTTGGGCGGCTGAGGCATGAGAATCACTTGAGCCTGGGAAGTGAGCCGAGATTGCATCACTGTACTTCCGCCTAGGTGACAGAGTAAGACTCTGTCAAGAAAGAAAAGAAAGAAAAAAGGAAGGAAGGAAGGAAGGAAGGAAGAAGAAAGAAGGAAGGAAGGAAGGAAGGAGAGAGAGGAAGGAAGGAGAGAGGAAAAAAGGAGAGAGGAAGGAGGGAGAGAGAGAGGAAGGAGAGAGAAAGAAGGAAAGAAAAAGAAAAGAACGGAAGGAAGGAAGGAAGGGGAAGAAAAGAAAGTAAGTCCATGTTAGTCTCCAAAATTATTTTGGAAATTTTACTGTACATAAAATTCCAATATCTGGAATGTCTAAAGAGTATCTTCCAGAGTAAGGTTTTATAACGCAAAAGATAAATATATTAAAATCACCAATAATTTTAAAAATTCATTTTTCTTATGCAGGTACTAGACAGGAAACTGAACAAAATTGATTGGTAGAACAGAAATGCCTCTATTTTTAGCCCCTGCAAAGCATCTCAAATTCTCTCAGGGGATGTACTAAAGTTAACCAGTAAAAGATTGCTTTTTGGTATAAATGTAAGGGATACAAGTGCAGTTTTGTGATGTGAATATATTGTAGTGGTGAGGTCTAGGCTTTTAGTGTAACCGTCACCAAAATAATGTATATTGTACCCATTAAATAATTTTTCACTCCTCTACCCCTCCCACGCACCCACCCTTCCTAGTCTCCAGTGTCTGTTGGTCCATACTCTATGTCCACGTGTACACATTATTTAGCTCCCATGTATAAGTGAGAACATGTGGTATTTGACTTTCTGTTTCTGAGTTGTTTCATTTAAGACAGTGGCCTCCAGTTCCACCCATGTTACTACAAAAGATACGATTTCATTTTTTATGGCTAAATAGTATTCCATTGTAATATATATATATGTATGTATGGGCCAGGTGTGGTGGCTCATGCCTGTAATCCCAACACTTTGGGAGGCCGATGTGGGTGGATCACCTGAGGTTGGGAGTTCGAGACAAGCCTGGCCAACATGGAGAAACCCCCTCTTTACTAAAAATACAAAATTAGCAGAGAGTGATGGCATGTGCCTGTAATCCCAGGTACTCGGGATGCTGAGGCAGGATATATATATACACACACACACACGTATATATATGTGTATATATATACATACATATATACATATACATGTATATACACACACACACACACACACACACACCAGGCTAGGTTTGGTGACTCATGACTATGATCCCAGCACTTTAGGAGGCTGAGGCAGGCAGATTGCTGCAGCTCATGATTTTGAGAACAGCCTGGGCAACATGACAAAACCTCTTTTCTAATTTTTTTTTTTTTTTTTGACATGGAGTGTCACTGTCACTCCAGGCTGGAGTGCAGTGGCACAATCTTGGCTCACTGCAACCTCTGCCTCCTGGGTTCAAGCGAATCTCCTGCTTCAGCCTCCTAAGTAGCTGGGACTACAGGCGCACACCACCACACCCAGCTAATTTTTGTATTTTTAGTAGAGATGGGGTTTCACTATGTTGGCCAGGGTGGCCTCCAACTCCTGACCTCAGGTAATCCGCTCGCCTTGGCCTCCCAAAGCACTGGGATTACATGTGGTGAGCCACTGCACCCAGCCTGAAACTTTGTTTCTACAAAAAATACAAAAATTAGCCGGGTGTGGTGGCCTGTGCATGTAGTTCCAGCCACTCGGAAGACTGAGGTGGGAGGATGGCTTGAGTCCAGGAGGCAGAGGTTCCAGCGAGCCAAGATCGTGCCACTGCACTCTACCCTGGGTGATAGAGCCAGACCTTGTCTCAAAAACAAACAAACAAAATATATATATATATATGTATATGTGTGTGTGTATATATATATGTATATGTATGTATGTATGTACACACACACATCACATTTTCTGTATCCCATCATTTGTTGATGGACACCACCACTCAGGTTGATTCCGTATCTTTGCTATTGTGCATAGTGCTGTGATAAACATATGAGTGCAGGTATCATTTTTTTCTTTTTTATACAGTGATTGCTTTTCCTTTGGGTAGATACCCACTAATGGGATTGCTCAATCAAATGGAAGTTCTATTTTTAGTTATTTGAGAAATCTCCAAACTGTTTGCCATAGAGGTTTTGGTAATTTACATTTCCACCAACAGTGTGTGTTTCCTAAAAAGTAGTTTTTGAAGTCAACTGCCTAAGTATACTTCCTAGCTCTACCATCTGCTAGCTGCATTATCTTGGTCAAATTACTTGAGCCACTCTGTGCCTCAATTTCTTCATTGATAGAACAGGGTTAATAGCAGAACTGAGATCACAGGGTTGTTGTGAGGGTTAAAACAGATAATCTATATAGAAGCTGAATACACTGCTTGACACAAAAGTATTAATTTACTGCTGGCTGTATTAGTTAATGTTTAGGCTAACTTGCTGTAATAACATTGTTTTAAATAAGAAATGTTTATTTCTCCCCTGTAACAGTTGTGAAGATAGACAAGAGTTCATCCAGGGACCCAGCTGGCCATGTCTCTACTTGCCTATGCATGTAGATTCCATATCTGAGTAACAAGCAGTTGTCTTCAACCACATGGGGTTGAAGTAGCTCATCAGTACCTTGTCCACATTCCAGCCCTGAGTAAGGCAATGTGTGCAGAGTAGGCAAGTTCATTCTTGAGGCCATCAAAGCAGAAGAATCCTGATTACTTCCACTCACATTTCATTAACCAAAACCTAGTTCAAATGGCCACACTGATTTGCAAGGGAAGCTGGGAAGTGTCTCCAGCTAGGAAGTCATGTGCCCACCCATCATTTTGAGTGGAGAGGGGATCTATTATTTATTTTTATTTTTGAGATGGAGTTTTGCTCTTGTTGCCCAGGCTGGAGTGCAATGGCGTGATCTCGGCTCACTGCAACCTTTGCCTCCTTGGTTCAAGGGATTCCCTGTGCCCAGCCAGGGAATCTATTACTAAAAGGGAAAAAGGAGGCCCACTCTAATGACCTCATTTTACTCTAAATACCTCTCTAAAGATCCTGTGTCCAAATACACTCCCATTCTGAGGTATTTAAGGATTTCAATATGTGAATTTTTGGGGAGACATAATTGTGCACATAGCATGGGTTAAAGAAAGTGGAAATTGTATCCTTTGACTTTTTTTTTCCACCTTTCTGTGTAAGCAGGAAAGGATATCTTTTGGAAAAAAGATATGGAGAAGAAAATGCCCAGGAATGTGTAGAAGCAAGGATCCTGAGTTGCTCTTCTGGTAAGAAGAAAATGAAGGGGATAAAATGGGTCTCTGGGGTACATTGCCTTTAGCTCCAGAAATGTAAATAGGCTCTTAGGCACCTTCTGTTACAGACTCACGTTCTTAATCCTAATGACAAGAATGCCATTAGGGTTATTAGTAAAAAGATATTTTCATTTTACATTTATGCCTGAACTTTATAAGTTTCCATTTTAAACCAGGAAATAAACTCAGTCAGCACTTTTATTTATTTATTTTATTTTTATTTTTTGAGACAGAATCTCACTCTGTTGCCCAGACTGGAGTGCAGTGGTGTGACTTCAACTCACTGCATGCAACCTCTTCCTCCCAGGTTCAAGTGATTCTCCTGCCTCAGCCTCCCAACTAGCTGGGATTACACGCCTGGCTAATTTTGTGCTTTTAGTAGAGATGGGGTTTCTCCATGTCAGTCAGACTGGTCTTGAACTCCTGACCTCAAGTGATCTGCTCACCTCGGCCTCCCAAAGTGCTGGAATTACAGGTATGAGCCACCTCACCAGGCCGTATTTCTTTTTTTTTATTTTTATTTTTTGAGACAGAGTCTTGCTCTGTCGTCAGGCTGGAGTGCAGTGGCGTGATCTCGGCTCACTGCAACCTCCAACTCCCTGGTTCAAGCGATTCTCCTTCCTCAGCCTCTCGAGTGCTGGGATTACAGGCATGGGCCACCATGCCCAGTTAATTTTTGTATTCTTAGTAGAGACGGGGTTTCACCATGTTGGCCAGGATGGTCTTGATCTCCTGACCTTGTGATCTGCCCACCTTGGCCTCCCAAAGTGCTGGGATTACAGGCATGAGCCACTGCGCCCAGCCATTTTTTGGTATTTCTAGTAGAGATGGGGTTTCACCAGGTTGGCCAGGCTGGTCTTGAACTCCTGACCTCAAGTGATCCACCTTCCTTGGCCTCCCAAAGTGCTGGGACTACAGGTGTGAGTCACCATGCCCGGCCAATCAGTATATATATATATATATCAAGGAAATTAGCTGTGAGAATAAAAGGATAAGCAAACTAAGTAATGAATGTGTTAATCACTTTAGTTTTTGATCATTAGCCAGTGTTTAATCTTTAATTATAAGCTGAGTTTCTGTTCCATGCAACTGAAAAAGATCTAACACAGGTGGAATAACTGAAGAAGACTTCATGGGAGCCATAGGATATAAAGCGGCAGAATAGAGGCCGAGTATATTCCAAGGGGGAGGGCCTCTTTACTTATGACATAGGCACCATAATGAGTACAGTTAGAAGTCTGCCTTTGGATAATGACAGTCATTTACACTGGCAGAGTTGTGTAGCAGGGGTCCTGATTTGAGTCTAAGCTCTGTTCCCTCTAGGACTCAGCCATGGGGGCATCCATCTGGAACACTGGTGGAGTTAGTCCACCTGAGAATACATTCACATAAGGGACAAGATAGCCTTTTGGGAGTCAGAGCTTGTGCATTTGGTTTGAGGCAATGTGAAAAACTGTAAACAATCTCAGATTTCACCCAACTTACAAGCTAAAAAGTTTGCCTGGCACATGGATGCTGGCAGAAGACATCATAGTCCTGAGCCAGAATGAAGAGTTTCTTACAGCAATAGCAATAGTAACAGCCAGAGTATCAATTTTGTGGTTTGTTTTTGGCATTAGTTTGCAAAGTCCCAATTTCCACAGGGAGAGGCAAAGAAGGCCAGACGGCATCTGCCCTTGCAGTGGGCTGCATTATAGAAGAGGAACCTTCAGCTTCAGGAGCCTGAATCTTTTATAATGGCAATAAACTTGCTCGCCCTTTGCTCTGGAAAACCTTATTCCTATCCTCTAAGACTGTTTGCTCTACAAACATCCCTGAAGAGAGAGTCCTGAATGAAGGGCAGTCAGTGCTTCACTCGCCAGATGTGCAGAAATGCAAAACCCATGAAGAATAATCTCTGACTAAACCAGTGTCTGAGTGAAAGGATAATTCTGAGGGTCTGTCCTGGTAACCTCTCACCCATAATAGCTCATACAGATTCACACCAGAGTTCTAATTTAAGGGGGTTGTAATTTAAGGGCGCTGTGATAAAAGAGTAAAAACTAAAGGGACTGTTTCACTGAAATCCTGTTACGTCACTGAGAGTGCAAGAAATCAGTATCACTGGTATCATTTATTTTGACAAAGCTAATGAATGTGGCTTTGGTACCAAGAGGAGGCATTACCACATCTATAAGCACATTATCACAGTACCCTGAACTGAAGGGGAGAGTAGAACATACCACTTACTTAAAATGATATGTTCATGGATGCTTGTGGCATTCCAACATTAGCGTGAATTTTAAGTTTCCAAGAAATAATTTTAAGTCTCTAAGAAGTTTAGAATGATAAAGTTCCATCAGTACTTGATGATTTTTGGATTATCCCCAAAAAACCCAATCAAATTTCCAGCAACGGTTAGTGATTTCTGAACCATCCCCAAAGATCCTGAGAGTAGTAAAGGGCAGTTCCTTAATCTTTTTTCCACATTATCACAAAGAATGGATGATGCTTATCTCAGTGATGTATTTCCATGGATGTACTCAAATTTGGGGGGGGGGAACACCCCACAACAATGTTATAGGTACATGAAGAAAATAATACTACAAAGTCATTTTGTTAAATATTCACTTAAGGCTAGGCATCATGGTGGCTCATGCCTATAATCCCAGCACTTGGGGAGGCTGAGGCAGGAGAATCACTTGAGCCCATGAGTTTGAGATTACCCTGGGCAACATAGTGAGACCCCATCTCTACAAAAATTAAAAATTAAAAAAATTAGTCTGGTGTAATGGTGAGCACCTGTAGTTCCAGCTACTACGGAGGCTCAGATGGGAGGACGCTTGAGCCCAGGAAGTCATGGCCACAGTGAGCTCTGATTGTGCCACTGCACTCCAGCCTGGGCAACAGAGTGAGACTGTTTCAGAAAAAGAAAAAGAAGCCTTGGGCCCAGTGGCTCACACCTATAATCCCAACTCTATGGGAGGCCAAGGTGGGAGGATCACTTAGGCCCAGGAGTTCGAGATCTGCCTAGGCAACAAGCGAGACACTGCCTCTATAACACATAAAAAAATTAGCGGGGCGCGGTGGCATACACCTGTAGTCCCAGCTACTCGGGAAGCTGAGGTGGTAGGGGAGGATCACTTGAGCCCAGGAAGCTGAGGCTGCAGTGAGCTGTGTGCGCACCACTGCACTTCAACCAGGATGATAGAGTGAGACCTTGTCTGTCAAACAAAACAAAAAACAAAACCAAAAACATGTTCACTTAACGTTAAGAATTCAACAATAGTGAAATCAGTTATGTAAGAATTGCCAAAATGTAGCATATCTAATTTTTAAATATTATGATTTCTCCCCCAACCTTTACTCACAATACCAATAAAACAAGTACACATTATCTGAAAAGGCATAAAATTTATTGTTAAAAACATAAAATTGGTAGATTCCCTCCACGTTATTAACATAAGGAAGATTTTCACTTTCCTTTGAGAGTTTTCACTGGGCTATCGTAACTGTTAGGACCCTACTAACAATGTTCAGAGCTACTGTTTTTGCGTACTGTAGATGTTGATGCACTCATTCACAATTTTCTCTTCTGTGGGCATGAGTGAAGTTTCCTTTATTTATTAAATTTTTTAGAGATGGGGGTCTCGCTTTGTTGCCCATGCTTGAGTGCAGTGGCATGGTCACACCTCTCTGCTGTCCTGAATTCCTGGGCTCGAGCAGTCCTCCCGCCCCATGGGTGAAGCTTTAAAAAGTGAATTTGAAATACAAGAGTAATTCAAAATGGCCATAAAAATAGGTTGTGGTTTATGTGTAATTCCCTGCATGAAACTCCTTTCTCAGGAAATTATATTGGAATGCATGTGAGAAAGTGATTTCTAAAATGCCTCATAATAGTCTGCGTGTGTATACATACCTATACATAGATAAATAATTCAAAACTTTGGTACCTTATTATAGATGCTTGTTTATTTTTGTTTGTTTGTTCTTGAACATCTT
Organism: Trachypithecus francoisi; assembly: GCF_009764315.1. NCBI lineage: Eukaryota > Metazoa > Chordata > Mammalia > Primates > Cercopithecidae > Trachypithecus > Trachypithecus francoisi. The sequence continues at coordinate 57,490,588 of NW_022681469.1, forward strand.
GCATACCAAGATAAATTATTTTGGATCATCTAATATCAAAATGTGACATACCCAAACCAAACCAAAACAAAAAAACAAAATATGGACAGGCATGGTAGCTGAGGCCTGCAATCCCAGCACTTTTGGAGGCTAAGGTGAGAGAATCACTTGAGCTCAGGACTTCAAGACCAGCCTGAGCAACATAGCAAGACCTCGTCTCTGCTAAAGACAAAAAAAAAAAAAAAAAGTGGGGGTGCTGGGCATGGTGGCTGATGTCTATAATTCTGGCACTTTGGGAGGCCGAGGTAGGTGGATCTACTTGAGGTCAGGAGTTCAAGACCAGCCTGACCGACATGGTGAAACCCCATCACTAGTAAAGAAATACAAAATTAGTAGGACGTGGTGGCACACACCTGTAATCCCAGCTACTTGGGAGGCTGAGGCAGGAGAATTGCTTGAACCTGGGAGGTGGAGGTTGCAGTGAGATCACGCCATTGCCTTCCAGCCTGGGCAACAAGGGCCAAACCCCGTTTCAAAAAAAAAAAGAAAATAAACAAAAAAGTGACATACCAATGTGTTATTTCACTAATGTTGCAAGTGCTGAGCAAGAGGACATCTGAGCAGATGATGCTGATGAGGTATTCTCTGAATGTGAGATTTCCTAGGGTGAAGATAAAACAAGCACTAAGGGGACTTTTACATAGGTTAGGGGACTTACCTGTCTGGAAATACTGTAGTATTTGAGTGAAGAAGTTCAATGAGAAAATAATTGAGAGGTTGTTAAAGCTAGTCTAAATGCACCTTATGGCAACCATAGTTACTTACCATGAGAGTTACTGGGAACATCTATTTCTCTGCAACCAGGAGACAATTGGGAACTTGGCTTTTAGTACATTTTACTTTTTCCTTTTTTTCTTTTTGAGACGGAGTCTCACTCTGTTGCCAGCCTGGAGTGCAGTGGCACCATCTCGGCTCACTGCAACCTCCGCCTTCCGGGTTCAAGCAATTCTCCTGCCTCAGCCTCCCAAGTAGCTGGGACAACAGGCTCACGCCATTAAGCCCGGTTTACTTTATTTTTTAAAAATTGTTATTATTATTATTTTTTTTCACTAGAGACGGGGTCTCACCATGTTTTCCAGGCTGGTCTCAAACTCCTAGGCTCAAGTGATCCTCCTGCTTCAGTCTCCCAAGGTGCTGGGATTACAGGTGTGAGCCTATGTGCCTAGCCCCATTTTACTTTTCTTAGAGCATATTTAACACTTGGGTTTATATTTCATTATTCGTGCATCTCTCTCTCCTTCCTAGATTGTAACATCCTGAAGGGTACTGGTTGTGTATTTTTACTCTTAGAATCCCCCACAGTGTCTCACATCCAGTGGCCAGGGTTGTTTAGAACTTGAAACTTGGGAAAAACCTAGGAAGAGTCCCCAAAAAAGGACACTATGATTTTTTTTTTTAAGAGACAAAGTCTCACACTGATGCCCAGGCTGGAGTGCAGTGGTGCAGCCATAACTCAGTGCAGCCTTGAACTCCTGAGCTCAAGCAATCCTCTCTCAGGCTCCTGAGTAGCTAGGATTACAGGAGCGTGCCATTATGACTGGCTTATTTTTTTAACTTATTTTTTGTAGAGACAGGGTTTCACTATGTTGCCCAGGCTGATGTTCAACCCTTGGCCTCAAGCAATCCTCCCACCTCCAGCCTCCCAAAGCACTGAGATACAGTCGTGACCCACCACACCCGGCTCTCTTCTATAAACTATGGCCGAGATTCCTACTTTTGGGAGCATTCTTGGTGTTTGCAGTTTCTGAGCATGATTCTCCAGTCAACTGAAAATCCTCTGATATAGTTCCAACAAATACCCCTTTGCTTACGTTAGCTGAAATTGGTTTCCCTTGCTTACAACCAAAGAACTGTGACAGGAGAAAACAAAGGCAGTTGGTTGGGCACGGTGGCTAACACCTGTAATCCCACCACTCTGGGAGACCAAGGCTGGCAGATTACCTGAAGTCGGGAGTTTGAGACCAGCCTGGCCAACATGGTGAAACCCTGTCTCTACTAAAAATACATAGTTAGCTGGACGTGGTGGCAGGTGGCTGTAGTCCCAGCTACTCTGGAGGCAGGAGAATCGCTTGCCCGGGAGACGGAAGTTGCAGTGAGCCAAGATCATACCACTGCACTCCAGCCTGGGCCACAAGAGCGAAACTCTGTCTCAAAAAACAAAAACAAAGAGAAAACCAAAGGCAGCCATCTTCCTCCAGTTTTCAGCAGTCTCTCCCGGTACCTCTCCATCTAAATCCGTCTTTCCAGGTCCCACCACAAAAGTACTTGGAATTGTTCAAGCCTTAGTTCTTGAGGCCCCAAACACTACATTCACATTGTTCATGGGGCAATTTTTAAATAAAAAATGTGTGAAAGAAATCCTCTTAGAAATTTAACATGTAACTTTTAACATGCTACTAAATTGCAGCAAGCATGTGGAAATACTGGAAAGGCAGCTGTAGATGAAACAGCCAAGGGAGAGCCAACAATTGTGGCTGGTATTAAGTTAGATGAGTTGAAATAAGAGACAAATACTTCCTAGGATTGTATTAAGGCATATGCAAGAAAAAGGAGGGAAGCAATTATTTTTGCTTTATTTGGCACTGGGCAGGCTTCAGTTGGAACAAACTATATTTAAGTTCACATGTCATACTATATAAAGAGAAAAAACTTGGACAGTGTTCAGAGAACAGCAACTGATTAAAGGTTTGTGAAATTAGACCTATGGGAAATTGTGAAAAGAACTGGGCAAGTTCAGTCAAATGCAAGACATCCAGGTATGATGAATGATGAACAATTAACTGTAAGTATGTGAAGAGATGGTTACCAAGTCTCAGGTATAGGTGACACAGAAAGGTAAATCATGGGATTGAAAAAACAAACAGGCCAGGTGTGGGGGCTCACACCTGCAATCCCAGCACTTTGGGAGGCCGAGGTGGAAGGATCACTTGAGCCCAGGAGTTTGAGATCAGCCTAGGAAACAAAGCGAGACCCTATTTCTACAAAAAATAGAGAAAATTAGCTGGTCATGGTGGTGTGCACCTGTGGTCCCAGCCACTCGAGAGGTTGAGGTGAGATGGTCACTTGGGCCCAGGATGTCGAGGGGGCAGTGAGCTGTGACTGCGCTACTGCACTCCAGAGAGATATCCTGCCTCAACAAATCGCATAGCAATGGAAGTAGAGACCAAATATTGTGAAAAGGTTAAACCAAAAAGCTTTAAAGAAACTGATGGAGTTATAATTTAGAATTCTGTATATACTATTACTGAAACAATTGAATTCAATTTTATACTTATACTTAATTAATTAGAAATAACTTAGAAGAAAAAGTTTTCGATGGGTTGCATTTTTTTTTTTTTATTTAAAGACAGAGTTTCACTCTTTGACCCAGGCTGGAGAGCAATGGCATGATCTTGGCTTGCTGCAACCTCTGCCTCCCGGGTTCTAGCGATTCTCCTGCCTCAGCCTCCCAAGTAGCTGGGATTATAGGCGCCTGCCACCACACCCAGCTAATTTTTGTATTTTTAACAGAGACCGGGTTTCGCCATTTGGCCAGGCTGGTCTTGAACTCCTGAACTCAGGTGATCCACCTGCCTCGGCATCCCAAAGTGCTAGGATTACAGGTGTGAGCCACTGCGCCCAGCCGACGGATTACATTTAACAAGTAAAAATCATCAGACCAAGTGTGAAGAATGTTTTTAAGAAAAAACGGTGTATTTTTTGGGTCTTCTTTGGGACGTAGGCTAGCAAGAACAGAGAACAGCTCCTGAATAAGGAGCTGAATAAGCAAGAACAGCTCCTGAATAAGGGCAGTTCCTCTGTAAGTAAGGGATTGTGTGGGGCAAAGGGTAGGAGAAAAAGTGTGGTGAACAGCTTTTCTGACCCTTGGAGTTTATCCCTCATTAAAGATTCCCCAGGAATCCCCACCATGAGACACATAATTCTCTCCAAAATGGTCCTGTAACATATTTAATTAATAAAATCTAATATGCATGTTCATTGTACTAATCTTTCAATTTTTTAAAAATAAAAAGCTGAGATCCTCTGAGTATTCGTTTCTTATTTGCACCCCTTCTTGCTAAACTAGTTTCATTATACTGCTTTGATGTCTCCCTGATGGTAATTTTCTTGTTGCTGTTATTACTGTGTACGCTTGGTAGAGAAATTAGATAAATCTTCAAGAAATGAAGAATTTTTAAAATGATTGAAAACCAAATAAATACATTTTACTAAAATTCTGGCAGGCAAAGTCTTTAAGTTATTACATAATTATCTAGTTAATATTCTTATTTTTAAAATTGTATTTTAAATTTGAAATGCAATACAATGCAATCGTACAACTTAAAACTCAATAGCTACAAGAGGATATCTAATAGAAGTTTCTGGCCTGGTGTGGTGGCACATGCCTACAATCCTAACTACTCAGGAGGCTGAGGTAGGAGAATCACCTGAGTCCTGGAGGTGGAGGCTGCAATGAGCTATAATTGCACCGTTGCACTTCAGTCTGGGTGACAGAATGAGACCCTGTCTCAAAAAACAAATAAAAACCCAAAAAACAACAAAAACTATGTATGGGCTTTTGTGTGGACATAAACTTTCAACTTCTTTGGTAAATGCCAAAGCTTCCTTGTTAAATACCAAGGAGCGTGATTGCTAGATCATGGGGTAAGAGTATGTTGTATTTTTTATTTTATTTTATTTTTATTTTTATTTTTTTGAGATGGAGTCTCACTCTGTCGCTCAGGTTGGAGTACACTGGCGTGATCTCGGTGGGATTACAGGCATGAGCCACTGTGCCTGGCCTGTTTTGTTTTTTAATAAACTGCCAAACTGCCTTAACAAGTAGTCTTCCATCTTACATTCCCACTAGCAACGAATGAGAGTTCCTGTTGCTACACATCCTCTCCAGCATTTGATGTTGCCAGTGTTCTGGATTTTGGTCATTCTAATAGGTGTGTAGGATGGGCACTGTGACTCACACCTGTAATCTCAATACTTTGCAAGGCCGAGGTGGGAGGACTGCTTGAGGCCAGGAGGTTGAGACTGCAGTGAGCTATGATCATACCACTGTACTTCAGCCTTGGCAACAGAATGAGATTGTCTTTAAAAAATATATTGGGCCGGGCATAGTGGCTCACGCCTGTAATCCGAGCACTTTGGGGGGCCGAGGCGGGCGGATCACAAGGTCAGGAGTTCGAGACCAGTCTGGCCAGCATGGTGAAACCCCGTCTCTACTAAAAATACAAAAAAAAAAATTAGTTGGGCATGGTGGCACACGCCTGTAGTCCCAGCTATTTGGGAGCCTGAGGGAGAAGAATTGTTTGAACCTGGAAGGTGGAGCTTGCAGTGAGCTGAGATTGCACCACTGCACTCCAGCGTGGGTGACAGAGCGAGACTCTGTCTCAAAAACAAACAAACAAGTAAACAAATATATCATCCTCTTCATAGGTTTTGGTGAGGTATTGTGTTTGCATTTCACTGATGATGTATGATGTGCAGCATCTTTTTCTTTCCTTCTTAGAAAAATATCCAGGTCCTGTACACGAAGCATCTTTTCATATGCTTATTTCTCATCTGAATATCTTCTTCAGTGTGATGTCTATCAAGGTGTTTGGTCCTTTTTTTTTTTTTTTGAGATGGGGTCTCACTGTTGTCCAGGCTGAAGTGCAGTGGTGCGGTCTCAGCTCACTGCAGCCTCCACCTCCCAGGCTCAAGCGATCCTCCCACCTCAGCCTCCCGAGTGAGTAGCTGGGACTACAGTGGCACGCCACCATGCCCGGCTAATTTTTGTATTTTTAGTAGAGACGGGGGTTTCTCCATGCTGGCCAGGCTGGTCTCAAACTCCTGGGCTCCAATGATACACTAGCCTTGGACTCCCAAAGTACTGGGCTTGCAGGCGTGAGCCACCGGGCCCAGCCCAGTACATTTTTTAATTGGATATTTTCTTATTGATGAGTTTTAAGAATTCTTTGTCGGCCCGGCGTGGTGGCTCACGACTGTAATCCCAGCACTTTGGGGGGCCGAGGCGGGCGGATCACGAGGTCAGGAGATTGAGACCATCCTGGCTAACACGGTGAAACCCCGTCTCCACTAAAAACACAAAAAAAGTAGTCGGGCGTGGTGGCGGGCACCTGTAGTCCCAGCTACTAGGGAGGCTGAGGCAGGAGAATGGCGTGAACCCGGGAGGCGGAGCTTGCAGTGAGCCGAGATCGCGCCACTGCACTCCAGCCTGGGCCACAGAGCCAGACTCCCTCTCAAAGAATTTATTGTCTATTTTAGATAACGGTTTTTTTTTTTTTTTTTTGAGACGGAGTCTCGCTCTGTCGCCCAGACTGGAGTGCAATGGCCGGATCTCAGCTCACTGCAAGCTCCGCCTCCCGGGTTTACGCCATTCTCCTGCCTCAGCCTCCCGAGTAGCTGGGACTACAGGCGCCCGCCACCCCGCCCGGCTAGTTTTTTGTAGTCTTTTGTAGAGACGGGGTTTCACCGGGTTAGCCAGGATGGTCTCGATCTCCTGACCTTGTGATTCGCCCGTCTCGGCCTCCCAAAGTGCTGGGATTACAGGCTTGAGCCACCGTGCCCAGCCCTAGATAACGGTCTTTTATCGGATATGTCTTACAAATATTTTCTCCCAATCTGTGGCTTCTCTTTTTATCCACTTGACATTGTCTTTTCCAGAGCACAAATTTTCAATTTTAAGGAAGTCCAACTTATTGGACTTATTGGTTCTTTCTTTCATGTATCATGCCTTTGATGTTGTACCTAAAAAGTCATTGCAAAACCCTAGGTGGTCTGGATTTAATTGTCTTATCTTTCAGGTGTTTTAAGGCTTTTGCATTGCATTTTATATCTAGACATATGACTTTTTTTTTTTTTTTTTTGAGATGGAGACTCACTCTGTTGCCCATGGTGGAGTGCAGTGGTGCGATCTCAGCTCACTGCAACCTCTGCCTACGGGGTTCAAGCAATTCTCTGCCTCAGCCTGCAGAGCAGCTGGGATTACAGGCGCCCGCTTGCTGCAGCTTTACAGTAGGTCTTTTTTTTTTTTTTGAGATGGAGTCTCATTCTGTTGCCCAGGCTGGAGTGCAGTGGTGAGATTTCGGCTCACTGCAACCTCCGCCTCCCAGATTCAAGCAATTTTCCCGCCTCAGCCTCGTGAGTAGCTGGGATTACAGGCACCCACCACCATGCCCATCTAATTTTTGAATTTTTAATAGAGACAGGGTTTCACCATGTTGGTCAGGCTGGTCTCGAACTCCTGACTTCAGGTGATCCACCTGCCTCAGCCTCCCAAAGTGCTGGGATTATAGGTGTGAACTACCGTGCCCAGCCAGAAAGTCTTGAAGTTGGGTAGTGCCATCCTCTAACTTTGTTAATCTCCTTCAATATTGCGTTGCTTATTCTTGGTCTTTTCCCTCCTCCATATAAACTTTATTATTATTATTATTTTTTTGGTGAGACGGAATCCTGCTCTGTCACCCAGGCTGGAGTGCAGTGGTGCAATCTCGGCTCACCTCAAACTTTCCCTCCTGGGCTCAAGGGATTCTCCTGCCTCAGCCTCCTGAGTAGCTGGGATTACAGGCACCCGCCACCACGCCCAGCTAATTTTTGTATTTTTAGTAGAGATGGGGTTTTACCATGTTGACCAGGCTGGTTTCAAATTCCTGATCTCAGGTGATCCAATTGATTCAGCCTCTCAAAGTGCTGGGATTACAGGTATGAGCTACTACACTTGGCCTCCACTTGTTCTTTAAAGTATTTTTAAAACAATTTTTCCTTGCTTTGCTTTTGCTCTGGCAATAACCAGGTCATTTCTCTGCCATTCCTCCCTCAAATCCTACTGATTTTTTTTTTTTTTTTAGACAAAGTCTCACTCTGTCGCCCAGGCTGGAGTGCAGTGGCACAATCTTGGCTCACTGCAACCTCTGCTTCCCGGTGGTTCTCCTGCCTCAGCCTCCTGAGTAGCTGGGACTACAGGGGTGTGCCACCACGCCCAGGTAATTTTTGTATTTTTAGTAGAGACGGGGTTTTGCCATGTTGACCAGGATGTTTTCCGTCTCGTGACCTCATGATCCACCCGCCTTGGCCTCCCAAAGTGCTGGGAATACAGGGGTAAGCCACTGCGCCTGGCCTATTTTTTTGTAGTTTTAGTCGAGATGGGATTTTACCATCTTGGCCAGGCTGGTCTTGAAATCCTGACCTCGTGATCCACCTGCCTCAGCCTCCCAAGGTGCTGGAATTACAGGTGTGAGCCACCGCGCCCAGCCTATAACGCAGTTTTAACTTTTATTTCTTTTCTTTTCTTCTTTTTTGGTTGTTTTTTTTTTGTTTGTTTGTTTGTTTGAGATGGATTCTCGCTCTGACTTGAACTCCTGGGATCGTGGGGTCCTCCTGCCTGAGCCTCCTGAGTAGCTGGGGCTACAGGTGCATGCCACGGCACCCAGCTAGAATGCTGGAATTCTAGAATGCTAGAATTCCTTTCATTTCTCATTCCTTTTCTGTTTTATTTAGAGTAGCTTCTTTAACGCTCTCTGTAGAGCCCTATTTCCTTTGTAATTGGTATGAAGATTTTATACATGTATGAATGTATTATGTGTATACTTTTTTTGTTGTAATTTATCCCATGAGGCCTGGATTATTATGTTCATTTAGTTTGCTACTATATACTTAAAACTTAGCATAATGACTGCTAGCACATAGTAGGAGCTCAATAAACATTTGCTAAAAGAAGGAAGACTCAAAGTATATATATATATTTTTTTTTGAGGAGGAGTCTCACTCTGTCGCCCGGACTGGAGTGCAGTGGCCGGATCTCAGCTCACTGCAAGCTCCGCCTCCTGGGTTTACGCCATTCTCCTGCCTCAGCCTCCCTAGTAGCTGGGACTACAGGCGCCTGCCACCTCGCCCGGCTAGTTTTTGTATTTTTAGTAGAGACGGGGTTTCACCGTGTTAGCCAGGATGGTCTCGATCTCCTGACCTCGTGATCCGCCCGTCTCGGCCTCCCAAAGTGCTGGGATTACAGGCTTGAGCCACTGCGCCCGGCCCAGAGTATATTTTTATTGAAATGATTCACCGATACCAAACTTTCTGAATAGTTTGTTCTTTATATCTTTTTATATGTACCCTTTAGAAAAAGGTAAAAACGTCCCTGAACTATGGCTTATGGGCTATCAGACTAGCCACTTGACATAGCATGATCTTGGAAAAACGAGCCATTTGAGAATACCACAAATACAAAAACTTTAATTCTGAAATACTCCACTGCTATCCCCAACATCCCCAAATGGTGTTGGGTATTTTTTTTTTTTTTTTTTCCTAGACGGATTCACGCTCTGTCCCCCAGGCCAGAGTACAGTGGCGTGATCTTGGCTCACTACAAGTTCTGCCTCCTGGGTTCACACCATTCTCCTGCCTCAGCCTCCCGAGTAGCTGGGACTACAGGCGCCTGCCACTACGCCCGGCTAAATTATTATTATTATTTTTTGTATTTTTAGTAGAGATGGGGTTTCACCATGTTAGCCAGGATGGTCTCAATCTCCTGACCTCATGATCCACCTGCCTTGGCCTCCCAAAGCGTGTTAGCTTTTATGACAATTTAAACATATATAAGCTGGGCATGGTGGCTCCGCCTGTAATCTCAGCACTTTGGGAGGCCAAGGAGGGTAGATCACCTGAAGTCAGGAGTTCGGGACTAGCCTGGTCAACATAGTTAAACCCTGTCTCTACTAAAAATACAAAAATTAGCCAGGTGTGGTGGCGGGTGCCTGTAATCCCAGCTACTTGGGAGACTGAGGCAGGAGAATCGCTTGAACCTAGGAGGCGGAGGTTGCAGTGAGCTGAGATCATGCCACTGCACTCCAGCCTGGGCGACAGAGCAAGACTCGGTCTCAAAAACAAACAAACAAAATATAGATCCTGAAACTACTTGCAAAAAGAAAAAAAATTTAAAAATAAACATATGAAAGGTATATGTAGTTCCAAATATCAGCTTACAGTAATATGATTGTAAGTCATGGGTGAGGGACTAAAACAAACATACACTAAACTGGACAAACAGGTTTTCGAGTCTATTAGAGTCCAAAGGTGGCAAAGTTATAGTTAAACGAATAGTGCACAAATAAAAATTGTTACAAGAACACTGGGACAGGCGCGGTGGCTCAAGCCTGTAATCCCAGCACTTTGGGAGGCCGAGACGGGCGGATCACGAGGTCAGGAGATCGAGACCATCCTGGCTAACACAGTGAAACCCCATTTCTACTAAAAATACAAAAACTAGCCGGGCAAGGTGGCGGGCGCCTGTAGTCCCAGCTACTCGGGAGGCTGAGGCAGGAGAATGGCGTAAACCCGGGAGGCGGAGCTTGCAGTGAGCTGAGATCTGGCCACTGCACTCCAGTCTGGGCGACAGAGCGAGACTCCGCCTCAAAAAAAAAAAAAAAAAAAAGAACAGTGGTGAAAGGAGAGAGAGGGGAGTCACTCACTGAGAAATACATTTTTGTGAGTAGTACACATATTCTTGACCAAGTGGGTATAGGACACAGACTGCTGTGTGGCCACAAAGGGGACTAAATGAAAGAGGATAGATGGATTTTTTTTTTTTTTTCTGGGACAAAGTCTCACTCTGTTGCCCAGGCTGGAGTGCAGTGGCATGATCTCAGCTAGCGATTCAAACGATTCTCCTGCCTCAGCCTCCCAAGTAGCTGGGATTACAGGCCCACCACCACGCCCATCTAATTTTTGTATTTTTATTAGAGATGGGGTTTCATCATGTTGGCCAGGATGGTCTCGATCTCTTGACCTCGTGATCCTCCCTCCTTGGCCTCCCAAAGTGCTAGGATTACAGGTGTGAGCCATCATGCCCAGCCAGATGATAGATGGATTCTTTTTTTAGCTCACTACAGCCTCTGCTTCCCGGATTCAAGCGAATCTCCTGCCTCAGCCTCCTGAGTAGTTGGGACTACAGGCATGCGCCACCACAGCCAGCTAATTTTTGTATTTTTAGTAGAGATGGAGTTTCACCATGTTGGCCAGGATGGTCTCGATCTCTTGACCGCGTGATCTGCCCGCCTCGGCCTCCCAAAGTGCTGGGATTACAGGCGTCAGCCACCGCACCCAGCCTGATAGATGGATTCTTATAAATCCAATCCCATTACTGAAAAGCAACTCCAAGCACAGGCCCTATAATAATAGGTCAGTAAGCATCTTTATCATCCCCATCCATGTAAATTCCTTTCATTTTACTAACATGCTATAAAATAAACAGAATACATAGTCATAAAACATGGAACTTCAAGACTAAATACAAGAAACGAAGATTTAAAACAAGGGTATATTTTTTATAAATGGCCAGTCCTCTATGACTGCCTAACGTAATTGCTGCATATCGGACTTCCACATAAGATTTAGTTGGAAGAAAGGCTTCTTCTATTACTTTAAAAAATCTAAAAACTGCCTGTCTAAACAATGGCAAAACTATTACAAATACATGTGGATTTAGGCCTGGTGTGATGGCTCACACCTGTAATCCTAGCACTTTGGGAAGTCGAGGAGGGCAGATCACTTGAGCCCAGGAGTTCGAGACCAGCCTGGGCAACATGGTGAGACTCCGTCTCCACTAAAAATACAAAAAGGAGATGGGCATGGGGGTGGGCACCTATAATCTCAGCTGCTCAGGAGGCTGAGGTGGGAGGATCACCTGAGCCTGGGAGGTTGAGGCTGCAGTGAGCCGTGATTGTGACACTGCACTGCAGCCTGCGTGACAGAGTAAGACCCTGTCTCAAACAACAAAAATAACAAAAACAAAAACCCACAAATACATGTGAATTAAAAAAAAAAAAGCAGCATTTCAAAATGCTTTGGTTGACTTAACCTAAGTAAAGCCAAAAATCATCAAATATTCCATGGCACACAAAGATCTAAAATGCAGAAAATATAATGCACAAAAATATTTTCGTATTAATACATTAATTAACATATTGTTGAATTCTGGATTTTGCTGACTTACAAATAGGCACGAAAGAAGTACATCTGAGTTTGAGGTGTATCCCTAGCCTTCAAAACTCAATCACAGTGTTTTGCAATCTTAGGCACATGTCTAACGTATGACTTGTATAAAAAGGACAGGTTGTCCTTAATACTTGAAGATTAAGTAGCTAGACTAGTGCATGTTTTGCCTATAGCCCTCCCCATGCTGAAGAGATACTATTACACTCTTCACAGCTATGATTTTGCTTGCTAGGACCCCATCTTCAGTCAGTTTGGGCTGGTATAACAAAGTACCATAAACTGGAAGAATTAAAGACAATTTATTTCTCACAGCTCCGGAGGCTGAAAGTCCAAGATCAGAGTGCCAGTGTAGGGTTCTGGTGAGGGTTCTTTCCCAGGCCGACTTCTTGTATCCTTACATGGCAGAAAGGGAGTGAGCTAGCTCTCTGGACTCTTCTTATATGGCACTAATCCCATCCACGAGGGTTCCACCCTCATGACCTATTACCTCCCAAAGACCCCATCTCCAAAACCCATCACATTGGGAATTAGGTTTCAATATATGAACAGAAAGGGAAACCTATGTCCATAACCAGCCCTGTTTTTGCTTGTGGCTCCACTTCTGCCTAATGAGATTAAATGATACTTTTTTTCTTAAATGTAAATTTTTTTTGCCTAAAACTGTTGCATATCACCATCCTGTATTGAGTTAAAGATAAAATATTTCCAGTTTCTTCAACCTTTACCATAAACTATTGTTTTCCCACCATAATGGCTTTAAAAAGTAGAATAAATACTGCAGTCAAGACATCACCTTAAGTTAAATTATTTTTTTGTTGTTTCTTGAGACAGGGCCTTGCTCTGTTGTGCAGGCTGGAGTGCAGTGGCATGATCATGACTCGCTGCAGCCTCAACCTCCAGGGCTCAAGCAATTCACCCACCTTGGCATCCCAAGTAGCTAGAACTACAGACATATAGTATCATGCCAGCTTAATTTTTTAATTTTAATTTTTAGTAGAGAAAAGGTGATATGGTTTGGCTTTGTCCCCACTCAAATCTCATCTTGAATTGTAGCTCCCAGAACTCCCATGTGTGGTGGGAGGGACCCTGTGGGAGATAACTGAATCGTGGGGGTAGTTTCCCCACACTGTTCTCATGGTGGTGAATAAATCTCACGAGATCTGACAATTTCATAAGGGGTTTCCCCTTTAGATTGGCTCTCATTTCTCTCTTGTCTGCCGCCACCTAAGACGTGCCTTTCACCTTCCGTCATGATTGTGAGGCCTCTCCAGCCACATGGAACTGTGAGTCCACTAAACCTCTTTTTCTTTATAAATTACCCAGTCTTGGGTATGTCTTTATAAGCAGCATGAGAATGGACTAATACACGAGGGCTGATCTCAAACTGCTGACCTCAAGCAATCCTCCTGCCTTGGCATCCCAAAGTATTGGGATTACAGGCATGAACTACTGCACCTAGCCTAAGGTCAATTCTTGAATACAGAGACTGTATGAAGATAGGACATTCATAATTTGGACTCTTAAACATAAACCAACTCTTCAAAGCCTTTGCATCATCTCATCAGTGTTGCCTGAAGTTTTTGAGCAAGTATCTCAATTTGCTAGGGCTGCTGTAACAAAGTATCACAAACTGGATAGTTTAAACAGACATTTGCCTCACAGTTCCGGAGGCTGCAAGTCCAAGATCAAGGTGAGCAGGACTGATCCTTCTGAGGGCTGTGAGGAGAATATGTCCCAGGACCCTCCCCTTGCTTCTGACAGTTTGCTGGCTACCTTTGGAGTTCCTTGGCTTGTAAAAGCATTACCCCAATGTCCGCCTTTACCTTCAAAAGGCATAGGCATTCTTCCTGTTTGTGTGTCTGTGTTCAAATTTTCTGTTCTTGAAAGGACGAGTCACACTGGATTAGGGATTGGGGGACCACCTTATTGCTTCTTCTTTTTTTCTTTCACTTTTGTTTGTTTGTTTGTTTGAGACGGAGTCTCGCTCTGTCTCCTAAGCTGGAGTGTAGTGGTGTGATATCGGCTCACTGCAAACTCCACCTCCCAGATTTAAGCGATTCTCCCACCTCAACCTCCCAAGTAGCTGGGATTACAGGTGTCTGCCACCAAAATACAAAATAATTTTTGTATTTTCAGTAGAGACGGGGTTTCACCATGTTGTCCAGGTTGGTCTTGAACTCCTGACCTCAGGTGATCCACCCACCTTGGCCTCCCCAGAGTGCTGGGATTACAGGTGTGAGCCACCGTGCCTGGCCTCCTATCGCTTCTTAACTTGACCTCACTATTACATCTGCAATGATCGTATTTCCAAATAAGGTCACAGTTTGAGATAACGGGGGTTAGAACTTAAACATGAATTTTTGAGGTACACAATTTAACCTGTAATACACTATATTATGTCTGTATTTATTTACAAATTATTTTGATCCAGTACTATAATAACAATTATACACATTGCAACTCCTACACAATTTGAAATTTTAAAATTAAGACAAAGGTAACTATATATAGAATCAGTATGTTTTCTGAACCTTATAGATTGTCTTGCACACTCCTGGATTACACACATCTCATCAATCTCAAGAATAAAATCAAACTCTCTGGCTTGACAACCTTCCACAATCTGACCTTTGTTTTCTCGCCAGCCTCATCTACTGTCATTCACAACATTTCCAGCATTCCAACTAGTCTGAACTTTTGCAGTTTCCCTTGTGCGCTAGGCTCTTTCTTCATTCAACAACTCTATGCATGCTGTCTTCTGCTACTGGAATGCCCTCATTCTCCTTGCTTCCTATGAACACATGGTAAACTCCAATCATCTTCCGAAAGTCGGTTCAAACGTCATCTCCCCTGGGGAGCCTTCACTGACTGCTCTAGGCAGCATGAAGCATTTTGTCAGTGCCAGCAGCACGTTGGTCATATCTTTATTATTGCAAATTTCTGTTTACAGATATAATGTCAGGTGGAACCGATAGCTGGCCTACAAAAACAATGCAATTTCAGGTGGTTCTACTTAACATTCCCTAGACAACAAGTCCACCGAGAGCAGGGACTGTGTTTCATTTATTTTATATTTCCAGTCACTAAAATGGGGTTTGGCATAAAGTAAATGCCTAACACAGGCTTTCTGAAATTAAGGAAAAGCTTACTTTAACACCGCAAACAGTCTACTTGCAAATTTTCCTTTTCGAGAATGGGGTAGTAACTTGATCTCTTCTATAACAATAACTATTAACTATTACTTAAATTTTCTTTGGCTTTATTTAGCTTAACATTATTTTAAACAATTCCTCCCCCTCTTTGTTTGCTTCTGTATATGTCGTAAAATATCTTCAAAAAAATATACTCTTTTTTTTGGTGGTTGTTTGTTTTTAATTGGTCACTGGGGTTTCACTATGCTGCCCAGGTTGGGCTCAAGTGATCCTCTTGCTTCAGCTTACTGGGTAGCTGGGAATATAAGCATTTGCCACTGTGCCTGGCCTTATTTTTAAAAAATACAGAAAAATCAGGAACAAGATACCTAAGTACTGTTTTGTAACCAATACCAAAGTATTTCACAATTTTACCGTCTTACTTTCAAAATATTTTAATGCTTTCAGATGGGAATTACAAGTAATCATAAGTAGGAATATATATAGGAAAGCTAAAGAGATGAGCTGTGTAAAATGAATATGACATTTAAAATTCTGACAATTTTTTAGTAGCAGCAAAGGTAAATCTAATTCCCAAATTTCAATTGTCCCTAATATTATTTGGTTTGAAGAAAAGCTGTGATAACGGCAACAGTGTTTAAGTATTACAAGGGTAGTTAAAAGGCAAATTGGTCCGATCTGACATGTGGATCTGGCCGACTGAAGTTAGAAAGCAGTACCTGGTGAAGTCTGTGAGGAATTAGCAGGAAGTGAAAATGGTTACGTGAACATTTTTCACTCTTCCTCATTAAAGTCCTTAAGTTAACAAAAGGTATTTACTGACTCTTCAGCATGCCAAGGCTGTCAAGGGCAACACTTTACACAATCTGGCTCTCACCCATTTTAGAGAGCCCTCTCCTTTTATGGCACTTTGTGTCCTTTATCCTTGTACCACAATGAACTTCTCACAAAGAATACCACATTGAATGTGTCACTACTCTCAATCTCTTTCCAAATGCTTGTTCCTCAGCCTAGAAAGTCTTTCCCCATGTTCTTTGCCTACAAATTTCATTATATTATTAATTACATTGTCACACAGTGCTGGGCACATTGTAGACACTTAATACTGTTTGATTGTCATCAGTAATAAATGAGATCACAGTCTTGAACAACAGAGCAACACAGTCTTAAACAAGAGATTATTTGGAAACAGATCTTGTGATTAAAGTTAACTCCACGAGGACAGACACCGGGTGTGCCTTGTGCCTGGCAACAGGAAGGTGTTAAGTATTTACTGACTAAACACTTAACATATGTGGAAAATAAGAAAAGCAGACTTTTTTTTTTTTTTGAGATGGAGTCTTGCACTGTCGCCCGGGCTGGAGTGCAATGGCTTGATCCCGGCTCACTGAAACCTCTGCCTCCTGGGTTCAAGCGATTCTCCTGCCTCAGCCTCCTGAGTAGCTGAAATTACAGGTGCCCACTGCCACACCCAGCTAATTGTTTTTTTGTACTTTTAGTAGAGACAGGGTCTCACTATGTTGGCCATGCTGGTCTCAAACTCCTAACCTCGTGATCCACCTGCCTTGGCCTCCCAAAGTGCTAGGACTACAGACGGGAGCCACTGTGCCCAGCCAAAAGCAGACTATTTAATAATTACTTGACAATAAACTGAAGAAGTGAATCCATAAATGGATGGTGACAGAAGAACCTCTAGCATAAATGGTAGTACACCAAGGAATAAAGAACCTGTAGAAAATAATGTCATTGACTAGCAAAAGCAAGCAAACAAACAAACAAAAAACCACACACAAAAAATCTATTACAATGTTACTACAAACATAACAGATTATGGGGGAGAGGCAATATATATGTAAATATGACTTATGCTTTCAATTGTCATAAGTGGTCAGAGACATTAGTCTGCTGATAGAAATAGAAATAACACTACCTTTCATATCCTCAAAAAAAAAAATCATTTCCCCCTAACATATTTGGGTTTTTCTGTTTGACACCTCTATTTGGAACGTCAAAAATGGTATTTAGGCTGGGTACTGTGGCTCATGCCTGTAATCCCAGCATTTTGGGAGGCCGAGGCAGGCGAATCACTGGAGGTCAGGAGTTCGAGACCAGCCTGGCCAACATGGCGAAACCCTGTCAACAAAAAAAATACAAAAATAAGCTGGGTGTGGTGGTGCGTGCCTGCAGTCCCAGCTAATCAGGAGGCTGAGACACAGAATTGCTTGAATCCAGGAGGCAGAAGTTGCAGTGAGCTGAGATCGTACCATTGCACTCCAGCCTAGGTGACAGAGCAAGGTCCTGTTTCAAAAAAAAGAAAGGTATTTAATCCCCAAACATTTATTCATTCACAAACACCTATATTATAATTGTATATTGCAGTTTATATTGGTGCTACATTATTTTAGGTTTCTTTCTTTTTTTTTTTTTTTTTTTGAGGCGGAGTCTCGCTCTGTCGCCCGGACTAGAGTGCAGTGGCCCGATCTCAGCTCACTGCAAGCTCCGCCTCCCAGGTTTAAGCCATTCTCCTGTCTCAGACTCCCCAGTAGCTGGGACTACAGGCGCCCGCCACCTTGCCCGGCTAGTTTTTGTATTTTTAGTAGAGACGGGGTTTCACCGTGTTAGCCAGGATGGTCTCGATCTCCTGACCTCGTGATCGGCCGTCTCGGCCTTCCAAAGTGCTGGGATTACAGGCTTGAGCCACCGCGCCCGGCCTATTTTAGGTTTCTTTCCCTATAACCATTGAATCACTTCACTTGGCATCATCAAGTGAACTTTTTTTTTTTTTTTGAGATGGATTCTTGCTCTTTTGCCCAGGCTGGAGTGCTGTGGCGCGATCTAGGCTCACTGCAACCTCCGCCCTCCGGGTTCTAGCCATTCTCCTGCCTTAGCCTCCCAAGTAGCTGCGATTACAGGTATGTACCATCACACCCAGCTTATTTTGTACTTTTAGTAGAGACAGGGTTTCGCCATGTTGGCCAGGCTGGTCTTGAACTCCTGGCCTCAGGTGATCCACCTGCCTCAGCCTCCCAAAGTGCTGGGATTATAGATGTGAGCCACTGCGCCCAGCCCATCAATCAACTTTTAA
This sequence comes from Trachypithecus francoisi, assembly GCF_009764315.1. Taxonomy (NCBI): domain Eukaryota; kingdom Metazoa; phylum Chordata; class Mammalia; order Primates; family Cercopithecidae; genus Trachypithecus; species Trachypithecus francoisi. The sequence continues at coordinate 57,508,846 of NW_022681469.1, forward strand.
GAGAAACTGTGTGCCTCCAGGATCTATGCCAGGTACTGCCAGTTTACTGTAAGGAAACTAAAGTAACTGGGTGTCCAGACTATTCACACATTTGACACAGATGAAAATGATGAGTAAGGCATACTGGCAGTATTTGTAAGCTCAGATGGCAAGATTAAGATTTCAGGACAAACCCCACCTAAGGTTAAAAGAACTTAACAAATAGAAAGCACCTTTATCTTGCATTTGCACTTGTCCATCTATGTTGTCAAAGCTGGGTTTGGCAAACCTTTACTTCAGGTTTCAGGTCTTGATATTCAAGGTTTCCTGGTATCTGATTTGTCTCTCCTTATTCTACACTTTAGCAGAAAACTCCCAGTGACATTAGAACTTAGTATTTTCCACCCATTCAGATGAATTATACAGATTAAATAGGGAAAAGGATTTTATTCTAGGATTAAAATCCTTAGAATAGGCCGGGTGCGGTGATTCATGCCTGTAATCCTAGCACTTTGGGAGGCAGAGGTGGGCGGATCACGAGGTCAGGAGATCGAGACCATCCTGGCTAACACGGTGAAACCCCGTCTCTACTAAAAATACAAAAAATCAGCCGGGCGTGGTGGCGGGCGCCTGTAGTCCCAGCTACTCAAGAGGCTGAGGCAGGAGAATGGCGTGAGCCCAGGAGGTGGAGCTTGCAGTGAGCCAAGATCGCGCCACTGCCCTCCAGCCTGGATGACAGAGTGAGACTCCGTCTAAAAAAAAAAAAAATCCTTAGAATAGGCATTACATGTAAAGAGACTTATTGGGTTAGTTTTAAAAGTTAAATAAAAGAGTGGTTATTTCCTTGATGGGTCCTTAGCTGTTGGTATAAGCTAATGGTATAGAAGTAGTTATTAATTTGAGGGGAATCAAGAAGAGCCAGCACTTGAATGTGAGGCAAAATATATATTAGGATATCATCATATTGTTACCTCAAGGCACTGTACATAAATCATACAGACAAGCTTTTCAAAGCAGAATCTGCAAAATTAAAATTATGAAATAACTTTGTGACAGTCGTAGTTTTGTAATTTGTTGGCTGTACTCGCATGTGTGGTATTTGTACAAAACTGCACTCTTCTAACTGTGGGTTATCAGTTATCAGGAACCCACTCCTGTAAAAACTAACCTACTCCTGGATAATGGCATTAATCCTTTCATGGGGCAGAGCCCTCATGACCTCATCACCTCTTAAAGCCCCACCGCTCAACACTGTTGCATTAGATATTCAGTTTCTAAGCCATGAACTTTGGGGAACACACAACTTTTGGGGACACATTCAAACCTGTTCTTTTCTATGAGATAAAAGCGCTGGAATCTACCAGCACTCTAAGAAACACTGCATCTTTTTTGAATGTCTATTTTCTGAACATAAAACTTTAATTAACTTAAACTTCTAAAGAGGCCTGACCAATGTCTGGATTTAACATTGTGATGCTTTAGACTTCTGCTTCCTCTTGCAAAATAGGACATATTAGAAAGAAAACTGGTGTAGAGTCAGAATAAACATGAAATTCCAGCTCAGTTTTGAAAAATGCCTTGGAAAGCTTTGTAGAATTGGGGTGATGCAAAACACCCACAAACATAAGAGATACACAAGGCACTCAGTAAACAGTATCCTCTTAACCACAAGTGGTGTGACAGTGTGGCTCAAACTATGAAGCCAAGAATGGTTACTCTGAAGGTTATTCACTGTTCAAAAAGAAAGTAAAGGATAGTAAAGAAAATTAACAAATTAGGTACCAGGCTGCATTTGCAATTTGGACATTCTATGAGTCTATCATTTTTCCTTACATTTCTTTGCCACACCTAGGCTTTGAGGTGTGGATAAATACATTTTACTCTATACCTACCAGTTCTTACCTAAAATAGCTTCCTCTTCCTGGAGAATTGACTAGAACCACAAACCTTTTTTTTTTTTTTTTAACAACCACAAAACTTAAGCTTTTCTTTTCAGAGATTTACATTATTGAAAAAGGCTCCTTATACACATTTTATAGGCCTCCTATCCCTTTCTTAAAATAAGTATCAAAATGAGCTGATGTTCTTCCATACGAAAATTCTGGCAGCATAATTAACCCCAGGAGAGACATTTATGGATAGTTTCTATTTACTCCATTTGGCCCCTTTTACTCTTTCTACCTTTTGCTTTCTGCTCTGTGGCTGCTAATGGCTCTTCAGTGAAGCCTTTAAGCAGTGGCTGATCCCTCTACTACAATTTTCAACTTTATTTTCCCCCAGTTTGCTCTCCTTAAATACACAGAGGACAGCTCTAAAAACTGCTAACACACATTTGTTGTGGCTGGAAGTTTGAATATATTCGATTAGCATCTATTCCAGCAATGGACAAAGGCAGGGTTGTGAACGAAAACAAACAAAACTCTCAAAACTATCTTAACAAAACGAAGCTACTCCTTTCTAGATGGAAGTCAGCCTGCTCGTCTGTGGGTTATATCTGACTCACAGATGTTTTGTTTGGCTTGCATGGTGTTTAGGAAACTTCCCATTAAAAAGTCTATATATTTAGCAAGCAGGCCCACTATTTCCATAAGGGAACGATCAGCGAGCGCTGAGAAGCACAAATGTATATTGTAGAAAACACACCACATTCCCAGTTTTCTATAGTCCCCTCCACTTCCTATTATCTCACATTCAACCTGACTCTGACTTATTATTATTTTTTACCCATTGCTATGGTTTCAATCTGTCCCCTCCAAAATTCAGGTGTTGAAACTTAATGGCCAATGTAGTGGCATTAAGATGTGGGCCTTTAAGAGATGTTTAGGCCAGAAGGGTTGCTCTCTTGTGAATGAGGTTTATGGGATTACAAGAGGCTTCATGGGCAAGCGGATCGCTTGAGCCCAAGAGTCTGTGACCAGCCTGGGTAACACAGTGAGGCCCCATCTCTACAAAAAATAAACAAAAATTAGCTGCAAGTTGTGGCGAGTGTCTGAAGTTGTAGCTACTTGGGAGGCTGAGGTGGTAGGATCACTTTAGTCCAGGAGGTTGAGGCTGCAGTTGCGCCACTGCACGCCAGCCTGGGTGACAGAACAAGATTCTGTCTCAAAATAAGTAAATAAGATAAAAGAGGCCTCATGAAGCCTTCAGCCTGTTAACCTTCTGCCTTCTACCATGTGAGGTCAATATGTTCCTCCCCTCAGGAGGATGTGGCCCATATCAAGCAAATGAACGTGCCAGTGCCGGGATCTTGGGCTCCCAGCCCCTAGAATTGTGAGAAAATAAATTTCTGTTGTTTATGAAAGACCCAGTTTCAGCCGGGCATGCTGGTTCATGTCTCTAATCCCAGCACTTTGGGAGACCACGGTGGTCAGAGTGTTTGAGCCCAGGAGTTCTTGACCAGTCTGGGCAACAATATGGCGAAGGCCTGTCTCTACAAAAATATAAAAATTAGCTGGGTATGGTGGCGCATGCCCTAGTGCCAGCTACTCGGGAGGCTGAGGTGGGGGGACGCTTGAGCTCAGGAGGTCAAGGCTACAGCGTGCTGTGCGTCTGCCACTGCGCTCTAGCCTGGGTGACAGAGCTGAGACCCGACCTCAAAAAAAAAAAAAAAGGTGGAGAAGCAGAGTGTAGGGTAGGTAGGGTAGCATGCTTTTGGTAGAGCTGTTACAGGGAATGAAATGGAAAAGGAAGCAACAGATAACCAGTGAGTCAACAACACCAACGACCAAAAAGCAAAAAGGAATGGAGATGAGAAAACGCACTTCATGTGCAACAGGTCCAAGGTCCAAGAGTACCTGAAACTTGTCACTCTTCCAGTGTTTCTTGGCTCAGGGAATGGCCCCACTGTCCAAGTTTTGCTGGTTAGAAATATAGAAGGTATTCATGATACCTGCTTCCCTTATGTTCATTATCCAAATCATCACATAGGCAACAGCCAAGGAAAAAGCACATCGGGGAGAGAGAACCACATATGCAATGTTCCTATGTTGAAAGACAACATCGTGCATTCTGGAGATTAAAGATCTTTCAGTTTGAACGAAGAAGGGGCTAGATCATGAAGGGTCTTATAGGACACATGAAGGATTTTGTTTTTTGTCCTGAGAGCAATAAAAGCCATTGACTTCAGGTCTGAAGCAAGGCAAGAGAGATGGTCAGATCCAGGCTTTTTTTCGTCTTTTTTGAGACGGAGTCTTACTCTGTTGCCCAGGCTGGAGTGCCCTGGCATGATCTCAGCTCGCTGCAACCTCTGTCTCCCAGATTCAAGCGATTTGCCACCACAGCCCCCAGAGTAGCTGGACGACAAGGGCGTGCCACCATGCCCAGCTAATTTTTGTATTTTTAGTAGAGACAAAGTTTCACCACGTTGGCCAGGCTGGTCTCAAACTCCTGACCTCAGGTGATCTGCCTGCCTCGGCCTCCCAAAGTGCTGGAATTACAGGCATGAGCCACTGTACCTGGCCAAGGTCTTGAAAAGAGCTTTCTAGCTGTAGAATGAAAAACCTGTATGAGATTATAAAGAGATTATGCTAAAAGAAATTGGTGATAGTGGTAGAAAATCTCTGCCAGTTAAGAGTTGATAAGAATAATCTAGTTGAAAGGGAATGGCTCATTACACAGGACAGAAAATAAGATAGTTGCACATGTTTTATAACAGACAAATACTGTCTTCAGACCTGGGTAAGGGGCCTCTGTTTACTTGGCCCTCCTCTTGTTGTAAAGGATGAGGAGCCCATGAAGCCAGGGGCCATGCCTGCCTGGAGCCTGCACTCCTCTTTTAGACTGGCTAGATCTGAGGGCAGAGTGAGCTGCCGATTGCACATCACCATTTGCAGGCGGTGGGGGATGTGGACATACGCCTGGACATGTTGGGTACGTGTACAGCCCCTTTTGGTGTGGCAGGTGATGAAGTTGGCGATGGGAGGAGAATGGGGTCACTCCGGGGACTCTGAGAACTCTAAATTCAAACGTGGACTTCCAGGTCATACGTAAGTGGATCTGTCAAGGAACTAGAATAGAATGTATTTTATAGAATAGTTTGTTATCTTGATTTATTTTTTAAATATTTAGACAGATGGTGTGTGGACCTCCATAGCCACACTCTTGCCCAGGCTCTACAAATTTAGTGCCAGGCCTAATAACAGTGCATGAGAGTATAATGTAATGCAAGGAGTAACAAATTCATGCAGGCAAGGGTATAGTTTACCTGGGCTCTTAAGAAGTCCGATTTTCCAGACCTGTGTGCTAGAGATCAGAGAATGAGTGGTGCAAGTTTTCAGGCACTATATTAATGGATGTTAGAGACACTTTACTAGATTAGGAGGGTCAACAATTAAAAACTGAATTCAATTGTAATAGTTTTGGAGTGATTTTGAAAATCTTCTTGCATATGGCATAAGTTGTGTGTGGAAGGCACCTTAGTGATCATGTAATCAAATTTACTCATTTAACAGGTAAGAAAATAGAGGACCTAACAAGTGAAGCAGCCAGACTAAGGTCACAAAACTAGTGCATTAGCAGATGATTTGCAGCCTAATCCTCTCGGTCCACTCTCCCACCAATGCTAATTTTCTTGAAGACATCTGCTGCCAGTCAATTCCAGTTAGAAAGTTTTCATGTTACACATTCAATACTTTTATTACTTTAAAAAATTTGAGGCACCTAAAAATAAGACCATAAACCAATATTAAATTTGACTCCAGAACACTTTTTTTTTTTGAGATGGAGTCTCACTCTGTTGCCCAGGCTGGAGTGCAGTGGCGCGATCTCGGCTCACTGCAATCTCCACCTCCAGGGGTCAAGCGATTCTCTTGCCTTAGCCTCCCAAGTAGCTGGGACTACAGGCATGCACCACCACGCCTGGCTAATTTTTTTTTTGTATTTTTAGTAGAGACAGGATTTCACCATGTCGGTCAGGGTGGTTTCGAACTCCTGACCTCAGGTGATTCACCCATCACCGCCTCCCAAAGTGCTGGGATTACAGGCGTGAGCCACCCACCGCCCTTGGCCGAAAAAAAAAAATTCTTAAAAATATTCTTTAAAAAATGAATAAATTGGCACTGTCACCCCCGCTGGAGTGCAATGGCAGATCTCGGCTCACTGCAACCTCCGCCTTCCGGATTCAAGGGCTTCTTCTGCCTCAGCCTCCAGAGTAGCTGGGACTACAGGCGCGTGCCACCACGCTCAGCTAATTAGGTATATTTAGTAGAGACAGGTTTTCACTATGTTGGCCAGGCTGGTCTCGAACTCCTGACATTGTGATCTGCCCACCTCGGCCTCCTAAGTGCTGGGATTACAGGCGTGAGCCACCGCGCCCGGCCACATTCCTTATCTTTTAAGCTAAAACCCATCTCCCCAAATTGCTTATCTTCGAAGCAAAAATCAAAGCACATGCTTACAAAACATCCAACACGCAGTGTGCTTACTAAATGCTAAAATACAGAAATCGAAAAAAACAATTCTTGTTTTTCAAACATCTATAAATAATCGCCAACGAATTTTTCCTGGCAGGTCTAAGTTATAATAATTATTATAAAATTTAAATCTTAAGGCCGGACATGGTGGCTCACGCTTGTAATCCTAGCACTTTGGGAAGAGGAGGTGGGCCGATCACCTGAGATTAGGCGTTCGAGTCCAGCCTGGCAAACATGGTGAAACCCCGTCTCTAATAGAAACACAAAAATTAGCCGAGCATGGTGTCCGGCACCTGTAATCCCTGTTACTGGGGAGGCTGAGGAAGGAGAGTCGCCTGAATCTGGGAGGGAGGTTGCAGTGAGCCGAGATCGCGCCACTGCACGCCAGCCTCGATGACAGAGCAAAACTCTGTCTCAATAAACAAATTAAATAAATAAATAAATAAATAAATGTTAAGGGTCTAGCCACAAAAGTTCAAAAAAGTCTCCAAATCCAGGGAGACTCACTCCTTCAAGCTTGCAAGTAATCCGAAAGTTCTAGACTTGCCGGAAGTTATCTCCCTCAATGGATTAGAGCACATGATCTAGCAATAATAACGTACCTTGTCACCACTCAAATGATTTTGAACACCTCCCATCATCGACTACCGACTAACAAAAAGAAGGACTTGATTCCCGGCAAATTTTTCTCTTCTGAACTGAGCATCCCCGAAATCCAGCTTTCTGAACGCGCAGATGCACGGTGAGAGGCACCCCAGGAAAAATGGAAGGGAAAGTGGTACAAGCTAAAAGTCTTCGTGGCAGCAGAGACGATCTGTACCTCGGCCAAGACAGATCTGGGGGTCCGGGGCGGGGGTTCTTCCCTGATATCCACCGGGCACCCGAGTTCACGCTGGCAACAGTGGAAAGCCCTCCCCTCGCAGTGCGCTCCGCCACTAGCCGCACCCCGCCGAGCCCTGACCTCCAAAGAGGGTCCCTTTGGCGATCCCGCCCCTTCGTCTGATGTTTGTGGCTTTCATTGGCTCTTAGGTGGATCTCTCAGCGTGGCTCGCCCAATGGAGGTCCCGGTCGGTGGCCCGGTCGCTCCGCCCCTTCCCTAGCCCACGCGGAGGGCCCGCCCCCTGCCCCGCGCCGGCTAGCGGAGGAGAGTAAATACAACAGAAGCGCAAAATGGCGGAACCGCCGAGCGCAGTGCACTGTGTCGCTGCCGCCGCCCCCACCGCCACCGTCTCGGAGAAAGAACCGTTTGGCAAGCTGCAGCCCTCCTCCCGGGACCCTCCGGGTTCTCTGTCCGCCAAGAAGGTCCGGACTGAGGAGAAGAAGGCACCGCGGAGAGTGAACGGAGAAGGGGGCAGCGGCGGGAACAGCAGGCAGCTGCAGCCGCCGGCAGCACCTTCGCCTCAGAGCTATGGCAGCCCCGCGTCTTGGAGCTTTGCCCCTCTGTCTGCTGCTCCCTCCCCGTCTTCTTCTCGGAGCAGTTTCTCTTTTTCCGCTGGCACGGCCGTTCCCTCTTCAGCCTCCGCTTCCTTGTCTCAGCCGGTGCCGCGCAAACTGCTGGTCCCTCCTACGCTGCTGCACGCTCAACCTCACCATCTCCTTCTGCCCGCCGCCGCCGCTGCCTCGGCTAACGCTAAGTCGCGCAGACCTAAAGAGAAGCGGGAGAAGGAGAGGAGGAGGCACGGTCTCGGCGGGGCCCGAGAGGCCGGCGGGGCCTCCCGGGAGGAGAACGGGGAGGTGAAGCCGCTGCCCAGAGGTGGGTGCCGTGCGGGGAGGGGGAGGGGAGGGTGCCGCGGGTCCCCGCCGCCCCACTGGCGCCCACGGGGCCCGGGAAGGGGGAGCGCGGCGGCCGCGTGCGCCAGCCTGGACGGGCCGGGAGGCGTCCGGTTTTCAGCAGAGGATTTTGCACTTCCCAAGGGGATAGGAAATGGAGCCTGTAATTTCGGTTGCAGAGAGGGGGATGGCCGACGCTCTTATTTTCTGTATCGTTTCTTCCTTCCAGTTAGTGCGCTGCAGGATTTGTAAAAATCCATCTTGAGGACTCCCCTAGGTGTGTTTGGCTAGGGAGAGAGATGGAGGGAACGGGATGGGGGAAGGGTTTGGTCTGTGTAAAAGATGCTTGGTTGATTGTTAGGCCATTTATACGTGGTCGCGGGAATTCGTATTTGTGACACAGCGTTCAACCCCGGATAATCCTGTCAAAAAAGGGGTGTGGAGAGAGCACTGGCGTCAGCTGGAAGCTACCAGAGGCCTGAGCTTTTCATCCCTATTAGGGAAATGAGGTAGCGTGCAGGGCCCGAAGTGCGCTGTTTCGTAAGGTACCCTCCCTGCACCCTACTCTCCGCTGCGTATTCTTAATTGGTTTGGGTGGTCCTGTTTGAAATAGTACCCTTCTGAAAGAATTTTCAGCCATATTCTTTTTTTCCTGCAGCAAACGATAAAAGCCAGGAGCTTTGACGATTTTTGGACAGGTCAAGCGGCTGCAGAGTGAGCGTGAGAAAAAGGCAGATTCTTAAGGGTTCTTGTCAGACAGGGTCAATTTTGTTTTTAAATGTAGGCTAGTCGTATAATTTTTCAGATAGTGTTTCTTTAAAATAGGTGTTTCTGCCACTTCAGCTACGGATACATAATGATCTGACAGTAGTGCAACATACAGACTAGTTGAAAATCAAATCTTTATGTGATCGCAAGCTTACAGCGCATGATTTTTATTATGAATGTGCACTGCTACACAGTGTTGTCAAATAACTCTTTTTTTTGTTTTTTAGAAAAAGAAATGTCAAGCAGTTTTGGCATTGATCTAACAGTAGCTTAGGTCATAAAAAATTGTTTGGATTATAATTGTTTGTTTTCACAATTTAAAAAATGCTGCATGTGTATGTAACAATAGTGCCACTTCTTCCTTGATATTTTTTGCCTGTAGCAAAACTTTGACATCTAAGCATAGCCATTAGGGACTCTGGTGTAATGTAAAGATCTCTCAGCTTCCGGGAGTGTTGCTTCTAGGAAAATGGTTTTGAGGATGGGATTTATGGTACTTTTATTCAGGAATTTTAGGTGGTTAGTATTTTAAAGCTATTTTGTTTTAACAATTATATGTAAAATTTAGGGTATAAGTGTCTGGAAGTCTGTCCGTAAGCAGCTTGGTATCATCACTAGTGTTTGTGGTGTGTAAACTGCACATTTGCTCTAAGTTCTCTGAAAGAGGAAGTAAATATGAGTGTTACATAGTTGGAGTAATGGAGTATTTGAGAATAAGCATTCTTGAACAATTCTAACTTAAAATGTGGAGTACACAAATGGTCCTTAAAGTGAAATGGCTGTTAAAGAGGAGTTTTTATAGTCTTTTCAATTACATTTAGAATCCTTCTTCTTTTGAGGGTTAACACTAATATTAATCCTGAATATAAACAGTAATAGGTTTTACATTAAGATGTGGGAATGATCTTTTCCCATGACCTATGTGGATTTTTTGGAGTAGTGACAGGATATTAACACTACTGTAAGGTTTTCATTTTTTTAGACAGAAATGCTCTTATTGAAAAACTATCAGAGAAAAAGATTGCTTTTCAGTGTCTTAGTGATAAATTTAATGGTGAAAATTTTTCCCTCGTAACTTGGGGAATACTTATATCTTTCTAAAGTTTGAATTTAACTGAATTGAGGTTCTGTTTTAACGAATTAAGAAGATTCTTAAATAGTGGTATTAACAAGTGGTATAGCAAGAATACATATATGCCTTTATTATAGATATAGTTGCAAATATGAAAGTCCTAATTTGCAATACAATGCTCATTTCTCTGTGCTTTTTGTAAAAATCTTGGTGAATGGGTGACCAAGTGTTTGTTTAGGTATATACCTCTTTTTAGTGTTGCCCTAAGTTGGCTGTGCATAGTTCAGTAACCCCTCAATTATCCACAACTGGCTGATTGAACAGTCTGAGTCAGAACCAGACATTAGCTATAAAGACACCTAAACAAGAAAGAGATTCTCCCTCAACAAAACAAAACTGAACCACACACACTCGAAAGACCTAGCCTGCACCCCAATTTGATTAAACAATTAAACTCCTGTATTTATTTGTAGTTGGGCTTTTAAAAAGTCCTAAGTCAGAACAGCTTTATTTTTATGTTGGTGACCATTCTAACAGAACGTATTTGGATTAAATGAAAGCATGTATATGAAAGGGCCTAGCAGGGTGTTCAGTAAATGTTATTTGAAATCTGAAGCATAGTTATTAATTTTTTTAACCCTATAACTAATTAAAAGATGGGTGAATGCTGATAGAGGAGGGATCATTGACAGATATGAAAGTTAAGAATGATGAACAAGAGAATTATGAAAGTATACTAATATAGGCCCATTTAGTGCCAGGGCTTGATGCCTCACAATCTCTAAGGCCATCTTATCATATTGCTGTAGCTGACTTGCGTGATAGCTTGACTCACCAAGTAAAAGTTAAGTTTCTTATAAAAAGGAAAAGTGCAAAACATTTTAGATTTTTTTTTTTTTTTTTGAAATGGAGTCTCGCTTTTGTTGCCCAGACTGGAGTGCAGTGGTGCAATCTCAGCTCACTGCAACCTCCGCCTCCTGGATTCAAGCAATTCTCCTGCCTCAGCCTCTAGAGTACCTGGAATTATAGGCACTCGCCAACATGCCTGGCTAATTTTTGTATTTTTAGTAGAGACGGAATTTCACCATGTTGGCCAGGCTGATCTCAAACTCCTGAACTTGTGATCCGCCCACCTTGGCCTCCCAAAGTGCTGGGATTATAGGTGTGAGCTGCTGTGCCCGACCAACATTCTAGATTTTTGAAACCAGAAAATCTGATTTTAGTGCTTATGGAAGTAATTTACTGAAGAGTTAATCAATATTCTTGTAAGACTGAATAAATTGTAGAATTGGTAAGTGTGGAAAGTAAAAGTGGACGTATACCAAGGGTATCCAAAATTTAAAATTATTTTGTGGCAAACAACACAACAAATATTTAATTAGCTATCAATGTGCCTTCACTGACTCCAGTAACCAGTAAAATTTGTATAGATCTTCTAACTGTTGTTAGTACTTTTGCTTTGTATTTGTTGACTTACTTTTTTCCTTAAAATGAGCCTGTGAAGTATTTCAAGACGAAACCAGAGCATTTCACTGAATTTTTACCTTGAAAGCGTAGTTGCAGAATTTAATGAAAATAGCAGCTTTTCTTAGAATCAAATAATTAGAGGTATATAAATGTGAGTGATGTCAAAGGGATGGGTGTCTGAAGATTTTTCTTTTTTTTTTTTTTTTTTTTTGAGACGGAGTCTCGCTCTGTCGCCCGGACTGGAGTGCAGTGGCCGGATCTCAGCTCACTGCAAGCTCCGCCTCCCGGGTTTACGCCATTCTCCTGCCTCAGCCTCCTGAGTAGCTGGGACTACAGGCGCCCGCCACCTCGCCCGGCTAGTTTTTGTATTTTTAGTAGAGACGGGGTTTCACCGTGTTAGCCAGGATGGTCTCGATCTCCTGACCTCGTGATCCGCGCGTCTCGGCCTCCCAAAGTGCTGGGATTACAGGCTTGAGCCACCGCGTCCGGCCTTGAGCCACCGCGCCCAGCCAGATTTTTCTAACTATACTCTCCAGTATTGTGACTGCACAATTTTAGGTTAAATTCATATTCAGAGTTTTTATCATATGACTAAGTATTTGTTTCTGCTGAAGGAATAATTTACTATGATTTTATTTTCTTGTGTAACCTTTTGTTTTCCATTTCTCATTTTTTTTTGTTTGCTTAGTTTTCTCTGGCAAAGTCTTTCTGTACCCTCCAGTAGCTCCATAAAATGCTTCTTAGTACAATTTTCCACATGGACAAATCTGTCAGATAAACTTACACATTCCATTTGTTCCTGTAGACATCCCTTCTGGGGCTGGGTGCGGTGGCTCACGCCTGTAATCCCAGCACTTTGGGAGGCTGAAGCTGGCGGATAGCCTGAGCTCAGGATTTCAACATCAGCCTAGGCAACACTGAAACCCCATCTATACTAAAAATACAAAAAGCTAGCTGGGTGTGGCGGTGTGTGCCTATAGTCTCAGCTACCTGGGAGGCTGAGGCATTGCTTGAACCCGGGAGGCGGCGGTTGCAGTGAGCTGAGATGGCATCACTGCACTCCAGTCTGGGCGACAGAGCAAGACTCTGGCTCAAAAAAAAACAAAAAAACAAGACATCCCTTCTGTGCTTTTTAGTCTGGGTTGTTTCCTCTTTAGGCCTGCTGTATAGCTATCACCTTGGGACTTTCCTTAGCGACATTCTGGGAATTTCTTTAACTTCTGTTGAACTTTAGTTTTCTGAATATTATGCCTTCCTTTTGGTTTCTTCCTTCATTTTGGATTTTGATTCTGGATTTCATTATTACCCTTTTACTTGACTGGCGGTTGAGAAATTTCTGCATTGGAAATAATTTTCCCTCAAATGTTTGAAGGTGGTATTCCATTATTGTCTGGTTCCCAAAGTAGATGTTAAGACGTCTGATCTCCAAAAAGTTGTCTATTCTACTATCTGGGAGATTTCAATCCTTTCACTAAATTTTATAATTTATGTATTTTTTTCTTTGGTGTTTTTCTTCACATCTCACTCTTCCTTCTGAACTTTCACTGAATTTTACTTTTTTTTTTTTTTTTTTTTGAGACAGAGTCCTGCTCTGTTGCCCAGGCTGGAGTTCAATGGCGTGATCTTGGCTCACTGCAGCCTCCGCCTCCTGGGTTCAAGGAGTTCTCCTGCCTCAGCCTCCCAAGTAGCTGGGATTACAGGTATGCGCCACCACACCCGGCTAATTTTTTGTATTTTTAGTAGAGACAGGGTTCCGCCATGTTAGCCAGGCTGGTCTTGAACTCCTGGCCTCAGATGGTCTGTCTGCCTTGGCCTCACAAAGTGCTGGGATTATAGGCGTGAGCCACCGTGCCTGGCCTTCACTGAATTCTAAAGTTTTAGCTTTTATTTTTTTGAGATGGTCTTGCACTGTTGACCGGGCTGGGGTGCAATGGCGCAATCTTGGCTCATTGCAACCTCTGCCTCCCAGGTTCGCGTGATTCTCCTGCCTCAGTCTCCTGAGTAGCTGGGACTACAGGCGCACACCACCATACCCAGCTAATTTTTTGTATTTTTTAGTAGAAACAGGGTTTCACTGTCTTGGCCAGACTGGTCTCCAACTCCTGCCCTCAAGATCTGCCTGCCTTGGCCTCCCAAAGTGCTGAGATTACAGGTGTGAGCCACCACACCAGGAAAAGTTTAAGCTTTTAATAAGAATTTTTAAGAGCTCTTGTCCTTTGTTTCAGTATTATAGTATTTTGTTCCTCTTTCATGGGTGCAGCATTTTCTGTTTCCTCTTCAAGGATATTAATTACAGCTTCTTTGAGGTGTTCTTCTGTTCTTCCTATTATTTTTGGTTCTTCTTGTTTGTTTTGGTCACTTTCTTTTAGTTGGAGGTTTTGTTCAGATCTTTGTGATCATGAGCAAGGTTAATGACTAATGGACTGCTGTGTTTTTAATCTTCATTTCTTTTCTCTGGGTGCTGGGTAAGAAGGCTTTCAGTTTCTTCAGATAGAGGTCCTTTAATTTTCCTGTCTCTGTGTGGGTGGAATGATGGAGAGAGGAGGGGTGTCTTAGTCACTCGGGCTGCTATAATAAAATACCATAGAATGGGTGACTTAACAGAAAATAATTTTTTATAATTCTGGTGGCTGGAAGCCTGAGGTCAGCATGCCATCATGGTCAGGTTCTGGTTAGGGCTCTTTTACTGGTCTGTAGATAACTGCCTTCTTCCTGTGTGCTCACATTACTTTTCCTATAATGGAAAGAAAAATCTCTTCCTTTTCTCTTTATAAAGCTACCAATTTTATTGGATTGGGACTGTGCCCTCTGACCTCATTTAATCTTAGTTACCTCCTAAAAGCCTTATTTTCAGATACAGTCACATCAGGCATTAAGGCTTCAACATACGGATTTTGGGGAGGCATGATTCAGTCCATAGTGAAGGGCTTGGCAGAGGTAATGAGTTTATACGACAGTGTTCTAGTGCTTCATAGGGGAAGAAAGCTACAAGTCTCGTCATTCATTTAGTAAGTTTTTACCTAGTCTCCCTGTTTTCATACCAGCATTTCACTTCTCTTTTCTGTGATGGATACCCCTCATCTTGGAGCCACTCTGATTCAGTTTTGCTGAGGATCATACCTCCTGTTCCCTTAGGAGTGTGTGTTTGTGGGTATTCTGCTCTATTTCCTAGCGCCCTCCGATTTCTGAGCTTTTCTGGGGTATTGCAGGGTAAAGAGGATTGTTTGTTATTATCTCTCCCTTTATGCTAAGGCATTTACCATTCTACCATTAGCTTTTTGTCTTTATACATTGTATTTCAGGTAATAGTTACAGTATCTCCTAGTTATGTCAGAAGTGGAGTATGTGTTTGTCTCTTTTTTCCTACTGTTTGGGTATTTTTTTTTTTTTTTTTTTTTTTGAGAAGGACTCTCACTCTTTCACCTAGGCTGGAGTGCAGTGGCACAATCTTGCTCATTGCAACCTCTGCCTCCCAAGTTCAAGCGATTCTCCTGCCTCAGCCTCCCAAGTAGCTGGGACTACAGGTGCCCACCACCATGCCCAGCTAATTTTTGTGTTTTTGTAGAGATGGGGTTTCACTGTGTTGGCCAGGCTGGTGTCGAACTCTTAACCTCAGGTGATCTGCCTGCCTCTGCTTCCCAAAGTGCTGGGATTACAGGTGTGAGCCACCACGCTCGGTCTGTTTGGGTATATTTTTAAGAGACAGGAATCTTGCTCTGTTGCCCAGGTTGGAATGCAGTGGCACTATCATAGCTCAATGTAACCTTGAACTCCAGAGCTCAGAGGATCTTCCTGCTACACCCTCCCCAGTAGCTAGGACTACAGGTGTGCAACCACGCCCCGATACACTTACTCTTTTTGAGCTGATACACGTCTGTTATACAGGCATGATATTTTCACAGGGTGATTGTTAGAATTACGTGAACATGGTATATTGTAGAACCTGGCATATTGTTAGGCATTCATAAGGGATGCTAGTTCCTGACCTTACTTTCATACCTAACACATTGGAGACATGTAGTTTCACAAGTAAGTATAATTTGTCTAATTTTCCCATGGTGTCCTGGTTTCTGAGACCACCTGATATGTTAGAATGAACCATACTAACTTTTTGAAAGAAGTTTGTACTTCAGAAGTTTTAAGTTGGTTATAATAAATCTCATTAATTTTTCACCAATCTCAAGTGAATTAAACTTTTGAAGTAATGGATAAACTACCTAACATAGGATATTGAAAAATAATGATAAACTTGTAACTTCAAAACATTTTCATTTTGAGTATACATTAAACTTTATGTTGTATATTTTATTTTTTCTTGAATTACAGATTGAAAAATTTAACTTTTTAATCACAAGATTTTTAATTAATACAAAAGAAACCAGTGTACCTTGAATTCTGGGTGTACTCATTATGCTACTTCAACAGTTTTTTTCACCTCCCCATCTCCACTTATTTATTTATTTTTGGCTCTAGCATTTTAAAGCATATTCCA
Source organism: Trachypithecus francoisi (assembly GCF_009764315.1). Classification (NCBI taxonomy): domain Eukaryota; kingdom Metazoa; phylum Chordata; class Mammalia; order Primates; family Cercopithecidae; genus Trachypithecus; species Trachypithecus francoisi. Next base: position 57,524,804 of record NW_022681469.1, read on the forward strand.
GATGTAAATAATTTTACTAAGAAACAATTAGGACTGATTTTTTTTTTCCCATTACATAACTAATAGTGCTTATGAAGTTTAAATAGTAGCCAGGCACAGTGGCTCATGCCTGTAAACCCAGCACTTTGGGAGGCCAAGGTGGGTGGATCACCTGGGGTCAGAAGTTCAAAACTAGCCTGGCCAACATGGTGAAACCCCGTCACCCCGTCACTATCAAGAATACAAAAATTGGCCGGGCGCGGTGGCTCAAGCCTGTAATCCCAGCACTTTGGGAGGCCGAGACGGGTGGATCACGAGGTCAGGAGATCGAGACCATCCTGGCTAACACGGTGAAACCCCGTCTCTACTAAAAATACAAAAAACTAGCCGGGCGAGGTGGCGGACGCCTGTAGTCCCAGCTACTCCGGAGGCTGAGGCGGGAGAATGGCGTGAACCCGGGAGGCGGAGCTTGCAGTGAGCTGAGATCTGGCCACTGCACTCCAGCCTGGGCGACAGAGCAAGACTCCGTCTCAAAAAAAAAAAAAAAAAAAAAAGAATACAAAAATTAACTGTGTCGGGCGCCTGTTATCCCAGCTACTTGGGAGGCTGAGACAGGAGAATCACTTGAACCTGGGAGGTGGAGGTTGCAGTGAGCCAAGATGGTGCCATTGCACTCTACCCTGGGTGACAGGCGATGAGAGAAACTCCGTCTCAAAAAAATAAAGTTTTAATTTTGTGTGTGTGTAAATGTGTAAATATACAAGTGAGATTCTTCCTTTACCCCAACTATCATTAATTGATGTATCTGTGATATCTCAACTCCCATACTGTCATTAATTTGGTATATTGCCAGTCTAGAATAGATTTGCTTCTGTGTTTTCCAGATTAGCTCTTGTTAAAAAAATTTTTAAAAATTGTGATAAAATACATGTACCTTGACTTTTTAATATGACATTGACTTTTTGAAGATACCAGCCCAGCATACTTACTATCATGCAAATTTTCCTGTATTCATAATCTTTAAATAGTTATTGTGGTGATATATACTTTATATTTCTTGTAAATTAGAAGTTAGCTATAAAGACTTTGTTAAATTCAGGTTAAACAGTTTTGGTGAGAGTGTTTCCTAGGTGCTCATATTACATCTCATCAGGAGGCATACAGTCTTTAGATTGTCTCATTATTAATGGTGTTAAATTTGATTACCTGATTAAGGTGACCACTAGGTCTCTCTATTGTAATGATTCTTTTTTTTTTGAGACAGAGTCTTACTCTGTCACCCAGGCTGGAGTGCAGTGGCTCGATCTCGGCTCACTGCAACCTCTGCCACCCGGGTTCCAGTGATTCTTCTGCCTCAGCCTCCTGGGTAGCTGGGATTACAGGCGCATGCCACCATGCCCAGCTAAGTTTTGTATTTTTAGTAGAGACAGGGTTTCATCATGTTGACCAGGCTGTCTTGAACTCCTGACCTCAGGTGATCCGCCTGTCTTGACCTCATGATTACAGGCATGAGCCACCACACCCGGCCTCTAATGGTTCAGTTTTATATTTGCATTTAGCTTGTAATCTGTGGGGTGATGCCTTGTGAATATCCGATTCCCTAACTATCTTTTACTTAATAACATTTTCTTTTTTGTTTTTTTGTTTTTTTCTGAGATGAAGTCTCACTTTGTTGCCAAGGCTGGAGTGCAGTGATGTGATCTTGGTTCACGGTAACCTCTGCCTCCCAGGTTCAAGCAATTCTCCTGCCTCAGCCTCCCAAGTAGCTAGGATTACAGGTGCCTGCCACCATACCCGCCTAACTTTTGTATTTAATTTCTTTTCTTTTTTTTTTTTTTTTTTTGAGACGGAATCTTGCTTTTGTCGCCCATGGTGGAGTGCAATGGTGCGATCTCGGTTCATTGCAACTTCCGCCTCCCGAGTTCAAGCGATTCTCCTGCCTTGGACTCCTGAGTAGCTGGGATTACAGGTGCCTGCCACTACGCTAGGCTAATGTTTTGTAGTTTTAGTAGAGATGGGTTTTCACCATGTTGGCCAGGCTGGTTTTGAGCTCCTGACCTTATGATCTGCCCGCCTTGGCCTCCCAAAGCGCTGGGATTACAGGCATGAGCCACCGGGCCCAGCAACTTTTGTATTTTTGATAGAGACAGGTTTCACCTGTTGGCCAGACTGCTCTCCAACTCCTGACCTCAAGTGATCTGCCCGCCTCGACCTCCCAAAGTGCTAGTATTACAGGCATGAACCACTAGGCCTGGCCTTAATGGCATTATATTGTTAATTATCCCAGCCTAGCCATTTCATTGGGGGTTAAAGAATGATGCCAAATGATTTCTAAATATAAAATGAATTATTTTGGGGGGTGGGAAATTCGGTATAAATTGCTCCTCCTATGTCTAGTTTAAAATTTGGCAATCTATTTTTATTTCGGATACCAGAATAAATACTGTAAGTTTATTGTTATCTGTATGGTCAGAATCTTGTGGTAAACACTTTTATTGAATTTTTAATTCACCATACTTTGAATTTTGGAAGGCCACTTGCACAGTGCTTGTAGATAAAGGTTGATTGTAGTAGTCCAGTTACAGTTGGTAATCTACTACAATATTGGTAACATGACCAAAAATAAAAAAAACCCTGCCAATTTTTAAATATAGCAAATATGTGTTACTGATACTGTGTATAATTTAAAATTATAATTTCTATTCCATGATGTCCTCTCTTGGCTAATATAAATTAACTGTATACCCATATGAATTCCCATTAAACTAGATTTTTTTTTTGAGACAGATTCTCACTCTGTCACCCAGGCTGGAGTGCAGTGGCACGATCTCAGCTCATTGCAACCTCTGCCTCGGTTCAAGTGATTCTCATGCCTCAGCCACCCAAGTAGCTGGAGTTACAGTTGTGCGCCACCATGCCCAGCTAATTGTGTTTTTAGTAGAGACAGGGTTTCACCATGTTGACCCGACTGGTCTTGAATGCCTGACCTCAAGTGATCCACCCGCCTTGGCTTCCCAAAGTGCTGGGAATACAGGCTTGAGCAACTGCGTCTGGCCTTGAACTAGATTTTATGAAGTCATTCAGAGTAGGTATTGTTTTAGTGATCATTTATGACCTTTCCCTTACATTCAATGATTAATCTGAAGAAAAAATATATAATACCTTTTTATTAAGAAATTAATTTTATCAACCATGTTTGCATTACATATTTAAGTAGCTACTTTTGTTAGCTTTTTTTTTTTTTTTTTTTTTGAGCTGGAGTCTTGCTCTGTCGCCTAGGCTGGAGTGCAGTGGTGCGATCTCGGCTCACTGCAAGCTCCGCCTCCTGGGTTCACGCCATTCTCCTGCCTCAGCCTCCCCAGTAGCTGGGACTACAGTCGCCCACCACCACACCCGGCTAATTTTTTGTATTTTTAGTAGAGACAGAGTTTCACCATGTAAGCCAGGATGGTCTCGATCTCCTGACCTCGTGATCCGCCCGCCTCGGCCTCCCAAAGTGCTGGGGTTACAGGCGTGAGCCACCGCGCCCGGCAAGTTTTTTTTTGTAGAACCACTTTCACTGTTTGTCATTGGAGCAATATATGGAAAGCAGATGTCCTGGGATAATATTCTGGTTGGATCACTGATGAATTTTATATCTTAAAGGAATGAATATTCACTATTATTCAGTTTTCTCATTTGAGAATAATGAAAGTACCAAAATTTGTAAATTTTGTCAAGCACTTCTCTCTTTTTTTAAATTATAGATGACTGGCATCTATATCAAGCACTTTCGAGATAGGTCATAAGCTTATGCAGTGAGTACTTGGTGCACTATGAGCTGGGATATGAGCTCTTTGAGGACAGAAATAGTAATAATAATAGCTAAAATGTATAGACCTGTACTTAGCTCTTTACATATACTATGGTTTTATATAATTTTCACTAGTCCTTTAAAGTTTAATTAGATATTAGCCTTTCATAAATACTGTATGGGAGTTCAGAAAGTTTAGATATAAAATAAGTTGTAAATCTAGGTTGCAGATCTTTAGATAGTCTGATTTCAGAGCCCCAACTCTCAAGTACCATGCAAACTTTGTTAAATTTGTTTTTAAATCTCCTTCATGCAGAATCATACCTTGTGTTGTAAGACTACCAAATGAATGAACTGGGTTTTGGAGGAAGAGTAGAATTTAGGTAAATGGAGATGATGGAGACAGGCTTGTTTGGGGTTGGGAGGTGGGATGGTGTGAATAAGATTGTAGAGGCAGGAGGGTGCGTGGCATGTTCAGTGGTCTGAGAGGAGAACCATTGGCTGAGATTGATGCTTTTGTACAAAGTTGGAAGTTAAGATGGCATGGCAGTTGAAAGTTGGCCACAGTGTGCCTTCCTTTTGCCAGGATGAGGAGTTCAGACAATGTTTTTGTTTTTGCTTTTGTTTTTTGAGACAGAATGTCGCTCTGTAGCCCAGGCTGGAATGCAGTGGCACGATCTTGGCTCACTGCAAGCTCCGCCTTCTGGGTTCACGCCATTCTCCTGCTTCAGCCTCCCCAGTAGCTGGGACTACAGGCACCGCCACCACGCCTGGCTAATTTTTTGTATTTTTAGTAGAGACGGGGTTTCACCACGTTAGCCAGTATGGTCTCGATCTCCTGACTTTGTGATCCACCTGCCTCGGCCTCCCAAAGTGCTGGAAATATAGGCGTGAGCCACTGTGCCTGGCCAAGTTCAGACTATTTTGTGGGCAACAGCAAGACACAGTTTTTTAGGAGGGTGATAATATATTTAAATTGGTATTTTAGCAGTAATAACTTTGGCATGGTGTAGGATGGATTGGCTGAGAGAAGAATTGGAGACAGATATTGAAGACTACTGTATTAGTGAAATGAAGTGATTTTACTGAAAAAAAATGATTGGTATACTTGGGCATGGAAAGGAAGACCTAGAGAGAAATATGTGATAAAGCATCTTGATTATTGAATGTGTAGCACGAAAGGAGGATTCAGAGATATTTTCATGGCTTCCGATGAAGAGAATAAGCATATCACTGAAAAATTGTGAGTTGGCCCGCTGGAGAACTGAGTTTGAAATGTAGTCTGGTACCTTATATTAGAGTTTTGTCATCAGATAGAACTCAACATTAGTGGTGAGTCAGTGGTAAGGGTTAAAAATAACTGCTTGACACAGAAGGGATTCTGTTTTGTGTGTGTATGTGTGTATGTGTATGTGTGTCCGCCTGCCTGTGTGGAGGGACCCTTTTAGAACTCACCTTACAGGGGCAGATAGCAGTAGTTTCTCCTTTTCTTCTCTTTTCTTTTCTCTTTTCTCTTTTTTCTCTTTTCTTCTCTATTCTCTCCTCTCTCCTCTCTCCTCTCCTCTCTCCTTCCTCCTCTCCTCTCTCCTCTCCTCTCCTCTCCCCTCTCCCCCTCCCCTCTCCCCTTTCCCCTCTCCCCTCTCCCCTCTCCCCTCCTCTCCCCTCCTCTCCCCTCCTCTCCCCTCCACTCCCCTCCTCTCCCCTCCTCTCCTCTCCCCTGACAGAATCTTACTCTGTCACCCAGGCTGGAGTGCAGTGGCACGATCTTGGCTCACTGCAACCTCTGCCTCCTGGGTTCAAGCAATTCTCCTGCCTTAGCCTCCCGAGTAGCTGGGATTACAGGCGCCTACCACTGCACCCTGGCTAATTTTTGTATCTTTAGTAGAGACGGTTTCACCATGTTGGCCAGGCTGGTCTCAAAATCCTGACCTTGTGATCCGCCCACCTCGGCCTCCCAAAGTGCTGGGATTACAGGTTTGAGCCACCGTGCCTGGCCAGATATTTTTTAAGACTGTAGAATTAATATGTTCAAAACTTTTAGTCTTCTTTATCCAGATTTGTCTTGCTATGTATGTTCCTTATCTCGGTACCATATACCTAGTGGCTCAGTCTTGAAAACTGGATTTGTACCCTCTGCTGTCATTTAACTTGTAGCCAAATCTGGTTACCACTCACTGTCTTTCATATTTTTTCACTTTTGCTCTGTCTTTTCTACTAGTCTTAGTTCAAATTACCATTATCTCTTGCCAGAATTATTGCCCACAGTTGCCTCCTTAGTGGGCTCCCTACTTCAGATCCATGTGCTTTCACTTCATTCTTTATGCTATATGGTCAGAGTGATAACCAGATATCTAAATGCATATCTAGTGTACAGCCATACCACCCTGAACCATGTATTTTATCTAAATGCATGTCTAATCATCTCACTTTTCTGTTGCTGGGATGAAGTTCAGATTCCTTGAAATGTCTTCCAGAGCTCTGGATGATCATATTCTTGTTTTGTTCTTCAGGTTCTTCTCAGTGCTCCTCGCCGCCTAAAACTTTCTCCAACCATTTTCTTTCCATCCCCAGCTCCACACTTTTACTACACCTAGCTAATGTCTGCTCATCTCTCTAGGTCTCAACTTGAAAGGGAGGCCTGTGCTCCTCTATGACTAGGTTAGGTTCCCTTCACTTTGTTCTTCTCTTATGCTGACTTTCTTTACTTCATTTTCTTGTTTTTTGTTGTTTCTGAGATGGAGTCTCTCTCTGTTGCTCAGGCTGGAGTGCAGTGGCGCGATCTTGCCTCACCGTAACCTTTGCCTCCTGGGTTCAAGTGATTCTTCTGCCTCAGCCTCCTGATTAGCTGGGATTACAGGTGCCTGCCACCATGCCTGGCTAATTTTTGTATTTTCAGTAGAGATGTGTTTCACCACGTTGGCCTGGCTGGTCTCAAACTCCGGATCTCAAGTAATTCGCCCGCCTCAGCCTCCCAAGGTGCTGGGATTACAGGCTTGAGTCACTGTGCCCGGCCTTCTTTCCTTCATTTTAGTAACTTGTTTGTCCTCTTTGCTAGACTGTAAGTTCTGTGAAAGCTGGGTCTGTGATTATCTTATTTTGGATCAGACCTTCAACTTCTGGATACATAGTTGGGAACTGAATGAGTTGCAGTACATTTCAGCCCTTTTTACCTGCTCAGAAGAGATGCCCGATTGTCATTTAGAAAAACAATTGGCTGGTATTTCAAACTGAAAACAGCAGAAGGGTGATAATGGGATAAGAAGTTGACCAGCAGCTCACAGACAACAGGCAAATTGTCAAGTGGAAAGGAAATAAACTGTGTGGGTAATACTAATCTAATTATATTTCACAAATTGAGTTATCAGAATTGCCATTTTGTATACTCTAACTTCACATAGTTGAAACTTATCACTACATTGTATAAAGAAGATATTTTGCATATTAAATTTTTTTTTTTTAACTTTTTATTTTTGGGAACACAGTCTTGCTGTCACCCAGGCCAGAGTTTAGTGGCTTGATTATAGCCCACTGTAACGTTGAACCCCTGGGCTCATGCAGTCTCCTTGCCCCAGCCTCCCGAGTAGCTAGGACTACAGGTGAGCACCACCACACCTGGCCGATTTAAAAAAAGTTTTTTGTAGAGATGGCTTCTTGCTGTATTGCTCAGGCTGGTCTTGAACTGCGTTCAGGCAATCCTCCTGTCTTAGCCTCTGAAAGTACTAGGATTACAAGTGTGAGCCACAGTGCCCAGCCTGTATTGTTAATCTGAGTTTGTTTACAAAAGCTGTGTTAACCAACAACAGTTTGGGAATGGATAGATAGAAGTAAAGGAGGGAATACTTTTTCTTATTTTAGAATAGTGGCATTTTGAGTAATTGTTCTGTGTTCAGAAGGAACCATATTTAAGTACAGTGTAAATTTCTAGTAAAATTTTTACCTGTTGTGCATACTTCCATATATATAGAATTATGAGTGAAAACATACATGTTGTGTAATATACAATGGAAAAACCATAGCACTGAGAATCAGGAGGCCTTAGGAGCAAATTTTTGCCCTACCACCCATTTGTGATCTGAAGGAAAGGAGTAAAACCTGTGTGAGGCTAAGGGTCTTCATCTGTAAAATAAGAGGTTTGAACCAAATACTGAAGGTTCTTTGTAAGCTCATTTGACATTTTAAAATTGTATGTTTTTTTGTAATCATAATGAAAATTGCCTAATTAAATTTTCTAACTATAATAGCATATGTTCATTGTAAAAATAATTCAAATTTTAGGAAGAAAAACATCTGAAATACTATTATGTTTTAATGATTATATTTTCACAGTGTATTATTTTCACTTAGTATATACATGTATATAATTTTTGTGTATATGCTTTTTTATATGTCTACAAATCTTATATATACATAAATGATTTTTTTTTTTTTTTTTGAGACAGAGTTTCGCTCTGTCTTCCAGGCTGGAGTGCAGTGGTGCAATCTTGGCTCACTGCAACCTCCACTCCAGGTTCAAGCCATTTTCCTGCCTCTGCCTCCCGAGTAGCTGGGATTACAGACACCTGCCATCATGCCTGGCTAATTTTTGTATATTTGTAGAGATGGATTTCTCCATGTTGGCCAGGCTGGTCTTAAACTCCTGACCTCAGGTGATCCACCCTTCTCAGCCTCCCAGAGTCTTGGGATCACAGGTGTGAGCCATTGTGCCTGGCCACATATATGATTTTTTAAATGTACACAACGTTGTTTATGTGTTCTGCAACCTGCTTTTTTCATTTAGCAGTATATTAGAAATACTGTTGCATGTCAATACATGTAGAACTATATTATCAATTTTAATTGCTTACCTAGTATTCCTATTTACATTATATGTATGAACCATAATATATTTAACTCATACTATATTGTGGGACATTATATTCTTTTTTTCTGTTGTAAATGATGCTGAAATAAAACTTCATGTGTGGGCATTTATTCATTTAAAACTTAGGATAAAGTTCTAAAAGTTAAATTATAGAGGGTAAGGGGGAAAGTTAAAGATATATACACTTTACATTTTGATAAATAATGCTTTCCTGAAAGATAAACAATTTGCTGTATCACTTGCATTATATATGAGACTGTCCATTCTTTACATTCTTTCCAATGCTGTTTTCTCAGATTTCAAAATCTTCCACGTTTTGATTGTTGGAAATTTTATGATTTGCATTTATTAATGATTAAGATTAAACATATTTTCACATTTCACTTATACGTTCATGTGCTTTGCCAAGTCTGAGGGACTTATCCTTTTCTTTTTTTAAAAATTGATTTGTGAAACTTTGTATATTTGACATATTATCCCTTTACTATTGCAGTTTTTTTCTCTCTAAACTATCATTAGTTCATAAACATTATTTAAGGGGGTTGTGCTTGGTCTTTCTTTCATACGGAAGTTTTATGTTTTTATGTACTCAAATTGATCAGTAATTTAATTTTTTGGCTTTTATTTCTCTCTCTCCTTTTTTTTTTTTTTTTGATGGAGTCTCACTCTGTTGCCCAGGCTAGAGCGCAATGGTGTGATGTCAGTTCACTGCAAGCTCCGCCTCCCGAGTTCATGCTGTTCTCCTGCCTCAGCCTCACGGGTATCTAGGACTACAGGCACCCGCCACCATGCCTGGCTAATTTTTTGTATTTTTAGTAGAGACGGAGTTTCACCGTGTTAGCCAGGATGGTCTTGATCTCCTGACCTCGTGATCTGCCCACCTCGGCCTCCCAAAGTGCTGGGATTACAGGTGTGAGCCACCGCCCCCGGCCTCTCTCTTCCTTTTTTTTAAAAAATGGAGACACAGTCTTACTGTGTTGCCCAGGCTGATCTCAAACTCCTGGCTTCAAGCAGACCTCATGCCTTGGCCTCTTCCAGTGTTGGGATTATAGGTGTGAGCCACTTTGTCTGGCTGTTCTGGCTTTTATTTCTTAGAAACGTTATTTCTACCTTTAGTTCATAAAAATATTTTCTTAAATAGCCTATTATTATTTTATATGACATTATTGATTAAAATCTTTGCTCTGTTTAGAATTTATTTAGACACAAAATTAGGAATTCAAATTAATTTTGTTCCAGTAATTAGTTGTTTTAACATCATTTATTGAATAGTCCTTCCTTTCCACAAAGATGTAGAATGCTAACTTTTTTTTTTTTTTTTTTTGAGACGGAGTCTTGCTCTGCCGCCCAGGCTGGAGTGCAGTGACCGGGTCTCAGCTCACTGCAAGCTCCGCCTCCCGGGTTTACGCCATTCTCCTGCCTCAGCCTCCAAGCAGCTGGGACTACAGGCGCCGCCACGTCGCCCGGCTAGTTTTTTTGTATTTTTTAGTAGAGACGGGGTTTCACCATGTTAGCCAGGATGGTCTCGATCTCCTGACCTCGTGATCCGCCCGTCTCGGCCTCCCAAAGTGCTGGGATTACAGGCTGAGCCACCGCGCCGGCCGAATGCTAACGTTTATCATACTAAAATCATATGTGTAGTTGGGTCTGTGTTTAGATTTACACTTTTTTTACATTTACCTCTGTAAGTTTGTTTCTGCTCAACTAACACCCTCATTACTCTATCTTTAGGATAGATTTGATATCTATAGGGCAAAAATCCCGATACTCTTATTCAGAATTTTCCTGGCTTTTTGAAACATTAAACTTATTGAATTGTAATTTACGTAAAATACATTTACCCTTTTTAGGTATATAGTTTTATGAGTTTTGATGAATAGTTGATAGCCACCAGCAGAGTAATGACATAGCAGATTTTTATCACGGCAGAAAGTTCTCTCTTGCTACTCAGTGCTCTCCCATCATATTTAATCCGAGGGTGATCTGTTTTCTGTCCCAATAGTTTTGCCTTTTTTAGAATGTCATATAAGTTGAATCAAACACTAGGTTTTTCTGTCTGACTTTTTTCATTTGTTATATTGCTTTTGAGATCCATCAGTACAGTTGCATAAATCAGTTCATTTATTTTTGTTTCTGAGTAGTAATTCCTTTTGTGGAGATAGCACAATTTGTTGCTACAAATTGGTGGACATTTGGATTGTTTCTAGTATTTGAAGATTATGAGTAAGCCTGCCCTAAACATTCACATAGAAATCTTGTAGTGGGCAGCTGGGCACGGTGACTCATGCCTGTAATCCCTGCACTTTCAGAGGCTGAGGCAGGTGGATCACAAGGTTAGGAGATCGCGACCATCCTGGCTGACACGGTGAAACCCCGTCTCTACTAACAATACAAAAAAATTAGCCAGGCATGGTGGCAGGTGCCTGTAGTCCCAGCTACTCGGGAGGCTAAGGCAGGAGAATGGCGTGAACCCGGGAGGTGGAGCTTGCAGTGAGCCAAGATCACACCACTGCCCTCCAGCCTGGGTGACAGAGTGAGACTCGGTCTCAAAAAAAAAAAAAAATCTTGTAGTGGCCTGTATGTGGTGACTCATGCTTGTAATCCCAGCACTTTGGGAGGCTGAGATGGGCAGATCACCTGAGGTGGGGAGTTTGAGACCAGCCTGACCAACATGGTGAAACCCCATCTCTACTAAAAATACAAAAATTAGTCAGGCATGGTGGCATGTGCCTGTAATTCCAGCTACTTGGGATACTGAGGCATGAGAATTGCTTGAACCTGGAAGGCAGAGGTTGCAGTGAGCTGAGATTGCACCACTGCACTCCAACCTGGGCAACAGAGTAAGACTCCATCTCAAAAAAAAAAAGAAAAAAGTTTGGAGTGGATATGTTTTCATTTTTCTTGGGCAAATACCTAGCAGTGGGAATTTTTTTTTTTTTTTGGTGATAGTCTCACTCTGTTGCCCGGGCTGGAGTGTAGTGGTGTGATCTTGGCTAGGTGATTCTTGTGCCTCAGCCTCCCAAGTAACTGGGATTACAGATGCCTGCCACCACACGTGGGTAATTTTTAAAAAATTTTTAGTCGCGATGGGGGTCTCACCATGTTGGCCAGGAAGGTCTCGAACTCCTGGCCTCAAGTGATCATGCCTGCGGTAGCCTCTCAAAGTGCTGGAATTACAGGCATGAGACACTGTGCCTGGCCCTAGCAGTGGAATTATTGGGCTGTTAAGTGTAAGTGAGCTGTTAAGTATGTTTAAGTTCACAAGAAATTGCCAAACTGTTTTCCAAAGTAGTTATGTTTTTCATTTCTCCCAACTCTGTTTTTTCCTTATTCAGACCTCCCCTCAAGAAAGACCATCCTGGCTAACACGGTGAAACCCCGTCTCTACTAAAAATACAAAAACTAGCTGGGCGAGGTGGCGGGCGCCTGTAGTCCCAGCTACTCGGGAGGCTGAGGCAGGAGAATGGCGTAAACCCGGGAGGCGGAGCTTGCAGTGAGCTGAGATCCGGCCACTGCACTCCAGTCCGGGCCACAGAGCGAGACTCCGCCTCAAAAAAAAAAAAAAAAAAAGACTCTCAACTCTTGATATTGCCAGTTTAAAAATCTTCAGCCATTCTAGTAGATGCATAGTAGTAGTTCATTGTGGTTTTAATTTGCATTACGCTAATGAATAGTGATTTTGAGCATCTTTTCATGTACTTGTTTTCCATATATATTTCTTTGGTGAGTTGTCTGTTCAAAGTGTCTGTTACTGGGTTGTTTTCTTATTAGCAAATTGTGAAGGTTGTTTACATATTCTGAATACAAGTCCTTTATCAGATATGTGTTTTGCAAATGTTTTCTACCATTCTCTGTCTTTTCATTCTCTTAATACTGTCTTTCACAGTTTTTCACAGCAGAAATTTATAAATTAATGAAGCCCACTTTATACTTTTATTTCTTTTATGGTTTGCATCTTTTGTTTCTTAACTTCAAAAGCTTTTCCTAACCCTAGATCACACGATTTTCTCTTAGATTTTCTCTAGGCATTTTATAGGTTTAGGTTTTATATTTAGGTCCGCAATGCATTTTGAAAACTTCCGTCTGTAAGGTTTGGGTCAAGATTCCCTTTGTTTTTTTCTTTTTTTTGGACACAGTCTCTCACTTTGTCACCCAGACTGTGGAGTGTAGTGGTGTGATCATGGCTCACTGCAGTCTTGAACTCTTGGGCCCAGATAATCCTCCCTCCTCTTACTCTTCGTGTGTTCTTGTGACTAGTGTTATTGTAGTATTTTTGTCACTCTGTGTTACTGGGTGCTTTTGTAATAAAATTCTATTTATATTTAATAATAATGGCTATATTTGTCCAGTGCTTAAAATTAGGTATTGTGCATAGTGTTGGAAACAATGCATATGTTGCCTGTTATAAAAATTGTGAAAGACAGACCGGGCGTGGTGGCTCACGCCTATAATTCCAGCACTTTGGGAGGCCGAGGTGGGTGGATCACCTGAGTTTGGGAGTTCAAGACCAGACTGACCAACATGGAGAAACTCTGGGTCTACTAAAAATACAAAACTAGCTAGGTGTGGTGCTGCATGCCTGTAATCCCAGCTACTCAGGAGGCTGAGGCAGGAGAATCGCTTGAACCTGGGAGGCAGAGGTTGCAGTGAGCCGAGATTGTGCCATTGCACTCCAGCCTGGGCAACAAGAGTGAAACTCCGTTTAAAAAAAAAAAATTGTAAAAGACAAGTGTTACTATCTATACAGATGAGATTACTGAGGCACAACATGGTTAAGTAACTTTGTGTCACTTGATCAGTTATTGGCAGAGCTAGAATTTGAGCTTAATATGTATAATTATAAAGCCTGAATTATTTCCATTATATCACAATACATTTAGGCTTGCTTTCTTTCCTTTCTTTCTTTCTTTCCTTTCTTCCTTCCTCTTTCTCTCTCTCTCTCTTTCTTTCTTTCTTTTGTTCTTTCTTTCTTTCTTTTTCTCTTTCTTTCTCTCTCTCTTTCTCTCTTCCTTTCTTTCCTTCCTTTCCTTCCTTTCCTTTCTTTGTTTCTTTCTTACAGAGTCTCAGTCTGTCACCCAGGCTGGAGTGCAATGGTGTGATCCTGGCTCCCTGCAACATCAGTCTCCCAAGTTCAAGTGATTCTCATCCCTCAGACTCCCGAGTAGCTGGAATTACAGGCATAGGCCACCATGCCCGGCTACATTTTGTATTTTTAGTAGAGATGGGGTTTCCCCATTTTGGTCGAATGACCTCAAGTGATCTATCTTCCTGCCTTGGCCTCCCAAAGTGCTGGGATTACAGGGGTGAGTGAGCCACTGTGCCCAGCCTGCTGCTTTCTTTCCTATGTGGATTTAAAAAACACTTATTTATGGCCTGCTTTGTGCTTGGGTGGGGGTGGAAGAAGGGGAGATACAAAGAGGAGAACTTTATATTTCTTGCCTTGAGATAATTTTTAATTTTATTGGAGAGAGAAATAGCTGCAATGTAAAATACACTGCTTATTGTTGGTATTTTTTTTTCTGCATATTGCTTTTTTATTTGTCTTCTATGATTGCCTTCAAATGCTTATCAATAGTAATTTGTTTCTTTTTACTTAAATGCTTTTGCCCCCTGGAAACTTCATTCACATTGAGCATCACTTATATATGCAAAGCACCATTCTAGGTTCTACAGAAGGTAAGCAAAGAAGAGCAAGATACGATAATTGCAAAGGAGCTTAGAAAACAGGAGGGCAGATTGAGCAGTTATAGAAAAAATCAGAATTCAGATTATAAAAGAGGGAGGAGGAGGATATGGTCATTTGTGGTTGTGGGCATCAAGGAGTGCTTAGTGGAAGAAGCTAAATTTCACCTAGATCTTACAGGATGTGTAGGATTTTGGCAGGTGGAATTGGGATGGGCAATGACATTTTAGCTAAGGGATATTAGTAAAAATTATTATTATTATTATTTTTTTTTTGAGACGGAGTCTTGCTCTGCCACCCAGGCTGGAGTGCAGTGGCCGGATCTCAGCTCACTGCAAGCTCCGCCTCCCGGGTTTACGCCATTCTCCTGCCTCAGCCTCCCAAGTAGCTGGGACTACAGGCGCCCGCCTCGCCGCCCGGCTAGTTTTTTGTATTTTTTAAGTAGAGACAGGGTTTCACCGTATTAGCCAGGATGGTCTCGATCTCCTGACCTCGTGATCCGCCCGTCTCGGCCTCCCAAAGTGCTGGGATTACAGGCTTGAGCCACCGCGCCCGGCATTAGTAAAAATTATTAGAGTAAGACATTTGAGTAATGATGAATCAAGTAATCTGAAATCTTGTTATATATGTGGGTGAACAGTTGAAGAAAAGGCTAAAAGAAGGTGAGTCTTAACTGAAGATTCTTGAATGACATATTGTGGGAGTTTTCTGTTTTTAGATAGGCAGAGGTAAGCTGGTTTGTTTGTTTATTCATTTTAAGCAGAAGAGAGTGACATGGTAAACTAGACATTGAAGGAACATTTTTTGGTCACTGCTTACTTGGTGGAAAGGAAAGGAACTATAGGTATGGAAACCCTTTCTTTCAAAAGCTAGTGAGAATACAGTAGGTGGTGACTATGGAAAGGAAAAAAAGGATGGAAATATTTTAACAGAAGGATAAACTGAACTGGTCAAGTGATTTAGTGTTGGGGAAAATTGAAGAAGGAAGTATTGGTGTTACTGAAAATTTTTTGTATTTGGATGTTGGATGAGGATATGCCATTAACAGAGAATTGGAAGGAGAACTTGAACTTTTTTTATATTAGAAAGATGATATTTTGGTGTTAAATACTCCTTATGGAGATGAAGATGTGGAGTTTGGCAGAGAGGTTGGGTTGGGAGATTTATTTGGAGATTAATTTGCCACGAGGTTATAGTTTACTTCATGTGAGTACATTTTTAGAGGCAGTATAGAGAAGATAGAAGAATGCATAGGAGAGATCTAGGTGAGTGTCCCGGTTTGGATGGTAGGATTATGAGAATGAGGGAGTAGTCAGGTAGGATAGTACAGTTTCAGTGAAACTTAAGGAGAAATTTTGAGAAGGAATCAATACTGTTATATTGCAATGAGGTCCACGGAAAAAGGGCTGAGAAGCCACTGGACTTGTTAACTTTGATTAGCTGTGTTAGGGAGGGGCTGTGATAAATCACTTCTTTCCCATTTGCTGTTTGTGAAGTCCTTTCTCTTCTTTTTACTGTATCCTTCATCTCCTTCAATTTTTATTTTTGCTTATGTAATTCTAATCATTTTGTAATGTAACTACTTTCCCTTCTGCTTCCCCATTTACGTTCTGTACATTTCTCTTCTGCCCCTGCTTGTTCTCTCATCCATTTCTAGCCATATATTATTCCTGGAAGGATGTAGGAGAGGGAAACCGGGGAATGTTGTTGCTCAGTTCGATTGATTTCATGGACTGCATTATTATGGTGTGAATTATGGCTCATATTCAGGGCAGGCAAAACTGTGATAGTGTGAAGCCTATTTGATATTTGTGCAGCAACAATATATTGTGACTGAAAGCTGTAGTATGAAATTCTGACATTTTCTTCTTCTTTTTTTTTTTTGAGACGAACTTTCGCTTTGTTACCCAGGCTGGAGTACAGTGGTGCGATCTCGGCTTACCATAACCTCCGCCTCCTGGTTCAATCAGTTCTTGTGTCTCAGCCTTCCGAGTAGCTGGGATTATAGGCGTGCGCCACCTCACCTGGCTAATTTTGTATTTTTAGTAGAGATGGGGTTTCACTATGTTGGCCAGGCTGGTCTCGAGTTTCTGACCTCAAGTGATCCATGCGGCTTGGCCTCCCAAAGTGCTGGGATTACAGGCGTGAGCCACTGCGCCTGGCTGACATTTCTTAAGAACTTCCAGTGTGGATTTTTGTGACACTGTAATTTCTTAAAAAATGAATATAAAGAATATCCTGTACATCAAAATCTGTGGTTTGAAGAGTAAAAGCATGGCTTATTTTTCTTAAAAACTGTTAAACCTAATACATAATGTATGTGTGTATGCATGTTCAGAATACATATATAGTTTATTTTTGAATTCTAATTTTAATTTTTTTTTTTTTTTTTGAGGCAGAGTCTCGCTCTGTCGCCCAGGCTGAGTGCAGTGGTGAGATCTTGGCTCACTGCAAGCTCCGCCTCCCGGGTTCATGCCATTCTCCTGCCTCAGCCTCCCGAGTAGCTGGGACTACAGGCGCCCACCACCACGTCCGGCTAATTTTTTTGTATTTTTAGTAGAGATAGGGTTTCACCGTGTTAGCCAGGATGGTCTCGATCTCCTGACCTCGTGATCCACCTGTCTTGGCCTCCCAAAGTGCTGCAATTACAGGCGTGAACCACCGCGCCCAACCACTAATTTTAATTGTTTGAGATAGGGTCTCTTTGCCCAGACTGGAGTGCAGTGGCATGATCACAGCTCACTGCAGCCGTCACCTGCTGGGTTTAAGCGATCCTCCTACTTCAGCCTCCTGAGTAGCTGGGACTGCAGGCATGTACCACCATGCCTAGTTAATAAAAAAAAAGTTTTTTGGCCGGGTGTGGTGGCTCATACCTGTAATCCTAGCACTTTAGGAGGCCGAGGTGGGAGGATCATGAGGTCAGGAGTTCAAGACCAGCCTGGCTAGCATGGTGAAACCCAATCTCTACTGAAAATACAAAAATTAGCTGGACATGGTGGTGTGTGCCTGTAATCCCAGCTACTTGGGAGGCTCAGGCAAGAGAATCGCTTTAACCTGGGAGGTGGAGGTTGCAGTGAGCCGAGATTGTGCCACCACTGCACTCCAGGCCGGGACACAAGTATGAAACGCTGTCTCAAAAAAACTTTTTTTTTTTTTTTTTTTTTTTTTTAGGGACAGGGTCTCTCTGTGTTGCCCAGGCTGGTCTTGAATTTCTGGGCTCAAGCTGTCCTCCCACCTTGGCCTCCCAAAGTGCTAGGATTACAGGCATGAGCCTCTGCGCCGGCCCATAATTATTTCTAATTTTCTCCTTTTTTTCTCCTCTTAATTAACTATAACATAACATTGAGATAATGAATATGAAGTGAGGTGGAACAGCACTTGAACAGTTGTAATGGAGGGAGACCTTTGGAAACATTTAAAAAATGTGTTTATGTGAATATATATTATGTTATATATTCAGTGTTTTACGTTGAAATGTTTTTTTCTTGTGTCTCCTAAATATACTGTGAGTGATTCTAAATCTTTAAAAAAGTATGTGTCTGAACATAATTATCAGTTCTTTCAGGAAGGAGATTTAGGCTACCAACTTGATTATACAAATGATATATAATATATGAATCCCTTTCTTTTTCTTTTTTTTTTGAGAGTCTCGCTCTGTCATCCAGGCAGGAGTACAGTGGTGTGATCTCGGTTCACTGCAACCTCTGCCTCCTGGGTTCAAGTGATTCTCCTGCCTCAGCCTCCTGAGTAGCTGGGATTACAGACGTGCATCACCACACCCAGCTAATTTTTGTATTTTTAGTAGAGATGGATTTTCATCATGTTGGCCAGGCTGGTCTCGAACTCCCGACTTCAGATGATCCACCCACCTTGGCCTCCCAAAGTGCTGGGATTACAGGCATGGGCCACTGTGCCTGGCCATGAATCCCTTTCTATTGTAGAAGTTTCAGATAAATTTAGGAAGTAAATACAATAAAACCCAGAAGTTTCTTGTCTTTCTTCGCTAGGGATAAGCCCCTCATTTTTTTTTTTTTTTTGAGACGGAGTTTCGCTCTTGCGGCCCAAGCTGGAGTGACGCAATCTCGGCTCACTGCAACCTTCACCTCCTGGGTCCAATCGATTCTCCTGCCCCAGCCTCCCGAATAGCTGGGATTATAGGTGCGCAGCACCACGCCTGGCTAAGTTTTTGTATTTTTAATACAAATGGAGTTTCACCATCTTGGCCAGGCTGTTCTCGAACTCCCGACCTCCGGTGATCCACACACCTTCGCCTCCCAGAGTGCTGGGATTACAGGTGTGAGCCACTGCGCCCGGCCGTGAATCCCTTTCTGTTGTAGAAGTTTCAAATAATTTAGGAAGTAAATGAAATAAAAACCAGAAGTTCCTTTTCTTTCTTCCCTAGGGATAAGCCCCCCAGCTTTTTTTTTTTTTTTTTTTTTGAGACAGAGTCTCGCTCTGTGGCCCAGGCTGGAGTGCAGGGGCGGGATCTCAGCTCACTGCAAGCTCCGCCTCCCGGGTTTACGCCATTCTCCTGCCTCAGCCTCCTGAGTAGCTGGGACTACAGGCGCCTGCCACCTCCCCCGGCTCGTTTTTTGTATTTTTTAGTAGAGACAGGGTTTCACCACATTGGCCAGGATGGTCTCGATCTCCTGACCGCGTGATCTGCCCGCCTCGGCCTCCCAAAGTGCTGGGATTACAGGCTTGAGCCACGGCGCCCGCCCTTTTTTTTTTTTTTTTTTTTTGAGATGGAGTTTCCCACTTGTGGCCCAAGTTGGAGTGTAGTGACATAATCTCGGCTCACTGCAACCTCCGCCACCTGGGTCCAATTGATTCTCCTGCTTCAGCCTCCCTAGTAGCTGGGATTATAGGCATGCTTCACCATGCATGGCTAAGTTTTTTTTTCTATTTTTAGTATAAACGGGGTTTCACCATGTTGGCCAGGCTGGTCTTGAACTCCTGATCTCAGGTGATCCACCTGCCTCGGCCTCCCAAAGTGCTGGGATTACAGGTGTGAGCCATCATGCCCGGCCAGGGGTAAGCCCTTTTAAGTGTTTATTCTTTCACATCTTTTTCTGTGCATTTACACATGTACATATATAAACACACACACAGAAGAGATTATACAGTTTACTATTTTATGTTATGTTATGTTATGTTATGTTATGTTATGTTATGTTATTTTTTGAAATGGAGTTGCGCCCTTGTTGCCCAGGCTGGAGTGCAGTGGCGCGATCTTGGCTTACTGCAACCTCTGCCTCCTGGGTTCAAGCAATTCTCCTGCCTCAGCCTCCCAAGTAGCTGGGATTACAGGCATGCACCACCATGCCCGGCTTATTTTGTATTTTTAGTAGAGACAGGGTTTCTCCATGTTGGTCAGGTTGGTCACGAATTCCCGACCTCAGGTGATCCACCTGCCTTGGCCTCCCAAAGTGCTGGGATTACAGGCATGAGCCACTGTGCCTGGCCAAGATTATGTAGTTTATATTTAAAAACCTAAATATACTATCTATATGCCTTTTTCTGTAAACCTGCTTTTTTTATTAGTTAACAGTGTGTCTTGGAGCGCTTCTGTTATAGTTAAATTTATACACACATACATATACATGTGTATCTCTGTATTTCTAATTAAATTTTGCCTTTATAAGTTTTTTAGTAAGCGTTTCATTTGAGAGTAGTTTTAGATTTACAGAAAAGTTGCAAAGGTAGTACGGAATTCCCATACACCATTATTAACATCTTACATTTATTTAGCACATTTATCATAGTTAATGAAACAGTAGTGATGCATTATTATTAACTAAAGTCCATACTTTATTCAGAATTTCCTTAGTATTTCGTCTTGTTCAAGGATCCCATCCAGGATACTGTATTACATTTAATCATCAGGTCTCCTTAGACTTCTTTTGGCTGAGACAGTATCTCAGACTTCCATCGCTTTTGATGACCTTGATTGTTTGAGGTGTACTAGTTAGGTATTTTGTGGAACGTCTCCCAACTGGGATTTGTCTGATGTTGTTCTCATGATTAGATTGGAGTTTAGGGTTTTAGGGAGGAAGACAATAACTGTAAATTTTAAAAATAAAATTTAATTTAAAAATATTGAAAATTTTATAGTAAGAAGTGTCCCTAGGTTTCTCTATTCATGGTCCTCAGCTAGTTTAGTTTCCCATCTGCTTTTTTTTTTTTTTTGAGACAGAGTCTCGCTCTGTCGCCCAGGCTGGAGTGCAGTGGCGCGATCTAGGCTCACCGCAACTTCCGCCTCTTGGGTTCAAGCTATTCTCTTGCCTCAGCTTCTAGGCGCGTGCCACGACGCCCAGCTAATTTTTTCGTTTGTTTGTTTGTTTTCTTTGAGACAAAGTCTCGCTCTTGTTGCCCAGGTTGGAGTGCAGTAGTGCAATCTCCTCTCACTGCATCCTCCGCATTCCTGGGTTCAAGTGATTCTCCCACCTTGGCCTCCCAAAATGCTGGGATTACAGGTGTGAGCCACTGTGCCTGGGCTAATTTTTGTATTTGTAATACAGATGAGGTTTCACAATGTTGGCCAGGATGGTCTTAATCTCTTGACTTCTTGATCCACCCGCCTCGGCCTCCCAAAGTGGTGGGATTATAGGTGTGAGCCGCCATGCCTGGCCATCATCTTTTTTTTTTTTTTTGAGACGGAGTTTCACTCTTGTTGCCCAGGCTGGAGTGCAGGGCGCTCTCTCGGCTTACTGTAACCTCCGCCTCCTGGGTTCAAGCGATTCTCCTGCCTCAGCCTCCCGAGTAGCTGGGATTACAGACATGTGCCACCACGTCCAGCTAGTTTTATATTTTTAGTAGAGACAGGGTTTCTCCATATTGGTGAGGCTGCTCTCGAACTCCGGACCTCAGGTGATCTGTCGTGCCTCGGCCTCCCGAAGTGCTGGGATTACAGGTGTGAGCCATCACACTCAGTCCCCCGTCTGCTTTTAATTACAAATTTCTGAATAAAATGCTCATACTACTTTTCTTTAGTTAGACATATAGTGCATTCTTGTTATGTTAGATAAGAATTACCACTTTTATTATTTATTTTTTATTTTTAGTATTATTTTTCAAGACAGACTTGCTTTGTCACCCAGGTTAGAGTGCAGTGGCTCAGTTAGTAGCAGTGATTACAGGCCTGTGCCACCATGCTAAGCTAATTAAAAAACAGATTTTTTTTTTTTTTTTCTGTAGAGACAAGGCCTCATGTTTTTCCCCAGGCTGGTCTTGCCCTGCTGGCATCAAGTAAACCTCCTTCCTCAGCCTCCCCGAGTGTTTGGATTATAGGTGTAAGCTACTGATCCTGGCCAGAATGACCACTTTAATAACCTAGCTTCTTTCCTTTTTAATAATTCCACATACCTTAGTTAAAACAATAATCAGTGCTTATAATGACTCTGCAAATGCTGTTTAATGCAGATCAGGGAGAGATCCTTTTTATATGGCTTTCTTCATTTTTGTGTAGTTAAAAATTGCCTCTCTTTTTCGTTTACTTTTGTATCTGTTGCTTCATTTTCTACTCTATTCTCTGTGTTCTGTGATAAGAGATAATTTGCCGGGTCCCCCTTTGTTTCCGGAGGTCTTGTTTTTAAGTGCTCCATTCTTGTACTTCAGCCTGAACTAGTTATCTGCTGAGCCATCTGCACAGTGTTTATTTTAATACATTCTCATCTGTTCTTTTATACTGGGTCCCCCGATCTCACATCGTCCTCTTTTGTTTACTACTCCTTAATTTACTTGAGCACACCCTCAAATAACTTCCTGTGACAGCATGCATGTGTGGTAATTTTTAAAAAATTTTTGCTTGTCTGAATATGCTGTCCTGCATACTTGATTGATAGTTTGGCAGATTATAAAATTGTAGATTAAAAATTATTTTCACTTGCAATTTTGAAGGCATTGCTGTATTGCTTTCTAGCATCTGTGTACTGTTACGGTTGAAGAGTTCATTTCCATAGTTACCTGATCTTTTATGTGATCTGTGTATTTTTTCCTTTCCTCTAGAGGGTTTTAGGATCTTTTATTTATCCCAGTATACTGAAATTTCATAATTGTGTGTGTAGTGTGTGTGTGAGGAGGGGACCATGGTGGTGGATTCCATTCTTTGTACTCATCTCTTATGAAAACTTTCGTTTGGGAGACTGATCTTTTTTGGGAAAATTTATTGTATTATTTATTTAATATTTTTCTTCCCTTTAAAATTCTGAACTACCCTCCCCCACGCCCCGAAATTTCAGTTAATTTGATACTGGATCTCCTGAATAGATCCTTTTAGGTCACCTTATTTTGCTGTTTTCTACTTTTTTTGCCTTTTGTTCAGGTTTTTGGGAGATTATCTCGCCTTTATATTCTAACATTTTAATTAAGTTTTTCAGTTTTGCTATTATATTTTTAATTTTCCATATCTCCTTTCTAAATTTAATTCAGTTTAAGCGTTTTAGGAAAGTACAGTCAGCTTGTTTTTAGATACATCCTTTGCCTTACCTGGGATGCCTGAGTCTTGAAGCCTATTTAGTTTCTTCAGAAATGGAAGTTCAGTGTTTTCCTTAAGGGATGAGAGTGAAATAATCTCAACTATTTGGTGTGGGAGGACTGGGAAGTTTAACTCTTTTTATAAACTTTGAGTCAGTTTTCCTTAAGATAGCTGTATGTGTGTGTGCGTGTGTGTGTGTGTCTGTGTATGTGTGTATATATGTGCAAACACATATATGCATACATGTAATATGTGCATTTATGTGTATATACATGTATTCACACACATGTATATATGATAGTCTTGGGATCCTTTTATAGATTTTGACTCTTACTTTAAACATTAATGACTTCATAATTTTTCATTGTATGAGTATACCCAACTTTAATCAATTCTCCATAATTAAAATTTAAGTTATTGGCCAGGTGTGATGGCTCACATCTGTAATTCCAGCACTTTGGGACATGGAGGTGGACAGAGTTCGAGACCAGTCAGGGCAACATGGTGAAACCCCGTCTCTACAAAAAATACAAAAAACTAGCCTGGCATTGTGGCCTGTGCCTGTGGTTCCAGCTACTTGGGAAACTGAGGTGGGAGGATCACTTGAGTTGGGCAAGTCAAGACTGCACTGAGCCATGTTGGTGCCACTGTACTCCAGCCTGGGTGACAGAGTGAGACCCTGTCTCAAAAACAAAATTTTTTTTTAAAAGTTATTTTCAGTTACTATTGTAAATAATGGGGAATGAGGACCCTTGTATAGCTAGCTGGTACAGTTGGCCCTCTTCATCTGTGGGTTCTGCATCTGTGTGTTCAACCAACCGTAGATCAAAAGTATTTGGAAAAAAGCAATGAAAAATAACAATACAACAATAAAAATGATATAAATTAAACAATGCAGTCTAACAATTATTTACATAGTATTTACATTATATTAGGTTTTATAAGTAATCAAGAGATGATTTAAAGTGTGTGGGAGAATGTACATAGGTTGTATATGCAAATACTATGTAATTTTTTATAAGTGACTTGAGCATCCACAAATTTTGGTGTGTGGATTTAGGTATTTATGGGGGTGTCCTGGAACTAATCCCCCATGGATGATGGGCAACTGTATTTGTGCAGGTTTGCCTCCTTTTTATTAAATTATAGCAGCGGAATTATGGAATCAAAGGACTGATCTGTTTTAAAGTTTGTTCTACATATTGTTAAATTGCCCTCCAATAAGACTGTCTTTAAACTCATTGTGTAGAAGTGCCTATTTTACTTTACCTTTGCGCTGCAGCATTCGTTATTCTCTCTCTTTTTTTTTTTTAAATAGTCAATTTGATAGGTGAAAAATGGT
Organism: Trachypithecus francoisi; assembly: GCF_009764315.1. NCBI lineage: Eukaryota > Metazoa > Chordata > Mammalia > Primates > Cercopithecidae > Trachypithecus > Trachypithecus francoisi. The sequence goes on from NW_022681469.1 coordinate 57,548,938, forward strand.
TTCCTACTGCTCTAATTTGTATCTCTTTGAGTACTACTGGTAAGGTTGAAATTTTTTCCATTTTTTTTTAACATTAGCATTCTTTGAAACTTGCTGTTTTACGTCCTTTGTTCCTTTATTTTTCAATTTTTAAAATTTAATTTTTAAAGTTTTTTTGATATTGTAAAAGCTATTTTTTTGCTTAAACAAAGCTCTACAGATGGTGAAGATGTGGAGAAAGGGAACCCTTGTACACTGTTAGGAATGGAAATTAGTACAGCTCCTATGGAAAACAATATAGCGATTCCTCAGAAAATTAAAAATAGAACTACAGTGTGATCCAGCAGTCCTACTGCTGAGTATATACTTAAAAGAAAGGAAATTACTATGCTCCCACGTTCATTACAGCATTATTCACAATAGCCAAGATACGGAGTCAAGCTAAGTTTCCATCAAGAGATGCATGGATAAATAAAATGTTGATATATATGCACTGTGGATATATTATTCAGCCTTAAGAAAGAAGGAAATCCAGCAAGCAGGAACCCACATCCAGGAACAGAGCACTTTGCTTCTCCCTCAGACTGAATGGAGACCAGAAATCAGATGTTTATGCCCAAGAAACGTAGGATTTCATTCAGCACTTCTCCCGGATTGTCAGGGTACTGACTGAGAATGAGATGGGGCACCCAGAGATAGGAGTGCTATTGCCCGATTCGAGGAGGTCCTGGAGTACAGTGCCATTGGAGGCAAGTATCACCAGGGTTTAATGGTGCTGGTAGCATTCCAGGAGCTGATGGAACCAGGGAAACAGGATGCTGATAGTCTCGAGTGGGCCCTGACTGTGAGCTGGTGTGTAGAACTACTGCAAGCTTTCTTCCTGGTGTCAGATGACATCATGGATTCATCCTCACTCACCTGCCAGGGGCAGATCGGCTGGTATCAGAAGCCAAGCATAGATTTGGATGCCATCAATGATGCTGTGCTTCTGGAAGCATGTATCTACCGCCTGCTGTGTCTACCACAATTTCAATTAGGAGAAATAAGTTCAATAGAGATACATGCTCTGTTGCCTGGAGCAGCCCTATTACCTGAACCTGATCAAGCTCTTCCTGCAGAGTTTCTGTCAGACTGAGATTGGGCAGACGCTGGACCTTATCACAGCCCCCCCCGCCCCGCCATGGCAGGGTGGATCTTGGCAGATTCACTGAAAAGAGGTACAAGTCTATTGTCAAGTACAATTGATTCCTATAGCTGCAGTCATGTATATGGTGGGCATCGATGACAAGAAGGAACACACCAATGCCAGGAAGATCCTGCTGGAGATGGGAGAGTTCTTTCAGATTCAAGATGATTACCTTGACCTCTTTGGGGGGACCCCAGTGTAACTGGCAGAGTTGACACTGACATCCAGGACAACAAGTGCAGCTGGCTGGTGGTTCAGTGTCTGCAACAGGCCACTCCAGAACAGTTACCAGATCCTGAAGGAGAATTACAGGAGAAGGAGGCCAAGAAGGTAGACTCAGTGAAGGCACTATATGAGGAGCTGGATCTACCAGCTGTGTTCTTCAGTCTGAGGAAGACAGAGCCACATTATGGGTCTCATGGCAGCACGCGGTGCCCCTAACCCCAGCTATGTTCCAGGGACTAACACACAAAATCTGTGAGCGGAAGAAGTGGCCTATAGACTGCAAGGGCAGGGAGAGGAGGCTCTCAGTAAATTATTGTGTAACCTTAAAAAACAAAAACGAAAAAAAACAAGGAAATCCTGTCATTTCATTTGCAACAACATGGATGAATCTGGAGGATATTGTACAAAATGAAATAAACCAGACACAGAAAGACAAATGCCTTATAATCTCATTTATATGTGAGGTATAAATGAGTCAAACTCATAGAAAAAGTGTAAAATAGTGGTTACCAGATGCTGGGGGATTGGGGAGACGTTCAAAGGATACACAATTTCAGTTAGGAGAAATAAGTTCAAGAGATCTATTGTATGTCATGGTGACTACAGTTAATACGTTACAGATGTGAAAATTGCTAAGTAAATTTGAAGTGTTCTCACCACATACAAAAAGATAAGTATGCAAACATTTTCTCCCATTCTGTAGGTTGCCTGTTCACTCTGATGGTAGTTTCTTTTGCTGTGCAGAAGCTCTTTAGTTTAATTAGATCCCTTTTGTCAATTTTGGCTTTTGTTGCCATTGCTTTTGGTGTTTTCGACATGAAGTCCTTGCCCATGCCTATGTCCTGAATGGTATTGCCTAGGTTTTCTTTTAGGGTTTTTATGGTTTTAGGTCTAACATTTAAGTCTTTAATTCATCTTGAATTAATTTTTTTTTTTTTTGAGACGGAGTCTCACTCTTTCGCCCAGGCTGGAGTACAGTGGCGCCGTCTCCGCTCACTGCAAGCTTCACCTCCTGGGTTCACGCCATTCTCCTGCCTCAGCCTCCTGAGTAGCTGGGACTACAGGCGCCCGCCACCACACCTGACTAATTTTTTGTATTTTTAGTAGAGATGGGTTTTCACCATGTTGACCAGGATGGTCTCGATCTCCTGGCCTCGTGATCCGCCTGTCTCGGCCTCCCAAAGTGCTGGGATTACAGGCGTGAGCCACCGCACCTGAATTGAATTAATTTTTGTATAAGGCATAAGGAAGGGATCCAGCTTCAGCTTTCTACATATGGCTAGCCAGTTTTCCCAGCACCATTTATTAAATAGGGAATCCTTTCCCCATTGCTTGTTTTTGTCAGGTTTGTCAAAGATCAGATAGTTGTAGATGTGTGGTATTATTTCTGAGGCCTCTGTTCTGTTCCTTTGGTCTACATCTCTGTTTTGGCACCAGTACCGTGCTGTTTTGGTTACTGTATGCTTTGTAGTATGGTTTGAAGTCAGGTAGCGTGATGCCTCCAGCTTTGTTCATTTGGCTTAGGATTTACTTGGCAATGCGGGCTGTGTTTTGGTTCCATATGAACTTTAAAGTAATTTTTTCCAATTCTGTGAAGAAAGTCATTGGTAGCTTGATGGGGATGGCATTGAATCTATAAATTACCTTGGGCAGTATGGCCATTTTCACAATACTGATTCTTCCCCTCCATGAGCATGGAATATTCTTCCATTTGTTTGTATCCTCTTTTATTTTATCGAGCAGTGGTTTGTAGTTCTCCTTGAAGAGGTCCTTCACATCCCTTGTAAGTTGGATTCCTAGGTATTTTATTGTTTGAAGCAATTGTGAATGGGAGTTCACTCATGATTTGGCTCTCTGTTTGTCTGTTATTGGTGTATAAGAATGTTTACGATTTTTGCATGCTGATTTTGTATCCTGAGACTTTGCTGAAGTTGCTTATCAGCTTAAGGAGATTTTGGGCTGAGACAATGGAGTTTTCTAGATATACAATCTTGTCATCTGCAAACAGGGACAATTTGACTTCCTCTTTTCCTAATTGAATACCCTTTATTTCTTTCTCCTGCCTGATTACCCTGGCCAGAACTTCCAACACTGTTGAATAGGAGTGGTGAGAGAGGGCATCCCTGTCTTGTGCCAGTTTTCAAAGGGAATGCTTCCAGTTTTTGCCCATTCAGTATGATATTGGCTGTGGGTCTGTCATAAATAGCTCTTATTATTTTAAGTTACGTTCCATCAATACCTAATTTAACAAAGGGCTAATACCCAGAATCTACAAAGAACTCAAATTTACAAGAAAAAAACAGCCCCATCAACAAGTGGGCAAAGGATATGAACAGACATTTCTCAAAAGAAGGCATTTATGCAGCCAACAGACACATGAAAAAAATGCTCATCATCACTGGCCATCAGAGAAATGCAAATCAAAACCACAATGGGATACCATCTCACACGAGTTAGAATGGCGATCATTAAAAAGTCAGGAAACAACAGGTGCCGGAGAGGATGTGGAGAAATAGGAACACTTTTACACTGTTGGTGGGACTGTAAACTAGTTCAACCATTGTGAAAGACAGTGTGGCGATTCCTCAGGGATCTAGAACTAGAAATACCATTTGACCCAGCAATCCCATTACTGGGTATATACCCAAAGGATTATACATCATGCTGTTGTAAAGACACATGCACACGTATGTTTATTGCAGCACTATTCACAATAACAAAGACTTGGAACCAACCCAAATGTCCAACAGTGATAGTTTGGATTTAGAAAATGTGGCACATATACACCGTGGAATACTATGCAGCCATAAAAATGGATGAGTTCATGTCCTTTGTAGGGACATGGATGAAGCTGGAAACCATCATTCTCAGCAAAATATCGCAAGGAGAAAAAACAAGCACTGCATGTTCACACTCATAGGTGGGAACTGAACAATGAGAACACTTAACAGGAAGGGGAACATCACACACTGGGGCCTGTTGTGGGGTTGGGGGGGGGAGGGATAACATTAGGAGATATACCTAATGTAAATGATGAGTTAATGAGTGCAGCACACCAACATAGCACATGTATACATATGTAACAAACCTGCACGTTGTGCACACGTACCCTAGAACTTACAATAAAAAAAAAGTAAAAAAGTTATGTGAAGTAATGCATATATTTGTTAAGTAGCTTGATTTAACCATTTTACAACGTATTCATACATCAAAACACCATGTACACCGTAAATATGTACAATTTGTATTTGTCCATTTAAAAAGAAAAAAGCTCTGCTTAAGAAGGAAATTAACCCATTATCTTTTGGGGAAAATTGTTTGTCCTATACTTACACTCAGAAAAATTGTGGATCCTTAATGTTAGGGAAGCGTAGTTTCATTCAGTCATAGAACTTACTGTAAAAAATGACTAGGCCAGTTAGATAAGGGGACTAAATATGAGAAACTATTCTTGGAAGACTTTAAGGACTAAGAATTTCCTTCTGTGGTGTAGCATGGCAAAGGAAAAGAAGGAAGGATTAATGAAGATGAACCAAGAGCACCTTATGAAAGAGAAAGTCATTGATTTACTGTAGAAAATAATGCAGTAATTTCTCACTTTATCACAGAACCTGTTTCATGCATAAAACAAGCATTTATTGAAGGAAAGCCTTCTCTACTCATGGAATTTACGTGGGTGGGGAGGAGGATGGTAAGACAGATGTTTGTAACCAGAATACAGTGTGAAATTTCCTGTAATACATATAGATAACCCAATTACTATACAGTATAGTACTAATGGACCTTGTTTAGTTTCTTAGCACAGAAAAGATAAGAATTGTCCTTTAGGTGATTGCCAAAAGTTAGAACTGTTACCTCTCTTTCCTGTAGTGACAAATGACATCTGAGAATTAAGAGATAGAATAAAATGAAATGAGACTCAACAAAAAATTTTTCATTTTGAATAATTTAAAATTTTTTTTTCTATTTTTGAGGTCATCAGTATGAGAATGATGATAGTTAAAATTTTTGTCATAATTAAGATATATTTCTTATATTTTAGGAAGCTAGGAAGTATGTAGTACATTTTAAAAAGTCATGAGAATAGTTAAAAAATGGCAGTCTTCTGTTATCTGGTAGATAATTCTGAAGATTCCAGGTAAATGGATTGTTGACATATTTATTCTAGTTTTTCTTTTAGAGATAGGGTCTTGCTCTGTCACCCAGGCAGAAGTGCCTTGACACTATCATAGTTCACTGCAGCCCCCTGAGTAGCTAGAACTACAGGTGTGTACCACCATGCCTGGGTAATTTTTTTTTTTTTAAAGGTTTTTGTAGAGACAGTATCTTGCTTTGTTTCTCAGGCTTATTTTTTGATATTTACTTTAGAGACAGGGTCTTACTCTGTCACCTAGTCTGGAATGTAATGGCATGGCTATAGCTCATTGCAGCCTCGAATTCCTACGGTCAAGTGATCCTCCCATGGGGTTTATTTTTATTTTTTTAGAGATTGGGTCTTACTCTGTCAGCCAAGCTGGAGTTGCAGTGCGGGGTTCATAGCTCGCTTCATTCTTGAACTCGTGGACTCAGGGGATCCACCTGGGTTTTTTGGTGTGTAGGCATGTGCCATCATGCCCAACTAGTTAAAAAAGAAAAAAACCCAATTTTTTTTTTTTTTTTAAGAGATGCAGATGTTGTTATGTTGCCCAGGCTGTTCTCAAACTCCTGGCCTCAAGTGATTCTCATACATCAGCCTCCTGAGTAGCTGGGATTACATGTGTGTGAGCCTGGCTCTTGTAACTGTATTTTGTACCTATTAATCATCCTCTCTTCATCCTTCCCTTCCTCCTGCTGTTCCTAGCCTCTGGTAACCACTTACCGACTCTCGACCTTCATTAGATCCACTTTTTAAGTTCTTATACATATGAGTGAGAACATGCAGAATTTCTGTGCCTGCTTTATTTCATTTAACATAGTGACCTCCAGTTCCATCCACATTGCTGCCAGTGATGAGATTTCCTTCTCTTTTTAGGCTGAATAATAATCCATTGTGTATATGTACCACATTTTTTTATCCATTCATTCGTTGATGAAACCTTAGGTTGATTCTCTATCTTGGCTATTGTAAATAGTACAGTAAACATGGAAGCGCAGGTATTTCTTTGATAACACTGATTTCCTTTCTTTTGGGTAGGTTCTCAGCAGTAGGATTGCTGGATCATATGGTAGTTCTATTTTTAGTTTTTTGAGGAACCTTCATACTGATTTCCACATTGGTTGAACTAGTTTGCATTTCCACCAACAGTGTACAAGTGTTCTCCTTTTTCTGCATCCTTGCCAGCATGTTTTTTATGTGTGTGTTTTTGGTAAAAGCCATTCTAACTTGGGTGAGACTATATCTCATGGTTTTAATTTGCATTTTCCTGATGATTAGTGGTGTTGATTCTTTTTTCATGTACCTGTTGGCCATTTGTATGTTTTTTGAAAAATGCCTATCTAGATCATTTGCTGCCCGCCCCCCACCCCCCGCCCCCGCCCCATTTTTTTGAGATAGGGTCTCTGTCACCCAGGCTGGAGTGCAGTGATGTGGTCATGGCTCACTGCAGCTCCAACTTCCTAGGCTCAAGTGGTCCCCCTACCTCAGCCTCTCAGGTAACTGAGACTACAGGTGCACACCACCATGCCTGGCTAATTTTTTCTTTTCTTTTCTTTTCTTTTTTTTTTTGAGATGGGGTTTCACCATGTCACTCAGGCTGGAGTGCAGTGGTGCCATCTCGGCTCACTGTAACCTATGCCTCTGGGGCTTGGGTGGTCCTCCCACCTCAGCCTACCGAGTGGCTGGGACTACAGGCATGTACCACCTGGCCTGGCTGATTTTTGTATTTTTTGTAGAGATGGCAGTCTCGCTATGTTGCCGAGCTGGTCTCAAACTCCTGGGCTCAAGCGTTCCACTCGTCTTGGCCTCCCAACAATTTATGTCTTTTAATTGGATAGTTTAGTCTATTTTTATTCAGTATTTTTATCAATAGATAAGGACTTGTTTTCTGGTTCTGTCTTCTTTCTTCCTGTTTTCCTTTTGTGTTTAAGTGACTTTTCTCTAGTAGTGTGTTTTAATTCATTGCCTTTTTTTAAGGGTATCTACGATAGTTTTTGCTTTGTGGTTACTGTGGGGCTTGCAAAAATATCCTCTAGAAATAACAAGGTTTTTTTGTTTTTATTTTTTTGAAATGGAGTTTCGCTCTTGTTACCCAGACCGGAGTGCAATGGTGTGATCTCGGCTCACCACAACCTCTGCCTCCTGGGTTCAAGTGATTCTCCTGCCTCAGCCTCCTGAGTATCTGGGATTATAGGCATTTGCCACCACGCCTGGCTAATTTTGTATTTTTGTTAGAGACGTGGTTTCTCCATGTTAGGTAGGCTGGTCTGGAACTCCTGACCTCAGGTGGTCTACCCGCCTAGGCCTCCCAGAGTGCTAGGATTACAGGTGTGAGCCACTGTGCCCGACCACAAGTTATTTTAAACAGATGTCAACTAACTTTGATCAGAAAGAAACCAAGGAAAAACTTAAACAAACAAACAAAACCTCTTTAAGTCAATTTCCATCACATTTTGACTTTTCTTCTCTTAATGTCGATCTTTTCATATTTCCCATCTCTTAACAGGTTGCCATGGTTATTTCTGATAGATTTATCTATTTTTTTTTTTTTTTTGAGATGGAGTCTCACCCACTCTGTTGCCCGGGCTGGAGTGCAGTGATGCGATCTCTGCTCACTGCAAACTCGGTCTCCTGGGTTCAAGCGATTCTCCTGCCTCAGCCTCCCAAGTAGCTGGGATTACAGGCACGCGTCACTGTGCCTGGCTAGTTTTTGTATTTTTAGTAAAAATGGTGTTTCACCATGTTGGCCAGGATGATCTGGAACTCCTGACCTCAAGCAGTGTGCCCACTTCGACCTTCCCAAGTGTGGGGATACAGGCGTAAGCTACTGCATGCGTCCTGCCCATTTACCTATTATACTTGATGCCAAAAATATGAGTGGATTATACACCACAGTTACAGGGTTAGGGTATTCTGAATGTGTGTACTTTTACCCATGAGTTTTGTACCTTCAATTTTTCTTTTTGTATGTTAGCACCCCTTTGTTTTAGATTGAAGAGCTTCTGAATATGTTGTCCTACTTCCTCCATGTATAGTTGTTGAGAAGTTTATTGTCAGGCTAATCCGAGCTCTTTATATGATACTTGCTTCTTTTCACTTACTGCTTTGTAAAATCCTATCTTTGTCCTTTTTTCTCTGATAATTTGACATGCCTTGGGGTAGTCTTATTTTGGTGGAATATGTTTGGTGATCTCTGACCTTCCTGTGTCTGGACACATATCTTTCTCCAGGTTTGGAAGGTTTTCTGGGATTACGTTTTATTTATTTTTTTTTCAGAAAAAATTTAACAGGTTTCTTTATAATTATAAAGTTGAACTGCTGAAACTCGTTCACTGAAACATTTTGACTTGCATTAATGCTTTACATCCCTGCATTTATATTAAAAATTCACACACAAATGAAAATGGAAAAACTGCCATTATCTGATTTCTGTCACCTGTTTTTCCATTCACAATCACATACTTAGGCACCTTTTGACCCCATGAGGGGGGAAAAAAATCTAACGTTCACAGCACCAGTAATGGGAAGAAGATAATTTTTTCCTTTTGGGAGAATGAAGTGTTTGCCATCATACTGGATTCTTGAGCATATTCCCCACCAATATGGTTTGGCTCTGTATCCCCACACAAATCTCATGTTGAATTGTAATCCACACCTGTTGAGGGAGGGACCTGGTGGGAGGTGATTGGATCATGGCGGCAGTTTTCCCCCATGCTGTTCTTGTGATAGTGAGTGAGTTCTCTCACGAGATCTAATGCTTTAAAAGTGTCTGGCAGTTCCCCCCTCACTCTGTCTCTCCTACCACCTTGTGAAGAAGGTGCTTGCTTCTCCTCCTCCTGCCACGATAGTGGGTTTCCTGAGGCCTTTCAAACCATGCAGAACTGTGAGTCAGTTAAACTTTTTTTCTCTCTCAGGTAGTTCTTTATAGCAGTGTGAAAAAGGATAATACATCCACGTATTAGTGGTGTGCTAGCTGGATGTCTTTTGGCATAATTGTGTTTTTTTTTCTTTCTTTTGAGATGGAGTTTTGCTCTTGTTGCCCACACTGGAGTGCAGTGGCATGATCGCAGCTCACTGTAACCTCCACCTTCCAGGTTCAAGTGATTCTCCTGCCTCAGCCTCTTGAGTAGCTGGGATTACAGGCATGTGCCACTATGCCTGGCTAATTTTTTGTATTTTTAGAGAAATGGGGTTTCATCATGTTCACCAGGCTGGTCTGGAACTCCTGACCTCAGATGATCTGCCCGCCTTGGCCTCCCAAAGTGCTGGGATTACAGGCGTGAGCCACCGCGCCCGTCCCTTTTGGCATAATTGTTACATGTTTTGCATGGATAGCACACAGGTTGGTGTCTTCAAAAAGGGCCAACCAGTTAAGCCTCACTTGCCTCCTGCAAAGCACCAGTAACTGCGCTCTGGAAGCATAGATCTGTTTTAAAGCCCTGAGCAATTTGTTGCACTAGACACTGGAAGGGAAGTTTGTGAATGAGTTGTTCAGTGGACTTCTGGTAACGTGTAATTTCACGTAATACCAGGCCTGTGATGATGATGCGTCTTTACCCTTCCAGTAGAGGGCGCACTCTTGTGAGCGACCTCCTGGCTGCTTTACCACACTGGTCGATTTGCGGGCAGTCAGCTTTGTAGGAACTATGGTATAGAGGCCTCCTTACTTACCCACCTTCTCCTTAGGCTGGAGCTCAGTGAGCTAGAGGTGGTGCCGGCCTTAGAGAGAGACAGTGGTGTGGCGGTGGCTGCAAACACAATTGAAAAGGAATATTTTTTAAAACAAGCTTACTGCCCCTTCTTTCTCCACTTCTTGAAACTAGTCTTATGTTTGTTTTGAGGTTATTCGCTATATCTTGTAGCCATGCTTTGCTCCTTTTTGTTCTTTTTTCTCTTCTGTGTATTTTCAAATAATTAGTCCTTAAGTTCAACTGATTCTTCTGCTTTATCCTTTCTACTTTTGAGAGCTTGTGAATTTTTCATTGCAGCAAATGCATTTCCCAGTTCCAGGATTTCTTTTTTTTTTCATTATTTCAATATCTTTGTTAAATTTCTCTGATAAATTCCTAAATTGCTTATCTATGTTATCTTGGAGTTGTCTGAGTTTCCTTAAAACTGCTGTTTTGAAGTTTTGATCTGAGAGCTCACATGTTGCTGTTTTGTTAGGGTTGGTCACTGGCTCCTTGCTTTGGGGAGGTGATGGCTGCCTGTTTGCTGTTGTGTCTTGTGGTCTTATGTCTGTGGCTTTGCATTGAAGGATTAGTTATGTATTCTGGTCTTCAGTGTCTGGCGTCTGGCTTGTTTTGGTCCTTACAGAGTTTATTTGCTTAGTGGTTTTGTGCGGTTGCCTGTCGAATCCCCTTAATTCCATGTTGCTGCCTCCTTTTCAGCACTAGATGTCGCAGTAAGCCCAAGTTCGCCTTATTTGGGGCAAAGGTTCAGAGGACTGCCTATCCCCAAAGACGGGGTGGAGGCGCCGCGGGCGGTAGGGGGCGCGGCGGGCGGGGGGGGGGGGGGGGGGGAGTTGATCCTACAGAGGATATTCCTGCCGTGAGGGAGGGCTGGCTGCAGGTTCAGGCCCAGAAGACCCGTGGAGCTTGCCTCCTGTGGTGTGGTGCTGCTCAACAGCCACCCTGATTTGGCCTAATTTTTTGGCTGAGATAAACTGCAGAGTTTCCTGGACTGTCTCCAGCTGCCATCAGGGCTTTTTCTCCCTACAGGCACTTGCAATGCTTCTTGTGGATTAAGGCAGGAATGGTTTTCCTGCAGGAGAACCCAAGATGGTAAAGAAGCTGGCTGTCTGCCTCATTCTTACGTTTTCTAATGTAAAACTTTGAGTCTTGGGGGATTTTTCCATGGGGTGCCTCGCAGATCTGGGGAGGGGAATCAGAGAAGTTGGTTTCTCTTACCATCTGTTTGGAGTTTTAAATTTCCCTGTAGCCCTGGGGATCATCTGCACCTCAGGTTTGAGTTCTGGGATATTGCTAGCGATAGTCTTGATCCTGGATATTTGCTTTTGGTTTTCTGTGGGGAAGAGTGAAGCCAGATGGCTTCTGCTCTGCCATTTTGATGGTGCCACTTATTTATTTTTTTTTTAGCATATTGAAAATATTCTGCTGGCTTGTGGCTGTTGAGAAGTCAGTAGGCTTTTGCTGTTTTAAATGTAGTCTGCTTTTTCCTTTCACTTCTTTTATAGTCTTCTCTCTGTCTTTAGCTGTTTTGCAGCTTCCATTGTGGTGTTTTTGTGTGTGGAATTCTTATTTATTCCATGTAAGAGTTATTAGCTTTCTTTAATCTGATTTTCTGCCCTGATTTTGAGGTCTGTATGGCTGCAGTTGGAAGGAGGTGGTAAACAGGGATTTCTTCAAGGTTTCTGGGGACCCCATAGCTGCAAGGTCAGAACAGAAGTGAAGGCAGTGTCCACTACTGACTCACCTTGGGAGCCCTCATAGAGACTAGTGAATTTTATTGAAACCAGATGAGATTATTTTGTTGCTAAGAACTGGTGTTCCAAAGTGGTGGTTACAATAAGAATCAACTGGCATTTGTTGACTGTAAGATTCTTAGTGCAGTATTATTATTCATCTTTATTTCCTAAATCCATACATGCTTAATAGAAGTGTATTAGGTGAATGAGATACATATTACACTGAAGCATATGTGGCTTATACTGCTAAATTGTAAGTTCACCGTATTTCTGAAGATCCCATTTATGTTTTGTTTAAAATTATTTTAGGCTGGGCACAGTGGTTCACCGCTATAATCTCAGCACTTTGGGAGGCTGAGGTAGGTGGAGAGCTTGAGCACAGGAGTTTGAGACCAGCCTGGGCAACACAGTGAGACCCTGTCTCTACTAAAAATTAAAAAATTAGCTGGGTGTGATGGCGTGCACCTATTGTCCCAGCTACTTGAGGGGCTTAGGTAGGAGGATTGCTTGAGCCTGGGAAGTCAAGGCTGCAGTGAGCTGTGGTCATGCCACTGCACTCCAGCCTGTGTGACAGAGCAAGACCCCGTCTCAAAAAAACAAACAAAATTATTTTAATGAGTTTCTTTTTATATCTTAACCTTTATGTGTGGGCTAAACACATACTTTATATGTGTTTAAAAGGTATGTGTTTAGCCCATGTTCATTTTTCCACATATATAATTTCCTTTTTGTTCAGGGTTGATAGTAACCTAGCCATCTATTCCTTCTTCTTTCTTCCATTCTTAGATTCCTTTGGCCGTTTGGGTTTAAACTATATCATAGATCTGTTTGCATCTGTTCCCCCCACTCCCCTTTGTATTTACTTATTTATGCCTTAAAAAGTTGACCTCATGTTTTAGAGCAGCTTTAGGTTCATAGCAAAATTGAGCAGAAGGTACAGACTTCTCATATACCCTCTCCGCCAACACCGTGCATAGCCTTCCCCATTGTTTTTTATTTATTTATTTATTTTTTGATACGGAGTCTTGCTCTGTCGCCCGGGCTGGAGTGCAGTGGCGCGATCTCGGCTCACTGCAAGCTCCGCCTCCCGGGTTCATGCCTTACTCCTGCCTCAGCCTCCCAAGTAGCTGGGACTACAGGCACCCACCACCATGCCTCCTAATTTTTTGTATTTTTAGTGGAGACAGGGTTTCACCGTTTTAGCCAGGATGGTCTCGATCTCCTGACCTCGTGATCTGCCCGCCTTGGCCTTCCCCATTATTAACATCCCCTACCAGAGTGGTACATTTGTTACAACTGATGAACCTACATTAACACATCATTACCACCCAAAGTCTATCGTGTACATTAGGAGTCACTCTTGGTGTTATAAATTTTCATGGGTTTGGACAAACGTGTAATGACATGTATCCACCATAATTATATACGGAATATTTTAAATGTCCTAAAAATCCTCTGTGTTCTGCCTGTATTCATCCCTCCTCCCCTCTATACCCTGGCAACCACTGATCTTTTTATTTAAAGTCTCCATAGTTTTGCCTTTTCCAGAATGTCATATGGTTAGAAGCATACATTATGTAGCCTTTTCACACTGCTTCTTTTACTTAGTATGTGTTTACATTTCCTCCATGTCTTTGCATGGCTTGATAGCTCACTTCTTTTTAGTGCTGAAGAATATTCCATTGTCTGAATGTGCTACCTAAAGGACATTATGGTTGCTCCCAAGTTTTGCCAATTATGAGTAAACCTGCTGTAATTATTGTGGTACAGATTTTTGTGTAGACATAAGTTTTCAGCTCCTTTAGATAAATACCAAAGCCTGTGATTGCTGGAACATATGATAAGAATATATTTAGTTTTGTAATAAACTGCTAAACAGCCTTCCAGAGTGGCTGTACCATTTTACATTCCCACCAGCAGCAGATGAGAGTTCCTGTTGTTCTGTAGTTTTGTCAGCATTTGATGTTGTCAATGTTCTGGATTTTGGTCATTCTAATAGGTGTATAGTGGTATCTCGTTGTTTTTATTTGTGTTTCCCTGATGACATGAGGTGTGGTGCATCTTGTCATATGCTTATTTGCTATCTGTGTATCTTCTTTGGTGAGGTGTCTGTTAAGGTCTTTGGTCTTTTTTTTTTTTTTGAGACAGAGTCTCACTTGTTCATCCAGGCTTGAGTGCAGTGGCATGATCTCGGCTCCCTGCAACCTCTGCCTCCTGGACTCAAGTGATCCTACCACCTCACCCTCTCACCTAAACCTCCCACCTCAGCCTCCCGAGTAGCTGGGGCTACAGGCATGCATCACCGCGCCCAGTTAATTTTTGTACTTTTAGTAGAGACGGGGTTTCATCATGTTGCCCAAGCTGGTCTTAAACTCCTGGGCTCTAGCAATCTGCCTGCCTCAGCCTTCCAAAGTGCTGGTGTTACAGGCTTGAGCTGCTGTGCCCGACCTGGTCCATTTTTAATTGTTTGTTTTCTTATTATTGAGTTTTAAGAGTTATCTTTTTTTGGATAATAACCCTTTATCAGATTCATCTTTACCAAGTATTTTCTTATAGTCTGTGGCTTCTTTTTAGTCTCTTGACTGTGTCTTTTGCAGAACAGAAAATTTTAATTTTAATGAAATCCAGCTTATCAATTCTTTTTTTAATCTATTGTGCCTTTGGTGCTGAATCCAAAAAGTCATTGCCAAAATCCCTAGTCATCTAGATTTTCTTCTGTGTTATTTTCTAGCACATACCACCTCTCCCAGTTGTTCCAGTACTGTTTATTGAAAAGACTTTTATCTTCATTATATCTTCATTATATAGCATTTGCTCCTTTGTCAAAGATAAATTGCTTGTATTTAAGTGGATGTATTTCTGGACTCGCTATTTTGTTCCATTGATCTGTTTGTGTATTCTTTTGCCCGTAACACATTGTCATAATTCCTCTTTTTATTTTTAAATAAAATGTGTAACCCTTATATTTAGTTTGACTTTTCAAACAGATAGTTTCTTGCTTTTATGGTGGCAGAGTTCTTACTTTTATTCTGAGAATTATGATGATAAGGTCAGTTACGAATGTTTTCCGAGTCTGAGATTAGACTGTGAAGGATAAAACCATACAAATTCTTGGTCACAGAAAGAAATGAATAAAAACTGAATAAGAATTCTAGTCTTGTTAGGAGTAATGTATTATAGTAAACAGTGATGCCAGGGCACTGTTTTCCATCATAATCACTTCTGTATGTAAAGATCTAGAAGTGGCTTTTTCTTTTTCTTTTTCATTTTTTTTGAGATGGAGTCTCACTCTGTTGCCCAGGCTGGAGTGCCGTGGCACCATCTTGGCTCACTTGCAACCTCTGCCACCTGGGTTCCAGCGATTCTCCTGCCTCAGCCTCCCAAGTAGCTGGGATTAAAGGCACCCGCCACCATGCCCAGCTAATGTTTTATATTTTTAGTAGAGATGGGGTTTCACTATGTTGGCCAGGCTGGTGTCGAACTCCTGACCTCAGGTGATCCACCTGCCTTGGCCTCCCAAAGTGCTGGGATTACAGGCGTGAGCCACTGCGCCTGGCCTAGAGGTGACTTTTTAAAAGGAACATACTATGATACATTAGTGGCAGATTTGATTCTATATACAGTGGTCTGAATTATGGCCAAAATTTCTTTCTTTGGGATTATGGGTACGAATATTATAGGTAAATAGACATGATATTCTACATTTGGAAGGCTTATATCTTTACAAACTGCTTCGGTATGTATTTTCTATTTAATCTTTTTTTTTTTTTTTTGAGACGGAGTCTCGCTCTGTCGCCCAGGCTGGAGTGCAGTGGCCGGATCTCAGCTCATTGCAAGCTCCGCCTCCCGGGTTTACGCCATTCTCCTGCCTCAGTCTCCCGAGTAGTTGGGACTACAGGCGCCAGCCACCTCGCCCGGCTAGTTTTTTGAATTTTTTTAGTAGAGACGGGGTTTCACCATGTTAGCCAGGATGTTCTCGATCTCCTGACCTCATGATCCACCCATCTCAGCCTCCCAAAGTGCTGGGATTACAGGCTTGAGCCTCCGCGCCCGGCCTCTATTTAATCTTTGCATGAACTCCATTTTACAGCTGCAACTGGAGATCTGAAAATTTGTCAGTTATCAAGGTTGTAGAGCATAATCTTGAACCTAGGTCTCCTGAGTTTGTAGGCATCCCACTTTATCATAGCTCTGCCATTTAACATGACTACAGGAAGTTTAATGGGGGCATTTAAGGTTGGATTTTGGGCTGGGCATGGTGGCTTATGCCTGCAATCCCAGCATTTTGAGAGGCCGAGGCAGGAGGATTGCTTGAGCCCAGGAGTTCGAGACCAACCTCAGCAACATAGTGAGACCCTATCTCAATTAAAGGAAAAATAAAAAAAGATTGGATTTTCAAAAAGGATAAGCTCTGCCAACAAGTGGAAAGGTAGGTTGAAAGGCTGAGAGGTGAGAGCAAGACAGGTGTGTGGGTTAAGGACAGAAGTGATATCCCAAAAAATGCCCTTTGTTTATGTATAGATAGGATTATTTGTGTTTGCTGAGG
Organism: Trachypithecus francoisi; assembly: GCF_009764315.1. NCBI lineage: Eukaryota > Metazoa > Chordata > Mammalia > Primates > Cercopithecidae > Trachypithecus > Trachypithecus francoisi. The sequence goes on from NW_022681469.1 coordinate 57,565,436, forward strand.
ATGTTTTGATATTGGGAGGGGTAACTGCAATTATATTGGCTATAACTCTCCTGTCTTGGCTTTGCCATTGTTATTGTTTCTATAGATGTTTTCCATATAATGACTTCATACCTTCAACTGTACTTGAATTATTTAATGTAATACCTGAGTGCGTATTCTAAGATTCCTTTTCCTGTGTTATGAAATTAATATGTGCCCATTGCAGAAACTTAGAAACTTTCCACTTTAAATAGTGGAATTTTAAGTGTTAAATAAATTAAATATATTCAATATGTTAAATATTTAATTAAATAATTAAATAATTTTAAATAATGGCTTTTAATAATTTGGGTTATCTTTCAGTTTGTTTTTGGAATGTATGTATATTTCTAAAGTTTAGAAATAATTGTCCGGGCACGGTGGCTCAAGCCTGTAATCCCAGCACTTTGGGAGGCCGAGACGGGCGAATCACGAGGTCAGGAGATCGAGACCATCCTGGCTAACACGGTGAAACCCCATCTCTACTAAAAATACAAAAACTAGCTGGGCGAGGTGGCGGGCGCCTGTAGTCCCAGCTACTCGGGCGCCTGAGGCAGGAGAATGGCGTGAACCCGGGAGGCGGAGCTTGCAGTGAGCTGAGATCTGGCCACTGCACTCCAGTCCGGGCGACAGAGCGAGACTCCGCCTCAAAAAAAATAAAAAAATAAAATAAAATAAAAATAATTGAGTCATAATGTACAATAGTTTTATTTCCCTAGAAGCTAGTTTGATTTCATTCTGAAAAATATTTATGTCTTGTGATTGTGGTAGGCTTATATTGTGAATGTATGCTATAGAAAGTTTACAGTTAGTTGTTGGCTGGGTGTGGTGTCTCACGCTTGTAATCCCAGCACTTTGGGATGCCGAGGCATGCAGATCACTTGAGGTTAGGAGTTCGAGACCAGCCTGGCCAACATGGCGAAACCATCTCTCCACTAAAAATACAAAAATTAGCCAAGCACGATGGTGTGCGCCTGCAATCCCAGTTACTTGGTGCCTGAGGCAGGAGAATTGCTTGAACCTGGGAGGTGGAGGTTGCAGTAAGCTCAGATTGTGCCACTGCAGTCCAGCCTAGGCTGCAGAGCAAGACTTTGTCTCAAAAAAATAAAAAAAGGTTCATAGTTATTTTAACCTGTATGATTACAAGTCAGGATCATGAGTACCTTTAGGGGTGTTATATAAAGACTGGAAGGGAACACAGAAGGATTCTGTGTTGCTGTTTCACAAGTATCTTCATTTTATTACATTAATATTATACTTTAATAAAGTTTAATAGTTATTAAAATACTTCTAAGTTGATAAGATTAACATAAATGAGTAGAAAAAGAAATGTGGAGACATTTTAGGTGACTTTTTTCAGTTGTAATTTTAAGTGATATATAAATAGTTCATCTTGTTAAAAGTTTACTTAGGAAATATTATCTAATATAATGTGTCTAAGCTCCAGATACTTGGAGTAACCCCCCCCCGAGATAGAGTCTCACTCTGCCACCCAGGCTGGAGTGCAGCAGCGCGATCTTGGCTCACTGCAACCTCCACCTACCTGGTTCAAGCGATTCTCCTGCCTCAGGCTCCTAAATAGCTGGGATTACAGGCATGCACCACCATGCCTGGCTAATTTTTATATTTTTAGTAGAGACGGGGTTTTGTCACGTTGGGCAGTCTTGTCTTGAACTCCTGACCTCGGGTGATCCGCCCACCTTGGCTTCCCAAAGTGCTGGGATTATAGACGTGAGCCACCGTACCTGACCTGGAGTAACATTTTATAGCTAGACAGCAGCCTAGGACAGGATTTCAAGGACTTTAACATCAGAAGGTAAGAGTAACAAACCAATCAGAAGAGTGGAAACACTTTAATCTATTCCAGAAGTTAAGTTATATGTGGACAGATAGGGAGTTTATCTAGTTTATTCACCCCTGTATCCCTAACCTTTTTCTTTTTTTTTTTGAGACGGAGTCTTGCTCTGTCGCCGGGGCTGGAGTGCAGTGGCCGGATCTCAGCTCACTGCAAGCTCCGCCTCCCGGGTTCACGCCATTCTCCTGCCTCAGCCTCCCGAGTAGCTGGGACTACAGACGCCCGCCACCTCGCCCGGCTAGTTTTTTGTATTTTTTTGGTAGAGACGGGGTTTCACAGTGTTCGCCAGGATGGTCTCGATCTCCTGACCTCGTGATTCGCCCGTCTCGGCCTCCCAAAGTGCTGGGATTACAGGCTTGAGCCACCGCGCCCGGCCACCTTTTTCTTATACTCAGACTACGTATTTGTTGAGTCAATGAATTCCTGTTTGCTGTACTCTCATATGCTTGGAGTGTTATCACTTAAAAAAAAAAAGTTATCAGTTTTTTAGGTGAAAATGATGTCTTAATTTGTATATTAATGAGTGACGTTTAAAAATGTTTATTAATCACATGGATTTAATTTTTTGAAAATTTATTTAAATAGTGTAGACCTGTGCTATTCAGTATGGTAGCCTCTTAATTTGTATATTAATGAGTGAAGTTTAAAAATGTTTATTAATCATATGGATTTAATTTTTTGAAAATTTATTTAAGTAGTGTAGACCTGTGCTATTCAGTATGGTAGCCACTAGTTTTATGTGACTATTCAACACTTACAGTGGAACTAGTTTCAAATTGAGATGTGTCGTAAATGTAAAATATACGTTAGATTTTGAAATCTTATGAAAAAATGTAAAAGGTCTCATAATTTAAAAATATCAGTTTTGTGTTGAAATTACAGTGTTCTGGACCTGTTGGGTTAAGCAAAATACATTATTAAAATTAATAAAATTGTTTTTCGATTCAGATTTAGATTACTGTCTAGATCAGGACAGTGCTTATATAGACAGTAATGTAATCATTACATGATTAGGACTTGGGTTATGGTAGTATTTATAGAACGGAAAGTAAGGAGTGATTTTTAAGGGATTATGCAGTATGTATATATACTATATAATCTCTACTATATTCTGGAATATTTCACATCTTGTGTACTTCCATCATGGTTTTGTAATCAATAATAAGATTTTTGAGGGCAAAGCTTTATATCCTTCTCTATATTTTGCCTTTTGCTGGGTGCAAAGGAAGTCATTTGAACCAAGAAGAATTTAATAGGGTATCAAATATTTTGTTTGAAGTTTTAGAGTGCAAATGAATGATCCCTAGAGTTATTATGTCCTTTATTTAAATATCACAGTATCACCACATAGTCAGATTGAGTCATACTATTTTTAAAAGGAGCCAAGGGTAAGGGAACAAACATCTAGTCTTATATATGCTCGGCTCTACATAGTCATTTTACATCTTTTTTCATTTAATCCTTATATTAACCATATGAGGAAGGTATCAACTACCATTTTACAGGTTAGGAAACTGAGATCAAGTAATTTTTCTCTTATGTTGCTAATCCATAGATGCTCAATTTCAACACTAGCACTTTTCCACTGTTAGGAGGTCTCGAACTCCTAACCTCAAGTGATCTGCATTGCTTCAGCTAAAGTTAGTTAACTGATTTGAAATAAATTTAATATTTTGGTTGACATGAAGTAAGTGAAGAATATTTAGAATAAAATGTATAATGATAAATTTTGACAATATGTGTTTCATATTCAGTAAAAAAGGAAATTTAGAAATATTCCCCAAAACCTGAGAGGAAAAAGAAAACACATGTTTGTTCCTCATTCTGATTTTCTTTGTGTATTGTAATTCCAGAAATTTACCTATAGTTTGTGCAGATAAATAAAATTGTAATTTTTTCATTTTAAATATTTCTTTCGTTTTGTCTTCCAGATAAAATCAAGGACAAAATTAAAGAGAGAGACAAAGAAAAAGAGAGAGAGAAAAAGAAACATAAAGTAATGAATGAACTCAAGAAAGAGAATGGAGAAGTAAAGATTTTGCTGAAAAGTAAGTTTTATTCAGTGATTTTAGTTCTACTTTATTATACTGTTCAGTATCTCTGTTGGCTAAGTGAATAAAATAAGAAATGTTACTTGGTGCTGAATTTTGTGGAGAATAAACAAAGATGAGGAAATGAAAAGCAAATGTAACAATGGAGAATTCTAATCTATATAGTAACATGTCTTATAGTATATTTATTTAGTGAGCCATTAAAAAGTTGTAAAGGTTAAGCTTCATTAAACTTAATTTCTTAAATTATTTTAAAATAAGTTAATCCTATGTTTGCATTACTAGTCTTACTCATATTTAGATAATCTAAAAGGAAGAAATCAACAAAAATTGCCGGAGCAAGTTTTAGTATGATAGGGATGGTGAAGGAAGTGATCTTAAGAATAATTGACTGTAATCACCATACCATAGTCTAGGATTTAGAGGGAACATTTTACTCTGAGCTAAATCAGAAGCAGTATGTTTTTTGTATGTTTAAGAATATCCTTGTTTTATTCTTTTTTTTTCTCTGTTATGGTTGCATTCATTTGCTATTTATATATGAGGGTAGGGTGGAGAGAAGAATTTGGGGGGTAGGTGGTTGGGTAGTAAGTATACTACAATTCCTGTCAATAAGGCTGAACTTGTAAAGAGAGAATTTATGGTAGAATAGACGTAAGGGTAGTCTTAAATTCACTCAGATGTCAAAGTAAGAATCAGTGGCATTTGGTTGCTAGACAACTAGCGAATTCACTATCTAGCAAATTCACTAGTGCTATCATGTTGGTAGTTGATGATCAGAACATGTTGACCTTGATTAACTTCATATTTAATTTAATTGTTCATAAGGCTTTATATTTGCTTAGAGGGGAAAAGACCACAGCACTGCATATGTAGCAAAATAACTGGTAGTTTATATTATTTAAGATAAAGAGTATTAGATTCTGTATTTTCATTGCGTTCTTCGTCACGTTTTCAGATATTCGTTGTCTATTATCAGCGTGTCAGAACTTTGTTTTCCATGATATTCTTTCAACCTTGAAGAAATATGTCAGAGCTTAAGTTGGTGGCTACTTAGTTAATGCTCATGATCCTTTGTTGTGTTTCTTTTGCCAGCGTATTCTATCTGTTTTGTCTAATTAGATTGTAAGCCTTTGAGGCAGGAATGGAATATAACCACACTAGTTCTGTATAGCAGCTAGTGATGAATGCTTGAAAAGTCTACTTAAGGCTGGGTGCGGTTGCTCATGCCTGTAATCCCAGCACTTTGGGAGGCCGAGGCGGGTGGATCACTTGAAGTCAGGAGTTCCAGAGCAGCCTGGCTGACACGTGAAATCCCGTCTCTACTAAAAATAAAAAATTAGTGGGGCATGGTGGTGGGCATCTGTAATCCCAGCTACTTGGGAGGCTGAGGCATGAGAATCACCTGAACCCGGGAGACAGAGGTTGCAGTGAGCTTAGATCACACCACTGTACTCCAGCCTGGGTGATAGAGCGAGATACAGTCTCAAAAAAAAAAAAAAGAAATGAAAAGGAAAAGTCAAGTTTACTTAACTTCACCCTTGATTTAGTCCAATAGCTATTTTTTCTGATTTAATCAGATAGTTGTTTTCTTATTCATTTGAAAATATCATGCTGTAAATTCTGTTACCTGAGAAGGAATCTGTTTTAGAAATACTTTATAAAAGCCTCATATGTTCTTGATTGAATACTGGATTCCTAACATAATGTGAATTATGTGAATCTAGAGATTACACATGGAAATAAAATTTAAAACAGCCTAAAAATTGAGATTTTTTTAAAGAAAGAAATATACAATATTAACTTTGAAGTAGACAAAAATTTAGGTGATATTTTGAACCAAGTTAAATTGAAACTAGTGATGAATAATGTAGAAGAATGAGATAGATGTGGAAATTAATTTGTGACTTCTGGGATGTCCATGGAAAAATTTAGGGAAAATGTATTCACAATGGAGGTAAGTAGTAATATAATTACTGCCTTACAGTGTTACCAAGATTAAATGTGGGAAAGTATGAGGAAGGTGCCAAGTATAGTATCTGTCTCACAGATACTTACTACTGAGTAGTAAATAGTTATAAATCTTTCTTGTAAGTATGTGTGAGAGATTAACCTTGTGATTGAAAAGCAACAAAACCGACTGGGCACAGTGTCTCAAGCCTGTAATCCCAGCATTTTGGGATGCCGAGGCGGGTGGATCACCTGAGGTCAAGAGTTCAAGACCAGCCTGGCCAACTTGGCGAAACCCCATCTCCACTAAAAAAATACAAAAAATTACGATGGGTGCCTAATTCCAGCAACTCGGGAGGCTGAGGCATGAAAATTGCTTGAATCCAGGAGGCAGAGGTTGTGGTGAGCCGAGATGGTGCCACTGCACTCCAACCTGGGCAACAGAGACTCCGTCTAAAACAAACAAACAAAAAAACAAAACTATCTCCTCTCCTCAGTGTGTAGTATATAGATAATTAAGTGAATAAACACATAATTCTTTGGGAAAACAGTGCTTGTCCCATTGAAAGCACTGAGTGTTATCTGTTGTTACTATCTACGAGAAAGAATTTGCTTAGTATGTGGGGCCATTTCCCAAGTGAGCCTGTGGCGGTGGTGGGGGAAGGCATCTTTTGTTGGTGGTGACTTGGAACAACAAATCATTTAGTTTGCTGAGGGAAAATATACTTTCATCTACTACCGTGTGCCACTTTTTTCCTTGTGGCCTCCAACTTTTATTCTATCCTTGTAATTTTTTTCTTCTGTTAATGATAATGTTGCAAGTTGTGGTATACACAGGTATTGATGGATGATGGCATTTGAAAATCTAAAATAGATGCTAAGTATATCACACCAGTTCATTTTCTCCAGGTTTTTCTCAAAAATTGTGTCAGGTAGGCTGGGCGCGGTGGTTCACGCCTGTAATCCCAGCACTTTGGGAGGCCAAGGTGGGTGGACCACTTGAGGCTAGGAGTTTGAGACCAGCTTGGCCAACCTGGTAAAACGCCATCTCTACTAAAAATACAAAAATTAGCTGGGCGTGGTGGTGCTTGTCTGTAATCCTAGCTATTCTCGAGGCTTAAGCAGAATTGCTTGAACCCAGGAGGCAGAGGCTGCAGCCGAGATTGTGCCACTGTACTCCAGCCTGCGTGACAGAGTGAGACTCGTTCTTAAAAAAAAAAAAAAAAAAAATTGTGTCTCTTTTTTTGTTCACTGGTGCGGTCTCGGCTCACTGCAACCTCTGCTTCCTGGGTTCAAGCAATTTTCTTGCCTCAGCCTCCTGAGTAGCTGGGATTACAGCCTCACGCCGCCACGCCCCGGGCTGATTTTTTGTATTTTAGTAGAGACAGGGTTTCACCATGTTGCCCAGGCTGGTCACAAACTCCTGAGGTCAGGCAACCTGCCTGCCTCGGCCTCCCAAAGTGCTGAGATTATAGTTGTGAGCCACCACGCCTGTCCTGTCAAGTTTTTTTGATTAGAAATATATATAAAATTATATACATGATAAAAAGTTTTTTATTAATGCAAAAACCTCATAAAGGTTTATTTGCTAAGAAAGTTGGATTATTTGCTCTTTTCAAAATAGTTTAAAGGAACAAATAAGTTTGAAACAAAGCTTATTTAGTGGGTCTCATTTTATACTAAAATTCACCGACTGCTTTTTCTGATTGTATGCAGTATGTTCCAGGCATTTTTATGTTGTTTATTAATGATAAAGTGTGAGAACATGTGTTATGATTATAGTATTTTTTAGAGTAAATGTTTATTATTATAGCATTTTAAATAAGTTTGCTTGTGAGCAGTTAGAATGGGGGTTAAAAGAAGCCAGTGTCCAAGGTGATTGGTAATATACTAAAGGTCACAGGTAAGTAACTCATGGCTGGAGGAGTGACAACCATTGCAGTGCATAAAAAGCAGATTCATTCCCCAGAGGCCAAAAGTTGAAAATAACTAAGCTAATTAGTACTTTTTTCCTATATATAATAATGGGGCAGGGGAGAGAGAAAGATAGATACAAATTTTATAAATTTTCCTGAATTACTTTTGTTTTTCACTTTATTAATACAAAAAGTAGACGAAAGTTAGTGGTAGAATTAAGCCAATGAATTTGTGATTTTAAAAGTTTTTTCTTAATTTTTCTTTTCATAATTAGCCATTAACAATACATGCTCTCTTTGTTTCTGTGTGCTCTTCTTTCTGCCTCTGTGATTGTCTCTCTCTGGCTATAGGTGTATCTGCATCTGTGTTTCTGATTCCCTCACTCCCAGTCTGGCACTCTCTCTCTGGCTCTGACCCTATACATGTGTGTATCTGTGTGCTTTGTGTGTGTGGTCTGCTATGTGCATTTGTCTGTGGCTTTTGGAAGGGTCTCCCATCAACATTTTTCTTTTCTTTTTTTTTTTGAGATGGAGTTTCACTGTGATACCCAGACTGGTGTGCGGTGGCACAGTCTGGGCTCACTGCAACATCTGCTTCCCGGTTCAAGCGCTTTTCCTGCCTCAGCCTACCGAGTAGCTGGGATTACAGGCACGTGCCACCACACCTGGCTAATTTTTGTATTTGTAGTAGAGATGGGGTTTCACCATGTTGGCCAGGCTGGTCTCAAACTCCTGACCTCAAGCAATCCACTTGCCTCAGCCTCCCAAAGTGCTGGGATTGTAAGCATGAGCCACTGCGCCTGGCCACCATTTTACTTCTAATCTGACACTTTCTGAAGGGCCAGATTAGTTGGATAGCAATTCTGTTCTTTCTGTTATAGGTACCTGTCAGGATCCTTTATTGGGTTCTGTTAAAGGATTATAGATTTAGACTGGTCATGGTGGCTCATACCTGTAATCCCAACACTTTGGGAGGCCGAGGCGGGCGGATCATGAGGTCAGGAGATCGAGACCATCATGGCTAACAAGGTGAAACCCTGTCTCTACTAAAAATACAAAAAATTAGCTGGGTGTGGTGGCGGGTGCCTGTAGTCCCAGCTACTCGGGAGGCTGAGGCAGGAGAATGGTGTGAACCCAGGAGGCGGAGCTTGCAGTGAGCCAAGATCGTGCCACTGCACTCCAACCTGGGTGACAGAGCAAGACTCCGTCTCAAAAAACAAAAGAAAACCAAAAAAAAAAAAAAAGATTTAACGTGGACTTTAAATACTGTTTCGTGTGGGAGAAGCAAATTGGTATTTAAAATGGCCTTTTTCCTTATTTCAAAATTTTCCGCATACATATCTACTGCATTTCATATGTAGACATAGGAAATGAGTGAGAGATTATATAAAACTCTTAAATCTATCTAGTTAGTGCTAGTACCCCAGTTTGATTTCATGTAAAGAATGCATTTTGCCTGTGTCCACTGGGGGTTCCCAAGGCTACTCCCAGGGCCTATGATTTACTGAAAGGACTCAGAGGACTCAGCATATAGTTGTACTTATGGCTATGATTTATTATAGTGAAAGAGGACAGTCATGGTAGCTCACACCTCTTATCCCAGCATTTTGGGGAGCTAGAGCAGGAGGATTGCTTGAGCCCAGGAGTACGAGACCAGCCTGGGCAACGTGGCAAGAACCCATCTTAAAATATCTATCTATCTCTCTGTCTATCTGTCTATCTCTGTCTGTCTGTCTATCTGTATGTATACACACACACACACACAGGCGCACACACATACATGGGAAGAACCCATGTTTAAAAAAATATACACACACATGGACACACAGTGAAAGGATACAAAGTAAAATCAACAAAGAAAAATAGCACATGTTGCAATGTCTGGAAGAAATTAGGCACAAGTTTCTAAGAGTCCTTTCCCAATGTTGTCACACATGATGTGCTTAATTCTTGCAGTGGTGAATTGTGACAACATATGTGAAATGTTGTCTGCCAGAGAAGCTCATTAAAAACTCAGTGCCCAGGGTTTTCCTTGTACATCGGTCATATAGGCACCATCTGCCTACCACAAACTAAAATTCCAGACTCCCAAAAGGAAAACAAGGGTTCAGCAAGTCTGTCTATATTGTTTAGGCCAGGCGTGGTGGCTCATGCCTGTAATCCCAGCATTTTGGGAGGCCAAGGTAGGCAGGTCACTTGAAGTTAGGAGTCTGAGACCAACCTGGCCAACATGGTGAAACCTCATCTCTGCTAAAAATACAGAATTAGCCGGGCGTGGTGTTGCATGCCTGTAATTCCAGCTACTCGATTGGCTGAGGCAGGAGAATCGCTTGAACCTGGGAGGCGGCGGAAGTTGCAGTGAGCCGAGATTGCACCACTGCACTGCAGACTGGGCGACAGAGTGAGACCCTGTCTCAAACAACAACAACAATGCAACAAAACAACAACAACAACAAAACTATATTGTTTGCACAGTTTTGGCACAGTGAAGACTCTTACGGAATGGTGGGAACCCTCCAAAAATAAAAATTCCTAGATGCCAGCCCAGAGTCAACCTTGCAAACAGGACTCTCTAAGAATAACAGTCTCAGGTATAATGTCTCTTTTGCATACAGTGCTCATTTCAGTATTTAATTACAGAATCGTTTTCCATGGGAATTTATTTTTTTTTTGAGACACAGTCTTACTCTGTTGCCAGTCTGGAGTACAGTGGTGTGATCACAGGTAACTGCAGCCTTTACCTCCCCAGGCTCAGGTGATCCTCCTGCCTCAGCCTCCTGAGCAGCTGGGAATACAGGTGTTTGCCACCACGCTCAGCTAATTTTTATATTTTTTGTAGAGACAGGGTCTTGCTATGTTTCCCAGGCTGCTCTGCCATGAGAATTTAACTCCTGGATGCTCAGTCTAAGAACCCCTTGACTGGGTGCAGTGGCTCATGCCTGTAATCCCAGCACTTTGGGAGGCCGAGACGGGTGAATCACCTGAGGTCAGGAGTTCGAGACCAGCCTGGGCAACATAGTGAGACACTGTCTCTATTAAAAACAGAAATAAATACTTTTTTTTTTTTTTTGAGACGGAGTCTCGCTCTGTTGCCCAGGCTGGAGTGCAGTGGCTGGATCTCAGCTCACTGCAAGCTCCGCCTCCTGGGTTTACGCCATTCTCCTGCCTCAGCCTCCCGAGTAGCTGGGACTACAGGCACCCGCCACCTCGCCCAGCTAGTTTTTTGTGTTTCTTAGTAGAGACGGGGTTTCACCGGGTTAGCCAGGATGGTCTCGATCTCCTGACCTCGTGATCCACCCGTCTCGGCCTCCCAAAGTACTGGGATTACAGGCTTGAGCCACCGCGCCTGGAATAAGTTTTTTTTTTAAAAAGGAATCTCTTAACTGATTTCTTATTGGTTTGCATTTTTCAGTTCCTATTATAATACTTTTTGGTTTATCCTCATGCCTATGAAATAGACTAAGTATTGTCTCTGTTTTATTTCAAAGTAATGTGTTCTACTCACTATATTTTCTGATTTAACCTTTTTTGGTGTTAGGCATAAGTGTAGGATATTAAATATACTTTTGCTCAAATGAAGTTTTGTTCGTTTTGGCAACAATTGCATAATTTATACAGTTCTACATATATTTTCAGTTGTATTTAGGAATGCCATTAATTACACCTGTGCCCTTTAAGCTTTCTTAAATTCTATTTTTTATTGCGCTACTACCTTTTTTCCCTGATTTTTTTTTTTGATTGTTTCATCTTTCGTTTTGGTTAGTCCCCTGTTTCATTTATTTTTATTTCGTTTATTTGTAGAGATGAGATCTCACTATGTTCCCCAAGCTGATCTCGAACTCCTGGCCTCAGGTGATCCTCCTGCCTTGGCTTCCCAAAGTGTTGCGATTACAGGCATCAGCCACCATGTCTGGACTGTTTTACTTTTTACATTTATTTTTATTTTTATTTTTTTCTGTTGCCTCAGCTGGGGTGCAGTGGCGTGATCATGGCTCACAGCATCCTTAACCTCCTGTGCTCAAGTCATCCTCCTGCCTCAGTCTCCTGAGTAGCTGGGACTACAGGCATGTACTAACATGCCCAGCAAATTAAAAAAAAAAAAAAAAAAAGATTTTGTAGAGACGGGGTCTCACCGTGTTGTCTACACTGGTCTGGAACTGCTATGTGCAAGTGATCCTCCTGCCTTGCCCTCCCAAAGTGCTGGGATTACAGGTGTGAGCCACCATGCCTGGCCTACTGTTTGACTTTAAAAAAAAAAAAAATTAGTATTATTCTTAAGATATGAATTAACCTAAATATGATATTTTTATAGTTCATACCTAGGCAGCACGTCTGAATTTGATAACATTATTCAAATGTATGTCTTAGCTGCTTACAGATAGACTCTTTTTTATTTTTATTTTTTTTTTGGGAGATGTCTCGCTCTTATCACCCAGGCTGGAGTGCAGTGGCGCTATTTTGGCTGGGATTACAGGTGCCTGCCACCATGCCCGGTTAATTTTTCGTATTTTTAGTAGAGACGAGTTTTCACCATGTTGGCCAGGCTGGTCTTGAACTCCTGACCTCAGGTGATCCACCCGCCCCGGCCTCCCAAAGTGCTGGTATTACAGGTATGAGACACTGCACCTGGCCACAGATAGACTCTTTAGAGAATTAACACTTTTTCTTGTATGACTTTATACACCTATGTAATAAATAATGTTGACAGATTTCTGTTTTTCCTTCTCATACTAGTTCTTCATTGGATACTTAATTATCACTTCTATGAATTTTTACAGATAATTTCTTAATATTAGACTTCACTTTTATGGATTGCTATCAACTTGAAATAGTTTTTGTTGTTTTTAGGGCTAGAATTTAGTGGTATTCATATGTGCAAAAACGTGACTGAGGCTCGGCACGATGGTTCATGTCTGTAATCCCAGCACTTTGGGAGGCTGAGGCGAGTGGATCGCCTGAGGTCTGGAGTTCGAGACCAGCCTGACCAACATGGTGAAACCCCGTCTCTACTAAAAATACAAAATTAGCTGGTCCTTTTGGCACATGCCTGTAATCCCAGCTACTCGGGAGGCTGAGGCAGGAGAATCACTTGAACCCGGGAGGCGGAGTTTGCAGTGAGCTGAGATCATGCTGTTGTACTCCAGCCTGGGAAACAGAAAGCAAAACTTCGTTTCCAAAAAAACAAAACAAAACAAAGCAAAAAAAAACAAAAAAAAACTTCACTGAAAGGAAGATAAGGGAAAAAACTATAAGCCTCAGGTAGTCTGTTAGTGAGACAGATTTTTTCATTCATACTTTCCTAAGTGTTCTTATGTAGCAATATGCTGGATACTATAAGGGATATAATGATGGAAAAAGAGATATCATTTCACTCTAAATTAATATAAAGGTTATTTGTTTCACTTATACAGTGTTGATGGACATACGGTATACAGGTATCCCATGAGAGAAGCATGTGACTTTTATAATACGAGTTAGGAGTGAAGTGATTTCAGTTCTAACTTGAGAAGTGAAGGAAAGCAACATGAAGGAAAGGATATAAGAGTTGTCTTTAATGCAGTGGTCCCCAACCTTATTGGTACCAGGGACTGATTTCGTGGAAGACAGTTTTTCCATGGACAGATGGGATAGTTTTGGGATGATTCAAGGACATTACATTTATTATGCACTTTATTTCTATTATTATTACATTATAATATGTAATGAAATAATTGTGTAACTCATCATAATGTAGAATCGGTGGGAGCCATGAGCTTGTTAATCTATATTTGCAGCAGCACCCAGCACTAGTATCATCTCAGATCTTCAGGCATTAGAGCCTCATAAGGAGCAGGCAACCTAGATCCCTCACATGCTTAGTTCACAGTAGGGTCCACCTTCCTATGAGAATCTAATGTTGACAGGAAGTGGAGCTCAGGCAGTAATGTGAGCGATGGGCAATGGCTGTAAATACAGATGAAGCTTCGCTGGCTCGCCCACTGCTCACCCCTGCTGTGTGGCCTAGTTGTGACAGACTATGGACCAGTACCGGTCTGTTGCCCTGAGATTGGAGACCTCTGCATTAAAGGATAATGTATTAGTCCATTTTCGCACTTCTGTAAAGAAATACATGAGACTAGGTAATTTATAAAGAAAAGAAGTTTAATTGGCTTATGGTTCTGCAGGCTGTACAGGAAGTATGAAGCTGGCATCTGCGAAGCTTTCAGGGAGACCTCAGGAAACTTTCAGTTATGGTGGAAGGTGAAGGGAAAGCAGGCACACCATACATGGCCAAAGCAGGAGAGAAGTGGTTCTGGAGTACGTGCTGCACACTTGTAAACAACTAGACATCACTCACTATGGTGATGCAGCACCAAAGGGGAAATCCACCCCCATGAGTCAGTTGCCTCCTACCAGGCTCCACCTTCAATTGTAATTGGGGCTTACAGTTCGACATGAGATTTGGGAGGGGACACAGATCCAAACCATATCATTTCATCCCTGGCCCCTCCCAAATCTCATGTCCTTCTCACATGGCAAAATTCAGTCATGCCTTCCCAAGAGTTCCTCCAAATCTTAACTCATTCCAGCATTAACCCAAAAGTTCAAAGTCCAAAGTCTCATTTGAGACAAGGCCAAGTATCTTCCACCTTTGAGCCTATAAAATAAAAAACAAGTTAGTTACTTCCAAGATGGTGGGGTGGGGGGAGGGAACGGTGTAGGCATGGAGTAAATACTTCTGTTCCAAAAGGGAGAAATTGGCCAAAAGAAAGGAGCTACAGACCTCATGCAAGTTTGAAACCCAGCAGGGCAGTCATTAAATCTTAAAGCTCCAAAAGAATCCCCTTTGACTCCATGCCCCACATCCAGGACACTCTCATGCAAGAGGCGGGCTCCCAGTGCCTTGGGTAGCCCCACCCCTGTGGCTGTGCAGGGTTCAGCCCCTGTAGCTGCTCTCAAGGGCTGGTATTGACTGCTTGAGGCTTTTTCAAGTACATAGTGCAAGCTTTTGGTGGATCTACCATTCTGGGGTCTGGAAGACAGGGGCCCTCTTCTCATAGCCCCACTCTGCAGTCCCCTGGTAGAGACTCAGTGTGGGGACTCCAACCCCACATTTCCCCACGTTACTGTTTGCAAACCATAAAGATTTGGAAAATTTGCAGTCTGGCCAGGTGGTAGAAAAGAAAAGCCCATTGTCAGGTAAGAGTTCAAGCAGGCTGCAAAAATCTGCATAAATAAAACAAAAGAGCCAGCTGCTAATAGGCTAGACAATGGGGGAAAGTCCTAGAAGGCATTTCAGAGAACCTTGTGGCAGCTTCTCCCATCACAGGCCTGGAGGCCTAAAAGGACTGAATGGTTTCCTGGGCTAGGCCCAGGGCCCTGCTGCTCTGCACAGCCTCAGGATACTGCTCCCTGCTCCCCAGCCACCCCAGCTCCAGCTGTGACTCAAAGGGGCCTGGATTCAGCTTGAGCCACTATTTCAAGGGTGCCAGCCATAAGTCTTGGTGGCTGTATGTGGTATTAAGCCTGCCAGTACACAGAATGCAAGATTCGAGGCTTGGGAGCTTCACCTAGTTTTCAGAGATAGTATGGAAACACCTGGATGTTCAGGCAGAAGCCTGCTAAAGGAATGGAGCTCTCATGGAGGACCTCTCTTCTAGGGCAGTCATTTCCACATTGTCAGATGTCTTTATAGCAATGCCCATTCCTCAGTACCAGTTTTCTGTATTAGTCCATTCTTATACTGCTATAAAGAAATACTTCAGACTGGGTAATTTATAAAGAAAAGAGGTTTAATTGGCTTATGGTTCTGCAGGCTGTACAGGAAGCATGATGCTGGCATCTGCTCAGCTTCTGGGGAGGCCTCAGGAAATTTTCAGTCACATCAAATGGATAGGAAAGAGTTCATTGGTAAGTAACGAGCAAGGCAAGGGTATTTTAAGGAGAGGAAATGCCTTTGCCAATAGAGTTATGTTTTGTAAGAAATTGTAAATAAATAGTGCAATTTGACCAGAGCATGAGGTACTTGAGGGCACTGTCTTTGGATTCCAGACTGAAGAGATTATAGGTAGACATTGAGAGCTCTTGAAAGAAGTTTAGCTAAGGAATGAATATGATTAAAAGAATATATAAAAATTATACAAAGGTTAATATGACTCTGGCATTCAGGATGAGAGACAATTATGCAGCTGTTAGACCAAAAATTAAGACAGTGGCATCAAGGAATTCAGAAGTAATCAAGGATGAGCTGGATAATTCTGTCAAATCGTGGAGACACCAGAAAAAATGATTTGAGTAAATATAACTGGATTTGATATTTCAACATTCTGGGAAAGCAAATTTAAACAAGTTGAAAACAGAACCAGAATTTAAGCAGTAAGAATGATAAGGTGATAAAGGAAGGACAGTGGGCATAGATAATTCTTTTTTTCTTTATTTCTTTCTTTTTGAGATAGAGTTTCACTGTGTCGCCTAGGCTGGAGTGCAGTGGCGTGATCTTGGCTCACTGCAGTCTCTGCCTCCCATTTCAAGCAATTCTCCTGCCTCAGCCTCCCGGGTAGCTGGGATTACAGGTGTGCGCCACCATGCCCAGCTAATTTTTGTGTTTTTAGTAGAGACAAGGTTTTGCTCTCTTGGCCAGGGTAATCTCGAACTCCTGACCTCAAGCAATCCACCCACCTCGGCCTCCCAAAGTGCTGGGATTACAGGTGTGAGCCCCCGTGCCCGGCCTGATTTTTTTTTTTTTTTTTTTTTATTTAAAAAATTCTTTTTTCTTTGTTAACCACTCAAGGCATAGATTATTCTTTATGAAAAGTTTGGTGGTCAAAGACTTTTAAACAAGGGTTTTGGAGTTGGTGGGAGGGACTTACTTTTGCAAGTAGAACGTCTCAATCACTGGAAGAAGAAAGGAAAGAAAGATGTGAAGATGAAAATGTTTAGGTAAAGAAGCGGATTGGGAGAATTTCATTCATGGTAGGTTATCTGTGAAACTGAGATAAAAGATGGAATCAGTGAGTACCTTTTCTCAACCCTTAGTTCAATGGCTTTCTTATATTATCTTTCTCATGAGGCTATTTACTTGTTTGTATTTTTCTTATATAGAAATGAATATAATGTGATAATACTGTTTATATGTATACTTAGATTCTATAGCTGTAAAGCCTCTGTGGATTAATCTTTTATCCTTTGGACTTCTACATTTCTGAGCCCAGAATATACTTGATTTTGTTCACAAAAGCTCTTTAACGTACAGGCTACATTTTTATTCATCTCTTTACCAGTACATGGGTATTATTTGAGCTTAGGATGTGAGAAATGATTCTGATTTTTGTCATCTCTTTTATAGTACCTTTTTGGGTCTTACTGTAATTTTGTAAACTGTGGTGGACTTAAAGTAGACTATATTTACTATATTAGATGCAAGAGTAATTTACTAAGGAGGAAATGTGGTAAAAAGCTAAGGAATTGCTGTGTTTGTTGCTGTTATATTGCACAACTCTTTTTGTCCCTTTATGATTTATAAATCTCCATGATACTTTGATGCAATTTTTAAGACCTGAGGTAAAGTAAAATTGATGATATATATCTCAATGAGTAACATCTAGAGGGCATTGTTTATATTGATCTTTGTTCATCTTTACATTTCTGAATTTCTGCATTTAAAATTTGAAGATTGTTTTCTTTCTTTTTTTTTTTTTGAGACAGAGTCTCACTCTGTCACCCAGGCTGGAATGCAGTGGTGTGATCTCAGCTTACTGCACCTCCTGGCTCCTGGGTTCAAGTGATTCTCCTGCCTCAGCCTCCCAAGTAGCTGGGACTACAGGTGCATGCCACCACGCTTGGCTAATTTTTTGTATTTTTAGTAGAGATGGGGTTTCTCGTGTGAGCCAGGATGGTCTCAATCTCCTGACCTTGTGATCCACCCACCTCAGCCTCTCGAAGTGTTGGGATTACAGGCCTGAGCCACCACGCCTGGCCTGAAGATTGTTTCTGAAATACTCATCTCCTTATTTCTGTAAACCGTGAGCATTTGCTATATGTCAGAATGGTAGCACACACTGTAGATGTAACTTTGCTCTACGCCTGCCTCTCTCCTTTTCCCTCTCTCCCTCTGTCTCTCTCTCTCTCTCCCTGCCTCTCTCTCTCTCTCTGCCTCTCTCTCTCTCTCTCTCTTTCTCTCTTTCTTTGTGTGTGTGTGTGTGTGTGTAGATGAAAAAACTGGCTGGCTGGGTGTGGTGGCTCACGCCTGTAATCCCAGCACTTTGGGGGACCGAAGCGGGCAGATCACAAGGTCAGGAGCTCGAGACCAGCCTGACCAACATGGTGAAACCTTGTCTCTTCTAAAAATACAGAAATTAGCTGGGCGTGGTGGCGTGCTCCTGTAATCCCAGCCACTCAGGAGGCTGAGGCAGGAGAATTGCTTGAACCCAGGAGGCGGAGGTTGCGTTGAGCTGGGATCCCGCCACTGGACTCCAGCCTGGGCGACGGAGCAAGACTCCATCTCAAAAAAGACTGACTAAATATTGATTATCAGTTCTGTAAAAAATGAGTCCTAAATATATAATTCTGAGTAAATTTTCAGAAGTAAACTTATTTATACAAAACTGTTCCTAAAGCATGGTTTTTCAAGTAACTAAAATACAGAGTTTCAAAAAACATTTTTTCCAACAGGTGGGAAGGAGAAACCAAAAACAAATATGGAAGACTTACAAATTAAAAAGGTAAAGAAGAAAAAGAAAAAGAAACACAAAGAGAATGAAAAACGGAAGCGTCCGAAAATGTATAGCAAGTCTATTCAGACCATCTGCTCAGGATTGCTAACTGATGTTGAAGATCAAGAAACCAAAGGCATCCTAAATGATAACATAAAAGATTACGTTGGGAAGAATTTGGATACCAAGAACTATGATTCCAAAATTACAGAGAACAGTGAGTTTCCATTTGTCTCATTAAAGGAGCCACGAGTTCAGAATAACCTCAAAAGGTTGGACACTTTGGAATTTAAACAGCTCATTCATATAGAGCACCAGCCTAATGGAGGTGCTTCGGTTATCCATGCCTACAGTAATGAACTCTCCCACCTGTCTCCTATGGAGATGGAGAGGTTTGCAGAAGAGTTTGTGGGTCTAGTGTTCAGTGAAAATGAAAACTCTGCAGCTTTCTACGTGATGGGTATTGTTCATGGGGCAGCTACTTATTTACCTGACTTTTTAGACTATTTTTCATTTAATTTTCCCAATTCACCAGTGAAAATGGAGATATTAGGAAAGAAAGATATAGAGACAACGACTATGTCCAATTTTCATGCTCAGGTAAGAGGTTTTTAGTTTTATTTTACAAAATAACTTTTAATTATATATTTTTCGATGAATTTCTGTTTTTTGTTCCTAATTAGGTTGAAATAAAAAGGCAAAAATATAATGAAACCATTTGGGAGTATAAAGAGTAAATTACTTTCTTGATGTGAGCATCAGAATTTAAAATTCAATTTTCACTTTTGTGTGTTTTTTTCTTAAAGACAATTAATGAAATAAGATTCTGTTTTTTTTTTTTTAATTTTTTTTTGCAAGGAGAGATCTTGAACCTAAGGAAATGAATTTAGCCATGCATTTTCCAGTCCTTAAATAGTTTTCTTACCTGGAAATCACCTAAAATTGTCTTCTAACTTTAGAATGCTTTAAGGTACTTAGCACCAGGCCCATCACATGGTAGGTACTGAATAAATGTAGGCCATTAAAAATACTGTGGTAGGAAGGAGTCATCAGTTATTGTGTAATGATGTGTAAAAAGTAGCAATCAGTATATTGAGCTAATTTTCATTTCCTACCCTTCTCTATAGAGAAAGGTAGGAGAATATATATTATTCTGGAAAGCAGACATGATAGAGTCTGCTGGTTCTTGAACTTCAGTGTGGGCCCATCTGAAAGGCTGGTGCCATTATCACCCATCCTCAAATTGGGACTGTTCAGGCTGAGAGATTGGCCAGTTCTCACATTTATTGATGCTGTAGTTTTTGGTTTTCTAGGAACAGTTTTTGGTTTCTAGGACAACATTCTAGTTTGGAAGGAGGGAAAAAGTAAAGGAAGTCTCAAATGGATCTTAGTGGTGATTTATCCCAGCATCTCTCAGTTTACAAATAAGTAAACAGACGAAGAGAGAGAGAGGAGTAAGGTATTAACATTGTCAGCAGTGTCAGGAATAGAACAAAATCTTAATCATCATCCAGGGCTCCTTTCCTTATTCTGAATATATTCCTTTTTTGATGGGTGCTCAGGTTATAGTTTCCACTTTAAATGGTAATCTGGATGTTCAGTCATATCTACATGTACCCCGCCCCCAATAGCGTGAGTATGTTTGGTGTATATTCTGTAGTAGGTTGTAGTCTGGAAAATAATGTGGTGTATGTTTTTTTTTTTTTGAGATGGAGTCAGACTGTAGTGCAGTGGTGCGATCTTGGCTCACTGCAACCTCTGCCTTCTGGGTTCAAGCTATTCTGCTTCAGCCTCCCAAGTATCTGGGACTACAGATGTGCACCACCACACCTGGCTAATTTTTGTATTTTTAGTAGAGACAGGGTTTTGCTATGTTGGCCAGGGTGGTCTCAAACTCCTGACTTCAAGTGACCTGCCTGCCTTGGCCTCCCAAAGTTTGGGGATTATAGGCATGAGCCACCTTGCCTGGCCTGGAAAGTAATTTTTAATATGTATGTGTGGGAATTATTCTCTAACATAAGATGTTTGATAATTGAAATTTAAATATTTTCTAAGGTGGATAGGGAGCTATAGAGCATCCATTACTAGCCCTGTCATTTTATAGAAACCCAAAATGGTGAGTTACTTGTCTGAGGTTATACCTGAGTTGAATGGCAGAATCAGGACTGGCCTCTAATAATAGTGTTTACTATTTGTTGAGTACTGACTGTGCTAAGGACTAGTTCTTCTGAGTATTTTATATGTAGTAACTCATTTAATCCTCTTTATAATCTTATTTTAGCAGTGAAGAAACAGATCCAGTGAGAGAAGAGATAACGTGCTCAAAGTCCCTTATCACCTTATTATCATTCATTTGTCATTTATTGCATGTCTCCTAAATGTCCAGTTTTATATTGGGCCTCTTGGCTCCCATTCCCGGTTATTTCCACAGTATCACAAACTTTCTTGCTTTGATACTATGCAAGTTTGCTTCAGTAATCTTTTTTTTTTTTTTTTTTTTTTTTGAGGCGGAGTCTCACTCTGTCGCCCAGACTGGAGTGCAGTGGCCGGATCTCAGCTCACTGCAAGCTCTGCCTCCCGTGTTTACGCCATTCTCCTGCCTCAGCCTCCCGAGTAGCTGGGACTACAGGCGCCCGCCACCTCGCCCGGCTAGTTTTTGTATTTTTAGTAGAGACGGGGTTTCACTGTGTTAGCCAGGATGGTCTTGATCTGACCTCGTGATCCGCCCGTCTTGGCCTCCCAAAGTGCTGGGATTACAGGCTTGAGCCACCGCGCCCGGCCTGCTTCAGTAATCTTTTAAGTGTGACAGTTCATTGATGTGCATCACATTACATGCTTTTCAGATGTTTTTTTCAAATAAGGTTAGGAATTATTAATTTTATACTAAATGATAAGATTTTAATCTAAACTATGTAATATGTACAACCATGAAAACTGCTTTTGTTACTAAATAAAATGAGATGCTGGACTTGTTAATCATGGCAGTGTATGCCTGGGTTGTGGATCTTAAGTCCTTGATGAGCCACCTACCCTGGTTGTCACCATCTCTTCAGGCTTCTTGGGTAGTATATATTGCAAAGAGGAAACTCCAGGCAGATGGATCCTGTTTGTTACTAGCTGTGGTTCTGGCCCCGTATCTGTGTGATCTGCTACCCTGGTGACCTGAGCATGTCAGCTGCAGGGACTACTTTTGCTTCTTTGGCTTTAGACTTAAAGGCAGGAAAGTGCATGTGCAAGGACCATATTCCTTTTATCGTAAGATTCTTCAGATCTTATTCCTGTGAGTGGGGAAGTTGTTGTCTGCAGATTGGGAGGTAGCCTTCGATTTGTCCTTAGACACTGGCTTTATGAAACTGAATGGCATCCAGAAGAGAGAGCAGTAGGAGAAAAATGAGCATGCTTATTCTTGCACAGTTCTATTTCTCATCCCTTGAGTCCTCCCAGTTAAAGCTCTCTCAGCCTACATTGAAATGTCCCCTCCAGGAGTTGATTTTATTTAGTAAACTTTTTATTGAAGTATAATGTATACACAATACATAGTATACATATTATAAATGTATAGCTTGATGAATCTTCACAGAGAACACACCCATGATTTTAAAAAGCCAAATATTATTAGTAGCCAGAAATCTTCCCCAAACCCTTCTTTATCAGTACTGTGCCAGCCCCCCAATCCCACCACATGAACCCAGGTGATCACTGTCCTGACTTTGAACATCACTGATATATTTTACTTCTTTTTGAACTTGAGTGGAATCAGATAGTGTCTGGTCTCTTTTCTGTAGTATAATGTTTGTGAGATTCATCCATCTTGTGTGTAGTGGTACTGTATATGGTATTCCATTGTGTTAATACACCACAGTTTGTTTATCTTGTTACCATCTGGATGGACTTTTGAGTTGTTTCCAGTTTGAGGCTGTTAGAACACGGATGCTATGAATATTTTTCACATGTCTTGATGAGCATATGTATGTGTTTCTTTTGAGTATATACCTAAGATTAGGATTTCAGGATCAAAACATATGCACATACTCAGTTTTGCTAGATACTGCCAGTGTTCCAAAGTTACTGCGCTGATGTACATTCCCAGTAGCAGTGTTCCATATCCTTTGCCACGCTTAGTAGTGTCTATCTTTTTCATTTAAGTCATTCTGGTGACTATGTAGTGGTAGCTCCCTGTGGTTTAATTTATATTTCCCTGATGACTAAGAATGTCAAGTACCTTTTTATCCAGTTGAATATCCTCTTTTGTAAAGTACCTGTCCACTCTGTCAATTTCTTACTGCTTTTTTTTCTAGTTGATTTGTTGGACTATTATATATGTAGATAAGAATCTTGTCAGCTAACTGTATTGCAAGTATTTCCTCTCACTTGGTGTCTTACCTTTTCACTCTTAGGTGTTTTTGATAAGTAGAAGTTCCTAAGTTTAATGTAATCTAATTTATAATTTATAATCCATTTATGATTACTGTTTCTTACATTCTGTTTTAGAAATCTGTGCCTACCACAAAGTCATTAATATATTCTGTGAACTTTTCTTCTGGAAACTTTCATTGTTTTACCTTTCATGGTTAAATCTATAGTTAATAAAACAGCAGCTAAAAGTATTGGAAAAATAATCTGTAGTTCATCTGGAATTGATCTTTGTATATTGGATGAGGTAAAGATCAAGGTTCATGTTTTTCCATATAAATATCCAAAAGACCTAGCATCATTTATGGAAAAGATACTCCTTCCTCATTGCATTGTCGTGTCACCTTAGTCATAAAACAGCTAATCATATGTGTGTGGGTCTGTTTCTGGGCTCTCTCTGATTCCATTGTTTTGTCTAATTGTTACAGCTTTATAATAACTCTTTCTGTTGATTGATTGGTAGATACAGGGTCTTGCTCTACCAGCCAGGCTAGAGTGCAGTGTGGTACCATCATAGTGCTCTGTAGCCTCAGATTCCTGGGCTCAAGTGATCCTCCCACCTCAGCTTCCTGGGTAGCTGGGACTACAGGTGTGAGCCACTGTGCCTAGCTTATAATTAATCTCAATAATCTGTAATCGGTTTGCTCGCTTTGTTCTTCAAGATTTCCATGGCTCTTTACACTTCCATATAAACTTTAGAATCAGCTTTTCAAGTTTCAAAGAGTTACCTGCTAGAATATTGCTTGGTATTACATTGAGACTATAGATAAGTTAGGGTAGAATTGATGCCTTTACAATTGAGTCTTCCGGTCTGATCATGGTATTCCCCTTCATTTGTCTTTTTATTTTCTGTCAGTAATACTTTTTGGTTTTCAGCATAGAGGTCTTGCAGATTTTTAAAAGATTTATTCCTGTATATTCAAGGACCTCATTTTGTTAATCACCCTTTTTGAGAACATAGAAGTTTTCAGCACTTCTTAGAATATGACATTAACACTCATGCTGAGAAACTGAAAATGTATTTTGTACCCCATTTATCTTCCAGCATCCTTATCTGTGGTACTGTCATGTACATGCTAGTTATTTGGAATGTCAGAAGTTTAGTAATTAGCCATGGCACTATTCAGGAGGCCGAGGCAAGAGGATCACTGGAACCCAGGAGTTTGAGCCTAGCCTGAACAACATAGCAAGGCCCATGTCTCTTTGAAAATGAAGAAAATCACACCACTACACTCCAGCCTGGGCAGCAGAGTGAGATCCTGTCTCAAATAAAAAAGCCCCAAAAAACAAAAATAAAAATTTAGTAATTAGGTTGTATGAAATTCAGAAAAAACAAGTTTTCCATTAATGAATGCTTGTTATTAGAATCATGTAGTGAAACTGTATATTTTGGTGGTGTCAAGTGGATCAGCCCACATACTGCTGTGTGAAATTGCTTTCACCAAAATCATTGGTTGAGATGACATTAATTGACCTAATGTGAGTCAGTATTCTAGGGGAAGGAAGAGCAGAGGTACCAATATTGGAATGTAGTTTTACTTAATATAAACCACAGCAAAAACCAACTGTGGATAATAAAGCTAAATTAATGTTAAAGTGTTTGCTCAGGAATCAAACTTGTTGATTTGGTCATGATGACGCCTCACTAACTTCAGCTGCTCCTCAACTTACGCTAGGGCTGCATCCTAATAAACCTGTAAGTCAAAAATACTTTTAAGTTGAAAATGCATTTAAAACTCATAACCCGCTGGGTGTAGTGGCTCACGCCTGTAATCCCAGCACTGTGGGAGGCCGAGGTGGGCGGATCACCTGAGGTCAGGAGTTTGAGACCAGCCTGGCCAACATGGTGAAACCCCGTCTCTACTAAAAATACAAAAATTAACTGGGCATGGTGGTGGGCACCTATAATCCCAGCTTCTCGGGAGGTTGAGGTAGGGAGACTCTCTTGAACCCTGGAGGCGGAGGTTGCAGAGAACTGAGATCGTGCCATTGCACTCCAGCTTGGGTGACAGAGTGAGACTCGTCTCAAAAACAAAACAAAACGAAACAACCTCTGAGAAGCCCACTGAAAAAAAAATTACAAGGAAGCGAACCATCTTAAGTCCTAATGCCACTTGACCTAACTGTGAGGTTTCAACCTGATAAACCTCTAGTAAAGTCAAAAATTATGAGTTGAACCATCTGAGTCGGGGACCATCTTGACTAAGTTCAGTAGGTTCAGTTCAATAGAACCTGCTCTTGTTAGAGATGACAGTGCTTTCTGCAGAGCAGAGGAAAGCAGAACTGTAGAGAAAAGTTTTGTACTTGACATCTTTGTAATTCAGTAACTATCCTCCAGTTCCCTTTTCTACCTTTTATATTCTGAAAAATCTTTGATCTAGTTAAAACTAGTCCAAAAGCAGTATTCAAAAGATCTGGAAAAATGTGAGAAGACAAGGTAGAGTGAAGTTGATAGAGAAAAATGGTACAACTCTGACTTTTATTTTTACTTTTTATTTTTTTATTTTTTATTTTTTGAGACAGAGTCTAGTTCTGTCATCCAGGCTGGAGTGTAGTGGCACTATCTCAGTTTACTGAAACCTCTGTCTCCCGGGTTCAAGTGAATCTCCTGCCTCAGCTTCCTGAGTAGCTGGGACTGCAGATGTACCACCACACCTGGCTAGTTTTTTGTATTTTCAGTAGAGGTGGGATTTCACCGTGTTGGCCAGGCTGGTCTTTGACTCCTGACCTCAGGTGGTCCACCCGCCTCGGTGTCCCAAAGTGTTGGGTTTACAGGCGTGAGCCACCACACCTGGCCTGACCCTTAGTTTTTAGCATGTAATATAGTTTGGAAAATACATTTAGCAGCATTAAAGAAATTCATGGCTGGGCGTGGTGGCTCATTCCTGTAATCCCAGCACTTTGGGAGGCCGAGGCAGGTGAATCACAAGGTCAGGAGTTCCAGACCAGCCTGGCCAATATGGTGAAACTCCGTCTCTAATAAAAAAAATACAAAAAATTAGCAGGGCGTGGTGGTGGACACCTGTAGTCCCAGCTACTTGGGAGGCTGAGGCAGGAGAATCACTTGAATCTAGTAGGCAGAGGGTGCAGTGAGCCGAGATTGCACCACTATACTCCAGCCTGGATGACAGAATGAGACTCTGTCTCAAAAAAAAAAAAAAAAAAAAAAAGGAAATTCATGAGAATACTATCCTCTAGGTAATTAATTAATTAGCACCATTTTTAATTGATAAAAGATATATATAGTAATGTTATATGTGTTTTATGTTTTATATGATGGTAGAAGCTGTGCACTGCAGCCATTCAGTGATGTGAGTGTCAGTCCCTAGGTTGTGCAACCTGATGGTCCTGACCACCACTAGCTGTGGAACCCAAACCAAGTTCATGCTGAGTTTGTATCCTCATGAGCTTAGTTTTCTGTTTTAGTTATTGTTCTTAAATTACAATCAGGGCAACCAAAATAATTTGCTTTAAATTCTGTAGAAACTAAAAGATGGCAAATTATGTAGCTGTTTCTGTGATTTTTGTAGTGATAGTGTTTATCTTTGTAATAGTACTTTGTAGCTTTCACAAATACTTATTTTAGCATCTGTTCAACTTTATTAAACACATATACATAACACTGACAAAGGATTAAAGCATCCCTGTTCTTTCGTCTTTGGTTTTGGAATTCTTTTTACTTGTATAATTCTGTTTTCCATCTTCATCTGTATCCTTGCCGGTTGTCTGAAAGGTTTGAAGACCATGTGGCATTATATATATTTTAACAGGTCATGTCATTTCTCTAATGCTGTGGCCCTGAGGTTAGTGATATAATATGAAACTGTATCATGAAAGTATATTTGAGAATAGAAACATATGCATGGACTTTCCCCAAAGTTTGTAACCTGTCCATATCTGTTAGCTTTTGCTGTATTAAATGTATAAACAGAAGTCTCAAAACTTAGTGAACTGAAAAAAGGTTTCATTTCTCACAATTCTTTGGGCTTGCTGGACAATTCTTTTGGTCTCTGCTAACTTAGCTGGGGCTATATGGCTTCATTCTCACGTCTGATGATTGGCAGACAGACCAGTTGGGTCTTGGCACACCTCATTTATATGGTTGGTGGTTGATGCATGTCAGCTGGGTTGATGGCCATGTTTCTCTCATCATCCAGCAGGTTAGCCTGGGCTTATTTACATGGTGGTGGTTGCAGGGTTCCATTGAGTAAAAGGAGGGTAAGCTCCAGTGTACAAGCTTCTGCTTGTGTTGTGTTTGCTAATGTCCTGTTGACAAAGGGAAGTCACATGGTGAAACCCAGATTCGTGTGGAAAAATAGACTCCACTTCTTTTAGGTTATTTATTCATTTTACTTTTTTTGTGTGTGTGTGTGACAGAGTCTCACTCTGTTGTCCAGGATGGAATGCAGTGGCATGATCTCGGCTCGTTGCAACTTCCCAGGTTTAAGTGATTCTCGCGCCTCAGTCACCTGAAAGCTGGGATTAGGCATGTGCTACCTTGGCCTCCCAAAGTGCTCGGCCTATTTAAAAATTTTTTTAAATTTTTAATATTTGTTGGTACATAGTAGATGTATATATTTATGGAGTACATAAGATATCTTGATACAAACATGCAATATGAAATAAGTGCATCATGGAGAATGTGGTGTCTATTTCCACAAGCATTTATCCTTTGTGTTACAAACAACCCAGTTAACAACACTCTTTTAGTTAAAATGTACAGTTAAGTTATTACTGACTATAGTCACCCTGTTGTGCAATGAAATTGTAGGCCTTATTCATTCTTTCTTTTTTTGTGCGTGCCCATTGATAGACTCCCCTTCTTGATGACAGGAGTGGCACAGTCACGTTGCACAGGAGTGAGCGTATAGGCCTGGGAAGAATTTGTGGCCATTTGCAATTGACCATGTTCGTTTTAGGTTTTCTTTTTTTTTTTTTTTTAAACATTTTAATTAAATGGATTTATTTAAAAAGACTATAAAATTTGACATCAAGAGAGATAAAAAAGACCCATAAGATTTAAATTGACAGATATAAAAATGATTGGCTACAAACATAATTTAAGTATAGTAATTATAAAATTTTTGTACTGTGAGTTCATTTCCCTTGTAATTCTTGAAAACCATTCTAAGCAATCTATCGTTTTAGGTTTTCTACCATCTGTATTTCATTCAAATATTCACTCAGACATTTATTGTGCTCCTATGTTCTACCGTAGGGATAGAAAAAGGCAAATAAAATATGAGTTTTCTCTGTCAATAAATAAATTAGATTTCTGTCTTGTCACTATCTTTAATCAATGCATATACTCTGGAACCCTATACTAAGAACTGTGAGAATGTGAAAACTGGAGCAATCATTGTCTAACCACCCTTTGTCCACTTCCAAACTCTAAATCTTATTTTTATTTTATTTTGGTTCTAAGTTGTTTCTCAGGCAACTTACATCAATGTGTTAACTGATGATTAAAAGTCTGTTATTTTAATAATGAAACTTTTAAAATCTGATCTGTTAGACCTGCTTCACTATAGAATTGGGGCAGAACACTAGCATTTGTTGAATTCATGCTGGGGTCATTCACTGGTAGGCTAGTAAAAGCAATTTGATGTTTCATCTTTGAAACGTTGCTTGCCTTTGTACTAAATTTTCATTTTGACCAATTGTGCCTACCCCATCCTCCTCAAACACTTATGAACTGATCTATACAAAATATCGTGTCAGGGATCAGGTGAGATGCTCTTATAATAATAAAAAAAGCTTTACACCTTTATTTTACTAATTTTAAAGTGGATAGTACTTTCGTTCTTATTTTGGTTGCAGTTATATGGGTATTTTTGAAATAAAATGTTGATTAAATACTCCCTATTTTAATTAGAAACTATCTGCCACATGTGGTGGATAATGGCTCCCCCTTGTGGCACAGTCATTTATGTCATTTTTAGATTGCCTTAGAATGTCCTGAGCCGGCCTTATTTTTAAAAATAAGGGACTCTCCTCCCCACATGCTAAAAAAAAATCCTCAGCAGAATTGAACCAACAGCTTCTGCTCCCACCCCCTCAAATGTTTGGCTCTAATAATGATCCTATTTTTATATTTTCTTCACATTGGTGCTAATACACGGTAAAATCTATAATACAAGGTAAAAATATCTATCTTCTATATTTATTGTGGATCACTATGAAAGTATTCTGAGGAACTTTTACTATCTTGGAATGTTGATAGGTATACTAAAACAACTACAAAAAAACAGGTTTTGAAGTCCAAAATAGTGTAATGCTGGACCAAATAAGTAATATTTGTTTGCATTGAGACTCCTCAGAAACTTTTATAGCCAGTGTGCGTGGTGAGCCTCCTAAACAAGAAGGGTTTTCCAGACTTAGTGGACTGTAGAGCTCTCTCTTCAGGGAACATGTTTTGGGAAACAGCAGGTTGTTTTCAAGTGAGTTGTTCTTTGGAGTTTTTTTTTTTTTGAGATGGAGTCTTGCTCTGTCGCCCAAACTGGAGTGCGGTGGCCGGATCTCAGCTCACTGCAAGCTCCGCCTTTTGGGTTCACGCCATTCTCCTGCCTCAGCCTCCCGAGTAGCTGGGACTATAGGCGCCTGCCACCTCGCCCGGCTAGTTTTTTGTATTTTTTAGTAGAGACGGGGTTTCACGGAGTTAGCCAGGATGGTCTACATCTCTTGACCTTGTGATCCGCCCGTCTCGGCCTCCCAAAGTGCTGGGATTACAGGCTTGAGCCACCGCGCCTGGCCTGGAGTTTTTTAAAAAATTGCTTATTATTACTATATTTGCCTTTTCCTGATTGCAGCAGTTTTCATAATTTACATAAGAGAAAACAGTAATAAGTAAAAAATCTTATAGATTTGTTTTGGCAATATATTTCCTGTTAAGAATAGGCTACTTTTTTCCCTTTATAGCAAACCAATCTCAGAATCCTAAGGTTTTTTTTTTTTTTAAATTACATTGTATAAGTAGAATATTAAACAATTGTTTAATTTTCTGTTAACCAAAGCTTCTCAGATTTTGGTATTGACACTTACTGGCAGTGGGTACAATAGGTCTCCTACTTCTGCTTTCTTCTTTCCCTTCATAATATTTATAGAGAATATACAAGGGGAAAAGTGATAATGTGGCCATGATAGTCGTGGGGTTTTGTGGGGAGGGGAGGAGATTTAGATTAAATATGTTATATTTCTTCTGAAGGCCACTATTTGAATATAAGCTTTCCCACAAATATATAATTATCATGCCTGTCTTTTATTGTGTTCTTTTTGACACATCTGTATACCTAAATCAAGAGGAACTGTATGTATCTTTGTAATTCAGTGCATTTCTTTTTTTAGAAAGCAAATATATTTTATTATCATTTTTTATTTAGTTAATTTATTTTTTGAGACTGAGTCTCACTTTTGTCACCCAGACTGGAGTGCAGTGGTGCAATCTCGGCTCGCTGCAACCTCCACCTCCTGGGTTCAAGCATTCTTGTGCCTCAGCCTCCTGGGTAGCTGGGATCACAGGCACCCGCCACCACGCCTGGCTAATTTTTGTATTTTTAGTCTACTAAAAAGACGGGGTTTTGTCATGTTGGCCAGGCTGATCTCAAACTCCTGATCTTAAGTGATCCTCCCGCCTTGACCTCCCAAAATGCTGGGATTACAGGTGTGAGCCACTGTGCCTGGCCTATATTTTAAAGCAGTGACATGTTTTGGCTTTTTTCAGGTTAATTTTTTAACTGCATCAGAAAACTGGTTTGATTAATGTTTACTGAAGTGAATAAAAGCAAATATAGTAAGCTCACATTAAGCATCATCAGGATGTGAGATTTTCCAGAGAAGCGATTTTTTTAGTTAGTGGAAACGTTTTAAGTACCAAGATTCTATAAAAATACCTTCATTGCCGAACATATGCAACATAATGCAACTTTATTTTCAGTATTGGTTTGTCATTATGATACAATACTGATGCCTTAGGGCAGCTGCAGCTGTGCTTACCCTTTTCTCCTCCTTCCCCTTCTAAATTTGTGGTTTCTTGTCCTTTATTATTTTAGAGAGTAGTTATAATTGTGCCTAATATAGGAATGGATATGTAAGAAGAGGACATTTTATGAGCCATGGTCTTTGCGACATTTACTTTGATTAGTTAGAGATTCTTCTAATACTTATCTGTTACCTCTTCCGCCTCACTGCCATTGAATTCTTCGCAGTCTGGCATAGTCTGGATAGGTAATTTTTAAAGAATTGAGGCTTGATTTTTTGTGTATGATATTGTAGATATAATTTTATCCTATGTAATAGGTGAATTGTGGATATTTGGTATATAGTTTTGCAACAAAAGAGGTGTCACCAAAATCAGGAATTATTTACATTTTTGTGAAAAGCGTGTGGATTTTATTCTTACGTTGTAACAGTGTAAGTACCATCATTTATTTTATCAAGCAGTATATACTTTTTAAATTGGAAACGCTATGTGTAACTTGCCATGTTTGTAACATTTAAGTTAATGGTTACAACTGATGGATTTGAAATATTGTGTTATTAAACTAGAAATTTGTATGAAATGATTTATAATTAAAAGTTAAATTACAGTATATTTTAAAATTTAATATTTTTACAGATTAAGATTTTGATGACTTCAATTTAATTTTTAAAATTTGGTTTATGTTTATTCAGGTGGGTGATCATAGTTTTATCTTTACTATTGGAGAATAAATGTTTTGGAAGATCATTGCTGTTTGTTTTAAACATGTGATAGCTAAGCGGTTTTTATAAAGGCCAATTTCCTAATAGAATTTATTTTTGATTTTATTAATGGGCAAATGGGATCTACTTTACGGTTTTTATACATTCTGGTTAAAAGGGAGAGACTTATACTTTTGTTATAATAAGTTATGTGTGAAAGTGAATTTTACATATCTATATATTTTATATGTATTTTGGCATGAGATGGGAAGAACTAACTAAAAATTCAATTAAGAAAATTAACAATATATCTGAGTAGAGTCTGTATTACTTTAAAAATTCAGGGTCTCTAAAAAATCCTTTGAAATAGTTATGATTTTTAATAGGACCATACTTAAAAATAATCAACAAAAGATAAAGCCTCTTCTTAGGTAGTACCCGAAGTAGACAGAGAATAGGGGGAAAAAATCAGTTTTTGATTTATTCAGTCTATTATGTTAAAAATTTTAATGTTTAGGTCTATACTAATTTGGACATGTTTTATTTTGAAATAAAAAGCAATATTTGTAAACTTGGAAATTAATGTAAATGTATAATTTGAATCAAATGAGATGGCTAGGTTGGTAATACTTCTTCAATCAATGAAGTAATTATTCTAACCTGAAATAGCAACATCTGGTCAAAACAAAATTAGTAAATAAAGTTCTTGAGTCATGAAACAACATATGATTTGTCTGTAGTATTACCACCCAAGTTTTACCCATTTTTTTCCTGTTAGTGATATATGTTTTTACTCACATTTAAATACATAAATTTTACACTACTGTGTTAAAGGACTGTGTTAACAGTTAGTTCTGCTTTTCTGATTATTGTATTTATCTTCTACTCTCTATAGTTTAATAATGTTATAGTGTTTTTGGTTTTATTTCATGTATAGTGTGACTTTTTAAAACTACTAGATAAATGGAAAGTTTAGTTGTGCTTCGTATTTTAGAAGAATTCACGTAATGAAAATTCTTTCCTAACAGTCATCCCCTCCCCACAAGATAAACTGCCCCAATTATTTAGCTGATCGTTGTTGGTGCTGTGATGTAGTAGGACGAACCAAGTCAGTGGCAGGGACTTGATTCTGGCTTTGTTAGAACTAAATGTTTTAGGTATCTGATTTAAACAAGATAAGGAAATTTATGCACAGAGAATGTACTTATTTGTATGAAGTGGAAAGATATATAATTTTACTTTTTTTTTTTTTTTTTTGGTCTTGCTGTGTTGCTCAGGCTGATCTTGAACTCCTGGGCTCAAGTATCCTCTTGCCTTCTGGGTAGCTGGGATTACAGTTTTGTGCCACCACCCTAATTTTGTGCCACTACTCTAATTTGACTTTTTAGATATATTTCAAAGCACTTGGAAAATTTGTGTTTTACAATATCAGTTGTTTGATTTCACTTTCTAAGTGGCTGTTGTCTCTCAAAACTCCTTATGGTCATTTGCAGATACAAAACTCAGAATCTCAGAATCACTTAACAGACTTGATGTGTTGTATTTTGGTAAATGTGCTAGAGTTCAGATTGATAACCCTTAGCCTCTTTGTTAGACTGTGTTACAGAGATGCATGGACTGGATTTCTTACTGTGTTGCTATTAATGCATCTAAACATCTAGAGTCTGAATACTGTTGTAGAGTTAGGCTTTAACTTTTAGCTCTCTTGATATAGGAGATGATAGGAATTTTTAGGAGACAGGAAAAAGATGAGACAATGAGTACACAATGGGGGCACAAGCTCCAACTGTTCTTTTTTTTGTTTTTTGTTTTTTGTTTTTGAGATGGGATCTCGCTCTGTTGCCCAGGCTGGAGTGCAGTAGCATGATCACAGCTCACTGCAGCCTGGACCTGCCAGGCTGAAGATATCCTCCTGCCTCTCAAAGTGCTGGGATTACAGGCCCCTAATTTTCTAACTTGTAGGAATGGTTTGTAGTTCTGATAAGTCAATTTGTAACAGTTTAGGAAAACTTAAGCTTGGATATCTGGTGAATTTATTAAAGAATTAACGTCATTAAACTGCTTTGCTGATTATAATAACAAATGAGATTCTCTGTCTTAAATGATTTTGTTTTAAAAACATATGGGTTGGGATTTACTTTGTTTTATTGTGATACTCTTACCAGCTGTGATTGTAACGATTCAACTTTTGATGTGACTTTTTTTTATAATCTGTGTCTGTGATATGATAAAAGTTGACCATCCATGTTTGCCTGAAATACCCAGACTTTCAGTTTTAAGACTGATAGTCCTGGGCAAACTGGGACAAATTGGTCTCCTAAATTTGGTGTCCACAAAGGCTAATCCTGAGAAAGAGACAATTACAATTTTTCTTATAATTTGGTTATCAAAAGGAGTTGTTTTGCTTGAAGACAGACTCAACTTGTTTACTAGTGTTAGTATATGAAAACACGTAGGTTTCTTTGTCAGGATTTAAATATGCTGGCAAAAAATCTCGTTACCAGTGAATCTTGAGGTTCAGATGGCTTTGTTTTGGCTCTTTGAATGCCACCCATGTACTAGCAATATGGCGGGTGAGTTTATATCATTATCAAGTTTTCTTCAGCAATCTGCTATAAAATATTCTGGTTAAGGAAATCAAAGCTCAAGGAACGTCAATAATTTCTGAAGGTCATGTAGCTGGTAGATAGCAAAGGCAGATTTGGATCTTAGGATTCCTGATTCTTCATTTCTTCTCTTCTCCTCTTCTCCTCTTTTCTCTTCTCTTTTCTCCTCTTTTCTCCTCTCTTCTCTTCTCCTCTCTTCTCTTCTCTTCTCCTCTCCTCTCTTCTCTTCTCCTCTCCTCTCCTCTCTTCTCTTCTCCCCTCCCCTCCCCTCCCCTCCCCTCCCCTCCCTGTTCTCGTCTCGTCTCTTCTCGACAGAGTCTTGCTCTGTCACCCAGGCTGGAGTGCAGTGGCACGATCTCGGCTCACTGCAAGCGTCACCTCCCAGGTTCACGCCATTCTCCTGCCTCAGCCTCCCAAATAGCTGGGACTACAGGCGCCTGCCACCACACCCGGCTAATTTTTTTGTATTTGTAGTAGAGATGGGGTTTCACTGTGTTAGCCAGGATAGTCTTGAACCCCTGACCTTGTGATCCGCCTGCCTTGGACTCCCAAAGTGCTGGGATTACAGGCGTGAGCCACCACGCCTGGCTGTAATTCTTAATTTCTAGTAGTTTCTCATCAGAGTTAGTAATAGATATATAAACTGGTTTCTAGTTAATATTGTAAGATCAAAAAAGAAGAGCATCGCTGGTGGCCTTTTAGACATATAAGCCACTGGTGGTGATTAATGTTTTCGGAGGGTCTACTTTTGAAAATTTTGATGAAAAGATATGAACCTCATTTTACTTTAGAGCCAATTTTGAAAAATACACCAACTTTTGAATATTCAGATAATGAGTTCCTCTGTTCTAAGGAGATGTTATTTGTCTTAACTGTTTTCATAAGCAGTGTGTAGGAATAGTTAGAGAAAGTAAAATAGCTTGATTTAGTGCAAGTTTTATTTTTAAAATGCCTTATCTGTTACTGTTTGTAAAGTTTTGTTTTGTTTTGCTTGCCTCCTTATGATATAATATTCTGAGATAAAAATTTATTGTTACAAAATGATAGCAAGTATTATGTGTAACTTTTAATTAAATCCATTTTCTTCAGGTAAAAATAATGTATTTAACTTTTAATTAAATCCATATTCTTCAGGTAAAAAGAACGTATTCTCATGGTACTTACAGAGCTGGCCCAATGCGACAAATAAGCTTGGTGGGAGCAGTTGATGAAGAAGTAGGAGATTATTTCCCTGAGTTCCTTGACATGTTGGAAGAGTCACCATTTTTAAAAGTAAGAGATAATCTGTCGTGGGATTAGTTTTTGTTTAAAAAGGCAAGAAAAACCAATATGAGTAATCTAAATTGTGAGTGTTTCTTTCATGCTACATGCACTATAAATGAATGACTGTTTCAGAAATAGAAACATTTTAGTTTTATTTGAACTGGAGGGAAGGAGAGCAAGAGATGGGAAACTCACATAATTCTTGTGTGTACATGTGACATCTCAGGTCCTAATTGTAATGGCAAAGCTAAGTGGTGGGCCATGAAATAACACCTGTTAACACTTTAGGAATTTAGGTTCCATGTGTTTATTAGCTCTTTATAAACTAAGTACTAAAGGATTTAAGAAGTACAGGAAAGATTCTACTACAAATGTTTAAGACAAAGGAATGGCAGTTTAGCATTGTGGAAAACTGGCCTGGGAAATTACACATCCATATTTTAGCCTTGGCTGTACTTGTCTGGGTTGGGAAAGCCATTTAAACTTTCTGGGCTTCAGTTTTATCATCCATAAAATAACATGTTTAGATAATGTACCCAAAGGCCCCTTTATTTTATTTATTTTTTTGAGACAGTCTCACTGTGTGCCCTGGCTGGAGTATAGTGGTGTAATGTGGAGCCCTGGCTGGAGTATAGTGGTGTAATGTGGAGCCCTGACCTCCGTGGGCTCAGATGATCCTTCCACCTCAGCCTCCCAAGTACCTGGGACTACAGGCACATGCCATCGTGCCCAGCTAACTTTTGTATTTTTTGTGGAAATGGGATTTCACCATGTTGCTGAGACTGGTCTCGAACTCTTGGGCTCAAGTGATCCTCCTGTCTTGGCCTCCCAAAGTGCTGGGATTACAGGTGTGAGCCCCTGTGCCCACCCCCACAGGCCCCTTTAAATAATTTGTAGCCAGATTCCTTTTTTTTTTTTTTAAAGCCTCTTCATTTTCAGAAAATATTTCTTGTTGTGAGCTGCTGGGGCTATCCCACTGAGAGAGGAATCTCTG
Source organism: Trachypithecus francoisi (assembly GCF_009764315.1). NCBI lineage: Eukaryota > Metazoa > Chordata > Mammalia > Primates > Cercopithecidae > Trachypithecus > Trachypithecus francoisi. The sequence continues at coordinate 57,601,872 of NW_022681469.1, forward strand.
AACTGTGTAGTTAGGTTAATTATTTAATCAGTAACTCAAAGGTCAGTGCAAACCTGCACTGAAATTCAGGGTCCAGGTAAGGTGTGGAACGTGACAAGATTTCTAATACTCAACCACATAATCTATAGGACATCTCTTCTTTTATCACTTCTGTTTGCTTGGTGTTTTTACCCTATATGTGCATATATCTTTTTCTTCCCTTTCTCTTTAACCTTGTTCCATTCCTTTTTCTCTTTTCCTTTTAAACTTTTTGTTCCTTTTCTACTTCTCTCTACTAGTTACATAATGGAATTAGGTTGCATTTATTATTGAATTATATTTAAAAATTATCAAATATTATTTAAATGGTTGCTTCAAAATTAATTTTCAAAGCACATGAACTAAATGCATTATTTCTCCTTTCCTTCCGCTTCTGCTTCCCCTTCCCCCTTCCTTTTCCCTTTCCCTTCCTTTCCTTTGACAGGGTGCTGCTATGTTGCCCAGGCTACTTTTGAATCCTGGGCTCAAGCAGTCTTCCTGCTTCAGCCTCCCAAAGTGCTGGGATTACAGACATGAGCTACCCGCACCCAACCTAAATGCATTGTTTCTACAGAAATTTGACAATCCTTTTTGAAAAGGGGATGTGTGGTGAATTTTTTTTTAAATTTTTTCTCAACATTCCATGGACAGTGGCCCTCAGTTTCCTTCCTTCTTCTCTCTGTCTTTCTCTCTTTTTTTTTTTTTTTGATTTGAGATGGAGTCTCGCTGTGTCATCCAGGCTGGAGTGCAGTCATGTGATCTCGGCTCACTGTAACCTCTGCCTCCCAGGTTCAAGTGATTCTCATGCCTCAGCCTTTTGAGTAGCTGGGATTACAGACACTACCATGCTCGGCTAATTGTTTGTGTTTTTAGTTGAGACGGGTTTTGCCGTATTGCCCAGGCTGATCTCAAACTCCTGAGCTCAGGTGATCTGCCTGCCTCAGCCTCTGGCCACCTCCTTCTCTTTTCTCTTCCTGTTCCTCTCTTGTCTGTCTGTCTCTGTCTGCCTGCCTCCCTCCCTCCCTCCCTTCCTCCCTCCCTCCCTCCCTCCCTCCTCCCTCCCTTCCTCCCTCCTTCCCTTCCTCCCGTCTTTCCTTCTGTCCGTCTTTCCTTCTTTCCATCTTTCCTTCTTTTCTTCTTCTTCTTTCTTTCTTTCTTTCTTTCTTTCTTTCTTTCTTTCTTTCTTTTCCTTCTTTCCTTCTGTCTTTCTTTCCTTCTTTCCTTCTTTCCTTCTTTCCTCCTTTCCTTCCTTCCTCCCTTCCTCCCTTCCTCCCTTCCTCCCTTCCTCCCTTCCTCCTTCCTCCCTTCCTCCCTTCCTCCCTTCCTCCCTTCCTCCCTTCCTTCCTTCCTTCCTTCTTTCTTTCTTTCTTTCTTGTCTCGCTCTGTTGCCAGGCTGCAGTGCAGTGGTGTGATCTTAGCTAACTGCAACCTCTACCTCCCAGGTTCAAGCGATTCTCCTGCCTCAGCCTCCTGAGTAGCTGGGACTACAGGTGTGCACCACTGCACCCAGCTAATTTTTGTGTTTTGTAGAGATGGGGTTTCACCATGTTGGCCAGGATGGTCTCGATATCTTGACGTCGTGATCTGCCTGCCTCGGCCTCCCAAAGTGCTGGGATCACAGGCATGAGCCACTGCGCTCAGCCTTGTTCTTTTATTTTAAAATAATCTCTGGTTTAAGGCAACAGCCTCTTCAAGAAACTACTAAACAGAAATATGTTTTGATTTTGTTTTGTTTTTCGTTTTTGTTTTGTTTTTAATTATCATTAATCAAAGAGGTAGCCAGTTTTTAAACTCAAATTTAATTGTTGATTTTAATAGATTCTTATGAGAGCACTTGCTTATTTTGTCCGTTAACATCATATGATCTATACGATAGAAGGGAGAATAACAAATGAAGAATATAGTGAATCATACCTCTAGCAGGGTAGGGGGACAGAACCATCCAAGCATAATTATTTTCTTGGTGTGTTTGAAACAGTTTTTTGAAGCAAAGTATATCAATATATAGGGATATATTCAATATTATGTATTTCAAGTGCTTAAGTACAAAGCTGTGAATGAAAGTGTGTTTGTCAGGGGAACAATGTTAGTATTAACATACACTTGAAGATACATTTTGGAAATAATTGCAATCTACATAATTATTTGTCTCCAGTGTACACTGCCATGGGGGACACTATCTAGTCTAAAATTACAGAGTCGAAAAGATAGTGATGATGGTCCCATCATGTGGGTTCGTCCAGGAGAACAGATGATCCCTGTGGCTGATATGCCAAAGTCACCTTTCAAAAGGAAAAGGTATGTTGTATACATATTTTTATTGGAGGAGACGAGTGTTTGTATGTTGGGGTGTGTATGTTAGTTCAAAATTGGAGGAAGGAGGAAGGCAAAGTTTAGACCATAATTGGTATATAAATTTAAAAATAGTGATACATGCTAATATAATTTGTTATAAAACCTAAAATGTAAATAGGGCATGAGAAATGTAGGCAAATGATAAGAAGTCGTAATGATGAATGGAAAAAATGTCATAAAATATAAACTATTTTAGAATAAATTTAATAATATTCAGAACCTGTGCTAAGAAGACTAAAACATTTTGTGGAGGATATAAAATAAGATCAGAACAAATGGAAAGCCTTACTGAGTTCTGGATTGGATAAAAATAGTAGTTCTTTAAATTTTTTTGCATTTCAATTGGACTAATACTTCCATTCCTGGATAAAATGATTTTAAAATTCATAAGGAAGTAAATTTTTCAGTGAAAGAGAAGATAAGTGAGGGGGAGCTTATGATACAGGATATTAAAAGTTACTATAAAGTTCAAATAGATCATTGGAATAAGAGTCCAGAAATAGATCTAAGTATATTGGGAACTTAATATATGAGATAGGTGGGAAGAGGAAGATGTATTTAATGAATAATGCTGGCATATTTGGCTCTCATAAAAATAAAGGCAGAGCCCCTACCTTATACAAGAAGTAAATTAGAGAATTAAGCATCACAGATAAAACAGTTAAAATATTAGAATAAAATTGTTTAAGCCTGGAGGAGACCTTCCTAAGCAAGACCAAACAATGCAGTGACAGTAGTATTTGGGAGGGAAGTGACATCAACAATGAAGTTCAAAATTATGATAGACTGGACTAAAACATTTGGAACTCATGACAGATCAAAGTTAATGTCCAAAGAGCATTCTCAAGTGTAAACAACCCAGTAGAAAAATAGACCTCAGGCAGTTAAGTTTATTTTAAAAGAACTATGAGATATTTTTATTCATTATATTGGCAAAAATTATTAATATAGTAATAATATTATAGGCTGGTAGGTATGTGAAGAAACAATTTTTTATATATTGTTGACTGGAGGATGAACTGCTGTAATTTTGTGAAAGTAATCCAGCAATAGATCATAACATTTAACATAAAACTCTTTGATCTAGCACTCCTACTTTTGGGAATCTATCCCAAGAAATAAAAACACGAAAGGTAAATAAATTTGTGGTAAGAAAAACGTTTTAAAAGGGTCTGAATGACTGTCAACAGGGGAATGGTTGAATAGATTTCATACATTCTTATTAAAGAGTATAGTGAGGCCAGGTGCAGTGGCTCACGCCTGTAATCCCAGCACTTTGAGAGGCTGAGGTGGGGGGATAGGAGTTTTACCATGTTGGCCAGGATGGTCTTGATCTCTTGACCTCTTGCCTGAGATCAAGAGTTCGAGATCAGCCTGGCCAACATGAGGAAACCCCGTCTCTACTAAAAATACAAAAATTAGCTCAGCGTGGTGGCACATGCCTGTAATCTCAGCTACTCAGGAGGCTGAGGCAGGAGAATTGCTTGAGCCTGGGAGATAAAGGTTGCAGTGAGCCCAGATCGCGTCACTGCACTCCAGCCTGGCCGATAGAGCGAGACTCTGTTTCAGAAAAAGAGAGTATAGTGAAATAAGCCAGGTGCAGTGTGGCTCTTTTATGTAATTCTAGCACTTTCGGAGGCCAAGGTGGGAGGATAACTTGAATCCCAAGAGTTCAGGACCAGCCTGAGCAACATAGTGAGATGCTGCCTCTACAGAATAAAAAAATAAAAAAAAATTAAGCCAGTGTGGTGGCACATGTCTGTAGCCCTAGCTACTCGGAAGGCTGACTCAAGGACTCCTTGAGCCCAGGAGTTTGAGGCTGCAGTAAGCTATGAGTACATCACTGCACTCCAGTCTGGGTGACAGAACCAGACCCTATCTCTTTAAAAAAAAAAAAAAAAAAGGCGAAATAGTTAAAGTTTTAAAAAATGTCTTGATCTGGATGGATATTCATGACTCTTGAAAACAGCCAAATGTAGTATAATGTATCTAGTATGATTTTGTCTTTATCCAAAGAAATAACAAAATTCTTCTATGTGGGATTGTGTATTTATGTGAGCACAGAGAAAAGTGTGGAGAAAATGTACATTTGTACATTAGGGTAACATCAATTGGAACGGATGGAGATGATGCTGGGAGAGATTATAGCCTTTTGTTTTTTTTGTTTTTGAGACTGAGCCTTGCTCTGTCACCAGGTTAGAGTGCAGTGGCACAGTCTAGCCTCACTGCAACCTCCACGTCCTGGGTTCAAGAGATTCTCCTGCCTCGGCCTCCCGAGTAGCTGGGACTACAGGCACGTACCACCACACCCAGCCAATTCTTGTATTTTTAGTAGAGATGGGGTTTCACCATGTTGGCCAGGATGGTCTTGATCTCTTGACCTCATGATCCTCCCGCCTCAGCCTCCCAAAGTGCACAGGTGTGAGCCACCGCGCCCATCCTGATTATAGCTTTTTCTTTAGATACCTAAAGGTGGTTTTACTGGTTACAGTGATTACTAAGTTAAAAAGAAAATGGGGAAAAAGTCATTGAGTAAACTCTGGGTTGCATGATGGCAGGGACTTTATTGGTTTGTTACTAATGTGTCTCTAACACCTAAAAACAGTGTCTGGTGCTTAATATTTATTGGATGAATAAAATTTTACAGGTTAATTTATAAGTTAGTAGTAAATGGTAAAATTGATGTGTTCCTCAGTGATTCTTTTTTTTTTTTTCTTTTTTGAGGCGGAGTCTAGCTCTGTCACCCAGGCTGGAGTGCAGTGGTATAATCTCAGCTCACTGCAACCTCTGCCTCCACGGTTCAAGTGATTCTCCTGCCTCAGCTTCCTGAGTAGCTGGGATTATAGGTGTGCACCACCATACCCTGCTCATTTTTGTATTTTTAATAGAGACAGGATTTTGCTGTTTTGGCCAGGCTGGTCTCAAACCCCTAACCTCAGGTGATCCACCCGCCTCGGCCTCCCAAAGTGCTAGGATTACAAGCGTGAGCCACTGTGCCCGGCCTCCTCAGTGATTCTTAATTGTTTTTTTTTTTTTTTTTTTTTGAATGTATGGATCATTTTGAGAATCTGAAAGTCTTTTCTCAGAACAATACAGATAAATACAAACTTTTAGATGTAATTTAAAGGGGTTCACCACTACCTTGAGGAACTTCCATTCACCTCAGGTATACAAGCCATGGTATATGCAATAATAGTTTAACAAAAACAGTGTCAGGCATTGTGCCAAGTGCTATATAGTCTTAATTCATAAGAATGTGGTATTTATGCAACTAAATTTGTGGGTTTGAGAACCTGTTAGGTTTCCAGAGGAAGCAACACCATCTGGCATTCTGACACATGTAGAACATTAATCACAAAGAGCCAAAAAAAAAAAAAAATTATTATGTGTATGTGTAATAAGACTGTAATGCAGGTAGTAGTTAAATAATAGAGATTACGGGTGGGAAAGTAGAGAACCTTTAAGGAAGAGTGATCCCTGGGAAGACAGACAAGGATGAGAGGAGACAATTATGGGGGTAATACAGAGTTGCATCTGGAAGAAACAAAAACCATAGAGGAAGATACAAAAAATGATGAATCTCAGCCAGAGAAATTCTTCTTACCCTTTCCTTGCTTACAGCAAAACTGGAAAGGTTTCAGCAATGAGTGAGGCTAAGTAGGCAGCAACTTCTGTATGCACATGCATTCTAGAAGGAAAGTGGTGGAGGACAGGGCCAATGGGAAATGGCTGTCTTCCAAGACAGAGCTAAGGTTTTCCTTTCTACCTGCAATAAACCATGCATGTTTTGTGGAAGCACTTATTGCTGGGTGTTTTATTGCTAAATCTATTTCTTTGATCCTTCCCTCACTAGACAGACTATAAACTCCCACGAGAGTAGGGTCCTCTTCTGTCTTATTTGCTATTGTCTCATTCACTGGCCCCAGTTCCTAGATAGTACCTAGCACATAGTATGTGTCTTATTAATATTGAATTAATGCATTTTTAAAAGTTACCTGTTTGTTTCAGATATCTATTTATCTATCTTGTGTTACCCAAGAGATCTGAGTGGGGGCATGGTACCAAAGCCCCAGGTAAAGATTCTGTGTATAGGGAAACTTAGGTAAACAACACCATTTCTAATTTAATTTTTTATCCGTGTATTTCCTTACAACTGTTACTTTTGTGAAGGTATATTAGAAAAATGAGGGTATTGTATGTGTGTTTTTGTTTGTTCTTGTTTTCATTTTAAAGATAGAATTTGATTTGAGAGCAGATTTAATATCTTTTTGTCTGAATTATGTGATTATTGAATGTTTGATGGCAATTAAGTATCACTATATAAATGTAATTTTCTTTTTTAAAAAAACAGAACTACCAATGAAATAAAAAATCTTCAGTACCTACCTCGAACAAGTGAGCCCCGTGAGATGCTCTTTGAAGACAGGACAAGAGCTCATGCAGATCATATAGGACAAGGTTTTGAACGACAGACTACAGCTGCTGTTGGAGTGCTGAAGGCTGTGCACTGTGGAGAGTGGTATGTAAAACTACTGCTATTTTAATCAAGTAATTTCTTGGCTTCTACAATTTTTCTTGGAAAATCTTAGTAACTCCTCCTTACTGTGAGAAAAAAGTTTCATTTTTTACCTGTATTTGGATATCTTAATTGTATAATTGTACTAAAGATTTTAAATTGCTAGAATCTGGCTGGGCAGGGTGGCTCACACCTGTAATCCCAGCACTTTGGGAGACCGAGGTGGGTGGATCACGAAGTCAGGAGATCAAGACCAGCCTGGCCAATATGGTGAAACCCTGTCTCTACTAAAAATACAAAAATTAGCCAGGCATGGTGGCGCACGCCTGTAGTCCCAGCTACTCGGGAGGCTGAGGCAGGAGAAACGCTTTTGAACCCAGGAGGCTGAGGGTGCAGTGAGCCGAGATCGCGCCACTGCACTCCAGCCTGAGTGACAGAGCAAGACTCTGTCTCAAACAAAAACAAAAACAAATAAATTGGCTTAAACAATTGGGTTAACTGAAATAATTAATTTCATGTTCTAAGTGACGTAGATGTGAAAAAAATTAAGGTAAAAGGAAAACTAAGGCTTACCTGGTGCATACGGTATGCCTGTTTACAAATGTCATTTAATTTAATTTTTCTCAACTACGTTTTGCTCCGTATTTATCACATAAGGAAACTGAGGCTCAGGGCTGTCAAATAATTTCTTTTTTACAGTCATATAGTTAGTAAATGGTACAGCAGAGACTGATTTCAATCTGATTCCATACTCTTCTGTTTTCTCTTCCTCCTGCTTTTTTGTACCCTTTCTGAGGTTTGGTTTCTCTTTATTATGTATTTGCTTTTCCATATTCTTTTTTTTCCAGCTTTGCTTACAAGTTTCACTTTGAATATTTTGATAGATTAAAAAATGGATTATTCTTTTTAATATACTTGAGATGTCATCTCATACATTAAGTTACTTTCCATTTATTAAATTGATAAAACATATAAAGCAAAGTTACTGTAATTTTGCGGCTGGGTGTGATGGCTCACGCCTGTAATTCCAGCACTTTGGGAGGCCAAGGCGGGTGGATCACCTAAGGTCAGGAGTTCGAGACCAGCCTGAACAACATGGTGAAACCTCATCTCTATTAAAAATACGAAAATTAGCTGGGGCCAGCCATAGTGGTTCACACCTGTAATCCCAGCACTTTGGGAGGCTGAGGTGGGGAGATCATGAGGTCAGGAGTTCAAGACCAGCCTGACCAACATGGTGAAACCCCATCTGTGCTAAAAATACACATACACACACACACAAATTAGGCGGGCATGGTGGCACGTGCCTGTAATCCCAGCTACTGAGGAGGCTGAGGCAGGAGAATTGCTTGAACCCAGGAGGCAGAGGGTGCAGTGAGCCGAGATGGTGCCACTGTACTTCAGCCTGGGCGACAAGAGCAAAACTCCGTCCCGCCACCAAAAAAAATAATTTTGCTTGCTTAGATTTTTGTTTTCCAAAATCGAGTATTGTTTGGGTATGAAATGTGAGTTGGAATATGCTATTTTGCTTATTAGAACCATTTAAATTTTTTTTTCCCCCCAAGAGACAGGGCCTCACTCTGTTGCCCAGGCTGTAGTTCAGTGGTGCTGTCATGGCTCACAGCAGCCTTGACCTCTTAGGCTGAAGCAGGTCTCCTGCCTCAGCCTCCTGAGTAGCTAGGACTACAGCCACATACCACCACATCTATAAATTAAGAACAATTAAGTTAACTTTGTTGATAGTGAATGTGGTTCATGTCTTTTATAGTCTCACTTATTTTTGTCTACTTGTTAATTTGCAACTTTAATACTGGATTTGTCTGTTTTTCCTGTCAGTTTTTCTAGTTTTTGCTCTAGTTTTTCTTTTGTGACAGTTTTATCAAGCCATGATCACATACCATACAATTCACCCATTTAAAGTGTACATACAGTTGAATAGTTTTTAGTATATTCACAGAGTTGTGCAACCACCACCAAAATGATAGAACATATGATAGAACATTTTCATCACCTCACAAAGGAACCACACCCTTTAGCCATCACCTCCCCAATTCTCCATCCTCCATCCTCCCAGCCCTAGGCAAGCACTAATTTACTTTCTGTCTGTAGGTATATGTCTGTTCTTAACATCTAATATAAATGGAATCACATAACGTGGTCTTTTGTGATTAGCTTCTTTCACTTAGCATAGTGTTTTGAAGGTTGTTCCATATAGTTTGAAGCTGTGTTCTTAGGCAAGTACACATTTAGAATTGTTATTCTTGATAAATTGACCTATTTTTTCATTATAAACTGCCCTTTTTATCCTTGGTAATATTCCTTGTCCTGAAACTTTGTTAATACAGCCAATTCAGCCTTCTTACGATTTGTATTTACATGCTGTATCTTTTCCCATTCTTTTTCTTTTAACTTACCTTATGTCTATATTATTGTTACATGTAGATAGATACATAGTTGAGTCTTACTTTTTTTAACCCAGTGACAATCTCTGTCTTTTAATTGGAGTATTTAGATTATTTATATTTAATAGAAATATTAGTAAATTTGGTTTTAAATTTACCTTCTTGCTTTTTCCAATTTGCTTCTTTATTCCTTTTTTACCCCTTTTCTTGTCATTTTTAAGCATTCCATTTTACCGCCATGATTTGGTTAGTAGCTTATAGCACTGTGGTTTTTTTTTTTTTTTTAAATTTCATTGTTGTCAACTCTTACCACAATCTACCTTCAAATAATATTAGACTTCTTTATGTTATGTGTAAGAATCTTTCAATAGTATACTTCCAGTTATTCCCTCCCCCTCACATTTCTGGCCTTTTTGCTAATTGTCTTGTATTTTACTTTACATATGCTATAAACTTCACAATGTATATTATTACTTTTGCTTTAAAGAATCATTTCTAAAGATATTTCTTTAAATGAGAATAAAACCTCTTCCATATTTATCGTTAGGTGTGCTATACATTCCTTTTCATAGATCTACATTTTCATTTAAGTATTATTTTCCTTCAGCCTGAAGAAATTCCTTTAGCAGTGTTTGTTATGCTGGTTTTCCGGTGACAGATTCTCTTAGCTTTTGTTTATTTGAACATGTTTTTTTTTTTTTTTTTTGAGACGGCGTCTCGCTCTGTCTCCCGGGCTGGAGTGCAGTGGCCGGATCTCAGCTCACTGCAAGCTCCGCCTCCCGGGTTTACGCCATTCTCCAGCCTCAGCCTCCCGAGTAGCTGGGACTACAGGCGCCCGCCACCTTGCCCGGCTAGTTTTTTGTATTTTTTTTAGTAGAGACGGGGTTTCACCATTGAACATGTTTTTATTTCACATTTTTAGAGGATATTTTTGGTGGGTATAGAATTCTAGATTGACTTTTTCTTTTAGTACTTTAAAAGTAGTCCATTCTCTTCAGGCTTGCATTGATCTTGATTCTTTGATAAGAAGTCTATGATCATTCTTATCCTTCTTTCTCTGTATATAATGTATTACATGATTCTCAGATTTTCTTTTTTATCACTGGTTTTTAGAAATTTAGTTATAGGGCCGGGCGCGGTGGCTCAAGCCTGTAATCCCAGCACTTTGGGAGGCCGAGATGGGCGGATCACGAGGTCAGGAGATCGAGACCATCCTGGCGAACACGGTGAAACCCCGTCTGTACTAAAAAAAATACAAACAACTAGCCGGGCGAGGTGACGGGCGCCTGTAGTCCCAGCTACTCAGGAGGCTGAGGCAGGAGAATGACGTAAACCCGGGAGGCGGAGCTTGCAGTGAGCTGAGATCCGGCCACTGCACTCCAGCCCGGGCTAAAGAGCAAGACTCCGTCTCCAAAAAAAAAAAAGAAATTTAGTTATGATTTGCCTTCATATGATTTTTTTTTAATGTTGTTTGGAATTTTATTCCAAAATCCATTTTTTAGCATCTCTGTAAAAATGTATATATTCCTAATTAATTGAAGAATTTGAGAATTTTTTAGAATTATATTTAAAGGCACGAATAACCTCAGCAAACAGCAAGTTTATTATATTGGTACTTTTCCAATGAAATCTCTTAATTTATAAAGTTAGTTAAGAGTTTTATGCATCAGTATAGTTATATGTATCTTCTATGGAAAGAAAATACTCCCTTTTCCTCATATTTACTTCTAATTTTTATGTAGTATTTTCAACTTTAGCACTTATATGTGTGAAGCATTAATCTTACTCTTCAAATAGAACACTTAATTTTCTTAGTTTATATAATTTACCAATTCAGATCATTTCAATTTTCCAAACTCTTGTGACAAATATTTATACAAAATGAAGTCAGTATTTAATATCTGTCTAGGTTGACAGTCATGGTGTTGGCCCTTTCTTTAAATATGTGAAATGGCTTTCCAATTAACAGTTTATTTGTAAGACAGTACTATGGTATTGACCAGAAACCATTTTTGCTTTGAGTTTAATAAGAACTCAAGAGAGAGAAACATTTATGGCAGATTCTTGTTATCTCATTTTCTTTTTTAGGCCTGATCAACCCCGTATAACCAAAGATGTAATTTGTTTTCATGCTGAAGATTTCTTAGAAGTAGTTCAACGAATGCAGTTAGATTTACATGAACCTCCACTGTCCCAGGTATTTTTAATACACTTACTGTCTTACACTTACTGGTTTAGTTTTTATTATGAAGAGTCTTACTTGTATTGTTTTATTATTTTTTAGTGTGTCCAATGGGTTGATGATGCAAAACTGAATCAACTGAGGAGGGAAGGCATTCGCTATGCCAGGATTCAGCTCTATGATAATGACATTTATTTTATTCCAAGGAATGTTGTTCATCAGTTCAAGACAGTTTCAGCTGTATGCAGTTTAGCATGGCACATTCGGCTCAAATTATATCACTCAGAGGAGGACACTTCTCAGAATACAGCTACTCATGAAACAGGCACATCATCAGATTCCACATCATCTGTTCTTGGACCTGACACTGACAACATGATTTGTGCTGTAAGCAGAGCCTCCTTGGATTCTGTTTTTTCAGATAAACTTCATTCTAAATATGAATTACAGCAGATTAAACATGAACCTATTGCGTCTGTAAGAATCAAGGAAGAACCTGTGAATGTTAATATTCCTGAAAAGACTAGAGCACTGAATAATATGGATGGCAAGAATGTTAAAGCAAAATTGGATCATGTTCAATTTACAGAATTTAAGATTGATGTGGATTCTAAATTTGAAAATAGCAACAGAGATTTAAAGGAAGAATTGTGCCCTGGAAATCTAAGTCTTGTTGATATAAGGCAACACAGTTCAGCACATTCAAATCAAGATAAAAAAGACGATGACATTTTGTGCTAAATTTGCATATAGCATCTAAAATCCTTTTTTAAAAAAATTTAATAATGTAATAAAGATTCATGAATTCTGAAAGCAAGCCAAGGACTTGCTCCTGTATCTGTTACAAAACATTGTTTATGTAGCTTTGTAACATTCCTCAGTGCCTGTCCATAACTGTGAAGTATTAAGCACTTAGGGCCAGATGCACTGTAAACATTGCAGGTTTAAACATAAAGGAGTCTTTAAAAAAAAAAATCATTTACGTTGGAATTTTAGGTTTTAGAATAGAGCTGACATTAACATATATATAAATATATATATATTTTGTAATATGAGCCAGAATTCTTTTTCAACAATTTAAAGCTTTTCCATAGAGCTTATTTATATCCTTTTTTTTCATTTTAAATGTGTCAGCACTGTAGTGTAAATAGCTTTTAAAATATCTTTTTAGTGTGATTTATACTGAAATGTGAGCCACTTAATAAAGGTTCATATTAATAAATATGTTTTCTGTGGAGTCTGCAAAGACAAACTGACAATTCATTTAAGTCATTTGTTTGATATGATTCTCTGCTGGTATATCCATTTAGTGTGGTATTGGAGTGCAAATGTACATAAGTCAAATCTAGTACATATTTAAATTCCCCACGCTGTGCTGGCTTTTTTTTTTTTTTTTTTTTTGGTATGGAGTCTCATTCTGTCACCAGGCTGGAGTGCAGTAGCGCGATCTTGGCTCACTGCAACCTCTGCCTCTCAGGTTCAAGTGATTCTCCTGCCTCAGCCTCCCGAGTAGCTGGGACTACAGGCACGTGCCACCACACCCAGCTAATTTTTTTATTTTTAATAGAGATGGGGTTTCATCATGTTGGCCAGGATCATCTTGATCTCTTGACCTTGTGATCTGCCCGCCTTGGTCTCCCAAAGTGCTGGGATTGCAGGCATGAGCCACAGCGCCTAGCCTGTGCAGGCATTTTTAATAACCAAGACTCAGTTAAGAAAGTGTGCATCTGTGTGTGTGTGAATGTATATATGTATATCATATTTGCAGAATTTTCTTAAATTGCTGAATTAAGATAAATATGTAAAATTCCTTAGCCCTTTTCTCCGGAATACATTGAAAAATTTTTATATTAAACTATTAAGAAAGCGGTGTAGGTAATAGAAACAGTTTTAGAAAGTTGGGAGAAACAAGGTATGTTAATGATAACAAAGCCTTCTAACTAATGAAGTTACGTGGCCAGATTACATAGCCTACCATAGATTTTTTTTGTTATGTATGGAATGATAAGTATAGAGAATTTTCTTACTAATAAGTACCTTTACTAAGTAATAGCTGAGTATAAAATCTTTAGTTACAGAAAGCTTAATTGTGAGCAATTAAAATCCTTTTACATTTTTATTGCAGAATGGGAGAAAAATACGGCAAATACAAAACTGTAAAATAAGGGCAATGACAATGACTCAACTGCCATGTACAGAGATGTAACTAACAAAATAGTTTGTGGTACCTCATCTCTCTCAGGATCCCCTCCTTACCCTAGCAAGGCAAACAACTTGGAATACTTCCTTTTCAAAAGAAGTTCTAGACATTAAATTGAGGTGGGAGACAGATTGCCAGTGCCTAACTAAAGATGAGTAAAACAGACTCTTTAATGATAGACTCACTATTTGACACTGCTTCCACTATTGTAATTAAAAGTCAGACAGAAGTCTTTGATGTATGTGTTGCTGTAAGAAACTTTGCTCATTGCAGATCTATTTTGTTTGTTTTTGGTATTATTCTGGGCGCATACTTTGGTTGATGACTTTCAGTTGGGGTTCTTTGTGCTGCCTTTTGGGTTACTGTTGGTATTTCCATCTATAGTACCCATCAAAACTGCTCATATTTCTGGTTAGGGTGAAGCCATTTAGGAAGAAGCATTTTACCAGAACAAATAAAAGTTAATTGCAGCAATGATACCAGTTCTGGCCCCTAGATTAATAAAAGGACAGGCAAATATCATAGGAAATCTTCATGGTTTGTAGGAAATCAGTGTTTGCAACATAGGAAGTTTCATGGGATAGGGAAGGTATAAATCAAGGTAGTAAGGGTTTTGTTTTATATGTCATTGTCTTACCGTGCTCCCCACCTATTTAATCTTCTGTTTTAAGCTAAATTTATGGATTTGCACCTACCTTTTTGAGTGACAAAAGTTCTTAACAAACCAGTATTGAGAAATAAGGGATGTGATTAAAATGGTTTTCTGTTTCTCTTTAAAGTTGAAGAACGATATATTTAACAAGAGATGTGTTTTATTTCCAATTTTCCAGTAGCATATATGTAGATGCATTGAGGTCATACTGTGAGAAAATGTCTTTAGGGTATCCCTCCAAAATATGAGCCTTAAACTTTTTAACTTAAAGGAAGGCATATCTAATAACAACCATAGTGGTTGCTTTTTAGGTATAGTTTCCTATATAACCTATAGTCAGACTTATCTATAATATGAAAATTAAATTGTTTTAAAATGCATACATCGGCCGGGCACGGTGGCTCACGCCTTTAATCCCAGCACTTTGGGAGGTCGAGGCGGGTGGATCACAAGGTCAGGAGTTTGAGACCAGTCTGGCCAACATGGTGAAACCCTGTCTCTACTAAAAATACAAAAAAAATTAGCTGGGCCTGGTGGCATGTGCCTGTAATCCCATCTACTCGGGAGGCTGAGGCAGGGGAATTGCTTGAACCAGGGAGGTGGAGGTTGCAGTGAGCCACGATAGCGCCACTGACCTCCAGCCTGGGCAACAGAATGAGACTCCGTCTCAAAAAAAATAAAAAAAAATAAAAATAAAATTAAAAAATTAAAAAAGCATACATCTCTGAAGGTAAAGTATAAATCAGTGGGCTCAAGATTTGCAGGTATAGCCTTGTTATTGCCTTCAATAATGCTTACGTTCCTTGTCTTACGGGTTATAATTTTCAAATCCTCTTCAGATATAATCTGAGAACTTGTTGACTACCTTTGTTACATTTAAAAATTTTCTATTTTAATATTGCATTATATTAATGGTTTTATAGTTAGTACATTCCAGTTCTGTATCTGAAGAATATTGCTTTTATTTCCAGTTTCTTGGACCAGAACAATAAACTACGTAAGACATAGTTTCTATATGGTCATATACTATATAGAATAAAGAATTGTTACGTAAATTATTAAATGGGTATACAGACCTTTACATAAAAACTAAGGTACCTCAGTGGAATCTGCTATAGTGCTTTCCCCTCTTCACTCCTCCATTTTGTTTATAACCTTTTAGCTATCTAAATGATACATATTCCATACTCAGGTTAGCTGGTTAGCTAGCAAAAGAATTAACATTTGTGATATTTACTTGCAAACTTTACTGAAGCCATATTCATTATCTTCTTTGTCACCAAGGCTGTTGACCTTAAATAAACATTAAGTTGATCTTGCACAACACTGTATATGTGTGTGTGCATGTGCCTGTTTCTGTGTACATTTGTGGGAAATAATTATGTTTGTTTCCACATGTATTCATTTTTAATCCATTCTGTAACTTTTCTGGGGGGTGGTCATTGAGGGTAGGGAAGGTTTTATATTTTAAGTTGTCGTTAAGGTAGTTCATTAGTGTTCCTGAGTGTAAAACAGTTTTTTCCCAAATACTTATGGCAGATAAGAGCATTTTTGTAAATAATAAATTAGCACCGTTTGGATAAATTTGCATTCAGTTATTTTTTGGACAGGTTCATTGTCATGTAAAGCAAATATCTCAAAATTTATTTTACATTTAGCAAAGGTGCAAGATTGTTTTTGGAGTTTGAGAGATATTTTCCTTGTCTTCCATCTTTCAATAAATATTAAAATTGATAATCACAATCTTTTTACTTTTGTAATTATTTTCTTAAAATTGACATTTTAATCTTGTCAACTTTAAAAGTTCTTTTCTGTCTTCAATAGAAACCATAAAATCTTGAATTGACTCCAGTTTGAAAATCTTTTTTTACTCCTAAAGCTAACTCTCAAAAGTTGACTTACGCCAACAGAGACAGATATTGAGGATTATCTTAAAAAGGTCACTAAACTAGGTATGGGTGCTGGGAATGGTACGATAAATACCTCTCTTGTCCCACTAGACGTAACGATTGGGAAGACAAAAGTGCCATTCTTTTCAAAATACTTTTAGGCTGCTAAAACATGATGGGTTTTAGGTGTGGTAGAATAGATCTTACTCTTTCTCTTACTTGATGTAACTACATTTATATGTAAACACAATTTTACTGGTTTTAGACTGCATTGCCTGTTTTATGAAAGAGTTATGTTTGAGGTTTGGCACTGACAGCACACTTCAGATATGATAATTAAGGGGACAACTCAGGAGAGCTTGTAAGTCCTTTTGTCTTCTAACCTGGCTTTTCTTTTCTTTCTGTAACCCAGTACATACTACAGATGGAAATCATTGCTTTTTAGAATGTCAAGCGCACACAGCCTAAAAACAAAGCTGTCTTTTCCTTGTAGCTTTATGGGTGTTGTATAGCAGTCATATCTCTGCTGAGAGCAGGGAAGGGAGGGGAAAACATCTGCATTTCAGGTTATCTTCCCTTCTAGCTCTTCTTGGACTTCAGACCCAATCAGGGCATATGAATGAGCTGAGAACAAAATATGGGCTGGGTGAGTAGAATTTATGTTAACTAGAAATTAAAATTTGTAACTTGTATGTTTAATTACCGTGAACTGCCTACCAAGAACTGCACTGTGAACTTGTGAGAACTCTGGATCATTCTGTACATTTTGAAATTTAGAACTTACGCATCTATGTTGTTAGAATGTTAAATCTACACTTTTCTGTAAAGTTCACTGCTACTTAAGACTACTAAGTGTGCAGAGTCAGTGGCAAATCAGTATTATAGTCGCACAGCCTGGCCAACATGGCAAAACCCCGTCTCTACTAAAAATACAAAACGTAGCCGGGCATGGTGACACACACCTGTAATCCCAGCTACTCAGGAGGCTGAGGCAGGAGAATCACTTGAACCCGGGAGGCGGAGGTTGCAGTGAGCCGAGATAGTGCCATTGCACTCCAGCATGGGTGACAGAGCAAGACTCAGTCTCAAAACAAACATCAAACAATATTATAGTCACAAATGTTGTGTAATAGAGAGTTGAGAAACTTCTTTGGACAGACAGTTTGATCCCCCTGCCCCGCCAACCCAAAGTTTTTTCTTGAAATTTTGTCAACTAAGCCAGATTTTTACCTGCCTCTACCTCAAATCTGTTGTTTTTAAAAATACCTTTAAGTCTGGCTTTTGTTAATGCTCTTGTTCCGTCTTTCTTCCTAAGTTCTTGGGAATTTCTGTCTGCCTTCGCTTCCTCATCTTACATTTATTCCTCATTTCACTACAGTTTCATTTAAATCCTCACATGTATGTTGAAATGGTTTTCTCAAAGGTTACCTTTTGACTGCCAAATCCAGTGGCTGCACTTCTTTTTCTTTTGAGACAGAGTCTCTGTTGCTCAGGCTGGAGTGCAGTGGCATGATCCCGGCTCACTGCAAGCTCCTCCTCTCGGGTTCATGCCATTCTCCTGCCTCAGCCTCCCGAGTAGCTGGGACTACAGGTGCCCTCCACCACGCCCAGGTAATTTTTTGTATTTGTAGCAGAGACGCAGTTTCACCGTGTTAGCCAGGATGGGCTCGATCTCCTGACCTCATGATTCGCCCACCTCGGCCTCCCAAAGTGCTGGGATTACAGATGTGAGCCACTGCTTCCAGCCCTGCTGCACTTCTTAGTATTTCTGTTTGACCCTTGCAGCACTATCATTTTACTCCTAAAACTCTTTATGACCTGTTCTTTTCATGTTGTGTTTGTTTCTTTGGAAGGATTCTTTTGCCTGTCTGCCACTATTTAAGGCAGTCTCCATGGTCTTTCCTTTAGGCCTCTACAGTCTGTCCCTGAGCTACCTTCATGATCCCACAACTTCAGTCAGCCTGGTTTTTCACTTTAGTTCTAATGATCCATATGGTCAAATCTAAATTCTTTTTTTTCCTTGCCCTCAAGCATTAGCTGTTTCTTTCCTCCCAGTTTGGTTATTGTCATCACTTCCTTCATAATCATCTTAATTTGATTTTTCTCTTTTCCTGTGTCCTTTTGTTTTGTTTTGTTTTTTGAGACAGAGTCTCTGTTGCCCAGGCTAGAGTGCAGTGACATGGTCTTGGCTCACCGCAACCCCTGCCTCCTAGGTTAAAGCGATTCTTGTGCCTCAGCCTCCTGAGTGGCTGAGATTACAGGTGTGCACCACCACACCCCACTAATTTTTGTATTTTTAGTAGAGATGGGGTTTTGCCATATTGGCCAGGCTGGTCTGGAACTCCTGACCTCAAGTGATCCTGCCTCAGCCTCCCCAAGTGTCGAGATTACAGGTGTAAGCCACTGTACCTGATTCCTGTGTCCAATTTGTTATGAGATTGAGTCAACCCCAGAAGTACTTAACAATTCATCTGTTGCTCTTGTCACATCACAGTCATAATAGATGTTCATCTCACCTGGACTCAAAATACCCTAAAGTGTTCTAGTCCTGTGCCCTTTCCCTCTTTATTTCATTCCATTCTTTGTGTTACCAACAGATTAACCTTTCTAAAATATAGAATTATTACTCTTCTTTGTAGAAGTACTCCTTGGCTTTTCCTTTGCTAACAAATAAAGGTCAAATGCTTAGCATAGCACTGAAGAGCCTTTATTATAGGCCCTCCCTTTCCAGCTTCATGTAACACAATTTCTTCTATTTGATGTGACCAGTTTTCCACTTTACCAGATGGCAGTAATTGCCATTTTGTGAACTTTTAAAATTCTTTGCTGGGGAAATAAATATCTGGAATACAACATTGTGAGATCTTCCTCTTTTCAAAACTCAAGACATCATCTCCTGTACTGCCATTACAGCAGTGGTCCCCTACCTTTATGACACCAGAGACTGGTTTTGTGGAAGACAGTTTTTCCATGGACGGGGTTGGGTGGGGGATGGCTTCAGGATGAAACTTCCACCTCAGATTATCAGGCATTAGATTTTTCAGGAGCATGCAACCTAGATCTGAACTGCATGTGCAGTTCACAATAGGGTTTGCCCTCCTATGAGAATCTAATGCTGCCACTGATCTGACAGGAGGTGGAGCTCAGGTGGTAATGCCCACTTGCACCCCACTCACCTCCTGCTGTGTGGCCTGGTTCCTAACAGGCCACAGGCCGGGACCAGGGGGTTGGGGACCCCTGCTTTACATACAGCGTTTCATAGGCTTTACAGGGGACATCTCCAACTGTCCCCTCACCCAGTAGTTGGTATAGACCCAAATCTGTCTGCTGCCCTCTGCTCATAGCATTAAATATACATATTAAGCACATGTTGGACTGTAGCTAAACCATGAGCTAGAAGTTGGGAATTTTATCACTGTGTATCCCCAACACCTAATATATTTTACTTGGTGTTCAATAAATATTTGACGGAACATACTATACACTAGGGGTGGGGGAAGATTAGGTAGGTTTCTTTTCTTTTTAAAGACAGTCTTGCTCTGTCACTCAGGCTGGAGTGCAGTGGCACAATCATGGCTCACTACAGCCTCAAACTCTTGGGCTCAGGTGATTCTCCCGCCTCATCCTCTTGAGTAGCTAGGATTACAGGCACCCACCACCATGCTTGGCTAAATTTAATTTTTTTTTTTTTTTGTAGAAAACAGAGCCTCACTATGTTGCCCAGGATGAACTTACAACTCCTGGCCTCAAGTGATCCTCCCATCTCTGTAGGTTTGTATAATTTAAAGTCAGTCTGAGTTCAAATTCAATTCTAGGATTACAACAGAAAGTAAAATGGAGACAAGTTGGATGAGAAGGTATTATAAAGAAACCAAGTTTCTTGTTTTGTACTGCAGTCTAACCAAAACTCTTATGCATACAGTTTAAGAAAGTAGCTATTAGATATCCAGGCCCTGTTGGGCAGCTTGGAGAGAGTCAGTATTGTAGAAATAAACCCGTAAAACCTGTGAAACTTACCCAACATTTTTCCTTCAACTGGTTTTTCTGGAGATACACTGAAAATTATTACAAACTAAAGATAAATTTTAACTATTCCTAAAATGATTAAAATGGCAAATATAAGCACCTTTTTTTTTTTTTTTTTTTTTTTGAGACAGCGTCTCCCTCTTTCGCCAGAGCCACTTTATCTTTTTGAGACAGAGCCTCAGGCAGGAGTGCAGTGGCACGATCTCAGCTCACTGCAGCCTCAACCTCCCAGGCTCAAGTGATCCGCCCAGCTCAGTCTCCTAGTAGCTGGAACTACAGGTGCACGCCACCATGCTCAGCTAAGTTTTATGTTTTTTGTAGAGACAGTGTTTCACCATGTTGCCCAGACTGATCTTGCCTCAGCCTCCCAGAGTGCTGGGATGACAGGTGTGAGCCACCATGCCTGGCTACATAAGAAACACCTTGATATCTCAGAGTCTGAGGCAGAATTTCACATTTTTAAATCTTAATTGGTAAAGTCTGGTTATCAGGCATTCTGTTTAAGCTTTTTTGGTTTTCCCTACTCATGTTTTAAAAAATTCAAAAATTGAAAATACTGAAGATGACAACCTGCCCTAGTTTTTTTCAGTCTATAACCATTCCATTGCAGGAATGGAAGGACATAAAGGTTGCACATTTTCGTACAGTTAGTCCTTCTGTAAAACCTGTAAAGCCACTTTATTATTTAGAAACAGGGTCTCACTCTGTTGCCCAGGCTCACTGCCACCTTGACTTCCCTGGGCTCATGTGACCCTCCCACTCCTCAGTCTCTGGAGTAGCTGGGACTACAGGTATGTACCACCGCACCCTGCTAATTTTTTAATGTTTTGTAGAGATTGTGTTTCACCATGTTGCCCAGACTGGTCTTGAACTCCTGGGCTCAAGCATTCCTCCCACCTCAGCCTCCCAAAGTGCTGGGATTACAGGCATGAGTCACTGCTCCCAGCCATGATATTTGACTGTGGGCATTTGTAGCAATATAGCTGAAGTTCAGTAAAAGGGAATAAGGCTGGGCATGGTTGCTCACACCTGTAATCCCAGCACATTGGGAGGCCCAGGTGGGAGGATCACTTGAGCCCAGAAGTTTGAGACCAACATGGGCCACACAGCAAGACTCCCATCTCTAAATAATTAATAATAGTAATAAAAACAGCCAGTCATTGTGGCACACACTTGTAGTCCTAGCTACACAAGAGGCTAAGGTAGGAGATGGCTTGAGCCCAGAAGCTCGAGGCTGCAGTGAGCTATGATCAAGCCACTGCACTCCAGCCCGAGTGAAAGCGAGACCCTGTCTCAAAACAAAAACCCACCAAAACCACACTTGTATAACTGTGAGAAAATTAGTCTGTATTTCTCTCTGTAAATGGGAGGGATAATATCTGTTCTGTTAATTTGTGGTGAAAGTTAAGTGACAGAACATGCCAGATGTTTACTGAGCACATTGCCTGGCTTACTCTACATACCTTACATGTTAGCTTCTGCTTCTGGAATTAGTCAAAAGAATAGTTAAAAGAGTTCTGTGCTGGGTCACTCCAGTCATTTCACACCTTCCTCACTGATGATCTCCTCTTTGTATTCTAATTTGGGGCAGAGGATAGGCATCTGTGAGGAGGAGTTTCATGAAGGGGCCAAGGCAAGGTATGGTAAAGGCAGGTGGACATCAAAAACTATCTTCCTAGTTCACTGTTTTTCCCAAGCTGGCATTTCTAAATCGTGTCTTATCATGGACTGCCTATTCTTGATATAATTGAATTACAAATTTGTGACTGTCATGTATAGATGATAGTGGTAGACAGGCAAAAGTATAGATAGATGACAACTGCCTTATGGCGTAATACAGTATGACTGACTGACTTGAATACAGGGCAACACAAAATGAGAAACGTGAAGTGTAAGGCAGGATCCTCAGAAAAGCTTATAACCCAGTGGTATCTTCAGGGTTTGACAACTGGTATCTTCTACTGTTACTTTTCATTTTTTCCTTTAACAGGAGACATATTTGTGGAAATAGCATTTGGAGTCCCACTCCTCCACTTATCCGTGACCATGGGCTAATTATTTATCTGGGCTTTAGTTTCTCCATCATTACAATGAAGAGATGTCCTGTCCTTTTCCACCCTATTCTAAAATTGTGTAACTTTTTTTTTTTTGAGACAGAGTCTCACTGTGTCGCCCAGGCTGGAGTGCAGTGGCGTGATCTGTTTACTGCAACCCAGCCACCTCCTGGGTTCAAGTGAGTCTCCTGCCTAAGCCTCCCGAGTAGCTGGGATTACAGGTGTGCACCACAACACCGGCTAATTTTTGTATTTTTAGTAGAGACAGGGTTGCACCATGTTGGCCAGGCTGGTTTCGAACTCCTGACCTCATGTTACGCCATGTTGCCCAGGTTGGTCTCAAACTCCTGCTCTTAAGTGATTCTCCCACCTTGACCTCCCAGAGTGCTGGGATTCTAAGTGAGAGCCACCAAACTCAACCCTCTGCATGTTTTAATATTTATGCCACGAAGTATAAGGACACCAATAATACTTTGTGCTCACAGTGATGTTTACTGTGCAAACATGACCAATCAACAGTAAGGAAAACTCCTTTGGTAGTTTGTGGCTTGTTTATATAACACCGAAAGGACTCTGATATATTTTCCTCTCAATAAAGAGAAATTAATTGATTTTCCTGATGACTCAGGTGCATAGTGATATGCCAGACCTTGTATGAAGATGATTCTATGGTTTCCTCTCCTTTGGCTATCACTTCTGTTCATTAGTCAATAGTTCCCTCCTATTTGCTGCACTGTGAAAAAGCAAATTGGAAACCAGATGACCAAATTTATAAGGTTAATAACTTTTTTTTTTTTTTTCCCTGAGACGGACTTTTGCCCTGTTACCCAGGATGGAGTGCAGTGGCGCGATCTTGGCTCACTGCAACCTCCGCCTCCAGGGTTCAAGCAATTCTCCTGCCTCAGCCTCCTGAGTAGCTAGGATTATAGGTGCCGGCCACCACATCCGGCTAATTTTTGTATTTTTAGTAGAGACGAGGTTTTACCATGTTGGACAGGCTGGTCTCGAACTCCTGACCTCGTGATCCACCCGCCTCGGCCTCCCGAAGTGCTGGGATTACAGGTGTGAGCCACCGCGTCCCGCAGGTTAATAACTTTTAAAATTGCAGTAAGCTTGAACCCAAGGATAGATCTCTACTTCTTGAAGCTTTGTACAAGTATTTTTCTTGGTGCTTGAAAGCTCTTTGTTGGTAGATTTGTGTTCATGTTTTACATGTTTGGTTGAGGCTACCATATCTGGTCCCAGTGTTCATGAAATGTTACTGAGTAAGTTCTGGATCATTTGAATGTTTTTTTAAATTATTATTTTATTTTTTGAGATGGAGTTTCACTCTTGTTGCCCAGGCTGGAGTGCCATGGTACGATCTCGGCTCACTGCAACCGCTACTTCCCAGGTTCAAGTGATTCTCCTGCCTCAGCCTCCTGAACTGGGACTATAGGCGCCGGCCACCACACCCAGCTAATTTTTCATATTTTTAGTTAAGACAGGGTTTCACCCTGTTGGCCAGGCTAGTCTCAAACTCCTGATCTCAGGTGATCCACCCACCTTGGCCTCCCAAAGTGCTGGGATTACAGGTGTGGGTGTGGGCCACCACACTCAGCCTTTTTTGTTGTTTTTGAGACGGGGGTCTCACTTTGTCACCCATGCTGGAGTGCAGTGGCATGATCATAGCTTACTGTAATCTTGAATTCCCGGTTCAAGCAATTCTCCCACCTCAGCCTTCCATGTAGCTGGGACCACAGGTGTGAGCCACTGCACTCCGCCCCTTTTCATAGTTTCAAGTCTTATAAAAAGTTATTTTGTGCACAGGTTGCTTTTACTCAGATTGTTGATGACAAATCTTTTGCCCAAACCAGAGTAAGTTACATCCATGCTAACCTAGAAAAAATCGGCTTTGGTAAGAACCTCTGATGTTTAAGTTTCCTTCATGAGGCATTGTGTGTTTAATCTTAAAAAACGTCATTGGTAGATTTCTCTGTCATATAAACAAGAATCATATAACTAAAACCTAGGAAGGTATTTTTGTACAGTACTAATTGTTTACATATTGGTCCATTTGTTTTGATTTTTCTACCTGTAAGCATGATTTCTATCTTTAATGTCTTTCATTACGTAATGTTTTAATGTAACACATTGATGTGTGTATTGAGGCACATATCTATGATAATTTATTGTGCTGCTTCAAGTGTTTATTTAGTGGAGCAGTTCTACTTTCTGGGAATCCTTCAGATGCTGTTAAAATTCATTGACCCTCATGTGTAAACAAGTTGGTTATTGTGTTGCCGTTTACATACAATTCTTACCTAATTTCTCTCTTCCTTCCTTGTAGAACTGTTTGGGGGAGCAAGAGACCTTTCCTCTTAACATCTCATACAGAATTCCATTCTGCTTTTATTGCCTAGCACAGGGGTCAGCAAATTACCTCCCGTAGGCCATATCTAACCCACCACCAGTTTTTCTATGGTGTGTGAGGCAAGAATGGTTTTTATGGCATTAAATGGTTGACACAAAAGTAAAAATAGTATTTTGTGATATGAAAATCATTTGAAATTTAAATTTCATGTCCATAAATAAGGTTTTATTGGGATATAGCCATGGTCTATGGCTGCTTTCTCTGCCATAAAGACTGAGTTGAGTACTTGCAAAAAAAAACCACATCACCTAAAAGCTTAAACATTTACTGAGCAGCCCTTTACAGAGAAATTTTGCTGACTCCTGGCCTAGCTGGTTGTTTGCCGTGGTGCCATCCCTTCTTTTCCTTTTCCCTGTACCCCAAAATCCTTTTGGCTGGTTTTTTAGAGAGATGTAAGCTTTCTTCTACTTTGAATTTATTTAATGATAGATCCCATAAACCAAAGCATGGATGGATCTCTCAGTTGAGTTAGAGGTGTCTGATCAAGCCTGGAACATTCTGTTCCCAGTACTAACTATTCTCAATCCTATTTTTATGTACCGAAAATACTAATTATTGCCAATTATAAGATGAAAATATTTGCAGTTGATTAGTTTTTATTTATTTAGCCTAGTTCTCTAGTTTCAAATGCCTAATGAGTTACGCTGTATTAATCTGTTGTGTTGTGACTTATGTTATCTGTCATTACAAGGCGGCAGAACTAGACCTTCTGTTTCAGTAGCCAGAAATCACTTTTTTGTTTGACCTTTTTAAAACAGAAAAAAAAAATCACTTTAGATTTCTCTTAAAGCTAAAGGTGAGGGTTGTATAGGGTAAGAACAATCATCGTGCTTCAGGGTTATAAAACACTTCAACCTCTTTGGAATTTTTATAAGTACTGCCACCTCTGCTTCATTGGAATTGCTTAGTACCTTGAAGGTGATAATATGCTTTCTCAATTCAAGACACTTCTAATTGTGAGAGGGGCACTAATTCCTTGAGACCGGGTCTGTCCTGACAGAATCAGGATTATTAGGTCCCCCTAACTTTAGTAACTGGCAAGCTTCTGTTTTTTTTGTTTTGTTTTGTTTTGTTTTTTTGAGATGGAGTCTCGCTCTTTCGCCAGGCTGGAGTGCAGTGGTGTGATCTCAGCTCACTGCATGCCTCCTGGGTTCAAGTGATTCTCCTGCCTCAGCCTCCTGAGTAGCTGGGACTACAGGCGCCCGCCACCATGCCCAGCTAATTTTTGTGTTTTTAGTACAGATGGGGTTTCACCATGTTGGCCAGGATGGTCTCGATCTCTTGACCTCGTGGTCTGCCCGCCTTGGCCTCCCAAAGTGCTGGGATTATAGGCGTGAGCCACAGCGCCCAGCTTTTCTGCTTTTTTAACATGCCACCTTGGAATTATTTGTCCCAGCCAGAAGATAGAGGTAATAATGAATTTAGCCTAGATAAAAATCTGTCAAACTCAGATTCTTTCTAAATGTAAATACAAAATGGCATCCCTGTTTCAGTAACTAGGTTTTTTTTTTCCTTCATAATTTAGAAACATTTACTTTGGTCATATTACAGCCATCGTATATTAAACTTCTATTCAAATATGTAGGTTTTGTTTTGTTTTTGAGATGGAGTCTAGCCCTATTATTGCCCAGGCTGGAGTGCAGTGGTGTGATTTTGGCTCACTGCAACCTCCACCTCCTGGGTTCAAGTGATTCTCCTGTCTGAGCCTCCTGAGTAGCTGGGATTACAGGTGCCCGCCACCATGCCTGGCTAATTTTTGTACTTTTAGTAGAGACAGGGTTTTACCATGTTGGCCAGGCTGGTCCTGAACTCCTGACCTCAAGTGATCCACCTGCCTCGGCCTCCCAAAGTGCTGGGATTACAAGTGTGAGCCACCTCGCCTGGCCCAAACATGTAGGTTAAAGGTTTTATATTTACTTACTTTAGATACTGACCACATACAACAGATTATTCAAGAGTCATGTAGAAAAATGAGGTCCAAAACAAACTTTATTTACATAGAGACAATAAGGATCTCAATAACTCAAATACTGAATAATTAAGCTGTAGGTTGACTAGAAGTCCGTGATTCACCAATCCTGTTTCATGGAAGTAGTATAAAACTACTTTGTTATTTTCCCTCAGTTCTCTGGTATTCTTGAAGCTTGAAAGATTCAGAACACTTTAATGGTAACTCGTTGAACAGCAATAGAAATGAGATGATGCACTTAAAAGTCAGTCTCTCACAAAAAAGACGTTATATCCGAGTTCGGTTAAAGCCCCAGTCAGCAAGGCCCATAATGGAATGAAGACATAGGATAGATTCATGGTAGTAAACTGTTCCAGTTTAGCACAGAGTGCGAGGCAGAAGGCTAATTTAAGTAACATTGCAATGAGGTACCAGGCTTTTTTTTTAATATTGTGTGATCCATGTCGAGGGTCAAAGCCAGACTTACACCGCCCAGCCATTTTCACAATCAGCATGACAAGAAGGATAGTATCAAATATCCAGACTGGAATAAATATGAGGAACCAGTTCCAAGGTGCTTTCTCATCCAGTTTCAACACCAACATGATCAAGAAGAGTAATGTGAAAAGCCAGGTGAGTAGTACTCTCTGAGCCAAGGACATTCTCATTTAAACAGTTTAAAGAGGCTGTTGCAGGATCGAAAAAAAGGAAATACACCCTAAGAGAAGGAGAAAAAGTCAAGATTGTTTTGATACCAGAAAAAAAGTATCACTTCCATTCCTAGTGAACAAAACTGGTTCTTTCCCAACTGAATTCCTAATTTTGAAAACATTCTACTATTCTTCCTTTCAAATCCTCTAAAACTTAGTGATCATTGACATTATATCCACCATTCCTTACAGCCCATGACAAAATACAATTTTTAGTATATCCACTGTATAAGCTCTATTCAAAATGTCAGGTGATTCCTTTTCAATGCTATCACTCAAGTCCAGGCACTTACAACTTTCTTCTTGCACCGCAAAGATGTTCTTCATCTTCCTATACATTTGCAAATCTGTACTTTTTCATTCAATTTCAAGGGGTACAAAGAAAAAAGCATTCAAAGTAGTGAAAAAGGGAAAGGTGGGTATCAAGCTGAGAAGAGTTTTAAAAGAAGGGAATGGGAAGGGTGTGCGACTCATGCCAGTAATCCCAGTACTTGGGGAGGAGAAGGTGGGCCTATCACTTGAGCCCAAGAGCTCCACACCAGCCAGGGCAATATAGTCAAACCCTGTCTCTACAAAAAATAAAAAAATTGGCAAGGCGTGATGGTATGCACCTTGTAGTCGCAGCTACTGAGAGGCTAAAGCTACTGAAAGGATTGCTTGAGTCCAGGAAGTTGAGGCTGTAGTGAGTGACCCGTGAGATCGTGCCACTACACTCCAGCCTGGGCAACAGAGTGAGATCCTGTCTCAATCAATCAATCCATCAATAAAAGGAAGGAACGATTAATAAAAATTACAATAATATAAAGTAGAATTAACATTTTAGTGGTTGGGCACAGTGGCTCATGCCCATAGTCCCAACCCTTTAGGAGTCCAAGGCAGGTGCATCTCTTGAGCCCAGGAGTTCACGACTAGTCTGGGCAACATGGCAAAACCCTGTCTCTACTAAAAATACAAAAAATTAGGTGCAGTAGCACGTGCCTGTATTCTGTCCTACTCGTGATGCTGAAGTGGGAGAATCACCTGAACCCGGGAAGTCAAGGCTGCAGTGAGCCATGTTGCTCACTGCACTCCAACCTAGGCGATGTGAGTGAGACCACTGTCTTAAAAAAAAAAAAAAAGATTGTAAAGAGGTTATTAGGCTATATAATATAAAAGGCATTGGTAACACTGGATTTTCACATAGTCTGAAACTTATATTCTTAAATTCTCACTTTTCTCATAAAAATTCTTACAAATATCTTCTTGGTATAATAGTTTTTTTCCTTTTAACAATACTCTCACTGATTTGTGGAGATATATATATATATATATATATAAACTACTTGTTATCCATTCAATAATCAGGACCACCTAATAACTTTTGATGTTTTGTGATTATTAGATGCTAAATTTTGGGGGGCTATTTCTTATATCACTATTCTGCCTCACTGATCCATATGTTTCTCTTTTGCACTAATACTGTATGACTTACTGTTGCTCTAGGAATGTATTAATATCTGGAAGTCCTAGTATCTACTCGCTGTTCTCTTTTCTAGAATATTTTTTTCTTTTCTTTTTTTTTCTTTTTTGAGATGGAGTCTCACTCTGTCACTCAGGCTGGAGTGCAGTGGCATGATCTCAGGTCACTGCAGCCTCTGCCTCTCGGGTTCAAGTGATCCTCCCACTTCAGTTTCCCAAGTAGCTGGGGTTTCACCATGTTGGCCAGGCTGATCTCGAACTCCTGATCTCAAGTGATCCACCCACCTCAGCCTCCCAAAGTGTTGGGATTACAGGTGTAAGCCATCATGCTGGCTTCTTTTCTAGAATATTTTCTATTTTGTCCTTACAGTTTTTCAATGCTAAAATTGCTAAGCTGATTCTTAAAAACTTAGAATTTTGATTGTGAATGCATAAAACTTAGGGATAGCATTTGTTTTATTTAATCTTCACATATAGGTTTATGATATGTTCCTCTACTTAAGTTTTTTATACCAACCTTTATGACCATTTGGAAAAAGGATAAGTAGAACGGGAAATCAGAAGCCAGACTGCATGCAGTTAACAGAAGATCAAGAAATGGAAACAACTGAGAACACTTTATTCCTTTGAGGCATTTGGAGAAGAGAAAATGAAAGGGTACATGAAACTGACAGAAGAAATTTTCAGGAAAGGAAGAATTTATGACTACAAACAGAGAAATAAGCCAATGGGGAATGGCACTGAAGATGAGAGAGAATACTTGATGGAAAGAGAAAAAGATCAGAAGGTGCTACCCATAGGAACAAAAGCATGCGTGGTAGGAGGAAAGATGCAGGAAGATAATAGAGAAAAGGTGAAGAAACTGGCTAATTGAGCCAAATACCCTAGATTAGCGTGCTCAATTATATTTTAGAACTAACTTTGATGTACTGTGCAACATCTATACTACTTTAAATAGTGGATGGCTATCACGGTGCAAGAGGACACATCTGTTCTATTTCAACAGTTAAGTATGAGTCTCCTAACTCACCTCTTTTCCCTTATACCCATCTAGTGGCACTTAAACTTGTTTACTTAATTGGCACAGGCTTCATACTGCAGTACTTTTGCTCCTAAGGAGGCATTTTTCTGTGTTGGTTTCCTTTCCTGGCCAGAGGCTGCCATATAGTGGGATGTGGGACTGAATTTGGAAGCAGGGTTGGATGGGTGTGTGTTGATTAATAACCATGGATGGATTTCATCCTGTAAATTGCACAATCCCCATCTCCAATCTATCTGGCCATTTTTGTGAACCTCTGAAAAACGGTTTACGATTATACATTTGCTTAAACCTAACTGTTCCATCTGCCATCGGATAAGACAAACTTCATTTTTTTCTTATATTTGGCTGCACTCACCACAGGTGCTTTAAGGCTGGAGGTGAAAGGATGCAAGTAACAATCTTATTGTGCCTACAAGATTTATAATGTGGGATGTAACAAAATTCTGTTATGTTCTTGCACGCAAATACCCTCAGTGGGGAAGCACTACTGATACTTAAATGACGACTGAAGGATTGTACGCTTGTAGGCTGAGCTACAACGATGACATACGATCCCAGTTTTACCTTTACGTCTGCATCAATTTGGGCAGTCGTTATGTTTCCTACTATTCTCTCCACATGAAAGGGGGAGGTGTGTACTCCAAAAATGTGCTCAACTAAAATGTTTCCCATTTAAGGTGGCTATTTCCTGCACTAGGAAGACACTTAAATATCTGTTAATGATTCCTTATTCATTTTTAAAACCTTCGGAGTGACCCCGTTATGGAAATATATAGAGCCCCACCCACATCGCCCGCGGGTGGGTATCAGCCCCCATTTCCCTTCTCTCGCCACTGCCAGTACTCTACCAAGTGAACCCGCCTCATCCCAAAGATAATTTTGCTTTATGAGTCCACATATTTATTCTTCATAATGAGTCGCTTTTGAAAAGCCTTGCAGCAACAGCCTTGCCAAAGGAACAGCGTTCTGCTTACAACTTAGCTTATCTGGGGGCCTACTTGCCCCTGAAACTTCAGAACGCTCCTAAACTATACTTGCCCTTCTGCAAACACCAACAGTCGGCTCGCGGCGCCCCACCCGGACGCTCCCCTTTTATGGGCTGTGGGCCCAGCACACGTTGGAGTTCACCACGGTTCCTGCTGGATGCGCACAGAAGCCCTGGAGCCAAGCAGGCGTGGGCGCGTTTGGGGCTGGCTGTGTGATGGGCTGGGGGTCGGCCGCACAGCCCACGGAAGCATCAGGAGACCAGCACCGCTTTACCGTGCGGGCTAGGGCAGAGCCCCAGACTCACCTGGCAGCGCCGCCGGCCGGAGAGCGGAGAGGGACGCGAAGATCAGGAAATTCGCCAGTTTGGATCCTTGTCCTTTTCCGCACTTTTCCCCCCATTAAATCCAGAACCCGTCACATGATAATTAAGAAAAAAATTCAGTTCCGCCTCCCCAAAACACTGCGGTATAGGATCTCTCAGTCCTACCTCAGTGCCGCGCCCACATCCGGGGCTGGTTCTCACCGCCCCTGAGCCTATCTTATAGGTAGGGAGGACGCCAATCTGGATTCAGAGGTCCCTTTTCCGCGGTAATTGGACCATTTGTCCTCCAGTGTAAACCAACCGACCTTTCCTAACTTTCGGGTTGGACAGAAAAGCGGCAATAAAAAGCCCCATTTGTCCCGCCTCTCTACTGTCACGGGTTAGGAGGGAAATCAGTCCAAGATCAGCCTGGAGTTTCCGTGCTCCCATTGGGCCCACAGATGGTAATCAGCGCAGCCGGCGCTCAGCTCCACCCTCTCGGGCGTCCCGCCCCTTCTCCCATCCTCCCTGCCCGCGCGCAGTGACTGCAGGCTCCGGCGCAAAATCCTGCGGGAGAGGGGGTGGGGCAACGCTCTGGAGACAGCGCGCCCGCCGGCAGCCTCGTTGTGGCTCCTCGGGCTCTGTCGGCGGCGGCGCTAGCCTAGGAGTCTCCCGCGCGCACCTCAGCCGCCTCCTAGCGGCGCGGCGCCCGCTCCTACGGTAAGAGCGGCATCACCTCCGCGCTCGGGTGGGCCGTGTGGAGGTCGTCGAGTTCTGACACAATCTCGAGGATGGATCGGGACGAGGGAGGAGAGCGGTCGTCGGGATGGAGGTGGGGGCTCCGGAGCCAGCGCGTCGCCCTCCGCCGCCGGCTACTTTCCCGGCAGTCTCCCGTACCTGAGGGCTGGAGTCAGCCGCGACCCCCTCCCATCAGTCGGCTGGTGGCGGAGGCTCAGCCGCCTTCCCCCCGAGCTCGCGCGGTCCTCAAGCCTTGATGGTGACGGGCCGAACCCCAGCACCGCCACCCGCCCCTCGGGCCCCGCTCCCAGGCCCCTGACCTTTGCTTCCTTTCCTTAGCGCTGTGCTGAGGGGTCGTCGGGTCCTGGAAGGGCGTTCAGGGGTCTTGGATGGCTAGCCTGGCGGGCAGGGAGAGGTCAGCTAGCGGCCGGAGGAGCGGGCTCGGGAGGGGGCGGCGGCTCGCGCGCTGGCGGAGGTGGAAGGAGGGTCGCTGCCCTGCCCCCTCTGAGCAGGCGGCAGTCGAGTTTTCCGATCCCAACACCGTGGAGAGGGTGCTGAGATGCTAGGCATGGGCCTTAAGGGGTAGTTGCCGTCTGGAAACAATACCGTGCTCCATCAGCATGCTTCGGTTTTTCTTATTTTTATCTGCCCAGTGTTGACAGCCAGCATTCTGGTATTGTCCTTCGAGGTGCTTTCTAACTCAGCACCTCCTTGTGTAACTTCAGGGATCATTCTGTCACTAATCTGTCACCCTTTTTATTTTTAGCGTGGCAAAAACAAGGAACTGCCTTATACTAACCTGTGCAGGATCTGGAACAATTTATTAATCTCAGTGCGTACTTTACATGCCAAGTAATTTTGAAATTCATGGTGAATATTAAATATTTTGTAGTTTTCGGTTACTTTCTTTGTGTGTAGTATATCCTCCTTGCTTTGAGACTACTTTTTAGGGGTGTTACTTTAATCTTACAGTTTTTGGTTAGCTTTTGCCATTTTTAAACGTTTCTTTCATTTTTTTTTCCTCCAAGACTTTGGCTAGAGACAGTATTTGATCTTGTTTACAGTTATTTTTGTAAAGTTTGTTTTCTTTCAAAGTGGGCTTTTTTCACCATATTTTTAATATTGGAAGGGGAATTCTGAGAGTCTGGAAACTGCGCGCTTTAGCCTAAAGAGCCACAAAACAGTGTAACAAGTTGAAATCCTAACTTGGATATGGTGTATGGACTGCAAATTTTAAGAGAAGGAAATGGATATGCCTTATCAGTTGCAGTGGCTCAACCTTCATAACCTAGAGGAGAGGAATCTGGAGGTCTGGGGAGAATGAGCCGTGTCTGGGGCCAGAAACAAAGTGGTTCCAGGAAATTTTTTTGCTCCAGAAATAGCCTGCCTCCCGCACAGACTAGCTGTCTGAATGCATCTGATAGTTTTAAGTTAGGTGTTAGTGAGGTGGAGAGTTTTCGTGTTCTAATTTTGACCACTTTCTGGTGGAGCATGAAAATGTGGTGAGTAAACAAGTATAGTATACAGTAGGGGCACTCTTGCATAGTCAAGCCTCCAAGAGTAAACTTTCTTTTTTTTTTTTTTTTTTGAGATGAAGTCTCGCTCTATCGCCCAGGCTGGAGTGCAGTGGCCGGATCTCAGCTCACTGCAAGCTCCGCCTCCCACGTAGCTAGTACTACAGGCGCCCGCCACCTCTCCCGGCTAGCTTTTTGTATTTTTTTTTTTTAGTAGAGACGGGGTTTCGCCGTGTTAGCCAGGATGGTCTCGATCTGCTGACCTCATGATCCGTCCGTCTCGGCCTCCCAAACTGCTGGAATTACAGGCTTGAGCCACCGCGCCCGGCCGAGTAAACTTTCTTTGAACCCGAACTGGCACTGGACAGTTGGCCTTAAAAATAAGGTGACCCGCCCAATTTTTAAACCATGAACCTTTTTTGGCTGGTCCATTTAATGCAGAATTGCAAGGAATTTGTAATGAAAAAAACCTTCACTAAAATGAAGAGAATTTAGGGTGTCATGTGGATAAAATGAGAGTCGAAATAGTTGGACTACTTGTATATTATTTAATCATTTTAGTCCTGTGAGATGGGTACTGATTACTGTCATTTTATAGATGAGCAAACCAAGACTTAGATTAACTAATTTGTTCAAGATTTCTTCACTAATAAGTCAGTAGAGGTGAGATTCACACCTATGCACTCTGATTCCAAAGCCTACATTCCAAGCCATTATACTTTATTACCACAGTAAAATTGGATTCTTGGAGACTTTATAGTAGGAGACTACTCAGTGGAAAATAATGCTGCAAAACCGTAAATTGAATCCACTATTGTACACAGTAACACTTTGAGATCACTGTATAATAGGCACTATTGTATTTTGCTGAAGATAAAGGGATGGAGTTACCTTCTCTGTGTTTGAGTAGCATCCGTTTAATGGGAGAGATAGATATTTGAACAAACGATGATAATACAATACGATATATACAGATTCGGCATCTGTAAACTGAAAATCTGAAATCAAGATGTTGCCACAAGACACTTGACTTCATATGACAGGTTACAGTCAAAATACAGTCAAGCCAGTCGTGGTGGCTCACGCCTGTAATCCCAGCACTTTGGGAGGCCAAGGAGGGTGGATCACCTGAGGTCAGGAGTTCAAGGCCAGCCTGACCAATATGATGAAACCCCCGTCTCTATTGAAAATACAAAAAAAATTAGCCGGGTGTGGTGGCACATGCCTGTAGTTCCAGCTACTTGGGAGGCTGAGACAGAAGACTCACTTGAATCCAGGAGGTGGAGGTTGCAGTAAGCCGAGATTGTGCCACTGCACTCCAGCCTGGGTGACAGAGCAAGACACTGTCTCAAAAAAAAAAAAAAGTCAAAACTTTGTTTCATGCACAGAATTATTTTAAAATGTTATATACAATTACCCTCGGGCTATGTGTATAAGGTGTAAATGAAACATAAATGAATTTTGTGTTTATACTTGGGTCCCATCTCTAAGATATCTCTTTATGTATATGCAAAATATTCCAAAATCCAAAATGCTTGTGGTCCCAATAATTCTTGAGACAGGAATTCAGTTAAAGTATAGACAGTCTGGATTTGAATTCCTGGAACATAATACCAAACCTCTTTTAGCATCAGTTCCCTTATCTGTTTAATGGAAAGGATAATACTTCAAAGAAGATATTAAGCCTTAAATAAAATATATAAAGTACTGGCACATGGAAAGCAGTGAATAAAAAAGAAACAATAATTTTAAGAGAGAACTAGTTGGGTTTCAGGGGAGCTAACACTGAAGCCTTAAAGATCTGAAGGTGGTATTTGTAGGTGGGGAAAGAGGACATTCCGTGCAGAACAGGAAGAGGCAAAGTCTCAGAACAGAAATGTGGATTGTTGAGGGAATGGTAGGTAATTGTAGCTTTGCATAAAATGTATGTGTGAAGGCCAGCTTTAAATGATAATGGTATGTAAATGTAGTTGGACAAAGTGAGTAGTACCCAATTTTGATAATTGGAAATTGCATACTTAGATACTAAAATTACAGGAAAACCTTAGCAGTTTGTCCGTTATTACATGTTTATTTAATATTTACCTTCCAATACTTATTTTCCCAGTTCAAAGTAAGACGCAAAGAAGAATTCCAAAGTGACGGTTGCCATGCTTTAACCCTATTACCTAGTCTGTAGCCACATGGAGTCATTATTGCAAACTCCCCTTTGCATATTTTGACTGTCTTTTCTTAACCCGTACTTGATACATGATAGTGGGACAGAATTTTTTTTATTTTGAGACAGAGTCTCATTCTGTCTTCCAGGTTGGAGTACAGTAGTGCTATCACTGTAAAACCTTGAACTGTCAGGCTCAGGCAATCCTGTTGCCTCAGTCTCCTGAGTAGCTACACCTGCAGGCATGCACCACTGTGTCCAGCTAATTTTTTAATTTTTATTTTTTTGTAGATACAGGGTCTTGCTATGTTGGGCAGGCTAGAGACCTCAAGTGATTTTCCCACCTTGGCCTCCCAAAGTCTTGGGATTACATATGTGAGCCTCCACACCTGGCCAGTGTGTTTTAAATTGGGACTGCCCTTGAAAATCTGAGAAAGTCTCATGCTTCTGTCTTCTCAGATTAATACCGAACCATAAATACATTAAATTTACAAATCTGAAACATCACTTGATGACCAGAATCATGTGAAAGGGGAAAATATTAAGTGACATTTAGGAAAACTGCATTTTTAGTCCACCTTGTTAGTCTCATGAAAATTGCTAATGTGACACAAAATACAGAAGTGAGTTTTCAGATAAGAACAACTGACTGCTTCCTAGAACAGGTAGTTGTAGAACACTAGGAATGAAAATATGCTGGATTTTATTCTGGGTACTGAACAGGAACTGGGGCAGGAAATAGCTGTGGCTGAACCACTACCTGATAATAATCATAACATGATTAAATTTGACATTTAAGGAGAGGAAGTGAAGGGAAAAGTGCATAGTATGCAGCTTTCCAGTGGCAAAAACAGTTCAGAAAAGGGGCTGTTCAAAGTATATCTACAGCAATTTTAAAGACATGTGGGCACTCATATTTGTTGCATGAATGAAAGTACTTTTGTAAGACCTTTTGTATAGGATTTGTTACAGATAGCAAAAAATTTATGAAAATTAGGTGGCATGGGTTTTGGTGCTCTATCGACCTAGGTTCAAGTCCTGATACTGACATCACTGGTTGTGTGACATTGGACTCCTTATGTAATATTTTTGAGATTCAGTTTTATTTATTCACTAAATGGAGTTACCTACTTTCTGAGATTTTAAGAATTAAATGAGGTAATAATGTATGTAAAGCACTTGACATATTCTTGGTTTATAAGACTAGCTCAAGAAATGGTTGCTGCAATTATTTGACTAAGTTGAACAGGCGTGTGTGTGTGTGTGTGTATGTATGTTTTAAAATAACGATTCCCAGATAGAATAAGAGAAGCCAGAAAATGTTCAACAAGCAAATAAAATCTTAAAAGGAGGCAGTAGGATTCAACAGGCAGAGTTGAATAATCATTTTACCCACACAAAAGAAGGGAAAATATATGGAGAGAGCTTCACATTATCAACTTTTTTCTGAAGAAAGTACATCAAACTCATTAAACCAGATGGAGTGCATAAATAAGATTTTGCTATTCGAAATGACAATGAAAAACATAAGTGAAGTAGGGTTTCAGTGCCATGAATTAAGTGTATAGGGAAAGGGCCTTGTTTTTTCAAATCTCTTAACCACTTTCTTACTTATTTCTAAAATTCTTTGACAAGGAAAAGCTATTAATTGTATGGTTATGGGAATGCTTTAATTGCAAGTAATCCTGGGAGACAGAGCATACTGATTTATCTACACAGATTTCCTGCGTGTTCATTCTGTATATCCCATTGTCTTTTGTGTGTCTTTTGGGTGCTGAATATATGAATGCATCATTTGTTGAAAAATAAACCCATCTTCTTGTTCCTAAATCTGTTTTACTCTTGTAGTCTCTATCTTAATGAGGGTTCTTTTTTTCGTTTGTTTTGCTTTTGTTGCCCAGGCTGGAGTGCAATGGTGCGATCTTGGCTCACTGCAACCTCCTTCTCCTGACTTTAAGCAATTCTCCTGCCTCAGCCTTGCGAGTAGCTGGGATTACAGGCGCCTGTCACCATGCCCAGCTAATTTTTGTATTTTTAGTAGAGATGGAGTTTCACCATGTTGGCCAGGCTGGTCTG
Source organism: Trachypithecus francoisi (assembly GCF_009764315.1). Classification (NCBI taxonomy): domain Eukaryota; kingdom Metazoa; phylum Chordata; class Mammalia; order Primates; family Cercopithecidae; genus Trachypithecus; species Trachypithecus francoisi. Next base: position 57,639,511 of record NW_022681469.1, read on the forward strand.
GAACTCCTGACCACAGGTGATCCACCCGCCTTGGCCTCCCAAAGTGCTGGGATTACAGACGTGAGCCACCATGCCTGGCCTTAATGAGGGTTCTTTTAGTGTTCAAGCCAAGAGTCATGTGGTGTCCTTACTCTGTTCCTCTCCATATCTTTAATTGCCAGTCAGTTACTACATCTGGTCCTCTGTCTACTACTTCTACTAACATCCATCTTTCAATCTGGCCTGGTCCCAACACTCACAATTAAGAAAAAAACAAAACAACCATTGCCACTGACTTAGTTCAAACCCTCATTATTGTCCCCAAATTATGTCATTTATTTCCTTTTAGGAAATTAAATTCTTCACACAGCTTCTTCACATAGTTCTTCACACAGCTTCCTTCAGAATAATTTTGCTGAAATACCAACATAATGATATCAAATTATATTTTTAGTGTCTGCACATGATGGTTAATAAATATTTGATCCTTCCATGTATCTTAAACTTCAGACAATACTAAGTGACTTGCATATATAGGCTTGGTAGGCTTGGGATTTTCTTTGTGGGAAGGATTTTAACTGCAAATTCAATTTCTTTAATAGACACAGACTTACTCAGTTTATTTCTTCTTGAGTTAGCGTTGATAGTTTGTATTTTCCTAGGAATCTGTTCATTTCATCTAAAGTTGTTAAATTCATTGGCATAAAATTATTCATGACATTTTCTTATTAATCTTTTTAATATCTGTAAGACATATAGTGCTGTCCTCTCTCTCATTCTGACTCTGCTGGCTTTTCTCTTTTCTCTGCTGTTCTCCTGGCTAGAGGTTTATTGATCTATTTTATTGATCCTCTCAGAGAACTAGTTTTTAGTTTTTGGTATTGATTTTCTATCCTCAATTTTACTGGTTTCTATTCATCTTTATTGTTTTTGTGTCTACTGTTTATTTTGCATTTTATTTGCTCTTGATTTGCTAGAATCTTAGGTTGGAAGCTTGGCTCATAATTTGAAACATTTATTCTTCTCGAAAATGAGTGTTTAATTCTATAAAATTCTCCCCTAAATAGTGTTTTGACTGCATCTCATGAATTTTGATATGTTTTCATTTTCATTCAAGTTCAGAATCCTTGATAAATTCCTTTGTGATTTGACTCCGCTTGTTATTTAGAAGTATGTAGATGAGTTTCCAAATATTTGGGGATTTTTTCAGATATTTTTTCCTTAGTTCTAACTTGATTTCGCTGTGGTCAAAGAACATACATTGTATGTTTTGAATCATTTTAAATTTATTGAGACTTGTTTTATGGCCCAGATTATGGTCTGCCTTGGCAAATGATTCATTCACACTTGAAAATAATTTTGGGTGGAGTGATTTATAAATGTCAGTCAAGGCTGGGTGGGATGGCTCACACCTGTAGTCCCAGCACTTTGGGAGTCCGAGGCAGGTGGATCATTTGAGGTCAGGAGTTCGAGACCAGCCTGGCCAACATGTTGAAACCTCGTCTCTACTAAAAGTACAAAAAAATTAGCTGAGGATGATGGTGTGTGCCTGTAGTCCTAGCTACTCAGGAGGCTGGGGCAGAAGAATTCTTTGAACCTGGAAGGTGGAGGTTGCAGCAAGATCGCACCACTACACTCTAGCCTGGGTGACTCCATCTCAAAAAAAAAAAAGGTCAGTCAAGTCAAGTTGGTTGATAGAATTCTTCAGGTCTTCTATATGTCCTTGTTGATTTTGTCTACTTGTTATATCAATTTTTGAAAGAATGGTATTGAATTTCTATAAATGTGGACTTGCTGATTTCTCCTTGCAATTCTTTAAATTTTTGCATTATGTATTTTGAAGTTCTACTGCTAGGTGCACGCATATTTATAATTGTTATGATTGCTTGGTGAATTGGATCCTTTTATCATTGTGAAATGGATCTCTTTAATCTTGGTAATATGTTTTGCTCTGAAATATATTTTGTATAGCCATTTGAGCTTTCTTTTCATTAGAGTTAACATGATATTTTTTTCCATCTTTTTACTTTCTACCTTTTTTATGTTTATATTTAAGTGAGTTTCTGACAGATACACATAAAAATAGGTCTTGCTTTTGGGTCTTGGGTCTTGCTTTTTAAAATCCAGTTTCCTAATCTCTGCCTTTTAATTTAGACCATTTACATTTAATGTGATTATTGATATTATTGGGTTTAAGTCTATCATCTTGCTATTTGTTTTTTGTCTCATCTGTTCTTTTTACCTTTTTTGGATTCTTTGAGTATTTTTATGACTTCACTTTATAACCGTTTTTGACTTGTCTGTAACTCTTTTTTTCTTCTAGTTTTGTTTGTAGTAGCTAGTATACATCATTATTACAGTCTACTTTTGAGTAAAAAAACTACTTCATATATTTTATGAGAACCTTTTAACAGTATACTGTTTCCCCTTTCTGAAACTTTATGCTGTTATTTGTGCTGTATATTTTAAATCCCAAACTATGTTGTTGATCTTTTAGCTTTAGTCAGTTCTCTTTTAAAGAGATTTAAACACACATACACACACATACATTTTATATACATAAAAATTTTTTAAAGACTCTTAGATTTGCCCCTTTTAAGGTTGAATAATATCCTGTCATATGTATGTACTATTTTTTTGTTCATCCATTGATGGACATTTGGGCTGCTTCTGCCTTTTGCCTATTGTCAATAGTGCTGCTATGAATATGAGTGTTTGAGTATCTCTTTGAAACTCTGCTTTCAATTCTTTTGGATATATACACAGAAATGCGATTGCTGAATCATATGGTAGTTCTATTTTTAATCTTTTTGTACCATTTTACAGTTGCATCAACAGTGCAGAAGGGCTCCAATTTTTCCACATTTTCGTCAATATTTATTTTCTGGTTTTTTTGTTTTGTTTTGTTTTTATGATAGCCGTCCTAATGGATGTAAGGTGATATCTTGTGGTTTTGATTTGTACTTTTCTGATAATTAGTGATGTTGAGCATCTTTTTGTGTGCTTGTTGGCCATTTGTATATCATCTTTGGGCACATGTCCATTCAAATCCTTTGCCCATTTTTAAATCAGGTTATTTGATTTTTTGTTATTGTGTTGTAGGAGTCATCTGTATATTCTGGATATCAACCCCTTACCAGATTTATGATTTGCAAATATTTTCTCCCATTCTGCAAGGGAGAAAAATATATGCCTTTTGATGCACAAAAGGTTTTAAGTTTGACGTAGTCCCATTTGTCTACGTTTGCTTTTGTTGCCTATACTTTTGGTGTTACAGCCAAGAAATAATTGCCAAGTCAGATGTTATAAAGCTTTCTCCTGTGTTTTCTTCTAGGAGTTTTTTAGTTTTATTTCTTATGTTTAGATGTTTAATCAATTTTGAGTTAAGTTTTGTAGAAGGTGTAAGATAAAGGTCCACCTTCATTCTTTTTGTTGTATCCCATTTTCCCAGCACCATTTGTTGAAGAGATTGTTCTTTTCCTACTGAGTCGTCTTGGTACCCTTGTTGAAGATTATTTGACCACATACATGAGGGTTTATTTCTTGGGTCTTTATTACATTTGTTGATTTATCTTTATACCAATATCACACTGTTGTGATTACTGTTTTGTAATATGTTTTGAAATCAGGAAGTGTAAGTCTTCCAAATTTGTTGTTCTTTTTAAAAATTTCTTTGGCTATTTGGGGTCCCTTAAGATTCGATATATATTTTAGTATGAGTTTTTTGGTTTCTGCCAAAAATGCTCTTGGGATTTTGATAGGGATTGCACTGAATCTGTAGATTGCTTTGGGTAGTATGGAAATTTTAACCATGTTACGTTTCTCAGTCCATGAACATGGGATTTCTTTTCATTTATTTGAGTCTTTAATTTCTTTTAGCAATGTTTTAAATAATAGATGTTTCAGTATCCTTGTTTACAAGTCCTTTCATCTTTGTCATTTGTGGGTCTGATTCTGTTTCCTCATCATGAATTATATTTTCCTGTTTACTTATATGCCTGCTACTTTTTGTTTGAATGCCAGACATTTTGTATTTCACGTTGTTTAAAGCTGTAATTGGTCCTCCTGCTCCTTTTTGGTGATTCTTTCCCTTGCTTCAGGTATTTTTTCCTACACTGCATATGCCAGTCAATATTCAACTGAAGACTTAAGGCGAATCCTCTGCAGAGCTACAGAACTGTCTTTGTGCAGTTCTCTCCTCTTTGGGTACTTTGCTCTAGGAATTCTAGCTGCCTTGATGTCTCTGAATACTCAAATCTGGCTTCTCAATGTAGGGATACTTCTGGGCTTTGGATTTTCCCCTTCTGGCACTGCATCCTGGAAACTTTGCAGCCAGCACACTTGGACAGTCATAGGGCTCACTTTTTGTTTCCACTCTTTCAAGGATGTGCTATCAGTTACCCAATATCTGAAAACATTTCACTTTTTTCCCTAACTTTTTAGTTTTTAAATGGAGAGGAATAATCTGGTTCTCATTACTCCCATCATGGCTAGAAGTGGAAACTCCTCTATACTGAGTTTTGAAGTAATAGTTTAAATGGAAAGTATAAAAAGTACCATTTTGGTTTTATTATTTTTAAATCCCAAATTTGTGTTTAGGGTGCATAAGCATTATATAGCCAGAACCAGAGTAGACTATAGGTTTGACTGGCTGAATGTGTTTATGTTCATTGTCAACATTCATGTTTCCCTTGAAATAAATGTAGGCATGTATGATGAGTTAAAAGGTAAGCAAATAATTGCATTTTCTTATATAAACCCAGTTCATTGTTTTTTTTTTTTTTTTTTTTTTTTTTGAGATGGAGTTTCTCTTTGTCACCCAGGCTAGAGTACAGTAGCGTGATCTTGGCTCACTGCAACCTCCGCCTCCTGGGTTCAAACGATTCTCCTGCCTCAGCCTCCCAAGTAGGTGGGATTACAGGAACCCGCCAACATGCCTGGGTCATTTTTGTATTTTTAGTAGAGACGGGATTTCACCATGTTGGCCAGGCTTATCACAAACTCCTGAGCTCAGGTGATCCACCCACCTCAGCCTCCCAAAGTGCTGGGATTAGAGGCATGAGCCACTGGGCCTGGCCATAAACCCAATTCTTATTGACAACAAAACTGGGTGTGTGTGTGTGTATGTGTGCAAAATATGTCTGTATAATTTCTAAGGGAGATTAATAATGAGAAGTGTTTATTTCCTTAAGGGTATAATAATTCGGTTTTTATCATCTTTGGAAAATATTTGCAACATTGAAAATACTACTGTGATCATATATTGAATGGTAATTTAACTTAACCTTGGACATAGTAGATATTAAGGACAGTTGAAAATCTCTGTAGGTGAAATGGACTTGAGATGGGCTTAACTTGTCTCTTCATTGATTATAGGCAACTGGAATGACCTTTAGCTTTTCTTCTGATGGAAGCAGATTATATGAATTGGTAAAATTGAAGCACTGGGCTAGTTTTCTTATTCCCACCCTGTATTTCTTTTCCATTGCAGCCACACTAAATGAAATTATGAGAGGAAAGTTGTATGTGTATTAAGTCAGTAGTTGGCGTATAGGAAATTAACATGATAAAGGAGGTATTTTAAAATCGAGTTAAGCTTATCAGTTATATTCTTTTTATTTTGATGTAATTTCAGATTTTAAAAAGGGCAATAATAAAGAATTCCTGTATACCCTTCACCCAGATTACCTACATTTTAACATTTCACTATATTTGCTTTATCATTTTCTTTCTCCATATATATATGTACATATGTATTACTTTTTTCCGACTCATTTGAGTCATGATACTCCTTTACTGCTACTGAGTTTTTATTTCCTAAATATAAGATTGTTCTTCTACATAAAGACAGTACAATTATCAAAATCAGGAAATTAACATTTATAGTACTGTTTTCTAATCTACAGATAGTCACATTTTACCAGTTATCGCAATACTGTACTTTATTGCAGAAGAAAATTCAGGATCACATTCTATGTTTAGTTGTCACATCTCTCTAGTTTCTTTTACACAGAAACACTTGAACCTATGTTTGTATTTCGTGAAATTGACATTTTAAAACTGTTGAGGCCGGTTATTTTGTAGAGTGACCTTCAATTTTTTTTTTTTTTTTGACAGAGTCTTGCTCTGTCATCCAGGCTGTAGTACAGTGGCGCTATCTTGGCTCACTGCAACTTCCGCCTCACTGGTTCAAATGATTCTCCTGCCTCAACCTCCCAAGTAGTTGGGACTACAGGCAGGCACCACTGTACCCAGCTAATATTTGTATTTTTAGTAGAGATGGGATTTTGCCATGTTAGCCAGGCTGGTCTCAAACTCCTGGCCTCAGGTGATCTGCCCACCTTGGCCTCCCAAAGTTCTGGGATTACAGGCATGAGCCACCACTCCCAGCTGAATGATGTTCAATGTGAGATTGGTTGATTTTTCCTCATGATTAGATTTGGGTTATGTACTTTATTATTTTTTTTATTTTTGAGACAGAGTTTTGCTCTTGTGGCCCAGGCCGGAATGCAGTGGTGCCATGTTGGCTCACTGCAACCTCCACCTCTTGGGTTCAAGCGATTCTCCTGCCTCAGCCTCCCAAGTAGTTGGGACCAGGCACCCGCCGCCATGCCCAGCTAATTTTTGTATTTTTAGTAGAGACAGGGTTTCATCATGTTGGCCAGGCTGGTCTTGAACTCCTGACCTCAAGTGATCCACCTGCCTCAGCCTCCCAAAGTATTGGGATTACAGGCGTGAGCCACTGCGCCCAGCCCTGGGTTACGTACTTTAGGCAGGAATACCACAGACGTGATGTTGTGTACTTTCCAGTGCATTATATGAGGAGGCAAATACTGTTATTTCTCCTGTTATTACTGGTGATGATAACTTCTATAATTTAATTAAGGAGATATCTGCCAGGTTTCTACAAGGTAAAGTCACTCTTTAATTCTTTGTAATTAATACGTACCTGTGGTTAGATATTTTTAAGTTATGTTAGTATCCTACTACTCTTAAACTTACCCATTAATTTTAACATCTATTGATGATTCTAGTGTGAATCCATGATTATCAAGATGGGTGCCAAATGGTGATTTTTCTGATTTTGTAATTTCTTTTATGTTTATTAGCTGACTTCTGTGATAAAGAAAAGCTTCTACCTCTTTATTCACTTATTTATTCATATCAGTGTAGACTCATGGATTCTTGTTTTATCGTTTTGCCAATGTCTCTATGATTCTTTGAGCATTTTCTTACTTTCTGATCCAACAAGATATTCCACAGTCATCTGGTACTATCTTTGTGCCAGCCCTAGAATAAGACATTTTGCTTAGCAATGTTGATTTATTTTACTATGAAGTGGTATTTAGAGATCTAGGTGTTAGGTATGCTTATTGCTACTGAGGAGTCATTGTTTCTAGGCCCTCTCAGTGGATGTAAAGTATATATGTATATGGATGAGTATATATATGTGTGGGTCTGTGTAATACACCTTTATTTTCAGAAAGAATATTAACTAGTGTCATGGCTGCTAAAAATAAAAAAGTGAATATAGGCTTAGGCTACATGACCAAGTGATCATATCCTTATCACAAGAAATTGTAGCTCCAATGTTTTGCATTCTTCAAATACATTGTTTTGTTGACTAACTGGATTCCAGGAATTACTTAGATCTTATCTGATGAGAAAAAGAACCTGGATGGTGAGGGGCCTGGAAATCATGTTATATGAAGAACAGGTGAAGGAACTGGGAACATTTAGTCTGGAAAAAGATAAATGACAACATATGCTTATTATATTAAGTTGTTTGAGGCAGAAGAAATGACACACATTTATTCTGTGTTCACTTAGAGTACATAATTAATACAGATGAATGTATTTTAAGAGAGATATAAATTTATCTCTGCATAAGGAAAATTTTGAGGCAAGTTTTCCTCAAATGGAGTAAAATGACTTGAATACCTCAAACCCAATTATTATCTCTAATCAGGAGAAGCTTGCTTATTACATAATTTGTGTGTGCTGTAAGACATTAGAACTACTTGAGAGATGTCTAAGTATGCTATATTTAGTGGCTTAGTCAATAGTATGTTTCACGAGATGCTTCACGAGGAAAGGATTCTGTTCTAAATAAATGTAAGAAATAATGTGTACATAATCTTCTGTTGGATATTTATAATGCAGAGTAACATGTTAAAAGGCTCTGAGAAGTCCTCAAGTAAGGAAACTTGTTTGACTTTTTCTAATGTAGTGGATATAGGAACAGGTGAGGTTATAGGTATAATCTAATAGTACAGTAGTCATCTATAGATGGATGGTCTTTCCTTCCTTCCTTCCTTCCTTCCTTCCTTCCTTCCTTCCCTCCTTCCTTCCTCTCTTTCTTTCTTCTCTTTCTTCTCTTTCTCTCTCTCTTTCTTTCTTTTTAAACCAGGCCTTCAAGCATTTTATCCTTTGAGTTACAAACAATCCAATTACACACTCTTTTATACATGGTATTTAAACCAAGATACTAGATGTGATCATCAAGGGACTGTGTAAAGATAGAGATGTGCAAAAACTGAGCTCAGGGAGAAGAGGCAAACTAGCAAAGAAACTGAGAAGGAGTAAGTAAAGAGGAACAAACTGAACAGAGTGGTTTCCCAGAAGCTAAGTGAATAAAGTGTTCTGGGAGAAGAGAACATGATCACCTGTGCTTTATACTACCAGTAGGTTGAATAAGATAAGCAACTGAGACCTGACCGTTGTATTTAGCGACTGGAAGTCATTGGTGTCCTTAAAGAGAGCTTTCAGTGGAGTATTGGGAGCAAAAGCATGATTGGATTGAGGAGAGGAGATGGAGAAGTGGGAGTAGATAGCAATGTTTTGCACTGTGAAAGGGAGAAGAGAAATGTATTTATTGAGCACCTTCTGTGTGTCATGTTGCTGAAAATATTTAAGCAATGATGAAATGTATGAGCTATACATAGCTTAGCTCATCATTCTGACTTAAATAGTAGTTGCAGTATGTTTATTAAGTACTTTTCTGTGTGATGTAGATTTGAATAGACTACAAATTGAAATATTGGTTTCCTGACTTACAGAAAATTTCTTCAGATTAAAAGAACGTTGGGGATAGTGGCTCTCAAATTGTATTGCATTCTCCAGTTTCTAGGTGGTTTAGGCTAGTTGGCTTAGTAATTTTATCAATCATGAATTGATGATCTGGACATGTTAATAATGATGTTACATAAAATAGTAAGATTTGGTGGCCAGTCATATGTTCATCATTTTTAAATTGACCTAGTATCAAGAATAATATTTAAAGCCACATATCCTAATTTTAAATTGGCCCCTGTAACAATAGGAGGAGAAAACTCAGGAAACACAATTCAGTCCTCATTTCTGCTTCATTAACTTTCCATCTGCCTTCTTGGAGCTAATTGCAAGCCCACTCTGTAAGTCCAGTTGCAGCAACTTCTCATCGTTCACAGCTGTGTTAATATAAGGTTGCTGCAAACACTGAATTAGCCAATAGTGAAGCATTGCTCTTAGAGGAAATACAGAGTTGAGTTCCTGTGAGCCACTGGTCACAACATTTTTGTCATCAGTGATCAATCCATAACCTTGTTTCATATGTGTTTCTATTGAAAGACACCTTTTTTAATTTTGTTGTTAATTTTGTTAACATTGAACTGACAACCAACAGCACTATAACTCATATCTGAATGAAACTACTATTGCTGTCTGCTATCTCAGATCTGCTAGGTCAGTTACAAGTCACATACCTTCTTTCAAGCTTCATTTTTGTTGTTTTTTTCCCTGTTCTCTCTGTTCTTGTGTACGTATGCCTTTGTTGTCATTTCAGTTAGATACTGTAAGGGAGTAAAGTTAGATGCCTGTGTTTAGTTTGCCTTTTTTTTTTTTTCTCGTGGAAATTTGGTTGTCATTTTTAATATATTGGAATAACTTTTTTTTTTTCTTTGAGATAAGAGTCTTGCTCTATCACCCAGGCTGAAATGCAATGGTACAATCTTGGCTGGCTGCAACCTCTGCCTCCTGGCTTCAAGTGATTCTCGTGCCTCAGTCTCTCAAGTAGCTGGGATTATAGGTGTGTACCACCATGCCTGGCTAATTTTTGTATTTTTAGTAGAGATAGGGTTTCATTATGTTGGCCAGGCTGGTCTTAAACTCCTGACCTCAAGTGGTCTGCCCACATCGGCCTCCCAAAGTGCTGGGATTGCAAGAGTGAGCCACTTTTAATGCCTGACATGAAATAACTTTTAATAGTTTGCCTGTTTATAGTACGTGGGTCCAGGACAGATACACGTTTCATTTTGCTCAATTCAATTACATTATTTAAAAAATCTACTTTTATTAATTGACAATGTACATATTTGAGGGGTACATAACGATGTTTTAATACATATAATGTATAGTGATCAGATCAGGGTAATTGACATATACATTATTTCAAACATTATTTATTGTAGCTATTTGAACTATATATTATTGTTAACTATAGTCATCTAATAGTGGTATAGAACACTAGAACTTATTTTTCCTATCTAGCTGTAATTTTGTAACCTTTCACAAATCTCTTCCTATCCCTGTCTTCCTTATGCCCTTCCCAGTCTCTAGTATCCTTTGTTCTACTTTTTACTTCTATGAGATCAGCTTTTTAACTTCTACCATGAATGAGAACATGCAGGGTTTAACTTTCTGTTCCTGGCTTATTTCACTTAACATAATATCCTCCAGTTCCATCCACGTTGCTGCGAATGACAAGATTTGATTCTTTTTATGGCAGAACAGTATTCCACTGTCTGTAGACCCCATTTTCTTTATCCATTCTTCTGTTGTTGGGCATCTAGTTTGATTCCATATCTTGACTATTGTGAATAGTGCTGCACTAAACATGGGGTGCAGATGTCTCTTCAATATACTGATTTTCTTTCCTTTGGATAAAATTCCCAGTGGTGGGATTGCTGGATCATATGGTGGTTCTATTAGTAGTTTTTTGAGGAATCTCCATACGCTTCTCCATAGTAGCTGTACTAGTTTACATTCCTACCAAATGTGTAAGAGTTCCTTTATCTCTGCATCCTCACCAGCATTTGTTATTTTCTTGTCTTTTTGATCGTAACCATCTTAAGTGGGTGAGATGGTATCGCATTATAGTTTTGATTTGCATTTCCCTGATGATTAGTGTATTAGTTCGTTCTCATGCTGCTAATAAAGACATACCTGAGCCTGGGTAATTTATAAAGGAAAGAGGTTTAATTGACTCACAGTTGAGCATGACTGGGGAGGCATCAGGAAACTTAAAATCATGGTGGAAGGGGAAGCAAACACGTCCTTCCTCACATGGCAGCAGGAGAGGGAAGAATGAGAACCAAGCAAAGGGGGGGAGCCCTTTGTAAAACCATCAGATCTTGTGAGAACTTACGCACTATCACGAGAATAGCATGAGGGAAACCACCACAATGATTCAGTTACCTCCCACTGGGTCCCTCTCATGACACATGGGGATTATGGAAACTACAATTTAAGCTGAGATTTAGGTGGGAACAGAGCCAAACCATATCAATTAGTGATGTTGGGCATTTTAAAATATATTTATTGGCCACATGTATGTCTTCTTTTATGTGTTTAGATTTTTTGCCCATCTTTAAATCGGATTGTTTGTTTTTTGATGTTAAAAAGTTTGAGAGTCTTGTATATTCTGGCTATTAATTCCCTGTTCCATGAATAGTTTGCAAATATTTTCTCCTAGTCTATAGGTTATCTTTTTACTCTGTTGATTGTTTCCTTTGTTGTGCAGAAGCTTTTTGTTTTTATATAATCTCCATTTGTTTATTCTTGCTTTTGTTGCCTATGTTTTTGAGGACTTATTCATAAAATCTTTTCTCAGACCAATGTCCTGAAGCATTTCGTCTATGGTTTCTTTTAGTAGTTTTGTAGTTTTTGGGTTTTACATTTAGGTCTTTGATCTGTTTTGGGGTCGATTTTTATATAGGATGAGAGATGGGCATCTAATTTTATTCTTCTGCATGTCTAGTTTTCCCAGAAATATTTATTGAAGGGACTATCCTTTCCTCAATGAGTGTTCCTGACACCTTTGTTAAAAATCAGTTAACTGTAGATACGTGGATTGATTAATTTCTGGGTTCTCTATTCTGTTCCACTGATCTGTGTGTCTGTTTTTATGCCATAAGGCTCAGGTGACATGTTTGCCAGGTGACCCACAGAGCTGTTTCTCAGGTACAGTCGTGGGCTCGTGGCTGCTTGGATGGACTGAGAGTATGCCCACCAGGGGCAACCTGCTGTGCCCAGGGACAGGACTGTTTCTTAGAGCTTGATTGCAGGTGGAGAGCTAAGGGCATATCTGCAGTGGGGGAGTGCTGTAGGGCTATTTCTCAGGACCTGAGTACAGATGTGTAGCCTCTCTGCCAGCCCAAGGGATATATCAGCTGCTGAGAAACTTAGGGGGTGCGCTCCCACTTGGAGGGCTTGTAGCAGTTTTCTTTGGCTCAAGGGCAGGTTTGCCTTGGGTGGGACTGCCAGACTGTTCCTCTGACTGGAAGTGTGGCAGTGGTGGCAGAGTGTTGGGGAGCGGAGGGTAAGGGAGGTTGATTTCCCTGCTGTGCAGGACTGGAGTCACAGCTGATCCTGGGCCCCAGCTCTGCATAGTTGGGGTTGTGGTGTTCAACCACCCATGTGGGTTTGGTGGAATGAAGATGGAGCTCCAGTGCTAGAGAAATTCAGTGGCTACTAACCTCCAGAGCAGGGTGAGCTCCAGAGGTGGCTCTGGTCTCAAGATGGCACCATGCTGCAGCAACTTTTCTCCCAGGGAGTGGATGGATGGGGGAGGGGAGTGTGCACCTTGTGCTCCTAATCTGGGGCAGTGCAGCTGCATGAATTCCTGGCAGCTCTCCAAACTGGGCTGGAGGCTTGCAAGGACTGTGGGATTCTCCTGTAGTAAGGATTGTAGGTGTTTGCAGTGGCAGTGGGGGCTGGTAGGGATCTTCTGTTTAACTTTTCCCTGAAATGGGAAGTCCCTCCTGGCTCTGGGCAGATCCAATCTGGGTTGGGGAGACAGGGCTACAGTTGCCAGGAATCTCCACACTGCCCTCATAGACTTCCAGTCTCCACACCCGCATCTCCAGTTGCTCGCTGCACCCCAGTACTCTCGCATTGACACTCAAACTGAATCTTAGCTGTTTATTTGATGCCTAGGTTCTTTCTTATGGGGGAATGCGTGCTGGGTGTCTCTAGTCAGTCATCTTATTGATGTCACCTTCTGAAATTAAAAATATTTAAATCTTAAATTACTCTATTTTTTTTTTTTTTTTTTGAGATGGAGTCTTGCTCTGTCAACAGGCTGGAGTGCAGTAGCGTGATCTTGGCTCACTGCAGCCTCTGCCTCCCGGGTTCAAGGGATTCTTCTGCCTCAGCTTCTCGAGTAGCTGGGACTACAGGCGCACATCACCATGCCCGGCTAATTTTTGTATTTTTAGTAGAGATGGGGTTTCACCATGTTGGCCAGGATGGTCTCGATCTCTTGACCTCGTAATCCGCCATCTCGGCCTCCCAAAGTGCTAGGATTACAGGTGTGAACCACTGCGCCTGGAATCTTAAATTACTCTAAGTAGTCGAGTTATTTGAACATCATGACTTATGTGTTCTCACAGTTCGATTTCCTTAGAAGGAATTCAGGTAACTTCAAATAGATCGCAACAAGGAGAAAGTTATTTTAGACAAGGAATATTACCTGGAGTAGGAGGCAGGCATGAAAGTATATGGTATATTTGTGAACCTGTGTAGCTAGAGTGTAAGGTATGTATATGGATGGGAGGTTGGGGAGGGCGGGTAATTGAAACTGTGTGGAACAAAGTAGAGATGATAGATGCCACTGACTGGAGAAATAATAAATCTATGGTCAAATTGTAAAAGAAGAGTTTTGAATACAGTGTTGATTAAATTCTTTTCTTTGGCAGTGGGAGACTAGAGATTTTTAAGTGATGAGGTCAGTAATTTAAAAAGATAAGAAGTGAAAGTAAAGCAACAATAATAGATTGTTAGTGTAGTCGTGGTATAGATATCAGCTTGTACCAGGTGTATGGTAGTGGGGCTAGAGAGGGATCATATGAGAGAAATTTGGAGATATGACAAATAGGTTATATTAATTTATTCCTTTGTAATTATTGAGTGGTTTCTGTGTGCCAGGTATAGAATTTATAGTGGTGGGAGGTGGGAAAGGGGAGGAAACAAGAAAGATTATAGGGTTCTTTGTTGGAAAATTGAACAGATAGTAAAAGACGAGTAGATTTGAGGAGGGAAAATACATCCTGTGTGTGTGTGTGTTTTTTTTTTTCTTGGAGGTAGTTGTAACAAATTCATAGAAGAGCTTAGTTTATGGTCTTATATTTTTTGCTTAGTATCTTGAGTTTATAAAAAGAATTGAAACTGGGTATCCTCCCTTTACTTCCTTCTGTTAGAAATAGCAGAAGTAAAAGTGCAGCTGTTGTTAGTTTAGAATCTTATCTTAGAATATTTAAATTTTACTTCTGGGCTGGAGTGCTGTGGTGCAGTCTCAGCTCACTGCGACCTCCACCTCCTGAGTTCAAGCAATTCTCCTGCCTCAGCCTCCTGAAAAGCTGGGATTACAGGTGTGCGCCACCATGCCAGGCTAATTTTTGTATTTTTAGTAGAGATGTTTCACCATGTTGGCCAGGCTGGTCTTGAACTCCTGACCTCGTGATCTGCCTGCCTCAGCCTTCCAAATAAATTTAACTTTTTAACTGAGTCAGTAATGTAAAGAATTGAGTTGAGTACTTAAAAAATAAATGTTAAAAGAAGTAAAATGGCAAGCACAGTGGCTTACTTCTTTAATTCTAACACTTTGGGAGGCCAAGGTGGGAAGATTGCTTGGGGCCAGGAGTTTGAGACCAGCCTGGACAACATAGCAAGACCCCACAAAAAAAAAAGTTAGCCGAGTATAGTGGCTGGCACACACCTGTAGTCGTAGCTACTTGAGAGGCTGAAAAAGGAGGAACACTTGAGAGCCCAGGAGTTCGAGGTTGCAGTGAGCCAAAATTGTGCCACTGCATTCCAGCCTGGGTGACAGAGCAAGCCTCTGTCTCTAAATAACAACAACAACAACAACAACAATAATATATATTAGAGATTTCTGAGTAAAAATGAAGTGGGGTCACATAATTTTTCTTCGCTAAAACCAGTTTAAAGAAGGAAAGAGTAGATGGTGGGTTGAAGAAAGAGGGCAGAAATGGAAAGAAGCAGACAAAAAAGGGGTATCTGTAGCCTTATACCAAATACTTCAAAAGTGGAAGGTAAAGAAAGAATGAGAAGATACTAGTTGTATATGACAAGTCTTCTAATCCCAGCCCCATATCCCAGAAACAAGACTAAGGAAAGAGGAAACCTACAAAATATTCCGATATCTCATTCATACTTTTAGAGAAATAGACCTAGGAGGTGAGTAGGAAGCAAAAAGTCAAGGAAAAATCCTTGAGAAGACCCTACATACCAGTGCTGAGCCTCAGCAGAGGCAGCAAGCATCGACATTTTGAATGGTACTCTGAGTCAAGGGCAAGAGCCAAAGCCCATAAAGGTAGGCTAGATCCCTCACTAGGGAGATCAGTCTTGGTACAGGACGTTTAAGGACACCTCAGCCATGCCTGTGCTCACTCCAATTTTAGCTCTTCCTTTTCTGTGTCGTTGGATTATAGGAAAGTAGATTAAGAGTAGTTCCTAATTCTCAAACTGAAGTTTGTGTGTGTATGCATAAACATGTGTACACAAAAATAAAAATGGACTCACCTAAGATGAGAAAGGTGTTAGGAGTTGCCAAGCAGAATCTTAGATATCAGAGTAAATAGGAGTTGAGGATTTCTGTATTAAATGTGATTAAAAAAAATATAGGATGGCAACTCTACAAATATAAGAGAAAAAGAAAGGAAAGAAGTAACTCTGAAAAGACTAGGTAAGAATAGCTGATATCCCTAAAATAGAGACTTCAACAAATGGAACAGAAAAAGTATTCAGAAATAAAATCCAGACAAAAGCTTTTGAAATGAAATGTGTATTTGCAGATTGACAGGCACACTAAATGCTAGGAAAAAAATATGAAATGATTAAAATTGACCATATCCTAGTAGTTTTTAACTTCAGAAATAAGGAGAGAATTGTTTTGTTGTCCTGGCCAAAAAGAGAAAAACCTGACCTGTACAAAGAGAAAAAAATTCAAGATGGCTGAGTTTTAACTTCTCAATTATTGTCAATTCCAGAAGACAATGGAAAAATGTTTACAAAGTTTTGATGGTAGGAATTTGTGAACCAGAAGTATTATACCCAACAGGATCAGATAGATTTGTTTTGGCTGCTTATAACAGTGGCTTAAACTACAAGGATTTATAATCTTGGGTACAAGAAGTATAGAAATAGTCAGTCTAGAACTAGTATGGTGGCTTCACCCAAGCCAACCCAGGATCTTCCCTATCTATGAACATATCTGGTTTCTAGTCTCAATGTCACTGTCCTTGGTGGCTACTGGAGCTGTCGTCATTAAAATAACATTGAAAAGATCAGGAAAAGGGAGGGGAGAAAGAACAAAAGGGCTTTTCCCAACTATGAGTACTACCCAACACTTTTGGTGGTGTTTGGAGCAGAACCTAGTCTTGGCCACATCTAACTGCAAGAAAGGTTAGGAAAGGTCTTTATTTTGGGCAGCAGTGTGCCAGCACAATTTTCAAAGAGGATGATGGAATAATGGGTGTCAGTTAGCAGTCTCTGCCATGCCAACCAAGTGGTTAATCAAATACACAGGAGGCAATAAAGATGTTCTCTAACATGTAAGAGCACAGAATATAGCACTCCTTTCTTGAAAAATACTGCTTGATGATTAAATCAAGTCAACCTCAAATGAAACAAAATTAAATAGTAACTTCAGGTATGGCAAAGCCATCTTAAAAGAATCAGGGGTGATCATCAAATCCATTTAAATACAGAAGAAAATGGAACAACTTTGAGAATGGTGGCTGTGGAATAAAATCTAAATGTTAGATCTTTGGAGAAGTATAAGCATGTTAATTATGTCTGCTTTCATAGCGGGAAGCTATGGATACAATGTAAAGTTGAACATGTAGATAAAAGTTAAAATCACTGTGGATTTATTAAAGAATGATTTTTGTCACTTTTTTCTTTTGTTTTAATGGCTCTATAAGCTAAGGAAATTTTTTTCTAAATGTTAGGAGGATGTTTTAAGACCTAAATAACTCTTGTGGCAAGACACCTGAAGTTCATGAGTTCTTCCAGTTTTCATTTTCTTTTCTTAGAATTCATGGAAAATTAAATTAATATTTTATTTTCATTTTATTTTTATTTATTCTCTTTGAGACGGAATCTTGCTCTGTCACGCAGGCTGGAGTGTAGTGGCGCAGCCTTGGCCCAGTGCAACTCTGCCTCCCGGGTTCAAGCAGTTCTTTGCCTCATCCTCCCAAGTAGCTGGGATTACAGGCACCTACCACCATGCCCAGCTAATTTTTGTGTTTTTAGTAGAGACGGAGTTTCACCATCTTGGCCAGGCTGGTCTTGAACTCCTGACCTTGTGATCTACCTGCCTCGGCCTCCCAAAGTGCTGGAATTACAGGTGTGAGCCACCGCGCACAGCCTTTTCATTTTTTTTGAGACGGAGTTTCGCTCTTCCACCCAGGCTGGAGTGCACTGGTGTGACCTCAGCTCACTGCCTCCTTCTCCCAGGTTCAAGTGATTCTCCTGCCTCAGCCTCCCAAGTAGCTGGAATTACAGGCACCAGCCACCATGCCTGGCTAATTTTTGTATTAGTTTTTAGTAGAAACAGGGTTTCACCATATTGGTCAGGCTGGTCTCAAACTCCTGACCTTAAGTGATCTGTCTGCCTTGGCCTCCCAAAGTGCCAGGATTGCAGATGTGAGCCACTGTACCCAGCCCACATTTAATGTTTTTACATTAAAAAAAGGGGATATTTGCTCCTCTTAATAAATGCAAGGTATTCAAAAAGGGTATAAAACATGATTGCTTTTCTTTCTCTTTTCAGTTCTAGCTACCCCTCATCCCTCACTTCTTCAAAGATTTGCAGAGGTGTATCTATCTAGGTCTGTTCTCTGCTTTGTCAGGCCAATAGAGATGTGTCTATTTATTTGGTAAAATGAAATCATGCTCTTTATGATTCTGCATCTTAAAAAAAAATCTCAGGTGGGAATGATGGTTCATCATGCCTGTAATCCCTGCACTTTATGAGGCTGAGGTGGGAGGATCGCTTGAGTCCAGGAGTTCAAAACCAGTCTGGGCAACATAGTGTGAAAAAAAAAAAAAAATTAGCCGGGCATGGTGGTGTGCACCTGTAGTCTTGGCTACTTGGGAGACTGAGGCAGGAGGATCGTTTGAGTTGGTGAGGTTCAGGCTGCAGTGAGCCATGATTGCTCCACTGCACTTCAGCTTGGGTGACAGAGTGAGACCCTGTCTCAAAAATAAATAAATAAATAAACTCTTACCCCTCTGTTTAGTTTATTTCTTCTTCGACTTCTTTATTTTTATGTTTTGTAGCTATGGTTAACTTAACAGGCCACGAACTAAATTTTTGTGTTTCCTTTCATAACCATTGTTTTTTTCTGTCTCAGAAAATGGTTTAAGCCAAAAACCTAGATTCTTTTCTTCTTAATCCCTCCCTCAACCTGCCCCCTCCCAGTCTATTCCTAGATTTTGTTGATTTTACCCATACATATGACTCAAAACTACCTCTAGTCCATCTATACTGCTTGCCTCTGAGCCCACTATATCCTCTTCTTTTGTGTGGGACTGTGATAATACTTTGTTAACTAGCCTCACAACTTCCACTCTGAGCCTTGCAGTCCTGTTCATTCTCTGTGCCACAATAAGAATGGTCTTTTGGAAATTGGATGGTCACTGCTCTGCTGGGATCACTTTAATCACTTTCTGTTTTATTTATAACAAAATTACTTGCTATGGCATCTATGACCTGATGCCTCCTATCTCCTTCTCAGACTTTATCTTGAACCACTGCCATTTGTGTCCCAAGGTCTTTGTGTTTGTTCTTCCTGCTGCCTGAAATGTCCTTTTCTTAATTCTTAGCATAGCTGGCTGTTATCCTTCAGATCTCAATTCAGAGTATTGAGAGGGGACCTCGTTAGCCATCCTTTCCAAAAGTATCCCATCCAGTCCCAATCATCTCCCTGTTTGTTTATGGCACTTCCTCAACACAAGTCTTGATATTTTGTATCTTCTCTGTGCAATGTAAATGTCATCAGGGCAGCCATCTTGTTTCTTGTACACTGTTGTATCCTCAGGGTCGATTACTGTGTAGTATTAGTAAATATTCAGTAAATATTTTTTTTAAATGATTAGATAGTGGCTGAAACATCTCTAAAGCAATATTCAAATTTTATTCAATTGCATTTGTTTTTGTTTTTTTTTTTAATTCAAGACAGAGTCTTGCTTTGTCACCCAGAGCTGGAGTGCAATGGTGTGATCTTGGTTCACTGCAACTTCTGCCTCCCAGGTTCAAGCAATTCTCCTGCCTCAGCCTCTCGAGTAGCTGGGATTACAGGCATGCGCCACCATGCCCGGCTAATTTTTGTACTTTTAGTAGAGACAGGGTTTCACCATATTGACCAGGCTGGTCTTGAACTCCTGACCTCATGATCCGCCCGACTCAGCCTCCAAAATTGCTGGGGTTACAGGTGCGAGCCACCGAGCCCAGCCTCAGTAGTATTTTTGATGATGAGGTATTGTTAGCAAATTTTAATCTCTAAGTCATTTTTAAGGTCTGTTAACTCTTTAAGCCATTTAGTTAACTCTTTAAGCCATTTAGATATCATTTAGTCCATTATTATTTTGATAAAGTACCTGGAACACTAATTTAGAATGTTTCTACTGAAAACGAGTAATAACATGTCCATGTTTGAATTGAGCGTGATAGGTTGGTGGTAAAACTTTCCTCTGAGTAAATGAGAAAGTTAAACCATTTAAATGGATCATATTTCATTACTGATTTTTCTAAGCAGCACAGCAGTCAAATAAAACAAAAAGCCAGTACATTGTAATTAGCTATTTAAAGGATGTTTAAGGACTTAACAAAATAACAAAAAAAAAACCGAAGAATGCTCAAGGAATGGTAGAGTAAATTAATTCATCTGTGGTTGTACTTTGGTTGGTAATAGTAATACTGAAGTTAAGAAAAGAAACTCTGAAATTTAAAAAGTTGCTTTAAAAGACATATCAGGTGGGTTGGTTGTACCCATCAGGAAATTCTGCAGAGGGCTTTGTGGTTAGTATCAAGATTATAACTCTAGGCCAGGCACAGTGGCTCACGCCTGTAATCCCAACACTTTGGGAGGCTGAGGCGGGCAGATCACTTGAGGTCAAGAGTTCAAGACCAACTTGGCCAACATGGTGAAACCCTAAAAATTCAAAATACAAAATTTATGTAGGAAAAAGATAGCAACATGTATGTTTGGTACTATCTGCTAAAAATACAAAAATTAGCTGGGTGTGGTGGCATGCACCTGTAATCCCAGCTACTTGGGAGGCTG
This sequence comes from Trachypithecus francoisi, assembly GCF_009764315.1. Taxonomy (NCBI): domain Eukaryota; kingdom Metazoa; phylum Chordata; class Mammalia; order Primates; family Cercopithecidae; genus Trachypithecus; species Trachypithecus francoisi. Next base: position 57,660,057 of record NW_022681469.1, read on the forward strand.
AGGCACAAGAATTGCTTGAACCCAGGAGGCAGCAGTTGCAGTGAGCCGAGATTGCACCACTGCACACCTGCCTGGGCGACAGGGTAAGACTCCATCTCAAAGAAAAAAAAAAATTGTAACTCTAGGCTGGTCGTGGTGACTCATGCCTGTAATCCTAGCACTTTCGGATGCCAAGGCAGGAGGATTGCTTGAAGTCAGGAGTTTGAGACCAGCCTGGACAACAAAGTGAGACCCGGCCTCACAAAAAGCAAAAAAATAAAAAATATTAGCCAGGCGTGATGGTGTCCACCTTTAGTCCCAGCTACTCGAGAGACTGAGGTGGAGGAACTCTTGAGCCCAGGAGTTTGAGGCTACAGTGAACTATGATTTCACCATTGAACTCCAGCCTAGGTGGCAGAGTGAGACCCTGTCTCCTAACAAAGAGATTATAGATATAGGAATTCACTTAGATTTTGTAACAGCACAAAACACTTTTATTAGTACAGGTTTAGAGAGATGTTACTTGCCTGTAGTTTTTCTTCTTAGATTATGTATCATCTTCTAGCCCAAAGTACACAGACTATGCATTGGTTCCATTTAGGAAAATAAAAATTACAAATACTCATTTTATGACAGGTATAATAGAAAATGTATAGCTGTTTATTAGACCTTATTTTGCATTTCGTTTAAAATTACAACTTTGACCGTAAAATGTGTGGTGTTTATTCTTCCAAACATTTCCATGAAATATTATCCTCATTTCAGATGAAGAATTAAAATTGTTCCTATAACTTGTAATAATTTATAGGTCACATGATTACAAAGTAGGAGCCCTGAAACTAGTAGGAGATTGCGTTCTTTTTGTTTAGCTTTTGTATCAATATGAAAAATGTGATTTGAACCTTAGCATTTATTACCCTTTTAAGGGCAGAGCAACTTTGTTCCCAGTTTTCAAGGTCTAAAAATTTCTTGTTTTGGTTGTGGAGAAGGCAGCTGAGTTATATTTAACTTTAGCATTTAGGAATGGTGTTAGACTAGACTTTAACTTACTTTCATTGGACCTTTTAGATCTACAATATGTAAAACCTTTTAAATCTTATATATTGGTGACTGAGTGACAGGTCAATAAATCAACCATATTTATTATATCTTCATGATATCTTTGTACCCTTTAATGTTATGAAAAAGTATGTTTGTTTATGTGCGTATTGGGGGAGGACAGGAGTTGGACAGGTAGAGTTTTCAATTCTAGCCCTTAAATTAATTAGTCTGTGGTGGTACTTTGGTTGGCAACTTTTTAATTTGATTTGTAAATATTTGTGTTTAATATAGGCGAAAAGTTTTAGGAAAATTCAGCGATAATAAAGACATTGGACTATTCTCAAAGAACGTGTGGGTGGGAGGTAGGGGCACAAACAGAAAAGTACACTAAAGTCTATATAAAACAATATATTAAATATATAGCAGTCCCCCTTATCTGTGAGGGTTATATTCCAAGATCCCCAATGGAAACCTGAAGCTACAGATAGTACCAAACCTATATTTGCTGTGTTTTTTCCTGCATATACATACTTATGATAAAGTTTATTTTATAAATTAGGTACAGTAAGACAGGGTCCCCAACCAATTGGTCTGCGGCCTGGCCGGAACTGTGGGCTGCACAACAGGAGGTGAGCGGTGGTCAAGTGAGCGAAGCTGCATCTATATTTACAGCTGCCCCCAGTCACTTGCATTATCATCTGAGCTCTGCCTCCTGTCAGCTCAGCAGCGGTATTAGATTCTCATAAGAGTGCGAACCCTGTTCTCAACTGTGTATGTGAGGGATCTAGGTTGCATGCTCCTTATGAGAACCTAATGCCTGATTGTATGAGGTGGAGTTGAGGCAGTGATGCTAGCTAGCACTGGGGAGCAGCTGCAAATACAGATTAACGTTAGCAGAGAGGTTTGACTGCTCAGAGACCGCAATAAATAAATTGCTTGCAGACTCATATCAGAACCCTGTCAGTAAGCTGAGTGCTTCATTTTTACAGCTGTATCTGGTGACAGGCTTTAAGTCAGAATCCAACACTTAATTTTAGTCCATGCATGGTCCACCCATTATTTTACTTAACCTTGTCCATCCACACGTCTTTCTCACACTGTGCACTTACCTCAGTCACAGATTTGGTTAAGCCCACAAGCTAACCTTAGCCAAAATGAGTAAATAACAAAACATTACTAGAGAGCTTCTTTGTAAAGGGGGAAGACCCAATGATGAGACAGCAGAAGACTGTAAGACTGCCAACAAAAAGAAAGCTGCATTTAAAAGAATACCAAGAGTCCCACTTAAATTATGGGTTCATTGCAACAGGTGATTCACATTCTCCAGGCCTGCTTTGTATATGTGGTGACTAGCTATCCAACAAAGCCATGAAACCTTCAAAACTGCGTTGTCACATGGAGACCACTTATCCTGCATTAAAAGACAAGGCTTTGGAGTTTTTCAGAAGAAAAAAACGTGAACCTGAAGAACAGAAGCAATTGTGGAAGGCCACCACTTCATCAAATGTGTCTGCACTGAGAGCATTATTCTTAGTGGCTAACAGTATTGCTAAAGCTAAGAAACCGTTTACTATTGGTGAAGAGTTGATCCTGCCTGCTTGCTGTTAAGGACATTTATTATGAACTTTTAGGAGAGGTTGCAGTTCAGAAGGTGGCACGTGTTCCTTTTTCAGCTAGTACCATAACTAGATGATTTGATGAAATAGAGGATATTGAGGCACAATTGTTAGGATTAATGAGTCACCATGGTGTGCAATCCAGGTTGACAAGTCTACTGATGTTGACAGCAAGGCCGTAGTGCTTGTTTTTGTGTCATATACTTCTCAGGAGGATGTGCATGAGGATATGTTATGTGCCCTTTTGTTGCCAACCAGTACCACAGCTCTAGAACTGATCTGGTAATTTTGTGTTGGTATATACATGAACGGAGCGGCTGCCATGACTGGACAGCTTTCTGGTTTCACTACTTGGGTCAAAGAGATCGCTTCTGCATGTGCGTCTACGCACTGTGTCATCCATAGAGAAATGCTGGCTAGGCACAAAATGTCACCCAAACTTAACCAACATTTTCAGGATGTGATCGAAATTATCAACCACATTAAAGTACGTGCCTTTAGTTTATGTCTGTGCAGCTCTGTGAGGAAATGGATGCAGAGCACACACAGCTTCTCTTATCCACAGAAGTAAGATGGCTTTCTAAAGGTAGATCAGTGGCCAGAGGTTTTGAGTTACAAGATCTCTCCAGAGATTTTTTTTTTTTTTTTTTTGAGACAGAGTCTTGCTCTGTCGCCCAGGCTGGAGTGCAGTGGCGCCATCTTGGCTCTACAAGCTCTGCCTCCCGGGTTCACGCCATTCTCCTGCCTCAGCCTCCCGATTAGCTGGGAATATAGGCACCCGGCACCATGCCCAGTCAATTTTTTGTATTTTTAGTAGAGACGGGGTTTCACCCTGTTGGCCAGGATAGTCTCAATCTCCTGACCTCGTGATCTGCCCGCCTCGGCCTCCCAGAGTGCTGGGACCACAGGCGTGAGCCACCGTGCCTGGCTTTTTATTTTTTTTTTAGAAAAATTATTATCACTGGTAGCACATTTCAGTGACACAGAATGGATCACAAAACTTGCTTAACTTGTGTGACATATTCAACCTACTCAAAGAACTCAGCTTGTGACTTCAGGGGAGAATGACAAATGCGTTCAAGTCAGTAGATAAAGTGGCTGCATTCAAAGCCATACTGGAATTATGGGGGTGATGAGTGAACATTGAGGGATTTTTTGACATGTTTCAAACATTAGCAGAGATTTTGAGAGAGACTGAGCCAGGACCTTCTTTCTCCCAGCTGGTGCATTATCACCTATCTCAGCTTTCAAAAGAGTTTGAGCATTACTTCCCAACCAGAAAAGACCCTCGAACTGGGAAGTGATGGATCTGCAACCTGTTTGTGAATAAGCCAGCTGTATCGACTTTGTCCGTGCTAGAAGAGGATCAACTGCTTAAGGTCGCAAATGATGGTGGCCTTAAAAGTATGTTTGAGACAACTTCAAATCTCCATACATTCTGGATTAAAGTCAAGGCAGACTATCCTTGCCACAAAAACACTGAAAAGTCTGTTTCCATTTCTATCATCCTATCTTTGTGAAGCAGGGTTTTCTGTAGTATAGTTGACAGCAACCAAAATGAGATTATGGAATAGACTGGACATAAACAACACACTTTGGATGTCACTGTCTCCCATCATCCCCAGATGGGACCATCTAGTTGCAGGAAAACAAGCTCAGGACTCCCACTGATTTCTATGTTATGGTGGGTTGAATAATTATTTCATTATATATTATAATGTAATAATAGAAATAAAGTATACAATAAATGTAATGCTCTTGAATCATCCCAAAACTATCCCCCTACCCTGGCCATGGAAAAATTGTCTTCTACCAAACCAGTCCCTGGTGCTAAAAAAGGTTGGGGACTGCTGCAAGTAAGAGATAGATAATAACAAATAATAAAATAGAACAGTTATAACAGTATACTTTAATGAAAAGTTATGTGAATTTGGTCTCTCTCTCTCCAAATATCTTATTTTACTGTACTGCAGTTACTGCAGTAACTGAAATGTGGAAAGCAAAGCCTTGGATAAAGGGGATGCTACTGTAAGGGGAACACAGAACAGGATGAGAAATATTGAATGGAAGAATTTGGGAGAAACTTATATGGAGAAAGTGAAATTTTAGAGGTCTTGTCACAATCTTCCTTGTTTTAGAAAAAGAAGTGTTAATTTTGGCACAGAGGTAGAAAATGTTGAAAGGATGGGATGGTTGAAACAAGTTGTATGAGAAGATGATGAGCAATAATGTTGGACAATTAAGGTCAGATTGTAGAGAGTCTAAATACAGTACTTGTGGATTTTATTTTGTAAGCAGCAGAGAATGATACAAGGTTGTTGGAATGGAATAATAATATGAGGGCCTGAAGAGATTTATATAAACTACTTTTAACAAATTAAAAGCTCTTTAGGGCCCAGCATGGTGGCTCATACCTGTAATCTCAGCACTTTTGGAGGCTGAGGTAAGAAGATTGCTGAGGACAGCAGTTCAAGACCAGCCTGGTCTTGAGTGAGACTCCATCTCTCTCTACAAAAAATTTTTAAAATAGCCCAGTTTGGTGGCATGCAACTTTAGCTACTTGGGAAGCTACGGCAGGACAGTCGCTTGAGCCCAGGAGTTTGATGTTACAGTGAGCTATGATCAAGCCACTGCACTTCAGTCTGGGTGACAGTGAGACCCTGTCTCTAAAAACAAAATAAATAAGATATTTTTTGTTTAGTCTAACAGTTTCTACTATGTTAAATTCCATATATATAACACTTATTTAAGAAGTAATAGTAATGTTTTTGGGTGTGTTAGTAAGAATTCAGAGGAACTTCTGTACATTATTGGAATTGGTGACCTCAGAGGAAGAAGCTGAAACAAAATTAATACAAGTAGAGGGTTTATTTGAATCAAGCTTCAGGATTGCAACTGGGAGCACAGATTTGAGTTGCTCTGAATATACTCTCTGATTAGCAGCAGTTCAAAGTGGATTTTTCCAGCCTGGGCAATGTAGTGAGACCTCATGTCTACTAAAATTCAAAAAAATTAGCCAGGCATCGTGGTACATGCCTGTAGTCCCAGCTACTTTTGGGGCTGAGGCAGAAGGATCACTTGAGCTGGGAAGTCGAAGCTGCCGTGAGCCCTGATCGTGCCATGCACTCTAGCCTGGGCAACTGAGTGAGACCTTGTCTTAAAAAAAAAAAAAAAAAAAAAAAAAAAAGATTTTTTTTTTTTCTTTTAAAGGGAAAGAAGAAGCAGTTCCTGAGTTGTTTACTGAGAATTTATGTTAAAATAACATAAACTATTGATTTGCTATACGTTGTACTTTGTATCACAAATTCCAGAAACATGAAGATAAATGAGTGAGGCAGCTAGTCAGGAAGGAATGACTTTAAACAGTTGCCCCCTAGGCTTGGGTGTAGGGGCTTGACTGAAGTCCTATACTCACATGTCTGTGCTTGCATACCTCACATGGCTCAGACTGCTCTGAACTCTTCCTTTTCACACAATTGTTATTTAACCTTTATTGAGTTGTGGAATATTTGGCTAGATGGCACTTGGGGAAAACTGAGGCCCAGAGAACTCAGTACTTATTCAAGAGCACACAGCTCTTAGTATCAGAACTTGGATCTAGAACCCAATCCTCCTGATGCTTAGTCATTGCTTTTTATCTGCTGTACTTCCTTTACCATATATTATAGTGTACTGAGTACTTAGAGACAAAGAAAGACTGATGCCACATTTTTTCTTTATTTACATATGACCAAGTGACCTGTGTGGTCACATGTTGCTTTACATTTCTATTTAAACTACAGATTTTTGAGCATATATTGGTGCTAGAAGAGAGACATTAAGCTTCAGCATTTTTTAGTCCAAATGAAAGCTGGCCGGGTGTGGTGACTCATGCCTGTAATTCCAGTACTTTTGGAGGCCGACGCGGGCGGATCACATGAGGTCAGGAGTTCGAGACCAGCCTGGCCAACATGGTGAAACTCGGTGTTTATTAAAAATACCAAAAATTAGCCTGGCGTGGTGGTGGGCACCTGTAATCCTAGCTACTGAGGAGGCTGAGACAGGAGAATTGCTTGAACCCGAGAGGTGGAGCTTGCATTGAGCCGAGATCACGCCATTGCACACCAGCCTGGGCAACGAGAGCAAAACTCTGTCTCAAAAAAAACAAAACAAAAGAAAAAACAAAAGAAAGCTTCATCTTGGAGGAAGTAGGATTTGAGCTGATTTAGAAGGATGTATGAGTGGAGAAAAGGATGGAATAGGAATAATAATAACACGCGCAAAGTGTCAGGGGTGGAAATACATTGTTTTCTGAGCCTAGTTAGAGTCATGCCAGAACAGAGAAATTTGTTTCAGATAATGAGAGATGTACATTGTAACATTATATAGTATTTGATACAATTTTTGTAACATGGGGATTGGTTAAAAATCTGACAATGTGGGAGACCATATTTGTGCAAAGAATACTCATGGGCATTATTATACAGTTGACCCTTGAACAATTGGGGGTTAGGGGTACTGACCACTGCTGTGGAAAATTTGGCTATAACTTTTGAATACCCCAAAACTTAACTACTAATAGCCTACTGTTGACAGGAAGTCTTACTAATAACATAAACAGATAACACATTATTTTATATGTTACAGGTTTATGTACTGTATAATTACAATAAAGTAAGCTAGAGAAAAAGTGTTATTAAATTGTAAAGAAGGGAAAATAGGCCGGGCACAGTGGCTCACACCTGTAATCCCAGCACTTTGGATGGCCGACATGGGAGGATCACATGAGATCAGAAGTTCGAGAACAACCTGACCAACATGGAGAAACCCTGTCTTTACTAAAAATACAAAATTAGCCGGGTGTAGTGGCGCATGCCTGTAATCCCAGCTAGCAGGAGAATTGCTTGAACCTGGGAGGCAGAGGTTGCAGTGAGCCGAGATCATACCATTGCACTCCAGCCTGGGCAACAAGAGTGAAAACTCCATCTGGAAAAAAAAAAAAAAAGAAGAAGAAGAGAAAATATATTTACTTAAGTGGAAGTGGATCATGATAAAGGTCTTCATCCTTGTCATCTTCACATTGAATAGGTTGAAGAAGTGGAGCGGTTGGTTTTGCCTTCCTGGATAGCAGAGGCAGAAGAGGTAAAAGGGGAGGCAGGAGTAGCAGGCACACTTGGTATAACTTTAATTGAAAAAAATCCACATACAAGTGGACCAGCGAACCCATGTTGTTCAACTGTATTTGATTGAGATTCCGTAGAGGCAGACTTAACATACCATCTGTTCTGTACTCATCTTTTTCCACCACCCTGGTCTTTGGCATTTTGTGTGGAAATCAATACAGTAAATAAAGACACGTGCACACATATGTTTATTGTGGCACTGTTCACAATAGCAAGGACTTGGAACCAACCCAAATGCCCATCAATGATAGACTGGATAAACAAAATACTGTGCAACCATAAAAATGGATGAGTTCATGTCCTTTGCAGGGACATGGGTGATGCTGGAAACCATCATTCACAGCGTATTCTCACTCATAAGTGGGAGCTGAACAATGAGAACACATGGAGACAGGGAGGGGAACATCACACCCCGGGGCCTGTCGGGGTGGGGGGCTCAGGAAGGGAAAGCATTAGGAGAAATACCGAGTGTAGATGACGGGTTGATGGGTGCAGCAAACCACCATCGCACGTGTATACTTGTGTAACAACCCCGCACGTTCTGCACATGTACCCCAAAACTTAAAGTATAATAAAAAAAAAAGCTAAAAATAAAAAAAGAATTTCAGATATTTTGTTAAGGTGTGATAATTAAATCTGTGTCAAGGATAGTATTAGCTTAGAGTTAACTGCCCAATGTTATGCCTGCAGTTAGCCCTATGGTTTTAGGATTGGATTATTTCTAAATAAATAAATATTATGCATCGTAATACCCATGCTTGTATCAGATCAGTTGATCAAAAAAGGTTAAGATCCTCTAGTAAAGGTCCCCAGTAAGTTTTTTTTGCTTTTTTTCTGTAGATAAACTTTAATATGATAATTTAACATTAAATCTGAGCTATCATGATGGTAGAGACTATAAAACTGTATTCCTGTACTATCATAGAATCGAAGAAGTTGGAAAGGCTTTATAAATAATCTTCATTATTCATGAAATAACTTGACTTATTAATCCATGTTGTTTATACCCACGTGTAATTTGGGTATCTTTGAGTGTGCTTTGTCAGATACCCAGTTCAGAAATCTATCTCAGCATGCTGTAAAACCTGTTTTAAAAATAGGTATGAGCCATTCAGTTTGACTGAAAGGTTGTTGACACAATGGAAAAACTATTAAATGAGTTTGCACAGAAAATCACCATTACTGAAGAAAGGTTTTAAAAAAAAAAAAAAAAAACCAGAAAATTAGTTGAATTTTTATTTCTATAGACCCAAATAATATAGTTTAAAATATTTAGAACACTTTATATAATTAGAATGCTGTTAGATTTTTGGTATTTATCTAAGTGTAGCTAGGTAAACCAAATATATATATGTAAAGTCTTTGCGATTATTTTCTTGTGAGGCAGGCAGTGTTTTCTCACTTTCATTTGAGCTTTTTCTTTTTTTAAGAAAACTATTATTTATATGTGAACATTTAAATATTCCCTAAATATATTAAATATCTGATATGTTTAATAGACTGACAAAATCCTTTCACATTTTGTATATGAAATGTATATTATTTACATTGTTAGGGGGTTGGGAAAGAGGATCTTTATTTTGTTAGATAATCTGGAATATTTGTCAATAAAGATTGGGTAAAGTGAAAAGAGGGTAAGTGAAAAGTTGATATTCTCATATTTTTGTACCATTTTTCATACTTTGCTTGAGGGAACAGGTTATAACCAATCTGGAAAGCATTTACAGTTGTCAGGACAAACAAATATAATGAGGGTGTAATGTCTATTGAATAGTCCCCTAGCAAAATCAGTGGGGAAAACCTCTGGGATACAATGTGGTTAAAGTTAATAAATCATACTCAAAGGCTTCCAGGACAGAAAAACAAAAATGGGAAATTTTAAGTCAGTAAGGGAAAGTTTCCTCAAAAAACCCTCGTGAGAGAAATGAAAGTAGCCACACCTGACTGAGAAATTAGTGGAGGTGAACTTTGAAATCTGTAAATAATCCATATGTATGTAATTGAGAATTGACATTGTAACCTTATGATAATTCGGTAGCTGTTTTTATTTTCAGTGTGAACAAAAACTGGTTGCATGTATTTCTCTTTAAATTGCTATGTGTAAAAAAGGAAATATAAATACTTTCTCGTTCCTAGATTGGGGAATTTTTAATATGAAAATTGATGATAAAAATAATTATAATTGAAAACCTACTACATGTCCTGGACTGTGGCAGGCATCTTATGTATATTATTTATTGGTCACAAAGATCCTATAAGGGATGGGGAGGTACAGTTATTTCTAGTTTATCAGTGAAAGAAACAGGTTGAGAGAAATTCAGTGACTTCTTCAATTTTACGTAATAGACAGTGGAGCTAATATTAGAATTCAGGTCTTTTGACTGTATCCTTCTTTTCTTTCCATTATGTTAGGCTGTTTGTCAGGAATTTCCAAACATAGTTTGCTTGAATTTGATCAGATAGAGTCACCAATATCTTAGGAAAGGTTGTAAAATAATTTGGTTTGTAACACTGTCAAAAATACAGGCATTAAGTAAATTCTGCTTTAAATTTTAGAGGTTTATCATCTAAACATTTGAACTTGCTGATAATTTTTATTGTATCTGAATCTTAATATGCTCAAAAAGCATGCATGCTCCCAAGAGTGATATATAAAACCTCTGGTACTTTGTTTACTGAGGCAAACTAGTGGTAGCGTTTCTACAGTTGGAGATCTGTATGTACTAGGATTGGCTCAGCAGGGTGCTTTACCCCCAGGATTTTCCTGAGATCGTCCTGTGTGGCCTTGGATGATCCTGGTTTGTAATGAGTTCTGGGGCTGATAACTGCTTTTGAACCTGTTCTAGGCTAATCCTTAACACGAGACTAGAGGTACCCTCTATGCCAGTGTCATCTTATGACTAAAATAGTGTTCTGGAGTTGATGGGAATCAGTCTCAAATAACGTCTAGGGTTATGGAATCATTAAGTTTAGTGCCAATCCTGTTTTAGACAAATACAGAAAAGATGCCTATGAAATGGTTTCTGGTATTTGTCTTAGTTTAATTATTTTTAAAAGAGATTTGCAGTTATATAACATCATCTGTTTTAATGTGTTTCTTGTAAGTTACAATTCAGTAGCTTAATTTTTTCAATAAAATAAACTTAGGGACTGTATTTTATAAACTGAAATATTAAAGTGTTTATTTTGATCTTTGAGGATTGTCATAATTACTTAAATGACAGTTGGCAAACTGTGATATCTAGGAATTCTTTAGTGTTAATTATTCCTGTATATTAACTCTAATATTGGCTTAGTATTTAACATAAATACTTTTTGGCTTCTTGGGTTATTTTAATTCAGTTTTGTGTTTACTGAGTGTCAGGGAAAATTACATGTCATTATAAATTCTGTCATCTCTATTAAGCCATCCTTTAGCAACGGTAACTGACACTGGTTTTTAGAAAAAAACTACATTACTGATTGAATTAATTGGTTTCTTGTATGTGGATTTGTAGATGTACAGTTTCTGGTATAACCTAGGAAATTCTGAAATTTAAAATATTTTTTAAAAGAAACAATTCAACCTATTTTGTAAGAAAACAAGTGTTATTTATTCACGTAAATAGAACTTTCTTTTATTGTGGCAACTGATTTTTGTTTACTTAAGAGAACCTGTTGCTAAAATAGTAATGAGGAAGGGTGTAATATAAGTCTCGTCATACACCCCTTGCTCTGCAAGTAACCAGAGTGCTATGTCTGCATGCTGTTCAGTCTCCTTTTGGAAGGTGGAAATAAAGTCATTTGTATGTTTTTCTCTCTTGCACAGCCTAAAATGACCAATGTGTGATTTCAGTGGAATAAATGGCGTCCAAAGTCACAGATGCTATAGTCTGGTATCAAAAGAAGGTAAGTTGATAGTCAAAACTTTTAGCTTTCTAAATGTTTTAATTTCAAAAATATATGTTTATTTCATGCTGTAGATGTTAGGATTTTGAGTGGAAAAGGAAGATTATTTTTATTTTCCTTGTACTTATTTTACTTCTAAATAAATTGGAAAGATGATGCTAAAAAATATTTTTTCTCTACTTTTTACTCTACAATAGCAAAGTGGCTAGATTAATTATAATATAATGCAAATCTCCAGGAGTGGATAAAATGAGCATTTTATACAAGCATTAATATTTTTCTTTAATTTCCTAAGAGAAAGATTAGCAGAGCTATTATATAACAACAGTTATATATTATATATCAACAGTTTTTAATTTGTTTCTTGTGAGTTACAATTCAGTAGCTGAATTCTTCAGTAAAATAAAGTTTTGGGGACTCTATTTTACAAACTGAAATACTGAAGTGTTTATTTTGATGTTTTAGGATTGTCATACCTACTTTAAATAGCTGTACCATCTTATATATTTCAAAATAAGCTTTACCGATGTAATGTTTTTCTTTATAAAGTCCAAAAGAATATAGGCATTTTTGACAATACAGTAAACTGTTTACTCCTGATGAGTGTTTATATTCTTTAAAATTTACGTTGTTTCGTGTAATACCTTAGATCTTTTGTGTACATAGTGAATTATATTTGTTTTCACATTTTAAAACATTTTGATACCTTATTCTTCAGGTGTCTATTAACAAAATATAATGATACATTTAAAGCTTTTCTTATACGGTAGAAAAAACACACTTTTTTTTTTTTGAGATGGAGTCTCTCTTTCTCTCTGTTACCCAGGCTGGAGTACAGTGGCGTGATCTCAGCTCACTGCAACCTCTGCCTCCTGGGTTCAAACGATCTCTTGCCTCAGCCTCCCAAGTAGCTAGGATTACAGACATGTGCTACCACGCCTGGCTAATTTTTGTATCTTTAGTAGAAACAGGGTTTCGCCATGTTGGTCAGGCTGATCTTGAACTCCTGACTTCAGGTGATCTGCCCACCTCACTTAGCCTCTCAAAGTGCTAGGATTACAGGCATGAGCCACTGCGCCCAGCCAAACAGATGATTTTAAAATTTTGTTCATTTGAAAATAAGTTATTTTAAAATTACTAATTTTAAAAGTAATTTTAAAAGTTAGACAAACCTAAGAATATGGCCTTTTAAAAAATATTTTTTGAGACAGGGTCTCACTCTGTCGCCCAGGCTTGAGTGCAGTTGCACACTCGTGGCTCACTGCAGCCTCAACCTCTTGGGCTCATGTGATTCTCCTACCTAAACCTCCCTTAGTAGCTGGCATGGGATTATGGTCTGTTTTTAGATGTGTTATTTGTTTTCTGGGTAGAACATGACATAGGCATATAATTACATTTTTCATATAAGGTACTTTATTGGAAGTATTGATATCAATATACTATTAATTGTCTTCTGTGTTTGTTAGTGCCTTCTTTTAAACTTTTAAACTTCTAGTCAAGTTAAAAATCAGTCTGCTTAACTAAAGAGGTAAATAAAATTGTAAATTAAGGAAAACAAAACAAAAAAAACCTTAAACATTTTCCTGTCTATATCTTTGAAAGTTTCTCTCTTTTCTAATTTCTACCTAATAAACTTTTTCTCTGTTTGGCTTTTTACATTAAACACTTTAGAGTTTACTGAAGATCATTTATAGAACATACCTGGTTGACTGACCTTTCTTGGGATCAGAGGGTGTGAAATATTATACTCAGATTCAGTTAGCCCTGTAAATGAAGTTAGCCCTGTAACTGAAATGACTCTCTTATCCAAGGGTCATTTACCTGGCAGCTTTGGATACATGCAACCAAAATGTTCTCCAGAGCAACTATAAGAAATGTCATAAAATATACTAGCAAATGTAATCACATATTCTATTATATATATTTATTTATTTTTAAGACAGGGTCTCACTCTGTTAACCCAGTCTGGAGTGCTGTGGCACAATCACGGCTCACTGCATCCTTGACCTCCTGGGTTCAAGTGAACTTCCCACCTCAGCCTCCGAAGTAGCTGGGACTATAGGCATGTGCCACTATGCCCAGCTAGATCTTGTATTTTTAGTAGAGACGGGGTTTTACCATGTTGCCCAGGCTCATCACATAAATTAGGGAGTTGCCAGAACCATTAACTGGATTTGATTTGCTCTGTTTTTTCCTTTTGCTTTTAAATTTAATTTTATTGAAGAAATACATGTGAATATGTTGAAAGATTAGTGTTTCAAGGATTATTGCAAAAAAAAAAAAAAAAAAAAAGCAGCCTGCAATACTATCCATCCCTATCCTTACCTAGTCTTTGAGTTTTGCTCCCCCAGAGGCAATCCTTTTAAACCAAAGTTTCAAAGATGAGGAATCCCACTCCTCATCCTAATGACTTTTGATGGAATACTGGCATTTATGGGTAGGAGTCAGAGATACAAAATGTCATACAACGTTCTAAACTAGGCTTGGATTAACTGACTTTTTCTTTAAAGGAACAGATAGTAAATAATTTAGGTTTTGAGTCATAGGTCTCTGCTGCAACCACTCAACCTTGTGTTGCCATTGTAGCACAAAAGCAGCCATAGACAATATGTAAAATTAATGAGCGTGGCTGTATTCCAGTAAAACTTAGTTTACAAAGACAGGCAAGGGTCTAGATTTGGCCTATAGGCCTTGGTTTGCTGACCTATGCTCTAAGACAGCCTTTGTTGAATAACACCATTTTTAAAAATGGTATTTCATGTTTTGAAGCATGCCTGCCTTGTTTTTTCTTGGTCAATTTATTGTAGATGTTACTTGTTGACTTCTGGCTATATGATTAGGATTTAGCTTTTTTATAAGCTTCCCCTAAGTTTCCTCCCTCTATCGTCCCAGTGACTCCAAATTTTGGTTAAATCAGTATTTGGTGCTTACATCATTATGTTTGTGTATGTATCGTTTAAAGATGTGTTATGTTGTAATATTTCCAATCTGTGTAACTTTTCTTTCCCTTTGCTTGGTTTTCCAAATTCTTTTACTAAGTCTCTGATGAAATTGTAACACTTCTTTTGTTGCAGTCAGTGGTATTCAAGTATTATCTCTTCCTTTTTTCCTTTCTTGGAACTGACCCTCCTAGAACTCTCTGTTTATCTAGTCCATACTGAATAAATTGTTCTTAAGTCATGTCTCCCGGCTGCCATCTTAATATTTTCTTGTATCATTAGCCTGAGGGTTCCCCTCACTGGCTTAGGTCATACAGATCTGTTTGTCTCTTAAATATATGCTTATTAAAAAAATTTTTAGAGGCGTTTATGCGTCAGTGAAATGAAGGCAGGAGAACTGCAGTTGTACTTATTAACCACAGGCAAATAACTTTATTTCTCTGAGCCTCAATTTCCACTTTTCTGCATTGACTAGCTAATAGTTCTCAGCCTGTTTTCAATCACGGACCCCTTTGAAATTGTGTTGAAAGCGAAGGCTCATATTTTGAGAAAAATGTATATAATGTACATATACAGAAAATATCACATCTGTCTTAAAACCCAGGTTAAGAAGCCCTGGATTACATGATTTTTTAAAGTTTTAATATTGTAATGCTCTTTGATTTTGTGACTGTCATTCAATAGTATCCAGCTTTTACTGAGTAGTATCCTTTTAAATAAAAACCAAAAACATTTATCTTCATTTTCTTGAATATTTGTTTGGTAGTAACTCACTTCTTTTTATTTTTGAGGGAGGGTCTCACTTTGTCACCCAGGCTGAAGTGCAGTGGTGTGAACACGGCAGACTGCAGCCTCGACCTCCTGGGCTCAAACGATCCTCCCGCCTCAGCCCCCCAACTAGCTGGAACTATAGGCACATGCTATCACACCCACCTAATTTTTGTATTTTTTTGTGGAGATGGGATTTCACCATGTTTCCCAGGCTGGCCTCAAACTTCTGGCCTCAAGGGATCCTCCTGCCTTGGACTCCCAAAGTGCTGGGATTACAGGCCTGAGCCACCATGCCCAGCCATAACTCACTTTAGAGACACCTTTCTCCACTAGAAAATTGTGACATTTTTATATTTATATTTGAATATTGAATGGCAAAAAGCCATCACTTGATTTGTAAACTCTTTTGAACATGAGCTATAATATCAGATGTGAAATTTCCAGGAGAAAATGAAAACAAACTTTTAAATTATTATAAATGTGTACAGAAATTCTACTTAATTATCAAGTATTTTTAAATAAATTATTCTTTTGTTTTGTTTTGTTTTTTGTTGAGACAGAGCTTCATTCTGTCGCCCTGGCTGGAGTCAGTGGTGCTATCTTGGCTCACAGCAACCTCTGCCTCCTGGGTGCAAGCAATTCTCCTGCCTCAGCCTCCCGAGCAGCTAGGATTACAGGCGCATGCTACTACAGCCAGCTAATTTTTGTATTTTTAGTAGTGATGAGGTTTTGCTATGTTGGACAGGCTGGTCTTGAACTCTTGACCTCAAGCGATCTGCCCACCTCAGCCTCCCAAAGTACTGGCATAAATTATAGGCATGAGCCATTGCACCCGGCCTAAATAAATTATTCTATGCATGGTTTACTTTGAGATTTTAAAAGTCCTTTAATATCCAATTTTAAACTTCGTTTTATGCTGTTGTAGCCTTCATAGTTATGAATAATTTTAAAGTTCCTATTGGTTCAAAGTAATTTTCAGTTATTAACTTGGAGGAACTGTTAATGCAACAAGAATGACAGCAGGGGAGAAACCAGAATAGTTTTTAGTTAATAATGAGCTACTGAATGTGTTTGGTAGCAAAATACTCTGCTTTCATATTTCTAGTTTCTCATTTCCAAGGATAGGGAATGGAGTGTACTTATCTTTTGGAAGTTATTTGAAATAGGGACCTGAAGTTACATGTATTCAAAGATAATTGACACCCTGAGTATTCCTTTAAACAATATAATGACCTGTAAGATTCCACTGTGACTGTGCAGATAAAATTATGAGAGAATGAGGTTCTATTTTCACTAGATAAATATATAGGAGAAAAGTGGCTTAGAAAAACTCCCCAAATTTAAAAGGGAAAAAAAAAAGCACTAGCAATATTGTATAGTGATAGTAAAATAGTGAATTTAGCTTATAGGGCTGAGGAAGAACTGTATGATACAGATCTTGGTCATTGTCTTTAAGGAGTCTATTGGCAATGAGAAAACTAATAAATATGAGCCAGCATTGGGATTCATTTAGTAATTCAAATGAGAAACTAGCCTGAGTAATATGAACTTGACTGGTAACTGCTATCAATTGTAAATAGCAGGGAACACCTTTTTGGTAAAGTTCAGCCATGTTAATGTGCGTGTGGGCATGTGCACGTGTGTGTGTGTATGTGTGTGTACTTAAGTATGTGTAGGGCATTTCAGAGTACTAACTTGCCTAAGGTTGCACAGATGGTTCAAAAGTATTAAGTCTCAGCTTTCAACTCCAAAACTGTGTGCAGTCATTTAATATTATCCTTCCTCCATCAGTCTCCCGGATTCTTTTACAAGTAAGACAAATCTAACTCAAACTATCTTAAAGAGGGAAATTTATTGGCTTTCAAGCTAAACCGTGCTTAGTGGTGAAGCTTTTCTCAGGGTTGACTTAATCCCAAGACGAGAGCACCATCAGATGTGTCCATCTGCCTCTTTTTTCTTATTGCTTTTCTAGAGTTGGCTTATTCCTTTCTCCATGTTGTGAGAACAAGCCCCAAGGTCCCTCCAGACTCCTTCTCTTTTAGCTCCTTGAGAAGAAAGGATGTGTGGAAGACTGCCATATAGGGGTTTCCTACCCAAAATTATTCCTGACCTTTTTTCCTAGTGGAAGAGCGTCTACTTTGTTAAGGAATTCATTCCTCTCCACAGGCTTTATAGCCAAAGAATGTGTATCCAAAGTCTCAGAGGGGGTGAATCCTGGTAAGTCTAATCCGATCATGGCATTCTGTTTCCTTTGCCAGTGACTGGCATAGAATGGGACATGTATTCCAATTCTGGCTAATGAGAAATGAAGCTTTCTGGGAAAAGTCTCTCACATCCTAAAAACAACCAATAATAATAATAGCAAACTTTATGTGATGCTTATTATGTGCCACTTTTTCAATGCTTTACATATATTAAATAATACAGTATAATGATATGAAATAGAGGGTTGCCTTCCTGTCTTGGGACATTGGTGGGTGAGGCACGTTGCCTGAAATTAGTTTTCTCTTCTCTTCTCTTCTCTTCTCTTCTCTTCTCTTCTCTTCTCGCCTGTCTTGCTCTGTCACTCAAGCTATTGTGCAGTGACACAGTCATGGCTCACTGCAGTCTTTGACTCCTGGGCTTAAGCATTCCTCCTGCTCAGCCTTGCGAGTAGCTGGGACTGCAGGCTTGCACTATCATGCCCGGGTAGTCTTCTTCCTTTTTTGCTTTTTTGTAGAGGTGGGGTCTTGCTCTGTTGCCCAAGTTGGTCTTGAACTCCTGGCTTCAGGTGATCCTCTTGCCTCAGCCTCGCAAAGGGTTGATATTGCAGGCATGAGCCTGCAAGCCTGAAGCTTTTCTAGTGACTTAGTTCCCATGAAAGGAGCTTTCTAATGGGCTGAGGATGTCAGAAATGAAAGATGGAAAGAAAACTTGAGCTTTTTAGGACTTTATGAACTGTAAAATTAATCAGTTCTGAAAATGACTTAATTTGGGATTTCTTACTATATGAGACAATAAATCCCTGTATTTTTTCAGTCATTTGAAGTTGGGTTTTTTAGTTTCTTGCTTCTGAAAGCATCCTAAGTGATACACAGAAGTGCCTTCTGAGGGGGTATGGTTTTCTATACATTCCTTTTGCCTTAGCTGGTTATAGTAGTAGAGAGAAAATTAAGATCTACCAAAAAGAAGTACTAAGCCATAGACAAAGGCGCTTATTACATTTTCACTTTTGTGTCCTTTTCTTGAATGTAATTTTAAACTACCATGCTTTATAGTATAATAAGGTTGAAAGAGCACTGTGTATAGCATCGAGACCTCTATTTGATTTTGTAATATTTACCAGCTTATAATATTGAACATGTTATTTAATTTTTATGAGCCTCAGTTTTTTCTTTTTTAAGCTACAGATAGTAATGCTTCCCTTGGATGAATCACACAGGTTGTGACAGGATAAGTCAACTTTAAATATAATTTTTAAATCTATTTTTATGTTTATGGGTATATAGTAGGTTTATATATTTATGGGGTACATGAGATATTTTGATACAAACATATAATCACATCAGTGTAAATGGAGTATCCAAGCGTTTATCATTTCTTTGTGTTCCAAATGTTCTGATTATACTCTTTTAGTTATTTTAAATTGTACAGTAAATTATTGTTGACTGTAGTCTCCCTGTTGTGCTATCAAGTACTAGATCTTACTCATTCTATCTAACTGTGGTTTTGTACCCATGAACCAACTCTGTTTCCTATCCCTACTACCCTTTCCAGCCTCTGGTAATGATCATTCTACTCTCCATTTTCATGAGTTCAGTTCTTTTAATTTTTAGCTCCCACAAATGAGTGAGAACCTGTGAAGTATGTCTCTCTGTGCCTGGCTTATTTCACTTAACATAATGTCCTCCAGTTCCATTCATGTTGTTGCAAGTGTCAGGATCTCATTCTTTGTCATGACAGAATACTATTCATTGTGTATATGTACCAAATTTTCTTTATCCATTCATTCATTGATGGACACTTAGGTTGATTCCAAATCTTGGTTATCGTGAATACTGCTGCAGTAAACATGGGAGTGCAGATACCTCTTCAATATACTAATTTCCTTTTTTGGGGTATATACCTAGGAGTGGGCTTGCTGGATCATATGGTAGTTCTATTTTTAGTTTTTCAAGGAACCTCCATACTGTTCTCCATAGTGGCTGTACTAATTTGCATTCCTACAACAGGGTACAGGGATTCCCTTTTCTCCACATCCTTGCCAGCATTTGTTATTGCCAGTCTTCTGGAGAAAAGCCATTTTGACTGAGGTAAGATGATATATCTCATTGTAGTTTTGATTTGCGTTTCTCTGATGATCCATGATGTGAAGCACCTTTTCGTATACTTGTTTGCCATTTGTGTGTCTTTTGAGAAATGTCTATTCAGACCTTTTGCCCATTTTAAAAATGGATTATTAGATTTTTTTTTCCTATAGAGTTGTTTGAGTTCCTTGTATATTCTGGTTATTAATTCACTGTCAGATGGGTAGTTTGCATATATTTTCTGTCATTCTGTAGGTTGTCTCTTTGTTGATATTTTCCTTTGCTCTGCAGAAGCTTTTTAACTTGGTGTGATCGCATCTCTCCATTTTTACTTTGGTTGCCTATGCTTTGGTAGTATTACTCAAGAAACCTTTGGCCAGTCCAATATCTTGGAGAGTTTCCCCAATATTTTCTTGTAGTAGTTTCATAGTTTAAGGTCTTAGATTTAAATATTTAATCAATTTTGATTTGATTTGTGTATATGATGAGAGATAGGTGTCTAGTTTCCTTCTTCTGCATATGGATATCCAGTTTTCCCAGCGTAATTTTACCATTTATTGAAGAGAACGTCCATTGTGATGTTCTTGGTACCTTTATTGAAAATGAATTCACTGTAGTTACATGGATTTGTTTCTGGGCTTCTATTGTGTTCCACTGATCTACATGTCTTTTTTTATGCCAGTACCATGCTGGAGTTTTTTTGTTTTGTTTTTTTTTTTTTTTTTTTTTTTTTGAGATGGAGTCTCCTCTGTCTCACCCAGGCTAGAATGTAGTGGCGCGATCTGGGCTTACTGCAACTTCTGCCTCCTGGGTTCAAGTGATTCTCCTGCCTCAACCTCTGGAGTGGCTGGGATTACAGGCATGTGCCATCATGCCTGGCTAATTTGTGTGTGTGTGTATTTTTTTTTGTTTTTTTTTAGTAGAGACAGGGTTTCATCAGTTGGCCAGGCTAGTCTCGAACTGACCTCAAGTGATCACTCACCTCGGCCTCCCAAGGTGCTAGGATTGCAGGCGTGAGTCACTGCGCCCGGCCACCTTGCTGGTTTTGTTACAATAGCTCTGTAGTATAATTTGAAGTCATACAATGTGATTCCTCCAGTTTTGTTCTTTTCACTCAGAATGTCTGGCTATTCTTGGTCTTGTGGTTCCAAATAAAATTCTAGGATTATTTTTTCTATTTCTCTGAAGAATGTCATTGGCGTTTTGATAGTGCTTACATTGAATCTGTAGATTGCTTTGGGTAATATGCACATTTTAACAATATTAATTCTTTGCATCAGTGTTTCGTAGTTTTCATTGTGGAGACATTTCATTTGCATGATTAAGTTTATTCCTAGGGTATCTTATTTTATCTGTAGCTATTGTAAATGGAATTACTTTCTTGGTTTCTTTTTCAGATTGTTCACTGTTGGTATATAGAAATGCTACTGATTTTTTTATGTTGATCGCATTCTGCAACTTTACTGAATTTGTTCATCAGTTCTGATAGATTTTTGGTGCAGTCTTTAGGTTTTTCCAAATAAAAGATCATATCATCTGCAAACAAAGATAATTGGACTTCTTCCTTTCCAATTTGGATGCCTTGTATTTCCTTCTCTTGTCTGATTGCCCTAACTAGGACTTCCATTGCCATGTTGAATAACATTAGTGAAAGTGGGCAGTGGCTGGGCGTTGTGGATCATGCCTCTAATCCCAGAACTTTAGGAGGCTGAGGTGGGAGAATTGTTTGAAGCCAGGAGTTCAGTATCAGTCTGGGGAACATGACTTGACCCTGTTTCTACAAAATTTAAAAAAAGAAAAAAAAAAAAAAAAAGCAGCCAGGTGTGGTGGCATGCCCCTTTATTTCCAGCTACTTGGGAAGCTGAGGTGGCAGGATCACTTGAGCCCTAGAAGTGAGCCTGCAGTGAGCCATGTTTGTGCCACTGCACTCTAGCCTGAAAGACAAAGCAAGACATTGTCTCAAAAAAAAAAAAAAAAAAAAAGGCCAGGCTCGATGGTTCACACCGGTAATCTTAGCTAAGGCAGGAAGATCTCTTGAACCTAGGAGTTCTAGAGCAGCCAGGCAACATAGTGGGACCTCGTCTCTAAAAAAATAGAAAAAAAATAAGCCAGGCATGGTAGCATACACCTGTAGTTCCAGGAGGTAGAGGCAGGAGAATCACTTGAGCCCAGAAGGTTGAGGCTGCAGTGAGCCATGATTGTGCCACTGCACTCACTCCAGCCTAGTTCACAGAGTGAGACCCTGTCTCAAAACAAAACAAAACAAAAAAGAAAAAAAATGTGATCTGTTTTCTTCCCAGAATGTGGGGGCACTGGGGGGAAAAAAGCAAAATGGGCATCCTTGTAGTGTTTCAGATCTTAGAGGAAAGTCTTTCAGCTTTTCCCTAATCAGTTTGATACCAGCAATGCATCCATCATATATGGCTTTTATTGTGTTGAGGTATGTTCCTTCTATACCCAGTTTTTTTAGTGTTTTTATTATGAAGGGATGTTGATTGATTTTGTCCTTCATTTTGTTGATATGATGTATCACATTGATTGATTTACATATGTTGAACCATCATGCATCCACGGATAAATCCCACTTGGTCATGATGAATGATCTTTTTAATGTGTTGTTATATTCGGTTTGCTAGTATTGTGTTGAGGATTTTTGTGATTATCAGGGATACTGACCTATAGTTTTCTTTTTTTGATATGTCTTTGTCTGGTTTGGGTATCAGTAATACTGGCCTCACAAAATGAGTTTGGAAGTATTCCCTCTTTCTCTACTTTTCAGAACAGTTTGAGAAGGATTGGTATTAGTTCCTTAAATGTTTGGTAAAGTATAGCAGTGAAGCCATAGGGTCCTGGGCTTTTCTTTGCTGGGAGACTTTTTATTACAGCTTTGATCTCATTACTTATTGGTCTGTTCAGATTTTGGATTTCTTCGTGGTGCAATTTTGGTAGGTTGTCTGTGTTTAGGAATTTGTCCGTTTCTTCTAGGTTTTCCAATTTATTATCATATAGTTGCTCATAGTAGTCTCTAATGACCCTTTGAATTTCTGTAGAGTTCATTGTAATATGTCCCTTTTCATCTCTAATTATGTTTGTGTCTTCTTTCTTTTTTTCTTAGTGTGGTTAAAGGTTTGTTGGTTATTTTTTCATGAAACAAACTTATTTCATTGATCTTTTTATTTTTTTGTTTCAATTTCATTTATTTCTGCTTTTTTATTTTTTAGTTTTTTTCATTTGGAGACGGGTCTCACTATGTTACTCAGGCTGGTCTTGAACTCCTGAGCTCAAGTGATCCGACTGCCTTGGCTTCCCAAAGTGCTGGGATTACTGCTCTGATCTTTATTATTTATTCTACTGATTCTGGGTTTGATTTGCTCTTATTTTCTAGTTATTTAAGATGCACTGTTAGGTTGTTTGAGTTTTTCTACTTTTTTGATATAGGGGCTGATTAGATTAAAGAGGATTAAACTTTCCTCTTAGTACTGCTTTCACTGTGTCTCATAAGTTTTAGTATGTTGTATTTCTATTTTATTTGTTTTAATAATTTTTAAAATTTTCTTCATTTCTTTATTGACTCACTGGTAATTCTGGAGCATATTGTTTAATTTTAATTTCCATGTGTTTGTGTAGTTTCTAAAGGTTTTTTTTTCTTTTTTTGTGAGACAGCCTTGCTCTGTTGCCCAGGCTGCAGTGCAGTGGCACACTCATAACTCACTGCAACCTTGAATTCCTGGGCTCAAGCAATCCTCCTGCCTCAGCCTCTTGAGTAGCTGGGACCACAGGCATGTGCCACCAACCTGGTTAATTTTTTAAAGTTTATTTTTGGATGAGCACGGTGTCTCCCGCCTGTATTCCCAACACTTTGGGAGGCTGAGGTGGGCAGATCACTTGAGGAGTTCAAGACCAGCCTGGCCAACATGGTGAAACCCATCTCTACTAAAAATAGAAAAATTAGATTTCTTGCTTTTTATTTTTTGTGTATCTATTGTAGGTTTTTTGATTTGAGGTTACCATGAGCCTTGTGAGTAACATCTCATAACCCATTATTTTATACTGATGACAACTTAATACTGATTGCAAAAACTAACAAGCAAAGAGAAAACTAATAAAAACTTTATACTTTCACTTTATGCCCCTTGCTTTTTAATTTTTTGTTGTTTCTATTAATCTTTTTATACTGTCTTTATCTTGAACAGTTGTTATAGTTATTATTTTTAATAGGTTCATCTTTTAGTCTTTTTACTCAATATATGAGTGGTTTATATATCACAACTATAGTGTTACAATATTCTGTGTTTGTCTGTGTACTTAACTATTACCAGTGTGTTTTGTACCTTCCGATGATTTCTTATTGCTTTTTAACTTCCTTTCAGATTGAAGAACTCCCTTTAGCATTTCCTGAAGGGCATATCTGGTGTTGATGAAATCTCTCACCTTTTGTTTGTCTAGGAAAGTATTTCTCCTTTATGTTTGAAGGATATTTTTCCTGGATATACTATTAGAGGGTAAAAGTTTTTTTCCGTCAGCACTTTAAATGTGTCCTGCCACTCTCTCCTGGCCTGTAAGGTTTCAACTGATAGGTTTGCTGCCAGATGGATTACAGCTCCATTGCATGTTATTTGTTTCTTTTCTTTTGCTAATTTTAGGCTCATTTCTTTATTCTTGACCTTCAGGAGTTTGATTATTAAATGCCTTGAGGTAGTCTTTGGGTTAAATCTGCTTGGTGTTCTATGACCTTCTTATACTTGAATATTGATATATTTCTTTAGGTTTGTTATTATCTCTTTGAATAAACTTTTTACCCCAATATCTCTCTCTCTGCCACCATTTAAAAGTAAGTAACTCGGCCAGGCGCGGTGGCTCAAGCCTGTAATCCTAGCGCTTTGGGAGGCCGAGACGGGCGGATCACGAGGTCAGGAGATTGAGACCATCCTGGCTAACACGGTGAAACCCCGTCTCTACTAAAAAATACAAAAAAACTAGCTGGGCGAGGTGGCGGGCGCCTGTAGTCCCAGCTACTCAGGAGGCTGAGGCAGGAGAATGGCGTGAACCCAAGAGGCAGAGCTTGCAGTGAGCTGAGATCCGGCCACTGCACTCCAGCCTGGGCGACAGAGCGAGACTCCGTCTCAGAAAAAAAAAAAAAAAAAAAGTAAGTGACTCTTAGATTTGCCTTTTGAGGGTATTTTCTAGATCTTGTAGCATGATTCATTCTTTTTTATTCTTTTTTCTTTTGTCTCTTCTGACTGTATTTTCAAATAGCGTGCTCACTAATTCTTTTTTTCTGCTTGATCAGTTCTGCTGTTGACAGACTTTAATGTATTCTTCAGTATGGCAGTTGAATTTTTCAGCTCTGGATTTTTTTTTTTTTTTTGAGACAGAGTCTTGCTCTGTTGCCCAGGCTGGAGTGCAGTGGTGTGATCTCAGCTCACTGGAACCTCTGCCTCCTGGGTTCAAGCAATTCTCATGCCTCAGCCTCCTGAGTAGCTGGGACTACAGGCATGCACCACCACACCCCGCTAATTTTTTGTATTTTAATAGAGACAGGGTTTCAACGTGTTGCCCGGCTGGTCTTGAACTTCTGAGCTCAAGCAGTTCACCCACCTTGGCCTCCCAAAGTGTTAGGATTACAGGTATGAGCCACTGGGCCTGGCCACTCAGCTCTAGATTTTTTTTTCTCTCTCTCTCTCTCTTTTTTTTTAAAGTCAGCCAGTATATCTTGAAGCCCCAGAATTTTATTTACATTTTAAAATTATTTCAATCTTATTGTAAAATTTTTCTAATAGGATTCCAAATTCCTTCTCCTTTTTATCTTGAATTTCATTGAGCTTCCCCAAAATAGCTATTTTGAATTATCTGTCTTAACGGTCACATAGCTTTGTCACTCTGGAATTGGTCACTGGTGCCTTATTTAGTTCATTTGGTGAGGTCATGTTTTCCTGGATCGTCTTGATGTTTGTGGGTGTTCATTGATGTTTGGACATTGAAGAGTTAGGTATTTATTGTATTCTTTGCAGTCTGGGTTTGTTTGTACCTATCCTTCTTGGGAAAGATTTCCAAGTATTCAAAGGGAATTTAGTTTTGTGATCTAAATCTTTGGTCACTGCGGCCGTATCTGCATTAGGGGGCAACCCAAGCTTGGTAATGCAGTGACTCTTGCAGACTTGCGCAGGTACTGCTTTGGTTGTCTTGAGTAAGAAGTGGGAAAACTCCCTGGATTATCAGGGAGAGTCTCTTCCTTTCCCTTACCTTTCACCAAACAAATGGAGTCTCTGTCTGCTGAGCTGCCTGGAGCTGGGGGAAGGGTAATGCATGCACTCCTTTGGCTACCACTACTAGGACTGTGCAGGTTAGACCCGAAGCCAGTATGGCACTGGGTCTCGCCCAAGGCCTACAGCGACCACTCCCTGGGCTATCACTAACATTCACTCAAGGCCCAAGAGCTCTTCAGTCAGCAGGTAGTAAATCCAGCTAGGCTTGCATCCTTCCCTCCAGAGCATCAAGTTCCCCTACCCCACTCCCCGCACCCCCAACCCCAGCCCAGGGCAGGTACAGAAATGCCATCCAGGAGCCAGAGCCTGGAGTCAGGAATCTTAGAAATCTACTTCATGCTTTATTCTGCTGCAGTTGCGTTGGCACCCAAGCCACAAGACAAAGTTCTTTGCCCTCTTCCTTCTCCTTTGCTCATGTAGAAGTTTCTCCCTGTGGCCACCACCACCTCAAGCCCACAGCAAGTACTGCTTGGCTACTGCCAGTGTTCACTCAAGGACCAAGGGCTCTTCATTCAGTGTTTGGTGAGTGCTGCCAGGCCTGTTTTCTCCGTTCAGGGTAGCAGGCTTTGCTCTGGCCCATGCTGGGTCCAGAAATACTGACCAGGACCCAAGGCCTGGAATCAGGGAACCCAGGAGTCTGCCTGGTGTTCTACCCTACTGTGGCCGAGCTGGTGCCCAGGCTGCAAGACAAAGTCCCCCTTACTCTTCCCTTTCTCTTCCTTAAGCAGAAGGAATTACTCCTTGTAGCCATCACAGCTGAGAATGTGCTGGGTCACACCCAAAGCCAGCAGGACCCTGGATCTCACCCAAGGCCTGCAGTGAGTACTGCCTGGATACCACTTACATGTATTCAAGACCCAAGGGCGCTTTAGTCAGCAGGTGATGAATCATGCCAGGACTGTGTCTTTCCCTTCAAGGCAGTGGGTTCCCTTCTGTCCCAGGGTGTCTAGAAGGGTTGTCTGGGAGCTACAGCCTGGAATGGGCACTTCAGTACTCTGCCCAGTGCCCTATTCTGTTGTGGCTTACCTGCTATCCAAGTTCCAAGACAAAGTCTTCTTAGTCCTTACTCTTCACTCTCCTCTCCCCAAATGGAGGGAAGGAGTCTCTCCTAGAGCAGTGAGCTGCGCTGCCTGGGGTTGGGGAAGGAGTGGTGCAAGCATTCTCTTGGCTACCCCAGCTGCTATCTCATTGGGTTGCATGCACACCAAGTCCACTGGCTCTGAGCCCAGCGCAGTACCAGGACTTGCCTAAGAATTCCAGTCCTTGTGGCCTAGATTGCCTTTCAGGTTTATTTAGGACCCCAGAAGGCGTTAGCCTGTAGTAGTAGAGCTAGCCGGAACACAGTTTCTGACTGCTGGGCGGGATAATACCCCTCTGCCTAGGACTGGTCTAAATGCTGCCTCCATGGGCACCAGCTGAATTTTGCCCCATATTGCTTTTCACTGTGACAGGGCAGCACCGAGTTCCAATGCAAAGTCTCATAATCACTACACTTTCTGTCCCCCAAGCACGTTGATATACTCTGTCTACGCCACACGGCTGCTACTAGGAATGTGGGAGGGGTGGTGTTGATAATTCAAGACTTTCTTTCCTACCCTTTTCAGTGTATCTTTCCCTGATGAGGGTTAAAACAGTGTACTGTGTTTACTCACCTGATTTTTGGTTCTTATAGAGGTGCTTTCTTGTGTAGTTTGTTCAATTTGGTGTTCCTTCTGGGAGCATGATTGCTAGAGGTTTGTATTTGGCCATGTTGCTCCAATAACCTAAATATGATTTCTTGAAAATTTTTTACCAGGTATGATGTTGCACACCTATAGTCCCAGCTACTTACACAGCTGAGGCATTGATTGAGTCCAACATTTTGAGTCCAGGTTGGGCAGCATAACAGGACCCTCATCTCTAAAAAACAAAAATAAATGTTTAAGTGGTTTATAAATTGTCAGTAAATGTGAAGTACAGTCAGCCCTCCAGGTCTGTGGGCTCCACATCTGTGGATTCAAGCAACTGTGGATCAAAAATACATTTTTAAGAAATATTTATTTATTTATTTATTTATTTATTCATTCATTCTTAGAGACAGGGCCTTGCTGTCTCCCAGGCTAGAGTACAGTGGTGTGATCATATCTCACTGTAACCTAGAACTTCTGGGCTCAAATGATCCTCCCACATCAGCCTCCCAAGTAGCTGGGACTACAGGCATGCACCACCACACCCAACTCATTTTTAAATTTTTTGTAAAGATGGCGTCTTGCTATATTTCCCAGGCTGGCCTTGAACTTCTAGCCTCGAAGTACTGGGATTACACGTGTGAGCTACCATACCTGGCTTAAAAGTATTTTAAAAAAATGAGTGGTTGCGTGTGTACTGAGCATGTACAGACTTTTTTTTTCCTTGCCATTATTCCCTAAACAATATAGTATAACCACTATTTACAGAACAATTATATCATATTAGGTATTATAAATAATCTAGAGATGATGTAAAGTATATGAGAGGATATGCATATGTTATATGCAAATACTACACCATCTTATATAAAGGACTTGAGGACTCATGGATTTTTAATATCTGCAAGTGGTCCTGGCATTAATCCCCCACAGATACCGAGGGATGACTATATCACTCTTAAAAATAATAATAGTAACTATCTTATGACTTGCAATAAAATAGATGACAAATTAGAGTGTCTTTCAGTACTTAAGAATATCTCTAATGACCATGTTTTTGCTACGAATACTCTTCCTTTGATCCAGCCAAACTGGTGGATACATGGTTAAGGCAAAGCCAGAAATGGTTCTTCATCCCCTTGGCCACAGTGATCAGTCCAGGTATGCGCAGTGACCTAAGCTGTCCTTTTATAAACTTTTCAAAAATTAGAGTTGATAGAAAAGACTCTTGCTTCTTTCATGGGGGAGTTAACAAGGAGCAAAGTCTGGAGCTATCTCTAGACATGTTACTGTATTGGAGAAAGTTGTGGAAAGGAGGAAATGAGATAGCACCAGAGGTCACGAATAGGAAAAAGAGACAACCACAGGCCATCATGGTACTCTGGTCTCTGGATTCTCTCTATCCTGAGATTAGCTTTGAGGAGTTCAGCCATTATCTTCTAAGGAATTCCCCTTTGTTGAAGCTAGTTTGAATTGGATTTTTTTTTTTAAGAGCCCCGACTAAAGCGTGGAGGGAGTATGTATATACAAACACATATTAATTTTTAAAGAAGTAATAGTATATATTCAGCAAATCACATGGAATATAAATCAGCCTGATGAAGTTTTACCAGCTGAACACCTGTGTAAAATAGGGCTGAGATCAAAAACCTTCTGTCGCAACCATCTGATGGTAACCACCATATGAGGCAGTGTATCTTAATAGTTAACAAGAACACAGGTTTTGGGTTTTAGAAAGCAGAGATTTGAATCCTTGTTCTTGACAGTCTGTATAACTTTGGATAAGTTGCCTAATTTCTCTGAATTCCACTTTGTTCATGTATATACAGGAGTAACACTGTCTTTTGTATTTATTTAAGGATTATTGATATATGGGTCAGCCATCAACCCAGAGTTTATATTTCTTAAACTTATCAGAGTACTTTATTTCATGGATTCAAAAAATTCTCATGAGGCTTAAAATTTCTTGTAAATGGAAAATCTGAAATACTAGACTTCTAATATCTGGTGGTAGAAAAGTGGGTATTTAGTTGGTGTTTGTTGTCTAACACTCATACAGCAAAATCATGATTAAGTAGCACTTATAAACCTCAATTTTGCTTGCTTCAGTCACTGATCATGTTTTCCACCTCTTCCTTTTTAATGTCACTTACTTGCCAAAAATAAGACTTATCCTAGCACAAATGGATTGGTTAGTTTAGTCGCTGTAACATTTGCCTTTTCACTTAGGATTTTTCTTCCCTATTTTGGTTATGAAGTTTTTAATTTTCCACTCACACATTGTCTCCAGTTTGGGTATCTCTAGCCTAAATAATTTGGGTTTTAGTTTTACTTGTTTACAAGGAAAAAAGAAACTATACTATGTGATAGTCGAGGGTTTGACATTAGAGGTTATCTAGTTCCTGTTCAACTTTTTGCTTTATAGGTAAGAAATTGGACACCCATAGAAGTTAATAACTTGATCATGAATTAGTGATTAAAGCCAAAACTAAGGTCTGCTGACTTTCAGGCCAGTGGTCTTCCTATCTTAAAGTTTCTTTGAGAAACAGACTGAAGAGACTTTGATATAACCCATTTGTTTAATTTGAGAGGTTTGTTTGTTTGTTTTTTTGTTTTTAGGTGACTTCGGATGTCTCTGTCTTTGGAGAAGTATACACTTTTTTTTTTTTTTAAAAGATAGGGTTAGTATTATAGATACATATGTGTTGATTTAACAATGACAGGAATGGTGATGATGTTAGAGTACCACCATACAATTATATAGCATTTTTCCCCAGAGTGCTTCTATATATAGTCTCATGGTTTAATTTATTGTGATAATGAAATAAATTAACTTAGTGGTTATAACAAGATATTATAAGAAGTTCTATTGGTTTTCTATGTCTTTCATAACAAATGACCACAAACTGGGTGATTTAAAACAACAGAAGTTTATTTTTTCACCATTCATGAGTCCAGAAGTCCAAAATCAAGGTGTCAACAAGGATGGGTTCCTGCTGGAGAAAGGCTCTGAGGGAAAAACTGTTCTCTGCTTTCTCCTAACTACTGGTGAACAATCCTTGTTGTTCCCTGTCTTGTAGATTCATCATTCCAATCTTCACCCCCATCTTTACATTGCCTTCTTCACACTCTTTCTGTGTTCTCTCCTCTTCTTATGAAGACAGTAGTCATTGGATTTAGGGCCCATCTAAGTTAAGATCTCATCTTGAGATCCTTAACTAATTACATCTGCAAAGACCCTATTTCCAAATAAGGAAATACTTTGAGGTTCCGGTGCATGTGAATATTTGTGGGACACTATTCAACCTACTACTGAAGAGTAACTAAAGTATATTACTGATTTTAATGGATTTCGTGTGGAGATGTGTAGCTTTGTTTCCATCTGTGTAGCTCTATCCTAGACCACCAGTGAAGAACTGAGTAAGAGAAGATCAGGATCCTAAATATTTTCTTCGTGTTCTTAGATATTATGATTGTCAAACACCTAGGTCCTCTTTTCTCTCTCTCTCTTTTTTTTTTTTTTTTTGAGACAGAGTCTCGCTCTGTTGCCCAGGCTGGAGTGCAGTGGAGTGATCTCAGCTTGCTGCAAGCTCCGCCTCCCGGGTTGACGGCATTCTCCTGCCTCAGCCTCCCGAGTACCTGGGAATACAGGTGCCCGCCACCACGCCTGGCTAATTTTTTGTATTTTCGGTAGAGATGGGTTTCACTGTGTTAGCCAGGATGGTCTTGATTTCCTGACCTTGTGATCCGCCCGCCTTGGCCTCCCAAAGTGCTGGGATTACAGGCGTGAGCCACCACGCCCAGCCTTTCTTGTTTTAATTTAAAACATTTTTAATTTAAAACATCCTTACAGATACCTTGCAGAACAGGAGGTGAGAATTTCTTTTCTTTCTTTCTTTTTCTTTTTTTTTTTTTTTTGAAGCAGGGTCTCTCTCTGTTACCTGTGTTGGAGTACAGTGGCACCATCACAGCTTACTGCTGCCGCAACCTCCCAGGCCTAAGCGATCTTCCCACCTCAGCCTCTAGAGTAGGTGAGGCTGTGACTATAGGCATGCACTACCACACCTGGCTAATTTTGTTTCAATTTGCAATGAGACGGGGTCTCATTGTGTTGCTCAGGCTGACCTTGAACTCTTGGGCTCAAGCAACCCTCCTGCTTTGGCCTCCCAAAGTGCTGGAATTACAAGTGCGAGCCACCATGCCTGGCACCTATCTCCTCTTATATGAAGTGTTAAGGAATACATTTGGGCAAAATTAAGCACAATTTTCTGCTTTCAGTTCTTATTAAATAAATAGATATTTGGGTTGTTTAACCTAATGATTATGAGGTTTCCTTTCTTATTATAAATAGTAACATTCTTTCACTTTAAAAAAAGTACATATAAGTTAAACCAGAGTGTATATTTCTCAATGTCCTAATTTTGGAGGATTGTCAAACCTACTTTGTGATAAATTATTGATTGTCTCTTAAAATGCTGATTGTGTCTATTGGGACCAAAAGACATTGAATATTAAAGTTTACATTTAGATGTATATAAAATATCAATCCATTGTTTTAGTTATAAAATTGGAGCAGTTGAGTCGACATGTGCAGTTTAAAAAATTTATACTCATTGAAATCAAATACGTGAGAATGTTATTTTTTTCTGTAACTGCTACAGGCTACTGGAAAGCCATTCCTCTCTTTGAGGCTACAAGATTTTGTATTTGGGGCTAATTATACACAACAATTTGCAGTGATTATGTACTAGAGGACATATTTGGCTGTCCAAAGTTTAGCAACTTTGGGTGAGTTTCTTAACTTTCCTAAGCCTTGGTTTCTTTATCTGTAATATTGAGAAAAGAATCCTTTTAAAATTGCTGTGACGATTAAATGACACAACGTATATAAACACCAAGTACAGTGCTTGGTGTATAGTAGCTATTCAATACATACTGCTATAGCACTTCCTCTCCCTTCTGTTCACTTTTGCTAAATATAGACTGTTGTTATTAATAATATATTTAATTAACGGTTTTTGTTAATTGCTCTTTTTTTTCTTTTTTGAGGCAGGGTCTCACTCTGTTACCCAGGCTGGAGTGCAGTGGCACAGTCACGATTCACTGCAGCCTTGACCTCCTCAGCTCAAGCAATCCTCCCACCCCAGCCTCCCACCCCGTGCCTATAGCTGGGACTATAGGGACGTGCCACCATGCCCTGCTAATTTTTTGTTTTGTGTTTTGTAGTGATGGGGTCTCACTCTGTTGCCCAGGCTGGTCTTGAACTCCTGGGCTCAAGTTATCCTCCCACCTCGGCCTCCCAAAGTGCTGGGATTACAGTCATGAGCCACCTTACTTGGCCTTAATTGTTCTCTTAAATTGGACATTTCTATATCTGTTAAAATGGAAAAACACCATTAGAAGTGGTCAGTTTTCCTTTGTATTTTTGAAAATTATGTGCTTACATTTAATTGCTCTCCCTCTTATTCTTTAATTTCTTTTTTATTTTTATTTATTTATATTATTTGCTTTAATTTCTAACACAGTTTTTTCCTTAGCATGTGTCATTCTTTATCTGGGATCCTTTAAAGTACTTTGTTTTCATGGTTAAGAGGGGTGTTTTAGGAAGGAACAAAACAAATGATGCATTAAAAAGTGGATAGAATAGATAACTATAAAGACAGATATAGTTTCCATTATATCTTACACTTAATTCTACATGGTAATTTTGAGGAATGCAATATCCTATATGGTGAATTCTCTGGGTATGTTTTTTTTTTTTTTGAGACAGAGTCTCGCTCTGTTGCCCAGGCTGGAGTGCAGTGGCCGGATCTCAGCTCACTGCAAGCTCCGCCTCCCGGGTTTACGCCATTCTCCTGCCTCAGCCTCCCAAGTAGCTGGGACTACAGGCGCCCGCCAACTCGCCCGGCTAGTTTTTTGTATTTTTTAGTAGAGACGGGGTTTCGCCGTGTTAGCTAGGTTGGTCTCGATCTTCTGACCTCGCGATCCACCCGTCTCGGCCTCCCAAAGTGCTGGGATTACAGGCTTGAGCCACCGCGCCCGGCCATGTTTTTTTAAATGATCAAATTTTCTTTTACTTTTGACTGTTTCGTTTAACACTGCAAATAGAGTAGAAATGACCATTTTCTAATATTTACCTGATTTGTGGTTGTTATTGTCTATTATGGCTTTGGTTATAATACATTGTGATAGAGCTGTCCTTTATTGTGAGTTCTCTGTTTAGCCTTATCTTGATTTGTTGTTTAATCAGTTTGTAGAATTGTAGGTGAATAGGCTAGGCACAGTGGCTCACGCCTGTAATTCCAGCACTTTGGGAGGCCAAGGTGGGCAGATCACTTGAGACTGGGAGTTTGAGACCAGCCTGGCCAACATGGTGAAACCTCCTCTCTACTAAAAATACAAAAATTAGTCAGCTATGGTAGTACATGCCTGTAATCCCAGCTACTTGAGAGGCTGAAGCAAGAGAATCGCTTGAACCTGGGAGGCAGAGGTTACAGTGAGCTGAGATCCCACCATTGCACTGTAGCCTGGGCGACAGAGCAAGAGTCCGTCTGCAAAACAAAACAAAACGAAAAAAGAATTGTAGGTAAATAAATTACGTTATTCTAAAGTAAAACCTGAATAAAGTTCTTTGGGTGAAAAGTCAAGTACTACTCCAATGAACTGATTTTACTGATAGCTCTTTTGATGTTTGTTTGTTTGTTTGTTTTGATACTGTGTCTTGTGTCTCGCTCTGTTGCCCCGGCCGGAGTGCAGTGGTGCGATCTTGGGTCTCTGCAAGCTCCACTTCCCAGGTTCAAGCGATTCTCCTGCCTCAGCCTTCCGAGTAGCTGGGATTACAGGTGCCCGTCACCATGCCCGGTTAATTTTTTGTGTTTTTAGTAGAGATGGGTTTTCACTATGTTGGCCAGGTTGGTCTCCATCTTTTGACCTCGTGATCCGCCCGCCTCAGCCTCCCAAAGTTCTGGGATTACAGGCTGAGTCACCATGCCGGCCTTATTGTTGTTCCTTTTTGTTTTGCCTGAGGCTACCACTGTTTAGGGTACCTTGTGCTAGAACCTAACCTTACTAAAGAATCAGAAATGCAGAAAGGGAAAGATTCCTTATGAATTAATCTTCTATTATATTTATTTTACAGATGAGAAAACTAAAACATTGAGAGATAAGGAAACTTAAGATCTTGTTTTTTTTTGTTTTTGTTTTTATTTTTAACCTGGTCCAGAGATGTTATCAACTGTACCATGAATTTATAGAATTTTATGTTTAGAACTAGCAGTATGTGTACTTAATAGAGATTGCAGATTCAACTCCCATTTGTAAAGAAAATGGAAAAATAGGCCAGGCGCGGTGACTCATGCCTGTAATCCCAGCACTTTGGGAGGCCAAGACAGGTGGATCACTTGAGGTTGGGAGTTCGAGACCAGCCTGACCAACATGGAGAAACCCCATCTCTACGAAAAACACAAAATTCGCCGGGCGTGGTAGTGCATGCCTGTAATTCCAGCTACTTGGGAGGCTGAGGTAGGAGAATCGCTTGAACCTGGAAGGCGAAGGTTGCGGTGAGCCGAGATCATGCCATTGCACTCTAGCCTGGGCAACGAGTGCAACTCCATCTCCAAAAAAAAAAAAAAGGAAAAATAGAAAAAAATACCTTTCACTCTTCCCTAGCAGTACCTTTTTAGGCTTCTACACAGTAATGTTTATAGACTCCAATGGGATCCATCTATATAGTTCTCCTTAGTGTAAAAGTACTGACTTCATAAAAACATTATCAGTAAAAAATTCTTTAAGGTTTTTGAGTTGTCTTTTTTACAGTGTTAAGGCACTATAATGCATACATTTCTAAATTCTTAGCATTTTATATTTGTTCTCTTTAGAAGTTAAGTGTTTGGTAATAGAATGTTTTTGGTTTTTGGTTTGCAAATACCTTGGTACATCAAGACTAGGAATTTCTACATAGTATATAATTTATTTGAAATACTGCAGTCATTTGCTTATGACTTTTTTTGAATAAAAGGAATAGTTTTTCCATTAAAAGGAAGCAATCATTTGCCTATAGCAGTTGCCAGATACAGCACCTAATAATTAAAGTAGTAGTTTACACAGGTATGAGGAGATCCAAGAAATGATGCTATTTGAATAGAGCTGAAGTTCTTTATTGAATAAAGCTTCTTATACCTGTGGGGTATTGGAAAGAAAAATATTTTATGACATACTGGAAAACTAGCCTCTAACCTTTTTCGTTTTTTGATGAGTAGGTTTAAAACAGAAATGCTCATCAATGATATAATGTTTGCCAGTTGTATTCCAAGTGTCTTGCAGTCAGTTTATTTTTAACCATAGCAATAGACATGATGGTGAAATAAAGTAGTAAATTACCATCAGCAGCCTAAAATTAGGCAAATGTACCAACTTTGAAAGGCCTGGGAGTGACTAAAACACTGTTGTTAACCTGCTGTATGTTTAAGTTCTACAAAGAATGACATTTGCAAATGCCATTTAACAGGTCAACTTAGAAGCTAAATTGCTGTTTATCCAATGGACCATAGAGTTTATTCAAATAAAAGCTGTTGATTCAGCACCAAGGATTGATTCACAGAGAATAAAATGCCGAACATATACAACTTGAAAGCTTCCCATTTGAACTTTTGCCCTGAATCAATATCCTTATTAGGATATATTTTGCCTGGCCATTTTAAGTGAAGTCTTGCTTTAGTTTGCTTTCTGTTTTTGGTATCTTTTTCTCTACCCCTGTGACGGATTTGAATGACAAAGAGTTCTGGTTTACCTGATTTGTGGAGAAGGGGGATAGTGTAATCTCCAATCGAGTAAGATGGTATATAAAGAGCTAGTTAGTAAGGTAGCCCTATTAAAATGTACTTCTTTTACAGCTTTGGGGAATCAGAGCAATGAGGTCTTATTTTTCCTATCTCAAAATGGTAGGCAGCAGGATGTATTTCTAATTATTGCTGTTTTGTCCACTGTGACACTTTATTATGTAGTTTATTTTTATTTACCGGTAGAAAACCAAGGAGAAAATTACTAGGTAGAACCTCCCTCCATTGATTTCATATAGGGAAAATTCAATACATTTAGTTTTTTTTTTTTTTTTTGAGACGGAGTCTTGCTCTGCCGCCCAGGCTGGAGTGCAGTGGCCGGATCTCAGCTCACTGCAAGCTCCGCCTCCCGGGTTCACGCCATTCTCCTGTCTCAGCCTCCCGAGTAGCTGGGACTACAGGCGCCAGCCTCGTCGCCCGGCTAGTTTTTTGTATTTTTTAGTAGAGACAGGGTTTCACCGTATTAGCCAGCATGGTCTCGATCTCCTGACCTCGTGATCCGCCCGTCTCGGCCTCCCAAAGTGCTGGGATTACAGGCTTGAGCCACCGCGCCCGGCTACATTTAGTTTTACCTGTAGAGATTGATTTTTAGGATTAAATATTGTTTTTCTTCCCTCCCCACCCTCACCTGGTCTCAGTGTAGTTCTAAAACTAAGGTTTATTACATATGGATTATTAAAGGCTTTTTTTTAACCAAGACTTTCTCATTCCAAAAAGTCATGTCCTGATAGGATTTACACGCATTTATGTTTAAATAACACTTATGATGTGTCTACTATGTATCAGGCACTGAGTTCCTTGTTTTTTTTTTTTGGAAGATAGGTTCTTACTCTGTCGTCTAAGTTGGAGTGCAGTGGCACGATCATGGCTCACTGCAGCTTCAACATCCTGGGCTCCTACCTCAGCCTCATGAGTAGCTGGAGACTGCAGGAGTGAGCCACCATGCCTGGCTTAGTTTTTAAAAAATTTTCTATAGGGATGGAGTTTCTCCATGTTGCCCAGGCTGGGCTCAAACTCCCGAGCTCAAGCTGTCCTCCAGCCTCTGCCTCCCAAAGTGTTGGGATTTACAGGTGTGAGCCACCTTACCCAGCCCGACTGAGTTCTTATCTTTAGGAAACTGCATCATGGGGAGCCAAGATGTAAACAAGTAACTGTTATACTTTATGGTAAATGCTGCAATAGAATTACCTTGAAGTGTTACCGTAACTCACACAAAGTTCCCTGTGAGTTTGTTCCTCTAGTCACCATTCTGTTATTGCTTTTGTCTTCTAAATATTTCTCAAGTCTGTTGTGATCTCCCTACCTTCATTATTCTTTCATTCTTGTTCCAGTTAAATATGTTTCACACCCACCAGAGTGATTTCTCTTAAACAAAAATTTGACCTTGTCACTCACCTTTTTAACACTCGTCAAAGGCTTTCTGTCATATGTGGTATAAACTCTTTGCAAGGCCTATAAGGATTTTTCTGGTCTAATTCCAGTTAGCTTTGTAGCCTCATTGCGTACCCCTTTCAGCCTTCAACTTTTCTTACCTTCTAACGCCATCCCTCTGAATAAAACTATTTAAAGTCTTCCCATGCTATTATTCACCTTAGTGTTTAGACTGCCCAGTTACGCTTTTATTTTATTTTATTTTATTTTATTTTTTAACTAAAGTTGATCCTTAAAACTCAAAACTGGCATCTTCCCCTCACAGATATCTTTCATAATCCCCTGAAAACTGGATTAGGTATCTCCTCCTGCTAGTGCTCCTATGGGAAAGTTGTGTGTGTTCTTTTTGTGGCAGTGGTATAGTGTTTGTTTGTTTTTTTTCTTGATTCTTTCTCTTTACAGTTTACAGAGTAATGTTGTAGTTACCTAGCATCCTCTAAAGGTCACCACTGTGTTGCTTGTTTGTTTAATTATCATTATGAACTCATGGCTTTAAAGATATTTCATGTTTCCACCTGTTGGAGTTATTGTCCATAATAATGTCTTTCCCATTGTCAGACAGATTGTTCTGTCTTAATAATAGGAGCTTATTTAGGTTGGCTTCTGAGTCTTTTTGACATGACCCTAGTAATATGTCATAGTATTCCTTGAGGAAAAAAATTGAAAGGGGAGTTGTTTCTGCGTAGAGACAGGGAAAGCTACAGAGAGATCTTCATCCTCTTTTACCATCCTAGACATAAACATCCTGAGATTTTCCATATAAGCTAAATTCATTCTGCTCCATTTAACAATAATTTGGGAATCTCCTTTTTTTTTTTTTTGGAGACAGAGTCTCGCTCTGTTGCCCAGGCTGTAGTGCAATGGCACGATCTCGGCTCATTGTAACCTCTACTTCCTGGGTTCAAGCGATTTTCCTGCCTCAGCCTCCTGAGTAGCTGGGACTGCAGGCGCGCATCACCATGCCCAGCTAATTTTTGTATTTTTAGTAGAGACGGGGTTTCACCATGTTGGTCAGGCTGATCTCAAACTCCTGACCTCGTGATCCGCTCTGCTCGGCCTCCTAAAGTGCTGGCATTATAGATGTGAGCCTTGGCACCCAGCCAATCTCTTTTATAATATCAGTTATTCTTCTACTTGTGTATGACAGTGGTATTTTGTTTATTCTACTGCTTATTACAGGCTGACTTGATAATTAATCTCCCCTGCTAATCCATGAGAGTAAGAATCATTATCTTTATATCTCCATTATTTCAGGGTCTTACTGTATACTTGGTACTTGGTAAATGTTTACTGCTTTGAAAACAGTGCTGTCAGGAGACAGTATTTATATTAAAATTTTAGTTTATATAGTTTTTTTATTCTTAAGTATCTTTGATGTGCCATGAGTCAAGCCAGGCACTTATTTCAAGGGACTTAGTTTGAGTTGTCAAATCTGTGAAATAGGCTCTTTATACTGATTATCTATTACATTAAGTATTAGGCTGGGCTTGGCTCATGCCTGTAATCCCAGTACTTTGGGAGGCAAAGGCGGGTAGATCAGTTGAGGTCGGGAGTTCAAGACCAGCCTGACCAATATGGTGAAACTCCGTCTCTACTAAAAATACAAAAATTAGCCAGGCATGGTAGTGCACACTTGTAGTCCCAGCTGTTTGGAAGTCTGAGGCAGGAGAATCGCTTGAACTTGGGAGGCAGAGGTTGCAGTGAGCCAAGATCACACCGCCACACTCCTGCCTGGACGACAGAGTGAGACTGTCTCCAAAAAAAAAAAAAAAAATTAAGTATTAAACGTAATGGTTTATT
Organism: Trachypithecus francoisi; assembly: GCF_009764315.1. NCBI lineage: Eukaryota > Metazoa > Chordata > Mammalia > Primates > Cercopithecidae > Trachypithecus > Trachypithecus francoisi. The sequence goes on from NW_022681469.1 coordinate 57,699,740, forward strand.
CTGTAGTAACATTTCCTGAAATGTGCTCTGCATGATGTTAATAAGTATTAGGAGAATAAAAGGATTTCATAGTCAAATCAGTTTGGAAAATATTGAGTGAGACACAGGTAAACAAGTTTTATGATTTCAGGATTTTCCAGGGCCAATAATGTGCAGTCGACTGTCTAAGAGGCAGACAGAGAAAACATCATTTCTCAATTTATTTGACTTAATTTTTTCCCCTGAGTATCTGTTGAACGTACTTAGGAAAATACTGGCCTGTGGTTAACAAGTTACGTAAAAGAGTGTGGTGCAGTGGAAAGGGCATGGAATTGGAAGTCAGAAACTGGGTTTTACCGGATGTAAAACATGACATCTCTTAAAGCCTCAGTTGTGTTGTCAAGTGAGAAAAAAGTTAATACTGGTCTGTACAGCGTAAGATTGTTCTCTTTAATGGTCTCATATTTGATTTCAAATGAATGAACAGCAATAATATGTTAGGTATCTTTAAAATAAGTAACTAAGATATGTTAATATTCTTGGCATTTAAATTGCTTTAAAATATGACATAGTTTTTCATGCTATTTATAGTAAACTATTAGAAATATGTAAACAAGGATGGTGCTGTAGCCTTGATTTGTATTTTGTACACATGATTTAGTCAGAGTTGTGTTTTAGAATGATAAATCAGAGTATATGCTATGATGAGTAGTAAAAGAATGCAAATAGGCTTTTACATTCTTTCCTTGTCACATGCTGCAATATGAAGGAAAAGGAAGCATTAGGTAATATCCAGATGATGTAATGGCTAATTATTGAGCTTTTGCATGTCTGTTCATGTTGTTAGCCCCATACGTATGAGCACATTTAATCCTTATAATTACCCTTTGATTAATAATACTAATTATTTTACATATTGTTAAGGCTAATTCTTGAAGAGTTTCGTATATTTTTATTTGCTTTTTTAATAAGCCCTGATGGCTTGCCTGCTGGCAAGATAGCCCACAGAAGGTAATACAGGGAGAAGTATATGACAATGATTAGGGATTAAACGTAACCCTTCCCAGACATCTCTTAGTGATCAGAACCAAGGCAAGTGAACGTAGGGTCGTTTTTGTGGATGTATATTAATGAAATTACTGGTGGGTAAGAACACAGATATGGAGCCATGTTTATTGCTACTGTTTAACCTTGTACAACCTAAGTTTTTATACTGTAAAAATAGAGATAGCAGTAATACCTACTTAGTGGGAATTAAATAAGTTAATATGTGAAAGGGGTATCAGCACTTGATAAATAAATTCTAACTACTTCTTACTGCTATTATTGTAATATTGTGAACATTAACTGCCTCAACTGGCATTTGAGGAGTAAAAAGCAGAGATGTTAGTATCCTTCAGTAACCATGGTTGGACTTTCTATCCAAGGTGGGGGAAGGGGGCACAGCTAAGGAGTTCTGGTATATCATAGGAAAAAAAATTATCTAATAGTAGATGGCAATTGAGAAGAAATATGTGAGAGCTTTCATTTTTTTTCTTCTAACATCATCTCAGATTGGGTGATAGACAGTGTAATAAATACTTAATCTGTGCAGTTCTCCTGTACCTGTGATCTTTTGTTTTAGTAGATTGATGAATTTAAGGAATTTACAAAGTTGGCAGAACTTTAAAGCAAGTTGTGTTCTGGGGGGCAAATCATGCCCAATACCTTTTATAAAGTAGTTAATATAGATGAGAGAATATCATAAATATACCCATTAATGTTAAGAAACATTTCCTTTTTTCCCCCCATTCTACATGAAGTGCCTTGGTGGAAACTTCCCAGTCTCCTTGGATGGCATTTAGCCTCTTATATGTGAAAGAAGTAATAAAATTTGATTTTTTGTTTTTTTCTTTTGAGACAGGGTCTCACTTTGTTGCCAGGCTAGAGTATAGTATCCTGCACTATCATAGCTCAATGCAGCCTCCAGCTCCCAGGCTCAAGCAGTCTTCCTGCCTTAACCTCCCGAGTAGCTGGAGCTACAAGCATGTACCACCTCGCCTGGCTAATTAAAAAAAAAAAATTTTTTTTTTTGTACAGAAGAGAGTCTTGCTTTGTTGCCCTGGCTGGTCTTGGAGTCCTGGCTTCGAGCAGTCCTCCTACCTCAGCTTTCCAAAGTGCTGGGACTACAGGCATGAGCCACCTCGCCCAGCCAAAATTGGACTTTTATTACAATCATGAATACAAAGAAAAAGTGAAGGCTATTCTTAGTAATCTGAGTATTTAAAAACAAATTTCAGCAAGTCAAAGAATGGATATACCTGAAATGGGTAGTATGTTTACTTAATTCTCATCTCAACAAGTAGTTTGAAACGGTTTCTGCCACTAAGAATAGCAATTTCCACATTGCTATTATTTTGAGAAAAGACAAATCAGATTTATCCTAGGAAGGTAGCATTATATAATGGAAAGCCTGTGGGCTTTTATGCTTTGCAGGTGGAATCCAACTTCTGTGTTTTAAAAACTCTCTGACCTTGGGCTAACATCTCTGAGACTCAGTTTCCTCATGTTTAAAAGGGGAGTGATAATGTTAACTTTTAAATGATTTTTGAGAAAGCTCTAGCACAGTATCTGAGAAATTTTAAAATAAATACTCCCTTTCATTTTGACTTGAACAATTTGAATTCGTACCACACATAAATATAGATCCTATTTGTAGTTTATTAATCTTAGTGACTTAAAAATCAAGCAGGAAAAAAACAAAAACAAAAAAACAAAAAAGATCTTTGGAATAGAACATCCTGTCTTTCAGTCTGGTTCTGTCATTGGTTGTCTTTTGACTTTGAGCAAGTTATTGAAGGTCTTTACATCTGTTTCATTTTTTATTTTTTAAATTTTTAATTGATACATAATTATATATCTTATGGGATACATGTAATATTTTGATACTTACATAGAATGGGTAATGATTAGATCAGGGTAATTAGGATATCCATTACCTCAAACATTTATCATTTCTTTATGTTGGGAACACTTTAAAACTACTCTTCCTGCTATTTTGAAATATATAATAAATTATTGTTACCCTCCTGTGCTATATCAAACACTAGAACTTATTCCTTCTATGTGTGTTTCGCACCCATTAACCAACCTTTCTTTATCCTCCTCACTTCCCAGTGTCCTGTACTACTGTCTACCTCCATGAGATCAATTTTTATAGCTCCCATATATGAAAACATAGCAATCAATATTTGTCTTTCTGTGACTGGCTTATTTCATTTAACATAATGACCTTCAGTTCCATCCATGTTGCTGCAAATGGCGGGACTTCCTTCTTTAATATTGCTGGATCATATGGTAGTCAATTTTTAGTTTTTTAAGGAACCTTCATACGGTTTACCATGGTGGCTGTACTAATTTACATTCTTACCAACAGTGTATTAACATTCCTCTTTCTCTACATCTCACCAGCTTATGTTATTTTTTGTCTTTTCAATAGTAGCCATTTTAACTAGAGTGAGATGATATCTCGTCGTTTTGATTTGTATTTCCCTGATGATTAGTGTTGTTGAGTTTTTTTGTTGTTACTGTTTTGGATTTTTTTTTTTTTTCTTAACATACCTTTTGGCTACTTCTGTGTCTTCTTTTGAGAAATATCTATGGTGATATTTTACCCATATATTTGAATTGGATTATTTGGGTTTTTTTTGCTGTTGAGTTGTTTGAGTTCCTTATATATTCTGGTTATTAATCCTTTGTTGGATAGGTAGTTTGTGAATATTTTCTCCCATTCTGCAGGTTGTCTCTTTACTCTCTTGTTTTCTTTGCTGCGCAGAAGCTTTTTAGTTTCATATAATTCCATTTGTCTATTTTTGCTTTTGTTGCCTGTGCTTTTGGGGTCTTACCCCAAAATTATTCTTTGCCTAGATCAGTGTCCTGAAGTGTTTCTCCAGTGTTTTCTTCTAGCAGTTTAATAGTTTTAGGTCTTGCGATTTTATTTATTTATTTATTTATTTTTGAGATGGAGTCTTGCTCTGTCGCCCAGGCTGGAGTGCAGTGGTGCGATCTTGGCTCACTGCAAGCTCTGCCTCCCGGGTTCACGCCATTCTCCTGCCTCAGCCTCCCGAGTACCTGGGACTACAGGCGCCTGCCACCATGCCTGGCTAATTTTTTGTATTTTTTTAGTAGAGACGGTGTTTCATCGTGTTATCCAGGATGGTCTCGATCTCCTGACCTCGTGATACGCCCGCCTCAGCCTCCCAAAGTGCTGGGATTACAGGTGTGAGCCACTGCGCCTGGCCTAGGTCTTACTTTTAAATCTTTAATCCATTTTTATTTTATTTTTTGTATGTTGTATTAGTCAGGGTTCTCTAGAGGGACAGAATTAATGAAAAAAAATTATATATTATATATATATGAGTTTATTAAGTGTTAACTCACACTATCACAAGGTCTCACAATAGGCCATCTGCCGGCTGAGGAGAAAGGAGAGCCAATCCAAGTTCTAAAACTGAAGAACTTGGAATCCGCTGTTCCAGTGCAAGAAGCATCCAACACAGGAGAAAGATATAGGCTGGGAGGCTAGGCCAGGCCAGTCTCACTTGTCACATTTTTCTGCCTGCTTATATTCTAGCCATACTGGCAGCTGATTAGATTTTGCTCACCTAGATTAAGGGTGGGTCTGCTTTTCCCAGCCCACTGACTCAAATGTTAATCTCCTTTGGCAACACCCTCACAGGCACACCCAGCATCAATACTTTTTATCCTTCAATCCAGTCAAGTTGACACTCAGTATTAAGCATCACAAGCCCACCCCTTGTCAAATTGAACCCATACACATCTCCTGAGATCATATATAATCTTCAGATAAAGACAATAATAAGCCTAACATAATACAACTATCCTTTGTACAACCAGAAATGCACCAATCCCCATTCCAAATAATATTACGTGAGGTTAACAATACTTAAATGCTGATGTGAAGTCAATAAATCTTATGTCACATGATAAAGGAGAAAAGAAATAAAAATGAAGTTATTTTCTTAGTACAAGTGTATACATGCACACACATTTTTAACAGAAGAAGGAGGAAACACTCATCAGAGTTACAGTCCTTGTTTCTGCAGCTGATCATGTGGTTGTAGCTGGTATTGATGACTACCTTCTTCTACTACCCATTCTGTATTCCCTTGGCCTTCAGCAAGCACCTCAGCAAGTCATGGTTTTTTCCCTGGTGGAGTGACCCAAACCTTCATTCCTGACTAGTCTGGGTCATTTGTAGTCCTGTGTGAACTGGACTGTTGTAGTTTCCCATTGACCTTAATCACAGGGCATGGTAATACTAAGAGACGCCCTAATGGATCTCATGTATTCTGTGCATACTCTTCCTTACCTCCGTTGTGGAGTAGTAGACTGATTTCATCTTGATAGTCTGGGCCAATCACTGTAACTCCTTTCTTAGCCTGTTGACTTAAAGGTAGGAGGAGCCCAAAGTGTCCAGGTGGCAATCTTAACTTCAGTTTAATGGAGTTGTTGTGTCTCCTAGTGGCAGTGTTCCTCTTTCTGGAACTGAGACCTCCAGACCAGCAGAACGTAATGTCTCAGGAACAGAAAGCAAAAGTTTTACTAGTGGATCATTAGGGGTGATGGTGAGTGGTACTACTTCCACTTCTACCCCTTGATTCCTGAACCTGTGAATCCTGGCTATGGGAGAAACAGTAACGTATATTGTACGCTGATTCAGAGCATACACTTTGCCCCAGCCCTGCAAAGTATTGTCACCTAGTTGCCGTTGTAATTGTGACTTTTTTTTTTTTTTTTTTTGAGATGGAGTCTTGCTCTGCCGCCCAGGCTGGAGTGCAGTGGCCGGATCTCAGCTCACTGCAAGCTCCGCCTCCCGGGTTCACGCCATTCTCCTGTCTCAGCCTCCCGAGCAGCTGGGACTACAGGCGCCCGCCTCGTCGCCCGGCTAGTTTTTTGCATTCTTTAGTAGAGACGGGGTTTCACCGTATTAGCGAGGATGGTCTCGATCTCCTGACCTCGTGATCCACCCGTCTCGGCCTCCCAAAGTGCTGGGATTACAGGCTTGAGCCACCGCGCCCGGCCTAATTGTGACTTTAAAAGCGCATTCCACTGTTCTGTCAATCCAGCTGCTTCAGGATGATGGGGAGCATGGTAAGACCTGTGAATTCCATAAGCATGAGCCCACTGCCACACTTCTTTAGCTGTAAAGTAAGTGTGTTGGTCAAAGGCAATGCTGTGTGGAATACCATGATGTTGGATAAGGCGTTCCATGAGTCCACGATGGTAGTCTTGGCAGAAGATTGCATGCAGGTTAGGTAAACCCATATCTGGAGTAAGGGTTTATTCCAGTGAGGACAAACCTCTGGCCTTTCCATGATGCAAAAGGTTCAATATAATCAGTCTGCCACCAGGTAACTGGCTGATCACCCCGAGGAATGGTGCCATACGGAGGACTCAGTACTGGTGTCTGCTGCTGGCAAATTGGGCACCCAGCAGTGGCTGCAGCCAAGTCAGCCTTGGTGAGTGGAAGTCCATGTTGCTGAGCCCATATGTAACCTCCATCCCTGCCACTTTGTTCATGGGCCCATTGGGCAATGACAGGGGTGGCTGGGGGAAGAGGCTGAGTGGTATCATTCTGTCCACTTGATTGTTAAAATCCTGCTCTGCTGAGGTCACCCACTGGTAAGCACTCACATGGGATACAAATACCTTCACAGTTTTTGACCACTCAGAGAGGTCCATCTACATACCTCTTCCCCAGATTTCTTTGTCACCAGTTTTCCAATCATGCTTCTTCCAAGTCCCTGACCATCCAGCCAAACCATTTGTCACAGCCCATGAATCAGTATATAATTGCACCTGGACATTTCTCCTTCCATGCAAAGTTCACAACCCCAGGTACACTGCTAGAAGTTCTGCCCACTGGGAAACTATCTGTGAACCAGGCCCTAGTCTTCTTTTTCTCTGTCGGCTGATCATAGGGAACTCCCCATGAGGCCATCGCTGCAGGCTGAGGGAGAGAAGGCAGGCTGGCAGGAGTGGAGACCGTGGGCATTTGAGGCACATCCTCATGTAACTTATTGTGCATTCAGGACCTGTTCGAGCCCAATCACATATATACCACTTCCATCTGATGATGGAATGCTGCTGTGCATGACCCATGTTATAGCTAGATGGGTTAGAAAGCACCCATTTCACAATAGGCAGTTCAGGTTGCATGGTGACTTGATGACCCGTAGTCAAACGTACAGTTTTTACCAAAGCCCAGTAACAGACCAAGAGCTTTCTCTCAAAAAGAGGGTAGTTACCTGCAGAAGATGGCAGGGTCTTGCCTCCACTGTAGTTCACCTATGGGGACCTGCCAAAGGCTCCAAACAGCATCCCTATCTGCCATTCACACCTCAAGCATCATTGGATTGGCTGGGTCATATGGCCCAGGTGGCAGAGCAGCTTGCATAGCAGCCTGGACCTGATTCAGAGCCTTTTCCTGTTCAGGACCCCACTCAAAACTGGCAGCCGTTCAGGTCATGTGATAAATGGGCTGGAGTAGCACACTCACATGAGGAATGTGTTGCCTCCAAATTCCAAATAGGCCCACTAGGCGATGGGCCTCTTTCTTGGTTGTAGGAGGGGCCAAATGCAGCAACTTACCTTCACCTTAGAAGAAATATCTCAACAGGTCCCACACCACTGGACCCCTAAAAGTTTTTCTGAGGTAGAAGGTCCCTGTATTTAGTCGGATTTATTTCCCATCCTCTGGCACACAAATGTCTTACCAATAAGTCCAGTGTGTTTGCTACTTCTTGCTCACTGAGTCCAATCGACATAATGTCATCAATGTAATGGACCAGTGTGGTATCTTGCGGAAGCACAAAGTGATCAAGGTCTCTCCGAATAAGATTATGACGCAAAGCTGGAGAGTTGATATACCCCTGAGGTAGGACAATAAATTGCTTGCTGGCCTTGCCAGCTGAAGGCAGATTGCTTCTGGTGGGCCTTATGGACAGGAATGGAGAAAAAGGCATTTGCCAAGTCCATGGCTGCATACCAGGTACCAGGAGATGAGTTAATTTACTCAAGCAATGAAACCACATCTGGTACAGCAGCTGCAGTTGGAGTTACCAGTTGGTTAAGCTCATGGTAATCCACTGACATTCTCCAACATCCATCTGTCTTCTGCACAAGCCAAATGGAAGAGTTGAATGGGAATGTGGTGGGAATTACCACCCCTTTGTCTTTCAAGTCCTTGATGGTGGCACTAATCTGCGCAGTTTCCCTCTAGGGATGCGATATTGGTTTTGATTACTGTTTTTCTAGGTAGAGGCAGCTCTAATGGCTTCCATTTGGCCTTTCCCACCACAATAACCCTCACCCACCTGGTCAGGGAGCCATTGTGGGGGTTCTGCCAGCTGCTAAGTATGTCTGTGCCAATTATGCATTCTGGTACTGGAGAAATGACCATAGGGATGAGTCCATGGACCCACTGGACCCACCGTAAGTCAGATCTGAGCCAAAACTCCGTTAATTACCCAACCACTTTAAGTCCCTACCTTAACAATGACATTTTGGGTCCCCTAGAATCAATGTCAACTCAGAGCCAGGGTCCAGTAGTCCCTGAAATGTCTGATCATTTTCCTTTCCCTAGTGAACAGTTACCCTGGTAAAAGGCCAGAGGTCTCCTTGCGGAAGGATGGGAGAAAGATTCACTGCATAAATTATCGGTAGTGTAATGGGGCCCTTCCTTAAGGGGACCCGGCCTCCCCTTCATTCAAGGGGTTCTGGGTCTGTAAAAACAGCTCAAGTCTGGAAATTGATTGAGGGGCCATGATTCTCTGTTTTTATAATTCAAATTAGTCTTTTGTCCATTTGACCTAGAAGTTTTCTGCTTGTATAAATTAAGCAGAAATGAAGTAGGCTTCCTATCAGTTTTACTTCTAGGAACACTGATTGATTAGCCAATGCCAGAGCTCTACATGAGTCAGACATTTCTGATTGCCACTTTGTCTCTGCTACCCATTATGGTAGCCACACCCTCCTTGCCTTTGAGGGTTGATTGCTGCCACTTGGCCCCTGCCACCTGGGATCCAGTTATTCCCATTGTAATTTAAATTTTGTAGTTGAGAGACTGCACTTCCCACTGTTAGATCTGACGTACCCAGAAGAGCATTACAAGGCTCTTCAGAGATGCAGGTGCTGCCCTCACAAATCTGTTTCACAAGGCATTGGTCAAGGGTACCTCTTCTGGACTCTCCCAGCTGGGGAGGTCAGTAGGTCTAAAGTGACAAATTCACTCCACCAGCCCAATCTCCCTAAACCTTTAGATCCTTTCCTCTACATTAAACCAAGGGAGATCAGACATTTCCAGCTCACTCAGAGTGGGCCATCTTTTAATCCATATCTCAGCAAAACAAGCAAATAAGCTATTAGAACCTTTTTTTTTTTTTTTTTTGGAGACAGAGTCTTGCTCTGTCACTAGGCTGGAATGCAGTGGTGTGATCTCAGCTTACTGCAACCTCCACCTCCCGGGTTCAAGCGAGTCCCCTGCCTCAGCCTCCAAGTAGCTGGGATTACAGGCATGTGCCACCACGCCTGGCTAATTTTAGTAGAGACGGGGTTTCACTATGTTGGCCAAGATGGTCTCGATCTCCTGACCTTGTGATCCCCCCACCTCGGGCTCCCAAAATGCTGGGATTACAGGCGTGAGCTACCACGCCCGGCCTAGAACCTTTTTTAACTCCCGGAGCTGCAGCGTTAAATGCAGAGTCCCTATTTAGTGAGCCCAAATCCATAAATTCAGCCTGATCCAAGTCTTTGTTCCTTCCATCATTATCCCACACCCTTAATATCCATTCCCATGCCTGTTCTGCAGATTTCTATTTATATAAATTAGAAAACTCAAGCAGATCTTTTTGAGTGTAGCGCATGTCCTCATGGGTCATACTCTCAACCCCATCTCTAGGGGCCCGCTGGGACTTTAGTTATGCGTCTAGAAGCAAACAGGGGTTTGAGTGGTGGCACCTGAGGAGAATCAATGTTATCTTGCCTCAAAGCTGCCTCAGGTAGCACAAGGTTTATCTCTTCAGACAAAGGTGGAAAGGCTAATGGCAGCATGGGTCGGGGAGGGGATATTGCCACTACTGGGGATGGGGAAGCCGTTTCTTCTGGCAAAAAAAGGTTCATCAGAATTTACAAACTCAGTGTCCTGCCTCATCAGGGTACTCCCACATGTCCCCATTCCACGTTTCAGGGTTGCATTCTTTTCCATCAAAGCACTCACTTTAACAGTAGACACCTGGTGATGCTGTGCATGCAGCTTTCGTTGAAGGTCAGCCACTTGCGTGATAAGAACTTGTGTCTGGTTTTCCACAATTTCAGCTATTTCTGTAGAGGAGATAAGATTCTCACTCAGGGCAGTCTTAGCAGATTTGAGGCTCAGTATCTGCTTCTGAAGCCAGGAGATAGAATCCCTGAGTTCATAATTTTCTTTCATCACTTTGTCCACTGAACTTAGGAGCAACCAACCAGTTTCATTATGTTCCTTGGTTCTCCACATATGGTCAAAGGTATTGTGTTGAGTCACTAAACTCCTTGCCTCTCACAAGTGATGAATCAGAAGTGTCAAATGCATTTATTTTGCGTAACTCTCCAAACAAACATCACGCCAAGGACTAACAGTGTTCTCCATACTATTAGAAGTAGAGTCCTTAGCATTTTTGGGTCTAATCATATTAAGCAGCCAACTCCAGAAACCCCAAAACCAACAAAAGAACTCCATCCTTAATATTCTGTTCCTCTAGAACCACTCCTGGTACCAAAATCTGTCAAAGTTCTCTAGAGGGGCAGAACTAATGGAATAACTATATATATAAAGGGGAGTTTATTAAGTATTAACTCACATGATTACAAGGTCTCACAATAGGCCATCTGCCGGCTGAGGAGAAAGGAGAGCCAATCCAAGTTCTAAAACTGAAGAACTTGGAATCTGCTGTTCAAGGGCAGGAAGCATCTGGCACAGGAGAAAGATATAGGCTGGGAAGCTAGGCCAGTCTCTCTATTCATGTTTTTCTGCCTGCTTATATTCTAGCCAGACTGGCAGCTGATTAGATTGTGCCCACCCAGATTAAAGGTGGGTCAGCCTTTCCCAGCCCACTGACTCAAATGTTAATCTCCTTTGGCAACACCCTCATAGACACACCCAGGATCAATACTTTGTATCCTTCAGTCCAGTCAAGTTGACACTCAGTATTAACCATTACATATGTGGTAAAATAGAGGGGTCTAGTTTCATTCTTCTGTATATGGATATCAGTTTTCCCAGCACCATTTATTGAAGAGACTGTCTTTTCCCCAATGAATGTTCTTGGTGCCTTTGTCAAAAATCAGATGGTTATAAGTATGTGGATTTATTTCAGAGTTCTCTATTCTGTTCCATTGGTCTCTGTGTCTATTTTATGCCAAGCCCATGGTCTTTTGGTTACTATAGGTTTGTAATATATTTTGAAATCAGGTGGTGTGCTGCCTTCAGCTTTGTTCTTTTTGCTTCCAGTCACTTTGGCTATTCTTTTTCTGATATTATGTGGTGCCGTATGAATTGTAGGATTGCTTTTTTCTGTTTCTGTGTAGGTGTTGCGTTGACTCTGTAGATTATCTTTGGTAGGATGGTCATTTTTACAATATTCTCCTAGTCCATGAGTGTGGGATGTCTTCATTTTTTTGTGACCTCTGATTTCTTTCATCAGTGTTTTGTAGTTTTCTTACATAGATCTTTCACCTCCTTGGTTAGATTTATTCCTAGGTTTTTAAAAAAATAGTTTAATTAAAAAAAAAACTATTCCTGTGTGTGTGTGTTTTAAAGAAAACAGCCATCTTCTTTAAAATTGGAATAACTCTGTCTACTTCCAGGATTGTTATAAGGATTAAACAACATTGTTTAAGTAAAGTAGTTGGCCCAGAGCCTCCTATATCATGGTTGTTATATTTGTTGGCTAATAACAACAGGTAATGTTTGTTTGTTTGTTTGTTTATTTATTTCATTTATTTATTTTTTGAGACGGAGTCTCACTCTGTTGCCCAGGCTGGAGTGCAGTGGCACCATCTTGGCTCACTGCAAGCTCCGCCTCCTGGGTTCACGCCATTCTCCTGCCTCAGCCTCCCGAGTAGTTGGGATTACAGGCGCCCACCACCATGCTTGGCTAATTTTTTGTATTTTTAGTAGAGACAGGGCTTCAGCACATTATCAGCACATTAGCCAGGATGGTCTTGATCTCCTGACCTCATGATCCACCTGCCTCGGCCTCCCAAAGTGCTGGGATTACAGGCATGAGAAACCATGCCAAGCCAATAAAAGGTAATATTTGTTGAACACTTCATGTGTGCCACACAATGTCTGAAAGTACTTTACATACATTTCATCATCACAAAAACCCTATTAAATACATATTACTGCCATTATCCTGATTTTATAACCGAGGCCATTACAGTTTAGAGAAGTCTACTAGTTTTCTTAAGGTCACACAATGCCTGTGTGCTTGAGCCAGAATTCAGATCTAGTTGGTCTGGGCCATAGTATCTGCACTCTTTACTTAACAGTGATTTCACTCCCCACTGAACAACCAAATCTCCCCTATTTCTTTTACTTTTTTCTTACCTGGCTTTGGGTTCTTAGGTGGTTGAGAGAAGTGGCATTAAATGTGTTGTCTGTGTCTCATTCCCTGCCTGGACTGCCATCAAGGACCAGCAAATGCTCAATAAGTGGTAGCAGCAGTTACTGATTATTAATACAACTATCACTTTAACTTAAGTGTTTTTATTCTGTTAGAAGTCTTGTACATTTACTGACTAGGTTGATTTTGGTCAGTGTTATTTAACTGAGTAAATTCAATTTTTATAAATGCATCTGTGGCCAAGAGAATTAGAACCAGTGTTGATTAATGTCTTAGATTAGGTGGGAAGATGAAGTTCATGTCTTCTGGAGTTTTTTTCTCTTTTAAGTTTCATATGTAAAATATGAGCAACACTGTTGTTAGTGGTAAAATGAAGATAATGTTTATATCCCATCTTTCACTGTGTTTCTTTGATTTAGAAGCTAAAAAAGTCAGCTGGGCTTAGTGGCTTACATCTGTAATCCCAGCACTTTGGGAGGACAAAGAGGGAGGATCACTTGTGCCCAGGAGTTCAAGACCAGCCTGGGCAACAAAGTGAGACCCTGTCTCTACTAAATAAATAAATAAATAAAATAAAGTAAATTATCCAGGCATGGTAGTACACGCCTGCAGTCACAGCTACTCAGGAGGCTGAGATGGGAGAATCACTGTGATTGTACCACTGCATAATTTAATAATTTATTTTAAATAATTTTCAATGATTTCCATTCTATAATAATTCAGATAACACTTATCAAAAATTCCAAATAATTATGAATTGAGTAATGTTAAATTTTATGGATTTGGCTCTAAAAGCTTTAACACTTGGGAATTATTGTTATAGGTTTGTTAAATAGAACTTGGGTATTTACCCTTAAGTATTTTCACCCTCTATTTGATTTAAATAAGATATATTTGAATTATTTTCCCATGATTAATAGAAGTCAGTAATGATCTTTTCTTTTTCTTTTTCTTTTTCTTTTTCTTTTTCTTTTTTTTTTTTTTTTTTTGAGACAGTCTCGCTCTGTTGCCCAGGCTGGAGTGCAGTGACACAGTCTTGGCTCACTGCAACCTCCACCTCCTAGGTTCAAATGATTCTTCTGCCTCAGCCTCCTGCGTAGTTGCACTATGCCACCATGCCCAGCTAATTTTTGTATTTTCAGTAGAGACAGGATTTCACTATGTTGGTCAGGCTGGTCTTGAACTCCTGACCTCGTGGTCCCCACTCTCGGCCTCCCAAAGTGCTGGGATTACAGGCGTGAGCCACCACGCCCAGCCAATGATGATCTTTTCTTTCCTCACTAGCACGGTCTTCACAATTCATCATCCAAGGTTGAAAGCAGAGGTTAAATTATCTTTGCTAAAATTACTTTTTGGGAAAGGTTATTAATCACATAGTCGCTTGATAAATAAATCCACTCAGAATGTACTGCCATGTACCAGAAAGTTGGAAAATAAACAGTCTTCATAAATTATGCAGAATGGTATTGGTTTGCATGCATTAACAGCAATGTTCTCATTAAACTTGGGCCAGGAAAAAACACCACCGTGTTCTGCTTCTACTTTTCATCACATGTGTAAATTATGCCAACATCAGCCAGCTAAGACGTGGGAAGGAAAGGAAACCAAGGCTGTGTAGGGCCCCTTAGCAGCAGAATTTCTAGAAACTTCTCTCTTGGGATCTGTAGTTAATGTTAATTTTATTCCTCTGTATTAGCTGTCTGTCTCTGTTTCTCCTACTCATGTGATGTCTGGAATGGAAAGTCTGGCTCCACTTGAGTTGTGTGTCTGGCTTTGGGTCACTGTTGGGGGAAGGGGATGTGCAGAATAAAATAACACAGACGTGGAGGTTGGGAGTCTCTGTCAGAGTATAGCAAGACTTCAGTACTTTACGCTTAGTGACGTAGTTGCCCAATTAATTCATCTTGCCTAGTGCCCGGAAAAACCAAGGCACTGAGAACAGCAGGTTTTTGCAGCCAAGAGTTGAAAAATCACAGAGCCAGGCAAGCAGAAAAGAGAGTTTATTATTATTCAAATTGGTCTGTGAAATTTTGGAGACTGGGTTTTGTTTTGTTTTTGTTTTTATTTTTTGGATTTTTTAGGATAATTTGGCAAGCAGTGGGCTAGGGAATAGGAAATGCTGATTGGTTGGATCAGGGATGAAATCATAGGTTGTTAAAGCTGTCTTCTTGCACTGTCAGTCCCTGGTTGGGATTACAAGACCAGTTGAGCCATTTTATGGGTCTGGGTGGCGCCAGCTGGTCCATCAGAATGCAGGGTCCAAAAAATACCTCAAACACCAATCTGAGGTTTTACAATAGTGATGTTATCTGTAGGAGCAACTGGAGAGGTTATGAATCTTGTGACCTCTGGCTACATGACTCCGGGGCCATAATTTCTAGTCTCGTGGCTAATTTGTTAGTTTCACAAAGGTGGTTTCAAAGGAGGGGGTAGTTTTGGGAAGGGCTATTATCATCCTTCCTTTAAACTATAAACTAAATTCCTCCCAAAGTTAGCTTGGTTGCTCCCAGGAATGAACAAGCACAGCTTGGAGGTTAAAAGCAAGATGGAGTCAGATGTCAGATTTCTCCTACTGTCATAATTTTGCAAAGCAGTTTCAGTGATTGATTTACTGATTTTACGTAAGTATAATGAGAGATGGGTATTGAATCAACTAGACGTGTTTTTAATCCCTAAATTAAAGATTTAGTTCTTTAAGTGTTAAAAAGGGTGGCTTGGCATTTGAGGGTTATTGAGGGACTCCTGAAGTGACACTGTATCTAGATATATCTAACTAGGTAGGTGGATCTATGGAGTTCATCTGGCCAAACGGCCTTTTTTCAAACCTGCTTTTATTCTATGATGCCGTGGTTCATAGTAGCAATGCAGTCCCAGGTACTTAAGCCCGAAACTGTCATCTTTATTTCTTTCTCATGCATCCATATCCAGTGAGTTTCCTATTCTTGTACATTTTGTCTTACAGACATTGGTCCTTTCAGACCATCTCTCAGTGGCACACAATAGTACTTACTTGATTCTGCTTTGAATTTGACTTTTTGAATATTTTTTCCTTGTATTTATAACTTCTTAGAAGCAGATTCTACTGTAATCATAGTGTTACTAGCGTTGAGGGCTAATCTTTTTAATATTTTTTGAGGACTGAAGGACAATAGTTGGGGAGGAGTCAGATGAGACGGTCCATGGTTGCTGCTGCTGCTTCTCATATGGCCAACCCCTCATGGCTGCAGAGGCCAAAATAACTCATGATGACCTTCTCTCCTTGGCTTCTTCCAGAACTTGGAATTCTCCCAGCTCTACCACAAAGCTGTTTGCTGAGCTCCCTTTCTTCCATTCCCTCCCTTTCCTGTATGAACCAATTGAATTATTTCCACCACCACCTAATGCAATTTAAGTTACTCTTCTGTCACACAGATGGAATGATTTTGTTTTCCTGGGTAATTGACACATTTTCGCATTTTGGCTCTTTAACTCATTTTTTTCCCTGATGTTCAAAAATGGATGGATAATTGACATAGTCAATTGTTTATCATCTATCTGCCCTTTTATACTACTAAAATTTCTGATGGTTTTGTTGTTAAAATATCTCTTTAGCTGAAAGTTTCTCTTATGTATCTTATAGGAAAAACCAAATTTATTTTCATAAATTGATTTTGAGCAGTGGCAGTTGCTTTCTTAATAACTTGCCCCCTTCTACTCACAGTACTTTTCCGTGAGAAATGTGTACAAAAGCATCTAGCCTAACACCTAACACTTGATTGTTAGTTGAGGGTATTAGCTCCCTTTTCCTCTTGATTTGTAAAATACTGGTTTTTATTATAAATATTAAAGTGATACATATTTATCATAGGAAAAGTGGAAAATGCAGGTTAAGTATAATAAAAGTTAAAATCACACAGTTGCTCTACTGTTGACATTGTGACTTTTCCCCAACAATATTAACATCGTATTTTTTATTTTCCTGTTTTCATGTAACATTACCAAAAGTATGTTCTCACATTACTAAATATCCTTTAAAAACATAATTTTATGACCATAACATTTTATTCTCTGAGTATGCCATAATGTATTTATTAAGCCATTTTCTTATTTACAAATAGCTTCGGAAGTTGTCAGACTAATCTTTTGTTTCTTTAGGAGCATTTTAGAGATAGAGATTTCTCAGTAACTCAGTAAATAGGAACATTCTCAGGCTCTTGAGATATCAGTCCCCACATATAAAATCATTCTCCCATCTTAGCTGCCATCCCATCCTGTATGTAGATATCCTCTTCATCTCTCTCAAGATCTTTATTCTAGACCTTCTTTGTTTTTCTTGGGCTCCAACACCTCACACCAAGATATCTTATAAGTGGATGTCCTCCTTACCCTGCTTGAGCTTCTGTACCCTGTGCTGGGTCACCCCCACATGTGGTCATCCTTCTTGCTCTCCTTAGGCTCTGACTCTCCTCACCCCCACAAAGTCCTCCTTCACATCCCAGTTGGATTGATACCCCATGCTTTGCTACACCCATGCATCAGGCTCTCTCCACTGTAGCTCTGGCACCCTGCTTTAGGCCCCCATGGTTCTGCCCCATCTAATGGCTTTAGTGCTGAATTGTTTAGGAGAAGCAGAGGGAAAAGAGAAAGGAAGCTATAAAGATTAAATGAGGAAACTTGCAAGTGCATAGTGTCATGCCTGGCATACTGTAGGTGTTTGGTGGTAGAGTATGTGTGGATATTTAAATTCTACTCCTGATCCTGGACTTTTGAACCTTGGTGGTAAAAGGAAAAATACAAACATAACCTACTTGACTGCTTCTAATACCAACTCGGCTGCATATGCTGTATCTGGTATCCCTCCAATCACTGTCTCTAGTGGACAATATATTCTGTCTCTCCAAGTGGTTGTTTTTTACCTTTTTTATTGTCCCCATTCCCCAAACTCCCCAACTTCCAAATCTCATCTAATGACTGCCTACTGTTTAAACGAGATTAAGTTTACTGACATTAACGTATTTAACTGCCATGACCACTTCAAAATATTTCAGTATTTTTAGCCCTCCTTGCTTTACCTTCTTTCTTGAAACTCTTTCCTCGTTTAGCTTTTATTAGTATATTGTCCTAGTCCTCTTCCTACCTATCCAATTTTTGTAAGTCTCATTACCTGCTTTTGATTCTTCTCCCCTCCATATATATGTTTATCCTTCTTAATATTTTGTTCTTGGTCTCCTTAATATATTCAATTTCCTTAGGTGATCAAATTGACCAGATAACATCCAAACACCCAATTTATGCTGCTGAGGTCCAGATTTGGTACCTTCCCAACTCTCCTGATCTCTAGCCATAATCCTTGGCTGTCTTAGGCTCCAATGGTGGGTTTTTTTTGTTTTGTTTTATTTTGTTTTTTTTACTTCTTTTTTCTTTTTTTGTAGAGACAGGCTTTCGCCATGTTGCCCAGGTTGGTCTTGAACTCCTAGACTCAAACCCTGCCCACCTCAGCCTCCCAAAGTGCTGGGATTATAGGTGTGAGCCACTGTACCTGGCCAAATGGCCTTTTTTCAAACCTGCTTTTATTCCAGGATGTCATGGTTAATAGTAGCAGTGCAGTCCCAGGTACTTAAGCCAGAAACTGTCGTCTTTATTTCTTTCTCATGCATCCATATCCAGTGAGTTTCCTATTCTTGTACATTTTATTTTACAAACATTGGTCCTTTCAGACCATCTTTCAGTGGTGTGCAACAGTACTTACTTGATTCTGCTTTGAATTATGACTCTGTGAATATTTTTTTCTTTAGATTTATAACTTCTGAGAGGTAGATTCTACCATAATCATTTCTCTTCATTGAAATAAAGAATACCTTCAAGACGTTTTTCTAAACTTGAGTCAGTGTTTTACTATGTCATTAACTGGTTTTCCTTGGCAATAGGAGATTGATTAGGATTCGTGATTTGGTTATAGGTATGTGGTCTGTAGTATCCTTTTTTGGGGATTAATGCAGAGAATGGTGTTGTTTTAGATGATGTTGGGAATATTTTAAGTAGCTTTAGCTTTAATTCCTGATAATGAATGGGATCTTTGATAACTAGCTAGATTTTAGTATCTGCAGATAAGAATGTGTTTGGTGTTTTGATCCAAATGGCTAGATAAATATATAAATTGACAGAATTCTAGAAATCTGTTTTCTTCCTTGAAAAGTCACATTGTCCCCCAACCAAAAGATTTCAAATCTTAAAAAAAAAAATTTATTTATTTTTAAATTTGCCTTCTACTCAAGTAGCTTTACTTTTTTTGTAACACTCTTTTTTTATTATATTCCGATAATGATTGATAGAAAAACAAATAAATGATTGGTTAAAGCAAAGAGATTTGCAAGTGGTTGCAAAGCAAACTCTTTGCTTATAGTCAATAATATTTATTCCATGGTTTAGACTTCTTTTCCCAATTAGGATATCTTAAATTTGAATACTTACCCATTTAAGGTCTTCCTGAAATAACTCTAGAATTGTAGGGCAATATTTTTAATGATTGGGTTAAAGATCTTCTATGGTTTGGCCTCTCATTATGCTTTTAGAATTTTTAAAAAAGATTGATTCAGAAAAGTTAGAGATTTGGTAAAATAATTTGGTAGTTGTTATGCATTTGAAAGAGTTGCTAGCTTTGGACATTTTCTCAGACCACAGCTTTCTGTGTGACATTATTATCATCATAGCTTATATTGTGTAATTAAATGATTCATCTTCCTCATTTGATCCTCATCATTAAAGTCACCTGAGTGTCTGACGTATACAGACTTCTTTAGGGGTGTGTGTGTATGTGTGTGTAATTGTCCATTGCACATCTGTGTAATGGACAACTAGAAACACTGAACAATATGTAGATTAAAATAGGATGTAAAAAAAAAAGAATAGGGTAGTACATAAATTGAGTAGTAGTGAGAATAGTAGGTTAGAAATAAGGCCTATTAGGAGCAGTTTCAGGATTCAGAGAGATTTCTAGGTGGTTCAGGAGACAAATTTGTTTGAGAAGTAGTAGTTATGAGCCAAAAAACAGTGAAAACCTATTTGATACCCAAAGGAGAACCTATTTGAGAACTTTACTTCCGAATTAAAAGTCTTAATGTCAAAATAATTATTTTTTACTATTTCTGGATAAGATTTGTCTGAAGGTTACTCATCATTCTAATGATTTTAAGTGGCCCAGATGTCTCTTCTTTATTTTTTGTAATATGAACAGAAGTACTGAGAATAATTGTCGAATGTTCATCATGACAACATAATTTTGGGGATTATAGATAATAATTTTCTTTCATTGGTGATTAGTGTTTTATTCTCACATCCACTATTTTGTTCAGTAACTTAACTTTGTTATATCACTTAGCCCTCTCGGTTTTCTCTTTTTTATCAAATTTATAGGTAGACAATTATGGCAATGCAAACCATGTATTTTAGGTATCTTGGCAAATGTGATCTTGTCAACAAAATGATTTTGTTGACAGCTCCATTTTCGTCTGTAAACTGTAAGCAGTTATCAAAAGTATTACATGGGCAATTAATTGGGAAAAAGACTTTTATCTGCACACCCCTGTTTTGGCTTTCTTCATTTCACTCTCAGTGCCTTTGTGTACTACTCATAACTTAGCTCCCACTTACAAGTGAGAACTTACGGTATTTGATGTTCCATTCCTGAGTTGACAAAGTGTGTTTTCTGACTGATAACATTTATTTTTATAAAAAGACTCAAAAAATTACCTTTGGTTGTATAGCTATTAAATCACCATTAAAATATGGAATGTTGGCTGGGGGCGCTGGTTCACCCTTGTAATAGACAACATTTATCCTGGCACATGATTGGCCTCTGATGTTTGTTGCATGGAGTTCATCTAGGAAGAAATTGGGGCTCTGTTTTCTTTTTGTATGGCATTTAGTGTTTGTGAGAATTAATAGCTTGCTTTTCAGAATTTCTTAAATGAGATTCAGAAAAAAGAAACTAAACATGGTGGTAGGAAAAATTAGGGCTTTGACATACAGTATTATGATATATCTGTTCATTAGTTAAGGAAACTAGGTGCTTTAAATATGTTTGCAAATCTGGGTCTCCTTTTGCCTTGTTTATTTTTATTTGTGAATTATTAATGTTTTATCTAAGCACTTAATCTAATTAAACTATTGATAACTACCTTTTTGAAGCAAGACACCTTTTCTTTGGCCTCTTGATACCTGAGCCACTGCTGTTCTGAATGTGATAACCTAGGGGTAATTAGATAGCCTAAGAGTAGCTTTTCAAATTGTTTTTCAAAGATACTTCTTTTCTAAAATTCCTAAGTGATACATGTTTCTCATTTCACCATCTAATTATCTAGATTTTAACATTTGTATTTTTGATACCATCATATTCATTACAAAGTTTTTCATAGGAGCCAGAGCTGACCTTGGCAGATACGTAGACAAAGGCAGTCTTTTTCTCTACCTACCAATCATCCCGTTTCTTTACCCTTTTCTTTCCCTCCCAGTTTTCCCTTCCTCCATTTCCCCCTTTCCGTCTTCTTCCCCTTTCCCATTTCATTTTGTTTGTCTCAATGTGTAGAGACTTGTAAATATATAAAATTAGAGTAATGGTAGGAGGAGGTAGATGATTCTCTATAAAGTTCCTATTCAGTGATAGTAACTTAACTAGTTACTGTGGAACATATTAGTTTCTAAGATAACTAGTTCAAATTACTTTAGAGTCCAATAGACCTGGGTTAGAATCCTGGTTTATAAAAGTAGTACATCTCCATTGTGGAGAGGGGCAGGGGAGGAAGTGATACAGTGGCTGGGCGCAGTGGCTCACGCCTGTAATCCCAGCACTTTGGGAGGCTGAGGTGGGTGGATTACTTAAGCCCAAGAGTTCAAGTTCACATAAGGAGCAACATAAGGAGCCCTCATCTCTACAAAACATAAAAAATTAGCTGAGCAAGGTGGGGCGCACCTGTGGTCCCAGGTGCTCAGGAGGCTGAGGTGGGAGGATTGATTGAGCCTGGGAGATCAAGGTTGCAGTGAGCCAAGATCATGCTACTACACTCCAGTTTGGGCGACAGAGTGAGACCCTGTCTTTAAAAAAAAAAAAAAAAAAAGTGATACAGTAACAGTGAATATAAGGCAGAAAGGAAAAGTGCTATTGTCTTTGGTATTTCTCAGAGGTAATCATTATTAATGATTTTCATGTATCCTTCTAAATATCTGCTGTATATATTTACATATATTCAATATAGCATATTAGCTGTGTTAATTTCAGCTTTTTACAGCATGTTTAACGTGTTCATTTTCCTGTTAGAAATTTTCCTGTTAGAACAGTCTTCAGTAGGTCAGAAAGCATCTAAAGAATATTAATTTAGTTGAATTTTCATCTGTTTGATATTACTAAATTCTAGTATCTCAATTCCTTTTTTTTTTTCTTTTGAATCTTATTCCTCTTACTCTTTCAGGATGCTGTTCCATAATTATTGTTGTTGTTGTTGTTGTTTTTTTAATCAGTTTTGACCTCTGTAATGGCTCAAACTTTAGATGAGAAAACATACTAGAAGTAGAGACGACAGAAAATGATATTTGGATTTTAAGACTTCAGTCTTCTCAGGGAAGTAGTAACTGGCTAGACATTCTTCCAGGAATGGTGATGGTCACAGTAGTTAGGAATTAAAGCTTGTGGGAAGAAAATCTTTAATTGACCTTGCTGTCATTAAGAGGAAAGAGTTATTGTGAGGCATTGATACAGGACTGCAGGACATGTTGCCAAAGATACAGGATGAGTTTGTAGATGACAAAGTGCTTGGTCACCTGGGACCAGGAATGGAAAAGCTGACTGTAGGTCAGCTCTGGGTATGAGTGCACCAGAGGCTTAAGGTATTCAGGGCATCTCTGGGAGTAATAACAAGAGCATTGATCAAGTTGCTTACCATAGCCAAGCACCAGAGAAAGGACTTCACATTCTCACAATGTACAAAACTATTGGCTACAGAATATAAATCAGGATTTCAGAGTCTCCTCTTATGTGATGGAACAATGTTTTTCCCTCTTTGAAACAGATCATTACTTATGAAGAATATGGTTGGATATCTATACTGTTACTTGTACATTAATTACCTTGGTATATCTCTTTCTGTGTATCTATCAACAAAACATTATTTGAGTACATTTCCTTTTAGAATGTTAAGTACTTTTTTTTTTTAAGACAGAGTTTCAATCTTGTCGCCCAGGCTGGAGTGCAATGGCGCGATCTCGGCTTACCGCAACCTCTGCCTCCCGGGTTGAAGTGATTCTCCTGCCTCAGCCTCCTGAGTAGCTGGGGTTGCAGGCGCCTGCCACCATGCCCAGCTAATTTTTTGTATGTTTAGTAGAGATGGGGTTTCACCATGTCGGCCAGGCTGATCTGAACGTCTGACCTCAAGTGATCCGCCCACCTTGGCATCTCAAAGTGCTGGGATTACAGGCATGAGCCACTGCACCCGGCCTAGAATGTTAGGCACTTTTAAAGAAATCTCTTTTCTGTGAACCTGTGGGTTATGTTGCATAGGCCCTTTTCTAAACACACAAACACCGGAGGCATTGGGGGAAGGAGAAGAAAAAGAGAACAGTTAAGAGGTACCAAAAATGTTGAAGTAGTCAAAATATTACATAGTATTTATTTCTCAATTGAAGACATACCATCTTATTAAAATTACCATTAGACAAACATTACCACTGAGCTTCTTTTAATCTTTTGTATGCCATTTTTTAAAAAGTAGTTATCTTCTTCCTGAGTTTTCTTTCACAGAGAACTATAATTGAACTTGGCCTTGCGATTTAATTTTATGTAGAAGAAATTTGTTAAAAACCACCTATCAAATTTGTGTGACTCAGTCAAGTCTGCCAAGTTGCTCTGGGCAACAGAATGAGACCCTGTCTCAAAAAATTAAAAAAATAAAATAAAAGGGATACAGTAACAATAAATATAAAGCAGAAGGGGAAAGTGCATTATTTGTGTTTAGAGGTAAAGTGGAAATGTGTGTTAATAGGAATGTCTGTTAGGGGTAAAATAGAAATGTTGGAAACTATTTTGGTATATTTGTGTGTTAGAGGTAAAATAAAAATGTTGGAAAACCTGTCCTGTTATTTTTTAACTTTGGTAGCACAGCTCTGCAAATTATTCTTGATCCATGACCCTAAGTCTTGAGAAGGTGGTTCTTCTCTTTCCTAGTCCTAAGTGTCACTTCTTTTCTTGCCCTATAATGATTGACAGTAGAATTATGTTTCATTCAGGGAAGAGCTTCACTCTAGCCACGGGGATTCTGATTTACTGTCTTGCCAGCTGGGAATAAAGTGAGACTAAAGGCCAGAAGAGATCTTTAGAATCCCTTCACTCTCACTTCTAGCATCTGGCTACCACTCTGATTTCATGAGGCCTCTGGTGTACTACACACATATCCCAAGAAACAAACAATTTCAGAGATAATTCAGTCTGAATTCATAGGTAAGGGTAATTTGTTAAAGGCATATACATTATTAAGCAAAACCCTGAACATCTCCTTCTGAGACACCTGCATTTAGGTTAACCAGCATCCCACCTGCATTTACGTTAACCAGCATCCTAACAGTTTTCTCCAAAAAAGTAGTCTGTTTGCCTAAGTAACTAAAATGTTCATTCTGGTGGAATTTTTTTTTTTTTTTTTTTTTTGAGACTCTGTCACTAGGCTAGAGTGCAGTGGTGCGATCTTGGCTCACTGCAACCTCCACCTTCCAGGTTCAAGCGTTTCCCCTGCCTCAGTCTCCTGAGTAGCTGGGACTACAGGTCTCCACTACCACGCCTGGCTTTTTTTTTTTTTTTTTGTATTTTAGTAGAGACAGGGTTTCACCATGTTGACTAGGATGGTCTCCATCTCCTGACCTCATGATCTGCCTGCCTTGGCCTCCCAAAGTGCTGAGATTACAGGCGTGAGCCACCGTGCCTAGCCTATTTGGTAGTATTTCCAAAACAAAAGAAGTCTGCTGCAAAGGAGAACTGATTCCTGCACTTACAGACATTTAATTGCTATAATTGAAAATGAAATTTATCTAGCTTAAAAAATTTAAGGCCCCGCCCCGACACCATGAGACATTCTATTAATAGTAAAAGTTGCCCTTCCTCTCACCTATCAAATCTTTGAGTAAATGTGTCTTTCCAGTAAAACAAACCATTTTATCCTGTGTCTTTTTTAATAGGAATGTCTATCAACCCACCTTTAGGATTGCATTTTGCTGTTTACAATGAACTATGTCAGCTTTCAGGAAGCATTTCCACTTTACCTACTGCTTCACTGTGGAGTTTCTTAGGCTTTCTGTACCTTTCTAAGCCTGGGGCCTATTGAGTACCATGCTGGAGTTACACTGAATCTAGTTATGCCAAAGATTGACATGCATTTCCGATTTGGTCTGTTGAATAGGATTATTTTATTTTTCCTGATTTTAGGATTATAGGACATATATCTACACATTCACATTCTTGAGTCACCTAGAAATAAAAATAGTTCTTTTGTAGACAAGTTAGGCACCCTTTTGTATATGAAAACAAAATACTGCTGAAATAGTTATTAAAACATATTGGTACATATTCTTTATTAGTTTTAAGTAGTATTTTACTGAAAAGTATGCAGTTCATTGAAATGTTACACTTTTTTTTTTTTTTTTTTTTTTGGAGACAGGGTCTCACTCTGTCACCCAGACAGAGTACAGTGGCATGATCATGGCCCACTGCAGCCTCGACCTCCTGGGCTCCAGTGATCCTCCCACCTCAGCCTCCTGAGTAGCTGGGACTACAAGGGCGCACTACCATGCCCAGCTAATTTATTGTGTTTTTTGAAGAGACGGGGTTTTGCCATGTTTCTCAGGCTTGTCTTAAACTCCTGGGCTCAAGCAGTTCTGCCTCGGCCTCCCAGAGTGCTAGGATTGCAGGCATGAGCCACCGTACCCAGCCTAAAAAACAAATTACCGCACCTGGCCTAAAAAATAAATTTTTTATTTGCATAAGCCCAGTTATTCTGAATTACTCAATTAGAGCAGAATTATTCATGTGGAATCTATGTTCCCATACTTACCTTTTCTGATTTTAAGGAAGATGATTGATTGATTGAATTTAGAATTTAAGAGGATGAGGGGCAACTAGTCACCTCAGGTCAGCTCTACCGTTAGGACTAACTAGTTGGTTGTTGTTTACCTAGAGTTTCTTAATCCTGCTTCATAGAGACTCATGGCAGTTTTAGTTACATATAAGTATGTTGTTTGGTCTAGGTGTTACAATATTTTAATTTTGGGGGTATAACACGATTTTGTTGTTGTTGTTGTTTGTTTTTTGTTTGAGACAGGATACTCTGCTGCCCTGGCTGGAGTGCTGCAGTGGCATTATCATGGCTCACTGCAGCCTCAACCTCCCAGGCTCAAGCAATCCTCCCACCTCAGTCCCCTAAGTAGCTAGGACTACAAGCATGTGCCACTACACCCAGCTAATTTTATAATTTTTTGTAGAGACGGGTCTTACTACATTGCCAAGATTGGTCTCAAACTCCTGGGCTCAAGCGATTCTCTTCACCTCAGCCTCCCAAAGTGCTGGGATTGCAGGCAAGAGCCACTCTGCACTCAGCCATAATATGATTTTTAAAATAAAAGAGTCATAGGAAAGTGGTAAAAAAGAGAATAGGATTTACAGGACCAGAAGAATTAATATGAGCAAGATAATGTATAAGAGTGACTAGCCGGGCATGTTGGCTCACGCCTGTAATCCCAGCACTATGGGAGGCCGAGGCAGGTGGATCACGAGGTCAGGAGATAGAGACCATCCTGGCTAACGCGGTGAAATACCGTCTCTACTAAAAATAGAAAAAGTTAGCCGGGTGTGGTGGCACGCACCTGTAGTCCCAGCTACTCGGGAGGCTGAGGCAGGAGAATCGCTTGAACCCAGGAGGCGGAGGTTGCAGTGAACCGAGATCGTGCCACTGCACTCCAGCCTGGGTGACAGAACGAGTCTCATCTCAAAAAAAAGAGAGAATAACAGACATTAAAGGCTCTTATCGAGTCACTTAAGTTATTTTATTCTACCTCTACGTTTAAACCATTCTGGTGTTCTCAATTTCTCAGTTCTTGAAATTGAAATTTAAAAAATAATGTGTAGAGTAAAGGACTTTAGGGTAAATTATGTTGTGAGTCAGAAAATACTCTTTCTTCCTGTATTTTCTTATAATATCTTTGTCTATCTTTGGTCATTTTCTGTCTCTAGTCTCTTAAGTGTAGTTATCTGAAATATTTTTAATTTGTTAGGATTCTAATTTTCAATTAATGCAAATAATGAAAATTCCTAGTCACAATTGTATGGTGTTGACCCATTTCAGTGTCCTTTTGGATGTGGGGAATTAAGTGGAAACTGGAGACAGTAGGAGCTAATAGGAAATAACTTGGATGGGAACAATAAAGAATGATTTGGTCATCCTGCCCTGTTGAAGGTTTAGTTCAGATAACTTTCCAGCATCTAAGAATAAATAAAAATAGAAGCTGTAAGAAATTCTGCTTCATAATTATTTTCCTGTGTCTTCAATCATTTCACAACTTTGTTTTCCAGTTTAAACTTTAAGTGGTAATTGTGGTCTGCATGTTTATAAGTTTTTAATTGTATAGAATATTAGTACTTTTCTTCTTTAAAAATAATGCCATAAAGAATTTATCACTTGAAAGATTTTCCCCAAATGTAACAGAACTGTAGCAATTGTGTTTATTTACAATTAAGGATTCCCTAGGGTAGTGGTTTTCAACATCAGAATCATCAAGAGGGATTTTAAAGAGTTTTTAAATTTTTATTTTAGGTTCAGGGATACATGTCCAGGTTTGTTATATAGGTAAACTCATGACTTGAGGGTTTGGTATAGAGGTTATTTCGTCACCTGGGTACTAAGCATAGTACCTGATAGTTTTTTGTTTTTTTTTCTTAACTTCTCCCTCCTTTGAACCTCCTCCCTCAAGTAGGCCCCAGTGCCTGTTGTTCCCTCTCTATTCAAGAGGGATTTTTAAAACATAGGTTTTGGGGCCTCACTCCTGTGTTTCTGATTCAGTAACTCTAGAGTGGAGCCTGAGAGTTTGCATTTCTAACAAGTTCCAAGGTGACACTAATACTGCTGGTCCCGAAATCATACTTTGAGAACCACTGCAATAATACGATACTGATCTGAGAAGTCTGAGATAGGGCTAAATCTAATCTGTGCTGAATGAATACTGAGTTGCTTATATTTCAAGCAGAGTTAGACCTATTTGATGGGTACCAGCAGTGATCATTTAATGTAGTGTTGTCTTCTTTTCATAGATTGGAGCATATGATCAACAAATATGGGAAAAATCTGTTGAACAGAGAGAAATCAAGGTAACGAGTTTATTTCATTTTGTTTATTTTGAAACATAGTTCTATGAATTATTAATTACATTTTCTGTAGTGTTTTTTTCATGTACTTTTAAGATATAAATTACTATTCTATTGAAGTTTTTAAAGAAAGGAGTACGCTTTATTTACCATAGTCACGTTTACTTCTGATGGTGGTTTTTTTCTTTTTATCATCTTTCTGTTCTTTTAAAATTGAATTTCTAATGACTATTTTTTTTGTCAGCTTTTTTCCCCTTTCACTTGTCACCTTATACTTCTAGTTTGCTTTTCCTCCCTTTTGATGCTGTCATTGCTCTGTACAGTTTATTAAACTGGTAAGTGTTTCAGGATTTTTCCCGCCTGAGTGATCCTGTGCAAATGCTGCTCTGCTTAATTGAGATCTGCTTTTTGGTGCTACTAACAGATTGACTTGGACTCAGAAAGAGTCACTGAAAAGTTGGTCATTTAAAAAAAGAATTTAGGACAGTAAAGCACTAATTAAAATGTTTTTGTAGTAGGCATTTTCTTCCTGAACATGTAATCACGTCTCTTATGCTGATAAAATATTCTCATAGATTACCTCGCTAGCATGAAAACTGTTTTTCAACTGAATTTATTGTTTCTCAGCACTCTTTATTGGTAATAAGATTTGTATTTTTCGTTTGCATAGATACTAATCAGTGTGTTTCTGCACGAGCTAAATTTAATCTGGGCACAGACAATATTACTTTAGTTACTTGACATTTTCTGTTTTGTATAAAAAGGTTTACATTAGATTGAAAACCAGTCTCTATAGTTACTAAAAATCGGTCCAAAAATTTGTTAATGTTTAGACTACTTAGTCACTTGTAATAAAGAGCAAGGTTCTTTCCCATTTGGCAATGATAATCTCTAAACTTTTGAGGAAGGATTAATACATTTAACAAAGTTGTGATGTGTGTAAAATATAGGATTAAGTCATGGGACAGAAAGATAAAACGGATTATAGTTTTGTAGGGGAGATACATAATTACACGTGAGATAAATTCCTTTAAGAGAGGCATGTCTAAAACTCTATAGGAGAGTGAGAGGGGAGACAAGCCTGGGGAGATTGGGAAAGATTTCATAGAGGAAGCAGTTCATTAACTTAAGGAAGACATTTCAGACAGATGAAGAGCAGATGGAAATATATGTAAAGGGTGGAAGAAACGTGACTGAGGCAGGGCTCCTCAAGTGGTTTGATTTGGTAAAAGGTTGGATAGAGGAAGGAGAGTAGTGTCATTAGGAGTAAAACTAGAAAATGGAAGTCAGATTATGAAGGGGCTTGAGTGCCTTGCCGAAGAGTTTAGACATAATCTGGAAAACAACAGGGGAGATATTGGAAGATTTTTAAGCAGAAGCTTATATTTTAACAAATGTACTCAGGCGGCACTAAGGATGATAGGAAATACTGGAAGAAGAGCACATTTAGAATTTTGTTATAGAAATATCTATTTGGTACTTGGGAGGAACATTTAAGAGTTCTCAGTTTATAAAGTAAATATGTATAGGTATGTGTTTGTGATACATACATATGTATATAAAACATTATATAGATATAGCCATAGGAATGAGTAGATTTCTGTTGAATGATGAAAGGGCTGAGAACAGAGCATTGGGAAATAACTAACATTTAATAGGTAGGTAAATAAAGAGATGCAAGTAAAGAAGGAAAGAAAAGTAGGAGATCCATGAGAAAATAGTATGGAGAGAGTGTGAAGAAGAGTTGGGATAGTCAAGCAAATAAAGAGCAGCAGAGAGGTCTAGTAAGATGCCATAATACCTTTTATTCTCTTTGACAGTTAGAAAGCCTTTAACTCGTTGGACAGGAGATACTAAGTACCTTGAGAGGTTGTGTTATCAGGTTGACACATTTGGAATTTAAAAGCCTCAGAAAAAATATATATAAATAATTTTTTTAGTTTTTGGGACCTGTTCACAAATTACTGCATTACTTATGTAATCTCCTCTTTTTAAAAAGAACTGTTTTAAATCCTAAATAGAGATTAGGGTGAAGAAGGATTATATTAGTTACTACTTGGTGCTACTAACAGGATGATCTTAGGGAAAGTTAGGACCTACATCTTCTTTCTGAAGTATGTCTCCCTTTAAAGATAATACCTTGTAATAGTAATTGAAGAATTAAAAACCTAAAAACTTGCTCTTTTGGCAGGTCTGAAAGTAGCAAGTTATCTCGATTGTTCACAGTCAGTTACAGATCAGATGAACTCCTTGTTTCAGTCTTTCCCTCTTTCCCACTATTGTACTTGACTAGTCTTTAAAAATAAAGATAAAAATAAGACAAAATTAAAGAAAACTTGTTCTCGTTATTTTTTTTTTCCTTTTGGGGTGATAAAAAATTTGTAAAACTAGATAGTGGTAATGGTTGCACAATATTGTGGATGTACTTAGAACCACTGAATTATAGACTTTTATGTATTTTTTCCTTTTTGTTTGTACAAAGTCATGGAGTACATGTGCAATTTTGTTACATGCATAGCTTGTGTAGTAGTCAAGTCAGAACTTTTGGAGTATCCATCACTTGAATAATATGCACTCTACCCATTAATCAGTTTATCTGGCTCACACCTGAAATCCCAACACTTTAGGAGGCCAAGATGGGAGGATTGCTTGAGTCCAGGAGTTAAGACCAGCTTGAGCAACAAAGTGAGACACTATCTCTAAAAAAAAAATTATTTTTCTTAATTAGCTGGGACGTACCTGCAGTCCCACCTACCTGAGAGGCTGAGCCAGGAGGATCACTTGAGCCCCGGAGTTTGAGGGTGTAGTGAGCCATGATCACACCACTGCACTCCAGCCTGGGCAACAGAGTGAAACTTTGTCTCTAAAAAAACATACATACATACATACATACATAATCAACTTATCCTCCCTACTCTTGTTATTTTTAATTAAAAGGATCAATTTGTTAACAAGCCTAAAAGCACATTTCATTCTTACTAAGCGTGGGGCAAATTATAGTGTAAAATAATTTTGTATTTATTCTAAGGAAGTTAGAGAGGTACATAACTGTGGTGTATTAATGTTAATATTCGATTAAAAAAAAACACTCTACCTGTTGTTTAGAGAACAGTGTACCAAATGTATTGAGTTTGTCCCATGTAATTGATTCTTTCATTAGTTGTCAAAGCAGTGAGCAGCTACTAGAGAAATCAAAGACATGAAAATATATTTTTTGAAATGTTTATTTTTCAATTAAAGACCCAGAGTTGATATTGCTAAAGTGTAAAATCTTTTGTAAGTTGCAAATTATTTTTTCATAACTATTTTAGAAATTATAACTAAAAACTTTGCTTTTTTCTGATTACCTTGACCAAAATTTAAAAGTAAATTTGGAAGTTTTTCCTGTTTTGCTATCTACTAGACTTTTAAAGCTTCACCAAAAAGCTTATAAAGTCATTACAGAGAAAAAGGGGGATGGGGGAACTAAACAAGATTTCTAGAAAATGAAACTGTTTATGTACTTTGATGGAATCTAAATATTAATAATACACAGACGTCTAGATAACAGAAGCACTTTCTAAACTTAAACAGCCCATTTCGGTTTTTTTTGCCCAACATTATCTGTGTACTTAGAGAATTTTTTTTTTTTAATAAAAAACTTTATACTACTGTGTCTGAGTCATTTCACTATAGGAACATACTGTAAGAATTTAAATTATATTTAATAAATAAAATATTTCTGTTATTGGTATTAATTGCATTTGTGCTGCTTGTTTCTACTTTCTAGTTTGTGCATAAATTAGTAGTTTTAATAATCTCATTCTTTTTTTAAAAAAAACCTTTTCATTTTTTATTTGTTCATTTAAACTGTTTAACAGTTCAAACAGTACTGAAAGCTATGCTACTTTGTGTGAATGTGGTTTATTCCAAGCCAATTGAAAATTTTCCAGTGTAAAATATCTACTTAATTAAAATCAGACTTTATGAATGTTTGTATCTTGATGCTTTCTTTTATTTTTGTGAATAAAATAATTGTAGATTCGATCTCAGCTCACTACATCCTCTGCCTTCCAGGTTCAAGCGATTCTTCTGCCTCAGCCTCCCAAGTAGCTGGTATTACAGGTGCCCGCTACCACGCTCGACTAATTTTTGTATTTTTAGTAGAGATGGTGTTTCACCATGTTGGCTAGGCTGGTCTTGAACTCCTGACCTCAGGTGATCCTGCCCACCTCAGCTTCTCAAAGTGCTGGGATTACAGGTGTGAACCACCTTACCTGGCCTTCTGTTTTTTTTTTTTTTTTTGCTTTTTTGTTTTTCTTTTTAACCCTTTAAATTATCTTGATAAGCTACCTTAGAGGGAAAATTTTATTGAAACTGGCTATTAGGGTATAGCTCTACAATATAGCTCAAAATAAATATATTTTAATAGAATACAAAAGTGGAAATGAACCCCATATAAACAAGGTCGATTAGAAGAAGCATATTGAAAAACAATATTTGCACAAATCAAGAAAACGTACTGTTTCTCCTATAGGGACTCTTAGTTCTTAAAATACTCTTGTTAAAAATTTTAGGTATACAGCAATAAAGATTCAGATTAGTTGGAAGACATTGGCAATAAGGTTACTTTCAAGTTGTTAGGGAAGCAATTTATAAAAAACAAGTAAATTAAAATGTGTTACTGTTTTCAAATATTTTTACAGTAATAAAGGTAAAATCTTACTGTAATAAACTTAATACCAAATCCAAATAGTGCTTTATTAATAAATTTTTGTTTAAATATGTGTTATTACTGTTGCCTCTCCAATATGCAAAATCTTGGGAATGATTTCTAATCCATCAGCCACTGTATAGTGACAATAAAATCAGAAATAATGTACAGATACAGCCCATACTCATTATTTGGGGTAGCTATGTTCTATGAAGTCACCCATGAACATTGAATGAGTGAATACTGAACCATTGCTGCCTGGGGAAGTACCTTGTTTTATGTGTATTTCTGTTTAAAGACACCTTATTTAATATATATTTTTGATTCATTAACAGTTCATGGCCAACAGCACTGTAAATCATACCTTAACAGAGATTATATTTATTTTTTAGTTTTTAGTTTTTACTTTATATTTTTTGGGACAGAGTCTTGCTTTGTCACCAGGCTGGAGTGCAATGGCATGACCTTGGTTTATGGCAACCTCCAACCCCTGGGTTCAAACAATTCTCTGTGCTTCAGCCTCCTCAAGTTGCTGGGATTACAGGCAGGTGCCACCATGCCCAGCTAATTTTTTGTATTTTTAGTAGAGATGGAGTTTCACCATGCTGGCCAGGCTGGTCTCAAACTCGTGGCCTCAAGTGATCCACCCACTTTGGCCCCCACAAAGTGCTAGGATTAAAGGTGTGAGCCACTGTGCCTGGGTGAACAGAGGTTATCTAACACATTTTCTCTATAAGGCACATCACAGCCTTCTTGCACTTACGAACACGAGACAGTGTTTTAAGCACTATACTTATACTTAAGGGCCATCCTGAACAACAGGATTGCCAACAAAAAGCACAAAAATGTGAAAAACACAACAAAGGACACTGTTTACAGTAATCAGAGCTGAAACAGGAAGGTTAAAGCATCACCTTGTTTGACCTCAACTGGGAACATGCACGTTGGGTGACTCAATTTTTTTTTTTTTCCTACTCCATGCATGCCTGCAAATTAGGGCAAAAGCACCGTGAACATTGATTTGGGGGTACAAAGAAATTTTACCAAGTAGGTGTGTTTGCAGTTGTGGAATCTGAGAATATGAGGGTCAACTATATATAAAATTTTCATTGCTGTTTCTTTAACTTTTACCCTTTCTCCTTCATTTTTGTTTTTTGTATCTCTGGGTGGTTTGCAACTTCAGACAGAACTATTTGAAGGGATTCAAAGATTAATTACATCTTGATTTCAGGTCACATTTTTGGTTTAGACACCTCAGTTAATTCTGACCTCAAATATGGTTCTCTTCTTTGTTTTAGATGCAAACAGAATACTTAATCAGATTTTTACTTTGTTGGGGGGTGTCATTGTTACTTGGATTAGGACCAGAGACAGGATTTAGTGCACAGTTACTTGCTTAATTGAATGAATAAAAAACAAATCATCTAAACACTTGTGTCGTCTCGCAGTACTTGGCTCCTGAAGAGTTTAGCTTAAGCTCTTGCAATTCTTTTTGTTTTTTTTTTTCTCTTTTTTGTTTTTATTTTTGTTAGCTCTTCCAATTCTTAATATTCTAGTCTTAAGTAATAAAGTAATTAATTTTGTTATAGGTTTTTTTTTTCCACTAGTTTTGATCTACTTCCCCCACTTCACTCTATATACTGATAGCAGAAACTTAATTTTACTCAGTGTTCAATAATTTCAAGTTTAAATGAGTTCAGTTTATGACAACTGCCTCTCCCTTCCCCCTTCCTGGTTATGGTGTCTAAGTTCTGAGGTGATGAGGTGGCATTTATGGTCTGATGAGGGGTTGACATGTGAACATAATGGCAACCATCATCCTTGAGTAGTGCATCGTCCTGCCTGGCTCTCAGCTGATTGGCATCTGCTGAGAAGTCTGCATCCTTTCTGGTCCTCAGCTGTGTGATTTACCACTTTCTGAAATAATGCCTACAGCACCACACCTTGAGGTTCCTTCCGGGCTGCTGCTCCCCTAGCTAGCCTCAACACTCTCCAAATGCCAATATGGGGCCAATGCAGTTCCCTCTACACCTAAAGCTGTACACCTAAATTTGCTTGGTAGTAATAGTATTTGTATTAGAATTTTACTGTTGGTAATAAACCGGCCTGGCATGTTATACACATCTCTAAATATATCTTTTTGAACAATAATAAAATTTATTACAATACTGTAATTGTGTTCCATTTGTAACAAATGCATAATGTGTTACATTTTGTTGGTACTATTAACAATTTTATTTTAAATTGAAATTTTTAGAAATTGATTTTCACCTGTTCTAGATTTAAGTATATACACAATTCCAATACTTCTTTTGATATATTATAGGGGCTAAGGAATAAACCAAAGAAAACAGCACATGTGAAACCAGACCTCATAGATGTTGATCTTGTAAGAGGTGAGTCTTGGATAAGTAAATGTTTATTACAAGTAGACATTGTTCTGGAAGAAGCAGAATTCAAAATAGATTTAAATATTGTATTAGGCTGTTTTGCATTGCTATAAAGAAATACTTGAGATTGGGTAATTTATAAGAAAAGAGGCTTAATTGGCTCATGGTTCTGCAGGCTGTACGGAAAGCACAGCACCAGCACCTGCTTCTGGCGCGGGAAGCTTTACCCATGGCAGAAGGCATGTGGGACCAGGCACATCACATGGCCAGAGCAGGAGCCAGAGAGTGGTAGCGGGGAGGTGCCACATACTTTTAAATCACCAGATCTCCTGAGAACTCACTCACTATCTCGAGGACAGCCTCAAGCCATGAGGGATTCACCCTTATCACCCATACACCTCCCACTAGGCCCTGCCTCCAGCATTGGAGATTACAATTTAACGTCAGATTTGGACAGGGACAAATATTCCAAACTATGTCAGATATGTATCTGTCTGTCTGTCTTTTTAGAAATAAAAACATTGTGAACCTTGATGAAGACAAGAATAGTATTAAAAAGAGAGAATGGGACCAGGTACAATGGCTCACACCTATAATCCCAGCACCTTGGGAAGCTGAGGCAGAAGGATCTCTTGAACCCAGGAGTTTGATACCACCCTGGGCAGCAGAGTGAGATCCTATCTCAAAAACAAAAAAACAAAAAGACAATTAAAGTGGCAATTTGTAATTGCTAACTAGAACTGACATTTGATATCGTTCTGTATTTATAAAATATGTGGGAGAAATTCTGTTATTTCAAAAAATATTTTTTTCAAAATATTTAAAGTATCTATAAATTGGACATTTCTGACTCATACTGTAATACAGAATAAAATTATGTGGTCATGTTTTTCAAACATTGAAATTTTTTTCTTTAAAGAAATTAAATAATAATATGTAAATATACTCTGTTGTCCTATTTTACTTTTTTCAGGGTCTGCATTTGCAAAGGCAAAGCCTGAAAGTCCCTGGACTTCCCTGACCAGAAAGGGAATTGTTCGAGTTGTATTTTTCCCCTTTTTCTTCCGGTGGTGGTTACAAGTAACATCAAAGGTCATCTTTTTCTGGCTTCTTGTCCTTTATCTTCTTCAAGGTATAATTAAGTGATATTTGCTTTCACCTTTCAGAATGTGATATTGTCAGGTTTAATAAGGCTTTGTTTTAAACATATGCTAACTACTACTGAGTATGATGTATAAGTATGTTAATAATAAATCTCATAATTGATTTGGCATTAAAAATATTTGAGAAAACCAAGTTATTTTCCATTATAATTTTATGAATATTTGAATCTGTAGATGGTTAAAGAAAAATAGAAATTGAGAAGATTTTTTAAAATTAGGAAAAAAACCTCATCAAAATGCATCTTCCATACATACATACATACCAGTCTTTAAAAAATACAGCCTTTACAAGTTTATTATTCCTACCTTAAGTATAGTTTCTTTTTTCTGTGCCTTTTACCACTGTGATCTGAGCTGTCCTTATACTTTATCAAAATTCTGTATACCATGCACTCTGCTAGGTGTTTTCTAGATTCTCATTTAATTCTCATATCAACCCAGTGAAGTATAGGGACTGTTATTACGCTTCACTTATAGTCGTGGGACCTGAACGACTTAAGGGCCCAAAGCCATGCAGTCATCAAGTATGGTAGAGTCCAGGTTCAAGTCTAAGCATTCTGATCCCAGAACCACACACTTAACAGTTCTTATGGTGCCTCCTAACACAACATTCTACTGCATAGTCTTAGCAGCAGTATATAACACAACATGTGTAACACTGTAGAGCATTTAGAAACTAACGAAGAAACTATTCATATTCCATCACGTGAACAAAGCGGTTATTTTCATTTGATTGATGTCCTTTCAGTCTTTTTAATGTTATTAAAAAAAAAAAACCCATGGTTACAGTCCTGAATGATTATTTAAATTTGTTTTATCAACAGATTCTAAGAGATAATTTTAAATAAATGACAATATAATAACAACTGCAGACTTTTATTTAGATAAAGTTGTTTCTTCTAAGCCAGGTTACATCTTATATACATAAAAGGGTGTGGACTGTGATGATTGTGTGGTTGTTATTAGAATGTGTGTGTTTTCTGATTAAAGATATAATAATACTTTCATGGCAGAAAATTTGGAAAATGTAGAAAAAGCTAAAGAAAAAAAAAAAACTACCCATCATCTTGCCTTTGAGTTTATAATACTTTTTAAATAGTTGAGATTATTTTTGTGAACAGCTACATTTTTTTTTTTTTACCTAATGTCATAAAAAGTATCAGAGTCTTTGTAAATATGACTTCTTAGTTACTAGAAAGAATCTTGTCCTACATCAATATTGGGCAGTTAAGCTGATTGCTGTTTTTTGCTATTATAATTACTGCTGAAGTGAACATATTTGCTTATCAATATTTTCTAGTTATAGTGATCATAATTTTTATCATTTTCTTGTTTGCTTCTCAAAAGGACTTAAGAGAACTTAATTTAAGTAAAGTTATCTTCAAAGGTTTTCTGGCTTACCTATAGGAGGAAACTTTATTTGAATGTGGTCAGAAACTGCAATAGATTGTTAAGAGTAATTCAGTACCATTGATTGTACATCACAGTGCATTGTGCTTTTCAAAATATTGCTACTTTCTAGTATTCCATGACAAACAAGTTTCCAATGTAACTAAAAGTTCACTGACATTGTATAATTATATTGTGTCTGAAATTTACTACTGGTTCCTCTAAGTTAAATAGGGAACACAGGTTAGATTGGGCATTAAATTAGATATTTTTAAGTTCAGAACCAAAGTTTAATCATAAGGCCCTTATGATGAACACTACTAAACATTCTCCTAGTAAAGCTTAGTTAGAGAAATGACTTAACTTTCTTAAAGTCACACAGCCAGTACCAAAGTCATGATGTGACTCTAATGGCCCTCGCGGCAGGCTGCCATTAGCTTTGAAAACCACTGTATGTCTATCTTCATTGCAGCAACCTGTGTAAAAGCAGGGTGCTGCAGTGCTCTGAGTTATGTCCTCATTCTTGTTCCCACTTCTTGAAAGGCAGAAAGAGCCGGGCGCGGTGGCTCACACCTGTAATCCCAGCACTTTGGGAGGCCAAGGCGGGGGGATCACGAGGTCAGGAGATCGAGACCATCCTGGCGAACATGGTGAAACCCCATCTCTACTAAAAATACAAAAAAATTAGCCGGGCGTGGGGGCGGGCGCCTGTAGTCCCAGCTTCTCGGGAGGCTGAGGCAAGAGAATGGCGTGAACCCGGGAGGCGGAGCTTGCAGTGAGCCGAGATCGCGCCACTGCACTCCAGCCTGGGCCACAGAGCGAGACTCTGTCTCAAAAAAAAAAAAAAAAGAAAGGCAGAAAGAATCAAATGCAGTCAGATTTGGTTTTATATAACGATGTATAGTTTTTTACTTCAATTACTTGCTTTATAAGTATCTCAACTATGTATTCTCAGCTCTATCCCCACTTCTCCATGTCTTGGTTGCCTAGTTTCTTGCCAAGATTACTGCCAGGAAACCTTATATCATCTACTTTCTGTCCATTTACCTATTAAATGACTAATTCAAACCAGCTGCTTAAGTTCTAAATTACTTCACTAGTTACTGCTTTCAAGATGCAATCTGAGTTTTCAAATCCCTCCTTGAATTTCTGTCCCACCCTAACCAGGCTAAACTAGCTCTTTGCTGTTTCTTAAACATTCCATGCTTTTTTGCCTGTATGTCTTTAGACATGCAACTCCCTTTGCTTGGGGTAGCCCTTTTCCCTTTTGTTTAGTGAATCCTCTGTTTTCTCTCAAACTTAGATTAGACATCAGACATCATGTTCT
Source organism: Trachypithecus francoisi (assembly GCF_009764315.1). Lineage (NCBI taxonomy): Eukaryota > Metazoa > Chordata > Mammalia > Primates > Cercopithecidae > Trachypithecus > Trachypithecus francoisi. The sequence goes on from NW_022681469.1 coordinate 57,738,713, forward strand.
TTGAGAACCCTTTCATAACTCCCCAATGTAGTTATGTATCTTTTTTATGTATATTATAGCAGTTAATCATAAGTATTATATTAGTCACCTTGGGCTACCATCACAAAATACCACAGATTGGGTGGCTTATACAACAGAAATTTATTTTCTCACCATTCTGAGGGATGGAAGTGCAAGAGTGAGGCAATATCAGAGTTGGTGTCTGATGAGGCCTCTGACTCGTAGATGTCCACCTTCTTGCTGTGTCTTCACAGGGCCTTTCTTGTGTGTGTGAGTGGAGAGAGAGAATACTCTGGTATCTCTGCCTCTTCATATAAGGACAAGAGTCATAACAGTTTAAGGCCTTACTCTTACGAATTTCTTTAACCTTTACTACCTCCTTATAGGCCCTGTCTCCAAATGTAGTCACATTGTGGGTTAGGGCTTCATTCAGCATGTGCATTTGTGTGGGGAGGATGAAAGGAGCACAGTTAGGTTCATAACAGGTATTTTCATTGTTTCTTTATATGTCTCTTCTTTTCTCTAAACCAAACCTGTCCAACCAATGGCCCATAGGCCACATGTAGCCCAGGATGCCTTTGAATGTGGCCCAACCCAGGTTCATAAACTTTCTTAAAACCTTATGAGAATTTTTAAAATTTATTTTGTTAAAGCTTATCAGCTATCATTAGTGTTAGTGTATTTTATGTTAGCTATCATTAGTGTTAGCCCCAGACAATTCTTCTTGCAGTGAGGCCCAGGGAAGCCAGAAGATTGGATACCCCTAGTCTAAACCAAGGGATAGGGAGCAGAGACTGTGTCTTGTCTTTTTTTCTCCATTGCCTAATTGCCACTGAATCTTAAAGATTAACAGTCCTAAAAATAGAAAATAATATTCTATTCTATTTTTTAGACACAGGGTCTTCTTGCTCTGTTGCTCAGGCTGGAGTGTAATGGTGTGATCATAGTTCACTGCAGCCTTGAACTCCCAGGCACAAGCAATCCTCCAGCCTCAGCCTCCCAACTAGCTAGGACTATAGGAGCACGCCACCATGCCCAGCTAATTCTTTTTATTTTTATTTTTGTAGAGATGGGGGTCTTAATATGTTGCCCAGGTTGGTCTTGAACTCCTGACCTCACCCTCTTAAAGTGCTGGGATTACAGGTATCAGCCACCATGGTTTCTCTCTGTTGCTCAGGCTGGACTGTGGCGGCACCGTCATGGCTCAGCTGCAGCCTCGACCTCCACGGCTCGATAATTCCTCCTACCTTCCACCTCCATAGCTGGAACTACAGGTTCCCCCGCCATTCCCAGCTAATTTTTTTGAATTTTTTTTGTAGAGACAGGGTTTCGCATTGTTGCCCAGGCGGGTCTCAAACTCCTGGGCTAAAGCAGTCCGCCTGCCTCAGCCTGTCAAAGTACTGGGGTTACAGATGTTGAGCCATTGCATTCAGCCTGCTCCTAGAGTTCCACTTGCCCAGTACGTGAAGTCCTGCCGTGGAAATGTTTGTGCCCAACAACATTCTGTCTTAGTTGATCCCCAGCAGAAATCTCTAGCAGCACTGTCTAGTTCGTAGGACTTCATTAAATGCTCAAAAAGTATAATTCAGCATTATATAAAATAAGTGAATGTTTTCTCTGTATATCTTCTTTTTTTTTTTTTTTGAGACAGAGTCTCGCTCTGTCGCCCGGGCTGGAGTGCAGTGACATGATCTTGGTTCACTGCAACCTCCACCTCCCAGGTTCAAGCGATTCTTATGCCTCAGCCTCCTGAGTAGCTGGGACTACAGGTGTGCACCACCACACCCAGCTAGTTTTTGTATTTTTAGTAGAGATGGGGTTTCTCCCTATTGACCAGGCCTCAAACTCCTGACCTCGTGTTCTGCCCACCTCAGCCTTCCAAAGTGCTGGGTTTACAGGCAGGAGCAACCATGCCCGGCTCTCCATGTATCTTTTAAACCTTCACTTGAGAGGAAAACAAAAAGGAGAAGTGATACCAGAGTCATGGAGGAAAAGCCACTCTCTCAGGAACTGACACCATGGGAGGGACATGATCACTTTTAGGAGAGATACAGCCAGAAGAAAAAAGGAGAAAGAGAGGAAGAAAGTGGCTCCTCCCTCTTTTTCTAATGCCTTGTCATCAGAATTTCACAGTATGTAGTAACTTCCTGTTAAGATATATAGAAAATATAATTTGTATGCTCCCAGCCCTAGGATTACAGAGAATGATGATCACAAAGCTGAAAGAGTTCAGATAAATAACCAGCAACAGGTTATATAAAACCTAAAGTTTTAAAAGATATTCACCTTTGTGTCTGAAACTCTGAACTTCTTAAGTAAGCATTTGTATTTGCCCCTTTTAAAATTAGAGTTAATGGCATGGTGAAACCCTGTCTCTACTAAAAATACAAAAAATTAGCTGGGCATGGTGGCAGGCACCTGTAGTGCCAGCTACTCAGGAGGCTGAGGCAGGAGAATGGCATGAACCTGGGAGGCAGAGCCTGCAGTGAGCCGAGATCACGCCACTGCACTCCAGCCTGGGCGACAGAGCGAGACTTCATCTCCAAAAAAAAATTAGAGTTAATGGCAGCTAAAAAAAAAAAGCTGCTATTCACCAATGTTCAGTATACATTTACTGTGTATAAGCAGCTTTTCAAAATGTTTTACATGCATTACCTCACCTAAAACCTATTATAGTGCCTGTGTACTACTATATGTATATGTATGCTGTGTACTATGTAGATATACAGAAGATTAAACCAAGGCTCGAAAATATTAAAGAACTTGATAAAAGTCACATTAGAATTCATATAAAAACAAAAAAGACTCTCTGCTTTTCAAACTTCTAGACTGTTATGGAAGAACTAGAGAATTTGGGTTAAATTCCAGAGTAATTCATAAAGATGATTGGCATTTTAAAATTTTTGTTTTTTTCTTTTTAAGGAACCTTCTTACAGTTATATACAGCTGAAATTTGTTTTCATGATACTCTTTAAGTATATTAGCAGATTAAGTGGTGTTTTAAGCTTTTGGTATGTTAGACCAGGATTCTTTGAATTGCAGGTGGCAGAAACCAAATGCAAACTAGCTTTTGCAAGAAGTTGGTTTTTTTGGTCGTTATTTTTACTGTTTATCATAAAAACTAAAAAAAACCCAGGAAACTAGATAGAAGAGTACAACAGCTGGGGTGGCCATTTGTCCCAGTTTGGCTGGGATTGTCCAACCCCAAGTTTACTCATGTTGTCCTGGTGCCTTTCACTCTCAAAAGTGTCTTGGTTTAGATGGTAAATTATATGGTCACCCTAAACACCCAAATACCCATCTCTTTAATTTACCAATGATTAACATTTTGGGATGTTTACTTATTTTGTTAAGTAAATTATATACATTGAGACATGTTACCCCTGAATACATCAATATGCATTTCTTCAAAGTAAGCACATATAACCACATTACAGTGATCACACTTAAGAAAATAACCAATAATATTCTAATATTTACATTTTATTTTAGGTACTCCCTGGCCGTGGATTCAGGCATGGCTGGATTGAGAGGCTCAGATAATATCTTTTTGCTGTTGACTCTGGTCTTGCTGGTCACATTCTTAGGTTGGCTCTTTCTAGGTGGTGGTTAAGGTGGCCCCTAGCAATTTCATTTTTTCATAGTCTTTAGTGTTTGTGATCTAGGAGAAAGGTCTTGAAGCACCTATATTAGTCCCTGAAAAAGACGGATTGGCCCTGCTTAGGTCACTTGCCCATCTTTTTATAAACTTTTGTATTCAGACTTACTAAGACTGTGACAAGCCTAGATTACATGTCTATCCCTGTGGTGGGAGAAATAAGAATATGTGATTGATGGATAAAGGAGGGAGACAAAGGTAAAGACAGTTTATGTCCAGAAAGTCTAAGGGATGCTTAGACAAAAACATACGTAGACAAAAACAAGATTTCCCTTCATGTAGTAATGGTTAGCATTGATGGGTGTTTAGTGGTTTCTCTGGAAACTATGCCTACATAAATGTGTTATTAATTCTAAGGAGATAGACCTCTATTAATAAGAAGCTCTTTATCGCTGTATTATATACACTTATCATAAGATTTCCTTATTTGTAAAACAAAGAAATAATGCACTTGAGGTTAGGGTGGTTCTCTGATTGTCTGTGATGTTACTTAGAAATGTCCTTAGATTCATATGCATCTAATTTATGTTGCAGCGTTGAGGTGTAATTTAGAGACTATGTTGGGTGTTGTCTTGTTCCAAGAGTTTATTACTAAATACCATGGTTAGGCTGTGGCAGACAGTAAAACAGTCTGAAAGAGCTTGTCTGTAGTAATATTTTAAACTCATTTAAATTTAGAAAAATATTTTGGCAAAAAATAATGTAAAAACAATTTTAAGAGTTTTGAAGAGGTGACCATCAGATATATAATTAAGCGTATTTTCTTTCCCTTTTTGTAGTTGCCGCAATAGTATTATTCTGCTCCACTTCTAGCCCACACAGCATACCTCTGACAGAGGTGATTGGGCCGATATGGCTGATGCTGCTCCTGGGAACTGTGCACTGCCAGATTGTTTCCACAAGAACACCCAAACCTCCTCTAAGTGCAGGGGGTAAAAGAAGAAGGTACTGTTTTTTAAAAAGTAATCTTTTTGTACATTGATGTAATTTGAATCCACAATTATTCTTGACTCCTCTTATCTTCATAGACTAAAATCTTATCTTGTAAGGTTGCTCTTTCAAAAAAGCCACTGAGCTTCAGAATCAATTACCAAATGATTTAGTTTCTATGTTTGCTTCAAGGCCATTTTAAGACAATATGCCTGTATTTTGTTTGTTTGTTTCTTTTTTTCTTGAAACTCATTTCTAGTCACTGAATATCTATGTAGACAATATATGTTAGCTAGAGTGTTAATAATTCCTACTACTTATAAAATCTTGTATTTCTAAGATGCTTTGGCAAAAACAAAAACCTAGAAAAAATTTCAGCTAAACTGTATTTACTAAATGCTGTTTTGTTTTGTTTTTTTCTGTTTTTTTTTTTTTTTTTTTTTTTTTTTTTTTTTTTTGAGGCAGGGTCTCACTGTCTCCATCACCTAGGCTGGAGTCCAGCTCACTGCAGCTTGGACCTCCTGGGCTCAAGTGATCCTCTCACCCCATCCTCCTGAGTAGCTGGGACTACAGGTGTATGCCACCCCACCTGACTGGTTCTTTTATTTTTTATTTATTTATTTATTTATTTTGAGACAGAGTCTTGCTCTGTCGCCCAGGCTGGAGTACAGTGGTGCCATCTCTGTTCACTGTACGCTCCGCCTCCCGGGTTCATGCCATTCTCCTGCTTCAGCCTCCCGAGTAGCTGGGACTACAGGCGCCCGCCACCACGCCCGGCTAATTTTTTGTATTTTTTTAGTAGAGATGGGGTTTCACTGTGTTAGCCAGGATGGTCTTGGTCTTCTGACCTCGTGATCCACCCGCCTTGGCCTCCCAAAGTGCTGGGATTACAGGCATGAACCACCGTGCTGGGCCTATTTTTTGTAGAGACAGGGTCTCACTTTATTGTCCAGGCTAGTCTGAACTCTTGGGCTCAAGCCATCCTCCCACCTCAGCCTCCCAAAGTGCTGGGATTACAGGCATGAGCCACCACACCCTGCCACTAAATTCTGTTTGAATCCATTTAATATTACCCTTGATTCAGTAAACATAGCATGTCTCACTAGCCACTCAGCACACTGGAGTTTGTTTTAAGGCTCTTTTGGAGCAGGTCCTCTTTTGAATATCATTGCTAAGAGATTGTGAAATTTGTAGTTTTTGGGTGCTGAGATTTAAGCCCATCTCATTGTTAAAAGATAATACCTACATTAGATAAATAGCAATGTTGATAAATTAGATTATAATTCTCTCCAATCTAAATTTTCTTCTTTCTTCATCTGCAGATAAGTGGCATTCAAATAGGGAAGAAATGCTTTTGTAAATATCCGTCCAATGCAATCTTTACAACCTTCTGTCCACTGACCTGCCAATATAAGCAAGGACCAATACCTTAACATTTCTAGAAATTGGTCTTGAATATGCATCATGATATTTGGATTAAATTTTATCTAGTAAATCTAAATTTTATTATGTATTAAGTAAAGTTCCTGTGTTTATGTTTTCCAAATTTTTGATTGTACTACTGAGAAAGTGGTTATTAAAATATTAAAGCTGCCTTCCATTCTTAATCTCTTCTGACGAAGGAAATTAAGAAAAGCAGCCCATTTGGAAGTACATAGGGAAGGAGATGGTTCTAGTACTACAGATAACACACAAGAGGGAGCAGTTCAGAGCCACGGTACAAGCACCTCTCACAGCGTTGGCGCTGTCTTCAGAGATCTCTGGCATGCTGCTTTCTTTTTATCAGGGTTTGTATTTATTTAAGGCTTTATATGGCATAGAGATGGCACTATCCCTTTTCTGGCACTTCAGTCTCAGGTAATGAGTATTAATTACTTTAAATGTGACAGCCTCATGGATTTTGTTTTGATAAAGTATAATAGTATAGATAATGGAAAAATAGACACCGTAAAGTTTATTTGGGTCATGTATAAATACATCTATACGAGAATGAATATACCAAAGCATATTTAGCTAGGATTACCCTTTTTTTGGGGGGGGGGATGGGGTCTGGCACTGTTGCCCAGGCTAGAGTGCAGTGGCACGATCTCAGCTCACTGCAACCTCTACCTTCCGGGTTCAGGTGATTCTCCTGCCCCAGCCACCCAAGTAGTTGGGATTACAGGCATGCACCACCATGCCTGGCTAATGTTTTGTATTTTTAGTAGAGATGGGGTTTCACCATATTGGCCAGACCTCGGCCTCCGAAAGTGCTGGGATTACAGGTGTGAGCCACCGAACCTGGCCAGGATTTCTTGATTTTGGTTTCTTTTATATTTCTTAATTACTATTTTACTTGTATTAATCGGTTAATTTATTTTTATCACCGTTTTAGGTCAGAATTGGCTGTATTAAAATGTCATATGAATTGTATAATTTTTTTTCTAAGTTCTTGCCTCAATTATCCAAAATTATCTGAAATAAAATATATAGGCATTGTTATTTAAGTTAATAAAATGTATATTATAGTATGTAATTCTACTTTTGTACAATGTACCATGTGCATTTTTGTACCATATAAAAATGACTTTTTGTATACAACTATAGAAAAATAGCTTTTTGTATAGTTTGTATAGTCGTACCATCAATGAAGACCTAACAAATAGGAAAATATAATTATAGCAAACATTAAAAAAAATTAAACCTAACTCAAGCTTGTATTATTATTTTGAATATTCAAAACATTTAAGGGTTATGTTACTAGTTTTTATATACCTATAATAAATGTGAAAAAGTTAAAAAGCTGTGATCAAAATATTGAGTGTAACTGATGAAAGGTACTAAATTAATCAAGAAAAGGGATACTGCAAGTAACTATTCTGTCACTTTGTTAACTCCTTCACTAATACCTATTTCATCAATTTGTGATTGTGCTCTTAGGATAAAGTTTATCATGCATTGTAGAACTAAGCAGTTATATCCTGGGCATATTTTCGTTGACTGTAATTTTTGGGAAAGTTTTCCAGATTTTAATAGTTTACAGTAACATGGCATTGAGTGATAACCCTTTCTATTCCAATCACCTATTCTTCTTCCAGAGACAATACGCTTTGTTTTCGTTTTTTAACGGGTTGAATTCTATCTGTATCTCTCTCTTCTTTAGTCTTTTTTTAAAAAAATGTTTTACACATAACTAACTTGGATGTAATATAGCTCCCCTTTCTAACATTGGCATGCAACAATTTAGTCACTGCAAAGTCAGTTTCTTGAGCATTTCCAGATAAGCAGTTATAAATAGCATAGTGGATATATTTCACTTTCTGGGAATCATTCATTTGTTTTGGTTGTCTACAACTGATATTATGTGTAGTATTCAGAGTCCCCCTAAAACTAGTAGGTTGGTACCTTTGGAAGTTTACCATATTTCTCTTATCAAATGAGATAGAGACTTAAATATTCCTCCTGTTGGGCGGCAGCATGACCATGATCATGACTACCATTGCAGTGGCTGTCCATTGTTGTGGCTAACTCACTCTGGATTTATTCTCTTGAATCATGACAGCTGTACATCTAAATATTTTTAAAGATGTACTGTGTTTATCTCATTTGGGGGCTGGTTTGCCAGCATATGAATGAGACTTTAAAAAATATTAGGTACAAGAAGATCTTAGAGAAATGTTAATTTTAGAAGTCCTAAGCTGAGTTCAGAGATCCTGATGATATTTTCTTCTTTCACACTTTGTTAAGGCAGGAAGTGGTTAAACTAAGCACTTATCAACTAAGCACTTACCAACTTATCAACTAAGACTTAAAATTTTTTCTGATGATAAATTGAAAAGCTGGATACTTCCGTTATCTCTGTTAACATAACTGATAGGAAAATAAATTAATAACCACACAGGTATCTAAGCTTTGTGTACGGTATCTTGATGGTTTTCTAGATGTTAGAATGAGAACCACTCTTCTGTTTTTTTTTTTTTTTAACCTATCTCACTGCACACTGAGAGAACTGCCCTTTTTTTTTTTTTTTTTTTTTTTTTTTTTTTTTGGAGACAGGGTCTCACTCCTATAGTTTTGGGTGGAGTGCAGTGGCATGATCATGGCTCACTGAAGCCTCAACCTCCCAGGCTCAGGTGATTCTCCCACTTAAGACTCTCAAGTAGGCCGGGCGCGGTGGCTCAAGCCTGTAATCCCAGCACTTAGGGAGGCCGAGATGGGCGGATCACAAGGTCAGGAGATTGAGACTATCCTGGCTAACACAGTGAAACCCCGTCTCTACTAAAAAAATACAAAAAAAAAAAAAAACTAGCTGGGCGAGGTGGCGGGTGCCTGTAGTCCCAGCTACTCGGGAGGCTGAGGTAGGAGAATGGTGTAAACCCAGGAGGTGGAGCTTGCAGTGAGCTGAGATCCGGCCACTGCGCTCCAGCCTGGGTGACAGAGCGAGACTCCGTCTCAAAAAAAAAAAAGACTCTCAAGTAGCTGGGACTCTAGGCGTTCGCCACCATGCCCAACTAAGAGAACCACTATTTTAAACCCCTGTATTTATAAGTTGGAAAGGTACTATTTGTCATCTCAAAGTACATTTTATTCTGAAGATAAAACTATTATTTTTGAAATGACATAGTATTTCTCATTTGAAAAATTGGGAATTACTTTAATAAACCTTTATGAACCTGACAAAGCCTAGGAAAGTATCAATTTAAAAAGATACAGAGGCTGGTCCCGGTGGCTCATGCCTGTAATCCCAGCACTTTGTGAGGCCGAGGCGGGTGTATCACCTGAGGTCAGGAGTTCAAGGCCAGTCTGGCCAACATGGTGAAACCCCATATGTGCTAAAAATACAAAAATTAGCCAGGTGTGCTAGTGGGTGCCTGTAATCGCAGCTATTTGAGAGGCCAAGGCAGGAGAATTGCTTGAACCCAGGCGATGGAGGTTGTAGTGAGATCGTGCCACTGCATTCCAACCTGGGGAACAGAGCAAGACTCCGTCTTAAAAAAAAAAAAAGATACAAATCAATTGTATTTCCTAAGGATTTAGTACTTTAATTTCAATGAATTATCTTAATATAATTTAATTATATTAATAAATTAATTATTGTATTAATATTAAATATATATCTGATATTATAATTTATTAATATAATTTAATTAATATGATTTAATATATTAAATTATATTTTCTACTAAAGAGATTGAATAGGACGAATTACATCTTGATTGTGTGTCGTTCAGCATAGTACTTACTTCAGAAGTCATATGGATCCTAAGTTTTCTTTCTTTCCTTTCATGTCCTCTAAGATTCATTTCATTGTGACAATATCACTGAAAAACAGCAAACAGGAATTACAGCTCTCACTGTGTTGCCCAGACTGGTCTGAAACTCATGGGCTCAAGCAGTTCTCCCACCTTAACCTCCCAAAGTGTTGAGATTACAGGTGTGAGCCACCACACCTAGCTTCATTAAATCTTTAATTTTCACTTTAGTGTTAAAAACAGTAAATACTAAGGCTAAATGTGACAGGAATCTTAAAGGTAGATCAGTCAGGCATATTAGTTAACATGTGATCTGGTTTTATTCTGATTATCTGTCTCTAAATCACCAGATCAAATTAAAATACAAAAAATTAGCAGGGCATAGTGGCATGTGCCTATAATCCCAGCTACTTGGGAGGCTGAGGCAGGAGAATCACTTGAACCTGGGAGGCGGAGGTTGCAGTGAGCCGAGATGGCGTCACTGCACTCCAGCCTGGGCGACAGAGCTAGACTCTGTCTCAAAAAAAAAAAAAAGAAATATCTGAGAAGTACCATCCTAAGCCCTGCATTGAGTCACATGCCGGAAGTACAATGCTGAAGCTCATAAGCTGGTGGAGGAAAATCACATATAAACCACTGAAATACATTGTTACAAATGCAAACAGAATATCCTAGGAGAACAAAGGAGGGTACAATGATCTCTGCCAGGTAGTCAGGAAGGCTTCACGTTTCAGTTGGGTCTTGAAGTGAATTTAGACAGGGAGTTGGATATGCAATGTTTTTACAAGAAGAGTAGTTCTCAGAAATCTGATAAGGTCATAGAAACTAAGCTAAACTTAAGAAGCTAAGAATACGAGAGTGAGCAGCTAAGGCACAGTGACGGAGGAGAGCGGCAACTTTATGATGGTTCACTGACTGGCTGAATGACTAAGTGGATTGCTGCGCCTTCTTCGAGGTCCTTCCCCCTCAGCATAGAAAGATATTCCTAGGAAAAGCCCTTAGTTACCCCTGCAAGCTTCTTTAACACCCAGAACAGAATTAAATCTGTGATTTTTTTTCTCAGAGAATCATGGAATGATAGAGTCAGAAAAGATACTGAAAATCAGTTTTGTTGTTTCTAACATCCCTCAGACTCTTAGGGATTCTCAAAATGGCAAATGAAAGTCTGTAATCAATTTTCAACATTCTGAAAACCCTACCAGAAATTTGACATTTTCTGATAGTATTAAATCACAACTTTCCTTGGTTTGGGCTAGAGTTATATCGGATCCACATTAAACTGGGATTCTGACTGAGCTGTCTTCTAAATATAAGCTGTTTTCTCATTATTATTGTTGTTATTAGTAGTAGTAGTATTTTTTTGTTGTTGGAGAGGGGGAGATGGAGTCTCGCTCTGTTGCCAGGCTGGAGTGCAGTGGCACAATCTTGGCTCACTGCAACCTCTGCCTCCCGGGTTCAAGCAATTCTCCTGCCTCAGCCTCCCGAATAGCTGGGACTACAGGCGCACTCCACCACGCCCAGCTCATTTTTGTATTTTTAGTTGAGATGGGGTTTCACCATGTTGGCCAGGATGGTCTTGATCTCTTGACTTTGTGATCCTCCTGCCTTGGTCTCCCAAAATGCTGGGATTACAGGCGTGAGCCACCGCGCCTGGCCATTATTATTTTTTATTTTTTATTTTTTTTGAGATGGAGTCTCGCTCTGTCGCCAGGCTAGAATGCAGTGGTGTGATCTCAGCTCACTGCAACCTCCACCTCCCAGGTTCAAGCAATTCTCCTGCCTCAGCCTCCCAAGTAGCTGGGACTACAGGCGCACACCACCATGCTCAGCTAATTTTTGTATTTTTTAATAGAGAAGAGGTTTCACTGTGTTGGCCAGGATGGTCTTGATCTCTAGACTTCATGATCCGCCCGCCTCATCCTCCCAAAGTGCTGGGATTACAGGCATGAACCACCATGCCCAGCTTGTTCTCTCATTATTTTTATGCTCAATTTGGTAAACAGTTTTTCAAAATCTAGGAGTAAGCTAATAAATTACTACAATATTTGCAATTTACAAATAAACATTTTCACTGATTTCATCTTAATTTATTCTTCATAACACTGTAATCACTAATAACAGCAGAGCCAGGAGGCCACCACTCTTGGGCCAGGGTTCTTTTCAACAGTTCCAAGCTTCTGAGGCTTTTTCCTTGCTGAGGGTGTTGCCAAGGGCGCACTGTGCGTGTCTAGGAAATACTGCTTTTATCATGGAAGAAATAAAAGCAGTATAGAGACGTATGTCTCCTGTTTTCAAGATACTACTAACCTTGCTTCCAGGTGCTTTTGATTTGTGGTATTTGGGTTGATCTAAGAAAATAGCGTTAAGTCTAGTTTTATGAAATGAGTATTATATGCATGAATTGTAAATGTCAGAAGGTAGATTTTGTGTGTGTGTGTATAATACTAAAAAATATAATTTCTTCCTATACAGTAATACTTTAATTCGTAATACTAGCTACTTTCTGCCTTCCATTTTTGATGAGGGATGGTGATTTTAGTATATATGTTTATTTTAAAATCAAAATGCAATTTTTCTTGCATCCTGTTTATTTTTGTGCATATTTTAAAGTTAAATAGAATTAATTTCCCTTTTAAAAATGTAAGTAGAATTTTACAATATTTGTTTTTTAAATAAATCTCTCATCCCTACTGCCTTACTGTATTTTTATTCCCTAAAACAAGGCAACAGGAGGAATTACTTGAACATCTGTGTCTCAGTAACCTGTGTTCCTTTTGATAAATTAATTTTATCAATACTATCCTTTGAGGTAGTTACTTCTGTTTATTAATGCCAACATGAGTCATATAGCAATCAGTGATAAAACTAAACCTGCCTGGAGCAGCCACAGTTTTTGACCCTCTTTGCCTGCAGTAATTGGAATTTAGCTCTCTTGCCGTTTATACTCCAGCCTGGGAGACAAAGTGAGACCCACCCTGTCTCTCTTAAAAACAAAACAAAACAAACAAAATCACAGTTGTTTCTTGGTATCCATGAGAGATTAGTTTTGGGATACCCCCACCCACCACCACCCCCACACCCCCACAAGATACCAGCCTCTGAGGATGCTCAAGTCTTGTGTATGAATGGTATAATATTTGCATATAGCCCATGCATATCCTCTCATTTACTTTAAATCCTCTTTTAATACCTAATAACAGTATAAATGTTATGTAAATCATTATTATACTGTATTGCTTAGGGAATAATGACAAGAAAAAAATGTCTGTACATGTTCAGTACAGGTGCAAGCATAGTAAGCCTAACTACATTTTCAATTTGAGGTTGGTTAAATCCACAAATATGGAACCTGTGGATGTGGAGGCCTGGCCATGACCCAGTTATTATCCTGCTTTCACCTTCTAGCTTTAGCATCTATAGATTATTCTTGCCCTAATTATTATTATGATTCCCAAGTGGTTATTTTTCTAACGCTATCATTCCTTCTACATTTATTAGGTGGCATTCTGCTTTAAGGAGAAGTTTTCCTTTATTTATTTACTCATAGATTTCTATTTTATTCAATTTTTTGCTGTCATTATTTATTTTGATGATCAGATCGACCTAATTTTGGCCATGGAACCCCTTTGAGCAATTAACCTTGCTTCTGACATATCTGTATCAGTCTTTGAGCATTTTCTTACTTTCTGGCACAACAAAATGTTTTGGATTCAACTTGTATTTCCTCTGTCCTAGCCTGGAATCAACTATTTTTTCAAGAAGAGTAGTATGTAGAAACCAAAATCTGAGTTCAAGATGTGCTTGTTGCAACTGGGATGTTGTTAACCCCAGACCTTTTCAGTGAGCAGAGCTAGAAAATGTATATTTGGCCCTTTACAATTATATTTATTTCTATAGCTATCTAGATATATTATACACCATCAATTTGCATTGATAGCTCCAATTCAAATACAGTCCTGCAGGGTTCATTCTATCTCTCCCTTTTTTTTTTTTTTTTGAGACGGAGTCTCGCTCTGTCACCCAGGCTGGAGTGCAGTGGCGTGATCTCAGCTCACTGCAAGATCCACCTCCTGGGTTCACACCATTCTCCTGCCTCAGCCTGCCGAGTAGCTGGGACTACAGGTGCCCGCTACCACGCCCGGCTAATTTTTTTTGTGTTTTTAGTAGAGATGGGATTTCACCGTGTTAGCCAGGATGGTCTCAATCTCCTGACCTTGTGATCTGCCGGTCTTGGCCTCCCAAAGTGCTGGGATTACAGGCTTGAGCCACCGCGCCCGGCCTCTTCTTTTTATATCTTCTTTCTCTATCAGTGAGAAAAATTGGATTCCCATTATCCTCACAATGTTTACTTATTCCAATTGTTGCCTTTATGTAGGTCAACTTCTAACCCTGCCAGGCTGCACCTGGTACCCTTCTCTAATATTGTCCCTAAATGGGCTTCCATTATTGACTATCACTGGGCTGCTCTTGCTGTCCCCCTCCATTGATATTCTTGCAAGTGCTTTCATTACCAGCTGCTACCAGGCTGCCTCTGTTTGTAAACTCTGAGAATAATACTTACATTTAGCATTTTTCTTTTGCCACTGTAGCTTAGTTTGCAACTTACCTCCATAGGGTTCATGAGAAGCATCAAATACCTACTACAGCTTAGTAAATTACTGTTCTTGTCTCCTGAGAGTGTAACATGAACTTGGAGGAGATAGTGGGGAGAGGAACAACCCAGAGAAGATTGGAAGGAAGCGGAGGTAAGGACAGGAGGAGGTGAGAGATAGCTGAAAGGTATCATTTGGGATGAATGCTGCCGGTACTCTTTCTCCTGGTTTCACATAGTATTTACCCTGCCCTGTTAAGGAAAGAATACGTTCTCCTTAGAAAAATGGTTAAAGCAACAGTTATTACAGACTCAAAGACCCTTTTACTGGCCTACCCCCACCCCCCTACCTCACCCTTTTTTAACCCTATAGAGTCTGGTTCATTCTACACGTTCCCAAATTTTCAGCCACTATTTCTACTTCGACTGCTGGCCTCCAGGCTGATGTTTTCAGCTGCCTACTAACATTTCTCAGAGTGTTCCATCTTTCTTCCTAAATAAATTTCTCTTCTTGCATATATTGTCTGATTAATGGTTCCACCAACTTTTCCATCTTCTTTGACCTAATTTATCCCCCTTTTCCTCTCCCTTCTCAACCCAGTCTGATTTTCATGAACCTTTTTAAATACCTTTCCAGTACATTCTCTCTCTCTTATCTTTGAGTTTCTGACATTTTCAGGATATCAAGTAAGTTAACTTCACTTGGTCTTTTTCCACATCTGCACATTGCACAGTGTTCAAGGGAGAGGTAAAGGAAATAATTAATAACTAATGTTTCTGTCACTTTCTCTCCCAGATAGAGAAAGTAACACGTTTCCTCTGCATCTTTTATTTTCTATTTTTTGCCCATTTTCCTATCTCCTGTAATTCATGTTCCTCCCTCTCCCCATCCTCTTTATCCTATGGCTTATTGTTGCCTTGGTCTCTCCATGCTTCTGAGGATCATACAGAAAGTAAAAGATCTGGAGATCTGACTTTTCAGTCTTGCAACTCTGTGGAGATGTGCTCTGAATGACTAAAAAGCATTGGAGCTCTGTAGAGCATATGGGAAATGATGGTCTTTTTGGAACCTTGCAGAAGAAGGACAAGGAAGGAAAGGGGCCAGTTTGCATAAGACAGAAACTTTCTAGGTTGATGAGTGTGTTAAGAAATCCTAACAGGCAGTTTCCCGGAGAGTGGGCAGTTTGAGGTAGTATGGAGAATATAATTAACTTAATAGTCAGAAGGTCTGTACTCTAGTGCGAGCTTTGCTTCTAACTGGCTGCGTGACCTTAAATAAGTCACTTAGACTGGTTCTTGTTCCTTGTTTCCAAAATGAGCATTTAGAATAGGTGAGTTTTAAGGTCCTGCTCAGTTCTAAAATACAGATTCCAATAGAACTGAGTAACTTAGTGTTAAAACTAATGTGGGGTTTTTTGGTATGTGTGCATTTTTTAAAAACTTTTGGTTTTTGACCTAACTGAAGGCAATATACTATTTTTATTTTTCCTTACTTACAAAACTGATACCTCCAACAAAAATTCAAGGGAATTTATTTAAATATAATTGCTTTAAAAATGTTTTATGATAGACTTAATCTGCATTGAGCACATTTTAATTTTGTGTGGGACTAACTTCATATTTCTACTAACCATTTCCTTTGAATAACTGTTCTTTCACCCGCTGTAGTCTTTGAAGAGGACTCAAGTGTTTGCCTGTTAGTAAAAAACGTCTTATTTCCCATGTTATATTTTGTATGTTGAAAAAAAATTTATTCTTATAAATATCCTCAATTCTAACCCTTTAGATATTTATAAGCTGCATGATTACTAATATATTTTCCAGAGATTATTTCAGTGGGTGAAAGAGATTACTCTTTTATTTTCTTTGTGTTGTTCTTTTTCACTTCTTATAATATTTAGAAACTTATTTAAAATTTTCCTTTTTTTATATCTTTATATGTTACAAAAGACCTGTGTCTTCATTGTATATTAAAATGAGTTGTATACTAAAATGAATTTATCAAACTAAGTTAAACCATGAATTGCAACTTAACCTGACAGATCATTTTTTAAATAAACTTCAAAATATATTTTTAACCAGAAATGGGCAAAATTTTGTTTCTAGATTTTGTTCAAAGACCATTTGATTTACTAAGAATTTTTTGATAAGTCAGGGTATGTCTCCTAGAATTGTTGTCTGTAAGACCTCAGAACCTTTAAAGTAAGCTGAAATAGGAGACATTAATTTACATGTTTATTTTAGCTGTTAGATATATTTCTAAATTATTTATTATTCAAATAGGATGGTCATTAAAATTTAGAGAAGTAGCTATCTGATGTAATTATTAGCAGATTATAATTGCTATCAGTAACCTATCCAAAATAAGCTAAGTCCAAACATTCTTCTGCATATTTTAATTTTTAGATCAAAGAAAGCAAAGAATTCAATTGATAAATCAACTGAAACTGACAATGGCTATGTATCCCTTGATGGGAAAAAGACTGTTAAAAGCAGTGAAGATGGAATACAAAACCATGAACCTCAGTGTGAAACTATTCGACCAGAAGAGACAGCCTGGAACGCAGGAACACTGCGTTCCAGGGATGGTCCTAACAAAGTACGTGTGATTTTTAAAATAGTTTGCCAGTGTGATTTTATATTAGCTAATGTGAAGTGACTTAGATATAGTAGTTGCCCTTGAACTATTTTCTCCAGAATTAATTCTGTGAGCCTTTGTAACACGAAACTGTAAATGAGATCAAGTGTTGTGATTAAACTTGATTGATGATATAATCTGACACCTTCTGAATTGATGGCTTCAGTTTTTCCAAAATGTTTTTTTTTTGAGACACGGGTCTTAACTCTGTTATCCAGGCTGGAGTGAGATGGTGTGATCTTGGCTCACAGCAGCCTCAGCCTCCCAGGCACAAATGATCAGCCTCCTGAGTAGCTAGAACTACAGGCATGCGCCACACCATGCCCAGCTAATTTTTTTTTTTTTTTTTTTTTTTGTAGAGACAGGGCTTAGCCATGTTGCCCACACTGGTCTCGAACTTCTAGACTAAAGCAATCCACTTACCTCAGCTTTTCAAAGTTCTGGGATTATAGGCATGAGCCACTGTGGCTAGCCCCAAAACGTTAAAAGCACTTTATAACTTACAGTTGTTTGTTAAGCCTTTTTCTTTCCCTACTTCTATGTGTGTAAGAATTTGCACTAAGTGGAACATGTAAATAATTCAGAAAGCTGAACTAGGAAACCAGTTTTCTTTTTTTTTTTTTTGAGACGGAGTCTTGCTCTGTCGCTTGGGCTGGAGTGCAGTGGCGCAATCTCAGCTCACTGCAAGCTCCGCCTCCTGGGTTCACGCCATTCTCCTGCCTCAGCCTCCCGAGTAGCTGGGACTACAGGCGCCTGCCACCTCGCCCGGCTAGTTTTTTGTATTTTTTAGTAGAGACGGGGTTTCACCGTGTGAGCCAGGATGGTCTCGATCTCCTGACCTCGTGATTCGCCCGTCTCGGCCTCCCAAAGTGCTGGGATTATAGGCTTGAGCCACCGCGCCCGGCCAGGAAACCAGTTTTCCATTCATGTTCTCTATAAGAAGATACCTTGTTTTTCCTGCATTCATTACCTGTGGTGTCAACATACCTGTTTTGTTTTCTTTTGTTTTGTTTTTAATCTGGAAAAAATCTTACTGGGGACATATTTGTTAAAGAGAACAATTATTTCTTTACTTTTCCAAAATAGAGAGACTCTGGTTTTATTGTAACAAAGCTTAATGTGATGTCTCTATTTCTTTGCTTCACTAAATTTTTTTTTGGTTGAACAGTTTATTCTTTAGAAGCTGTTACTGTAAAAAATATAGAGAGAGTCAAATTAAAAGATGTTACCTCTGTTACATTTGGGAATGTGAGCATGAACATATTGTGTTGAGGAAAATAAAGAGGATTCTCTAATTTTGGGTAAAGTATATGTTACTACTTGAACATTCATGTATTTTCAGTACCAGTAACCATAGTACAGCATGGGCCTGCAATGAATGTAGTCCCTTACTCTGATTTTAGAATTTTTTCAGCATTTAGCTCTGATGATGTGAGCCTCTCATCACTGGTATCATTCAGCAGATAAATTTTCAGTCATACAGCTTTCAAACACGTTTTCAGGCTTGTATTAATATTACATAGTAAAGTTGTATGAGGAACATGAAAATATCAGTAAAACGTATGCTTTAGGGTCATTTAATTTCATAATTTCTAAACTCTGGATATCTTTTACAAATTGATGTGTGTAGAATGTTGTCTGACATGTGCACACATGCAGTTGCTATTTACTTCCTCTTGTCCCATAAACCATTATTAAATTAGTGGTGGGTCTTACAATTGATGGCTTTTCCAGTTTGAAAAAATAGTATAATATGTTCTTTCACCTTCTTTTAAGTGGTCTCTGTTTGGCTTTTCTCCTGTTTATATTTCTTTTTGTTTGTTTGTTTGTTTTTTGAGACATGGTCTCACTATGTTGCCCAGGCTGGAGTTCGGTGGTGCAATTATAGCTCACTGCAGCCTAAAACTCCTGTGCTCAAGTGACCTCTCACTTCACTCTCCCGAATAGCTAGGAGTACAGGTGTACACTGCTATGCCTGGCTGATTTTTTATTTTTTTATTTTTTAGGAGACTGAGTTTCGCTATGTTGCCCAAGCTGGTCTCGAACCCCTGGCCTCAAACAGTCCTCCCACCTCAGCCTCCCAAAGTGCTGGGATTACAGGCTTGAGCCACTGTGCCTGGCATATTTCTCATTTTTGGAAGCTGTTTCAAATCCTTTTATGAACAGAAATATTATGGGATAGTATTTGACAAATGGCTATTGAAGTACTTTTAAAAGTAAAAATGCTTTAAAAGTATAGTCACTGATTTAAGGTATTTTTTCAGAAAATCAGGTAATACTAATTAGTTACTTTGTGGTAGTTGAGGATATTTTGAAGTTATGTGTATATATGTATGTGTAATTTCAAATTTCATAGTTTAAAAGCTAAAAGGTTGGTTAGAAATTACCTATAATCCTCTTTGTGTACTCCCCACTTAGGATACCCAAAGGAAAGTAACAAATGTCTCTGATGAAGTCTCCAGTGAGGAAGGTCCTGAAACAGGATACTCATTACGTCATCATGTGGACAGGACTTCTGAAAGCGTTCTTCGGAATAGAAAGTCACACCATTATAAGAAACATTACCCTAATGAGGTATATACTTTGTCCTTAAGTATATACATACATATCTATTTTATATGTTACTAATTTATAACTTCTTTCAACAATTAAAAATTGTTGAAATAAATATTTCACATTATTATCAATATTTATTGTTGCGTGATCTGGATTTATAAAACAGCAGTTTTAGGTTTATGTATTGCACATGTATTGATAGATAGCCACACATTTGAGCTCGCTTTGTGCATTATCTTTGAAGACTCATACATTGCTTGTTGTTTGCTTTTAAAGAAGATCATTCTGGAGAGAGAATCTGCACACTCCTATGTCCACTTTTCTACAATTTGAAAGGCTTTATACATTTGATCATAGCAAAGTTATTATTTTAAGTAACTTCCTTCACGTTGCTGTCACCAGTTATTAAGTCCCCATACTGCAAAATTCAGATCTTTTTTCTTTATTTCCCTTTTTCCTTATTAATTTTTATTTTCTCTAAACCCTTTTCAACTATATCATATCTCTTGAGCTTAAAATTATTTAAAGCATTTCATTCAATTGTATTTTCAGTTTCTAATCTGAGGGTAGAACATTTGGCTTTAAGGCAAATAAATTACACTGTTTATCACTTTTTTTTTTTTTCTTTTGAGACGGAGTCTCACTCTGTCGCCCAGGCTGGAGTGCAGTGGCCGGATCTCAGCTCACTGCAAGCTCCGCCTCCCGGGTTTACGCCATTCTCCCGCCTCAGCCTCCCGAGTAGCTGGGACTACAGGCACCAGCCACCTCACCCGGCTAGCTTTTTGTATTTTTTTAGTAGAGACGGGGTTTCACCGTGTTAGCCAGGATGGTCTTGAACTCCTGACCTCGTGATCCGCCCATCTCGGCCTCCCAAAGTGCTGGGATTACAGGCTTGAGCCACTGCGCCCGGCCTGTTTATCACTTTTTTATAAACATTACCTTTTACTCTTTTTGAGCTATGTTAGTATTTTTTTCCTTGATGGTTTTGGGTTAAACTTATTAAAAAAACACATGTTACGCTGTGCTGGAATATGATTGCCTTCAGAGTATTAAGATTAGAAGAGTTACTATTCTTGGCACACTCTGCTTTGTGGTTGTGTCTCTGGTTAATCTTTCTGGTGATTGTGGTTTTGTTTATTTTCCCAGTGGTTGCCATTAGACAGACACTAATGTCGGTGTGGCTGCTCCATTGCCTCTTCACCCACGTCATTTGATGTAGTGTCTCTTGTTCCTAAACCAGATAACCAAGCTTGTAAAATTTTGTCTTACTGTATGTACTGTTAGAAGTCAGTTGGTGCTGCAAGGGAGCTGGAGGGCTGTTTGACCTCTCTCCCAGAATAAATTATTTGGCAGTAGAGGTATTTTTCTCACTCCATGATCTTTGCTCTTGTTGGTTTGCAACTGTATTTTAAAAGATTGAGGTTCTTGAAGGGCAGAACATTATTCAACCTATTAATTTTAACTTTTAAATTAAAAAGTTGCTTAAAATCTTGATTTCCAGCTAAGTAAGGCTGATAGTAAGCATTGGTTGATTCACATCTTTTTTAATGATATAAGAAATTACATGGATATAAAATATGACTGTAAAATTCTTCATCTATAAAGTGAAGAATGTAGACTAGGTGATATTTTTAAAGCTGCATTCAGTTCTCAAAAATTTTTACTCTTAAACCAGCTTAAAGGACTTTTCTAAAAAAAGCAAAATAAAGCCTCCTTTGAATAAATAAAATGGAAACAGAAGATTTGTAGTGCTCTTTTGCATTTTTATTTATAAATGTAAATTTATTTTATAAATTACTGTACTCTCTTCAAATTACTAGTAATGTTTTTTCTTTAAGAGTGAGGTATGAAAAAATCATTTGGACCCACCCAAACACAAATGAGCAAGCATCTCTAGCACCTAGATTGTGCCATTTATCACTAAGTAAACAAAACAAACAAACAAACAAACAAAAAAACAACTTCTTGAAGAAGTGACTGATTCCTGATTGTTGTTTGTTGCAGGAAATACACAAAATGACCGTGGAACCTCTTATAATATGAGACAGAGCAAGGAAGCTATCAAAGACTACTAAGGTCTTTTCAGAAAGACAGGAGCCAAAGATAGAGTAGTTTGAACTTTAGTTTTTCTTTATAAAAGTATTCCAATGATAAACGAAAAACAAAATGAAAAAGAAAATTCTTTGGGGAAGTATTTTATGCATGGATGGGATTGGTGGGCTTTAGTGTAAGATAATGGGTCAGGAACCTAGCCATTCGTTGTCAGCCTCCCAGATGGCGATATCTATAGATAAACTTTTTAGGGGCATCTATTTTTTAGGGAAGAGTCGTCCAATCTTCTAGTGGGATGGCGGTAGTAGGTAATAAAACAGGCTGCTCTGGTGTTTGGCACCAAGGGAACCAGGGATGAGGTGGGAATCTTGTCATATAATGTGTAGACTTTCATTTAATCCCCATTTTTTGCCTTTTTCTACTCTCTACTATATCTGATTGACTTCTTCCAGTGTTCTGTTGGGAGGAATTACTTGGTTATCTGGGATGCAGGAAGCATCCTAGGGAACTGACAGCTTCTTTTAAATGTTTCTTCTGTTTCCTACTCTGTCCTGCTTTGTTCAACTCTATAAATATTGTTCAATTTTTACTCCCAATTGTAGGTTAGCTTTTCATCTCAGAAAGGTAACATTTGATGAGAAGCATAATGAAGAAACCATGGGCTTGGAGTTAGACTATTTAAATGACCTTGGGAAAATTATTTAACTTCTGAGTATTTTTAAACAATTTTCCTTCCACCCCCCAAAAAAGCATTTATGTTTTAAGTTCATATTCCCTTCAAATAAATATTGTGTGTTCTCTAAATTTGATTATATGTTCGGTTTAGGCGTCTAAAGATTTGAAATGATGAGCAGTACAAACTAAAACAAATGTGTTTTAATTTGAACTGTTCACTTCAATTCTAAAATTTTCTTTTTTTAGACTTTATTTGGCAATTTGTAGTAATATTCACTATTAATCACACAAATATTGTAGGTAAAATTCTGTTTGAAATGAAGACAATTATAGGCAATAGTTTTTAGGGTTTTTGTTTGTTTGTTTGTTTGTTTTTTGAGACGGAGTTTCACTCTCCTCGCCCAGGCTGGAGTGCAGTAGCGCAATCTCAGTTCATTGCAACCTCTGCCTCCCAGGTTCAAGTGATTCTCCTGCCTCAGCTAATTTTGTATTTTAATGGGGTTTCGCCATGTTGGCTGGGCTGCTCTTGATCCACCCACCTGGACCTCCCAAAGTGCTGGGATTATAGGGGTGAGCCACCGCTCCCAGCCAGATTTTTAAGTGTATAAAATGACCCACTTGGCCAGGTGCGGTGCTCACGCCTGTAATCCCAGCACTTTGGGAGGCTGAGGCGGGCGGATCACGAGGTCAAGAGATCAAGCCCATCCTGGCCGACATGGTAAAACCCCATCTCTACAAAAAATACAAAAATTAGCTGACTGTGGTGGCACGCGCCTGTAGTCCCAGCTGCTTGGGAGGCTGTGGCAGGAGAATTGCTTGAACCCAGGAGCCAAGATCATGCCACTGCCCTCCAGCCTGGTGACAGAGTGAGACTCCATCTCAAAAAAACACACTTATTAATCTGCATTTGGCAAAAAATACTTGTAAAGAATTATATATATTTTCTTAATCCTGTAATCATTAATTAGTTTCAGTTAAAGTCATCAGGGCTTTACTCCTGTTACTATTTCCAAATCTGATTAGCAAGTCTGCATCAGAAGTTATAGATAATAAACTAGCTTTATCACAAATTTTAAATTAGCAATTATTAAAAGCTTAATGCTTTCTGTGCCTTGCTAATGAAAACTGGTGACATTAGAGAACCTGAAATATTTTTGGAGTGCTGTTTATAAAACAAAGCAGAGTGATTTTTGTCTTCTTTTTCTTTCTATATTTATTTTGTTTTTACTTAATCATTTTTCTTCTCTTTTAAAAGTTTTCCTTTTCACTTCTTTCTAAATAAACAGCCTTTCTCCCACAAACACTGTATTAACACACTGTAGATTCATAATCCCCATTCTAATATCAGTAGATTAATTATTAATATTGTACCTCATTCACTCGAGGTATTTTGTTACCTGTGGTAAGGAGATGGCCAAAAAAAAAAAAAATCCATCTTTTGTGGACTTGTAGTGTATTGAGATTTGCAGTCTATTTGAGAATATTAAACACATGAATATTAAGACAGACAATATTGGGTGCACATGCAGTGGCTCACACCTGTAATCCCAGCACTTTGGGAGGCTGAGGTGGGTGGATCCCTTGAGCTCAGAAATTAGAGACCCACCTGTGCAACATGGCGAAACCCCATCTCTCAAAAAGAAAAAAACGAAGTACAAAATTTAGCCAGGCGTGGTGGTACATGCATGTAGTCCCACTTCAAAAAAGGAGGCCAGTGCCATGGCTCACCCCTGTAATCCCTGCACTTTGGGAGGCTGAGGTGGGTGGATCACTTGAGGTCGTGAGTTCCAGACCAATCTGGCCAACATGGTAAAACCCCATCTCTACTGAAATACAAAAATTAGCCTGGTGTGGTGGTGGGCTCCTGTAGTCCTAGTTACTCAGGAGGCTGAGGCAGGAGAATTGCTTGAACCCAGGAGGTAGAGGTTGCAGTGAGCTGAGATCGTGCGGCTGCACTCCAGCCTGGGTGACAGTGACTTCATCTCAAAAAAGAAAAAAATGTGTGTGTATATATACGTATATATACACATATGTGTGTGTGTGTATATATATATAGAGAGATTGATTTTGGAAAGCAGTGCAAAGTGTATTGTCAAATGAATATAAATAATAACTCACTTCAGGCCGGGCTTGATGGCTCACGCCTGTAATCTCTGTACTTTCGGAGGCCAAGGTGGGTGGATCACCTGAAGTCAAGACCAGCCTGGCCAACATGGTGAAACCCCATCTCTACTAAAAATACAAAAATTAGCCAGTTGCAGTGGCATGCATCTGTAACCCCAGCTACTTGGGAGGCTGAGGCAGGAGAATCACTTGAACCCGGGAGGTGGAAGTTGTGGTGAGTGGAGATTACGTGCCACTGTACTCCAGCCTGGGCGACAGAGTGAGCCTCTGTCTCAAAATAATAATAATAATAATAATAATAATAACTCCAAGGACAGAGTGATCACTCTAGGTAGGTGCCCTTAAGGTAGCATTTGTTGAGCCCCTGCTTTGTGCCAGGTTTGTATTCAAAGTTCCCATGCTCATTTAATTTTTAAAGGAGTGCAGGATTAATGATAAGAGGTAGGAGCATAATTAAGGCCTAGGGTGGAACATAATCAAAGCAAAGAACAAGCCATGCTTAGGGACTCAAGAGTAGCCTACTGTCACTGGAGAAAAAGGTTGTAGTATGTAGTGGAAGACAAGGTCAAAAAGTAGCACATATGAAGATGAACATGCTAGGTGAAGGAGTCAGAACTTTATCCAGGGGAGCAGTGAGTAGCCAAGGAAAGATTTCGACTAGAGGAGTCAAAGAACAGCTGTGCTTTAAGAAGGTTAATCTGGAAAGAAGAGGAAGGCCTTTTAGGCAAAGATCAATTCGGAGGTGCTTATAGCAATGAAGGTATAAATGATAAAGTCTGAACACGGTGATAGCACAGGAAAGACAAAGGAATAAATATAATGCATTTTAAAGGTACATGACAAATCTAGTCACAGAGGACAGCAGAAAAAATAAACAAAACAAAAGAATTTGAACATACCTGACTATAAGGATGGCTATGACCATGATTTATTCAGTAAAAGTTCTTTTTAATTAATTTAAATCAAAATTTTACTCATTTTTATTTTGTACATTGCAGACTCCCAGGATAAAGTAAACTGATTAGAAATTATTTAACTCGTTTCAGTTTTTTACTTTTATACCACAGATTATCTCAAGAACATGAATTGGCAATTACCTTCTTGGTTTAGATACCAGTTTTATGTTGATTTCACTTCCATTTGCAAAACAAAAACAGTAGATAAATCCATTCTTGCTTAAAAAAATAAAAAAGACTAGAATAAGAAAATACAGTCATTCCTTGGTATCCACTTGGGATTGGTGGATATCCTGCCCTTCTACAAATACCAAAATCCGAGGATTCTCAAGTCTCACAGTCAGCCCTGTGGAACCTGATGACACATAAAGTCAGCCCTCGCCCTCCAGTTCTCCAAAACTGTGGGTTCTGCATCTCAGGAATATTGTATTTTATCTGCAGATGTGGAATGCATGGATATGGAAGGCCAATGGTATCGCCATTAATAACATCAATTAAAGTCAGTTAATGTTCACCGTGCAGACCATATGCACTTAGACTACTCTCTGTGCCTGAGTTGTGAACTTCATATAAAATTTAAGAGAAAATAGATACAACCCTTGTTTGCAAAGTAATATCTGAGCTGAAATATGAAATCAAATAAATTTTGATGTGAGAGTTTTTTGTTACTGAATAAAAACTAATATATTTTGTAATGTTTTGCTGTCTCACTGTCTTTTGAGGGTGTATTTGTTGTTTTAGCAAAAAGTATCAATATTCGGGTTCTGATAGAATCCTTTGAGTTGGAAAGGGTACATAAATTGTATTAATGTCAAAGAATATCTTGATTTCAGGATGCCCCTAAATCGGGTACTAGTTGCAGCTCTCGCTGTTCAAGTTCCAGACAGGATTCTGAGAGTGCAAGGCCAGAATCTGAAACAGAAGATGTGTTATGGGAAGACTTGTTACATTGTGCAGAATGCCATTCATCTTGTACCAGTGAGACAGATGTGGAAAATCCTCAAATTAATCCATGTGTGAAAAAAGAATATAGAGACGACCCTTTTCATCAGGTTGGTTTATGGTTTTGGCTTATGTGGAGCTATCAGTCAAGCTCCTTTGAATTTATGTTCAAATTTTACAGAGGTGAAGAAAAAGCTTACATTCAAGCTTATATTTCTATAATTTTTTTTCTTTTTATGTGAGCTATGGTCTGGCTTCATCAAAACATAGAATCTCAGTACTTACATTGTGGTTATGTATGTTCCTGAAAGGTTATTGGTAATTGGAGTTTTGTAAGTCAAATCGTGTGTTAGGTGCATTAGTACTTTCTTACTGAACATACTTTGTGGCCAGATGCATGTACACCTTGGTCTAAACTCCACCTATAAGGTTATATTCACAAATCTACATCTCATGAATATCAAAGTTGTATCTCCAAGTGCCCATAGTAATGCTATCCAATGGAAATATTATGAGAGTCAGATATATAATTTTAAATTTTCTAGTAGCCTCATTAAATTTTTTTAAAGGGGAAATTCTAATGTTTTCTTTAGTCCATTATATTCAAAATATCACTTTAACATATAACTAATATGAAAAATATTAATGAAATATTTTAGGTTTTTAATACTAAATCTTCAAAATCCAGTGTAAACACTTAGAGCACATCTCATTTTGGACTAGCCACATTTCTTTTTTATTTTTTCTTTTGAGATGGAGTCTCACTCTTGTCACCCAGGCTGGAGTACAATGGCACGATCTCGACTCACTGCAACCTTTGCCTCCCAGGTTCCAGCGATTCTCTGCCTCAGCCTCCTGAGTATCAGGGATCACAGGCGCCCACCACCACACCCAGCTAATTTTTGTATTTTTAGTAGAGACAGGCTTTCACCATGTTGGCCAGGCTGGTCTCGAACTCCTGACCTCAAGTGATTCTCCCACCTCAGTCTCCCAAAGTGCTGGGATTATAGGCGTGAGCCACCCTGCCCAGCCGTACTAGCCACATTTCAAATGCTGAATAGCCACATGTGAGGAAAGCATAGGGTATCTTTATTTGAGTGTCCCACCAATACCTCAGATTTAGCCAGTTCTCCCTCATAAATCTGTTCTTACTCCATTCAGAATTTTGGTGAATGACATCTCCATTCATCTACCCACTAGTCTAGAAACTTGGTGGTCATTTAAAATTCTCACTCGGCTTCCCCTTATCTCTCTTATCCAACTCTTTATCTAATCCTGTCAATAAAACCAAGTAAAGTCAGAAAACTAGAGACAAAAAAAGAGAACTTTCAATCTGATGAAAGGGTAGTGCATAGCCATCAAAGAACCTTCTGCTATAACAATACCAGAGGCTGGGTGGCTTAAACAACAAACATTTATTTCTCACAGTTCTGGAGCCTAGAAGTCCAAGATCAGGGTGCCAACATGATTGGTTCTTGGTAAAGGTTCTCATCCTGGTTTACAACAGCTGTCTTATACCTGTATCCTTACATAGTAGAAATAAGAGTGCTCTCGTCTCTTTACCTCTGTCTGGTTTTGGTTGGAGTTAGACTGATTTAAAGTCCATATTAAAGAGCAAAATATCAAGAATAGCAAAAACAATTTTGAAGAACATCAGGGATCTTTCCCTACTGGATATAAAAATTTACTTTAAATTTAATACTCTTAAGATAGTATGATATAGATACATAAACATATATACCAATGGAACAAAATAGAAAACCCAGAAATAGACCTGTGTTTATAATGGATCACTAATATGTGACATTAAGTGGCATTACAAATCAGTAGAAAAAGAACGAACTATATGGTTGTGAGTCAAATGATTTTACACATGAAAATTTATTCCAAATAGTTTCTAAAGCATTTAGAAAAGCAAAACTTTAAAGCATTTAGAAGAAAATACAGGAGAAAAATATTTGTTACTTCAGGTTAGAGAAGAATTTTTAAAAACAAGTTATAAAAAGCACAAACAAAAATGGAGAAATAAATTTGAATATCTTAAGATTTAAAACTTTGGGCATGTTAAAAGATGAGCCACAGACTGGGAGAAGATATTTCCAGTACATTAACTATCAGAGTGTTACTACATACAGGACATAAAGAACTCCTACAGATGAATAAGTAAAAGACAAATGACTCAATAGAAAAATAAAAGGATGTGAACAGACAACTCCCCTGATGACTAATAAAATATAAGGGAAGATGGTCAGCCTTGCTATTAGTTGGGGAAATGTAATTAGAACAATTAGATACTATTTAATATTGATCAAATTGTCAAAATTTAAAACCCGATAAATTACAATGTTGGCAAGAATGTGAAGAGAGAACTCTTAATACTGATGTTTGTTTGTACAGCTACTTTGGAGAGCAGTTTGTCATTATATAGTAAAGCTGAGGTTCTGTATATTCTAGGACCCTTTCATTCCACTTTAGAATGAAACTTCAGAATATAGGCACTATCATTGCATTGTGCATGATAGTGAAAGTTGAAAATATAATAGCCAATAATAGTGGAATTAATAAATAATGGTGTGTGATAAAACAGTGTACAGCAGTGAAATGGAATGAACTCGGCTGCATAGATCAACATGAATAAAAGTCTTTTTGAATATAATTTTGAATGAAAAAGGCAAGCTGGCATTACTTTAAATAACCCTGTCTCTACTAAAAATACAAAAATTAGCCGGGCATAGTGGCAGGCACCTGTAATCCCAGCTACTCTGGAGGCTGAGGCATGAGAATCACTTGAACCTGAGAGGCAGGGGTTACAGTGAGCTGAGATCGCGCCATCGCACTCCAGCCTGAATGACGGAGCGAGATTCTGTCTCAAAAATAAAATATAAAAAGGATGGCTATGAATGTTTAGAAAAACAAAGTGGTAATTAGAAGGGAAAATGAGCTGAGTGTTTTGGTGTTTACTCCCTAATATATGAGATATTTGAAAACATTGATATACACAGGGGAAAACCAGTAGGGAAGGATCAAAGAGGTACAGGAGAAAATGTTGACTGGTGGAATGACGTTTCGTAGGATTCTGGAGGGGAATCATCATCAGGAAGCTTAGCGTTTGACAGGAAGAGGGAAACATTCTCTGCTGAGATAGGAGGATAAGGATGAGTGCATGCAGCAAGCAAGATGGTAAGAGAGTTATTGCCTGATGATCTCTTTTCTGTGAAGTGCAAGAGTCCAAGGGATCTACTGGCAATAAGGGAGATGATACAAGAGGAGGCTTTTGGATGGTGGTGAAGGCTTTAAGTTAACATTTGTGGAGAATGGAGGAAGGAGACAGAGAGAGGGAGAGAGAAAGGGTGGGGGCGGGGGGGTGGAGAAAGAGAGAGAGTGTGTGTGTTTGTGTGTATTCAAGCCAATGAACACATCAAAACAGTCATACTACCTTGCCACATTGTTGAGGGTCCAGCTGGACTCTGAAACCATGAATTTGTAGTTGCCTATTCTACACAGCTGTGTGATGTTTTCTGGAATGTAGTTGTTACTATATCTGACATTTAATAAGCATTTACTTATGCCACACACTGTGCAAAGGAATCTAGCTGCAGTATCTCATGTATTTAACCTTCACAACCTTTGGTAATGTAGTTTATTTTCATTTTACATTGCTCAGAGTTGAGTAATGTGCCCAAAGTCACACAGAGTAAGTGCTCAATAAGTAGTTATTCAAGGGACAGGAGAGGGGATGATTGAAATGGTGGATCTGGTAGTAGTCTAGTCATTAGATTGTTAGATCGAGAAGGCAGTGAAATCAGGAAGGGACTGATAAATTTACGGATAGGTGTGTTCAAGGGAACAAGTGTTTTAGAATTGAAGGTTTGAGAGACCAGTTAAGATGGGAAGTTGTAGATTCCTTTCAGAAGTAGAGCAGTTCGTATGGTGACAAGGTCTAGGGTGTGGCTATGGGAGTAGTTTAGAGTCCTTGGTATTGAAGAAATGAAAAAACAGTGAACAATCCATGAAAGCATAGGGTGTTGAATGAATCATCTGCATATTCATCTAAGTCACTGAGACTAACAACTGGAGTTAAGACTGAGGGAAATGCCTGTGAGCTATTTTCCCAGAGATAACTGTAAGCAGCATAAAAGCAGGGACCAGGTGTTTTTTTGCTCAGTATTGTATCACACATTGTGAGGTACACAGTAGGTATTTAATAAATATTGAATGCCTGAAACAAAAATAGATTTTTTCAAAACATGCCAATTCCAGTGCTTTCTTAAATGATATTAAAAATTGTTTTATGATATCTATGCAGAGTAAATTGCTCCTAAGTGTGTCACATAAAATTTGTTAATGCTCTACTCTGTATATCTAATTATGGTGTCTTAGGCTTATATTGTTTTTGCTTTTAGATTAAAGACTTGATCTTACTCAGATTTTTAATTCTCAGGTTTCAAAAAATAAGCTCATGCTTTTAGATTTACTAGTAGCTAAGTAATGGAAATTAGCTCCCTTTACTAAAAAGCTACTAGTTTTTTTCTTGTTTAACCAGTCTGTGCTAGGTTTGGAAGACCTTTTTCTGCCTACTATACAGATAGAAAAATCCCTTCTCATGAAAAACACTGAGCATTTGCATTAGTATGTTCTAATCAGAATATTCCCAAATGTGTATCTTTATTTTTTTTGTAAATAGTAATTGAAACATTTCCACAGGAGAAAATTTTTCTCCTCTAGTCCTTCTCTATAGCTGAATATATACTAAAATATAAAGCTATATTCAGCTGAAATTCAGTTTTTAGTAAGTGTAAAGCTTAAATGGCTGCATTCCCCCAGTTGGAAACACGAGTATGTGGTTGTCATGGTGAATTTATTTGAAATAAAACATGCCACCATTTAAGCATTAAGGTTTTCAGGTAGTTTTGAATGAACAAGGAGCAAAGCAGTTGAGATTTTAAATAAGGATAAAGTAGTCATTTTAAAAGTTCTACATTTTTGGATCTGTGATGCTGTCTCCAAAGGGAAAAAAAAATTTTAAGTTCTAAATTTTAGTTTGAAAACATATATAGCGGCCAGGCATGGTGACTCACACCTGTAATCCCAGCTTGGGAGGCTGAGACAGGTGGATTACTTGAGGTCAGGAGTTCGAGACTAGCCTGGCCAACATGGTGAAACCTTGTCTCTTATTAAAAATACAAAAATTAGTTGGGCATGGTGGTGGGCACAGTGGCGGGCACCTGTAATCCCAGCTGCTCAGGAGGCTGAGGCACGAGCACTGCTTGAACCCGGGAGGCGAACGTTTCAGTGAGCCAAGAACTGCACTCCAGCCTGGGCAGTAGAGTGCGACACAGTCTCAAAAAAAAAAAGAAAAAGAAAAAGAAAAAAGAAAATATATTTAGAGTAACCTATGTGATAAAATTATAAAATGAAATTATTTGCTCTGATGTTTTCCCTGAATCTTTTAAAAAAGTATTTCATGTGATGCTATTCTCCACACTTGCAGACATGATTCAACAAGACTGTTTTTCAATGTACATTTCACACACACATACACACACATAGAGAGAGAGAAATATAGCAGTCTTGGCCGGGCGCGGTGGCTCAAGCCTGTAATCCCAGCACTTTGGGAGGCCGAGACGGGCGGATCACGAGGTCAGGAGATCGAGACCATCCTGGCTAACCCGGTGAAACCCCGTCTCTACTAAAAAATACAAAAAACTAGCCGGGCGACGTGGCGGGCGCCTGTAGTCCCAGCTACTCGGGAGGCTGAGGCAGGAGAATGGCGTAAACCCGGAGACAGAGCTTGCATTGAGCTGAGATCCGGCCACTGCACTCCAGCCTGGGCGACAGAGCGAGACTCCATCTCAAAAAAAAAAAAAAAAAAAAAAAAAAAAAGAAATATAGCAGTCTTTTCAATTTATTTTTTCAAGTTTCTACACACAACATTGAACATGTAATTAACTCTTTTAAAATTCACCAGTTTCTAGTTGTTGTCTTCTCTTTTGCGTTTAGGCTTTCTAGAAATATTGTAATATCAGATGCTGGATAGAGTAATTGGCAAGGTAGCTAGATGTAAAAGGAGTGCTTTTGGAAGGACAATGAGAATGTCCTGATTTCCTATTTCTGTCTCTAGATGGGCTTTCTTGGTATTGATATATTCCTTTCTTCATGTAATTAGGAAGACCTTAATTCACTATTCCAGACTGAGGGTTTAAAAAAGTCTATAAATCATGGGTTGAAATCTGTTGGCGCTCAAGCTTAACCGTCTTTCCTTTTAGCTTCTTGCACTTCTTGTTTCTGGCTTTTTGGTTCCATTACGCTTAATAATTATAAACTTTCTAGAGAAAGTTTGATATATATTTTGGTACAGATGATTTCTTTCCGAAAACAGAATATTTTGTTTGGAGATAAATGAGGAAATAACATTTGAGAAATTAAGTTGGTAGTTAATTACTAGTATCCTAGCACTCTTCAGGACCTCAAGTAGTGAAATGTATATCATGAAAGTTAAAGTATATTAAAATCCCTTATCTCTGGAAAAGATAAAAATTTTCCACCTCTGTTTTTTTACATTATTGAATTATTATTATTCAACTTTAGTTGAAATTAATCAATGCAACTTTAGTCCCCCAGAGGAAAGTGTTAAAAGTTTACACGAAACTTTTTTTTTTTACTATATTTTAATCACATTTTTGTCCTCTAAAGAATAAATGTACCTAGAGTAGATTCTTCTGTTCATTGTTAGAAGTTATATTTAATGAAATATTTTATAAAATTTGAGGTTGCTGTGAATGCCAAAACTTATTTTTTAAAAATGTGGGAAGTGGCCAGGTACTGTGGCTCACTCCTGTAATCAATCCCAGCACTTTGGGAAGCTGAGGTGGGCAGATCACAAGGTCAGGAGTTCGAGACCAACCTGGTCAACATGGTGAAACCCCGTCTCTACAAAAAATTAAAAAATTAGCCGGGCGTGGTGGTAGGCACCTATAGTCCCAGCTATAGCAGAGGCAGGAGAATCACTTGAACTTGGGAGGCGGAGGTTGCCATGAGCTGAGATCGCGTCATTGCACTCCAGCCTGGGTAACAGAGCAAGACTCCATCTCAAAAAACAAAATATAGGAAGTATATGAGTCCTTAACAATATGCTAGAAATACTGCAATATAAACAAGCAAACTGATCTCTAGCTGGGTTTAATCTTTTAGTTACTTCTCCTCTTGAAGTCTGATTATATAAAGGTTTAGTGTTTCATTAATCTTGTTGCCATCATTAACTCAACTGTTCTGCTTTGGGGCTGGGTGCAGTGCTTCACACCTGTAATCCCAGCACTTTGGGAGGTAGAGGCCAGTGGATCACCTGAGGTCAGGAGTTAGAGACCAGCCTGGCCAACATGGTGAAACCCTGTCTCTACTAAAAATAAAAAGCTTAGCCAGGTGTGGTGGCACATGCCTGTAGTCCGAGCTACTCAGGAGGCTGAGTGCTTCAGTTTTGTAATATTTGCTCTATCTGAATAAACGAAAAGTTAGACTGGTCCCTTGGAGAAATGCTAGATTAAAATATCAGAAAAGTAACTAAATCAGATATTAAACATTAAGTATATAAGGAAGATTCTTTTTTGGGATAAGACTGTAGCACTATATAGTCTTTCAAAGAGATTCAAATCTCGGCTGTCATATTCTTTTTTAATGAATGATCATAAGTTGAACAGTGATTACTACGAACAAGTTGATATCCATTTGTCTTTTAGCATTAGTACATTGCAACTATGTAGACTGATTGACAACTAAATACTTTTGCTGACATGTTTTAGTATATTTTTGAACATATGTTGACTAATACTTGTTACAGAAAGTTCTGAACTTGTACAGTTTTATAACCGTGTAACTTCTTATGGTATCTGTTCAGTGTATATGCTAACTAATTTTAAGATAGAATTTTAGTGTCTTAGAGTTGTGTGTATAAATATATTAGCTATGCACAGATCTACATATTCCATTTATAAAACATGATAAATGTATTCACCAATTTTTATTTTTAGTGTCATTAAAATTGTATGTGTATATAGAGATATATATACAACTTTATATACAAACATTTTATTTGTTAAATGTGATCAATATATTTACTTTTTTTTTTTATAGAGTCATTTGCCCTGGCTCCATAGTTCCCACCCAGGATTAGAAAAAATAAGTGCTATAGTATGGGAAGGTAATGATTGTAAGAAAGCAGACATGTCTGTACTTGAAATCAGTGGAATGATAATGAACAGAGTGAGTTTTTAAATTTTATTCTTGTAGTTCAAGGGTAAGACTTAGTGATTATCTGTATATAAGATAATTACTGGAATGTTATACTAGTAATCTACTGACCTCATTTCTTCACCCTGAAAAAAGTTTTATGTGTATATTTGTTTCTGTCTGTGATTTAAACAGTGATTTGTCACCAAACCGCTCTCATCTTCTAATGTTTTCACTTATCTGACCTAGAATAGATATAATCTATAATTTTTCTCTTTATGTTATTCATTCTTTTGAAATTCAGGAGCTTGGCTGGGCGAGGTGGCTCAAGCCTGTAATCCCAGCACTCTGGGAGGCCGAGGCGGGCGGATCACGAGGTCAGGAGATCGAGACCATCCTGGCTAACACGGTGAAACCCCGTCTCTACTAAAAAAATACAAAAAACTAGCCGGGCGAGGTGGCGGGTGCCTGTAGTCCCAGCTACTCAGGAGGCTGAGGCAGGAGAATGGCGTAAACCCGGGAGGCGGAGTTTGCAGTGAGCTGAGATCTGGCCACTGCACTCCAGCCTGGGTGACAGAGCGAGACTCCGTCTCAAAAAAAAAAAAAAAAAAAAAAGAAATTCAGGAGCTTGTAGATATATACAGGTGTTAATAAAGACTTTTCTTTGGTCTAGAGATTGTTGTTACAAAAACTTTAAAAATAAAATAATTAAAAAGGCGTATGTTTCTGTATCCTTCTTACTGGTTCATTTGTTTAATAGGACTTAAAACATGAAAAAATCAAACTAGTAAATTTGCATTCATACTTGCTTGCCTGCTTAAATATATAGAAGTAATCCAGATAGTGGTAAAAGTCTTGAGTAGTTCAAAGAAGTCTAATTCAAATACTGTGGATTTAAATTTTATTTTCTATTATTTCTTTTTTCAGATAATTACTGATTTTTAAAATATGTTGATTTCTCTAGACTTGTTTTTAACTTGCAATTTCTAAATTTCTTTGGTGCATTGTTATGCTAGAACTCTTCACACTTTATGTAAGACAGGAATTAAAGTAACTGGGTCCAGAAATTGATAACACTCCCTATTACATATCTCAGTATTAGCAATTAAAAGCAGTTGACTGGGAAGTCTCTGGAATCTTGGATCTAGTTTGTGCTCTGTAACTTAATTACCTGTGAATTGGCAGATCACTTAATTTACAATAGTCTCATTTATCTAATGTATAATATAAAAAGTTGGCTACATGATAGTTAAGATCCCTTTTAGTTCTGCCGGTCTAGCATATTGGAAACTCTTATATTGTCCCATTATCTAATTTCCTTTTATTATTATTATTATTTTTATAATTCCTTCACCTTTTTCCCTTCTGTTTAATTTCTTCTTCCTTCTATCATCTCTCTTCTAAAATGCTTCTAGAGTTTAAGGAGACACTTATTTATATATTGGACTATTCAAAGAGAAACATAAGTGGCTGGGCGTGTTGGCTCATGCCTGTAATCTCAACACTTTGGGAGCTAGAGGAGAGATTATCGCTTGAGCCCAGTAGTTAAAGACCAGCCTGAGCAACATAGTGAAACCCTGTCTCTACATCTCTACAAAACCCAAAAAAATTAGCTGGGGGCTGTGGTGTATACCTGTAGTCCCAGCTACTACGAATGCTGAGTTGGGGGGATCACTTGAGCCCATGATTGCGCCACTGCACTGCAGCCTGGGCAACAGAGTGAGACCCTGTCTCTGAAAAAAAAAAAAAAGAAAAGAAAAAACCCTAAGGTACGAATGTATGAAATAAGTGTAATGCTGAGTTTTTTTCTTTAATGAACTGAATTTAAGTGGATATGAGATCTCATTCTCTTTTATTGCAGTATTTGTGAATATTTCTAACTTGAAATAATGAAATACATAAATTTTTTTTTTCAAGATCTGGATAAGACAGTCAATCCTTTCGCCATCTACTTAGTGAATTAGAGATCTGATAATGAATTGTTTTTAAGATCTGAAGAATTAATGACATTTTATGTGTAGTAGGCTCTCAAACTTGAATGGGATTCAAATTATTCATATTAAAATGAATATATTTTAACAAATGATTTCATATTGCTATAAATAATTTTACTGTAGATAACATTTATGTTATAATTTTATTTTTCTTTTCTCTCTCTTCCCCTGGCTTCCTCAAGGTGAACAACCATATACCAGGAATAGGATACCAGATTTTTGGAAATGCAATCTCTCTCATACTGGGTTTAACTCCATTTGTTTTCCGACTCTCTCAAGCTACAGACTTGGAACAACTCACAGCACATTCTGCTTCAGAACTTTATGTGATTGCATTTGGTTCTAATGAAGATGTCATAGTTCTTTCTATGGTTATAATAAGTTTTGTGGTTCGCGTGTCTCTTGTGTGGATTTTCTTCTTTTTGCTCTGTGTAGCAGAAAGAACTTATAAACAGGTAGGTATAATGTAGTCTTCTGAATAAGAATATTTTATCGTTTTCATAATATTAAAAGTATTCCTGAAGTACTTTATTATTTCATTATGTCATTTTTACCTAATTATTTTTCTATTTTGCTTTTATAGTACCTAACCAAATAAAATCTTAACAATTCATGTTTTGTTGATTTTTGTTTTTCTGTGGTAATCTACTTGAAAATTAATCCTCATCTTAATCTTTTTTAGCGATTACTTTTTGCAAAACTCTTTGGACATTTAACATCTGCAAGGAGGGCTCGAAAATCTGAGGTTCCTCATTTCCGGTTGAAGAAAGTACAGAATATAAAAATGTGGCTATCTCTCCGTTCCTATCTTAAGGTAGAATGGGAGTGATAAAAGTAGTTTTAACATGCTGGCCCTTTCTGATAGTTCCAGTTTCTTTATCAATATATATTTGTCTCTAGATGTATAGTAACCAGCTTTTACTCATTCGAAAGCTGAATTAGGGATTTTGTTGCTACTTGCCTGGTTGTCA
The DNA here is from genome assembly GCF_009764315.1 of Trachypithecus francoisi. Lineage (NCBI taxonomy): Eukaryota > Metazoa > Chordata > Mammalia > Primates > Cercopithecidae > Trachypithecus > Trachypithecus francoisi. The sequence goes on from NW_022681469.1 coordinate 57,776,254, forward strand.
CAAGCCAGCAGAGGGAGCCCATTACTTAAAAAAGAATTTAAAACAAAACTAACCAATGAGTTTCCTCACAGAAGGGACCGATTACTATTTTAAAATATTAGTTTGCAATTCAGTGTCATTCTTTTCATGTCATTATTTTCCTTTAAACTTTTAATAATTGTCCTAGTTGTGGAAGTATGATATAAAAACTCTGGAGGGAAGAGGGAAACATCTAAATTGGTTTTAGGAAAACGCTTTTTTTCCTGAGGATTACTTAACTGCATTAAGTAACAGTAGAATGTCATTATATATGGAGTAATCATGCAAATTCAATGATATTTATTCACAGCACTGTCTATATCTTAGTAAAGTTGACCTAAAGACCAATTATCCTCTGACATACCTGTCTTTAATGCTTTATATTTTGAAATAATAATGAAAGAAGTAAAAAAAAAGTTTGTCCTATTTATCTACTCTTATATTTAAAAAATTAATTGTTTATTTAACTTATTAAATTTAGTTCACTTAGTGTCACTGCTGCAAATTGGCATGGATATTTTTTTCCTATGACATATCTGTTGTATGGAGGGATGAATCTGATCTTTGTTGCTTGAATTCATCCAAAATTTCCCCCATTATCAACCCTAAGCAAGTGTTACATTCTTTTGTACATTGATTATTTTATTCAGTAAACATTTATGTTAACCGTGTGCCATTCACTGTTGATGAGATGAAAGCACCTACCCTCATACCTAAGCTTATACTTCAGTGAGGGAAACATGTAAGCCCAGACCTAGGAATTATCCTTGTTTAATCTCTAGTATCCAATTTATCACCAATTCCTATCTTTTCTGCTCCCAAAATATGTCTTGAATCCATTTGCTTCTCTTTGTTCCATTTTTTTTTTTTTTTGAGGCGGAGTCTCCTCTGTCGCCCAGACTGGAGTGCAGTGGCCGGATCTCAGCTCACTGCAAGCTCCGCCTCCCGAGTTTATGCCATTCTCCTGCCTCAGTCTCCCGAGTAGCTGGGATTACAGGCGCCCGCCACCTCGCCTGGCTAGTTTTTTGTATTTTTTTAGTAGAGACGGGGTTTCACCGTGTTCGCAAGGATGGTCTCGATCTCCTGACCTCGTGATCCGCCCGTCTCGGCCTCCCAAAGTGCTGGGATTACAGGCTTGAGCCACTGCGCCCGGCCAGTCTTTGTTCCATTTCTACCACCCTCATTGAAACCATCAATCATCTTCTGCCTTGTGCTACTACAGTTACCTCTTATCTGGCATTCCAGTGTTCACATTTCTTCCTTTCATTCCTTTCTTCAGTCTGCCACCAGTGATCTTTTAAAAATGTATATTTGGCTCTATATTCTTAAAACTTCTTGGAGGTTCTCCATTGCTCTTAAGATAAAGCACAAAATCTTAAGGTTTATAATGCCCTTTATGATCTAAGTTCTCCCTTATTCACCTGTCTTTTGTTTCATTTTGAAACACTCTCCTTCCTAGTCCACTACATTCCGGGCATGTCAGACTGCTTTGGTTCTTTACATGAGCTGTGATCTGTCCTGCTTTATGTTCTTGCACATGCTCTTCCTTCTACCTAGAACACTGCTGTGTGCCATCATGCCCCTGCCCCTCCCCCCTTAATCTGGAGATCTTCCCAGGCCCACACTCCTAACCCTCAAATCTAAATGAAGTCTCCCTGCCAAGTATCTCAAAGCATCCAATGTCTTTCCCTTTTAGCACTCATCACAATTTATCACATATATCTGTGATTATGAGCTTGATGTCTCACTCCCCTCCTAATTCCTGTGAAGGTAGAGGGACCATGTGTTGTTCTCTGTTGTATTTCTAGCACCCAGCACAGTATCTAGTTCTAAGCAGGTGCTTAAGAAATATTTACTGAATAAATGACTTGTGTTTGACAAAATGAAATATTTGAAAGTTATACCAATAATTTTATGCTATATAGATATAGATACCCTTTTAACTCTTGCAAATCCTCAGGAAATCATAACACTTTATCATTAAAATTTGCCTAACAAATTAGGTATATTCAACATTGTGAGCTATGATCAAACTCATGGTGATGAGTCGACACCTTTATTGAAACCATGGAAATTATCTGCTAATTAGTAAATATATTTTAAAATGTTTCCTTTTCTCCCTTCCACCCACACCCTGCAGCGTCGAGGTCCTCAGCGTTCAGTTGATGTAATAGTTTCATCTGCTTTCTTATTGACTATCTCAGTTGTATTTATCTGTTGTGCCCAGGTGAGTTAACTCGCTCCATGTGGAAATTAACCAGATATATAAATACTAACTTTCAGATTAATAAATAATCAAATAATAATATAAGTAAGCCTAGTTAGAAAAGTAAGTTTTGAAGTTATCTTTTTGCAGTTTATTTTTGTGGTAGAATAAATAAGTGTATCTTATCTCTGTGCCATGAACAGTGAGCATATATGCTCAAATGTCTGTTGAAAGAACACAGATTAATTTTTGCCTAGAATCCTTCTCATTATCTTTACTTCCCAGAAGAAACATATGAGTTATAAAATTGTCCCAGGAATGTCCGATTTATTCATGTTTACTATTCTTTATTTCTTATATCTGAATAGTTACTGTGACTTAACTGCTGCATACTCTGAAAAAGAATTTTTAGTGACCCAGATTACTTAGGGAGTACAAAAGTATCTCAGGATATGCACTGCTATAATGCAGGGGAACATGTTCTCAGGGTCTCCTGAGGGTTGTGTCATGGGCCATGTAATATTTAAAAATAAGTTAAAAAGTATTAAAATTAAAAAACAAAAATAATAAAACATATGCAAACTTCCATTCCAAGTAGTATGATGTACTAGCTTATCTGAAAATTCTTCTACTTTAAAACATCAAGCAGGCTGGGCACAGTGGTTCACACCTGTAATCCCAGCACTTCGGGAGACCAGGGAGTGCGGATCACCTGAGGTCAGGAGTTTGAGACCAGCCCGACCAACATGGTGAAACCTCATCTCTGTTAAAAATACAAAAATTAGCCGGGCATGGTAGTAGGCGCCTGTAATCCCACCTATTCAGGAGGCTGAGGCATGAGAATCTCTTGGACCCAAAAGGCGGAGATTGCATCACTGCACTCCAGCCTGGGGGATAGAGCGAGACTCTGTCTCCAAAAACAAACAAACAAGAAAAACATCAAACAATGCTGGGGGAACCCTCAGCTTTTGAATGTACATATTGTATATATATCTAAGTTCATAAGATAATAAAGGTCCAAAAATGAAGACAAAACTGAAAACCAGAGCATTTAAGAATAAGCATTAATGCTATGGCAGCATGAGAATAAGAGAATGAAGTATATTGCCAGTCTTAGTATTGTATCCCAAAGACTTGAAATTTTATGCCCACGTAGGACAGGAGATGAGGCCTTGACCTGTAATACCTCCCTACTCACACCATGAAGTCAAACCCTCCAAGATCTACAGCCTCAGTGAAAAGTTGGGTAAGAAAAACAGTCTGCTCACCAGCACTGGAAGACAAGAAGGAAGCTTATCTGACTCTGGATGACAAGGATGGGGGAAAAGTCTCTTCTAAGAATATATAACTCTGCCCTTACTACAGGTTTAGGGTTCAAATGGACATTATACATCTTGTCCTATAACCCTCATGTCAAGAAGTTAATATAAAAAGTGGTCCTAGGCCCCTGGATACCTGACAGAAGCAAAACCAGGCTGTTTGGGGGCATGAGACTTCAGCCTAGACCTCATGGGATCCACAGATAAAGCTCCTTCTGATATCAAAACATAGGAAGAAACAGCGTAACATGAAGGAGTCAACAGATAAACCAATAGCAGGATTAGGTCTCCAGCTATTTCAGTTTGATCAGGTGGAAACTAAGTTTGTTTACAGTGATGAAAGACATAGATAACACTATGAAAAGAGAACAGATAAGTTTGAAAAAGAACTTCAGAGAAATTAAAAATACAGTTATTGACTTTTGACTTTTGTTTTTTGCTTTTCACTGCTGGAGCAAAGTCATTGACTTTTAAAACACAGTGAACAGAATAAATAGCAAATTAAAGACAGCTAAAGACATAGTGAACTGGGAGATGAAAGAAATGACTAAGATACAGGACAGAGATAAAGGGACAGAAAATGTAAAATGGATATTGAGACTTCGTGGGAGATCCAACATATGTCTAATAAGAATTCCAGGAGGAGGCTGGGTGTGGTGGCCCACGCCTATAATCCTAGCATTTTGGGAGGCCGAGGCAGGCAGAACACTTGAGGTCAGGAGTTCGCGACCAGTCTGGCCAATATGGTGAAACCTCTCTCTACTGAAGATACAAAATTAATCGGGCATTGTGGCTCACGCCTGTAATCCCAGCGCTGGGGAAGCTGAGGCAGGAGAATCGCTTGAACTGGGGAGGCAGAAGTTGCAGTGAGCCGAGGTTGCGCCACTGTACTTCAGCCTGGGCAACAGGGCGAGACTGTCTCAAGATAAATAAAGAAAGAAAGAATTCCAGAAAGAAAGAATGCTGAAAAACAACATTTGGAGAGATAATGGCTAAGAATTTTTCTGAGTTGATGACTTTTTTTTCAGGCACAAGGATGTTTATAAAACTTTCCCATGTATTAGGCAATAAAGTAAAAACTAATACCAAATGTCTGATACTATACAGACCACAATATCTAGCTGTCATATAGTCAAAGTAGAAAAGAGTGATAGCAACAAAAAAATCTTATGTATTTGGAGATTTAAAAACATACAAATAATACATTCTTTAAAAGAAAAAGCACACTATTAAACTGTAAACAGTTTAATATTGGCACAATTGAGAATTTTTTAAAGATACTAGTATGAAGTGCTTTATATCATTAAAGTTGAAGGCATAAGTGGACAATTTTATAGAAATGCACAATCTATTAAAATGGACTCAAAAGGTAATTGAAAACCTGAAGAGATTTGTAGCTGTAAGTAGTTTAAAATTTTAGTAGTTTAAAATATGCCACCAACAAAAATCCCATATGGTTTTACTGATGAATTTTGTCAAGTATTTAAATAGATAATCCTAAACTTACACAAAAAATCTAGTCAATAGACAAAGGGGATATTCTTCAGCTCCTTTTATGAGGCTAGTATAACCTTGATGCCAGTACCATAGAGCTAGTATGAAAATGGGAAACTGAGCTGGTTTCATTTATTAGATACAAAATTCTTCAACAAAATACTAAGAAGATGAAGCCAGAATGTGAATTACAATAAATAGGCCATGACTAAGATTATCCCTGGAATGCAGATTTCAACTTTAGAAAATCTATTAATGCAATTTAAGCTGATTAAAGGCAGAAAATATGCAATCATATCAATAGATACAGAAAACAATTTGTAAATTTTCCGTGGACATTCATGAAACAAGGACTAGGAAGTATTGTCCTTAATCCAATAAAGTATATCTTTTAAAATTTGGAGTAAGCATTATATATAATGATATCACCTTAAGAGTTATTTACTTTAAAATTGGGAATAAGACAAAGTTACTTGCTTTACCACTTCTAGTCAGCATTTGATGGAGGGTATTAATCAGCAAAGATGGGGGAAAAAAGTGGTCTAAAGTTTGGGGAAAAAAATAGTAGACTATATGATTGTTTATATAGAATATCCAAGTGACTTTACAGACACATTATTTAAAATATATTTGTTATATCAAGATTAACAAAAACAGATGCAACATTTTAAAAATTAATTTTGTTTCTATAAACCAGAGATCAGCAAACTTCCTCTGTAAAGGGCCAGATAAATATTTTAGACTTTTGCCTGATACCTACAATCTCTGAAATATATTCTTTTTCTTCTAATTCCTCTTTCTCTTCTTCCTTTGAAATCATATAAAAATCACTTTTAGCTCTGGGGCCAGACAGAGGCCTAAAGCTAGATTTGGTCAATGGACCATAATTTGTTGACATCTGCTATATACAGAAATAGATAATTGAAAACTGTAAATACTGGCCAGGCACAGTGACTCATGGTTGTAATCTTAGCACTTTGGAAGGCCAAAGTGGATGGATCCCTTGAGCCCAGGAGTTCAAAGCCAGCCTGGGCAACATAGTAAGACCTGGTCTCTTAAAAAAAAAATACAAAAATTGGCCAGATGTGGTGACACACGCCTGTGATCCCAGCTACTTGGGAAGCTGAGGTGAGAAGATCACCTGAGCCTGGGAAGTCAAGGCTGCAGTGAGCCATGATTGTGCCACTGTACTCCAGCCTGGAGTAACAGTGAGACCCTGTCTTTAAAAACAACAAAAACACATATGTCATTTCCAATAGCAACAACAACAACAAAAAAGATTCACAAGAATAATTCTAACAAAAGATATGTAGGACCTTATGGAGAAATAGGATAAAACTTTATTGAAAATTATAAAAGAAGGTACACAATGAGGCTGAGCGCGGTGACTCATGCCTATAATCCCAGCATTTTGGGAGGCCTAGGTGGGCGGATCACCTGAGGTCAGGAGTTCAAGACCAGCCTGGACACCATGGCAAAACCCCATCTCTACTGAAAAAAATAGCCAGACGCGGTGGCGCATGCCTGTAATCCCAGCTACTTGGGAGGCTGAGGAGGCAGGAGAATCACTTGAACTTGGGAGGCGGAGGTTGCAGTGAGCCAAGATCACGCCACTGCACTCCAGCCTGGGCAACAGAGTGACACTCAGTCTCAAAAAAAATTTTAAAAAGAAGGTATACAATGTTAGTCACAATGTTAATAGTTGGGAAGGTTCAATTTCATATTGATTCTCCTGGGGGAATTGTTGGAATCCCATGTAATTAAACAGAATGCTTTATTTTAAAAAATAAGTAACTCATAAAGCTCCCTAAAACTCATCTGGAAGCACAGAAAGACAAGAGTAGTCCAGATAATTTTGAAGAACAAGTTGCTGTACCAGAAATATGAAGACTTGTTTTATTTTTTTCTTTTTGTTTTTCTTTTTTAAATTTCTCTTAGAACCTTCAGATGAGAGACTTATTTTAAAATTACAGAAAGACTATGATTTTTGCCCAGGTATAGAATGACCAGTGGGATGAAATAGAGTTGTACATAGCCATATATATGTAGAAACCTAATATATGATCAGAGGGCATTGTATAACAATGCAGGAAGGCTTTACATAATGGAAATATGAAGTACAAATGGAGCAAAATGACTTCATGCCATACATAAAAATAAATTCTAGGTGGATTAAAGGTCTAAATGTGAAAAACAAAATTTTTAATATCACAAATAAAAATTAAAATTTCGTGTCCTGCAAACACACCATAAACAACAAACCAGAGTCTGGGAAAGATAGTGGCAAAATGACTTAAATAGGATTGTTAGTCACATTATAGACATAACTTCTACAAATCAATAGGAAAAACACAACATACTAGAAAAAACGTAGATGTAGAATATAAAAAGGTAACTCACAGAGGAGGAAATTCAATTACCAATAAGCATATGAAACATACTCATCCTCCCTAAATATCAGGAAAAGTAAAATTAAGGCAATGAGAGAACACTTTACACCCATTAGATTGGCAGATATTAGGAAGTTAGATCATAACAAGTATGAATGAAAATGATGGCAAAGGGAACTCTGATACACTGCTGAGAGGATAAATTGGGGCAACTATTTCAGAGACAAACTTACAATATCTAATAAAGTTGAAGATGTAATATCCAAGAACCCAGTGATTTGACTCCCAGGTAACTTCTAGAGAAAGTTGCATGTGCATACAAGGAAACACATACAAGAATGTGTATTGCAGCATTGCTTGTAATAATGGAAATTGGCAACAAAATATTAATGATAGGGTTGACCAATAAGTTGTGGCTGATTGTTTTACTGGCCAATAAATCATGGCTGATTTTTTTACTTTAACATAGGAGTTAGAATGAACAAATTTAGAGCTAAATCTGTCATCCTGAATCAGCCTTGAAAACAAAATTCAGTGGAATAAAAAGTAAATTAAAGAATGATGTGGGCCGGGCGCGGTGGCTCAAGCCTGTAATCCCAGCACTTTGGGAGGCCGAGACGGGTGGATCACGAGGTCAGGAGATCAAGACCATACTGGCTAACACGGTGAAACCCCGTCTCTACTAAAAATACAAAAAACTAGCCGGGCGTGGTGGCAGCGCCTGTAGTCCCAGCTACTCAGGAGGCTGAGGCAGGAGAATGGCGTGAACCCGGGAGGTGGAGCTTGCAGTGAGCTGAGATCCGGCCACTGCACTCCAGCCTGGGCGACAGAGCGAGACTCCGTCTCAAAAAAAAAAAAAAAAAAAAAAAAGAATGATGTGAATAATGTGGTAACATATAAATTTTTTTTCTTTTTTTTCCCCAACTCCCAAGTGCTTGGAAAATAAATTTTAAAATATACAAAAAATAATATAGTTTAAGGATGTATATGTAGCTAAACAATAAAAACAATTATGGAAAAGATAAACATAAAATTCATTACTTCTGGGGTGGGACGGGGAAGAAAAATAAGAATCCAGGAAAAGTTTAAGGTGATTTCAACTGAATCTAATATTTTTTAATCAGAAAGAGATGTTGCAAAATATTAAGATTTGACAAAACTGGGTAGGGGGCCCCATAGATATTAATTACATTATACTCTATATTTTTGATGTACTTAAAATATTTCATAATTAATGTAGAATGTTTCTAAAATGTAATACTAAATTTATGAACAATCTATGAAGTAAAATGTTTATTTCTTTTAAAAAGAAATTGTTTGAATCGCATTGCTGCTTTATGTTACCTTTTTCATACTTTTAGCTACTTCATGTACACGAGATCTTCCTTGATTGTCACTACAATTGGGAACTGGTAATCTGGTGCATCTCGTTAACACTTTTTCTGCTAAGATTTGTTACCCTTGGATCAGAAACAAGTAAAAAATATAGCAATACCTCAATATTACTTACTGAACAGGTGAGTGTGCATGCTTATTATGCTATAAATTAATATCTATAAGTTAAAATGTTTTCATTTCCTTTACATTTTTCAAGAATGTGTTTTATTTGATTAAGGTCATTTGTGCTATAAAGCAAAACGTAAAATTTAATAGGACACAAGCCTTTCTTCAGTGTTCCTGCCTTGATTCATATTTCAAATCAAATTTCCTTTTTTAATGTCCCATTTTTATTTGACAAGAATGAAGTACCACTTATTAAATTAATGTATTTTAAACTATGAGTGGGACATGTTTGCTTTGCAGTGTAGCAGAGCCGCATTTGAGTAAGTATAATTTTTACTCAGTAGAAAGAATAAAGCATAATTGGTTTTTATTTTATATGAATTTGTTAAATATTTTCCTCTTGCCATTTTATAGGAATTTTGTAAAGAAACTTATTCCCATGAATATTTTAGTTAGGGATAGTTTGATTTTAAAGAATCAATAAACCTGTCAAATGAGGTCAAACGGGAGAGTAACCACAAAGATAAAGATCCCTAAGAAAGTATACTTGAGCCAGCCAGGTGCGGTGACACACCTGTAATCCCAGCACTTTGGGAGGCTAAGGCAGGCGGATTACCTGAGGTCAGGAGTTCAAGACCAGCCTGGCCAACAAGGTGAAACCCCAAGGGGAAAAAAATACAAAAATTAGCCAGGTGATGCGTGCCTGTAATCCCAGCTACTTGTTAGGCTAAGGCAGGAGAATCGTTTGAACCCCAGAGGTTGCGGTGAGCTGAGATTGTGCCACTGCACTCCAGCCTGGGCAACAGAGTGAAACTCCAACTCAAAAAAATAGTATACTTGAGCCTTATGGAATTGGACAAAATCAACCACTTTCTCCAACTCACTCTGAGGCTAACAGTTTCTCATTTCTGCCCTTCTCTTCACCTTTCTTCCAGTGACCTTTCTGTAGACTTGTTACCCTATAATTTTGGTTTACACACGGTTTTGGTTTGGTTTAGCATGAGTTCTGGCTTAGACTTTTACTGGCTTTTCAGTTTATGTTCCTACAATATCTGATAGATATATCATGTTAGTCTTACCTAGTCAGTATATTGACTAGCTTTGGTTTGGGTGTACATTCCAGCCTAATCAGCGATGGCTGCCAGATTGTGGGTGAAGGTGAGACCTAATGGGATAAGCACAGTTGCCTAGCCTTGCTTCTTCCACTGGCTTGGGGTTAGAGCATTTTTCAAAGAAAGGAACTGTGGACACCCCAAATTGTCTATTATAGAGTAGATAATACAAATACACAAATATTTTTTAGTGACTTTCAAATAAATCATAAAACAGCAAGGCATTGTGACTGTCTATAATCCCAACACTTTGGGAGGCTGAGATGGGAGGATCACTTGAATCCAGGAGTTCAAGACCAGCCTAGGCAACATAGCAAGACCCCATCTCTGGTAAAAAAGAAAGAAAGAAATAATAAACCATTTATTTAGTTTATTCTAATTATTATTTATTTTTAGGTTGATTTGGCTGTGATACTAAAGTGTCTCACCTTTTAAATAATGCTATCCAGTCTTTCATTTTGGCTTTTGATTACATTTGAAAAGTGTTTGAATAACAGTTATTATTTTCCTATTATAAAATAAGTATAGGAAGTTTGGAATATGTAGTATGAAGAGTATTAAAATCACCTATAATCTCGATAACCAGATACTTGAATGAATATATTTCAAGTCCTTTAAAAATGTGTATTTATTATAATTTTAAGCATTTCTATTCTTTTTATAAAAGATAAACCTCTACTTGAAAATGGAGAAAAAACCTAACAAAAAGGAGGAACTGACACTAGTGAATAATGTTTTAAAACTGGCTACTAAACTGCTAAAGGTAAGAATAGAATTGAAAATGGTTATAATGTCAAATATGCTATTCTGATGTAATTTTTTTTTGTTTATAGATACCACTTTATATTTGGTTTTCATGATTATCCAAGTTGTTTACAAGTTATACTTGTGCGCATACATACAATTTATATTTTACTTCTCATTGCAAAAGTGCTCAAACTAATCCAAATAATTTCTTTGGAAATTGTATATTAATACTTAATATTATGTTTAGAGTATTGTAGAGGTTGGCATCTTTGGAAATGGATGCCTCCTAGACCTTAAAATAGATTTCAGAAAAGAAAATTTGTTGTTAACTTGGGAAGGTTTTTACTTTGTGTTTCTCAGAGCAGTCTTCTGGTTGGCCTGAGTTAGCTTAAAAAGTAATAATACCTAATTTTCATAATAAATGTATGTCATAAACATTTAATTTTTGGTAACAAAAGAATACAATTTTGATGTATTTTATCTCATAATAATTCTTTGGGGGTAATTTAATAAAACATTTTTTATCACTGCTTACAATATTCATTATGTTTTTAGTTCTTAAAAGGAAAAAAGTTTTTAAAATTTCAACTTCTATAACCAATTGAATATAATTGTTACAGTTATTTATATATTTTCAGAGAATGGCATGAAATTAGTTGTGTTTCAATGTTACAGCTAATTCTTCAGTCAACTAAACAGTGTGAATTGGGTATAGACTCTGTACCACATAGTATTAAAGGGTTCAGAAGAAGTGGGTGGGGGGATAATAAAAAGCAATTACAGATTGCCTTCGTTTTCAAATCCCTTTAATTATCTTGAGGAAGATGGTGACATTTAAATAATGAACAAGATAATAGAGGCAAACTCCATTTTTGACCAAAATGCTCAATGGGAAAAAATATCTTGAATTAATAGTTTTATGTTTGCTTGACACATGTATATTGTATCTTCAGAGTGTAGGCACTGTGTAGGAAGGGGCTACAAAGGTGAGACTTAATGAGCAGCCACAGTCTCAGAGCAAAGTATAAAAATGACTAGAATAACAAAGCATAATAGTATGATTCTTTTTGATCATACATAGCCTCTAGTCAAACTACATAGATTTCTAGTCAGAAATCTGGGACTTAACGTAGATCGTACCTTCTTTCTCTCTCTCTTTACAGCCAAGAAATTCTCAAGTCCACTGATTCAGTCTTTTTAATATCTTCCAATTCATCCCTTCTCTATTAGTACTGCCCTATGTGAGATCCTTGTCTCTCACTTAAGCTTTTGATACACTGAACTCCTTACAGATATTCTTGCTTCTGGTCTCGTTGCTCCCTAGTCTTTCTTCTACATTGCTGGCCCAGTGATCTTTCTTCCTTGTACTTGGGCCCCAACAATGCTGAGCAACCTGTAGCCATTCAGATGTGTCATGTTCTCATGTGTCTTAGAATGTTTACTCCCCACCATCCACAAAGTTTCAGGAGCACCTTCCTCTATGGCCCCATTATTTGCTTTTTATATGTACCTTTGAAATGGGACTTTCATATTTTAATTATTTGTTACTTGTCTACTAAACTGTAAGGTCCTTCAGCTCAGGGACTGAATCTTAACTTCCCAGAGCCTAGCACAGGGCTTGGCATATAATAGAACTTTAAATGTTTGAATTAACCAATTAATCAATCCATGTATTTGAAAATGAATTGACTCAAAGAGGAGTTTTTACATGTTATAATCTTATCAGAAAATTTGGCCAATTTCTAATTCTTCTACCAACAGGTATTGTTCTCTTTCAGTTTCTAGTCTAGTTCTTATATTAAAAAATGTTCTCTAGCCTCCTTATAATAGCTTAAGGGACAGAAATTGGAGTTACAAATTTAGTCACAGAGTTCTTTTAAAGGATGTTCCTTTTTCCTTTAAAACCATTAAAACTATTATTAAAATTTACTTGTTTCAAGTTTAACCAAGTTTATCCTTTCTAAAAGCATCCATAATTGGTAACTTTTTTGAAAGTGTTTTTTAAAAAATCTCATTGTATATTGTTCTGAATTAGCTTACGTAGTAATTCTTTTTGAATCTGGTACTGACTTTTTTTTCTCTTCTGCTAGGAATTGGACAGTCCTTTCAGATTATATGGGCTTACAATGAATCCGCTGCTTTATAACATCACCCAGGTGGTTATCCTGTCAGCTGTTTCTGGTGTTATCAGTGACTTGCTTGGATTTAATTTAAAGGTAAGAGGTTGCAAGTACTTTTTGTTTTTTAGTTTCCTGTTGCATTTTTGTAGCACCCATTTTACCCTCACATGCACAGTAATGCAGTCATTTTGGTAAGATTGCAATTAGTGAACATTTCACATTTAATTTCAAAGAATTACATATATTTATGTTTTATAATACAGGAATTTCTAACTTGGAACAGTATCTATTATAAATAGAAGTCTTGTGTAGGATAAGTAGAAGTATTTATTTTTATTTTTTATTTTGAGATGGAGTCTTGCTCTGTCGCCCAGGCTGGTGTGCAGTTGCGTGACCTTGGCTCACTGCAACCTGCGCCTCCCGGGTTCAAGCAATTCTCCTGCCTCAGCCTCCCGAGTAGCTGGGACTACAGGTGTGCACCACCATGCCTGGCTGATTTTTGTATTTTTAGTAGAGACGGGGTTTTGCAATGTTAGCCAGACTGGTCTCGAACTCCTTACCTCAAGTGATATACCCACCTTGGCCTGCCAGAGTGCTGGGATTACAGGTGTGAGTCACCACGCCCAGCAAGAAGTATTTATTTTTACTAATAAAACTTTAATTTAGGTGATAAAAAAGAAAAAGAAAAGCCCTATTTCTATTTTTGGCCAAAAGTTGTATTATTTATCTATATAGCAATGCATACATCTTCCAATATATGCACAACTAACTGTTAGGAAGATGTAAGATAATCGTATTAAACCAGTTCTGTATATATATATATATATAGCCACTTCTCAAGAGAAAGCAATAGAAATCTGATTTTCACATTTTTGTTTGTGTTTAAGGTGAGTTCTTCTTAAAAGGATAAAGGAGTTAAAATATTAGAAACTGCACTTGTGAATGAAATTTGAATTTTAAAATGGTATTACTATATATAATTTAAGCTTTGATATTAAAACTGGCTTGTCACCACTTCTATTTTTTTTTTTTTTTTTTTTTTAGCTATGGAAGATTAAATCATGACAATTCAAAGAAAAGAAGATGTAGCCTTTTTTCCAGAATAAGAGTACTGACTAAGCTTCCTGAAAGCTTGTCACTGATTCTTTGCTTCAGGAGTCTCAGCTGGGGAGTTGAAGTGTTTACATCAGACTGTCTTGTGCAATTCTTATATTTATTTTACTTGTTCACTTTTTTTACATTTATTTTAGTCTTTATATTTTATTTTTAAGCATTGATGTACTTAGTTGTTGAAAGGGTGATGAAACTGATATCCAGATACTTGAGATCCTGGTAATTGGTCATAAATAATTGGCAAGATAACAAATTGTGAAAACAGAAGCCATTGCTAAGCACTGTTTCTCCATCAATGCCGTGAACTTGCCTTACTTGAGGAAAAATTCTTTAACTTTGGAATATTGCATTGAACTCAGCTATACACATAAAACATTTTCTTCAGTAAATCAAGATCCAGTCAGGGTTTCTCTTGAATTACTTTGAAACAATGCCAGGATCCAAACTGATTAAGTTGCAGTTTAAACACCCTTCAGTATTAATGTATACGGTATTATATAACAGGTCAACAAGTGCTCTTTGATGATAAAACTTATAATAGAGCAATAATTGTAAATGGTTACCATACTGTAAGATATTTTGATAAAAATTAACTAGTAATACTTGTATTTATTTGAAACACTGGGCTGTTTGCACAGCTCCAGCTGTGCATGCTCAAAATGTGCACTTTTTAAAATTGTTACTTTTAATGCGTATCTTTATATGGGATCTGTTATAGTGTACTAGGGCATGATATGGTATCCTTTTGAGTGAGGTATATACTCATCTCACAAGTGAAGTGCCTACTGATATTACTAAAGTACATTATGTTTACTCAAGTAAATAATTTTCTCCCCATGGTACACTCTAGTACAGGCTATTCACACCACACTCAAATGAACAACTTAAGAATAAGGCTAAGAACCAATAAAATATTTCTCTAATTGCTAGTTATAAAACTATATCCAAATGTTCAGAAAAGACAGCTTCAGCTTGCAAATTCTATCCTCTAAACTTATCTGGTGCATTATCCCTACCCCACCCCCATTATATAAGGGCTATTTTAGATGCTTTTAACCTCCCCAATGAATAATTTGCCAAGTGTCCAATGAGAACTTATCATGTTGGTGTGTTAGGTAAATCGGGCGAATATGATAGTATCTTACATTGGGCCTTGATTTTAAGTTGTTATATTTGTACAATCGAGTATTTTAGGAATTACATGAAACATGAAATGGTCTTTGCAATTTTTTTTAAACTGGGCATCTGGTTTCTAAAAATTCATTTGAAACAATCTAGAATTTTCTTGGTGCAAAGTGTATCATGTGGAATATCCTCATATTTTTACCATATTTTAAGAACTTTAAGACGATTAATTGTAAATAATTTGTTTGATTGGTGCAGTTATAATCCCCAAATCATAATCTTAAAATCAGGAATGTGTGGAGAACAGAGCCATGTCGTATCACTTTGCTCTTACCATTCCTTTTGATCAGCCTCAATTCAGCCTCATTGTGTAGTATGTTTTTTCTTTCTATGAAAAACAACAGAAAGCATTTCATTTGATTTGCCTATGTTCAAATATGTTTAATAATGACCAAAGTGCATTCTGAGTTTTTTCAAGGAATGTATTACTGGAGCTTTAAGAACATATTTAGTTTCTCATGTGAAAACTTAGGCTTTGTCTGATGTTTTTTCTTCCTGTATTGTCTAATGTTGAGGTTGTTTTTAGGAATTATATTTTATAAACTTTTTCAAAATAAGGTACATACCTATACAGAACTTAACATTTTGCACAGAATATATCAAATATATTTTGAGAAAAAAAGTACGGCATGAGTTCTGTTAGGAATAAAAGATGAAACTATTGTATCTCACAAAAAAATCTTATTTCAGAATGGAAATATTTTTGAGAAAAGTAGCTGAGTATACTGGTTTAAGAAAATGCTTGTTTTAGATTGAGGTTAACTTAGAGTTGGGAGTTGGTTTATTAAGTACAGTATACCTCTCAACTGTTTATTAATAATATGTTGAATTATGTCAGTGTGGGCAGCAGTAGAATACTAAAAGGAAAATGTCATTTTAAGCAATTTCAGAACATTAACTGAACTATTTTCAAAGCAGAAAAATTGACATTGCTGCCTTTAAGAATACCATGAATGTAAGAAGTTGAAAGAAATTGTAACATACCACATACTATAGAAAAGGCAGTTCAAAGATAGAATTGTGGCAGATGTTGTGTGTGAACTGTTGTTTCTTTGCCACATGTGTTGTATTTGAAAGTTTGACAGCAAGTTTAAAATAAAACATTCTATGACTGACAGCGTTTTTTTTTTTAATTTTCAGGTCATATACATTTCTATGATAATTTTGTGTTTAGTTAACAAAATTTAGTTAGATTTGGGGGGAGTGAAAATAAATTTTTTATAGCTTTCCAACATTTTAGATTTTGTTGTGATTCTTAGAACATGAAAAAATAATACATACACAGGCTTTTCATCACCAAAATGATATTATATCACTAATGTTTGTTTGCTTGTTTGTTTTTGAATACAGCAAACTGGCTGTGGCCTGGAATATTAAAGCTCATTGTGAAAAGATAGTGTTTTTTTATTTTTGTTTTTTGTTTGTTTTTGAGATGGAGTCTCGCACTATCACCCAGGCTGGAGTGCAATGGCTTGATCTCGGCTCACTGCAACCTCCGCCTCCCAGGTTTACACCATTCTCCTGCCTCAGCCTCCCAAGTAGCTGGGATTACAGGCGCCCACCACCACACCCAGCTAATTTTTTGTATTTTTAGTAGAGACAGGGTTTCTCTATGTTGACCAGACTGGTCTCAAACTCCTGATCTCATTATCCGCCCACCTCGGCCTCCCAAAGTGCTGGGCTTATAGGCTTCAGCCTCCGCACCCAGCCGATAGTGGTGTTTTTAAACATGATTTTGCCACATGAATTCAGCATGAGAGATTATGATCAACAGAGGATGGCTAAACATTCTAGTATTTCTGTTATCTGATTGGTCCAAGTGTTCACTGGGCTTAAATTCATCTGGGACTATTAATTCAAGTGCACTTTCAAACTTACTTTACGCTTAGAAATGGCTCTTTCAATGAATCGCCCTTCATACTTCAAAATAGCAATATGACTGGCACCTCTTAATTGTTTGCTATATCACTTAGAACATAATTCTAAACCTTTTTTGTGCCAAGCCTGTACAAAAAGATACCACAAATGCTTAACAGTAGCACTGGCTCCCCAAAGAACTTGCTGCCTGGGGAATCTAAAAGGCCATTAGGGATGGGAAAAACCCAAGTGTTTTTTTCTGCTCACGCCATTCAGCATAACACTTCTGATACCAGATTCTCTGGCAGACACCGACTGGGTGTTTTCGAATTTAGCTCAGCTCTAACACTATCCCTGAAAGAGTGTCAGATCCCACAGGTTGATGGCTCATTCCCACAAGACTACCCCCACTTCACATGCCAGTCACAAGACCCAGGCTGTGATCTGGCTCCCCATCAGGGTTCCTATGACCTCTTCTTGGGTTCAGTTAATTTGCTAGAGAAACATTTAACTTTTACAGGTTCATAAAGGATACAGATGATGGAGGAGATGCATAGGCAAGGTATGGGGGAAGGAGTGTGGAGCTTTCATGCTCTGTCCAGAGTGTGCCACACTCCAGGAGGCTCCATGTGTTGTGCAACCCAGAAACCCTCCACATCCCTTAGTTGAGGGATTTTTATGGAGACTTCAAATCACATAGGCATAATGAATAAACTCGATTTCCAGCCTCTGGAGGGAAGGTTGGACTGAAAGTTGGAAGTTTATGATCCTAGTTTGGTTCTTCTGGTGACTGGCCCTCGTTTGGGAGCCCACCAAGAGTTGCCTCCTTACAGTAAAAGACTTTCCTATTACCTAGAATTACAAAGCTTTTAGGAACGGTGTGACAGGAGCTAGAGTCAAGACCAAATATTAGAACAAATGATTCTCCTAGCACCCTTGTCATTCAGGAAATTACAAGAGCTTTAGCAGCTCTGCCAGTGACTGGGAGCAGAGACCTGTATATATATATAATTTCACAGAGGTGGTGCAGATACACTTTCAAGAAAGTATTCCCCAAGTGATTTGTAAAATTTGTTCCACTTAACCACTTGTCACCACCTTGAGAATTATTGGCTTAAGATACAAAATGTTGTAGAATGTGTAAAAGAAAATAAAATTTAAGGACCCTCCAAACTTACTATGTCCAGGAGAAGCTAAGCCCTAGGGACAGAGTAACGTAGCATATTTGCCCCTTCTGCTTCTTAGATTATAGATTAACTTTCTTCCTTATTGTTCTTGTTCTGTAAATGACTAGGAAAGACCAGAGACCAGACTTTTCCCTCTTCTAGTCCCTAATCTTTGTTATAGATTAACTGCCTGTTTTATTGTCCTATACCTAAATCAGACCAGGTGGAGCAAAAGACCCCCATGACTGTTACATCTTCAGTGTAGAATATTAAATATACATTTTTTTTTTGAGACGGAGTCTTGCTCTGTCGCCCAGGCTGGAGTGCAGTGGCCGGATCTCAGCTCACTGCAAGCTCCGCCTCCCGGGTTTACGCCATTCTCCTGCCTCAGCCTCCCGAGTAGCTGGGACTACAGGCGCCGCCACCTCGCCCGGCTAGTTTTTTGTATTTTTAGTAGAGACGGGGTTTCACCGTGTTAGCCAGGATAGTCTCCATCTCCTGACCTCGTGATCCGCCCGTCTCGGCCTCCCAAAGTGCTGGGATTACAGGCTTGAGCCACCGCGCCCGGCCAAATACACATTTTAAGAGAAAGAAAAGACCACCTCAGCTAATTAGATCATTGAACTATGCATTACACCTTCTATAGAAAGATGTAGAAATTCTGTTAAGCTCCCCTGAACTTTGTCTATATAAATGATCCCAAACTTCCAGACTTCAGAACACTGACTTCCATCCTTTGGAATACGTGCTTCCCCAGGGGCTGTTGTCAAACTTTGTGCTTGAGTAAACTTACTCAAACTGAGATTCTTTTTTTTTTTTTTCCTGAGATGGAGTCTCACTGTATCACATAGGCTGGAGTTCAGTGGCACGATCTCAGCTCACCACAACCTCCACCTCCCAGATTCAAGTGATTCTCATGCCTCAGCTTTCCAAATAGCTGGGATTACAGGTGTGTGCCACCATGTCTGGTTATTTTTTGTATTTTTAGTAGAAATGGGGGTTTCACCATGTTGGCCAGGCTGGTCTTGGACTCCTGACCTTGGGTGATCTGCCTGCCTTGGCCTTTCTATGTGCTGAGATTATAGGTGTGAGCCACTGCGCCTGGCCAATTTACTGGATTCTAATCCTTTTGATTATTTAAGGTTGACAAATGTAAATTCCATGAGATATTAACTGTATTTACCACTATTCTCAGCACCTGAAACAGTGCCTGATACACAGAAAAATCTCAATATATTTACCTAATGTATGACTTGAGTCGAATAGGACCTTCGACACCACTCATTCCAAAGTCCCCATTTTACCACATGAAAAAAACAGGCCCCAAAAGGGGTTAAGAAGCTTGCCCAAGGTTGCACAACTACTTAATGATAGAACCCAAACTCTCTGTATCCCTTTTGCAGGTATACATTCTATAATCATATCTTTGTGTAAGCATTTGACACCTCTTGACTGATCAAAATTGTTCATCATAGGAAGAATACCCTGGGAAGAACAAAGATATTGATAAATTATCTGTCCATTTTGTAGTGAGGTCATATACAAACTAATAAACCTTGGCAATAGGAAAACGTCAGAATTCATCTTGACATCTCCCTGTTCAACTCTGCAGTGTGCCCTAGTGGAAAGAGCATAAGCTTTGGCATCAGGCTTCTTTTAGTCTTGAGCAAATTAACCTCTGTGAGCTTTGGTTTTCTCAGCTGTAAATTACTAACAGTAATAATACCTACCTTCTAGGGCTATTAGGAGGATTAATGAGATAGCATATGTAAAGCATCTAGCAAGGAACTGATGTGTTGGTTATGCAGGAAAATTGGTTCTCTTCACCTTTCTCACCAAGAAAAACAAGTAATGGCCTAGGGCAATTAACAAAAATTTCCAAGCTAAATCATTCATATTACATAAGATATCACATGCATCCCCACCAAATATGAGAACCATTAAGAGTCATCCTTCTTACAAACTATCATTCTTCTCTATGAGAAAAATTCCTTTACAAGAAGTTGACATTTAATTCCCTTTCTTCCTAAGCAGGCACACTAAAATGTGGGCGGAAAGGCTCATTCTTTTTGCAAGCCTACTTGTTACTGTATATCCAATTATGAGCAATTTTGCTAAATTCTCAGATGCACATTCCATTCATATCTCTTCATTATTAGATCTCTGGCTCATTTGTATGTGGATACTCTCACTAACAGCACCCTAGAGTCCTTTCATTTTCAACCTGCTTCTCAACGTTTAAGTCGACTGCTCACTATTCATACTTGGACTTGCTGGAGAGCATCGAACTTGACTTTCTAGAAATCATGCTTATCAAGATCTAACTGAAATCTCTCAGCTCTATATTTGGCAATGTGCCTTTTAATCCATTTCATGTCCATTTATATGCTGCCTACAATGGCTTTTTTAAACCTCCTTTCTCACCCTCAAGTTCCTCTCATCTGTATCTGTTTCCTCTAACTTTACTGAAAAGATAGAAATCATTAAGCATGAATTCTACCATCTTCTCCCTACTACAGCTTTGTTGAAAAGATGTTGCTCTCTGAGCCCAACTCTCCCTCAGTCCCCAGGATTCTGTCCCTGTCCGCCCTTAATCTTTTCCTTTCCTGATTTTATAAGTTATTTAGATTTTGATGAGAGATAATTGTACCTAGAGTATGGGAGAACTATTTCAGGTTTACAGGTTGGGTGGAACCCTTGTATACTAGATGGCACTGTGAGGGCTTGCCACACTCTCAGCCTTCATCTGGACAGAGCAGAAAGTTGTTTCTGCATGTTCACCAAGCCCCGCTGGGTTGCATCACTTTTCTCCCTGGGCCGTAACTCAGTGGTCAATGATTGGTGCCTTGCTCTAAAGCAGCCCACCATTTTATGTGCCTGCAAGTAGCCTATAGGGTTGGTTTTGGCATGAGAGCTTTGCCCAGTAGATGCACTGTATCCTTCATGGTGACTTGCTGACTCAGTGAGATTCTCTCTTACTGCAAATTTGAATTTAGGATACAGTGTTAGCAGGAGGAGTTGCTCGAAAAGCAGAAACCCGAGAGAAACCATGAATTGAGCAGAGCCATAAAGTAAAAAGGAGGTAGTGATAATGGAGAAAGGAGAAGAAAGTAACAGAAATTGCCCAAAACTGGCAGGAGCAGAGAAACCGAGAAATAGCTTGTACGGTAGTTACTTTTAGACCTTTACCATATCATTACAATGCTAAAATCCCTGCCCCTAAATGAAGATGGCCACCATGTTGTATACATACAATGTATGAAGAATCATGTTTGGGGACTGCACCTGTGCATCTGGAACTCCACCCTGAGCATGTTATATACCCGCCCTGCCCCTCATCTAACTCTTTGCAATCCCCTGACTCCTATTGCTCCAGGAGAAGGGGCCTTTAGAGCAAGAGCTCCCCCTCTCTATTCCCTGGCCACTGAATAAAACCTAATTGCCTTTTCCAATTGGACCTACTTTCTTTGCAGCTGATACAAAGTAGGCAAGGTACTCAGTTTACTGTATCACATGTGAACAGTTTAGTATGGCTGGAGAAAATGATGTGTAGGCAAGAGTAGAATATAGTGCTGGAAGATGACTTTGTGGAGCCAAGAAATTTGTATTTTATCTTCAAGATGAGGACTGCCTAGCACAGTGCCTGGCACGTCCTAGTTGCTTGGTGAGTACAACACTGAGATGTCACCATCTTCACTAGGATACTTAGTAAACAGCTCCAGACTGAGATTGATTGATTGATTGATATTTTGAGGCAGGGGCTTGCTCTGTTGCCCAGGCTGGAGTGCAGTGGTGCAGTCATGGCTCACTGCAGCCTCAACCTCGTAGACTGAAGTGATCCTCCCACTTCAGCCTCCCAAGTAGCTGGGACTACAGGTGTGCACCACCATACTCAGCTAATTTTTTATTTTTATGTAGAGATGGGTCTCACTATGTTTTCAGGACTGGTCATTTTCTAAACTTAAAATTTAGTATAAAGAGTTCTATTCACTATGCTAGAATTTTTTTATGTAACTAAAATATTGACATGGTACAAGTTTGTATCCAAGAGTGTCTCAGTCCATTTAGTGTTGCTATCTAGGAATATCTCAGACTGGGTAATTTATTTTTAAAAGATATATTTGGCTTATGGTTCTGCAGGCTGTAAAAGAAGCCTGGCACCAGCATCTGCTTCTACTGAGGGTCTCTGACTGTTTGCACTCTACAGGGAAGGGAAGAGCCAGCATGCACAGAGATCACATGGGGAGAGAGGAAGGAAGTGTAGGGAGAGAGGTGCCATGCTCTTTTTAACAACCAGTTATCATGGGAACTAATAGAGTGAGAACTCATTGCTAGGAGGATGGCACCAAAACATTTGTGTGGAGATGAGTAAATCATGAGTAAGACATTCATGATTTGTCCTATGACCCAAACACCCCTCATTGGCCGCAACTCCAACATTGGGAGTCAGATTTCAACATGAGATTTGGAGGGGTCAAACTATAGCACAGGGTATATATAATTAAGTTGACCTCAGTTTCTTTCTCCACCTTTGTGTTGTTTTTATTTGTTTGTCTTTTGAGAGATGGTCTCGTTCTGTTGCCTAGGCTGGAGTACAGGGGCGGAATCATGGCTCACTGAAGCCTCCCAGGCACAAGTGATCCTCCCCGCTCAGCCTCCTGAGTAGCTGGGACCACAGGCACAGTCCACCACGCCTGGCTAATTTTTGTATTTTTTGTAAAGACGAGGTTTCCCCTGTTGCCCAGGCTGGTCTAGAACTCCTGAGCTCAAATGATCCACCCTCCCGCACTGGCCTCCCAAAGTGCTGGGATTACAGGTGCGAGTCACTGCACCTGGCGTTTCTTCACCTTTGAATGATAGAGTTGATTTGTAAATTACTTGCAAAGTGACACCATTTTTTAAAAATGGACAGAATAGCTCGAGTTATCTTGCACTATGGTGAAGATCACAGGCTCTGGAATCAGGCCGAGCTGGGACTGCCTTGAAGCATGTATGTGGCCTCGGGCAAGTTAACCTTTGTAATCCTCATCTGTAAAATGAGACAGGAAAGCAACCAATACTGGAGCCTCATGAGGTTCTTGTGAGTGTGAAATTAAGAGATGTCTGTGTAACAGGCATGGACTTGTTCCACAACAACTCCCTAAATCTGGCTTTGAGGACCATTCAAAAGGTATCAAGAAGTCAGGCTGGGCACAGTGGCTCACACCTGTAGTCCCAGCACTTTGGGAGGCTGGGAGTTGGAGACCAACCTGAGCAACACAGCAAGACCCTGTCCCTATGAAAAATGTAAAAATTAGCCAGGTATGGTGGCATGGCACATGCCTGTGGTCCCAGCTACATGGGAGGTTGAGATGGGAGGGTTGCTTGAGCCCAGGAGTTTGAGGTAGCAGTGAGATATGATTATGCCACTGCACTCCAGCCTGGGCAAAAGAGCAAGACCCTGTCATTAAAAAAAAAAAAAATCAAGAAAAGAATCAACGTGTTACGTGTGGAGGAGCCCTTCCCTTCTCGATTGGCACAAAAGCCCAGGGCTTCAGCTAATACCTGAAAAGCATGGAATTGGGTTGCTCTTTGTTCTCTGGTGGCACCTGTACTTCTGTCCTGTGCTTTCTGGTGTCCAGCCGACTCCCCCTGTGCCAGCTGGGTGTGGATGCTGCAGCCCACTCAGCAATGCTCCTCACGTCCTCCCTGCTGACCCCAGGCTCAGCCTCAAGATCCTCACCTCAAGATCCCAGAATCCTTCCACACAAACCTCCTAGCCATGCTCCATTAGGCACACCTGCAACCTGTCTTGAGGAGGAGCGCCTCTACTAGCAACTCCCACCTCCTCAGTCTCCGTCACCTCTTCTCAGTTCACCAGACTTCCAAACCAAAGCCTGGGTGAGTAGTTGTCCTCAGGGACTTGACAACTTCTGTTTTCAGTCTAGAAACTCCAAGGCAATAATACCCTAGAGGGGAGGGAATCGGTCTCAAAACAGGATTGTATGACTATCTTCTGGTCATCTTGGAATAGGGGAAAGGAAGACATTGTTCATTCTTTTGAGTCTCTTCCAATAGCAAATTATTGTGCCACTTAGACAAAGTGCTTAGTTCAGAGTTTGACACATAGTAATCCTACAATAACTGCTGATTATTAGTATTATCATTTTTATTTGGCTCCCCTTTGGACAATTCAAAGTGATCTCAGTAAACAAGACCAACTAGAAAATGAACTTGGAGAAACCAAAGTTGTCTAAAGAAAGAAATCTAAGTTGTTAAAAGGATGAAATATAAAGGCTTTAGGAGAAAACACTTGGATTACTCAATATGGAAACTTTTTAAAATGGAAAACCTACTTTGTGTTTAGGGCAAAGACCTGACCAGCTGTTCTTCATTAACCCTAGGATTTGCAACAACACATGGTCATTTGGCTTGTAAGATCTGGGCTAGCCAAAAATACCTATCAATTACTCCCTCAACATAGAGTGTTTCTTGTTTTTGTTTTGTTTTGTTTTGTTTTTTTGAGACGGAGTCTCTCTGTGTTGCCAGGCTGGAGTGCGGTGGTGTGATCTTGGCTCACTGCAACCTCTGCTTCCTGGGTTCAAGCGATTCTCATGCCTCAGCCTCCCGAGTAGCTGGGATTACAGGTGCGTGCCACCACGCCCAGCTAATTTTTGTATGTTTAGTAGAGACGGGATTTCCCCATGTTGGCCAGGATGGTCTCGATCTCCTGACCTCGTGATCCACTTGCCTCAGCCTCCCAAAGTGCTGGGATTACAGGCGTGAGCACCGCCCCCGGCCAGCAGGAAGCATTCATAGAATACTGTGGATTCTCCAACCCTGATGATGCCGTAGGCAGTTCTGAAGTTCACCTGCTTGCAAGGAAGAATTGGCTTAGTGGATGCACTCAGGTCCTGCTCAACATTGTGATTCTACATATGCTTTTGCCACATAGCAGGTGATCCTGAAAATCGTATTTTTTAAAAATGGTATGTTTTTCATGTCAATTGACTATGCATAGAAGGAAGGTCCTGCTCTAAATATAAGGAACCTAAGTTTGTACCTTTGCATTCAGACAGGTTTCCTGGGTGTGAACTGGAGTAGCCATTTAACCTCTAGCTGCGTAAAGATGGGACAGAATTAGAATTACTTGATCTAATCATCCTGTTTTAACCGTCAGAGACATTTTTCCTTCAAATGTTCTTTATTGCTAATAAGCAGTAGAATTAAGAATTCTTTTATTCTCAGAAAGTAGAACTGTGGTCATAATTTCCTAATGTAAACATTAAATTTTGTTTCCTTTTTTTTTTTGGAGACGGAATCTCTCTCTGTTGCACTGGCTGGAGTGCAATGGCACGATCTCGGCTCACTGCAGCTTCTGCCTAGGTGTTCAAGCGATTCTCCTGCCTCAGCCTCCGGAGTAGCTGGGAATACAGGCGCCCGCCACCATGCTCAACTAATTGTTTTGTATTTTAAATTTTGTTTCTAAAAGGAAATTAAAAGGTTTTTCTTGTGGAGGAATTCAGCTACCCCGTTATTCTAGCAGACGGTTTTCATCAGTTGTCCTAATTTGAGGAGGTCTATTTTTTTGTGGGATAGGTAATTTAGGACGCTTTTGTTTCTTACCATGCCCCATCACCTTAGCAAATTAGGCTTTTGCACTGCTCCCTGAGTGAGTTTTCACTTGTTTTGGGTTGGGAGGATTAAGCAATCGCACTTTTAAGCAGGACCTTGGTGTTCAGGCGTGACCCTCTGCAGTTTCAGGTTCTCCTAATTCCTGGAAATCAGCCTGTCTTAATTCAGCCATTCCACCAGGAGTTAATCAGACTACATCTCATTAGTAGGCCCTTGTTTTAAAACTCTGGGAACAGAAGTTTCTTCTCCCGTTGATCTTCTACCCAGCTCTAAAATGTAGCTCTTGGCAGCAATTCTCTTCTTATTCTCTACAGCCTTGTCTCTTTCTAAACAGTGAATCCCAGGATTGGGACACAGGACCCTTGACTGATTTCCATTTCATTTTTCTCTCTGTGCTGCCGTCCCCACCAGGTATTAGACTCTGAGTGCCACCCTGCGAGCTGGTGACAAAACCTCTGCCTTTGGCTCTTTGTGTCTTGTTTAGCTTGGCCTTCTCTTTCCAATTTAGTTTTTCTGTCCTCTTCACACATCTTATAAAATTGCTAAGTAGATATATAATTTAAGCCAGCCTAACTTTGCCACTCCAATGGTGCATAACATTTATGTAGCAAGGTTGTAAGATGCTCATCAAAACAAAGTCTTATGTCTTACCATTTTTATTTTTATTATTTATTTTATTTTATGTATTTTTTATTTTTGAGACAGGGTCTCTCTGTGTTGCCCAGGCTGGAGTGCAGTGGTGTGGTCATGGCTCACTGCAGCCTCCACCTCCCAGGCTCAAGCTATTCTCCCACCTCAGCCTTCCAAGTAGCTGGGACCACAGGTGTGTGCCACCATGCCTGACTAATTTTTCAATTTTATGTAGAGACGGGCCTCCCTATGTTGTCCAGGCTGGTCTCGAACTCCTGGGCTCAAGTGATCCTGCTGCCTTGGCTTCCCAAAGTGTTGGGATTATAGGTGTGAGCCACTGTGTCAGGCCCATTTTTCTATGTTCCAAAACACGTAGTGTAGGTCTTTGAACATAGGTACTCATTGAGTGGAGGGTAAAGGAGAACATCAGAAAGAGATGAAAGGTTTGCTTAGAGTATGATGTCTTCATGATGGGCTTCATGCTGGCTGCCTTTCAGAATGACTTAGGTTCTCTTTAAAGCCATACTGACAACTCTGCCCCACCCCCAGAGATTCCAATTCAATTTGTCTGAGAAGACTTTGTTTTTTTTAAGCCCCAAAGCTATTCTTGGTGAGTCAGAATTGTCATTATTAAAACATTGATCAGAAACATTTTGGGACAAATGATGAAGGCATTGTCAGTGGGTACAATGATTGAGGAGGCTAGGACAAATGTTTCTGTTATGGTGACATCTTAAAAGTTTTGTGCCCTAAATAATGTAGCAGTATTTTCCTTTTATTTTGACACTTCTTAGGCCCAGAGACCCTGGTTGATATAGTCAGGCTTTGTGTACCCACCCAACTCTCATCTTGAATTATAATCCCAAGGTGTTGAGGGAGAGACCTGGTGGGAAGTGACTGGATCATGGGGATGGCTCCCCCATGCTGTTCTCCTGATGGTGAGGAAGTTCTCACGAGATCCGATGGCAGTTTCCCCCGGGCTTTTTGCCTCCTATCATGTAAGATGGGCCTGCTACCATTCCACCATGATTGTAAGTTTCCTGAGACCTCCCCAGCCATGCAGAACTGTGAGTCAATGAAACCTCTTTCCTTTATAAATTACCCAGTCTCGGCTAGTATCTTTATAGCAGTGTGAAAACGGACTAATACACTGGTGATCCCAGTTACATGCTGACAGTAAACGGAAATAATGCTGTTCCTTCCTCAGCGACTTAAGATAGATACTGTGTTCCAACAGAATGTGTCAGCTGAGTGGTGTCAGTGACATTTAACCCTGCTTCCTTGAGTGCTCATATGTGGCACACAGTTACAGCAGCAAGTCTTTTAGGAACTTTGTTTCAAGAGAGTGTTAAAGAAGAAAGTAGCAGTTGGGTGCCGAAATGGAAGTGATCCAAACTACCCACCATATCTAGTCCTTAAATCAACACAAAGCCTGCCTTCCTCCCTTCGTCCCTTCTGCATGGTCTGAGCTCAGTGAAGAGAGCTGCCTACACTTCAGTTGATTATTTATTTATTTACTTATTTATTTTTGAGGTGGAGTCTCGCTCTGTCACCTAGGCTGGAGTGCAGTGGCATGATCTCTGCTCACTGCAACCTCCGACTCCCTGGTTCAAGCAATTCTCCTGCCTCAGCCTCTTGATTACAGGCACGCACCACCACGCCCAACTAATTTTTGTATTTTTAGCAGAGATGGGGTTTCACCATGTTGGCCAGGATGGTCTCGATCTCCTGACCTCATGATCTGTCTCTCTCGGCCTCTCAAAGTGCTGGGATTACAGGTGTGAGCCACCGTGCCTGGCTTGATAATTTAATCCTTAGAAGAGAAAACTTTAAAAAATGGAATAATCTAAATCAGTGATTGTCAAAGTGTGGTTCAGGGATCTCTGGGAGTTTTCCAAGGCTCTTTCAGGGGTCTGCAAGGTTAAAATCACATATAGGTAAAAGACCCATCAAAGTGTAGTATGAAACAATGTATTTTAATGTAACAGAATAAAAAGTATATTGTATGGTTTTAGATTCCACCCAATGACTTAACCTACCACGTGTCAAGTTTTGGTATAGCATAAAAGAACATCCACAGTTATCGGAAGGAGCTAATAAAATATTTTTCCTTTCTAACAACATATCTGTGTGAGGCTGGGTTTTCTTCATGTGCTTTAAAACAACAGATCAAAACCAACTGAATGAGGAAACACAATAAGAACATAGCCATCTTCTTTCTTTGCTAATGTCTTTTTGGAAGCACAGTATAATGAACATAAACTGCGCATATTTAAAGTGTACAGTTTGGTAAATGTTGACATATATATGCAATAAAACCTCAACATCGTCTCCGTAGGTTTCCCCATGCCCCGTTGTATCCACTCACTCTTGTAGCTCTGGACATCCTCGCATATCCAGACAAATACTAATCTGCTTTCTGGCATAATTTAGCTTAGAAGTTTATATATATTACATTATATTAAATTCGTGTTTGTCAGGATTTTTACATTTAGCATAATTATTTTGGTATTCATCCACATTGTAGCATATATCAATAGTCCATTCCTAGTATATTAGTGCATAATATTCCATTGTATTAATATATCAGGCCAGGAGGGGTGGCTCACACCTGTATCCCAACACTTTAGAAGGCCAAGGCAGGAGGATTGCTTGAGGCCAGGAGTTCAAGATCAGGCTGGGCAAGATAGCAATACCCTGCCTCTACAAAAAAATGAAATTAGATAGATGTGGTGGCATGCCCTGTAGTCCCAGCTACGTGGGAGGCTGAGGTAGGAGGATCTTTTGAATCCAGGAATCAGAGTAACAGTGAACTATGATTGTACCATTGCACTCCAGCCTGGGTGAAATACGTATATTGTGATATATATCACATTTGGTTTATTCATTCACCTTTTCATAAACATTTACATGTCTCACTGGGGCTATTACAAATAAAGCTGTTATGAACATTCGTATATAAGACTTTGTATGGACATAAGCTTTTATTTCTCTTGGTAAATACTTAGCAGTAAAATGACCATACAGTAAGTGTCTGTTTAATTTTTTGAGGAACTATTAAACCGTTTTCTAAAATGGTGACACCATTTTACATTCCCAGCATCAGTGTATTAAGCCTCCAGTTGCTCCGTATGTTCACTAGTGCTTGATATGGCCAACCTCTTTATTTTATTATTTTATTTTTGAGACAGGGTCTTGCTCTGTCACCCAGGCTGCAGTGCAGTGACGTGATCGTGACTCACAGCAGCCTCGACTTCCCTGGCTCAAGCAATCCTCCTGCCTCAGCCTCCCAAGTAACTAAGACCACAGGCGCATGCCATTATACCCGGCTAATTTTTTAAATTGTTTTATAGAGACTGAGTCTCACCTGCTTGCCCAGGCTGGTTTCAAACCCTGGGCTCGAGTGATCCTCCTACCTTGGCCTCTCAAAGTACAGGGATTACAGGCATGAACCACTGTTGAAAAGGTAACCCTTTCTCCACCAAATTGCCTTTGCTCTTTTGTCAAAAATTAGTTGTCCATATGTGTGGATCTGTTTCAGGATTCTCTCTTCTGTCCTGTTGCTCTGTTTATCTTTATGTCAGTGCCATACTCTACTGATTACTGTAGCTTTATAATAGTTCTTGAACTCAGGTATTTAAAGTCCTCCAAGTTTATTCTTTTTTCACAGTTGTTGCCTATTCCAAGTCTTTTGCGTTTCTCTATAAATTTTAAAATCAACTTGTCAATTTCTACAACAAAAACCTTATTAGGATTCTGAATCTATAGATCAATTTGGGTAGAATTGATATCTGTACAATATTGAGTCATTCAATCTGTAAACACAATCTATCTCTTAATTCATTTAGTTCTTTAATTTCTTTCAGCAATGTCTTATAGTGTTAATATACAGGCAGGTCTTACACATTTTTTGTCAGATTTATCCTTACATATTTCATTTTTGGATGCTATTGTAAATGGCATGTTAAAAGTTTCAGTTTCCAATTTTCAAACATTTTTGCTGGTACATAAAAATACAATTGATTTCTGTTTATTAGTCATGTGTTTGGCAACCTGGCTAAACTCACTTAAGAATTATAAATGTTTTTCTGTTGTTGTTGTAGATTCCACTGGATTTTCTATAAAGCAAACATGTTGTTTGTGATTAAAGATAGTTTTTCTTCTTCCTTTTCAACCTGTATGACTTTTGTTTCTTATTCGTTCTTGATTGCACTGACTAGAACTTCCAGTACAATGTCACATAGAAGTGGTGAGAACAGTCACCTTGTTTCTGACGTTAGAGGGAAAACATTCTTTTTCACTATTACATACAACATTAGCTATAACTTTTTTATGGATGGACACTATCAGAATGAGGAAGTTGCCATCTATTTCTCATTATCTGAGTATTTATCAAGAACTGGTATTGGATTTTATTTTAAAAAGTTTGCATTTATTGAGATGATTGTGTGTTTTTTTTTTTTTTTTTAGTTCATTAATATGGTGAATTACATTGTTTGAATCTTGAATGTTAAAACCAACCTTGCATTCTTGGGATAAACCCCAGTTGGTTGTGTGTCATCCTTTTGTTTATATTGATGTATTCAATTTGTTAAAATTTTGTCAAGAATTTTCATGTCTATGTTCATGAGAAATACTAGATTGTAGTTTTCTTTTCCCATTATAACTTGTCTAGTTTTGGCATGCTGGTTTCATAAAATGAGTTGGGAAGTTTTCCCACCTCTTCATTTTTTCTTGAGAGGACTTGTGTAGAGTCACATTATTTCTTCCTTAAATGTTTGGCAGAATTCCCCAGTGAAACCATCTGGGTTCTGATTCCTTGTAGGAAAGTTTTGTAGCTACAAATTCAATGTATTTAATGAAAGTGATTTTGGGGAGCTTGTGACTTTCAAGGAATTTCTCGTTGAAAGCTTTGGTGGGTTGTCTTTCAAACCACCAAAGTGGCATAACATTTTTAAAAATTTCCCTTTTTATCTTTCTTCTTTAATTTTTTTTTTTTTAAAGAGATAGGGTCTCAGTCTGGAGTGCGGTGATGCTATCATAGCTCACTGCAGCCTCAAATTCCTGGGCTCAAGCCATCCTCCTGCCTCAGCTTTCTGAGTAGCTGGGACTACAGGTGCACAACACCATGCCTGGTTTATTTTTTATAGAGATGGGGTCTTGCTATGTTGCCCAGGCTGGTCTCAAACTCCTAGCCTCAAGTGATCCTCCCACTTCAGCCTCCCCAAATGGTGGGTTACAATTGTGAACCATCAAGCCCAGCACCCTGATTGTCTTTCTATTGTCTATGGAATCTATAGTGATGTCACCTCCCTCATACCTAATACTGGAAATTTATATATTCTCATTGCCCCCTGTTTAGTCTGGCTAGAGTTTCATAAATGTCATTGTAATTTTCTGAAAACCATCTTTTGATTTTACTGATTTTTCTCTGTTGCTTTTTATTTTCTATTTCATTGATTAACATTCTCATATTTGGTTCTATTCTTCTGCTTTTTCCCCTCAAGTTTTGTAAAGTGGCAGCTGGAGTCAGTGAGTTGAAACCTTTCTTCTTTTCTAATATAGGCATATAATGCTAAAAATATTTACTAAACACTGCTTTAGCTTCATTGCACAAATTTACATATGATTTGTTTTTAATTTCATGTAATGCAAAATACTTTCTAATTTCCCTTTTATTATCTGAAACATCGGTTATTTACAAATATGTTTTTTGTTTGTTTGTTTTGTTTTGTTTTAGATGGTGTCTTACTCTGTTGCCCAGGCTGGAGGCTGGAGTGTGGTAGTGTCATCTCGGCTCACTGCAACCTCCGCCTCCCAAGTTCAAGTGATCCTCCTGCCTCAGCCTCCTGAGTAGCTGGGACTACAGATGCCCACCACTGCGTCTGGCTAATTTTTGTATTTTTAGTGGAGATGGGGTTTCACTGTGTTGTCCAGGCTGGTCTCAAACTCCTGACCTCAAGTGATCTGCCCACCCTGGCCTCCCAAAGTGCTGGGATTACAGACGTGAGCCACTGCACCCGACTTTAATTTCCAAGTACTTAGGGATTTCCAAACATTTGAGATAATCTTTCTGTTGTTGATTTCTAGCTCAATTTCACTGTGGTCAGAGAACATGTTTTGTATGAGTCAAATCCTTTTAAATTATTGAGAATTGTTTTATGTCCATGAATATGACCTATCTTGGTAAGTGATCCATGTACACTTAGAAAGAATGTGTATTCTGCCCTTATTTGGTGAAATATAAAATAAATGTCAATTAGGTCAAGTTGGTTGACAGTGTTATTTATGTTTTCTGTATACTTACTAATTATCTGTCTACTTTTCTCATCAATTGTTAAGGAAGGGATATTGACATCTCCAACTATATTTGTGAATGTGTCTGTTTTTCTTTTTAGTTCTATCAATTTTTACTTTATTTATTTTGAGATCCTTATTAGGTACATATATGTTTAGTATTGTTATGAACTCTTGAGGAGTTTATGTCTTTTTCATTATGAAATGACCCTCTGTATCCCTGACAGTATTCTCTAGTCTGAAATTGGCTTTGTCTAATATTAATGTAGCCACTCCAGCTTTCTTTAGTGTTATCATGGTATATATTATTCCACCCTTTTACTTTTAGCGAACTTGTATCTTCATATTTAAAGTGTGATTTTTGTAGCCAGGATATAGTTTGGTCTTGCTTTTTAAATTCGGTCTCTCAATTTCTGCCGTTTAACTGGAATGTTTAGATGATTTATATAATATGTGATTTTTTTTTTTTTTTTTTTTTTTTTTTTGAGGCAGAGTTTCACTCTGTTGCCCAGGCTAGAGTGCAGTGGCGTGATCTCAGCTCACTGCAGCGTCTGCCTCCTGGGCTCAAGTGATCCTCCCACCTCAGCCTCCCAGTCGCTGTGATTGCAGGTGATTACCACTACACTTGGCTAATTTTTGTATTTTTAGTAGAGACAGACTTTCACCATATCGCCCAGGGTGGTCTCAAACTCCTGGCCTCAAATGATCCACCTGCCACTACACCTGGCCAAAATGTGATTACCGATATGGTTGGGTTTGAAATGTGATTATTGGCATGGCTGGATTAAATACAATGTTGGTATTTGTTTTGTATTTGTTTCATCAGTTATTTGTTCCCTTTTATCTTTTTTCTGCCTGCTTTTGGATTGAACATTTTTATAATTCCCTTTTATCATTTTTCTTAGCTTATTAGCTATAGCTATTTGTTTTGTTTTGTTTTGTTTTAGTGATTTCTTTAGGATTTATATAATACACCTTAAATTTACCATATTCTACTTTCAATTGATGTTATACCACTTCACTTATAGTAAAAGAATTTTATAATACACTTGCATTTCTAGCTTCTGAGCATTTGTGCCATTGTCATGCGTATTACTTCCACATATGTTATAAATGCCACACTACATTGTAATTATCTTTAAATAATTTATTATTGTTTCAAGATATTTAAATGATTTAAAAGACTATATTGATTGACATAATTACTAGTCTGGACTGTTTCATCCATTTGTGTAGCTCTAGATTTCTAACTATTGTTCTTTTGATTTTGCTTGAAGTACTTTCTTTAATGTTTCTTTTAATGCAGATCTGCTGGTGACAAATTCATTCAGCTTTTGTCTCTCTGGAAAAGTCTTTATTTTATTTTGATCTTACTTTTGAAGAATTTTTTAATGAACTAAGATTTACAGTTTGGAGGCTGGGTGCAGTGGCTCATGGCTGTAATCCCAGCACTTGGGAGGCCGAGGTGGATGGATCACTTGAAGCCAGGAGTTCGAGACCTGCCTGGACAACTGGGCAACACGGCAAAACCCTGTCTCTATTAAAAATACAAAAATTGGCCAGGCACGGTGGTGTGCATGTGTAATCCCAGTTACTCAGGAGACTGAGGCATGAGAATCACTTGAACCAGATCAAGCCACTGTACTTCAGCCTGGATGACAGAGTAGGACTCTGTCAAAAAAAAAAAAAGACATAGTTTGGTAGGGATTTTTTTTTTTTCAGTCACTTTTTTTTTTTTTTTTAACCTTGTACTATTCATGACAAGAAATCCACTGTCAGTCTGGGTACCATGGCTCATGCCTATAATCCCAACACTTTGGGAGGCTGAGGCAGGAGGATTCATTGCTTGAGCCTAGGAGTTTGAGGCCAGCCTGGGCAACACGGTGAGACTCTGTCTCTATAAAAGATTTAAAAAAAGATTAGCCAGGCATGGTGGCATACACTTGTAGTTCCAGCTACTCAGGAAACTGAGGTGGGAGGATCGCTTTAGCCTGGGAGGTCAAGGCTACAGTAAGCTGTGACTGTACCACTGCACTTCAGCCTGGGTGACAGAGCAAGACCTGTTTCAAAAAAAAAGAAAAAAAAATCCACTGTCATACTTATTTTCATTCCTCTATATATAATGTAGGGTTTTTTCCCCCCTCGTTACTTTTAAGATTTTTTTTTTCTTTAAAACTGGTTTTAAGCTATTTGAATATGAAGTAAGTTGGGGTAGTTTTTGTCGTAGGTGTGACTGGCTGGGGCTGGCATCGTGGATAGTAAAAGAATTTACCAAGACAGTAGTGGTAAAGAAAGGCAGATTTATTATAGAAAGTACAAAGATACATTGCAAGAATGCAGTGGGCAGCACAGCAGAGAAGGGGCTGTCTACCACGAGGCGGGCGCTGGAGGGAAGTTTCATAGGCTTGTGCTGAAGGAGCTGCTTGCAGAGTGAGGTGTTTGGAAACAGGACGCTGTGCCAGCAGGTTGTTTGTGGTAAGCCACCTCTCAGAATAGCTGTTCTCCCCACCCCTGGGGCCCCTTCCTCATTGTTGTTTACTTATCAAGACTCCACAGTTTTATGTTTCCTGTGCTTGGGATTCGTTGAGATTCTTAGATATATGAGTTTATAGTTTTTACCAAATTTGATTTTATTAATATCTTGGCCATCATTTATTTAAATTTTTTTCTGTCACTTATCTGCTTCAGAGACTCCAAAGGCATTTATCAAAGCTCTTCTGCATCTCACTCTGATGTTCTGTTTGCTTCTTTTCATTCTTTTTATCTCTGCTTGTTTCATTTTGTATGGCTTCAGTGGTGATATCTTCAAGTTTACCAGTCTTTTCTTCTTCAGTGTCTAATTTGCTGCTGATCCCGAGTTAGTGTATTTCCATTGTAGTGTTCATCTCTAGAATTTCAAGTTCAGTCTTCCTCATAAAGCTATGTCTCTACTTAACCTGCTCAATCTTTTAGCTTGTTCCTTGAATATATGGAATGCAGTTAGAATAAACTATTTTAGGCCAGGAGTGGTGGCTCACATCTGTAATGCTAACACTTTGGGAGGCTGACGAGGGTGGATCACCTGAGGTCAGGAGTTTGAGACAAGCCTGGCCAACATGGTGAAACCCTATCTCTACTAAAAATACAAAAATCAGTCGTGCGTTGTGGTGCCTGCCTATAATCCCAGCTACTCAGGAGGCTGACGCAGGAGAATTGCCCGAACCTGGGAGGTGGAGGTTGCAGTGAGCTGAGATTGTGCTACTGCACTCCAGCCTGCAAGATGGGAGCAAGACCCCATCTCAAATAATAATAATAATAACAATAATAATAAACCATTTTAATATTCTTTTCTATAAATTCTATTATCTGTGTCATTTCTGGTTCAGTTTCAGTTGACTGATTTTCCTCCTCATTTTATGTTATATTTTCTGCTTTTTTGTATTGGTGATTATTTATTGGATGCCAGACATTGTGAATTTTATTTTGTTAGGTGCTGTATTTTTTTTTTTTTTTTTTTGAGATAGGGTCTCTGTTGCCCAAGCTGGAGTGCAGTGGCACGATCACAGCTACTGCAGCCTCAACCTCCTGGAGCAAGTGATATTTTTGCCTCAGGCTTCCAACTCACTGGGACTACAGGAACATGCCACCATGCCTGGCTGGTTTTTAAAACATTTTTTAGTAGAAATGGGGTCTTGCTATGTTGCCCAGGCTAGTCTTGAACTCTTGGCTCAAGCAATCCTCCCACCTTGCCCTCCCAAAGTGCTGGGATTATAGGTGTGAGTCACTGCACCTGGCCCTGTGTGGGGTATTTTTGTATTCCCATAAATATCCTTAAACTTTGTTCTGGGAAATAATTAAATTACTTGGAAACAGTTGATCTTTTGGGATCTTGCTTTGTAAGCTTTTTAAAGCAGGACCAGATGATGTTTAGGTTAGTTTTGGGTTAATTTTTTCTCTACAATTGAGGCACACTCTTCTGAGTACTCTACCTGCTCTTCCATTATGAGGTTTTCCATTCTGGCTGGTGGAAAGAGACACTATTTTCAACATTGTATGCCCTTCCTAATCTTTTCAGGTTATTATTTCATTAACTTTGGTTAGTTTATTTTCATGCATTCACTGACCAGTTCTCAGCTGAATATTTGAGAGGTGTCCTCTGAGATCTTGGGAATTTTCTCTCTGTTGAGTGCTCTCCTTTTTTGGTATTCTTCCTGGGTTCTCTATCCAGTTTGACCCACCTGCATGCCCAGCTTTATCGCCTCAGCTCAGGAAGACCTCAGAGCTTTACTGCTTTCTTTCCTGGCACTGCTGCCTGGGAACTCTCTCAAGACAATAGTACAGTTCTTCTTGTTTGTTCTCCATCTCTCCAGAAATCACTAGCCTTCGTTTCCTAATGTCTTAAGAACTATTATTTCATATTTCATAAATTTCTTTTCTTTTCTTTCTTTTTTTTTTTTTTGAAACGGAGTTTCACTCTTGTTGCCCAGGCTGGAGTGCAATGGCATGATCTCAGCTACCTGCAACCTCTGCCTTCTGGTTTCAAGTGATTCTCCTGCCTCAGCCTCCTGAGTAGCTGGGATTATAGGCGCCCACCACCACATCCAGCTAAAACACCCAATTTTTTTTTTTTTTAACGTAGAGATGGGGTTTCACCATGTTGGCCAGGCTGGTCTCAAACTCCTGACCTTGTGATCTGCCCACCTTGGCCTCCCAAAGTGTTGGGATTACAGGTGTGAGCCACCGCACTTGGCCCATTTTGTCCAGTTTCTTAGCTGTTTCAAGCAGGAGGGTAAATCCAGTTTCTGTTATTCTATCTTATTTTAAAGCAGAAGTCCCAGCCATCTTTTAGTAAGTTTGATATTAAAGATATTTGCAAAGATTTAAAACAATTCTATTCTTTAAGTCATTTGCTTTGGAAAATATCATTATTTTCATAAAAATATTTCTGTTAACATGTTGGCTGGGCACCGTGACTCATGCCTATAATCCCAGCACTTTGGGAGGCCAAGGCAGGCAGATCACCTGAAGTCAGAAGTTCAAGACCAGCCTGGCCAACATGGTGAAACCCCATCTCTAGTAAAAATACAAAAAAATTAGCCAGGCATGGTGGCAGGCACCTGTAGTCCCAGCTACTTGGGAGGCTGAGGCAGGAGAATCGTTTGAACCCAGGAAGCGGAGGCTGTAGTGAACTGAGATTGCATCACTGCACTCCAGCCTAGGCGACAGAGTGAGAAAAAAAAATTCTAAAAGAAAAATTTTGTTACATGTAATTGGCTTGTTGCTATCATCAAATAAATTAACAAGTAAATCTTTTAAAAAATTTTAGGTTAAATTTTGAATATGGTAAATCTTGATAAAAATAACTAATGTAAACAAAAGGTCTTTGGGTTCCTCAACAATTTCTGAGGATAAAGGTGTCCTGTGATCAAAATGTCCGAGAGCAACTGATCTAAATGAACTGATGGGATTTCTGTTTGGATTGAAGGAAACTAAAATATTTTTCTTTAAAATACTGAGGATTGTTGAGTGTAACGAAGTTAAAATGCAGGGGGACACTCTGCCCTTCCTTCTGCTTGCCTGATGATAGGACAGTGAATCACAAAGATGAAAGTCCTCTCCACCTCCTCTGCCCCTTTCCTGCCTAAAGACAGAGATGTAAATTCCCACTGGCTCATCAGCCCAGAGACAGCACCATAGGACCAGGGAAATCTGGGAGCAAACTATGCTACCTTCCCACAGTTTTTCCAGCTTTGAGAGACTCTCCTTTGTCTTGTCACTCCTCTAAGAGTTACGGCTCTTTGTTGAAATACGATTTGAGGCCGAACTGCAAGCCATTGCCTCGAAAGATAGCCCTGAACCGAGGTTCCTCCTGTGCGATGCACACTGTGAGTGTTTAAATAAAACTTGCTTTTCTCTTATTAATCTATCTTTAGTTACATGAAGTTTTTCCCAGCTGTAAACTTTTGAGGGTTGAGAAATTTATTATATTTTCTCTCCTTTAGGATGCATGAACTGGGCAGTTGGGTAACCCAGGTTCTGGGGAAGACATGAGTATCAACGATGAGAAGGTCCATAGACAGGGAGAGGAAGGAAGAAGAACAGAGAAAAGCAAAAGTTAAGAAGCCATGTAGCCCCCAAGAGACACAGAGAGTAATAAAGATGCCTAATTTTCCAATGGCTGTCTAGACATTTGGATGGCCCAGTTATACTTCCTGCCCTTGGGATCTTTAAGATAATCTTAAAAATAAATTCCGTATTTTTTCCTTAAAGAGAAAAAAAAAAGAAATACAAAAGGGAGAAAGTAAAGCACAGTGGGAGACTTGAAAAGAAGGTATTTGTACTTGGGGAGTCCAGGATCATTTTGGCATCCAGAGATTCCAGCGCTCAGACAAAGACTGACACTGTTCATGCTGATCAGACAGGGTTAGAGATCACATGGCTGGGGTGTGGAAAGGGGTTCCCCAACCCCATGATTCTGGGGTTATTTTTAGTACACTGGTTAATCCGTTGGCATTGTCTAATCTTGGCCAACACTCTCCAGGGTTTAGTTTCTCCACATGTACAAAATGAGGGTCAAAAGACTTTGTAGGTCTTTGTTTCCAAGTGACAGAAACCTACATCAAAGTAGCCTAAGCACAAAAGAGCATATATTGACTCCTGTAACTGGAAATCAAGTTAGGCCAGTACTGGCTCTGGCATAATTGGATCCAGGCGTTCAAATATGGCCATCATGACCTTACTCTGGTTTTCCTTTCCTCCTTCTTTTCTTTCCCATTCAGCCAAGTTTTCTCCATTCAACTGCAAAATAGCCCCCAGAAGCTCCAAGCTCTTATGTACCTTTGCGCTTATGATCCCAGAGATAGAAACAGAGGCACTGTCTCCCAGCATCCAGTTCCAATCCCATAAAGATGATTTTATTGGCTTTACTTGGTCGTACACCCGTTCTTTGAACCAATGACCTTATCCATGGCTATGGAGTGCCAAGATAGGCCAGACTGGCCATGTGCCTACTCCTTAGGCAGGGGGTGGAAGAGGAATTGGAATTGGTGGTCCTCCCAGAACCACATGGAATGAGCAGGA
Source organism: Trachypithecus francoisi (assembly GCF_009764315.1). Taxonomy (NCBI): domain Eukaryota; kingdom Metazoa; phylum Chordata; class Mammalia; order Primates; family Cercopithecidae; genus Trachypithecus; species Trachypithecus francoisi. The sequence continues at coordinate 57,816,084 of NW_022681469.1, forward strand.
AGTGGGGGGCAATCTAGAAAACAGAGGGGTGCTGGACAATGGTAACCTGCACACTTGAGTTGTTGTGAACTGAAGCAAACTGTGCCTGCATTGAAGATTTTTAAAAGAAACACAACCATGTGGCTGTTATAGCATCGTTGGGAGTTTGACATTTTCTTCAGAGTTCCCCCAATCTCTTCTTAGGAACAGTTTAATCTTTTCCTATTGATTTTCAGGTATTTCATCTGCTTGGGTAAGATTTCATTTTTTGCTCCAAGGCCTTTTACCAACTTCTGTTATGTCAAGAATAGAGTCAGCCATACCAACAGCATTCGCAGGCAGCGACGCCAGTGCCTGCCAACACACTCATGCTTCCTTTCCAGTCTAAGTGTTTTCTACCCAAAGGAACCTTTTTCTTTAATTCTGATGTATAACAAACATGTAGAGTCAGAGTCAACATAAAAAGACAACAAGTCAATAAAAAAGCGAAAAGGAAGGCCGGGCACACTGGCTCACGCCTGTAAACCCAGCACTTTGGGAGGCTGAGACAGGCAGATCACTAGAGGCCGGGAGTTCAAGACTAGCCTGGCCAAGATGGTGAAACCCTGTCTCCACTAAAAATACAAAAATTAGCAGGGTGTGGTGGCGCACACCTGTAATCCCAGCTATTCGGGAAGCTAAGGCAGGAGAATTGCTTGAACCCAGGAGGCAGATGTAGCAGTGAGCCGAGATCACACCACTGCACTCCAGCCTATACAACAGAGCAAGACACTGTCTCAAGGAAAAAAAAAAAAAAAAAAAAAGCGAAGAGGGTGATTTCTTTATATGGAGTGCTCATCAGATTTAATTTTTAGTTGACTAATCATATCCAGCCTCCTTGGGAGTGCAAAGGAAAGTGAACACATAGGTCAAGGGTTTACTCACTGCGCCAGAAATACCTGGTATGCAAGACGTAGTCTGCTCCCCTCAAGGTAGCTGCCCTTAGTGAAGAGTTCGCTGTACTAATGCACCTTTGAATCTTCTTCCTGTGTTTTTCTCCTTTGTTTTTTAGAGAACTGAGCAAAAATGTAGAGTCTCAATCTGTTTACTCAGGAAAATAAGGTCAATAGTATCATTACAGTCATAGTTTCAGAATGCACTTATCACCTACATGTTATGTTTAAATTGGTACTATCAAAATGAAAAGGCAACATGCCAGGTGGCCATTATATTCTAGGATACTCAAGCAAATAAATTTGTGTTTAGAATTAAAACATAAGGGGCTGCTTTACCTATGGAGTAGCCATTCTTGATTCCTTTACTTTCTTAGAATTAAAATATAAGGGTCTTGACCTTCCACAGACCCAGCTGAGTGACAGTTCAGTGAGAGGCAAGAAGCTAGTATTCACTTGTTATGTGCCATTAAATGGGTGGGCTGCTGTTAAGAAACATGCCAAAATGTTACCAGAAGTTGTCTCTGGAATACATGCAATTTTGACTTCATTTTTTCTACTCTTCTACGCAGATTTTCTGTAGTGAGCACATACTACTTTCACAATAAAAAATAATTGAAAGAAATTACATCTATACTGAATTATATTAGGCTGGTGTAACAATCACTGTTTTCTTCATTAAAGTATGGTGGAAACCACGATTACTTTATTAGAAACCTAATAAAAGTTGTTGGTCTATACCAAAGTTTGTTTAAGCAAGATCGACCTACTGAATGAGACTGGCTGGCAGCCAGCAAATGCCTCGGCCTGAACCCCACTTGGGACACTGTCCTGACTCTGGAGAAAGGGTCCTGGAAGAGTTGGACTGGGCACCCACATCAGGACCCTTTGCTGTGCCATAGGCCATGAGCACCAGAAGGCCTCTTAGGACAAGCCCAGAGAGGACTCTGGAGTAGAAGTCAGGTCTCCAGTGCCCAAGGTTTCAGACTGTATCAAAAAGAAGGGAATTTTCCCCAACTTACAGGAGTGAGGGCTGGGGTGGGGATGGGAGTGTGTCCATGTCGGTGAGAAGGGCAGCCACAGGTGTGCCACCCTTCTTAGGAGCATCAGACCCCTGCCCTGAAAGCAGATGCTTCACTCTCAACCCTCTCCTCCCTGTGCCATCCCCCAGCATTTTCATCTGGCTCAAAACCTGTTCTTTAAGTTTTCCATCGAGCCGGTTAATAAGACCAGCAAGAGTTTGTTTCTTGTCTCTGAACCAGCTGTAAATTGTCCTTATGATGCCTCAGCGACCACACATGAGCTGAAAAAGACTTAGCATCACCTTTTGGATTCTCAGGACGACTTTTCTCACCTTGAGAGACTTAAGCATGCTTAGTCATAGGATGTGCTAATACTGGGGCAGATCATTATCACTAGTGCTGAAACTGAAACGTATTGGAGTATAGTTTTCTTTCTTTCTCTTTCTCTCCTTTCCTCTCTCTTTGTCTCTCTCTCACTTCCTTCCTTCCTTCCTTCCTTCTTTCCTTCTTTCCTTCCTTCTTCCTTCCTTTCTTTCTTTCTTTCTTTCTTTCTTTCTTTCTTTCTTTCTTTCTTTCTTTCTTTCTTTCTCTCTCTCTCTTTCTCTCTTTCTCTCTTTCTCTCTTTCTCTCTTTCTCTCTCTCTCTCTCTCTTTCCCTTCCTTCCTTCTGTCCTTTCTCCCTTCCTCCCTCCTTCCTTCCTTCTCTTCCTCCCTCCCTCCCTCCGTCCCTCCCTCCTTCCTTTCTTTTTCTCTTTCTCTCTTTCTTGACAGGGTCTTGCTCTGTTGCCTGAGCTGGAGTGTAGTGGTGTGATCACAGCTCACTACAGCCTTGACCTCACTGCAGCCTGTAGTGGCTTGAGGTGGCTCAAGTCATCCTTCCACCTCAGCCTCCCCAGTAGCTGAGACCACAGGTGTGTGCTACCATGCCTGGCTAATTTTTTTTTTTTTTTTTTTAGAGACAGGGTCTCACCTTATTGTCCAGAGTGGTCTCAAATTCCTGGGCTCAGGTCAGGCGATCCTCCTGCCAAAGTGCTGGGATTATAGACATGAGTCACTGTGCCCAGACTGTTTGTTTGTTTGTTTGTTTGTTTTAAAGAAGAAAGAAAAGAAGAACCAACCCTACTGAGCCTACTGATCCTATAGTTGACGTTTGCATACTCTTCTGTAACTAGGTTAACTTTCATGTTTTACTCTTTTCTAGTTAATAAGACCACTTTTGATGAAGACATGATCACCAAATCAGTCTGTTTCTCTACTAGAGCAATACGTGCTGGAGATAACAGGAGGCTTCAGGCGACTGGTCTTACCAGAAGCTGACTAAAGTGGGCTGCCATGGAGTGAAGCGGAGGAAAGTTTCGTTAGGAAGCTTGGAATTTTCATTATGTCATAGACACTATGGATAATCTTATTTGCCACATGCAAATGTTAAAATAAGGAAATGGCTACAGTTTATTTTTTCCCAAGATTATAAATTAACCAATAAGTTCATATGAACAAGTAGCTTGCAATACAGTGTTTTATTGAATCTAAGATGCCATTTATTATAAAATACATCATTGTTTTATGTATTAGTAAGAAACGAAAAACACTGCCATTGATCGCGAGATACTAAATGTGAAAAAGTGAGTCTTGGAATTAACAAAAGATGTTATGTCCTTCTATGTTTGATGAACCCATTTTAACATCCTTCCTGTCCCCCTCCCACTAATATTTAAAGGTATTAGTTGACTACTTTGAGAACATTAATCACAATTAAAATAGATGCTCCGCTTTAAGCAACACAAATACTCCATTCACTGCTGGATGCCCTAATCATCATGACGTTTTAAGCACTAATGAAATGAAGCTAGTTTGTGTTTTTTCGAAGTGATTAGACAAAGCAAGGGCTCAGTCATTAGGCAGATCAAGACAGCCGCCACCAGGAGAAACGGCTGGGTCTTAAAGCGCTCAAAGGATTTGAAAATGAAAATGTCATTTTGTCTCACTCTTACCTTCTTGAGTACTTGTTCCTAATAAATCCTTGGGATAATAACAGATTTTTTTTTTTTTTTAGAACCATCGCAGAAGGACTCCAAACTTAGGCTTATATTAATCAGGTCACCCCAGGCAGTTATGACATGTTCTCCAGGAATATAACAGGCAGAGTTGTTCGGCAAGAGACTTCTCCTAGCAGAAGCTAAGAAAAAACTTAGCGAAGAAAATGTAGATGGAAAATGTCAGGAAAGAAATTGGGTTTCTATTTTGAGGCTAGTAAAACCATTATGTCTTAATGCATTCAGGTTCAGACTGATTCGTAGCCAATGAGCATGCAAGTGAAAGCCGGAAGGAGCACACCCCCACCACGGTGCGGTGGATCTGGGCTGTGTCAGGACTCAGCACTGGAGGTTCGGACTTAGTCTCAGTTTCCTCACCGAGGCTGCTGGACTGGATGGTCTCCAAGCCCCCATCTGTCTATGATGCTGTGGTCTCTCCAGAGGTCACTGTTGGGCTGCAAGGTGAACCCTGGGTCAGCCTCCCCTGTGAGGAGGTTTGGACTGAGCAACTGTGTCATGGTGCCAAGGACTTCTGGCTTCACATAGGCACAAGACCTCACACTTAAGCTTCCTGGGCCTTGCAAAGTGGTCCCTGAAGTTGTCGTTTGGGCTGCTCTATAGCCAAACATCCTTTCTTGTTGGAAACAACGCCAAATGAGGTGGAGCACAGGGCCTAGCGAGCTGTTGCAGAGGCTGCCTGGAGGCCAGGACATGGGCACGTGCCAGGGCTTGCTCAAGCACAGCCGCAGACGGGGAGAGCTAAAGCTTTCTAAGGTGGCCTCAGCAGCAGAGGTGGGCACTGAGCAACGCCTCATCCCGCATCCCACGGCAGCGCTGTAGCTGGACAGCGCTGGGACTCTGCTCTGGCTGTGTTCACGCTCTCCAGTCTCCCTTCGTTCCTGCCCATTCTCTGAGCCTGGTTTCTCGTCCCTCCCAGGGGTTCTCATTACAGCTGTCTTCGGTTTCCACTAGTTCCTGTTGTTTGCCACTAAGAACTCAGACTCCCTGATGTCCATCAAGGGTAGGTCTGTCCTGTGCTGAGGAAAGCCAGAGATGAGGGCCAATGCAGAAAGGTGGCACCGGAGGATGCCCAGAGTGGCCCTTCCAGGTGTTCCGAGGGGTTAGAAGGCTCTGCAAGAGGAGCCATGCTGATAGATGGTCCACACTGCCTAAGAGGGGCCCATCTGTTTCTCTTGTCTGTCCTCCCACCTCTGACCATGAACGCTTCCTGATGCCCTGGGCATGTAACTAAATGCTATTTTAACAATCATGTTCTATCGATCTTCCTTATGGGCTGTCACTACTCCCACAGAGGTGCAGGAAACTCTGGCAGCACAAGATTTGCACCGAGCTTGACTGGAGGCAGCCTGGGACGTGGAGACGGTGCGAGAGCTCTCTTCTTGGCCTGCTTCCCTTGAGGGGTGTCAATGCTTATCTCTTGAGCCAGTGAGATTCTTGTTGTGCCCCCCACCCCAATCCCCAACATAGAGAATGTCCTACATCACACTGCTGGGGTAAAGTGGATCTCTCTCTCTCTCTCTCTCTCTCACTCACTCACTTATTCAGGCCCTGGGGAATATAGTTCCTGGCATTCAAGAGAGGTTGCCTGTTCACTTCTGAATCAAGTCGTTTCCTCTGCAATTACAGACTTTTGGCTCAAACAAGATCTCTTCCGAGAAACTATAAGCCGGCATTCTGGTACTGTGACATTTCATTCCTCATTCTGCCCCCACTCCTCACTAGAATTCATACTGACCGACAAATTCAACACCACCATGAAGCAGTCACCCAAACTGACTCTTCCATTTTGTAGGCTTAAGAAAATGAAGTTACACACACACACAGAACCAAAGAACCTTCAGTAAAGCTTTAGCCCTTATATATGTGAGGAGCCATTTCCACAAGGAATAATAACTAGAAGGTACAAAGTACTGAAATAAAATCCCCCTTTGAATTATGCATAAGCAAAGTAAATTAGTAAAATCCAAGTGCACTTTAAACATAGAGATTTGCCATTTGCTGGGACTGGACTTTTCATCACTGGAAAGGAAGGTAAAAAACCAGAAGTAATAAAGTTAGTTGTGCTCAGTGTTGATGACAAATGTGCTTCACATTTCTGATGATCGTCTCTTCGCTCTGTCCATGTGTTGTCTCAGCTGCACCTGGGCTAAAATTGTCAGCAAGGGGGCCGAGCACGGTGGCTCATGCTTGTAATCCCAGCACTTTGGGAGGCTGAGGCAGGCAGATCACTTGAGGTCAGGAGCTTGAGACCAACCTGGCCAACATGATGAAACCCTGTCTCTACTAAAAATACAAAACTTGCCAGGCATGGGTGCCCATAGTCCCAGCTATTCGGGAGGTTGAGGCAGGAGAATCACTTGAACCCGGGAGGCAGAGGTTGCAGTGAGCAGAGATTGCACCACTGCACTCCAGTCTGGGTGACAGAGTGAGACTCTGTCTTAAAAAAAAAAAAAAAAAAAAAAAAAATATATATATATATATGTACACACACACACACACACACATACACACACACACACATATACCAAGAAATCCACTAAGAAGAACCTGTTTGGCTCTTAAGGCACAGGCTTCCTCAATTCCCAAACACTTAAGTTGTGGAGGAGATCAGTGAATAAAGAGGTATCTTTCCCAAACTCCATTGAGAAGAGCACCCATATACATCCTGGAAAACCTAAGGTTCCCACCAGCAGTGTAGAAGTGTTCCCTGATCACTGCATCCACGCCAACATCTGCTGTTTTTTGACTTTTTGGTTATGGCCATTCTTGCAGGAGTAAAATGGTATCGCATTGTGGTTTTGATTTGCATTTCCCTGATCATTAGTGATGTTGAGCATTTTTTCATGTTTGTTGGCCATCTGTGTATCCCCTTTTGAGAATTGTCTATTCGTGTCCTTAACCCACTTTTTGATGGAATTGTTTGTTTTTTTCTTGCTGATTTGTTTGAGTTCATTGTAGATTCTGGATATTAGTCCTTTGTCAGATGTATAGATTGTGAAGATTTTCTTCCACTCTGTGGGTTATCTGTCTGCTGACTGTTTCTTTTGCTGTGCAAAAGCTCTGTAGTTTAATTAAGTCCCAGCTATTTATCTTTGTTTTTATTGCATTTGGTTTTGAGTTCTTGGCCATGAAACCCTTGCCTAAGTCAATGTCTGGAAGGGTTTTTATAGCCACTGTGGAAAACAGTGTGGAGATTCCTTAAAGAACTAAAAGTAGAACTACCATTTGATCCACCAATACCACTACTGGGTATCTACCCCAGAGGAAAAGAAGTCATTATACAAAAAAGATACTTGCACACACATGTTTATAACAGCACAAATCACAACTGCAGAATTGGGGAACCAGCAGGAGTTGATTTCCAGTTTTAGTCCACTGTGGTCTGAGAGAATACTTGATACAATTTCAGTTTTCTTAAATTTACTGAGGCTCCTTTTTTGGCTTATCATATGGTCTATCTTGGAGAAAGTTCCATGCACTGTTGAATAGAATGTGTATTCTGTGGTCGTTGGATAAAATGTCCTATATATATCTGTTAAGTCCATTTGTTCCAAGGTACAGTTTAAATCCATTGTTTCTTTGTTGACTTTCTGTGTTGATGACCTGTCTAATGTTGTCAGTGGAGTACTGAAGTTTTCCACTATTATTGTGTTTCTGTCTATCTCATTTCTCAGGTCTTATTAGTAATTGTTTTATAAATTTGGGAGCTCCAGTGTTAGGTGCATGTATATTTAGGATTGTGATACTTCCCTGTTGGACAAGGCCTTTTACCATTATGTAATGTCCCTCTTAGTCTTTTTTAACTTCTATTGCTTTAAAGATTTTTTGTCTGATGTAAGAATAGCTACCTCTGCTTGCTTTTGGTATCCATTTGCATGACATGCCTTTTTCCACCCATTTACTTGAAGTTTATGTGAGTCCTTATGTGTTAGGTGAGTCTCCTGAAGGCAGCAGATAGTTGATTGGTGAGTTCTTATCCATTCTGCAGTACTGTATCTTTTAAGTGGAGCACTTAGGCCATTTACAGTCAATGTTAGTATTGAGATGTGATGTGCCATTCCATTCATCGTGCTATTTGTTGCCTGTGTACCTTGTTTTTGCTTTTTAAATTGTATTTTTGTTTTATAGGTCCTGTGAGATTTATGCTTTAAAGAGGTTCTGTTCTGATGTGTTTCCAGGATTTGTTCCAAGATTTAGATAGCTCCTTTTAGCAGTTCGTGTAGTGGCAGCTTGGAAGTGGCGAATTCTCTCAGCATTTGTTTGTCTGAAAAAGACTGTATCTTTCCTTCATATATGATGCTTAGTTTTGTTGATTACAAAACTCTTGGCTGATAATTGTTTTGTTTGAGGAGGATGAAGATAGGGCCCTAATCCCTTGTAGCTTGTAGGGTTTCTGCTGAGAAATTTGCTGTTAATTTGAAATGTTTTCCTTTATAGATTACCTGGTGTTTTTATTTCATAGCTCTTAAGATTCTTTCCTTCATCTTAACTTTAGATGACCTGATGACAGCATGCCTAGGTGATGATTTTTTTGTGATGAATTTCCCAGGTGTTCTTTGTGCTACTTGTATTTGGATGTCTAGGTCTCTAGCAAGGCTGGGGAGGTTTTCCTTGATTATTTCCCCAAATATGTCTTCTAAAGTTTAGATTTCTCTTCATTCTCAGGAACACTGATTATTCTTAGGTTTGGGCATTTAATATAATCTCAGACTTCATGGGGGCTTTGTTCATATTTTCTCATTCTTCTTCCTTTGTCTTTGTAGAATTGAGTTAATCCTACAAAGCTCTGAATTTCTTTCTTCTACTTGTTCAACTCTACTACTGAGACTTTCCAGAACATTTGTCTATAAATGTGTCCAATGTTTCCTGAAGTTTTGATTGTTTTTTCTTCATGTTGTCTATTTTCTTGAAGATTTCTCCCTTCATTTCTTGTATCGTTTTTTGGATTTCCTTGCATTGGGCTTTGCCTTTCTCTGGTGCCTCCCTGATTAGTGTCATAATTAACCTTCTGAATTCTTTTTCAGGTAAACCAGGGATTTCTTCTTTGTTTGGATCCACTGCTAGTGAGATTTTGGGGGGGGGTTGTTAAAGAGCCTTGTTTTGTCATATTACTCGAGTTGTTTTTCTGGTTCCTTCTCATTTGGGTAGGTTCTGTCAGAGGGAAGGTCTAGGGCTGAACGCTGTTGTTCAGATTCTTTTGTCCCATGGGGTGTTCCCTTGATGTAGTACTCTCCCCTTTGTCCTATGGATGTGGCTTCCTGAGAGCCGAGCTGCAGCGATTGTTATGTCTCTTCTGGGTCTAGCCACCCAGCAAGCCTACCAGACTTTGGGCTGGTACTGGGTGTTGCCTGCACAGAGTCCTGTGATGTGAACCATCTATGGGTCTCAGCCATGGATACCAGCATCTGTTCTGGTAGAAGTGGCAGGGGGGTGAAATGGACTCTGTGAGGGTTCTTAGATTTGGTGGTTTAATGTTCTATTTTTGTGCTGGTTGGCCTTCTGCCAGGAGGTGGCACTTTCCAGAGAGCATCAGCTGTGGCAGTATGGAGAGGCAGGGCCCTAGAACTCCCAAGAATATATGCCCTTTGTCTTCAGTTATGGGGAGGGGTGGGGGTCGGGAAGGACCATCAGGTGAGGGCAGGGCTAGGTGTGTCTGAACTCAGACTCTCCTTGGTTGGGCAGGTCTTGCTGCGGCTGCTGTAGGGAATGGGGGTGAGGTTCCTGGGTCAATAGAGTTGTGTACCTAGGAAGGTTATGGCTGCCTTTGCTGAGTCATGCATGTTGTCAGGAAAGTGGGGGAAAACTGGCAGTCACAGGCCTCACCCAGCTCCCACACAATCCCAAGGGCTGGTCTCACTCCCACAGTGCCTCCCCTAACAGCACCAAATCTGTTTCTAGGCAGTGGGCAAGCAGGGCTGAGAACTTGCCCCAGACTACCCACCTCCCAGCTGCAAAAGAAAACGCTCAGTTCTTCCCCCTGCCTGTGGAGTCTGCATGCTGGATTTGCGCTTTCCCCCAAGTTCTGGCCAGGAGGCTTCTCACCTGGTTCAAATTGTTATAAAGTTCAGCTGGAGACTTCCTTCTCCCTGTGGCATTTTCCCCACACCTCTGGCTGCCCTCCTGAAGGATCCCTGTGGTGCCAGGCAGGAATTGCCTGCCTGGGGATCCAGCGAGCTCCCAGGGCCTTTCCTACTGCTACCTCTACCCTTGTAGTTCGCTCGGCTCTCTAAATTGACTCAGCTCCAGGTAAGGTCGGAAACTTCTTTTGCAAACTAGGCCTTCAGTTTCCCCAGTGTGGGTGTGTGTTCCGGGGTGGAGGATCTCCTTTTCCCACTTCCACAGTTGGGGCACTCACAGTATTTGGGGTGTCTCCTGGGTCCTGCAGGAGCAGTCCACTTCCTTCAGAGGGTCTGTGGGTCCTCTCGGGATTCCTGGTTTATTCTTGCAGGTGTTCTGGAGCTAAAATTCATGATGTGAGCCTCCATATGCTACTCTGAGCTGCAATCTGGTTCTGCCTCCTGTCTGCCATGATGATCCCTGTTGTAGTTTCTGTCTGTCTTCTTTTGAGAAATGCCTTGTGCCCTCCCCCTCTTCCCGGGTAACTCAGGGCCTCCATCTCCTCATTTGAAAACTGTAAGTGGCATCTACCTTCAGGTCATATTTAATACCTTTCACAACTGCTATGGCCCAGGCCCAGGTCCAGGTCCAGGCCCATGAGAATAGAAGTGGATTATAAATAATTCATTAGGACTTACTGGTGCCAACCATCTGAATATCAGCCCTCTTGGGGTAAAATTCAGTGAGTTAAGTGAGAATTAAGTGAGGTGATGTGCTTGGCACAGTAATATGAAGTGGCTAGGGTTGTCCTGATGGTCCTGGATGCCCAGAGTGTGAATGCTTTCACTGAGATTACAGGAGGTGCCAGTGGGCAGTAGTCTGAGATGAGACTGTGAACACACCCAAGGCCTTAAAGGAGGGAGAATGCTGTGGCATTCTCAGAGAAGAAACCCAGGATGCTTTGGGGAAGAGGCTGGCAGCCTGGTCTTGTTCTCTGCACGTGTAGGCCTCTGGACCATGCACCTGACTATAATACCTGTACAGAAGGCAGAGGCGAGGCAGGAGTTAAGTGGTCTATGAAGGAAGGAGGAGGCTTGCTCTATTTCTCAGCCGCTGTTCTGTTGAAACAGGTGGATGAGTTTGAGCCTGAAAGGTAATCAGTAAAGGAGAAAGACTGGGAGCGTTAGGCTCTGGGATGCCCTCTGCATGAGAATGATGGGCACTAAACCTGTCTGAGGGGAAGGTGTAGCCAGAAATAAACACGCCACAGCCTGGAGTCCAGAACCTTGAAAGTTTAATGAGACCAGTTAGTGAAGCACTGCCTTGTGATTCATCTCCTCACAAACAACACTTAAATCAAGTAGGATCAGGGTGGACAACGATCATTTCATTTAGCTACTTAAGGGGTATTTGGAACTCTTAATAGCATGTTGTCAATAGGACCTGGCTTCTAAATCCAGGCAGATAAAGGTCCGTTCCCCAGAGTGGAGGACTTAGGATCTGAGCCAACTCCATAAGCCTGATGCACCTGAATACGTGAGAAAAGGCAAAAGGAGATGGGAGTGAAGGGAGCTGAAGGGAGCTGCTGCGGTTTTGTGGTTTTATTAGTTTTTTTTTTTTTTTTTTTTGCTTTTAAAAAATTATTTTATTTTTTCATGATTGCCTCCCAATAAGTCTTAGAAAAGTAATACTGAGGCCAGGCACAGTGGCTCATGCCTGTAATCCCAGCACTTTGGGAGGTCAAGGCGGGAAGATTACTTGAGGTCAGGAGTTTGAGACCTGTTTGAGCCTGGCCAACATGGCAAAACTCTGTCTCTACTAAAAATACAAAAATTAGCCAGGCATGGTTGTGGGCACCTATAGTCCCAGCTATTCAGGAGGCTGAGGCAGGAGTATTGCTTGAACCCGGGAGGCAGATGTTGCAGTGAGCTGAGATCGTGACAGTGTACCCCATCCTAGGTGACAGAGTGAGACTCCACCTCAAAAAAAAAAAAAAAAGAAAAAGAAAAAAGAAATGTAATATTGAGAAAGGCAGTCACTGAATAAAAGGTTGCTGTTAGAGGGAATATTGCTATTGTGCTTTGTGAGCAAATGAACATATTAAACAAGCAGCAAGTTATAAGGGCTGTGCACACAGGGAAGAGTTTTAGTATTATCAGAAAATAAAGCTTACAGCTGAATGTATCTGATGCATATTTAATAAGAGCCTAACCAAAGGATATTAGAGCTATAAGGGACCTTGGCGATGATCTGATTTAACCTTCTCATTTGCACCCATGAGGAAAAGAAATGGAGAGATAACGTGTCCTGGGTTTACAAGGGGTAGGGCAGGGACTGGCAATTGAGGACTCAGACCCTCAACTCTCTGTCCAGGGTCATGCACTGCATCATTACTGTGCTTCAGAGGCCTTAACTGTCCATAGAGAAACATGTCATGATTTTGTTGTAACTAGACAAAGCCCTTGGGGAGGCAGTTAGGGAAGGGAGAATTGAACAGAGCCAACATAGCTCAGGAGATCTTAAAACACATGGATCTGGAAGCCAAAGGGCAGAGTCTCCCTCTTCCCTGAGAGGAGGTGTCTAGAGGTGTCACTGCAACTGTATGTTAGCTGTGGATAAAGAATTTGACAAAGTTCAATGAAAGCATATGTCAGAATCAATTGGCTGCATGGAATTTACAATACAGAGTATTATGTACTTTACTATTATTTGCTTATTGTGGGATATACATCATTTATAGCAGCAAAATTTATAATAAACGCATACATATATATGCACTTTTTCGGAGAACTACTTGAACTAGCTAGTGAAACACCAGCATACCTCTGCTTACAGAGATATAAAAATAAATAGGACAACACAAATTTGAAGTGGGTGAGAAAGAAAAAGGAGCGGCAAGAAGAGGAACATATTAGAATAGGAAATAACACTAATAGAAAATTTCATCTCCTTGTATGCAGCTATATGACATGGTTGGCCACAGATTTTGTATCTAAGCTTCCTAGCAGATCTTGTATAAAGAACATTTGATTATGTACCCAAGTTTTAGTGTTTTGGTGAGAGATTGTGAAGTTTCTCCTAAGCACGGTCCAGAAGGAATTTTATCCTGAGGATCTGGGTAGAGATACAATGTGTTTTTATAAAAAAATGTGTTTATATAAACAGCACTGTCCTTAGAGTAAACCTTCATTTAGAGACACATGGGGCTGGGCGACGTGGCTCCCACACCTGTAATCCCAGCATTTTGGGAGGCTGAGGTAGATCACTTGAGACCAGGAGTTTGAGACTAGCCTGGGAAACATAGCGAGACCCTTTCTGTAGAAAAAATGAAAGCAGCCAGGCATGGTGGCATATGCCTGTAGTCCTAGCTGCTGAAGAAGCTTATGTAGGAGGATCACTTGGGTCCAGGAGTTTGCAGCTGTAATGCACTCAAACTTCAGTGGAGTACCACTGCACTCCAGCTTGGGTAACACAATGAGACCTCGACTCTTAGAAAAAAACAAAACAAAACAAAACAAAAACAGTCGCAGGTATGCTTCCAGGGGAGCCCCTTGTCAAAGGCTGAAAATATTTTGCCAAAGTGTACTTGTAGGTGACATACATTAAAGTATTTATGGATGAAATAATAGAAACTCTAGGATTTACTTTAAAATATTGTTGTTTTAGTCTGTTTTGTGTTGCTATAACAGAAACCTGAGACTGGGTAATTTATAAAGAATGGAAATGTATTCTCTCACAATTCTGGAAGCTGGCAAGTCCAAGATTAAGGCATCAGCATCTGATTAGGGCCTTCTTGCTGTGGCCTCACATCATGGAAGGTGGGAGGGCGAGAGAGGAGGAAGATGGTGTTCTCACGTGCAGAACAGCGGAAGAGGGAAAGACAGAGAACTCACTCCCCAAGCCCTTTTCATGGTGGCATTAATCCAGTCACAAAGGCAGAGCCCTCACGACTTACCTCCTGAAAGGCCTTACCTCCCAACACTGTTGAACGGGGGAGATTACGTTTCCAACACATGAATTTAGGGGGACACGCTGAGACCATAGCTACTATACACAACACACACACACACCTGTTGAAGTGAATATTTGAAGCAAGAAGAACAAAATATTGATAAACATTGATGGTGAGTGATGCACAACTGGGGATTCACTATACTGCTGTCTCTACTTTGAGACAAGACTAAATCTGAGTAATGTCTTTCACTTCTTATGTTATAGCCGTTCCTCCCGTTCACCTCCACCTGATTCATGTGGTGAAGAAACCGGGCCACTTGTCCTGTAGAATCGCCCACATTGTGGATTTGGCCATTGCTTCCTCATGATGATAAGAGAAAGTTACATTAGCAGAGACATCCATTAAACAGGAGAGCTGAGGCCATCCGACCCTCAGAATCGCAATAACAGGGACAAAGCCAACAGGGAAGGAAAATGGGGCCAAAATGGTGAGGGGAGCCAAAAAGTGCGGGAAAAGCACGCTCGGCCTCACCGGCTCCTGACTTCTCTCTGAGTGAGTTCTGGCTTTCTGCATCTCCCCTCTTCGAACTGGCACCTCGGCCTTCAGGCAGGATGGTGGGGTGAGGGCAGCAAGGGAGGAAGGCGCCGGGGCATCTCCTCCTCCGTCTGCACTGCTGAGCTAACACTTACAAAGGGAGATTTGAAAAATTCTCTGAAACTACACGCTCAAAGAAAGGACAAATGCACTTCCAATCAAATCAATGTTGAAGGGGCAGCATCTTTATCAGCTGCCATCCTTTGGATTCATTTCACATTCAAATAAATAGAAAACTACTTGCAAAGGCAAATTAGACCCAGATTTACCTGCAGGTGGCATTTCCTGCCATAACTTGATGGCACTTCATCAACATCGGCTTTTCTGGGCTCACTGATTAGTTCGCGCTATATGAAAAGTGCTTTACCATAATTTTTCATTATCTTTACAAGTTATGCCATTTGGAATCATGTAAGGTGGCTAATGTTTCAGGGATTCTTTTAAACACTTTGCAGTCAGAGATTAAAGACCAACTGCTGGTGACTCAGGGACCGTTAAGACATCTGAGACATGACCATGATTAAAGATTAGTTGCGCTAGTTGTTTGGATATTATAGAGTCTTTGAAATATAGAAACACTCACACAAACTAATGACGATGAGCATCCGGGGCTTGGTGTTTCTCTGGTTCAGCTGCAGTAGAGGTGGGGGGCTCTCAATGCAGGCTCACTCAATGTCGGTTTTACAAGAAAATGCCAGTCCTGCCCCCAGCTCCCCTAGGTGCTAAGGCAGGTACTTCTGTTTTCCATGCAGCACAGAAGAGGGGGCCTCCCCACAGGCACCGGGAAGAATAATGTCAAACCTGTAGCAATCCAAACCTGGGAGAAGCTTGAAAACTGAGGATTGATCTTAGTCCTACCAGCGGGTCTTGTCCAGTTTTAAAAAATGAAATAGAACAGAATGCAACACAATGGGAAACAATCAGAGCATATTAAAAGAATAAGTACTATTTTGTGAAACTTTTGTTTCAGTTATGTATGTAGGTATCAGTGTGTACTGAGGGTTGATGAGAAACATATTTTTAAAATGTGAGTCAAGTTAAAAGGCCTCAAAGAATGATGCTCTAAGAAATTATATACTGGAGACAGTCACAATTATATATTGGATGATGAAAAACAAAATAGAAATTAAAAATTAGAAATTTATAATTTACCTCCAGAATAAGCCACACTTGTAAGAAGCGATTACTTGGAAACATCACAGTGGTCTTGAATCAATGCTTTTTCCCCCCTGCTGCTCATGAGCTGTAGAATCAATGCTTAAACATTTCCTTAACAACAAGTTAAAAATGAAACAAGTCTGTTGTCTTTTCTGTCTTACCTCCCTGAGGTATATATAAGTTTGATGAATTTCTCTGCTCAGGTAATAGGATTTAGCGTCCACTTATGTATTCGTTCACTCAACAAACATTTACTGAGACTATTGAAGGTACTGAGACTATTGAAGGTGCTGAGACTATAATGGCAGAGAAAAAAAAAGACAAAAATACCTGTCTTAGTGGAACTTTTGTGTAGGAGTCATGGGGGAAGCATAGGACATCAGCAAGGGAAATTGGTGAAATAGAAAATATGTCAGAAAGTAGGTAAATGCTAAGGTGAAAAGATAAATAATAGAAAAGGTCCTAGGGAACATTTGGGCTCTAGTAGCTTGCTTGCTTGCCCTTTTCTTTTCTTTTCTCTCTCTCTCTTTTTTTTTTAGATGGAGTCTGGCTCACTGCAACCTCTGCCTCCTGGGTTCAAGCAATTCTCCTGCCTCAGTCTCCCGAGTAGCTGGGACTACAGGTGCCCGCCACCACGCCCGGCTAATTTTTTTGTATTTTTAGTAGAGACAGGGTTTCACCGTGTTGGCCAGGATGGTCTTGATCTCTTGATCTCGTGATCCGCCCACCTCAGCCTCCCAAAGTGCTGGGATTACAGGTGTGAGCCACCACGCCACGCCAGGCCTAGGGTATATTAGATTTCTATTTTTCTGCATAACAAATTACTACAAACATAGCAGTTTAAAACAACACACACACTTACTGTCTCACAGTTTTTGTGGGTCCAGGAGTCTGAATGTGGCTTCACCAGGTCTTCTCTCCAGGGCCTCAAAAGGCTGCGATCAAGGTTTCAGCAGCTGTATTCTCATTTGAAAAATGGACTAGAGAAGAGTCCTCTTCCAAGCTCATTCACGGTGTCAGCAGAATTCCTTCCTTCCATCCCTCCCTCTCTCCCTCCCTCCCTGCCTTCTTTCTTTCTTTTCTTTTGTTTCTTTCTTTTGTTTCTTTGTCTTACTCTGTTGCCCAGGCTGGAGTGCAGTGGTGCGATCTCTCGGCTCGTTGCAACCTCCACCTCTCAGGTTCAAGAGATTCTTGTGCCTCGGCCTCCTAAGTAGCTGGGATTACAGGCTTGCCACCACCATGCTCAGCTATTTTTTGTATTTTAATAAAGATGGGGTTTCACCATGTTGGTCAGGCTGGTCTTGAACGCTTGACCTCAACTGATCCACCTGCCTCAGCCTCCCAATGTTCTGGGATTACAGGCATGAGCCACCATGCCCAGTCCAAAATATATTTCTTTATGGTTGCATGGCTGAGGTTTTAAATTAAGATTAGAGGTTTTAAATTTTGATTTAAGTCCAATTTATCATGTATTCGGATTTTCAGATGACTGAGGGCCCCTGCTTTTTGATGGCTGTCTGCTGGAGGCCACCTTCAAATCCTAGAGACCTCCTAGTTCCACGGGCCCTCTCACAACATGGCAGCCTACTTCCTCAAGTCAGCGAGGACAATCTCTTGCTCCAGTCTACTAAGATGGAGTCTTCAATAATGTAACATAACCGCAAGAATGACAGCCCATCACCTTGTCATATAATGTAACCTAATCAAGGAAGTGACACCCCATTACCTTTGCTATATCTTATTAGTTAGAAGCAAGTAGGAATAGGTTCTGTCCTCACTGAAGGGGAGAGGGACTCTTCAAGGGTTCATTGAGGTCACCTGAGGGTGTGCCCGCCACAGGGGTGTTGCAAGCTTAGGCAGGGAAGGCATCCCTGAGAGGTGTCATTTGGTAAGGACCTGCGAAGGAGAGGGAGAGAGTCATGTGGCTATCGTGGGGAAGAGCAACTCCCCTAGAGGAAAAAGGGAATGAAAAAGCTCCCCAAAGGAAAACATAGCCTGTGTGCTGATGAGGAAGATCAAAGAGAGAGGGAAAATGAATGACGCAGGAGCAAGAGAGGAGAATTGCTGCAGTATGGCCCCTGAGCAGGCAAGCTCAGTCTAGCCCAGAAGGGCAGGGGTTGCCATTTGCTAGTGGCATAGGCAAGTAATTGAGAGTGAAAGGCCTGGAGGCAGCGTATAGGGGCACAAATACAAGTGTAGATATGGTGGTAGAAACTTCTTCTAATATCTTAATGTGAACTAGGAAGCAAGGTCATCTGCTGAGAGCAAGGATTAAGGAGGAAGTGTTGGCGATTTGAAGGGAAATGAGAAGGTACGAAATAGTCATCCATGAGAGGTGGATGGAATGGGTCTATCCCTGGGAATGGACCAGGGAGTGTCGGCCTGTTTGCCCAGCAGCATACTGGGACCACTTGAGGTTAGTGGTTATGAATTACAGAGATACCAGTCAGCATGGTGAATGTTTTTCTTCAACATCTATGGGGAGATAGGCAAGGTACACGCAGAGTTAGCTTGGACCATAATTGTGGTTTATGCACAGAAGCAAAGAGGGGCAAGGGATTTGAAAGTGTGTGTAAGGTAGTGAGTAGAGTGATTGACCATGGACTTTGAGATAAGTCAGATCCATCAAGCAGAAAATCAGTAAGGATATAGCTGAACTGAACAGCACCACCACCAATCAACAAGATATAATAGGCATCTATAGATGACTTTATCCAACAACACCAGCGCACACATTTTTTGCACACTCACATGAAGATTCACCAAGATACAACACATTCCAGGCTATAAACCATACCTTAACAGATTCAAAAGAATAGGAATCATACAAAGAATGATGTCAGACCACATGAAATTAAACTAGAAATCAACAACAGAAAGATAGCTGGAAAATCCCCAAACATTTGGAGATACGCATTTCTAAATAACCCATGGGTCAAAGAGGAAGTCTATCTTAGTCTATTCGGGCTGCTGTAACAAAATATAAGCTGGCAATGATAGACTGGATAAAGAAAATGTGATCCATATACACCATGGAATACTATGCAGCCATAAAAAGGAATGAGATCATGTCCTTTGCAGGGACATGGATGGAACTGGAAGCCATTATCCTTAGCAAACGAATGCAGGAACAGAAAACCAAACACTGCATGTTCTCAGTTATAAATGGGAGCTGAACAATGAGAACACATGGACACAGGGAGGGGAACAACACACACTGGGGCCTACTGAGGGAGGGCGGGAGGGGAGGGAGAGCATCAGGAAAAAGAGCTAACACATGGTGGGCTCAATACCTAGGTGATGGGGTGACAACTGTAGCAAACCACCATGGCACGGGTTTATCTACGTACAAACCTGCATATACACCCTGGAACTTAACATAAAAATAAATAAATAAATAAATAAATAAATATGTAAGCTTATTTCAACTCTATAAGAAACTGCAGGCTGGGTATGGTGGCTCATGCCTGTAATCCCAGCACTTTGGGAGGCTAAGGTGGAGGGATTGCTTGAGCCCAGGAGTTTGAGACCAGCCTGGCCAACAAGGTGAGACCTTATCTCTACAAACTATACAAAAATCAGCTGGGTATGGTGGCATGTGCCTGTAGTCCCAGCTACTTGGGAGGCTGAGATAGGAGGATCACCTGAGCTCAGGGAGGTTGAGGCTGCAGCCAGCCATGACCAAGCCATTGCCCTCCAGCCTGGGTGACAGAGTAAGACCCTGTCTCAAAAAAAGAAAGAAAAGAAACTGCCAAATACTTTCCAAGATGGTTGTATCCTACTAACAATGCATGTCAGTTTTTAAAATTTTAGCCATTTCTAGTAGGTGTGTAATTGGTATCACCTGGTGGGTTTAATTTGCATTTCCCTAATGATAAATAATGTTGAGCATGCTATTATGCAGTTGTCTTCTGTTTATCTTCTTTGTTGAAGTGCCTTTTCACAATTTTCCTTTTTTTAAATTTTTGATCGATTGGTTGATTTTTTTGAAACAGGGTCTTGCTCTGTTGTCAAGGCTGGAGTGCAGTGGCATGATACATCTGACCGTAAACTTGAACTCCTGGGCTCAAGTAATCCTTCTGCCTTGGCTTCCCAGGTAGCTGGGACTACAGGCACATGCCACCATGCCTGACTTTTTTTTTTTTTTGTAGAGATCTCCATCTTGTTCTGTTGCCTGCCTGGTCTTGAGCTCCTGGCCTCAAGCGATCCTCCTGCCTCAGCCTCCCAAAGTGTTGGGATTGAAGGCATGAGCCACTGTGCCTGGCCCACTCTTTTAAAGAATTGAGTTGTTTGGTTTTATTATTGAATTTTGAGACTTAAAAATATATATTGAGGATACAATTCCTTTATCAGATTTTTGTTTTGCAAATATTTCCCATCAATCTGTAACTTTTTTTTTCATTTTCTTAACTGTCTTTTGAAGATTAGAAGTTTTAAATTTGTATTTAAGTCCAATTGATCACATATTCAGATTTTCATATTTAGGCCTCTGATCCATTTTAAGTTTAATTTTGTATATAGTATGACATATGCATCAAGGTACATTTTTCTTATATATATGGATATTCAATTGTTGAGACTATTCTCTCTTGTTTGAATTGCCATTGTACCTTTGTTGAAATTTAATTGACAGTATATGTATGGGTCTGTTTCTGGACTCTCTCTTCTGTTCCATTGACATATGTGTCTATCATTTGCCAATGCCTCACTGTCTGGGTTCCTGTAGCTCAGTGGCCCTCACATCTCCTCTACCTCGGAGGATATTAGGCAATGTCTGGAGATATTTTTCGTTGTTATAATAGGTGGGTAGAGGTCAGGGATGTTACTAAATATCCTGCAATGCACAGGACAGCCTCCCACAACAAAGAATTATCTGGCCTAAAGCTAAGGCTGAGAAACTCTATGTAGCTTTACAGAAAAGTCCTGGAATGAAGTTGTGTGATCTTACAAAAGCAGTTTTGGAGGTGCGAGGAGAAGATTATGAACACGCAAGACTGCTGTGAGGATAACACTGGATGCCATATGTAAATGTCCGGGCACATGGCTCATGATGATTTCATGCTATTTCCTCATTATTTGTGACTGCTCCTGACCTTGACTAAGTTTTCTCTTAGCAGTCCCTTCAGTATGGCCTCTGTACTTGTCTAGGGCCTCCATATTAGGTTTTGAGCCCCACACTGATGAGTCCTCTGTTAATAGGTCCCTGCTTGTCTCTCTGCTGCATGTACAAGCATTGCTTGTCCTGCTGTAGGGCCTTTGCTTTCAAGCTGGCGGCCACCTGCTCACTGGAGAGAACGGGTCATCAGGCCTTGCTGTTCTGGAAGGGCCCTTCCTGGGCCAAGTTACCAAAGGTTATGACCTAGTGGATGACTTCCTTTTGTCTTATTCTGATCATAGGCTTCTTGGCCACCTTGACTATGTGGATCTCTTGGCCAGGATGGACCTCTTACAGCTTGATGTAGTTCTTCTAGTCTGTAAATTTTCCCTTGCTGGATGTTCATTTGACCATTCGTTCTTTCATTCTATAAATGTGCCAGTCACGGTGCTATGTTCAAGGACTAGAGTAAGGAACAAGATAGACATAATACTTGCCTTCATGGAGTTTACATTTTGACTGCGTTCAGAGACATCACATTGCTTAATACGTGCTCAAGAAAGATTTGCAAAATGAAGGATGGTGTCAGTTCTCCTGTGCTCTGTTTATATAATGTGAATTCATTTATATTTTATCTATGGCGGCTTTCATGCTTCAGTGGCAGAGCTGAGTGATTGTGACAGACACAACATGGCCTGAAAAGCCCAAAATATTTATTATTCAACACTTTACAAAAATGTTTGCTGCTCTGTGGTCAGATGCCTCAGATGTGTTTGGAGGAGAAGGTCATCTGGGGATACCCTCTGTGTTAGGGGTGAGGGGAAGCAGGCACTGCTGGGAACCACATGGGATCACAGACTCTTATGAACATGATGTCTTGTGGCAAAGAAGATGTTTTATCTTCTTGTCTGAAATATTAGTCCAATTAGCGCCACCTTCACACAGAAACCTGGAAAAATTCCCATGATGCCATCCCCCAAGGCAGTTTCTAGAGAAGAGGAAATACTCTTTCTTCTAATGGATAAATAAAGGCCAAGCATGGTGACTCATACCTATAATCCCAGTACTTTGGGAGGCTGAGGTGGGGGGATCTCCTGAGGTTAGGAGTTTGAGACCAGTCTGGCCAACATGGCAAAACCCTGTGTCTACTAAAAATAGAAAAAGCTGGGTGTGGTGGCGGGTGCCTGTAATCCCAGGTATTCGGGAGGCTGCGGCAGGAGAATCCCTTGAACCTGGGAGGCGGAGGCTTCAGCGAGCCCTGACTGCACCACTGTACTCCAGCCTGGGCAGCAGAGCAAGTCAAAAAAAAAAAAAAGAGGAAAAAGAAAAAATACAACAAGTTCTGTGTGTAAATGAAAAATGTCTGTCTACCAAAATCTGTCCTCTCAATTCCATAGTGTGGAGTGGTATCTGCCAGACAGCTACCTTTTCCTAGCTCCCTTGTGTCCAGTTGTGGCCCTGTGACTAGTCCTCATCAAGGGAATATGAATGAGTGTGACCGGTCACTTGAGGAAGCAAAGAAGGGGCTCTAATTGCTCCAGACCTTCTTTCCTCTTCTTCTATCTGGTTCCAGAGGACTCTGGGGCTCCAGGGCAGGGCTTCTCAAACTTCTATGTATAGGTTTGACTTACATGATGGTTAGACTTACAATTTGACTATGATGGTTACGCTTACAATTTTTTTTTTTTTGATGTTATGATGGTGTGAAAGTGATACAGTAGAAACCATTTTTCAAGTACCCATAGAGCCATTCTGTTTTTTACTTTTAGTACAATATTTAATAAATTACATGAGGTATTCAACACTTTATTATTTATTTTGAGACAGGATCTCACTCTGTCGCCCAGGCTGGTGTGCAGTGGTGCAATCACAGCTCACTACAACTTTGACCTTCCTGGTCTCAGATGATCCTCCCACCTCAGCCTCCCGAGTAGCTAGGACCACAGACTTGTGCCACCACACCTAGCTAATTTTTTTTTTTTTTTTTTGGTAGAGATCAGGTTTCATCATGTTGCCCAGGCTGGTCTCAAACTCCTGAACTCAAGGATTCATGTGTCTCCCAAAGTTTTGGGATAACAGGCGTGAACCACCGCACCCAGCCCTCAACACTTTATTCCACAGTAGGCTTTGTGTTAGATGGTTTTGTCCAACTATAGACTAATATAAGTGTTCTGAGCACTATAAGGTAAGCAAGGCTAAGCTGTGGTGTTTAGTAGGTTAGGTACAGTAAATGCATTTTCTACTTACGATATTTTTCAACTTACAATGGGTTTAGTGGGATATAACCCCATCACAAGTTGAGGAGCATCTTTATA
Source organism: Trachypithecus francoisi (assembly GCF_009764315.1). NCBI lineage: Eukaryota > Metazoa > Chordata > Mammalia > Primates > Cercopithecidae > Trachypithecus > Trachypithecus francoisi. The sequence continues at coordinate 57,839,244 of NW_022681469.1, forward strand.
TGAGTCACCTGGCCATGGGCATCTTCTTAAAATGCAGCTCTGAAACTGTAGGTCTAGGGTGGGGCCTGACATCCTGCATTTCTGACAAGCTTGCAGGGATGTCCGAGCTGCTGGCACTTAGGCCAGTCTTTCAGAAGCGAGTCTCCTGGGGGATGGTGGAGTCGGAGAATGAAAGGAACACAGGGCTCTGAATCACTGCACAAGAAAAGCCACCTCTCCCTGCAGCTTCTGACCTGTCACCTGAGTGAGGAATAAGCTTTTTTGGGGGGTTGGAGGGTGAGGGTTATTTGTCACGCAGCTAGTCTTCTAGAAGTAGTTCAAATGATTCACTGCTGCTGTTTTCAATATCTTGGCAGGGTAATTCAGGATATAATCATCCCCGCTGCCCCTATCCCCTTAGCAAGGCTGTGTGTTCCAGATGACTGCTTTATGTTTTAAGGTATTTATACCTAACTGTGCATTTAAACCTTACAAAGCCCGCACCCTATACCATTAGTTCCTTGATGATGGTGGTGGTTAGAAAAAAAAAAAATCTTGATTTTGTCTTTGTTGACACAGATTAAAAACAGAGTGAAAATGTGTTTTGAGATTGGGTTGTGAGGAAACGGCCTCTTCTGGTGGGAAGGTCAGTGGAGAAAAGGCCATGAGGGACTTTGGTCTTGAGAGGCCAATGCAGGGAGTTCAGCTGGAGTCGCTTATCCAAGGGGCTGGCTGGTGAGTGGCAGGAGTCCATTGCAGGCTGTAGGGCTGAGGTTGGTTGAAACAGCTCAAATGTGCTGCTTGACATGAGTAGCAGGAGCCCAGGCAGGGAGTCAAATGGGATATATTGGCTGTGTGTTTGTGCGTGTGTGTGTGTGTATTATTTAGAGGAGTTGCAATTGGAGCAGAGAGGCAGAGGGAGTCTGGACCAGTCCTGGCACAGACCGGCAGAGGCCTTTTACACACTTCCAGCAAACATTCACAGTGTGAAGGCCAAGTCCATCTAAGGAATCCTGACCAGCTGGACACCATGTACCTGAATTCAGCCAAGGATATTAGTGGAAAGTTTCTCCCTGGGTTTGTGTAAGGAAAGCTGGAACAAGAAGGCCTGCCCCATCATTGTAGCTCTGCTCCTGCCCTTGCCTTCCCGCCCCCGCTCCAAAAAAGCCAGGGCCAGGCCTTCTCAAGCCCTGTTGGCTTCAAAGGCTGGGTCTCAGCATGAGGAGGAGAAAGTCCAGGGGAAAGAGTTATTGGGTTTATTTTGGATAAAGCACCTGAATGAGTCCCAGAAGCTGAGCTTTCATCCCAAGGGATGCTCAAATAACAGTATCAGGCTCCTGTGTCAGAACTTTGTAGACACAGCTGCAAACCTGAGGAAGATCACAAGTTGCCCACTCTGACTCATCAGGGCTGCTTGCCAGGCTGAAAGCCATTCCTACTCAGTGATATGGTTTGGCTGTGTCCCAACCCAAATCTCACCTTGAATTGTAACTCCCACAATTCCCACATGTCAGGGGAGGAACCCTGTGGGAGGTAACTGAATCATGGGGGCGGGTCTTTCCTTTGCTGTTCTCATGATAGTGAGTAAGTCTCGTGAGATCTGATGGTTTTAAAAACAGGAGTTTCCCTGTACAAGCTCTTTTTGCTTGCTGCCATCCACGTAAAACATGACTTGCTCCTCCTTGCCTTCCACCATGATTGTGAGGCCTCCCCAGCCACGTAAACTGTAAGTCCATTAAACGCTTTTTCCTGTATAAATTATCCAGTCTTGGGTATGTCTTTATCAGCAGTGTGAAAATGGACTAATACACTCAGGGAAATGATGTTGGATTTAGAGAAGAGACCAGTTCTAAAAAAATTATTCAACCTTCAGCAAGAATTCACTGAGCACCTATTCTATGCTAGGCATAGTGAGTATTAATTCCACAGACATAAGATCAACTTTCAATCCACACCTTGGTGTTGGATAAAAGTTCTTAGAACCTGGAAAGTGAGGGTTGTGAGTTGGTGTACTGATGACACCTGTCCGGGAAGGTTCGTCACAGAATTGTAAATGTACCAGTGAGGCCTCCGGAGCCCTCCCTGAAAGGCTCATGCCTGCCCCAAGATAGAAGTTCAGGAAGGCTGAGCTTGGTGTCTCCAGCCTCCAGGGCTCGGGAGCCTACAGCACAGGACACAGAGGATGGGGAGTGAGGAGAGGAGGAACTGAGGCCAGGGGAGAAAAGTTGGGTAGAGAGCACAATGGTGGTCTCCACAAGGCCTATCCCCTCTGAAGTCTCCACTCCATTGCCAGAGTGTTATTTACAAGAAACCCACATCACATCATGTCGTTCTGCCCAATTAGAACCCATCAGCAGCCTCCTGCTGCCTTTTGAATGGAGGCCCACATACTGGCCAAGGCCGATTAGGCCCTGCGTGATCTGGACTCTGTGGCTCCCAGCCTCCTGCTGGCGACTTCTCTCTCATCCTCTGTGCCTGAGGCAACTGGCTTCTGTCGGGGCCTCAGATTTGCCAGCCTGATCACCGCACCATTCTTTCTTGGATAATCAAGCCCCGCAGTTCGCCCGTGCCTGGGAGGTTTGCTGCAATGTGGATTTTTATTTTGAAAATCAGGCCAGTCACTGGCTAATAGGTGAGTTGATCATCCTGGTTCCCTCAGACCCTGACTCTCCCCCAGACGCTTCTGTACCACAGAGCATGTTCCTGTCTGAGTCCTGGGCACCTTCAGTCTTCAGCAGAGCAGTCACTTCCTCCGGAGAAGCTGGGCTCACCTGCCCCCTCAGCCAGCAAGCCTCCTGCTGTGGTGTCCTTGACTTCTCTCTGGGGGCACCCACCACCCTGCAATTGTGTCACTGATTGTGGAATTACTTACCTGATGATGAAAAGAGGTGGGGAACACTGCCAGTCTAGTTCACTGTCACAGGTGTGGCCCTTGCACAGCGCCTGGCACCCGGCTGACAGCTAAAACATACTTGCCGAATGGCAGTCCCAGAGCACCACTGCAAATGGTATATGTCTCTTAATTAATGATAACAGTACTAATAAAAGTACATGTCAAGTATTTACTCTGTATTAGTCTCAAGTAATTTTTTTTTTTTTTCTTTTTTGAGACAGAGTCTCGCTCTGTCACCCAGGCTCTCCGGAGTGTAATGGTGTGATCTCGGCTCACTGCAACCTCCTCCCCACCAGGGGTTCAAGTGATTCTCCTGCCTCAGCCTCCCAAGTAGCCGGGATTATAGGCGCACTCCACCATGCCCAGCTAATCTTTGTATTTTTAGTAGAGACAGGGTTTTGCCATGTTGGCCAGGCTAGTCTCGAACACCTGACTTCAGGTGATCCTTCTGCCTTGGCCTCCCAAAGTGCTGGGATTATAAGCATGAGTCACCGTGCCTGGCCCAGTCTCAAGTAATTGATCCCAGGCTGTTTCTCAGCATGGATGATGGTTCTATGTGTACCTATTTTAAAACTGAGTAAACCATCCAAATGTTTTTTGTGTACTTTTTGGTATAGATGTTATTTTGTGACAATAAAAGTATTAAAATTGGAGTCCCTGGATAGATGTGTGTGCATCTGTGTGTCTGTGCGCTCGTGAGTCTCTGTGTGGTCATGTGTGAGTATATATACGTATATTCTCAGCCTTTGTCTTGTAGTGCCTCATTTGCTCACTTTGGCTTGCTTTGAGCCATGACTAGGTCTATCTGAGTTGGAAATCTAGATCAAGAAGCAAGAATCCAGGCAGGCCTGCATAACACAGAGACAGCTGAAGGTATGTCCCTGAATCTTATGACCCTTGTTAATTTTTAACGTTTGAAAAGGGTAGTGTACACAGGTCTCTGTTCTGAAGCATTCTTTCTATGAATTTCTCGTTTTATTCCATGTCCATTATGGTTGAAGCAGTTGTAGTTCATTTGTATTCTCTTGTTAAGCACTGGAAAAATAAATTGGCTCATGTCTTTCCTGGTGGTACCTGGATTTCAAGAAGTCAAATCTTTTCTGTCTTTGCTTCCAGTAACAAGGCACTCTTTGCGTGCTAACACTTTTGTGAATGAATTTATGATGCATAGGACAGTTCCTTTGCCTAATGGTTCAGCAGTCTCCCTTTGCTGTGGCTTTTGCCTTAAGGCAAGCATTTAAAGACATTAAGAGAGCATTCTGCTTTCATTCGCATGTTTTATTCTTTATTCCTAAGAGTCGTTTTAATCATATTGATTTGGAAGGACCCACCTGAAACTGCACAACCTCTTGTCTCCCTCTCTCTGAGGTCCCCTCCAGTTACATGGTCTAGGAGTCCCTACCATCTTACCCACTTCTGATATCCTTCCCTTGTCTTGACCCCTGTCCTGCCCCTTTGCCCAGGACATGGGCTCCTCCCACTTGGTGGCCTTGTCCTTGTACTCCCTCTACACCCTTCCTCACGCTGTGTGCTGGAAAGGGTCCAAGATTGGGATTTAGAAGCTGAGTGCTATGCTTCTTAGTAGCTGTGTGACTTTGGGCAAATAATCTTAAAGACCACAACTTCTTCGTCTCTGCAAAGATAATCATTCCCATTCCTATTTTATATAGTGTTATAATCAAATGGGAATATGCATAATAACACTTTGAAAACAATCGTTATATATATCCAGAGTAATAATCCTGCCATTCTAATGCTAGATTAACTCTACTGTTCATGTCCTTGACTCCTGGCCTTGGAATGAGGCTCGATGTCTTAGTTTTAGGGGACAAATCCTGTAGACATATGGGCTGTGTCAGGTGAAGAGATGGCCCAGGAAGTCCTAGGCAGAGCATGCTCTGTTTCAGAAATGCCTGCAGATAAACAGGGAGGCTTGAATCATTCCTGCTCTCAGAAGTGCTTTGGAAGGAGTATTCTTTTATTTAACTACTCTTTATTGAGCACTTATTCAATACCAGACTTTGTATTAAGACAGACCTGAGTTAGAATTCTAGATCTACCCAAGGGTACAGAGTAAGAGTGGTTAAGCCTGGAACCAAGAACCAAGGGTATACAGTAAGACTGATTAAGCCTGGAACCCAGGACGATGGGGGATGCCCCATCCAGAGTAATAGGAAGAAAGGGGGGATGCCTTCTTTTTTCTTTTTTTTCCCCTCCTTTGTTCTCTTCATGAGTGGCAGATGGGTAATCTCTTCTCCATATCACAGGACATGCCCCTTGGATGCATTCCCCAAAACTGGGAGAAGTTTAATTTCCTCGAATCTTAAACCTCTTGGCTTAAAAATAAACTGGAAAGAAATTATAAGACTCAGCTTCGAAACCTAGTACCCCTGTGCAGGAGGTCCTCAGATTAGCCTCTTAAGTCTTTTATAATGGAGAGTAGAATAAGGATGACAGGGCTAAGCCTGTTGGGTGGGGCAAATGGCATCCCCTTCCTCCAAAAGAAAATATTAAAATTCTTACCAGTCAGACTTCTGGCTTCTCTCTCTGTGAAAACTGGTTGTAGAAATGGTAAAAATCACTGTATTCCCTGCCCCTCCATGAACAACTTCTGACTGATTTCTCTGGGTTTTTTTTTTTTTTTTAAGACAGTCTCGCTCTGTCACCCAGGCTGGAGTGCAGTGGTGTGATCTTGGCTCACTGCAAGCTCCACCTCCCAGATTCATGCCATTCTCCTGCCCCAGCCTCCCGAGTAGCTGGGACTACAGGAACCCACCACCATGCTTGGCTAATTTTTTTGTGTTTTTTAGTAGAGATGGGGTTTCACCATGTCGGCCAGGATGGTCTTGATCTCCTGACGTCATGATCTGCCTGCCTCGGCCTCCCAAAGTGCTGGGATTACAGGCGTGAGCCAGTGCACCCAGCCTGATTTCTGTTCTTGAATTTTCCTTTCTCAGAGCTACTTTTGTGGACTCTAAATTTTGTAAAAATTGCTTATCACCTTTCTAAAAATACCTTGTACACTCATGGTTAAGTCATAACTTTAGTTAAAACTTATCGACTTCACCTGTGAGGTTGCCTTTGGCAAAGCTCAAAAGACACAAGTATTTGCCATTTGGCCAGGCTAAAGTCGGGTATAAGAGATTAAAAGGATTTTAAGAGCGCTATGATCAAAAGTCAACTTAATTAAAAGCAGATATCCAAGCTATACCTATATAGAGTTGAAATGTTCATGAATATCAAGCAGAATAGGGTTTAACTGAATGGACTGAACTAATAGAAGAGTGAAGTAATCTTTTTTTTGACTTTTTGTTGTAAACATTGCTAATCTTTGTTTTATTTTTCAGAGTCAAGGAAACTTTTTAGCTCTTTGACAACTGAGTATAGTATACACCTGTGAACAAAATTTGGAGCATATTTCTCTCTACCTGATTTCTCTAGAATTTGGAAAATTTGTGAGTATTCTTATGGCAATATAGTTATTTGCAAAAGTGGAATAAGAATGTTTTCTTTTGGCCGGGCGTGGTGGCTCAAGCCTGTAATCCCAGCACTTTGGGAGGCCGAGATGGGCGGATCACGAGGTCAGGATTATCGAGACCATCCTGGCTAACCCGGTGAAACCCCGTCTCTACTAAAAATACAAAAAACTAGCCGGGCGAGGTGGCGGGTGCCTGTAGTCCCAGCTACTCGGGAGGCTGAGGCAGGAGAATGGCGTAAACCCGGGAGGCGGAGCTTGCAGTGAGCTGAGATCCGGCCACTGCGCTCCAGCCCGGGTGACAGAGCGAGACTCCGTCTAAAAAAAAAAAAAAAAAAAAGAATGTTTTCTTTTGCGATTGGAGAAATTTGTTGTTTTATCAAGGCTTTGACTGAAATGGTATGCGTTTCTTTAAGAAATCAAACTTGACTTATAGAGCCAATAAAAGCCCCTTGGGAAAATTGGCCTCATTCCTTGTCTACACAGTCCCTGTACAGGGTTCTTAACCTGTGGTGAGTAAAGACTGTCACTTTCTAACAGGCCCAAGAGCCCCAAGTTATCTTGGTACCTTAAAAGAAGAGGAATTTACCCAATTCATAGGTATTTGGGGGTACAAACCCATGGCTGGGCTGGTCTTTAAAAAGTTTTATCTAAGATTCCTTATGGAACAGAGTTCCATCAAAGCCAATTTTAAAAGCCTATGTGAAAAATAATTATTCTTGCTGCACTTTATGCAAATAATAAGGCCAAGTATAATAAGACTAAAGTTAATTGTGCAAAAAAATCAGTCCTATCATGATTTGTTAACAAAAATAAGGACTGGAGAAATGATGTTTCAAAAGTTATGGCACATCTGTCATTAAATTCAAGTCTCATAAGTTGCTTTTAAGTTTTTGTCTGGATTTTAGATCAACCCTGCTTATTCCTGTAAACCAACCAGTGATCTCTGGCTGCAGCTCAGAAGAAACAAAAGGGATGAGTAATGTAAAAATCCAGATCAATGTTCTAATTCTGGGCAATTATCCTCCAAATCCTGCCAGGTGATGGAGGTAAAATGGAGGTTTATTTTCTGGGAAAATAAGACCAAGGGAGCTAACTAAAGCCAAACCCCATGCACCCAAGTCTTAGCAGGCATCACTATAGCCACTAGCTACCTGGGTGTGTCAGCAGCCTCAGAAGTTTTGGAGATGTCCTCACCCCCTTGTTTTGCTTTGGTGTCTTCTAATCTAATAACCTGGTTTGTCTCCTCTTGCCTTCAGACCATTAAGTTCCACATGATCCTCAGTGAGGGATACCATCCTCTCAATATTTAATAATCACCCTCTACACAGACCCTCTAGACTGCCTGTCCCTGTCACCCTTGACCTGGCTGGATACCGCTTTCACCAACTCATGGAGCCAACTCAGCCCTGCAGGCAAGAAATCAAGACCCACAGAACCACCACTGCCCCTCTGTCAGCATGAAGCAGTTACAGAAGGCAGACCTCTGTCCATTTTACCCCAAAGATTTGGGGTCATGGACTCTTGAGGGGGAAAATGTTACAGTCGGCAGCTAGTTAGGTAGAGCAGGGAAGGATAGGGCTCCACTCCCACCACGCGCACCAGGAGTGTTGGGAGACCCTCAGGGGATGGTCAGGTGGTTGTTAACTTTCTCTAAAGTAGTAATTGGTCATAGCCGGTGCCAGGGAAAGAGAGGCTCCTAATAGAAAACACGTGAAACTAATCAGCAGCTTCTCAATAAGATCTCAGGAGTGGGGAGAAGAAACGCGAGATCTCAGAAGTAGGCCAACAGATCAAACTCCAAGTCAAGAGGTAAGCTGCGCCCTTCGTTTCTCAGGTCACCTGCTTGGCCCTCTTCCAAGTTGTACTTTCCTTCTTTCCTTACTCTTCTAAAGCTTTTTAGTAAACTTTCACTCCTGCTCTGAAAAGAAAAAATTCTAGATCTGCCACTTAGTAGCTTCAGAAAGGCCCTGTCTTTCTTCTATTGTTCTCTTGTTTGTGTTTGTTTTCTCTTGTTCAAGATTTCCAGGAAAATGTTTTAATTCTTTTCAAATTTTCAGTGTCACCTCTACATTTTACAAATTTGAGCAGATTTCCACTAGCTGAAAACACAGAAGGCACAGGATATGGACTCCCTTAATTTGCCTCTTTAAGTGTTTTTCCAAATCTCTGAAAGACATACAACCTTCTCGAAGTGGATGAGTGTTCTTCTGCCAAGTCTCCTCTCCATGCCCCCCGACCCCTCTTGGGGTACTCCGTATTCCTTCCCTACCTCCATTTCCTCCAGGCTTTCTGACTACCTCCTTCCCTGCCTGCAGCCCACAGTCACTTTCCCTCCTTTCCCCCAGCTCCCTCCCCTTGGGCTGAAAGCAGGCAAAAGTCATCTCCAGACTAAGAAACAACCAGCCAACCATAAGTAGCAATTTTCCTCTGTTTCTCCTTTGAATCGACAATGTTTCTGTCAGCAAGACTTCTGCCTCCTTACTCCTCATTCACTCAGTGACCTTTATAAATGTACTGTTCTACTAAAAGGTCTCTTGAACCTCCAAAAATAAAAATAAGTGATTCAGTCATACTCCTGCTTCTGAGTGACATCATTGCACATGTGGTCACTGATGTCACTCTTTGTTCATTGAAATCCTCTCCTCCCTAGGAGTCCATGACCCTGCACTGTCCAGTCTCTCCAACCACTCCTTCCCCAACCCATCTCCCCAGTGTGGCTCCTGTCCCTTTTCCCTTTGCCCATTTTCTACCTTGAAGATCATAATCAACTTTTACTCCTAGGGTAATGGTTCTCATCCTTGGCTGCCCAACCTTTGTCTCCTTGAGGAGCTGTAAAAGAAATCCTGATGTCCGGGTCCCATCCCAACCAATTACATCAGAATGTCTAGGAATGGGTCTTTGGTGGGGCTCTAGGGAGGTGACTCTTAAATCTTTAGACTTAATTTCTCACCTGAATCTAATTTTCTGAAACATCTTCATTTTTAGTCTTGGTTATAGGCTGGATGAATATTTCCATCTGGGCAATCTAAGAGCCCCGTGATGTCCCTTGTAGATCTGATCCTCTTCCTATTTTCTCCTTTCACTTGGGCTTGAAGGCTGTGATTGTCCTTAACTCTCGGCATCCAGTAAGTCTGAGGTCTGCTTGTTTCCCCTCCTCAAAAGCCCTCAAAACTCTCCCCTCCATTCCAGGTGGGCAGGTCTTGTCTCTTACCAGGACTGATATGAAGCACCTACAAGAGTTTCTCCACTTGATCTTCTTCCTAGACAAGGCTGCCAGGACTAACCTCAGAGCCCAGGGCTGACCTTGTCTTTGCTCTGCTCTGAAATCTTTCCTGACTCTCCACTGTTCACGAATGGCTTCGTGGCCTGCTTTAATCCCCCCTCCACCCACTCTCTCATATACTCTCAGCCAAAACCCAATAACTTCCCACTACCCTGACATTCCTCCAACATTTCTCTTAACTTTGCTCAAGCTGTTCTCTCCCTTATACTCGCTCTGCCTCTTGAGATTTCAAGAGATTTCCTTCTCATCCTTCAAAATCCAACTAAAATGCCACTTATCCAGAACAACTTTTAGCATTTCTGTATCCTACAGAATCCTGCATTCCTACTGTCACACAGACCACATTCTGTCCTGGGTTAACTGTCATGGTCTTTTAACTAGATTACAGGCAACTTGAGAATAGGGCCTGTGCTCTGCACACCATTAGTGTTTTTATATAGCAGCTATTTGGAAATTTTTATTATACTAAATTAAGGAGGTTTGCCTATGTGAGTGCTCTTTTTAGCTCACATAGCCCCTAAAATAACTTTCTAAACCATTAGATCCAATTTCAGTGTTAAATTGACATCTCCGTTTTTTAAATCATAAATTCAAATATTGCAAAGAATGTATTTCCTCTTGTATGCATGCATGGTCTAAGTATATATTCATTTAAACCTTAAGTAATTATAGATTTGATGCCTTTCATCTTAAACTCCTGTGCTCAAACGATCCTTCTGCCTCTGCCTCCCAAAGTGCTGGGATTTCAGCTATGAGCCGCTGTGCCCAGCCCTGATGCCTTTAATCTAGGAAAATATGTGCTATATAATCTCATTGGCAGAGCTAGTCTAAGTGGTCAAGGCAGACAAATAGCCAATCACACATGCAATCAGAAATCTGACTTTATTTGAAAACTCACATAAATGTAGGTGCCAATTCTGAGATCACCAGGATCTCTGCCTGGGCTCCTCGATCAAATAAGGTGTTGCCCACTTAACTATTTCTTACTGCTGAGGGCTGCATTCGCCAATTGTCCCTTTGTTTAATTCCCTAGAGGTTTTTACACCATAATGTACCAGTGTCAAATGCAGGACAGGTGATAGATGGAGCCTTGCCTTGCCATGTAAAGGGCCGTTGTATAGAGCAGGTGGACATGCACACAGCCTGCTAGAGTTTTAGAAAATGTACCTCCCACTTAGGAGGTCAAAGGTCACTGTATTGCTTCACAGAATACCAGGTTCTTCCAGGTGAGATCATTCTCCAAGAAGCAGTTTCATCAGAAGAAAAGATTCCATCAAACTCCTAGAGTTCTTAAGATAAGGCTGTCATTTGTGGTGGCCAGTTTCCTTCCCAGGGGTGGTGGGACAGACTTAAGCTTTTATGAAGTCCCTGATCACTGAGTTGCCTGGGTGATCTGCTACCAAATGCCCAGCAAGGGTTTGGTTTAATTCTAGGGTGTTGCCCCATTGTTTATACCCAAATGTTTACAACCACAGCTGTTATTACCACCAATAATCATAATCTCTACACATATAACTGGGGCCCTGCATACACTAGGCATGATGCAGAACTTACTAAACACAGGAATCTTACTATGGTAAGACTTGGAAACTATTCTTGTGATTTTACAGGCATCCTGTCTGGCACTATGGTTGTCTGAAGCAGAAATGTCTGTTAAATCCAAATTATTTCAGCAAAGAGATCATTCGATTTTTGCCATGACTTTGGCCTGAAAAACAGCAGTATCAGGGGAGCAGGGGCAGATTACTTAGGCGAGCCCCAAGTTTACACAATTTTGGAGGAAACACATTAAAAAGAGAATATAAACTTTCAAATAAGATTCAGGGCCCATGCAAGTGTCAGTTTCTGTAAAGCTTTACAGCAGATCCACGCCTACTGCAGAAATGCAACCAGGTTTCTGGTGGCGTGTCTCGTGCTTGGAATACACATTTGAGGCAGTTCCTGGCGTGTGCGAACCTCAATAGCTACAGGGTTTACCACCTCTGGGGGCTGTGCCTCCACTGCTTGGAAGGTGACCCAGGCGCGGGTTTTCCTGCCGAATGCCTGGCTGTAGTTCCAAACTGGTGGGCTGTGGACCAGATGTGGCTGCATTTGGTTTGTTGCGGTACTGTTTTTTTTTTTTTTTTTTTCCCCTTGTGTAGCCTTTCTTATAAATGTGAATTAAACTTGTCAAACTTTAAAAACCAAAAAATTTCAAATACCTGAAAATTTTTTTTTTTCCTTCTCTTGAGAAGGTGGAATACTGTTCCGTGCTGGACTTGACAAACCAGTAGCTTTAGAGGAGGGCGCACTCGCCCTTTGGCCAGTCCCCATCTGAGTCCCTCCTCTGTTCAGTTTCCTACCTATACCTTGGAGACATGAATTCATGATAAGGCCCTGTCCAAGTCAGCAGGGGCCTTGCTGGCCTCCCCCTAGTTCCTGCCCTGTCCCTATCCTAGTCCTTTGATCTCTGGCTTCCTATCTTTTGGTGTCTTAGTAATTTGTATTATTTTAAAATAAGTAGTGCAGTATGAATATTTATATTCCATTTAAACTACATTTTTGTATAGGTCTTTTTCAGCTTGCACTGGCCCATTCTCAGATTACTTCATAAAGAACTACATGTGTTACAAATTTCCTAATTTTTGTGTTCTATTTTATACATCACCTCTTTCCTTTTATAAAAATGATGCACGATATTAATAATTTTTGTATTGGAATAAAAGATTGAGTTTGGGAACTTTAGGCCTCCTACTGACAGGTGGAGTGGGGAGTCTTGATTAGTGTTGAACTGTTCATTCCGATTGTCAACTCCTCGATGGTAGGGTTGTAATCACTCACGAGCCAAGCAGAACTCTCCCCTCCTACCACAGGCATCCCAATACATGACAAAAGCTATATTCGACCATTCATTTTGGACCAGTTCACTGCTGCTCGCTATGTTGGCTTCTGCATGAACTCCTTGGGATTTTGCATGAGAAAATTTCAGAATTAAAAGGAAAAAATGTGATGGAATTCATTACAGATGGATACTTTAAATCCTTTTTGAAAAAAGGTAAAATATCAATCAATGTAGCAAGCAACAAATACACAGCCAATTCATAAATGATGTAGTAACCTGACAAGCAAATACCAACGAGACTGAGAAAACTGGCCAAAAAAGCCAACAATCTTTCCCAGTAATGCCACTGCTTTTAGATTCAAGTTTCAAAAAACTCCTATTTGGAGCAATAAAACTTACACATCCAAAAAAAAAAAAAAAAAATCGATGAAAACTGCAGTTTTGAAAAACTAAGTTAACTCCCAGTAATCTATTTCAAATCAACACACAGCCTATATAGTTGGAAAAAGAAAATATTTTTGGATATATATTTTATTTGACAGTGTTTTAGAATATCATACAGTAAACAAGATTTCTGTAAAAGTTAATTTATCCATAGTGGTGCGTTTCATAAAAATAGTTGCTCACTTACAGTCTTTCTGTGACTATTAATACATGGAATTATATTTATAGAGATACAGCTGTACAGGGTAAATTCACAGCTAACACTACACAGAAATATTATTTGGAATGGGATTTAGATGATGTGCTGTCTTCACAGGTTATGGATTACAGCCGCATAAAGCAATTACTGCACAAGTAGTAGCTGTGAACTGTGCAAATTAGAGTTTATGCCAGTGTAATCTCAATTTTTTTTTCCTTTTGTGATACATGGAAAATAAAGGTCGGAGGATACAGTACCAGGACGTGCAGCTACACTACAGAAGCATTGTCCAAAACCAGATTCAATAAATTAATGGCAAACTATACTGGATTCCTAGTCCAGGGGAGAAAGACTAATTGAGATTAAACCAAAAGCATTATAAACTGCTACATGTGTTTGTGCTTTTGTTTATGATGAATGGGTTTCATTTTTGGAAATTGCTTTTACAAGCTGCAAGATCCTTCACTTGAGGCTTTCAACCTTATTCTCCTCCTGTCAAACAACTAAACTACTCCCATGTCTGATGAAAATTAAACTGCTACTCAGGATGCTGCAGTTACAAGGAGAGGGAACGATCAGCCCAGGAAGGCTATTACCTGTGACCTTTGAGATGAACCTGATCGCCCCTTTTACTTTTTAGACTGCAAGTGCAGGGAGGTGAAGCTTATTTGCATTTGAACGCCTATAAAGAGTTAGAATATGGAAAGGATGAAGCCTCATTCATTCAGGGCATATTAAAAAGAAATTGCCTTCAGAAACACTTTGCCTTTTAATATGTGTAGCTTCAGTAAGTACCAATTGATAATTAATTGAAGCTAACATTTTACAAAGAAATGCTAAAACAGCAGGAAAGGCAAGGCTTAGAATTTTACTAGGAGGCCAATCATAGATCCATGAAGATAAACATCTAGAAGTCGCTAACAAAATAAAAAACTTGCAAAGAATACAAGACGAAAGAAAACCAATGGAAACAAAAGGAAGAAAGAGTAAGGAAAGAAGGATAAGCAGAAAGGAATGCTAAAAAGACTCACGTTCTTTAATGAAAATAAATTGGTTATAATTTTTTTAACATTAGAGATTCATTATAGTCTGAGAAATATAAGACAAATACTCTGCCTCTGCTCTGTCAAAGTGCAAATGAAGTCATGAGACAGGGTTTAAAATAAGACAAAAATGAAATCACATTGCTGACAAAGAAGCTATCCATCTCTGCTAGCCTGGGACGACAGAAAAGCCTCTTCATAAAGGAACTGCAGCGTTGCCGATCTTGATTAAACAAATTGTGGTCCTTCAATTATAACATTCATATTTTAGAGAAAAACCAATTAAGATCTATGAGCTAAACTGCAAAATTCTGACTTACGGCAAACTGTTCCCTAGGATACAATTTTTAAAACCTTTTTTTCTACCACTGAAAATGTACAGAGATATGATTCGATCACAGAAATGGCAATAAAAATGGCATCACACCAAGAAACTCACTAGATTTCTAAGTCATCCTGCAGGAGGCAGGGAACGCTGCTGCTAACACCGAGGATGGATGCCAAGGGTGAGCCATGGAAACATGTCATGGGTGAACGGTTCCGAATGTGTCAAAGAAACCCTTTAACCCCTGTCTAGATATGTCGAGAACAATTTATTTACAACGCTTTAGATCAATTAAAAGATATAATCTTGTCTCAGTTTCAGCTTGCTCCGTGCAGTTTGATTTTTAAGGCGATATTCCAGTTTGTGATTGCTCTTAACTTGTCCAGTTTCTTGATATAAAGTTTGGATGACATCCAAATCCTTCATGCAGTGGGGAGGAATATTTTTTTTTCTCAAACTAAAGCTACACTGCACTGTCTCTCTCTGATGTTCTTCACGTTATTTTGGTTCTTCCATAGCTGCCAAAGCCCCCACAATGGAACCGGGGGCTTTAGGATCAGTTTAGGTCTGCGCGTGGACGCGATGCCGCCCAAGCACACCGGACACGTGGGACTTCACGTCGATGCTCCCAGGCCTTAGCGCCTCGTGGATCTATGCGTGTGACAGTGAAAATAAATTAAAACGCCGTGAGACGGAACCTAAGAAGAACGGCCTGCGCCGGGGCGGGCGGGGCCTGGCCGCGCGGCTCATCTGCTGGCGGCCGAGGCGCCGGGTTTGAGGACGCCCGGCAGCTTGTCAGAGCCTGGCACCTTCCAGGGCCCCGGCGCGACGGCAGCCTTGCGCGCAGGGGCGCCCCCCGGGGGTCGCGGGCCCGGCCGGGGACCCGCGCGCGCGCCCGCCCTGCCCTCGACCTCCCGCGCGCCGCTGCCCGGGCCGGCGAACGTGGGCGCAGCGCCCGGGCCTTCGCGCCGGGAGAGCTCGGAGCCCGCCGCCGCGCGGGGCGCCTCCTTCCCACCCGCCCGTGCCGCGTCCGCCGCGTCTGCCGCCGCGAGCCCGGGCGCCCTGGCCTCCGAGGCGGGCCTGCCGGCCTCGGGCCGCCCCTGGCCGCCGGGCGCCTCCTCGAGCCTCGGCCGCGCGGCCCTCTGCGGACTCGCCGAGCGCTCCCTCTGCTCCCCGAGGCGCTGCTTCTTCTGGCCGCAGGCTGAAAGCTCCTTTGGTTTCCTAACGTCGTGTTCCCGTTTGATATCCCAAGTTGGGCCTGGGCTTATCTGGTGGGAAGGGTCGGAGGGTGGGGCTGGATGTGATGGAGAGAATGGAGCGAGGCCGTCGTCCAGGGAGACGCCTACTTCCGGCAGACCTGGGGCGGCGGCAGCGGGAGAACTCCAGGGGGCGGGTTCGTCTGTGGACGGGAAGCACAAACGTTAGCAGTGGCGCGCGCAGGACTTCCCCGCGCCCTCCCTATGCCGGGGACAGGGGCAGGCAGATGGGGCGACTGCTCTCAGGGGCCGGAGCCACCGCCGCCCCCACCCCCACCCTCACTGCCGAGAGGGCAGCGGCCGCGCCCCCAGGGATTTGGGGGTTCCCTCCGCCCCACTTAGCCCCCACGCCCCGAACCCCGTCCGTGGACCGGGGAGGCGAACGCGAAGCCCCGGCCTAATCCCTTCGCCTTGGCCTTGCTAACTTCCGGGGGTGTCCTCGGGCCTGATAGTCCAGTGTGGACAGCTCACTTGACAGCTCTTGAATCAATGAATGGGTCTCCAACTCGAGCAGACCTCGGAATCACCAGGGTGGTGGTGAAAAATACAGATTCCCCGGGAGGACCAGGCCCGGAGATTTTAGCAGCACGGGGCCCAGGAAGTTCTCTGTATTTTTATCAGGCACCCAGGTGATTCTGAAAAAGGTGGTCTAGCAGGGGTGTCCAATCTTTTGGCTTTCTTGGGCCATATTAGAATTGTCTCCGGCTACGCGTAAAATACACTAACGATAGCCAATAGTCTTAAAAAAAAAAAAAAGTTCAGGCATAAATATAATCTTTTAAGAAAGTTTACGAATTTGTGTTGGGCCACATTCAAAGCTGGCGGCAGGTTGGACAAGCTTGGTCTTGAGCCAAGTTTTGAGAAACACTGATCTGGGTTCTCTCGAAGTTGGAAAGTGACGTTCTCACGTTCTCAACCAGTAGGTGTCACTCAAAGCATATTCCTAGCCGCTGTCAGTTTCAGAATATGGATAAATTCATTTTAAAACGATCATTTTTTAAAAATCGTTATCCTTAATTACATTATTTTTCTTTGCCAAGTCCGGATGGAAATTAATTTTTCTTAGTACTTCTAACATTATGCAGGGCCCCAGGACTAGGATGATTCTTTCTAGGAAGTCTAGTTGCAACAGTTACTTAGGATTTAAGTTATCTACTTCCGAAAAGGATCTATGACGATTGACAACATCAAAACACATATAAAACAATGATAAAAATGAGAGATGACTTTTTTTTTTTTTAAAGCAACAGCTGATCAGAAGCCAAGTAGAAGGACAGATGTATTAGGAATCTGAGATGAGTTAGCTACGACTGTGAGCAACAACAGTTCCCTGGAGCTTCTGGCCACTAAGGGGAAATGAAAGCAGGGAATCCAATTACCGTGAATCCTTGATATTTGTAAGAAATACGTCTCATGACCTTGGAAATGCTCAAATTTTGTGATATTCTAGAGTGTAATGTTTCTTCCACAGAACTGATATATGATCGTGAGTGGAGAACAAAGAAACCACACGGATAGATTTGAATTCTGGGTGCCAGGTGAGCCTCCCTCACTAGCTAAAAGATTCAGTCGCATACAGCAGCCTCAGTGCATGTGATTCAAGTTCCTGCCTCTGTAACGTGTCAGAGGCTGTCAGGGATACTTGTGCATACTCAGTCATTTAATGTCCAAGGTCTACTTTGTTTGAAACTTGAGGATTCTTATATAGTACCTTTGATACTGATTTATAAAGCAGTAAGGAGAGGAAAAGGGCAGTGGCGTTGGTTTTCCCCATAATTCTGGCCATCTTTAGAATGGCAGATGAAAAAAGTTTCTCATTCTACGTGAAATTTGAATGGAACATTTTGGGCATAATGTTAACCTTCCTTCTTGCATACTCTGATGTCCATTATCATTTTCACATAGTAAAATCCTAGAAGAGAATCAGAAGCCCTGGACTCTAATCCTGGCTCTGGCATGTATTTACTGGCGACGTGATTTTGGACCAACAACTAAATCTCTCTGAGCCTCAATTTCTTCCTTTGTAAGATGGGGATAAAATATCCAACTTTACAAATGTGAAGCCGGGCGCGGTGGCTCAAGCCTGTAATCCCAGCACTTTGGGAGGCTGAGACGGGCGGATCACGAGGTCAGGAGATCGAGACCATCCTGGCTAACACAGTGAAACCCCGTCTCTACTAAAAACACAAAAAACTAGCCGGGCGAGGTGGCGGGCGCCTGTAGTCCCAGCTACTCCGGAGGCTGAGGCAGGAGAATGGCGTAAAAAAACCCGGGAGGCGGAGCTTGCAGTGAGCTGAGATCCGGCCACTGCACTCCAGCCCGGGCGAAAGAGCAAGACTCCGTCTCAAAAAAAAAAAAAAAAACAACAAAAAAAAACAAATGTGAGACATACACTTTCTAAGGGAAAGCATGTTTTTCTTCTGCACCCCACCTGCTGCCTACTTACGGATTGGGCTCCTGTGGAAGCCGCCTCATTAACTAGTACCCTTGCAGGTGAGGTTTTGAATAAGTGCAATAAGGCAGTCATTTCCAGGTGCTGTGATTCCCAGGTGTCATTTTGCTACACCTCAGGTATCCTTGGTTACCTTAAGGAATAGTCTGAAATCCTCAAAGGCAAATATATCCAATGAAAATGAGAATGTGTTCTACTTTTGGGTGGGTTAGAGTTTAAAATCAGACTGACAAATGATAGGTGGTGGCAACCCACCCATCTAGCGAGATACAGCTTAGAAGAGTTAAAAAGTGGTCTTCAAAAGGCCTAACTAGAGGGCTGCTTGTGTACGAGTGATCTCTGACTTGGACCATGGTAATGATATTTCACATTTTAATAGCTCTTTTCCCCATCATTACATCACATATGGTAAAGTTAATTAGCTGGCCTCAAATTACTTCTTAGATAAAGGGAGAAGGTTGATATTACTCACACTATCTCCTGAAGGAGGAATTGAAGCAGAGAGAGGTTAAGTAACTTGACCAAGATTACAAAATGGGCCAGTCGGGAGTAAAATTTTGGGTTTCTTTACTCTTTTTACTTAGAAATTATCCCAAGATGTTACCTTGCAAATAGGATCAAAATATGTGAAATGGGCATAAACAGTGGCCACTGCCAACTAACAGGAACCAGATCTTGTCCTTAAGCAGAAGATTTAGCATTTATTTCTGAACATCTGACTACATGTCTGGCACTGAACTGGAGAGTTCCTATCCAGAAAAATGGAAACATATTAGACCAGACAAATAAATGTCCATCCATCATCAGTTGGCCTCAAATTACTTCTGAGATTCAGGGAGACACTCTTTTCTTTCCCTCCTCCACTGATTTTTCATATCGTGAAAGGTGAAATTATTCACAAATTCAAAGATTCCTCTTATAAAAGTTTCTCAGGAGTTTGTTCATAGATCATTAAACACTTAACAGTGAGAGAAACTAAAAGCTAAAATGTTCCAAGTCACTACTGATTAAAAATATGAGAAATTAAGATTTACTATATCATAAAGTGATTTAAAAGATAGACATCTATATGAGTGGTTGAATAGTTTCGTTTTTCTGCATAGGAACTCTTCAGTTCAGTATCAGACATGTGGTGTCTGCCCAGGCACTAGCCTGCAAAGCTCTGTAAAGCACCAGGGGACTCTTCAGCAGGCAGCCGGTATCCCACCTTGCCCTATCACCTGCCTCAGCAAGGTGACACAGATTGTGGTGGACAGGAAGAGTCCTTCTCTAAGACTGGAAAATCTAGTCTTTACGAAATCTTGATATATAATAACCAGAAGAGTTCAATTTAGTTCTGCTTCCTTCAGACCATGTTTTTCTCCTTCCTGCCTGCCTGCCTCCCTCCCTCCCTCCCTCCCTGCCTGCCTCCCTCCCTGCCTGCCTCCCTCCCTGCCTGCCTCCCTCCCTGCCTGCCTCCCTCCCTGCCTGCCTCCCTCCCTGCCTGCCTCCTTCCTTCCCTGCCTCCCCTCTTCCCTCCTTCCTTCCTTCCTTCCTTCCTTGTCTCCCTTTCTCCTTTTTTGAACCTGGATATTGGCTAAAGTGTGTGATCATGTTCATTTATGAGGTGGTTGCCAAGGAAGATGTGCTACACAGCATCATGCATGTTCTGAGATGCTCTAACTACAATTAGAAAAAACAGAGACCCATCGTAGAAGGATGAAATCAGCCATATCTGGCCTGCTGGGATTTATGCGGCCCCTTTGTCCAATGTCCCCAGGCCCAGTGGCTGAAATTAAGAAGGAAACAGCCTTTCATTCCCATCTGGCTTCCTCAGCCTGCCCTCTCTACCACCATCCTGGTGAAACTGCTCTAGTCAAGGTTGCCAATGACCTTTCTGTTGTGAAATCCAGAGGACTCTGTATTCGACTTAACACAGTTGGTCCTCTGCATCCGCAGGTTCTACATCTGCAAATTCAACCAACTGAGGATGGAAAATATTTGGGATAAAATATGAAGTAACAATATAACAATTAAAGGTAATACAAATTTAAAACACAGTATAGCAATTGTTTACATAGCACTTACACTGTGTTAGGTATTATAAGTGACCTAGAGATGGTTTAAAGTATATGGGAGGATGTATGTAGGTTATATGCAAATACTGCACCAGTTCATATAAGGGACTTAAGCATCTGAGCATTTTGATATTTGTGGGGGTCTGGGAACCAATCCCCCACAGAAACTGCAGGACGACTATATCTCACCACATTTTCACCCAGCTGACTACTTCCATTAACAAACTGGACTCTTGGCTGTCAGGACACCCCATTCTCCTGCTTTTTATCCTACTTCTGGCAGTTTTTTTTTTTTTTTTTTTTTTTTTTTTTTTTTAGGCGGAGTCTCGCTCTGTCTCCCGGACTGGAGTGCAGTGGCCGGATCTCAGCTCACTGCAAGCTCCGCCTCCCGGGTTTACGCCATTCTCCTGCCTCAGCCTCCCGAGTAGCTGGGACTACAGGCGCCCGCCACCTCGCCCAGCTAGTTTTTTGTATTTTTAGTAGAGACGGGGTTTCACCGTGTTAGCCAGGATGGTCTCGATCTCCTGACCTCGTGATCCGCCCGTCTCGGCCTCCCAAAGTGCTGGGATTACAGGCTTGAGCCACCGCGCCCGGCCACTTCTGGCAGTTTTACCTCAATTTACTTTGCAGGTTCCTCTTATTTTACCTGACCCTTTAAGGGCTTGGTCTATGTAGTTTTCTTTCTCTGCATTCCCTCCTAGGTGTTGTCATTATTCATGCAGCTTTTATACAACAATACTCCCAAATATTTCTGTTGAGCTCTACCAGCGGTACACTGGGATGTCCATCTGCCTTCTTGATGTCCACTTGGACAGTTCATTGGCTTCTTCAATCTAACAAGTCCAAATAGAAATCTTTCCCCCCCAAGCCTATCCTGCACTCTCTCCCTTACTTCCCCATCTTGGTGAATGGTACAGTCATCACTTGGAGTCATCCTTGATTCCTTTCTCTCCCTTATTGCACAAATACAACCCACCTGCAAGACTTATTAGTCTTATCTTCAAATATATGTGGACTCTGTCAACTTATCTTCACCTTCGCTTTCACCGCCCTAATTCAAAATATAGGGATTTCCTGGAAGGATGCAACCACTGTGGGCTGCTGAAGACACAATTAAAAGAGGGCCACAGTGTGGACATCTTTCATAAACCCTTGGGGATGCTGTTGAAGACAGAAATTTCAAAAATGAATTTCAGTGCTATTCAGAAAAGAGAAGTGTAGTCTACTGTGAACCACATACCCTCCCTAGGGCAACTAACCTAATTACCCTACTCAAGGGATTGGCCTGCCAAGCTATTTCTCACATTGGCCACAGAAACCCACTCTTCTTTCATTCTACTCTTGCGCACCTCCAGTGATTATCTGTATAACATTCACAGCAATCTCTTTGAGACATAAATTAGATCATGCCATTCCCTTGCTTGAACACTCAATGGATCCCCACTGCTCTTAGATCAAAATCCAAAATGATTTAACATAGCCTACAAAAGCCTGCATGATCTGGTCCCTGCCAGCCTCGCCAGCTTCATTTCCCCTCATTGCCTATTCTCCACCCACACTGGTCTTCATTCAGTTCTTCAGATGTTCCAAGCTCACTTTCTATTCTGGGACATCATTGTTGACTTCTCTGCTGGGGGAAAGCTTCCCCACAACTACCTAAAAAGAACATGACGGGTTCTTTTTTATCCTTCAGGACTCTTAATATCATCCCAGAGAACTCCAATCTACAGTAGATACCCCACCTTCCTCACTAGCATCTCAATTTTATTTCCTTGTAGTAATTATAATGTATAATTATACTTTTGCTTGCTTATTTGAGAAACATCAGTCTCAAATGCTAGCTGTAAGTTTCATGAGGACAATGACCACATTGGCCTTGTTTATCACAGTGTACTTAATAACTAGCATAGTGCTTGACATAAAAATAAGTGCTTGATGAATATTTGATGAGTGAATACATATATTCCACAAATAGAAATGGAAGACTTGAAATCAAATGCTGACTTGAGGAAACACTTCAGGGCAAAGGATTTTCATTTAAAGTATAATCTGTCAAAAACAGGTTTGTGTTTGGAACTTTGATCAGTTTTGAGAGGGAGGATGGTGGTGAAATGGTAATGTGTATGTAAAGCAGGAGGGGAAATGACTAAGTTTGGGGAGAGTGAACAAGGAGGAAGCCAGCCACAGAAATACACTAGGAAGAGTTCCCAGCTTTCATTGGAGGCCCCTTAGGATGGAGAGGGATGAAGAGAAGCTCGGATTCCTGGGACGCAAAGTCAAATTCTGAATTTTTATGGTTGTTCTTTCCCTTGTTATGAGCTCTAGTGTTGCAGTAATAGCTTTACTTAAAGGAGCTCTGTCCCTGGGAAGTCATTAACCAACATGCCAGAGAATGTTCCAATGAACCCACAGGTAAGATAGACTCTAAATATCTTATATTTCACTGTGGGAGAAGCAAGCCCCTCTCCTAAGTTAGGATCAAGTTTCTTACCCTTCCTATTGTCAGTTCTAGCCAGTTTGGATCTTTCCTAGAAAACAGATTGATTAATCCATAAGTACATATCAGTATATATACACACAGATCATACACACCCCATTATTTTTGAGTTAAAAGATGTATGGTTTCTCAAATTATCTTGTAGGAGCCCAGCAATATTAAAAAATAAAATGTGCTCCTTCACTTCATAAGCCAGAGATAAAAAAAATCTCATCTACAGAAATTGTGTTTCAACAGCTTATTTATGATATATAACCAAAGTGATGGTAAAACCAGAGAGCTGACCCAGTAGGAATAAACTGCTTGTTGCAGTAAATAAGTATCTGTATTCTGGGTTTTCCCATATGGCTCTTATCTCCAGCAAACATTTGTACAGAAGAGGAAAGCATAACCCACATCAAAGGAGAGTTAATTTTATCCTGTGCTGAAGACACAAAGGTTGAGAAAGAAAAATCTTTTAAGGATTGTGCCCAAACTATAATGGTTCATTTGCATCTGTTCCACCATCACCAAGGTGATTGCTTTTTGTAACAAAATGTAAACAAGAAAACCCTTAGAAGGGAGCCAGAGATTGTGGGCAGGGGTGGGGTGGGGAGGGGTGGGGCTGGAGGTGGGGGTGGGGCTGGAGGTGGGTGGGGAAAGAGACTTTGTTAACTGTCCCATAACCTCACCAATGGCCTTAGGGCATCCAGCTTCAGGCTGAAGCCATGAATAAGAGTTCTACATTGCTTTCCTACTTTCAGTACAGGGCACGAACCCCCTAATGACTGCCTTTTGGATTAGAGTGGTCAGGAAGATAATAGAAGCATTATTGCTATTGATACTACTCATAATGGCAATAGCTAACACTGACTGAGGTACTTACTAGATGCCAGGCACTCTTTCAAGGCCTTGAAATGTATTAACTAATGTTAATACATGTAAACAGACACATTTTACAGATGAGGAAACAGAGACACAGAGGTTAAGGAACTTGTTCAAGGCTACACAGCTGGTAGCTAAGGGCCATTGAATGGCTTTTGGAATTGGGTAATGTTCTACAAACTCAGCTGAAGCACTGACACTGCATGTCTTTACTGTTTGCTAGTCTGACTGAGAAATGAGGGCTCATGTCTTCTAGGGCAGTATAACAGAAACTTCCATCTAAACTGATTGTCAGAAGCAGGTCCATCATTATTCCTAATGGAGACTCTGAAAGGCCTTTGTGTTTGAACCTTGGACACAGGGGGACAGTCGCTATGATTCAAGCACTGATCTGTGAAAATACTAGAAATATGACCTGTAGGCCAGATGCAGTGTCTCACACCTGTAATCCCAGCACGTTGGGAGGCCGAGGCGGGTGGATCACCTGAGGTCAGGAGTTCAAGACCAGCCTGGCTAACATGATAAAACCCCGTCTCTACTAAAAATACAAAAATTAGCCAGGTGTGGTGGTGCATGCCTGTAATCCCAGCTACTCAGGAGACTGAGGCAAGAGAATTGCTTGAACCTGGCAGGTGGAGCTTACAGTGAGCTGAGATCATGCCACTGCACTCCAGCCTGGGTGACAGAGTGAGATTCCGTCTCAAAAAAAAAAAAAAAAAAAAAAGAAATATGACCTGCAATCAGAGAACAACAGAATTGGATTTCTTAAGGTCAGGGATATTACTATCTACTTAAAAAAATATCTTCACAGTGACATTCCTTGAAGCTGAATTGAATTGAAAATACTCAGATACTGAAGACACTGAGTCACTTTGAGACATAAATACTTACTGCTCAAATGACTAGAATTATTCTGTAAAAAGATCCATGAATTTAGTGTCATTTCTTATAAAAACTCTTTCCTATTGCAACCTACAGTTGTCTGGGGTTAGACAATACTGGTGTGGTTGTATTGAAATCTATTTTCTTTTAATTTAGAATATTATAGGAAAATACTAAAATGATTAAGGTAGATCAAAGGACAGTAACGTGAAGTCATTTGGCATTCAAAAGAGAAACGTTTTAAGGATTGTGTTCAAACTATAAAGGTTCATTTGCATCTGTTCAGCCATCACTAAGGTGATTGCTTTTTGTAATAAAATGTAAAAGTACCTTAAAAAATTGCAGAACAAATTATTTTACTTTGCATCTGCTCTTTCTGAAGCATTGTTTCCAAGTATGGAGCCATTGTAATGGCCTTCAAACATGTATTTGTTTCACTTTTATTACCAGAGATGTAAACTAGATGTTATGAACATTAATAACTTCTACAGTGGTGATGGTATTTGATTATCAAAGCTTCACATTTATATTCATTTTAAAAGCATAATCAAAGGTGCAGCAATGAATCTATGGCAAATTTTAGCTCCCTCTATGGCCAAAAGGGCAAATCTTATGGATAGGTGGGGCTGTTAACAATGGAGCTACTATCTATTGAGTGCCTTCTATGTACTAGGAATTCTGCTGCGTGGATCACATATGTACATTACCTTTCAATCCTCCTAACAGTTCAAAGAACTATGGTGCTCTTAGGCCAGGTGCAGTGGCTCACACCTGTAATCCCAGCACTTTGGGAGGCCGAGGTGGGCAGATCACTTGAGATCAGGAGTTCAAGACCAGCCTGGCCAAGATGGCAAAACACCATCTCTATTAAAAATACAGGTGGTGCACGCCTGTAAACCCAGCTACTAGGGAGGCTGAGGAAGGAGAATCTCTTGAACCCGGGAGGTGGAGATTGCAGTGAGCTGAGATTGTGCACTGCACTCCAGCCTGGGCGACAGAGTGAGACTCCATCTCAAAAAAAACAAAAAAAGAGCTATGTTGCTATTATCCCCATTTCAAAGATCAGGAAACTGAGAGGTACATAAATTAAGCAATTTGCCAGGACCACTCAGCTAGTAAGTGAGAATCAGGATAACTGACTGAGTAACTCTAGAGCGCAAACCCAAAACACTACTCTTATATTAATGAGGTTTTCCAACCTTTTCCACATTGGGACACATATAAAAAAGGATGATATCTAGACAATGCACTGGAGTAAACATGAGAATGATCAAGGTCTGAAGATACCAAATTCTTTCTGAACACTCTGAGGGCTAAGGGGAGTCAGTATCTTGGTATAACTCACGAGAGGTGTGAGCACAGGTTAGGAGACTCAGCTCCGTTTTCTAAGATTTTAAAAAATCCGGGACTGGTTTGGGAATGTGGGGATGCCTAAGGATGAATTTGAATGAGTAAAATCTGCATTAGAGAATCTATGAGAAATGTGCTGGTTCATTTATTTCAAGCATGTGTTAAGTGTTTGAATGATGCTTGGAGACCTTCTTACCCTCAAATATTGAAAGACAAACTTTGAGGCAGTGGTTTTCAAACCTGTTTGGAAAGCGACACATCCTCCTTCTCAAATACAATTTTAAATGAAAGCCCAATATGTAAAACAGATAAAAATGGAACTGCTTTGGTTAGTCAAGTAGGACCCAAAGCCTGCTGCCACCCACCCTGACTCCCACCCACAGAGGCCCTTTAGGCCATTTCTTGGGATGCTCCAGGCTGTGACAGAACAGTCTGCAAACCACTGCATGTTGAAAACCACTGCATGAAGAAGCAGTGTCTCTCAAAACTCCCATTAAAGTGCAGAAATCTCTACTCTGATGGTAGAAAGGCAAGGAAGTCAGAGATTTGCTTAATAGACTCTGTTTTTAAGTATTGGTAGCTGAGAGTTAAGACTCTAAAGAAGGGATATAATGCACAGGGAAGTTTTGCTGAAGTAAGGGGGTTGGAAACATCTGTCACACAGCAGGGAAGGACAGGCTTTACCTTTCCATAACTTTTTCTAGGGCTTTAAGTCACTTGGAGCCTCAGCTGACTGTTCACAGTCCTGCTGAGTCAAGATTTGCCCTGCTTGTCTTTACGAAGCAAGTCAGCAACTTGTGGTAGAGAGTGGCGCCTGGGAGACCTGGCTTCCACCTCTAGTTCTGCCCCTTGGTGTGAACTTGGGAAGTCATGTAACATTTTCAGCCTCAATTTCTCATCTGTAAAATGGAACAATACCTGCCCTACTTCCTTCTCAGAGTTGTAAAGAGCAAATGAAATAATCTATATAGATGTTATATGCACATTAGCCATTAAATTAATAGTTTGAATCTAATTATTCTTATTTTTTGAGATGGAGTCTTGCTGTGTCACCAGGCTGGAGTGCAATGGTGTGATCTCAGCTCACTGCAACCTCTGCCTCCCAGGTTCAAGCGATTCTCCTGCCTCAGCCTCCAGAGTAGCTGGGATTACAGGTGCACGCCACCACGTCCAGCTAATTTTTGTATTTTTAGTAGAGATGGGGTTTCACCATGTTGGCCAGGATGGTCTTGTTCTTTTGACCTTGTGATCCACCCGCCTCGGCCTCCAAAAGTACTGGGATTACAGGCATGAGCCACCCCGTCTGCCCTGAATCCAATAATCGAATTGACAATTTACCAAGATGATATGCGATGTGCAAATAAGCACATAAAACAGCATCTTTTATGTTCAGCATCAGTAGTAGAAAAATAAAAATTAAAACTTCAATGAGATACCACTGCATACCTATATGGCTATAATTAAATAATGACACAACTGAAAATTACTGGCAAGAACAGGGAGTAATTAAGACTCTCACACAATGTTGTTTGGAATAAATGGTAGAGTAGCCACTTTAGGAAACAGTTTGGCAGATCCTTAAACATTTAGTTAACATCTGACTCAGGAGTCTTACTCTGAGGTGTCTACCTGAGTGAAATAAAAACTATGTTCACACAAAAAACTGTATGCGGATTTCTATGGTAACTTTATTCATAATCACCAAAAACTGGGAACCACCCAAATATCCATCAACTGGCGAATGGATAAGCACTCTGTGGTACAATGGGATAGTTCTCAGCTATGAGATGGAACAAGCGACTTATACACTCAACGTGAGTGGATTTCAGCTGCGTTATGCTAAGTGGAAGAAGCCAGATTAAAAAAGTGACATACTGTGTGATTCCATCTGTATGACATTCTCAAATAGGCAAAACTAAAGGGAGAGAAAACTGATTAGTGGTTTCCAGGGCTGGGTGTAGGAGGAGGCTTGACTACAATGGGGGATAAGAGAATTTTAGGAGGTTATGAAACTGTTCTATATCTTAATTATGGTAGTGATGATATAACTAGGTATTTTTTGAAACTCATAGAATTTACACTAAAAAGGGTAAATTTTAATGTATGTAAAGAATACTCAATTTTTAAAATGGAAAAACTTAATAGTGCTGATAAGTATTTTTAAACCTGGGTGAAGAAACTTTTTAAGTTGATTACATCTTTTGGAAAGAATATTTCCACCACTACTTTGCTTTATAACTTCAAGCCTCTGTGTCCCTCACCATTAGCTCAAGATGAGCCTTAGCCCAATGAGACAGATAGTGAATTCTGAGTTTGTAGAGTTAGAAGAATCTGAATTAAAGAGTTTTTACTTTAATCTTTAGAAGGCATCTTTAATCTCAAAGCTTTTCTAGAATCGTGTTCTTCTGCATCACAGAAATACAGCCCTGTCTGAAGTGGCAGAGAGCTGAAATAGGGGATGAGAATAATTAATCAAAAAGTACTTATGTCATGGGAGAGATGATGGAAGCTGATAATAGCCACATCTTACCAAAGATGGAAGAAGTGGAAATGAATTACTCAGAGGATACTCTTGGGCTCCAGCTAAATCCATACCTTCTGGGGTATTCAGGATCCTCCTCTTGACCTCTTCGTCTCCTCTGTAAACCATTTATGTGCAGGGCTTGGGCATAAGATTAATTCACTTCTAGACTAAGGCCTCATAAGTGATGTGCAACCGTATCCCCAAAAGCGTGTTCCCAGGGGACAAAGCCAAAGCCTTTTTTTTTTTTTTTTTTTTTTTTTTTTAACAATTCTGGCTGTTTAAAAAAATGAATTAGTGAAAATAAAGCTCTTGTGCCTGGAGCTGTCTAACTGTGTTATTGTATTTCAGCAAGGGTATCCTTAGATATTTTTTTTTTCTGTACCCAGCTTTATCTTTCAAAACCCTTTCTTCTCATTTATATCTTTCTATGTTAGAACCCAATACCCAGCTGCTTTATTCAACAAACATTATTTATTTATTTAGTCACCCAGGCTGCAGTGCAGTGGCATAATATCGGCTCACTGCAGTCTTGACCTCCTGGGCTCAGGCAATCCTCCTGCCTCGGCCTCCTGAGTAGCTGGGATTACAGGTGTGTACCAACACACCTTTTGTATTTTTTGTAGAGATGGGGTTTCGCCATGTTGCCCAAGATGGTCTTGAACTCCAGGGCTCAAATGATCTGCCTTCCTTGGTCTCCCAAAGTGCTGGGACTACATGTTTAAGCCATTGTGCCTAGCCAACAAATATTTATTAAGCATCTACTTTTTGTGTTGTACAGGTTTATGCACTGAAAATATGCCCATGAAGAGAGCAATATTCCTGTCTCCATGGACCTTACTATCATACTGGAAGAGACCAAAGATTAATATACAAATAGGTGATAATAGAAAGTGATATGGATTGGTGCAATGAAGAAATATAAGGTAAGTAAAGGAGATAGAAAGTAGTGGGTGTTGTTTTAGATAAGCTCGTCACGGAACATGGTATTAAGCAGGGATTTGAATGCAGAGGAGGAGAAAGTCACTTGGATATTTGAGCTAAGAACAGACTAGGCAAATGTAACAGACAGTGCAAAGATCCTGCTGAGAGAGGGCTTGATATGTTTGAGAAATGACAAGAGGACTGGGAGGCAGAAGGAAGTGTGAGATCATATAGGGCTTTGAGAGAGTCTGGATTTTATTCCAAGTGTGATGGAAGCCACTGGATGGTTTCAAGCAGAGAAATGGTATTTTAAAAGGCCAAACATGGTTGCTGTGTGCAAAACAGATTGCAGGTGGAATCAAGAACAGCAATCTGGAGGCTACTGTGGTAGCTCGAGCAAGATGTGATGGTAGCTTGGATATGGGTGGTTATGATGGAGGAAGTGAGAAGGGGTTGGATTCAGGACATCTTTTTGAAGATAGACTAGAGTGGACCTGCTGATGGATTGAATGTGGGATGTGAGGAAAGACAGCAGTCAAGGAGGACCCAGAGTTTTATTTATTCACTAGAAAACACCAGTCTGGGCAACATAGCAAGACCCTATTGCTACAAAAAAATAAATTAGCCGGGTGTGATGGTGCGTGCCTGTTGTCCCAGCTACTTGGGAGGTTGAGGTGGGAGGATCACATGAGTCCAGGAGATCAAGGGTGCAGTGAGCCACTGCAAGAGCTTGTCTCAAAAAAAAAAGAAAAAAGAAACTACTAATTTTTATACAGGCTTGTGCAAGGCACTGGAGAAGTAAAGAACAACAAGACACAGTGCCTTTAGGGAACTCATGGTACTATTTCAAATTTCTAGACTTCTAGAGGGAAGTACAGGGTGCTGTGGAGTGGGCGGGAAGAGAACAGATTGTTCTGTATATGGGCCTTAGGGAAAGTGTGAGTTTGAGTTTGAAGGGAGAATAAGAGTCCACTAGATGCAGAGAGTAGGGAAGAGTATCCCAGAAAGTGGGATGAACAAGGGCTGAGCTCAGTGGACTGCTGTGGGAAGAGGGAGGGGTGCATGGGGTGGTGGTGGAAGAGGTAGAGGCTCAGAAGGCAAGTTGGGGGGAGCCCTATGTGCCAACCGAGGAGTGGGACCCTCACCCTGTAGGCAATGGGCTGCCAGTGAGATTTTTTAAGCAGGAGAGTGATGCTCAATCCCTCTGTCTTACCTAAACAGATGAGTCAACTCAGAATACCAACATATAAACTACACGTGAATTACAACTTATTGTGGTGTTTTCGATTCTCTTATCAGCAAATTTCTGTATTATTTGTATTGACAAGTTGAAGCACGCTCACTCTTAGGGTGGAGAAATTCTGCTAATCTTGTGGCTAATTAATATCTATTTTGTGCCAGGTGCTGTGTTTTAAGTTTAATTTGTTATGACAAAGTGATGTGCCTTTAAGGAGCTTATTATAGGAGGTAGACATAGAAAAAGTGATTTCAAATGTGATGAAAAGAAAGTTGGGGGAAAAAAAGACGAAAGGTGCTACAGAAGCATTTAATGAAGGAGGTACTCTCATTTAGGGGTTCAGGGAGGCCTCCCTGAGGAAACAGTCATGAGGTGAAGACTAGCTGATCATAATTTTATTATAAGCAGCAGAATCATTCCCTATTTCTTTAATAATCAGCCATTCTTTCAAGTGGTCCCTTCTCTTCTACTTTGAAGCACATCCAGCTCTTGCCTACCTTGAAAAGAGGAAAAACCCAAATATCTCACTTTATTTTATTTTATTTTATTGAATTTTTTAGATGGAGTCTTGCTCTGTCACCCAGGCTGGAGTGCAGTAGCACGATCTTGGCTCACTGCAACCTCTGCTTCCTGGGTTCAAG
Source organism: Trachypithecus francoisi (assembly GCF_009764315.1). Taxonomy (NCBI): domain Eukaryota; kingdom Metazoa; phylum Chordata; class Mammalia; order Primates; family Cercopithecidae; genus Trachypithecus; species Trachypithecus francoisi. The sequence goes on from NW_022681469.1 coordinate 57,870,390, forward strand.
CAATTCTCCTGCCTCAGCCTCCCCAGTAGCTGGTACTACAGGTGCGTGCCACCATGCCTGGCTAATTTTTGTATTTTTAGTAGAGACAGGGTTTCACCATGTTGGCCAGGCTGATCTTGAACTGTTGACCTCAAGTGATCCGCCTGCCTTGGCCTCCCAAAGTGCTGGGATTACAGGCATGAGCCACTGCACTCACCTGAAATATCTCACTTTTATACACCCAGACTAAGCTTTTCATTATTTTCTAGAATCAGCCACATGATTCTGACTTTCCTACAGTCTTACATCCACTCATTCATTTACCTGACCCCACCCCTGATATCTATCATGGGTTCTTTTCTATTTCCTAGGTGTCTTGGCTGGTTTGAGAAATAAAGGGAAAGAGCACGAGAGAGAAATTTAAAGCTGGGTGTCCAGGGGAGACATCACATGTCGGCAGGTTCCGTGATGCTCCCCCGAGCCATAAAACCAGCAAGCTTTTATTAGCGATTTTCAAAAGGGGAGGGAGTGCACAAATAGGGTGTGGGTCACAGAGATCACATACTTCTCAAGGTAGTAAAATATCACAAAGCAAGTGGAGGCAGGGCGTGATCACAGGACCAAGATCACAGGACCACCAGATGGGGCAAAATTAAAATTGCTAATGAAGTTTCGGGCACGCATTGTCATTGATAACATCTTATCAGGAAACAGGGTTTGAGAGCAGACAACCTATCTGACCAAAATTTATTAGGTGGGAATTTCCTTCTCCTAATAAGCCTGGGAGCGCTACAGGAGACTGGGGCTTATTTCATCCCTTTTGCTTCAACCGTAAAAGGTGGCCACCCCTACAGGGGCCGTTCATAGGCCTACCCTCAGGGGTGCATTCTCTTTCTCAGGGATGTTCCTTGCTGAGAAAAAGAATTCAGCGATATTTCTCTTATTTGCCTTTGAAAGAAGAGAAATATGGCACTGTTCTGTCCGGCTCACTGGCAGTCAGTTTAAGGTTACCTCCCTTGTTCCCTGAACATCACTGTTATCTGGTGCTTTTTTCAAGGTGCCCAGATTACATATTGTTCAAACACACATGCTCTACAAACAATTTGTGCAGTTAACACAATCATCACAGGGTCCTAAGTCGACATATATCCTCCTCAGCTTACAAAGAAGATGACGGGATTAAGACATTAAGGTAAAGACAGGCATAGGAAATCACAAGGGTATTGAATGGGGAAGTGATAAGTGTCCATGAAATCTTCACAATTTATGTTTAGAGATTGCCGTAAAGACAGGTGTAAGAAATTATAAAAGTATTAATTTGGGGAACTAATAAATGTCCATGAAATCTTCACAATTTATGTTCTTCTGCCATGGCTTCAGCCGGTCCCTCCGTTCAGGGTCCCTGACTTCCCGCAACACACCTGTTAAAGTTCTGTGCCTCCTGCATGGTATTTGGGGGGACTCCACATGGATTCCATGGTTGAAACATAGGATGTGAGGTGCGGTGTGCTGCAGAGGAAGCCATGATGCACTTCTGCATTTGCAGGACATACACAGGACTATGGCGTCCACTGTGCAGGTACTGGAGAAGCACTGGAGGGTTTGAAGCCTGAGCATCAGAGGTGTGTGTTAGATCCCTGGCATGGGTACTGATGCAGCCTTGAGATGAGATGAGGAGCCATGGTCGCAGGCAGGGCTGCTGTGTAGGTGAGAGATGGGATGGGGCAGGACAAAGCAGAGCAGGAGGGATCAGCTCTGGAAGGTAGTGGAGGAGAGAAATAGCAGGACTGAGGAGATGTGTGGGGGTAGGAGTGAGTGAATGAGGGGTCCCAAGTGACCCTTAGGGCTCCAGCTTGTGTGACAGTGGATGGTGATGCCATAGCTGAGATTGAGAACAGATTGAACAAGCAGGTTTGGACCTGCCCAGTGTGGTGATTCTGAAATCTCCTTTAACCTCTTCCTTTCCCTTAATCTCTCTATAAATCAGTCATTAAGTTCCCTCAGTATTTCTTCAGAATGTCACTTGGGTTCATTCCCACTCTCCCGAGGTTGACCTCAGCCCTTATTGCCTTAAAGTGAGATGTTACAGCATCATCCTGACAGGCCATCTGGCCACTGGCTTCCACTCGTCATTCCAGCCTGTATTCTGCTTCCTAAAATACACCCTCTTGTTTGACATCTAATTGTGGTCTGAATGGTTTTCTTTTTTTTTTTTTTACTTTGTTGTAGTAAACCCTTAGCCTATCTCTTGCTTCTTCATGTGTTTACTCTCCTTTTTATGTCTTTCTTTCATAATTAAATTATTTAGTCCTTGAAGACAGAAACTGTATTCTAAAGCTTGTTAGTAGTGCTTTCCAAAAAGTTTTGCCCAACAGTAAATTTGTGTTAAATTTAATTTTACTTTAAAAACAATAAGAATACAATGTGGTGAATATTATTTTAAAGCCTCACATTTCAAAGCATTTTTCATCAGGTATTGGCCAATGCATGTTTGTGTGTGTATGTGTATTTTTTAAGGCATATTATCCAAATTTTTGCCAGTAGCAACCTGAGGTGGATTACTTATTGAATGAATTCCATTTCAGTAGCTGACTTTGTGACGTCAGTATCAATGAACTCCAGGATAGGAAAGAACTGAAATCTAGAGTGAGGCAGTGTAGATATAGATCTTAGCTTCACTTCTGACCAGCTGTGTGGCTTTGTGCAAATTACTTAACTTCTTCAATCATAAGTGATATAATATCTATCCCAAAGAGCTGTTAAAAAATTAAAATTATGCAAATTTTCATAAAAATTAGCGTCTAACATGTTTTTTGGCATATAGTAAGCACTTGTAAATACTAATAATAATGGTAAAAAAACAGCCAACATTTACTGGGCACGTGCTGTTCATACTCAATGCTGTGCATGCATTCTGCCGTTTAAGTTTCATAACAAACCTAAGAAGTAGATACTGCTGCTGTTTTCATTACACAGATGAAGAAACAGAGGTTCAATGAAGTTAAGTGGCTCATCCAGAGATTGTCCCCTTTTACCCTCTTTAGGTAACTTTTTTTTTTTTTGAGACAGGGTCTTGCTCCATTGCCCAGGCTGGAGTACAGTGGTGATCATAGCTCACTGCAGCCTCTACCTCCTGGGCTCAAGCAGTCCTCCCACCTCAGCCTCCTGAATAACTGGGACCACAGGTGTCTGCCATGCCCAGCTAATTTTTGTATTTTTTGTAGATAAGGGGTTTCTCCATGTTGCCCAGGCTGGTCTGGAACTCCTGATCTTAAGCAGTCCACCCACTTTGGCTTCCCAAAGTGCTGAGATTATAGGTGTGAGCCACCATGCTTGGCCCCTTTAGGTAACTTTTATCTAAAGCTCCCGTAAGGAGTGAAAAGGAGAGGTGTAGGTCTATCGCTTCTTTCCTGTGTAGCCTGCAGAAGATGCTATGATAGCCCTAGAGAAAGATGAACAGAGAACCTGGTAGGTCTGCCCCCTGGACAACCCCCCTGTGCAAGAACCAGTGCCCCAAGGTATCCAGGTAAAAGGAGCTCTCCTAAAGGCAGGCAGGGCTGATTAACATGAGCCTTGGGCAGACAGTGGCCCTGGGTGGACCTAGCGCAGTTGGGGTCACAGGCCTCTCTTTGAATGTAGGGTGGGGGTGGAGTGGCGGGGGCCCTATGATGTCCTTAGCTCCAGCTGCAAGCTCCTGGTTGCTGCAGCCTTCTTTCTCCATAAGACAGCTGAGGATGCAGAAAACCTTTTCTTCCTACTCGTGGTGTTGTGAAAGACCCCTGCATCTTTCCTGCTGTGATAATAAAGGACAAAAGATGAGACTATTTGGAACCATCTGAGCCCTCATCGGTGTTGATAAAACCTGCCTATGAATTTTTTTTTTTTTTTTGTATTTTTTAGTAGAGACGGGGTTTCACCGTGTAGACCAGGATGGTCTCGATCTCCTGACCTCGTGATCCACCCGTCTCGGCCTCCCAAAGTGCTGGGATTACAGGCTTGAGCCACCGCGCCCGGCCAAAACCTGCCTATGAATTTTTATTTCTGCAAACAGTCCCAGGATGCCTTTCTAGAAACAAACTGATTGGTATCAATTTCTGTAGCATTTAGGGTTCATATATAATGGCCGATTTCAAGCAGGCTTAATTTCATTTCAGTGCAAGATACGTTTTTTCATTGGAGTCACTTTGTCAGAAGTAAAATTGAGCTGGAAAGAAATACAAGAAGCAATTTGACTATCCTTACAGATGGTGGTTTATCAAGCCTTGAATTTTTATAGACGTGTGACGCAAACATGGAAAAACCCTCCTGTGTCAGCAACCCCTGCAGAGAGTGTCAGTGCAGCACCCCAGGGAGGGGGAGCCAAAGGATGGCTGGAAAAAAGATCTCAGCTGAGGGGAGAGGATTTATGTTGGTGGACCTGCTGTAGAGTGGTCCCCGTTTCTTTCTGTTCAGTACCTTTGCTAAAGCAGTAGGAACTGGTTCCCGGGCTGTGTGCATGTCTGGAGTCTAAAAACTCACTGCTTTGTCTCTTCACGGGAGTAGACGTGTCAGGATTAGATCTTTGGCCATCAGCGTCACCTCCTCAGAGAGGCCTCTCTTCCCACCTTGTCCAAAGTGGTTATTTCCTATTTTAGTTCCTTCTTTGTTTCTTTTACAACACTTACTATAATTTGTGTTCTCTCTTTTTTTTTGTAAGTTTGTCTCCCTTTACTAGAATATAGATTCTGGTAGAAAGGGACTGGGATCTGTCTTGTTCACTGTTGCAATTTCAGCCTGCTAACACAGTGCTGGGCACATGTTAAGTACTGAGTAAATATTAATTGGATGAAGAATGAAATCAGAGATTACTCATTCCCCTTTCTTGAAAGTGGAGCTGCCTTAATTTTTTAGATGAACGTGGCGTATGTATATATTTCACATATGTGTAACTAGATCAGGATCTGCACCTGTAATGTATTCATATGAAACACCAACTTGATGTTAAACTCTAATTTTATTGTAGTACTGTATTGTTAAATGCAAAAACTTTAAGGATATCACATACTTTGTAAAATTTGCAGGAAAAAATTTGTATGAGTGTCTATATCCTTGCTACTCAAAGTGTCCTCCGTGGACCGCATCACCTGAGAACTTGCTAGAAATGCAGACTCCCCACCTAGACCCACTGAATCTGAATCTGCATTTTAACAAGCTCTCCAGGGATTCACATGCCCATTGAAGTTCAAGATGGCTCTAAAGTTACCATTTAGCCTGTGAGTTCACTTTGTAAACTGTAGGTGAACTGAAGTTGAGGAAAGAAAGAAGAGCTTCAGCCAGGACACTGAAGTGAATGATAGTTGCAGGAAGAATGAGAAATCCTATGCTTCACAGGCAAGTTTTTGTTTTCAGACCCTCACAGTGCCTGTTGGTTCAGTTAAGTTCGTGGGCGTTTTCACTGAGCCTAACTCACGTCACGTTACCGGCATAGCCAGGACAGGACAACAACACCTCTTGACTGCCATAGCTATGATTCCAGAGAGGGTATCTGAATAATACGGTAATGGTGTTTTTAAGTTTTCACAAGTGATTCTAATGGGTGTCTAATATTGACTTACAGGATTTTTTTTTTTTAAGTTAGTAAGTTAGTTGCTGTCGTTATAAAGAACATCTTAGAGCCTGTTTATCCAGGTAACACATTCCTGAGATTTGCAGCTGGTTCAGACACTGCAGTCAAGTACCTGGCCCTTCCTCTCTTTGACTGGCAATAAGCTGAGGGAAGAATTGAAATTATACAGGCTCTTCTTTGAAAAACTGAGTTAAAAAAAATCTCAGTTCTCTAAATTGTAGATGTGATCTCTCACAGCTGAATTAATCAATTAAGTATTTACTCGGTGTCTAAAGGTGCCAGTGTGGGGCTGGTTCTGGGGACCAAAGACTAGGGATACCAGATTCCTGCTTTCAAGAGGGATTGTGTGACTTTGGTTTATCTGTGACAAATCTCTTCCCTGCCTGGTGGAAAACCTGGAATTCTCTGTCTTTAATCAATTTATTTTATTTTGTGCTCTAGGTCAATAGGAGGACCCATCACAATGAAAAAGTCTTGTTCTTTATCATTTGGAAAATTAGACCTTCTTTCCAAGATGTCCTTAGTCACTGACCCTCATCAGTGTGGATGATCTTTCCTTTACTCTGAGCAGGTTGTTTTTATTCTGTGGGCCTCCAGAGCAGAAAGAAAAACCATTTTAGAGGCGGTTCTGTTGAATGTGCCTGGCACATTGGTGCTAAACAGGCAATAAATCATAATAAATGGAAATAGTCGCCCATGGCATGATCTGATTGAGTCGTTTAAACAATCATTTTGTGTTGACAAAGGGTAGAGTGATTATGCCAGAGGAATTCAAAGGTGCTCGAAACAAATGAACTGCAGAAATTGCTTGAAAAATGTGGGGAGTTATTCCAGGGCAGTAGACTTGCTTCATTCTGGCTCAGTCGTGAAGTCTACAGACCCAGGCGGATGTCTGCGGTTTTGCGGGATGAACCTCCTAGCAACCTAATACCATTCATTCTGCAGCTTGGGGGTTAATCCTCACATTAATGTGTGGGTAGAGTCACTTAGAGGGCAGCTCCTAGCATACGTGCAACTGTGCTCATACAGAGGTCTGTTTGACTTGAACAAGGAAGACATTATTAGTAATAATAATTCGTGCAAATAGGCTGCTATTGCCAGAGCATTCCTGAGACATCTCGTTGTGCTCTTGGGGCAACCCTCTGGGGCTTGTGGGCGGGGACTATTTTTGTATGTCTTTTCCAAAGGAAAATGCCAGGAGGGTAAGCGACTTCCTTTGGATCACCTTGCAGGTGGGCGGGAGTGAGAGCTGAATTCCAGTCTTCCCCACCCTCTGTCCAAGCAGAGCGAGGTTGAGGGGAGGCACAAGCAGGAAGGAGGACGGGCGCCCCCTGGCGGCCCCTGGTCATGCCGCAGCCTCACATCCCCACGGGTTCCCTTCTCGCAGCGTTCCCTACCCCGCCCGGCTCAGCGCAGGATCAGGAAGGGGGCGCCCGATTCCACCCCTTTCTCAACCTTCCCTGGGTGGGTAAGGTCACCCCACAAGGGTTCAGGTGGTGGTCCCTCGACTGGGAATGAGGGGATCCTGAGGATCCCTCAGGTAGACGTAGAGCAGCGGGGCTCAGCTCTGGAAGCGCGGGAGGACCTCTGGGAACCTCACCCGGGCTGGTCACCTCGCCTTAGAGACAGCCCTGAGTCAGGTCAGGTGGCAATGGGCATGACGTTACACCTCCCACGGAGACGTCTAAAGCCTCTTGAAGTCTGCCTGCACATTTACATCATTCTCTTCATTACGGCTCAACTCAGGAATGATTGCGGACAGCTCTGAAATAAATGACAACCGTTAAGGGGCTAACTGGAGCTGTTAATCCTCTGAGAGGCCTTTCGGTAAGTCATTCTTCCAAGGCGGCTAGATCATTCTGGAGGAGCCTGAAAAGGTGCCTGCTGCTGTCCAGAGAAATCTCACTGTCTGCTTGTGCATCCTTTGACCCTCCACCAGCACTTTGTTGAATGCTTGTGGCCTGTTGATGGGGAAAGATTGAAACTAACTCAAGCTCCTTTAGTACTAGAGACCACATCTGATTCTTCTCACCTGAAGTCTGTGTGCTTTAATGTGAGTCTCTGTGGAAAGAAAAAAATCCACCACTCATTCCAGCTACCTGAGACTGCAGTGTGCGATGGAAGGCTCCTTCAGCCTCAGACACTGCCCTAGAAGCCTCTTGAGGCTCCTTGGGTTGGGATACTAAGACAGCCAAACACAAACACACAGAAAGGATTCTTTCAAAATAGTGATACGAGTTTGGTTGAATGAGAGACATAATAGGAAATTCTTGAGGTTGGGAGCTTTGCAACCTCTAGTCAGTTTGCTGCAAAGCTGCTCACTAAGGCTCCTATCACCTGGAAAGTTACTAGGTGTGGTGGCTCACACCTGTAATCCCAGCACTCTGGGAGGCCAAGGTGGGAGGATCGCTTGAGCCCAGGAGTTTGAGAGCACCCTGGGCAACATAGCAAGATTCTGACTCTACAAAAGATAAAAAAATTAGCTGGGTGTGGTGGTGCATGCTTGTACTCCTACTAGGGAGGCTGAGGTAGGAGGACTGCTTGAGCCCAGGAGTGGGAGGCTACAGTGAGACATGATTGCACCACTGTACTCCAGCCTGGGTGACAGAATAAGATGCTGTTTCAAAAACAAAAAGCAAAACAAAACAAAAACAAAACAAAAGCCTGGAAAGTCAGCTCCCTGAATGCCAGTTGGTAGGCTGTGGCCAGAACCTACCAGACTTGATGCCCTGCTATGCCCTCTGCATGAATAGTTCATTGAATGGGCCTTCTTTAAGTAGGCCTTCCTGCCAAAAAAGACTGACAGAACCCTAATCCTACAAGTGAGGCTGCTGTGTGGGAGAGGTGAAGAGGTTTGGCATGGAGGAAATGAGCAGCTGGGACCCCCCCACAACCCGCCCTGCAATAGACAAAGGGGTCTGCTGCATCATGGGCTGGCAGAGCTGCTCCCTTCACTGGGGTCCACTTTCCAAGGCTGAAGGATGGTTCCATTAACACGGATACTGAGAGCATCCGTGAGTATAGGACATGAGACATGGGCCTAAATTGCTCCTTCTGATCTCAAATCGGTAGTGTTATTTACTTTATCCTTTCTTCCTGGATTAATAAAGGAAGGTCCTTGAAGAGGTTTGTTTTTGATTCCAAAGAGTCAGGGTCATGGGGTCTTTGTTCAGGTGCCCAGCGGTTGAGGAATATGTTCTTTGGCTAAGCTTACATGCTTTGATGGGTTACCCAAAGAGGAACAATGTGATAATCTTAAAGCGCTAACATGGCAGCTCTGATTGCCAATGTTTCTGATTCTGGCAAACATTATACGTTTTGAGCCAACGGAGGTGGGCTGCTACTTTGTAAGACAACATTCTCTGTAATGGCTTGGAGTCTGGTTGAATTTTGGGAGTGTCTGGAGTGTTATAGGCTGATCAAGAGGGCGTGAACTCCTCTGGGCTATTGTAGTGCAGGGTTTAAGTCTGGCCTGTGAAGTCAGACTGCCCAGCTTCTAGTCCTTGATCATGCTCCCTGACCAAGCAGGTCACCTGAAATGCTCTAAGCCTTGGTTTTCTTATTAGCAAAATGAGTGAGTAGAGTACCTACCTCAGAGTTGTTGTGAGGTTTAAATGGGCTCAATAACTTAGTGTGCCAGGCACATTGTTAATAGGAAGTAAATGCTCTTGTTATCATTTGGTCTGCCAAAACAGACCTAACCTTCTGGAGGTGCTCTGAAGGCCTTGGGCTGGACTGAATCTCTTGAAATTACTCCCGATAAATAAGCTTTATCTAGATTTGGAGTTTCAGAACTGGGGACCTCTGGGGATGCCAAATGCCCCTAACTGATACAATTGCCAGACCCCACAACACAGGGCTTCATCAGTACATCAATATATACAATTTGCTGGGATACACCACCATCCCCTTAAAGAAAGCTTTTGAATCAGATCAGCAGGGCACAACATAGGAGAAAGAACATTATCGTTCTTTCTCAGAGGACCGGTTCAAGTACATTGTCTGTTGCTTCTTAGCTGTGTGACCTTGGGCAAGGCACGGCCTCAGTTTTCCTAAATGTTAAATGTTAACTACTTCCCTTGCCTTCTTCACAAAGCTGCCTTGTATGAAATAATTAGATAAAAGCATTATATGCATATAGAGTGGGATATTACTTTTCTTACCTATACCACCTGACAAGAAGAGGCTTAACTCATAAAAATAGTGTTTTTTGAGCCATCTTTTGGTAACTAAAATTGATACAAAAGGCCTTGGATCATGTCCTAGGTGAGCTGAATGGACCCATTGTTTCTGTGTGTGGCAGGTGGGGTATGGGGTAGGAAACTATCTGCATGGCCAGTTTGTATAATACTCTGGAGCTTCCTATCAGCCTTAAAGGTCAAGAGAAAGTTTTGTTGGGAACATAGTTTTAGATTAATTTTTAGAAGTGCAGCTGCTCCCTTGACCTCTGGGGGTGGAAAGGATTGGCCGAAATCTCCATTTATATCCACTTGAAATAACTGACAAAGCTGGATTCAGGATTCAGAGAATCCCAGAGGATGGCCTGTCAGTGCTTTCTTCTTTTTTAGCATTTAAGCTTGAATGAGTCGAGCGAGTCAAAGAAATTTTAACGCATGTACAGACGATGTCTTCACGGTCAACTTTTCACATTGTCGTTTGCTTAGGAAAGAGTGACGACTAAGCAGCCTTGCACTTTATTTTTGGCAATGCCTTTCCCTAGAACACAGGAATCCACAATTTACTGAGGGGAAATAATTATAAACCTTAAGAGGTGTAAGTTTCAGCCTCAAAAACTAACAAACTGAGAACTAATGTATTTTTGGTATAATTACTAGTTTTACTAAATTTGATTTTTGCCAGGCTTTCACCTAAAGCAAATGCAAAAAAGAATAGTGACAATGGACTGGGCCAGTTACTAGAATAGAAGTCTTTCAGGTTCAAGCTCCTTCTCTTTACTCCTTTATTTTCCCAGGGTAGCATGATTAAAGGTAAATGAAAAACCGATGGGGATAATTTGTGTCATAACTTGCACTTCTGTTATGAGGAGGGCATTGTTATTCTATTATTTTATGAGAAACATTCATTAAAATAATGTGACTCCCCCAACTCCAAACTTTACAGTACCATTAATGTTTCCTTTTCAGGACCCAGAGTTCCTACAGCATTCTCTCACTTTTTAAGTTTGTCATCCATTATTTCTAAGTAGACATATGGCTGCTTTAACTAATACGGGCATGTGTGTATGTCTGTATAGGACTAGAGAAGAGATATTTTTTTTCCTCTCTCGGACATAGCTATGAGGAAGACAGGTCAGTTGGCAGTTACTGCCATTCCAGAGACAGAATGATAGAGGTGTAAGAGCCACTCACAATGGCATTAACACATCTGCAGACTCTAGATTCTCCTTTTGCTAAACACTAGCAAATCACTTTGAATCAATGCGAAGTTTTAGTATAGCTTTTTGTTCCTTTTCTTTTTCACAGCAGTATGGAAGACTGGTTAGTACGACAGAACACTGTGAAATCTTTAATTCATTTTTTCAGTTGACACATTTTGGGGGACTTGGTAGGTGGTCAGGATACAATGATCAACAAGATAGACAAAGTCAGTGCCCTTGTGAGGCTAATGTACCATGTGTGCGTGTGTGTGTGTGTGTGTGTGTGTGCGCACACACAATTGGCTCCCATTAAGAGATGGAATGAATGGCAAAGTTAAGGTGGCCTTTCATAGAATCTCAGTGTTACCTTTTGCTAAAAATGAGAATAAAGGCCAAATGTGAATAGAAACTTAGGACTCAAGAGACTTTATTTGATAAGTCTCTCTTAGAAATCTAAGGATGTGGCCGGGTGCAGTGGCTCACACCTATAATCCCAGCACTTTGGGAGGCCGAGGTGGGCGGATCACGAGGTCAAGAGATAGAGACCATCCTGGCCAACATGGTGACACCCCGTCTCTACTAAAAATACAAAAATTAGTCGGGCGTGGTGGCACGTGCCTGTAGTCCCAGCTACTTGGGAGGCTGAGGCAGGAGAATTGCTTGAACCTGGGAGGCAGAGGTTGCAGTGAGCCGAGATTGTGCCACTGAACTCCAGCCTGGTGACAGAGCGAGACTCTGTCTCAAAAATAAATAAGTAAATAAACAAATAAAATAAAACCAAAACAAAAGTAAATCTAAGGATGTACTTAAATTGTAGAGACACAGGTATATAGAACAGCAACAGCCATTTAATGATCTTTGGTTGGGGTCTTGTTTTCTTTAGTTTTGTCATTCATTCATCCATTCACTCATTTCATCAAACACTGGGTGACCTATCCATATCCTTAAGGTAAAGCAGTGTGCTAGCCATTGGGAATATGAAAATGAATTTAGAAACTCTGCTCTTCATGACCTTGAGGAGCTCACATTCTAGGGAAGGGAGAAGAATACCTGAAGAAATAAATATGATACAATGTGTTAAGCACTTTAATAGAATTACATACTGAGTGATATAAAGATACAGAAAAGTCCCTCAGAAATGTGTCTTTGAGAAAAAGAAGCTGAATAATGATGGCATTTTCATGAGCCTTTTCAGTTCCAGTCAACAATTTTATGGTTATGTTTATATGTGAGACAAGCCCTCTTTGCCTTCATCTGAGATCTGAAGATTCACTTAGAGCCTGACTCCAGTTTCCTTTACAGTTATGTACAATTCTCTTAGTAAAGAGCGTGCATGCAGGGTGCTTTATAGCCTTATCCCACAGAACCCATACTCTGGATGGGAGATGTTACATTTCATCTCTATTCTCTCTCCCTTAACTTTTCCCTGCCAGCAGCCATGCTATACTAAGTGCTAATATATAAGCCTTGTGATACTTGCTCTATTGGACATTCAGTGGCCTTGCATCCTTCCCGTCAATGCCAAAGTTAAGAACTAGATGGTTTCTGGTGTCCTAGACCTGGAAGAACTTGAATGATAAACACACTGTTGAGAAATTCAGGAGAGTTAGGAACTTAATACCAAGGGAAGGCATCCCACTTTCTCTGGGGCCTAAAAGGACCAGAAATAGGAATGTGGGCCAGGCACGGTGGCTCATGCCTATAATAATCCCAGCACTTTGGGAGGCCAAGGTGGGTGGATTACTTGAGGTCAGGAGTTTGAGACCAACCTGGTCAAAGTGGGGAAATCCTGTCTCTACTAAAAAAATAAACTAAGATTAACTAGGCATGTTGATGGGCATGTGTAATCCCAGCTACTCTGGAGGCCGAGGCAGCAGAATCGCTTGAGTCCGGGAGGTGGAGATTGCGTTGAGCCAAGATTGCACCACTGCTCTCCAACCTGGGTGACAGAGCCAGACTCTGTCTCAAAAAAAAAAAAAAAAAAAAAGGAATGTGTCCAGTATCACGCCCAGTGAAAATCTGGGTCATCATCATAGGTGAGACTGCTGACCACACATTTTGGATTACCTTCAACATGTCTTCTGCAAGCTAAAGATTTGACCTGGAATAGAATTCACTAACACATTCATTTGAGGATAAATATCTGCATAGAGCTCTGCCAAGCTGAGATATGGCCAAGTCATGGGGCTGCATGTGTAACCTATGAGGACATTTCTTTTGATCAACTTCCTCTATCAAGCAAATCATGGTAGCTCTAAAAAATAAAAACCAGAGTTAGTTATGGACCAATTGAATGATGGCTCCAGCTACCCATATTTGCAGAGCAGGGTAGAACTAAATCAAAAGCTGTAATTAAAAAAGATAATGACTTTTAAATTAGTTTTTATTAATAGAATTAAGCCATATTAAGTCTTGAGATGGTATCATAAGTATGCGAATAAAATGTTCTTCCCTAATGAAAACATATATGGACTGAATAATTTAAAAGTCATATATTACACGTTGGTTTATAACATTAAATATTAAATATATTAATTGGCAATATAAAGTAGTTTATGGACATTTTGTATCACTAGCTAAATAACTAGGTAACTGCTTATAGATCTCTATATAATATAGAGTCCAAACCCACATCAACAGGATGTAAAAGTTTTGATACTGACTAGACAGAACGAGCACTTCTTAGAGAACCATAGGATGACGATGGTGGTTCTGTGCTCTCTGTGCATCATCTTAATACGAAAGACACAGAGATTGGGGGAGGATGATTTAGATTATCCACAAATAAATTCTCCCTTGAAGGCAATTAAAATGGGGAGCGGGTGTCAGTGGAATCTTCTTTCCTAGATATGTATCTGGCTCAGCTGTCTGGGGAAGTCGGCATGGAACTGCCTGGGGAGGAGAAAATGAACAGAATCATCTCCTGGTGAGCCTGTAATTGCACCAGCCTAGATTCTGCATGGTAGCCTGTTGCCTTTTAGAAGGCCGCCGAGCCTTCTTGGATTTTCTAATGATGACCTTGTCCTTTGCCCTAAACCTGCTATCTTCTTCCACCCCACATCTCTCCTCTGCCAGCAGTCACTCAGGAGCCAAGCCTCAGGGTTTGTCCTCCTCTGGTTTCCCTTAATTGGGAAACTGCAGCTCCTGTGTCTCTGCCTGGCTTTCCACTCCCACCCGGGTGGAGCCCCTTGTCTCTGCTCACCTGCAACACTGCCATGGCTGCAATATTGTCCTTGTGGCCCCCAGCTCCAGGGACTCCTTTGTTGCCCCACTGCTCTGATTGCCCGCTCTGTCTTGCCTCTATGGATGGCCTGAGCCTGCACAGTGGGTCTTGTCTGCCTCCCACCGTCTCTTGGGAAGACACCTTACATTCCAGTCACACTCCTTTCCATGCCTGAGCCCCAGCTCTTGCTTGCATTGATTCTGCCTATGACTGGATTACCCTACTGCCTCTCCGCCTCCTAAAACTTGGCTCAGCTCAGATGCCGCCATATTCTTGCAGCCCTCCTTGATAAGCTCACAGAGAAAATGCGCCTTTCCCTCTTCTGAGCACATGTTGGCTGCGGTTTACTTGCTGATAGGATTGTCTTGGCTTTGCCTATCAGATAACCAGCTGTGGCTTATTAATCTTTCCATTCCTCACAGTGCCAAAGTAAGTGCCTTGTACCAAAAGCTTTGTTGATTTGAGGAATGAATCAATTTAAGAGAAAGCCTTGCCCAGGTGACATTTTGGAATGGAGACTCTGAAATTAAATGGCAACCAAATGGACATTATGATGTCTTCACTGGCATGTCTTCTATATGCAGGGTATGTTAAATTGGGTTTATTGCTTTGCTTTTATGCTTGAAGGAATAGTGCCTTAGGAAGAACGCCCCAGTGGAGAAAACAGTGACTCCCCTAGTACTCAGGTCCTGTGAATAGAATCTGTGTTTTCACATATGCGTATCTCTACATATGACTGTCACAGTGGGTGTGTCAGTTGGAGTCACTCTCTCACCTTCTTCCTCTTTGCTCCTCATGTTCATTAAAAATATTCCCCCCGCCCCCACCTGATTACTAAAATATCAGTTAGAAGCAATTTGGATAATATTATACAAATGTATGATCTGGGTGGTATTTCTCACTACCCCCCAAAAAAGAACTCTATTAATTTAGATTTTCTTCCCGTTTTTTTCTTCTGATGATATTTTGGTATAAAATGGACTTTCACTTCATGCTGTTTTTGGGTCAGGGAAGTGGTCTGTCCCAGGGCTTCCATCTAAGGATAAGCCTGAAACATAAGTAGTTCCATCAATTTCTGGTCTTGTTTTAAGACATTCTGGGGGATTTCCAATGAATATAAGGAAAGCTGGATAATTTTAAGAATGACTTCAGGCTGTGTGTGGCAGCTCACACCTGTAATTCCAGCACTTTGGGAGGCTGAGGCAGGTGGATCATGAGGACAGGAGATCAAGACCATCCTGGCCAACATAGTGAAACCCTGTCTCTACTAAAATACAAAAAAAAAATTAGCCGGGCTTGGTGGCACGTGCCTATAATCCCAGCTCCTTGGGAGGCTGAGGCAGGGGAATCGCTTGAACCCGGGAGACGGAGGTTGCAGCGAGCTGAGATTGTACCACTGCACTCCAGCCTGGGCGACAGAGTGAGACTCCACCTCAAAAAAAAAAAAAAAAAAGACTTCAAAGTTAATTTTAATTTATTCTTTCCTTTTACCCTCCTACTTAGGACGTGCTGCTTTTGTTTAAAGGACCGGACATGATGAGAAAGAGACGTTGTGAAATAAAAGATGAGACGGCATCTCATAATTTCCACCACATTATCAGTCTCATTAGTAAAGTGCTTCTCCCCGGAAATGGTTATTGCAAGCTAAGAACAAGTGTAAAGATGAGGAATAAGAGGAGCTTAAATTCATCTTTGGCTCAGAGCAGTTAGGGCTAAGGCCCAGAGTTGAAGTTTTTCCTTCCATGCATTTTACTTAGTTCTCATACCTTGGCTGATGTCTGTTGCACTGCTCAGCCATTCCTGCTTAATTCCTCTCTCAGCCATTCTTCCACCGCAAATCATGGCTGAGAGGTTGGTACTTATTCCTGTGATCTGCTCTTGCCTATAACAAATGGTTGCAGACAGAATTGCAGTCCTATGATTTTTTTTAAGTGGCTCACGGTAGAGCCTCTAACAGCCTTTAACACCTTTGCTCCACTTCTAGTTGTGTATGTGGGCGGTGGGATCTATGTGAACTTGGTAAACAAAACCCATCAGTTCCAAGGATACAGTTTGCGAGACTGTGCCAGACGACATCCTGTAACAGTATACCTGGCAGAGCAAAACCATCAATGCTACGATTCTTTTAAAACATTGCAGAGATGTTGCAACATTTTCTTATTTAGCTCAGAAGGGGCAAATGAGAATGCCAGGTTTTCAGGGTCTCGCTGAACACCGATGTGCTTCAGAATTGATATCTGTAATTTTCCACACATTTGTACTCGTGGCAATGAAATGCTCACTCTAACATCTTATGGTCCTTTGGCCTATGAAATATGCCACTATTTCTCTTTTCAAATACCATTTTATACATTGGGACTGATAATGAGAGCTGTATGATACTTATGTAAAAGGTCAATAAATCGTTCACAATAGAGAAAATTTGCCTGGTAGATGGTACAGATTTTCTATTTTTCTCATCTGAAAGTTTTCTCAACTCGTTTTGCTAGCTATTACATATGTATTAAATGTTACATCTGTGTTTATATAACACATTTTCATACTCAATTTTGTCCTTGAATAGTTTTTACCCTTAGCTGTAAACCTGTCTGAACCTTAGGGATCTCATATTTAAATTGCCTGATGGTTTTAGGCCAATGTGATTGACCAGAATTGTGATTTATTTAGTCTCATTTTTCCACACCATAGGCTCTTCAAATTATGTCAATATCACAAAAAAAAGAGAGAAGATGGCTATTAAAAGTGAATGTTGGATAGGAATAAATATTCTCAACTCAGTCAAGGTGGCCACACAAGACACTTTCTAAACATGCCTGGGACATCTGCTTTGAACAGCAACTGAATGACACAAGAGGATTTAGCAAAGGCTACTGCTGTTCAGCTGAGAATACTGTATGATTAGAGAGAAAGCAGGGGAATTGAAATGTTTGTTTCTCTCTCAGGTTTACAGGTTAGGGTGGTCAGAAATGCCGTTTGTGTCTTAGATTTCTGAGCTACAAGGTGGTGATCATTCTCCCATGGGCCTGATCTATCTTTATCTGACTTAAGGGATTCTCGGGGGCCTGTCTGCTGTAGCTCTCGTGCCTGAAAACATCATTTTATAAGGACTTTCTTAATGAAACAGCACATATTTGCAAGCGAAGGCATTCTTACCAGGAAGAATGATAACTAACATGGGCTCCACTGGCTCCCTCTACTATCACTAACTCAGCAGCAAACCCCCCGTTGAAGCACTTTCACACTCAAGTTAATAGGAACAGGCCACACAACTCTACCTTGCCCAGTGATACCTCTGGAACCAGAAGCTAGTGGTCTCCTGGCAAAGGCCAGTCCCCACCTGGAGCATTGACCTGTTTTGATTCTGTGGATTAGTCACTGTTTAGTGTGCCATAGGTCAGTTCTGTCACTGGCAAATGAAGCCTGCCTGGCATTTATTCTCAGAGAAATGTCTGAAAAGCTCTTATGGCCCATCACATTTCAGAAGAAAGCCACAGTCATGTCAGAGATGTCATGGGCTTCAGCTTTCTCTTGACTAATTGCTCTTCCCCAAAGAAATACAGTACACAGATGCAGGCGAGCTCTGAGGTTCTGGAGAGGGCCGATGATTTTTTTAAACTGTCAAGGAAGTATGTTACAAGGTTGTACATAGCCCTCTGTTTCTGAGAAATATTGTTACTGCTGTTTAAAAACAAACTGAAGAAAATGGAAGGAGCAATAAAAATAAAACAAACTGTACATATACATAAATATTATGCAATTGTTGGTCCTCACTCTCTTTTCCGGTGTTGGAGGGAGTCCTCTTGTGTTAGAGCTTGAGGAGAGGTTTGAGAATTCACAGTGGAGCCATTGCATAGCCATTTCCATGAGGTCAGGGCTTTGCTGGGTGTGGAGGTACTATAGTTTGAAGATACATATTCGAGACAGAGTCTTGCTCTGTCGCCCAGGCTGGAGTGCAGTGGCACCATCTTGGCTCACCGCAACCTCTGCCTCTTGGGATTATCGTGCCTCAACCTCCCAAGTAGCTGGGACTGTAGGCATGCACCACCATGCTCGGCTAATTTTTGTATTTTTAGTAGAGATGGGATTTCACCATGTTGGCCAGGCTGGTCTCGAACCCCTAGCCTCAAGTGATCCACCTGCCTTGACTTCCCATTGTGCTGGAATTACAGGCATGAGCCACCACACCCAGACTTTATTTTTTTTTGAGACAAGATCTTGCTGTCCCCAGGCTGGAGGGCAATGGCACCATCACAGCTCACTGCCTGGGCTCAAGCAATCCTCCTGCCTCAGCCTCCCAAGTACCTGGGACTATGGCACATACCACCACACTCGGCTAATTTTTGTATGTTTTATGGAGATGGGGTTTTGCCATGCTGCCCACACTGGTCTTGAACTCCTGAACTCCAGCGATCCACCCGCCCTGGCCTCCCACATGTTGGAATTACAGGTATGAGCTACTGTGCCCAGCCGTTAGTTTGGATTTTTGACCCTCCAAACCTCATGCTGAAATTTGATCCCCGATGTTGGAGGTGGGGCCTGGGAGGTGTTTGGGTCATTGGAGTGGCTCACTCTGAATGGCCTGCTGCTGTCCTAACGGGACTGAGTTCTCCTTCTTGGTTTCCTGGGGAACGAGTTGTTGGAAAGGGCCTGGCACTCCCCCATCTTTCTTGCTTCCTCTCTCACCACGTGACTGCTGCACACAGTTTACCTATACCTTCTGCCAGGAGTGGAAGCCGCCTGAAGCCCTCACCGGAGGCAGACGCTGGTGCCATGCTCCATAGCCTGCAGAACCACGAGCCAAATAAATCTCTCTGCTTTATAAATGACCCAGCCTCAGTATTCCTTTTACAGCAAGAAAACAAACTAGGACAAAGGGGCAGCCGGGCATCCTGGACCACTGCTTACTCTCAGCGATGGGGACTTGTATTACATCACACAGCCCCTGCCAGGACTCATAAATGCTTGGCTATTGGGGAAAAAAAAGCCTTTGATAATTTACTTTATCATCCAAGAGTGGTTTCCAAAGCTGGTTATACATGACAACCAGAACATGACCCCCTATGAGGATGCAGATACCTGACCCACTGGTTTTGCTTTTCAAAGTTACCCTGAGGAAATAATCAAGGATATATATGGGAAGATACAGCTTCAAGGATTTTGTTTTTTGGTAGGATTTTTTTAAAGTAGTGGAAAAATTAGAAAGTTAAAATTAAAGAAAAATCATCCCAATAGGAGACTGGTTAAATGATAAATGTATAGAACTAAAAGTTGAGCAGCCAGTAAAAACAAGGTCTAGAAGGATCTGTGTATCATGGAAAAGTAGTCGAAATATTGTCAAATAAAAAAAGCAGGTTTCAGGCCGGGCGTGGTGGCTCAAGCCTGTAATCCCAGCACTTTGGGAGGCCGAGACGGGCGGATCACGAGGTCAGGAGATTGAGACCATCCTGGCTAACACGGTGAAACCCCGTCTCTACTAAAAAATACAAAAAGCTAGCTGGGCGAGGTGGCGGGCACCTGTAGTCCCAGCTACTTGGGAGGCTGAGGCAGGAGAATGGCGTAAACCCGGGAGGCGGAGCTTGCAGTGAGCTGAGATCTGGCCACTGCACTCCAGCCTGGGCAACAGAGCGAGACTCCATCTCAAAAAAAAAAAAAAGCAGGTTTCAAAATAAAATGGTTACATTTTTAAAAAGAGAATTCTTTTACCTCTTTTGATTATTTCTGTTTTTGAGGTATTCTATAATTAACATGTAGTATTTTGTTAAAATCAGAAAAGTTACCTAAAGAAAGAGAGCCCATTAGGGCATCATTTGAGAACTAACGCTGCTTGCAGAATGACAGTAGGAACGTTTTCAAAATTGAGATTTAAAATACATCCTTTAAAAATGTCTGTCCTAGGAGTTTTAGAACATTAGCCTTTCAAAGAGCTTTGTGAGATGGGTGGGTGAGGAGGCCCTTAATACAGAAGCTGTCCCAGGACTGTGTTATCCCCTGTCTGAGGGTGCAGGGAAGTCAGTGGGAGGGGCCCTTCTCTGTCCCTCCTTCCCTTCTCCTTGTCAGATTGGCCCCAAGGGGGTGAGACCTGTGAGGTCAGACTGGCTATGCTCCTGCCATGGGAATATGCATATATTTGAAGGTCAAAAAGTGAGGCCAAAGCTTCTAAATGTTTCTCTCTGGAGTAATCTACTAACCAGAAATTCAGAAAATCATAAACAGCTTTCCTTTATTTTCTCTTCTGAGGTCTCTGGCAGGAGCAGATGTTTGTGGCTGTCTTTCCCCATTCTCATAAGCTCCAGCCCCCAGCTGTGAGTCTATCTTTCCCTGTTTCAAAGTAGAAGTGACCAGTTACTGGGGTGGGTGGATTAAGGAACGATCAAGTAGGGAAGGATGACAAAAACGCAGAGTGAGAAAAAATTTCAGCTGAAAAATGGTTTACTCTTTGCTGGGCTATAGAGGTGAAAATAATTGACTGGATTTTGTTGCATTCTGTTCAGCAGTCCAAACTGAACCTCCAGCTTGCTATGAGGTATTAAAGGCTTAGTTCCAGCCTTTTGATTTTTCAAGCACACTTGTACTCCCCTGAGATCTACCTCAGAATCTGCTGGATCCAATGCCACTTTCTTTTATGGATTGAATTTATTTTGTACCTTCTCTTCATAAGCGGAGGAAACCAGGCCTACCAGTTAGATATGGTAGTTTTTTCTCAGAATGCACTCACTTTATGCAGCAATACACATATTTTATTTTATTTTATTTTTTTGAGATGGGGTCTTGCTCTGTTACCTAGGCTGGAGTACAGTGGTGTGATCTCGGCTCACTACAACCTCCACCTCCCGTGTTCAAGTGATTCTCCTGCCTCAGCCTCCTGAGTAGCTGGGATTACAGGTGTGTATCACCACCCCTGACTAATTTTTGTATTTTTAGTAGAGATGGGGTTTCGCCATGTTGGTCAGGCTGGTCTTGAAATCCTGACCTCATGATCTGCCTGCCTCAGCCTCCCAAAGTGCTGGGATTACAGGCGTGAGCCACCGCACCTGGCCTAAAGGGATATAATTTTTTTTTCTGGGATGCTGAAGACTGGAGAGGTAGGAATTCTGTCTTTTAAAAAGCCCCCATCTCACTCTGCGGGCATTCTCCTTCACATGGGTGTGTGTATGTATTATATTCTTATGTCACAATTATTTAAGCCCCTTCATTCATAGGCATGCTTGGTTTTTTTTTTTTTTTTTTCCTGAAAGACCATAACCTTCTGGAGGGAAGGACCTGACCTTGCTATTTCACTTAAATTTTTTTTTTTTTTTTTCTGTTTTGAGACAGGGTCTTGCTCTCTGTCACCCAGGCTGGAGTGCAGTGGTGCAATCATGACTCACTGCAGCCTCGGCCTCCAGGGCTCAAGCGATGCTCAACCTCCTGAGTAGCTGGGATTACAGGCATGCACCACCAAACCTGGTTAATCTTTGTATTTTTTGTAGAGACAGGGTCCCACTAGGTTGGCCAGGCTGGTCTCGAATTCCTGGGCTCAAGCGATCTTCCTGCCTCGGCCTCCCATAGTGCTGGGATTACAGGTGTGAGCCACCACGCTTGACCTTAACCTTATTTCTTTTCGGTCATTCATTCACACAATGTATGCCTGTCTCGGCCTCCCACAGTGCTGGGATTACAGGCATGTGTTTTTTTAAGTAGTTGCCATCCACTGGTGTGAGGTGATATCTCATTGTGATTTTGATTTGCATTTTCCATCCAGTGTTAAGCATAGGGCTCTGGGCACGATCGTGCTTGCTAATAATAGATCTAGTGGCTTCGGAACTGTAAAACAGATAAGATAATAACCTAGTAAAAATTTCCAAAGAGACAAGGTCACAGAAAGGCAAAAAGAAAGCCATGATCTTCATGTCACGTTTTGCAATACTAAATAACCTGGCAATGTTTACATTTACATTACCTGTCCCCATAGGGAGTGCCTCAGACTGCCACTTGCGGCTCCCAATGAAGACGAATGGAAAGGCTTTTCCCTTGTCAGTGTGCTTCTGAGTCAGAATCAGGATTGTGTTCTATTAGCATTTGTCTATTTTGCAAGCTCCTACCTAGAGTGGCTGTCAAGACAACTGATATTCCTTCTCCCCACTGAACCTGGACTACTGTCTATAAGGAGTCATTGTGAAAAGAGGTGGGGTACAAAGGAATATAAATAAACCACTGACACCTCCCAGACCCTGGAAGCTCCTTTTCTATACATGCAGTTCTGCTTCCTTACTGCCCCTGGTGGAGTCCTCCTTCCAAAATCAATCAGGGACAGGACTCAAAACAATAGCAGCAAAAACAGAAGCTGAACAAAAACCTGATAACTAGAGAGTGAACTGATGATAATGCCAACCTCATGATAATGAGCTGCCTGGCTCCTACTGATTGCTCCTTTAAGAAACTCAGCACCTCTTATCTAATTGTCCTGAAGGCTGCATAATGTACCAAATGAAGCTCAGTAAGGGGGGCAATCCTCCGTGCAGTAACCTCCACTGAAGGCTTAGGGCCGCTGGATCACCTGTGTGGCAGTGTCTTTTTTTTTATTTTTGCAGTAAAAAACATAAAACTTACCATCTTAACCATTTGTAACTGTGCAGTACAGTAGTGTTATGTGTAATAGATCCCTAAAACTTCATCTTGCAAAACTGAAACTCTATATCCATTGAACTCACCCTTTCCCCTCTCCCCAGCCCCTGGCAACCACGTTCTACTTCCTGTTTCTAAGAGCCTGACTACTTTGGATGCCTCACAGAAGTGGAATCATGCAGTATTCATCTTTTTGTGACTGGCTTATTTCACTTCCCATAATGTCCTCAAGGTTCATCCATGTTGTAGCAGATGACAGGATTTCCTTGTTTCTTAAGGCTAAATAATATTCCATTGTAATACCATCTGACCCAGCAATCCCATTACTAGGTATACACCCAAAGGAATATAAATCATTCTATTATAAAGATACATAGATGCATATGTTTACTGCAGCACTATTTACAATACCAAAGACATGGAATCAGCCTAAATGCCCATCAGTGATAGACTGGACAAAGAAAATAAGGTACATATACACCATGGAGTACTATGCAGCCATAAAAAGGAACAGGATCATGTCCTTTGCAGAAACATGGTTGTTGCTAGAAGCCATTATCCTCAGCAAACTAACAGAGGAACAGAAAACCAAACACTGCATTTTCTCACTTATAAATAGGAGCTGAATGATGAGAACACATGGACAAACCACCATGGCACATGTTTACCTGTGTAACAAACATGCACATCCTGCACATGTACCCTGAACTTAAAAGTTGAAGAAAAAAGAAATTCCATTGTATGTAGGTGTACACACACACTGACACACACACATCCCTCTCACATTTTCTTTATCCATTCATGTGTTGATGGACATTGAGGTTGCTCCACCTCTTGGTTATTATAAATGTTGTGAATAATGCTGCAACAAACATGAATGTGCAAGTATCTCCTTGACATCCTATATATTTTATATGCATATATATTTTATGTGTGCATATATATATATAAATTTTATATATATATAACAAATCCAAAAGTGGGATTGTTGGATTGTATGGTAATTCTATATTTATTTTTTTGAAGAACTTCCATACCGTTTCCATAATGGCCACACTTCAATCCCACAAACAGAACACAAGAGTTCTAATTTCTTCACATCCTTGCCAACACTTGTTATTTTCTGTGTATTTTTATTTTTATTTTTGAGATGGAGTTTTTCTCTTGTTGCCCAGGCTGGAGTGCAATAGTGTGATCTCAGCTCACTATAACCTCTGCCTCCTGGGTTCAAGTGATTCTCCTGCCTCAGCCTCCTGGGTAGGTAGCTGGGATTACAGGTGCCCTCCACCATGCCTGGCTAAATTTTGTATTTTTAGCAGAGCAGAGGTTTCACCATTTTGGCCAGACTGGTCTTGAATTCCTGACCTCAGGTGATCCACCTGCCTCAGCCCCGCGGTGCTAGGATTACAGGGGTGTGTGTGTGTGTGTGTGCATGTGTGTGTTTAATAGTTGCTATCCACTGGTGTGAGGTGATATCTCAATGTGATTTTGATTTGCATTTCCCTGATAATTGGTGATATCGAACATCTTTTCTTACACTTGTTGGTCATTTGTGTATTTAAGTCTTTCACAACCATAGCACAACTTGGGGTTTCTAGCTAGAGCTTTTACATGCCTTGGAGCTTTGGATGTAGAGAGATTGGGACATGGTTTCACTGTATTTGACCACTGAAAGGCAAGCAACATTTCACTTACATGGTGAGTAAGCAGTGAGATTTTTTTTTGCCTGGGCATTGCCTGGTATTTTACTTTGAAAACAAGCTAAAGATATTGACTGCTGTATGCCCAGAGGTAATAAGCTATTGATGGCTATAATGGAAAAGGCCAACTGAACAGATGTATTTTACTTGGGAGAGAAAATTTTTCTCCCCTCTGGCATTTTATATATGTGTGTGTGTGTGTGTATATATATGTGTATATACACACACACACACACATATATGAGAAACATCTTGAATATAAAAAGAGACATTAAGTATTCCTGCTACTTGCTTTTTCTGTGGTAGTGAATTTTCATAAGGAATTGCAAAAAGACCCAAGTCCTTTTTTTGAAGGTACTATGCTAACATCAAACAATCTTTCATCAGAAAAACCCAGTGTGTGAAAGTAGCTAGCTCCAAGTGGTCACAGTACAATGATTGTGTCCATACATTAACGTTGGGGTTATGAGGGAAAGTAGCCTCTGTGTCACTGCTCATGTGTCACAAAGTAGCAGGAAGGTGACACAGAGCCTGGAGCAGGCAAGGGAATGTCTGTGTTCTTTCTCTCCTTTGCCAGCCTCCCTCCCCCGACTTTTCCATGCCCTTCCCTGGGGACTCCATCGCCTCTTTTGGTTTTAACTGCTGAAGCCACAACTATGATGCAGTTGCTTGTTGTGAATCACTATTTGAATGTTCACATACATCTTAAAATTTCATTTTTTTTTTTTTTGAGATTGAATTTTGCTTTGTTGCCCAGGCTGGCGTGCAATGGCACAATCTTGGCTCACTGCAACCTCTGCCTCCCGGGTTCAAGCGATTCTCCTGCCTCAGCCTCCTGCGTAACTGGGATTACAGGCACGTGCCACCACACCTGACTAATCGTAATCCCAAAGTGCTGGGATTACAGGCATGAGCTACTGCTCCTCAGATTAGTTCATTCATAGTACTCTCCATGTTAGCATTAAAAAGGAACTAAGGCATCATATAACTGAACCCTATTATTTTATGGATGAGTAGACCAAGGTCCAGAGAAATTAGGTAATTCTTGAAAGGCTGCACAGCTAGTTAACAGCATCACTTTAGAATTTTCCTATGTTTTTTTCCCTGATGATGGCTTTGCCGTTTTCTCAAATACTTAGTTTCTAATGTGGGGATACTTTTTGAGTCCTTCTTAATTCTTAGTCCCTTTTACCATCATTCAGCAGGTTTTATTGATTCTTCTTTCAAGTTGCAGGTATTGCCAACTCACCTGCATCTTACTTCTGTTTTTAGTACCTCATGACCCCATCCCTGCATCTCCTAGGTTATCTTAATAGCTTATCTGATCTACCTCTAGTCCACTGGTTCTTAGCTCTGGCTGCTCATCATATTGACCTGGGGCATGTTAACAACAGCAGAAGGCCTTTTCTGCCTGCCAGTCTTTCCCACCCCATTCTGGTTGAATTAGTCTGGGGAGGAGCCTCGGTGGGTATTTTTCAAATCCAAATCCACAGGTGATTATAATGGGTAGCCAGGATTAAAAACCCTTTCCAGAAATGTTTGCCACCACCCACTTCTTTGGCAGTGTCAATGTGATGTTTGCCCGTGTCAATCAAATGTTTGCCACCAAAGCACTTATTTGGCAGTGTCAATGTGATGCTTGAGAACTTTCTGTGCCTTCTCATTGCCATTAGTTTCTAGATATCTGCTTCTTCCAAGCATTCAAAGATTTTGTGACTTTGCCTTTTGGTAGGAACCCTATGTTCTAGACATATCATTTGCGTGTTAGCTTCGAAATCATCGCTGAAAATATCCAACATTCATTTCAAGTTGTAGAGCCCTTTGCTGTCCTCTCTGCCCATCCAAAACCCACTGGCTCCTCAAGGGCATCTCAAGACTACCTTCCTCCAAGGAGCCCTGTCTGACTATTCTGGTCATTATTTCTGCCACTTGCCTCAAACTGTCTTATTCTGGTTTGTACTCTCTTATTCTAAGTAAGTATTTTCAGCTCTTTAGTGAGATGGAGAGCTCCTCCAGGGAGGGGCAATGGCACATTTTTTTTTTTTTCTGGAGTCCCTACAGCATCAAACAATGGCTGACATGTTAGAGGCAAATTTGATTAAACTTGGTATAGACCCAGGAGACTAGAAGGGAGCTTAGAGAATTTTTGTGGTGGCCCCTTTTCACAGCAGAAAGGCAGGTACAGAATCCCATTCAGACAGACCTAATGTTAGCTCTCATTCCACAGGTCCTGGTTACCTTCTGTCTGCAGGAGACTATGCTAGATGTGGCATTTCTGCAGCCCAGCAGCAACTCTGGCACATTAGACTGCAGTTTGTGCTGCCAACGTAGATCACAATTACAATTTGAGAAACAACACTTTGTAGTAACAATAAAACTTAGATGAACCAGAAGCAACTACCTGGAACATTCAATTAGCCAGTTTTCCTCCACTCAGCCATTAACACGAAGAGATTCACTACATGAGAATAAGTGGATAGGCAGGAAATTATTTAAAAAACAAGACAAAAGGGAAACCTCCCCACCCACCACCTTTAGATTAGGTTGAGAGTATTGGTGGAAATTTGGGCCATCAATCTTGTGGCTTCTACAACCATCTAAACAAAAACCTGCACTGAAATTTGCTGTCAGAATGATGACTTCGTGATACTGCAAGATGTTTATTCGTCCATTCACTTATTTATTCAGTCTTTCTTGTTGTCCTCAATCTGCTAAGCACTGTACAAAGAACCTAGGTTCCTGGCTTCAAGGAGTTTGAATACCACAAAGGGGAGGAAGTATGTGGATGCTGATAACTATGCTGTGAAGCAGAGAGTGAGAGAGAATAGGAGAGAAGCATGAGGGCTATGAGACTTCAGAGGTCTGAGAGATCCCTTCTGATTGCTAGACTTGGGAAAGGATTCATGGAGGAGGCAGGCTTTGGACCTGGTTCTTGAAGGAGGACAAGATTTGGGGAAAGGGTTTAATAAGCCAAGAAAACAGCATGTGCCCAACCCTGAAGGTGGGGATGCAGGGCAATGACAAGTGTTCCCGTGTAACTGGAGCACACCTATGTAATGGAATATTGCGTGAGATAGGAGATCAGAGTGAATAGCAGGATGGGGCCAAATTACAGATGGCTTGGGGATGCACTTAAAGGTTTTTTGTTGGGCGCAGCGGCTCACACCTGTAATCCCAGCTCTATGGGGGGCCAAGGCAGGCAGATCACTTGAGGCCAGGAGTTCGAGACCAGCCTGGCCAACACGGTGAAATCCTGTCTCTATTAAAAATACAAAAAATAGCTGGGGGCGGTGGCATATGCCTGTAATTCTAGCTACCTGGGAGGCTGAAGTGAGAATTGCTTGAACCAGGAAGGCAGAGATTCCCTTGAGTCGAGATTGTGCCACTGCACTCCAGCCTGAGTGACAGAGCAAGACTGTCTCAGAAAAAAAAAAAAGCTTTTCTTTTTTTTTTTTGGGTGGAAAATATTTTTGAGTGGGGCAATCCTTTAGGACAATTGTGGCATCAATGAGCAGGGAAGATACACCATAGCAGTATAGCAGTAGGGCAAACAGGTAAAGGCTGTCTAATCCAGGGGTGTGGGCCTGAACTGGGACAGAATGACAATGGGAATGGAGGAGAGGCTGATATGGGAAATGAAAGAAGTATGCTCACACCTGGGGACTGTTGTACACACACACACAGACACCGACACACACACGCAGACACACACACACAGAGACACACACACACACAGACACAGACACACACGAGTAGGGAAGCCAGTCAATGTAGTTTTGAGCCAACCATGAGGGTTGATGGTCCCTTAATTAATAGGTGATTCAAAAGGAGGAATATTTTGGGAGGGAAGGTCATGAATACAATTTTGAACGCATAAATGCAGGGTATCTGGGTAGAATTGTCTAGCAGGCAGCTTGATGTCTTGGGATGAAGCTGTGAAATGAAGGCAGGGGTGGCAAACAGACACAAGAGTCCTCTGCACGGTGGGACAGGTGGAACCATGAGAGCAAGAGAGATCCTGAAGGAAAGGATGGGGAGGGCTGTTATGGGTGGAAAGAGAGTTGAAGACCCCAGAGGAGCAACTGAACAGGTAAGAGAAAATCCAGCGAATACATTGACCAACAGTGTTAGCTGTTACAGGGAGTCCTAAGGGGCTGAAGGGTTGAATCTGTCATTAGATTTTGTTATCGTAGTGAAACTGGTGATCTTTGAGGGGACTTCGTCATTGGAGTCTTGATAAAATTCAGATTTCAAAATGCAGTATGTCACGGGAAAAGAGAAATTGGGGAGAGCACACCTGTTTCCAGAATACTTTATATGTCAAGACGGGAAAGGAACCCAAGAAATGCTTTCAACAGGACTGCGATTTTTTTTTTTGTAAACTACAAGCACCCCGTTTTCCTTAACCATTCCCCATATAGAGAGTTACTTTAGTGTAGAGGTGGTATCTTACTCATCTTTACACTCTGACCACCTCTGCCCTCTGAAAAAAGAAAGCAGAAACACCAGGGCCTGGGTCCCCATGGCTGGAGCTAAGTGGGAGCTCTAGTGATCTGAGGTGGGTGCCCACACTGGGTGGGTTCCTGGAGTGGCTCAGAACATGGGGAGGCATGTGGGGAGGGCCTCTGGAGAGGTCCATGGAGTAGAAGGTGAAGGCCACTTCCCACCCACAAGCCACACAAAGCCATCATATCTCGAGTGCTATGTGCCTGGCATTGCGCCAATCCTCTCCACTCTCCCTCCTTTTCTAACTTGCTTCCCAGCCTATCTCTGGACGGTGCAACCACTTTTTCATCTAGAAAATGGGTAATTATTTTTGAAGCCCCTCTCTGGCTTCCAAATTGCTTTTCTCTTCTGGTTCTCTTCCTGTCTCTCAGATTGCCCTCTCCTGATTTTCTTCATCAACTTCTCTTACTTCCCAGTCCAATGTGGCTTTGTCATCTGGCGCTCCTCTCTATGTACACAGTGGGTGCTTTCTGGGACAGCTCAGCCCCACTTACGGCTCCAAGTCCTCTCCAAGACTCCCCAAATGCTCTGGCTCCAGCTCCTGAGTGCCTCATCCAAGTGCCCTATTTCTGGCCTTCCTCACTTCAGTGTCTCTCAGACCTCTGAAGCTCAACAAGTTCAAAACTCACCTCATCATCCTTCTGCCTAAGCTTGGCCCTTCACTCGTGTTTCCCGTTAGCTTCCTGACATCATCTTCCACCCAGCCTCGGGTCACAGTCCTCCTCCCTGAGCCTGTCCTTCACATTCATTATTCACCAACCTTCTTTATTTCATCAATGAAATGATGGAAATATCCCCAATATCCAACCCCAATGTGCTATTTCCACCACCACTTTCTTAATTCCGGCCCTCACGTCATTTGCTACTGAGGTATATTTCCAAATACAGATGTTTTTACCCTCCCATTAAAAAATTTCTTTTGGTGACATCTGATTATATAAACCTCAGATTCCTTTGCTTGGGATAGAAGGTCCTTTTTTTCTTTTCTTTTCTTTTGAGACAGGGTCTCGCTCTGTCACCCAGGCTGGAGTGCAGTGGCACAATCATAGCTCACTGCAGCCTCAAACTCCTGGGCTCAAGAAATCCTCTTGCCTCAGTTTCCCAAGTAGCTGGGACTACAGCCACATGCTAGCACACCTGGCTAATTTTTAATTTTTTTTAATAGATAGGGTCTTGCTATGTTGCCCAGGTTGGTCTCCATCTCTTAGCCTCAAGCCATCCTCCTGCCTTGGCCTCCCAAAATGTTGGGATTACAGGTGTGAGCCACCGTGCCCAGCCAGAAGGCTATTTTTTAAAGGGCTCCTCCTTCATTTTGGCCATCCCCCTTTCCCATTTAGTCTATGTTAGAGCTTTTCTGAACATATCTCCCTGACTTTGCTTGAACCATTTCATCTGCTTGGAAACAAACAGCCTTATCTTTTTCCCACTCTGGTGAAAGCAATGCCCAGCTAAAATTTTACCACTTGGGTAGAATTTTCTACAATTCTGCTAAGCAGATTTAGTTTACTGCCCACTTTGGGTTCTTATCACCCTTTGCTAATACTATTTATCTTGCCCCATTACATAATTATCTCCCTGTCTTCCATCCTAGTTTATGAATGGACATAGCAAAGCCTTTCTTATTAATCTTTATATCTCTTGCAATGAGCAACAGACCTTGGGTCACAGGTGGTGCTTGATAGATGCTTATGGAACTGAACTGAAACCACAAAGAGCCCTCGCTCTCTTTTTTTAAAGTTAATGACTCTAGTGAATTGACTCAGGCCTCCTCATCCCCATGGATTACAGACTAGTTAAAGTAAATTATATGGCAAGCATAGACCTTTCTTTTGTCAGAAACAGAAATCTATCCCTCCTTAACCTATAGTCATTGGACTAGATTTCCCCAATAATTATTCCATGACTTTATTTCTTTTCTAGCACATTGCAACTTTCTCCTTTATGCCCTAGCTTAGCTACGTAGTTTTCCCCTGATCAACAAGTTACCTTTTGAGAGACATATTTTGGAAAATTATACATTTCAAACTTGTTTTTATAGACAGCTTCAAGGAATGACTGTGATGGTTGTGTGTGTGACTGTGTGTGTTTGTGTGTGTGTATGTATATCTACCTAAATTTATATCAGCATAAACCTTTTTGATAAGAAGATGTTTAGTAGTAAGCCAATTAAATAATTTACTTAATGAATAATGTTGTCTTTTATGTTAAATTCTAGCCAGACCTGGATGGTAATTAGCAGGGTCATTAACAATTGGAAAATATGTTTCAGAAAAAATTCAGAGAGCCAGTTTAAAAGAATTTGGTGGAGAGACACTTAGCCATGGCTGTGACAGTGTGAATGGGATAGAATCAAACCAGAATTGAGAAGTGTGTCAGTTTGATTTATACTTATATGGCTAACTATGGAGACTGAGCATGAGTACAGTTTCTGCTAAAAAGCCAAAGTGACATATAAAATCCCAGTCCAATTAAATTGTGGCAGTAGCCACATGCCACCGCAGAACGTGACAGTGAAATGTGGGCTGCTCTAGGGATGTATTTGAGGGGTAAAAAGTTGCTTGAACCATAGTTGCAAGGCTATCATCTACATTCTGATTTTTAAAAAAATTACGGGTTACATTTTCTTTCCGCGAAATTTTTTACCAAGGCTAAAATGTAGCCAACACTTGAGAATATTCCTTTTGAAACAGTAGCGAATACTAACTTGATGTAAAGTTATGACTACTTTAAAAAAATAGTCACAAATGGGCCTTAACATTTTTTTTTCTTTAAACTTGGTGCATCACTGAGTATGGAGGAAGGAAGGTGACAGGATCTTGTCCTGATTGGATAACTGCCACAGAGCAGGCTGGGAAGTACCCATGATGCCAGGTGGAGTTTGGAGTTTCTAGGGCTAGAAGGTCTGGCAACTGTGGCTCTCTTTCTATTGGACACAAAATGGATAGCTTAGGTTACAGCTATCTATACTTTGGCTGAGAGGAAACAAATTTAGTGACTTGCACTGAATCTAAGGGAGGATGCTCTGAAACATGTGGGGTTGAATGCGGCCAGTGCTGCTCTGCTGTTCTCTACCTGCTTCCTTCCTGCTGGGGTCATTCTAGGCTGGCCCCTGCAAGAATGCGGTGCATCTCAAATTTTCATGGATCTGAAAATCCTATCCTTATCACTTACAAGATCTCAGCTATACATATATTCCAGAACTCTAGAAATAATTAGACAAGCTACTATGAAAGAGAAAGCATTATACATCAGTTAAAAACATATGCAAAACCAAGGCTCATTAGAGAAAGATAATATTCATGCAGATTTTACAAACCGTGTCTTTAGGGTGGCCCAATAAGTAGAAATATGGGGACCCATGCTTGTCACTTTTCATGCACATGGAGAGACTGGAAGGTACCATTCCTAAAGGAAGGGGAGGAACAGCCTAGGACCAATCATTAGAATTAACAGAACCAGTAACAAAGATATATTATTACTGTTAGAATCAAGATTGCTTAGTATGTTTAGAGCAGTCGAATAAAAATTATCTAGGCAGTAAGAATAAAGACTTTAAGTAAAGCTAACCCTATCAAGCATGCAGCAAGTGAAATTAGTGAAAGACTGAGCTACATGTGTATTTCAAAAGTAGACTTTTCTCAAAATATTGAGGGCATCCTGAGGTGCTTTAATGGAGGCACAAATGTTAATAAAATTTGAAATGGTAATATGTAAATTCTTGTAGGCTTTTCTCATAATAATGAGATGTTTTAGTGATATCAACTGTCATTTGAGAATCAGTCACAGTAATCATTTCTAAAATTTAAAAGGATTGTAAAAATAAATACATAGTGTCCCTACGTTTATATTTATATTTTCTCTAATAATCTCATAAATTCATATAGTTCCCCTTACCACTAAAACTTTTCTTATTAAATTCAAAGTTCATGGTTGGGCATGGTGGCTCATGCCTATAATCCCAGCCACTTTGGGAGGCTGAGGTGGGCAGAACGTTTGAGGTCAGGAGTTCAAGACCAGTCTGGCCAACATGGTGAAACCCCATCTCTGCTAAAAATATAAAAATTAGCTGGGCGTGGTGGTGCGCAACTGTAGTCCCATCTACTTAGGAGGCTGAGGCAGGAGAATCACTTGAACCCCGGAGGCAGAGGTTGCAGTGAGCCGAGATAGCGCCACTGCACACCAGCCCGGCATCAGAGTGAGACTCTGTCTTAAGAAAAAAAAATCATAGTTGACTTGCTGGATGTAGTTGCTTTCTGGAAGAAAATAAAACTGAAAAAAAATGTAGCAGTGTCTTGCCTGTTCTTTTCCACTGTACTCACCTTGTGCTTTGAAACCACCCTCTTTGTGGTTCTCTTGGTCTGAATCTAGCTCAGATCATGGACTCCAGTTCTTTACCTACACAAGGTACTAGAAATTCTGGAATATCTAGATAGTAATTTCCAAGAGACAGGCCCCTAGAAGAGGCAACAACTGCTCCCTGCACTGCCTGTGTTCGCTCAGCTCTGCTCAGGGTGAGATAAGGGGGATGTGCTCATTGTGAGGTTAATGTGATCAGAAGAACTTAATCCATGCAGCTTGGATGTTTTGAGGCCTGATTTCCTCTTTGCCAGCAACACTGATTCTCCCCATGTACATGCCCAACTTGCTCCACACGTGGCGCTATGTATACACGGCTTCAATGTGCAGAATGGAATTGCACTCCACATCAATTTTGGGTTTTGCCATAGAGGGTATTTTTCATAGCATGGTGTGTTTGAGGAAAGGGAGAGTACAGGCGGAGCCCTAACACCTCGAGGTTAAATGGAAAGTAGAACCTCTGGGTGGTAAGAAAGCACGTGCTTAACAATAAATGTCAGAAGTAGAAATTAAATTTCAGGATTTATTAATTGAGTTTACCACTTAGCCCTGCCAAGATGCAAGTAATTTTGTGTGAAAATGATCAAGCTGTTTCAGTGTCACACAGCGAAGGCTCTCATTTGGTTTTAAACATGGCCTTTACTGGGCTTGGAAGATACACGTGCTAGGAGACCTCATGCCCAGAAGGTCAAATAAAAGGGCCTAGAGCATGGTGGAAATAAATTGCTGTGAAGGCTGGAGTAGAAACTGCAGTGAAATGTGAGAAACAGAGAGTTGCATACTGTGCTAGGCATATTAATGCACACATTATGAGTGTATGTGTCCAATCCTAAAACCCAGGATCCCAATAAGGCCAGGGTCACTGTTGAAGAGTTCATGCTGAACAGACCAGAGACTTTGCTACAGAACTGTAAAAGCAGGTTATTTTGAAAGCAACTGTTGAGCCACTTTATAGTTAACAGCTATTTAGTCTGGGCTAAGTGTGTGTTTGTTGTTCTATTAAAAAATCTTGAATCCAAACAGCACATTGATGAATGTGTGATTCTTAAGTTTAGAAATTTTGTTGTAGAGAATACAATTCAAGCCTGGAGTAAGGCATTATATGATTTTATTTGTGATCCTGACGGAAGATTTATAGTTAAATATTGGGAGTTCTTATCAGAACAGGACATTGGGGCAATCCTAACTTTGAGCAAGGCTGTAGACAGTTTGTGAATAACAAAAATCTGGACTTATGGTAAAAAATACAGAGACAATAAGAAGGTTGTTGGTTGCTAGGGTGAGTGTGGACGGAATGGATGAATAGATGGAGCACAGAGCGTTTTTAGGGCAGTGCCATTACTCTGTATGATACTACAATGGTGGACACATGTCATTAGACATTTGTCTGCACCCATAGAATGTACAACAGTGGTCTCCAACATTTTTGGCACCAGGGACTAGTTTTGTGGAAGACAGTTTTTCCACAGACTAGGTAGGGGTAGGGGGATGGCTTCAGGATGAAACTGTTCCACCTCAGATCATCAGGCATTAGATTCGCCCAAGGAACAGGCAACCTAGATCCCTCACATGTGCCATTCACAGTAGGGTTTGCGCCCCTATGAGAATCTAATGCTGCCACTGATCTGACAGGAGGTGGAGCTCAGGCAGTAAAGCTCGATCGCCCACTGCTTACCTACAGCTGTGTGGCCTGGTTCCTAACAGACCATGGACCAGTCAGGATCTGCAGCCCAGGGTACAACACTAAGACCCAACCCTAGTGTCAACTGTGGACTCTGCGTGATAACAATGTGTCAGTGTAGGTTCGTCAGTTGTGACAAACGCACACAGCGGTGGGGGTGCTGATCATGGCGGTGGCTATGCGTGAATGGGGGCAGGGAGTATATGGGAAATCTCTGTGCCTTTCTCTCAAAGTTGCTGTGAACCCAAAACTGCCTTAAAAAATCAAGTCTTAAAAAAAGCTGGCCTTACGGACTCACTGTTTCTTCCACTGGAAATGAGGGGTTTAGACTACTTTAGTTAAAAAAATGAAAGCTTGAGTTATTTGACTAGGGGAAGCCAGGACAGGGCAGTAGGCACGGGCCTGGCTGAAGTGATGCTTTGGAGACTGGTCTCTTGCTGGTTATGGCAGTTGGTTGGACCTACCCTGGAATTTGTCTTAAGATACTGGACTGTACTTTGAGCAGCCGGGCTTTGTTGTTAAACTCCTTAAGATCAACACCTTTTCTGTAATGTCTCTATTTCAAGACAAGAGAAAATTAGACTGGAGGAAACAGCTTTGGCATGTAGCACCAACTTTGAAATGGGTCCAGCCGAGAGGTTCGAAGGCTTTTCTGGAATCAACATTCTCATATTGTGAACCACAGGGCCAGACTCTCCGTGATGAGGAGAGCTCAGATTGTCAAAAAGGCATGATATGGAAAATGGGAGGACAATGGGAGGACAACCTAGTTTCCTTTCTCTGAGTTGCAAGGGCTGACAAGTCAGAATGGAGAGCAATTCAGATGTGAGGGGCAATGGCTGAAGGGGTGGGGCACACTCAAGTAGCAGAAAGCCATGGACAGAAAGAGGGCAACAAGTAGAAACTTCAGCAGGCCTGGCCTTTACAATGGAACTAGAGCAGATACGTCTTGCAATCCCCAGGATATGATATTCCCTGAATTCCCTGGAATGGCATTAATATTTAAAAAACATAGTCCTGGACTGAACTGACTCAGTCAGAATCTCCAGAGGATCTGTGGAGAGCGAGAGGGATTGCAGGCATCTGTGTATTTAAAAGGCTGAATCATTTCTCTAAGACTCTCTCTCTCTCTCTCTCTCTCTCTGTCTCTGTGTGTGTGTGTGTGTGTGTGAGAGAGAGAGAGAGAGAGAGAGAGAGAGATTGAAAGAGAGAGAGAGGAAGACAGAGAGAGGAGAGAGAGAGAGAGAAAGAGAGAGAGGCTTCTGATTCCTCTTTTTTTTTTTTTTTTTTTTTTGACGGAGTCTCGCTCTGTCGCCCAGGCTGGAGTGCAGTGGCCAGATCTCAGCTCACTGCAAGCTCCGCCTCCCGGGTTCCCGCCATTCTCCTGCCTCAGCCTCCAAGTAGCTGGGACTACAGGCGCCCGCCACCTCGCCCGGCTAGTTTTTTGTACTTTTTTAGTAGAGACAGGGTTTCACCGTGTTAGCCAGGATGGTCTCGATCTCCTGACCTCGTGATCCGCCCGTCTCGGCCTCCCAAAGTGCTGGGATTACAGGCTTGAGCCACCGCGCCCGGCCTGATTCCTCTTAAAGAAGTGTTAATTTTTCTCCTCTTCTGCATCTTACGATTTTCTTAGTTTCCATATTTGATCTTGTCCCTTCATCCTCAATCTCAGCTCCTCACCCCACAATCCCCCGTAGTGTAAGAAACATTTTCTTAAATTGGTGACTTCTTTAAGGTCTGCTCCAAAGTTCTTACGGTATTCAGCAATGTTTCCACTAAGACAGCTGCCTTTTCTCCTGGACTCTTAGGGAAAGCAGTCCTCTTGTGGGAGAGCTCAGCTTCATGTTGGGGCGAGGAAGGGAATGTTCCTATTAGATCCTAAAATGTGACTCTCCATGATGGGTTACTAGAGGAGCTGGTACCTTTAGGTTTTCCAGAATCTATATGGGTGCGTTTCTTGATGGAGTTTGGGAAATATACCTCTTTATTCACTCATCTCCTCCACAACTTAAGTGTTTGGGAATTGAGGAAGGCTGGACCTTAAGAGCTAAACAGGTTCTTCTTGGTAGATGTCTTGGTCACTATATATATATATATGTACTTTTTTTTTTTTTAGACGGAGTCTTGCTCTGTCGCCCAGGCTGGAGTGCAATGGCATGATCTCGGCTCGCTAAAACCTCCGCCTCCCGGGTTCAAGCCAATTTTCCTGCCTCAGCCTCCCGAGTAGCTAGGATTACAGGCACATGCCACCACACCTGGCTGATTTCAGGCACATGCTACCACACCCGGCTGATTTTTGTATTTTTAGTAGAGATGGGGCTTCACCATGTTGGCCAGGCTGGTTTTGAACTCCTGATCTCAGGTGATCCACCTACCTCGGCCTCCCAAAGTGCTGGAATTACAGGCGTGAGCCACTGCACCCGGTCTGGTCTAATATATTTTTATCAGAGTCTTAAATACCTAATAAATTAGGACTTGCAGGTTGTGGGCAGGGCACAGTATATCCTTAAAAAGAAAAATGCAGGTTGCAAATCATGTAAGAGTATGTAAAAAAGAAGAAATATCATTATAGGCCATGATTTTCAATAAGACAATGGGAAGAAATGTGATTTCATCTTCATCCTAAAATCACTTACAATAGCAAATGAGGTTTGCGCTGAGCAGTGGGGAAAAAGAATTCAGTGTTGTGTTCTTTAAGAAAATCCCTGGCCAGGCCTGGTGGCTCATGCCTGTAATCCCAGCAGTTTGGGAGGCCAAGGAGGGTGGATCACCTGAGGTCAGGAGTTTGAGACCATCCTGGCCAACATGTGAAACACGGTCTCTACTAAAAATACAAAATATTAGCTGGGCGTGGTGGTACATACCTGTAGTCCAAGCTACTCAGGAGGCTGAGGCAGGAGGATCGCTTGAACCTGGGAGGTGGAGTTTGCAGTGAGCCGAGATCACGCCATTGCACTCCAGCCTGGACTACAGAGCCAGACCCTGTCCCCACCGCCAAAAAAAAAAAAAAAAAAAAAAAAAAAGGAAAGCCCTTGTCTCTGGCTCCATGAAATAGGAACTTATTTATTGCAGGTTTTATGGTTAGTGGATTTCCTGGGGTTGCCTCAATGCTGCAGAGAGCATCCTGAGCCTTTCAGCTAGGAAGAACCCTGTTCTCTGTATGATATAACCCAGGGTTCTGCCAGACATTCTGTCCCCTTCCCTAGGTGCTTTATCATTTTCTATTATGTGGTGGAAGGTTTTCTTGAGTGATTTGTGGAACCTCTCATGGAAAAGGAAGATATGCTCAACCATGAATGTCAGAAGCTGAAATTAAATTTCAGAATTTATTATTGCAGCAAGCCACCTTTTGCCCAATTAAAAATGCAGGTGAATTAGTGCCAAGGCTATGGAGCCACTTAAAGCTTCCATCAATGTGGTCTCTGAAGAAGAGGTTAGGGCAATGGTGACCCTCCTTTGTCTTTTATTGAGGGGGCACATCAGCACACCAAGGCAGACCCAGGATGTGAGGTAACACGTCCAGGCTCCCAGAAGTGGCTGACAGCCGCAGGAGGTGAAGAGTGAATTTGATAGATGAAGTTTTGGCTCAATTAGAATTTAGAATAATTCAGACAAGGTCTCAGTAGAGATTTACCCACACTCAGCAAGTTCTTTCTTCAGAAAAAGTACTAATTATTAACACAAATATTATAAAGGAAATTCTTAACAAACTGAAGAAGCCAAGTGCTCTTCAAGGATTCTTAACACTCTAGAAGTACTTGTTAAATTCTACAAATAATTAATAAAACCCATTTAAATGTTTTTCATGAGAGCAGATCCTTTGAGACCTTTTTATGAGTCACTACTCTGCTAAAAACACATTTCTTCATTATTAGTGTCACTATTAGTGTCATTATTAGTGTCAGCTCATGGAGGACCAGGACTGTATTTTACCTTCAGTGCCTGCAAAGCATCCTGCACATAGTAGGTGTTCAGTAAATCTGGTTTAGTTGAGGAAATATTAATTATATCAACTAATAATATTAATCACAGGATTTGTTTCATATAGAGTACTTGGTAGGAATATATTGTCTGGAGTTTATTTTTGTATTATTAGAGGGAAGAAAGGATGTGCTCAGCAGATAATAGCAAAAAAGATTATAACGGCGTACTTATACTTATAATGTTTACTTGGCAATATTTTTTCTTTCTTTTGATATGGGGTCTTGCTCTGTTGCCCAGGCTCATGTGCAGTGGCATGGTCATGGCTCATTGCATTCTCAACTTCCTATGCATAAGTGATTCTCCTGAGTAGCTGGGACCACAGGTGTGTGCTACCACACTTGGCTAATTTATTTATTTATTTTTGTAGAGACAAGGTCTCCCTATGTTGCTTATTCTGGTCTTGAACTCCTGGGCTCAAGCAGTCCTCCTGCCTTGGCCTCCCAAAGTGTTAGGATTAGAGGCGTGAGCCACTGCGCCTGGCTGGCAATATATTCTTAAAGAAGAATAAACAAATGACCCTTACTTATTGCTACATAGAGGCCAGTACTGCTTCACCTGCTGCTCTAATATAATTGTTGAAAGTCATTTTAACTTACTGATTAAAGGTAGACTTTTAACTAAACAACTGTTTGGTCCATTCATGTCTTTAGCTATAGTCACTAGCTCAGATCGATCTGTTTCTCCAGTTAGTGCAGTTTTATTATACTTACAAAATGTAAACAATTTCATTTACCAAGTGCTTGTAGTCAAGTCAATGCCTGTTATATTAAAGATATGATGAACTTTGAAAATGAAAGCATAGGCAGAAGTATAATTCACTGATTGGCTGTCTCTTCCCCTTTGTGTGGGTATGTGGCGTTAGTTGTTGCTAACTAACAACTATTTTCATTGTGAGATTTCTGCTTCATCCTTTTTAACCCTGCCTGGCCTCCTAAGGCCACTGAGACTCCCACTTAAATTGGACTCTCTTCAGTGTTCTATTCATAAAGCCCTGCCCAGTGGCTTTTTAAGAGAATAAACAGGCCAGAGTACCAACCCAGAGTAAAAAGCATGTTTCTATTATGTTTTGCTTTATTCTGATTAACTTTGAACAGCAGACATCAACAAGGGAAAGGCTCCACTTTGGTCTGAACTGCTTATGTTGGGAATTTTTTCATCCAGTGGCACCTCTATTTACCTTGGCCCTGACTCTGTGGCTCAGTTGATAAATCAAGTGTATGTTCGTGTTGTACTCTTTGAATGCTAATGAAGGACGCCTGCATTTCAAGGCAGGCAGCTAATCTGTATAATTTATTCCTGTGCAGTTTTACAACCATGATGCATACTTCCTTTTCTCTTAACCTTTGTGGATTTCATTTGAATAGCAATAACCAGGGTGAAGGAGGGCATTGCTTTTGATGCATCATCTTTTGATTCTCTTCTCAGTATGGCATTGAGATGTGTATCAGGGGAGGGGAAGTCACGCTTCCCACTGAGTTTACAATCAACAAATTCTTATCCTGAGGACTAGAGTGGAGTTGAAGTATCTATCTCCCGAGCTTGTCTTTCAAGGACTTAACTATGAAAGCAACTCCTCCTTCAAAGCCCTTGTCATTTCCCGACTCCCCTTGCAGCTGCTCGACAGCCTCTGTGTGCAGTCACTACTTTCGGGGTGGCGTTTGTTGATTTCTGCCTCTGAACTGGCTGAGGTGTCACCTGACATTTTGTCTTTGGGTAATTAGAGATGACATATGTGCAGCATGTTTGTTCCTTCCCCCAGCTCACTTGGAGTCATGCTGATTTTGTTTAGTCCATGCTCTGACAGATCGCCTTTGGTATTTTTTCAATGGTACCTAGGCTTATCTCTCGGTCACAGATCACCTTAAGAACTCAGAGTGAGAGATTTTATTTCTCTTGACAGAAATCAGCCTTTTTTTTTTGACATGTCCAGAAGTCCGGATAAGGGTCTTGCTTCAAAGCTGTCCTGAATTTTGAATCATAGGGGTATCAACAGGAGGGCTGGTTGAAATCCTTCCATAGGGAATGGTTTAAGAAAAATCAGTTTTCCCATGATTAGGGTGTATTAGGAAAAAGCAGGATTATAATCTTGGCTATATCTACTGGTAAATTCAAGTATTTAATTTTCCTTTTCCATAAGAACTTTCTTTTGTTGTTATTGTTGCTATTATTTTGCTGTTACCCAGTTCTGCTACTTAAGAATTTATTAAGATATACTCTAGTTTATCTTAGACAAAAATAATTCCTTTATTACATGAAAGCATCAAGGTGGTGAAAGAAGACAAGAAATTCTGTTTCATGATATAGTCTATTTGATGCTGGAGGAATTATGGTGTTCCTAGCAGTGGGCACTCCTTGGATGTAGCAGTCACTTGTATAGTGTGACTTTCATAGATGTGGCCACTTCTCTGGCTTGCTTCTGGTGCAGAAAAGGTTAACAGAGCAGGCCTGAGACTGCTCTCCTTAGAAAGGCCAGCTTTCGAGGTTGGCCATTGGCTGGTGCCTGGAAATGTGAGTGGTAAATCATCCTCTAAGCTAATGTAAACCTTTTGCTAAATTATAAGAGTGTCTCACTGTATCTAAACTGTTTGTACAATCAGTGTGGTTTGTGCTGAGCCTGCTTTGCTTCTTGGAGTCTGGAAGTGTGGTATGTGCTAGGCAGAGGGTCCCTGCATCACCAGCTAGTGAAAACCTTGGGCACTGAGTCTGCAGGGAATGTTCCTGAGCAGCAGTGTCACACATACGTTGCTGCATTTTTGTTGCTGGGTGGAAGGAGTGTTGTGGGTGACACCGCGTGTGTGTGAGAGAGAGAGAGCATAAGGAAGCCCGCATGTGGATTCCTCCAGACACCGCCTGTGTCTTTTCCCTTGTGAGCCCAGTGTGTATTTTCACTATATTGCTGTAATAAATCTGAGCTGTGGGCACAGTTACGTTCTGTGCCCCAGGGGGCCTCCTAGAACATCTCTAAATGTGAAAGTGGTCTTGGGGACTCCTGGGTCCCATCTCCCCACCCATCAGTCACTGTGAAGTTCCAGAAATAACATTTGATGACATTATCCTCAAAGATGCTATGATCCTTAATCTTGGTTTCTTATGCATAACCACTCACCTTTCAGCTTAGATTTTCCCAGAGAACTAACGTTTATCTCGTTTGACTATTGTTTTATTTCCTTTAAGGAGATTGCCCTGTGCTATTACGTTCTTTCTTTTGTGACATCCTCTCTAAAATTTTTTACAGTCAAAATCCATCTCAATTTAATATCAAAAGTAGCGGACAAGTGCTGATATTACTAGCAAGTATAATTTAATGTTACACTTTAGAGGAATATATTTAGAAGAAATTCTGCAATACTGCTACAGTTAACAATGTTGATGATTGGCCACTCAAAAGTTTGCCCAGGCTAGGTGCGGTGGCTCACACCTGTAACCCCAGCACTTTGGAAGGCTGAGATGGGTGGATTGTTTTGAGAAGTTCAAGACCAGCCTGGGCAACATGGTGAAACCCCATCTCTACAAAAATACAAAAAAAATTAGCTGGGCATTGGTGGCTTGCACCTGTAGTCCCAGCTACTTGGGAGGCTGACTGAGGCTGAAGAATCGCCTGAGCCTGGTTAGCGGAGGTTGCAGTGAGCTGAGATCACACCACTCCACTCCAGTCTGGGTGACAGAGACCTTGTTTCAAAAAAAAAAAAAAAAGCGTGTGCCCAGATATTTAAAAAACTCTGGTTCATTTGAGAATTTCACTGTAATCATATATTTTTGAGTGATGTTAAGAATTAATGAAATACTGTTGGCATGATCTTGAATTTTTGTCTTGTTCAAAAACATGTTTTTATTTCTTCCTCATGATAGTCTGAGGTAGCTTCACATTTGTTCACTACAGTTTGAGTGATGCCGCAGGTTGATCAGTAGTATGTTCTACTTGCTCACTACAGACAAGCAGCTGATGTGTGGATGCTGAGAAAGTGTGGACCAATAGCGATTCTACAGAAAAATGAAAAGCTCAGGATAGTCATGCTGGTTGGATTAACTTTTTAAAGATAAACTTGTTAGAACAATATTAACTCTATGAAAATGTCTGGGTAGAGATAATATTCAGGTCTCACCATGGAGTGAAGCATACCGTTAAAGGTGGTATGTTTTAGAAGTAATAGAATTTCATAGGTCACTTTGATATTAATGAGTCAGTCAGTGCTCTACAGTGCAAAAGTTATTCTATTCCAAGAGTTCAGATTCTTTACAAAGGGATTAATGCTGGTACATTTTAGCAGGATCATGCCTGTGCTTATTGATAATATATATATTTAAAATATTTTATTAGATTCAAGCATTAAGGGTAGGAATCTGGGATGAAATGTTTCCTTGGGCCTAGAGCCAGCCCTACAGAAGCTTCTGAATGCTTTTTGACTTACTGTGAAGGCTTGCTAGCTCTCTTTGTAGGCTTGGAGGGGTGCACAAGATACTGGAAATATAATGCATTTAAGGCCTTTGAGTTTAGATATTTCAATTGAACTCAGGATATAGATCTGCCCTGCTAAGTAAGGAGATATTAGTCAGTTATTTAGACAATGTATGCAAAAAGAATAATCTGAAATGAAAAAGTACTCTTTAGAAATCTTTTTTTTTTTTTTTTGAGATAGAGTTTCGCTCTTGTTGCCCAGGCTGGAGTGCAATGGTGTGGTCTCAGCTCACCGCAACCTCTGCCTCCTGGGTTCAAGCAATTCTTCTGCCTCAGCCTCCCGAGGAGCTGGGATTATAGGCATGTGCCACCACGCTCGGCTCATTTTGTCTTTTTAGTAGAGATGGGGTTTCTCCATGTTGGTCAGGCTGGTCTTGAACTCCCAACCTCAGGTGATCCGCCTGCCCTGGCCTCCCAAAGTGCT
Organism: Trachypithecus francoisi; assembly: GCF_009764315.1. NCBI lineage: Eukaryota > Metazoa > Chordata > Mammalia > Primates > Cercopithecidae > Trachypithecus > Trachypithecus francoisi. The sequence goes on from NW_022681469.1 coordinate 57,914,285, forward strand.
GGGATTACAGGCGTGAGCCACTGCGCCCAGCCTAGAAGTCTTTTTTTTGGGGTAGGGGATAGAAGGAGGAAAGTGAGTCAATTTATTTCAATCAACTTAGAGCTCATTATTCAGGTCAGCAGTTAGATCTTGTTTTCCTAATCTGAACAGGTATTATCTGCACTAGTCTGATGTGTCTGTATGCATTTCTGTTTCTGTCTGTCACTCACTGAGATTATCTTTAAAGACCACCTCAGGTTTCGGTGCTTTTCATGTAATGACCACTCAGCTGTTTTGGACACACTAGAGCTATGTTGTCGGTAGTGTCTGTAATGGGCTGCTGCGAAACAACAACTTTAAAGATGTTTGAAGACAAATCTGTGAATCAAAACATGCTTTAAAGCCTTCCTCAAAAGCATACAGAAACACAACACAGGAGTGAATTTTCAGAATAATTCCTAAATGCCAAGGAAATGCAACCATTGCGTGAACTGAAGTTTACATTTTAAATTTCACACCCTGAAGATATGCTGCTGGTCCCTGGCCCCAGTTACAAATCCTTTGAGATAGTCTGATGCACAAACAGTGTTAGGAAATAATTGATAAATTACTGTGTACTCAAATGAACAGCAGACCATCAGTCAAATTGTAAAAGTTCTAATATTTAAGGGGTGCTAGATCTCCTCGCACACTCAGAGATGCCCTGGAAGGTCCTACATTTCATATTTTAAACATTCCTTAATGGAGGGAGCAAAAGAAAGAGTTCACACACATTTATTTCCTGGGCATAAACATACGCGCGTGTATGTGTGTGTGTGTGTGTGTACCTATTGGTAGCTAAATATATATTTATGTAGAAATAGAGGGCTGATGTCGTTTTATAAATAAGCATAAGCATTTCAGGTTCACAGAAGGAAGAGCAAAAGGATGAATTAAAACGTGGAACGCACCATATTCTGGGACCTGTCCCGTGCCTCTCTTGAGCAGCAGCCTCACTCGTCTTCCTCCAGATTTGATGAGTTCTATTGCTCTGGCATGTGTCATGTCCCTTGTGCTCTCCCCATTGATTTCAATGATTTGATCTCCTACCTGTTGATTGAAGAAAAATTAAGTCAGTCAAAAATGGTTTTACTCAAGTTGCATTGTCAACAGATTAAAAAAAAAAGCATGTCTAGATGACCTGAGAGCATCCAAATAATTTGGTGGTAGCCTGCTGCTTCTTGGAAGAGGCTAATCCCTGGCTGCATCCTGAATCTGATCACCAAACTTTATTTACCTTTACAGAAATGAAAATATCAGACCACGAAGGTTGCAGCCATATGTTACTTTTACTGTTACTTATTACTTATTATGGCAGAGACTGTAAACTAGTTAGCATTGTTTTAAAAATTAGGGCATATGTCTGATACTAAAATTCACAATAACTTGGCACCTTTGCTTTGAAACAAGAAGTAAACATTTTAAGGCCTTTTCTTTTTTTTTTTTGAGACGGAGTCTCACTCTCTCCTCCAGGCTGGAGTGCAGTGGCACCATCTTGGCTCACTGCAAGTTCCGTCTCCTGGGTTCACGCCATTCTTCTGCCTCAGCCCCCCGAGTAGCTGGGACTACAGGCGCCCGCCACCATGCCTGGCTAATGTTTTGTATTTTTAGTAGAGACAGGGTTTCACTGTGTTAGCCAGGATGGTCTCGATCTCCTGACCTCGTGATCTGACCGCCTCAGCCTCCCACAGTGCTGGGATTACAGGCTTGAGCCACCACGCCCGGCCAAGGCCTTTTCATTGAATCTATTGCCAACTTTTGACTCAGTGCAGCATCCAATTCAGCATGTTGGATAAACGGATTGGTTTTTGTGCTTCTCTGAGAAATTTTTGTATGTATCATTTAAATTTCCCTGGGTGCTGTTGTGATATTTGCCTTCTTTGTAAACAGTGGTTGGCTGATATTCACATTTGATCATGAGTTTTCTATCACAGCCCCTTGAATTAAAAATGAGATTCTCCATACTCTCCACGTGACTAATGCCCTGGCTAAATCTTTGCCATGCTCACACTTGATTGCCAGAAGCTGTCTGGTTAAATACCAGTTCCTCCTGAATTGGGTTTCATAAGCAATTCCCTTTTGGACTGGGTTCCATAAGCAACTCCCTTTTGGCATTTGTGAATAGATAGTTGAAATAAGGGAGGTTCAACCATGAGCACATCATGTAACTCCCACAGTACCATTACTGTCAGGAACCCTAGAATTAAAAAATGTCTCATCTCAGTGCAAGTAACATAAGACAAATTAACCAGCAAAAGCACAATGAGTGGCTTTGCAAAAATGCTATTTTAGTTAGGTACCTTAAAGCAGATCTCAGTCTAAACTCTGTAATGCAAACAGAACTGTAGAAAAACTCTCTATAGCTAATCATTATCAGTGTGGATGCTGCAGGCTGGCTGAGAATAGGAACACAAATTTTCCATCACAGTGGCAGGAGAGCATAAAAACAAGACCCCCAAAGTCGGGGGGAAGAACATGTTGTAGCAAGGAAATGACATCTCTACCTAAGGATGATTCTCTAAGGGGTAAGGAGGATTCCAATGTCAGAAGGTAAAGACCTCCTTTTGTATACTCAGCTGCCTTTGGAAGTATGGATTTGGGGCAATGGATGAGGTTTACCTCACTGGCATGACTTCACATTCCACAGAAAAACCAAGAAGACAGAACAAACCTAACTGTTTTAGGGCTAGTAGCTTTCTTCAAGTTTCCTTAATTGTCTCCTTTCCTCTGAGGCAACAGGCATAACTTGAAGTTGAATAGTTTGCCAGAGGCCATGTATCTAAGCCAGAGGCAGAAATGGGACCAATGATCCCTCCCCAAGTAGCCCTCTCCCACAACAGAAACCTCATGGCACAGAATTAAATTGAAAAAGTAAAACAGCAGTTCCGATGAAGCTACATATAGAAAAAGTGTTCCTTCCTGGCTAGACTCTCTTCTGAGCTTCAGACTCACATGTCCAGTTGATCACTAAACATTTTCACCTTGTTGTCTGTCCAACAGGCAACTCCAAGTCAACAGCAGTAGAAGCAGAAGACAGGGCTAACTACCTTTCTCCCAAAGTGGTTCTTCCTCTCAGTTCTCAATCCTGGTTAATGGCAGCACCACTCACCTAAGCAGAAACCTGGGGGTCACGCTACACTCCTTGTTTTCTCAACTTCTCCGCATCTGTCCCTGTCCTCATATGTATCCCATTGCTCACAAGTTCAATTCAGGCCTTTACGTGGTTATTCCAGTATTTCCCTGTCACTCTCCCACCAACCTCTTTTCATTGTCACCAGAGTCATCCTTCTAAGGAAAAGCTTGCCAAATGTGTCCTGCTGACTAAAGCATTCAGGCCCATACACATACTGCTGTTCTTTTTTCTCCTCCTCCCCAGAGGCCTGGTGATTTCTTGTCCTTTCTGAAGGTCCTAAGAATCTTCTCCTCTGGGTGCCTTCCTCGACTCTATGCCCTTCACAAGCAGAGATGTCCACTCTCTCTGTTCAGTAGTAATGGCACCCCACTCTATTTATTATGCCTCATTACAGATTCATGAGTCTCTGTCTTCCCTCCTAGGTTTTGAGTGTCTTCATTCAGTAAATAATTTCTGAGTACCTACTATGTACCAGACAGTCAACTGGGGATATAGAGATAAATGGTATCATTTGTTTGTACAATAAGTTCTCAGTCTATTTGGAAAGAAAGTGGGTAAATAAGGCCATTACTACTCAATGTATCTTTGCTATAACAGAGGCATTCACAAAGTACTAAGGGAACAGAAAGAAGGGACATCTAACCCAGAGTGTGGGGGTGGTGGGTAGTCAGGGAGAGCTGCCAGGAGGTGGTGACATCTCAACTGAGTTTTGAAGTACCAGTAGGAGTTCCCCAGGTGAAGAGGAAAGCATTCTAGGCAGAGAGAGTAGCATAAGCAAAGGCTGCAGAGTTTGAGGGAATGGTATATTTGGGAAACTGTCAGTAATTTATTATGCTGTTCAGGAGTTTAGGTTTTATTTTGAAGGCAATGGCAAGGCACTAAAAAGTTAAGCATGGGGTAACCTGACCAGGGAAACAGAGTGGTGTTTAGAAATCTCCTTGCAACCTCAGTGTGGAAAGTGGAAGAAGAGAAAGGTGGAAGACTGAGGAAGGGAGCTTCCTGCAACTGAGTTGCAGCGTTGTCACATGGTCTATTCAAGTGAGACATTAGGAGGCTGTGGGGAAGGAGACAATGAGGACAATGACACAGAGTCTGGGTCTCCTTTAACTGTGGGTCTGGATGAGGTGCACTGCATATATTGGTGACTGAGTGAAGTACTTCTACATGGCTTATCTTGAAACCATGGGAGAGGGAGGTATAAACCCTCTTGAACCCCCAAATCGAATCTTGACAGCCACTGCCGCCTTGCAGTTACTTGTGTCCTGAGACTGATATTTTAACCAAAAACCATGTGGAGGGCAAAAGAGATCTTGTGTTGTGATAGAAATAGTCCCATATTTTGACTCTGGTCCCATACTTGAGTTTAGCAAGACTTAGAAAATTTGAAGTTTTCATTCACGTATGTGTTTATTTTCCCTTTTCCCTACAGGGAGCTTGTGAGACTTAAAGGAGAAGGCATTAGCATGGAGGAGAGAAGGGGTGGTTTGAAAACTACGTGGCAGGTGGAGAAGCAGAGGGGTTTAGGGGCTGTGCAAGGGGTGAGCTGAAGTTGTGGGGGCCTCAGGGATGAGTCTCCGGGAAGTCAGGGACATTATTTTTATCGGGTTTCCGGGAGCCTGGGCTGACCTCTTCACCTGGAAGATTTCCATAATTTCGGCTTTCCATGTAGGGTCCCCTCAGAGGGAGATGCTCTGATACCTGCTGAATCTCTCCTACACCCTTTCCCCATTCCAGGGTATCAGTGTCATTGGGTGGTGGGGGTTGTGTCTGCTGATTTTCTGCCTCATTTTGGAGCAACGGAAGTTTGGGAATAGTTCAAGATCTTACTAAATCAAGGAAAAAAACATTTCTAGGGGCTGTTGGTGGTTAGGTAATGGAACGAAAATGCTGCTGCCGACATAGACTCTGACTGTTGCAAAGCACTCTGGGCATTATTTTAAAAGTGGGCCAACTCACGGGGACCTGGTTTCAGTGGCAACAGACTCAGTCCAGACCTGGCCTCAAGACTCCCATCTCTCTTTGCAACAGTATGACCTGTGAAAGGGTTGAATTTTCATTTTCATTCCAATATCAGTATTGTGTATAATAATTTTAATTGGAACTCCCTAAATAAATTTGGGATGTGATCTCTTTCATTGTCATCTGGATATATAAGAAGATCGACTTATGGGGGGTGGGGACAGCGGGAGGCGGGGCAAGAGATTCTCTTGTTACTTTCCTACTTTCCGACCTCATCTGACTTCAGTGCACTGGCCAGTGTGTGACCAAAGAGTGTCACTTTTCTCTATCACAATCGGGATAATTAATTTTGTAAAACCAATAGAAAATTTGCAGCACTTTTAGAAATGAAGAAAAAGACCAACTGTGACTCTGGTGTAGTCTCTTTCTATACTCTCTGCCACAGAGCTATCTTCAACTGAGCTATGTTACTAAAATGACACTTCTAAGATCTCCACTCATTCTTAGAGTATTTTTAAAATATCGAGTTCCAGTTGAGAGGGAGAGGGAGAGGGAGAGAGAAAGAGAGAGAGAGACAGACAGACCAAGATACCAAAACCAGATAAAGGTAATTCAGGAGTCTCTGTGTGCACTGCATTAGGTGGATCAAGGAACTGCCAAATTTAGGAAACTGACCAAACGACTTAAGAGGAATTCTAAGAACTCATTTTTTTTTCCTATGGAAGAGATACTTTTATCTGTGGTCCCCTTGGGGCAACTAACAACCTTAGAGTAATGTCCCAGGGCCAAGGCGGAGTGATATAACTACTGTGTGGAGGGCCCAGCCTAGTAAGTTCTGCATTCCTACTCCTGCATTTCTGCTCATACATCATAGCAGATTTTTCTTTAACAAAACACCAAATCTTTGAACTTGCTTGGGGCTTTCCAGGTACAAAACTTTTTCTCTTTTTGTCTATGGAAGGCCAAGGCAGGAGAAGGCAAACATCTCAGAATTCCTTTTGTGGTTAATAGTTCAGGTTGTAAGAAAGAATTTAAACTCTGTACTGTATGCATTTTTGTAGTCAAGTCATATATAAAGTATTTGGCTTGTCTCAGTGAAATATTTATAAGAATTAGATTAAATCCTGGATTTACTTTAGCTGTGAGTCATGGCAGTCCCAGCTCAAAGGGTTGCTTGGACATCACTACAAACATGCTTAGCTGGTTGTAATCAGTTAATTGCCCTCATGTTACCATTGCATCATCAGAGCCTATTTTGTATGATCATATATGACTAAAATGATCCCAGATTATAATTAGGTGTGAGGAATTGAGTTTCTCAGGCTGGGCATGTTGGCTCATGCCTATAATCTCAGTGCTTTGGAAGGCCGAAGTGGGAGACTGCTTGAGTCCAGGAGTTCAAGACTAGCCTGAGCCACATGGCAAAACCCCCATCTCTACAAAAAATAAAAAACATTAGCCAGGTGTGGTGGTACATGCCTAGCTACTCAGGAGGCCAAGGTGGGAGGATCACTTGAGCCCAGGAGTTCAAGGCTGTAGTGAGCCATGATTGCACCTCTGTATTCCAGCCTGGGGAACAAGAGTGAGGACTTATCTCTAAAACAAAACAAAATAATAAAACTCCCACAAGAAAACCCCCCCAAAAACAAAATCAAACCCAAAATAGTCCCAGCATCTCTCAAGAAACTTCATCCAAGTAGAAGTGTGAAATGACCCTTACGGATACACAGAAGAGAGAAGAATCCTTCATCAAGGTTCTGTCTAAGCACATAACCTGCTTAGGAGGGTCACAAAGGTGAGAGGAACAAGCTGGTACTGGAAGTGAAAGGCCACTGCAGGATCCTGAGAATTTACCACTTGCTGCAGGTGGTATGCCTTCTTTGGTGGTGTTATTATTTGTGTTTAGAAAAGATGTAGTCACAGCTCAGAAAATGTCCGGCCATTGACTTGAGCACACCATCCTATGGTGGGAGTGTTGCCTTGACTGGACATTCATATCAGGGAGCCGGCTCTAGCAAAGGTTTAGGGGGAGCTCTCCCTTCCGGAGCCTCCCTTTCTATTTACAAAAATCCTCTAAATTAAAACATGAAAATATATGTAAAACTTGAATATGACACAGTATCCCTACTGTGGAAGTAGTTGAACTCTAAATTATGATCTGGTATCTTCCTCACTGATTCTTTCCTTTTTCCTTGTCAACTGTTACTGATATTAATCTCATATAGAGAATTTTATTAGATTGCTTCTTTCTAAATCTCCTTACTCTTCTAGGGCTCATTTTATTTATTTATTTATTTTTAGATGGAGTTTCACTCTGTTGCCCAGGCTGAAGTGCAATGGCACGTTCTTGGCCTACCGCAACCCCCACCTTCTAGGTCTGAGTGATTCTCCTGCCTCAGCCTCCTGAGTAGCTGGGATTACAGGTGAACTCCACCACGCTTGGTTAATTTTTTGTATTTTCAGTAGAGAGGGTTTTACCATGTTGGCCAGGCGGGTCTTGAACTCCTGACCTCAGATGATCTACTTGCCTTGGCCTCCCAAAATGCTAGGATTACAGGTGTAAGCCTCCATACCCAGCCTCTTCTACGGCTCTTAACTGGGGTTGATGTTTAATTCTTTTAAGTTCTCCCCTCCCCTAGCGCTATGCATGCTCTCTGGGTGATCACTTCTCATCTTTCTTTCTTTCTTTTTTTTTTTTTGAGACAGGGTCTCACTGTGTCACCCAGACTGGAGTGTAGTGGCATGATCTCGTCTCACTGTAGCCTTGACCTCCCAGGTTCAAGCAATCCTGCTGCCTCAGCCCCCCAGGTAGCTGGGACCACAGGCGTGCACCACCATGTCTGACTAATTTTTGTATTTTTGGTAGAGATGAGGTTTCACCATGTTGCCCAGGCTGGTCTCGAATTCCTGAGCTCAAGCGATCCACCCATTTTCACCTACCAAAGTGCTGGGATTACAGGCGTGAGCTACTGTGTCTCGCCCTTCCTACCTTTCTAAGGTATTTGGCGTGTTTCCTTTTTGGTGCCTTTGTACATGCTGTTCCTTTTGCTAGAATCTGAGTCCTTCTTCTCCCCACTTCAAAAAGGGAAATCCTACTTATCTCTTAGGAACCAAACTTCAGGGATGATATCATCCAGAGAGCCTTTTATGATCCCAGCAGTCTGGGTCAGGTGCCTTTCCTGTGCATTTCTTTAGAAGTATTGACCTTTGCCAATAATATTGTACGCTCTCCAAGGACAGGAACTCTGCCACATGGGAAATATCCACATACGTCTGTTCAACAGATGGATGAATGTTTGAAAGAAGGCATTTTTCAGAAATTATCTTTTTGGCTGTATGTTCCTTATAGTTTAAACCAAATGTAAACAAGGTTTATAATAAAATTCTAATTTGGTTTCATAATATATGTCAACCAGGTTTGATCATGATCAAATAATATATGGGAAGTGCTTTGTAATCTCTAAATATACAAATATAATCTATTATTAATCACAGTAGTTACAATTAACAATAGATCATTATAATTATAATAATGGTAGAAGAGATAAAAAAGTAATACATTTTTCATAATGAATCTGGGAGAGAAGCGGTTGAACTTCTGAGGGTGTATTAAATGGTGAAATGGGGCAAATGATATTTTTCTGGAAATATCACTGAGAGGTTAAAAATGAAAAAAAAAAAAAAAAAACACCAAAGACTCTTCTGTTTGATAAGCACTACCTGATAGAAATTCTTATAGGACATGAATGGTATATCATATTCCATGATTTTGGATGAAGTTCTTAGGAAAAGAATCTCATGAATGTTGGGCAGATAATCCAAACCCTGAACTAATACAGATAAATAACTGCAAGTGTGGCAACCAATATGAATGTGAAGAAAGAGATTTAAAGACAAGCTCGTTGGAGCAAAACATTTTCTAAAAAGGAAAAATAACTACTGTCATTCCATTTTTCTTTTTCTTTCTTTTTTTTTTTTTTTTTTGAGACAGAGTCTTGCTCTGCCACCCAGGCTGGAGTGCAGTGGCCAGATCTCAGCTCACTGCAAGCTCCGCCTCCCGGGTTCACGCCATTCTCCTGCCTCAGCCTCTGGAGTAGCTGGGACTACAGGCGCCCGCCACCTTGCCCGGCTAGTTTTTTGTATTTTTTTTTTTTAGTAGGGACGGGGTTTCACCGTATTAGCCAGGATGGTCTCGATTTCCTGACCTCGTGATCCGCCCGCCTCGGCCTCCCAAAGTGCTGGGATTACAGGCTTGAGCCACCGCGCCCGGCCCCATTTTTCATATGCTAGTTTGACTGCTCAGGTGAAGAGAGACTGGGGCAATATCTTACAATTATCTGCCTAAGAATAGAAAGCTATCATTGGCAGCTCAGCTAGCTTATCCAGATGCTCAGAAATCACTTACATTAGGTCATGAAGTCAGTTTCCCCAGTTGACTGAAAAATAAACAAAAAGGAAATCAAAGAGGAAACTTTCTATTGTGAACTCTGTATGAGCTGTTATTTCCCTTCCTTGGATGTAATTTAGAGAAAATGAGGGATTATTGTTATATATACTTATCTAATCAGATACATTTATTTTCTGGATAAGCATTAGGCTTTGTGCAATGACTTCTATACTGACTCATGATAACAATTCCTTGTTTTCCTAAAGCCAACTGTCTTGCATATTGCATTTACATTTCAACTTTTTAGCACCTTCTCTCCTCTCTGACCTCTGCTTCTGTATTTACATCTCTATCTCAGACTGTGTGTGCACCAGTCCTAGACCTGACAAGTTAACAGTGTGAATGAGCATCAAAAGGTATACCAAAATGGGTGGCAGGGACATCAGTTAGTTGGGATTTTGAAGATAATTTAACGATGGGACTATTTTCAAAGTATGGGCAGGGTTAGTGCAATCAAAGAGGGCTGTTGAGGCAATGTAGGATAAATATGGCGAGTGCTATTATCACTTCTAGTCTGAACGACATCAGGGAGGAAAAGAAGTTACAGGGGCTGAGTGAGAGCTGGAGCCATGAAAGAGAGGCTGCCTGTCTAGAGCTGGAGCTGTAGCGGCAAGGAATGCTGCCAGGCTCACAGCACCAAGGCAGGAGCAACAGGGTAAGAAATACCCCAGCCTCTCTGTGGCAGACAGAATAGTGTCGCCCATCCCCAGATGTCCACCTCCTAGTCCCTGGAATATGTGGCAAAAAGGATTTTGCAGATGTGCATACCTTAAGGATTTTGAGATGGGGCGATTATCCAGATTGTTTGGGTGAGCCTAATATAATCACAAAGGTCAAAGTCTGAGAGAGAAATGCAAGACAGAAGCAGAGGTCAGAGAGGACAGAAGGTGCTAAGCTGCTGGCTTTGAAGATGGAGGAAGGAAATATAAGCCAAGGACGTTCTAGAAGCTGGAAAAGGAAATGAAATGGGTTCCTACCCCAGAGTCTCCAAATGGAACCAGCCCTGCTGACATGGTGTCTTGATTTTAACCCAGTGAAACAAACCGATTTCAGACTTTTGACTCCAGAACTGTAAGACAATAGATTAGTGTTGTTTGCAGTGATTTATTACAGCAGGAATAGAAAACTAGTGTACTTTCTCTTCTTTCTGCCCTCTGATCTCCTACCGATGCTTCTCATTGGCCAAATCCAACAGGAAGCCAGAAGGCAAGAGGGGTTGGGTGATACAGCCATAGCCATCATTCCCCCAGAATAGGGCAAAGAAGGAAGTAGAATAAATCTGGGGGAGAAGGTAGAACAAAGGAAGAACCAGCACTGGGGTGGGGTGGGTGCAGGATGGAATGGATTTTAAAGCATCAAATATGCCAGATGAAGGCTTTAAGCAATAATTCAAGAACAAGACAAAAATCAAGTGGCAGCCTAGCTCAAATCCTATTGGAGAAACTGTTTTTGGAAACCTTTATTTGTTTTAATATTTTACTTTAACATGTGTAGCCTCTATACCATTACAGAAAGAGGAGTGACCTCAGGGTTACTGAGTTGAATGCTCTTTTTAAAATTGCCTAAGATGTCCGAGTTACCTTTGTATCTGCTCAGTTTCCAAGTCCTGTCAATTCTACATGTACCCTGTCTCCAGCAGCTGCCTCTCATTTCCTGTTTCTCTTGCTGCTATTCTACATTAGCTGTTCCTCTCTTTCCCCTCTTCTTTCCATCTGTATGGTTGCCATAAGTATATTTCAAAGACCATCTCTGATTTTGCCTCACTCCTTTTCAAACACCTCCCCTCCTGCCCTATGCTTCTTGAACAGAATCCAAACTCCTTGACATGAGGTGTAGATACTTTAGGACCTTGTCCCTGTAATCTTCTGGCTTATTACCACCCTTCTCTTGTGTTTAGTGTGGCCCACTTGTACTTCCTCCACTCTTTCTTCCTCGGCATTTTTGCCGCTGTCCTCAGCCTTCCTTATTATTTTTGTCATTTTCCCTGGATCTTTCAGTCCCATCTCCTAATCATGCCCATTCTTCAAGGCTCTGCTCAAATCCTCCACGAATCCATCACTGGTCACTCCAGGTGAATTTTATCCTCCCTTCTCTCTGTGTCCACTGCTCTTATAGCTATGCCTCTCTTGTAGCACTTAACAGTCATACTACCTGTTAGTCTAGGTATTTGTGTATGTATTCTCCCCACTACCATTTCTGAACCTACTAAATTATAAACTCTTGGAAAGAGGGAGTGTATATTTGTATCTTCTAGTAGTAGTTGATGTATTGCCTTAAAAATAATAGATGATCAAAACTTGCAGTGGGGGCAAAAATGATTACTGTGTAGGTCACAAATGATTAATGGCAAAGGGAGAGTCTTTGGGGGAGGTGAGGGTGTATGGGAGACTGGAGGGGTCTTTGAGTCAGCCTGTGCCTTGTTCACTATGGTTTTCCGACTGTCAACTGAGGTGCCTGGCATAAGATAAGAGCTTCATGAATATTTCTTAAGTGAATAATTAATGCTATCTACTTCACTCTGGCCAAAGGCAACCTTGAATTCTGAGAGAACAAGGTCTTAACAAAGGTCCCTAATACTTGTTATAATATGAAGAAGGCAAAAAAAAAAAAAAAAGTGGTAAAGTAAAAACAACACAATCTTCTACTTGTAAGGACAAACAAAAAGCTTACAAAGAGCAAGCCTTTGCCAGCAACCAGCTGAGGAAGACACAGCCACAAGGTGGAAGCATCTCTTTTCTTTCTGAAATAACCATGCCTTTGTTGGCGTAACCGGCTGAAAGCAGACAGGCTGATTTTTGCATTTACTAGTCCTGTGAGAAGCACTAGGAAATACACTCTTATTTATGATAGTTATTCTATAACTACCTCCCAGTGTATAGCTTGAGAGCAGAGATTTCGTTGTATATTTTCACAATATCTTTTGTAGCTTTTAATATAGTAGTGACTGATGTATGTGTGTGTGTGTGTGTGTGTGTAAGAGAGTAAGAGTGAATGAATGCGAGAGAGAATGATTGTTTGAATGATTTGGGGGTAAATTAAGGAAGCAGTTGCTGATAATTATTACTCTACACCTACTGCTATGGTCTGAATGTGTTCCTCCAAATTTATGTGTAGGAAACTTAATCCCCAATGCAACAGTGTAGGGAGGCAGAGTCTTTGGGAAGTGTTTGGGTCATGAATGGATGAATGCTGCCATTAAAAGGTCTTGCAGGAGTGGGTTTGTCCTCTCTTGCCCTTCTGCTATCTGCCATGTGAGGACACAGGAAGGTTTATACCAGATATTGGTGCCTTGATCTTGGACTTCCCAGAACCCAGAACTGTGAGAAATAAATTTCTCTACTTTACAAATTACTCAGCCTCAGGTATTCTGTTATGGTAGCACAAACAGACTAAGACACCAATTAAAGCATGTGTAGGGACACTGAGGGCAAGGAGCTCATCTTATTAATCTTTTTGTCTCTGGTTTCTCTTATCCTTACTTAAGGTGATGACACTGACCTTTGGGGCAAACAGGAGTTTATGAAAGATCTCATAGCTTATCAGTGGAAGTAACAAGACCTGTTGCAGGTTCCCTAATTCCAACACGCAGAGCTCCTTACCCTTTATGAGGTTGCTTCAGCATTGGGGAAGTGGCAGGTGGGGAGAAAGGCACAATAGTAGGACTTTACTTGGTTCAGAGTTAAAGGTTCCTTCTACATGAAGCAGCTATTTGAGATTTTCTGATGTATTATTAACCTTTGGGACATTGTTTGAAAATACATATTCATGTGCTACAAATAGCTTTAAAACCCAGGTTCATTCAAGCATGAGTAGGATGAAAAAGAATTAATGTGTACTAAGGATAGCTGTAAGTGTGAACACATCTAGTTAGTACTTCAAGGTCTGAATTTCCCTGGTCACTATAACTACCTTCTCTTCAAATAAATGTTAGCTTTGTAGTTAGCTTTCAAAACTACATGTGTTAAAGTTTCAGATCAATGGGATCACGAATGTCCTTGTGCCCAATTTTAACAGTGCACAAGGAGTATACTAAGTGAAAACACTCATGTCTCTGAGGTCTACTATCTTTGTTTGGCCATAATAAAATTACAGTCTTTCTTTAATAACTTAATTTAAAGTCAGCTATCCAGAGAATCTGTACTTATTGCCATAATACTCAATAGTATTGGCAACGAGTGCATGGATTATACTGATTTTTCTATTGATATGCTAACACAATAAATAGAAAGAGTAGCAGTGCATCACTATCATTTTGATGCACAAAATAAACATTATCCATTTTACTTTCTTTTACTATTTAAAGTCACATATTAATTACTTAAGTTTTACAACTAGGAATGTAGCCGAGTATCTAAAAATCTTGTTTCTGTTCAAGTTAATTCAGATTGTCCATCCATGCATGCGAACAGCTGAGCTATGAAATTGGGCAGCATGTTTTCTGGCAATAATGAGGAGATAATATTCCTTAGGAGTATTTAAGTGACATCACTATTGATAGGTTAATTGGAAATAAAAATGTAAAGCTTTCTTAAATCACTAAAATAAAAAGCCTCTTGTTTATTGTAGCTTTGCAATGTACTTTTTGAACTGTCCCACTTTGCAGTTTTGCTTAATAACTGTCTAATTAATGTAACTGCAGCTGCTCTCAGAATTCCACATACATCCCATGGATAATTAGCCATTTCAAAAGGAGACTTTTCCATGCATATCTTGATTCACAGTCATATTGTTACCTCTATTGCTTTACCAATTTCTTGAAAAATGACACCTGCATCCAGTGAAGTATTAGATTGGTACAAAGGTAATTGCGATTTTGGCCACTGAAAGTAATGGCAGGCTGGGCCTGGTGGCTCATGCCCATAATCCCAGCACTTTGGGAGGCCGAAGTGGGCAGATCACTTGAGTTCAGGAGTTCGTGACCAGCCTGGCCAATATGTTGAAAGGCGGTCTCTACTAAAAATGCAAAAAAAAATTCATGGTGGCACACGCCTGTAATCCCAGCTCCTCTGGAGGCTGAGGCAGGAGAATTGCTTGAATCCGGGAGGTGGAAGTTGCAGTGAGCCGAGATCATGCTACTGCACTCTAGCTGAATACGGTTGGGAAGTTGATAAAAGAGGCGCCCTCCATGTTCAGAACCCAGAGTACCACTTGCTGCTATTTAAGAGTTTCACAATTGGTTTGAAACAGATAGCTAAAGTGATATTACTCTATCATACATTCTAACTAGACTTAAATTATTTTTAGTTCTCTGTTTGAACATTTATACTTATGCCACGAGATATGTGCATTTAGTTTCCATCTCTACACTAAGATCTCAATTACCCGAGAGCTTGTTACAGAGTTGTGAACCACCCAGATGAAAAAATAGACCTTTCATAATAATTAGCACTTATTAACATGGTTTTATGCCAGGTACTTTTGAAATATTATCTCACTTAATTCTCAAACCAAGCTACTAAGCAAGCAAGCAACCAACCAACCAACCTTCTATGGGCTGGAGGGAGCAGAAAAATTCAAATTAGCCCTGAAAAATGTAATTCTAATTCATATATATTTTTTCCATTGGGAACTGATCAATCAATCAATAATGCAGAATGAGCACCACTGGTACTAAGATATCAAGTTAATCTTTGCATGATTATTTAGCTTGAGCTGTCCCATGCCACTACTGTACCCCTTACTTGGGTTAGACAGGTACCTTCAACACTGTGTGGGTGACTGTTCAAGAACAACTTCAGTCCACTTCATGATGCTTCCTCTGTCCATGTATTTTAACTCCTTGAGTGTATTTTCTAGTTTTCTGTTCTTGGTTTCTGCCTTAAACTATGGCTCTTGCCATTTCTTCCATTCCATTTCTTGCATTTACTAGTACTCTTTGGATATCTTTCAGTGATACTCCCTCAAACCTGCCTGAATTCATCATTATATTGCTACTTGTGGAGGCTGGACCCTCCTGCATTGACCCTGTACAATCTTGCATTGTTCTTTGGTGTGATGCTGCATAGTCATTTTACAAATGTGGGCCACTTGTCACCAAAGGTCGGGGTACAAATACATGAATGGGAACCCTCAAATTCATCACCATTCCTACAAAAACAATTCCACTGGCCTGTCCTGACAGAAAATCCTTATTTTCTTATCACCTTTGTTTTCCAAGGATATCACATTATTAATGTAACTGGTTTGATTGAACTGTCCATAGTCACTGAGAGACAATGTGCAAGTGATTTATTTTTTCAATAACTGCTACCAGCTGTGCTGTTGACTCCTGCCCTTTTCCCACTGGGTAGCAGCCTAATCCCATTATTTTTTCAGCATTTTAATCTATTAAAGTCTAGTGCAATTAGCATTGCAATCTTCAATTAAAATCTCTCCCACTCTCATTGCACACTAGGATGAAGGCTTGAGCTACTTAAGTGGAGAAAGGTCCTTATTCTTCCCTGTTTCCCCTCTGCAGCCACCCCCCACTCCTTTCTTTATCCCTCCAGTCATCTAAGGAAGTGCTGGCAGCAGGGTATGTGTGAGGGACAATATCCCCTAGAGAGATCAAGAGTTGCTGGTGGCAAGTCTGCTCTCTTCTTTTTTTTTTTTTTTTTTGAGACGGAGTCTCACTCTGTCGCCCAGGCTGGAGTGCAGTGGCCAGATCTCAGCTCACTGCAAGCTCTGCCTCCTGGGTTCACGCCATTCTCCTGCCTCAGCCTCCTGAGTAGCTGGGACTACAGGCGCCCGCCACCTCGCCCGGCTAGTTTTTTGTATTTTTTAGTAGAGACGGGGTTTCACCGTGTTAGCCAGGATGGTCTCGATCTCCTGACCTCGTGATCCGCCCGTCTCGGCCTCCCAAAGTGCTGGGATTACAGGCTTGAGCCACCGCGCCCGGCCTGCTCTGTTCTTTTTGCTGGTGTTCTCTGTATGGCAGATCTTAATCAAGTGTTTACTTTGTGCCAGGTCGTGTTAGTTGCTGGGAACAGGGTAAGAAGACATCAAGGAAGACAAGATTTCTGACCTCAGAGAATTCAAATTTAGTGATATACATGCTGTCTCTCTCATGAGGATGATTTGGGTTACTTTTTTGGGAGATCATAAATCTTTTTTGGAAGACATCTCCATATTGGGAGATACAGATGAGGCTGGCCTCCTCCTCTTTCACTCAGCACCCCCTTCCTCACCATGGTTATTCTAACCTAGAGCCTCTTCAGTAGGGGTCACTTTAGTTAGCAAATGCCCCAACAGGCTTAAGCCCCAAATCGCCTTTTGTAGTGTCCACTCAACCCATGGGAAATGGTGGGAGTGCTGGCTTCCCCAGAACTACCTCTCTTCTCTATCTTTTCTCAGTTCTTTTCTCCAATCCCTAGCTCATCTGGGTCTCTGCTGATTCAGTGGCTCAGCTACTTTTAGACAAGAAGCAATCATAAGTCTCCCATGGAGTAGAGGGCAAGGATGGTTTAAGCATCCCCTATTATGAAGGAGGAGAATGGGGCAAATATTATACCTTTTTCCCTCATGGAGAATGAGGTGGGATGGAGAGAAGGGATGGTTAATGCTTTACAAACTGTTATCCCAAGCTCCCAACAGCCACCACAAGGAGGTGGCTGGCCTCACTATTGGTGACTCTCTAAATAAAATGTGAAGAACTTAGTCTTCATCTTTGGCTCTGGCCTGAGTCATAATTTCCTAGATAACTGGAAAGATCTGGGCTGGGAACTTATATTATTATATCACGTGGAGAGAAAGAACAGAATCAAAATAGGGAACTAGATAAAGCTTGTGGATTATCTGTTAATTTTAATTACTCATTCTTACTCTAGAAAATGGAAAAGTGACTTCATTTTCATTTCTTCTTTAAGTCCTTATTAACCAAATTTTACAAAGGGTTACTGACTAATGTGTATAACATATGTTTATTCTTAAAACCTAATATGCTAGGTTCTATTCTGACAGTATGTTTTGATTTTTTAGTTGTTATTGTTTATACAGGATAACTTACATTGTGAAGGTATGAAGGACACTGTGGAGGAAGATAATATGGCAATGGTAGCAATGTTATTAAGAGCACGGGCTCTGGTGGAATCAGGAGCCCTTGGTTTGCACCTTATGACTAATACCACTTATTAACTTAGAGATGTTAGACAAGTCATTTAACCTCTGCAAATCTCAGTTTTCTTATCTGAAAATGGGAATTATGGTGGTGTCCATCTGTTGAGAAGATCACAGTGATATGCAGGTAAACTTTGCACAGTGCCTGACACATGGTAAGTTTTCAGTAAATGTTAGTTACATTAAAACTTATTCAATAGGAAACTTTCAAACTCACCTTACAGCTGATCATATAAAACTCTAATAATTGGAGTTGTCTTCTTTATTGAGAGTTAATATTGGAATTAATGTATGCATCTCTGAGTTAAGAGTAGGGGTTGGTAAACTGTGACCCATAGGTCAAATCCAGCCCAGTGCTTGTGTGTTTTTTTTTCTAAGTAGCATTTTATTGGAACACAGCCATGTTTATTTATTTACGTACAGCCTACAGCTTCTTTTGTACTATTACTGCAGCAGAGCTGAGTAGTTACATGAGAGACTGCATGTTCCCAAAGCCCAAATGTGAATTATTTGTCCCTTTATAGGAAAAGTTTGCCCAAAAGCAAAAATTGACAAATGGGATCTAATTAAACATAAGAGCTTATGCACGGAGAGAGAAACTATCAACAGAGTAAACAGATAACCTACAGAATGGGAGAAAATATTTGCAAACTGTGTATCTCATAAAGGTCTAATATCTAGCATCTATAAGGAACTTAACTTTACCAGAGAACAAACAACCCCATTAAAAAGTGGGCAAACAACAAGAACAGACATGTTGCAAAAGAAGACACACATGTGCCCAAGAAGCATATGAAAGAAAACCTCAATATCACTGATCATTAGAGAAATACAAATCAAAACCACAACGAGATACCATCTCAAACCAGTCAGAATGGCTATTACTAAAAAGTCAAAAACCAACAGATGCTGGTGAAGTTTGGAGAAAGGGAAAGCTTATACACTATTGGTGGAAGTGTAAATTAGTTCAGCCATTGTGGAAAGCAGTATGGTGATTCCTCAAAGAGCTAAAAACAGAGCTACCATTTGACCCAGCAATCCCATTACTGGGTATATACTCAGAGGAATATAAGTCATCCTATCATAAAGACACATGCATGTGAATTGACATTGCAGCACTATTTACAATAGCAAAGACATAGAATCAACCTAAATGCCCATCACTGACAGATCTGATAAAAAAAATGTGGTACATATAACCGTGGAATACCATACAGCCATAAAAAAGAATGAGATCATGTCTTTTTTGGGAACATGGATGGAGCTGGATGCTATTATCCTTAGCAAACTAATACGGGAACAGAAATCCAAATACTGCATGTTCTCACTTATAGTGGGAGCTAAATGATGAGAACTCATGAATACAAATAAGGGAACAACAAGACACTGGGGTCTACTTGAGGGTGGACGGTGGGAGGAGGGAGAGGAGCAGAAAAGATAACTATTGGGTACTGGGCTTAATTCCTGGGTGATGAAATAATCTGTACAACAAATCCCCATGACACATCTTTACTTATGTAACAAACCTTCACATGTATGCCCAAACCTAAAATAAAAGATAAAAAAATAAAAAGTTTGCCAATCCCCAGTCTAGAGCTTTAAATTTAGGAAAGGCAACTACTTGTCTTTGCTGACTTGTGTCCTAATAGATCTGTGGGTAGGGTGTATGTAGCGCACATGACTTTTTAAAGAACCCTTCTCAGATTTATAAATCTATGATTAAAAATTTCATGTTATTAAAATTATGTAAATTTATTAAAATTATGTAATATTCATGCATTATTACAATTATATAATATTTAAAAATATTACAGAGTTGAGAATAATAAAACACCCATCTTTGCACTCACCAACTATATTTTAATTCGGTTAATATTATGAGAGATTTAGTTCAAACTGTTTTGCATAAAAAAGTCTTCAGAATAGACTTGGAGCCCCTTGCATGCTTTCTGACTTTATTCCTCTCCTCACAAAGGTAACTGCTATTCCGTAGTTGATGGGTGTCTTTCTGGTTCCAGTTTTTATGATTTTTCACTGCATATGTACATATCCATAAGGAATGTTTCAATATTTCAAGTTTTAAAACTTTACATAAATAGCATTACATATGTGATTCTGCAACTTGTTTTTTGACTCAACATTATATTATTGCAGTTTAGAGAATATAGAAGATATCTGTTCATATAGAGGACACAGTTCATTTTCACTATTATATAATTCTCCATTATATAAATATTCTACAGTTTTTTTATTCTATTGATGTACGTTTAGGATTTTCCCTTTAATATTTACAATTAAAAATCATGCTGCAATAAACATTGCTGAAAATGTATGCTCGTGTATATTAGCAAAAATGAGATTTATATACATAGTAGTGGAGTTGCTGATTTGTAGAGTATATGTGCATCCTTAAATTTATTTGATGTTGCCAAATTATTTTCCAAAGTTGCTACATCAGTTTACACCAATTTCCAGTAGTGACCGCAGTAAGTTTCCAGTTCTCCGCATCCTTGCCAACGTTTGGAGTTGCCAGACTTTAAACTTTTGCCAATTTGATGGATATAAAGTGCTATCTTACTGCTTTAATTTGCATTTTCCTGATACTGAGTATGTTTTCAGATATTTATTAGCCATTCGGATTTCTTCATTCATAAATTCTTCCTTAAGTACTTTGCCAATTTTTTCCCATTGGGCTGCCTTTCTTGTTTTTAATTCATAGAGTTTTTTTTTTTTTTTTTTAAATGTTCTGGATAGCATTCTTTATCCTCATTTTCAAATACAAATGATTTCCAGCTTTTCACAAGATGGCGCCGAAAGTGAAGAAGGAAGCTCCTGCCCCTCTTAAAGCCGAAGCCACAGCAAAGGCTTTAAAGGCCAAGAAGGCAGTGTTAAAAGGTTTCCACAGCCACAAAAAAAGAAGATCCGCACGTCACCCACCTTCCGCGGCCCAAGACACTGCGACTCCGGAGGCAGCCCAAATATCCTCAGAAGAGCGCCCCCAGGAGAAACAAGCTTGACCACTATGCTATCATCAAGTTTCCGCTGACCACTGAGTCTGCCATGAAGAAGATGGAAGACAACACACTTGTGTTCATTGTGGATGTTAAAGCCAACAAGCACCAGATTAAACAGGCTGTGAAGAAGCTCAATGACATTGATGTGGCCAAGGTCAACACCCTGATTCGGCCTGATGGAGAGAAAAAGGCATATGTTCGACTGGCTCCTGATTAAGGCGCTTTGGATGTTGCCAACAAAATTGGGATCATCTAAACTGAGTCCAGCTGCCTAATTCTAAATATATCTATATCTATATCTATATCTATATCTATATCTATATATCTTTTCAACAACAACAACAACAAAAAAAACAAAAACAAAGAAAAAACAAATGATTTCCAAAGTCTTTGGTTACATACAGTGAATAATGATCAGCATTTCAGTTTAAGCACAATACTTATACTTTATCTCTCTACTTCACTTGTAAAGTTTCATGAAATGCATTAAGTATCAATTCGTAACTCAAATACTTTAATTGTAATTTGCAGACAAAGGTTTTATTAGAAGTTAATCCATAGATGTTTAAGAGGTCTTCTTTAGAAAATGAAAAGCATTTTTCTCAAAGAATTAATCATATAAATGAAAGTGAAATTTTTTAATCATCTTGACATTTTCTTTAGTGAAATATTTAGGAAACATCTGAGTTATAAATGATTAACTTTTTCCCCTTAAATTATACATTTTACAATAGTGTTCTGTTTAATGCCCAATTGCCTATTCCAGTCTATTCAAAAGTGAGTTTTGAGTATACATCAAATTAAATAGGGAGCTTTTAAAAACCACTCTATTCCTTTTCAAATTTGGATATTCCCAACACAACACAGATTTGAAAACAGTAATACATCACTATAGATAAGGCTTTTACCTAATAGAAGAACTGTATAATGCCATGTATTTTTATAACGATCTACATAAAATTGTGTAAAATATGAGGTTCCTCAAGCTCTTATTCCATAATTCTCCTAGGTGCACCAAGAAACAATACCTTTGTTAGCACAGAAAGCTATGATATACTTCCTTGTGGCATTGTTTTAACTATTGCCATGTTCTCTTGGACATTTCCAGTGCATTTCTATTTCCCAATTTGCCTTTTCTCAGTGTAAGATTTATTGCCACTTGGGTACTTGGGAGATAAATGGAAATTTTACATGTATTCATTTCATTCCAGGACACTTTAATGTGCCAACGATAATAGTATGGTCAATTTAAAAGGAATGAGAATTCCCATAAAGGAGTGGGAATAGAAACAATCAACAGTTTAAAACGTGAGTCACTGATTCTTACACTCTTCTTACAATGGATGACAATATTCTGTGTAATCTCCCAGAGTATACATCTGAGTTGTTATTTTCACTAGAGGCCTCTAATTCACCTTCATGTGGGAGCTCAGATATGAGACATACCTGTTTCCAAAGGAGCCTGACTGTTCAGTGTGTCCTTCTAGGGCCTACCTGTGAGCCTATCATATAGCTCTTTGCATTGGTTCCCACTGGTGCTCCTCTCAGAGTGTCCAATATCTACTATTCAGTGTCACCATCCCAACTCCTACTTGACATGTCAGGAGGGCTGCTTTTTCCCCACAAAAGGATCTGAAGCACAATCTGAATTATACAACCCCGCATTCAAGGCTGAGTTACGCTTGCTCCACATCCTCCTTGGGCCACTTCTTTTTTTCTTTTTGAGACAGGATCTCACTGTGTCACCCAGGCTGGAGTGCAGTTGTGCGAACATGCTGACTGCAGCCTTGACCTCCTGGGCTCAAGTGATTCTCCCACCTAAGCCTCCCAAGTAGCTGGGACCACAGGCATACGCCACTGCACCCAGCTAACTTTTTAAATTTTTCTTGTAGAGATGGGGGCTCACTATATTGATCAGGCTTGTCTCAAACTCCTGGGCTCAAGTGGTCCTTGCACCTCGGCCTCCCAAAGTGCTGGGACTAAAGGTGTGAGCTACTGCACCCAGCCAAGGGCCACTTCTTTAAAACAAAGTTTGGGTATGATGTTAGCTGTGTGCTTGTTGTATGTCGGTTTCATTATGCTGAGGCATACAGACTGGAAAGGAAGAAGCAAAATTGTCTCTGTTTGCAGATGACATAATCTTTTAAATAGAAAATACTAAAGAATTTACCAGAAAAACTGTCAGAACTAATAAGTGAATTCAGTAAAGTTCCAAGATACACAATTAACATATAAAAATCAGTTGCATTTCTATACATTAACAATGTTATTAGTAATCTATATGTTATGTCTCCAGCTTGCTTTTCATTCTTAAGATTGCTTTGGCGGTTTGAGGTCAAAGAATTCTACACAAATTCCGGGGTTTTCTTTTTCTATTTTTGTGAAAAATGCCATTGGAATTTTGATATGGATTACATTAAATTTGTGGATCATTTGGGTAGAATAAATTTTAACAATATTTACTCTTCCAATCCATGAACACAGGGTATCATTTCCTTTATTTGTGTCTCTTTCAATTTCTTCCATCAGTGTTGTATAGTTTTCAGTATATGGATCATTCACCTCCTTGGTTACTTTTTTTTAAGTATTTTAATCTTTCTGATGCTATTTTAGATGGAATTTTTACAAATTTCTTTTCATCTATAGGTTACTAAAGTAGTAATCCTATTTCTGGTTATATATCTGAAGGAAATGAAATCAGAATCTTGAAGAAATCTGTGTATGCCCATGTTCATTGCACCATATTCACAATAGCCAAGAAAACAACCTAAGTATACATCAACAGATGAATAAAGAAAAATGGAATATATATATATATATATATATATATATATGAATCTAACTCAGATTAAAAAAAAAAGGAAATCCTGACATTTGTGACAATGTGAATAAACTTGGAGGATCTTATGCTAAGTGAAATAAGCCAGACACAGAAAGACAAATATTGCATGATACCACTTATATGTTGAACCTTAAAAAGTGAAACTTAGAGAAACAGTAAAATGGTGGTTGTCAGGGGTTGGGGGTGTGGGAAAAGGGGAGATAATGGTCAAAGGGTACAAACTTGCAGTTGTAAGATGAATAAGTTCTAGAGATCTAATGTACAGCATGGTAACTATGGTTAATACTGTATTACATACTTGAAATTTGCTAAGAGAGTAAATCTTTTCTTTTTTTCTTTTTCTTTTTTTTGAGACGGAGTCTCCCTGTGCCTCCCAAGCTGGAGTGCAGTGGTGCGATCTCGGCTCACTGCAAGCTCCACCTCCCAGGTTCACATCATTCTCCTGCCTCAGCCTCCCGAGTAGCTGGGACTACAGGTGCCCACCACCACGCCTGGCTAATTTTTTGTATTTTTAGTAGAGACAGGTTTCACTGTGTTAGCCAGGATGGTCTCAATCTCCTGACCTTGTGATCTACCCGCCTCGGCCTCCCAAAGTGCTGGGATTACAGGTGTGAGCCACCATGCCCAGCGAGAGTAGATCTTAAATGTTCTTACCACCAAAAAACAATTAATGATAACTCTGTTGGATGATGGGTATGTGAATTAGTTTGATTGTGGAAATCATTGCCCAAGGCACATGTATGTCAAAATATCACAATGTGTCCCTTAAATATATATGATGTTCTATTTGCCAGTCATACCTCAATAAAGCTGGAAAACATTTAATAAAATTATCTTAAACTTCCCCCTTTCCCCAGCAAAAAGGCAGTCCCAGACCCAAGTGACATCCCACAGTACTGTTGGGCTCTGTCCCTGGTAGCACTCACACAATTTTGCAAGATAAGTAACCAAAGCAAAAGTCATCTTAGGCTCCTCAAAAGGGCTACATAGATTAGTTATGGAAAACAAGGCAAGGCAAAGCACACTACCTAACAATATTACTTTTTACCTTTCATTAAGCAGTGGAAAGTCTTTTATAAATGAAACTTTACTTGAGAAAGGCAATACATAATACATAAGAGCAGAGCTGCTTTGTCTGAAACAGGGTTGTGGGTGTGAGGTTGTACGCAGCGTTCTGCTGATTTTACTTCCATCTTACTTTCCTGCTTCCATACCTACCCAGGGGTCCTGAGGATTATCTATAATCTTTTCTATATGATAAAAAGGCACCTAGGGGATAGGGCCATGTCTTCTGTCCTGTTCTATGAGACTCCTTCTTCTATCTGGAATTCCTCCTCTCTTTCCTCATATCTACCTGTTGAAGTCCCATTAAAATCCCATTTAAATTTCACCTCCTTTAAGGAATCTCCTCAGGACAAAATTGATCTTCCTCACTGCAGATGATCAGTGCTTCTGTTACAGCTATAGGGACTGCATACCTTAGATATTCTGGGACAATCCCAATTTTTGATATTAGATCCTAATATGCTCTTACATTCATTTACTTCTCAGATCAGATTTTAATTTTTGGTTTTGAAAATATGGTTATGATAATTATAGTTCTCATGTGTAGTCAGCCTTGTTTCTGAGTTATTGATCTATACAGACATGAAGTATATACGTCCAAAGAGTAGGGATTGAGTCATTTCATCATAATTAATGATCCTTCCTACACCTCCCTCTCTTTTTCATCATGATCATACTTGCAATAATTTGTTAATGCCCTAGAACACATGAGGCAGTGTTGGGCACTTATATTAATTACCTTGTTTAATTATTACAAAAACTCTGCAAGGTAGGTATGCATTGACCTCTCTTTTGTGATGAGGAAGCTGAGGTTACCCGGCTAGTAAGTGACTAAGTTGTGATCTGCCCAAACCCAGGCTCTTTCCCGTATGCTACTTTGCCTCCCACAATGCCTCATAGTGTTTGTCTGCATATTCTAGAAATGTTTATTCTGGTATGTAATGAATAAATACATATTCAATTGCTCAGAATTGAAAGCATGGAAAAAGTACAGTACACATGAATTTATCTAGGCTATGAATTGAAATATTTCCCTTTCATGCTTGCATGAATCAGAAAAAAACTTTATACTTGTATTTAGTACTGTTTTAACTCACTCTAGTAATTGAAAAGCAAAGTGAATCCACTAGCATTTTCATTTTACTGGCAATCTATGGGTGAGAAAACTGGCACTCCAAAACACAACAAATACCTCTCCATGATTTGTGATATCTGAGCCACGCTGGATTACCTGAACACAGTCTGGGATCAGCTCTGCTCTGGTGGGGCCTCTCGTGGGCTTCCTACAATACTCCTGGGAGGTGTAATTACTGGGGACCAAAACAAAACAAAGTGGCTGGCCATTACTAATGCCCCTGATATCTAGGAGTCCTGTTCCCTGGCTGTGCTTGTGAGGAATGGAGAAGGGGAGCAGCTCATAAGAACTTCTGAAAAGGACAGGATTCGGAGAGGGGCTGCTCAGCAAGATGGAGAAAGAAGCCATTATGCTCCTTGCTGCAGTGCTATCTTCCTAGTGTTGTCCAAAGTGCAGTGTAAGGAGAGGGGCATTGTGAGGTGTCTAATGGCTGTGAGGTTCTGGCATTTGAACCAATTCAGAAAGTCCTCCTGAGGACCTACTAGGTGAAAGTGTTGTGCTAAGACAGTAGAGGATGCAGAGATGATTAAGATGCAATAATGCATATCAAGGTACTTAACAATCTAACATTAACTTTTACTATAAACTAGAATAAAGTAAATGCTGTGGTTAAACAGGTTTTAGGATGTCTCTACTTCACATTATTTAGAAAATGCAATGCCCGATGGATTACAGATTTAAATATGAAAGGTCCATGTTTAAAACTTTTAGAAAAAAATATGTAAGAAAATTTCTTAAAGCAAAAAAATGCAAAAACACAGAATATTGACATATTTGATCATATGAATTTGATTTCATCAAAAGGGATCAAAAAGAAGAGAAAAAGAGCTTCCACAAACTGGGAAGAGATTTGCAACACATATAACCAATACAAATTCAATATCCAGCCTGTATAAAAATCAACAAAGGGAAGGCAGAGCAAGGTGGCTGAATGGAACTCTCCAGGGGTCGTTCCCCTGCTCAGGAACACCAAATTCAACAACTATCCAAGCAAGAAAGCACGTTCATAAGAACAAAAAACCAGGCGAGAGATCATAGTGCCTGGTTTTAACATCACATCAAAGAAAGAGTCACTGAAAAGGGCGGAGAAAACAATCTTGAAGCCGACTCCAACCCCAGCCCCCATCAGCAGAATCTGTGTGCTCGGGAGAGGAGAGTGAAGTGAGTGTGGCCTTGCCATGGAACTCAGTGCTGCCCTGACACCGCGGAACACAACACAGGGCACAATTCTGCCAGTGCCCACAGAGGGAGCATTTAGATGATCGCTGGCCAGAGGGGAATCCTCTGCACCAGCTGCAGGAAACTGAGTTGTGCCTAGCCCCACCACTGGCTGACTAATGTGGCCTGGGGTCCTGAGTGAACTGAAAAGGCAGTCATGCCACAAGGATTGCAGTACTTGGGCAAGTCCTGGGTGCTGCACTGGGCTTGGAGCCAGTGGATATGAGGTGCGTACAACCCAGTGAGACACCAGCTCTGATGGCCAAGGGAGCACTTGTATTACTTCTCCCCTAACTCTAGGCAGGACAGCTTGGGGAGACTCCCTGTTACAAAAAGGAGAGGGAAGAGTAAAGAGGACTCTGTCTTGCAACTTGGGTACCAGCTCAGCCACAATAAAATAAATCACCAAACAAATTCCTGAAGCCCCTGATTCTGGACCCTAGTTCCTAGGTGGCATTTCCAGACCCATCCTGGGCCAGAAGGGAACCTGCTGCCCTGAAGTGAAGGACACAGTTCTGGCAGGATTCACCACCTGCCGACTAAATTGCCATTGGGCCTCAAATAAACAGCCGTAGCAACGGAGTAGTCACTGAGGGCCTTGGTGTGAGACCTAGTACTGTGCTGAATTCAGGTATGACCCAGTACCATCCCAGCTGTGGAGGCCATGGGAATGCCTTTCCCAAGTCCAGGCAGCCCAGCATGGAGATAGGGTCTCCTTCTGTTTGGGGGAAAGTAAGGGAAGAGAACAAGAGACTCTGTCTGGTACTCCAGGAAATCCTCTCAGATCTTAATCAACCCCACAAGGTGCTATGAGTGTTTAAGACTCGTGACATTACTGGGCTTGGGGCATCCCCCCTCCCCTAGTGCAGATGTAGCTGTAGTGATCAAAGACTTCAAACACAACACTCAATTCTCTTTGAATACCTGGAAAGCCTGCTTGAGAAGGACAGGTACAAACCAGGCCCGGCTGTGAAGTTGAAAAATAAATATCCAACTCTTCAATGCCTAGACATTGACAGACATCTACAAACATCAAGAATATCCAGGAAAATATGACCTCACTGAACAAAATAATTAAGGAACCACTGACCAACCCCTGAGTGCAGAGATATGTGACCATTCAGAGTAAGAATTCAAAATAGCTATTCAGGAAACTCAATGAACTTCAAGATAACACAGAAGGAATTCAAAATCCTGTCAGATAAATTTAACAAAGAGATCGAAATAAAAAACCAAGGAGAAACTCTGGAGATGAAAAATTCAACTGACAAACTGAAAAATATATGTCTTTCGAGAGCAGAATTGATTAAAAAGAAAGAATTGGTGAGCTTGAAGAGAGGCTACAGGAAAATACACAGAGGAGAAAGAAAAGAGTAAAAAGAATGAAGTACACCTACAAGATCTAGAAAATCACCTCAAAAGGGCAAATCTAAGTTATTGACCTTAAAGAGGAGGTAGAGAGAGAGAGAGAGAGAGGTAAAAACTTTATTCAAAAGGATAGTAACACAGAACTTCCCAAACCTAGTGGAAGATACCAACATTCATGCACAAGAAGGTCATAGAACACCAAGCAGATGTAACCCAAAGAAGACTACCTCAAGCAGTTAATCAGTAAGCTCCCAAAGGTCAAGGAAAAAGAAAAGATCCTAAAAGCAGTAAGAGAAAAAACAAAAACCACTCATATATTGAGTAGGAAGATTAAAAGACAAACCTATCAAAAATAACTACAATAACTTTTTAAGAGATAGGTAGTACAGAGATAGAAATAGAAACAATGAAAAGTTAAAAAGTTGTGGTGATGGAGTTAAAGTTTAGAGTTTTTATACTTTTTATCCTTGCTTTTTTTGTAATCAGAATTAACTTGTCATCAGTTTAAAATAATTGGTTATAAGATGTTATGTGCAAAACCCATGATAATCTTACATTTAAAAACCTATAATAGGTAAACAAAAACAATAAAAAGCAAAAAATTAAAACATAACTGCCAGAGAAAAACGCTTTTACACAAATGAAGACAAGAAACAAAAAAGAGGACCACAAAACAACCAGAAAACAAGTTAGAAAATGGCAGTAGTAAGTTCCCATCTATCAATAATAACATTGACTGTAAATTGACTAAACCCTCCAATCAAAAGACAGAGTGTTTTAACAGATTAAAAAAAGACCCAACTATATGCTGCTCACAAGAAACTCAATTTACCTATAAAGATACACATAGACTAAAATTAAAGGAATGAAAAAAAGATATTCCATGAAAATGAAAACAAAAAAGAATAGGAATAGCTATATTTATATTAGACAAAATAGATTTCAAGACAAAAACTATAAGAAGAGACAAAGAAGGTAATTAGATATTGATAACGGAGTCAATTCAGCAAGTCAATATACCAATTATAAATATATATGTACCCAACACTGAAGCATCCAGATATAAAGCAAATATATATACATATGTGTATATATATATACACACACACATTAGGTATATGTTGACATATATAATATTACATATATATTTATATATATAGATATATTGATATCTTCCTCTAGGTTTGGGAAGTTCTCTATTATCCTTTTGAGTAGATATGTGTGTGTGTATATACACTAATATACACACACTCACATACACATACATACAGAGAGAGAGAGACAGAGACTGACCCCAATATAACAGCAGCTGGAAATCTCAACACTCTGCTTTCAGCAATGGACAGATCATCCAGACAGAAAATCAACAAAGAAACACTGAACTTAATCTGTACTGTAGACCAAATGGACGTAACAGATATTTACAGAAGACTTCAACTGACAGCTGCAGAACACACATCCTTCTCTTCAGCACATGGATCATTCTCAAGAATAGACCATATGTTAGGCCACAAAACAAGTCTTAAAAAAATCAAACAAACTGAAATTATATCAAGTGTCTTCTCATACCATAGTAGAATAAAACTGGAAGTCAGTAACAAGAGGAACTTTGGAAACAATACAAATGCATGGAAATTAAACAATATGCTCCTGAATGACCAGTGGGTAAATACAAAAATTAATAAGAAAATTAAAAAATGTCTTGAAACAATGAAAATGGAAACACAATATTCTAAAACCTATGAGGTACAGCAAAAGCAATATTAAGAGGAAAGTTTATAGCAATAAGCGCCTGCATCAAAAAAGTAGAAAAACTTCAAAATAAACAACCTTACAAAGAATCTTAAAGAATTAGAAAAGCATGACAAAAATCAAACCCAAAATTAGTAGAAGAAAGGAAATAATAAAGATCAGAGCAGAAATAGATAAAATTGAAACCAAAAAAGGATACAAAAGATCAACAAAATGAAAGGTTGGTTTTTTGAAAAGATAAACAAAATCAATACTAAGAAAGAGAGAAGACCCAAATAAATAAAATCAGAGATGAAAAAGGAGACATGACTACTGATACCACAGAAATTTAAAGGATGATTAGAGATTACTATGAATAACTATATATCAGTAAACTGGAAAACCTAGAAGAAATGGATAAATTCCTAGACATCCATAATTTACCCAGATTGAACCATGAAGAAATAAAAATTCTGAATAGACCAGTAACAAATAATGAGTTTGAGGCTGCTAAAAAGTTTCCATCTGAAAAAGAAACTAAGAAAGTAATCCCATTTACAAAAGCTTCAAATAAAATAAAATGCCTAGAAATAAACTTAAACAAAGAAGTGAAAGATCTCTACAATGAAAACTGTAAAACATAGATGAAAGAAATTGAAGAGGACACACACACACACACAATGTTTTATGTTCATGGATTGGAAGAATTAATATAGTTAGAATGTCCATACTATTCAAAGCAACCTACAGATTCAATGCAATCCCTATCAAAATACCAATGACATTCTTCAGAAAAATAGGGAAAAAATTCCATATTTATACTGAATCACAAAAGACCTAGAGTAGGCAAAAGCCATCCTGAACAAAAAGAATAAAACTACAGGGGTCACATTATTCAAATTAAGCTACAGAGCTATAGTAACCAAAACAGCATGGTACTGGCATAAAAATAGACACATCGACCAAAGGAACAGAATAGAGAACCCAGAAATAAATCCGCATATCCACAGTGAATTCATTTCAAGAAAGGTGCCAAGAACATACATTGGGGAAAGGACAGTCTCCTCAAAAATGTTGCTGGGAAAACTGGATATCCATATTGCAGAAGAATGAAACTAGACCCTTATCTTTTGCCATATACAAAAATCAAATCAAAATTGACTAAAGACTTAAATTTAAGACCTGAAACTATGAAACTACTAAAAGTAGTTGGGGAAACTCTACAAGACATTGGTCTGGGCAAAGATTTCTTGAGTAATACTTCCAAAGCACAGACGACCAAAGTAAATATAGACAAATGGGATCAAATCAAGTTAAAAAGTTTCTGCACAAAAAGAAAACTATCAAGAGAGTGAAGAGACAACCCACAGAATGGGAGAAAATAGCTACAAACTATCTACCTGACAAGGGATTAATAACCAGAATATATATGGAACTCAGACAACTCAATAGGAGAAAGTAAAATAATCCTATTAAAAATGGGCAAAATATCTGCATAGACATTTCTAAAAATAAAATACATACAAATGGCCAACAGATATGTGAAAAAAAATGCTCAATATCATTAATCATCAGAGAAATGCAAATCAAACCTATAATGAGATATCATCTCACCCCAGTTAAATGGCTTTTATCCAAAAGATAGGCAGTAACAAATGCTAATAAGGATGGGGAGATAGGGGAACCCTTGTACACTGTCAGTGGGAATGTAAATTAGTATAACCACTGCCAAGAATCATGTGGAGGTTCCTCAAGAAAACCCCTGAAAGTAGAACTATCTGATCCAGAAATCCTGCTATTAGGTACTCAAAAGAAAGGAAATCAGTGTATTTTAAGAGATATCTGCCCCTACTTGTTTATTACAGTGGTATTCACAATAGCAAAGATTTGACATCAACCTTAAGTATTCATCAATGGATGGATAAAGAAAATGTGGTACATATACAGAATGGAATACTATTCAGCTACAAGAAAAGGAATAAAATCCTGTTGTTTGCAACATGAATGGAACTGGAGGAAATTATGTGAAGTGAAATAAGCCAGGCACAGAAAAACAAATTTCTCATGTTATTACTCATATGTAGAAGCTAAAAATTAAAGCAATTGAACTCATATAGAGGGAGATTAGAATGATGATTACTGGAGACTGGGAAGCGAAGCAGGCAGAAGGGGGACAACTGGGGATGGTTAATGGGTACAAAAATAGATAGAATGATGAAGATCTAGTATTTGATAGCACAACAGGGTGACTATAGTCAACAATAATTTATTGTATTTTTAAAAGTATAAGTGGAATTGAAATGTTTCTGATACAAAGAAATGATAAATTCTTGGAGTGATCGATACCCCAATTGCCCTGATGTGATTATTACACATCGTATGCCTCTATCAAAAAATCACGAGTATCCCGTAAATATATGCACCTATAATGTACCCATAACAAAAATAAAAATAAAAATAAAAAAAGGAAAATACAACAGTAACAATAGAAAAGTGGTGAAGAGGCAACATGCATATCACAGAAGAGGAAAATGAATGATTCAAACATATGAAAAGATGTTCATTACTAACTAGAAAGAAAATTAAAATCATAATGATATATGATTATGTATGTCATTTCCAGCATAATAGAAACGTAATATCAATTTTATATCAAATGATGACAAGGATATAAAGCAACAAGGACTCATATCCTGCACATAGAAGTATACAATATGCTACAAACACTTTGGAAAATTTCCTTGCATTATTTTGCAAATTTGAAGTTGCTCAGACCTCAGGACCTATCAAATCTGTTCTCAGGTATATACTTGAGAGAAAATCTTGCACGTGTGTATCAGGAGACCTTTAGAAGAATGTCTGTAACAGTAATGTTTTTAATAGTAAAAAACTGGAAATGACCCTAATGACCATCAACAAGAAAATGGTTACTTAAGTTAGTATTTATGTAATAGGAAACTATTCAGCAGTGAAAATGAATACACTATAGTAATACACATTAATGCCAGTAAATTTCACAATGTTGAGCTAAAAATCAAGGGAATATAAACAATGTCTACAAAGTTTAAAAAATGTGAAGCTAAGCAATGTATTATTGAGGTATATAGCCATATATGATAAACTATGAGGAAAAGCAAAGGAATGATAATCAAAATTCAGAAGAGTAACTTCTGGGAGATAAGGCAGTGGGAGGGAGGAGACACATTGTTCTATTTGTTAAGGTGGTTAATGATTGCATGGGCATTTATTTACTACTGTTGTTTAAGCTGTATATATATATTCTATAATCTCTTTTCTACTTTCATATATTTCATAATAAAGATACAGCAAACAGTGTGCTATTGCAGTGCTGATGAGGGAGCACTTCATCTGAAAGGAGGTGGGAGTGGGAAATGAGAGGCAGGGATCAGTGAAGTCTTCGTGGTGTAGTCAGAACTGGTTCTTGAAACATGAGGAGGGTTTTAAGGATAGAAACAGACAGAGAGGAGCTTCCACCGGGAAGAACAGGATGAGGAAAGACATCAAAGTGTGAAATGGCATTGTGTGTCCTGGAAACAGCAATGGTTGGAGTATAAATTGGAGGAACAGAGTAGCATACAAGGATGGAAAATGGCATTGGGCCAGGCTGTAGAAAGCCTTTTAAAGAAAATCTGGTGGCTCACGCCTGTAATCCCAGCACTTTGGGAGGACAAGGTGGGTGGATCACGAGGTCAGAAGATCGGTACCATCCTGGCTAAAACGGTGAAACCCCATCTCTACTAAGAATACACAAAATTAGCTGGGCATGGTGGCACATGCCTGTATTCCCAGCTACTTGGGAGGCTGAGGCAGGAGAATTGCTTGAACCCGGGAAGCAGAGGTTGCAGTGAGCTGAGATGGCGACACTGCACTCTAGCCTGGGAGACATTGCAATACTCTGTCTCAAAACAAAACAAAACAAAACAAAAAAACTTGTGAACCGATTTGGATCTTATCCTACAAGCAAAGGCAGGCTGTTGAAGACTTTTGAGGAAACAAGTGGTTTAATTACACCTGTGATTTAGAAATACAATTTTGGTAGTTGTAGGAAGCATGAATAGGAGAAATTTGAGGCAAGTGGGACCCATCTAGTTACTGGAACAGTTCAGGATAACAAAGACAAGGGTCTGTATTGTGGCAGTGGCAATGGAATGAAATGAAAGAATGAATAATTTGAGACCTGACTTGTATTTCCTAAATGTTTGTGCCCATTTCCAGAAAGACACAGACTGAAGCAAGGTGTACTGGCTTATTTCAGGCCAGGCCCTGCTCAGGACTGAGCACGCTCCCTAGTTAAGTAGTTAATTGTGAGCACTGACTCAGGATCTTGCCCCCAATTCCCTGTTCTCCAATTCCTGATTCCCTGATAGAAGTACATTTTCTAGTTTTCCTGGCCCTTCCCTTTCTAAAGCAAGGAAGGCAGTATTTGAAAACAAACTCTTTCCAATATTCATTAATCCGTCTTTTTGCTTACTTACGCCTGCCCTTAACTTCCCTTTCTGGGCTTTCATTCTTCTCCCAAGGTCTCCTACACAAGCACAGTCATGCTACTAGGTTGAGGAGTCTCTTTCTTCCACAAGAGACTGATTCAGCTGATACCATCCTAAAGACCTGGGGTATATTCATCCTTCGGGCAGATAATTACACAAAGACATGAGACACTAAGATGGCATTAAGATGGCATAACAACAACAACTTGTGGCTGGTCTGAAATGAAAAATGAATGCCCTGAACATCCAACAGGCAGCTGGAAATTCAGGCTAGGTCTTTACGAGGCATGTCAGTCCCTGCCTCTTCCCTGCACCACGGTTGACCAAATAATGAGACATAAACCTGCCTTGGGAATTGTGCTGTTTTATATGGGACCCAGTAGGGGTGATCCCCATATGGAGAAGTACTCAATTCTCCCTTGGTATGATCTCTACTTGTATTTATTAAAAAAGAAGTATCTTGTCAAGTTGACCCATGCAGGAGTCAGATCTTTTCAACCTGGAGAAGGAAGCAGCAATGTTCCACAGCCAGGAGCAATGCCATCTCTGAGTTCAACATGGCCAGAGCTAGGAAGCAGTCACAGGGAAAGAAGGGGACAGGGTCTGACGATGGTGACTGCCAATCAGGAGAACACTTCTGGGCACTCCAAAGAAGAAATGTGAATGGCCTGATATTCACATTTAAGAAGAGAGTACCCAGCTCTCCATAGCTTCTGAGTCGCTCTGCCATGCAAACCAAATCCTGTGTGAATCATGATCAAGGTGCATTTCACACCCATTTTCTGATGAAAATGGAAAGTAGAAGGTAACTGGGCAAACTGAGTGACTCCCCTGCTCATCTTCCAGAACGTTTAGGTCTGGGGGAGAGAAGGAATGACAAAGAATTGCAAGCAGAGAGCAAATTTGCATCAACACTGCTTTGTGAAAATGAAGAGGAAAGAAATTGTAGTTTATTCTCGGGCAAAGACAGAAAAATTATGGTTAAGTTTAAAAGAGAAAATGATACAAGTCTTCTCACTGAAGAGGCGAGTAAAGTGTATTTTTCAGATCACAGCAGTGGTTTGTAAACTTTCTCATTCTTTTCCATAGGCACCGCCCCCCACCATGAATAATTAAAATCAAAGACTCTCCTCACGTTTCTAATGTATTCAATTCCTTTCTATGTCTTTCCATGCCAAGATGCAATCTCAACCCTTTGATTCCTTACCAAACCTTTAACTAGCCCTCATGGGAAGATACTTTTGAAATGGTTCAAAGTTGGGCATCCACTAGAAGAAGAAATAGCAGAGAAATGGAGTCCTCCTCATGTGAGGTAATGAGCCCCTGAATAATTGACAATGGAGCGCCCCACGGCTCTCTTCTCTAATCAACACCACGCTCTCCCTCATTGCTGCAAGTAGCTCATGTAACTCCTTTAACACAGTACTCATAGGTCGGACTCTGAAAAGAAAAAGGTAATGGATTTGATCTCTGTGAGAGGTTTTTCTCTTCCTTCATAAAAGGCATGGAGCAGGGCCAGACAATAAAGGGAAAAGAACTCACATTTGCAGACAATCTGAAGGATGATTAAGAGTGATGGCTGAGAGACAACTGGGCATCTGCATGAAATGGTCTTCTGGATGGCTTGTAAAGAGGCATGCTGTATGCAGAGATGAGCTTTCAGGGTTGGCTGAATTTCAGCACCCAGACGTGATAAAACATCGGGTGGACGATCTTTGCAATGCAGGGCCCTCGAAATGATCTACCTGAGCCCATACAATTGCTTTATTTCTCTAGACAGGCTTCTTTATTTCCCTCTTGTGTACTTGTTATCTCTCTTCTCTCATGCTTTTGATTTCATCAACTTCCTTAGCTCATTTGTCCGCACTGACCTGCTGGGGGTTAGCTCTGCGGGGTTGGTATATTCTGCTAAGCTCTGGCTTTTACATCATTCAGATTGCACTGCTCTCCTGTGTACCTTTTCTACAAGGCTCCAGCACACCTGTTTTGTAACTTTTATTCTGTCATGTTTTGCATACCCCGTGCTCTTGAAGTTCTTCATTATTTACTGTTTGACCTTATTTTACTTTATTTCCATTCTTTCCTTGTCATCCACGTCTGGTGAGAGACAGTTTACATATAAGGAAAACAAGTCTTGGAATGTCACTTAGTTTAAGATTAAAGGCATTTCTTAATGCTAGGCACAATAGGATTTTGCATATACAACGTCACTAATTCTGCAAAATCTTAATTAGATGTATCCAAACGGACGGTGATCCAAAAAAAGCTGACTGTGAGTTAGACTGAATTGCCACATATATTCATATAGTCAGTTACCTGTAAGATCCCATGTCCTGGTTCATCAGGTATCTTTGTGGCCATGGACGTGATAAGCACAGCTAGTGAATGTGCAGAGTTGGAAAACACAACTGCACACTTCTGTTCACATACGTGTTTGGCAGTCAATATTTACTGAGTGCCCCATGTGCACAGCGCTGGGCCCTGGGGTGCCGCGCTCTGTGGGGAGCTGAGAGCAACATAGTTCCTGCTCTTGCAGAGCTTATGTTCTGGAGAGCCAGACTTCATAAAGTGATCAGACACAAATATGTGAAATGATCACTGTGACAAATGCTACGAGGATGTGCCTGTTGCTGGGAGAGCCAATGACAGGTGGATGAGACCCGACTGGAAAACACAGAGTCTTCTCTGAGGAAGTGATGCTTGAACTGGGATGTGAAGGATGAGGAGGACTTGCCCAGGGGAATGGGGGGGACGGCAGGGGGAACAGCCTTTTGGGAAGAGGGAGCAACATTGCAAAAGCCCCATGGGCAGGAAGAGGCATGGGGGGAGAAACTGGTTGGTGGGATAACAGAGCAACGGATGGAGGAGCTGTGTGAGATGAGCTGGGAGGGGGACTGGGGATAGAACATGCAGGGCCTGGCAGCCTTGTGATGAGGATCTGATCTTTACCCTGAAAGACCATGGGGTGCCACTGAAGGGTTTTAAACAGTAAGCAGATAGATCAGATGAGTGTTTTGAAAAGGAACCACCTTGTCTAGCAGACTGAGGGGAGGCAAATACAAGTTGATTTGTATTTAAAAGCTTTTGTAGCCTCCTGACACACTTACTTAAAAGATGCTCTCTGTACCTCTGTGCTGAGTAGTGAGTACAGTCGTGCACCACATAATGATGTTTTGATCAACAATGGACTGCATATATGATGGTAGTCCCATAATATTATAATATGATATGTTTACTGTACCCTTTCTATGTTTAGATATGTTAAGATACACAAATACTACTGTGTTAAAATTGCCTACAGTATTCAGTGTAATAACATGCTGTCCAGGTTTGTAGTCTAGGAGCTATAGGTTGGTGTGTAGGAGCTGTAACCTGGTGTGTAGGAGGCTGTACTATCTAGGTTTTTGTACTTCTTTGATGTTTGCGGGACAAAATCACTTAATAATGCATTTATCAGAATATATCCCTGTCATCAAGAGATGCATGCCTGTATTTTAATAAATAAAAGCACAGGCCTTGGGGAGAAGAGAGTGAAAGAATAGGGGAAATTTCAGAAATATTGAACTAGGCACCTTACCTTTCCTGGAAAATATGATTCCCATTGATTAGATCAGTAAAATTGATTTTCTGTGAAATGACTTGCAGGATATGAGGACAAGCTGTCATTCCACTAATTGCTAGATTAGTTAATTGCTCAACTGATCCTGCTGCTCAGGAGGACTCCTGCCTCCTCCCACCCCTCCTAGTGTGGGCCCCTGAAGCTGCCCAGAGAGGACCTGGTATTTGATCAAGGCTATAGAGCAGCTGTGAGCCCCTGACAGGGTAACTTGTTCAGGTCAGAGCCAGACAGCCAGTGAGTTGTTGTGCCAGTATTTGAATATGTCTGTCAGGCGCCTGCTCTTTTTACTACCTCGCTATTTCCTTACGAGGGAGGAAAACAAACTGACAAGAAAGTCACTATGACAGGTAAGAATTTTCCTGCAAGCAAGTCTTCAGGACAAGGAAGAAATTGAATAAGCTTAAGAGAGGTGATCAGTGAAAGTATCTTAGGTGATTGAAATAAATGAAGTAGATGTAAATTGTGCACCAATGACTGGAGACCTCAAACAGATAAACTCACCAATGGGTATATATCGCTGTTTTACCCAACTTTTTCCCACTGGGAAATTCTGTGCCCACGTGACAGTCTTTGTTAAGGGAATCAGCCTCAATGCTTTGTTTCTCTGAACTCAAGGGCATATTGTTTCAAGACTGTATGCCATGCCATTCAATCCCAATGGCAGGATATGAGCAAGATATGGAGAGGCTCCTCCCCAGTCCAGGCAAAGCCTCCAGCCAGGCAGGCCTGCACATTTATGGCCCAGACAAGCCACCTGGGTCCTGTGGAAGATAAAATGGGATTCTGCAGTGCTGAGGTGACAGTGTGTGGCAGGGTGGAGGGGACCATGCTTCTCTGTGCCCGGGACCCACAAGTGCGTGAGGGATCCTGACTGTGGAGTGTGTTCTCAGGCAGGACTATGTGGCAGTGGCAAGAACTCATTAGTGACTTTGTGGGCAGGGGACTCACACAAGTGGGGACTGGAGTTGGAGAGGAAGATAAGAACGTATGCTACAGAATGAATGCCGTGGTCACATGGGAGGCACCCTCTGGGGCTTCTCTGTGGACATACTGTGAGAGGGGGCAACTGCCAGCTCTAAAGCTGGAAGTGGTTGTAGCTACCGTAACTTGGTTGTTAAAGGTAAATGTTACTAACTTGTTTCTAGCAATATGGTGGATTAGATTCCCTAACCTTACCATTGCTGAACAGGGAAGAAAGTAAAGAATCCTCTGATGCCAAAAGCAAAGAGTCCTGGAGAATAAGAGTCCTGGAAGGTAAACAACTACCAAAAGCAGCTTTTACCCAGAAAATAACTACTGATTCCTGGGCACCTTGAGTTTCCATTTTGATGACTGGGCAATAACGATAGAAAATCAGCTTAGGGGCTACAAATGGAAAGTCTAATAGGAGATCCTTGCATGAACTGGAACCCCAAAGAACAATTCAAAAGAGGGTTGGAAACATAAAAAGGGTAAGACAGAAAAAGTGAAACTAATAGGAAAAGAACAAAAATGATAGAATTCAATAAAAGTATAAGTTAATAAAATTAATGTAAATGGACTAAAATGACCATGGTGAAATACATTGTTACAATATAAAAAAATCCAGGTTAATAGGCCAGAGAAACACATGCAGTATAAAGACACAGAATGGTTAAAAGTGAAAGGATAAAAGAGACATACCAAAGAAAACTAGCATGCTTATAATAATATCAGACAAAACCGACTTTAAAGCAAAAAGCATTGACAAGAGATACAGTGGGTCACTACATAACGAGAAGGATTTGATTCACCTGGAAAATAAAAGAAATACCTGAGTACCAAAAAACATGCCCTCAAAACATACAAAGTAAAAGCTGATAGCTCTTCAGGCTGGGCGTGGTGGCTGATGCCTGTAATCTCAGCACTTTGGGAGGCCAATGCAGGAGGATTGCTTGAGCTCAGGGGTTTAAGACCAGCCTGGGCAACATTGTGAGGCCCCATTTCTATTTTTAAAAAAATTGATAGCTTTTCAAAGAAAAATTTGCAAAACGATTAGCAAAGATTTTTAAGAACCTACCCCAGTATTTAATAGATCAAATAGATAAACCTTAGTAAGAATATAAAATAGTTGAATAGTTCAATAACCAAACTTTATCCAATGAACACATCTATACAACACTGCACTCAACAATTGCAGAATGCACATTCTTTCCAAGCACACTCGGATTGTATATAAAAAATGCAACATGTTAGGCCAAGTTTGTAGCAAGACTGAAATCATGTGGCGTATTTTCTCTGAAGACAAATTAAGAATAGAAAACTAACTAGAAAATCCCCATAGATGCAGAAATAAAAAAACAAAAACACCTTCTAAATAATCCATGAGTCAAAGAAGAAATCACAGTAGAAATTAGAATGTATTTGGAACTTAATGAACATACTATATATTAAATCTATAGCCTTAAATTTGTATATGAATAGAAATGAAGAGAGCCTAAGAACTACTACTGTAAGCATCCAACTTAGAAAAAAAAAGAACAACAGAGTAAACCCAGAAAGAATGGATGGAATGACATATTAAGTATAAAAACAGAAATGAATAAGCAAGAAGACAAATGTGTAAGCTGACTCTTTGAAAAGAATAAAAGAAAACTGAACAATCTTTGGCATGATTAATAAAGAAAAATAGAATACCAGAACAGTAGTCAAATGAAAGAGAGATA
This sequence comes from Trachypithecus francoisi, assembly GCF_009764315.1. Lineage (NCBI taxonomy): Eukaryota > Metazoa > Chordata > Mammalia > Primates > Cercopithecidae > Trachypithecus > Trachypithecus francoisi. The sequence goes on from NW_022681469.1 coordinate 57,955,120, forward strand.
AATACATAGGAGACAGGCGAGGTGTGATGGCTCCCAACTGTAATCCTAGCACTTTGGGAGGCCGAAGCAGTAGTATTGCTTGAGCCCAGAAGTTTGAGACCAGCCTAGGCAACATGGTGAGAGCCATCTCTACATAAAAGAAACAAATCAGCCAGGTGTGGTGGTGCACACCTGTGGTCCTTGCTACTTGGGAGGCTGAGGTGGGAGGATTACTTGAGCTCAGGAAGTTGATGCTGCAGTGAGCCATGTTTGTACCACTGCACTCCAGCCTGGGTGACAAAGCAAGATCCTGTCTCAAAACTAAACTAAACTAAAATAAAAATAAAAATGATATAAAAGGAAGAAAACTAAGATGAAATAGGTAAATTATTAGGAAGAAAAGCAGTTTATCAGAATAGACTTACAAAGAAATATAAAATCTGAAGATAATTATTATAAAAACATAGTTAGTGAACTAAAACTTTCGCATGAAGAAAACATTCTAGACTTGGATGAGTTTGCAGGTGTCTTCCACCAAACATTCAAGGATAATTCAAAACGTACATAAACTTTCCTAGACAACAACCATAAATACCAGCAACAAAAAGGATTATTCTAGTTCTCATTTTATAAGGTTAGGGCAGCATTAATATCAAAATCATTCCAGGATACTACAAGAAAATGATAGGCCAATCTTACTCAATAACATAGATATAAAAATCTTAAAGGAAATAACAGAAAATTGATCAATGCATAAAAATGACATATCATGAATAAATAGGGTTCATCCCAGGAGCTCAAGAGTAACTGAACCATAAAAATCCTTTAATATGATTAATCATATTAATTACCATATAAAAGAAAAAAATCGGATGATATTTTCTGTGGATACAGAAACTACTCCTAGCAAACTACTAATAGAAGAAAACATCTTTAACCTGATAAAGGTTATCTATAAAAATGCAGTAAACATCATGTTTAATGAAATTTTAAAAAGCATTCTCTTTAAGATTAGAAATAAACAAAAGTGCCTGCTTTGACCACTTCTATTCAGCATCATACAGTAAGCCAAGCCAATGAAATAAAAAAAAAGAAATAAAGGGACTTAAAAGGAAAAAAAACCCAAAACTCTAATTATAGAAAATGTGATTTTTATGCAGAAAATCCAGAGGTAGGTACAGATAAATGATTTGAAGTAATAAGAGAGTTTAGTAAATTTTGCCTGCTATAATTGGTCAATATACAAAATTCAGTTGCCTTTCTCTTCACTGATTATCAGTTAATTTTAAAATTACATTAAAAGTACTATAGCCAGGAGAAGAATAAAGTTGGAAGACTGACACTACTCACCTTCAAGACTTACTATAAAGCCACAGTAATCAGGACAATGTGGTATTGGTGAAAGAATAGACAAATAGATAAATGGAACAGAATAGACAGAAATAGACCTACATAAATATAGTCAACTAATCTTTGACAAAGGAGCAAAGGCAATGCAATGAAGAAAAAATAGTTTTTTCAACAAATGGTACTGGAACAACTGGACATCCACATGCAAAAAAAATGAGTTGAGACACAGACCAAAACACCTTTCACAAAAATTAACTCAAAATGGATCCCGATCTAAATGTAAAATGCAAAACTATGACACTCCTATAAGATAACATAGGAGAAAATCTATAAGACCTTGGATTTGGCAATGACTTTTTAGATATGACACAAAAGGCATAATCCATGAAAGAATTAGGAAGCTGGATTTCATTAAAATTAAAATTTTCTGCTCTGCAAAAGACAGTATCAAGAGAATAAAAGGACAAACCACAGATTGGGAGAAAATATTTATGAAAGATGTATCTGATAAAGGACTGTTATCCAAAATGTACAAAGAACTCTTAAAACTCAACAATGAAAAGGAAAATAACCTGATAAAAAGTGGGCCAAACACCTTAACAGATACCTCACCAAAGAAGGTATACATATGACAAATTAGCATATGAAAAGATGCTCCACATCACACGCCATCAGGGAAATGTAAATTAAAACAACAATGAAATACCACTGCATGCCCAACAGAATGGCCAAAATCCATAACAATGATAGAACCAAATGCTGATGAGGATTTGGAGAAACAGCAACTCTCATTTGTCACTGGTGGGAATGTGAAATGGTATAGCCAATTTGGAAGACTGCTGGTTGTTTCTTACAAAACTCAACATACTTGTATTACATGATCCAGCAATTACATTCCTTGGGTTTTACTCAAAGAAGTTGGAAACTTATGTCCACACAAAAATCTGCACACAAATATTGATAGCAGCTTTATTCATAATTGCCAAAATCAGTAGTGCATCCAGACAATGGCATATTATTCAGCACTAAAAGAAATGAACTGTTAAGCCATTAAAAGACATGGAGGAAAGTTAAATGCATACTACTAAGTGAGAGAAGTCCATCTGAAAAGGCTACTACATACTGTGTGATTCCAACTATATGACATGGTGGAAAAGGCAAAACTCTGCAGACAGTAAAAAGATCCGTGGTTGCTAGGGGAGGGAGGAATGAATAGTGGAACATGAAAAATTTTCAGGGCAGTGAAAATACTCTTTATGATGCTATAATGTGGATACATGCCATTATACATTTGTCCAAACCCATAGAATGTACAACAGTGGCTGGGTGCGGTGGCTCACGCCTGTAATCCCAGCACTTTGGGAGACTGAGGCGGGCATATCACCAGGTCAGGGGATAGAGACCATCCTGGCTAACACGATGAAACCCCGTCTCTACTAAAAATACAAAAAAATTAGCCAGGCGTGGTGACATGTGCCTGTAATCCCAGCCACTTGGGAGGCTGAGGAAGGAGAATTGCTTGAACCTGGGAGGCAGAGGTTGCAGTGAGCCAAGATTGTGCCACTGCACTCCAGCCTGGGTGACAGAGCAAAACTCCTCAAAAAAAAAAAAAAAAAAAAGAATGTACAACACCAAGACTGAACCATACTGTAAACTATGGACTCTGGGTGATAATGATGTGTCAATACTTATTTGTCCATTGTAACAAATATTCCAGTCTGGTGGGGAATGTTGATAGAGAGGAGGCTATGCATGTGTGGGGCAGGGAGTATATGGAAAATTTCTGTACCTTCTTCTTAATTTTGCTGTGACCCTAAAACTGCTCTTAAAAAAATGAAAAAAAGAAGACTGGGTTAAAAATAATAAAAGCATATATTCACTCAACACATGCATTTGTGTAAAGATTTAAAAAATACTGTATTCAAGAGTAAAAATAAAACACAAAAAGTACCTGAGAATCAGTCTAACAAGATATTTGCATGTATGTTATGGAAAAAGCTATAAAAGTTTATTTAAGCACTTCATGGAAAATCTATATAAATGGATTACATCATGTTCATGGAAAGACTCAATATTATGAAGATGTAAATTTTTCCACATTTATATATGAATTTCAAGCAATTCCAATAAAAATTCTAACAGGATTTTTTAGAAACTTGACAAGCAAATTCTAAAATTATATAGAAGGGCAAAAGCCCAAGAACATCCAAACACCCCTGAAGAATTAAGATGTGTGTCTGGGGGAGAGAAAGTTTCCCCATAAAAAAATCAACACTCATTAAAAGGTAGATAAGTATGGCATTGATGCAGGGATAGACAAATAGACTAGTAGAACAGTATAAAGAATCCATATACAGACCATTGCATTTACAGAAATTTAATTTATTACAGAGCTGTCATTGCAGATTGGTGGGGGGTGGGGGGGTGGTGGGACAAAGAAATACTCATTAAATGATGCTGTGACATGTGGTTATCCCTATGGAAAAACTGAGATTGAGGTTCTACCTTATATCATACAGAGAAATCAACTGTAGGTGATTAAAGACTTAGATATAGAAAGTAAAACTATACAACTTTTAGAAGAAGATATAAGAGAAGATGTTTAAGACCATGTCTTGGAGAATGATTTCTCAAACAAGACACAGAAAGCAGAAACTATAAAAAAGAAAAAAGGTTAAGCCAATTACACTAAAATTAAGACTTTCTTATTATCAAAGAGCATCATAAAAAAAGTGAAATTACAAGCCATAAGCTGGCATAAGATATCTGTATCACATTAATTGATGAAAAATGATCACCAATAACATATAAGCACTTCTATAATCAACACGAAGACATATTCAACAGAAAATGGGGAAAGACATGCACAGGCATTTTTTATTTAAGAGAGACATGAAAGTCTAATAAAAATAAAAAATGATGAATATCATTTGTAATCAAGAAATGCAAATCCAAATCTAAAATATATCATTTTCTACCTACCAGAATGAGAGTTTAAAAGTCTGAAGTACAAATCTGTGAGTGTGTGTAGTAAGAAAAACCTTTTTACATGCTAATACAAGTATAACTTTCTATGATCACCTGAGACAATACTTTTGTGTTACTTAGGTAAGTTAAATTTGTGCCCTCTGAGGCATATAGTCTAGTCTAGAGAAAGTCTTGCATAGGTACAGCAGGAAAGATGTACAAAGATTGTATGAGTTACAACAAACTTGGAAACAACCAAAGTGTAAACTGACAGGGAAAATCTCAAATGTCCGTAAAATGGAAAAAGATAATTATTATAGGTTGTAGCATATTCACATAATGAAATAATTTGTAGCAGTGAAAAATAAATGAACTATAGCTTTATGCACCAAACTTGGATAAATCTCATGAACATAACATACAGAAAGCAAGCCACAGAGAAGAACATGTACAGTACGGTCCAGTTGCATAAAGTTCACAAAGTGTGCAAAGCTAAATGATATAGTTGAGAGATACACACATCTGTGGTAACAATAGAAGAAATGTCAAGTGCTTTATTTAGGAAGGTGGTTTCCTCTGAGGGCTGGAGAATAAGAGAATGAAATCATGGGAGCTTGGTAATGTTCTGTTTTTTAAGCGGGGCTATGGGTTCATGGGTCCTCGAATCATTGTTAGTATTTATACTTATTATATATGTTAGAAATATTCTTGTAAGTGGTTTTATGTTTAATAAAAACAATACATAAACCAGGATGCTTTCGTATTGGCTAGTTATATCTGGTCTATAGAAGGAAAGGTGACAAATTTAAAAGAAGCTAATTTCAGGGAATGTTTTTTTCCATTTTAAAAAAAGATGGGCAAGTGGTATCTTTTTTGTGCATTGATTAGTTGAACAAAATGTTTTAGGTCGTTCCAAAGCCCATTGCAGGCAGACTTTTGCATCATGTGAGTTTCAGAAAGTAGGCAAACCATTTTATAAATAAGCTTATATGATGCTAAGTAGGCAATACAAATGGTACCCAGCTGCAGGTGATGAAGTTATGAAATAATGTTCTTTTTCACCATAAAAATACATTTTATGGAAATGCGAACTATATTACACTTTTATGGAAACAGGAAAATATTTTACCATTTTAAGAGCAAACTTGATCTCCTTTCAGATTCTCTTTTAACTTGACTCTCAGATTTTTATTTAAGCACTTAGAATTTCTATTCTTTCTCTCCAAATGTCTCCTGATTTCTTACATTCCCTGTTTTACTGAGCTTCTCCAATATTATTTTTTATGTTCATTGTTTTTTGCCTGTGTTTTCTATTTAGTTTCGGTTTTTAATTAGGTTATATTCCTAGGAGCTTTGTATCAGAGATTTATTCACTAGCTATGCAAATTTCATCTCTCCCAATTTTGTTAGACTATTTTACAAATGTAAGTCTTCTTTTCATAAACAGATCCAGTAGTATTTTCTAATAATTTATTATCCTTTTCCTTAAAATCTGAATGTCCATTGTGTTTCTCTTATGACGCCAGCCTTCTTGAGTGACTGAAGAAAAACAATCAGACGTGACAATGATATATCTCTATTTATTATTCCCCTTATTTTCTGCATTCACAGATTGTGTTTTGTTTTGTCTATTCAACTTTTAATACATCAGTATTAACTGATGTTGAAAAACCATCGAGTATAATAATTAAAGTCAAAACTTGCTACTCTCCAATGGTTTTTTGATAAAGCGAATACAGTAGTTTCCCCTCATACCTCTTGCATATATTCCAAGATCCCCTGTGGATGCCTGAAATCATAGGCAGAACTAACCCTATATACACTGTTTCCTCTATCTATCTATCTATCTATCTATCTATCTATGATAAAGCTTAATTTACAAATTAGGCACAGCAAAGGATCAACAACAATAAAAAAAAGAACAATTATAACAAAATGCCAGCATCACTACTCTTGCACTTTGGGGCCATTACTAAGTAAAATAAGTGTTACTTGAACACAGGCAGTGTGATACCATGATAGTCAATCTGATGATCGAGAGGGCTGCTGAGTGACCAATGGGCAGGGAGCATCCACAGTGTGGATAAAGGGCTGCTTCACCTTCTGGGAAGGACAAAATTTCAGCATGCTACTCACAATGCTGCACAATTTAAAATGTATAAATTGCTTATTTCTGAAAATTTTTATGTAATGTTTCTGGATTGCAGTTGACACAGGTATCTATAATAAAACCTCAGAAGGTAAAACCTCAGAGATTCACATGAAGAGCTTCCTAAAACATAGCCTGGTAACCCCACTCCTAGAGTTTCTGATTCAGCAGGTTTGGGTGGGGCTAGAGATCTGCATTTCTACCAAGTTTCCAGGTGATGCTGATGCCAGGAACCATGCTGATAACTATTGTTCTGGCTTAAATTCTGTAAGAAAGAGGAATCTTTTCCTGTAAGGGTATTTCTCTATTTAGGCTTCTTTGCCTTGGGAGTACTGTATATATACAGCAGCGAGTCATTTAGACCCCTTGTTAAAATACATGGCCACTGTTTGCAACCTAGAGAGACCAGCCCTGTAGTCCACCGTGGGTCTCTATCTCTCACAGGGCTCTGGCCATTTCGCTCATGGTCTTCCTGCTGTGTTTCACTTGCACTGCCAAGATTAATTTTGTTTTACTGAACTACTTGTGAGCTGGCCTTACAGCAGGTTAAGAAAGTGTCCTTCTGGCTTATAGGGACGTTGTAGAGCCAGGAAACCATGTGGAGGTCCATCTTCAAACCAGGGCTAGAAGGGGTAAGAGGAGGGTGGTGCTAGATCAGGGCGAGGGCTGCCAGTCTCTGGTGTCAGCCCTGCCTGGGTTTAAATTCCAACTCGGAGGCTTCCCAGCTGTCAAAGGATTGTGGTGGGAGGGAGAAATAAAGACATGATGTGCCTGCTTTCTGCTTTTGGACTGTGGATAATTCCCTGACTTGGAAATGCGTATCACAGAAATGTAGACTTGGTGGTAGAAATAACAGATTCGGTCATCAGGGAAAATTGGTTGGTGAGGCTCTGCACAAGAACCCAAGGTTCCGGAACCCCAAAGCCACAGCTTTTCTTTATTAACTTAAAGAGGCAGGAGGGAGGGCAAGAATAAATTCTAGATTTTATTCATACACACACACACACACACACACACACAGAGAGAGTAAAGAGACTAATATTTTATATTGTTAACAAGCTTTGTTTTGTACCCTTAAATGAAGAATCAGTTACCCATCAATCAGATGCCTCAAAGTAATTATGAAATGAAAAAATCTACTCTCAACTTTATACTCTAACTGGAAAATTTCTAGTTGCTGTCTTTTTTTTTTTCCCTTGAGACAGAGTCTCGCTCTGTTGTCCAGGCTGGAGTGCAGTGGCGCTATCTTGGCTCACTGCAACCTCCGCCTCCTGGGTTCGAGCGATTCTCCTGCCTCAGCCTCCTGAGTAGCTAGGACTACAGGCGCATGCCACCATGCCCAGCTAATATTTTTGTATTTTTAGTAGACATGGGAGATGGGGTTTCACCATGTTAGCCAGGCTGTTCTCAATATCTTGACCTCATGATCCACCCACCTCGGCCTCCCAAAGTACTGGGATTACAGGTGTGAGCCACCGCATCCGGCCCCTGTTGTCATTTTTAAGAACAACCTGTATCCATGAAGCCAAATCCCTTTTTCTTCTAATGCTTCTGTCTGCCCAGTATCAAACCAAAAGACCAGTCAACACAAAGGAAAAATTTCCCAAAACTCCCGCAAAACTATGTGATTAATCAATATGGGGGAAAAAGCACAAAACTAAAAATAAATTTCAAAAGATTCAACCTTAATGAAAACAGAATCATCAAACCGTAGAAAGAATTATGGAGCAATAATGTTTCCTTTTCAAGCTATTTCTTAGATTTCTTTCATTTGCTCTTTAGAAAAATAGTACTTTATTGAGGTTAATCAATTAGAAGGTCATAAGCAGAAAAATGAGAATGAGAGCTATAAAAAAATAGCATTTGGTCAAACCTTTAAGAAACTGGGTCATTATGAACTAGAAAGAAGGCAAACCTACAGCAACTGTGCTTGACAGCATGCTTTAGCACTCTTCTAATACCACAGTGGGTTTTTCTTTCAGAATTAAGTAATTCTATAAAAAGAGACTGTTCTTACCCTCATCCTCCCATTCCTTATTGCTGGTCCGTCTTCTGCCAATCTCAACACATACAAATCCATTTTGTATTCCCTTCCTCCACGAATGCTGAATCCAAATCCTTTGGCTCCTTTCTCCATGTCCACAGTGAAATAATCAAAATCCTTTGGGGTTGGGGAGAAAATGGAATAAATAATTGTTTAGTTATCAGAGAAGCTTCTGTAGCTAGTCTCTGTGTTCTCCTTCTCTCTCTTAGTTAATGTATTCCAAATGACATGATGTTGGGGAAAGTCGTCATCTGACTTCATAAACTATCCAAATGAAAGACAAAATTCCAAAGGTTTGAGCAGGCCACAGCACAGTTTACGTGGTCATCAAAGAATTACTGTGTAGCTTGTTTATTTTGGTATTCATCAGTTTATTTGGCAAACGTGGAATGATTACAGATAGACCCGAGTGACACCATCTTTCCTTTGACTTTTCTCATTCACTGCTGTTGAGCACCATAAATAAATGTCAGAGGTGTGTGTGTGGGTATGTGTGTGTGTGTAAATTACAGAGTTTGCTAATTAGAAAAGTGAAATTTAGTGGGATCTGATAATTACATGTCTCAGTTGCACAGACTATTGAATATCAAGTTGGAATGTACAAAATCAACTTCTCTTTTACCTAAAATGCAGTATATCCAAGATTCTCTGATCTTCACTATTCTTAAAATCTTTGGGTGTAAAGGTGATCTTCAATTCATAATAAAACACAATGTAATCTGATACATTTGAGATTGTACTTAATTTATATCTTGATATGTAGTTATGAAGTAGGAAGAATTTTCTAGATACCAAACTCTGGTCTAGACTCTTTTCATAAATGTTGAGTCCTCACCCTGGCCTGTAAGGAAGACTCTCCCTTTAGGAAACTGAATCTCAGAGAAGTTAAGGAAGTTGACACGAAGTGCATCAACAAATAATCATAAGAACCATGACACTGGTTGTGTAGACCGAGAGTTGTTGGCTGTGGCAGGCGCTACACTCTGGATTGTGAAGCCAGGCCTGGTCTTATTCTTATCCACCCGGGCTTGGCCCTTTATCACAGAGTGGCAGGTAGGGGGCCACGTAAAACACTATGGACCTAAAATACTTCCACTGCTAGCATCTCTAAAATTTTCTGCATTAGCAGCACTCTCAGAGGTTCCAGGTTAAAGCATTTTTAAAACTGTGAAAAGGAAACGTACAGGGAGTTAGCTAGTATTAGCAGGGATTAGTTTATTCCATTACTACTCATCCACTATTTATGTATTTATCTATATTTATTTATTTATTGTCCTGCTTTGTTCTGAAATAGATTTATTTATCCAGCATGTTTTTGAGGATGCAGGTGTTACCCCGATGTTACCAGAACTAGGAATAGAACTTCAGCTGTCTATCCCAGACAGGTACTCTTTCCTCTTCCTCTCCTATTTCATTCCTTGCAGTTCTCTGGAAGCCTTGGTCAGGGCCCACTCTGCTCTCTGGGAGGAGGTACCTGGGGTTGCCTGTAGTCCGACAGAGGGTACTGCCTGGTGTCGGGGGAGTGCTGCCTGTAGTCCAGCAGGGGAGGCTGCCTGTAGTCCAAAGGAGGGGGCTGCTGGTAGTCCCCTCCTGGGGGTTGCCTGTAGTCCAGCGGGGGCTGCCTGTAGTCTGTGAATGGAGGCTGTCGGATGTCTGGTTTCACATCTTGCCTTGCTTTCACTTCCGATCTGTAACTAAATCAATGGAAATGGGATTTGCTTTGGTAACTCTGCATTCTAAGGAGATTAGAAGATCACATGGTCTCCAGAGGTGGTCTAGCCATGGCAGCTCACACAAACCACTCCTCTCGGTGGTCCTGTTGGATTTTCAGGATTATGAGAAGATTAAATATTATTTAAAAATCTCTGACAAGTGCCATATTGTATACTTTTTATTTGGCTCCTTACGAAGTCAAGGGAAAAATGATGGTTCAATCAGAACCTTGTGGAAAAGGACTCATGGATGTTCCTCTTTGACTTTGGCTATTTAAAAACTGTACAGCCACAGCAAATCTAGGGATTGAAGCACTGAACTATACATCCCAAAACATCAGCCTATCTTAACACCAGTAAACCAACCTTCCTCTCTCACTCTTACTTTTTTCCCTCACACACACCCCTTGGCAGATCATTCATTACTTCATAAAAACATGATTGAAGTGATCTCTAATTATATTACAAATACACAATCAAAGGCTATTTTAACCTGCTGAGTTGGGTCTTTTTGAATATTTTACAGAGGTTAAAGGAGTGATGGTAAAATATAATCACCAACTACAAATCAAGTGGCAAGTCATTGAATCATTGGTAAAGTTGGAAACATATTACACAGAGGCTTAAATACTAGATCATAGCTATCAAGATTAGCATCAAATACTACTGTAGTCATAAGATGGAAGAGAAGGCAAAAATGTTTATGTCCAACATTTATCTCTTGCTTGCTTCTAGATATTAGTTACTAATGAAATAAACACAGAGACCAGAGCTAGGAGTTTAGCATTGCTTTGTGAATCCAAACTGCTTTAAGCTGAGGGCGTTACTAGTTTCAAAAGAAATAGCCAATCCCTACCACTATGGGATCATTAATAAGGTGAACTGAAAAATTATCACCATGGTATGGAGGCCACTTAATTCTGTTGTTCATTACCTATTGCCATGGCAACAGTCTATAACGAGCTACCCAGGGATGTAGGTAGATTGAAAAATACATTCTACATAGTAACAATTTTATTTAAAATTAATCAGAGGGTATGAGGAATTGAGAAAATATTTAGCAGCAAGAAAAAGCTCAAATGTGTCGGGAAAACTGGTGCAAACCAGTAGAATTCTTACATTTAAGTTTAGATTTTTTTTTTTTTAAACTGGCTGATGGTCTTACCAATGCTGATTAGTATTAAGTGTTTTTAAAAATCACTTGCCTGAACAATTGCCATTAGTGTAATCTAATATTTGGCGAGGTCACACTGAAAGTGCATGGCAATAGATGTGTTTATTTGGGGCTCTTAGAAGGGGGTTAGTAATATAATTATTTTCATCAACTCTTTTAGTAGGTCCCATTTATTACTTAACCCTGCAGAGGAGAGGCATTCCTTTTGTGAGCTGCATAATTTTGGTTTTGCTTTATACCTCAATTGTCCACTCGCCTACTGAGAGCATGCATGCTGAGAATAGGATTATTTAAAATATACTTTGAATACGATGCTTAACTATGCAAATGCATGCATTAAACAAAAGGAAGTGAATTGGGTGACATTTGTCAGTGTGTGTTGGTTCCTTTCTGGAAATAGCTTGTTTGGTGGTTTGGATGTCACACTGTTATAGCATAGTCACTTTATTTCCACGATCTGTGTGGTATTGATATGCAATATCCACTGTGTGTTCTATTTCCAACCAAATGTGTCACGAGGTATGGCCAAAGTGGATGAAATGTAAGAATCTCCCCCAAAGTAACACAAATGACTAAAAATAGGAGCAGATGAAACTTTCAACACTCTCATCCAGGTCATCAAGTACTCAAACTATATTCTACCCCGTGTCGTCTGTCAGGATTTTAAATTTAACTACACGTTGAAGAATTCTTTAATAAGGAAAACATGCTAAATTTTTTATGAGTGTTGCTAACTTTTAAGTGAATAATATACCAGCTAGGGCAAAAAATTATGTTGCTTTGAATGTGTGAAACACTTTAAGGAAAACTCAGGATTATTTTTAAAAACTGGCACTTTAAAGTTGTTTTACTTCTGAAAGAAGATCATCTATATAACCCTTCACAGCTATTATTTCCATTGCTGAAGATACTTTAGAAATGATAAAATCAGACTGCTAATGGTAAGTTCTAGCAGGTTTTTGTGGTATGAAAAATTTCCAGAACAAATAAATGCTGCCCATGGTGAGAATGCACATCTCATGGGCCCTTCAAGAATCACTTCTGGCCGGGCACGGTGGCTCATGCCTGTAATCCCCAGCACTTTGGGAGGCTGAGGCTGGTGGATCACCTGACGTCGGGGGTTTGAGACCAGCTTGACCACCATGGAGAAACTATGTCTCTACTAAAAATACAAAATTAGCCAGGCGTGGTGGTACATGCCTGTAATCCCAGCTACTAGGGAGGCTGAGACAGGAGAATCACTTGAACCCGGGAGGCAGAGGTTGTGGTGAGCCGAGATCGCGCCACTGCACTCCAGCCTGGGCAACAAGAGCAAGCTCTGTCTCAAAAAAAAAAAAAAAGAATCACTTCCTGTCCCGAGCATCTAGAGTTCAAAGTCTGTGAAAGAAGTCAATTTCCAATGCTCTTTCACTGCCCTTGCCATCTTAAACCACAAATATCAATTGCCCTTGCTAGAGAAGGTGAACTCTGCTATTTATACTTAGTTTTGAAACATATTCCATAACAGCTCTTCTGTTGTTTTCAACAAATGCTTCTCCTTGAATAGTGTTTTTGCTTATCTTCATATTGAACATATCTTATACTTCCTGAGCACACACCCAAAAGATGTTAAAGGACTGAGAAATGGGGAGAAGTATATGGGGTGTCATGGGAAGCCAATCCAAGAGTAAGTTCCACAGGAAAAAATATCACTCATTCTAACTCACAACGTAGACATTCGCAAGCAGATTGCCATTTTATTTTATCCTGCTCTAACAGGGGAATGGGCTGAATTTGACATGTAGGGGGGCACTGCTTGTACAAATGAAGAAATAGGAAATTCATGCCATGCACTTGGCATATAAACTGTCTTAGAGACATCTCCAGCCTGATCTAAAATAATGGCAAAGAGTTTTCCATCTGATACCATGGCCATCTTTAAATGCAATTAGGAAAAATGTTTCTGGCACCTGTAAGATTACTGAATCTCTTCATTCACAGGCAAACGAGCCACCACCAACAATCGCAGAGTTCAGCCAGGAAACCTGAGTGCCAGTAAAGGGCCCTAGAGTTGGAGTGGGCACTTCCTGGGCTGTTAATATAGTAACAGAAGCAAAATATCTTAGAAGCAATGTAGTAGTAGAAGAAGCAAAATACCTCAGAACTCTGGGCAAATATGTTGGTGACTTATAAACATTTGAATTAGGTCAATCTGAATCCCAGAGCTAGGAATATTTCATTCTGCAGTCAGGATGTCCAAAGACCGCTGCTTCTGTGATAGGGAACAAGGTATCCCAGTTGTGAGCTGGTAGCAGATGGGGCATGACAGTGGCTGCATCCAGCTGTTGCTCTCCCCTCAGAGCTATAGCACACCAGGGATGAGCTCACCCACTCAAGGCTGGAAGCAAGAGCCATGTCCAGGGAAATCCGACTCTGGAAAGGAGAATGGAATGTGGCTGCGAGATTAATCGACGGCGGTAATAAGTGTCTGAAGCTGGCTCGGGGACTACTGGGGCGCTCAAGTCCTTCCTCTTGAGTCTAAGATGAATTCTGGGGAAAGCCAGTGCAATCTGTTGAAGTGATAGACGTTGAGAGCAAACACTTCTGGGGCTCATTACTGAAACACTCAGGACTTACCCTTCTTATGGCTTGTCAAATTCTCACCTCTGCATCATTTGTTTTATGGGGCTTTTCTCTTCCTTGCATATATTAAAAACATAAGCAGCTGAGGACAACCAGACATTTACTTTTCTATGAAAGCAAATGGGAAATCAGTAGAATGAGGCTTTGTAGAAATACCACCTGTGGCACAGGGAACACCGTTTGCTTTGCAACAATGTGAATGATGAACCCAGAGAGTTCTGAGAATCAAAAACAGAGTCTCACTTCATCTTCACCATCGTGGGAGGAGAGGGATAGGAAGCAGATGTTCGGAAAACATTAGAATCATTAAAAAGGCCAGTGAGGAGTTCGCATGCAGAAGTGTTTCTGTGAGTTGTTCTGTGTTGTTGTTGTTGTTGTTTCCCATGGAAAGGGAGAAAGCATCATGGGAACACTGCTTCATCTTTTTCTTTCATGGCTCAACCCAGCCCAGGCTCCCTGTTACATACAGGCCACAATAAGAAGACAATGTTGTTCTTCTGACAATGTTTTTCTGGAAGTTCAAAGTGTCTTATTCATTAGTTTGTGATGCCTATCTCTAATGCTATGTGTGGAATAGAAGAACCTCATTAGATTGTGGGTAGGAGGATGTAAGGTTATTATAATCAGTAAACATGCTAATTTATTTTATTTTTGAGACAGAGTCTCACTCTGTCATCCATGCTGGAGTGTCATGGATACGTTCTCAGCTCACTGCAGCGTCCACCTCCTGGGTTTAAGTGATTCTCCTGCCTCAGCCTCCCAAGTAGCTGGGACTATAGGCATGTACCACCATGACCGGCTAACTTTTGTATTTTTTGTAGAGATGGGGTTTTACCACGTTGCTCACGCTGGTCTTGAACTCCTGGGCTCAAGCAATCCTCACACCTCAGCTTCCCAAAGTGCTGAGATTATAGGCGTGAGCCACCACACTGGCTGGTAATATTTACTAATGCCTACAAATCCTTCAACATTCTCCCCACCTCCACATCTTCATCATTCTCTGAGCCATGACCTTTATGGTTCAATGGAAGCAGCCACCTCCTAACTGCTTAACCTGCATTCACCCTGCCAGCCTCCTGTGTGCTGTCTGCAGGGCAGACCAGGAGGCTTTCTTATAAAGCAAATCTAATGATAACACTCATCAGCTGAAGACCCTTCAATGACTTCTTGCTGTACTTAAAGATCAAAACATTGAGTAAGCATGCTTACAAGGCCCTTTAGGGTTGGCCCCAGCCACCCTCACTGGCTTCATCTCACATCATACTCTTCTTCTGCCACTCCATATATTGGCCGTATTTCTGTCGTTCATACTGCATGCTTGCTCCTGCCAGAGGGCCTCTGAGTAAGTTCTTCACGCTGGACTCCCTTTAACATGCTCTTCAGCTGTTAAGCCCTGCTCATCTGCAACTGCTCACCATTTCTTTAGGAAAGCATCTCTCTTTGTGAAGGACAGACATCAGCTATCTTAACTAATAAAACCATATGTATAACACACATGCAACCTCAAAATCACACAAAGGTATGCATGGCAATTTCCACTTTATGAAAATCTCTCTCTCAGCCTGTCCTGTGCTGTCCCCAAATGCTCCCTCCTCTCCCCACCCCATCACCTCTCAGAATCACAAAAGTCAGAGGAAACTTTACCTATTTTCATGTCCTTGCAGCTGAAGTGGTTGAGGTGGTGCTGGCTGGGCGACGGGGCTGTTGGGGGTGGCTGGGCTTGGCTGGGCCAGGGGACTCTGCTGGGCCAGGGGACTCTGCTGCGCCAGGGGACTCTGCTTCTCTGAGCTGGGTGCCGAGGTGGGGCTGTTGAGCTCTGCGATGGAGAACCACAGTGGCAGATGCAGTCAGGTTAACATTGATAAGGGGAAAGAGGTGACCAGAGGTGGTGACTTTGCCTCTGCTGATGACTCAGGCTTTGGTTATTTCCGTTTCTGCTAAGTTTTTAGATAGCAGGTTAATCTTATCAAGTTCTAATACCATTTCTGAAATTTGTAGTCTTTCATTAATGATCACTATGGAACAAGGCTATGAACAGTATCTTGTCATTCTGCCAGAAGAAAAGATTACCAAAAAACCTTGTAAAACTATGAAAAAAATAATTCAAAGGACTAAGCTCTAAAACATGCTCTATTTTTGCAGCATTGCTTACTGAGAGAAAATGGATCAGCCACCACTTTTGGCTTGTAATAAACAGTCTGAAGAGTCTTCCAAAGTGTGGATAAGGAATGAACCATTAAAAGGAAAATGTTTTTTACAATCTTTTCCTCATCCCTTGTCAGTCTTATTACCTCATAGCCCACTGGACTCCACATTTCTACAGAAAGAAAAAAGAATGCTGGACACAAGAAGATTCACAAAACTGTTCTTTTAAATAATTGCTTCTGGACTTCTTTCCTAATAACATCAAATTTTCAACTGAAATTGACTATATATTGGAATAAGGGCCCAACAACAGATACATTCCAGACTCGGAAAACTGAGAAGTATTTAGACTTTCAGTGAGCAATCTTGTTTGCAGTTAATTTCCGTTGAATTGTTTATACATGTTGGTGTCTGCGGATAGTAGGTTAAAAAACAGCATGGCCATTTTCTTTTCTCTTCTCTTTTTTTTTTGATTGGGTAAGAAAAGGGAGGTGATCTATTAGCATTCCCCTATAAACTCCTCTCCCTTGCCCTTTTCCCCCCCACAGTCCAAATCTTTTAATTCCTTCTCCATTTATATCAGGGTTTCCCAGACTCAGCCCTGCTGGCATTTTGGGCTGGGTAAATCTTTCCTGTGGGCAGCTGTCCTGTGCATTTTAGGATGGTTGGCAGCATCCCTGGCCTCCACCCCCTAGATGGCAGCAGCATGCCCATCTCAACCAAGACAGTCAAAAACGCCTCTAGACTTTACAAAATGTCCCCTGGAGGGACAAAACCACCCCCGTTGAGAACTACTGTTTTATATTTAAAGGCAAGTGGCTGTTTAGCCATTTGCTGTCTGCATGTCAGATAATCCTAAAATGGAATTGGGGCTGAATAAAACAGAGGGTACCAAGTTGAGTGAGCCCATCAGCCTCTGTGTGGGACACTCATCAGTGAGCTCCAGAAATGGAATTCTTCAAATGGTTGAGTCAGCAGCCAGAAACTAGTCATGAACCCATTGTCTCTGGAAATGGTGAATTTTCGGTGTGGGGATGTTCACAGCTCCATGACCCTCTAGGGCATGGTTATGAACTGTGATGTTCACTACTCTTCTGAGCCTCAGCGGGGAGTCCTTGTACAGACAAATTCAAAAGGCTCAGTGGGAATTTTAAATTCTTACCAGATGCAACATTTTCTTTTTTTTTTTTTTTTGAGGCGGAGTCTCGCTCTGTCTCCCGGACTGGAGTGCAGTGGCCGGATCTCAGCTCACTGCAAGCTCCGCCTCCCGGGTTTACGCCATTCTCCTGCCTCAGCCTCCCGAGTAGCTGGGACTACAGGCACCCGCCACCTCGCCCAGCTAGTTTTTGTATTTTTAGTAGAGACGGGGTTTCACCGTGTTAGCCAGGATGGTCTCGATCTCCTGACCTCGTGATCCACCCGTCTCGGCCTCCCAAAGTGCTGGGATTACAGGCTTGAGCCACCGCGCCCGGCCCAGATGCAACATTTTCTAAATGAGCTCTCTTTATACCACAAAACTTCACGTTTTCAAAATCAATCTGACTTTGAAGAATCCTCTAGAGATTTCCTGTTAACGTAAATATTTTTTTCAGATTTGTAACTATCACCTCTGTTGAATGAATTCTGACTTAATACAAGCATAAAAGGGGGTGCCCACAGGAAATGATTGAATAACCTGGCGTCTCAGAATTCACACTATTTGCTAAAAGGCGAAAGATTTATGCGATCTGAAGAGAAACCGGAGTATATGGAATTCACACTATTTGGCCTGCAATGCCACATAGCTTGACCTCTGAATGAGACAGGTACTGAATAAACATGATATGGATTGCAACTGAGTGTGAGTTTTTGCAAAAGTAGAAATAATAATCAACCTCTGACACTCTGACACCACAGTGACGGCAGGCAGGTGCACTCCACGACCCTGGCGGGCAGGCTGAGAACAGCCGGTGAGTGTGTCCGTGTGTTGACCGCCTCTCTGCAAGGCTGCCTCAGGCACTCACCCTCCTGAGGAATGATGCGAAGGGTGACACTAAGACCTGCATCCTTGATGAGCTTCACGATGTCAGCGTGAGGCATGTTGATGATAGACTGGCCATTCACTGCTAGGATCCGGTCTCCCACTTTTAGTTTTGCACAGCGATCTGCAGGACTCCCATCAATGATGCGTCCGATTTTATGGGGCACAGCTAAAAAAACCCCAACAGAAATAGGTATCAGGGACATCACCAATACATGTTCTTTCAGTCCCAGCCCCAAAGGAAACAATGAAATGTCAGAATTCCTTCCTTCGTTAGTATATTTGCCTTTTGAAATCACACTAATTTCTATCAAATGGGGTCCTGTGCATACTACTGAGACCAGTTTCTAAATTCAAGTCCTTTGCAGTGATAGGCCAATTCCAAACACAGACCAGGGGTTCTCAAACTTTGGGGTGATCATAATTAACCTAGAGTTAAAAAGACAGCTATTTGGGCCTTACTGGGGACCATCTGAATTAGAATGTCCAGGCAGGAGGTGAGGACCGTGAGCTTTCTAAGAAGCTCCTAGGGAGATTCCAATATATATGAGTGTTTGAGGATCACATAGAACTTTGTGCCCTATGAGCTCGTATTCTAGAGACAATAATCAACAATTTAAGAAAGCTACAATAAATGCCAGAAACTCAAGTTCTTCCCTCTTATTATTTTATTGAGAGGAGAAAACAAGGAAGGAAAGAAATATGTGTTAATATGGGTAGTAGCCACTTGGTAAAGAAGTTATAACCACCTTCCCACTCATGTACTAAGCTTTAAAGGTTGATGTGTTGTCACATCTTATCTCTTCTTTCTGATTTACTTTTACACGGTGCTGATATCTTGCTAATGTCTGATATATACTGTGTTTATTCAAATCTACAATGCCATGGATGGTAAGGCATACTTTTATTTTATATGCCACAGGAAAAAAAAAAAAAAAGAAACACTGCTAACTAAATAATGATGCTCCATTGACTATAAGATGCTCTCCAACTGTCAAAATATTAAAATATAAACATGTTTAGGATTGGTAAAATGTTATATGTCTTTTAAAAACAATATACACTTCTTTTTTTTTTTTTTTTTTCTGAGACGGAGTCTCGCTCTGTCACCCAGGCTGGAGGGCAGTGGTGTGATCTCGGCCCACTGCAAACTCCACCTTCCGGGTTCACGCCATTCTCCTGCCTCAGCCTCCTGAGTAGCTGGGACTACAGGCACCTGCCACCATGCCAAGCTAATTTTTTTTGTATTTTTAGTAGAGACGGGGTTTCACCGTGTTAGCCAGGATGGTCTCGATCTCCTGACCTCGTGATCTACCCGCTTTGGCCTCCCAAAGTGCTGGGATTACAGGTGTGAGCCGCCGCGCCTGGCTTATTTTCTTTTTACTATTTATTTATATGTGTGAGGAGAGCTACACACATGGAAATACAGATTTTCCTGGCAGTTTGACTTCAGTGTAAATGTTTACGTACCTACCAAGATAACTATTTCTGGGGTGGACATCAATAGTATACACTGCGTAAACTCCCTCAAGGAGCTTACCAAACTGGAAACCTATTCCCTTTCCTTTCTCCCTTCAAGACTGTGAGCCCCAGCTCAGAAACCTGTCAATAATTCTGTGTTGTTGTTCCCTCTATGGAATCAGGTACTGCTTTGATCTGTGAAATATGCAAAAATGCAACCCACCATTCAGTATGTTTCAGGGATGTCTATTCCTTGAACTCTCAATCTTGCACATGCTTTACAGCGAAAGGCAGAACATTAGTTAATAACCATGGCAAGAAAGGACAGTTAGTGAGTTAATGAGCCAGTACTTGTTCATTCTTCTATTGTGAAAGGTTATAGATAGCATATGAAAATATTGGCTGAGCCTGTGTCCCTGAAGTAAAACTCATCATGTTGGAAACTCAAACACATTTTTATTTACCATAAGCGCAATAACTAAGAACGCCTTACATAGATCATCTTAGAATCTTAGGACAATCAATATATTTTTCAAGTAGAAATATAATAACTCATTAATTTACTGATTTAAAAAAATGATGTAAGCATTGCAAGGTATTGGGTTTTCAACTATGATTAGGGTGAACTTTAGTTCCTGTTTTTGTCCCCTTTCATGTTCAACAGCGTCTTGGAATGTATGGTTCATCAATGATTTAGCCTCCCTAGCCATAATGTATATATTGTTATCTGTCCTGTGACCTCTGCAAAATTACCTAACTTCTCCGAGTTTATTTTTCAACAGTAAAATTGATATACTAATACTACTGATTTCACAGACTGCATCTGAGAATTAAATGAGTTATCATATGTAAAGTGAGTAGAACAATGCCTGACATGTGAGAACTGATCTATAAGTATTAACTGTCATTCTTTTTATTACTATCATCTTTTTTTTTTTTTTTTTTTTTTTTTGAGGCAGAGTCTCGCTCTGTCGCCCAGACTGGAGTGCAGTGGCGCAATCTCGGCTCACTGCAAGCTCCGCCTCCCGGTTCACGCCATTCTCCTGCCTCAGCCTCCCGAGTAGCTGGGACTACAGGCGCCCGCCACCTCGCCCGGCTAGTTTTTTTTTTTGTATTTTTAGTAGAGACGGGGTTTCACCATGTTAGCCAGGATGGTCTCGATCTCCTGACCTCGTGATCCGCCCGTCTCGGCCTCCCAAAGTGCTGGGATTACAGGCTTGAGCCACCGCGCCCGGCCTACTATCATCTTTAAATATTTCTCATATCACTATTAAGGGGGGTGTGTGTGCTTGTGTGTAGCTACCAACTTGGTTTCTTTCCACATGGGGTTAACCTGCAATACTGCTAGAATTGAAGGAACACAGCTTACTACAGGATTATACAGAGCAATATCCCCTAAGTTTCAACACAGGAAAATAGCTTCAGTTATGAAAGAGATGTGTTGGGTGGATTAGATAGACACTGGATGAGGTCAAGAGTCTGTGTTCTCTGATTTACAAAAAAGACGATGTTGCAGGTCTCTGTAGGAAAACATCAACTTGTAAGAGTTTATTATTCAAAGGGAAATCAGCATGATTTAAATCTCTTAATCACCCACACTGAGTCCTACACATATAAACACACACACTTTCATATTTATTGAATGCTATTAAACATTTTTCTTCCTACCTCTTATGAGTACCTACCTGAGCCAAGCACTGTGCTAAGTGATATATATGTGTGTGTATATATATGTATATATCCATTTAAAAATATCCTTAACATAGCGTATGAAATATTTGATATCATTACAAGTTTACAGTAGAGGAAACTGAAGCATATAGCAGTTATTAGTTTGTCCAAGGTCACATATGCCAAACAGGGCTTAGAACCCTAGTCTATCAGATTTCATAGCCTTTGCTGTTAGTGTAGCCACCACCCTGCATCTCTTGACTTTTCTGGCTCAGATCTCTAATCTATTACTTGCTTTGTGAGTATCTGGTGCTTTTATTTGATGAGTACAGCCTGCCTCTAAGCCAGGAACTAAACACTTCATAAGTGGTCCTGATTCATGGGTGAGTGGAAGTCAGGAACTTTGCCTGAAGCAGGTTCTTTGTTGCAACTGTCTTTTGACAGGCAAAGTGAGAGGAGGAGAGAGAAGAGAGAGAAGAGGAGAGGAAATTGAACAGCTCTTCAGATCCTGTTTAGTTAGGACATGACATCATGGTGTCATTCTTTTGTGGGAAGTAATTTCTTTGGGTTTTAGAAATACTGACATTTGAAATGAAATTTAAAAACATACTTCAAAACACAAATGGTATTTGGATGATTTTCTGTTTTGACTTATTTATGCCTCTGCTCTCCTCTATTACTGTAGATCATTTAAAATTTATTGGGCATAAAACCCCAAATGTTTTAAAACATAGATTTACACACACACACACACACACACACACAGACACACACAATTTGTATGCTCAACAATGATAAACTATTACTTGTTAGTTTACAGGCAGTGTGGAACTTGCTTATTTTAAATCCTTATAGCAATAGTGTGAAGTAGCTATAAAAGTATAATAATCATGCTAATTTCACTATTAAGAAAACAAGTGTCCAAGCTACAGTTCAAATCCTTGCCTATGGCTTCAAACCTTGGGGTTACTCCTTTCTTTTTTGATATGTTGGAGGTTGAAAACAATTTGAATTAAGAAGATCAAGGGAACGACTGGTGAGACTTAGTTTAGAAAAGCTTGCTGGTTGAGACTTCAACATGAAAGTTTCACTGTAAACATACTTACCTGCTCATGGTAATAACTTAGTTTCAAAGCCATTTTAACTTTATTAGGGTGGTTGAAATAAAAACTAAGATAAAAGAATAGAAATCAAAATAAAAGAATGAAAACTGAAATAAATTCAATGGTAGCGACATAAAATGACTGAGTGACTTGCATAAAATGTAAGTGAGCACACAGTTTAAAAATGTATGTTCAGTAATTGAAAGTACCTGACATGGTTTTATTACAAATGTTTTCTATTGGCATTTACTTTAATAAAAACAGTACTTGAAACTCTTGGCAGCTAACGGCAGCCTCACTTTTCCTTTACTAGGGTTTTCCCTACATATGTAAGTGCACTGAATGTTGATGTACAACAAATCTCTGACAAGGGGTGTGCTCAGAGAGGATCCTCTCTGAAAACAAGATGCAGTTCCATTTGCTCAGTGATAAAGTCTACAGAGCCTATGACCTAAATGCTTTCAGTGTCATGCTAATGGAATTACAGAGCAAGGAAGAGGCCCTGACCTTGGTTTCTATTATTGGGATGAATGGTACTCATTAATTCCCTGAGAATTGATGACTAAGGTAACTGCCGGAGCACAGTCCATTTAGACAGCATGCCTTGCAGACATCATCTGTCAGGCAGTAACATAAATCAAGTCTTTGGATCAGTCTTCTTGACACAGTGTGCTTAGGATACACAGATATTTGGGAAAAGTTGCAATATGTCATTTGGCTTTGGACATACTGACATTTAGAAAGGAGACAATGTGTCACTAGTTAGAAATTTCCTTTTAATTGAAAATACATAAATTATGGAAAAAAGAAACCCAGTTTTCTATGTCTTTATTCCTTTATAGATAAAACAATATTGTCTCTTTATATTGTAACATGTTTTATATTTTCCCATAGATGAATGAACTCTTCTGGCTCTGCTCAATGTACCACACTTCTTTTGGTAGGAATATTCAGAGATGATCAGTTGGATTGGATGTCCTCTAAGTGAGTTTGGAAGGGCTGGATTCTTGGGGTCTGTTGCCACATCACTACTGAAAGCAGTGATCCTCCCTTTTTTGCTGTTGGGTTCTCTTCTGGGACCTTGTATGGTTTACCCCGGCTCTTTCAGTAACTGGTCAAAGTGGGCTGATCCAGCCAATGAATTCCTGTTGTTTCTACCTTGGGTCAGTCCCCGTAAAGAAGACAGGATGTTTACTTGGAGGACTTTTCTTGCTTTGGTGATAGATTCTTCCTGAAATCCTAAGGGAAGGGATTATGAGATCCCCCTTCTCTCCTTTTTCCTCATTATTTTTCTTGCTGTTTATGTGTATTTCACTTCAGAGAAAGAAAAGTCTGTGACTTGTGTTTACATTTAATTATCTTCTTGCTAATAGATCCCACAAAGTGGAGTTATAAGTGGAGGAAAGTATTAAACAGGGAAAGTGGATTTTGCATCAATCATGCCAAATTTACAAGAGGGAAGTTCCTGAAATGAGCGTGAGAAAAATAAATACTTCAAAGGCAATCGATAGCATAAACTCTCATTAGCTCGGATTTCCATTAATTTGTGAAGGTTAAACAACATGTCATTAGCTTAAAGAGGCAAAGGAAGTTAGTTTGGGTTTAGAATCTGTGACCTGATGTGAAAATAAATGTTTTTTAAAAGTTGGATGATTCCAGTTGTTTTTCTTTCAATAATATGTGAAAATTACCTACTGTCTAGTTTAAATTTGTAGGTTGGAGCAGAAGGGGCAATTACTACATCAATCAACACATTTCGGAATAGCATCTTCTTAATAACAGACACTATGCTAGGCCCTGAGGGGAAGGCAATAATAAAGCAACACATGGTAGTTGCCCTCAAGAAACTCACTGTCTGGTTGGGGAGACCAGGGATAAACGTATAAAAATGTGTAAAGCCAAATGCAAATGGCAAATACATGGCAAATGTAACATGCAGCAAAAGTAGAGAGGAGGAGTGAATTCCTGAGTCCAGGTGTAGACTGAGAGAATGGTGAGGAACAGGAAGGTCATTCTGGGCCTGAGGAGGGAATATGTGCCCCTTGGTAAGTGGCAGGTCTCCTAGAAAAAAACTTATGAGGGTAAATGGGTATCTAATCCAAGGAGGTTTCTGGGGAGACAAGGAGAGGTGCTTTGTGGGCTGGGGTCCCTCCTGCCCTCATAATTATTGCTTCCTTGAGATCTCTGATATGATGCCTTTAGCCCAGCTCCTGTGAATGGAGCTGTGACTGGAGACTAAGCACAGAAGAATGATGCGAGATTGTCACAAAGTGTTCCCATCTCTTTAATACATGGTGGAAACTCCTTATCTGTTTTTCTGCCTTTAAAAACCAGAGCATAATATTAATCTTGCTTATTTTCCATCGCTCCTTCCTAAAAATTCTGACTTCATATGTTTTATTGTGACAAACCCATTTAGATAGATATTGTCCCTTCCTGGAATATGACAAAGTGTCCTTCAAAGGAGTTTTCTTTGTCATCATGGGGTGGAGATGTGGGAAAAAACATGTGTTTTGTATTTTAAAGTTTTTTTGTGGTAAAATTAAGAAAAAGCAGACGGCATGACTTGTATTCCTCTAGAACGCTGTGAAATTTAGCTTTCCAAAGACGAAAACGTCTTCCCTGAAATTCATAGCCAACTGATTTGCAAAACCCAAAATCAAACAGCTGGTGTTTTAAGGACTGCATATTCAAAAAGCGCGTTCCCCCCCCCCCCCCAGCACCCATGAGTCATTCTCTTGTGGTTGAACAGTTTAGCTACCCTGCAGTTGGTAATAAGCAGATGGTCAGACAGGAGAATGGGAAGAAGGGCCCATCACTGGCAATTTGGAAACCCAACTGAGCTCACGTTGCTAAGGGCAGAAAGCATCCTATAGATACTATTAACTAAATGGCTGGAGAGAAACACTCAGCAGCCATATATTACTGTTTATGCTTTTATTTTATACCAATTGTTAAAAATTTGCATAGCTAAGTACTGAGAGTAAATTGGTAACTGAAAGAAATCTCATGACATTAGGAATTGTAATTAGCTATGACTTGACTGT
Source organism: Trachypithecus francoisi (assembly GCF_009764315.1). Lineage (NCBI taxonomy): Eukaryota > Metazoa > Chordata > Mammalia > Primates > Cercopithecidae > Trachypithecus > Trachypithecus francoisi. The sequence continues at coordinate 57,980,564 of NW_022681469.1, forward strand.
TCCATTCTAGAACATGAGGCTGGTTTAAAATGGGTTTGTTGTTTGGAAACATTTGATGGGCCAGGGGTCACATGGCTAGCTTCATGTGACCTGGGCAGTCACACAGGCCATCATGCTCCAAAGGACCTGGTGTTTGGTTTAGTCACCCGTCACCAGCTTGATATTCTCAATACTTTCTGAACAAGGACCTCACATTTTCATTTTGCACTAGACCCTGCAAATTCTGTAGTTGGTCTTTTGTAGATATGTCCATAACATATTTCCTCCTTGCATCACTCCACTGTTCTTGGTGTCTGTGATGAAAGGTGTAAATGAGAATATGTTATAGCTACCAACAAAAATCACCAATAAGGTAGGTGGTAGGAAAGGAGCCAAAACAATCCTTTTCTCTCTGGGTGCATTTTCCACTCCCCTGTCCATCACTAGAAAAGGCAGTCCAAACAATTTCTGTTAAGTATACTCTTACTTTTGATTCTTCGTATATTTATTGAAGAGGTCTAAAAGTTACCTTGATTCTCTTACTCCAGTGTGAAAATTATTCTTATCAGTCATGGATTATTGTGTCATTGACAAAGCAACTATTCTTCTGTAACTCTCTTTAAGTAGATATTAAGATAGATCCCCATATTTCAAGGGGTTCGTGTATTCCTTTGATACGATTTTTCTCCTCACAGTCTGACACAATGTCTAGACATTAGAGTGGCAGGAAGCAAAGAAACTTCAGAATAGTCATGATCCTCAAATCTGTAGGTGTGTGGGGTCTGGGAGCTGGACAGAGAGAATGAAAAAACATTTCCATTTGTAGATACACCTTTTTTCCTTCTGTAGCAATACTTCTCATTTCTCTGTATGTCCCTGAAAATCACCTTGCCAACTTGTATAATAACTAGCAAGGATATCTTTTTGGACCTGTTTGGGTCTGAATGTCATGATAGAAAATCTGGTCCCACTAAGCCAAATAAATATTAACCCTATTTCGGCAATTTTTCCATTTTTCGCAAAGACTTAGAAAAAGATACATATTTCTATTGCCCAATAAAACCAGCAACTCAGGACTTTCCGATCAAGTGGTAGAAGGTGAAATTCTGTTGTTCAACTAGAGTAATTTTAGTTAGTAAAATTGTGTAGCTTTCAGCAAGCATGGCTTGCAAATAACCAAACAGCAAGTCGATTCAGTAATAATGGAAAAAACTTTAAAGAGTTATTGATGTTGGCCGGGCGCGGTGGCTCAAGCCTGTAATCCCAGCACTTTGGGAGGCCGAGACGGGCAGATCACGAGGTCAGGAGATCGAGACCATCCTGGCTAACACGGTGAAACCCCGTCTCTACTAAAAAAAATACAAAAAACTAGCCGGGCGAGGTGGCAGGCGCCTGTAGTCCCAGCTACTCGGGAGGCTGAGGCAGGAGAATGGCGTAAACCCGGGAGGCGGAGCTTGCAGTGAGCTGAGATCCGGCCACTGCACTCCAGCCTGGGCAACAGAGCGAGACTCTGTCTCAAAAAAAAAAAAAAGAGTTATTGATGTTAAAATATGATAAAGGAATTCTTCCCTGCAGGGCAGAAAAGCCAGTTGCTTTATTCTCTTTACAAAACAGTTGCAAGGTTGAGGTGTGGTATTATACTTCCATCCCAAACATGCAAATCTACCTTTCAAAGGGCTGGTTGTTCAATTTTATGATGACCGATTTAGTTTCTGAATATGGGGTTCTTTTTATTTATAATTTATTACAGAGCCTTATCAGTTTATTACTAGAAAATACTAGATGGTTCTATTATGATAAAAATTATATAAAAGTTTCAAAATTCACATAATGTAAAAGGAGAAGAGTAAACAATCTTGTAGTGATTGGAAGTATCTTATAATTAAAGCAACTTAATTTTTTTTTTTTTTTTTTTGAGACGAAGTCTCGTTGTGTCGCCCTGGCTGTAGTGCAGTGGCGTGATCTCGGCGCACTGCAAGCTCTGCCTCCCGGGTTTACGCCATTCTCCTGCCTCAGCCTCCCAGTAGCTGGGACTACAGGCGCCCGCCACCACGCCCGGCTAGTTTTTTGTATTTTTAGTAGAGACGGGGTTTCACCATGTTAGCCAGGATGGTCTCGATCTCCTGACCTCGTGATCCACCAGCCACGGCCTCCCAAAGTGCTGGGATTACAGGCTTGAGCCACTGCGCCCGGCCAACTTAATTATTTTTTAAGATGTCACTTTTATTTTCTGAAAAAGCATTTTTTTTTAAAACTTGGTACTGATTATTAAGACAGGTACAGTTTAAATTGACCATTTAAAAAATCCTGTCATTCCCAACCCAACCTTAAGTAAGTAAGTAAGTAAGTACTCATTACTTTGGCCTTTCCTTAATCTGAATGATTTATTTATTTATTTATTTATATTTTGAGACGGAGTCTCGCTCTGTCGCCCAGGCTGGAGTGCAGTGGCCGGATCTCAGCTCACTGCAAGCTCCGCCTCCCGGGTTTATGCCATTCTCCTGCCTCAGCCTCCAGAGTAGCTGGGACTACAGGCGCCCGCCACCTCGCCCGGCTAGTTTTTTTGTATTTTTTAGTAGAGACGGAGTTTCACCGTGTTAGCCAGGATGGTCTCGATCTCCTGACCTCATGATCCGCCCGTCTCGGCCTCCCAAAGTGCTGGGATTACAGGCTTGAGCCACCGCGCCCGGCCTGAGTGATTTATTTTTATGAAACTCAAGATTTTTGTGATGTTGCTTCATCAGCTCATTTCCAAAATTGCTGTATGATCTTGTTCAGTGCTGCTTAACCTTAGGACCATTTTTCTTTCACTTATAGCCCTATAGGTTTTTTTTTATGCCACAGACTCTGTTGTTTCTGTCTTTAAATTAGTAGCTATCCATGTTTTTGCCCTCCCACTCACTACCAATTGCTCTCAATATGATGACAATTTAAGAGACTTATAGCAAGCTAATTGTCTTCCTTACATTTTCCCTGTCCATAGATTTCTTTCCTCAGAGAGCTCTATGAGAAGTGTCAGGCATTAAAGCAACTTAATTGAAGTAATATATGTGTGAACTTAAAGAAAAAAAACATAACCAAAATGGTTATAATAAAAAATTCTAGTCTCTTGCCCTAACCCTCCCATCCTCTCTAGTTCTGTGACCCAAACACAAACATTTTAAATCTTTCAGCTCTTTCTTCTTCACATTTCTAATCAAGGTTTCTGATTGTGTATTTTTCCTACACATCCTTAATTGCTTCCCCAAAAGCTGTTAAAATCATCAATTTAATTTATTCCTCTGAACACCTTCTCCCAGACATAGGTCGTTTGCTCTCCAGTCTGCTGGACAGTGTCATCATGGGGATTGTTGCTGCACTCCAAGGTGGACTCTGTGTCAGCTTTTCTGATTCACTTTTTATTTAGTTTTTGTTATTTTATTTTAAGTTCTGAGATACATGTGCAGAACGTGAAGGTTTGTTATATAGGTATGCGTGTGCCACGGTGGTTTGCTGCACCTATTGATCCATCAACTAGGTTCCCTCCACTTGCCCCCTCGCCCCCCTAAGGCTCCGGTGTGTGTTGCTCCCCTCCCTGTGTCCATGTGTTCTCATTGTTCAACTCGGACTTATGAGTGAGAACATGCAGTGTTTGGTTTTCTGTTCCTGCTGATTCACTCTTTCATTTTGTTGAAGCATATCCTACAGCAGCTTTCTAAGAAATTGTGCAGGGATAAAACCAAATTTTCAATTCTTAGTGTTTGAAAATGTGTTTATTTTTACCTTCTTTTGATTGAATTCTGGCTTAGTATTCTAGATTGTATGAAATTCCTAAAATGAAAAAATGATTTTTCTTCAGAAACTTACAGGCAGTGCTTTATTGTCTTCTAGCATCCAGTGTTACTATTGAGAGGCCTGAACCCATTAGGATTCTTGCTCCTTGTATGTGATATACTTATATTACCTTTTCTTTTTGAAAATTGTTAAGATTTTCCCTGTACTTTTTTTGTTTTGAAGTATTGCAATGGTGCATTTTAGTATGGTTCTTTGTCAGTATGGAGACTTGTTTTCTTTAGTTTGGTTTTGTGAACCTTTATTATACTATTTCTTTGATATTTTCCATTCTATTTTTCTGGTCTCGTTCTGCAACTCTTATTAGATATTGGCATCCTGGCTTGGTCTGCTGCTTCTCCTATAGGTCATAAGGATTATGCCCTCATGGTAGAATTGGTACCATTATAAAAGGGCAAATTTATCCCCCTCTTGTTCTCTTTTGGCCCTTCCTCCTTTTGCCATAGGATGACACAGCAGGAAGACGCTTGCCAGATGCTGGCACCTTATATTAGACTTTCTAGCCTCTGTAACTGTGAGCCAATATGTATCTGTTCATTGTAAATTAGCGAGTCTGTGGTATTCTTCTATAACAACACAAAATGGACTAAGATGGCTACCTCGTTGCTGTATCCTCATATGTTGGAGCAAGAGAACTCTGGTCTTTTCATCTTCTTATGAGGGCACCAATCCCATCACTGGGGCACCACTCTCATGACCTCATCTAAACCTAACTATCTCCCAAAGGCCCATCTCCAAGCACCATCACATTGGGAATTAGGGATTCAACATATAGGTTTTGGAGCAGGAGACACAAACAGTCAGTCAGTTTGTAGTAAATATCACACCTTTTTGTGGCTATAAATAAGTTTTTGAAGCTTTCTTTTGTTCCCTGAATTATCTTTATTTCTTTTATTTTCCTTTATTTCTTTCATATTTGCTTGCTTTATTATTTTAAACATAAAAATTTCATGGTTGTTGTATTCCATTCTGTCCTGAGTTTTTTAAGTTCTGAGCCTACCTGAGTTTCTAAAGAAATGAGTGGGTCTGTGTTACCCATACCCGTTTTAGATTTTCTCTGTCCTGCTGAGTTGTCACTTTTTTGTCTCGGAAATATCTTGACCACTCCTGTCCATTCCTTTTCTCATTCATTCACTATTACTACTTGGGGTCTAAGAAATGAGGGCCCAAGTAGTTATAATTTATTACTCTCAATTAGAAATTAGAAATATCTTTAGTAATTTTTAATCAGCTTTTGCAATCAATATTTTGGTGCCCCAGTTAGAGATTTTGAATTTGTTTGGGAAAAACATTAAACATTTTTTGTACCCAACCTTTAAAAGCCCTGTTGTCACTTGTAGTCTTGAGAGATAAAAATATAAAGGACAACTTATTTCTTTTCAAGTGTTCAGAACGTGTCATAAAATTACCTTTCATCAACTCCAGGTTTAGGGTTAAAAATATTCAATAAAACTACACTTTCTTTTTCTCCTCTGTGTCTCTTGACTAGCTTTGAAGCACATGAGACTTCACACCCATCAATGTACTTGACTTTGAGTAATTTCTCAGCAGGCCCAATAGAAATGGTTGGTAGTTACAAGCAGGTGTTGCTGACAATTCATGTTTCTCATTTTTACAGATGCAGTGTATTTTATTTCTGCCATCTCCTTTTTCCTTTTATAGCTTCTGAAATTGTGTTTTGTAAAAAGTCACTTGGCTGTCTTCACACAGTTTCCTTGTTACAATAGGTAAATGTCAAAAGTGATCAGATGTAATATCAGACTTCCATTGAATTCCCCCAAGCCCTCCAGCAGATAATAACTTCTTGCAATATTTTTTTAATATAAATGGAAACAGATACTAACCCAGGCAAATGATCCCTCCTGAGCCAGCTGTCCTTTTCAATATGTTATCCAGAAGATTACATGAATATTTATTGGCCCTCCAGTTACACACACAAGCCAAAGTTCCACTAACAGGGTATATAGTATGTTTTAACCTGAAAGAATGCAATTTTGCATGGCTGGATAAAACTAAATATGAACAGACCCTCAAGCAAAGTGTTCAGGACCTAGAAGATCTTGATCATATATTAACTTTGAAAACAACTTGCAGTGTGACCTCTGAATGGTCAAATAAATTATGTCAGTTCCCTGACTTGAAAAGTGAGACCATTACCACACGTGGCCTCTCTTTCTTATCCTTCTTTCTTACCCAAGTATTGCACATTTTGACTTCATTTGGATTTCTGCTTATATGTACTTTCTCTCATGACTTATATTTTAAAGTATTATAACTATATGTGTTTTCAGTTTTACTAAGCAAATATACATTTCCATAATTTTATTTGAGACTATCATAAAATGACTTTTTTTATGCTAACATAAGAAATGAATGAGAAATAAAAAGGATTGAAGAGGCTGAAAATGTGTTTTGTTGTCCATAATGAAATGCCAATTATACTGGAGGGGGAAGAGACTAAAAGTGAAAGAAAAACTCCTTGGCAAAGATATATAGATGGAAAAAAGCACATGAAAGGTCTTCAACATCATTAGTCTTTAGAGAAAAGTGCAAACTAAAGCCAAATGATTTGGGAGGCTGAGGCAGGAGGATTTCTTGAGCCCAGGAATTCAAAACCAGCCTGGGCAACATAGGAAGACCCTCATCTCTATCAAGAAAAACCCCCAACCCCCCAAATGATATACTACTATGCACCTATTGGAATGGCTAAAATTAAAAAAACCATAAAACCTAAAAATAACAAGTACTCACAAGGATTGGAAGCATCTGGAGCCTTCATACATGGAATATAAAATGGTACAGCCGCTTTGGAAATTGGTACCATATGAATCAGCAATCTTACACCTAGATACTTACCAAGTGAAATAAAACCAATTTCCACACAAAAAAAGACCTATATGAAAAGATTTATAGAAGCTTTATTTGTAATCACCAGAAACAGGAAACTACCAAAATGCCCCTTAACTAGGGAATGGGTAAACAAACTATGGTGCATCCATATAATGGAATATTAGTCAGCAGTTGAAAATGAACCAAATAGTGACACATGAAACCACATGGATGAATCTAAAATACATTATGCTTATGGAGGAAGCCAGACTCAAAAGGCTACATACTGTATCATTCCATTTATATAGGAGAGGCAAAACTATAGAACAAAACAAATCAGTGCTTGCCAGGGCTGGGAGTGGGTGAACAGCTGATTCATTATAGCAGTAGTTAGTTACAACTAAACACGTCTGTCAAAACTCAGACTATAGACTAAAAGGGTAAACTTTACTATATAGAAATTAAACCTTTAAAATAGGGGGAAAAGTGAAAAAGCAGAAGGAGATAAGAGGTTTTGGATGGAAATAAATAGAGATAAGTAAAAAGGAACTGATGTAGAATAACTAGGAGACAGGAGGTGAGCAGGGGAAAGTGTAAGGGTTGGAAGTCTTCAGTGAAGAAATGCTGTCTAATCTGAGTCATAACACACAAACAGGACTTTGCCAGGTGGTCAAGGTTGGGGGAAGCAGACAGCATAGTCACAGTGGTGTGACTTGTAAAGACAGAGATCTGTGGATTAGCAGTGTCTGTGTTGTGAGGGGTGGGAGTGCAGTGAGCACAGACGTCACTGAGCCCTGGAATAAAGAAGGAAAGCCAGGTCATGAAAGGTCTTAATGTCTATGCTAGGGGCTTGGAATTTATATTATAGCCAATTGAGAAGCCACTAATGGATTATGACAGCTAAGTGAGATCATCAGACTCGTTTTAGAATGAGTCTGGGGATAGTAGGTATTATGGAGGGTAGACTGAAGCATAGGGAGAGTGGGAATTAGGCTGGAGGCAGGGAGGTAATTTAAAGGCCCCCACAATGCTCCAGAGTTGTGCAGTCCAACATGGTAGCTACAAGCATCATGTGGCCATTTAATTATTTGAAATCAAAGATAATTAAAACTTAAATTCCGGGAAATGTCAGTCTCATTTCAAATGCTCCACAGCCACATGTGGCTAATGGCCATAGTGTTGTATAGTGCAGGATAAAACACTTCCATATTGCAGAAAGTTCTGCTGCACTGTGCTAACCTAGAACCTTAAGGAAGGCATTAGCAGTGGTGGTAGGGAATGCCTAATGTATTTGTCTTATATCTGGAAAGCATGTTTGGGTAACAGCTTGCCTTCATCCCTCAAGAGGGACAAATATAACTGTGTATAAATTCAGCTAGGATATGAATGTAGGTACCTGGAGGTCTGCTTTAAAGCTTGTGATCATACACATCAATTAGAGATGAAAGTGACTTGGCACTAGGAAGCACTGATATCAGTGATTAATTTGGCACCCAGGTTTTACTGTATTTCAATTTTGTCAAGTGTCTACAAGAGTGTGGCTGTTTTTAATCTTGCTGTTCATCTAGCAAGTCTAATACACATTTGAATGAAGATTTCTAAGTTGAAATATTCTTCTTCTATTTCACATTATCTCAACTGCTCTGTGCCAGAAAACTATAAGAACTAAACCTTTCATATGTACTCTTTCTTGCTTTCTGGAAGACCCTCCTCTCATGATGAATCTGTAAGTATACATCTTTATGATGAACAGATTTCCAACAGCAGGTTTTAGGCATCTCACTCTTGAAAGCAGATGGGTTCATCAGACACCCAACATCTGGCCAACTTTGTAGAGCAAACCCTTGCCTGGCTTAGAGGAATAAGATCTGGGAGAGGTCAGGTTGAAAAATGAAAATGACAAGGGCACACTCCACTATTTAGTTGATTTTCTCTGGCGCTGTAAAAACCTTGGGAATGCCTAGTGATCTGACTCATCGCCCAGAAAAGGCTGTCTGATTAATCTGCAGAAGTGATTCCAAGCAAGTGCTCAGGATAGTTTGGTTGGGAACAAATCCAGCTTTAATTGCAAAATTATTGGTGGTCAAATGCACAAATAAAAAGATCTTTTACCAAGATTTGGTGTGGTAGGAAAGAGTTTTGGTAGAAGCACTCCCTAAGTTCTTGATGGAAACTGGGCATCAAAAAGAAATATTTTATCCCAGGCCAAATGGGAAAAATATCCCCTTATAATACCCTTTCAACATAACTGAACAAGGGTGATAAATAACAGTACTGTGTTCACTTAACAACTTGCTCTTAAAATGGTTCCACATGTGGAACAAGCTTTATTAGGACGCTTCTCTGAAATATTTTCTTATGTAGTTGGTTGTTGGGAAGAAAGAAGAAAAATAAAAAATCACAGAGAACTTAATCCACCATGAGGCCCTGAATGCAGTATAAAGAAAAACTGTCTTCTGCAAAAGTGCCCTGCAGGCTCTGAATTTGCTTGAACCTCCTGTGGGAGAGTGATGGGCATCCTGCATTGGTAGAGGATCATCCTGTACATGATGCCTGGGGTCTCTTCTCAGTTGTGATCTCCCTGTACTATCTAGTGAATAAGAAGGAGCTGCAGGACATAAGCCCAGAGGAAAGGGCCACTGATCACCCATTTATGAGCTTTCAAGACAACTGAATAGCTAAAAGTAAGAAGATATTCACCTTCTGCTGCTGTCTGGAGTCTTTGAACACAATAATAAGAACTCTCCTGAAAAATGATTCCCTAGTGGGGGAAACATGATTTATGAACTCTATTCAACAATAAGAAAAATAGTCCAGAATTTTAGAAAATGCATTGTGAACACACAGGTTTTTTTGATAGATTGTATTGCTCCTCTTCTTGAGAATAAATAAGAATGATGGTGTTCTCTGCAGACTTCTTCTACAATTTAATGATTTTTAAATTTGTTAGGGCTAGGAGAGTAAAATGTTTGCATTTGTCTTTCTATTTGATTTAATAAATGCTTCAGTGTTCCGGTATCAGAGGACTCAGAGTTTGATTATATATATATATATATTTATATTTATATATTTGCACTTGTTTGCTTACTAGTAGGAACCAGCAGCCAGGTTGTAATTTGGAAGAAAAACTAGTCATGTTCAGGATTGAAAAAGTGGAATTGAATAAATAGGTCCTATTCATTCTGACCTTAGTGAGTATAATCCTATAAAGGAGTAATGCGATTCAGAAGTTGTTTAGTTGGAACTGAAATGGGTTGCTTTGTTAATGAGGATTGCAAATGAATAAATAATCTGAGGTAATACTTTTTTCTAAGGAGTCTGGGATGCCATCCAAACCCTCCTATTTAGGACTATATAATTATTGCTGAGGTGGTGCTCACACAGATGGATGACGATTCCAAGGGTTGGTGCCAGGAAAGGTGAATCAGGGGGCACATTGAGGCCACTGCCTGGCCCTTCGGAAAACAAGGGCTTTGCAACCAAGAAGTGTAGGATGAGAGGGGCTGGCCAGAGGCAAAAAGACAGCTTCCCTGCCCCTAACTTCTTAGGGTGCTCTCTTATCTGAGTCTTCATTCACCAGGCCCCAGGCTGACTACTGAATCATTTACCCAGGCTGAGAACAACTGATGAGAAATCTGTATTCTGGGACATTGCTCCAGTTCTGCTTTATTAGCGTGTAATTTCTTACTCGGGGCAAGGACCAGCTTTCACGTAATTCCTCCCCTAAGTGATCCTCTACTGCATTGCCTATTGTCAAAAATATGTCTTGCTACCTTTGCGGGATGAAACAGGTAGGTTTGGGTGCAGGGTAAGTTAGGGCAGAGCACCAGTCACAGTCTTCCTTTCGATGAGGACTGCGCTGGATCACTGTATGAGAAGCCAATCCAACCCCATCAACATAAAGAGCATGAAAATCCTTGAAAAAAACCTATCAGGAATCGTGAAGGATCCAAAGAAATGCCATCATTTCTTGCCCTTAAGCAACTCACAACTTTTATGGGGAAAGCAAAATATAAACACATGAAAAGTGAAACGACTATAATAGCAATAACAGACACAATAAAAGAAGGGAAGTCAGGAAGCAGTAAGCCATAGGAGACGTTTACTGTTTGGGCAATAGTCTCCACCTCCTAGGGTTGCTGTGAAGATTAAATACGGTGTAAGATTCCAAGCACAGTGCCTGGGAGAAACCTTCATACAAAATATTATTGCATAAGAGAAGCATACCAAGTGGCAACAGGCAAAACATGGCCTCTGGGACAGGGTAAATAACTGAACCAGCTTTGATGGAACGGAAGCTGTGAAGAGCTGCTGGCAAAAAAGAAGCCTTGTCCAGATGCCCCAGGGTCTTGAATGGACAAGAGGTGTGTTTGAACTTTATCCTGCAGATATTTGTATCAGGAGTGTTATGGTCAAGGACTTGGTACAGGAAGACTGGATTGTATGTAGAAAGTGCAGTCTTTCTTGATGTACTTTGCATCATTAGCAATGATCTTCCACTCCCCTCTTAGCCCCTGGCTATCTCATGGAACAGAAATTAAGTCACAGTAATAAATGTGAAAAGACTTACTTGACTTAAAACATATTATATCAGCATAGATGATGAATACAATCTTATCTTTGTTGTATATGTAGGCTTTCCCAGAGATTTTGAGGATATGTGCTTATCTTCAGCTTCACTTAGTTATATTAGAAGCCAGATATATGAGGGGAAAATCAGTATCTAATATAGGTTTCCTACCCCACTATTTATTCTGCTATGAAAGCACTTACAGTAATATTGTGGGTGGCACAATTGTGCCTCCTGAGTGAGCCACTCAGCATAATCAAAGCCCAGAGTAAAAGCATTTGTGTTGTTGAAGGAATCCAAAGCAGGGATTCATTTAAGGAATAAGAGAACATTACATGTTGAGAAGCTGGTTAAGAACTCTGAAAGGGAACTTGTTTGTGCAAACCAGTGAGAAATAGAGAAATGGATGAGAGTCACTTTCTAATTCCTATGTTCAACACTGTGGGTATTTCAGTAGCTCTAGCAATGATTTTTGGGGATGGAACATTGATGGGTCAAAGTTTATAATGACATAGAGAAGGCAAAGGCACTAGGATAAGCACCAGTTGCATCTATTACCTGTATTTTTAAGGCAATCAATGAACAAATGATTGGAGGTTTGAAGAAAATTCACTGCCACAACCAAACCCCAATAGAACCTAAAATGAATGGCTAATTGGTTGCTATTTGGAGGATTTACTGTAAGGCAGAGCTTTGTAACCATGATGCCACTGAAAGGGGCGTGCCTTAAATGTTACAGGTGTGCCAAGACAGATGGGGATGGTTGGGTGAGGTTGGTGGGGACCAGGGGTAGAGCCTCCTGGGGGACTGCCTCTTGCCCCCATCAGCCTCATTTGTTTTATCTTAGCGTGTTATATAAATACCGTCAATTCACAAGTATGCCAAGAAGTGAAGGAGGTTGAAAAAACACTGTCTTATATTGCCTTGAAAGGGGAGCTGGGTTAGTGTATTTAAGTGATTGTTTAAGATAATTTCTTGACAGAGGTCGAGATGAACAAAAGAATTCAAAGTGTTAGGAGCCACTTTCATTATGTAATCAAAGGTAAAAGTAATAAAAGTTAAAATGAGAGCTTAGTTAATGAAAAATATGACCTAGGCCTAAAACTTACCCAATACTTTTTTACACACCAACAAAACTAACTTAACACCTTATTTTCCATGCTGATTCCTGTAATTTAGAGCTGCAAGAGGGTGTAAAGACCATCTTCCTTTATATTTTAAATGACAAAAGGACACAGGAAGACCAAGTGACTTGCTCAAGGGATACAGTATTTGGTGGACAAGCTGGAGTGAGCCTTGGGCTCATTGTCCAATGTTCTTTTCATTTAGCTTAAATCTCCGTGTTTTGAGGCAAGAGTAGAGAGACCTTGGTTTTTGTTTTACTTTGTGCCTCCTCTAAATTCAATGACTATTCAGTGTCTGCATGGTTGATGAGGCGATTTTGGTGGGGGAAATCGTAACTCACATCACTCCTATTTCATTTTTATTTCATCCTTTTTAGGAACAATACTCTAAAATGTCATAAAAGACCTGTTAGTGAAGTTTTAAAATCTCTAGGCTAAGTTTTAATCTCCATAGCCTATGGACATCATCAAGGACTTTGAGAAAGTCACCAGGGTGCTTTACCAAAGATAACTAATTCCTTCCCTGAGCATCAGATTGCAGTGGCCTTAGGGAAAGTCCAGAATGACCAAGTCCAAACTTCAACCCATGCTGTAGAAAGCACACATGCGGAAACAAAGATTTTCAGCACCAGTCTTGAGCTGAAGGATTGTGAGGAGCCAGCAGCATGCTGACCAATGATGCACTTGTGGAAAGAGACAGAAGATGAAATCAGCACCACTAGAGGAACACCAATGGAGAAAGGAAGGATTGAAAAGTTTATTCCCCTACTGCTGACTGTTTAGATTAATACTATGACCACTGTCCTGAATATGTTCTAACCTGCTGCTTGTTATCCTGTATATAAATTTAGAAATTTCTAAATTTATAGGTAGCCTATCAACCTCCACCACCAATACCCAAGCTGCTATGTGTGTCTACTCCATATATTCTGACATAATCTTCCTGACAAATGACAGAAAAGGTGGAGACTTTCAAATTATAGAAAAGGATCACTTCATTACTTGTACCAAAGCCCTTCTTGGGAACGTCTGGTGGGAAAGAGGTTTGGTGAGGAGGTAGGAAGCACCTATAACGACAGGTGCTACAGCTCTACAATAAAACCTGGATGTCAGGACTTGGGTTTTGAGTAAGGGAGGACCAAGGATCGGCCTGTCACTGTCATTGCACATAGCCCCTGAACATTTTACAGAGCAAGCATCCAATCCACTCAGAGTCAGAGGCTACCTGAGTTTTCTCTAACCTGTGCCTGCAGACCTCAGTGAGAATGAAAGTAGTCAGTCAATGGCAGAAAATGCTTCAATTCCCAAATATACCAAAGTTATCTGTTTTGGTGGTTTCTAACATTATTTCCAATTTTCTATGTTTATCAGTAATGTAGCAATGAACATTTTGCATATAAGTCTTTGTTCAAATCTTTTAAAGAATTTAAGGTGAAATTGCCTATTACAGTTTATTTTATTCAAGACTTTGTTCTGGAAACCACTTTAGTTTCCCTTGGGCCCAATTTTAAGTCTGAAACAAATATATAATATTTTGCATAACTGGACAAAAATGTCCAGGATGCTTCCCTGTTCTCACTGGAAGTCAAGAAGGATATTCTGGCCGGGCACAGTGGCTCATGCCTGTAATCCAAGCACTTTGGGAGGCCAAGGTGGAAAGATCACTTGAGCCCAGGAGTTCGAGACTAGCCCAGGCAACATGGCAAAACTCTGTCTCTACTAAAAATGCAAAAATTAGCTGGACATGGTGGTGCATGGTGGTCTAAGCTACCCAGGAGGCTGAGGTGGGAAGAGGATCACTTGAACCCAGGAGGTGAAGGTTGCAGTGAGCCCAGATCATGCCACTGCCCCACTGCACTCCAGCCTGGACAACAGGGTGAGACCAGGGCAAAAAAAAAAAAAAAAAAAAAGAATATTCCTGCACTACAGATAGAAAGCTTCTAAGCTTCTAAACCTGTCTACTCCTATGCAATGGTTGGCCTACTCGGTCACTGACCTTGGAAGGAAGCAGCTTGCTCCTTCATTACGTTGATTGATATAAAGTTTCTTCCTTATTTCCTGGGGAAATAATATTTTGAAAACAAATCTGTGAGCCTTTGGTAAAGAGCATTACTAAATGCTAGCATATAAGTAAGAAACCCTAACTCCCAGTTTCCCAATTAGCTAAGCCTCTCTGGTCCTTGGCAAAGTTGTTGTCTTGGCTGAAGAAGCTACGGACATATCTCCATCCATAGGGAGGGAAAGTTTACATTTGGGTCTTAGTTCTCTCCCGTCTCCTCTGATAATATTCAATAGCAGTATGTTTGCGAGGGAGATTCTAAAAGACATCCCCTTGAGTCTGAATTTTGATGATTTCCATGACTTTTATAGCTCATTGGCTTGTGAACTCTGGAGAGAGAAAACCGCAATTCTAGTCTGAAGCCCCAGCAAAGGCACCTCAGCTGGACTGGCTTGGCCACCAGTACTCCCATGGCCCCCATCGCTGACCTGGGCTGCAGTTTGTGGATGGTGAGAAAGACTGTGTTCCCAGAAGGGCCACATGTGAGGAAGGGGACAGGGAGGGGAAGCTTCCCTCAGAGATACGCTCATCTGTGGCCCAGATTTAGCTGTCCTCAGAGAATGGTGGCTCTGACTAATGGCTAACAGAACCTATAGCCAGAGTAAACTCTGCACTACTCGACACGAGTGAGCTGGTGGAATGAAAGGTAATTCCTAGAAGGGTTGGTGTCTAGATAGCAGCAGTGACATATTTAGTGCTTACTCTGAGCCAGTGCACTTTTGAGCACTTCCACATATTCATTGAACTCTCATAGCAACCCCATGCTCCAGGTATCAAAATGTTCTTTTCTTCACACCGAGGAAACTGAGGCCCAAAGAGGTCATGCAACTTCCTCAAGGTCACATGGTTAGTAAATGATAGAGCCATGTTTCAAATCCAGATAGTACGATTGTAGCACCTGGGCTGTTAACCACGCCCTTTCCTTGCTTAAATGTAATGATGCTCCTATCAAAGGCAAAACAGCACTTAGTTCACCAAGAAAAAGATTCAGAAGCCACGAAAACAAAAACAAAAACAAAAACGAAAAAGCAGTGAATGTGTTAATGATCCTTGGGCTCGGGAAAGCCATGAAGAGAACAACAATGCAAACTCTGGGAATGATCGTGATTCTTGGGCACCTGATAACGTGAACCTCAGTCAGTCTCACAGAGCCCCAAACCTTTGATATTTTGACCAGGGATATGTGGCACAAGGATGGCTTTTACCATTCATGAGACACTTTGCATTTCTCTTCAAAATTAGAATTCAGAATTATTACAGATGTTAAGTATGAGGTAGCATCAGCTCCAGGAAGCTTTTAGGTGCATGGTGCATGTTGCAAATTACATACTGTAAAGGCAACGTGCTATCAGTGAATAGCTGCTTTTGCCACAGAGCACGGGGGCAACTTGCATTTTAAACTCCCTAAATTGAAAAGAAATAAATAGGTGAAAAAAAGCCATGAAGCATCATGAACTCTAGGATATATTTCCACTCTCCAGGGTGAAGTAAAATATCATTTTGAAAGTGGTTAGAATTAATTTTTTGAGGTCAGTCTGATGTCATTTGGCAGGAAGAAAAATTCGCATGTTAATTATAAGCATTTGTACCTACTGTTTTCCAAATCTACTTATGCATGGATTTTATTTGCAATAGGAAAAGTGTAGTTTCTTTACATAGTAAGTGCATGTGTACACACACACACACACAGACACATACACACACACACACATTCCTCTATACATTTAGATATAAGGCTGGTATACTTCAAATAAAGCTGAGACTTTAAATACATGCTAAACACTTTCATTGTGGCAATATACTTTTTATTTTTATTCTAGTCCTTTAGGTATTCTGCCCCAATAAACAATTTGAAAGACTGGAATAGCTACAAAAGCTCTCTGTGAACACTTTCTTCAAGTGTAAATTATTGGAAGGCTGTTTATATAATTCATGAAAATTCTTAGTTTTGTATCCTTTTAATCTTGGTGAATCCATCGTACTGACAGAATTCTGCTTTTAGTCTATGCTTAAAGTTGGATTTACTTCTTCAGCTTATCATGAAGAAAAAGAGAAATGAAATTGTACTTTCAGATGTATGTAATTTGGCTTCTGCACATATTCGCTGAGGTTTAATGCTTCTGTAGTTTTCACTCCTGAGTTTATCAAGGCTTAAACTAAACAGGGCAACTCTTTCCATGAGATTCTGGTGGTTTTCTTCTTCTTTTTTTTTCATAACATTAACTTTATCATATAAAGTTCTTATTCATTCTCAATAACTTTATTTCTTGAGTATTGTTTTACACTCACCCCTCCCCTATCCCACATGTGCTAGAAACTCCCACAGTTTATAAGAATTTTAGGACTACAACATATGTGCATTTATTTAGTTTCTCTTAATGCTCCTATATTCTCGTGTTTCCATACCCAACCTTTTGGGTCAAATCACTTCACCATGAAAAACGCACATATTTTCCTATCCTCTGTTCTGTTCTACTGTTTGCAGGCTGCCGAATGAGCTCTGGAAGAGTGTGGTAGAAAAGGAAAAACAACCAAGGGAGTCTGAGAATCTGCAAAGATGGCCAGTTGGAAGACAAATGTGGGCTGTGACTGTCACCTGTTGTATAGACTCATCGAACCTTAGAGCTAGAGGAGCTCCAGAAGCTGCATTCATCTACTTCTCTTCCTTCTACTGCTACCTAGGGAAGGGTGAAACCGCCTTTGCCGAATTGTAAGTGAGGAAACTATGACAATGAAAGAAATCAGACCTAAATGACTCTATCTTGCTTCTAACCTTTAAGCTGTCCTTGTTCATTCCTGGGCATAGGCTGAGCTAACTTTGAGAAGGAATTCAGTTCATGGTTTGACTTAAACAAAATTGATAACAGCCCTTTCCCTGAAAGACCCCCTTCTTGCCTGGGGTCCAATCTGCCTTTGTAGGACTAACAAATTAGCTACAGTTTAGGGGTCGTGCAGCCTCTGGATTCTAGAGTCTGAATTTCCCCAAATTGCTCCTGGGGATAACATCACTATTGTGAAGCCTAAGATCAGTGCTGGAGATATTTTGCAGATCCTGAACTCAATCGATCAGCTGACACCACCCAGACCAGTAATCTGGCTTAACCAGGTCTGCCATCCCACCCAGGAACAGAAGACAGCAAGAAAAACTCACTTCGACCCCCTGTGATTCCATCTCCAACTCAACCACATCAGCACTCCCCATTTCCCAAGCCCCTACCCACCAAATTATCTTTAAAAACTCTGATCCGGCCGGGCACGGTGGCTCAAGCCTGTAATCCCAGCACTTTGGGAGGCCGAGACGGGCGGATCACGAGGTCAGGAGATCGAGACCATCCTGGCTAACACGGTGAAACCCCGTCTCTACTAAAAAACACAAAAAACTAGCTGGGCGAGGTGGCGGGCGCCTGTAGTCCCAGCTACTCCAGAGGCTGAGGCAGGAGAATGGCGTGAACCTGGGAGGCGGAGCTTGCAGTGAGCTGAGATCCGGCCACTGCACTCCAGCCCCGGGCGACAGAGCGAGACTCCGTCTCAAAAAAAAAAAAAAAAAAACCACAACTCTGATCCCTGAGTGCTCAGGGAGACTGATTTGAGTAATAAAATCTGTCTCGCCGCACAGCCGGCTCTGCGTAAATTACTCTTTCTCCATTGCAATTCCCGTCTTGATAAATTGGCTCTGTTGGGCAGCGGGCAAGGTGAAGCCCGTGGGCGGTTACAAAGGCACCAGTGTCTCTGAACCCATAGGGATGTTTAAACGGCCTTCTGACTATGTCTCATGCTTCCACTCTTGCTTTCTCCCCCACCCCCAATGCCTTGGTTTCAATTTCCACAAGCATTTAGACTCATCTTTTAAAAATATAAGTCAGATTTCAGTCCACCGCTTAAAACCTTCTAGTGGTTCCCACGGACTTAGACTACAGTTGAGACTTCCACCAACAGCACATCGAGCCGGCACTGTCTGCCTCCTGCCACTCTCCCTTGCTCCCCGTACTGCAGCTGCACTGGGCTTCTCTGTATTTCTTGTATGCCAAGTTCCTTTCCACCTTAAGCCTTCTGACTGGACTGATTTTTTCTGCAGATCCTTTGCATGTCTGTTTTCATTCTGCGGAACAGTTCTCAGTCAAGTTACTTAGAGAACATTCCCTGACCTACCCATAAAAAGAAGCACCCCTCCGTTCACGGCAACATGACCACATCACTCTGTTTTCCTTCCTTCCTAATTTACAAAAGAATGAAGAGCTTTTATAGGGGCTGAGGAGTTGAGGGCATTAGTTGTGTTCTTGCCTTCTTGAGCCAGAGGTCAGTAACATTCTGCTTGTCAGTGGTATGTACACCTTATTTGTGCCCACAGCCTGTGGCTTTCAGGCTATCCGGTATGCCCGCAACAGTCTTCTGGTATACTTGTCCAGTATTTGTATCACTGGAACAAATCAAAACAAGACCCCTTATTCAAATGCAGGCAAATTTGGACACTTACTTATAGTGGATCCAGACTCAGGCCTGTTCAGGGAGCTGATGATGACAAAGCCGAAGCCCTCGTTCTCTTTGCGGTGAATGACCACATCACTGGTCTGCAGGCTGTGGGAGGCGAAGCCTTCAGGGGGAGAGGCGTTGCTACTAGGGGCAGCGTGGTTGCTGTTGGTGTAGGTTGCGTAGTCACTGCGTGGAGAGCTGTGGTGGGTGGATACAGAGCCTGGACTTCTCCCGTTCTCTGGGCAGGGCTCCCCTGGAAAATATACCACACACAGGTAATCAATTACTTGACAAGAGTCTCAGTGAATGCTTCCTATGTACTAGGCACTGTTCTAGACAGTGGTATTGTTACAAGCCTGGTTGACTTGCTTCTCTTTCTCCCAGATATGCAGGGCATTTGAAAAGCTACAGACCTAGGCGTGGAGCTCCCAAGGTCTTGCTCGTTCTAGTTTTCCTAGCAAACACAGGTGAAACCCCTCATCAGCCTCCTCTGTGCTGTTAACTGATTTATATCTTCCTCTCATGAGGACTGCAAACCCCTGGGACAATGCCTACTTTTAGATATTGAGGTTCTTCTTTGCAGAAGAATAATTTACTGAAGATGGTCAGAAAACAAGTAGAATCTTAAACTATATGGTGCATAAGAATCACTTAAATAAATCGTAAAAAAGTACATCTTCACGGGCCACCCACGGAATGTTTTTTCAGTAGGTCTGGGCACAAGAATCTGCATCAAGTTTCAAGGCTACACTTTGAGAAATGCTGCTGTAGATGTATTATAAGGAGGGCTTACAGCACAGGGATCATCCCTGTGCTGTAAAATTAACTATCATGTATTTTTCTAAAGAGCTCTAGTTATGTTGTATAATATTCTGCTAGCCTAGAAATATTGATTTACTTCATGAATGTGGAAAATATACTTCTTAAAAGTAGTTTGCACAGCTTTTTGTATATCAGCCATATCACAATGAAGTGGTTTAAAAGAATGAATTGAGATTTTCATTTAAAAAATAGTTTGCTCACTCTAGGATCAAATCTAATTTCAGGCTCTGAAATTATGAAGTTTGAATCTCTAAGGAGCTGTTGAAGTTCTTTTCCATTTTTACAGTCCATCTTAATATAAAATATACTCTATTATCAACCAGATAAACCAAACCAATACTTTCATGAGAAAGCCAGCGTATTTACATGGAGAAATGATAGGAAGTTGGCAGTCAAAAGAAGCTAGTTTTTGAAATGAACATTTATCTGTCATTCAGAAAGAATTTCATCATTTTAATTTAATACCTAGGTATTGGCACTCTGATGAAGAGAACCAAAGTGGGCACCTAGAATAATGTAATTAGAAATAGGGCTGGTTTCAGTCCCATCTTAAAATTTGATTAGGGTACTCAAAAGATGTTTATGGAACAGAGGAATAATAAGAGGGAAACAATCACCATTAATTATTCCATTTTGGGTGCCTAGGTATAGTATCCTGTTTAGAACTCTGGAAGGTGTCACATATGGCAAGTTAAAAATAATTATCAAAAGTTTTAGTGAAGGCTGTTAACCTTACAAGCTACAAATCCATTTTGAAATGAAAAAGTCAGGGAGAAAAAACAAAGACTGTAAGAGATGTTTTGTTACACCGATACCTTAAAAAAAAAAAAAAAAGCTGCATTTGTTTATATACTTAGATTTTAAAAATGACCTAACCAAAATGTACTCATTTCTTGTTTGTAATTATGGAATGAATGAGACCCAGGCTGTTGCTTGTTATTACTTGGTAAATTTTATTTTTCTTTAAGATCTAATTAATCACATTTAAATAAAAGAAAAAATGGATGCTTTTTTGTCAGAAATGTACCGAGGTCATAAGAGAACAGAATGTCAATGTCAAAGCCTTTCTTTCTGTTCAAACAGAATTTAAAACTTCGCTTGTAAAATATATCCTCCCTGCTGGAACACATCATCCAAAGACAAGTTGTTATTGTCTTGGTACATCACATGTCCTTTATCAGTCCTTGTACAAGTTGGAAATAAAGTGATTGGAGATAGTCAGGAAGAAGAAAAACAAACAATTATTATGCTGCTACATTAAATTGAAAATCTCCTCAAGTTATTGGACCAAATCAGCAACTAAATGTCATAGGCAGTGACAAGAGAGATCTTATTTTCTGGCTGTCATATTTTAGGAGGTTGAGAGCTGTGGTTGTCAGTAAGTCAGCAACAAAGAAGAATTATCTGTCTTTGCAGTAAATGACTGGGAGTGGCAACGTTACAGGTTCTGGAGAGAGAGAAAATCATTGACTAAGTCAATTTGAGGATTCCTGGGGTAAGTGAAAGAGTCATATACATTAATAGGATACTTTTCTATTGCCTTTGGACTTCTCTTTCAACTTCCAGAACAAAGTTCTTTATCTTTAGCCGAAAGAGCATATTTAAAATCAGGAAGTTAAGAAGACTTCGAAGTTCTTCCTGGGCTTGTTCTGGGCCCTTGATAACTTGAAAACTGGTCACATGATTGTCTTTCAGGGACTCAGCCCACATCATTTTTCTACTCAACTGGCTCTGGACCCAAGTGAGACTGTCTTCTTTCCAACAGTCCTTCCTACTGTAGGGCATTAACAGCCTTGTTTTATAATAATACAGTAAAACATCATAAAGTGACTAAATATCATATATTATATAATTTTTTAAAGAAAACACGAATTTCCAGGATCTCTGACTCATTCATCTAGCTCATACATAAGTGGCTGCATAGAATTCAGTCACTTAGTATCTACTCAAGTCAAATAATTAGTTTTTTTTTGTTTTGTTTTGTTTTGTTTTGTTTTGAGATGGAGTCTCACTCTGTCGCCCAGGCTAGAGTGCAGTGGCGTGATTTTGGCTCACTGCAAGCTCTGCCTCCTAGATTCATGCCATTCTCCTGCCTCAGCCTCCAGAGTAGCTGGGACTACAGGCGCCCGCCACCACGCCCGGCTAATTTATTTTGCATTTTTAGTAGAGACGGGGTTTCACCGTATTAGCCAGGATGGTCTCGATCTCCCGACCTTGTGAATTCTGTAACCATATAGACCTTGCCTGCTTCCAGGGTGTGCCTGGGTCTCTTCTCAGGACTGTCCCTGGAAGGATGACAGCATTGTAGACAGGCATATTTTGCCTTGAAGCACAGCTGAGGCAATGGGGTATATGTATGGACAGAGCTTGGTCATATGGGCTGTGATATCCACATGCATGTGTACCAGGTCCCTCGTGGTCCTCATGGGGCAGGAGCAGCCCACAGGCTGTGACCCTGAAAATGTTAGGGGCTGGCCTGCCTACAGGCATTTGTGCAGACATTCCCAGTTTATACTCATCAAGGCAGACAGCTTATGTAAATGGGTGACATGGTTGCAGACAAACAACAAGCGAATGCATTTAGAATTGGCAAAAAGTGTAGTCACCAGGATCAGGGAATATACTGGCACCTTCAATACTGGCTAAACTTTTCACCCATCTGCCAAGATAACCTCCCCTTTCTTGGCATTAGGTCAAGAATTAGACTTTCCCTTAGGTGTTAAAAAAAAGATGCTGATAGCTTTAAGACCGACTCTAACATGTTTTTATGAAGTCATAAAACGTTCTTTCACATCAATTCTAGATTTACACTTTAGGAAATTCCTCAGAGACATGGTGTGCATCCAAAATAATGTGCCATTAGGTTGAATGTCTCAAAGCTGATCTGCTAAACATAAAAATATTTATGCTTTTCAGTGTAATAATTAAAGCCACTCTTCTAATATCCTTGGGAAAAAAAACCAACCAAATACTGGAGCTGGAGGCATGGATAAGGCATCTTCTCTCAAAACTAATGCAAGGTGAAAGTGTGTGCTATTACTATTTGGGAAATAACACCAGAGGCAATCTATCATCCATAGTTGCCTGCTGAAACAATAAAATAAAAATAAATGAATAAAAGAAAAACTGGAAGCACTACTTGATACCTTCTTCCTTTACTCAACAACTTCTCACTTTTGAGAAGCTAGTTTATCTTCTGATTGAAAATTCTGGCTTTCTAGGCTGGGCATGGTGTCTCACACCCATAGCTGCACTTTGGCAGGCTATGGCGGGTGATCACCTGAGCCCAGGTGTTTGAGACCAGCCTGGGCAACATAGCGAGACCCCAAATACAAACAATTTTGTATTTATTCTACAAAAAAACACAAAAATTATCTGGGTAGGGTGGCGCATTCCTATAGTCCCTGCTATTTGGGAGGCTGAGGCAGAAGGATCACTTGAGCCTGGGAGGTTAAGGCTGCTGTGAACCGTGACTGTATCACTGCACTCCAGCCTGGGTGACAGAGTGAGACCCTTTCTAAAAAAAATTTTTTTTTGCCTTTCTATCCTTAGTATGTATATTTAAAAATAACTTAATATTTGTGGCAAGTTTTTGTGTTATCTTAATTTTTGCTCAGCATTTAACTAACCTTTCTGTATCTCTCATAATGAATGTGTTATCTTTCTTGAGCATCAATTAAGAAGCCAGTGCCCTCTGTCTTCTGAGGTGGGGTGGGCATTTGTACAAGCTGGGGCAAGGGGAAGGTGGAAGCGTGTCATCCCTATGACCTCGCTTCTTCCTAGCCCTTTCCCCACAGCGCTGTTCCTTTGTGCAAGGGGGTGGCGATGCTGCTCCTCTTCCTGCTCCTATCTCTTCCTTAGCTAATTGCTCACTTCCCCTCAGCTTCCAGCCATCCGCTCCTAAGCCAGGCTTGCACCTCCCACTGCCTTTGCTTAGGAAAACATAATAATAACAAAACAATGACAACAACAGTCCTTGAAAAGGCATCTCCATTGCCATATTCATTTGTAGTTGTCCCTTCTCACTTGGAAGAAATGGCAGCTATGAAGAAAGGTCACCTTTCCATGCCTGTTTTTTAAATCTTTTCCATCCTATTTCAAGGCATTACTTTGCTATCAAAGTATCCTTTGCTGAACTTAATATTTTCAATACTGATGAAGCTTTCAAGGAAGAGTGGGCTGAATTAACTTGGAAACTCTCCTGGTGTGAATGAGCAATCTGCAGCAGAACATTTTCAAAAATTAAATGCACTTGAAATGCACTCAAAAGCCTAACTGAGTAAAGTTGGTAAGAGCTGCAGCAAAGAGCATCTTTACGGAAGTCACATGATCCACAAATTGCAGGAGTACATTTTTGCAGCATTTGGTACACACTTCAACACCTTGGGTTGATTAAAAGAAAATTTAATTTGCAATAATCAGCTGGTGGTAAGGGGAGCATGAAATTATGTTGGTGCATTGGTTTTGCACTTTGCGATATATTTCCTTCTAAATCCGGCATCTTTTTAATTTATCTTTAGGTTATAGAACATATAGCACAGCAAACTTTTTATTAAAAATTACTCTGCAGGGAGAGAGACAGTTAAATGTTAACCAAGCAAGCACCGTCTTCCTCTTGGCATCTAGCCCAAGGATAAAACATAATTTAAGATGCTTTACTTCTTTGGGTCAAGTGACATGCCATGAATTTCTGAAGACAAATGGCACCTCTTAGCAAAACCTCTATAAGATACAAGATATATAGCAGTCTCTACTGGGGAGGGCTGACAATTCTTTTGACTTGCCCTTTTAAATGACCGCCCTTGCTCATGGTCTAGTTTCTAGGGGAACTTAGAAAGAAAAGGATTTTTCATCACATGAATATGCCTTATCCTCTCTACTAGTCATTCACAGTCTGTCATTAGCCTGTGGTCCTCTTCTGGAATGCAACTGGTATAACAGCACATATGGGAGACTCCCTGCATTACGGAGTGACATTTGCTAAGTTCTAACATCTTCTAATTGATTAGGGGAGAGGATTGTGGTAGAATAGCGTAGGGGATAAAGTAACATAAAGAAATCAGCACTGGCCTTAGAAAGAGGAGTCCCTCTCTGCATTGTCACCGACTCACTGTGGACTGCTGGGCAAGCTATCAAACCTCTGGGCCTCAGTTTCCTCATCTGTAACAAGAGGAAGCTCACACAGCTAAGGTCCTTCCTACTTCTAGTATTGATGATTCTGTATGAGGGCTGTCAAGGGGTGGAGCAGAGAAGCCAGCGGGGTGCTGGGGCAGGAGGTGACAGCTGAACATCATTGGAGTTGCTGCCCCTGTGATTCACAGAACAAAGGCTGGGTGGTTTTGAGGGGAGATAATACAATCCTAATGCTATTGAATACTCAGATCCTAAAAAAACAGTGTGATGCTTGTAACTGACATATTCCTTAAAAATATAAATAATTTTTTGTAGGGTTGATATGGTAAAGAGGGATACAAGGGCTGACTTTGAAAAGTATGCCTTTGGTGGATTCCTTTATGAAGCTGAGAAAGTGGTTGTAAAGGGAGTAATTATTTCTAATTTATCTGTTTCATAAGTTTGGAACTATATGAATTGTGTTTTCTTGGAGTGAGGTACAGCTGCATTTTTTCTATATCAGAGCAACAGCTTTACTGTTACCTTTTATCAGGCTCTACAGTGAAAGCTAATTTTCCATCCTGGTTGCCTCTTTATGGCATCAAAATGCTGTGACTCTTGGTTTGCAAACACATTTTCAAATGGCATATTTTCTGTTATTATCTTGTTCTTCTTAGAACTAGCAACTACCAGAAAGCAGAGAGCATACATACCTTAAATTAACCCCAGGCTATTCTAGAAATTTTTAATGAATACATTTAAAATACAGGCCTCAAAGACTGGATTTTTGTCCAGTGGGGTGAAAATCAGCACTTTCAAAATCATCATTACTTTTGGAATATCTAGATTGTTTCCTTCCTCATATAATGTAGAAATGTTGATTTAAAATTTTGTTTCATGTGGCCTTACCATGTCTCAGGAAAACGTCTTACCACCTAACTCTCGATTCCTGCAGCAGGCTCCAGGTACATACCTCCACATAGCACCTTTCTTCTCACAGTGAGGTTGACCTGCCCATTGCGGGCTGCATGGTGCATGAGGTCAATAACATAGCGGTGGGTTTTGCCGGCTACTGGAATCCCATCAACGTACACAAGCTCATCTCCTGGGTGAAGGCGGCCATCTCTGTCGGCTGAGCCCATGGCAATGACGGCTCCAATCAAAATCTAGAGAAGCAGTGAGAAGGAAAGGACATTCACATTTCAAACCTTCTTTTTCTTTTTTTTTTGAAACGGAATCTCACTCTGTCGCCCAGGCTGGAGTACAGTGGCCCAATCTCGGCTCACTGCAAGCTACGCCATCTGAGTTCACGCCATCTTTTTCCTTTTTATATACAGTTAGGTAACTTGTGGAAGACGTGATTCTCACATTCCATCCCTTGCCCTCAAATCTGAGCATGCACTTGTAAAGTAAAAAATGAGACGTTGGAAAGATGCCCTTCCAACTCTGTCAAGTTGTTTAGTGCTAGAGATAAATACTTTGAACATGCTGCTGACTGCCATGAAGTTTTGGGGACACCTGCTTTCTGGCTCATCATAAATGACGAATACCCTTAAGGAAAATTCTAATCCCAAATAATCTGATGCTAATTGGCTGAAACAAGGTGAGGATTGAATTCTGGCTCCGTTTCACATTTGTGTGGTCTTAGATTAAGCTTCTTAAACTCTGTGAGCCTCAGTTTCTTCACTTGCAAAATAAGAAAAAAATAATCAGACCTACTTCATGGAGTTCTTGGGAGATTTGGATGAAATAACTCATGTGAAGCATTTAACTTTTTTCATGGCACTTAACAAGGGATCAAAAAGAGTCAAGGGGAAACTAGCTGTTGCACATTGTTAAATTCTGATAAAGATTGAAAGATTTCTTTTTCTTTGCTTTGAAAAGCTGGAGGGTAAGGAGAAAATAAAACAAAACAAAGCAAACTCATAGCTGGCTTTTTCCAGCCAGTTGACTTACTCAAAAAAATCTCAGACCTTCTCCAGATTTTTGCTCCATTCTTTTGAATACCTTCTCGGCGCACTGTCCTCTATGCAAAGGACATTCCCAGTTCTGCCTGTTCCCTGAAGTGCTTCTACTGTTTAGGTGGCTACTGTGCCAGGAAGTGAGGAGGTACCCATCTGGGAAATGTGGTTGTTTTTATAATTCCCTGAACCAGGGACTGTGATGAAAGGCAACACATAAGGTTTCCCATGTCCCATTAGAGGCACTCAGTTTAGTGTCAATTAGCAGGGCTTTTTTCTTTCTCAGAGGAAAGAAAATAGTATTAAATATTTTAATTTTGCTGTTTAACCTATAAACAATTTTTCAAACTCATGACCAATAGGTCCCCCTTTTCTTTTGCCAGTGGCTTAGCCACACAGCAGCTGATGGCAGTGGTTACCATTAGCCTGATGATACTACAGAGGCTAAGTTTTATTTTAAATCCCTTGCTCCCAGATTGATTTCCTTCAGGCATAATAATTTCTTTCAAATCCCCTATCTGTGAATTCCAGCTAATTTGCAGAGTTGCTCCATCATGACCTTCGGGCTTGCATGTCTTCAGGCTTGGCAGCAGAACCATTCCTTTGTACTTAGTCTCACTGCTCAGAGTGGCCTGTCAACATGACAGCCAGATCTGGATGCCCAGGACTTCTCAGGTATGTGCAAAGTTATAGTCTGAAGGGCGTCACAGCCTTAGTCCATGGAATAGCTCTCTTTCTACACAGGAATGAAAATTTCCCACACGACTTCTGCTTTCCCCTTATTCCTGAGGAGTGAGGTAGGGTGAGAAATAGATTTGCTTCTGTATGGAATATTAAGTGTTCTGACAAATGATTCATGATTGCTGTCACAGGACAGGCCTGACATCTCCTGCCTTAGACTGGCTGCACAGTGCAGTTCTTTCCCTGCAACCCACAGTCCAGAAGTTGGGTATGCCCTGACATTCTCCACTTTCCCTTCTTGTCATGCCAACTTGAATTTATGAGTTTCTTTATAAAGATGTTCCAATCTATTCTTCAAAAGGCTCAACCCACTATGGAGCACTTCAAAGATTTGGTAAGTGCTTTGTGCAAAAACCAGTTAAAATAAATGTTTCTCCGCTGCCCCATGAAAAGGTGCATTTAGTTGGTTTGGCCCAAAGAAAATGCTTCAACCTTTAGCTTTCCTATACACTTTAGTGAGACAGTTTACAGCTAGTTATAGAGGAAAAAAATGGCTTGTGAACTTTTTGGCTGGTTAATTATCAACTTTAAGGTATAGCTCTGATTCTGACTGATGAAAGTAAAACACAAAATAGTGGTTACAACTGAGAGAGCCATAGCTGCTATTGGGCCCTATACAAAAATAGTAAAGATGAAATTTCATATCAGAAAGTTCCTCTCTTGCTATAGGAGAACAGCAAGATATACAGCAACATTTACGGACACTCTGGACATTATAGTGTGTGCCAGCAGTTTAATATCATTTATTGAAAAAAAGAGCCCAGTAAAAGATCTACTTTTCTACCATATTGCTGTGATATGACGTACTCCCCTTATTAATTAATTTATTCAACAAATATTCATTGAGCCCAGGATACTTTTAGGTGCTAGAAATTCATTAGTGAACAATAAACAAAATCACTACCCTACAGAGTTTCCAGTCTAGTGGTCAGACAATCATAAATGTAATAAATGTGTAAATTATATAGGATGCCAGAAAGGATTACTGTGGAAAAAATACAGTGGTTGGGAGTGGTGTCAGTCATGTGTCCAAAGTAGTGCTAGAGTTGGTTAGAATAGGCCTTTTATATATTTATTTCTAAATAGGCAGTATATTCAATTACCCCTTCAATTGAATATCTAATAAATAGCATATTCAGTATAACACAAGTATAAATTATATAGTTTTACATAATTATTATATGTATATTATATAGTTACATTATATAATGTAACCTTAACCATGTTTCAAAAAAAGGTTGCCATATTGTTAAATAAACTTGAATTGAGCTGAGCATGGTGTGCTGTGTGGGTGCTCATGGTGCCTGCTCATTAGTGATATTATACAGTTACATTTGCTCCATCCATCAGGAGCTGCAGCCTTTGCTGGGCAGAGGCTGACCACTTGCACCGTCATTGCTTCCAGCTCTCCTGCCGCTGTGCACCTTAGCCTTTGGCATTTGGCACCTTTGTGCATTATATTTCACTGCTGACACAGAGATAGCTCGATCTCTCTCTCTATTCCAGAGAAAAAACCAACTTTTTGTCATTTACTTCCAATATGATTTGTCCACTTGACACATTCTATTATTTCCCCTTTGCCACTGTAGGGACTAGATAATCTAGGATTCTGTCTTGCACTGTAACTCATATTGGTTTCCCAGTGCATACATTCCTATGTTCGCTTAAGCTCTTGCGAACATGCCTCAGGATATCTGACCCTTTAAGTCAGCAGTTCTCAAACTTTTGGATGCATAGGAATCACCGGGTGAGCTTATTAAAACAGTTCTGGACGCACCCCATGAGAGTTTGAGGCTGCAGGTCTGGGAGGGGCCTGAGATTCTGCAGGTTTAACAAGCTCCCAGGAGTTAAATGCTGCTGGTCCATAGATCAGTCACCCTTTGATAGCAAGGCTCTGATTCTTCTCACTTCCCAATAGCCACAGGATCTGTGGTCTCACTGATCACATCCCAAGTTGGCTGAGCACAAGACCTGCGCTCCCTGACCCATCACAGTAGCTGTTTTCTAGTTCTGCTAAGGCACCTATTCCCCTTACCATTGGTGCTAGGATCAGGATCCCTTACTTACCAGGTCACATCCTTTTAGTCTTGCTGACCCCTTGCCCACTGGCCAGTGAGCCTTCCCAGCCAACTCTAGCCTTGCCCCATTCATTACCACCCTCTAGCCCAGGGGGACTCTTCAGCCTCAGCTGACCCTTCAGTTCCACTATTCAGTTTTCTCTTCTCTGCCCTCTTGGAGGAGGGTTTTTTTTTTTTTTTCTCTCTCTCCTGTCCCCATTGCTTTGGCCCTGAAGGAAGAGCTTTGTGGCAAAACAGAGCAAGAAAGAACTTCTCCATGAACAACTGATCTGTGGCCCTATCTTTTCAATCGCCTTCTCTAAAACCCCAAAGAAACAAAACAATTCTACTTTATCTCATGCTGTGAGGGCACAGAACAAAACAGAACATTTGATGTGAAATAACAGCAATTCACATTCAAGTGGCTGCGATCCCAGTAAGTCAGGGGAGAAACTCACATTAAAAAGAAAAAAAAAAACCCAAAAAACCAAGAAAGACACAAAGAAACCCAAAACCACCTTTCCAGGCCTTTTAGTCCCTTTAATTCTTTCCTGCACTGCCCAATGTTAGCCTAAGCCCAGGAGATCTGCTCTGTAGTATCTGTAGCCTGGGACAACTTGTCACTGTGGTGAGCAGATTTCAGGCTCTTTCCTTCTGAAACTCCTCCAACCAGTGCGCACCGGACTCCTGTGCCAAAGACTAGGTCTGTCATTGTCTGTCTTTGAATGGCTTTTCTCCAATGCAGTGTTTTCCAGATCTCTCCCTCTTGATGCCTTTCCATCTCTTTTCAGCTCACAGCTGGAAATCCCATTTTTGTTCCTTTCTGGCAACTTTTCACTTCTTTCTATTTCTATTGTTATTTAACTGTGAAAAGTATTTCCTCTTGCAGGAAAAATGCCCATATGCTTTGTCTGAGCAGGAGTCCTGCTGTTCATTATTTGCTGAAAGCCGTGCTGTTGTGTTTAATGTGCACCCTGGGATGTCAATAGCATTTCGTATATATGGAGGCAGAAACCCATTTGATGTACTTATGAGACCTCCTTTAGTTGGGACCAAATCACCTTACATGCCTCTCTCCCTTTGTAGCCCACCAGCAACTAAATGAGGCTAGCACATTTTGTTTGTTATCTCTGGACTTAGAATGTAGAAAAGCTGGAAGGAAAGATTTACGGGAGATCTTTACAGTTTCACTCTCCTGGACAGGGTCATTCTGCGATTCAATATTCTGGTTTTCAGGAGTAATTTTTTAGCTTTATTTGCTTCAGAGAGACTTAAGCTGCTACTTTATGGCTTAAATGTCAAAATTGTAACTTGCAGCATGAGTATGTCTTAAATCATTCAAATGAAGGAATAAACCAGAATAAATCTAAGTAAACACAATAGGATAACCAGCAATCCATGTAATCTGAGGAGGCTTATCATAAATACTTGATGCCTGCCCAGTGGAGGGGAGAAAGGATTCAGGAATGCAAAGCCAATATTCAGAAGTGATAGGAACTTGGGAACTTGTGTACAAACCAGGCAGAAAGATGTCCTGAGGCTGGGTGGTAACCACGGCTGCATTCACACATCTGAGCTTCATTTTGAACAGTACGTCTTCCATCCTGGTAACAATTCTATTGCTTCTGTGCCAGGCAAAGTCCAGCAAGACCACTGTCCTCTTGAGTCAGCCAAGACTATTCCCTCCCTATGACTCAGTCATGCAATCGCTTCTGCTTTTGGAGGAGGAGGGAAGAAGTTGAAGATAGTATCTACAGAATAGGATGCTGGCTTACCCCCAAAGCAGACAAAGCATGAGCCAAGGGGTCCAATAAAGTCAGAATTTCATTTTGTAAAGACTCTATTAAAGTAAGTATCATAGAAAGAATCAGAAACTTTGTCGCTTTGCCTTGTATTTATTTTATAGTTTAATGTTATTTGTATTTATAAATGGGAGAAAGGACCTGATAAATGTTTTTAGTGCTTAGGTTAGGTTTTTAAAATATCTGGCCCTGGTTGAAGGCTCCATTGGCATAAAATATTCATCTTTCCAATGTCTTTTAATTCAGTCCTCTGGAATGGGTACTGGGATGCGAATCACAAAGATAGTAGCTTTAAAGAGTAACACAGGCATACAGGAGTTTTGGGAACTGCAGCCAGGCTCAGTCTAAAAGGAACCATTGCTTAGTTCCAGCCAGTCGTTGTCATGGAGAAAGGCAAGCTTGATGTTGCTAAATTTAATTTTCAAGAGAAGATGAAAATCCATTTTTCAAAAGGTGAAATTAATTGATGCTCAGCAATTGTAAAATACTGGAGGAACTAAACAAAACATGCTGTAGGGCTGCCAGGACGCTATCTCTGTTTCCAGGACTAGGCCACTTTAATTCTGCAGAGCCTGTAGAATTTAGAGGCCTCAGAAAATATAAACTCCAGATCCTTACTTGTTCTGAGAAGCTCAGGTGACAGTTTTGACTTGGTGAAAAAATTCTCTCTTCAACTCCATTTAATACTTATTGTACCAGGCTAGGCTTGGAGGATATAAACACCATTAAATTACAGTCCTTGCCTTCAAGGAGCTCAGAGATTAGTAAAAGGGGGAAAAAAAGCATGTGAGTCAGTGTAGTCTGGAACAAACAGAGAGCTCATCTTTCTGGTGGAAACCCCTTAGGTTGGTAAGTTTGAAGTATTATGTTAGTATAAGTGCAATGGATTCTAGATGAGTTTACCCTTAAATGCCCTATAATTGTTTCAGCTAGTGCTCAGTGTCCCACAGAATGATACAAGAATGGCCTTAAAGTTGTATTTTATTTTGAGCATGGTTTCATTTTGTGTCATTCATTTGATATCTTGTAAGCACATGGCTTTGCCATAAATAATTTGGTCTCAGCCCAAAGCGAAGTCTGGCCATTCTCCCTGGTTCCTGAAAGGAAACCTCAAAACTCTTGGAATTAGGAGCGTCTTTGTCATTCATGGTGAGCCCCTTTGACCATACCTGATGGTTTATGCTAAGGAGATGACTCAGGATGGGGCCAGCCACACCAACAGTCTTAGAGTAGGGGCTGACCATACTAGAAAGACCAGCAAGGTAATTAGTGGGTTGCGCCTTTGAGCCACATATCAGCCTGGCCTCTGGGGAAGAAAGGGGGCTCAAGATTGAGGTCATCCTTGTGGGCAATGATTCAATCAATCACGCCCATGTCACAAAACACTAGGATAAAAACCCTGGACACCAAAGCTTGGGTGAACATCCCTGGCTGGCAATCCTTTCTGCAAGAATGCTGGAGGGTAACATGTCCCTAAGGGTGATGGAAGTGTCACATTTGGAACCCTTCTAGACTTTATCTTGTGCACCTCTTCTTTTGGCTGGTTCTAATTTTTATGCTTTCACTACAATCAAACAGTAATCATAAATATAGTACTTTCTTGAGTTCTGAGTTATTCTAGTGAATTATTGGACCTGAGGAAAGCTGTGAGCACAGGACAGTTCTCTGGGTGGCCTTGGACTCACCCAAATTTTTCCCCATTTTCTCTTGTAGTTCTCAAGAATAACTATAGAAGGTGCTAGGAACACAACATCTTGAGATAAAGAGGGGCTAGCTGGAACAGCCTGCGTTCTGTTCCAGTCCCCCCTAGAAACAGGATGTCCTTCGGTGCTTGAGTCCACTGTGATATACTTCTCCAGGGTAGAAACCCTACACTGGGCTGATTTTGGGGACCCTCAGCTGAGGTGCAAGTGTGAGTGGAGACTCCGTCTGTCCTAGGCAGCTTTCCTGAGCCTGGGGGAACTTGCTCTTCCTGAATCCTTGGCTTCTATTGTCCCTCGCTGCCTCCCTGTAAGTGACAAATCTACTTCATGTAGCCTGGCGTGTGGGTGAGTGTTCTGTCTCAGCAGACGCAGACAAGTTGGCAACCAGTGCACGGCGAACCTACTACACGGTGGGGCCCCCAGATTCAGAGCTAGTCTTTAAAGTTGGGGTGGTCTATGGAGACTGTTCCCTTAGACTCTGACATTTGGCAAACTTATTTCAGCTGCTGCCAGGAGTCTTGGGCAGAGGTGGCAGTCTGAAGACTGTGACCTTAACCTCGAGTTTGGCTCACTCTGGATAATGACACATTTTTCAATTATGGGGCACTCATGTTGGATAAAAAGGGTAAGACAAAGTCCTTGCTTAGGAGAAATTTAAAATCCTGCTGAATAAACAAAATAGGCAGATACACGAACAATCCTGAAGGACACCAAGCTGTATAAATACCCTGTGGAGGTCAGGAGGTTCTATAGCATAAATCAGTGCGCTAAATGCTTACAGATATGAAGGGACTTGAGAATGTTTTCAGTTCTCTCTATTATAAAACAAGGTGAGTTATAGAGGGCAGGAAGGCTGGAGGGCTGACTTGGTGGCCTAGGATCCCTGGGAATCTCAGAGTCGGAGATAGGGGAGAGTAAACAAAGCGGTGGATGGGACTGAAACACAGCCAAGGGTTCCTTTTCCCTGTGACATGAGATTCTTAATTTAGTCTCTGAATAAATTTAAGTCTGAAGTTACTCGAGTCCTGTATTTTACTTCAGCATTCTACCTCCCCTCAAAGCACTATGAAAAATCTGGCCAATCCTCCTTGGCAAAAGCACCTTCACGTCTTCTTTGGCAGCTGGGGAGTTAGTGACGTTCTGGTTGACTGTTGCCAAATTTCATCCCCAGGAATTCGGAAATAAGTCTTTTTTCCTGAAGAGCCCTCATCCTTGGAGTATAAGCTCAGCTTCCTGGAGTTTTCTGTAGAAAGGGACCTCATCAATCATCCAGTTCAACTCCTCCCGCAGGGCAGAGGAAGCTCCTCGGAGTCCCTGCCAGGTCGCCATTGCTTGCTTGAATACTTCTTGTGGGAAGGAGCCCACTCTTCACCCAGGACAATCTACTTTACTCTGAGACAGTTTAAGCTGTTTCAGATTCCTTTCATTTATTAGATTAACTTTTTTCTCCTGAGGATTTCTGCCCAGGTTTTATTTTTGTTTTAAATTTTATTTTCTGGGGCCAGGCATGATGACACATGCTTATAGTCCTAGCTACTTAGGAGGCTGAGCGGGAGGATTGATTGAGCCCAGGAAGTTGAGACTGCAGTGAGCTGTGATCACACTACTGCACTCCAGCCTGGGTGACAGAGCGAGACTCTGTCTCAAGAAAACCACACATATATAATATTTATAGTACATATAGTATATTTAAAAACCATATATATATATACATAGAGAGAGAGAGAGAGAGAGAGAGAGAGAGAGAGAGAGAGAAAGAGTATATTTCCTGGGAGAATCTAGTAACCAGAGAAACAAAGTTGATAATGATAAACATTTATTCAGAACTTCATGTGATCCAGATATAATGCCAAGACCTTTCCATATACATATATATATATATATAATCTCCTTTGATCCTCAAAGCTACTCTATAGTAGAGCACTACTGTTATCCCCATCTTGCAGATGAGAAAGCTGAGGCTTAAAATTTAACTCCCTTACATGAGCTAGGATGGAGTTCAGGTGCCAGAGCCAGATGGGATGTAGATAGCTGACTGCACTGCTCAGGCCCTTCACTTATTCAAAACTTTCATGGACCTGACTTAGTCACATTGGGTACCATTTAAGACATATCTTTTACAATGAGTGTTTTATAGCTGATATTTTAACATATGCTCATAAATCTAGCCTTGCTGTGTTTTCTGTGTATTAGTGACTACTAGTATTTTATGTTTTTACTCTGAATACACACACACACACACACAGTGTTCTACAAAGCCCTTCTAAATTTCTCAATATATATTATGCCAATGAAGTTGACTTTATGAACATCTTCTGGTAATCCCTTAATTCAAATCTGGCTGAGATTCTGCAGTGCTGAGCTTGACTTTATTTCTGTTTATCCCTGTGTTTTGTCTCCTTTGCTGTTTTGGTTAAAAACATACATAATTCTGCTGTTCCCAGTTGGGTGTTACCATTACTCATGAACTGTTACCCAAAGATACCAGGGGTTCAGTGCAATTCGATAATGCAAATATTCAAGAGGAATTCAATCCACTCTAAAAAAGAGCAATGTCCCTATTGAATGTGATTTCTAATGAGAAATTTGTCATGGAGATACCTGCATGTCGTGAGATCTTTTTAAAGACAACAGCAAGGAAAAAAATAAAAAAACCCAAAGCTTAAACTTCTTTATGAGAGTCCTAAAACATTTCCTTTTAGATATCACACTAAACACTATTTTCCCTGGTGTTTACTCATACAATACAGCCCCAAGCATGGAAATTAAGAAGATTCAACTTACAGGCTGTCCAGGCTCATCTCCCCCGAGGATTCTGAAGCCAAATCCAGACTCCATCCTCCGAAGGTGAACATCCAGTTCCTTATAATCTGGACCTGGCATAAAGGAGATCCCAATGAGTAATGAATCCTGCCTCTTTCCCAGCCCCTGAGGAACTGAACATACCAATGATAAATTAATTTTGTGGATGTGATTAATGAGAGTGCTGTTAGGGTCAATGGAAACCACAGAGGATACAAAAAATATGGTAGCAAAAAGGTAGGTATTCCAAATTTAGGTAGTCCCTGGAATAATAGTGACCAGCCAAGGGCACTACTGGGGTATTTATTACCAGAAGCAGAAAGAATACATGAATTTTCTGAGTAAGAAAATTGATGCCTTTATAATTCTTGATTTCCCTGAGAGCATTCGGATTGCCCTCAAGAAGCTTGACTGTCACTTTCAGGATGTTTACTCCGATTAGAACAATTATTATGCAAGTAAGAGAGAACAGATGGCAAAACCCTGGAACTGTCTAATAAAGCACTGCCTAGTAATTTATTAATATCTGTTTATGACATGATGCATCCAGTTTAGGAGTGTGTGTGTGTGTGTGTGTGTGTGTGTAGTATAAACGTATGCCCAATAGAAGTTGTCTCTTTTAAAACTGTAAAAATTAGAAGATATAGAATTTAAACTTTCTTGTATTGGGGTTCAAGTGAAGCATTTATTTTCTGACAAACTCCTTTAGGGTTTTTATAACTTACAGGTAGAAATTCATCTGGGTCTAAGATGGACTTTTATCCCCGAAACATTTTAGAATGTGCAAGCCATAGATTGACTTTTGGCTTTATGAGAGTACTCAAAATAAATAAGAAGATACTTTTCTGAAGTCAGCTGAAAGAACAGAGATGTATTTCAAAATAAGCTGAAAAACTCTCCTTAATGTCATTTTTTTCAGCCTTAGAATAAACTAAAACTATTAAATATAAAAATGTTTTGACTTTCTAAGTAGAATCTGATTTATGCTTAGCCCGTCCCCTTGCCCCTTGGCACCTTC
Organism: Trachypithecus francoisi; assembly: GCF_009764315.1. Lineage (NCBI taxonomy): Eukaryota > Metazoa > Chordata > Mammalia > Primates > Cercopithecidae > Trachypithecus > Trachypithecus francoisi. Next base: position 58,017,444 of record NW_022681469.1, read on the forward strand.
GTCAGGGGGAAAAACTTCAGTCGTGATCGAGCTGTGCATACTTTCGTGTCCACTGCTGGGATGCCAGCAGATGATCAGCGGTTTCAAGAACTATTTTTTATGCTATCCCTTGTTTAAGAAATGTTTAGCGATTTCTGGGCCTTAATGGTTTGAAGGAGGTATTAGAACTGATAGAAGCAGGTATTAAGTAAAATTCTCCTTGCTTAAACAGGATTGTTGTAGAAATTAAGACGAGATTTCAGAGAATTCTCATGGGACAAAAATCTACGTCTGAGCCCATGATTATATAGTAGCGCTCGTTGCAGAGAGAGGCTCATTGACTGCTGACCAGGCAGATATTTTCCAGGTTCTGCAGTAGGTAGGACTGCCGGAGTGATACAGTGTACAATGCACAATTATACAGGCTTGCCTTGGTGCCCAACAACCTGGGCTATTCCCAGGGACATATGAAAGGCATCGTTCACTTCTGAGATGTGGGCAAATGCCAATTATTTGTCTGGTGCTCTCTTAAATAAAGATGAATCAGGCACATAAGTACATATATTTGTATGCATTGTACAAGATTCAATGAGCATTCACACCCTTTTATGACCAAATGCACACATGACCAAGATCTTCTCCATTCAATGAATAATATGAAATTCTGCAAGAAGAATAACCAATTAGACCTCCACATCCTTTAGAAATTATATAATCAATCATATTTTAAAGATGGGAGAACTTTAAAAATTCCATTCCTATTAAATACAGTAGTGGCAGAGGGAAGATGAAAACTTTGCCTTACACTCTGAGACACAATTGGCTTTTGAACTCAGTTTCTTCTGAAGTCTCCATATCATACATGAAATCACATATTGGGGTGTGTGGTAAGGCTTTGGGAGTCTGAAGGCAGATGGAGTAGAGCTCTACAAAATCATAGCAGGCACCCGTACTCTACCCAAGGGAAGGAGAAAGAGAAGGGGAAATGGGAGATGACACATATTCCTCAATCACTGTTCAAACTTCTACAAGTTGATGATAATACGACTGGTTCATGGCAAACTCTTCTGTAAGTCACTTTAAGCTTCGAGGAACTCTAGACCACATACACATTAAAAATACAAATAGAAGGTGCTGTATTTGTGACACTTAAAATGATAGAGCCAGCATGTTTAACTGGAACTTCTCATCTCCTGTATTCTTCTCATTTTTGCATCACCACTGAGTATGCTAAGTGGGAAATTGTTCTTCCAGTGACCTCAGCACCCATCCATATTGCACAAGGAGCTTTACAAGAACCTTATTGTGTGATCCATCTTATTTGCTAAGTAAAACTTTTCCCCTAAAGAAATGCTGAAATTATGACAATCCCAGGAATGGAACTTTGAGAGGTGTCAAGGCACAAGAAGTTTGTCTTTTGTCAGAGAATCTGTGATTCCTGAAGGAATTAAGGGGCTTTTCTTTAATGAATAACTCATGACTTCTTTTTAGGAGAAAAATCTAGATTTTAGCAAGTAAATTTTATTTAACTCTGAAGAACAGAGACACGAACGAGGCATTTATTCTCCTCTTCCTGCTCTTTGTGCACATTTTGGTGACAACTACGATCCTGTTGCTCTGACCCAACCTGATTTCAAATATAGGGTGGTATGTGCCAGCCATTTATTTCATCTACACTTTTCCGTTCTTCCCAGCAGGGGTGGCCAGCTTCATGGTTCATAAGCAGGTAGAGAGAGGCAAAGAGAGACCTCTTAGAGAATGCTGGCAAACATGATTTATTTTTTATTTCTTTGTTAATTTTGAACACAGATTCAGAGGCTGCAGGGTCTGGACATTTTAGAGAAATGGTCAACTGGAAAAAAGTTCATATGATAGATTGTGCCTTGAGGCAGCAGTATTTTTTTTTTTTTTTTTTTTTTAGGGAAAATAAGAGCATTTTAGAAAGCTAATTTTTCTTTGGCTTTGTTTCCTTGGAGTCTGGCTTTACAAAATCACTAAAATTATATGTACAAAGCTGGGAGACATCATTCTTTTTCCTTCCCACTTTGTTAGCTCTCCTGGCAGATTGTAATGTTTCTGAGTTTCCCCTAGCTGCTCTTCTGGCCGGACGACATGTTTCAATTACTGCAGTTACTGTATCATGTTTTATCTCTTTCCTTATTAATGCAAGAACTTAAAGTGAAGAAATCCAACTCTTTACCTCCCTGCAACAGAGTTAACAATCATTATTCCTTTCTCTTGTTTCAAGAAACTGTGCACCAGGGAGGTTGTTAGATGAGGGTGTCTGGTAGATACCTATTTGGACCTGAGTTGCTTTGCATGTTGTTCAACTGTGCCCCACCAATATCCTTTTACTCTTCTGTTCCCTTGTTTATTTTTTCTGTGCTCTTTAAAAAAAAATCTTCTTTTTCCTCAGCGCTTTTTGCAGAACTGTCAGGGACACTCTCAGGTCTCGCTTAATGCAGCTCAAGAGGAGGCAGTGGTTGTAAAGAAATGGACTAACAGGAGAGAAAGCATTCTTTGGATATTAGTGTTGAATGGCCAGCTGTGGCTAATGTTGCTTCTTAGAAGTTGGGTCCTCGGATCTGCAGGCACTATGGAACAAAGCATCTCATGATCCTCTTCCTAGATGGAATTTAACATGACCACTGTGGCAAGTTACTGAAATGAAATTTACAAGTCTTAATTTATTCTAGGCTCATACCAATATTGCAAAAGCAAACTTTAAAAAGTAGCAAATGGTGAGCACATCCAGGTATCAGGACAACCTCTCTCATAATAAAGAAAAGCAGATTTCAAAAGCTGATTTCTATTTCACATGAAGACTCCAGGGGCTTCCCATGCTGTATGTTTCCTTAGTCTTGCTTTACGTAGCTTTGTGCACAGTTAGGGAAAAGGCTGGGTAACTGAACACAACTGATTAATTTTATGAATGGATTCAATCTTCAAAAATGCAAAGAACAACAATTTTATGAATTAATTTGGCACATGGGATGCTGCTGTAAACACGTCAATTAAATTTTGGTACTTGAATCCCCTTTCATGTTTTAATTAAAACATAAGTACCATAGCGTATCATCACAGTTTGGCACAGAGGATACATTTATTCAATTTTTCCTGCTGGAAAGAGAATCACTCTTTTTGGCTTTTCCTTGTAAAGAGATTTAGGAAAGTTAGCACGAGGAAGATATTAGGAATCAAAAAAGGTTATTAAACATGGTCTTGACTTCTGGATTTCTATGCACTCCAGATATAGAATGAGTTAAACAGGAATTATATAGTTTCTGTTGCTCAAATCTAACATTACCTAGTAAGTAGCTAATACTCTATCCTTTAAAATATCCCTTCTCTTTACTTGTTTGCTTTATCCCTGTGGGTATGTGAATGTGACCAAGCACGTGTTAGCCATAGTAGAAGCCATTTTCCTGTTTCTATTTGGTTCTCTCCTCAGCCTTCACATAAGCTCAGATTTTTCCATCCTAAATATGACTTTGCTCCCTCCTTCCATTTCTTTCTAGGAAAAGTAGTCTCTAGTGGAGCCTTCACTCTACCTCTGATTCATTCCTGCCAGTCTGGTTTATGCTCTCTCAGCACTACTGCACTCCTTAAGGTCACTAGGCATGCTAATGACCAAATTCAATGGCCTTTTTTTCTTTCCTCATACTGATTGATTTCAGTGCCTCATTTGATATGGTTGATGCACTGTTTATGACTTCAGATTTCTTTTGATCCTAAGTCGTTTCTGTAACACCCCATTTCCTGGCTCTCTTATTTTTGGGTGGAGTTGCCCATTCAAAGTTCCTGGCCATAGATTCCATTGTTTCTCACTAATATTCTCCTTAGTTGATGGCATAATTACCATTGGTTGTCTATAGTGTTCCATTATGCACAGTCCGTAGGAGCTGCTAAATAAACATTTCCTGAATTTAGTTGCCTTAAGATACTCACCAGTCTCCTAGACCCAATGAACCACAACATTATTCCATTATGGAGTTATCACTTAGTTTCATAAATACATATTATTTATAACTTTCTACTATCAATTTTGCCTCTGTACCTAAGGATCTTATGCAGATAAAGTTAATAATATACCTTATAATTATGATAAATGTATCTGAGTCAAAATCATGACACATAATTTGATGAGACATTTTATAAATGTGATAAAAAGTATGGGACATCTACTTATTTTATCTTATTATTTTTTTGAGATGGAGTCTCGCTCTGTCACCAGGCTGGAGTGTAGTGGTGTGATCTTGGCTCACTGCAACCTCCGCCTCCCAGGTTCAAGCGATTCTCCTGCCTCAGCCTCCCAAGTAGCTGGGACTACAGGCGTCCGTCACCATGCCCGGCTGATTTTTGTATTTTTAGTAGAGACGGGGATTCACCATGTTGGCCAGGATGGTCTTGATCTATTGACCTCGTGATCTGCCACACTCGGCCTCCCAAAGTGCTGGGATTATAGGCATGCGTCACCGCGCCCGGCCATTTTTGTATTCTTTATTAGAGATGAGGTCTTGCTTTGTTGCCCAAGCTAGAGTGTGGTGGTGTGATCACAGCTCACTACTCAGATTCCTGGGTTCAAGCCATTTTCCTGTCTCATCTCGGTCTCCCAAGTAGCTGGGACTACAGGCACGCGCCACAGCGCCCAGCTAACTCTTTAAATTTTTTGTAGAGACGGAGGTCTTGCCATCTTGTCTAGGTTGGTTTTGAACTCCTGGGCTCAAGCTATTTTCCCACCCTGGCTTCCCAAATGCTGGGATTACAGGCATGAGCCACAGCGCCAACTAAGATCTATTGATTTTAAATGTAGTCATGATTTTCCAGAATATTCTGATAACTTGTGTGGACATTCTATTTGGATTGGTTCTTTTCTTCAAAATCTGAATTGCACAGTAACATAATATATCCCAACTGTATTATAACTTTTGTCTTCTAAGTAATGTATTTTTTAGAAAGGTAATTTTTTAAAAAGGTAAACTGTTACTTTGCATATATGTCAAAGTAATCTAAACTACTGGGCCACTCTCCTTCTCCTGTTTTTAAATGAAGTACATTCAGAATCTGAGATTTTTAAGACATGTGCTTTTTGTGACCTGTAAGCTGAGATTTAAAATTCCAAATTAAATCTTAATTTCATTTTGCAACCGTAATTACTAGGTCCCATTTTCTCTCTGGGCATAAGATAATTTTTTAAAAAAATTACAAAGATTTAACAGTCAGTACAGAGGAATAATCATGCTTTAAAATTTTTAGACCAAGCTAAACAAATACTTTAGCCGTTATTTTAGGAGAAAATACTAAATAATATCTTCCATATTTTCTATATATCCCCCCAAAAATGACATGGAAACTTACAAAATGAAATGATCTCAGGCACATATATTCTCCAAGGGGTGTTAGAACATGCTGAGATGGATAATGATCTGTCATCATGGAAACACTCTGGAGATGTGTGCTGTGAGCCCACAGCCCTGAAATAGTGCTACTATTATAAAACACTATTTTCCGCAATTGTTTGAGTATTCTGGCTTTCAATCTGGTGGTCTGATTAGCTGTTTAAAGCATTTTCATCATGAATTCTAAGAGCAAAAAAAAATTAAATCTTCTTTTTCCTCCAACATTTGTACAATAATGTTAAATATTTTAACCTAAACTAAAATTGGTGTTTTCCAAATAGTTAAGTAAAAAAAAAAAATTTTTTCCTTTTAAGCAAACTAATTGGTTATTACTGAAAGCTCTTAAAATTAAAATATGATATTTTAGCCTAACTTAAAATCTTACTGAAATATAGTATTTTATAATTGGCATGGTTAAAAAAAATTAAGTTGATATAGATATTTACTTGATTTGAAAAGAATTTCATTCTATGTTAGCAACATTTCTAATCCATTCTTTGGAAATGTCTGAATTGCAAATCTCTTGAGACCTTCTATCTTCTTATTTGTATCTAGTCTAGTGTTATTCAATGTAAAATAAAATGTAAGCCACATAAGTAATTTAACATTTTCTAGTAGCCACATTTTAGAAAACAAAACAGATGAAATCAATTTTTATAATATATTTTGTTTAACTTAGTATATCCAAAATATTATTTCAACAGAAATCAATATAAAATAATTAATGAAATCTTTCTTTTTTGTTTGGGCACTGTCTGTGAAATCCAGTGTGGATTTTACACCTATATGACAGCATATCTAAATTTACAGTAGCCAATTTCAAGTACCCAATAGCCACATGTAGCTAGTGGCTACTGTATTACATAGCACAGACCTAGTCAGTCTGATGGCTCTCTTTGGCAGCTGTTTTTAATCCAGCCTTTTACTAGATTATTTTATGAAAGAAATTCATGAATATGACTGTTTTCCTTTGTCTTTTGTTGGCAGGCATTTAGGCTCACCATGATGAGACTTGCTGTCTACCTTGAATACATGTTTTATGTAGGTGACTAAAGTAGCACAGTGATTGTATACTAAGAAACTGATACTACTCAGAAGAATGATTTGTTACACAAAATGGAAGACGTTTTGTTCACAGAACTGTGAGTACTGAACAATACTTGCCAGAGGAATCCATTCGAAAACTGGTCCTGGGTGGCACTTGTTCTGGATGGGAAAATGGGGAATTAAAGTTGAAATTCATTTATGGCATTTTAAAATTCATCTTTACTTTCTTTTTTGTTGCTATCATAACTCCCCCAAACACAATCTTATACTTATGTTTAATAATTTTTTTTCCTCTAAGATCCAAGTTAGTGGACAGATTTACCCTGCTTTATGTATGAGCATGTATGTAAATATGTTTCTTTTACATGCATCCAAAATAGAAAAATCTGAATTTTTTTTTAGATCAGGGTAGAATAAGATTACCATTTCTAAATATTAAGTTTTGATTCTCATTATAAGAATACTTATTTGAAAGTAAAGCCAATCTAGAACCTGAAATCTATACAGAAAATATAGGTCCTTAAAAATTAGGTTATAATTTTGTGTCATAAAATGTTGAAATGAAAAGTGGAAAATCCAGTCAATGATTGTATTGATTTATGTACACTAGTCCAAATATTTTGATATTTCCAATTTTCTGGGCAGTTGAAGTTATGTATAAGTAGTTGAGTTAAATTGGTTTATTTTAGCAATAGAGATCCTTTATAAGAATTACTATATAATCTACGCTACCTCTAATAGCATAAAAATTCAAAAAAGTGAGTATAAAACACCTTTAAAATGTGCATAGCCCACATTTAGAGTTCTAGAACCTAGAACAACCTGGTTGCATACTGTGTTCTGGAAGTATTTGGAGACATGTTGCTCTCATACATGAACACTTTTCAGGGGTAGGCAAGGCTCCAATTGTCATGCTTCATTCTACTCTACATGGTTGAGATGTGCAACTCCTTACTGTGTGTTTGAGAAATGCAGACTTTCACCATGTCTTTATCTGGGACTGCTAAACGTGAAGAAGAATGTAATTAAATTGTCCCTTGATTTTCAATCTGCCTTCTAAATCCCTGGTCTTAATATCATAGTGACAGAGATGCAAGGCACCTTTCATTTCACAGATGGTTAAGACCCAAAATGCCGAGTGACTTGCGTAAGGTATTCTATACTATCTCACAGGAAACTCTTCAAGAATCTTTTTAGAAAACATAAGTATTATATCTAAGTTTTAAACTTAATTAGAATGCATTATCCAATAAAACTCTTTCTTGTTTCATTTTAATATTATTGTGAATAAATAATACACTCTTTTCTGACCATGCTATACATTTTTTTCCTAACATCTCCAGATATTCTTCCTGTTCCTTCATGGTTCTGTCAGTAGAGAATTTCCTAAACCACACAGCTGGGTTTAATATGAGATGGGCAGAAGACACATGTTTGCAAACCTCTGGTCAAGAAATACTTAAGAAGAATAAAGATCTACATTAAGATATGCTGAGTTACTTCTATCTGAGAGAATGGCAGGATATTTTTGCCTCTATGATGAATTTCATGTTAAGTTTACCACATTGTTTTGCTTTTGAATCATGTAAGGAATTACAGATAAAAATTAATTAAACATTACTAAACCTCTCTAAAACATAAATTCACATTGTAGGTAGAAGAACTATAAAATGTTCTTGCAAGAACCACTCCTCCCACACTTTGAGACTTCAATATGTAAACTACTTGTTGCTTGGAAGAAATTTCATACCATTATTATTATTTTGGTCTATAAAATTAGATATTTATGATATATAATCATCAATCATATGTGATTATTCCTTAAGAGCATTTATAGAGGAGGCAACTTACAGTTTTGAAAGGCAGAGAGTAAGAATATAGTACAATAGAACTCCCCCATTCTGAATGTGTTAAGATGACATAATTTTATAAGATAGTTGTACCATATAAAGCACTATGAAAAAAATGAGTATTTTTTCCTTAAACTTTAAAAATTGAAATAAGACCAAAGTCTGGTTGCTTTTTCATTGAGCTTTGTTTCAAATAAAGAGCCAGTTGGCTCATGGAGGGCATAACAATCATTCCTCCCAGGTAAGCTGTGTTTAGCTTTCTGGCAGAATTGCTATTTTTTTAATTTTCATTTATTTTTTATTTTTTATTGCACTTTAAGTTCTAGGGTACATGTGCACAACGTGCAGGTTTGTTACATATGTGTACCTGTGCCATGTTGGTGTGCTGTACCCATTAACTCGTCATTTACATTAGGTATATCTCCTAATGCTATCCCTCCCCCCACTCCCTGACAATAGGAGATCACTTGGACACAGGAACGGGATCATCACACACAGCATTGTTATTTTTTAAGAACCTTCATGTTTGGTGTGGCTGCTTAGGATTATGACTTGAGAAATGTCCTTTTGTCTGTATCAGGGATGGAAGACTGCTACCTTTGAAACACTTCCGTTAGCTATAAAACTGGTATTTTCTCTCACGAGGACCTACTTGCCATCTAGCACTTAAACTCTGCAGCCTTGACGGTCTCACATTTATTCATGAATATACATTGGGTTAAGTTGTCAACTTGTGCAACCAACAAAATGCTTTGATATATTAAATAACTTTCAATCAAGAGCTGATTTTTAGAGTTTACTTTTTACTCCTCCCCCTGCCTTTATCCCTTAATTCCAGGATCTTTTAGTTTTAAATTACTGAATGAAATAAATTTATAAGCTCTAGGATTGGATCTAATTTCTAAAATACATGGGGAAAATATGTGTCCTACCACAACTTTTATTTTGCTATCTCTATATTACTTAGCTTACACCATGGTGATTTCCTGTTTCAGAAGGAACCTGTTGGAAATATAAACGCTACCACAGTTACTTAGAAAGCTATCTGAGGATACCTTTTTAAAATTAGATTTCCAAGTTAATTAAAATCTACATATTAAAATGGCAGACACAGCTTAACCGGATTTACTGATCTTCATATCAATATATTATATGCAAAGTAATGCACAATGTGATATATTAGAAACTCTAGCTAAAAGGCAATTTTTTTTCACAGATCAAATCATAACATACATTGTACTAAGGATAACAATAATGCTTTTCCCATGAGAAAAGGGTGCAGAAAATTAATCTCTCAGTATAATTGAGGACATTTAAAATGATAACATTATTACATCTTTTTCTATCCTTTTATTTTTCTAATGCTAGAGTCACTGGTAAAAGTGTTTTAACATTTACTTATCTTATTTTAATATTTCACTAAAGTAAGATTGTGTTCCAGAGAACATACGTGGGGGGTACTTTAACTAATGCCATCGGACATCAGCAGTGTTCGAGCAAATCAGGCCGGGGCTTGATCTAGCAGTGTTCACATGTGAGGGTGTTCTCTGGGAAGGCACGGTGGCCTTTCATGATCACATAATAGCTGCCTGTAGCTATGGCATCCATGAATTTATTTAAACCTTTCTGAAACTTTTTGATATTTCCAGCTTGGCTCAATTGGGTATTTAATTACATAGGAAAAGGAGACGTGGAGTCAGGAAAGCTTGAGCTGAAAGATTTTCACAGGCTTCAGAGCTCTAGTTTTGAGCACCCTAGAGAGATACTACCATATGTGATGTGGCTTCCCCCATCACTTTTCATTTAGAGATTCAAGCGGTGTTCTGCGATGAATAATGTTATTACAGTACCCCATCCTTTCAAGTGGCTCTGCTGTTAGGCTGGGAGACAGTACAAACTACAACTTTTGCTCACTAATAACAAGGAAAGAGCAGCAGAAAACCTGATAGTTTAGAAATACAACCACCCATTTGTGATCAGCCATGAATTACATGTGTATTACAATCCTGAACAATGAAAGAATTCAATAATCGATGAACAACAAAAGAGCAGGGTTAACAGCCATAGATGTGAAAAACATAACTGTCCATTTTTTATCTGCCACAAATTATAATTTCATTTCAGATATAGTACTAAAAAACAGTTTGCTTCTCTGTTATACTCTTGAACTGGCCTGTGATCACTTTTGATTGCTACCTTTGCTATGATACTCAGCGCTTATTATTCTAATTCTGAAAAGGAAAATTGATTGTGTGAGCTCTTTTGAAGACATTTCAGAGAAATTTCTGTTCTAAAGAGGTTATACCATAAGGCACATTACACCATATAGATCTTTGACATTTTTATGATTCTACATTTGAGTGATGTCTTACCGCAAAGGAGTGTGGACATGTTGTACCTCATAAATTGTTTACTTATGATAACCAAAGTTCAGTGTGAAGAGAAAAAAGTTTGAACAACTTCAGTCATAATTCAACTTGGGTTTAAACCAAGAGACAGAACCCTGAGGGAAGAGTTTCAGGAAATAAGAATGTTTCTTTTCTATTCCTGGTTGCATCTGCTTATAGTTCCAGCTTTCAAGGCTGCAGTGTGGAACAGGCCCAAGAAATGTCCCCATGAGCTGAATGAGAAGACAAACCTTTAGAGTAAGACTGGCTTAAAGAAAAGTGAAGCCACAGGGCAAGGCCCTCTCTCCTATATCAACAGACCCATCAGAGTGATCAAGACTTAATTTTGTAAGATTCCAAAGTGAGCAACATTCGTTTTCTTTGGGAAGCACTTTATACTGCCTTGCCTATCACAGTTCCTCTTTTCAGTACCAGTATCTAGCTGTAGTTATCTAAGTATAATCTTTCCCAGAAGAAGGAGACAGATGAGATTAACCCCCTTTCAGTTCGGTGTTTATCGTGATGTTGAACCTGACTTATTTTCTGTATTAAGAAAGAGGACTCCATGGCATAGCACTTAAATGTGTAAAACCTTACTACCTATTTTTTTCTACCTCGTTTGCCATGCACTAGATTTGTACATATGTCTAACTTTCTGGGCATAGAAGGAGTTTACTGGGAGTTTGGCTACCAACACAGTCACTAATAAGCCTTTACCTCAAGTTAGGGATAAAATACCTATAGGCAAACATTCTATCAGCCAAATAAATTAGCTTGAAAAAATTTTTTATCTGAGTAGGTATTACGCTTTTTATTCATGGTGTGTACATTTAGATATATGCTTTTCTTGAACAGTAATGATGATTATTCCTTGAATAGATGATATAAAAAGGGAAAACTTGATAATTTATCATTCAAATGAGGACAGTCTAGGGTGGTGAAAAGTGAACTATTGATAATCATGCCAGGACAGCACAGACAGGGATTGTTCAGGAAACTTCCATGTGTAGTCACCCTAGATAGTCTTATAAGTAACTAGGCCAGTAATAGAAGGTTTCCTATCATATCAGAAATATGTGGTGGATGCAAGGATGCAGTCACACCTAGAGAAAGAAGGGAGGAGGAGATGCAGGGGAGAAAACACTAAGGGCCTTTAGAACTACTTTTCTCCAATGTTAGAAATGGCATATGTAGTTCAGCATTAGGAATGTTAGCATACAAACCAGAACGTTCAAGTCATTCCTATTGTGACTGTAAAACAAATTAAAGGCCTTCCTTTATGAGATTCTTGGGAAAAAGACAGAGAAAAGAGAAGGGAAAAATAGCATGGCTTGTCCCACTATGCAAAAGTATTTTCTTTTGTTTTCAATTTTTAAAATTGCAAGTAGTGGGGACATCAAGAAGTCTATTATCAACAGCGACTATTATTACACACAGAATAGTCATGTTTGTCTAAAAGTCTTTGGTAGAGAGGGAAGTTGGGGAGATTTTTGTTCTTTTCTGGGAATTGACAGTAATGACTTAGGGTCAATGTTTAAATAATTAATATGAAGATCCAGAAGGTCCACTGATTAAAACTTTTTTAGAGACTTTTTGGGCAGAGTTATACTTTTACACATGTAAGTTTAAGCTTATGTGGAATTAAGTAAGTGGAGAAAAGTTCTTTTTTTTCTTTTGTTTTGCACAGAGTTTTCCAGCAAGGATTAATGAGATTTTGATAATGCAAAGGTACTTACCACATAACATTCTCTTGATTGAATATCAGTTTTCACATGGAAGTTGAGAAACTCTCAGTATTTAGTTATTTTTACTGCACAATTTCACACATTAAAATATTAATATTATTTGCTGTGTTGTGTAATGGGGCCTTGTTCAGAAATCGTTTTCCTATGTGTTTGTTTGTTTGTGTCCTCAACTTCACTGTAAGCTTCTAATGAGCAGAGGTTGTTTCTCGTAACTTCTCTTGTGGAGTGCCCTGCAGAGTTCTAGACACATAGTGAGTGTTTCATATATTCTTGTTGATTGATGTGGAGCCTGGAGTTGCCACCTCTGGGCACTGTGCCTAATGTTCTGAAATCAGAGGCGCTGCTAGCCTGCTGGGTGGGAGAATCTTCCTTTCTCTGTCCTGCTCCATTCCCAGCTCATCTTGAGATCTCACGAAGATAGGAGGTATTTCCTATCACAGCATGTACCTGTCACATTCTGTTTCACGTGGCTCTAGTATACTATGATCATCTTCATTTGTTTAAAATCACAGCAATTTTTTTCGGGGAATACATCTTTATTAAGATGTCCTGTGCATGCATATTAAAATGTCAGCATAATCTAATTATGAGTCAAATGAGGCACAGCAGCATTTACATCATTTGATAAATTTCCATCATTTGTAGGGGACTGGTGACTTGAATCCAAATATTTCTTGACAGCCTTGACAGAACAAACATTCTGTAGCTCTGTACAGCTCAGGCTTGTGGGTGGAGGGGTGTCTTTTTATTTGGCGATTGCAACCCAGTTTTGAAAGTGAATGCAAAAATCTCTTTAGCTTTAGACATGGTTGTAAGGAAGGACACCATGAGATCACTATAGGCTAGGGAAAATGTCAAAGGACTCAGTTTAAACAGCTCTGGTTAGGATTTTTTCCCACACTTTCCCTCGTTGCCCTGATTTTTTTCCCCCCAGGAAAAGACACAAGAATAAATAGAGCCAAACCTAAATGTTATGCACGTGATACAAAGGAATAAGAATAGGAATGGTTCCTAATCACAAATTTTAAAATATTGATCTTTTGTTTGGGTATATACATTTTATGATCATTTATGCATTAAAAAAACTATTTGAAGATGATGAGAAACAGACTGAGCTTTCCAATCATTAGTTAAAATCTTTTTCTTTTAGTATTGCTTTAAACATTTACATGAGAAAATGAAACTTGGAAATGGAAATGTACAGGAGGGAAAAGGCTTTTTTTTTTTTTTTAAACACTCACATATCCGCAAGCAGAGTGAACGGATCAGCTATCCAGAGAGACTAGAGAAAGCGGTGCCATGCTCTCCTGGTATCTTTAATCTTTAGTGGTAGAGCTTTTCCTACCTTGATATGATTTCTATGTTTCATTGACACTCCATTTAGTGTTATGAAGAAATGTGGTAGAAAAGAGAAGGATAGGAAACGCAATGAGCTTGCGCTCTTTTGGCTTCCTGAGATTTTTGACCCTGAAAACATTACTGTGACCTTAGAAACATTAGAGAGAGCTAATGAAAGCAGGAAGGGGGTGTGATGAGGGCGGCAGCAGCAGTGGCACAGGGAGAGCACTGATGGGGGGCCCACGGGGGGCGGTGAGCTGGGGAGTCAGGATGTTTGCTGTCCCTGTAGCTGTAGAGGGAAAGGGCGACGAAGAGCTACTAGAGGAGGACTGAAAAAGAAAGCTCTGGGAGGTTAAGGTGGACTGGTTACTTGGTTTGTTACAGGTGAGGAGGGGAAAGGCAATGAAGAGAAACAGCAGTGCAAGGGCTGGATAAAGAAATAATTCTTTTAGAGTTGAGACAGCATCGTGTGCAAGGAAACTGAGGGCACAACAGTATCAGACAACCATAAAGAGAAAACTGGAGATAAATACCAACATTGTTTTTGTCCTGAATCATAAAGCTTTGCATTGGCTAGGAAACTGCAAAAAGGATGGAAGCGAATGATCAAGGAGGAGACAAAAAGCAGGAGGAAGCACCTCTTAATGCTCCCTAAATGCAATCACAAAATTAAACAAGTCAAAGAGGTGAGGATGATATTTTAACCCTATGCATTTCCAACTTCCATCTTAGAACTGTGAACTTTATCTTCCTCTCTATTTGTTTACATTCATTATCTTATTTCCCCAGTTAAATGTGTGAGAGCAGGACATATTACTCATCTTTGGTATCTCCTCATAGTGCTGACAGCAAAATGGGCATTCGATCAATACTTGGTTATTGAAGCAGAGAAGGTATTAGAAACTGGGCTGAAATCTTTTCAATTTTTTTCAGTTTAATGAGCATTAATATCCTGAATTCATACTCTGTATTATGTAGCTAAGAATGCCTACTTTGTTCTTACTCTGCTACAGCAAAGACATTCTAATGACACCATCTAAAGATATTTCAGTTGTTCAGAAGGAAAGGAATGAAATATAGTAGCTCTGATGTAGCTTCTTTTTTTAAAAAAAAAGTGTATGTGGATTTGGGGTGGGGAGATGTTTCATTTGGATATAAATGATTTCTCAATGGCTTGCTGTCCTAACTATTTTTCAACCAAAATTAGTTCTACAAAGAGTTGTAGAGGATGGGGAAAAGGTATTATGTCTGCTTTCTCCTTTACCAGCTGGGTATATAATTCTCAGCCCCTGAGCTCATCAAAAGAGTAAGCAGATTTGAGATCCTCTGAGATCACACACAATTTAAAACTTGCTATTCATGCTTCAGATGATAAAGTTGGAAACAAGACATTGGTGGAACACTGAAGCAAAGGAAATCAGCAGACTGTAAATGGGAGCGCCAGGGACCAAACTCTTCTACGAGGCTGGGTTTCCTGCTCATTTAATACACAGATTCTTATGATACTGTGAGATTCCTGTCCTCTAACACGTGGAGATGACTTGCAAGATGGTAGAAAGAAGCACAACAATGGTGCAAGCAATATTGAAAGCCTTATTTTCTAATGTTAATAAAGTACAACAATTTTAAAAGACCTTCAGATAAGGTGACAAGTGCATACACGATATTTTAAGACTGAATGTTTGATGTGCCTGACTGCACTGAAGGAGAAGCAGAAAGCTGTGGCAGAGATGATTGGCATCTAGATCAGTACTGCATTTGGAACCAATTGATTTCATGCTTGTGAGTTGGGAAGGCTTGGCTGACATTTTACTCAAGGTCCTCACTTCTTCAATGGCTACAGTCAAGGCTCTAAGAAAAATCTATGCTTTAGGCTCAAGATCAGATTAAACAGATTTAAAAAAAAGCCAAACACTTCTTTTCTGTATTTGGTAATCTAAACAAAACCAGCAACCTCACCCCTAAACCTCAAAAAATATATTCCTGATTTTCTTCAGGAGATTAGGGGAAGAAAAGTAGGAGATAAAATGTAAGGTGAAAGATATAATAAACCTACTTTTAGAGTCAACAGGCTTTCGAAGATAATTTTAGACCAGCTGGCCCTGCTCTTGAAACACTTTTGAAACTCAGAATATAAAACCATGCCAGATCATTCAGCCTCAATACATCTCCTGGTAGGGCCTCAGCTATTATTAATGTACCCTTGTTTCATGTGGCTTTCACTTACGCCTACTTTCATAAATGGCCCTAGATTTCTCGTAGAGCTCATATGGATCAGGCTTCCGTGGGTCAAAGGCCTCTGTTGAGTCAGGAAAGGAGGTCCTGTGAAGGGCAGGTGGGAAGGGCAGGTTCTGCGGTATGGCCGGAGCAGATAAACTCGTTTGAGGACTGCCTTGATTCTCCCATCGGTCCATTATCTGAAAAGTGAGAGGACAGAGAAAATGACTGACAAATTCTTCCTGGCTCTTTCTCTTGTCACCTTTAGGTTAACCTTTTTTGCCTTGTGGACTTTTCTTCCAGGGAACAGGTAAAACTTTGGTATAAACTCCTTGAAAGAAAAGATTTTATGTCTATGTAAGACAACATCATAAATTGTTATAAATGCAAGCGGTGCCTGACTTTTGAATGCAAACTTATATATAACTTACATAACCTTGTCAATAGTGGGCCGGTAATCTTTGGCAAACCACTTAATTTCTCTGTTTTTTTTCCCCCTATAAGATAAAGAAAATGTGTCTCAAGACAAATCATGTGTAAGTGCTTAGAAATGTATGGTATTAGTTGTTCCTTTTTTAAGATGGTTTCAACATATTACATCACTTTCACTGGAGCAGAAGATGTAGTCATCTACATATACTCATTTGACACCTATGCATATCGCAACAACCTCCTACGCTTGAGCATTCAGTTGCTTTCCTCTCAGTTTAGACGTAATTATGTAACCATCTAGGATTCAGGGATTATTCAAAGTCTGCTAGGATGCCTCATTTATTGAGGATCTGGTGGTTCCTCCCCCAGAATTTTGCTACTGATGTTGCTACTCCCATAATTTCTTAAAGACCTGCAGAGTACTTCCCAGTTTATCATGTTCTTTGACATACATGATCTTCTTGGATCCTCACCATAGCACCATGAGATAGAGAAGGCAGAGATTAATACCACTTTTTTTTTTTTTTTTTAAATCAAGGAGGAAGACAGGCTCCCTGAGATCAGCTATTGGCACTGCCAGCTTCATCTTCATTTATCAACTGATGCCTCATTCAAATTCAGTTTTTCTTTCCTGCTTTGAATAAACCGGCAGTGTATGTAAGATTTAGATTAGTTTGCCTTCCTGTTGGAACTCTGCCCTGAGTATGCATGGTCCTCGGGACAAAGGCCAAACTTCCGAGAGGGGCATGGTGGGCTCTACTTGACCCTGGGTTCGCTCACTTTCCTCATATTGGCTGATGGGCTGGCTTCTCATTCTTGAGGACCCACCCGGTTCTCTTCTGCTTTTGAAACTTTGCATACTTCATTTCTCTTTCTACATGTGTTTTCCATTCTTCCATCCCCTCTCTCATTTCACCTGGCTACTAGATTCAGAGGAGGTATCTCCTTTCCTAGAAGGCTCTTGCTGACCGCCCTGTCCCTACCCCTCACACCACTTCATCACATCCAACTGTGATTACCATGAGTCTACCTAGCCATGTCTCAAACAGATCAGGCTGGGGACTGGGGCTGCATCTTTCTACTTGTTGTATTACCAATGCATAGTTAGTACTCAGAAAATGTTCATTTAGTGAATGAATAAAATATGCTCACTTTAAAAAAAACAACAGTTTTGATATACATTACATTGAACTTGGCAGGATTGTAACTTTCTGTCCCCTATGGCACTGTCCTGCTTTAGTTTTCACACCAGCTATATTTTTGTCAGGGTTCCGATTCTAGCTCTGGTCTGTCCATTATCAATATTTTCAAGCTGGAAAGGATGTGAGGTGCCATATACTCCAGTGTTTTGTAAACTGTGCACCTGTATAACACCAGAGACACCTGGGGCCTGCCCTGCACACCTGGGACTGGGACTGTGGCAGGGGTTCTTGTTGAGCCAGCAAACTGGAAAAGAAACGGGTCACTGACCCTTCCTTCAATAAGATTGGCTTCATTTTAATTTGTTTTCTCTGTGGGCTACTGCCCAAGATTTCATCTGAACAAAGTTTCTATAACTGTCAAGGATGGAAAACCCCTAGTCTAGTTCAATTTCCTCCTATGAAGCATAACCTCTAGAAGCCTAGAGAGGGTAAGTGGCTTGTCTGAGTTGCCAGTGGCAAATCCTGGGTCAGAACCACCCTATAACTCTAACAGGAGTAATTGTTTATATAATATCACACTGGGGAGAATAACTGGTAAATATGGTTTGAGTGTTAGTGAATTTTGTGAATTTTCTGCTCAGCAGGCCTTGTGCTCCCATTTGTAAAAATCTTTATGTACTTCATAATTCATTTGATAGCAAAATTCATACAGAAAGCTATTCTGGGTTTCCTTGGTCATCCATTCTGGGTGACCTTGCCATGATGTGGAAGGCCACATTTGTGGGTAAAGGCATATCCTTGGTAATTTTTCACTTTAGCTGACGTTAGGCACCAGGTGGATGCATTCTAGCTGTGACTTTATCCCTTCTGTTTTGAAATATAAGATACTCAGTACTAAAAAGTAAATAAATTAGAAATATGGTCTGGGGAGCTGTAGTATCTCCTATTTGTCATCATAGGGCTTCAGCAAATGTCTATTTCTTTCTCCCATATTCCATTGAGGGTTACTTCATACCCACATGTGTCTTGCTGGTATATGTATTCTTCATGTACAGTCATTGGACATGCTTCATATGAAATATTGGTGTTTCTAAAAAACAATCTTAAAACTACAGAACAAGTAATGCTTTGGGCACTGTTTGGGAAGGCTGCCATGGCAGACTGACAAATTCTACAATTTCTGTAGCACAGAGATTGGGGAATTAGTCAAGAGTCCAGTTCATGCTTAGCAAAGCATTCACAATTTCCTGCTGTGACATTCATTAACCCTTGAGTCACTCTGTCAGGGTTTCCTAAAAGGCTGTAAAGCAGAAAATCACTGCACCCAAGAAAAAGCAGACATACTATTCTGTTCCCCATCACCTCCTGCCCTGCTCCCTCCTAAATGGAGTTACCTGGTGACTCCTACCCAGAAGACCATGGGGCAAACCACCTGCCCCAGGGTCAGAGGTCACCCTCTTAGCTGGGGCTGGTGTGCTGGCCCGACTGCACCTTCTGAGGGGTGGATTCCGTTGACTCTTCCCTACTTGCTTAGACACTTTGGTCTCTGGACTTTTGCTTTCTACCTGGGACACTCACTCTGTGCTCCTTTCTACCTTCATGAACCCCCTGCATTCTGATCCTGTCCCCTTACTGAGGTAGATGGGCCTCACTTGGTCTACCTAGCATCTTCTTGGCCTTTGTCCGTTTACAGTTTTTGTTACCTGCCAGGTGTTTATGTCTCAACAAGCTTCTTTTTGGGCCACTCTTGTCCAGTCCCAGTGGTGTCCACACCCAGGCCAATGTTTATAAACATCTCACTAGAATAAGCACAAATGGAAATAAAGTTGTTTTCTGTAGCTGAGAGAAGTCTGTATCTCTGCTGGCCTTGGTGAATGAATGGATGTCTGTGAAACTTTATGAAAGGACAGCCACTGAAATATCAGTGAGCAGCCTGGACATACAGTCCACACCCAGGCATCAAATAGTAAAGAGATTATGAATGAGGCAGGCCCCTCTCCCCTACTCCCATGAAATGCTCTGCTCAGAAACTATTTTCTTACTGTAGAAAGTGGAGTAGTTTAAATCCTCCCCCTCACTATTTTGGGCAAGGTTGGAAGATGACGGCATTTATCTTGATTCTGTATCTGAAGAATGCACTTGATCCTTTCCAGATGGAGAGAATGAGAACTCACTACTTTAGCATATTACTTGTTCAACAGGAAGCGACTATCTTGACATGGAATAGCATGAGATGTAGATCAGTAAGACAGAAAAGAGTCAGGGAGTCACACAGGACTAGGAGGAAGCTAGATCTCACCCCACATAACATTTCCTTATTCTGATCCAAGATATCATCAATCCTCCATCTAGCATCTTCCTGGCCTTCACCTTTTTAGAGTTTATGTTACCGGCCACATGATTATTTCTCAACAAGCTTCTTATTGGGCCTCTCTTGTCCAGTCCCAAAGTGTCCATGCCCAGGAAAGCGGGACTGGATAAGAGAAGGCCAATAAGGGCCACACTCAGAGGACAGTGTGTATAAGCCCACATACTGTGGGTATATTGTTATACACTTGTTTTGATTAATAGTTCAGTCAACTATGTTCATTTCATAGAGCATCCTTAAGTGACTTGGTAAAGGCTCATGAATGGAGGGTCTGCTTCCTGTGGTGATAGTAGTTCATGTTTTCTAGCTCAGCATGTAGAGGCAACATATTTTAAGCACCTTACATAGATTAGCTCGTAGAATTCCTCACAATAACCAAGTGAGAGGGTGTTATTATCTCCATTTTACAGATATAGGACTTGAGACTCTGATAGCTTACATAGCTAGCTCAAGTCATCTAGTTAGGGAAAGAAGCAAAACTTGAGTCCAGGCAGAATGCCTTTAGTGCCAGCACCCTAAACAAGTATCTTAATGCCACACTTCCTCTCATTATAGTCCTCAAGAGTTTCCGGTAGATACATGGAAGACATTAAATCTATAGCCTTCTACCTTCCTTTGTCTATGCCCTGGAAGTCCAAGCCTTAGCTTTTGTAGAAATACATGGATTTGGGATTAATTGTACATTGAGTTCTATAAAACATTTTTTGGAATTATTGACTATAAATATAATTACAATAATGACAGCAAATGCTGCAATTATACCAAATGACATAATTTGGTATAAATGTGGGACATATAAGGAAATCACTAGATTGCATAATTGTAGCACCATGATGAGGTTGCAAGGTTCCTTGTTAAATTAGATAAAGATGTGTATAACCACAGAGCACAGATTTAAGTTTGGTGGTGAAAGGAAGAAACTATTTAGACATTGGTTAAGATAAACCAAATTTCATTTTAAACATTTAAAAGTATCTCTTTTCGGGGCGGAGCAAGACGGCCGAATAGGAACAGCTCCAGTCTCCAACTCCCGGCGCGAGTGACACAGAAGACCGGTGATTTCTGCATTTTCAACTGAGGTACTGGGGTCATCTCACTGGGGAGTGCCGGACAATCGGTGCTGGTCAGCTGCTGCAGCCCGACCAGCGAGAGCTGAAGCAGGGCGAGGCATTGCCTCACCTGGGAAGCACAAGGGGGAAGGGAATCCCTTTTCCTAGCCAGGCGAACTGAGACACACAACACCTGGAAAATCAGGTAATTCCCACCCCAACACTGTGCTTTAAGCAAACGGGCACACCAGGAGGTTATACCCACACCTGGCTGGGAGGGTGCCACGGCCACGGAGCCTCCCTCATTGCTAGCACAGCAGTCTGCGATCTAACAACAAGGCAGCAGCGAGGCTGGGGGAGGGGCGCCCACCATTGCTGAGGCTTAAATAGGTAAACAAAGCCGCTGGGAAGCTCGAACTGGGTGGAGCTCACAGCAGCTCAAGGAAACCTGCCTGTCTCTGTAGACTCCACCTCTGGGGACAGGGCACAGCTAAAAAACAACAGGGGAAGCAGCAGAGGCCTGTGCAGACCAAAACGAATCTGTCTGACAGCTTTGAAGAGAGCAGTGGATCTCCCAACATGGAGGTTGAGATCTGAGAACGCACAGACTGCCTGCTCAAGTGGGTCCCTGACCCCTGAGGAACCTAACTGGGAGACATCCCCCACTAGGGGCAGTCTGACACCCCACACCTCACAGGGTGGAGTACACCCCTGAGAGGAAGCTTCCAAAGGAAGAATCAGACAGGTACACTCGCTGTTCAGCAATATTCTATCTTCGGCAACCTCTGCTGCTGATACCCAGGCAAACAGGGTCTGGAGTGGACCTCAAGCAATCTCCAACAGACCTACAGCTGAGGGTCCTGACTATTAGAAGGAAAACTATCAAACAGGAAGAACACCTATACCAAAACCCCATCAGTACATCACCATCATCAAAGACCAGAGGCAGATAAAACTACGAAGATGGGGAAGAAGCAGGGCAGAAAAGCTGGAAATTCAAAAAAAGAGCGCATCTCCCCCTGCAAAGGAGCGCAGCTCATCGCCAGCAACGGATCAAAGCTGGTCAGAGAATGACTTTGACGAGATGAGAGAAGAAGGCTTCAGTCCATCAAACTTCTCAGAGCTAAAGGAGGAATTACGTACCCAGCGCGAAGAAACTAAAAATCTTGAAAAAAGAGGGGAAGAATTGATAGCTAGAATAATTAATGCAGAGAAGGTCATAAATGAAATGACAGAGATGAAAACCATGACACGAGAAATACCTGAAAAATCCACAAGCTTCAGTAACCAACTTGATCAACTGGAAGAAAGAGTATCAGCGATTGAGGATCAAATGAATGAAATGAAGCGAGAAGAGAAACCAAAAGAAAAAAGAAGAAAAAGAAATGAACAAAGCCTGCAAGAAGTATGGGATTATGTAAAAAGACCAAATCTATGTCTGATTGGGGTGCCTGAAAGTGAGGGGGAAAATGGAACCAAGTTGGAAAACACTCTTCAGGATATCATCCAGGAGAACTTCCCCAACCTAGTAGGGCAGGCCAACATTCAAATTCAGGAAATACAGAGAACACCACAAAGATACTCCTCGAGAACAGCAACTCCAAGACACATAGTTGCCAGATTCACCAAAGTTGAAATGAAGGAAAAAATCTTAAGGGCAGCCAGAGAGAAAGGTCGGGTTACCCACAAAGGGAAGCCCATCAGACTAACAGCAGACCTCTCAGCAGAAACTCTACAAGCCAGAAGAGAGTGGGGGCCAATATTCAACATTCTTAAAGAAAAGAATTTTCAACCCAGAATTTCATATCCAGCCAAACTAAGTTTCATCAGTGAAGGAGAAATAAAATCCTTTACAGATAAGCAAATGCTTAGAGATTTTGTCACCAGCAGGCCTGCCTTACAAGAGACCCTGAAGGAAGCCCTA
This sequence comes from Trachypithecus francoisi, assembly GCF_009764315.1. Classification (NCBI taxonomy): domain Eukaryota; kingdom Metazoa; phylum Chordata; class Mammalia; order Primates; family Cercopithecidae; genus Trachypithecus; species Trachypithecus francoisi. The sequence continues at coordinate 58,040,321 of NW_022681469.1, forward strand.
AACATGGAAAGGAACAACCGGTACCAGGCATTGCAAAAACATGCCAAAATGTAAAGACCATCGAGGCTAGGAAGAAACTGCATCAACTAACGAGCAAAATAACCAGTTAATATCATAATGGCAGGATCAAGTTCACACATAACAATATTAACCTTAAATGTCAATGGACTAAATGCTCCAACTAAAAGACACAGACTGGCAAACTGGATAAAGAGTCAAGACCCATCAGTCTGCTGTATTCAGGAGACCCATCTCCCATGCAGAGACATACATAGGCTCAAAATAAAGGGATGGAGGAAGATCTACCTAGCAAATGGAGAACAAAAAAAAGCAGGGGTTGCAATCCTAGTCTCTGATAAAATAGACTTTAAACCATCAAAGATCAAAAGAGACAAAGAAGGCCATTACATAATGGTAAAGGGATCAATTCAACAGGAAGAGCTAACTATCCTAAATATATATGCACCCAATACAGGAGCACCCAAATTCATAAAGCAAGTCCTTAGAGACTTACAAAGAGACTTAGACTCCCATACAATAATAATGGGAGACTTCAACACTCCACTGTCAACATTAGACAGATCAACGAGACAGAAAGTTAACAAGGATATCCAGGAATTGAACTCATCTCTGCACCAAGCGGACCTAATAGACATCTATAGAACTCTCCACCCCAAATCCATAGTATATGCATTCTTCTCAGCACCACATCGCACTTATTCCAAAATTGACCACATAATTGGAGGTAAAGCACTCCTTAGCAAATGTAAAAGAACAGAAATTGTAACAAACTGTCTCTCAGACCACAGTGCAATCAAACTAGAACTCAGGACTAAGAAACTCAATCAAAACTGCTCAACTACATGGAAACTGAACAACCTGCTCCTGAATGACTACTGGGTACATAACGAAATGAAGGCAGAGATAAAGATGTTCTTTGAAACCAATGAGAACAAAGATACAACATACCAGAATCTCTGGGACACATTTAAAGCAGTGTGTAGAGGGAAATTTATAGCACTAAATGCCCACAAGAGAAAGCTGGAAAGATCTAAAATTGACACTCTAACATCACAATTAAAAGAACTGGAGAAGCAAGAGCAAACACATTCAAAAGCTAGCAGAAGGCAAGAAATAACTAAGATCAGAGCAGAACTGAAGGAGATAGAGACATAAAAACCCTCCAAAAAATCAATGAATCCAGGAGTTGGTTTTTTGAAAAAATCAACAAAATTGACAGACCGCTAGCAAGACTAATAAAGAAGAAAAGAGAGAAGAATCAAATAGACGCAATAAAAAATGATAAAGGGGATATCACCACGGACCCCACAGAAATACAAACTACCATCAGAGAATACTATAAACACCTCTACGCAAATAAACTAGAAAACCTAGAAGAAATGGATAATTTCCTGGACACTTACACTCTTCCAAGACTAAACCAGGAAGAAGTTGAATCCCTGAATAGACCAATAGTAGGCTCTGAAATTGAGGCAATAATTAATAGCCTACCAACCAAGAAAAGTCCAGGACCAGATGGATTCACAGCTGAATTCTACCAGAGGTACAAAGAGGAGCTGGTACCATTCCTTCTGAAACTATTCCAATCAATTGAAAAAGAGGGAATCCCCCCTAACTCATTTTATGAGGCCAACATCATCCTGATACCAAAGCCTGGCAGAGACACAACAAAAAAAGAGAATTTTAGACCAATATCCCTGATGAACATCGATGCAAAAATCCTCAATAAAATACTGGCAAATCGGAATCAGCAGCACATCAAAAAGCTTATCCACCATGATCAAGTGGGCTTCATCCCTGGGATGCAAGGCTGGTTCAACATTTGCAAATCAATAAACGTAATCCAGCATATAAACAGAACCAAAGACAAGAACCACATGATCATCTTAATAGATGCAGAAAATGCTTTTGACAAAATTCAACAGCCCTTCATGCTAAAAACGCTCAATAAATTCGGTATTGATGGAACGTACCTCAAAATAATAAGAGCTATTTATGACAAACCCACAGCCAATATCATACTGAATGGGCAAAAACTGGAAACATTCCCTTTGAAAACTGGCACAAGACAGGGATGCCCTCTCTCACCACTCCTATTCAACATAGTCTTGGAAGTTCTGGCTAGGGCAATCAGGCAAGAGAAAGAAATAAAGGGTATCCAGTTAGGAAAAGAAGAAGTCAAATTGTCCCTGTTTGCAGATGACATGATTGTATATTTAGCAAACCCCAATGTCTCAGCCCAAAATCTCCTTAAGCTGATAAGCAACTTCAGCAAAGTCTCAGGATACAAAATCAATGTGCAAAAATCACAAGCATCCTTATACACCAGTAACAGACAAACAGAGAGCCAAATCAGGAATGAACTTCCATTCACAATTGCTTCAAAGAGAATAAAATACCTAGGAATCCAACTTACAAGGGATGTAAAGGACCTCTTCAAGGAGAACTACAAACCACTGCTCAGTGACATAAAAGAGGACACTAACAAATGGAAGAACATAACATGCTCATGGATAGGAAGAATCAATATCGTGAAAATGGCCATACTGCCCAAGGTTATTTATAGATTCAATGCCATTGCCATCAAGCTACCAATGAGTTTCTTCACAGAACTGGAAAAAACGGCTTTAAAGTTCATATGGAACCAAAAAAGAGCCTGCATTGCCAAGACAATCCTAAGTCAAAAGAACAAAGCTGGAGGCATCACGCTACCTGACTTCAAACTATACTACAAGGCTACAGTAACCAAAACAGCATGGTACTGGTACCACCACAGAGATCTAGACCAAGGGAACAGAACAGAGTCCTCAGAAATAATACCACACATCTACAGCCATCTGATCTTTGACAAACCTGAGAGAAACAAGAAATGGGGAAAGGACTCCCTATTTAATAAATGGTGCTGGGAAAATTGGCTAGCCATAAGTAGAAAGCTGAAACTGGATCCTTTCCTTACCCCTTATATGAAAATTAATTCAAGACGGCTTAGAGACTTAAATGTTAGACCTAATACCATAAAAACCCTAGAAGAAACCTAGGTAGTACCATTCAGGACATAGGCATGGGCAAGGACTTCATGTCTAAAACACCAAAAGCAACGGCAGCAAAAGCCAAAATTGACAAATGGGATATGATTAAACTAAAGAGCTTCTGCACAGCAAAAGAAACTATCATCAGAGTGAACAGGCAACCTACAGAATGGGAGAAAATTTTTGCAATCTGCTCATCTGACAAAGGGCTAATATCCAGAATCTACAAAGAACTCAAACAAATTTACAAGAAAAAAAGAAATAACCCCATCAAAAAGTAGGCAATGGATATGAACAGACATTTCTCAAAAGAAGACATTCATACAACCAACAGACACATGAAAAAATGCTCATCATCACTGGCCATCAGAGAAATGCAAATCAAAACCACAGTGAGATACCATCTCACACCAGTTAGAATGGCAATCATTAAAAAGTCAGGAAACAACAGGTGCTGGAGAGGATGTGGAGAAATAGGAACACTTTTACACTGTTGGTGGGATTGTAAACTAGTTCAACCATTATGGAAAACAGTATGGCGATTCCTCAAGGATCTAGAACTAGATGTACCATATGACCCAGCCATCCCACTACTGGGTATATACCCAAAGGATTATAATCATGCTGCTATAAAGACACATGCACACATATGTTTATTGCGGCACTATTCACAATAGCAAAGACTTGGAATCAACCCAAATGTCCATCTGTGACAGACTGGATTAAGAAAATGTGGCACATATACACCATGGAATATTATGCAGCCATAAAAAAGGATGAGTTTGCGTCCTTTGTAGGGACATGGATGCAGCTGGAAACCATCATTCTTAGCAAACTATCACAAGAAGAGAAAACCAAACACCGAATGTTCTCACTCATAGGTGGGAACTGAACAATGAGATCACTGGGACTCGGGAAGGGGAACATCACACATTGGGGCCTATCATGGGGAGGGGGTAGGGGGGAGGGATTGCATTGGGAGTTATACCTGATATAAATGATGAATTGATGGGGGAAAAAAAATAAAAATAAAATAAAATACTGAATTTTCTCACTTATAAGTAGGAGCTAAACATTAAGCATACAAGGACATAAATATGGGAATAATAGACACTGTGGACTACTTGGGGTGGAGGGGCATGGGCTAAAATTTACCTATTGGGTACTATACTCACTACCTAGGTGATGGGATCCTTACTCCAGTCCTCAGTATTACGGAATATTCCCATGTAACAAAACTGCACATGTACTCCCTGTATCTAAAATAAAAGTTAAGAAACAAAAACAAAACAAAACAAAAAAAAAAGTATCTCTTTTCAAAATCACATGCATCCTTAAGTGATTTGCTAAGCTTAAATAGGACTGGTTTTCCCATCTAATGTTCTTTGTGGACCAGATGAGTCAAATCCTAAATGAGGTCCTGCTCTGGGAGAGTGTTCTGCTTTGCTGCAGCCTCTTCTGGTCATGGATTTCACATATCCAGTTAGGGGAGAGTATTCTAACACATAAAATGGGATCCCAGAAAACCAGTCCCAGCTCTTGGGAGTTGGGCAATTAATAGTTTCAATCTATCAGCAAGTAAAGACCATCTCTAACTGCTAAGCCAACTTGGCTAGCCTAGCTCTGCAAAAAGATTGTTAAAACCCACCAGCTTCCTATATTGGCACAGACATTTTAGCATGTTTCATAGGGAAGTAGGCCTAGAGTAGTCAGATGATGGTAGAGATCTCCAGTATCTGAAGAAGATTCAGAAGCACCATTTTGAGTGATTGTCAGGTGTGACAGAATATATATACAGTTTACAGAGCTTAAATATACGTGTGTGTATATATATACACATATGTACACACAAAGACATATACACATACATTATATGTATATATACACATACATATTTTATATATACACATATATACAAAGCTAACATAGATACACATGACACATACACATATGTAGCTCTGTAGACATTAAAATGTAAATGTAAATATATACAGAGTTAAATTTTTTGTGGACTAGATTTAATTTGCAGGTCAAGACTTCTGGACCTATAGTTTGTATTATTTCTAAAAATCCCATGTATGAAGACTACATAGTATTGTGGACAGGAGAAAAACAAAAGGTTTCTAAAGTAGTTTCATTACATTAGGCTGCATAGTGTTAATGTTCATTTTGCAAGTATATATTTTAAAAGGGCAGAACTGTTTTTATAGGAAGGTAAGATGAGTGACTCTTGTACTTGTGGGACAGACACAAGACAAAGCGACACAGAGGATTTATTTTTTTTGACATCACAGACTTCTAGAGTTGAAAGAGATTTTGAGGTCACCAAATTCAACTTTTATTTAATGAACTTGCAATAGTAAGTAGAAATAAAGAAAGAAGCATAATAATTCCAACTTACAGGCTTTGGAGTTTTCCATGGAGAAAAGAAACCTGTAATAAAGAAAACAATATTTGAACTTTGAAAATATTGCCCACTGCCACTTATGGGTGGCATGATATTAAGATAATTGTAATTGATTTTAAATTAGTTAATAGCCAACAATAACAATAACAAACTTCTGCCTGGCTGTATCCTTTTCTTCAAGGAGCTCAAAATCAAATAATTTCATTGGAATTGTAGTAATGATTCTAAGAACATTCCTTATTGGGCAACTGAAGACGCTAAGGCACAGAGAAGGCAAGTGAACATATATGAAATGGTCAGGGCTTGACAAGGTTCGAAACTCAGTTACCCTTAGGGATTTCTATTGCACAGCCTGAGTGGGAGAGAGAGAGAGGATATTGACATACATTTTGATTTCAAAGGTAAATATCTTTGCTTAGTATAAGAAATGATTGTTTTATTTACCTGCTTTATGTGGTTAAAAATCAATTAATAAGCTTTCCTTATTCCTAAATTTAAAAATAATGTATATACCTACATTATGAATCAGGTTCCACTGTAAATTTTTGTGAGTGTTTCTCCACTGGGATGGGGCAGATTTCCATCTTTGTGTCCCAGTACTAGCAAATATTTTGTGTGAAGAGCTCAAAATGTTTGTTAATTGAATGAACCATGTATCATGGAAGCCTTTTTTACCCAATGTATTGATCTCTTTCTTTTATCACAAAATATAATGATTTGAGTGACCCTGTTGTGATTCAAATGATTAAGATAATTAAAAGTAAAGGATAGATTAATTCCCTTTTTAAAAATTATGATTTTAGCATATGAAATCAATTTTTTAAAGGTGATAAAAACAAGCTTAAAATAGAGGGAGAGGGCACTGCCACATGCTGGTCCTAACAATCCAAAACTTAATCGAGCACATAGAACAAAATCATATGTTTTCATGTATCTTCCTTCTTTCAACAATTTTCACTTCAGTTAATATCAGGTAGTTTCTGACAAAATCCCTAATAAAAATGAATACTGAAAACATGCCACATACTATGTTTTCATCTTTAAAACAGACTTGTTCAAAATGGGCATAGTTGACAACTATTCCTCTTTCCATTTGTAGGAAATATCTGTAGAAATCGGGATACATAGTTATCTACACACATTAAGGAATCCAACTCAGCATGGCAAAAATAGTAATTGTACCACCATGCATTGTTGTGAATAAGTGATGATTAATTTTATGAAAAGAGTTAAACTGGGCTGGGTGCAGTGGCTCACGTCTGTAATTACAGCACTTTGGGAGGCTAAGAAAGGCGGATCACCCGAGGTCAGGCGTTTGAGACCAACCTGGCCAACATGGTGAAACCCTGTCTCTGCTAAAAATATAAAAATTAGCCAGGCGTGGAGGCATGCACCTGTAATCCCAGCTACTTGGGAGGCTGAGGGAGGAGAATTGCTGGAATTCAGGAGGCAGAGGTTGCAGTCAGCCAAGATCCCACCACTGCACTCCAGCCTGGGCAAGAGAGTGAGACTCTGTCTCAAAAAAAAAAAAAAAAAAAAAAAAAAAAGTTAAACTATATAATCCATCATGTTTCTAAGCTTTCCTTAGAACCTAGAGTTAAGTTTAATGTTGGGGGGAGGGGGGAGAGATTGCATTGGGAGTTATACCTGATGTAAATGACGAATTGATGGGTGCTGACGAGTTGATGGGTGCAGCACATCAACATGGCACAAGTATACATATGTAACAAACCTGCACGTTATGCACATGTACCCTAGAACTTAAGTATAATAATAATTAAAAAAAAAAAGAAAAAAAAAGTTTAATGTTTAGGGGTAATAACCATCTTACCCAAGAAGCTTGGTAAAATTAGCTCTCTTTCTGTCTTACATACGCTGTTCACTATTTCTCTTTCCAATTAATAAAAAAATTATGTTCACTGTATGGTTTATAAGGATTTAATTGCATCCTTTTGGGAAAGAGTTGACAGTAAAAATTACAGATAAATAAACACATTTATCTCCTTGACTCATTCTGTAAAATACCAATGAAAACAATTCGACCATGGGTTTAAAAGTGAAACAAATTTTAACCTATTGGCTGATTAACCGTTGTCTTCAGTGAAGTATAAAATTTGTTTGCTGTTTTATGGAATTGCCAGCAATAGTACTTTTGAGAAAAGACGTCGTTTATATATTTTCACAATGTCAAAATATTCAATTATTTCCTGTACTTTCTTTGTGTCGTCACCTTCTTCCTGCAATGCCCAAACAGACTTTGAGTATTTGCTATTTCACATTTGACGGGTGCTGGGATTCTTAGACTTTGATACAGAGGTATTGAAAATAGTTCCTCTTAATGGTGCTCTCATCTCCACATGAGACGTTATCTTAAAAGAAGATTTTCCCTCCTATAGAAAATGTATAATCATCTACCCTCTCAGGAGTTATGGTGTCAGAACTAAAATGGTGTAAGCAGGAGCCTGGCGGAGAAGAGACAAGGAGAGAGGGTGTTTAATTTGACTGCCCTTTATCACGGGTACTTGGGCTCCTCATTCTTCTAAGGCTGATTCATTCAGTCTGACCTCAGACCATTGATGCAACCCAGGGCTCCTTTACTGCTCACGTGATGGCAGTTTCTGGAATATTTCTAATGCTGAGTTGTACTGCAGAAGCTTCGGTCTCTGAAGCAATAGTAGCCCTTTCTGAATCATTGTTAAAAAGAAGTTGCTTGCTGCAGAGTAAGGAATCCCATGTGGTAAGAGAGAGCATCAGAATAATTTCCTAAAAAAAATGCTATTTTTGTTTATTTGTCAAATTATTAATCATGCTACAAACATTTAAATTAAGATGAATGAAAAACATTTATTTTGGATATACTCAATTTGGTCCTGATGAAGAGAGAAGGTCAAATTTTCTATGTGATTAAACTCCAACTTTCTGCTCAACTTCATGGGAAGTTGTGGGTCAAACTGCTATAAATGTCTTGCATGTTTTTGTGGGGATGGCCCCTCTAGGAAATCTAATCTATTTCAATTAAAATTAAAAAGCATTAAAAACCAAATCAAAACTTTCAAATCCTTGAAGAGACATGCTGGTTATTATATTGAGCTTATTTCTGAAATTATTCTGGTAGAGCATAGATCACAAAAGCAAGATAAGACTTCCGTGATCTAGGAAGTTTTGCATATACGTGTATTGTGTGTTGAATCTCCACACTGTGAATGGAATAATCTCTATTGGGCATGATTATTTAAAAACTGCTTGCTAAATTTTGCCTTTGCTGCTTGCCTCACAGATCATAGGGACACTATTCCTTTCATCCCCCAGAAACTACTATACCTCACTTGGCGTCCTAGCCTTTCTCAAGTCTAAGCATTTTTCTAGGCTTGGTTCATCTGAGAATATTAATTATGGGGTATCTCATCATCCATCTTCATAGGGAAACAGGAACAGAGATACAGATAACCTTTTCTTCAGCCTTTCTGAGTTGAGGTAGTCCATTACAAAACCCAGTTTATAGAAAAAGAGCCGTATTCTTTAAAATAGTAGTAATAATAATAGTTTGTTTTAGTTTCTGGCCTTTATTTCCCCTATTTCTATAGAAAGCTGTATATTAGGGAGGCTGAGACAGGAGAATGGTGTAAACCCGGGAGGCGGAGCTTGCAGTGAGCTGAGATCCGGCCACTGCACTCCAGCCTGGGTGACAGAGTGAGACGCCGTCTCAAAAAAAAATAAAAGAAAGCTGCATATTAGAATTCTCTGGTAGGATTACACTTTTTTTTTATAATGACCTGACTCATGTTTTTCATACTGATCACTTATTGACTTTTATCCTGAGCAACTTGTTGTATGTTTGAGTGTGCATTTGTGTGTGTACAAATGCAAATGTATTTATTTAAGCTTCAGTCTTATGACAAAAGCAAAAGAGCTCAAGATACAGTTATAAGTTAAATGAAATATGGATAAGAACATAAAACAAAAAAGAGAATAAATGGAAAAATTTAGATGTAGCTAATATAGAAACTAGATGCATTTTTAAAATTTATTTTTAAATAGATGCATTTTAATATAAAACACAAAACTGAATTACACCTGTAAAATCTGTCTTCTTTGGAACCAGAAATAAAACTAGAATATATTCGTAACTCTGCATCTAAGAGCACAGTGAGATGGGCAGAGAAACAGACACACATTGCAGACTGTTTAGGCAGGAAATCCTGGTACTTGAAAATGACAGAAGAAAAAAGACAACACTGATTTCATTATTGAAATGTAAATTGAATCTACCTGTCAACTAGATACAATTTTTTTTCTTGAGACAGGGTTCCACTTGGTCACCCCAGGCCAAAGCGCAGTGGTGTGATCTTAGCCCACTGCAACCTCTGCCTCCCAGGCTAAAGTGATCCTCCCACCTCAGCCTCCCAAGTAGCTGGGACCACAGGCACCTGCCACCATGCCTGGCTAATTTTTGCATTTTTAGTAGAGATGGCATTTCCCCATGATGATCAGGCTGGTCTCAAACTCCTGGCCTAACATGATCTGCCCACCTCAGCCTCCCAAAGTGCTGGGATTACAGATGTGAGCCACTGTGCCTGGCCCTATGTTGTGGGAAGTCAGGGACCCTGAACAGAGGGACTGGCTGGAGCTGCAGCAGAGAAATTGGCTAATCACATTAATGATTTAAGACAGTCTGTTATTTGGCTTGGGGATTGGCTTATGAATCTCGAACATTGCATGCAAATGCAGTGCGATTGGAATACTTCTGATTTCTGTATCACACCATATTCCTACAATGAGACTGATCATTCATGGGAAATGGTCAAAGGACACCTTCTGCGTAGGGAAGATAATTTATCCTTGGACAAAACCAAACTAAAGAAACAAATTTTTGAAGCCTCTCAAGCTCATTTATCCATTGTTCCTGGAGCTGAGGCATTAGATCAGGTGGCAGAAAGTCTTTCTGGACTAAACCCCACGACTTGGATTAAGTCTATTGGGGGCTCCACTGTGGTAAATTTTGGAATTATGTTTCTCTGTTTAATTGATTTGTTTTTAGTGTGCCAGAGGAGCCAAAGGATCCTGAATCAAAATCGAGAGAACGAACAAGGCTTCGTCGCCATGGCACATTTATATAAAAAGAAAGGGAGAGATGTTGCGGGAAGTCAGGGACCCCAAATGGAAGGACTGGCTGGAGCCATGGCAGAGGAACATAAATTGTGAAGATTTCATGGACATTTATCAGTTCCCAAAATTAATACTTTTATAATTTCTTATGCCTTTCTTTACTGTAATCTCTAAACATAAATTGTGAAGATGTCATGGACATTTATCAGTTCCCCAAATTAATACTTTTATAATTTCTTATGCCTGTCTTTAATCTCTTAATCCTGTTATCTTTGTAAGCTGAGATTGTATGTCACCTCAGGACCACTATTGTACAAATTGATAGTAAAACATGTGTGTTTGCACAATATGAAATCAGTGCACCTTGAAAACGAACAGAATAATGGCGATTTTAGGGAACAAAGGAAGACAACCAAATGTCTGACTGCCTGCAGGGTCAGGCAGAATACAGCCATATTTTTCTTCTTGCAGAGAGCCTATAAACAGATGTGCAATTAGGAGAGATATCACTGAATTCTTTTCCCAGCAAGGAATATTAATAATTAATACCTTGGGGAAGGAATGCATTCCTTGGGGGAGGTCTATAAACGGCTGCTCTGGGAGTGTTTGTCTTATGCGGTTGAGATAAGGACTGAAATATGCCCTGGTCTCCTGCAGTACCCTCAGGCTCTCTAGGGTGGGGAAAAACCCCACCCTGGTGAATTAAGGTCAGACTGTTTCTCTGCTCTTGAACCCTGCTTTCTGTTGTTTAAGATGTTTATCAAGATAATACATGCACAGCTAAACATAGACCCTCATCAGTAATTCTAATTTTGCCCTTTGCCTTGTGGTCTTTGCTTTGCCCTTTGCCTTGTGATCTTTATTGGCCTCAGAAGCATGTGATCTTTGTGACCTCATCCCTGTTCATATATTCCCTTTCCTTTTGAAGTCCTTAATAAAAACTTAGTAGTTTTGTGGCTCAGGTGGGACATCACAGACCTACCAAAATGTGAGGTCACCCCCGGAGGCCCAGCTGTAAAATTCCTCTTTGTACTCTTTCTCTTTATTTCTCAGACTGCCCAACACTTAGGGAAAATAGAAAGAATCTACGTTGAAATATTGGGTGCAGGTTCCCCCGATAGCCCTAAATACAATTTTTAATGAACTGCAGAAATATGGTTGCCAGATAAAATATATACCCAGTCAAATTCAAATTGCAGAGAAAACAATGAATAATTTTTGGGGTATAAGTATGTTCCATATATAGCATGAGACATATACTACATGGGACATACTGCTATTAAAAATTATTTGATACTTCTGGAACTTATTCATACTAAAAAATTACTCATTGTTTATCTGAAATTCAATTTAATTAGGAATTCTATATTTTTATTTGCTAAATCTGGTCATCCTATGTAGGGAACAATTTATATATGTCCCTGGTAACCATTTTAAAATAAAAACACAATAGTAACATCTACTGTAGGTAATATTTATTTCATTTGAAAAAAAAAACCCTGAAAATATTTACTGTTTTCTTTATTGTCAGGAATCTTGATTTTGAGAAACCTTAGAACATTGGATTTGCTATACAGATCATTGCATTGTGCTGACTGCCTTCTCATTAGGATCCTGGACTGAGGTCACCTCATGCGATACAGGATGCCATGGCCAATGCTAGTGCCACAAAAGGCCATTTTCAAATTGCTTGATGCAAATTACAGAGTGCTCTTTTCAGAACTTACGTCTCCTGACACATGATAACCAAAATGAAAGAACATCAATGTCTTTACAGCAGATCTGAAGTGGAGATCTCCTATCTGGGTGTGCATTTGTGTGGTAAGAGTTTTATTATTATTTATTTTCACAGGGCAAAAAGATGATGAACTTTCTTAAAATCACCCCAATTCAAATAAGAGTTCAAAATACAATGAAGAGCAACTGTAATCCATCATGATATTGTCAATTTGGAATAACACCAAGACAACTTTTTTTTTCCTTTTTTTTTTTTGAGATGGAGTCTCACTCTGTCGCCCAGACTGGAGTGCAGAGGTGTAATCTCAGCTCACTGCAATCTCTGCCTCCTGGGTTCCAGCAATTCTCCTGCCTTAGCCTCCCAAGTAGATGGGACTACAGGTGCACACCACCACGCCCAGCTAATTTTTGTATTTTTCAGTAGAGACAGGGGTTTCACCATATTGGCCAGCCTGGTCTCGAACTCCTTATCTCATGATCCACCTGACTCGGCCTTCCAAAGTGCTGGGATTACAGGTGTGAGCCACCGTGCCTGGCCACCAAGACAACTTTTCAAGATTTTCAGGAATTTTCCCAAATAGAACTAAGCCTTTCAACATCCCTCTGTATTGCAGTCGATACACTGGACTCCCATTTGCAGAATGTGAAATAGTTTCTCCTTTAGCTCAAATACTTGCTAGAACATTTGATTCTGCTTTTGAAGATTACTGTTACAACATCATGAATTTCATAGGGGATTCTGCAGTTACTAAAAATGATGGAGATTCCGGGGAAACACTTTCTAGTTCTCTTTTTTTTAAGCAGCAAAAGAGGAGTAGGAATGACTTTTAAACAAAGATATGTTTCACTACTGATTTCCATGCCTTTGGTTATTAAAAGCTGTGTGTTCTGTTTTACTTAAGAAAAGGAGACAAAATAATTTGAATACACTTGACATTGTTGAGCTGTACACTGAGATGTAAGATGTTTCATGTTATGTGTATTTTACCACAACTAAAATTTTTTTCAAGCGATAAAAGAAAAAAGTGAAAAGAGAGAACAAAACTGTGCACATATCACATGTGTAAGAGAGAAAAAAGAGAAAGTAATAAATGGAGAGAATTTTTTTTTTCACAGTCCCTGTGATGCCCTGCTGGAAGACAGGAAACACACATGAACACCCACACAGACCTTTCTACTTCTTAAGTTATCCTTTCTTATGAAGGACTGTAGGGAATAAACGGAATTCACATTCTCACTACATTTCTGAAAATATTTCAGGGATTGTGAGAAACCCTTTTAATACAAGAAACTGTTTTTTAAAAGTTTCCCAAAGAGGAAAAAAAGCCCCATGGCTTTTATAATCTCCATTTAGGGTTAATTTGTTGGAGAAAATACCACTAATAAAATTAATCTTTAATTTAAACATCCTCCCATTCTCCCAGAGCCTGGAAAACAGACCTAAGCTTTCCATCAGAAATTCAGCCTTTGGTAAATGTAAGCCAGCAGAGTCATGAGCTAATTTCCATCAGAACTAGTTCAATATTATTCACTTTTTTTTCCTGATCTTTGGGTAATTCATGTATTCCTTATTAAAATTCATTAAATGGGTTAAGCCCTGCAGTTCTTTGAGATAATTTGTTTAAGCTGCTTAAAGTGGGTAAAAGGGCAATTTTTCCTAATGAAACTGACCTAGGCTAAGAAAATACCTGTCCCTTAGCAAGTGCGGAAGACACACTGCTGCCAGTGCTCAAACATCATGTCACCATGTGTTAGCCAAGCAATGCCTTCAATTTGCAAAGAAAATTTCACATGGCTGCCGTCTTTGACCTGCAGAATCTGTTTTGTTTTTGTTGTTGTTGTTGTTTTTTGTTTTGTTAAGACAGAGTCTCACTCTGTCATCCAGGCCGGAATGCAGTGGCCTGATCTTGGTTCACGGTAACCTCCACCTCCCAGGTTCAAGCAATTCTCTGCCTCAGCCTCCCGAGTAGCTGGGATTACAGGTGCCCGCCACCATGCCTGGCTAATTTTTGTGTTTTTAGTAGAGACGGGGTTTCACCATCTTGTCCAGGCTGGTCTCAAATTCCTGACCTCGTGATCCACCCGCCTCCGCCTCCCGAAGTGTTTTTGTTTTTGTTTTTGTTTTTAATATGGGGAGCTGAGGCTTTCTCTGCAATGCTTTAAAAATGAGCCTTTCTGTATCTTTTAAATAAAAGCGTTTTTCTTAGAAACACTGTAAAATTGTTTTCAAACAGCCATTTCTCCCCTGGCTTTGTTCCTTATGGAGAGAGCAATCTAACCATTTCAAGTAATCCCGATGACTATCAAAAAGGATAAATCTGCACATATTGTCTTCTGATAAACTCAGCTACATAAAGGATAGGTTCAAAATAAAGCAGGCAAGATGAAAAGCCTTAAACAGGAATAAAGGAATGGACTGGAAGAGGAAGAATTGTGCTAGGAAGGCTAAAACTCAGAGTGAGGTGAGTCTTGAAGAAAATATTAACAGCTATAAAGGGCTTTTTATTTACTTTCTGAACAAGATAAGAGGAATAAAGAGAGAAACCTGCTCTGGGTTTATGGTCTACTGTAAAAAATTGGCAAAGAAAATGTAGAAGGCTATCAATACTTGCAAATGGAAAAATCTAGTTCTGACATTTTAAAAAAATGGTGAATGTACAGCATTGATTTTTTTTTGTTTTTGAGAAATCCATCTAGAAAGATTTTAAAGTAATTTAAGATGGATTACATGTCTGTTTGGTATTGTACACCAACACTAAATAAATCTTTATTGAGTTGTTGGTGTCTTATAAGCATCATAAATTCCATACAGAAATGGAATCTTTTGTCCTTCCTCCCAAATCCACTCTTCACTCTTTAGTGTTCCTTATTTTGGGAAATTTCACCTGCCCTCTGAGTTTTTAAGACAGGAACCTGAAAGTCTTTTTTTTTTTTTGAGATGGAGTCTTGCTCTGTTGCCAAGCTGGAGTGCGGTGGCACAATCTCAGCTCACTGCAACCTCCAACTCCCGGGTTCAAGCGGTTCTCCTGCCTCAGCCTCCCAAGTATCTGGGACTACAGGCACGTGCCACCATGCCTAGTTAATATTTGTATTTTTAGTAGAGACGGGGTTTCACCATATTGGCCAGGATGATCTTGATCTCCTTACCTCATGATCCACCCACCTCGGCCTCCCAAAGTGCTGGGATTACAGGCATGAGCCACCGCGCCTGGCCTGAAAATCGTTCTTAACACTTTCCTTTCCTTTCCTTCCTTACCGCCAAATTTCTGTCTTTTCTATCTCCGAAGTTTATTTCAAATCTACTTCTATTTACCTCCATGGCCACCATTGTAATTCATGCCCTATTTTCTCTTGCTTGAGCTGAAACAACAGCAAATTTGACGATGTCATTGAATTTGATTATGCTTGAAAATCCTTCTGTGAATTCCTGTGACACTTGAGATGAAATGCAAAACCTACAAGGCTCTGAAGAAATTGGCTCCTACCGATTCCCTGGCCAGTGCATGCATCACTCCTCTTCAATTGTTGAAGTTCCTTAATCCAGGTGTTTTTAACCACAGGGCCTTTGCACGAACTCCTTCATTTGTCCACTCTGTCTTACTCTTCACATAGCTGTCTCTGACCCTTTTTTATGTGTCAGCTTAAGTATCACTTTCTCAGAGATGTCCCTGACCTTTCATTGTTAATCAAGGTTCCTTATTATACTTTTTCATTGTATCCTGCAGTTTTCCTTTATATGGTACTATTTGTAATTATATTTATTAGATCATATTTATTAATGTCATAATTTTATAATTATTAATGTGCATATCCCCCATTACAGCATACATTCCATTAGTGGAGATATTATACCTATTTTCTTCATCATGTATTCCCAGTACTTAGCAAATACGTGGCACACAGTGGATACTTCAATAGACCTAATTGAATGGCTCAGTAATGGTAGTGAAGGGTGAGGAGGGTAGGATACAGAGACATAGTCAAAAGATACTCCGGAGAACTGATGAGTCCCGGAGATTTGCTGGGGATGAAGAAGTGCTATAAAGGAGAAGATGAAATCTATGATGACTTCTAGCTTGGGAACTTGAGTGGATGATGGTGTTATTGGCTGAGATAAAAAAAAGAGGCTTCTTTGAGTGGAGTCTCATGAGTTAGATTATGGGCAAAATAAGTTTGAGGTGCCTTTGGGAGTATGGGTTCAAATGTAGTTTGAACTATGTTTTGAAGTTTGCACCAAAATGAGTTTGGGTTTAGGTGTGTAAGTTCCATAGTAATTGGCTCTACTGTGTGGTGCTCAGAGATATATGTCAGGTAAAACTTAAAATAATGCAGCAAAATTGTGTTGCATGAAAAGTGAAATCCTTAGGTTTGTAGAATGAGTGAAGCATTTGAAAAGTAACAGAGAACCAAGTAGAAATAAAGCTTCAAGAAGTAGTAGATGTAAATATTCACAATACAAGACTTTCTATTGGTTTGTCAGATAGGAGGGTCACTGGTGACCTCAGTGGAAGCAGTTCAATTGCTAAGACAAAGGCAGAAATCAGACTGCAGTGGGTCTGAATAAACGGAAGGTGAGGAAGTGGGACTGAGAAATGGTTATGGGGTTGAAGAAGCAGTGTCATAGTGGCTA
Organism: Trachypithecus francoisi; assembly: GCF_009764315.1. Classification (NCBI taxonomy): domain Eukaryota; kingdom Metazoa; phylum Chordata; class Mammalia; order Primates; family Cercopithecidae; genus Trachypithecus; species Trachypithecus francoisi. Next base: position 58,057,251 of record NW_022681469.1, read on the forward strand.
CAGGGGAATAAAGTCCTCCATAAAGAGATTTCTTTTCGGTGGGATAAGCATGCTAACATCCAGATGAGAAGGAATCTGAGCAGAGACAGTGTGAAGATTCAGGAGGAAAGAGGCTAACTGGTGAAATCAATTCCTGAGATGAGAGAAGATGTGATCTAGAGCACCAGGGGAGACATTCACCTTAATTGGGAGAGGAGGCACCTGAATCCTTATTAAGAGGCTGGAGCAGATCTCTCAGTGGGTGAACCCCAGGATCTGCCCCATGGGGAGAGGATGAGACTAGATAGGAGAATTCACTCACAGTGGCAGAGACTGGCATAATCAATGGGAGTCTTAGGGGTCCTGGTTATGAGGCAAAGATAGAAACAGGAACACAATTTCTGAGGTGGTGGAGTGAGAGTTATGCATACAGAATTTGGGGTAAAACTGACTTGGGTTCTAGTCCCAGCTCCACCTCTCACTAGCTATGTGGTCTCACATACATGGGTGGGCACAGCTTGGGCTGTGAGGGAGACCCTGGATTTGCTTTGTGGCTCACAGATGCATGACTGTGATTGAGTCCCCTAACCTCTTGGAGGCTCAGATTCTTTTTCTGGAACAAAGTAAAGATAATAACAAACTATTTTAATGAGAACTAAATAATAGTAACACACTTTACATTCTATCAATATAAAGTGGAGCGTTTGTTCCATTTAATGCTTTTGATGGATTTCCAATTCTATTTCTACAGAGCAGAGGTCTGTTTTTCAGCAAGGTGGTCAACAATTTATTGCCACAACAGATGCATGTGATTTTTCCTTCAGTATTTTCCACTTTTTGTTCTTTTAAGCTTACTTTTAAATGCTTTTAAGCTGCCTTGTGCTGTATGGACTACAACTTGTTTTGATTTGCTTTCTCTTTTTCAATCACTGTTTTCATCCTCCTGGAGTTTTCCAGTTCCTCCTGATCCTGGTTAGGTGAGAAGGTTTAACCTCACTCCAGTCTCTGTGCTCTAGTATAGACTGTTCCTTCAGCTTCAATGATTATGCCACCATTATTTTCTTATGAATTGCTTCTAACTTTGCATTTTCCTGTAACTATTTATACAATGATTACTTACATTTACCCAACTTAACTAGTTTTGGTGCTTGCCATGGTTCTTTTTATACCAGTACTTATCTATTTGGGGATTTTGAATTTTGATTCCTCTCTTAATGTATTCTCTCAAATATTGTTTGGTGTGATCGGCAGAACAGTGGCCCCTGCAAAGGTATTCACATGCTCATCCTCAAAACCTGCTCGTGGGCTACTTTACAAGGCAAAAGAGAATTTGCAGATGTGATTAAGGCTAAAGGCCTTCAGATGCGAAGAGTATCTTTGATTATACAGGTGGGCCCAACCTACTACACGAGTCCTTCCAAGTGAGGAAATGTTCCTGGCTGCAGCTAGAGAGAGATGGCAGCGTGAAGAGGCTCTGACTTGCTGCCACTGCCCTGAAGATAGGGGAAGGGTGCCACCAGCTATGGGGTGCTGGAGGCCTGTGGAAGTGGATTCTCTTCTAACAACTACAGAAAAGAATGCAGTTGTGCTGACATTTTGATTTTAGCCCAGTGAGATCTGTGCTGGATTTCTGACCTACAGTACCGTAAGGTCAGTTTGTATTGTTTTAAGCCACTAAGTTTGTAAGGAATGTATAATGGTAGCAGTAGCGAATCCATAGAGCTGGCATCTTTCCTAAGCACTTCCATGTGATTTCTAGTTTCAACTGAAACTAGATCACAACTGCTTACTGCAGCCTTGACTTGCTGGGCTCAGATGATTCTCGCGCCTCAGCCTCCCAAGTAGCCGGTGGGATTACAGGCATGTACCGCCACACCCGGCGAATTTTTGTATTTTTAGTAGATGGGGTTTCGCCATGTTGCCCACACTGGTCTCAAACACCTGAGCTCAAGTGATCCCCTGCCTTGGCCTCCTAAAATGTTGGGATTACAGCGTGAGCCACCACACCCAGTCGAGACTTTTCTATTATCCTCTGATAGTGATGCAAGGAGAAGCCTGGATCTGCTCAATTTTTATTGGTAAGTCACCTTTCATTTTCCTCCTGGAAAAATTGTATTTTAAAATGCTTTCTAGTGCTTTACAAATTACTAGAATATGCCTAGGTATTAATTTATTTTCATCAATTCTTCCTGGACTATAGCAAGAGCATTTGCTTCAGGATTTCTCTGAAGTCTTTCTACTCAAGATGTAGTTTGAGATCTGCAGCATCAGCGTCACCTGGGAGTTTGTTAGGAATCTCAGACCTAAGACTTATATTGAATCAGATCTGCATCTTGACAGGGTCCCCAGGTGACTAACGCACATTCCAGAAGTCCTGATCAAAGGATATTCTATTATTTGCAGATTTGATCTTGATCTTTTATCAGAGTCCTTAATTTCTTTGTCTGTTGACTCCCTACGATCAATATTTATCAAAAGAGAGACATGTTTCTTCCTCTCCTCCAGGAGAGGAGGAGTCAAAGCTCTTGGTTCACACTTCTTTTAAGTTTAGCCTAAAGCTGCCTCCTTGCATATTTTAAATACATCCTAAGGGTTTCTCTGTACATAGTGAACTACTAATCTAACTGGATGTGTAAACAGACCATAACCTGCTCTTGTGCCAATCAGAGTTTTGGCCAAAGGCAGCCAACTGTTCGAATTTTCAAATCAGGCAAATGTTGAGCTGTAACCAATCTGAGCTGTACCGCAATTCCATTTTTGTAGGTTACTTTCCTTCTGTCCATAAATCTTTGTCGATCATGTGACAGTGTTGGGGTGTCTATGAACCTAATCTGGTTTGAGGGCTGCCCGATTCACGAATCATTCTGTGTTCAAACTCTTATCAAATTTAATCTAAGGTTTTCCTTCTAACACTTCTTTCCCTTCCTCTGGTAACTCTGGCATACTACTGCTGCAACCTCCCCAGCCTAGGTTTGGTCTCCTATTTGAAACACCCAATCCAAACCCGAATTACTGGCAGAGTGATGTATATGTGATTGCTGTTGAGTTGGAATAAAACTTGAGACCTACTGCTCCATAATTGGAGACCTCCTCATGGTGACCTCTGCATCATTAACTTCTTGCAGCATCAGGTCTAGTTCTTACTGATGTTAATGAATGTTTTCACCTGCTGAGGTAATTCCAAGCCCACAGATTTGTCTATTTCAGCCGCCTTTATCAGGCATTACTTTGTGTGGTCTTTGCATTTTGAGCTGCTGTGCCCATTTGTCCTTTTTAAATATTACATCTTCTAGCATCTGAGGATCCCAAGTATGTTTTCTGAGTTTCTTGTTTTCTGTAATAAATCTTTTTCAGTGTCATGCTCTTTCTTCTAATCTTTAAGGCTAAACATTCCTTTTTAAATACCTATTTTGTTATAGGTGCCATCCTCCATTTAAAAATCAATCAATTTCTAGAATCTGTGAATCCCTGGTACTCTTTTTGATGTCTTGGCACTTTAGTGGGTGTTGGGAAAAAGCATATGAGACTCTGGCCTGATTAAGATGAAGTCATTAAGATTTCTTAGCATAATCTATTAATGTTAAGAGCAATTTATTTCTATCTCTACTTTGGTCTACATATCTAGATCTTTTACTTTTTAAAACTAAGATCTGGAATATAGATAGAACTGATGTTTATTTCTTGTTTTGACTAAGCAGCTAAGGCTTGAAATCAATCTTCCATTAAGGCTATGGCTTCCCTGATTAACAGTATTTGTTACTGCTGGTGGAGACAAAGCACAAAAATCATCAGAGGATTACCCCTGCAATGTATTTTCTCTTAACTACAATAGCAAGAAATACGGATTAAGGACAAACTTGTTTGCTTTACAGTGGGAATTCTTGGTGCAATTGACTTCTTTCTCTGCTTATTTTTCATATCCCCAGGTTCTCCTGTAGAACTTCCCAGGTAGAAGAAAAGATGATTCTAATGGTTCTGCTGTGGAGCAGAGAGTCACAGCTTGCATCACAGTCCATGGATAACCAGGAGGAACCTTACTGACTACTGGTGAGTCAGTGTTTTATATCACATGAAGACAAAAGATGATCATGGATGTCATTTTAGTTTGGGTTTTCACAAAAGCAGACCCTAAGAGGAGGACCTGGGTGACTCTAGGAAGCATAAAACAAAGAATGGGGAAAGTGATTCAGGGGAGCTAAACGTTAATGAGTAGATTATTGCGTTGAGCAGCTGGGGCTTAGTCTCATCGTGGATCTTCTGAAAAACCACGAGAACATGGGGGAATAAGGATTGTTCTCCTACGGTGTTAACTCTCCTGCATTCTCGGTTGTGCCTGCTTTAAGGCTGAGGAAGCATCTGTGGCGCACAGAAAGTTCTTCAGTAGAGAATAAGAGGCTGGTGCTTGAGGCAGAACTATCAGCTTGCTAGAAGCATCCACAGTCATCTGGGGACTTGGGTCAGCTGAGAGGATATGAGTAAGACATCAACACCATCTGTTGTAGATGCTGTTGATGAAAACAGGCAAACCATACCTGTGGTAGGAGGAAAATGTAACTACGCACTTAGAGTGATTATTTTTTGGGAACAAGGGATTTACATAGAATTAAAATGGAGATGGCAAATGAGTCCTGTCAACTGGCGCCTGGAGTGCTGTGCCGAGGATTCTGAAGGGCCTCAGCAGGAAACCGTCCTTATTGATTAGCAACCCCAGCCATGGGACTGGAAGAAAAGGGGGTGGCAAGTGGGCCCTGTTTCATCACTCTGTTTTAAAGTGGAGGTTAGTTTTTAGTAATGAGTGAACATACCTCTAATGAAATAAAATCTTCCACAGATTTGGTCTTTGAAAATGCACAGCCTGTAAAGTGTCTTTGGTTAATGGGAGAATTCTCCAATTGTTACAAGACTGGGGTAGACTTCCGAGGTACAGCAGTTAAATAGGTATCAGCTTTGTCATTTTGGTACAATTTTTCTGGTAAACATGCTAATCTCTTTCCCACTGATACATAAAAAATGAAATAGTCATAGTATGAACTGAAAGTATGACGAGATCAAGGTGGAGAAAATGTAAGCGTGTCAATACTTAGTCCTAGCATCAATGCTGAAGCAAGCATAATCTGTCATCATGTTTTAAGGAAATATGACCATTCACCCTGGGACATAGTTGAACTGTTATCTGAGTCCAAGAATAAGTACAATATAAAATAGATTTCAATAACAACCTGTGCCCTAGCAATTCAAGTTGATTTCAGGTCCTGTGGTTATTTTCTAAATAGTCCTCAATTCTCATGTCCCATGCTGCATCTGAGTAATTCACTGTCAGGTCCTGCTTGGCCTTTTGCAGCCAGCCTACCTGCCACCTGCTCGTACCTTCATCCATCTGCTCTTGACACTGTAGTCACAATAATCTTTTCAAAGAATAAATCTGATGATGTCACTCATCTACTTAGAGCCTTGTAAATGGCTTCCCCATGCTTGTAAGAACAAAGTGAAAATCCTTTATAGGACCCTAATCTGTTCCCCGTCCATTTGTCTAGCCTCACTTCACTCTGGTGCTCAGCTCCTACTTGCTTTGCTTTCTCTCCTCCAGCCACAGGGACCTTCTTTCAGACTCTCCAGTCTCCCTCTTACCACAAGGTCATTGAGCCTGCTTCTCTGCCCTGCTGACCCAGCTAACTCCTGTTTCTCCTTTAGATCTTGGTTTGCTCCAGGGTCACTTCAGAGGTAACTTCCCAGACTTCTCTAAACCAAACCCGATAGAGGCTCTTATAGCTGCATAAACATCAATGCTACTTCCCATTTCCATGGTTGACACCACTAATTGGTAAAGGTATTTCCCCACTTTGGGTCTAAATAATAGAAGTTTGCTATATTACACTTCTTGGGGCTAGAAGTCTGAGATCAAGGTGTTGGTAGGGTTGGTTCCTGCTAAGGGTTGCCAGGGAAAGATCTGTTTAGTCCTCACTCTTGGCTTCTCGAGTTGACTGGAAATCTTTGGCATTCCTTGGCTTCTGCTGCATCACTCAGATCTCTGCCTTCATCTTCACAGACATGCACACAGGGGATGGCATCTCCAATGTTCTCCTTTTTAATAAGGACACAAGTTCTATTGGTCCTTGTGGCTCACTCTACTCCAGTATGACCCCGTTTTAATTAATGACCTCTGGAATGGCCCTATGTCATGTAAGTTCACATTCTGAGGTACTGGGGGTAAACTTCAATACATAAATTTGAGGGTGGGAACACAATTCAGCCTTTAACAACCGCTTACATTAACCTCCCTGGGGCAAAGTTTTCGTATCTCTTACAATTGGAGTTAAGGTGCAAGTTTCTGGGATAACTTTTCTCTCCCCTATGGGTTTAATTTCCTGGGGGCAGGGATCTTACGTGTTTGTATTCATTCTCCAGTTCCTAGCACAGTACCTAGTGTACAGCAGGTGCTCAATAAATACTTGTTGCATGAAAGGAAACATCAAAGTGCATTTTTACCAATACTCAATTTTTATTTCTCTGTGGCATATCTCTCATGTAGCAGTTTGTCATTGAAATGGCAGTTTTGGATATATTGTCACATTCTTTATGAAATCTGTGTGAAGGAGGCAGGAAAGGGATGACTACACATATCTCACAGAAGGAAGTATAGTTCTGATGGCGTCCCAGGCATGTAACAGGGAGATGGCAGAACTGAGATTTCGCCCACACCCTCTCTGACTCCAGGTCTAGAGTTCTTTTCCCACACCAATTTGCCATAGCAAGATGGCAGGGCATTATGCAATTGCAGACTAGTTACTTGCCATGATCTTGTCCTGAAATCTTTCAGGTCAGCACAAAGACCTGTAATATTTATTTGGATGTTGCTTGTTGGTTTTCTATCCAATGGAACAGAAGAGGCCAGCAGTAGTGACAACTTGGTAGCCTGTGGGCTGTAGTGGCAGATAATGAGGTTCTTGGCACATCATAATCTCCTGTGTATTTGCTTAGACGCATCACTCTGAGGGGCATCATTTCAAGCTGCTATTTTATTTAGGAAAGAAAGTTAGAGACCCTCTGATGTCCCACATGGGCAGAACTAGGATTGGAAAGAGAAGAGACACAGATGCATGGCACTGAGGGAGCCAGATATGCTTAGGCCGAGAGCCCTCTACAACTCTGAAGTTTTCAAGAATATTTTATTGCTCCATTGCATAGACGACAGAATGAAGGAAGTTCTCCTGGGCTGTCAGCAGTGTGCCTTGCTTGAGTCGTGATGTATGTATTCCAAGCCTGTGGCATGTTGGAACCGTAAGGGACCTTCCAGCCAATGGATTCTGCCTTTGCAGATGTACAGATGAGGGCTTCCCACTGAATCATCATGGGGCTGATGACAATCACTAGAAGTGACGTAAATCTTTCACAGAAGGGGCAAATCAGCACTTAAACTCACTAGTAGTTGACTTCTAAGCTAAATAACACCATGTTTTATTTTGGTTTTAATCTTAAGAAAAACAGTGAAGGCAGGGGCCATGCTTGTTAATAATTGCATTGTTAACAATCATAGTGTTAACAATTAACTTTTAGTGATACCACAATAGTTTTCAGCTGAATTGAATGCAATTAAGTTGACAGCTTATTTTTGAACAACTTCCCACCTTCAAGTCACTTAACAAAGAAGCCTACAAACAATGTTGGCTTCTTACGTTTCTAGCAACCTCACTGACTAAAGAGAAATAGGGTTTGAAAAAGCATGAGCCACCTCTGTCACCTGCATATGACAAAGGAAGTGTGTTTGTGTCTCCTGGACCCACCTAGGGACTCTGGGTCTGTTTTGCTTTCTGAAGCTGCATTAGTAGCATGGGGCTCATTCTCAGCTTGGGTTCTTCACACAGCGTCAGTGGGGACTAATCGAGAATTTTTCCTAATGGAATTAAGTTGAGAACCACCCTTTACAGCCCAACAGTGCCTCTTCCCAGCTGGCACCTGCTCATACCGAACCTGGTACTTCATCATAGCTGACATTTCGTGCCTCCTCTGTCCTCGTCTACCTCCCACGTGAAGGGGAACTGGAGCATTATCTTCTTTGCTATGGATGAAGGTCAAACTGTGTCTCTTAACTGCTGTTCCAGCTGACTGGGCTGCTCTGACTAATGATGATGAATGTTTTACGGAGGATCATGGAGAATGTGCTTCGTTTACCTTCCTAATGAGATCAGGGTTCACTCCTGAGTCCTTATTTTCTCACTTTACACACGTTCCCTTGGGGTCTCCTTCTCTCTCATGGTTTTAGCTTCTCTCTGCAGGAGAGGAATTGTTGGTGCTGTCTTTCTAAGCCTGACCTCTGCTACTTACCCAAGGTGCCCCTCACTTCTCTCTCAATGATTCCCTCACTCATTCATTTACTTATTCATCATTAAATGCATATTGATTGAATGACTACTGCAGGCCCAGCACTGTCTGTCTAGACAGCTTACCAAGACAAAGGTATGACTTCATTTTGCTGAGTCTGCTACACCCGCTTCCTCCATCTGCACCCGCTTTTCTCTTCTCACTAAGGCATTCTCCTGGATTGAGTTCATTTTATCCTCAGGGCCTCTCCTACTACCAAAAACATCTAATCTCCTTCTAAATCAGCCTTGTACTTCCCCCGATGTCAAGCCCAACTGTCCAGCTGTATTTACACTGACTGTTCTACAGGGCCCACATCCAGTAATGAATGTAATCTCTTCCCCGACAACTTGCTCCTTCTCCAACAGTCACGGTGCTATAGCAAACCATTCTCCAACCTAGAAACCTGGGGCTCATTGCAAATTTGTCCATTTCATCCTCCCTTTCACATTCTGTCATTCCTTGATGTCTCTGGTATTGACCTCTTCTCTCTACTCTTGCTTCCTACTATTTGATTCAGAGCCCCAGTACCTCAGAACTTCTTGCCTATAGTACTGTAAATGACTTCTAACTATTCCTTCCTTTCCTCTATTCCTGTCCTGCCCAATCCATTCTTTCCATTGCTGCTAGAGGAATCTTTGTAAGGTACAAATTTGAGCATAGTACTTCTCTTATCTTCTATATTGGTGTCCTGTTTGCTGTAGAATGGAGTCCAAACTCCTTATTATACAAGCTACTCCATGACCTTGCCTTGCCTGCAGCTCGAGCCCCACTGCTTACAAAGTCCCACCTCACAGCCTCTGTCTATCTGCCCCACTCCATTTGCAGCTCTTGGAACACCTGGGCTGTGTGACAACTCTATCTTTGCCCTGCTAGGCCAATTTCTACCTAGAACTCCTACCCCATCCTGATTGCCTGGCAAGAAGTTACCTCTCTGTCTTGTATCATGCACCACCTCTGAAATGCTGTTACCGCTCTCTCTCTTCCTGGTAGAACTGACCAATCTTGCCCATGTCCCCCCATCCATGGTACCCTGACTGCACTCTCATCACAGCACCTGGAACACACCAGGACACTTCATTGTTATGAGCCTTAGGCTAAGTAGATTATAAATCTCTTGAGGGCAGGGGCCACATCCTGTTTGTCTTTGCATCCTCAATGCCTACCAAAGTGACATGTATTTAAAGAATGCTTGCTAAGTAAATAACAGGGCTATTTATCCTGAAAAAGAATTCTGTAGTTTGATACTTTGGTTTTTAAAAATTATTTTTATTAGTTTGATCCGTGTATTCTATTTCCCTTTAATGGACGATAAAACCAGCTTATATTTTAGCATAAGACACACATTAAGTAACTTCACTATGAGAAAAATAATAGAGTGGACTGGAGCAAACATTTGTCCCAACCCATCCATTTTTACAGAGGTAGAAGCAGAGAAATTTAATAATGTACCATGAAATCATGTCAATAATTAATGGCAGAATTGGGACAATATTCCTGTTCTATGCCTTATTGTCCTTCTATGTTAGGAAAGCAAACTTTATTGAGCTTTGACTGTGTGCCAGGCACTGCTTTGGTCATTTGTAGACATTTTATGCCATAATCTCAGCAGACAGGTGCAGCTGCCGGGTTTACAACCCGTATGTTGTGTTTACCCCTTCCACCTCTCTAAGGCTACCGTACCTGTACTGAGCACTCACATTTCTTCCTTGGGTCACTATGCCATATTGCCAGGTCACTTTTCTGGTCTTTAGCATCTCATGAATTGCCTCCTGAGCCTTCCTTGGTTCTTGACCTTGACTATGTTAACTCCCCTCTAAAGTCTCTTCTTTCCCATCAGTGGCTTTGTCAGATTTAAATTCCTAGGACAGGTTCAACAGTCCGTCTGTTTCTCCCTTGCTAGTGTATTCTGGCCTCTCCTATGGCTTTCTCATCAGGATGACTGTTCCCCGCATGGCAGACCCTTAGTTCTCTTCCGCCTGTTATCCAATTTTTCCATTTACTCATGAAGCACCATTGGGCCCCAGACACCTCTTTCTCTCTATGTGAAAACCATCAAAGGGTTTATTGTCTCAAAGTAACTTAGGTTGTGAGATCTCAGAACTGTTTAGAGAACTAGACTAACTTTATTATTTAGAATGAAAAGATAATTATTTAGCATGATGCTGTGGGAAGCTGAGAGTGGCTAAAACTATGACCAAAATGTGAAGTAAAAACAGAGTAAAAGAGGACATTATAGTAATGGCCGATTTGAGAATTACAAAGATTTGGGGAAATCCATATTGCTCATATTATTCACATATTCACATATTCAGAAAATGTGGACAATAGAATATTATAATGACAGTTAGATATAAATTTAATTTAAAAATATCAAGTCCAGGTGCAGTGGCTCACACCTATAATCCCAGCACTTTGAGAGGCTGAGGTGAAAGGATCGTTTAAGACCAAGAGTTTAAGACCAGCCTAGGCAACTAGGCAACATAGGGAGACCCTGTCTCTATATTGCCTAGGCTGGTCTTGAACTCTTGGCCTTAAACGATCCTTTTGTTTAAAAAATAAACACATTAGGTGGGCACTGTGGTGTGTATTTGTAGTCCTAGCTATTTAGGAGACTAAGGTGGGAGGATCACTTGAGCCCAGGAGTTTCAGGCTGCAGTGAGCTATGATTGCATGACTATACTTTGGCCTGGGCGACAGAGCAAGACCCTGTCTCTTAAAAAATCAAATATGCAAAACATAGCTCTTTGAAAAGTGCTGGACATTCAGGAGAGATGAGAGGTTTATACTGGGTTTAATATGTTGGGAATGCACATTCTGTGTCCTCTTACACAAGAATGTGCCTGAAATATGCCCCATTCTGAGAGGGTTTCAGTTAAGTAAACCACGTGTTTTATGGGATAGCAAACAATTGATGCTGATTTCTTTTTCTCTTCAGCAGCTGTTTCAACTCATGTACACAATCTATCAGTAAATTCTCTAGCTTGTCAGCTTCACGAACTCTATGGAGAGAAATAACATAAAACAAGGAAAAATGGAAAACTGTAAACAATAAGTCACATTTCCTGGGTTCTTACTCTGGCAGGCACTTCACATCGTGCCATTTAATCCTCACAACAACCATGTGAAGTAGGCTCTCTTACCATCCCATTTTACAAATGAAGTAACTGAAGAGTTAGAGATGAAAAGTAACTTAGCCCCAGTCACGCAGTCACTGGGTAGCAGAGTTAGGATTTTAAACCTACTTTTGAACCTAATGTTCTTAATCATTGTTTGTTTTACTGCCCCCAAACACAGTAGGGTTTGAAAATGGCCAAGTGTAAACCTACAAAGGCCCCATCTCTGATTGCTAAGAAAACGAACAGTCACTTCATGTGGAGTCCAAGCTTTGCCATCTGATGATGCTTAACACACGGGTCCTGTACTGTTGTAGGGAACGTCATGAACTAACAAATGAAAAGTAAGAAAAGAGAATTTCCTGAGATTAAGTGGGAATTTATACCCAGAACATGGATATTTCTCAAGCCAAAAGGAAAACCAAATAATTAACATTGAGTGAAAAATGTAATGAAAAGCAAAAATCAAATCAAACCACACCCATAAAAGTTACCTAGGGCTGAAGAAATAAATCAGAAAATAAACAGAAGAAAATTTGTCTCCCTCATGAAACGTGGTTATGGGGAGGTACCCCGAACCACACAGCTGTCAATATTTCTGTGGATCATAAACAACCTCTCAATTGTCTGGGCAGTTGAAGATGAACTGCTCCTGTCTCTGTCTGTTCATAGAGCAGTTTCTAGGTGTGCGGGTATCACACCCGGGCTTTCATCTTTTAAGACTTTTGAGTTCTAAGCCTGTGTGTTTCTTCCTTTACATCACTCTTCCTTTTAGGAAGATTAGAAAAACATGTATGTTTTCTCACTTTGTTCCCCAGACCATTTGTTCTTTCATTTTTCTTAAAATGCTCTCCACTTTCAAGAGCTTTCTGTACAAAAAAAAGGTGCTCTCACATACTTGACCTATAGGTTTGAAGAACCACCCAGAGACATATTTAAGAGTTAGCTTTGAGATTTCTGAAAACAGAAATTATATTCTTAAAGTACTTGTAAAGAGAGAAGTCATAAATAGTGGTGACAGCAATCCAATTTAGGGGAGAGGAGAACTGCCTCAAAACTTCTGAAACTTTAAAGAAATATTAACAAAAAAAGAGGTTATCAAATAGTTCAAAGAAATACCAATAAACTGAAAATTCAAAAAATCAATATACTAAATAATCAAAATAACCATTAAAAATGTTGATAAGGACTTAATGAGAGAATTTACCTCACCAAAACCATTTACTGTAATGCCACAAGCCTCCTGATTTTATGATTTATGGCCAATATTTTATACTGCCCCTTTCTTTTTTCCATAATGAAAACAGATTTATGGTATAAAAGCTAGTGGAAACCCAGAAAAGAATTTATGCATTTTTGAATCCAAAACTAAAAAGGAACAGATGAGTATAAAATACCACTATTATATTCATCATCATTATTGCCTATTTTTATTAAAGCCACTGCTTTTTCCAGGCACGTAGGACACTTTTAAAATAAAATTGCTCCATGTTTAAACTTAAAGACTTGGTACAATTGACTTGCAGAAGCAATTGCTCTTCTGAACGTTTATTATCCCTTGGACCCAAATCATGTAAAGCCTTGGAGTGCTTGATTCAAAGGCAAATGTTACAGTAACGCTTTCTCATTCTCAATTCTACAGAGTAAGTAGATTTCATTGTGAAATAGAATGGTTCAGTCGGCATTTTTGGAGTTTTGGATTGATTTGCCTCATCTGGGAATTGGAGTACAGGAGCAATGAACAAGGTAGAGTTTACGTAGAAACCAAATACTTTCTTTAGGATGATTAAAAGGAAAGTTTTTACCTATGTGACTTGTGAGGTGAGTTATCAGGTTGTGTGGGCTAGGAAAAAAGCTCTCCACTCATTAGTCTTCATACTCATTTAGTTTTACACAGTGAGTTATAAGTGCTCTTTTTTGGCCAGGTGCGGTGGCTCAGACCTATAATCTCAGCACTTTGGGAGGCTGCAGTGGACAGATCACTTGAGTTCAGGAGTTTGAGACCAGCCTGGCCACTATGGGGAAACGCTGTCTCTGCTAAAAATACAAAGATTACCCGGGCATGGTGGCACGCGCCTGTGGTCCCAACTACTTGGGAGGCTGAGGCAGGGGGATGGCTTGAGCCCAGGAGGTGGAGGTTGCAGTGAGCCAAGATCACACCACTGCACTCCAGGCTGGGCAACAGAGTGAGACTGTCTCAACAGCAACAACAAACAACGACAACATAAATTTTGTTTTTTTAACCAAATAGTTTTCCTTTTTGTTTTGGGGGAAGTGTATCCGGTAAATAACAGACATAGCTTTCCACCTTTGTCCTATTTCAACAGTCTCCATTCCCACCGAAGAAAAGCCTCATGGTGAATGGCATTTTTGGAAGTCCATGTCTCTACTGTCACTCAGCATCAAGTCACTGAAGCCACTGGGCATTCCTCTATGTTCTCAGGACCCCAGACTGTGATTCCCAGCAGAGAAATAGGCCCTCAGGTCTGGCTGCTACCCCCTCCTTCCCTCTGCTCACCTCCAGTTTAGTCAGAATTGGCTCTGCTGGCCCAGTCCCTGCAGATATCCTGGATGCAAACTACCTGCCGGCCTGGCATCTGCATGCCGCTTCCCCGGAGTCTCTGGGATGTTGTGCAAACTGCTCTAAGACCCAAAGCTGACTGCTCATTAGAGACCACCCCTCAGCTGCAGCAGCCTTTCAGCTTGAATTCTTACCCCCTTATTTTCTGAGATTCCAAGTTTTTGTTTACCCCCGTGAGCAGGCTGCCTCTCAGACCATTGCTAGAAACACTATGCCTTGGTTTATCATCACCAGAGCCAACCAAGATGACTGCCTAGTGAAGGCCCTTCCCACATTGAATTTCCTTAGTTATAGATAATTATTTTTTTGAGATAGGGTCTTGCTCTAGTGATGAGACTGGAGTGCAGTGCACAATCGCCATTCACTGCCGCCTTGGCCTCCTGGGCTAAGGTGATCCTCCTGCCTCAGCCTCCTGAGTAGCTAGGACTACAGGCAAATGCCACCATGCACTTGTATTTGTGTGTGTGTGTGTGTGTGTTTTGTGTAAAGATGGGGTTTTACCAGAAAAATATGTTTTTAGCACTTACTATGTATCTGGCTCCATGTGTTCACATTTCTGCACCTCAGTTTCAGAAATAGAACTGCTTTAGGCACAATTCCAAAAGCAAAATAGCCTGAATATTTGTTGGGGTGAGAGTGCTTCAAAACCAAGTCCATATTTGGCAAGGACTGGCCAGAGAGAGGTCAATTTCTTCTTAACGGCCCAGTCCAGACAGCATCCTGGGCATGGGCTTCTTTTCACCACAGTCCACTTCTCGCTGAGTGATTAAAATATTTCTAGATAAATTAAAATTCTTCTTTTAGTCCTTTGAGTATCCAAGGCAGATCTTGTTTTCTGCAATTCTTTGCTCCTGCAGCCACACTGTACAATTCCGGGGGTGCTGTTCACATGATAGAAAGTCTAAGACAGGGCAGTGCTTCTCAAACAATCTCTGGCAAAAGACCAGTTTTTAAAAAAATGCAAATCCATCAAGAGCCAAATGTTTGTAAAGAAAATTATTAGAAAATTAAGAGAGAAACATATAAGCCCCTATTTTAAAAATTGATTCAACCGATATAAAATTACTTATGTCAATTTGCCATAAGAGTTTTTAATGCTTAATTTCAATTTTTTATGTCTTTCTTTGAGCACTGGTGACAAATTTCTGGACCACTCCCAGTCAATATGCCACCCTTACAGGTCTAGGTCATAGATTCTGTGCGAATGGTGCCCGCTACCGGTGTGCAGTGCAGTTTAACTGAATGTCAGAGAATGACTGCAGAAAGTATACAAATGTCAAAACAAACAAACAAACAAAAAAAACGTGGGCAGCAAGAACTCTCAAGTGAGGCTTTGGCATGATAGGCAAATTAATGGATTATAGACAAAATACAGGCATTACTGTCCTTATTTCAACCTTATAGCTGAGCCTTGAGACCAATTTGGAGTTGGGACTTCACATTCATGCTCGTTAGTGATTCAGTGCCACTGGCAGCGAATGAGACCTTTTTCAGTTAATTCAGATATTCTGGCTGAAGTCCAACCTGGGTAATTGCCTCGGCCTACATGAATGTCTCCCACCACCGAAATTATACTTCCTCTCTTAAACTACCGTGTAAGATCACAGTCTGCCTTTGAATAGCTGCCATTGTAAGCTTTAGAGGTAACTACCTTTTCCTGCCAGGTAAAATAATTTTAAAATGCACTGCGTGTGTGTACACATGTGTGTAGGTATTTCTCTATGAGGCTTATGAACATATAAATGGCTTCTCAAGGAAGAAACTGTTAGGTAAATGTACCGTCAGATTGACACTTTTATTAGAACTAGAGTTTCACTGGACATTTGCACAACAAGGCTAAGGGGACCACGGAACTGAGTTTTCTGTAAATCAGATGTGAATGCCAATAATTGCAGGGTTGGGACAGGCATGATTAAATGCATGGGTTTTAAAGTGAGACTTTAGTTTGATTATAGATATTTCGTGGGACAGCATCATTAAAAAGAGACTTAAAAGAGTTTTAAGAAAAGTTTAGGGCATACATCTATTCAAGGCTTCCACCCTCTCCACAATTTTGGTGCTTCTAATCTTTTCTTGTACAGTTGGTGTAAAAAGGGCTGTAAAAGTATAACTCTCTGAATATTCATTTAAAAATAAAAATAGTTTCTTAGATTTTTTTTTTCTTTTTGAGTCTGATTCCACATTGTTGTCAGTCATTTTTCTAACACATATTCTTGGTATGTTGATGAAACACCTACACTGGTCATCGTGATTGCTCATTAGAGTAAGTCTGGACTCCTTCTGGGCATTCAAGACCCTGCAGGAGGATCTGTCCCTATTTCAATTACCCAATATCATCTTCATTACATCCCAGTATGAACTTTCACCAGAGTTCTGCTCATCAAAGAACTTCTCTAACTGGCTCTAGCCCTTCTCACTTCTAAGGTCTCATGACTTACAGAGCTACTCAAAGTGGGAAATCCTTTCCTCCTTCTCTGTCCCTTTAACCTTAAATCCTTGTCCACCTTTAATCTCATCTTTGGGCGATTCTTTTCCTAAGTTCCTCTCACTTTTATTTGCATCATAGGATTTAGACTTTAAGGACATCTCTCTTTTAATATTTACTGGCTATTTCATGTGCATGAACTCCACCTTCCTAATGAAATGATGTACTCTTCACAGGCATGAGTGAAATAAAAATATATAATTTCCCCCCTTCTTGTTGTACAGAAAGCCTGGGTAATCCTCCCCTCCACTTCCCATTTGTCACTCCTGTCTCCTCTGTCACCTGGGGGAAGTTGTGCCATAAAGACACCATACTGCCTTCTTAGGTGTTTTTTGTTGTTGTTGTTGTTGTTGTTTTTTAACCCTTAGAAGCATCATTGGTTATTGTGAATGCCTAGACAACAGACTGGCAAAATTTTTCTGTAAAGAGCCAGACAGTAAATATGTTAGGCTTTGCAGGCTACATGATCTCTGTTGCAGCTACTCAACTCTGTCCTTCCAATAGCAAAAGCAGCCATTGAGAATGCTGAAACCAATGAGTGTGGCTATGTTCCAATAACATTTTATAGACATTAAAATTTGAATTTTGTACAACTCCAACATGTTACAAAACAGTATTCTTCTTTTAACATTTTAAGACGTTTTAAAAATGTAAAAACCATCCTTAGCTCAAGAGCCATACAAAAGCAGATGGTGGACTGAATTTGGCAAGAGCCATGGTTTGCTGACCTCTGACCTAGATCACTGTTTGCTAAGTTGTAGTCTCTAAACATCTGCATCAAAATCACTTAGGGCTAAGAGTTGATAGAAAATATAAATTATGGAAGCAGTGAAGGAGAATTTCTGAAGAAATGAAGGCTATTAACCAACGGTTGTGGCTCACCACATCAAGAATGGTTAAGATGGGCTGGCCTTCGGAGTTAGTATTTGGGAATCAGTAAGCAAGATTTTAACAGGAAGGGGGAAGGATAGAGCAGGTTCCTTCAAGATCCATTTTATAAGACTCACAACCCAAGAGGGGCAGCATCAACAGCAGAGACTCCATGCTTGAAATCAGCATTTTAGAAATTTTTTAGATGCTGAAAATACAAAACTCAGGGTTTCCAAGTGTTTACATTTAAAATACTTGTTATTGAGAATATCAGTAGATGTGGCAAATCTCTATTTAACTTGAAGTCAGTGAAAGTAGAAATATACTCATGGGGAAGGAAAAAAAAACTCATTAAATATAATGTACATGAGACTAAAATGTAACTAAGAAATGATCTTTATGATTCTGCCCACACTGAAAACCTCTGTAGCTGAGGCCTTTGTTACCTATGGTGAATTTCGGAGTAATTATTTCATTATGAAGAAACAGTTTTGAAGGGCAGATATAACATATTTCTTGGATAACTTCATTTACCTAATACACTAGATTATAACATAAACATCTTCTAGGAAGGTGGAGACCATCTGGAATCTCGTGCCCACAGGGGCCTTTCAGCCAGTGCAAATCAATTGAGGTTGGAATCTGCCTCTGCCTGAGTAGAGTAGATTTGATGGTTTCTGATCTATTGACTGTCATTATACAGATTTTGCAACTTATTCCCAAACTCAAAAGAAATGGATGAGAGGAGTGAATGGGAATGGCCTGTTAAATGGGGGTTCTAACTTCCAACGCCAGCCAAGATTTATGGAGCACAGGTTTCACACCAGGCACTGTGCTAAGTGCTCTATGCGGATTTTCTTGTTTAGTCCTCATAATTAGCATACCGAGAGCTACATTAGCGGTAAGGAAACTGAGGTTTGGAGATCCTAAGACACGTGTGGCAGATCACACAGGCCAAGTGAACATCAAGATTTGAACTCGGGTCCTGTGTCCTAACAACCATACTGGGCTGCCTCCCAACACCTTCACTTTGCAAGGAAATCAGGCTTTGGTTGGTTTTCTTTCACTGTAGCTGAGGAAGAAACCGGATACTGGGCTCTGTATGGATTCTGGACAAATGGGTTGAGCTTCACATCAAAAAGGCCAGCACTATGGTGTGGCACTGTGTGAGGTCAGGAGGACACAGCCTGTGGTCCTGCAAGGACACTGAGCCTGTGTGACAGCTCTGGATCACTCTGACAAGGAGGAATAGGCTGTTTTGGCCAACTTTTACAATAATGTTTGTTTTGGAACCAGTAAGCCAGGTTCCTACTAGGAAGGGACAATGACAGAGAAGGGTCCTTGTGATCTATCTTACAAGACCTCCAACCAAAGTGGGAGACACCAATAGAGGTCACTGCAGGTGTCATAAGAGAGAGCTCCTGGATTCTGGCAGAAGTGGCCAAGAATGTCAGGTGAAAACTGAGACTCCAGACACAGACTCAGAGGATCTCTAGCCATTCTTGGCCAAGAGGTCCACCAACATCTAGTAAACAGGGATTAGTGACCCACAGAAAAACCACAGTCAGAACATGGTTCTAATAAACATTCAGTTAACAGTGCCTATGTTAACTGTTAGTAAACTGCATATATCTGAATCAACGCATTCTCCCTTTTTTTAGTCCTTATTAATCTCTCAAGTTAAAGAATGCCTTCAAGTATCACTCAGGGGAATAGCACTAGAACTAATTAGACCAAACACTGTGCTCATCTCATCATGCCTGATGAGGCAGAGCAGAAAGATTCTCCGTAACACTCCAGGGCACTGTTTTGAATTGCAATAAAGTGTTTTCAGACATTTTGGAGTTAAGAGTATAATGCTACTTTTATAATATAACATTGATAATTTAAAGTCTACATAGGGTATACAGAGTTATTTTTATAGCATAATATAGTATTTCTAAAGGATGAGAGTGATAAGCCCATTTTCAAATCCCTTCCTTTAGGATATGATTTTATTTCTCTATTACAATCCATATTGTTAAGCATTTTACCAGAGGTGTATATAAGTTTTAAAAACTTTGTGTTGCTACTGAATATGCAATTGTTTTTTTTTAAAGAATAACTTTTGTCTTACACATGTGAAACTGAAGTTCACATTTTTCATCTATCAGTCTGATACTTGTTTTTAATGATTTTCCAAATTTTGGAAGGAGTCAATTGAAATTCTAGGCTCATAAGCTAAAATATCAAAGAGGACCTCCTTATTTATCGACACTTTGAGGGGCAGCTTGGGTAATTCATTCTTCTGAAGTAAAAAGAGAAACAATCGGAAGGTCCCTATTTCATTAGGCTAATGCCAGCTCAGATTCTGGGCATCTTTTGGTTTCTGTAAAAACCCTGGAAATGTGACTTTCCTTCCATGTGACTGACTGTCTCAGAAGTTGGCTTGTTCACAGTTTCCTCATGTGCCTTCCTCAGGCAGTATTTTAGCGTGTTCAGAAGCATCACTAATTGATTTTCACAAACTCCTGCAGTTCAGAGACGTTTGTTGAAGCAAGCTTTCTCAGGAGCCTTGGGGAGGGTGGTCTTTAGTAATTTCATATAAATCTCTTCCACTAAATTAGGGGATTGTGTCACTCGGCCAGGATCAGTCGTTCAAGGGTCAGCCTGCATGCTGGAATATGCAAACTTTAATTTGAATGTGAATCACTTGGGAGATCATGTTGAAATGTATATAATGATTCAATAGGGTCTAAAGTGGGATACAAAATGACTTGGCCTCCCAGGTACTGAGGACCACACCTTAAGGAGCCAGGTGCTGCCATAAGGTTACTGAGAAGACTTGGCAAGCCTTGCCTGCAGCTGAAAGAAAAGATAGGGGCAACAAGAGTAGAGAAGCTAACTGGTGGTGGGAAAGGGTCAGAATAGTCCTCCAGGGAGAGGAATACTCCTAGGAATTCTGGATGGGATGGGTTTTGGGATTGTGTGCCTGTCCCCCCACAGCAGGGTGTTTTTGCATTCCTGGTCCCTGGGCTCTAAAAGCCAGTAAGAATCCGATCAGTACAACAACTGATGAAAAACAGCTTCAATGAAAAACAAATTCCATTCATGCATTCTTGAAATTAAAATGATATCTGACAGATTCTTAATGTTTTATTTCACCAGACAAGTACTGTAACACTTTTATGCATCCCTAAATGTTTTTTTTAACTGGACAAATATGGTGAGTTCTTCCACTGTATGTTACTTGCACCATCTACAAATAGCCTCCCTCAAGTTTGCTAACATAAATGAAAAGGTCCTCCCTCCTTCCCTACCCCTGAAGTAAACAAACTCTCTTTTCCCTCACTTGATCCTTTTCCCTTTGTTGGACACAAAGGGAAGTCTTTGAAGGGACTTTATGCTGAGGAAAGAATGTAATTTGGATGTGTTGGGAACTTAGGGTATGGTAGAAGTCCAGTTGTTGACTGAATAGCTGGACTTGTCTCCTTAAGCCTGCAATGTAGTTCTTACAAGTACATTTTTAAGGATTTTTACTTCCAAATCTAATATAGAGGGGTTCCCCCCCTCACCCATAATACAACCTCACAATGACCCTGGATAGTTACAAATGCATCCCTGGTGTTTGGGGGAGGGTAGGATGGCTTTGAATCAGGAACCATTGTTAAGAGGTATTCCATAAGAAAAAAAAAGGCCGGGCGCGGTGGCTCAAGCCTGTAATCCCAGCACTTTGGGAGGCCGAGACGGGCGGATCACGAGGTCAGGAGATCGAGACCATCCTGGCTAATACGGTGAAACCTGTCTCTACTTAAAAATACAAAAAACTAGCCGGGCGACGAGGCGGGCGCCTGTAGTCCCAGCTACTCGGGAGGCTGAGGTAGGAGAATGGCGTAAACCCGGGAGGCGGAGCTTGCAGTGAGCTGAGATCCGGCCACTGCACTCCAGCCTGGGTGGCAGAGCGAGACTCCGTCTCAAAAAAAAAAAAAAAAAAAAAAAAGAAAAAAAAAAATCCACAAAGGCCAAAAAGCAAGGAATCCACATATTTTAAAGGTATATTGTTGGAAAGTAGGTAGCTTCAAACAAAATTGGTGAGCAAACTCATTAATTTAATAGTATTTTCTGACAAGAGCAAATAGTAAAACACTGTTTGCTAGACACTAAACTATATTCATGTAGGAACAATGTAATCTTGCTTGTATCCTCTGTTAATAGGATGATCCTTAGTTCATGAACAAATAGAAGTTGAAAGTCATATATGACTGTGTTGCTGGGTTTATAACAATTTTTAAAACTGCAGTATAATTAGGCCAGATAACATGGTTTTATAATATAAAAACATAATACTAAATTTATTCATGTTTCACAATATATGTGAGCAAGGCTATTTGGGGAAACACATTGTCCCCTCAATTACCAGATAATTGTTGTGTGGACTCAGAGATTCGGTGATCATTTGGTGTGTGCGGGTAAGGTGAAATTACTCGGTCTAGCACTCCATTTACAATTTATTAAAGGACTAGGCATCTTTCAGTCCAGAAAGCACAATGTGTCTTTCCGGGATTTTCCTGAGAAGTTCTGAAGAAAAATGGCAACCCCGATGTTATGACTTAACAACAAACCTGGACCTGAAGAAATGATAAGGATTCTTACAGGGCTGCTGGGAAAATGTGAGGTGCTGGGACACTATTTCTGGAAGAAGTAATGTCTGACCTGAATTCACAAGGATAAATAGAAATTTGCCAAAACACGTAGGTTTTTAAGATAGGAAGAAATACTTTGCAATGACAAAGATATATAAAACGACAGCTCTTTGCTACTAGGAGAATATAAATGCCATGAAGGCAGAGGTTTTTATATGTTTTGTTCACTGCTGTATTAAAGAGCTTCAAGTGGTATCTGAAATACAGTAGAGGATCAGTGAATATTTATGGAATGAAGAATGAGTTAATTGCTATAAGTCAGGTGAGATGAGGCTAAAGAGACTGGTGTGGACCAGATGATGAAAAATTTGGATGTAAGAGAAAAGGTCTGATCTTTGCCTTCTAGAGGCCACAGAGAACCACGGAGGTGTATTAAGAGGGGGAAATAAAATAGTAAAAGTAGATACAATCATGTGGGTGGCCATGATTGTGGTGGTGAGGTTACAGAATGATAAAACAAAAAGGTTAACAAGCAACACAAGCTGGGAAATCTCAGTTTTTGAGGAGTGGACAAAGAATGCACTAAAGGAGTCTGAAAAGATGCAGAGAACTAGGAAGACCTCTAGAAGATACGAGCATCCCAGAAGCCATAGGAGGAAATATTCTGGAAGAAATGAGAAATATTCATTCGACAAATAGAAAGCCAACAGAGAGCATTTCCGACAGTGGGACGGGGACTGAAACCAGACAGCAGTAGATTGAGAGGTGCAAGGCAGAAAAGGAAGTCAGATGTCAAGTAAAGTTTATTCCTCCAAGAATCACTATCTTTCTGATTTATGGTGAGGTAAATGTAGGCCCATACTTGGATAATCTTTCAAGAAAGTTGGCCCAGGATGAAAGAAAAGAGAAAAAGCCATGGCTGGAGGGGAAAGCAGAATCAATAAAAAGTTCTTAAAGAATGGGATAAATTAGAGCAGGTGTATAGGCTAAAGGTGAGGTGCCTGAAGAAAAAGGAAGTTATAACAGGGTCCAGGATAAAGGGAATGATGATGAAATGGTTCCCTGAGTAACTAAGAGAGTGACTTCCTTCCAGAGCAAGGTGAAGTTAATGTCTTTGAGTAGAGGACCTATAAATTTTCTTTTGAAGCCAGAGGGAAAGAAGGATGGGCCTAGGTAGAAGGTAGTTTCCTTGGCATGAGGGAGAGAAACTTATCTGTAAGTACTTGGGATGGTGGCATATTAAATTAGCTTCAGCTAAATGTGGATCTAAAGCATGTGTTTTAGTGGTCATGAATGTTTTCATTTTATATTCTTTATATAAGTTTGCAGATTTACATGCCAAGTGGCAAGTGGGATATAGCAGGCCCTGCAAATCACTTTAGATCACTGGCAAGTGTGGTATGGGGAGGTTTTTGACATATGAAAAAAAATACATAGCTAAAATGCAGTATTAATCCCAAATTTATAGCCATTTAACTATAATGGATTCATCTATGCTTCCCTTGCTAAATTATATTCAAAATTTTTAGTGGAAGTATCACTTTGGTATACCATTTTCCAATCTACTAGCAGAAGATGCTTTGTAACATAAAACTGCTTCTGAACTGAAATGCATTATAATGCTCATTACAACCCACTCTCCTGGAAATATAAAACTGATTTATCTAATGCACTACAAAATTCTCCATAAATATACCACACAATATGAAATAATGTTAATTAGGAGGATAGGCACAACATAATACATTTTCTTTAAATTTTAGAGCAATTTGCATAACTTTCATTAATGTGGTATAATAACTGCAATTATTTCCATTTGCACTTTTTGGTAGAATTTATATTCATTCTAAGTGTATGGTTTCATATTCCACAGTATGAAAAATGAACATGACTTTATAAGGCTTTATAGCAAGATACTGCTATAGGTGATTTCATTCATTTATTCAAAAAGTAAGAGCCTACTTACTCATGCAGGCACTGTGATTCAACAGGCTTCATGGCAACATTTTCAGTTAGCCATCTGGAATTCTCTTGTACATAACTTTAATTGCACCTAGTCCATTTAAATTTCTGCTCTCATGCATAAGCAATGAACACTCCAACAGCAGAGCACATTTTTGACATGACCAGCATAATTTCTAAAATAAAATTTATTACAGTATAGTGGCAGAGAGTGAGGAATGTGATTTTTTTTTTAAGTTTTAAAATTTATAGAACCAGGGGAATTTGAGACTTACTTGGCAAAGTTATTGTATACTGGTTATTTTTAGATTTGAGTTCTGCTTTTTAAAAAATTCTCCAATGAAAGAGAGTAAGATTCCCTCCCTCCACTTAAAAATAATTTGAATAAACTGATTGAACATATTTTACATAATAGTAAATTTGACCATCCTCCTGTAGCTTTAGAATTGTTGGCTGTAACCATTACTACTAGTTTTTCTTCTTCCCTCTGACATTTGTTGAAATCCCAAATTTTGCTACTGCCATGTTTTGTCTAAGGTAAGTAAATGTTGGGCTGCATGCTTAAGGAAAGTACTGCTGTTGATTAGAAGGGGGCAGGAAATAGGTTTATAGAAAAATACATAGTAAACAAACTGTTTGATATGGTTTGGCTGTGTCCCCACCCAAGTCTCATCTTGAATTGTAGTTCCCATAATCTCCACGTGTCGTGGGAGGTAATTTTATCATGAGGACTGTTACCCCCATGCTGTTCTTGTGATAGTGAGCTCTCATGAGATCTGATGGTTTTATGAGGGACTTTTCCCCCTTTGCTTGGCACTTCTTTCTCCTGCTGCCATGTGAAGAAGGACATGTTTGCTTCCACTTCTGCCATGATTGTAAGTTTCCTGAGGCATCTCCAGCCCTGCAGAACTGTGAGTCAATTAAACCTCTTTCCTTTATAAATTACCCAGTCTCGGGCAGTTCTTTATAGCAGTGTGAGAACAGACTAATACTCTATTTTTTTTTTTACAACTCCTTTCTTCTGGAGCCCCCAACTCATAAAATACACAATTGTAACTAAGCCTGTGAATCCAGAAACATTGAGAACCCTAGAGTTGTTTTAGCATAATATGGACATTACAGGTTATCTTCAATTTAACAAAGGGTAGTTGGTGGTCAGAAAAGTGACATACTCAAAGTAAACATGTGAATTAGCAGCATAGATTATACTAGAAACCTGGTATTATGGTTCCAGTTAAATGAGTTTTCCTTATCTAATTCAGGTAAGACTATATCTTTTTTTTCTGAGTGAGGGCACTGTTGTATGGAAGGATTTGCAGTCACACAACTGGTACAATTTGTGGGTTTATAAGGTTAATCTGTTGTTACCCATTAGTGTTAAACTCCATAAGAACAATAACTTATCTTGTTAACTGGATGTTCCCATATTTATAACAGCACCTGGCACATTTATGGAATGAACAAAGAGGAGGAAGACAGACAAATTAGACAAAGACTTGATACATGACCAAAGAGAATCAAATGATGATCGGGTGCTTGAAAAGCCCAGACAGAAGACAGTCAGTAGAAAAATAGTTTTGTTCATTTTTTTACACTCAGCTGCATTATTTGACTCACACATGCATCTTCCTGCTTTTGTTTTGTGACTGTTCTTCTCTCCCTGGTGTCATAACAGAATAAAATAACTCAACAAATATGCATGCCAAGCTCTGAGGAGAAAAATGGTATGTAAGATACGGTCCTTGTTCTTGAGGGAAATTAGCTACTTTAAATAAGGTATTTAAAAAACAGTAGTTTCTCTGAATTGGCATTTCTGTGTATCTCCACTTGAACAATTACATTTATACTGATAACTGATGAAGGTAAATGTTAACATGCTCCTTATGCATTTAGGTGTGCATTTAAGGTGTTAGAGACGGGGGTAAATAAAATTAGAAACTGAGGTAAATAATAGGTTAATACAAAATCGATAATTAACAATTATATCCTGTGTATTAGTCTGTTCTCATGCTGCTAATAAAGACATACCTGAGACTAGGTAATTTATAAAGAAAAAGAAGTTTAATGGACTCAAAATTTCACATGGCTGGGGAGCCCTCACAATCATGGCAGAAGGAGAAAGGCATGTCTTACATGGCAATAGGCAAGAAAGAAAAAGAACCAAGTGAAAGCGGAAACCACTTATAAAAACATCAGATCTTGTGAGACTTACTATCACAAGAACAGTATGGGGGAAACCACCTGCATGATTCAGTTATCTCCCACCAGGTCCCTCCTACAACACATGGGAATTATGGGAGCTACAATTCAAGATGAGATTTGGATGGGGACATGGCCAAACCATATCATCCTGTTATACACATAGATTTGCCGTGTGTAAACACACTTTAGTTGTCCATCTTTCATCAATATTTAGAAATGGCCAACAGACATATTTTTAAATAAAACAAATAGATATATTCTTCCAAATACTTAAGTGATATGTGTTTGCCGCATGGGGTTAGAATGGTACAATGTACTTTTTGTTGCTTTATGTTATTTTATTTTTACATTTTAGATTCAGGGGGTACATGTGCAGGTTTATCATATGGATATATTGTGTAATGGTGAGCTTTGGGCTTCTAGTCATGGTTTTTTTTTTTTTTTATTAAAGGGGGACTGCAGTTTAAAGTTTTTTATTTTTATAGTATTTGAGCTTCATGATAATCTAAACACAACTAACTTATCTTCAAGAATCTCCTCGATACAATGAATGCAATTTCCCTGCCTCTAAGCTCCAAATGAAATGAGGTCTAAAATATTAAGAACAATAGCTCCTTCTATTGAAACTTACCACAAACAACAACATTTCATCACTTAACATTGGCACAAATAGGAATATTAGTTTTTATTTTTTATGGATTTCTCAGTGCTTGGAATTTTGATGATAAGAAGTTGATCTCATATGAGTTGAATGGAAGAAAATAAAGATCACCCAGGATAATAATGAAGAGACAATGTATTCCACCTCATCCCTGAATATATATAAAAACATAGTACATGCAAATAAATGTACTCTACCGATTTGAACCTGAAAGAAGCTTTGTTTTCAAGTGACCAAAACACTAATATTGACTTCTTACCAATTAGTCAACCAATTTTTTAAAAATTGAGTTTACTTACAACTGACTTGACTGGTCACTTTAGCTCCAAATATTTGATCCTGTTGCCAAATCCAAAGCTACCTTCTCCGTTCTATTTTACTCAGCACTTGGCACAACTGCTCACGCCTTCCATCTTGAAATGTTTTCCTTCATAATGCTACTAGGACATTGTTTTTCTTCTTCCTCACAAGTTATGTGTTTTTTGCCTTTTGCTGGTCACTCTTCCCCTTCCTGACATTTAAAATTGGAGGTTCCTAGTCCTCAGGATGTTTCTCTTCTTTATTTGCACTCATTTCCTAGATATTCTCATTCAGTCTCAGCTTTAGACATACTCCCCACATGCCAGCCATCTCTGCATGGATGGCTAAAAGGCATCTCAAGCTTAACATGTCCCAGACTGGACTCTTCGGTTCCCCATCCTGTCTCCTGTGACCATTTGCATGTATCATAGTCATATAAATAAAGGGCAACTTTGTTTGAGTTTTTTAGGTTAAAAATTTTGTAGTCTTCTGGGTGTGGTGGTGCATGCCCATAGTACCAGCTACTGGAGAGACTGAGGTGGGAGGATTATTTGAGCCCAGGAGTTCGAGGCTAGCCTGGGTAAAATAACGAGAACCTGTCTCAAAGAAAAAAAAATCTTTGATTTTTCTCTTTTTCTTATATCCCCCATCATGTCCATCAGTAAATCCTGTGGCTCTGCTTTTAAAATATATTTACAATCCACTTCTTACCACATCCATTCCTACCAATCTCCTCCAAGCTTTCTTCATCTCTCGTTTGAACTGCAGTGGGAACCAGCTCGCCTGCCTGCCTGTTTCCATCCTTGCTCACCAACAGTCTATTCTCAACACAGCAGCTAGCAGGAGCCTTTTAAAATGTTATATCCTATCACTCCTCTGCTCAGATAACTCAACTCGGCTCAGACACTCAGAAACTCGTTTCATTCAAAGGTGAAACCAAAAGTCCTTTTTCTGGCCCATGGCTACACAAGATTCCACATGACCTGCCTCCCTACACCTCCAACAATCTCTTGGACCCTCCTCTACCATTCTGTCTCTTCCTCACTTAGCTTTAGCCACCTTAGCTCCTTGTCATGGCTTGTCTACATCAAGCACAGCCCTGCCTCAAGGCCTTCTGTTTGCCTGGGCAATTCTATCCTGGATATCTCTACAGCTTGCTCACTCACTTTCTTTAGATTTCTGCATAGATGTCTTTCCCTGTCCACTCTTTCTAAAGGAGAACTGTCTGACAAAGTTTCCAGGAACATACAATGGAGAAAGGAAAGTTCAGTAAATGGTGTTGGTAAAACTGAGTATCTACATGCAGAAGAATGAAATTAGACTATATCTCTCACGATATACAAATATCAATTCAAAATGGCTCAAAGACTTAAATGTAAACCCTGAAACTATAAAACTACTAGAAGAAAACATAGGGGAAAAGTTCTAAGACACTGGTCTGGGCAGTGATTTTTCAACATGACCTCAAAAACCCAAGCAATAGAAGCAAAACTAGACAAATAGGGTTACATCAAACTAACAAACTTCCATGCAGAAAAGGAAACAATCAACACAATGAAGTGACAACATGAAGGATGGAAGAAAATATTTGTAAACTGTACATGGATAACAGGTTCATATCTAACATACATAAGAAACTCAAATAATAGCAAGAAAAAAATAATCAAAAATAGGAAAATGCCTGAGTAGATACTCCTCACAAAAAGATATATAAATGGCCAACAGATATACAGAAATTGCTTAACATCACTAATCATCAGGGAAATGCAAATCAAAACCACAAGGCAGTATCGCCTCGCTCCTGTTAGAATGGTTATTAGCAAAAAGGCAAAAAAGACAAAAGGTAACAGGTGTTGGAGAGGATGTGGAGAAAAGGGAACCCTTGCACACTGTTGATGGCAATGTAAATTAGTATAGCCATTATGGAAAACAGTATGGAGGTTTCTCAAAATATCAAAAATAGAACTATATGATCAGTAATTCCACCACTAGGTATATATCTGAAGGAAATGAAACAAATGTCGAAGAGATATGTGCACTCCCAGGTAGATATTTTTTTCTCTTTGTTTCCTAGAACTTTTTTTTTTATATACTTTAAGTTCTAGGGTACAAGTGCACAACGTGCAGGTTTGTTACCTAGGTAGACATGTGCCATGTTGGTGTGCTGCACTGATCAACTCGTCATTTACATTAGGTGTTTCTCCTAATGCTATCACTCCTCCAGCCCCCTGCCCGCCCCTGACGGGCCCTGGTGTGTGATGTTCCCTGCCCTGTGTCCAAGTGATCTCCTTGTTCAATTCCCACCTGTGAATGAGAACATGTGGTGTTCGGTTTTCTGTCCTTGTGATAGTTTGCTGAGAATGATCATTTCCAGCTTCATCCATGTCCTTGCAAAGGACACGAGCTTGTCCTTTTTTATGACTGCATAGTATTCCATGGTGTATATGGTACACTCCCATGTTTATTGAAGCACTACTCATAGAAGCCAAGATAGGAAATCAATGGATAAAGAACATGTATTATATCTACATAATGGAATACTATTCAGCCATTAAAAGAATAAAGTCCTGTCATTTGCAACAGCATGGATGAACTAAAGGATATTTTGGTAAGTGATTAAGCCAGGCATAGAAAGGCAAACACTGTTTGATCTTAATCATATGTGGAATCTAAAAAGTTGATTTCATAGAAGTAGTAAGTAGAATGGTGGTTACCAGAGGCTGGGATGATTGTGAGGCTGGGAGGAGTTGGGGAGATGTTAAAGGATAAAAACATCACAGATAGGAAGAATAAGTTCAAGAGATCTGTTGTGCAGCATGG
This sequence comes from Trachypithecus francoisi, assembly GCF_009764315.1. NCBI lineage: Eukaryota > Metazoa > Chordata > Mammalia > Primates > Cercopithecidae > Trachypithecus > Trachypithecus francoisi. Next base: position 58,087,207 of record NW_022681469.1, read on the forward strand.
TGATTATAGCTAATGGTGATATATTCTTGAAAAATGCTAAAAGAGTGGACATTAAATGTTCTCATCACAAAAATAATTATGAGATAATACATATATTAGCTAGCTTTAACATACACAATTAGCTAGATTTAACATTAATACATATATTAGCTAGGTATTCAAAACATGTACACAATAAACACATGCAATTTTATGCCAATTTAAAAAATACATTTGGAAAAAAACTGTCTTCCTTACCCATCACTTTCCTTTTTCTGACCCCGTTTCTCAGTTTTTCTTTATTCTCATTCCTAATATGTATTACTGTGTTTATTGTCTACTTTCCTCCTAGGAGGCAAACTTCTTGAGGCAGGGACTTTGTTTTGCTTGTTGCCATATTTCCAGCACCTAGACTAGTACTGGGCACACAGCCCTAAGTAAATACTTATTAAATGAATAAGTCCTGCAGGGCCAAGCGGAAGCCATCAAAATCAAAGTCTTTTCTTAAAAAGATACAATTTTGGGAAACTGACATAATATAAAAACTCACTAAAATTACAGTCAGAAGATTCAGGTGTGAGTTCTGTTTCTGCTACTTCTGAATGGTGTGACAACTCTACAAGATTCCCAGAATCCTGTCTCTTTCATGCTAAGTGTCGTTTGTGGATCAATATCCCCATTTGGTGTATGTCTTGTAAAATGCATGACATTTTCTATGCTTAGGATGGGGTATCTCGTCATTGATAGTCAGATTTCTCACATTTGGGGGACCCCGGAATTGCTCATCTCTTTGCATCGACACACTGAACTTGGGTCAATTATCAACTCTCAGTCTGTTAGGCTACCTTGTGAATTTTAATATGTATACCAGTGGCTTGAGTATATCTCACAAAGCTAGAATAAATCACATCACTATACCATGTTAGAAAAAAGATTTCATGTCCAGGTGCAGTGGCTCACACCTGTAATCCCTACACTTTGGGAGTCTGAGGCAGGTGAATCACTTGAGGTCAGAAGTTCGAGACCAGCCTGGCTAACATGGTGAAACCCTGTCTCTAGTAATAATAACAAAATCAGCAGGGTGTGGTGGTGTGTACCTGTAATTCCAGCTTCTCAGGAGGCAGAGGCAGGAGAATCGCTTGAACCCAGGAGGTGGAGGCTGCAGTGAGCCAAAATCGCATCACTGCACTCCAGCCTGGATGACAGAGCGAGATCCCGTCTCAAAAAAAAAAAAAAAAAAAAAAAAAAAAAGATTTCACTTGATGATGTGACATGATCAGTAGTTATATATCCTTGATGTGCAGGTCAGGGTACAGACAGCCCATAAGGAATAACAAGGGCAGAGTGTCTACCACATGTTTGACCCCAGACCATTTTTTAAATTCCTGGGCACACAAGAACATGTACTACCTTTTCCAGTCTCTTATGACCAATGGGAACTAGAACTGAGTTCTGGCCAATTGACTGTGGCAGAAAGTGATGTACACCGCTTCCTGGGCTGGCTCCTAAAGCCTCTTGCATGACACTTTGCTCTTTTGGTCTTATTTTAGCTGTGAGTTAGTTAGAGAGGACCCAGAGAGGGATGCTAAGTTCCTAGGGCATGAATCTTCAACAGAAGAAAGCCTGGTTCCCTGAGCCACTGCATGGAGGGGAGGTGCCCAGGAGATCTGCCATACAGGAACACATGCACTGCAACTTTTGTGAGTGAGAAATAAACTTTTATTAAGTCGCTAAGATTTCATGGCATATTTGTTAATACAGTAGCCAGTATCCCATGTCATTCACAACTCATGCTGTGGATTTGTGACTTAGTTTTCTCTGTCATATATGCTTTTTCTCTGCTGACTTCAAATGGAAAGTGGGATTATATAATAATTGAATGTGGAATATCCACTTTGATTTTCTCCTAATCTGCTTGGATACAAATCTTTTCAAATACCTGGTGCTTTTCTCTCTCAGAAACATGTCTATATTAGACCTTTATTAGTGATAACTATTCTCTTTTGTAGCTTAAATCTGTTTTGATAACTTCTTAAGTCTTTTGTTGTTGTGGTCATGGTGGTTTTTAAATTCTAAGTGATTCTTTATCTTTGGCCAGGTGTGGTAGCTCATGCCTGTAATCCCAGCACATTGGGAGGCTGATGCAGGTGAACTGCTTGAGCTAAGGCGTTCAAGACCAACCTGGACAACAAGTTGAAATGTTACAAAAAATACAAAAATTAGCCAGGCATGGTGCCATATGCCTGTGGTCTCAGCTACTTGAAAGGCTGAGGTGGGAGGATCGCTTGTGCCCAGGAGGTCAAGGCAGCAGTGAGCTATGATTGTGCCACTGCATTCCAGCGAAGAGTGAGACCCTGTCTCAAAATAAATAAATAAAGTTTCTTTTATACCACTATATAGCATTACCTAACTAGCTGCTTAAATATTTCTCCAAACAATAGCAACATGAAACAACCTCTAAAATATTTGGGGGTAAAGGAGCATGATATAAGCAACCTACCCTCAAATGGTTCAGATACATACACATACACACACACACACACACACTCTTATAAAACAAATGGGGCAAAAATGTTAATAGCAATATGGGTAAACAGTATATGGTGTTATGTGTATTATACTTGCACATTTTTTCTGTAAATTCAAAGAAACTTCTGAATTTTTTTTTAGAAAATATTAGCACTATTATATTAATACTTATAGCTTTATTTGTAATGTTTTATCTGTGCAGTTTAAAAATTGTAGTACAATGGTTTTCTCTGATAATAGGCTTTTTAAAATTTTAAAGCAAAACCACAATTCTCTGGGTCCTTAATTTTCTGCTTTTCTCTCAAAGCTCTGATATAGTCTATGACACCGCTTAAATACTCTGAATTCTCTTTGAATGTAAAAAAAAAATGTGTATTATCCATACCAGTTAATATATTGTCAGCATAAGAAGAGAATATACTGATTTAGTGAAAACTTTGGGGGATCATGTTTTATAGAACTAGGAAGAAGAGTTTTCAAAAACTGGTCAACTGCAATTAACAGGAAGTTCACAAATTAAGAAGACTTTGTTGCATTTTAATATAAATATGAATAAAATATACAATAAGGCTTGATTATAGTAATCACACTGGGTTTGTCATATTCTAGACATCAAACAACAGTGTCCTTGAGCAGAGTGTAATTATTCCCTGTTCCACACTAGGTTGGGCATCAGCCAATAAATTATTTATAAATAAACTAGTATGTATGTTTCCTAAGCCATTAAAATAGAAAAACCATTAGCCAACCTATTTAAGAAAAAGCACTAATAAGAAATAAGGGCCAGGCATGGTAGCTCACGCCTGGAATTGCAGCACTTTTGGAAGCCAAGATGGGAAGATCGCTTGAGGCCAGGAGTTTGAGACCAGCCTGGTCAACATAGCAAGACCTCATTTCTATTTAAATTAAAAAAAAAAGAAAAAATTTAACTCCCTCAGGTAAAGTGGAAACTAGAAGAAAATGGAGAATATTTGATTTTAATTCAACTTAAATACATTTGAAAACCTGAATAAAAGAGATAATTTGTAGGATAACATGCATTGTAAAAACTGAACCCCGGCAAGACAGAAACTCTAAAAGAATTAATTACTATGGAAGAAATGGAAAAGTTCTAAAGGTGTACCCTTCCTCCCACCAAACCAAACTAAACAAAACAAAAAACAAAACCAACACACCAGAACTAGATACTTGCAACGATATATATTATATCTGCAAGGAATAGATAGCTTTGAAGATAATTAAATTATTTCTCAGCAGAGAAAGGGTATTGATTGCTTTTAAGACATCAGTATAACTTTAATAGTAAAATCTGATGGTAAAAAATATAACAAAAAGGAAATTTTAGGCCAATGTCATTTAAAGTTGATGCAAAATTATATGTAAACAAATAGAATTTAGGAGCATATTATAAGCATAATATGATTGAACATAGTTTATTCTGGGAATGAAAGGATAGCTTAATGCTAATCAGTCCCTTAATGCAACTCATCATAGTGATAAGTTAAAGGAGAAAATAATAATCATCTCCAAAGATACCAAAAAAAAGCTTTGGATAAAATTTATTACTCATTTTTGATATAGATTCTGAATCAAATGGGAATTGAGAGGTATTTCCTTAGCATGGCAAATATTAATCTTAAATGGAAGGCCAGTATTGTATTTAAGAGTGTAAAATGAGACTTTCTATTTAAGTCAGGAAATGGATAGAAATTTCCATAATCCTCACTATTAACAGTGACATGTATATAATACAAATCAAAGGTATGCAAATAAGAAAGGAGGAGGCAAAGTGATTGTTATTTGTAGGTGGTGGTATTGTATGCCCCCAAATACCATGAAATGAACTGAAAAAATTATGAGAAACCGTAAGATAACTCAGTAAGGGAGCTGGGCATAAGATTGATATTCAAGGATAAAACTCCAGGGGGTAGGAGATATAAATGTAAAAAGCAAACTAAGGACATATTTATGTTGATATTTATTTTTTTGTCTCTAATAATACCAATTCCATGAGAAAAAGGATGTGATTGGCTTTGTTTATTGCTTTATCTCTAGTGCCAAAAAAGTGCCTAGCACATCGTGGGCATTCAAAAAGTATTTTGTGAAACTAAGAAAGGGGCAAGATGGCCAACCAGAAACCCTTAGTACTTGTCCCTACCCCACAAGACAGTCCAAACAATGGATAAATAACTACATTTTGATGAAAATAACTAAAGGAGAGCACCAGTGTACATCAAAGGAGTAGCAGAAACCTTGGAGAGCACAGAAATCTAGGATGGCCCCAGAGAGAATGGAAGGAAACCCCTGGCCTCCACCACCTCACCTCCCAGCGGGGCTCAGCTCTGAACCAGGAGGGACTTCTCCCTGTGAGGAAAAAGTAAGATGGAGGACCCAAGCATCCCCCATCAACACCTTGGACACCTGTAGTCCTCAGCACTGGGGACTCCTGCAGTCCTCACACACACTGAACTCAGCCGAAGGAGGTGTCAGGAGTCCACACAGCCGTGCTCCCTCCAGAAAAGAAGCCAACACGGTGCCTTGCCCTCTTTGATTCACACGGCTTCTGTGCTTTGCAATCTTGGAATCAGAACCACTGCTAGAGTATGTCCTGCTCTGGGGATGAGTGACCATGGCACTCTTCCGTGCCTAAGGGCTTAGCCACCATGGAGCCACCCCTGTTCAGTGGTTCAGCATCACTGAGAGGAGTTTCTACCACACCCTACCCTGTGAAGCCAAGCTGCTGCAGGGCTACTCTATCTACCCTTCCCAGTGGTTGCTGCATCTTGTCAATCAGGACCCAAAATAAAGCTGTGCACTGCCTCCCAGGGAAACAGTGGATTGACAAAGCAGCTTCATCTACCCCTCCCAGTAACTGCTACACCCAGCTCCCCCATACCTGAGCTGAAATAGTACCCTTCATCCTGGGGAAACGGTGCCTTGGCTGTCCAGCAGTCATGTCCCACCAGTGCCTGAGTTGAAGATGTGCCCTGCCTCCTGGGAAATGATGTCTTGGCCACTCAGAGCAGTCACATCGCCTGGGACTGAGCTGAAACAGCACATCGTCTCCAAAGGAATTAGTGCCCTGGTGAAGCTGGGCAGAGCTGATAGAAACCCTGCATCCCAGAGAAACATCATTGGCTGGGCTGAGACACCCTGGCCCGCATGCTAAACAACTAGTACCTTGCTTCCCTGGAGTCAAACTAGCTCCTTAGAGTCTGAGCTGCTGAGACAAACCCTTTACCAGGGTCAAATCTCCATAGCATCCCTTCTTTCCTGGAGCCAGGCCAGTGCTGTGCCCTGCCCTCAGGGTCAGAGACATAGCTATAATCTGGTCCCCTGGGCCTAAGCTGCTAGAGGTTGCCTCAGAGTCACAGACCCTGGCTCTGTGGGTGATCTCTATCCAACTCTGCCTCAGAGTAAACCTATACCACAAGACCCAGTTGTTACAATAGGTTGGCAAGGTCTTGAACCCAGGACATCAGGTTCACAGCTGCTCTGACACCTGTATCCTGGAGCCCAGTGCTGCTGCAGCTGCATATTGATCATGTCAAACCCAACAGCAAGAGGGATTCATTCAGCTAAGTCTGCCCATTGTGGAGAAAACATGATCAGGACCGGCTCAAAACTCTTGCCACCAAGAACCCCAGCAATCTATGCTACCACTGCTGCTGCCACAAACTCCTATAGCCTAGGCTGCTGAGACATCATCGCAAATGTTGATTGCAGCTGAAGAATCTGTACAAAGACTATACCACTGAATATACTTGGAACTAGCCACTACATCTTTTTCAGCTGGCATACTAAGACTCATTTGGAGGTGAAAATATGACCCTACCAAAGGAACACAATAACTCTCTGCAACCTCCAAAAAAAGGGAAATTTATAAATTGTCTGTAAAGGAATTAAAAATAATGGTCTTTAATAAACTCAGTGTGATACAAGAGAATACAGATAGACAGTTGAAAAAGAATCAGAGAAACAGTTCATGATCTCAAAGAGAAATTTAACAAAGAGATGGATATCTAAAAAAGAACCAATAGAAATCTTGGAGCTGAAGAATTTAATGAATGAAATGATACTATATAGAGCTTCAGCAGCAGACTAGATCAAGCAGAAGACAGAATCTCTGAACTTGAAGGTAGGTCTTTTGAAATTACCCAATAAGAGGGGAAAACAACAAAAACAAAAGCCCAAAACAATGAAAAAGTGAAAACAGCCTATGGGAGTTCTGGGATACCATTAAACGAGAAAACATTTGCATTGTGAGAGTTTCAGAAAAAGAAGTGACAAAGACAGGAACAGAAAGCTTACCTGTAATTATAAAATAATAGGTGAAAACTTCCCAAGTCTTGGAAGAGATATGAACATTCAGATTCATGAAGCTAACAGGTTCCCAAACAGACTCAACCTAGAGAGATCCTCACTGAGGCAAATTAATGGTCAAAAGTCAAAAACAAAGTAAGAATTTAAAAAGCAGCAATGAGAAAAATATCAAGTCATATATAAGGGAACTACCATTAGGCTACAAATAGATGTCTCAGCAGAAATCCCAGAGGCCAAGAAAGAAGGGGATGACATTGAAAGTGCTGAAAGTCTTTCCTGAACAAGAAAAGTTGAGGGAAGTCATTCCCCTACAGCTTCCTTATATCAAATGCTTAAGGGAGTTCTTCAAGTAGAAATGAAAACATATGAAAGTACAGTAATTCACTGATAAGGGCAAATATATCAAATCCAGAGTAATTCAATAATGTTATGTTGCTCTGTAAATTATACACATCTCTACTGTGAACCATTAACAAAATATCAGTCATAAGTCCTCATCTATCAATAAATACTTTGAATGTAAATGGATTGAAATCTCCAATCAAAAGATAGTTTTGCTGAATAGTTTAAAAAACAAGATCCAATGATATGCTGCTTACAAAAGCCTCACATTAACTTTAAGGACACACAGAGGATGAAAATCAAGGGATGGAAGAAGATATTCCAGGCAAACAGTAACCAAAAGAGTAGGAGTGGCTATACTTACATCAGATAAAAGAGATGCATTGGGGAAAGCACAGCTTTATAAATGGTGCTGAGAAAATTGGAAATAAAACTAGATTTCTGTCTCTCACAAAAATCAAATAAAAATGCATTAAAAACTTAAATGTAAGATCCAAAACTATGAAAGTATTATAGGAAAACCGTGGGGAGGTACTTCATGATATTGGCTTAGACAGTGTTTTTTGGCTATGCCTCAAAAAAGAAGACAAATAAGATTACATCCAATTAAAAAGATTCTATACTGAAAAAGAACAATCAACAGAGTGAGGAGACAACCTACAAAATAGAAGAAGATATTTGCAAACTATTCATCTGACAAGAAGTTAATATCCAAAATATACAAGGAACTTAAACAGCTTAACAGCTAGGAAAAAAAAAAAAAAAAAAAAAAGAAGTGCAAAAGACCTGAATAGTCATTTCTCAAAAGACATATGAATGGCTAACAGTTATATGAAAAACTGCTCTCCATCACTAGTTATCAGGGAAATATAAATCAAAACCACAGTGTGATATCACTCAATCTGTTAAGATAGCTATTAGCAAAAAGACAAAAGATAGCAAGTGTTGGTGAGGATGTGGAGAAAAGGGAACTGTTGCACACTGTTGATGGCAATGTACATTAGTATAACCATTATAGAAAACAGTATGGAGGTTTCTTAAAATATTAAAAATAGAACTACTGCATGATCAGTAATTCTACTGGGTATATATCTGAAGAAAATATAATGAATGTCACAGAGTTATCTTCACTTCTATATTTACTGAAGCACTACATATTCGCAACAGCCAAGATATGGAACCAACCCAAGTGTCGATCAGTGGATGAATGGTTAAAGAAAATGTGGTAAATCTACACAATGAAATACTACTCAGCCATAAAAGAGAATGAAATCCTGTCATTTGCAACAACATGAATAAACCTGGAGGAAATTACATTAAGTATGCCAGGTCCAGAAAGACAAATACTGAATGATCTCACTTATAGGCAGAATATTAAAAAGTTCATCTCATAAAAATAGAGAATAGAATAGTGGATAGCAGTGGCTGAGGAGGGTAGTGGGAAGGAGGAGTTGGGGGAGGTTCTGCAAAGGACACAAAGTTACTGTTAGGAGAAAATAGTTCCTGTGTTCTATTGCACATTAGGTTGACTATAGTTACCAGTAATGTATATTTCAAAGTAGATAGAGGATTTTGAATGTTTTCACCACAAAGAAATGATAAATGCTTGAGACGATGGATTTACTTAACCTGATTTGATGATTATACAGCATATACATGTGTTGAAACATCATATACCCCATAAATATGTAAAATTATTAAGTGTCAATTAAAAATAGATGAAAAAGATACATCATTTTTCTAATAGAAAAAACCTGAAAGCAACAACAATATCCATTAGCATTAGTGGGAATCTGATTAAGTTTTAAAAACAAGATGTATTTCTGAACTAATATATAAAACCCTCCAAAAGAATATTAAAGTAAGGCACTAGGACATATACAACTATAATATACTTAACAGGATGAAAATAATACAAAACATGTTCTCTTTAACAATGAAATTATTAGAAATCAACAATAGAAAAAGATTTGGGAAATTCCAAACGTTGGAAGAATCAACACTTTTCTAAGTAACCTATAGGTCAAAAAAGAAATTACAAGGGAAATAAAATATCTTGGACTAAGTGAAAAAGGAAAACACAACATAGTAAAATTTATGGAATTTAGCTAAAGAAGTAGTTGGAGTGAAATTTATAGCTGTAAGTGATTTTCTTAGAAAGAAATGGAATCATTAATCCTCTAAGCTTCTGCCTCAAGAAGACAGAAAAGGAAAAGTAAATCACACAAGAAGTAAGTTGGAGAGAAAAAACTATAACTACCAGAGTGGAAAATGTTGAAATGGAAAACAGAAAATAAGCAATTTCAAAAGTTGGTTCTTAAAAAGGAATTACATAAAATTTTATTAAAAACTTTATGCTAATTCAACAACTTAGATGAATTGTAAAAATTTTAGAAGTACATAAATTACCAAAACTGATTTAAGAAGAAAACATTAAATCAGGAAAAGAAATGGAATTAACAACTAAAAATCTTCCTACAAATAAAAGCTCAGACCAGATGACTTCACTGGTGAATTCTATCAGACTTTTAAAGAAGAAATAATATCAACTCTACACAACCTCTTTCAGAAAATAGAGGGAGAGGGAACACTTTCCTACTCATTTTATGAAGCCGCTATTATCCTGACACCAAAGCCAGAGAAATACATCACAAGAAAAGAAAACAGAAAAATCTTCCCCGAAACAGGTTAAAAAATCCTTAACAAAATATGAGCAAACGAAATTCAGCAACATACACAAAGTTATATACCATGATCAAGTAGGGTTGTTATCCCAGGAGTGTTAAATTAGTTCAATATCTAAAAATCATGTTATATAATATATCATATCAATAAAGGACAGAAACGACAGGATCATCCCAATAACTGCAGCAAAAATATTCGATAAAAACCAAGACCCACTGATTATTTAAATTTCTAGCAAACCAAGAATAGAAGACAACTTTCTCAACCTGATGAAGGGCATATAAAAATCCTGCCCTAAAATCAGATGTAATGATGCAAGACTAACATTTTCTTTCTAAAATTGGTGACAAGGTAAGGATGTCTGCTCACCTCTCTTGTACTCAATATCATTCTGAGAAGTTCAAGCAAGTGTAATAATGCAAGGAAAGAAGTCAAAGGCATACAAATTGGAAAGGAAGAAGTAAAACTGTCTTTATTACCAGATGGTATAATAACTACATAGAAAATATGGAGTCTACAAAAAAACCTCCCGACTTAAAAAGTCAATTTAATAAAATTGCAGTGTACAAAATCAAAAATGAAAAACAAATGTATTTCTATATATTTATTAGCAATAAACAACCTGAAAAGACATAAAACAATTCCATTGACAATAACATCAACAAGAATAAAATAGCCAGAAATAAAATGAACAAAAGTACAAGATCTGCACATTGAAAACTACAAACTATTGCTGAGAGAAATTAAAGATCCAAATAAGTGAAGAGATACACTATCTTTATGAATTAAAAGGTTCAATGTTGCCAATTTTCCACAAATAGTTCTATAGATTCAATGTAACACCCAAATCCCAGCAGGCCTTTTACGTAACAAAATAATTAAAAAGGCAATCCTAGGCCAGGCACAGTGACTCATTCCTGTAATCCCAGCTCTTTGGGAGGTAGAGGCAGGAGGATTGCTTGAGCCCAGGAGCTCTAGACACCCCTGGGAAACACAGTGAGACTTCATCACTAAAAGAACATTTAAAAAGCCAGGTACAGTGGCATGTGCCTGTAGTCCTACCTACTGGAAAGGCTGAGGTGAAGGATCACTTGAGCCCAGGAGTTTGAGGCAGCAGTGAGCTATGATTGCACCACTGTACTGTAGCTTAGACAACAGAGTGAGACCCTGTCTCTTAAAAAAACAAAAACAAAAATGAGAAAACAATCCAATACTAGAATGTCTATGGAAATGCCAAGGACCTAGAATAGCCAAATTATTTTGAAAAAGGAGAAAACGTTGGAGGACTAACACCTCTGGTTTCAAGACTTAATAGAAAGCTAAAGTAAATTAGAGAGCATGGTATTAGCACAAGAATGGACAAACAGATCAATGGAATGGAATAGGGCATCTAGAAATAAACCTCCACATTTATGCTAATTCATTTTTGACAAGTGTCACGGGAATTCAGTGAAAAATAGCTTTTTCAACAAATGGTGCTAGAGTGATTGTTGGATATACATAAGCAAAAAAAAAAAAAAAAAAAAAAAAAAAAAAAAAAAAGTTAGGCCCTTAATTCACAGTATACACAAAATTACCTTAAAATTGTGTATAGACCTAAATAAATGAGCTAAAGGTTTACAATTTTTAGAAGAAATCTTGCGTCAGGCAGATTTCTTAGATATAACACCAAAAGAAGGATCCATACAAGAAAAAAAAAAACACTTGGGCCAGGCACGGCGGCACATGCCTGTAATCCCAGCACTTTAAGAGGCTGAGGCAGGTGGATCACGAGGTAGGTCAGGATATTGAGACAATCCCGGCCAACATGGTGAAACCCTGTCTCTACCAAAAATACAAAAAGGTAGCCAGGCATGATGGCATGCACCTGTAGTCCCAGCTACTCAGGAGGCTGGGGCAGAAGAGTCACTTGAACTCAGGAGGCAGAGCTTGCAGTGAGCCAAGATCACACCACTGCACTCCAGCCTTGGCAACAAAGCAAGACTCTGTCTCAAAAAAAAGAAAAAAAAAATTGATAAATTGAATTTTAACAGAAACACTTGTGTGCCTCAAAGACCCCACTAAGAAAATGAAAAGACAAGCCATAGACAGAAAATGCCTGCAAATCACATAGCTTATAAAGGAAGAACTTTTATAACTTAATAAAACTTAAAAGGACAGCACAATATAGGCAAATTATTTGAACAGACATGCTACCGAAGATATATGAATGCTAATAAACACATGAAAACATGGCAAACATGTAAAAAGATGAGAGAAATGTACGTTAAAACCACATAAAGATGTCACTACATGCTCATTAGAATAACAACAATAAAAAAGACTGATTATATCAAATGTGGGCAACTGGGCAGCAATTGGAAACTTGTACAACAGCTGTTTTGGAAAACGTTCTATTTCTGAACAATTTAAATATATATTCTTCTTACAGTTGAGCAATACCACTCCTAGGTATCTACTCAAGAAAATGAAAACATAAGCACACACAAACATGTGTATCCAAATGTTCATAACAACATGATTCATAAACGTCAAAAACCGAAAACAACTCAAATGTCCATACACTAATGAATGGACACGAAAATGGAGTGGATCTGTACAATGGAACACTATGCAGCCATAAAAGAAACAAACCACTTAAACCTGCACTGACACAGGCAACTCTCACCAGCATTAAGCTAAGTACAATATTACATACTGTATGATTCCATTTATGAAAACGTATAGAAAGACAAAACTATTCAGAAAGCATATTAGTGGTTACCTGGGGTTTGGGGGAACTCCGGATGATGGATGTTCTAAGGATTATGATGATTGTTGCACAACTATATCATTTTAGCAACTTACTGAGCATACACTTATACTGGTGAGTGTTGTGGTATGTAAATTATACCACATGGTGTATGTAAAACAAATACCAAATCACCAAGGTATTTTAAAGTAACACACATGTATCCCATCTACATTAAACTTACTATATATATTCACACATGTGCTAGTAGACCATAAACTTTCTGTGACTGTACATACAATATATTTGCTTCAGGGAGAAAGGACTGAAAGTCTGGGATAGGACAGAAAATTACTTTCATTTTATACTTGCTGACATTATTTGCTTTAAGAAAGTTAAACCATGTACATTATTACTTTATAAATTAAAAACTCTAGTAAATAATTAAAAACAGCCGACCACCCATAGTCCTGATATAAGGATCCAGGCCTGCAACTCAGCTCTTGAGTCTGCTTATCTCAATGAGGTCATAGGCACTTCTGAGTAGCGCATAATAAGATAAAGTGAATTTCGCCACCTAAGCATGGTGCTAGTTCCTATTAATTTCAGAGAGATGAGTGCAAATTGTGGGACTCAGGGTAAACGCAAGAGGTTTTCGACTAGAATTACTTTAAGCATCACAGCATACTGCATTTTGCTATGCTAGTCCCTAAAAAAACAAAAAGCAAGTCCCTCATCCCCAAACACAACCCAAATGCAAAGACCACTTTGATTCCTTGTGGAGTAAATGGGGGGCAAAGGAAAAGTGAGAATAGGGTGGTCTACCTGATAGCAGGCATACAATACATGTTTTCAGAAAAGTACAAATTACCATAATGTAAATTAGGGATTTCAAAGTACCTTTTTTCTGCTATGTCATGCTTTTAGAAGAAGCTGTATATAAAAAGTGTGTCCAAATTTGTTTCTATGAATCATACAGTAGATACTGCACAGTGATTTTGTGATACCCTTTAATATCAAGAACTTGTTCCAAATATTTGATTTTCAATTGGACACTATGAAGATATGACTGTTTAATTAGGAATGTTTAATCTTAAGCAATGCAAGAAATCAAAATACCCTGCCAACATTTAATTATCAGAATTCAACTATTTTGTAACAATGCCTTGAGAAGGTCACATTTAAAATTGTTTTGCTATCATGTGAATTTCCCTTTTAGTACACGAACCTAAGACTTTATAGAGTGCAGCTCCCAAATGCCTGGTGTTTGCTGTCCGTTTCCAGACACGGAATCAACAATGTAATACTTCCTTGAAGGAAAAACACCTGCAGAGAGAGCCAAATAAATCATAAAAGGTGCTACTTTCTTTCAGCTTTGACTGCCTTCACTTGCTTTTCAAACTGACAGTTTCAGGCTGTTTTGAGTGCTTTGAATATGCAACCACATGTTGGTCACATGTGTGTCCTTCATGCATGAGTTCCTCATTGTCCTGTTCCTTTGGACCCATCCATGCTGAAGCTTCGGTATTAATTTAGACTCGCCAGACATTTAGTGAGCAGATGTTGGGCTACAACACTACCATTGGGTTAGGTAGTATTATTATCCCATTGCAACAGATGACATGGCTGAGGCTCATTGACTTTCAGTGTCCTAAGTTCACAAATTGGTAAATAGGAAAACCAGGGCTCAGCCTGATCCTTTTCCTTTACACTCTTTTTTCGAGATAGTATCCTCTTTATCTATGGCCCCTTCCCTCCCTTTTCTCTCCAGGTTCACTGGTCATCCAGAGCAAAGCAGAAGAGATGTGGAGAAGGGGCCCTGTGCTTTACCCCATTCCCTTCCCCACAGAGAAGGTAGAGGGGAAGAAACATTCAGGGCTCAGAGCTTCTACCACACTTGGCCCTGTTCCTATTTCCATACTCTGCCCACGACACTGAGCCCAGAACTTCAGCTCTCACCCTGTTCTGTAACTTTCTTCTCAGATCATGGGAGGTACTACGGGTAATTGTTTCTAGAGCAGTCCCTGCAGTAGCAGAAGTGTCCTGAACAACATCATTCCAAACTTTAAAAAGATTTTTTGACAGCAGCACAGCTCCCAGAGCTCTCACAGTTCATGGTCCTTCTGAGTATTGTCAAGACCGTGCTTGGGCTTGGGAGGGGTTGAACCAGCTTCCACCTGCTAGCCTGGAAACCTAAGCACGATTCAAAGCATTGCTTCCATCGTAAAAGCAGGTTTCTTAATTAAATCAATGGGAAACCAGTTTGAGTTCTCCACGACTGATACATGAATGAACTTTTGAAACAGAATACATTCATACTTGGGGATTTAATCTTTACCCTCCAACTTTCTATCAATATGTTTGTAAGACTGAATGAACTATTATTGTGTTTAATACAAAATAGAAAAAGACGTATTCTCAGAATTCAAAAACACAGCTTCCTTTAATTCGTATTTTTCTCTCTTACTCTTTAAGCTTTATTTTTTAAAGTATAATTTCATTCAACTCCAAGGAAATCTCCATTTTAACAATATTATTAAAGGATCCTACTATTTTACCCATATATTTTATTGCTGAGCCAGTGTTTGTCTTACCTCCTCGATGGATAATCAAAGAAGTTTCGCTTCCAATGGGACAGTCCTTAAGTATATCCACTACTTCTGTATGGCTCAGGTTCTGTACATTCTGCTGGTTGATCTCAACAATGAGGTCACCTTCACACAGGCCGGGGCATCCCTGAATGTCAAGTATTTGTTTCACTCGCTGTCCTGTAGGACTGTCGGCAATAGTGAAGCCGAAGCCCTGGGCACCTTTCACAATGGTTAAGGTCATAAGTTCAGCTTGGGTGGCTCCAGATGAAGCCATAGACACATTGTCATCATGGACGGGTGGTGGATATGTGCCATCTAGCTGACCATCAGCTGGAATGGAGTGCAAAGAATGAGGCGGCCGATCTGTTATATCTGGAACTGACTGTGAGGTCCGAGAAATGTATTCCAAATATGTTTCATAGTTGTGTCTTCCATTGACCATCACTGGAGGTGGCCTCTCCATTATTGCAAGGGGTGGCACCATGCTGTTAGCAGGGTCTTCAGGATCAAAGGGCAAAGGGTAGCCACGACACAACACCAGGTTGACACTCTGACCAATAGGAACAGACTGGAAAAGTTTGACAACATCTGCATGAGTGTGTCCAAGGACACAAACTTCATTAATATAGACAATGACATCACCTGTAAGAAAAAAAGAGATTGACAACATGAGGTAAGTTCAATTAACATTGACATAGAGAAATGGAATTATTTATGAGACTAGTGAGAGGTGCTGTTTCTCAGTAAGCAGTGAGAAAATCAATTAGAATATACTTAAAATCACTGTAGGTGACTGAAGGTTACAACAGGACTGCCAACAAATATAATGATCAAATGCTGAAAAAAAGCTACTTGGTTATTCTTGAAGTTCAGAAACAACTTCATATTCAGAAAGAAAGGCTCTGAGAGAAAAGGTTAGAAGAATTTGTACCTTGAAGAAGCACATTCTCTATGCTTCTTTTTCATCTTATTTTCCATCTTTGGTGTAATTCAGTTAATAGAATTTTCAAACTATTGAGAAGTAGTGGTCATGAGTTTTAGATGAAAAAGAAATCCCTACCATTTTTTAATATAAGTTTAATAAGTCAATTGCCTTTTTTCTCTTTTATGGAAGAGAAAAAATTTGCCTATTTTTTTCCATCTATAGCAGGTAATTACAAAGCTTCCATGTATATGCAAGCAAAGGTCAAGAGTGCAGGTTTTGGCATTAGGGAGCTGGGTTGACATCTTGGCTCAACTATTTAACAGATACGCGATACTGGCCAAGTTACCTGCTTTGAGCCACAGTTCCTCATTTGTAAAGTTGTGAGAATAAAATGACATAATGTAGGAAAAGTACTTGGCATAGTGTGTGACACACAGTGCTCAATAAATGTGGACTATTATTAATATGATTGTTAAAATAGGATGGAAGACATTTGGGACCCTTGGTTTCAAACAGAAAGCTGCCATAGTTCATCCTCTGATCTTAGATAAACTAATATTTCCGCGGATCATTTTCAATAAAGGCACTTGTCCTTTCTCCCCAGTGAACTATCACAGATTTTCAGAGGTCTACTGGTTAGAGGCTAACTTTAGATTAGAAATGCCCTGAATGCAAATTATTCATTATAAAATATGTTCAGAGAAATATTTTTTCCTGCGTAAAATGCAGAAAATCATGGCTGTTTGAGATAAATGTTTTAAAAAATTTTCAATTAGGTATGAATAACAATTTTATTTTTGGAGAACTATTTTATCATGGATTGTTATTTTTATCTTCACAAACCATAATACTTGAAAATTGAACTTGCAAATTGAGATTGTGCCTGACTATGCTGAGGAGTATATTCGGGATGAAAAGACATGTTTTCACAGATTGTCAAATAAACAACTCCGAACACATCAGTTTATCAGAATAATTCTGGAATGGGAGGTGCAAATGGCTAGGGATTTCATTCTGAGACATCCTTGCCCAGCAAGCTTGCACACATCAAAAATGAAAAACAGAGTTGAACTTTTAGAGTTGACTACTTTTTTGGTCTTTTGTAAGTGTCTAACATAAAATGAATAAAACAATTAACAGCATTGTCTTAATTAACAGTCCCTCTTCCCAAATTGACAGAAAGGCCAAGCAGACATTTTCAGGGATCCAGATTAGGTCTGCCTCTAGAAAATGTCACAACCTATGTGATTGGTCAGATGAAACTTCACTTTTCCATAATGTCTATCAGGGAGGTTACTGATGTGGAGGCTGGAACGTGGGTCCATGGCTCAGAACTGAATTGGAGTGGACATTCTATCACTGCTATAATAATTCCTCATCAGCCTGTGGCAGCTGGGGATGCTTTGGGCATCATTTTTAATTGATTCTGTTCATCTCAGTATCCCAGAGAAGTGTCTAATTCAGATAGACTATTTTTTTCTCCTCCTGTTTCTTTTAGTTTTAATGTTATATTATTTTCCACATTTAAAAGGTTGAAAGAACAACAAATACTTGTATACTAACATCCAACTTAATGACTGGAACATTGCTCGTTTTAGTTGAATCCCCCGTGGCTAGCACCTCTTCCCCAACTTGCTTTCCTTTACAGCCCTTTCCAAGGTAACCATTGTCCTACTTGAGGTTTGTTATTTACATATACTTTATAGTTTATATCATATCTAGGTGTCCATAAAAATAATATCTCTAAATAGTATCTAATCCCTAAATAATAATCCTTGGAAAGTATTTTTACATATTTTAAGCCTTTTGTAAACGGTATATATTTTAATATTCTGTAACTTTTCTTAAAATATGTTTGTGATATTTATTTTGATACTTGTGCCTCTAGTTCATTAGCTTTCATCATAATATAGTATTTATTGATGGCTATATTACTACTTAATAACGTCCATCGATTCTTTTGTTAATGGACACGGGAGTTATGACAAATTTGTGGCTATTGAAAATAACTCTGCCATGAACCCCGTGCTGGCACAGACCATGTGCATCTTCAACTTTGTTAGATAATGGCAAATGGCTGACAAAAGAGGTCATATCGATTGACACTCTCATCGGTAGTGTGTTGAAATTTTCATTGCTTTACATCTGACATAGTACTTGGTATTCTCATACTTAATTTTTACTAATCTAATGGATGTGATCATAGTTTTGATTTGCATTTCTCAGATTGCCAGTGAGGGTGAGCATCTCTTCATGTTTATTGGCCTTTTGGATTTTCTCTTAGGTATGCCTCATTTCCTCAATCTTCCTATTCAGTGAGTTTTTTTTTTTTTTTTTTAAACTCATTGACTATTTTTGATGTCTACTTTCATTCTTGCTCCAACATTCTCCTTAGGTTTAGGAGGCTGTAAGGTATAGTAGAGATCACATGGGATATGAGGTCAAAAGACTTTGGTCTGAGTTCTAGTTTCATCACTTATTAGCTGTATAACTTTCCCAAACTGGCTTCAATCCTCTGCGACTCAGATTCTTTAGAAGTAATGATGAGCAATAGTAACAGCAGCTTATTGTTCTATGGGAAACAATGAATGAGATCATACAGGTGAAACGGTTTCTAAGCTATAAATTATTATGCAAAAGATGATTGCTATTTCAGTAATTACTATTTGTCCTTCGTTACGTTCTTCCATAAAATCAGGACAGTCCTACCAAGACATTCCCACAACAGTTACAGTCAAAGATGATTGTGGAAATAATGGGTTTCTGAATGGCCAAGTAAATGTGAGAAAGGGAACAAACGCCACTTCCTCTAAGGCTCTCCCAAACTTTAACCATTGTTAACAGACTCCCCAGTCCCCAAGCGTGCTCTCTCCTTCCCTCTGCTCTGCCAGAAGTTCATAGGAAAAAAGAACTAAGGGTCATGTTGAAAGCTCTCAAGGTTCCCTGCCAGGTCTAAAGAGTAGTTGTTTGAATTATAGTGATTAATGTTATCTATTTTTGAGTTTTAATGTGACCTTGCTATTTAGAAACAGAGAACTATTTGTGTTTCTTAGACCGCCTTTTACAATTTATGGGTATTTTCCACTCACAGCAATTTTTCAAGTCATCAGGCAAGTGAGAAAGAACCCTGCAACAATATCTTTAAGAAGATAGAAGATTTCTGAATGTAAAAGATGAGTGACCAGTTATCACAGGACAAAACTATATAACAACTTAACAGTACTCAACTGCCCACTTTAAAAAAATATATATATAGATGTCTAGATAATAAGTCATGGCCAAAACTCTTGTAGATGGGGATGTCAGCAAACATTTACTTGTTCAGATAGAATTTATTGGGTAGAATACTTATAGACTGTGCTGTATAAATGTCATTTACATGTTGTGAAATAAAAACATAAGACACCTGGTATATGTCATCTGACAGTGCCATGCCAAGTCCTCAGACAGATTGAGTTTAAGAGTATAGAAAGGGATGTCATCAGGAAGACTGGCCCTAACCTGTTGGCCTACTTGAGAGGGAGAATTGGAAGAGACACTTGATCTCCCCATCTCTCAATTTCTTCTTTTATAAAATGGGAATAAAAATATCTCCTCCGTTTCCTCTTTTGCAGAGCTACTGTGAAAATGAGATCATCCTTGTGAAAATACTTATAATCTTATCAAATTTTTTCTCCATAAAAATAAGAAGATACATTTCTTTTGAAAGCTAGGCATATATTTTCATTACTATATTGCTGGAAAGTTTACTTTGTTTCCTAAATGGTCATTCACTTCAGGCCATATTTAGGTTAGTTTTAGGCCTGTTGGTCAGATTGAGAGTGAGTGATGAGTTAGGTGTCCCATAGGTCTGGTCTCATAACAACCTGAATGCCATTTATGGAATTTCAAAGTGCAAGTGAGGTGGAGTGAGTTTGTCGAAGCAGGAGCTTTAAAACTGCTGTCCTGTATGAAAAAATGTTCTAAGATAATTTTTTCTTTCTTAGTCATGGGAATCAAAATACAGAATAGGATACATCATCATTTTGGATAAAATAGGGCACTCTACATAAAGCATTGCTTTAATTAGTTATTTTTATACCTCTTTCCTCTACCCCCACATTCTTTGAGTCACTGTGGCCTACAGAATCTTCCTTTTCAACATCTCTCACTTACCACTCCCTCTCTGCCTTCCTTAAACACCACCTTGGACCAGACTAATTTACTTCCTAGTCAATTCTCATCTTACAGTCTACTCTATTAAGTTCAAACTACTTGATCTCTTGATCAACTGTTTAAGTCTTTCCAACTTATCTTTGTCTTCACCACCCAATAAGTTATTCTTGTGAAGCTGGTATCTTCACTGCTCACAACTTACAAATTGTTACTTGCCTCTAGTTAAATTCTGCTATCCCTTTACCCTCAAGTGCACTTCCTTTCTATGTATGAATTCATGCCTACTAATTCATTTCCTTCCTCACGTCTTCAAAGGTATCTTCCATCACTCCTCCTGACATTGCTCCTATCTCATGTCTGAGGCTTGCAAATGCATCTCAGACTTTGTTCCTTTTTGGGAGTTCTACCCGTTCCAAGATTTCTCCGCACTATATACAGAGCATCGTTACTATGTTGAGAATTCTTCAGGTATTTAGGATAGATTCTCACTGACTAAAGGATGGAAAGATTTAGTCAGAGGAACCCAGAAAAGATTTCATAGCTAAATGTACTACCTCCAGTTTAGTGTTTCTAACTTCTGTTTTTGCCAAGTTACCCAGATTTTTTTTTTTATTATACTTTAAGTTCTAGGGTGCATGTGCACAACGTGCAGGTTTGTTACATATGTATACATGTGCCATGTTGGTGTGCTGCACCCATTAACTCATCATTTACATTAGGTATATCTCCTAATGCTATCCCTCCCCCGGTCCCCTCCCCACAATAGGCCCTGGTGTGTGATGATCCTCTTTCTGTGTCCAAGTGATCTCATTGTTCAATTCCCACCTATGAGTGAGAACATGCGGTGTTTGGTTTTCTGTTCTTGTGATAGTTTGCTCAGAATGATGGTTTCTAGCTGCATCCATATCCCTACAAAGGACACGAACTCATCCTGTTTTATGGCTGCATAGTATTCCATGGTGTGTATGTGCCACATTTTCTTAATCCAGTCTGTCACTGATGGACATTTGGGTTGATTCCAAGTCTCTGCTACTGTGAATAGTGCTGCAATAAACATATGTGTGCATGTGTCTTTATAGCAGCATGACTTATAATCCTTCGGGTATATCCCCAGTAATGGGATGGCTGGGTTCAAATGGTATTTCTAGTTCTAGATCCTTGAGGAATCGCCACACTGTCTTCCACAATGGTTGAACTAGTTTACAGTCCCACCAACAGTGTAAAAGTGTTCCTATTTCTCCACATCCTCTCCAGCACCTGTTATTTCCTGACTTATTTTAATGACTGCCATTCTAACTGGTGTGAGATGGTATCTCATTGTGGTTTTGATTTGCATTTCTTTGATGGCGAGTGATGATGAGCGTTTTTTCATGTGTCTGTTGGCTCTATGAATGTCTTCTTTTGAGAAGTGTCTGTTCATATCCTTTGCCCACTTTTTGATGGGGTTGTTTTTTTCTTGTTAATTTGATTGAGTTCTTTATAGGTTCTGGATATTAGCCCTTTGTTAGATGAATAGATTGCAAACATTTTCTCCCATTTTGTGGGTTGCCTGTTCACTCTGATGGTAGTTTCTTTTGCTGTGCAGAAGCTTTTTAGTTTAATTAGATCCCAGTTGTCAATTTTGGCTTTTGTTGCCATTGCTTTTGGTGTTTTAGACATGAAGTCCTTGCCCATGCCTATGTCCTGAATGGTATCACCTAGGTTTTCTTCTAGGGTTTTTATGGTTTTAGGTCTAACATTTAAGTCTCTAATCCATCTTGAATTAATTTTCGTATAAGGAGTAAGGAGAGGATCCAGTTTCAGGTTTCTACTTATGGCTAGCCAATTTTCCCAGCACCATTTATTAAATAGGGAACCTTTCCCCATTTCTTGTTTTTGTCAGGTTTGTCAAAGATCAGATGGCTGTAGATGTGTGGTATTATTTCTGAGGACTCTGTTCTGTTCCATTGGTCTAGATCTCTGTTTTGGTACCAGTACCATGCTGTTTTGGTTACTGTAGCCTTGTAGTATAGTTTGAAGTCAGGTAGCGTGATGCCTCCAGCTTTGTTCTTTTGGCTTAGGATCATCTTGGCAATGCTGGGTCTTTTTTGGTTCCATATGAATTTTAGAGCAGTTTTTTCCAATTCTGTGAAGAAAGTCATTGGTAGCTTAATGGGGATGGCATTGACTCTATAAATTACCTTGGGCAGTATGGCCATTTTCACAATATTGATTCTTCCTATCCATGAGCATGGTATGTTCTTCCATTTGTTAGTGTCCTCTTTTATTTCACTGAGCAGTGGTTTATAGTTCTCCTTGAAGAGTTCCTTTACATCCCTTGTAAGTTGGATTCCTGGGTATTTTATTCTCTTTGAAGCTATTGTGAATGGGAGTTCATTCATGATTTGGCTCTCTGTTTGTCTGTTACTGGTGTATAAGAATGCTTGTGATTTTTGCACATTAATTTTGTATCCTGAGACTTTGCTGAAGTTGCTTATCAACTTAAGGAGATTTTGGGCTGAGACAATGGGGTTTGCTAAATATACAATCATGTCATCTGCAAACAGGGACAATTTGACTTCTTCTTTTCCTAACTGAATACCCTTGATTTCTTTCTCTTGCCTGATTGCCCTAGCCAGAACTTCCAACACTATGTTGAATAGGAGTGGTGAGAGAGGGCATCCTTGTCTTGTGCCAGTTTTCAAAGGGAATGCTTCCAGTTTTTGCCCATTCAGTATGATATTAGATGTGGGTTTGTCATAAATAGCTCTTATTATTTTGAGATACGTTCCATCAATACCGAATTTATTGAGAGTTTTTTGCATGAAGGGCTGTTGAATTTTGTCAAAAGCCTTTTCTGCATCTATTGAGATAATCATGTGGGTTTTGTCTTTGGTTCTGTTTATATGCTGGATTACGTTTATTAATTTGCGTATGTTGAACCAGCCTTGCATCCCAGGGATGAAGCCCACTTGATCATGGTGGATAAGCTTTTTGATATGATGCTGGATTCGGTTTGCCAGTATTTTATTGAGGATTTTTGCATCAATGTTCATCAGGGATATTGGTCTAAAATTCTCTTTTTTTGTTGTATCTCTGTCAGGCTTTGGTATCAGGATGATGTTGGCCTCATAAAAAGAGTTAGGGAGGATTCCCTCTTTTTCTATTGATTGGAATAGTTTCAGAAGGAATGGTACCAACTTCTCCTTGTACCTCTGGTGGAATTTGGCTGTAAATCTGTCTGGTCCTGGACTTTTTTTGGTTGGTAGGCTATGAATTATTGCCTCAATTTCAGAGTCTGCTATTGGTCTATTCAGGGATTCAACTTCTTCCTGGTTTAGTCTTGGAGAGTGTAAGTGTCCAGGAAATTATCCATTTCTTCTAGGTTTCCTAGTTTATTTGCATAGAGGTGTTTATAGCATTCTCTGATGGTAGTTTGTATTTCTGTGGGGTCAGTGGTGATATCCTCTTTATCATTTTTTATTGCATCTATTTGATTCTTCTCTCTTTTCTTCTTTATTAGTCTTGCTAGCGGTCTATCAATTTTGTTGATCTTTTCAAAAAACCAGCTCCTGGATTCACTGATTTTTTGGAGGGTTTTTTGTGTCTCTATCTCCTTCAGTTCTGCTCTGATCTTAGTTATTTCTTGCCTTCTGCTAGCTTTTGAATGTGTTTGCTCTTGCTTCTCTAGTTCTTTTAATTGTGATGTTAGGATGTCAATTTTAGATCTTTCCTGCTTTCTCTTATGGGCATTTAGTGCTATAAATTTCCCTCTACACACTGCTTTAAATGTGTCCCAGAGATTCTGGTATGTTGTATCTTTGTTCTCATTGGTTTCAAAGAACATCTTTATTTCTGCCTTCATTTCGTTATGTACCCAGTAGTCATTCAGGAGCAGGTTGTTCAGTTTCCATGTAATTGAGTGGTTTTGATTGAATTTCTTAGTCCTGAGTTCTAGTTTGATTGCACTGTGGTCTGAGAGACAGTTTGTTATAATTTCTGTTCTTTTACATTTGCTGAAGAGTGCTTTACTTCCAACTATGTGGTCAATTTTAGAATAAGTACGATGTGGTGCTGAGAAGAATGTATATTCTGTTGATTTGGGGTGGAGAGTTCTGTGGATGTCTATTAGTTCTGCTTGGTGCAGAGTTGAGTTCAATTCCTGGATTCCTTGTTAACTTTCTGTCTCGTTGATTTGTTTAATGTTGATAGTGGGGTGTTGAAGTCTCCCATTATTATTGTATGGGAGTCTAAGTCTCTTTGTAAGTCTCTAAGGACTTGCTTTATGAATCTGGGTGCTCCTGTATTGGGTGCATATATATTTAGGATAGTTAGCTCTTCCTGTTGAATTGATCCCTTTACCATTAAGTAATGGTCGTCTTTGTCTCTTTTGATCTTTGATGGTTTAACGTCTATTTTATCAGAGACTAGGATTGCAACCCCTGCTTTTTTTTGTTCTCCATTTGCTTTGTAGATCTTCCTCCATCCCTTTATTTTGAGACTATGTGTGTCTCTGCGTGTGAGATGGGTCTCCTGAATACAGCAAACTGATGGGTCTTGACTCTTTATCCAATTTGCTAGTCTATGTCTTTTAATTGGAGCATTTAGTCCATTGACATTTAAGGTTAATATTGTTATGTGTGAACTTGATCCTGTCATTATGATATTAGCTGGTTATTTTGCTTGCTAGTTGATGCAGTTTCTTCCTACCATTGATGGACTTTACATTTTGACATATTTTTTGCAGTGGCTGGTACCTGTTCCTTTCCATGTTTAGTGTTTCCTTCACGATCTCTTGTAGGGCAGGCCTGGTGGTGACAAAATCTCTAAGCATTTGCTTGTCTGTAAAGCATTTTATTTCTCCTTCACTTATGAAACTTAGTTTGGCTGGATATGAAATTCTGGGTTGAAAATTCTTTAAGAATGTTGAATATTGGCCCCCACTTTCTTCTGGCTTGGAGAGTTTCTGCTGAGAGATCTGCTGTTAGTCTGATGGGCTCTCCTTTGTGTGTAACCCGACCTTTCTCTCTGGCTGCCCTTAACATTTTTTCCCTTCATTTTAACTTTGGTGAATCTGCCAATTATGTGTCTTGGAGTTGCTCTTCTCAAGATGTTCTCGGTACTTCCTGAATTTGAATGTTGGCTTTTCTGCACTGCTTTTCCCCCATCTTTGTGGTTTTATCTGCCTTTGGTCTTTGATGATGGTGACGTACTGATGGGTTTTGGTGTGGGTGTCCTTTCTGTTAGTTTTCCTTCTGATAGTCAGGACCCTCAGCTGTAGGTCTGTTGGAGTTTGCTTGAGGTCCACTCCAGACCCTGTTTGCCTGGGTATCAGCAGCAGAGGCTGCAGAAGATAGAATATTGCTGAACAGCGAGTGTTGCTGTCTGATTCTTGCTCTGGAAGCTTCGTCTCAGGGGTGTACCCTGCCATGTGAGGTGTGAGATGTCGTTCTGCACCTCAGTTGAAAATGCAGAAATCACCCGTCTTCTGTGTCACTCATGCTGGGAGCTGGAGGCTGGAGCTGTTCCTATTTGGCCATCTCGGGCACACCCTTGCTCAACTGCCACCCAGATTTTTGATAAAAAAAATAAAAAAATCCTGACAACTCCCATCCTACTAATTACATGCACTCTACATTAAAAATTATTATTTTTAAAGTTTCCTCTCAGTTAATAAGATTTAATTGAGCTCTATTTTCTGCAGCTTATATTAATTTGTGTTTTAAATCATAATACATAATTTTATTATAATATTGTACATCCATTCTGGGTCTACTCCACAACCCCCCCAACATATAATACTGACTTGTACTTTTGGGGTGTGCTACTCGCCACATCAGTTAAATGGAAAATAACTGCTCTTGATACAATTTATTCCCCAAAGTGAAACACTGTGGTATGTCATACTAGTAGAGTTGAAGTTAAATCCCCTTTAAAATAATTTGAAGCGGTTTCTAAAATCTCCAGATGGTCCCATTAGAGTGACAGTTGTAAAAACAGCCATTAATTGGAGAATTCCATTTTGGAGGTTCTGGATCCTACCATGGCTCTACTGACTTTACACATCAGTCTCGCAGATAGCATTATTATACATGCCCATCAAATTATTTATTAATGGAAATACAAAAACAGATACTTAGGTGTAAAAGTTGTAATGGATAGAAAATTCCTTCATTAGAAGAATCTTTGTTTTATGTGTTACTTTATAAATGACACTGTGAATAAAAATAAGGTTCAGACAATGACTTTCTTAGTAATTTTCTATATATTATGAACCCAAATGTGGCATAATGGCTGCAAAGCACTAGATATTGCCTTCTACCTGCTTTGCTATTAACTCATCTTCCATAGCATACACTCTGTTGTTCTCTTCACTTAACATCCTTTAATACCTGCTCATAGAGACAGAGTTCAGGCCAAACTTTCTAGCATGACATATGAGGCTCTCAGAGCACTGACTTAGAAGTCAGGCGGTTTATGTTCTTTATGCCAGCTATGCTAATAACTAGTGGTATCAACACTTCCTAGGTCTTATTCCTCACTTATTCATTAATTTATTCAGCAAAGATTTACACTTATTCAACTATTATGAGCCGGGCATCATCTTATAAAAAGAGGATTGAACCAGGTGATCTTGAAAGTATCTTCTTCTCTTTAAAATTCTAAGACAAAGCCTCTTAGATTCTAGCTCTTGGATAACTTTTATTTTTAAAAATTTCAACTTTTAAACTTCAGATTCAGGGGATACATGTGTAGGTTTGTACACGGGTATACAGTGTGAGGCTGAGGTTTGGGATATGACTGATCCCATCACCCAGGTAGTAAGCATAGTGTCCAACAGGGAGGTTTTTCCGTCCTTACTCCCATCTCTTCCTCCCCTGTCTAGTAGTCCCCAGTGTCTATCATTGACGTCTTTATGTCCATCAATATCCAGCATTTAGCTCCCACTTAGAAGTGAGAACACTTGTTCTCACTTGTTCTAGTATTTGGTTTTCTGTTCTTGTCTTAACTCAGGATTACAATCTCCAGCTGCATCCATGTTGCTGTAAAGAGCATTTTGTGTATGTCTATGTAGTATTCCATGGTATATATGTACCACATGTTCTTTATCCAATCCACCATTGAAGGGCACATAGATTGATTACATGCCTTTGCTATTGTGAACAGCACTGCGATGAACATATGAGTGCATGTGTCTTTTTGGCAGAACGATTTATTTTCTTTGGGATACATACCCAGTAATGGGATTTAGACAGCTTTTCAACTGATTGCTTCCTTCCTTTTTTCTACCACCACTACCTGAGATGAGATGCTTACCGTCTATTATATGAACTTCTGCAATAGTCTCTTAGCTGGGCTTCCTGATGTCATAGAGGGAATGACTCGAGAAATAGCAAAGAGAAGGCCAACATATGGCATGACCAAGTGAGCTTGTGGGGTAACGGTTCCCAAGTGTCACCCCATTTTGACCTCTAGGAATACATAAGACATTGCTAAATCTCCACTTCTGGTCAGGATTGGCTCAAGAATCAGGAGAGTGTGAATAGTCTTCATATTCTCCATATGCAGTGGCTGCAAAGCATTAGATACTGCCTTCTACCTGCTTCCTTCTCAACTCATCCTCCATACCATACACTCTAATGCCCTTTTCACTTAGCATCCTTTAGTGCCTGCTGATAGAGACAGAATTCAGTCCAAACTTTCTAGCATGACATATGAGGCTCTCAGTTCACATTTTTATGGTCTCCTGCTTTTTCCAACCTACTCTGTGCTTCAGTTGGCCCCAGCTTCGGGCCATGCCCCCAACACCATATTTTCTTTCCAGTCTCTCTGCTCTTGTTTCTGCTTCTCTCCTTGCTTTGTCTCCACTAACAAGCTGCTTGTTACCCTTTAAGGCCAGCTTTACCTTTTAAACCACTTTTCTGACCGCCTCCATTAGCCGAATGTAAATTCTTCTTCCTGTGTGTTACTCTTTCTGACAGTGAGATTCTTCAATCCATTTAACCACACTAACAGCATTGACTACCATTTTAATATACTTAATATTTATCTGGCATTTACAAACTCTTACCTAATCCTTAACCCATCTAAGATAGCCATTGTTATCTGTACTTGATACATGGGAAACTGAACCTAGGAGAAGTGAAGTAACTTCTCTAAAGCCACACTGATAATTAGGAAAGATTGAGGAAGTGAATCCAAGACTTCAACACAAATGCTAATAATTTCAAGCAGTCCAGGATGTATTTTGACTTGAGGACTCTTTTGCTTCCCTCAGCTTATTATTGGTCAGAATGCTGGGTAAAATAATCTTTAATTCCTGAATGTGAAAATTGAGAGATGAACTGCAGTATTCTTTTGATTAGCTAAGTTAATGGAGGGAGGCAGTGAAGCAGATAATTGCAAACAGGGGAATCCGGGAATCCACTGCAGTTGCTAGGTCCATTTTCTGTAGTCCTCCAAAATAAGCGGCTTGGAAGAGAGCTAGGAGAATGCTGAGGTGGGAGGTGACAGGGCATTATAACCCACACAACTTACAACCATCACAAAACATAAGCTCTAGTATAAATTGTTTCAATAGCTGTGTGATCTTGGGTGAAGTATTTAACTTTTCTTGGTCTAATTTCTTTTCATGTAAAATGTAGAAGTCAGAAAAGACAACTTCTAAGGTGCAGCTTTAAGAGTTCCCACATCTGATGAAAATGTGGAAAGCTCTCCTACTGAATTCATATAAGGCATTGGGAAATTTCAGTAGTGTAGTTAAACAGGTAAGTGATAAGCCTCTTGGGGCTTACCTTGAACTTCTCTGATTTTCTACAAAAGTAGCCAGTGACTGCAACACTCTTATCTATAGGCAGAAGGATATTAAGATATTGGAGTAGCCACTTATTTCTCAAAAGAATGAAAGGCTTCTTAATCACATTTTACAATTTCATCTGTGTGACCCAGTGCAGATGCTGAATTAAAAGCTTGTTGTTGTTTTTTTTTTTAAATTATGATTAAGCAGCACACATCCCACAATTACTCCCTACCAGATGTGAATGAGTCCAAAGATGTATTTACATTTCCTTTGTGTTTGGCATTGAGTGGTAAGATATATTTAAATACTTGCACTTTACTTTGTTGAAAAGGAAACAGAAAATACATTCTAAGAGAATCTAAAGCACTGATTATTTGCTGATCTGGCAAAGATGAAACAACACTTCAGATTAAAAACTATAAGTAAAGCCACAAAAAGAAAGCACAAAAGACTGTTTCTTGCAAAGCTCCAAAAAGCACTGGCTTTCTATAGCTTGCTCACGTTGGGAATTCAATAGCATAAAATGGTCAGTGAATCTGTCACTTCTCTAAAGAATGCGGTGAATTCCAAACAAAAAGTAACACGCATTTTATCACAGGGGTCGTATAAAATAAAAATAGGTTACTAGAAAAGAACCCAAAAGATTTTCAACAAGAAATCTTAAAACCCTAAAAGTTTATGAAAGCAAGATAAAAATGCGTTGTAGCATTCCCCTGTGCTCTTGTGTGTTATGGACACACCTGTGGACTCAGCCACTTATTAACCGTCCCCAACCCCCACTCCAAAAACCAAAACGCTAGTTACAAAAATACCTTGCAAGAAAGAGTCATCATTTTATGTGGACATTAAGCAACATGCATGCTTATTTTCAAACAGCTGTCATTGTATTCCTGAACAAGCATGATTCGTTTTTGCAGAAATGGCTCCTAGAGGCCAGCATGGCACGACCTGTCGCCATCTTTTGACCTTACTCCAAAATAGTGTAGCAAGTGGCTTTCAAACCTCCCCTGAAATGAGGGGACAGCTGACTGGGGTGGAGCTGGGAACTGTCTCTGGTCACACTTTCCAACAGTTTATTCTAACTCTACCCACAACTGTTAATAGCATGCAGTTCTGACTGAGCAAGAAAAATGAATAATAAGGAGAGAGAGTGAAAGGGATGAAAAAAGGATGGATGCATCCGTTTCATTTCAGACTGCTACCTCCTGCCACATGGTTGAAGGTTTTGTAATTTGTGTGTGTGTGTGTGTGTGTGTGTGTGTGTGTGTATGGTTTACTACCTGATCTATGCATGTATACACATTTTTAAGGCATGTAGAGCAGTGTTTTTATATTTATTTGAGACAAGTTTTCGCTGTCATCCAGGCTGAAGTGTAGTGGCACTATCCTGGCTCACTGCAGTCTTGACCTCCAGGGTTCAACTGATCCTCCCACCTCAGCTCCCCAAGGAGCTGGGACTACAGGCTTATGCCACCATGTCTAGCTAATTTTTGTATATTTTGATAGAGATGGGAGTTTTGTCATGTTGCCCAGGCTGGTCTTGAACTCCTGAACTCAAGCAATCTGCCCACCTTGGCCTCCCAAAGTTGTGGGATTGCAGTCGTGAGCCAACACAGCCAGCCAGAGCAGTGTTTTTAGCTAGAGGAAAGTAGAATTAAGTTTCTGATACCATGAAATTGATGTAGAAGAGGGGGAAAAAGTCCTTTTTTGTTTTTTTTTTTGAGACAGAGTTTTGCTTTGTCACCCAGGCTGCAGTGCAGCGGCACGATCTCAGCTTACTGCAACCTCCACCTCCCGGGTTCAAGCAATTCTCCTGCCTCATCATCCCGAGTATCTGGGACTACAGATGCACACCACTACGCCTGGCTAATTTTTTTGTATTTTTAGTAGAGACGGGGTTTCACCATGTTGGCCAGGCTGATTTCGAACTCCTGACCTCACGATCCGCCCACCTTGGTCTCCTAAGTGCTGGGATTACAGTGTGAGCCACCGCGCCTGGCCAAAAACCCCTCTTTCATGACTCCAACTCCAGACAACGTTCTGAGAAGTTGGTGTCTTGAATTGCTTTTGAAAAAAGGTACTGTTTGCTGCATTGTGAGCTGGGTGCTAGTCCTGAATACCCACACTGGGTGTCGCGGGATGTCTACTGGTGGAGCTGCTTGGTTGGAGAAGTGCTCACCGCTAGGTCTCTATCACCCTACATGGTAATTCTGGAAAGTGTTCTGACTAGTGCTTCAACTGCAAGCCAATCAACATGCCTTAACTGGTAGCATAACATATTCTATTATGTTGATCTGCTCCTTCACTTCCTTCATTTGTGAGAAATTACAGGGCCCCTGCTGCCTTGCTGAAATGAGGGCTGCCAGAATATTTCTCCCATATGGATTTCAGAAGTGGTGCAGCATTAAGTTGCTGAGCTTCATAAAATGGCTGGCAGAAAGAACAAACGTGCCGTGCTAAATAAAAATGTGACTGTATATTGCATACACACAGGTCCAGGATTTGATGAGAGCCCTTCTAACTTGTTAAAAGGGAAATAGACTTGGCAGATGTGAACCTCCATTGACAGACTTTGATTGTTCAAACTTGGGCCCTTTTATTTCCAATTTCAGTTTCAGAAAGAGCAATATTTTACACAAGTATCAAGGAGTCAGCCTGTTCATTGGGCCATATACACCAAGGACTGCCAATTAAAACTCCCTCAAACACATGGCAAAAAGGAAGAACAAAATTTGTCTTGGCTGCACTGAAAGTTTGGAATCCAGAGAAAGATAGTTATTATCTCTCTGATTTATGTGAAGAGAAAAGGAAACCAATATGGTACCTTATTTTATCAGACATCTACTACTTTCTCCATAGGGCGTATACCCACCACTACCCTCTCCATGTTAGACACTGCACACAGATTCTTAAGGGGATGAATAATGTCACTAGCCTAGGGGTTTCAGGGAAATATGAAGCCATTTCACTGCAGACAATGGAAGATTATTTTATTCTCAGACACAACAGACAAATGGCACAGAGAAAAACAATCTAATCCCCTGCTGTTTGCAATGTTACAATTATTACACCCTACTGAAGCTGATTGGAATAAGTGAGCAGAGAATCATCACCAAAGATTTTAAGTTGCCCCCTCCCTCTGTACTACTATTGAACATGTATCTATGTAAATATACATGTAGATAGGTCCACATGTTTGTATGTTAATTTGTTCATTTCTGTGTTACATTTTCCATTCCAGCAAAATATGGTTAACAACAGAGTCAGAAACCATGAAAATTTCTTGCTTTTAAAACTAAATCTACTATGATTTTTATATAATTATAGCATTAGCACTTTATTTTATATCAAGTTCCTTCAAATCATTGTAAAATGCAAAAATCATAACCATGTGGTGGCATATTAACTGAAAAGCGAAATTTTAGATATTTTAAATTTGCTATTTTTTGGTATAGATAATGCAAAACAGCTAATTAAATCCTTTCTACTGAATAAATATGTTGTTGGAGATCAGGGAGAAATGGCTATATTGGCTAATAATAACTACAGCTACTACTAAGAACAAGAACTGTGTGCCAAGAAGTCAGTCAAGCATTCCAGAACCTTCATTTATTTTAATCCTTGAAGTAGTGTGATGAAGAATATATAGTGTCCCCATTACATAGAAGATGCAACTGTGGCTTAGAGGAGTCAAGTCCAACAATTATAAATGACTGAACTGCCATATTCCTAGTGGGTTTGGGGTTACATTCACACTTATATTCCAACTATGTGGATGTTTGTTTATATAAGCTTATATAATTTCAAGATTCATTTCATCTATTTATTTGGCATTTCTTAAGACTTAGACTAAAATTAATCACTTCAAAGTTTGTGTATCTAATTTCACATTTGACTGCTTGAACTGAATAGTATTACATAATGTAAACATAGATGGTGTTTTTAATTATACTTTAAGTTCTGGGGTACATGTGCAAAACGTGCAGGCTTGTTACATAGGTATAGATGTGCCATGGTGGTTTGCTGCAACCTTCAACCCATCATCTACATTAGGTATTTCTCCTAATGCTATCCTTCAACCAGCCCCCCACCCACCAACAGGCCCCAGTGTGTGATGTTCCCCTCCCTATGTCCATGTGTTCTCAGTGTTCACGTCCCATTTATGAGTGAGAACATGTGGTGTTTGGTTTTCTGTTCTTGTGTTAGTTTGCTGAGAATGATGGTTTCTAGTTCGTCCATGTCCCTGCAAAGGACATGAACTCATCCTTTTATAATGGCTGCATAGTATTCCATGGTGTATATGTGCCACATTTTGTTTATCCAGTCTATCATGATGGGCATTTGGGTTGGTTCCAAGTCTTCGCTATTGTGAACAGTGCCGCAATAAACATATGTGTGCATGAGTCCTTATAGTAGAATGATTTATAATCCTTCAGATATATACCCAGTAAAGAGATTATTGAGTCAAATGGTATTTCTAGTTCTAGATCCTTGAGGGATCGCCACATTGTCTTCCACAATGGTTGAACTAATTACACTCCCACCAACAGTATAAAAGCATTGCTATTTCTCCACATCCTCTCCAGCATCTATTGTTTCCTGACTTTTTAACGATCACCATTCTAACTGGCATGAGATGGTGTCTCATGGTGGTTTTGATTTGCATTTCTCTAATGACCAGTGATGATGAGCTTTTTTTCATGTTTGTTGGCTGCATAAATGTCTTCTTTTGAGAAGTGTCTGTTCATATCCTTCACCCACTTTTTGATGGGGTTGTTTGATTTTTCTTATAAATTTGTTTAAGTCTGGATATTAGCCCTTTGTCAGATGGACAGATTGCAAAAATTTTCTCCCATTCTTTAGGTTGCCTGTTCACTCTGATGATAGTTCCTTTTGCTGTGCAGAGCTCTTTAATTAGATCTCATTTGTTGATTTTGGCTTTTGTTGCCATTGCTTTTGGTGTTTTAGTCATAAAGTCTTTGCCCATGCCTATGTCCTGAATGGTATTGCCTAGGTTTTCTTCTAGGGTTTTTATGGTTTTAGGTCTCAGGTCTTATTTAACTCTTTAATCCATCTTGAACTTATTTTTGTATAAGGTGTAAGGAAGGGGTCCAGTTTCAGCTTTCTGCATATGGCTAGCCAGTTTTCCTAACACCATTTATGAAGTAGGGAATCCCTTCCCCATTGCTTGTGTTTGTCAGGTTTGTCAAAGATCAAATGGTTGTAGATATGTGGTGGTATTTCTGAGGCCTCTGTTCTGTTCCATTGGTCTATATATCTGTTTTGGTACCAGTACCATGCTGTTTTTGTTACTGTAGACTTGTAGTATAGTTTGAAGTCCGATAGCATGATGTCTCCATCTTTGTTCTTTTTGCTTAGGATTGTCTTGGCTGTGTGGGCTCTTTTTTGGTTCTGTATGAAATTTGAAGTAGTTTTTTCCAATTCAGTGAAGAAAGTCAGTGGTAGCTTGATGGGGATAGCATTGAATCTATAAATTACTTTGGGCAGTACGGCCATTTTCACAATATTGATTCTTCCTATCCATGAGCATGGAATGGTTTTCCATTTGTGTCCTATCTTATTTCCTTGAGCAGTGATTTGTAGTTCTCTTTGAAGAGGTCCTTCACATCCCTTGTAAGTTGGATTCCTAGGTATTTTATTCTCTTTGTAGCAATTGTGAATGGGAGTTCACTCATGATTTGACTCTCTGTTATTGGTGTATAGGAATGCTTGTGATTTTTGTATATTGATTTTGTATCCTGAGACTTTGCTGAAGTTGCTTATCAGCTTAAGGAGATTTTGGGCTGAGATGGTGGGGTTTTCTAAATATATCATCATGTCATCTGCAAGCAGAGACAATTTGACTTCTTCTCTTCCTATTTGAATAGGCTTTATTTCTTTTTCTTGCTTGATTGCCCTGGCCAGAACTTCCAATACTATGTTGAATAGGAGTGGTGAAAGAGGGCATCCTTGTCTTGTGCCAGTTTTGAAAGGGAATGCTTCCAGTTTTTGCCCATTCAGTATGATATTGGCTGTGGGTTTGTCATAAATAGCTCTTATTATTTTGAGATATATTCCATCAATACCTAGTTTATTGAGAGGTTTTTGCATGAAGG
Source organism: Trachypithecus francoisi (assembly GCF_009764315.1). Classification (NCBI taxonomy): domain Eukaryota; kingdom Metazoa; phylum Chordata; class Mammalia; order Primates; family Cercopithecidae; genus Trachypithecus; species Trachypithecus francoisi. The sequence continues at coordinate 58,122,362 of NW_022681469.1, forward strand.
GCTGTTGAATTTTATCAAAGACCTTTTCTGCATTGATTGAGATAATCGTGGTTTTTGTCATGCATTATGTTTATTGATTTGCGTATGTTGAACCAGCCTTGCATCCCAGGGACGAAGCCAACTTGATTGTGGTCAGTAAGCTTTTTGATGTGCTGCTGGATTTGGTGTGCCAGTATTTTATTGAGGATTTTTGCATTGAGGTTCATCAGGGATATTGGCCTGAAATTTTCTTTTGTGGTTGTGTCTCTGCCAGGTTTTGGTTTCAGAATGATGCTGGCCTCATAAAATGAGTTAGGGAGGATTCCTTCTTTTTCTGTTGTTTGGGATAGTTTCAGAAGGAATGGTATCAGCTCCTCTTTGTACCTCTGGTAGAATCTGGCTGTGAATCTGTCTGGTCCTGCACTTTTTTTGTTGTTGTTGGCAGGCTATTATATACTGCCTCAATTTCAGAACTTGCCATTGGGCTATTCAGGGATTTGAATTCTTCCTGGTTTAGTGTTAGGATGGTGTATGTGTCCAGGAATTTATCCATTTCTTCTAGATTTTCTAGTTTATTTGGGTAGAGTTGTTTATATTATTCTCTGATGGTAGCTTGTATTTCTGTGGGATTGGTGGTGATATCCCTGTTATCATTTGTTATTGCATATATTTGATTCTTCTCTCTTTTCTTGTTTATCAGTCTGACTAGTAGTCTATCTATTTTGCTGACCTTTTCTAAAAACTTAGCTCCTAGATTGATTTTTTTAAAGTTTTTTTTGTGTCTCTGGCTCCTTCAGTTCTGCTCTGATCTTATTTTTTGCCTTCTTCTCACTTTTGAGTTTGTTTGCTCTTGCTTCTCTAGTTCTTTTAACTGTGATATTAGGGTGTCAATTTTAGATCTTTCCTGCCTTCTTTTGTGGGTATATAATGCTATAAATTTCTCTCTACACACTGCTTAAATGTGTCCCAGAGATTCTGGTGCATTGTGTCCTTTGTTCTCATTGGTTTCAGAGAACATCTTTACTCTGCCTTCATTTCGTTATGTACCCAGTAGTCATTCAGGAACAGGTTGTTCAGTTGCCATGTTGTTGTGTGGTTTTGAGTGAGTTTCTTAATACTGAGTTCTAGTTTGATCGCACTGTGGTCTGAGAGACTTATGATTTCCATTCTTTTGCATTTGCTGGGGAGTGCTTTACTTTCAAATATGTGGTCAATTTTAGAATAAGGGCGATGTGGTTCTGAGAAGAATTATGTTCTGTTGATTTGGGGTGGAGAGTTCTGTAGATGTCTACTAGGTCTGCTTGGTCCAGACCTGAGTTCAAGTTCTGGATATCTTTAATTTTCTGCCTCATTGATCTGTCTAATATTGACAGTGAGGCGTTAAAGTCTCCCATTATTGTGCGGGAGTCTAAGTCTCTCTGTAGGTCTCTAAGAACTTGCTTTATGGATCTGGGTGCTCCTGTATTGGGTGCCTATATATTTAGGATAGTTAGCTCTTCTTGTTGCATTGGTCCCTTTACCATTATGTAATGGCCTTCTTTGTCGCTTTTAATCCTTGTTGGTTTAAAGTCTGTTTTATCAGAACGTAAGATTGCAACCCCTGCTTCTTTTCTGCTTTCCATTTGCTTGGTAGATCTTCCTCCATCCTTTGAGTCTATGTGTGTCTTTGCACATGAGATGGGTCTACTGAATACAGCATACTGATGGGTCTTGATTTTTTATCCAATTTGCCAGTCTGTGTCTTATAATTAGGGCGTTTAGCTCATTTACATTTAAGGTTAATATTATTATGTGTGAATTTGATCCTGTGTTTATGATGCTAGCTAGTTATTTTGCCCATTTGTAGATGCATTTTCTTCAGTGTCAATGGTCTTTACAATTTGGTATGTTTTTGCAGTGGCTGGTACCGGTTTTTCCTTTCCATATTTAGTGCTTCCTTCAGGAGCTCTTGTAAGACAGGCCTGGTGGTGACAAAAATCTCTCAGCATTTGCTTGTCTGTAAAGGATTTTATTTCTCCTTCATTTATGAAGCTTAGTTGGGCTGGATCTGAAATTCTGGGTTGAAAATTCTTTAAGAATGTTGAATATCGGCCCCTACTCGCTTCTGGCTTGTAGGGTTTCTGTAGAGAGATCTGCTGTTAGTCTGATGGGCTTCGTTTTGTGGGTAAGCCAACCTTTCTCTCAGGCTGCTCTTAATATTTTTTCTTTCTTTTCAACCTTGGTGAATCTCATGATTATGTGTGTTGGGGTTGCTCTTAAGGAGTATCCTTGTGGTGGTCTCTGTATTTCCTGAATTTGAATGTTGGCCTGTCTTACTAGGTTGGGGAAGTTCTCCTGGATGATATCCTGAAGAGTGTTTTCCAACTTGGTTCCATTCTCCCTGTCACACTCAGGTACACCAAAGAAACGTAGATTTGGTCTTTTCACATAGTCCCATATTTCTTGGAGGCTTTGTTCATTTTTTTTCACTCTTCTTCCTCTAATCTTGTCTTCTTGCTTTATTTCATTGAGTTGATATCAATCTCTAATATACTTTCTTCCACTTGATCGATTCGGCTATTGATACTTGTGTATGCTTCAAGAAGCTCTCGTGCTGTGTTTTTCAGCTCCATCAGGTCATTTATATTTTCTCGAAACTGTTTAATTTGGTTAACAAATCATCTAACCTTTTTTCAAGGTTTTAGCTTCCTTGCATTGGGTTAGAACATGCTCCTTTAGCTTGGAGGAGTTTGTTATTACTCATCTTCTGAAGTGTGCTGCTGTCAATTCACCAAACTCATTCTCCACCCACTTTTGTTCCCTTGCTGGTGAGGAGTTGTGATCCTTTGGAGAAGAAGAGGCATTCTGGTTTTTGGAATTTTCAGCCTTTTTGCACTGGTTTCTCCCCATCTTCATGGATTTATCTACCTTTGGTCCTTGATGTTGGGGACCTTAGGATGGGGTCTCTGAGTGGACTTCCTCTTTGTTGATGCTGATACTATTCCTTTCTCTTTGTTTTCCTTCTAACAGTCAGACCTCTGCTACAGGTCTGCTGGAGTCTGCTGGAGGTCCACTCCAGACCCTGTTTGCCTGGGTATCACCAGCGGATACTGCAGAACAGCAAAGTTTGCTGCCTGTTCCTTCCTCTGGAAGCTTCATCCCAGAGGGTCACCCACCAGATGCCAGCCAGAGCTCTTCTGTATGAGGTGTCTGTCAGCTCCTACTGGGAGGTGTCTGCTAGTCAGGATACACAGGGGTCAGGGACCCACTTGAGGAGGCAGTCTGTCCCTTAGCAGAGCTTGAATGCTGTCCTGGGAGAACCACTGCTCTCTTCAGAGCTGTTAGGCAGGGACATTTAAGTCTGCTGAAGTTGTGCCCACAGCACCCCTTACCCTAGGAGCTCTGTCCCAGGGAGATGGGGGTTTTATCTATAAGTCCCTGACTGGGGCTGCTGCCTTTTTTTCAGAGATGCCCTGCCCACAGATGAGGAGTCTAGAGAGGCAGTCTGGCTGCAGAGGCCTTGCTGAGCTGTGGTGGGCTCCTCCCAGTTCATCCTTCCTGGCAGCTTTGTATACACTGTGAGGGGAAAACCACATACTCAAGCTTCACCCCTCCCGCTACCAAGCTCAAGCGTTCCAGGTCAGGGTCAGACTGCTGTGCTGGCAGTGAGAATTTCAAGCCAGTGGGTCTTAGCTTGCTGGGCTCGGTGGGGGGTGTGGGGTGGGGGGGTGTGGGGTCCACCGAGCCAGACCACTTGGCTACCTGGCTTTAGCCCCATTTCCAGGGGAGTGAATGGTTCTGTCTTGCTGGTGTTCTAGGTTCCACTGTGGTATGAAAAAAAAAAAAAAACAACCTCCTGCAGCTAGTTTGGTGTCTGCCCAAATGGCTGCCCAGTTTTGTGCTTGAAACCCATGGCCCTGGTGGGGTAGGCACTGGAGGGAATCTCCTGGTCTGCTGGTTGTGAAGACTGTGGGAAAAGCACAGTATCTGGGCTGGAGTGCACCGTTCCTCCTGGTATAGTCTCTCATGGCTTCCTTTGGGTAGGGGAGAGAATTCCCCAACCCCTTGTACTTCCTGGAAGAGGCGATGCTCCACCCTGCTTTGGCTCAACTTCCATGGGCTGCACCCACTGTCTAACTAGTCCCAGTGAGATGAACGAGGTACCTCAGTTGGAAATGCAGAAATCACCTGCCTTTTGCCTCAGTCTTGCTGGGAGCTGCAGATTGAAGCTGTTCCTATTTGGCCATCTTGCCAGCGAACCCAGATGATATTTTATCTTGACATAACAGTCTTGTTTTTGTTCACAAGTTGTGGCCCATAGGAAGAATCACTCAGTGACAGAATTACCTATATTTGAATGGGCTAGTTAGCCTGCCTAAGAAGTCCTAAAGCAAGCAAATCAGAAGAAAAGAAAAACAAAATGCCAAGCCTATCAGGATTACTGGGGATGTAACTCTGAGGTCATAAACATCTAATAAGTACAATAAAGAAAACAATGAAAATGATTTTAAGGTATTTTATGAAATGCTGAAGCTTTGAAAATCTTGTCTTAGTTTTTCATGAATTCTAAAAGGCAGAAGAATTATTAGTAATAGGACTGGATATACCAGTTAACTGATAGCCAGTTGGATAATCTTAATGAAAATAATGGACTTGAATATGGAAAGGGCAGTTAGCCCTTTAGCTGACTGTAAATAAATTAGTTTTCTTAGGTCTAGAACACATGAAACAGATACATAATATCTTTTTTGTACACTGTATTTTCAGTTTTAGTTACACAGACATGCTAACTTTCTACATAAACAGTAATCAATGACTTGAGGGCATGTGACTGTTACCCTTTCCATTTTGAATTCTACTCATGAAACTGACAGAGAAAGCATAAACTTGTATTTCATCTCTCTAATTACTGGTCTAGGGAAGCAAGAGATCTAAGGAATTAGTCAATGAATAATATAAAAATACACTCAGCGGATCATAAATATTTATTGCTACATCAAAAGTCTGCTAGTCAATCTTTCAATAATTCCTTCAGCATAAAATACTTGAGTGAAGATATTGGAAAAAATATTAATTAAAAATCCAGACTTAGCTCTGAAAGGACAGGAAATAGAAACTATACCAAATATTTTCTGCTGTCAGGTGTGTTTAATTTTTTGTCTTAGTTTCATTTTCCCTGTGGGTTTGACTGCAGGTTCTTAAATTTACTCACTTACTAAACATGCAATTATCATTTTAAATCTGACAATGCATCTACTTGCTTAGTGGAGAAAGATTAGAGCTAAGAGGTGGAATTTTATTTTATTTTTCCCAAAGGTAAAAGAGAACACTAACATAAACTTCAGTGTTTATTTCACTTAAGCATTTTTCTTTGTTCAGCCAGAATTTTCTTATAGATTCTTTACTAATTTTTTTAAATCAGGAAAGATGCATGAACACTAATTTTAACAATTTACTGACTATAGTTGATTAACAGTCAATTTAATTAGTATAGGTAAAAGATAATTATAGTTATATCTTGTATATTGTATGTATATGAAATATACAATATCATCTTTATTTTCAGTATCTTACAAGCTAAAGACAGATTTCAAATGTTAACCTAGTTATTTGTGAGAATAATAGTATCACTGGTGTGCATGATAATTCATGGTAGAGGAGAAGGTAAATTATGACATGTGCTTGGTAAATTCTAGTGGAAGTGGGAGGAGACTTGTAAACATTAAGGGGAGGGGCTACAGGTACAAATTTTGGAGTCATCAATATAGAGACCTAGTTCGTAAGCGTTCACTTCCAGACTTCTTATTTCTCCTGCATTCCATATTCAAAACAATTTTCCAATCTCAATCTTATTTATTAAATAATTAGTTCAATTTTTACTACCTACCAGTTGTAGTTTCTAATCAGTGTGAGTCAACCAGTGTAACTTACATTAGTTTGATGTATTTTTTGTCATAAAAAAATTTTAATGTTTTAGTACCCATTTAATGAATATGAAGTCCCAGCAGATACACAGATGAGTAAAATATAGTCCTTGATCTTAAAATATAGTAAACTATGATTTAGCAAGGAAAACTAGCATAATTTATTATGTTTCAATGCATAGTTCCCATTTAATACTTCAGTGAAATATTAAAAATAACCAGTGATCACAAAAGTATCAAACAAAACAAAATGAAAGAAACTTTTTTACCTCTTCTCTTTGGAATAATATAGAAAACAATCACCCTTATTTCTCGATTATCTTGTAGAAAACAATCACCCTTATTTCTCATTTATCTTGTAGAAAACAATCACCCTTATTTCTCATTTATCTAGGGGGGCACCCAGTACAGCAGTGACACACAGTAAAGGCTTGCAAACATTTGCCAGATGCAAAAAATTAGTAACATTTTTAAGAAGGCATGAGATGTCCAAAAAAGCTATTCAAAGATGCAGCAAGTTTTAGAAAATGGGGTTAGCAAGAGAGTGGATTCTGAGGTAAGAGAATCCCATGAGGGAGATAGGAAAAGTGAGATTTCAGAGGAGAGTTATTAGTGTAGGGTGCCAGAGAAGAATGGTGTCTGAAGAAGGGTTGATTACCTGTTTACAATAGTGGCAACAATAGAACATCAGATTGGAAAGTAGCCATTGATTTCGCCAAGTGGGTACACCCCAGGAATATTCCCAAGCTTAGTTTCAGTAGGCTGTTGAGAGTAGAGACAATAGTATAGGAAATTGGAGAAAGAACAGGTAGTGAAACTATAGACGTGTGGTTGTCTACCTACTACATCTAAGAAGCCTGGTAGGGAGAGGTAGGAAATGCTAATTTCCTAATAGAAAAGTAGCTAATCAGAGCAGGCAGACAGAAGAGCAAAGAGGAGGAGGAAGTGGGAAAGAGAAACTTAACACACCGGGTTAGAAGAATATGATCCAAGATCAGAGTATGAATTTGAAAGTTTAGCTGGAAGTTTGGCTTCAAATTGAGGAAGATACCTTTTTATCTGACTCTAGAGGGGAAAACAAAAGGGTAGTAGGAGCAATAGCATCTTGATTTATGAGGAAACTCAAATCATTATCTCAGCAAAGTAGGGTAAGAGATTCTTATCCTGGGGAGTACTGGGAATTACGGAAAAACCACAACAACCAAACATGCATTCTAAGGTTTTTCAGTGTCCCTGCCCTGATACAGAGTACCATTAATTAGCTGCTGATTTCATGGCACTGCTGTTCCTCAAGAGTAGGTTTGGGAATAGAAGACAACCAAGTTTCTAGTGAAGTGAGGTTGTCTGCCCTACTAATTCAGACAAACAAAAACTCACAATTTAAATATTTCAATAATTGCCTACACTCCTGCCTTGTGTTTTGTAGATCTGGATTGATACGGTTTTCATAAGCTCTCTGAAGTAATACAGAGATTACTACTCAAATATAGATGTGGAAGATTTTTCTGTTCATAAGGACTGTAATGGATAGTTTTATGTGTCAAGTTGGCTAGACTATAGTCCCAATTATTCAGTGAAACACTAATTTCGATGTTGCTTGGTAAATACATTTTGTGGATATAGTTAACATCTACAATTAATTGACTTTAAGTAAAGGCGATCATCGTTGATACTTTGGTCAAGTCTTATCCAATCAGTTGAAAGCCGTAAGAATAAAACTGAGGTTTCCCTGAGGAAGAAATTTTGCCTCAAAACTGAAGCATCAGTTCCTGTCCAAGAATTTCCAGTCTGTTTCCCTGCCCTTCAGATTTTGAATTTGCCAGCCCTCACCATTTGTGTGAGCCAATACCACTCTGGAGAGCACTAGCTGATACAGAGACCAAGTTCAAACTTGACTGAAAAGAGGGGTTCTGATCTCCTATTTCTGGAACTATATAGTGTATCTATTTAAACTTATTAAACTTATTGAAGAAAAATGAAGATGATGGTGGTGGTTAGTGATTAGGGCACGGGATATGTGATAGGGGACGTGGGAGAGGGATTTTTTTTTTTTTTTTTTTTTTTTAAGATGGAGTCTTGCTCTGTCTCCCAGGCTGGAGTGCAGTGGTGTGCGATCTCTGCCTCTCCAGGTTTAAGCAATTCTCTGCCTTAGCCTCTAGAATAGCTAGGATTACAGGCACCTGCCACCACGCCCGGCTAATTTTTTTGTATTTTTAGTAGAGACGGGTTTCACCATCTTGGTCAGGCTGGTCTTGAACTCCTGACCTCAAGTGATCCACCCGCCTCGGCCTCCCAAAGTGCTGGGATGACAGGCGTGAGCCACCGCGCCTGGCTGGGAGAAGGATTTTAACATATCGGAAATGGTTTCACACTACCTGGTTTTACTAGTTGGTTTTTAGTCCTTTACTTCCTTGGTACAGCACAAACGTCGAATGGGATCAGATTCTTTGGATTAATTACACTTCTTCAGTTCTGGGATTGTATTTCCTGTTGACTCATATGGTGGCATCAGAACTCTCAGTTAAACACACAGAAATACAGCTTATGTCTGAACAATTTAGATGAGACATAGTCTAAAAACATTTGCCTAGGGGAGGGCTTAAGTCATTCCAAGTGGATAAACTGGCACGTCTAAGTCTCCTGCTTTGTAGGTAAGTTGTGACACACCATATTGTATACTGTGTGTGTGTACTCATATTTAAATTTTCTCTTGTGCTGTTTTAGACACGATTTTAATTATTTAGTTAGGAAGAGAGTCCAGACTGAACACCAGGCTTAAAACTGCAGTAAACAGGTGAATGGTATCCTAAATTCAATCACCCTCAGGGCATCTTAGCTGCAGCTAGGAAATAAAGAAGGGAGAAGTCAGGTGGGAGCTGATGAAACCAAATTGATAGGCCTGAGCCAGCATTAAGGAGACTAACCCATGCTCCTGTGTTCAGATCCCTCTGAGTGGGGGAGACAGTCATGGGATATACGTGTGTGTGGTGTGTATTGGTCCATCCAGAGTGTTCCCTCCCATTGAGGCTACAGTTGTAGTTGAAGTGAGCACAGAAACAATTTAGTGAAAATTCTTGCTTTATTGGCTCCAATAGCAGGATCTGTCGTTAACTAAAGAGGCAGTGCTTAATTACTATCAATAGAGAGATTGAAAACTGAAAAGTGTAAGATTCGCCTCCTACAGGACACCTGCAGGCATCCTCAAACCCAGCAGCAATCTCAGCTTAACCTTAAGCAAACCCAGCTTAATCAGCTGAAACATGGCAAGTTTGCAGCCTTCAGAGTGACCTCTGGGAAAACTCAGAATTTAAGCTGGAAATAGGATGGCCTTTGAGATATAGGGCAAGGTAAGCAGCACTCAGCATAGTTTCTGTGGGATTTGGAAGGGCGTCCTGACGCTGCAGGATCAGGTGGCACTCAAGGCCTGGGGAAGCTATCTCCTGTGGGGAAAAGGAAATCACTTGTTTAGCTAAACTGGGGCCCATCACCCTGCGATCAACCTACAAATACCTCCTTCACAAAGACAAATTGTGGGGGGCATGGGAGGGTGGTGGTTGATGGTGGATATCAAATTTGTATCTAATTTAGACTTAAAGCCAAGAAAGGACAGGAAAGAGCCACTGAACTTCCACTTTCTCAGCTTACAATATATTTGTAAGAGACCTGCAAAACAGGAGAACTCCTGTTTCAGAATTCCTGACAATTGGTTATGCCACTGCAGCTCAGTTCTAATAAGGAAGTGAAGGAGGAAAGGAAATGGACATTTATTAAGTATTCATTATGTGTCAGCATATACAATGTTATTTAATCCTCCCAAGAGTCCCGTGACATGTAAGTATCACTACCTCCATTTTACCAGGTTAGAAAGATTAGATTGAGATGTTAAGTATGTTCCAAGGAACTCAGGAGTAAGTGGTGGAGCCAGGTGGGTGGGACCGTAAAGCCTTGACACTCAGAATGTGGACAGTCAGGGACTGCAACAATGGCATCACTGGAGTTTGTTAGAAATACGGAATATTAAGTCCCTCCCCAGACCATCTGCATCAGGAATTGCCTTTTAACTTGATCTTCAGGTGATGGGTATACAAAAAAAAAAAAAAAAAAAAGATTGAAAAGCACAGCTCTGAAGCGTGTTGTCTTCCCTCCATTCCACTCTATGGAGGTGGGTCATCCCATCATAGCAGAGCTATAATCGTTAAATATTCTTCCTTAAATTGAACCAAAATCTCCCTCCTCATAACTTTTACCTGCTATCCTTCAAAGAGTCATCATATATCAGTTTTTCTCTTTTCATTTATTAAATATCCTCTTCAGTCTAAATTTTTAGTCTGAGATCCTTTTGAATCCTGATGCCTTCCTCCAGCACGTATAATCTATATATTTGATAGGCATATTTTGTTATTCATTCATGATCTATTGATATTTTTAAAAACTTCAAAATACATACTGATATGGTTTGGCTGTGTCCCCACCCAGAATCTCATCTTGAATTGTAATCTCCATAATCCCCATATGTCAAGGGAGAGACCAGGTGGAGGTAACTGAATCAAGGGGGAAGTTTCCCCCATCCTGTTCTTGTGATAGTGAGTTCTCACCAGATCTGATGGTTTCATAAGGGGCTCTTCCCCACTTCACTCAGCACTTCTCCTTTCTGCCACCTTGTGAAGAAGGTGCCTTGCTTCCTCTTATCCTTCCACCATGAGTGTAAGTTTCCTGAGGCCTCTCCAGCCATGCTGACCTGTGAGTCAATGAAACTTCTTTCCTTTAGAAATTATCCAGTCTCAGGCAGTTCTTTAGAGCAGTATGAAAATGGACTAGTACACATACATACTCTCTCATTCTAAATACAGTCACAAGTAGAGTCTGGCAGCATGGTGATATTAATTCATTTGTAAATTCTTGTTGGTTCTGTCTTCAGAAAGCCACACATTATCGTGAGGTATTTTCCAGGTGATATTCCACCAGCTTATCTCCATCAAGAGTTTTTTTGTTAAGTGTCTTGCTAAACTCAAAATACTCTATGGGACTATCCTAATAACCTTATTTCATGGAAGAAATAAGATGGAGCAAAACTCCATCTCAAAAAGAAAAAAACTTGCCTAGCTTTCATGTTCCGTATTTCTCCCATTCACTTTCATTTCTTACAGAATTTTCACTTTGAGTTCTTTCAAGAGAATAAACTTTGAATGCTTGGAATCAGAAAATATGTTTCTAGTACCATTGAATTGCCTTTTGCAACTGTCACTTCATCTATGAAACAGACATAATCTTAAGAGAGAGATGATAGATGGGAAGGTATTACATAAACAACTATAAAGCATGTATCGTACTATTGCTGGTATTAAAACAACTTTGGATTTAAAAAGCTTTGGAATATAATCAGTGTCCTGGTTCTTCTACCACTTGGAGTCCCTATGCCAACTTCTTTCCAAAGGCCATTGAAGTGATACTGTTTGTCTTGCCAAGATTTTCTCTTAGACCAAAAGTTAGCAAACTGTGACAAGTAGGCAAACCCAGCACACTACCTATTTTTGCAAATAAAGTTTTATTGGGACAGCCAAGGTCATATTTTTACATATTGTCTGGTTTTGTGCTACAACAGCAGAGTTGAAATGTTGCAACAGAGACCATGTAGCCTAACAAAGCCAAGAATATTTACTATCTTGTCTTTTCCAGGAAATGTTTGCTGACCCCGCCTTAGAATATAAATTTTAGAAAAATTTTCTGCATACAATTCCTAATCCAATGCTGTACTTAATTAGGTCATAAATTCATTTTATGGTAATTTATTTAACAGGATTTTATGGCCTAAATATAATCCTGAAATAAAATGGTGCAGGGTGATTCGATTGATCAATCTGGATTGCGATATTTAGCTAGAAAACTCGATTGGTTTTAAGCTTTGCTGACTTCATGGGGCGGGGAGGGTCACAATATTTGTTCAATTTTCGGCGTTAAGAAGTCCTAAATATTAAACCAGAATGCATCCTTTATGATTTGACTGATGTTTATGTTAAAAATGAGCTATCAGATTCCATTATCCAACAAAGTATCAATGAAAATAGTGTAGAATTTTAGGCTGACTTCAAGATATGACCTGGATTTCCTTTTATTATTTATTTCTTAAATTTATTATTATTTTAGAGATGAGGTCTCACTATGTTACCCAGGCTGGTCTTGAACTCCTGAGCTCCAGTGATCCTTCTGCCTCAGCCTCCCAAAGTGCTGGGATTATGGATTCCCTTTGAAAATAATTTTCCTAGTTCAATGTGTTCTCACAAAATTTGAATATTCTAAACTTTAAGTACCAAGGAAAAGTTTTCTGAAATTAAGTATCTCAAGAGTCAAAGCTTGAAATCACTGTTTTCTGGGCCTTCTTCAATAAAGAATTTCAGGATGAAGTACATGTTATTCTGCTGTTTCCAAGGTAATAATAACAAGCTGTCCTTGAAAAGAATGGCTGGCGATGGAATGACCTCTAGAGAATTTAAGGTAGTATTTGCCAAGAAAGAAGGTCTGATGTTATGTCAAACATATCCTTTATTACCTGAATAAGTAAATACACCTAATAAATGATGAAGTGCTTGGTGGCTGAGTTACCTGACCACTGTTTTAAAATGTTCTCATTAGTATTTCTTGTCTGTAACAAATGATTTTAAATTTTGTGTTTCTCCGAAACGGTATTTTAAATTCACCAAAAGCAGTATTCTCAAGTTTTCATGGGGGAGAATGGCTAGGAAATTCTTTTTTAGAATTGTGATCTAGCTTGGGTACTTGGGTAACTGATAAAATAATGGATCAGTCATCTATAGAATACATGCCTATTCCAAAGTGGTTACTGCTGTATTTCACGCCATCTATAATTGGCCTAAAAAGCAATAAATCTGCTTTAGCAAAGTAACCCAAAAGACCCCATTAAAAGTGGTATTTTAAATGTTAATAAGCATGTATTCTATTTAGTTTATGTTAATAGGCCGTAAGTGGGGGGAAATTGATGAAAATATTACCTTTTCTGCATATTAAAACTCAGGAGTAATTATTTTTCATTTTCCACTTAAGGATAAACAGGTGTTTAACACAACATTAAATAAATGCCTCTACCACAAGGTGATAAATGTGTAACATTTAACAGATGAGTAAATTTAAATTGTGTCTAAAACCGTACAAAAAATTTAAATATGAATATACACACACAGTATAGAATATGGTGTGTCACCACTTACCTACAAAGCAGGAGACTTAGACATGCCAGTTTACACCTGAAATGGCTTAAGCCTTCCCCTAGGCAAATGCTTTTTTAAATATGAAATATAACCACTGTTTAAAAATAGAGAACTATGCAGTTTAATTAAGTTGCTATGCAATCTCAGCTGTTCCTGAGGACTTTTGGCAAATACACTTATTCACGTGTCCACTCCTCTCTGCTCCACTCACCCTAATGGGAGTTTGGGCTGAGGAAAGGGGAGCTTTTTTTTTCTTTCTTTCTTTTTTTTTTAAATAAGAATCCTTCATTTCCAGTCTGAAGAAGCTGATCACGCTGATTTGGCCAGAAGTCAATGCAATGTATTTATCAGTATCTAGCTGAACTTTTGAAGTGGTGCCTTCCCTGTATATATTCTAGTGGATTCAGCATGATTTTTCAGGCAAAAAGGAATAATATAGTTCACTGAGCTGTAAGGTAAATCACCAGCTCAGGACATGAATTCTAATTTGACTCCAGGTGTGTCCATTAACCAAGGGACCTTGATTATATGGTAGAATCTTCCTCCCTCCCCCAAAACACTGTTATGTATGAGCTAATGACCAGGAATTTCTCTGGGCAAAAATCACGTTTTGAATTTCATTCCAGAAATAAGTACAGAAAAATACATGCTAAAAATAAAATGGTTTACAATTTTAAAAACTACTCTTTACAGTTTAAATTAGAATTAACATAGGCAGCAGCTGAAGGATAAATAAGGGCTGGTCAACTGGCCATGGACACTCTGAATGGTTTAATAGCCTGTGAGTAACTTTGACAACTTAGGAGACAGCTTTTATGAGCCAGGGCAAAATGAACTCACTGAAACCACTGTTTCTAGTACATGGATTCACACACACAGCTGCTTAGCAAAACTTGCACTCCAACAAATACCAAAACCTCCCACGTGAGAAACTGTTAGCAGCAGGCAATCTAGGTTACACATCCAAAAAAATCTTAATCTATTTTTTAGAACTCCTTTGTATTCTCAGAGTTTTAGTAAAACAGTTACATAATTTTGGTGAATTATTTTACCTCTCTCAGTCTCCAATAAATGAACAAAACAATTTTTTGAATGCTTCCTATTTGTGAGTAATTTTGCTGGTGCTGGGAATAATAAAAATAGATGATGCTTATTATATCCTTGTTATGTGCCAGCCTAGCTGCCAGGCATTGTGCAAAACCCTTAATACAAATTATCTGATGTAACCTTCATAGGAATCCTATGGTCATAAGACTGTTAATGTCCTAGTTCGGGAAATGGGGAAACTAAAGCCTGAAAAGTTAGTAACTTGCCCACGGTCACCGGAGTTTGCCCTCTTAACCATTACCTGTAACTGCCTCTCTATGCTCTAAGCTCAGTGTTTCTTAAAGTTGAATGAGCTTATGAGATACCTGGGATCTTGTTACAGTGTGGTTTTCTGCGTGGGGGCCAAGATTCTGCATATCTTGACAAGTGTTCAGGTGATGCCAATGCTGCTGGTTCATGGATCACCGTGGGAATAGCAACTAGACATGCCAACTCAGCTATGAACTGCAGATCAGAAATATCAGGGCAGCTTTTAAAAACTTCTTTGTCCAGTTTCCATCCTATGTTATTTAAAATCTCTGGGACTGGAACGGAGGGATGAAAATATATTTTAAAGATTCCTAAATAATCCTTATGTGTCATGCTCTAGAAATCAAGAATCAGTGTTAAAAATTAGAATAAAGTACACTGCATTAGTAAGCAATATTACTCTTGGAAATGTTTTACTATCCATTGTGTGTGTGTGCGCACACTATATTTACAGCATAAAATGTATTCCTTATTGTACGTCAAGGTAAAAAAATATTTGAAAGCTCCTTTCAATACTAAATTTATTTTCTTTCTCCCTCCTCTCTCTATCCCCATATTTCATCTTATTCTTAGGATTTAAGAGACATTACAAGTATCCACACTTGTTAAAGATATTTTTCTTGTCTGTAAGAAGCTCATCATCTACTGGGGGAGCTGAATATTTTACAATACAAAGGAATAGTGTTATACAAAATATACGAAATATTTTGGGAACCCAGATAAATAAGGAATATGGTAAATTACTATTTAGGGGAGTCAATGAAGGTGTCAGAGAGGAATTGATATGTGACCTTTGTTTTGAGTAGGAACTGGCAAGTTAATGGGGAGGGAAAGAAATCTTCTACCTCCTGCAAAGGCAAGGTACATGCAAAGGCAAGGTATGGTTTAGGTTTTACTTGCAGGATTATGATAAACTTGGAGATGAGGACAATAATGAGAGTCTGCTGAGGTAAAGGGCTGTGGGGGGCATGTCCAGGGAAGGTATTGGAAAGCTATATGCTAGAATGGTCAAGGAGAAAGAGAAAAGCTACAGCTCAAAGCTGGAGAAGCCCCAAGCATTGGCTCTGAAGGAGAGGAGGAAGACTTCATGGTCTCGGAGAGAAATAAAATCAGGAACTGGTGGTGGGGATAAGTAGGAAATTGGTAAACATGAATGGTTTCTGATAAAGACCAGGCAGATGTGTTGATATCAGAGCTTGTGGATTTGTACCCAAATAGACAAGTTTCATGAAAGGACAGCTGAGAGAGTGAATGTAGCCGGATGGAATACTACGACATAAGGCTGCACTTGGTAAGCTGGGACTTTACGGTAGAAGACATTGTATTCCAGACTAAGGAAGTATGTTTGTTTCTTTGTTTTATAATCTTCAGAGGGAATTATTCCCACTATCGGGGAAGTGGCATAATCATTTTTAAAAGATAATTCTGGAGGTAAAGTTAGGGTTCAACCAGAATGTAAAATGACTATTGCATTGATTAAGGTAACAGACAACGAGGTCCTGAACTCCTGAACTAATCCAATGGCAGGGCTTAAGAAAGGAGACAGATTTCTGAAGAGGGATTGTCAAGGTTTATTAAATGTGGAGTTCAGAGAGAAGGATACATTTTGAGAGCTAGTGTTAAGCTTCTAGCTTGGGAAATGAATAAACATACTATTAGCTCAGACTGAGAATGTAGGAAGCAGAGAAGTTATGGACAGGAGAAGGATACATTTAAGATGTTTTTAAGGAGGAATGTCTGATATATAGTAGGAAATATTGGGTCCATTGGAGGAGAAGCATATCAAATAGACAATCTCTGTGACATGAGGTTGGTACTGTCAGATTGTCATTATGAAAGGATGTGGTTAAAACACAAATAAGTAGTATTAGCTTTCAAAAATCTGTATTTTTGAGTCATAAAGGAAATCTGTATAGATGACTATTGAATTAAAGTAGTCTTCAAAAGTCACCTGAATGATCTTTACCATTATATTTTCTAAAAATATAAGGAAAATGAATGTAAACTACAGCTGTATAATTTCTTCCTGTAATCATACTTTAGGCTAGAATAGTAATTTTGGTTTCATAGCAATCATTTAAAAGTGTTTTTCTTTTTTCCTACAGAGCATGTTGTTATATAAGAAGCTAACCTACTTTAAGTAGGAGTGGATATGACTACTCACTGACAATTATAATAGATTCAGTAGGGAAAATTCAGTTATCTATTCTATTTTCACAATTTGGGGATTTGAGACTAGTTGTGTCAAACATCTTTCTATCAGGATATGCTCTAGACTTAACAGAGGTACCCAAGTTATCATTTAGACAAGAGAAGAAGAAACGCCTATAAATACTATCATCTTCCTTTCCCTAAAATAAATATGCAAGATAAATCCAAGTGCCTGGATTTTCAATGTGAGTATATTATTTCAAATGCATGAAATCACCAAATAAGCAGAAGAGAAAACATTTCCAGGCCTGTAAATCCAGCAGTGCTTTTGTTCATTTCAGGGGATGAATAATTTTAATGGAATTCTTCTACCATGAGACAGGCAGATTTAATACATAAATTTAACATGACAATGTAATAATAGGCTACATGAAATATTTAAATAATAATATACCTCATTCTAAATTTAATTATTTGTATTTTCCCATTAAAACTCAATGTAAACAATATTAACAGTAATTTAAAATTAAAGTAATCATGTACTGTTTCAGTTCTATTTGACGTTACCTATATCTTTTATCTGAATACTTTCTCTTTCCCTAGGTTCCTTGTTTTAATTCTTCAGGAAATAAGGTGAGGGTGGTTCCAAGATGGCCAAATAGGAACATCTCCAGTCTATAGCCCCCAGCATGGAGTCTGAGATCTGAGAAAGGACAGACTGCCTCCTCAAGTGGTTCCCTGACCCCTGAATAGCCTAACTGGGAGACACCTCCCAGTAGGGGCCGACTGACACCTCATACAGCCGGGTGCCCCTCAGAGATGAAACTTCCAGAAGAAGGAGCAGACAGCAACATTTGCTGTTCTGCAGCCTCCACTGGTGACACCCAGGCAAACAGGGCCTGGAGTGGACATCCAGCAAACTCCAACAGACCTGCAGCTGAGGGTCCTGCCTGTTAGAAATCTAACAAACAGGACATCCACACCAAAACCCCATCTGTATGTCACCATCATCAAAGACCAAAGGTAGATAAAACCACAAAGATGGGGAGAAATCAGAGCAGAAAGCTGAAAATTCTAAAAATGAGAGCACTGCTTCTCCTCCAAAGGAATGCAGCTCCTCACCAGCAAAGGAACAAAGCTAGACAGAGTTGGCAGAAGTAGGCTTCAGACGATCGGTAACAACAAACTTCTCTGAGCTAAAGGAGGATGTTTGAACCCATCACAGATAAGCTAAAAACCTTGAAAAAAGATTAGATGAATGGCTAACTAGAATAAACAGCATAGAGAAGATCTTAAATGACCTGAAGGAGCTGAAAACCATGGCACGAGAACTATGTGATGCCTGCACAAGCTTCAGTAGCTGATTCAATCAAGTGGAAGAAAGGGTATCACTGATTGATTGAAGATCAAATGAATGAAATGAAGTGAGAAGAGAAGTTTAGAGAAAAAAGAATAAAACAAAATGAGCAAAGCCTCCAAGAAATATGGGGCTATGTGAAAAGACCAACTCTGTGTCTGATTGGTGTACCTGAGTGTGACAGGAAGAATGGAACCAAGTTGGAAAACACTCTTCAGGATATCATCCAGGAGAACTTCCCCAACCTAGTAAGACAGGCCAACATTCAAATTCAGGAAATACAGAGAACACCACAAAGATACTCCTTAAGAGCAACCCCAACACACATAGTCATGAGATTCACCAAGGTTGAAAAGAAAGAAAAAATATTAAGAGCAGCCTGAGAGAAAGGTTGGCTTACCCACAAAACGAAGCCCATCAGACTAACAGCAGATCTCTCTACAGAAACCCTACAAGCCAGAAGCGAGTAGGGGCCGATATTCAACATTCTTAAAGAATTTTCAACCCAGAATTTCAGATCCAGCCCAACTAAGCTTCATAAATGAATGAGAAATAAAATCCTTTACAGACAAGCAAATGCTGAGAGATTTTGTCACCACCAGGCCTGCCTTACAAGAGCTCCTGAAGGAAGCACTAAATATGGAAAGGAAAAACCGGTACCAGCCACTGCAAAAACATGCCAAATATGTAAAGACCATTGACACTATGAAGAAAATGCATCTACAAATGGGCAAAATAACTAGCTAGCATCATAATGACAGGATTAAATTCACACATAACAATATTAACCTTAAATGTAAATGGGCTAAATGCCCCAATTAAAAGACACAGACTGCCAAATTGGATAAAGAGTCAAAAGCCATCAATGTGCTGTATTCAGTAGACCCATCTCATGTGCAGAGACACACATAGGCTCAAATTATAAGGATGGAGGAAGATCTACCAAGCAAATGGAAAACAAAACAAGCAGGGGTTGCAATCCTACTCTCTGATAAAACAGACTTGAAACCAACAAAGATGAAAAGAGACAAGGCCATTACATAATGGTAAAGGGATCAATGCAACAAGAAGAGCTAACTGTCCTAAATGTATATGCACCCAATATAGGAGCACCCAGATCCATAAAACAAGTTCTTAGAGACCTACAAAGAGACTTAGACTCCCACAAAATAGTAATGGAGACTTTAAGATCCCACTATCAATCATATTAGACAGATCAAGATCAACGAGACAGAAAGTTACCAAGGATATCCAGGACTTGAACTCAGCTCTGTACCAAGCGGACCTAATAGCCATCTACAGAACTCTCCACCCCAAATCAACAGAATATACATTCTTCTCAGCACCACATCACACTTATTCCAAAATTGACCACATAGTTGGAAGTAAAGCACTCCTCAGCAAATGTAAAAGAACAGAAATTATAACAGTCTTGTAGACCACAGTGCAATCAAATTAGAACTCAGGATTAAGAAACTCACTCAAAACCGCTCAACTACATGGAAACTAAATAACCTGCTCCTGAATGACTACTGGGTACATAATGAAATGAAGGCAGAAATAAAGATGTTCTTTGAAATCAATGAGAACAAAGACACAACATACCAGAATCTCTGGGACACATTTAAAGCAGTGTGTAGAGGGGAAATGTATAGCACTAAATGCCCACAAGAGAAAGCAGGAAAGATCTAAAATTGACACCCTAACATCACAATGAAAAGAACCAGAGAAGCAAGAGCAAACACATTCAAAAGCTAGCAGAAGGCAAGAAATAACTAATATCAGAACTGAACTGAAAGAGAAAGAGACACAAAAAACCCTTCAAAAGATCAATGAATCCAAGAGCTGGTTTTTTGAAAAGATCAACAAAATTGATAAACCACTAGCCAGACTAATAAAGAAAAGTGAGAAGAATCAAACAGATACAATAAAAATGATCCCACAGAAATACAAACTACCATCTGAGAATACTATAAACACCTCTATGCAAATAAACTAGCAAACCTAGAAGAAATTGATAAATTCCTGGATACCTACCCTCTCCCAAGACTAAACCAGGTAGAAGTTGAAACCCTGAATAGACCAATAACTAACAGGCTCTGAAATTGAGGCAATAATTAAAAGCCTACCAACCAAAAAAAGTCTAGGACTAGATGGATTCACAGCCAAATTCTACCAGAGATACAAAGAGGAGCTGGTACCATTCCTTCTGAAACTATTCCAATCAATAGAAAAAGAGGGAATTCTCCCTAACTCATTTTATGAGACCGACATCATCCTGAAACCAAAGCCTGGCAGAGACACAACAAAAAAAGAATTTTAGACCAATATCCCTGAAGAAAATTGCTGTGAAAATCCTCAATAAAATATTGGCAAACTGAATCCAGCAGCACATCAAAAGCTTATCCACCACAATCAAGTTGGCTTCATCCCTGGGATGCAAGGCTGGTTCAACATACACAAATCAATAAACACAATCTATCGTATAGACAGAACCAAAGACAAAAACCACATGATTATCTCAATAGATGCAGAAAAGGCCTTTGACAAAATTCAACAGCCCTTTATGCTAAAAACTCTCAAACTAGGTATTGATGGGATGTATCTCAAAATAATAACTTTATGACAAACTCACAGCCAATATCATACTAAATGGGCAAAAACTGGAAGCATTCCCTTTGAAAACCGGCATAAGACAGGGATGCCTTTTCTCACCACTCCTATTCAACATAGTGTTGGAAGTTCTGGCCAGGGCAATCAGGCAGGAGAAAGAAATAAAGGGTATTCAATTAGGAAAAGAGGAAGTCAAATTGTCTCTGTTTGCAGATGACATGATTATATATTTAGAAAACCCCATCGTCTCAGCCCCAAATCTCCTTAAGCCGATAAGCAACTTCAGGATACAAAATCAATGTGCAAAAATCACAAGCATTCTTATACACCAATAACAGACAGAGAGCCAAATCATGAGTGAACTCTCATTCACAATTGCTTCAAAGAAAATAAAATACCTAGGAATACAACTTATAAGGGATGTGAAGGACCTCTTCAAGGAGAACTACACACCACTGCTCAAGGAAATAAAAGAGGACACAAACAAATGGAAGAACATTCCATGTTCATGGATAGGAAGAATCAATATTGTGAGAATGGCCATACTGCCCAAGGTAATTTATAGATTCAAGCTATCAATGACTTCCTTCACAGAACTGGAAAAACTACTTTACTTTAAAGTTCATATGGAAGCAAAAAAGAGCCCACATGGCCAAGACAATCCTAAGCCAAAAGAATAAAGCTGGAGGCATCATGCTACCTGACTTCAAATTATACTACAAGGCTACAGTAATCAAAACATCGTGGTACTGGTACCAAAACAGAGATATAGACCAATGGAACAGAATAGAGCCCTCAAAAATAATACCACACCTCTACAACCATCTGATCTTTGACAAACCTGACAAAAACAAGAAACGGGGAAAGGATTCCCTATTTAACAAACGGTGCTGGAAAAACTGGCTGGCCATATGTAGAAAGCTGAAAATAGACCCCTTCCTTACATCTTATACAAAAATTAATTCAAGGTGGATTAAAGACTTAAATGTTAGACCTAATACCATAAAAACCCTAGAAGAAAACCTAGGCAATACCATTCAGGACATAGGCATGGGCAAGGACTTCATGACTAAAACACCAAAAGCAATGGCAACAAAAGCCAAAGTAGACAAATGGGATCTAATTAAACTAAAGAGCTTCTGCACAGCAAAAGAAATTACCATCAGAGTGAACAGGCAACCTACAGAATCGGAGAAATTTTTTGCAATCTACCCATCTGACAAAGGGCTAATATCCAGAATCTACAAAGAACTTAAACAAATTTACCAGAAAAAAAACCCCGTCAAAAAGTGGGTAAAGGATATGAACAGACACTTCTCAAAAGAAGACATTTATGCAGCCAACAGACACAGGAAAAATTGCTCATCATCACTGGTCATCAGAGAAATGCAAATCAAAACCACAATGAGATACCATCTCACACCAGTTAGAATGGCGATCATCAACAAGTCAGGAGACAACAGGTGCCGGAGAGGATGTGGAGAAATAGGAACACTTTTACACTGTTGGTGGGACTGTAAATTAGTTCAACCATTGTGGAAGACAGTGTGACGATTCCTTAAGGATCTAGAACTAGAAATACCATTTGACCCAGCCATCCCATTACTGGGCATATACCCAAAGCATTATAAAGCTGCTATAAAGACACATGCACACGTATGTTCATTGCGGCACTACTCACAACAGCAAAGACTTGGAACCAACCCAAATGTCCATCAGTGACAGACTGGATTAAGAAAATGTGGCACATATACACCATGGAATACCATGCAGCCATAAAACAGGATGAGTTCGTGTCCTTTGTAGGGACATGGATGCAGCTGGAAACCATCATTCTCAGCAAACTATCACAAGGACAGAAACTAAACACTGCATGTTCTCACTCATAGGTGGGAACTGAACAATGAGAACACTTGGACACATGGTGGGGAACATCACACACTGGGGCCTGTGGTGGGGGGAGGGATAGCATTAGGAGATACACCTAATGTAAATGACGAGTTAATGGGTGCAGCACACCAACATGGCACATGTATACATATGTAAACTGCACATTGTGCACATGCACCCTAGAACTTAAAGTATAATAATAATAAATATATATTTACATATATAATTCTTCAGGAAATACTTGTCATTTTCTTTAGTACTTTGTAAATATTTGAATATCATATTTTTTCACCTTTTAATTTTTTAGCACTGTTTTTCCCAGTTAGACTGTGAACTTTCAGGGAGGCAGATACTGTGACATTATTGTTGAATTAACCAAGAGGCTAAGAATGGCACATTGAACATAAAATTTTAGGAGAAATCATCTGATTTTTAGTGTATTCTACAAAAGAGTATTAAAATAATCATAAAAGGGAAAACAAGAACTTTGTTGGGTGTCCTCATCCTAGTTGCATTATTTAGTGTAATTTCTATTTTGATTTCTATATCGAGGCCATTACCTTTTTAACACTTTGGAACTCTAAAGGTCTTAACTGTGTTCTGTGTTTCTTTTTCATTTTTGTATCAGTCTAGCACTGTAGGGGACTGATAATGTTTATTGGATAAACTTACCATTTGGAAAAGTTTTCTGCCTAAGGCAGATCTTAGGACACATTTGGAAACACTTAGCAAATACAGCCTCTCTTCTTGTAACTTACTAGTAATGCACTGTCTTGCCTTAATGCCATCTATCAGCCAATTCACTCACCACGCAGCCAACCAATCAATCAAGTATTTACTGAGCCTTTGCTATGTACTCAGTACTACGCTAAGCACGATGATGGGCACAATACATGGTTTCATCATTAAGAACTTAGAATCGTTGATTTTATGGTGATTGTACTTGTAAGGCTGAATTGCATTTAATAAAATTTTGGTACAGTGGTTATTGAAACTAACTGGATATTTTGTTACAACGACTGCTCTATAATAAACAAGGTATTAGAATAATATTGCTGCATGATATGTTATTTTCAGTTATTCTAACTCATCAGAACAGAACATACTATTTTTAAAGATAAGGCATCATTATTTTATGTATGTTGGATACCATTTATTTGATAATGGCAAAAATAATGAGCCTCATCTTACCTTATCTTTGTACCTATCCCCTTTAACCTGTCTATGGCTTTTAGTTTTTTGGCAATACCTTTAATATTTACATAGGTATAACTGACTACAATTTTTGATAACGTAGTAATAGTTCAGGGATGATATCCATGCTGCTGGCTTAGAGAAAGTGAGTCCCTGAAAGATCACATTGACAAATGTGGCTTTGTTTTCTTTTCAGCTGCTTCCACCTTGTATCTACATTTTGTGGTCTACTTTGGCTATAACCGCAAGATTGACTATGTGAATACATCCATCTCTGTGCATCTATTTTTCTCTTAGACTAACAGGAGAATAAACTGTAAATTTGTGCATCTGAGTACTCATACATTGAAGGAAAGATAGCCTCATAACCTCTTTTCAATTTAAAAGAATCTCACATGACCTCTCAGGGTGTGAAATCTTACTCAGTGTCCTCAGCATCATCTCACATATATGATCACTATCTCTCTTAAGGAATTTCTTCACTGGGTTTCCAGAATACAGAATTCTCCTAGTTTCTATCACAGTGACTGTTCAGTGTGAGCAACTACACTAGCGATTGCTACTCCCTTGTTCTGTGCCCTTTCATCTTCTCTGTTCATACTTAGTACACAGATAATCTCATCCAATCCCACAGGTTTCAATGTCATCTATATGTCAGTAACCCTCCCTAAATCCGTATCTCCAGGCACAGCGTCTCCTGTAAACTTCAGGCTCAGCTACTCAATACTAGAGTATCTGTAGTCATCTCAAACTGAATGTGTATAAAACTGCTTCTCTGTGAGTCTTCTCCATCTCGGAAATTGGTACCATTATTCAGGACAAAAACTTTATAACCGTCTTTGATTTCTCCCTCTTCTTACTCCAAGAATTCAAAAAGTCCACCAGTCAATCTTGTCATGGCTACCTCCAAAATATATATTTACTCTGTCTATGTCTCACTTTTGCCATTGCTATTACCCTAGTTTCTGGTATAACTCTCCCTTTCTTTGGCTACTCTAATAGCTTCCTAACTGGTTGTCCTGCTTCTACTCTTGCCCCTGAGAGTCCATTTTCAATCAGAGTATTACAAACCAGAGTAATGTTTTAAAAATCCAAATTTTATTATTTTATTCCTCTGCTAAATAATTACTTATCATGTTTAGAATGAAATCCAGAAGAAGCCTTACTGTGGTCTGAGGTCCTACACAAGCAGAGGCAACCATGTCTCTAACCTCACACCTTAATTCGTGTCCCCTAACCAGCCGGTTGCTATCAGGCAAGGCAAAGCATATCCTGAGGCCTCTGGAGTTTCTGTTCCCTCTGCCTAGTATGCCCTTGCCTCATACCTTTTAGTTCTCTGATCAAATGCCCTGCCCTCACAGACCTTTCTTGAGTATTCTATTCGCTTATTCTGGTTTATTTTTCTTCATAGCACTTCTGACTGACATAGTATCCAGGAGCGATTTATTTATTTGCATTCTCTCTCTCCCACTAAAATATTTCAAGATGCTGGGGCTTCATTTACTATGATATGCCTTGTACCTAGAAAGTTTGGTACATATATTTTTTTCAGTGAATAAACTCAGCAGAATATAGAAACATTTATTAAAGCAGGAATTAGCTCAGTCTCTTTTCTCCGCAGCATCCTTCTCCAAAATTGAGTAACTTCTAGTAGTTCTGGAAATGCTTGCTTAAGCATCAGAGGGAACCTTATACTTGCAAATAAATGCACGCTATTTGCTGAATGAATACTTAGCTTTGGAAATGAGTCAATACAGGAATTGATGCCAAACAACCCTGAACAGCTCAGTCAGCGTGGGAAGGGCTCACCTGGCAAAGCACAGTTAGGTATGTTTACACAAGGAGTGCTTTTTTACACAGGGCAGTTGAGGAGAAGTAGTGTGCTATAGCTCACTATAGTTAAAAGCACAAAACACTATGAAACTAGGGCTACTTCCTTAATCTCTTTAAGCCTTTGTTAACCATTAAAAGGGGCTTACAGCAAATTTCTGATGCAGAAGAATTACAAATAATTTATGTAGCTATGTAAGGTGGTGGAGCATAAACCTACGCTGTGAAACTGTAGGTTGCACAAAGTGACTTCCTTCCAAAGAGTACCGAAGGGAAAGGGAGGACAAAGAGCAACTTTATGGTAGATAAACCTGACAAACACTATACTAGCCAGGTGATAAAGATTAACGTTAACAAGCAATGTCATGTTGATAGCATATACTTTCGATATGATGTGATGAGAATCCCATTTTACATCTGTGGTCTTCCTCACAAAATTCAATAGTCCCAGTATAATCATGGGCAAAACATCAGACAAATCTCAAATTGGGGAGCCTTCTACAAAATTCCTGAACAGTACTCATGAGAATTGTCAAGGTCATCAAAAACAAGAAAGTCTAAAAAACTATCATGGCCATGAGGAGTCTAAGGAGACATGACAGCTAAACGCAATGTGGTATCCAGGATGGGATCTGGGGACAGAAAAAGAATAATAAGTAAAAACTAAGGAAATCTTAATGAAGTATAGACATTAGTTAATAATACCATATCATTATTGCTTCATTAAGGGTAATAAATACACTAATGTAAGATGTTAAGAGAAATTGGGTGTTGGGTATATGGGAGTTCTCTGTACTGTCTTCACAATTTTTCTATAAATCTAAAACTGGTTTTGTTTTTTTGAGACAGAAACTCTGTCAGCCAACATGAAATGCAATGGTGTGATCTCGACTCACTGCAACCTATGCCTTCTGGGTTCAAGCAACTCTTGTGCCTCAGTCTCCCAAATAGCTAGGATTACAGGAACATGCCACCACCCTTGGCTAATTTTTATATTTTTCAGTATAGACAGGGTCTCTCCATGTTGCCCAGGCTGGGTCTCGAACCCCTGAGCTCAAGCAATCCACTCACGTTGGCCTCCTAAAGTGTTGGGATTACAGGCATGAGCCACCACACCTGGCCTAAAACTTTTTTTTTTTTTGATGGAGTCTCACTCTGTTGCCCAGGCTGGAGTGCAGTGGTGCAACCTCAGCTCACTTCAACCTCTGTCTCCCAGGTTCAAGCGATTCTCCTGTCTCAGCCTGCCGAGTAGCTAACAGACGTATGCCACCATGCCCAGCTAATTTTTGTATTTTTGGTAGAGATGGGGTTTCTCTGTGTTGGTCAGGCTGGTCTTGAAATTCCCAACCTCAGGTGATCCACCCGTCTCGGCCTCCCAAAGTGCTGGGATTACAGGCATGAGCTACTGCTTCCATGAAGATTCCATGATGAAAAAGAAAAACTTTACTCATTTTATGATTAATATGCTGAAATGCAGTTTTCATACTTTTTTGATTAATTTATGTTTTTATATACATCTTAATTGTATTAAATTTTGCCATTTTAAATACAACACCCACAAAAGAAGAAAACAAAAAGAATGAGATGAATCCAACACACACTGGGGTCTGTTGGAGGGTGGGGATCAAAGTAAAATCAAAGTAAGATCAAAGTAAAATAATGTATGGCAAATTCTGAACTCTACAACATCTTAAAACCATTTTTCACTGGTTGTTCACTTGAAGAATGAGTCATATTTCAAATTTGTCACAGAGAGAAAATTTAAGCAGTGCTCTTACATGAAATATGCTATTCATCATAGTAATAATGTTGCTATCTAGCAGGAAGGGTATGGTTAAATAGAAAATACCACACAATCATTAAAACTTTTAATGGCTGTAAACATTATAGGACAACATGAAAAATGCTATGATACAATGTTTAGTTTAAAGTAGATGCAAAATTACATGCACAGTATGATTATGGCAATTACAAAATAATTGGAAAGAAGTACATAAAAATGCTACAGGGAATATGCCATTGGGTGTGTTATATATGGGTGATTTTTTGGGGGTTAGCTACTATTCTGTTTTGTTTTCCAACTTTTATTTTAAGTTTAGGGGCACATGTGCAGGACATGCAGGTTGGTTACATAAGTAAACGTGTGCCATGGTCATTGGCTGCACAGATCATTTCATCACCCAGGTATTAAGCCCACCATCCACTAGCTAGTCTTCCTGATCCTCTCCCTCCTCCCAACCCCCGCCCTCCAACAGACCCCAGTGTGTGTTGGATTCTTCTTACTCTTTTTGTTTTCTTCTTTTGTGGGTACTGTATTTAAAATGGCAAAAATTAATTTAATCAATTAAGATGTATCTAAAAACATCAATTAATCAAAAAAGTATGAAAACTGCATTTCAGCATATTAATCACAAAATGAGTAAAATTTTTCTTTTTCATCATGGAATCTTTGGGCTTCTGTATGAAATTCAAGGGGTTTGTGAACTTGGATGAGAAAAAATTACATCTTGATTTTCAGCGAATTCTAACATAAATATTTGCCACTAACAACAGTAGTATAAGCAGAGCCTGTGACTTTATCATCCACAACAATCAGATATTTTTGTTTTATAGTTCTTGCAGACATCTCAAAGTAACTTTTATGTTAATTACTATATTACAACAGCTATTACACATGCCACTGGGTCTTAGCATTTAATAATTTAATGAAGAATCAAAAATGTTACTATATCACAAATTTGTGTTTTAAAAATACTTGATTAACTACATATCAGTATAATTTTTTTTAATGTAATCCTCTGATTTTATTTTATGCATTTAAAAGTATTATTCTGAGAAGGGGCAACAGGCTTCCCCAGACTGCCAAAGACAATCATGGCTGAAACAGTTTAGGATCTCTGACTGAAAGAAGGTTGAAAGCACCACCATAACTTGAAATTTCATGTTGCACTTACCTGTGAATTTTCATATAAGTAAAACAGGAGCTTAGTGGACATTCTCAACAGCCCACTGTGGCAATAGGTAATATCAAGCCCAATCACAGGTAGAAATCAATACCAATTAAAGAAACCCAAAATGAGGAAGAAAGTTGATATGCATAAGTTAATTTCTACACTTTCCAAATTAAAAATATGGTGCCCAATGAGCTGTGATTTAGTGTCAAGAAAAGAACTTATTCCCCAGGGAACATGGCAGAAATATTTTACATGGAAATGCTATAAATCCGAGTGCTACTACATTATCAACATTCTATTTTGTTATGTATTTGCAGGTTTTCTTTACTAAAAACATATCTAAGTTTCCTTGGAAAGGAATAATAAAATTTGACTTCCTGCTTTTTGAATAGGCTTTCACCTGATCTCAATTGGGAGGTGTGCTTAATTCCAAATGATCAAAGATGATGGTAGCCAAAGCATATTCAGTCTGGCACAGTATTGAGAACTTTGTGTGTATTAATTATCACATTAACCCTGTAATGTAGGAATTACTGTTAAATCCATTTTAAGATGAAGAAAGTGAGGTGTAAGACATTATACAATGAGCGATGGAACTAGGGGTCAAACCCAGATCACTATCATTCCAGGGACCAAGCATTTAACGACCATGTCATACTGCCATGGGTGCTAATTTAGAACAAACATCCCGAGACTGTGGGATGGTTTTGGCTTCTATAGCTTTAAGATGCCAGACATAAAAGCACTACATGAGAAAAATCTGGAGCTAGTGACGCGGAGTCAGAAAAGAAGTCGATGCAATACAAAGCTTTCAAGAAAGATCAGTAAATTTCAGAAAAAAAAAAAACCTTCCATATCACAGTTACATCCTCAACGAAATGTCTCTGACACAAACACTCTTAAGACACTTGGAGTACAAACATCTTCCCCAGAGGAACAACGTGCTGTGAATCCAGCAATGTATGTGGTGGGAACAGGCATGCAAGACTCAGGTGACACAAGAACCACTTAAAGACTTAACAGTGCATAATGATTTCTCTAATGCTTTCCCTTTGGAATGCAGGAAATTTCTGCCCCAGACATACTACTTTGAAATGATTAATCTGAAAAGTATCCTTCACACTTCAGTTTGGTTTTTGTTTGTCTCTTTGTTTCTTATTCTTTCTCATATTTGACTGATGATTGGAAACTTTTTTTTGTTTTGTCGTCTTAAGTCTTATGCTAGCTTCCGGGCATTTGCATCCAATACCAATCTCAGCAGCTTTGTACTACATTCAAAAATTGCAACACATTTTTCTATGCTTATACATATAGAGTATGTGCTTAAGATCAGGGCTTCCAGAGCCAGACTACACGAATTCCAATCCTGGCCTCATTGTTTTCAGGCTAAGTGACTTTGAGTAAGTTATTCAAACCTCTTGTTCCTCAGCCTTCCAATCTATAAAATGGGGGTGCCTATTCAAAGGGTTATCATGAGGACTAAATAATATAAAGCATGTAGAGCCCTGAGCACAGTGTCTGCCTAGCGAGTGCTAGCCAAATATTAGTGATTATTACTATTACATTTACTAGACTGTAAGCCCCATCAGGGAGAACATTTATATTTTGATCATTATTGTATTTATAGCGTAAAATTAGTGCCTGATGCAAAGTAGATGCTCAATAAATTATTGAATTATATTAAAAAATTATTCAGCTATTTCTTCTATTTGTACCATTTCAAATTCCTTTCACATTCTTATTCAGTGACAGGACAAACTCAGTGGACTATGGAAAAGTTCCATACAAATGCCTTGGTCCAATCTTTACAATAGAGAAAAAAAATTCAAAGGACAGTTTTTAATGCTTCATTTCATCCCCAAATATCTAGTGAATATACTGTGGTCACCAGTCTCTCAGTGTGGTGAATATTTGAAATTTTGATCTCAATCTGGTGGCCAGGTGACCTAAAACATACTTTATAGAGAACAGGTCCCATCTGAGATCAAGTTGTAGTTGAAATATGACCTTTAATTTCACTCTCTGCTCTATTCTGCTTCTGTGTTCCACAAACTACCTGGTTTACTTTACTACAAATGAATATAAACAGCTTCATCTGGGATCTTAATGCCGCCATCCATCCACCCACCCACCCACTCCCATTTATTGAGTGCCTAATACATTTCAGGCACTGCCCCTGGTGCTGAGGCCCTAGACATGAAAGGCAAAAGGACCTTTAAGGAACTCAGTGATATTGATAGGCATTTAAAATTTTATCATCTCCAAAACTCTTAATTCCTACTCCCCGACTCCCCACCAAGCTATTCCTTTCACAGTCTTCCCCAATTCAGTTGATGGCAACGTCATTATACAGTTGTTCTGCCTTAAATTCTTACTTTCCTCCTTGAAATCTCCCTCTTAGCACATCCATCTATTCCTTCGGAGCCAAGTGGGACATAAACACGTAAAGAGGCAATCCTAAGTATGTGATGGAAGCTATGGCAAGATAGAAACAACCCTAACTCAAACCAGGAGGCAGGGAGGGGGAAGATTTATTGGCAGAAGTGATATTTGAACTGAGTTTTGAAGAATGAACAGGGCTTGGCCTTGCTAAAGAGCTCCCTCCGGCCAGGCACTGTGGCTCATGCCTGTAATCCCACCACTTTGGGAGGCCAAGGCAGGTGGATCATCTGAGGTCAAGAGTTCCAGACCAGCCTGGCCAACATGGTGAAACCCCGTCTCTACTAAAAATACAATAAATCAGTCAGGCATGATGGCAGGCGTCTGTAATCCCAGCTACTCAGGAGGCTGAGACAAGAGAATCTCTTGCACCAGGAAGGTGGAGGCTGCAGTGAGCCAAGATTGCGCCATTGCACTCCAGTCTGGGCAACAAGAGCAAAGCTGTCTCAAAAAATAATAATAACAATAAAATAAAATAAAAATAAAAGCCTCCCTCCTCCTCCTGAATCATCTGGATATCTTTAAAGCACCAGAAACTTACATGCTCAAAATAATAGTTATCATCATCTCTCTGCATGCTTCCTCCCACCCCACATTTTTACAGTTCCAAATGAAAGAGTTAGAACTGTCTTTAACAACCTTATTCTCCAAATCTAATCACTTGTAAAGCACTGTGCAGTCAGCATCCTCTCGTATTACTTTTTGTCTTCATTCACTTTCCTTTTCCAAGCCCAACTTAGATTTTCAATCTTAACTCCCACAATTTTCCAGTCACTATGTAAGTGCTTGGTAAATGGGAAAGCACTATGCAAATGTTAGGGGTTTATTCTAATTAACACTAATTCCCTTGGTGATCTCATCTACTCCCATGGTTTTAAATACCATCTATACACTGATGAGTTCCAGACTTATATTTCTAGCTTTGACCTTTCTCTCTCAATTCAGACTAAAAATCTCGCTGCCTACTCACTATCTTCACTTAGATATCGAATAGGCATTTAAAATTTTATCATCTCCAAATCTCTTAATTCCTACTCCCTCACTCCCCACCAAGCTATTCCTTTCATAGTCTTCCCCAATTTAGTTGATGGCAACGTCATTATACAGTTGTTCTGCCTTAAATTCTTACTTTCCTCCTTGAAATCTCCTTCTTAGCACATTCATCCATTCCATTAGCAAATCTAGTCAACTCTACCTTCAAAAACTATCCTGACTCTTACACTTTCATTGCTCTCATACCAATCTAAAGTACTTGGGCTATTGCCTTCCCTCCTGTCTGTTTCTGTTCTCCTGCAGTGCATCCAACAACTCCACAGCTTTCCAGCTCACTCAGAATGAAGTCCACATCCTTAACAGGGCTCATGCTATCTTTCTGACATAATCTTCTAATTACTCTCCTTAGCTCTTGCCACTACAGCCAAGGACGCTCCTGCCTTTGCCCCTCCTGTGCTCTCTGCCTGGAAAGCTCTTTCCTTTTACTTCGGTTTTTATTCAGATGTTACCTGTTTAGAGAGACCTTTCCGAGTCTCCCTGGAAAACAGGAACATATGATTTGCTTAATCATCTTAACCCTACTTTCTTTATCATATTTCTTCATAGCACCAATATTTCTTGAATGTTCTAGGTACTGTCCTGATGCTGAGAATATAACAGTAAACAAAATAGGCAAAAATCCCTTTGTTTCATGGTGCTTACTTTCCACTTGAGAAAGAAACAATAAGCAAGCAAATTAAATAACATGCCAGATGATAGTAGCTCCTATGGTGAAAAATCAAAGCCAGGAAGGGGGATAAGACGTATTGGGGGAAGAGTAGTGGTTGCTACTTTAATAAGGAAAGCTTCCTTGATAGGAGGCTATTTGAACAGAGATCTTAAGGAGGAAAGTCAGCCTTGTGAATCCTCAAAAAGTATTTCAGGTGGAGGAACAGCACGTGCAAAGCCCTGTGGCAAGGTCGTGTTTGATGGTTCCAAGAGCAGTCAGGAGACCAGTGTGCATGGAATGGAGTAGCACTTCCGCCACCTGCCATTACATTATATAGATTGATTTTGTTTTTATTGCTGACCTCTTGACACCAGAATGTTGGCTGCATAAGGGCAGTGTCTTTTTTTTTTTTTTCTTTTGAAAACAACAACAACAACTTTATCCTGAGAATTCAGAACTGAGCCTTGTTCTAGTGGGGACTCAATGAATTGTCATGCACTATAGACAAACTTCACTATTCAGAACCCCTTAACATGCCCCATGTGTTTTGCCTTTCTTGTCTTATTTTCTCCATCTGGAATGCAGCTCTGTCTTTCAAAAAGCCTACCCTTCAGGACACTCCAATGCTACTGCTTTAACGAAACCTCGCTTGGTTGGCTCTCAGCTAAATGTCATTTCTGCCCCCTTTGTATGGCGATAACTCTATACCGTCGTTGCTGCTCAACCAAAAGCTCCATAAGACAGCGAGTGTGTCTACTTGCCTCCTCAGGGTAGAGTGCCAGTGTAGCCTGGTGCCTAATCATATGTGCCAGGTGCTCAGTAATGAAATAAATGACTATCTGTTTAAGGCAATGAGTTGCTTTAAGATTTACCATACTCAATACAGATTGCTATGGTGTTCTATGATAGTATGCAAAGTGACTCAAGATCCTTAGAAGTTGGTCACCATCTTATCCCACTAGCAATGTAACCATGAGTTCCAACCTCCTTTGCAAGGGGGACTCACGAATCCTCTAGAAGGTCAACACCCTTTGCATTCTCCAAGGAACTGTATACGTGAAAGAAGAGCCTGTTCCTTCTCTTTCCAATTTAGCCATGGATTTTTCTCTATCATTAAGCATACCCAATTGGTAATACAGTCATTTCAAAACTAAGACAATTATGAGCTTTAGTTTAAAACATTGTTTTAAATCTGCAATACATTTTAGTCATTTACAAATAAATGTAATATCAAGGAGGAACCAATACTTGCTGGTAACAAATAATGTGGCATAACTTTTGCTAAACACCCTTCACCTTAAACAACTTGGCCTTTCAGAGAACTCACAATTCTTCAAATTAGGCAGAAAAAATTTCACATTTTAGACAAATTGAATCAGAAAGTATGAAAATACCCATTGCAAGCGGTTGATGTGGTAACAAAGAGAAGACCACCTGTGTTTGTTGAACTGAGCTGAAGTGGATGTGCTAATGTAGTTTCACTTCATTGTTGTCAAAGACTTGAAAAGCTTCTCCTTAGTTAATTGAAAGTCTAATTAGCAAATCTTTTTAAGGACAAGCAAATCTAAGTTGGATTTTCTTTTATTTCCTCATCCAATCTCTTGTCTCCCTCTAATAATCAGTAACGTGAGTGATGAACTCAAGCAAAGCATGTCAGATGGTATAAAATGGGTTATATGATTTATTTTTCCTAGAGGGTGGCATCTAAAATAACAGCATGTTGGTAAGTTACTGTTCCTTCAATTTAAATCAATTTTAACTTGGCTGTCGCTTCACTAGTTGACATTGGTTTGTTGTCCACATTCCAACTATGTGCATAAAATAAAGTGCTATCTAGAGTGTTCTCACCTTTGAAACCGTCATCAAGTCAATGAAATAAAAGACATGCTGCCAGGTATTAATGAAGCTTATTAGTAAAATGCTATGATGCAGAAGATCCCCCACGACATAAAATTATGGTTTGGTGCACTAATTTCAGCACCAAATGACTGTATTCTTCTTTCGCTGAAATACTAAATGATGCTCTAAATGTTGGAAGTTCTAGGAAAGTGGAGTGGGCTACCATTCGATACATTTCACATGTTCCCAATGGCCATTTCTATCCTGAATTAATTCACTTCTGAGCCCTCAAAGTCATTGGTATGGTTTTTAAGAGTAATGTTTATGCAATGTGAGCAGATTAAAAGCCAGTGCCAAGTAACTTACAAATGAGAAATTTCTGAATACTTTGATCAAAGAGTTTTAAATCCTATTTAAAAGAGTCAAGTGAACAGAGAGACGCATATGTCCAATTCAGGTTTAAACATTTTAAGCCATCATTGCCATTATTTCTAGAGCACAAAATACACCCAGGAAAATTAAATTTTCTTTCATTTTCATAATTTCTGTAATCATTAGTCAATGTAAGTTGAACTATTGGAATATTAATCCCATACTAAAGAAGAGAGCATTTACACTTACATGTCATAAATTCGGCCGGGCGCGGTGGCTCAAGCCTGTAATCCCAGCACTTTGGGAGGCCGAGACGGGTGGATCACGAGGTCAGGAGATCGAGACCATCCTGGCTAACACGGTGAAACCCCGTCTCTACTAAAAATACAAAAACTAGCTGGGCGAGGTGGCGGGCGCCTGTAGTCCCAGCTACTCGGGAGGCTGAGGCAGGAGAATGGCGTAAACCCGGGAGGCGGAGCTTGCAGTGAGCTGAGATCTGGCCACTGCACTCCAGTCCGGGAGACAGAGCGAGACTCCGCCTCAAAAAAAAAAAAAATAAATAAATAAATAAATTCGTCTTTCTCAGTTCTATAATTTTAGACTACTTCACGCCCAAAGGACAACTTTTGTAATAAAAAAGGTACTTTTATTTACCCTTGTAAAAGTATTTTACATATTTTCACTCATATTACTGCTATACAAATTGTTAATTATGCAGTTAATTATTAGAACAATAAAAACTTGTTACTGACCTTTTGGCTAATGAATTTAAATAGGTGCAGATACTTTGTGGTACAAAAGTACAAATATTATTTACTGTTTTTTGGATACTATGTCTTTGCCAGGCAGTGATAGTGTAGCTCATAAGGCTTAGTTATATAGATTGCCTATTGTGAACCTCATATTATATTAGATGTAGTTTTACATACCAAATATGCATGGAGCTTCCCTGTGTACCTAGAGAGCTTATACTACAGTGTCATAACAGAAAGAACATGACCAGATAACAAAACGTGAAGCAGTAATATTGTCCCATATGAGGTCAGAAAGGTAACAGAGCAAGTTTAGGCAGCAATAATTAGGGAGAAATTTCATTACAGACATAGGATTTGAGGTAGACCTTAATGAATTTAAGCATAGTGGAGGAGAAAATGCCTTTCCAGACTGGCTAAGAGTTGATACCCTAAGTGCAGAGTATGTGGGAATTAGTTGTACTATTTTCTCTACTTCTGTACATGATTAAAATTTTCCAGAGTAAAAACTTCTAAAAAATCGTTTCAGAAATGAGTAGAATGAGCAAAGATGAAAGGAGTCTTTGAAAAAAGGGGCCCTTATTATTTCACCTACCTGCCCAAGCAAGGTGCTAGAGGCAGCTAGGTGAAATCATAAGGGACAGTTCAAACGGGGTCAGATTTTGAGAGGCATTAGATAAGAGAATTAAAGACTTAAATTCCAGTTAGGTCATTGGGGATCAGTTTGCTGAATCAAAGAGAACCAAGCCTCACTTTATGTGCCATGAATTTCTAATAGTCAGCATTTTCCCCTACTCTGTTAATGGTGAAATTCACTATCAATGTTATTCAGTGCCAGTGGCATTCTAATGGGGGATGTGATATAGGAGAGCTTGCTTGTTGCTGCTAAAACTTCTTTGAGAAGATATCATCTGGGTTGAGTCTCTGTGATTTAGGTAGGTGGTTCTCAGCCTGTCTGGACACTCAGAGGCCACCGTGAAATGGTCAAACTCAGTGATACTCAGACACTAGGAAGACAGATCAGTGTACAACAAGACTGTCAGCTTAGTCATTCAGAGTGGGGTATCCCCTTTTCTGTTCTATTTCTGCATGCTGAAGTGTTTGGAAGAACAAATTAAAAGCTTCTTATTTAGTAGGGGCTTAGAGCAAGAGAATACATATAATCTTTAAGGAGAAGGTATCTAGGCCAGGGTGAGGTCAGACCCACCTTTTTTTTTTTTTTCTGGAAAAGAATGCAGGCACAGTAGTCTGCTTCTCTACACCCCATTCTCTTTGCCTACCATTTTTCCTCTGTATTACTCCCTTCCTTTTCAGATGTTCCATTACTATATTCACACTGAAGTCCATGAGAATCTCAGAGACAGGGTACCTTGTAGGTAGCAACCTCCTTAGGTCTATACTTGAAGTCTCTTTGTAAGTCAATATTCAGCTGAGTTAGGCATCATTCACTTAGGAAATTGCTTCAGGTTTTCATCATATTACATGCTGTTATTTTAGTATATTTATACTATGGGGCTTAGAATTTTGAGTGAATTACCGGGTAGACTATGTATTATGTCTATCTGGTAATTCACTCATTCACTCAAAATTCATTAACAGTACACTATCTTTAATGTATTACTATATAATTTTTCAAATGTAGTAAGTTGTTTAAAAATGATTATTCAAAATCACAATAAGATATCATCTCACACTAATCAGAAAGACTATTATTAAAAAGTAAAAAAAAAAAAAACAGATGCTGGTGAGGCTGTGGAGAAAAGGGAATACTTATACACTGTTGGTGGGAATGTAAATTAGTTGAGCTACTACGGAAGGCATTTTGGAGATGTCTCAAATAACTTAAAACAGAGCTACTATTTGACCCCGCAATCCCATTACCGGGTATGTGCCCAAAGGAAAATAAAACGCTCTACCAAAAAGACACATGCATTTGTATGTTCATTGTAGCACTATTCACAATAGCAAAGACATGGAATCAACCTAGATGCCCATTAACAGCGGTTTGGATAAAGAAAATGTGGTACATATACAGCATGGAATACTATGCAGCCATAAAAAATAATTACATAATTTCCTTTGCAGCAATATAGATACAGCTAGAGGCCATTATCCTAAGTGAACTAAGGCAGGAATAGAAAATCAAATACCACATATTCTCACTTATAAGTGGGAGTAAAGCATTGGGTATACATGGACACAAAGAGGGGAACAATAGATACTGGAAACTGGAGGGAAAGGACTGAAAAACTACCAGTGGGTGCTATGCTCACTACTTGGGTGAAGGAATCACTCATACCCCAAACATCAGTGTCACACAATATACCAATATAACAAACCTATATATGTATCCCCTGAAACTAAAATAAAAGTTAAAATTAGATTTTAAGAAATAATTATTGAGGTCTTTCAATAACACAATAGAAAAAGCATAGAACCTGGAATCAAGAGCCTGAGGTCAAGTTCTGGCTTCCTGGCTGCAGGATCTCTGATAAGCTGCTTGACCTCTGTGAGGCTCAGACTTTTCTTCTATAAATTAGGTTGACATTAATATTCTTTTCATTGAATTATTGTGAAGATCAAATAAAATATTTTACATAAAAATCCTTTGTAAAGTTTAATGTAGAGAACAAATGTTAGTTATCATTATCATCATTATTGTAGTGGTAGCAACATTGGCCTTTTGGTATGATACCTAGGGTTTGTGGCAGCATTTATATAAACCTTCCTACTTATTTTGTTAATCTTCCATAAAAGCAAAAAATTATTCTTCTAAGATTTTAACTAATTAAAATAAGTTTTTCATTTAATGCAGTTACATTTTCAATACATATTTTAAAAGTACATTAGTGGCTGGGTACAGTGGCTCATGCCTGTAATCCCAGCACTTTGGGAAGCCGAGGTGGGAGGATCATGAGGTCAAGAGATTGAGACTATCATGGCCAACACGGTGAAATCCTGTCTCTACTAAAAATATAAAAATTAGCTGGGTGTGGTGGCACGCACCTGTAGTCCTAGCTACTCGGGAGGTGGAGGGAGGAGAATCACTTGAACCCAGTAGGTGGGGGTTGCAGTGAGCTGAGATTGCGTTACTGCACTCCAGCCTGGCGACAGAGCGAGACTCCATTTCAAAAAAATAAAAATAATGTTTAAAATGTAAATCAGCTCTGCTATTCTCAGTTATTTAATAATTATTGGTATAGTTGATTTTTAAAATTCCAACTTCTTCAGTAGACGAACACTAAGTAGAGTAGAATATGACATATTGAAATGATGTTTATAAGACCTTGTTTGGTTGGAGTTAAGATGCTGGGTGTAGGGATGTTTACTAAGATGACAAAGATCTGGACCAAGGTGGGAAACTGAAAAGTTACAGTGAAAAGTGGACAAGCTTAGTAACAAGACTAAATGGAGATGATAAAAGAGAAATGTTAAATTTGTAGGATAGCAAGCTTGGTTACCTGGTGGATGGCAATACCAGCAATAAAAAAGGATAAGCTTGAAAGGATAAGCTATTTTGATAAGGGAATATAGCCTAAGAAATTGACTGTTGTTATAGACATGTTGATATTTGACATAATGTTGGCAGAATATTTGGTGATCATGTCTTAAAAGCACTTGGAAATATGGAATCATAAATCAAAGTCAACATCAAAGGTGAAGATGTAGCTTTGAGTGTGATGAGATAACAAATAATAGTCATGGCTAATGATGATTTACCAGGTGACAGGGACTGTTCTCAGTGCTTGCTAAGTGCTAACTCATTTGATTTTCACATCAACTAGTATATCAAATTTACTGATGAGAAACCAAAGAGATGCCAAATAACTCACCTTGCATTACACAGCTAATAAGTAGCTAAGCTGGGATGACAATGGGTGATCTCCTTCAGGAAATAAAATAAAGAAAAACAGAAGACGGAGTGAGAAGCAATCCCCACGGGCAGTAGAAAGATGAAAAAGAAACCAGATTCCAGGAGCAGTGGGGAGGCTGGAAAAGAGAAGAAGTTGAGCAATGCCATAGAACAAGGGAAGGCAGAGTTTCAAGGAGAAGGGTGTGGTCCATATCATTAAATACTTCAGAAAGTTCAAGAACAACGACTCAAAGTCTCTGCACTTAGTAGTACTGATGAGACAGGAGTCTGGGTAAAGAGGTGTTTCAGAATCCAGACTACAGAGGATCAAGGGGATAGATCTAAAGAGAGGGAAGTAGTAGGGACAGACTAATTTTTCATGGCATTTTCCTGTGAAATGCAGAATGATAGTATAAAGAGACAAAAGGAGCAATTGAAGCTTTTAAAATTAGAATGTCATCTGATGCATGAGAACATGTCAATGTGGTCATCTTTTCTTGATCATAACTCTAGATCAACAGAGGTAAAATATCTTTGTAAGTGCTCACATATTGATAAAATGTTTAGTCTTTGTCTTTTTAATTAAAAACATTAATATGCAAACTTATGACACTTTCACAAATTCTTTTTTTGTTCTTTTTTTTGAGACAGGATCTTGCTGTGTCATCCAGGCTGGAGTGCAGTGGCATGATCTCGGCTCACTGCAACTTCTGCTTCCTGGATTGAAGTGATTCTCCTGACTCAGCCTCCCTAGTAGCTGCCCATGCCTGGCTAATTTTTGTATTTTTAGTAGAGACGAGGTTACACCACGTTGGCCAGGTTGGTCTCAAATTCCTGACCTCAAGTGATCCGCCCGCCAGCCTCCCAAAGTGCTGGGATTACAGGCATAAACCACTGTGCCTGGTGACAAATTCTTAATCTGTTAAAAGAACAGAAGGAACCTATTAATCTAAATACAATTTTATATGAAATGGGCATTTATATATTGGAAAGCAAAGCAAATTTTTTTGAAATGGAGGCTGTGGAAAAAAACTTCATACAAAAAAAAGTTGTTTTATTTTCAAATGTTTGGGTTTTTTTCACAATTAAATTAACATATAGTAACATTTAATTTAAATATGAAAAATTAGGGTCAAAATGAAATTTAGGTATTTTAAGAATGAACATCAAACCAAAACTTCTTACGTAGCAGAAACGTCCAGTTCTGCAATGAATATAGGTAAATTGTAAATTTTAGCTACCACAAAAAGTATCATAAAAACTTACTTAGAAATAATCAACAGACAACATATAGAATGGGATAAAATATTTGCAAACTATGCATTTGACAAGGGACTAACATCCAGAATCTACAAAGAACTCAAACAACTCAAAAAGAACAAAATGAAAAGCTCCATAAAGGACAGGAAGAAACATTTTTTCAAAAGAAGACATACAAATGGCTAACAACATGAAAACATGCTCCATGTCACTAATAATCAGGGAAATGCAAATGTTGGTGAAGACATGGAGAAAAGGAAACGCTGATACACTGCTGGTGGAAATGTCAATTAGTACAACCTCTATGGAAAGCAGTTTGGAGATTTCTCAAATAACTTAAAATAGAACCGCCATTCCATCCAGCAATCCCACTCATGGGTATATATCCAAAGGAAAATATTATATCCAAAAGATACCTGTGTGTATACACATATATGTGTGTGTGTGTGTATATATATATACACACACCTGTATACACACACACACCCATAAACTACCAGTCAGCCATAAAAATGAATGAAATCATAAAAAAGAGTGAGATCATGTCTTTTGCAGTGACACGGATGAAACTGGAGGTCCTTAAGTGAAAACTCAGTCAAATACTACATGTTCTGTCTTATAAGTGGGAGCTAAATAACGTGCACACATGGACTTAGAAAGTGTAATGATAGATATTAGAGACTCAGAAAGGTAGGAGTGTTAGAGTGTGGTGAAGGATGAGAAATTACCTAATGAATACCATGTACACTATTCAGGTAATGGTTACACCAGAAGCCCGGATTTCACCACTGCAATATATCAGTGCAACAAAATTGTGCTTATATCCCCTAAATCTATAGAAATAATAAAAAAAAATTTCATCGTGGAGGACAAATGACATCAAGTGTATTGAAAAGTGAAACAAAGCTCAATGACATAAAAAATTCAAATTCTACCATTGTGGGTGTCAGTTCAAAACATCAAAATGCATCTTCCAATTTGAATAAGAATAGAAACAATGATACCAACACAAAATATTAAAATCTAAGTATGCATGTAAAAACAGTTACAAAGATTAGAAAAAAGAAGAGAAAAATACTTTTTTTGATATGTAGAAATAGGTACTTTGCTATTGGTACCAAAAAAAAATCTCAAGAAATTTATGGAAGGGGAAGTATCCATGCCTGTGTATTATTATGCTCAATGGCCAGTAGCACATTTTGTTTACTTTTTTGCTTTTAAAACTGTATCTGTTAAGCAACATTTCTTTGCAGAGATGAAAAAAAATCATATGCTTATTTGCTATTTAATAAAGTTCTCCTGATACTACAATGACTTTTTAAAATGACTTAAAAATTATTGTATTTATGATCTAAAATGAATTATAGGAAGAAAGGTTTGAGACTGGGAAACATGAGTTAAAGTCATGGGTGCTCTGGACATTTAAGTTAAAATGGAGACATGAATTAACCTTTACCACATTAACCCATACTAAGATGCTGTTCACTTTGAAAGACCTCTCATTCTCCATTTGCACTAAAAACATTAATCAAACATAACGTTTCTGTACTACTTATCATGGAATCAAAGGCTTGGTTCCTTGAATACAATGATAGATTGATTTCATAAATGCCTAATCCTTAAATAAGACTGTAATGGACTCACACTGCATTAAATGGCATTAGCCCAGAAGAAGGCCTGGGTAGCTTAAGAGCCATATGCTATTTTGTTTGATAGCATATATTTTATAATGATATACTCCTAGGACACAATGCAGATTAAGTATTTATTAATCCCTCTTTATTGCTTTTCCATGACTTCCAGTGGATATAAAAATGATGACTTGTAGCTCTCTAAAAGAGGATAAAACAAGTTATATTATGGGATGAAAAAGGTTGTTCGTAAGACTGATAATTTGCTGAGGAATTATCATGCTATCCTCAAAGGAAGAGGGCATGGAAAAAGACGACGAACTATGAAGATGGACTTCAGTTATAATACAAACCGCCCACATCCTAGCCCTAAGGAGCAATGATCCAGAACTTTGCAACTTTAGCATTGGCTCTACTGGTAATAGTTTCACAGTGTTAACCAGGGGCGTGTGCGCACATGGCCTCCTGGCTGCTGAGTTGACTGTTTTTAAGTCTATTGCTTTTTGCTCGGTAATTTTAACCATCATTCTTTGCTCAATTATAATAATTGTGTAGTATACTCAAATCATGCCTCAGGATAATTAAACATTATATGCTGTTGTTATGCTTTTGGTTGTGTTGTTTCTTGCATAGAAATTTCGTTAGAAGTTATAAAATTAGCTGACCATGCCTTTGTTGGCACTTGTGTTTTGACTTTATTTGATTGTATTCAATCGACTGCGGTTGCTTCTATTAGAGGATAGGACGTGGATATCAGAGTTAATTGTTGGGCTTACCCCTTAATTATGGGTGGACTTTATCCAGTTTGTAGATAGGACATGCTATAGAAA
Source organism: Trachypithecus francoisi (assembly GCF_009764315.1). Lineage (NCBI taxonomy): Eukaryota > Metazoa > Chordata > Mammalia > Primates > Cercopithecidae > Trachypithecus > Trachypithecus francoisi. The sequence goes on from NW_022681469.1 coordinate 58,165,490, forward strand.
GGTCATAGTTTTATACTGGTTAGACCAATATTTGTAATTTTGTGGTTCACAACTGTCCATTTGTATAATTTTAGAGCTGGAGAAGATCTGAGACCTACTATTGCATTTTTTGGCAATAGGTCCGTAAGGAAGAAGTCACTTTTCTAAGTTTCTACATGTTCTAGTTACCACCTCCTGTTGTCTCCCGCTTGGAATGGTTTTGCATTTCGATTTCATACAGCTTAGGGAAATCAGTAAATAACATGACCTGGTATTAAGTGAGAGACGTCACTTGGGCTCAGGACGTCTGTGGGCTGGAGGGTTAACTCATGTTCAAAATGAATCACACTAACTGGCATACCCTTGGCAGGGTTTCAGATTTTGCCATTTTCCCAGAAATAAGAATTGATGATGGAGTTCATATATCCTGTAATTCCTTTTATTTCTTATAAGTACTGCTGTCTATAGAATTTAGTCATGCTCTTCATACTGAGTTCTTCCTTGGAGGGTTTCAAACACGGATCAGAGGTATCATTACTAGTCCATTGAGCCCAACTAAATCATATAGCTCCTTGTTCACATACACCTATCAATAATTATAGGCTTAAAGACTGAACATTATGCCAGAAACTCATTTTAAAGAGTATTATCATTCTCAGCCAATTAGATCAGACTCTATTATATTCAGAATTGCAAACTGTTCAAATAAGAATTAAATGTATATTAAGAGGCTAAACAATTGTCTTCAAAATTAGAGCTTCTTTACTGTTCCATTTCAACCTCCTTTGTCTCTATTCATTTCTATGTTATAGGTAGTAAGTTCCTACCTTTAGAATTCATTTGCAGGTATATAAACATGTTCTTCATTTACCGGAAGAACTGTGGTCATCTTTGTTGCTCGATCACTTTCTTTCTCAGTATTGACTTTGCTTTGCTTCAATTTCCTATACTTTCTCTGGCTTACTCCAAAACATATTGTTCCTTTAAACCTTTTCATGATGGAAGATTTGCCATTTTCTCAATCCATCAGGAGTCTCTGGATTTGGGCACTTCTTCAAATATATCCCAGAGTCCACTGGGAAGTGTCTTAGCTGTCTGTGTTATGAGTGACAAAGAATGATCTATGATACTTTGCTGTCTCTTTTACAAGGTGTCCTTTTATTCCCTACAGCTACTACTTTAAATGAAAGTGCTTTCAGATGTAAAGGTGTCACTCAAGATTTTTCAAGGTGCATTGCAAACAATGAATAAACATGTGTGTATTCTTTTGTCTTTCATCAAATTTTAGCCCAGTAATAAAACTAGGTGTATATAAATAAGAATTCATTATTTACACTGCATTTTAGTGCTGATATAGATACAGTTGGGTTCCTGCCCTTTCCTCTCCTTTATATTGAAGGTATTATAAATGAAGCTCTTTAAACATTCTGAGATCTTTAAGTTGATTTCTATATGAACTCCAAGTGGTGTAGGATGCTTTACTTAGCTGACAAGAAAAAGTACTCTGTAAGCCTTTATTTGTATGTGATAAAACAGGGTTGATAAAATAATCTTCTACTATTAACTTATCAATGCAGTCTTACAGAATCCACCTATTACAAAGTAGATACTTTTGTTTTCTCTGCTTTTGTTTCAGTAGAAACTGTCAATTAAAATCAATAAAGCTCTAGAGAAAGCCATGGTAAACTTGGTTACAAACCAAGAGGGAATCAACTAAGGTGAAGAAAATGTGAAACCCTTTATTAAGCACTTGAGCAGCACTTAAATTATAACCCTAGAGTGAGTAAATACTGCTAAATCCCTGTAGATTTTATAAACTATATAGGACAGCAGATGAGCAATCAGAGATTCTGGCCCATGAACTGATAAACCCTGAATCTTTGAGCTTTGCCAAGTATTTTTTTCTCTTTACTTATAAATTAGGTAAATTAATATTTTCCCTACCCTTGCTTCACCCATGATTCTCTAAGGAACACAGTTAACACTTCTCAAACATTTTGAGACACTCCTGAAAGTTCTACATATGAATTATTTGCTTCAGTTATTTCCCAAATGGCACAACACATCTTTTTTCCCCTAAAAACTGTCAGCCCTCTTGGAATTGAATAGTGCTGCATAAAACAACTATTGCATATTGATTTTTTTTTCTTTTGCATTTATTCAGGCTGATTCCCCATTCCATAGGTTAGTGGCTTAGCTATTCTACTCTCATAAAAAGAAGAACTTCTTGAGTATTGAGCGAGAATTCATTTGTTCTTTTTGCCTTTTTCTCACCCTCTTCAGGGGAATTTTCACTCCACTGAGCTTTCAGAAGATGTATTGTTATACCCCGCCAAGCAAGAACAGGAGAATATGGATGATTAAATACCAACTGTGTATTGTTTCTGTATAAACACAGAATTAGCCATTGGCCTCCACCTAATGAATCTATAATCTAATTAGATGGCTTGACAACCCCAAGAAGGGAAACGATAAGAATATGTATCAGCATAGTAGGTTAAAATGAAGAAAGCTGCATATTAAGATATGTAAGAAGGTAAAATGAGAGCACCTGGGGGAAAGGGTGGCTGTGGGTGCAGCTTCAGCTGACTTAAACATCTCTGTCTGATGACTCTGAAGAGAGCAGCTGATTTCCCAGCACCGCATTTGAGCTCTGCTAAGGGACAGACTGCCTCCTCAAGTGGGTCCCTGACCCCCATGTATCCCGACCGGGAGACACCTCCCAGGAGGGGTCCACAGACACCTCATACAGGAGAGCTCTGGCTGGCATCTGGTGGGTGTCCCACTGGGATGAAGCTTCCAGAGGAAGGAACAGGCAGCAATCTTTCCTGTTCTGCAGCCTCTGCTGGTGATACCCAGGCAAACAGGGTCTGGAGTGCACCTGCAGCAGAGGGGCCTGTTAGAAGGAAAACTAACAAACAGAAAGGAATGGCATCAACATCAACAAAAAGGACGTCCAGACACAGAAACCCCATCGGAAGGTCACCAACGTCAAAGACCAAAGGTAGATAAATCCACGAAGATGGGGAGAAACCAGCGCAAAAAGGCTGAAAGTTCCAGAAACCAGAATGCCTTCTTCTCCTCCAAAGGCTCACAACTCCTCACCAGCAAGGGAGCAAAACCGGACAGTGAATGAGTTTGGCAAATTGACAGAAGTAGGCTTCATAAGGTGGGTAATAACAAACTCCTCTGAGCTAAAGGAGCATGTTCTAACCCAATCCGAGGAAGGTAGGAACCTTGAAAAAAGGTTAGACGAATCGCTAACTAGAATAACCAGTTTAGAGAAGAACATAAATGACCAGATGGAGCTGAAAAACACAGCAAGAGAACTTCGTGAAGCATATACAAGTATCAATAGCTGAATCGATCAAGCAGAAGAAAGGACATTAGAGACTGAAGAGCAACTCAATGAAATAAAGTGAGAAGACAAGATTAGAGAAAAAAGAATGAAAAGGAACAAACAAAGCATCCAAGACATCTGGGACTATGTGAAAATAACAAATCTGCATTTGATTGTTGTACCTCAAAGTGATGGGGAGAATGGGACCAAGGTGGAAAACACTCTTCAAGATATTATCCAGGAGAACTTCCCCAACCTAGCAAGACAGGCCAACATTCAAATTTAGGAAATACAGGAAATACCACAAAGATACTCCTCAAGAAGAGCAACCCCAAGACACATAATCATCAGATTTACCAAGGTTGAAATGAAGGAAAAAATGTTAAGGGCAGCCAAAGAGAAAGGTCAGGTTACCCACAAAGGGAAGCCCATCAGACTAACAGAGGATCTTTCTGCAGAAACCCTACAAACCAGAAGTGAATGGGGGCCAATATTCAACATTCTTAAAAGAATTTTCAACGCGGAATTTCATATCCAGCCAAACAAAGTTTCATAAGTGAAGGAGAAATAAAATCCTTTACAGACAAGCAAATGCTGACAGATTTTGTCACCACCAAGCCTGCCTTACAAGAGCTCCTGAAGGAAGCACTAAACATGGAAAAGAAAACCGGTAGCAGCCACTGCAAAAACATGCCAAATTGTAAAGACCATCGATGCTATGAAGAAACTGCATCAACTAACAGACAAAATAACCAGCTAGCATCATAATGACAGGATCAAATTCACACATAAAAACATGAACCTTAAATGTAAATGGGCTAAATGCCCCAATTAAAAGAGAAAGACTGAAAAAAAATAAATAAAAGAGAAAGACTGGCGTAAACCCGGGAGGTGGAGCTTGCAGTGAGCTGAGATCCGGCCACTGCACTCCAGTCCGGGCGACAGAGCGAGACTCCACCTCAAAAAAAAAAAAAAAAAGAGAAAGACTGGCAAATTCAGTAGAGTCAAGACTGACCAGTGTGCTGTATTCAGGAGCCCCACCTGACGTGCAAAGACACACACAGGCTCAAAATAAAGGATGGAGGCCGGGCGCAGTGGCTCAAGCCTGTAATCCCAGCACTTTGGGAGGCCGAGACGGGCGGATCACAAGGTCAGGAGATCGAGACCATCCTGGCGAACATGGTGAAACCCCGTCTGTACTAAAAAAATACAAAAAACTAGCCGGGCGAGGTGGCGGGCACCTGTAGTCCCAGCTACTCGGGAGGCTGAGGCAGGAGAATGGCGTAAACCCGGGAGGCGGAGCTTGCAGTGAGCTGAGATCCGGCCACTGCACTCCAGCCTGGGCGACAGAGCGAGACTCTGTCTCAAAAATAAATAAATAATAAATAAATAAATAAATGATGGAAAAATATTTACTACGAAAATGGAAAGCAAAAAACAAAAACAAAACAACAACAACAACAAAAACAAACAAAAAAAAACCAAACAAAAAAACAGGGGTTGCAATCTTAGTCTCTGATAAAACAGGCTTTAAACCAACAAAGATCGAAAGACACAAAGAAGGCCATTACATAATGGTGAAAGGATCAATGCAACAAGAAGAGCTAACTATCCTAAATATATATGCACCCAATACTGGAGCACCCAGATTCATAAAGCAAGTTCTTAGAGACATACAAAGAGACTTAGAATCCCACACAATAATAATGGGAGACTTTAACACACCACTGTCAATATTAGACAGATCAACGAGACAGAAAGTTACCAAGGATATTCAGGACTTGAACTCAGCTCTGGACCAAGCAGACCTAATAGACATCTACAGAACTCTCCACCCCAAATCATCAGAATATACATTCTTCTCAGCATCTCATCACACTTATTCTAAAATTGACCATATGATTGGAAGTAAAACACTCCTCAGAAAATGCAAAAGAATGGAAATCATAACAATGTCTCAGACCACAGTGCAATCAAATTAGAACTCAGGATTAAGAAACTCAGTTAAAACTGCACAACTACATGGAAACTGAACCTGCTCCTGAATGACTACTGGGTAAATAAAGAAATAAAGGCAGAAATAAAGATGTTCTTTGAGACCAATGAGAACAAAGACACAACATACCAGAATCTCTGGGACACATTTAAAGCAGTATTTAGAAGGAAATTTATAGCACTAAGTGCCCACAAGAGAAAGCAGGAAAGATCTAAAATAGACACCCTAACATCACAATTAAAAGAACTAGAGAAGCAAGAGCAAACAAATTCAAAAGCTAGCAGAAGACAAGAAATAACTAAGATCAGAGCAGAACTGAAGGAGATAGAGACACGAAAAGCCCTTCAAAAATATCAGTGAATCCAGGAGCTGGATTTTTGAAACGATCAACAAAATAGACCTCTAGCCAGACTAATAAAGAGGAAAAGAGAGAAGAATCAAATAGGCGCAATAAAAACGATCCCACAGAAATACAAACTACCGTCAGAGAATACTACAAACACCTCTACACAAATAAACTAGAAAATCTAGAAGAAATGGATAAATTCCTGAACAAATACACTGTCCCGAGTCTAAACCAGGAAGAATTCGAATCCTTGAATAGACCAATAACAAGTTCTGAAATTGAGGCAGTAACAGACTACCAACCAAAAAAAGTCCAGGACCAGATGGATTTGCAGCCGAATTTTACCAGAGGTACACAGAGGAGCTGGTACCGTTCCTTCTGAAACTATCCCAAACAATAGAAGAAGAAGGAATCCTGTTTCACTCATTTTATGAGGCCAGCATCATTCTGATACCAAAACCTGGCAGAGACACAACAAAAAAGAAAATTTCAGGCCAATATCCCTGATGAACATTGCTGTGAAAATCCTCAATAAAATACTGGCAAACTGAATCCAGCAGCACATCAAAACGCTTATCCATCATGATTAAGTCAGCTTCATCCCAGGGATTCAAGGCTGGTTCAACATTCGCAAATCAATAAACGTAATCCATCACATAAGCAGAACCAATGACAAAAAAACACATGATTATCTCAAAAGATGCAGAAAAGGACTTCAACAAAATTCAACACATCCTCATGCAAAAAACTCTCAATAAACTAGGTAATGACGGAACATATCTCAAAATAATTCCAGCTATTTATGACAAAGCCACAGTCAATATCATACTGAATATGAAAAAACTCGAAGCATTCCTTTTAAAAACCAGCACAAGACAAGGATGCCCTCTCTCACCACTCCTGTTCAGCACAGTATTGGAAGTTCTGGCCAGGGCAATCAGGCAAGAGAAAAAAACAAGAAGTCAAATTGTCTCTGCTTGCAGATGACATGATGATATATTTAGAAAACCCCTTTGTCTCAGTCCAAAATCTCCTTAAGCTGATAAGCAACTTCAGTAGTGTCAGTATACAAAATCAGTGTGCAAAAATCACAAGCATTCCTATACACCAATAACAGGCAGCCAAATGATGAGTGAACTCCCATTCACAATTGCTACAAAGAGAATAAAATACCTAGGAATACAACTTACAAGGGATGTGAAGGACCTCATCAAGGAGAACTACAAACCACTGCTCAAGGAAATCAGAGAGGACACAAACAAATGGAAAACCATTCCATGCTCATGGGCAGGAAGAATCAATATCATAAAAATGGCCATACTGCCCAAAGTAATTTATAGATTCAATGCCATCCTCATCAAGCTACCATTGACTTCCTTCACGGTATTGGAAAAAATTACTTTAAATTTCATATGGAACCAAAAAAGAGACCACATAGCAGAGACAATCCTAGGCAAAAAGAACAAAGCTGGAGGCATCACACTACCTGACTTCAAACTATACTACAAGGCTACAGTAACCGAAACAGCGTGGTACTGGTACCGAAACAGCATGATACTGGTACCAAAACAGATATACAGACCAATGGAACAGAAAGGAGGCCTCAGAACAAACACCACACATCTACAACCATCTGATCTTTGACACAACTGACAAAAACAAGCAACGGGAAAAGGATTCCCTATTTAATAAATAGTGTTGGGAAAACTGGCTAGCCATATGCAGAAAACTCAAACTGGACCCCTTCATTACACCTTATATAAAAATTAACTCAAGATGGATTAAAGACTTAAATGTGAGACCTAAAACCATAAATACCCTGGAAGAAAACCTAGGCAATACCATTCAGGACATAGGCATGGGCAAAGACTTCATGACTAAAACACCAAAAGCAATGGCAACAAAAGCCAAAATGGACAAGTGGGATCTAATTAAACTAAAGAGCTTCTGCACAGCAAAAGAAACTACTATCAGAGTGAACAGGAAACCTACAGAATGGGAGAAAATGTTTGCAATCTATCCATCTGACAAAGGGCTAATATTCAGAATCTAGAAAGAACAAAACAAATTTACAAGAAAAAAACAACCCCCTCAAAAAGTGGGCACAGGATATGAACACTTCTCAAAAGAAGACATTTATGCAGCCAACAAACATGAGAAAAAGCTCATCATCACTGGTCATCAGAGGAAGGCAAATCAAAACCACAATCAGATACTCTCTCAAACCAGTTAGAATGGTGATCATTAAAAAGTCAGGAAACAACAGATGCTGGAGAGGATGTGGAGAAATAGGAACACTTTTACACTGTTGGTGGGAGTGTACATTAGTTAAACCATTGTGGAGGACAGTGTGGCGATTCCTCAAGGATCTAGAACCAGAACTACCATTTGACCCAGCCATCCCATTATGGGTATACACCCAAAGGATTATAAATCATGCTACTATAAAGACACATTCACACGTATGTTTATTGCGGCACTATTCACAATAGCAAAGACTTGGAACCAACCCAAATGCTCATCAATGATAGACTGGATAAAGAAAATGTGGCACATATACACCATGCAATACTATGCAGTCATAAAAATGGTTTGTTCCTGTCCTTTGCAGGGACTTGGATGAAACTGGAAATCATCATTCTCAGCAAACTAACACAAAAACAGAAAACCAAACACCACATGTTCTTACTCATGACTGGGAGTTGAACAATGAGAACACATGGAGACAGGGAGGGAAACATCACACACTGGGGCTGGTTGGTGGGTGGGGGGCTAGGGGAGGGATAGCATTAGGAGAAACACCTAATGCAGATGACGGGTTGATGGGTGCAGCAAACCACCATGGCACGTGTATAGCTATGTAACAAACCTGCATGTTCTGCACATGTACCCTGGAACTTAAGGTATAAAAAAATTAGGTGAACTAAATCTAAACTTATGATGAAAATATGTTGTTAAAGTTGTATATGAATATTTGTAACTCAGAGTCTTAAGTTGTCCTGTCTTTGGAGTTCAGACCTTAAGGAAATAGATACATATATGTATGTTTCAGTTTTCCAGTATGACATTGAAAGGTGAAGAATGTTGCCTTATTATCTTATAACTGATTTGGAAGTCCTATAAAGAAAAATATCAAAAATATTGGGCATCTGCTCATCTAAAAATAAATACATGTTCATCTAATGAAGAGACATAAAAACGTCTATGGAAGAAAGAAAAAAGGTAAAATTACCAAAAAACAAATTTACATTTGAAGAAGGTTTTGTAGTTTCCACAATATTTGTTTAGTCACTTCTTTATCCTATACTATGATCCCAGAGGTTTTCTAGGCAAGAATATCAAATATATACTTGGGTCTGAGGCATCAACAGAGTATAATGCAATGTCCTGGTATTGAACTACAAGAAATATCTTTCTGTAATTAATTTTTCTCATAAAACTGAGGACCTCATTCCTTCAGCATCTCAGCAAAGTGAGCAAAGGACATTCATACTTCTTTCCTTCAAGTAATAATGAAATAGTATGTTTGGATTGGCATAAAATTCTATGTTGTCTTGGGAAGACATCAATCCTCTTCGTATCACTTCTTAGGTAACACTACATTCTTAATCTATCACAAGCTTGAAACAAAACAAGGGTCCTAAAGCACTTATCTGGGGGAGAGAGTTTGGAATTAGGAGCCTCAGAGACCAGCCCTGGAATCCTGCTTCATTACACTTAGTCTAAGTAGTTAGGTTTAATTTTTATGGTCATAGTTTTTTTGTTGTTGTTGCTGTATTCCCCCCGCCACCCACAGAACCTAGTTTCATTTCAACCTCAACAATCAAGTGAAATCTTCTTGCAATTCTAAAATTGTTCTTAATTTGGTAATCTAAATGACATAAAAATTAATGCATAGTTCTTATTCTGAGGAACTTTGAAACACCTTAACTTAGTACTTCTTAACAACAGATGATACTCACTTATTGATTAAAAATGTGAAGTGACTTCTGGATATATTTACTGGCTTTTTTCCTCTGAAATCAGTGAGGGTTGGGAGCAAAAACCTGGGGCATATAGTGAGGAAATAAACCCATGCTGGTATGAAATTTCTATACGTTCTGTGCATTGATCTTGAAATTTTCTTTTTAACTAACCGGAGTGCTTGGATATACAGACAAGGCTATATTAGTAAAAAGGGAATGGACTTTAATCTCGTATCTAAAAATTTCCCTCAATGTCTGTTTTTATTTAAAAAATGGAGCAAAATAGTTGGTACACACACACCACACCATACTACACCATACCACACCACACCACACCACACCACACCGCACTACACTTTAGAATAAAGCCTGAGGGGAAAAAAAAACCAAAAACAGAAGGCTAGTGAGAGTGAGAATTTTATCACACTTTAGAGATGAGACTTAAGGAATCATATGGTTCAACCTCCAACCAGAGTCTGAGACACAATTACTGAGACTCGGATTAAACCTCCAGTTTAGTTGAGTTGACTGTTCTCCTGGAAGGCAGAACAGCATAGTAGTCAAGATGAGTTTGGATCCCAGGCTTACTGCACACTGCTGGTGTGACCCTGAGCTAGTTTCTTAACTTTCCTAAACTTCAGTTCTTCATTTGTAAAATATTTATATCTATCCTACAGGGTTATCATAAAAATTAAATCAGATATTATATATTAAGAATGTGGCACAATGTCATTAAACTCTCAATGAATGAATATTATTATTAGACAACCTATTCCATTGTAAGGTAGCTCTGTTATTAGCTATTTTTTAAAATAATGAATCTGTCCAGGTGTGATGGCTCAGGCCTGTAATCCCAGCACTTTGGGAGGCCGAGGCTGGTGGATCACCTGAGGTCAGGAGTTCGAGACCAGCCTGGCCAACATGGTGAATCCCTGTCTCTAGTAAAAGAAAAAGAAAAAAAAAATTAGCTGGGTGTGGTGGCGGGTGCCTGTAATCCCAGCTACCTGGAAGGCTGAGGCAGGAGGATCACTTGAACCTGGGAGGCAGAGGTTACAATGAGCTAAGATCACGCAATTGCACTCCAACCTGGGCGACAAGAATGAAACTCCATCTCAAAGAAAATACATAAATACAAAATAAAACAATGAATCAAAATCTGTCTCTCTATATCTGTCATCTATTTGTGCTTGTTCTCCCATCTGAGAAACCAAAAAATAACTGATTTAAAGCATGGCTGTTCCACCTTCCTTTTGGTAGCTATTCCATGTCTGAAGCACTTTGCATTCTTTATGTTGTAGACTTTGGCATATATGCTTACTATCCCACTGTACCCCTAAGAGTATACGCTAAATGAATCCTATTGATATCATTACTTCCTGAAAAGAACCAAAAAGGGAATCATAAAACACTCAACAAAGAAAATATAGCTATGAAATTGAGAACCGATTTGTCTTTGATAGGAGACAGTTTATAGATGCTGAATCTTCCAGACAAATTTTACAGCCTTGTTCACATACCACCTAACCTAACCTTATTCCTTATGACTTCAGAGATATTAAAGCACCTTAATTAGGTTAAAGTGATGTAATGCCTGCTCCTCCTTCTACTACCATAATCTACCTAGTTGCTCTAGCTTGAAATTCAAACAAGCAAACATACTTGACTCATTCTCCACCCCTCTCTTCTATGCAGACAAGAGGGAACACTGATTCTATGGTCCAGATATTTGTCCTTTCATTCCTCTTTCTCTTCTCATGGTTGTTAGAGTTGATGCTTTCAATAGGTAGATGACCAGCATACAGCAAACTAGCAGCAAAGGAACCAATGCACTAAGAACCAGGACCCCACTCTCACCCTGCCCTGTGATCACCTGCTACTTCTTCCCCCTGACCCAACCCAAGTGGAAGCCACAGGACAAGGGAGTCCACTGGTGTAGTGAATAAAGAGAACTAAAAGGAATGAGTCTGGAGAGGAAAATGAACTTGATTCCACACATTTCTTAACTTCTTTTGTGACTTCTGTTTCTCTCTCTCTCCAGAGGTATCTTTTGATCATTTTGATCAAAGTCATTTTGAACATTACATGTTTGATCATGTTGCTCCCCTACTTTTATAATCCTTCCATTCCTGTTAGGCAGACTTTATTTATTTATTTTATTTATTTATTTTTTATTTTTTATTTTGAGACGGAGTCTGGCTCTGTCGCCCAGGCTGGAGTGCGGTGGCCGGATCTCAGCTCACTGCAAGCTCCGCCTCCCAGGTTCACGCCATTCTCCTGCCTCCGCCTCCCAAGTAGCTGGGACTACAGGCGCCCGCCTCGTCGCCCGCTAGTTTTTTGTATTCTTTAGTAGAGACGGGGTTTCACCGTATTAGCCAGGATGGTCTCGATCTCCTGACCTTGTGATCCGCCCGTCTCGGCCTCCCAAAGTGCTGGGATTACAGGCTTGAGCCACCGCGCCCGGCCAGGCAGACTTTATAGTTCCCTCCTGATCAACCTCCTGGCAGTCTTTCACCTTAACTTCTGTTTCCACTTTCCTTCTCTGCTGTCTCCTAGGTTTCAGGCATAACAGACAAGCTGATGGTTCTCCATGTCTCCCAGATTTAGAGAATCCCAAGGACCACATTGCTTTCATCTGATAAGAAGAGATCCTACCTGACACAGCTCCTGGCTCGTAGTAAATGCTCCACATGTGCCTGCTGAATAAAGGGATGCCTGCACTTTTGCACACAATATTCTCTGAACCTGGATTGCCTAATAAATTCTTAATTTCCCTTCCATCTCTAAATCATACTTCTGTGAAATCCACCATGATCTCTCCCCATGACATCTCCTCTTATGAGAGACTCATTCCTCTGTCCTTGCTCTGCAGTCTGTATACATCTCTTTTAGCACTTATCTCCAGGTGCCGTTTTAAATTGCACACATTCCTCTGTGACTTTACCAGACCGTACATTCCTTTATGACAGAGACTGGTATTACACATCCACAGATCCCCAGGACCTGAAAGGATGCCTGATGCATGGTGGGTACCCAATGCACATGTAACCTGTTTACTGAGGAAAATGGACTCGATCCCACTCATTTCTTCTTCTCTGGCTTCTGTTTGTTTCAGAATGACAGAGGGGAGGTGGGAGAGGTATAAAAATATAAAGTAGTATTTTTTACCAATTACTACTTCCATTCCTTTTCCCCATTCCTTAATGATATCTTGGGAAGAATATTAACTTTTAAGTAACTTTTTGCTATAATATATCCAGTCTCACTAAAGTCTGAACACCAAACTTGATTGAAATCACTTTCCTTCCTCCTTTGTGGAGAGGTATGGTCTGCCTCTGAATCACTGTCTTTCCCCTCCTTCATTCTTCAAGGTCTAGTTCTTCCAGTGTGTTAGGGGCAGAGAGGAAGATCTCTCTCTCTATTTCTCTCTCTCTCTTTTTAATTTAACTGGTTGCAATTGTATGCTTTTTGTGTTGGTTGTGGCTGCTTGTCTGGTGAATGGTAACTGGCTGTTAAAGTGGCAGGCATCCAGTGGCTGGCTCTTTTGTGGGATGGATCTGTGCATTCTTCCTCCGGCCAGTGTAATATTTGGTTCAAGCTTGACCCCTTTCACCTCTGTCAGCTCCTGCCACACTGGAGCACTGCCCAGTCTGTTGATGCTGGGTGTTCCTTGCCCGGCAGGCAGCTCTCTTGAGTGGAGGATAGAAGACAGCTGGCAAAAATCAGGCTCTATTCTCCATGGTCACTTCAACCATAGAAATCTCACATAGCCTCCTCATGCCAAATACTGTTGCAATGGCTTCATTGCCATGTCTTTTCTTTCTCCTGCCATCTCTCTCCAATTCACTTCCTTCCTGTTATGACTGGCAAAGGAAGCGAGTCCACTGCCTGAGCAGATGTCCAATTTGGAAACCTGATCTCCATCTTCCCTTCTTACAGGCTACCCCAATTTCAATGAGTGATTCTCCTGTAGTCTCCCCTTTCTTTTTCATGCAGATTGTTGTGTTACCTCTCAAACGCAAATCCCATATAAGAAAAACTACCCTGAAGATTCTGTTTTCCCTTCTTCAGCTTCTGTTTATGGAAGCTAGGGTGAGAGGAGAGGGTTTGATTATAGTAGGGGAGTCCCACAGTAGCACTGAGGTGTGTTTGTGGACCCTGGAGTCAATTCTATGAAAAATGCCACTCAATGTCCCCTGATAAGGTTTGGTGAATAAATGAATAAGCAAGTGGATGTATCCATTTTGAAGAGTTCATAATAGATGGGAATACTGATGCTGCAATAAGGGGCTAGGTGGATTGTAAAACAGAACAAGATTAGTCAATGACAGAAATCAGATGTAAGCCCTGGACTTCCGACTCGGCTAAGTGCCCCAGCCTGCCATCTTTGTATAACCTCTGCTTGTCTCAGCAAGGCATGAAGTCATAACATTAATTAATAATGCCACTCCACACATCAATAAGAGCCTTGGTAATTTACCACGAAAAATCAGTTTTGTATTTTTGTAGAATTTGCAGCTCTGAATAGGGAGGAAAATGTCATTTCTGCCAGAGGCACAGCATCTTGTTCAGCTCTTATGTAAATTCACTGTCAGGCAATCCTAGAAACTGCCTCCACTTGCCTCTGGGCAAAATGTCTCCTTTTCATAGAAAAATGTCACCTTTTCTCAAGGAAATGGCAGGTGGTTATTTTTTTTCCAAAGGAAAAATGACCTTTGCATTTTGTTAAAAAAAAACCCAAAACCCCTCAAGGACTTAAGCTTTGATGAAAACACTAAAAACAATTCCATATCTTTTACTTTGTACTTCAGGTTCCACTTTGTAAATTTTGAGATTACACCTGTCACCACTGATGTAGCCTGTAGGCAAATGTCAGTGACCAGAAAATTCCGGCATCTTGTTCTCCAGGAATGTTCAATGGATGCTTGTATCTCAGCTCTTGTTGCTCCCAGCTCTAAAACACACACACACACACACACACACACACACACACACACACACCCCTCTCTCTCTCTTTTTATTCTCATTACTTTAACACTTTAAAGCCTTTATATCCCCAATCCTGGATCACAATCTTATACCAGTCCATGAAAGGCTCCTCTAAAAAAATGCCAAAGTTGCTACATTGCGTATCATTGTGCTTAAAATTATGTTCAATATTTGATATGAAATTTATACCTATGGCAATCTAAGTCATTTTTCACACCAAATAGTTTTATTCTCTCATGAGGACCCAGGAAAAAATGTATCCAGTATTCTTTCCCACCACCTCCCACAGTCAGATAAGAAAATACAAAAGAAATACGACAAAGAAGTAAGAGGAGTGAAAATATCGGGACCCAACACTTTAAAACAAAGAGAGCAGGAAGATAAAGGTGATGGTATAAAGAAAGACAGCTCTGGCTTATTAACCTTGGCCTGACAGAACAACGCTCCCACTCATTTTGTCAATATTTCATATATGTGGTAGGAGTTTTTCCCTTCCGACAATAGTTCTTGCCATTGAAAAAAGCAAAATTTACCTTACGGAGTTTGATTTTCCAGCAAAGTAGTAAGTTAGACGACAACACTCAAGATTTACCGTGCATACTCTTGTCACTATATGCAAATCCTCAGCTGGAGCAGATGAGAGGCACATTAATTACACTGGATACAGGAATAATGTTTCTGCAGCCGCAGCAGTTTTGATATTTGCAGACTCCAGCGCACTCTATCTGTAATTGCACTGGCAGCTTGCAAAAACCAGCAGAATCACACTTACAAACAAAGGTCTGCATGGTAATTTATCTCCTATTGACTTCAATGAAATCTCTTCATTCAGAATACTAAGAGATTCATAATTATGAGCTAAGATCTGTGACTTAGCTAAAGAAAATGAAAGACACGTTTCTTGCCTCTTCTCACTTATGTTCCACATACCTGTGGATGATGATACATATGTGCATATCTGTACAATTAAACTATTCACTGAACACTTGAAAACCCATATGACAAGCTGTAGGAATATGCACCAATATCCTATATATTTAGTTCAATGAGTGTTATTTCTCTTAGCAGAAACATTTACCTTTCCTCACGCATGTTCCAACTATCTTAACCTCCTCAGACTTTTCTTTTGGTTATGATTCAGAATTGACTTGCTTTTATTTTTGGAGTGGATTACTGTATCAAAATAGGAGAGACCATTATTAAACAAATGAAGCTTAGGTTACTGACTGCTGTAAAACGTGCCTAGGAAAAAGAGATGAGCATCCTACGGCATACTTACACGCACCTAGCCCAATTTCAGTGTCAGATAATGCATACAAAGGAGGTGAAATGTCCCTATTTCAGCTGCCAGTCTGCCAACAGAACAGTTGTTAACATGGTACCACAATTCTGAAAATTTTCTGATACCTCTATTAAGTCTAAAATGATTTAAAGAAGCAAGAGGTGTCTTTAAATGTTCAATGCAGAATCATTTTGTCTCCAGGATCCAAAGGGTAAACATCCTAAAAGTTCATAAGATCTTTTCATGTGTCCACTACTCCCAGAATATTATAGCTTTAATATATTGGAAGATAGTCTTATGGAGATTCATAAGGGCTACCATTTCTGAGAGATTCCACGTACCACGACTTAAGTATTTTATGTATAATAACTCATCTGGTGAGATGTTTGGTTAAACTAGACTAAGAAAAGCTTTAAATAATTCTGTAAGGAGAACATAATCATAGAATAATCTATGATGATTACAGCAAATCTTATGCCTCTATAGTAATCCATGTAGACTAGTGCTGCATAGAAAGATTCATTCACTTATTTAATCAACAAGTTGAATATTTTCCATATACCTGGTCATGAACTAAGTCTTGGGGATTTATTCACAATCAAGTCAGACACAGGTTTTGATCTCAATGAACTTACAGTCAGGTTGGGGAGGCAGGGGCTGGCAAACGAGAATTTCCAGTTCAGCTGAGGGAAGAGCAGATAAAAATAAGCATCTTTCATAAACAGCAGATTGTTTCCTCATGAACCAAAGGCTCAGTTCGGAGAGACAGAGTAGTAGGAACGGAACGAACTTGACATTGTCTGTAAGAGTGCATATGGTGCATATACACGTGCGTGTGTGTACACACACATACACACCATAGAACAAACACACACCACAGAATATATGCAGCCATAAAAAATGATGAAATCATGTCCTTTGCAGCGACATGGATGCAGCTGGAGGTCACTGTCCTAAGTGAATTAACACAAGAGCAAAAAACCAAATACTACATGTTCTCGCTTATACGTGGAAGTTAAATGTTGGGTACATATGGATATAAAGGTGGAAACAACAGACACTAGGAACTACTAGAGTAGGGAGGGTCGGGGCAAGGGCTGAGAAACTAAGCTCAATACCTGAGTGACAGGATCATGCATACCCCGAACCTCAGTGTCACTCAATACACCTATGTAACAAAGCTGCACAGGTACCCCTGAATCTCAAATAAAAGTTGAAATTAAGTATAAAAAAATGCAGATGGCAGTCCAGATAGCAGAATCTAGTAAATCTTTGCATCTAGTTGTATCGCTTTGGTTCATTGATAAAGCAAAGGAATTGGTGATTTTGGATCTACACTTAAAAAAGTGGGCCAGGCGCGGTGGCTCACGCCTGTAATCACAGCACTCTGGGAGGCCGAAACGGGCAGATCACGAGGTCAGGAGATCGAGACCATCCTGGTTAACACAGTGAAACTCCATCTCTACTAAAAAATAGAAAAAAATTAGCTGGGCATGGTGGCGGGCGCCTATAGTCCCAGCTACTCGGGAGGCTGAGGCAGGAGAATGGCAGGAACCCGGGAGGTAGAGCTTGCAGTGAGCCAAGATCATGCCACTGCACTCAGCTTGGGCAACAGAGCAAGACTCTGTCTCAAAAAAAAAAAAAAAAAAAAAAAAAAAAAAAAAGAGCTAAAGTGAAAATAACTGCTTAAATGCATTTAGCTGTTACTTTTAGTTTAAATTTATCTGAAGGTAAACACTTCTCACTAATATACTCACAGCCAACCACCTCCTCCTATACTATTAAGTATAAAAACGTGATGTTAACCCCATATTTTCCAGTCCATTTCTATTATATTTAAATAACAGGCTTTCAGATGTTTTTAAAATGCCAATTTTATACCCAGTAGCGTACTCTGGTACTCTAATATAACCTTCCTGGTGTTACAACGTCTAGCACCATTCTGAGCTCTGCTCTCAGGCTGAGTAGAGGCCCCACCTGTTTTTTCCTTTAGCTCCTCAGAGGGCCAGTAAGCCTTAGTGCAAGTTACTATAAATATTTTGTGCAGAATAACTTAAAAATAATAGTAATAAATGAATATTTAAGTGCATTGACTTCTATGATCTTAATAGGTAAGATCATCATGAATATCATTTCTTGATTACTGTGTGACTTATCCAAACGGATACCAATACTGAAACTAGAAAAAAAAGTAAAGTAGCACACTTCAATATATATGCACCAAAATGATAGTAAAGTTCTTAATTCTGCAGCAGAGATGAGAACTTAGGATCAGATTTGTATAGTTACCCCTTCTTAAGTGAGCTTTTATCAGAATGTGATTTTAAATGAAGAGGGAATAAAGAGGACCATGCAAGGCAAAAAGAAGAGAAAAGACAGAAATGAGAATAGAGGCACCACAATAGCATTTGGGTTACAAAGGCCTCTTCTTAAAACTAAATGTGTTGCTGAAACATTGCATGGTTTTAAGAACTGATGCAATGACATTGTTTTTAATCCCCACGTGCTTTGGTCTGTAGCCAAATTCAAGTACTTTTCCAGGTGTGACATCTGTATCACCTATGTGTCATTATAAAAGGAGAGTAGGCTGGGCGCGGTGGCTCACGCCTGTAATCCCAGCACTTTGGGAGGCCGAGGTGGGCAGATCACAAGGTCAGGAGATCGAGACCATCCTGACTAACACGGTGAAACCCCGTCTCTACTAAAAATATAAAAAAATTAGCCGGGCGTGGTGACGGGTGCCTGTAGTCCCAGCTACTCGGGAGACTGAGGCAGGAGAATGGTGTGAACCCGGGAGGCAGAGCTTTCAGTGAGCCGAGATCGTGCCACTGCACTCCAGCCTGGGCAACAGAGCGAGACTCCGTCTCAAAAAAAAAAAAAAAAAGGAGAGTAGTGGCTAGAAAGAGCTCAGCGCTGCCCTCACCCTCACTATGAGATGTGCTGTTATTGATCTGAGAGATACATTACTAGCAGTGGAGATATTAGGTATTTGAACAAAATGAGGTGGAGTTTTGAAAGTTAGGTGTGTTTAGAAAGAACAAAGAGTAAATATATTGATGGGCTAAGTTTATTTCTTTTCTACTGGAAGATACTAGTATTGGCCAGTTGGCTAGAAATTTATTTTCTGACTTTTAGAGGTACCAAAATGTTTTCATTAACACCTAAAGTTCATAAATGTCTAAACAGGCAAAATGATGTTATGTCACGGCAGTTTTAGAAAATTATCTAACATGACGTATGAATATTTTGCTAGATTAAAACCTTTTTTAAAAAAATTGAATTCCTATAACCACTTCCTTTATTTTTATTAGAAAGATAAAGCTAGAGACCTGGTGGTTTTACTGCTTATAATTTCTGGATGCGGTATTATGATTCACCATTATTTATTGCTAGCACTACAGAGAACGGAAGGGGAAAACATTATCAATGCTCTGTACCAGAAAGATTGTGAGAAGGCAGAGCGTCCATAAAAGTGAAAGGTACTTTTCTCAGCGGAGTTTGCGCAAACCCAGAGAACTCCGAAACAAAGCAGCCCCAAGCATACTGCAGTAGATAAAAGATTACTAAACATTTTTTGCTACTTCTCCACCAAAAGGTTTCCCTTGCCTTGAGTCTGCGCTGACCTATGACTCGCTCTGATCCAAAGAGTAGAGGAGCTGCATTTCTCCGGTTAGTTCATTTGGTTCTAGGAACTGGCAGACTACCTCAATGATTTATACCACCTAAATCAATGGAATGGGCTGGAAGTGACACTGTGCAGGACCAGCCGAGGCCTTAAGAAGCCTGACAGCCTTCCCTTTTGCTCTCTCAAGGTACCCTAAGCTACCTTGTCACTGAGACTGTGTGGAGCAATGCCTGGCAAGATCTCAGGTGTCCCAACCATCCTAGTGGAGGCATGAAGTGTGAGTGAAGTCGCCCTGTGCATCCTAGCCCCAGGAGAGCTTCATATGACTGCAGCTGGGTGATGAGTCCCGAAGTAAGTCTAGTAGAAGACAGCAACCCGCCTGATCCTAAGTGAGATTGTAGAATCATGAGCCAACGATCTAGTGTTCTTTTAAATCACCTGAGTTTGGCATAGTTTGTTAGGCAGCAATGGAAAACTAAATAGGTACTTCAAAGGAGTAGAAAAATTACATTTCTCTGATTAGTTCATTTGCTTCTGGCAATTGACAGACTACCTAAATGATTTACACTACCTAAATGTGAACACCTGGCTATGGTGAAGGGTGGTGTTGAAAGGCTGGCTGATTCACTAAGACATTTTCAATAGGGCAGGCAGTAGGAGGGCAGTTATGGGGAGAGCTCACCTCAGGGTGTGCTCAGGTTTCAAAAGGAAGCCTGCTCTGGATATAGGTTGGTTATGAAGTGGTGGAAAAACAAGCCAGAAAACGTTTTCAAATGACTTCTTAGGCTTTCTTGCAGCTCTTTCTCAGGGAATGTTTAACGAACAACCAGGAAATTGTATTAAACTGCTAAGGAGCTCAGAATGGTTAGGAAGGGCCAGAGAACACTGGGCTGGGGTGGAGTGGGAAACTATGACCATCAACTGGAAAATCAATATGCAATGGCCAGCACTAAGAAGAGAGGCAATAACTACTCCTCTGAGAGCAGGCCCATCACCATCCACATGGGCCTCAGGTTAATCCACACTCTTCCCTAGAGGGTAAAAAGGGTAACTAAGATTTCAGATAATAATGCTATGGGATAGAGTATCCTGAAACAGTGCTAAAACCCCCCAAAGTGAGAAACTGCTTATAGTCCAATATCCTAGACTTATTTCTAGAAGCCACTTAATGTGACTGGTAAGAAAGATAAATGTAAGGATTAGGTTTTTCTCTATTGGATAGAAGCCCTTAGTCTCCACCCTAAAAGCCAGTCCCCACTGTTGTTATTCACACACACCCCTTCAAAGCAGTTCTGAGCATAGGCTTGGATGGGAGAGGGGGAGGTTAGGATGGAGGGTGTTTGCAAAGCTGTACAGTAGGTGAGAAAGGAATCTTCTTGCTACTACTACAGGCAGTCGTTCTCATACTTCATTGGGCATATGATGCAGATTCTAAGACTTTTGGTTCAAGATAACAGATTGAACACACATCTTTCTCTTTAACAAGGACTTTAAAATAGACGAACCCACAGCAATGAAGAGACCCTGAGAAAGATGGTTGTAAGACAAGACAATGGAAGAGAATTCTAGAATATGGAATGCCAATACAGGCATGAGAGCAGAGGTATCATGACTTTGAAAAGTATATTCCAGAGCAGGAGCTGGCAAACTAAGACTCATGAGGCAAAACCTGCTACTACCTGTATTTGTAATTAAAGTTTTATTGGTACACAGCCATACCCACTTGTTTTTACATGTTGTCTAGGGCTGCTTTCACAATAGCAGAGTTGAAGAATTGTAACAGAGACCATCTGGTCTGCAAAACCCAAAATGTTTTACGTATTTACTAATATTTGATCCTTTACAGAGTTTGCTGATTTCCGTTCTAGTGTCTTCTTGGCTGGGAGGGCAGCATGGACAGGAAGGACTCTCAGTTGCTCCACAGAACCCCAGAAGGGCTAGGGATCTGGAAACATCTGATCTGAGTATATGGAAGATCTGCCTGGCCATTTGCCTACATGCAGAACTCCCACCAAACACCCAAGTCAGAGAATGAGGGTGTCTCCAAAATAGAAAGAAAAATGCCCCAGAGAACAGATTAGACTTTCTTATTCCGTCCCTGCTTCATAACCGTAAATAAAATCTGACTAGTCTTCAAACTCTGCCACCAACGTTGGACTCCCAAGTATCTTTATAGGATTTCACTCTTAAATATGAAAATCTAGAAACATTAGACATGTGAGCACCACACTCTAGTAAAATAAAGATATGTGAGAAAAAGAGGATATGGATAGGAATAACAGTGGACTGTGTTTGGGAAAAATATAATGCAAAGTCCCTAAGTGTCAGCCGTGCAACCACCCCACTAGAAGGGGGTCGGAAGACAAAAAAAATGACCAGAAAAAAGGAGATCCTCCATAGTACCTAATACGACATTTTTTTGGTAAAATATGATTATTTTAAGAAAGATATTGCAATAAAGAAAGAGTATAAAACTCCACAAAGCTGTTTAAGGGAAACAATATATTTATGGTACATTACTGGGCTCAGTGAACAAATGTACAAAGCCATAATGATGCAAAAACTATGCAGATTTCACTAAAATTAGTTGTAAAACTCTATTGGGAGGATGTAGGAGGGTTACCAGATGCTAAAGCCTCATTTTTTTCTAAAAGAAAGTAAATATAGGTCATGTCTAAACTGTTAAATCAAGGCAACTGTATAAGTGTATTCATTAGAAGTGTGAAGGTAGCTACCAAAAGAAATATCTAAAAGAATGTAAACTAATCCATTGTCTCTGGGATATAGGTCTAGAGGGGGGAAGGGACAGGGTGGAGACATTTTAAGCATGATAACTATTTTGATCCTTTTTAATTTACCATGCACATGTACTGCTTCAACAATTAAACACACACACACACACACACACACTGTTGAACACTACTTCTAGAAATCTGAAATCAGTAGGTCTGGGGACACAGGAATCTGTATTTTTAAAACGCTCTCCAAATGGTTCTGACAAAGTTAATCTTGTGCCCTTACTTTCAGAAGCACAGATACAGAGGTAGCAACCACTAGAAGAGCAGTGACATCTACCTGCTCAAGTGGAGAAGTGCCAGGGGTTAAAGAATTCTAGGACTGCCTGGGCATGGTGCCTCATAACCGTAATCCCGGCATTTGGGAGGCCAAGGTGGGAGCCTTGCTTCAGGCCAGGAGTTTGGGACCAGCCTGGGCAACAAAGTGATACCTTGTCTCTATAAAAGTTTTAAAGAAATTAGCCAAGCATGGTGGTGCAAGCCTGTGATTCCAGCTACTTGGGAGGCTGTGGTGGAAGGATGACTGGAACCCAGAAGCTGGAGGCTACAGTGAGCAGTGATTGTGCCACTACACTCCAGCCTGGGTGACAGAGTGAGACTCTGTCAAGAAAAAGATGATGAAAAGGAAGAAGAAAGAAGAGAGGAGAAAGAAGCAAGAAGAAGAAGAAAAGAAAGAAGACAAAAAGAAGAGAAAGATGAAGAAGAATGCTAGGATGCTTGCATGTTTTTCTCTCAGGATACTTTCTTGTGATTTTACTAACAAAATGGATAAATGCTAAAAGAAGGCAAGTAAAAACTAACAGGTTGTGAGTTACTTCATAATTCAACTCCTGCCTATGGAAGCACTTCATGAAGAGGTTAGCTCTCTTCTCTCTCGTGTATGTTCCAAACCACAAGCTTAGATTCAAAAATTAGCCTGGGGAAAAACATAAAACATCATGTAAAGAGGGAAGCTTTTTAACTGAAGGATGTTAGATAACTATCTTTCAGACTCCGTGGTTTCTGTGTAAGCCATGTTACATCAAACTTGATTTTTAAAATACTTTAAACAATGTAATCAGGGTCTCTAGTGTTTACAAATGATTGCTGGGATGTGCAGAATACTTAATAACCAGAATTCAGAGGGTTTCTGGGCACTGTGGTAATTCTTTCTGAGAATCCTTCTGGAACATCATAGGATCATTGGGGATTGGCTCAATTAGTTGTCAAAAAGCAGCCAAAGGCACACTGCCCTCATTTTCTCTTGTTCTCCATCCCTTCCCAGGAGTCAGTGCTGACTAAGAAAGAAATAATTCCCAACTCTACCCTTATTTCTCTTGTACAGGACCCTGGGTCAAACTTTTTGGTACAGAGGATTTTTCTTTGTGCCTGCACAAACTACTGACATCTCTTTGATTAAATTACAGATCACCTAGAGCTGGAGAAGTTGACTAAAATATTTTCATGTTTATTTCAATGTCAAATGAGACTGCTCACCTTTTCAATACCAGTAACTTATCCTTTGTATATGTAGTATCTATTATTTGTGTTAATTTTTGAGGTTCATTTGATATATAAAGTCATTATAAAAAAAATTAATTTTGTCTTTACCATGTACTTGTCTTTTAAATTTCATCCAGAAACTGAAAAACTGGTTTGTTGGTGCATCAGTGGTCAGCTACATTGTCCAATTAGCATTGACTAGGCTATACTGTAAAAGAGAAATTTGGCTTATTCAGATTTCATTTCTTCATTTATAAAAGCATCCATCCAACCATCCATCCATCTGTCTGTCCATCTGTCCATCTGTCTGTCCATCCAAGAAGTACTTATGAGCACCTGTTATTTGCTCAGCACTGTTTTATGTTCCAGGAACATATAAGTAAAACAAAATATTAGCCATAGAGTAAACCTCTATGCCAAATGGGCTAAAAATTAGTTGAAAAATTCTATGAGAATGGTTTTAATCACAGGTATATGTGTATTTGTGATATTCTGGTTTTTTTATTTGAGGATATATGACTGTATACTGTCTCTGATGTTTGCTACAAGTCTAAGTAGTTCATCTTCACCACTTATAATGATCATTTTACCCCATTCTTCACCATAAATTCACACTGAAGGTAAAACATTAATGTACACGGTGGTGGCATATCCCCTTTTCTGGGCACTTCTCACTACTGTGCCGCTCTACATGTGCTATTTCCTCTTCCCATTATCTTCGTCACTTGTCCACCTAGCAGATGCCTGTTCGTCATCCAAAACTCTTTGACAGGCATCATCTTCTCTATGAGGCCTTCCCTAAGCACCTCCCAGCAGAATGGATCCCCCTTTCCTCTGTACCACTGTTGTACTTATGTACATATTTCTATTATTGCATTGATATAAATATTCATTAACATGTCACTGGTAAACTTCTTGGAGATAGAAACAGTTGTCTCATTTTTGCTTCCCTAGTAATTTGGGATTTGCTAGTAATTAGCAAAATGTCTGGCACGTTCACTAAATATTTGCTGAATTGAACTGAAGAGCCATTCCCTCTATTATAACATGTGGGATGTTGCAGAAATGTGTTTTTACATGTCGTTTTTAAATTATCTCACAATTACAGGTAAACATTTTAAATTTTTTGAATATTTAACAAGCATTACATTTTGTTTGATTAAACTCTTTTCCAATGAGAGGCATTATCATCCCTATAAAAGCCTAATAAAATTATACAGTAAGCAATATACATTAAAAATTTTCTGTTGCTTAGCCAGGTGTGATGGTACATGCCTGTAGTCCTAGCTACTGGGAAGGATGAGGCAGGGGGATTGCGTGAGCCCAGGAGTTTGAGTCCCATCAGCCTGGGCAACATAGCAAGACCCCATCTCTTGAGAAAACAAACAAACAAACAAACTTCTGTTGCTCACTTCTCCTACTCTCCTGACTTTGTGCCAATATTGTGGTTATTACAGACCTATTATATTTTGCTACAATAACTTGTTTATGGGCATGTGGCCCCTCCTAGATGTGAATGCCTTGAGAAACAGGTCTGTGTTCTTCCCATCTTTGTAGCCCTGGTGCACTGCAATGACTATGAAAGAGAGGTGCTCAGCAAGTTAATTGCATAGGGGACTAAATAGGAGATGATGAATAAAATTAAATCTTTGGTTCTTTTATCTTCCCTAGGACCTGCTTTGTGATTATCTTAAATGAAGACAATCTGCTAAATTCTAAATAAAGCTTTGACTTTGTGGTTGAATAAAGCTAACTTAGACTGTGTGGGTGTGGCAAACTAGCAAAATGAGTAAAAAAGAAAAAATATTTTCTATGCAAATATTTTTATTTTGTCTTTTAAGTTTACACTGAAATAAGTCTTTTCTAGTTTTGAAACATGAAATAGTGGAAAGGAAAATAACTACACTTTTATTTTAAAAGAAATGGATTTGTGAAATACTTCACTGAAGTTCAAAAGCACTGGGGAGTCTTTCCCCTCTCCCAAGACGGAATTAGTCCCATAATTTTCTTTTATTCTAATTGTAGGCAACAGGGTAATTTTTATTGAAACATTCGATGCATGTGAGGTTTTGGCAACATGAAGATGTGGATGCTCAGAAAAATATCACCAAATGAATGGCAGAGTTGGACACCTTCTCACTCACTCTTGTAGAAAATTATGTGCACATGACTTTTATAACAGTAGTGTTTGGAAAAGTGGTGAGTTAGTTTTGAAACTTCATCTCAACTTTTAAGGAGATATAATATGCATTCCTCACAAATGAGTGGCAGTGACAAATATACTCATAAGGGTACCTTAAAAAGTTATTTATACAGAAACTATATGATAAATGGTAATACAGCATTGGTGATATTTAAAATTAAAAATGTCAGATGAATACCTCAGTTTTTTTTGTTGTTTCTCTATAAACAAACCACTTTAAAACCCATGGAGGAATAATTCATCAGTGTATTGGTCATAAAAAAGGCAGAACTTTTTCTCCAAAGGAATTCTTTAATTTTTGTATCTACTAGAACTGATTGAGTTTGGAAAGTTGATATCATAAACTAAATAAATGTGAAAAACATGACAATGGTGAAAGAGTATATTCCTTTAAAGATATAGTTATCGTACTTTATAATAGTAATCTAAGGCATTTAAAAATTACACTATACCAATAAAAAGTTCTGAAATTGAGGCAGTAATTAATAGCCTACCAACCAAAAAAAAAGTCCAGGACCAGAAGGATTCACAGTCGAATTACACCAGAGGTACAAAGAAGAGCTGGTATCATTCCTTCCGAAACTATTCCAAACAATAGAAAATGAGGGAATCCTCCCTAATTCATTTTATGATGCCAGCATCATTCTGACACCAAAACCCGGCAGAGACACAACAACAAAAAGAAAATTTCAGGCCAATATCCCTGATGAACATTGCTGTGAAAATCCTCAAAGAAATACTGGCAAACTGACTCCAGCAGCACATCAAAAAGCTTATCCACCATGATCAAGCCGGCTTCATTCCTGGGATGCAAGGCTGGTTCAACATACGCAAATCAATAAACGTAATCCATCACATAAGCAGAATCAGTGACAAAAACCACATGATTATCTCAAAAGATGCAGAAAAGGCCTTTGAGAAAATTCAACACCCCTTCATGCTAAAAACTCTCCATAAACATGGAACATATCTCAAAATAATAAGAGCTATTTATGACAAACTCACAGCCAATATCATACTGAATGGGGAAAAAAAGGAAGCATTCCTTTTGAAAACTGGCACAAGACAGGGATGCCCTCTCTCACCACTCCTTTTCAACATAGTATTGGAACTTCTGGCCAGGGCAATCAGGCAAGAGGAAGAAACAAAGGTATTCAAATAGAAAAAGAGGAAGTCAAATAGTCTCTTTTTGCAGATGACATGATTGTATATTTAGAAAACCCCATTGTCTCAACCCAAAAACTCCTTATGCTGATAATAAGCAACTTCAGCAAAGTCTCAGGATACAAAATCAATGTGCAAAAATCACAAGCATTTCTATAAACCAATAACAGACAAACAGAGAGCCAAACCATGAGTGAACTCCCATTCACAACTGCTACAAAGAGAATAAAATACCTATGAATACAACTTACAAGGGATGGGAAGGACCTCTTCAGGGAGAACTATAAACCACTGCTCAAGGAAATAAGAGAGGACACAAACAAATGGAAAACATTCCATGCTCATGGATAGGAAGAATCAATATCGTGAAAAAGGCCATACTGCCCAAAGTAATTTATAGATTCAATGCTATCCCCATGAAGCTACCATTGACTTTCTTCACAGAATTGGAAAAAACCACCATAAATTTTATATGGAACCCAAAAGGAGCCCACATTGCCAAGGCAATCCAATCCTAAGCAAAAAGAACAAAGCTGGAGGCATCACACTACCTGACTTCCAACTATACTATAAGGGTACAGTAACCCAAAATGGCATGGTACTGGTACCAAAACAGATATACAGGACAATGGAACAGAACAGAGGCCTCAGAAATAAACACCACACATCTACAACCATCTGATCTTTGACAAACCTGACAAAAACAAGCAATGGGGAAAGAATTCCCTATTTAAGAAATGGTGTTGGGAAAACTGGCTAGCCATATGCAGAAAACTCAAACTGGACCCCTTCCTTACACCTTATATAAAAATTAACTCAAGATGGATTAAAGACTTAAATGTTAGACCTAAAACCATAAAAACCCTAGAAGAAAACCTAGGCAATACCATTCAGGACATAGGCATGGGCAAAGACTTCATGACTAAAACACCAAAAGCAATGGCAACAAAAGCCCAAATTGACAAGTGGGATCTAATTAAACTAAAGAGCTTCTGCACAGCAAAAGAAACTACCATCAGAGTGAACAGGAAACCTACAGAATGGAAGAAAGTTTTTGCATTCCATCCATCTGACAAAGGGTTAATATCCAGAATCTGCGAAGAATTTAAACAAATTTACAAGAAAAAAACAACCCCATGAAAAAGTGAGCGAAGCATATGAACAGACACTTCTCAAAAGAAGACATTTGTGCAGCCAACAAACATATGAAAAAAAGCTCATCATCACTGGTCATCAGAGAAATGCAAATCAAAACCACAATGAGATACCATCTCATGCCAGTTTATGATGATCATTAAAAAGTCAGGAAACAACAGATACTGGAGACGATGTGGAGAAACATGAACACTTTTACACTGTTGGGAGTGTAAATTGGTTCAGCCATTGTGGAAGACAGTGAGTTGATTCCTGAAGGATCTAGAACCAGAACTACCATTTGACCCAGCCATCCCATTACTGGGTATATACCCAAAGGATTATAAATCATTCTACTATAAAGACACATGTACACATATGTTTATTGTGGCACTGTTCACAACAGCAAAGACTTGGAACTAACCCAAATGCCCATCAATGACAGACTGGATAATGAAAATGTGGCATATATACACCATGAAATACTATGCAGCCATAAAAAAGGATGAGTTCCTGTCCTTTGCAGGGACATGGATGAAGCTGGAAACCATCATTCTCAGCAAACTAACACAAAAACAGAAAACCAAACACCACATGTTCTCACTCATAAGTGGGAGTTGAACAATGAGAACACATGGACACAGGGAGGGGAACATCACACACTGGGGAGGCCTGTCAATGGGTGGGGGGCTAAAGGAGGAATAGCATTAGGAGAAATACCTAATGTAGATGATGGGTTGATGCGTGCAGCAAACCACCATGTCTCGTGTATACCTATGTAACAAACCTGCACGTTCTGCACATCTACGCCAGAACTTAAATTTAAAAAAATTACACTATACAAATCTTGAACTAGCACTTAAAATACATAGGTCAAATTTAATTTCTTCATTGTTTTCTAGATAAGGAAGTTAATATTTATAAGCTGTGGGACTTACCCAAGATCATGGGCCAAGCAAGAAAATTTAAAATCAGACTGTGAAGCCAAACCTTGTTCATTACTTTTTCATTTACTGTCTGTAATTTTCATATTTTATATGTTCCTGCCCTTAGCAATTTGCCTCTGTATTTCCACATGAAATAAATTTCAGTTGTGATTTGAGTAGATAGCTGAGTAATTATATGTGAAAAGTAATTTTTAAGGACTAGAAAAGACTCACATATTAAAACATTATATGGGGAAAGACTTAGTCCAGTTTCAAATTTTCTGTATGAGATGGGCATGTATATTTCAATAACTAACCTGGGTTATATAGCATGAGAATATTACAAGATTAACACAGATTTTAAAATACTGTGGCTGAATATAAGTTAGAAAAGTGTGAAATGTTAATCACACCCCTAAGAACAAACTCTAGAGATAAATTAGAAAAGTGTCAATCTCAAGAGACCATTGAATCCAGCAAACAGAAGGGGTAGTCTAAAAAAGAAGGCAAAAATTATATTCGAAATTGTTTCTAAATTAATTCAACTTGATATTTTTAAACGTAGGGGAAGCATAATTTATGCTTTATGCTTTTCCTAAAGTGAAGTGACCTTTGTCTTTTGAATAAAAATACAAAAGAAGCTCCTTATATTTGCCTTTAGAAAAAAAGGTGTTGCAAAACAATTTTCTAAACCATGAAGGGTCTTACCTGTTTCCATTTTTGCATCCTGTGCTGCGGGCCCCTCCGGAATAACACTTTTCACCTGCAGAAACTCATCCGGCTCGTCTCCACCAATGATGGTAAATCCAAAACCCATGTTGCTCTTTTTTAGGGTGGTGCTGAGGAATGTTCCCTTCAACTGGGATGCATCCCGGGTGAAGAGTGGTTTTTCTACATCGGCCAATATAAGTGAAAAAAGAAAAAGGCATGTTCAAGGCAAGTTCTCAGACAAGAGAAAGCCAGCCCCTGAGCAGCGACAATCCCAGGGGTAAATGTGGGGGTCTTACACAGCAAATGCAAGCAGGTGGTGACTACAAGAGGAGCAAAACTATTAGAACTTCCTACACATGAAGAGCAGTCCCAAGCATCCAGGGAAAGATGAAAAAGCTGTTTGGTTTGGAGACAGAGTTTTTGTCAAATCAGTTTCCACTCATTAATTTAGCCTTCTTGGGCTTAAAAAAGGCTGTGTCAACTGGCTGCCAGAGCCTTCTGAGAAAAGAGGACAAGGAGCCCAAATCATCCAGACAACATCTGGATCTATTCCTCTTGTTGTTAGAAAAGATTCCAGGTAGGAGGTATGTGTCAGTGGCTGATCCTAAACTAAGCCTTGAAGAAATAAGGGTAGAAACATGAAAAGGACTTGTGATTTTTTTTTTCAGTGAATAACAGCACATTTCAGCATGTGCAGTATCACAAACAGAGAAACAGTGGAATGTGGTCACACACTCAAAGCTCCAGATTGCTTAGAAAGAGTACCTGTATGTGGGACTGACTTTTGTTTACACCGCTCTGTTGTGAGATACTATAAAGATAACCAGGTAAATAAATTGCTGTTGGCTCCGATAGTGTTTAGTATAGTCTAAAATGTGAGCAAAAGGCAAGCCAATGTTTTTAGATATAATTATGAATGTAAAGGTAACATATTTTGTAACAATATGTTGATAGATTCAAATCATATATTTGAATAATCTGAATAGGCACTGCACTGATTTACCTGCTAATTTGTTACATAATATGCTTTTCCAGCTATGATCTGTAATAAATACATTCCTAAGTATAATAAGTGTTTTAAAAAATGATAGTCATACTAGAAAACAGAATTAATATCTGCTTTAAATTCCATCACAGATAAATATTTTATATTATTCTTTTAAAATGTGTTATATTTAGGTGATCTGATTTAATATTTGTAACAGCCAAATTGTACATGGTAACTCAGTTAAGTATTCTGCATGATATCTTTGTTGTTACATTCTGGGTAACATGTAATAAACTCTAAAACAATGAGTCATTCTATTAGACTTCTGCTTTTTCTGTCCACTTACATATCGCATGTATCTTTACTAAAAACAGAGCTTCTTTAAAACATAAATAAAAACCACATATAATCCTTTCTCCTATGTTTGCTTTATCAAATTAATGTTTATAGTTGGAGAGAAGTTCATCAGGAGACCTTTACATTCATTTAATTATGCTGCATTATGTGGCGTGAAAATTATCAGCAGGCAAGCCTAGAGCTCCCGACTCTAAAGGCTCTTTTGTGCTTTTACTTAGAAGCTCACTAGCTGTGAAAAGTTCGTGCAGCAACTCATCCCACTACGTGGCTCCCAGGTGTAGTCAGGTCCCGCAAGCAGCCCTGGGACATACCATACAGCCAGGGACTCCCTGCTGGGTCGCGCTGATAGTAAGACAAGTCATTCACGCTGCGCGACCTCTCCGGGGCTGCATGGGGGCGGATGGATTTGGGCCTAGGTAATGTCCATGAGGAGTTGTCTACTGTCACAAAGGAGAACAAGCCTCATTCTTGTGCTTGGTCTTTTAAGGACAAACTTATGAGTCTCTAAGAATCTCTGCAGTTGACAGGGCCACTATAACCATTCATCTCCTCCACCTGGTGACATGCTGGACATTCCTATAAGGTACTGCCTGAGGCTTTAACTTCATCGGCGGTTGCCTAAGGCATTAGTTTAGAGAGAATGCAAACATCCAGCTAAAGCTAATAGGAGGGTCTGGAGAAAGCAAATCAAATTTTCCAAATGGTCCAAGCTACACACATATTTGGAAGAGCAGGCAGCTTGACAGGCAAATTTCCCTTCGAAACACCACATGCTGACAGGCATCGTACCTCGGAAACCTGGGGCCTGCAGGGGCTTTGTTCCAAGTTCTGTGTGGGGCATGTTATGTTGCTGTAGCTTCCGTTTTGCTTCCAGGACAGGATTTTCAAACTGTGTTCTTCTATTTATGTGGCTAAAAAAGAAAATTTCAAATTAGGATACCAGTGGGGCAAGGTCATTTAAAAGACCGTATGTATGGCTCTATAGACAGCAGGTGATTAAGGGCCACCTTATCTGATTACAGTCAAGTGCCTCACCCAACACGCCGTCAGGCTCCTGACTGGGCTGGCCTGTGTACAACACACATTTCTGTGACAAGTGCTGAGTTCTTAAAGGATCTGTCATATGTTGTTCTATTTACATCATGCATGATTCAGCTAAAAGAACTAAAATGTGCACTTGCTTTCTGGTCTACTGTGTTCATTTGAGATGAGTTTAATACACAATAAAATAAGTGGTCAAGAAATGAAATTTATACTGAATGGTGTTGAAGAAAAGAGCATCACCTGAGCTTTGCAGAGTCCCCATATCAAACAGGATGAATGTGAGGTAAATTCTTTGATAGAGTATAGCAACTAGAGTCTGCACTTTTTAGAGTTAGTCCTGGATTGAGAGACTGGGATTCAGGAGAAAGACTCTCAAGATCTTTGCAGAAGTTACAGAATGCATATGCAGGACAGTTGATGCTGAAATCAATCAAAAGTAGAGAATTCATATTCTACATGGTGAGAGGGCAAACTTGTAGGTATCAGATGCAGAGTGGCTTGAAGCAACTGTGGCCCAGCTAAACTGAGAGCTTATAGTCCAAGCACACTGTGAATTCCTATATAGCAGGTTGTTTGAAATTTAGAGTTCCTTTTCTGCGGGGAGAGTAGGAACCAACAATCCTGCTTTTAGTGGTGGGCCTTTCTCTAGGATATAAACATCCCATGAAAGGGCTGGCATACACATTGATTTTGGTTCTTCGTGCAAACTGAAATAGAATTATGGCAGGCAAGCATGAAGAGGAGAGAAGGGATGGAGGAGAAACTGACAAATACTGAGTACTTAACTCTTGGCCAGTTACTATATATAATTGTCCTCAACGAAGCTTCATAACAACATAGACTTGCATTCTAATTATTCCCCCTTTAAAGGCAATGAGAGTGACACATGGAGAGATCAGATTATTTGCTCTAAATCGCATGTCTCATAAGTGGGAAGGCTGGACTTGGCCGTGTTTATTTCTAAACTGAATCTCTGCACACTTTTTTCTTTTTGATGTACGATTTCACATTGGCATGTGTACACATACTTATCATGTGTGTACACCCTGCACGTCCCCAACACAAACCACTTACAGTTTCAGAAAAGAAAGGAGATAAAAGCAGCAACATCTCAACAACCAATTTTCCAATACTATGAATCAGATCATTTCAAAGCAGTTCCCAGAGACAAGGTAAGTCAACTGTAAGATCTAATTCTTTTCTCATGGGAGACAGAGTAAAGTAGCTGCCTGCCCCACAGGCTCTGCAGTCAATCAGTCCTATATTCAAATTCCAATTCTACCACTTGACTAGCAGTGTGACCTTGGGTGAGTTATTGAACCTGAGTCTTAGTGTCTTAATCTGTAATACCAGCATAATGCCTCCTTCCTGGGGTGGTTGTGAGGATTAAGAAAATAATGAATATTAGCATATGGTTTTGAGTACAGGCATGCTCAATAATTAGCAGCAGCTTGTATCACTGTCATCATCTTAATCACCACCATCACTGTTATCATTTTTCATCCCTAAGAAAGGCTTTATTGGGGAAACTTTAGACGCTCTGGGATCTTGCTCTAACTGCCTTTGGTGCTGTTTAGGAAGGGAGTGCTTCTAACAATGCTCTTTGTTAATGAAACTCATTTGTAAGGGGTTCAAAGTACAACCATCTACGTAAAATTATTTTCCAATGGAAGTAAAATGCTATTGTAATGCTCTTGTGCACCAAGGCCTTGTGCATCATGACTGTGGTGCACAGTGAACTAATAATATCTGTGCCTGTAAAGCATGTGAGCTATAAACTCTAACACTGTAAACTCTAACACTACCACCCTGTTTTGGAAGGACCAGAGTTTGATGCCTGTTTTCTCGTTTCTCCGTTATTATGTAACTTCCTTACTAAAATCCTTTGAAGCCTTCCTATTACTTAAACATATACTGTTCCTGATCTTGCCCTCACTCATTTCTGTAGCTTCACCTTTGGCGGCATCACCACATGTGCCCTCTACTTTGAACATACTTGGAGCTACTTTGATCAGTGACCCTCTATCAGACCTCTAATCTTTCCACGAGATTCAGTATACAAATAGTGCAGCATTTGAAGCAAGACAACCTGGGTTTCAGGTGGCATCTTGGGCACATTTCTAACTCTCTAAGCTTCAATATATTTATCTGTAAAATGGGGACATTAATAGCTACATCATGGGTTGCTGTGAGGATAAGAGAAATGTTTAAAATGTTTGTATCTCCCTTAGATACCCAGGGAGAACCCAACAATGAAGGTACAGTGGTTATTTTTTTTGAGGTACAGTTATTTCTTATTACTATTATTGTAGTGTTGCAGTGATTACTGCCGTTATTCTGAGGATGTTTTTCCTCTGTCTCCTGTGTCTCCTTCCCTCAGCCTTCCCAGCCACATTCCCCGCCTGTGTGATATTCTTCCCCCTTCGGTTCTCAGAAAACTTCGAACAGACTTCTCTCACTGCAGTTTATTCACTTAAAAAAAAAAAAAATCCATCTACTGAAGCATTTATCCTTTAAGTAACAAATAATCCAATTACATTCTTTTTTTCTTTTTTTTTTATCTTGAGACGGAGTCTTGCTCTGTCAGCCAGGCTGGAGTGCAGCGGCGCAATCTCAACTCACTGCAAGCTCCGCCTCCCGGGTTCACCCCAATCTCCTGCCTCAGCCTCCTGAGTAGCTGAGACTACAGGGGCTCGCCACCAAGCCCGGCTAATTTTTTTTGTATTTTTAGTAGAGACGGGGTTTCACTGTGTGAGCCAGGATGGTCTTGATCTCCTAAAAATATACAATTAAGTTATTATTGACTATAGTCACTATTCACTTATTTTCTTACATGCCACTTCATCATTAAGAGGATTTTAGGAAAACAACAACAAAAGTAAAAAAATTAGGGTGAAGTTAGTTGAATCTAGGTGGGAGATCAACAGAATTGATAAGATAGGTTCCTATTTGTTTACTAGAGTTTTGTTGCAAATTAGCTTTCAGCTTTTAAGCTGCTAATTCAACAGGAGAGAGAAACCAATTATGCTATTCAGAGTATTTAAGATGCACTCAAGGCAGTTGTTTAGAAGGACATAGTATTCCTAAGTCTTATGTGACATTCCTTTCCAAATTTTGAATAAAGAGATTCCTGTGATGTAGTATACAGCACCCTAAATAATAATTTTACAATAATGAATTTCATACGCTATCCTAACTTTATTACAATGTGTTTTAATGATTAATTTTCATGCTGATTTCCTTCCCTAGATTGTGTACTCCTATATACAGGATACATGTGTTATTTATCTTTGTGTATTGAGCATTAACACAGTGAATGGAAAATAGCTTTTTTTGTTAAATAACTAGATGATGAGTGTGTGTTTTAAAACATTTATTTTCAAACATATGTCAATAACTTTAAGAAACCAAGAAACAGCTTTGAAATGTACTAGGATATCAACTTTTCTTGTTTCCTATCCATTCTATATCCGTTTTGCTAAGTCATTGTTCGTCATATGCATAACTTTATCCTTAGAAAATACATCACAAAAACTTTCTGGGATGCAGTTATGCATGCAACAGAGTTCCTCCAACTTGCCACCTGCATGTAATTATTTTCTTAGAAAAGTTAATGTGTAGCCACCTGCTTTATGGTCACTATGTTGAAAATATCCCATTTATCATCAAAATGAGTTTCTAGAGTTCACAGAGAATGAAAACACCAATGAGCTAGTTTGGCATGCTTTGGACCCCACAGACAGCAGAAGCAGGGTATGGCTCTAGCACCATAAGCTAATTGCTACAGAACATTTCCATTGTCACAAATGAAGTCATTCATTTGAAACTTAAAATGCTCACAAGCTCTGAAAGACTTATCACAAAGAAATGTGATTGTAGCTGAATAGAAACTTGTCTTCCTTATGCTTCCAAAATGAATAGTTTCAAGTTCTTTCAGCAAGGATTTGGGGGTCTTACAATGTGTACAAAAAGATGTGAATGACAAATGCCATCCTTCTCATTGTTGAGGCTCTGTGAGATAAGTACTAGCAATTTCATCTAGCTTCCATACAGAACAAGAAACTGGGAAGCTACCAAGAGTTCTTGCTATTTAATTATATCTAGTCTATTGTCATATTTTGCTAAGAGAATCTTGAGCTATTAAAAGTTAAAAGAGTAAGAGTCATATTCTGAAGTGGGTATATCTTGAAGACTCCATTTTCTCTTTACAGAAGGGAAAGACTACTGATGAGAGATGCTTCCAAATTAAAAATGGCAAAGGACTCAGGATATTTAAGGATGAAATTCCATTGCCTGATCTCTTTGTCCTCACATTCACTTATCTGCAGTCTGACTCTCTCCTCTCACCACGGAATGGAAACTTAGAGTAAGTTCCTATGTGGCAGTGCTTTAAAACTCCAGATGCACCAGAGAGCTTCAAAAACAAACAGAAAACAGAAGACTCAGGCCTACCCTAAATCAACTGATTCATAATTTCAGAATGAGATCCACAGGCGCTGGCATTTTTTAAATGAAAGAAAGCTTCCCAGGTGTCTCTAGTGTGCAGCTAGGGCTATGATCCCCTGGGTTAGAAGCTCAGAATGTGTGAAAAGGTGTTGCATAAGGAGTATCTTGCCTGATAAGATTTATGCAGAAGCCTCTTTTTCTGTATATGGCCTCAGGGGGGATTAGGAAATGCAACTTTGCTCCTGAAGAGGACTTCGGCCTCAGAAGTTTCAAACAAGCACTGAGGGAAGGAAATATTTGCAGCTGATTAGAGGACATGCTGCCAAAGGTGGTCCCTGGTCCAGGTCCTATTTGCCTGTCATTTTCTTCACTGTGGAGAGGGAAGGGAGGAATTAGGAGGAAAGTCTTACATACTGACCCCATCAGTATGCACAGGACAGGTTTGCTGAAGGTTATCAAAGCCATCCCCCAACCCTTACCATCAATGCTCCATGTATATCTGTATCTCAGTCTGTTCACAACCCACCTTGCTTCTCCTGGGGTTTTTGCAGAGAGTCTCTTTCAGTGCATAGTCGTGAATGACACCTTTGTACCTGCAGGTTACTATCCCACCATCTTGACTTCAGTTGACATTTAGAAATAATCAATGAGGAAGAGAGAAGGGAGCAGCTTTTAAGTGGAGACTGTATCACAGATAAAATGTTTCCAAGGTATCCAAGGTGACTATACTAATTATCCAAGGCATGAGGTACGTAGTGCTCAAATATTTACTGAATAAATAGATGAATGGAGCAAGGCAGGCAAGAAAGAAGATATATCTCACTGTTTTCTAGCTTCACTCTCCTGTGAAATACACAGTGTGGGCAGGGCATGATGGCCCATTCCTGTAACCCTAGCACTTTGGGAGGCCAAGGTGGGCAGACTGCCTGAGCATAGGAGTTTGAGACTAACCTGGGCAACATGGGAAATCCCGTCTCTACTAAAAGTATAAAAATTAGCCAGGCTTGGTGGCACACGTGCCTGTAGTCTCAGCTACTTGGGAGGCTGAGGTGGGAGGATCACTTGAGCTTGGGAGGCAGAGGTTGCAGTGAACTGAGATTGTCCCACCATACTCCAGCCTGGGTGACAGAGCCAGACCCTGTTACACACACACACACACACACACACACACACACACAGTGGACAATCAGAACTTGGTGTGAAACTCAGGGCTAGTTTATTTGGTACAATCATTTTTACATTTGGGTAAATCCACAGAATCTTTCAAAACAGAATCTTTCAACATATTCCAGTGATAGGAGAAAATGTCATCCCACTTTGGTGATAAATGATTTAAATCTAAGGAACTGATAACTTACAGCAGCTGCTATCTTGGGTTACAATAGAAAAGTGTGAATAAGGAAAAGCACTATATTAGGGATGAAATGTGGGAGCATTAGAGAAGCAGCAACTCAGCACTGAGAGTGGGAGTGAGAGGACTGGCTTGGAGCTTGGCGTTGTGGCTCAGGATGACCACAATGCAAACTGGCTTCTTTTGGGACTTCCTGAATGAACATAGTGTGGATTTCATGGTTGCTTGTAATCCCTAGGCTTTCTCTAACCCTAATTCCAATTCCCCATCTCTGTACTGTTACCACCTCCCATCTGAACCCCTAGACTATAGCTGAACTAGCAGGCAAACACAGACATTGCACCCTCCCTGACTATATTTTATTCATTTTAATATGAGCCTTGGGAAGACTTCATAATCTTTTCTCTACTGTCATGTTTGAATAAATGGAATAAAAACAACTTCATGCTTTGGAAACTATGGGAGGAAAATAACCCTAGAAGGATCTTCTGGAGCCAACCCTCTTCAAAGAAGACAGGATAGTATAATTATGAGCTTAGTCTCTGTAGTCATGATGCTCACATCCAAGCCCCCGCATATCCTAGGTATATAACCATGAGCACATCATTTACCCTTTTTGTGCTTCAGAATTTTTCACCTGTAAAGTCAGATAAAAATAATATTCACCGTATAGAGTTGTTGTGCATATTAAATGAGTTAAAATGGGTAAACTACTTAAGAATAGTGCCTGGATATAAGTACTCAACCAATGCTAACTATCATCATTCATCAAATATTTATTTCCCAAAGTGTCTTGACTAGACACTATGGTTGGTAGGGGAGGGACAAAGATGAATCAAGCACATAGTCTAGCAGGGGAGAGAAAACAGGGGCAAAAAAGAATTATGATGCAAAACAAGGTTTTATAATACAATGTAGGCCTTACAGGGCTTTGAGATGCTGAATTTTAGAACTACTAAAGCCTAATGTTTTAAATGTGTTATTATAAAATATGAGCTTTGAATAAATGGAAAAATGGAATCTATTTTACTTGGAGCATTTTTTAAAAACAGAATAAAATTGAATCCTGCCTCTTGAAAGATTTCTTCCCAATTCTAACACTTAAGTGATAATTTTCCTTCTATAAATGTTCATTCATTATTCCCTACTGTACCTGGGGGAATGTCAGTTTGCTTTGTGAATGTGAATGGGAAGACTGAGTCACTCACATGTTAATTTCTCCTGCTCTTCCTGGACATCAGGGTGTCTGCGCTGGGGAAATAGTATGCAGGTGGGAGGTGGAATCATGGCCAACTGAGAATATCCACATATTGGCACTGAAACTCTTACAGCTGAGTCTGTCCTCCACTCCATACTAGGTTGAGCTTCTCAAAATGTATATTTTCACATAAATGAGATCCCTTCCCTCCCTCGGTAGTAATGTTAAGTTATTTAGTTAAGACATTAACCTGTAATGTGTATTTTATATATAAAGGAAGATTCATTACTAAGCCATTACTCTTCACTAATTCCATGGAAAACTTCGAATTAACTCCTAGCAGACATGGCTGTACGCACTGTCAATGACATCATGAAGTACCCAGGACCTACAAGGTACATAGATTCAATATCAAAAAATTCAGAGCCACTAGGCATGCATTAAAAAATGTTGTTTTCTATCGATCCCTTCTCACTCCCATAAAGCATCTCTCTAAAATGTTATTGCTGAGTACAGGAGGAGATCATTGTTATCAAAGGTATTTCTAACCGTCTGCTTCTAGATTGAGTGAAAGTAATGAATTATAAGTTCATAGAATAGCTAAAGGAAAACTAAAAGACCACACTATTTCAAGATGTTTCTGTATTTGAGACAAGACTAATAAGTCCTCTTCTACTGCTATCTGACAACCTGACTGGGTAGTTTAAGTGCTTTACGTCTCATGTATAATTCCATTGATTCCTCAGTATTCTGGGCACTAAGGACACATGGGTGAACATGACACTACTCTTACTCCAGTGGGGGAGACACACAAGTTGGATGACCAATCATTTCAGTTTGCCTGGGACTAAGGAGTTTCCTGGGATGTGGGGCTTTCAGTTTTCAAACAGGGATAGTCCTGCATAAGTTGAGTTACCCATTCTAGAAGAGGCCAGGAAAATATAACACAAGGCAAAAAGTGCTGAAATTTGTATGCATGATGTAAATACTCAGAGGGAGAAAAGACAACTTAGTTTGATGGTTCAGGGAAAGCTTCCCAAAGAAAGAGACATGTAAACAGATTGTAGAAGGATGAAAGTATTTTGCTGGATGGAGAAGGGGGCATTTTAGGAAGAGAGTAGTAGATATAGAGGTGTTCAGTAATACTCAAGTTCTGCCTACCTAGAGCACAAGGCTAGTGCACATGGACATGCGTGTGATTGTG
Organism: Trachypithecus francoisi; assembly: GCF_009764315.1. Classification (NCBI taxonomy): domain Eukaryota; kingdom Metazoa; phylum Chordata; class Mammalia; order Primates; family Cercopithecidae; genus Trachypithecus; species Trachypithecus francoisi. The sequence continues at coordinate 58,206,012 of NW_022681469.1, forward strand.
TATGGGTGGCAATGTGGGAGCAAGAGGTGTAGGGGAGTGGATGGAAGCTACAAGACTGGAAAGAAAACAGTTCTGAGTCATGGTATGGAGTTTTGTTTAGTCTGAAGATCTCCCTACTTCCATTGAGACCTTAGTGTAATGGAACTGCAGCTTTTAAAGTCTCCGTCTTGGATGATGTACCTTATTCCTGAACTTGGGAGCATTTAAGATGAGTTTCGCCACACATCAACCAAATAGGAAAGCTGTGGTTCTCCCTAGAATTCCCAAGCATTTTGGCATAATTTCCTGGCTACCTCCAGTGTCCTAGGTATTGTTTTCACCTGGGGTATGAGGTTGAATAAGAAATATTCCTTGAGTATGAAAAAGTCATCCAGGGAAATAGCCATTTCTGTGTACAGGGAAGGGTGAGAATAGTCTGACTTGTAACATACTCTATGTTGAACTGGATTGCTATTTCTTAATAAATTACTTATGAGTTGCTAAAATATGCAGTCACAATATAACTTAACTGAACTCTAAAAAATATGCATTCATACATAATGATAGACATACACAGCCATGGATACAGGAATCCTTTGGAGCTTGACTCTAAGGAGAGTCAGAGAATTACCAAAGACACTCAGAATACTGGGCAATCACAAAGGCAACCTCACTGATGTCTGCGATTATCCAGGAAGGAGGGACACGGGAGAAGAATGCTAGTGAGGGGAAACTGACATGGCTGTGGCAGATTCTGAAAGTCACCAGGCCATGAAAATAACTCCAATTCCATATAATACCCAAATTTCAGGTTTCCAAGATGAATATTCAGAGATGAGGAAAACAATGAAGAAGTATTATTCTTGACTACCGAGTCTTTATGACCACATAGACCAGGAGGAAATCAAATACATAGCAATTCCTTTTATATGCTAGAACGTGATGCAAGAGGGATTAGAAAACATGACAAAGTCAAGAAAAAAATACTTTTGACTTTGTGACGGCAAGGTCTAGGAGTGAGCGGGAGGCTACAATTCTGTTAGGTAAGGACCCTGGGAAGACAGAAGAGGCATGGAGAAAAAGTAGTGGGAATAGAGGATAAAGTTTCAGCAGCACTAAGAACAGAGAAAGGTGGCAATAAGTTGCTTCAGTGTTGTTTTTAATAGATTTATTGGGGACAGGTATTGTGACAGAGTTTTATATAATTAACACAGTGTCTAAAATTATGCCATTACTAGAAGATCAAAGCTTTGCACAAATGAGATGCTAGTTTCATGTAACTGTAATGGGGGATGTATTTTCAAATAACTTGTTTGTTCTTTTCCATAATACAGATTTATATCCCCACAGTGGGCTGAGTTTGTGTTTTTCATTCTGAAGCTCTTAATAAAGAACAGGAAAGGTGTGATGTTGGATATTTCTGAAGAAAATTCCATTTGTGCACTTTTAAACTTAATTCCAATTCAGATTTAAATTCTGTTTAATAGATGCCAATTTGTTGAAAGAAACAATTGTATGAAGAATGAATGTCAGCCTTGTAAAAAAACAAAGGAGAGACTAAAGGGAAGATAGTGGATGGCAGAGTGGGATGGGAGCTAATATTCACTTAGTAAATACTATATGTTGACCCTCAGTGAAATAGGTTGCATGCTTTTAAATCACTTGCTCTTCCGAGAGGGTAAACCATTTTCTGCAGATCTCACATTAAGCAGCAGATGCATGAACAAAGCCTAGCTCCATGTAGTGCCAACATCCAAGAACATCAAGTTATGTGATTCTGCTACAAATATACACTTAACTTTTATAGTAAAATTACTAATGTATGTACAGACAAGGGCTATGTCTGGTAATCTGCAATACACTTCAGTCAGGTGATTCTCAACTTCTTTTTATCAGTTTTCATTATGAAATTGGAAACTTTAAAAACATTGTAAATTATCTGCTGATTTTCTGAAGACAAAAATGTGAAAATTCAGATTTTGATATATTAAATATTTTTAAAGAACTCAGTGATTACGTGCATAGAAACAGGGAATGAACACGTTTTACCAGAAAATGTGTGTGTGTATGCATTTTACATATTGGAAAAAGTGAGAAATGAAATGGTAATGAGGGCATGAATGAGGAGTCGGGAGACCTGGCTTTGTGTAACATTGCTTTCAAACCAGAAGGATCTGTTCCAAGGGTTGTCTTTCAGCTTCCCTCAGGGCAAGTCCTAACATCCATTTCTTGAACTCATTGTCCTTACCGACTCTGGAAGTTGAGTGTGGGTCATGTCTCTGGCAATTATGATAATGATAATAAGGTGATTCTGTGCTAATATTTACGAATAAGATTACAGTTCTATGTGAGGGAGAATGGAGGTAGTCAACAATAACAAAACTACGTATGTCTTGTCTCAAACTTATAAAAGAATGCTGTACGTTGTAGGCCAGGTTCAATTCTTCTAAGGGCCAGTGATCTAAGAAGAAATGGAGCAATTTGTTAAAGGATACAGACTTACAGCTAGATAGGAGTAAGTTCTGGTGTTCTACACCACTGTAGGATGACTATAATTTACAATAATATGTAGTCTCAAACAGCTAGATGGAGGATATGGAATGTTCCCAACACAACTAAATTATAAATGAGATGATGGATATGCTAATTACCCTCATCTGATCACTATACTTTATAAGTTTCAAAACATCACTATATACTCCATGAATATGTATACTTATTATTTGGCAGTTGAAAGATTTTATAAAAGGACATAGAAACATGTCACTTAGCAAGGAATTCTTTTATGTATCAGGGTGGAACCTTGAGTGCTGGTGGGAACTCTTCCCAAATACCCACATAAAAGTCACCTGTAAGGGGTGCACTTCTCACCCCCCCGTGCTATATTCACCACCAAACCTTGGACACCAACAAAGGCAAGGGGGTGCCACCTGACTTTCTGATATCCTCAATCTCACTGGGATTCACCAAAGTGAAAGCCACTTCCAATGAGTCTGAGTGGTCCTTCTCTTCCATTTTCAGACCAAAACAGCATTTTGGGTTTAAGCTACAATTGAAGATTTGGTCTACCACTCACTATCTTTGAGAAATTCCCCAATGTTTCTGAACTGCAACTGCCTCACCTGTAAATATTCTAGTCATTTCATAGGACTGTTTTGAGGAGCAAACAAGATAAAATATATGAAAATGTTTAAAGATGAAGCACTGTATACATTTATTTTTGACATTCTTGGAATATTCAGAGCCTGGGAATCAAATGCAACTTCAATATGGACAGTGTGAAGACTCTTAATTCTTGTACTGGGCTGCAACAATATTTTTATCACCTACTAGTTTGATAGCCTGGCTTCTCTAAGTTTCATTTTCTGTGTTTGTAAAATAGCAGTAATAGTATCTCCCTTTAAGCATTGTGGTGGTGATTAAATGAGTTTTACAAAATGCCTAATACATACCAAGTGCTTAATAATGGTAGCTATCCATATTTTTTTCTCTGGCTTAATAGTTACCAAATAAGACCCCTTTGGAAATAAAATTTACATATGAGGTCAGTGCCCCAAAATAAATTACTAAGCAACACTAGCGAAAAAGAAAGATAACCATTCCTGTCATTTTATTTATCTGAAAATATATTCACATTATTTTGATGCCCAATTAAAACTGGAGAAAGTGAAGTAAGAATAATAGAATGAAGGGGTCCTGTCATCCTCCATAGGTGAGTGTTGTGCTTAGTGGAAAGTTGAATTAAGATCTTTACATTACGGCCGGGTGCGGTGGCTCAAGCCTGTAATCCCAGCACTTTGGGAGGCCGAGACGGGCGGATCACGAGGTCAGGAGATCGAGACCATCCTGGCTAACACGGTGAAACCCGTCTCTACTAAAAATACAAAAAACTAGCCGGGCGAGGTGGCGGGCGCCTGTAGTCCCAGCTACTTGGGTGGCTGAGGCAGGAGAATGGCGTGAACCCGGGAGGCGGAGCTTGCAGTGAGCTGAGATCTGGCCACCGCACTCCAGCCTGGGCGACAGAGCAAGACTCGGTCTCAAAAAAAAAAAAAAAAAAAAAAAAAGATCTTTACATTACAACAAACTCAACAAGTAGGGCTTAATAAGCTTTCAGAGATATGTAACCTTATGATAAGTTTGAGATTACATTTATGCAAAACTAATTTTATTAGCATAATGAATAGACTTTTTTTTTGCTTTTAGTAGATCCAGTTAACCTTCTCAGATACAGAATAGAATTTCTTTTGTTTATACTAGTAATTTGGCTTACTTAACTGTATTAAACTGAAATGTGAAATTTGTTGATTAAAGTTTTTATGATTCATCCATTTTTATTATACAATTAACTCAGTCTATGTAATATAATCTCATCTAATTAAATATGGAATCATCTGATAAACACTAGTAATAAATACTGTTTAACGATATCATTTTTTATTGTTAAAAAAAGAAAAAGAATTTTCCTTTCTAATGTGTTCAGCTTTGACAGTAGTTAAAAATATATCTCTGGGCTGGGTGTGATCCTGGGAAGTTGAGGCTGCAGTGAGCAGTGATTGTGCCACTGCACTCCAGCCTGGGTGACAGAGCGAGACTCCGTCTCAAAAAAAAGAAAATAAAAAAAATATATATTATATATTCTCCATATATGTGTGTATATATATACACATACATATATATGTATCTATATAGGTGTATATATACACATATATACATGTATACATATATATACACGTATATATACGTGTATATATGTTTATTCCTCATGCTTGGCCTGGCCTACCCTTTCGCCATTGCAACCTTGGGATATGAAGGACCCTATCCTTCCTGCATCACCGCCCTGGGATGTGGGGCATCCAGGGGTGGCAATCCAGGTGCCACAGGCAGCCTGGGACTAAAGCTGGGGGCAAAGGAAGGGCCTTAGTCACTGCCTTTCTATAAGGCTATTTTAAACAGCTCTAAGATTTGTACAGGCATAATTTGTCTATGATCTACTTGTTCAGGAGAGAGTTTTAGAAAACCAATAGAACAACCAGTTACTTTGGTTTCAATATTGGCAAAAGGGACCTGGAACATTAATTGGAGGGAGCCCTGCCTTGTGAAAGGGGCATATCTTTTTAACTCCCACCTTGTCATATACTATACTCTGTGGCTGTTATAATGTGAAGAAATGCTTAGGGACAGCATGAGTTTACTGTTATACAAAGGATATTTTAGAGAAGCATAAACTAGGAAGATGTGTGACCAAGAGGTGGCAGGGGTCGCCCTTGCTCCTTTCCTGTACTTTGGGGTCAGAATCAAATAAATTACTTTGAAAGAAAAAAACAGTTCTTATCCACCTTTTTTTGTTCATAAACTTATCCTTTATCCTTAGTAATGCCCTTTTAATGTCAGTATTAATATCAGCCCTCATGTCTTTGGATATCAAGTATATTTATGTATATTTTTTCTATAGCTTGGTAAAAAGAATCCATGATAATAATTTGCCCTTCTGAGAGGCCTTCTTTCCATAACACTCATATGATGGGATTGTTAAAATCATTAAAATAAAAGAGTGGTAATATATGTTACTGTTTAACCAAACAAAAAGTAGAAATGGAAGAAAATGCTTTAAAAATGTTAAGTATTTTTTGATCAGCAACTGTAATGAGAAAATACAGAGGCTTACAGAAAAAAGGCCAAATGTATTCTTGTTAAGATACAGTGGCAGTGAGTTAAAAGAGATCTTAGCAATCACCTAATCCAAACCATTCAATTAACAAATAAAAGCTAGAGAGGTTAAATGTAATTTTGCACTAACCTGTAAATTCAAAATTGTGGATGGAAAAAACATAAGCTATGACTAACATTATGACTTATGACACACAAAAGGAATTTTGAGAAACATTACCTGCATATTGAAAAAGAGATGAATTATAGTTCTTATGTGGGGATGAAGTGGTAATACATTTTACCCAGTTAGGGTAAACCATCTTCTGTTTTATTATTCAATTATAGGATGCCCAAAGAATAATATCTGTCTGCTTTGGTTTGACTTCCTCAGTTTAACTAAGTTCCTTCATACCTTTGACACTGTTGGCATCTCTTGGGCTGAATGTGATCCCAGTTATGTATCTATTAAAGATCTAGGAGATGCAAATGCCAGCCAACTACTTTAATACCAGAAAGAATTATTTTCCAACACCAAAGGAAAAAAAGTGGCAGTGTTGTTTTAATATGCCAGTCACCAACAGGATAGGATCTTGAGGAAATTTTAGGGTAATTTTGACTCAGCCATTTTCACTTTATGTGCTAAGTTTAGAACTTAATCTCAGCCTAAGATATGATTCCAAAGTATGTAATGATACAGATTGTTAGCATGAGACAATCTGCAGTTCACGCACAAGCAGCAGAACATGTTCAATCTCGAGAGAGGAAAACTAATAAGCTATATGAGCAACTGTTCCACAAATAATAGAATAATCATCATCTATTTGTCATAGAACATTGCCTTGGTGAGTGGCAAACAGGATTGTCCAATGAAAGATGCTAGCAGTGTTTTCTGGGTTGCCTAGCAATGAGCTACCTGGGACAAGGGTCCTCTCTTCCAGCAGGACAGCACTTCTCACGCAGCTCACATCCAGCTCCAAAGGTTGTCTGCAACTCTCTTAATCAACAATTCCCCAAGTTCAGACTGTCTTTCCTGCCTTCACAAGGCCATTCATCATATAAAAATGATGGATTAGAAGGAAGGAACATGGTCCTTCTTTGGCAGCAGAGAGCATGGTGTCTCCAGCTGTGAGAATTCCTGCCCTCTCTTCCTAGGAGGTCAAGGGGTGAGGGTCTCTGTACTGCACACTGTTACCCTCTGCCAGGAAGTTTCCCTGCTTCTGTGCTACCCTGTGTGCTATTGTGCTGTTTGTCTATGCTTAGCCTCTCCAGAAGTGCCTAAACAAGGGCCTGATTTGTTAGATTCAGAAAAAATGCTTGGGCCAGGTGTGGTGGCTCACTCCTGTAATCCCAGCACTTTGGGAAGTCAACACGGATGGATCACGAGGTCAGCAGTTCAAGACCAGCCCGGCCAAGTTGGTGAAACCCCATTTCTACTAAAAATACAAAAAATAGCCAGATGTGGTGGCGAGTGCCAGTAATCCCAGCTACTCAGGAGGCTGAGGTAGAGAACTGCTTGGACCCGGGAGGCAGAGGTTGCAGTGAGCCAAGATCATGCCACTGCACTCCATCCTGGGTGACACAGTGAGACTCCATTTCTCTGGGGTGGGGGAAAAAAAAAGCTTGAAGACAAACACAACTGCCCCCCGCCCCACAAATGTGTTTATGTTGCAGCTATCTTTATTTACAAATATATTCTCAAATAAATGTTGGTGAGAGGAATAGTTCCTTTGCTTTTTATTATTGGCTTTAGGACAAAGAAAATGTTTTAGAGTTATAAAAATTGTTTGCAAAAAATGGCATTTATTTTAACTTGTTTTATTTAAGTTATTTATACATAACTGACATCAAGGTGAATAATTCATTGTTATTTGTAAAAGTCCATCTGCGATTAAACCAATTTAAACTTCTGGGTGCCTAAAACATTCTCTATGTGAAACCAGAAGATTTGTTAAGTAAGGTTGTTGATAAGATGTAAGAGTCGCTAATAAAAGTGTATTTAATTACAGAGTCAAGTTTTCATCCTTTCATATTCAGTTGGAAAGACATTTAGGGGTGGGGAAGTGTGACTAGGATAGAGAGCAAATGTCCATCCTGTTAGAATGAGCCAGCAATGGTGAAGTGTCTCACAGCAGGAAAAATGACCTCTAACTTCAGGAATAGGGAGATAAGCACCTCCAGATCTTGCCTGGATGGTAGTGGCGAGAAGAGAGACTGGACAGGAGACTTCTTTTCATGTGAAAGGATTGTGGTATAAAAACATTTGAGGAGGCTGTGTGCGATGGCTCATGTCTATAATCCCGGCACTGTGGGAGGCTGAGGCGGGTGGATCACTTGAGGTCAGGAGTTTGAGACCAGTCTGGCCAACATGGTGAAACCCCACCTCTACTGAGGTGTGGTAGCGCACCCCTGTAATCCCAGCTACTCGGGAGGCTGAGGCAGAAGAATTGCTTAGAACCTGGGAGGCAGAGGTTGCAGTGAGCCGAGATTGCACCACTGCACTCCAGCCTGGGAGACAGAGTAAGACTCTGCCTCAATTAATAAATAAGTAAGTAAGTAAGTTTGAGGGACTCTGTTATGAAGAGTAAAGGGAAGCCATAAGCCTTTTAACTGACTGGTAGTTGAAAGAAACATTAGGAAAGTAAGAGCCAGTTGAAGTTTTTATGAGTGAGCAGTACAGAGGGTGGGGGAGGTAAGTGGGAATTATCAACTATGAACTATCAGAAAAGTTAAGGTAGTATAAAGAGCATGTGTGTGGAGTTAGGAGACCCCCTAACTTACTGCTAGTATCTTAGGGACTCATGTCTTTTGAGGCTGATGACTGGTTTTATCCAGGCTGGAAGAAATGATGCCCCAAATTATGAAATCAGTCTGGGTCAGCTAGAAAGACGTAAAATGTTAAACCAGTCGTAAGTTAAGGTCAAATAAGTTAATTAATAAAAAAGCTGGCTCTAGTTCAGTTAGAGGTAAGACACTTACTGTTTGTTTTGACATCCTTGTTCCTTTTGTTCAACTACAAAGTGGAGTTTACTGATTTATGCTTGTTTAATAGAGGAAAATATGTTGTAAAGTATACAAATTGAACTTATTAACATAAAAATACAGCAACTCTATTGAGAGGCTGTTCTTTGTTCTAAATGGCATCAGCATTGCTTTGACCTTATCAGTCATATTTCCTTAGAAAACTCAGTTAACTCCTTTGAGATTTGATCTTCTCTTTTGTACATGTTGTGACTGTCATCTGGGATGATGGATATAAAAGCACATTAAAATAAAAGTTAAAATAATGCCTTACACATTAGTATTTCTACTATTATTATAACAAATTCCCAGCTATATAAGATGATACATATTCTAGATAATTATGACAATATAACCTCCTTATGAATGACTGAAGACTCAACCCCTTTGGAAGCCAGTTTCTGCAGCTATGGAACTTTTTGTTGTTGTTGTTGCTGAGACGGAGTCTCGCTCTGTCGCCCAGGCTGGGTGCAGTGGCCGGAAGCTCACTGCAAGCTCCGCCTCCCGGGTTTACGCCATTCGCCTGCCTCAGTCTCCTGAGTAGCTGGAACTACAGGCGCCCGCCACCTCGCCCGGCTAGTTTTTTGTATTTTTTTTAGTAAAGACGGGGTTTCACCGTGTTAGCCAGGATGGTCTCGATCTCCTGACCTCGTGATCCGCCCGTCTCGGCCTCCCAAAGTGCTGGGATTACAGGCTTGAGCCACCGCGCCCGGCCTGGAACTGTTAATAATTCCGAAGAAACGCTGTTTTTATTCATTGTGGCACACTCTGGCCATGGGATTATATGTTTCTTTCCAAATCAAAGTTTCTCTTAGGATTGTTCACTTTTTGAAGTCTACTGTAATCACAAAAGTACTGGAAAAGCAAGTAATGCCAAAAGAAGAGGCTTTCTACATATTATTGGTATATACAAGATTAAAAAACACTAACATTTATTGAACACTTACTGAACATATCTATGTTAAGTGCTAAATACCAACTCTGGAATAAGATTGCTTAGGTTCAAATTCTGGCTCTATTATATAGTACTTATAAAAATATCTATAGCTCAGTTTCCTTACCTATAAAATAGGGATAATAATATAGACTTTCTAGAGTTTCTGGGGAGATTAAATCAGCTAGTACATGTAAATCACTTGGAAAAACACTTGGCATGTACTAAGTGCACAATAAGCGTTCCTCCCCTCCCCTCCCCTTCCTCATTTCTTTCTCATCTTTTTCCTCCTACTCCTCCCTCCTCCTTCTTGTCTATAACCTGCCTACCCAAGATCTCACAGCTGGGGAGCTACAGGGCTAGCACATTGTGCAACTCTGCAGCCCATACTTTTGGTCACTCAGAGATACTAATTGATATGTCCAAATGCTGTTTATAAGATTTAGAGCTTTCCTTAGTGAGATTTTAAAAGGGTATTCTTTTATGTTTATTTCTAATTGCAAATGTTTCATATGTTTACTAACTTTTTATAAACTTTAAAGTTGGGAACATTTTTCCTAGAAAATTTAGAAAGCTACTCAAAGGCATGAAGCATTATTAAGATAATATATTGAGTTCAAGTTCTCTCTAACCACTGCCCAGCTTGCTACATCATGATGGATACCAACCACTAACCATGAAATGAATGCAATTTTTCCATTTACATTAAATGTTACGTTGAAGATATTATGCAGTATTTTTCATACTTTCTGGAATTGCATACAAATAATGTTTTATAGTAGCAGATGTGTGACATCACATGAAAAACTTGTAAAACCTTTACATGAAAATCACATCTGCCAGTCTCCACTATCATTTTAACTACAGTTATATGGTTTGCTTCTCTGTCTCTGCCAGAGAAAGCAGTTTCGCATGAAAGTTTTCCCAGCAAATCGTGTCTTCTGGACCAGCAGCTAGTTAAGCAAATTGTGTAGCTGCCATTAAAACTAAAATGTACCCAGCAGACATAATTTCACAAAAGAGGAGAGAGAACCACATTTGTACAAAAGTCACAGCTGTTCAACTCTCCATTTTGCACATTGTTATTAAAAATTTTCCTATCTTTATGAACAGTGACAGTTACATTCCTAGCTAGCAATTTTAGGACTTCTGAATACATAGTGCTAAGAGCTGCACCATCACGGATTTGGTGTCTGTCAGGAAAAATTGGGCTAAGGTCTTTCTGCTGCTACATAGTCAGAACTTGGTCTGTTTGCACAGACAGCAGATAAAATTTAAAAAGATGTTAAGTAGGGCCCATTGTTCTCTAAAATAGCTGTGTGTTGCCTCTACTAATCCAAATGAGGGCCAACATTTTTATGTTAAGGTCCAAACAATAAGGATTCCCTTTCTTTCACATCTTGCTCTCGGTGGCCATGTTATCCAGGGCTACTCCGAAGTGGTGGGTAATGGAGCTGGTGGCTCAGAATGCCTGGGTCAGCAGCCTGTCTTATGAGGCTCTGGATGCAGCATGACCTCGCATTGTTGGGCATCCTGCTGTAGAACAGTACTACAGGGAGGCCAGGGAGGAGACATTCTTGAGGAATCCCTCATTCTTCTCCAGGGATGGGTCCCAAAGGCTTGTTCAGACCATTATGGGTTATAAATGCTAAATTTATAGCAGGCATTTTGGTTAAGAGTTTGGAGTCTGGGCTCTGCAGTCAAACTACCTGGGTCCAAATTTCAGCCCCTCATCTCAATAATGGGTGGTTCTGGGTAAGTTACTTAACTTATTTAGCCAGGGTTTCCTCATGTGTAAACTTAAGACAATTTAGCTCATTATCACTATAGAGAGAATTATAAATGTGATAGAAACTGTTAAGCAATGAGACCAGTTAATGGCACATACTAAGTACTCAATAAAGGTTAACAATTTCCATAATATGATGATGATTTTTCTAGTTCTTGAATATATTAAACCTACAATCGTAGAATTGAATTTGCAGGGGACAGAACAGTGGCATAGTAGGGTAAAGTCAGTTATAGTGGTCAAAGCCAGCTCAATCCAGGTTTCTCATTTTCTAGCTGTGTAAATTATCTTCTGCTATTGATTGCTGGAATTCCTATTTGCTTGTCTGTGGCTGAGAGGAAAATGTGTGTTTATGCAACTGTGCTAGAGACATTACATTGATTTCAATCAGTGCCCAACCTGCAACTTCTATTCCCAGTTGTTGGTCTATTTGAAGAGAGGTGCTAACTGCTAAATTAGACCTCTTGTGCCCATGCATGTAAGCTTTTTTGCTACTGGGTTGGAAGGTGGAATCTTTTTCATATCTTGTAAAGAGTACCTCCAATTGTATGAATGGGTGTGTAATTAAACATAAAAATGATAGCTGTACAGATAATCCATTGCTCATTATCATTAATAGTATCAGTAAATCAACGTTTTCTTGACTATATATTAACAAAAAAGATATTGCTTTGTTATATGAACTAAATATTAATATTACCAATTAAAAATATAATTCCTTAAGATATTAATGCTATCACTATAATTATGAATGGAATCTTAATCTAGACAGTTTTTATTTTATACTTGTAATACATATACTGAAAATGTTGAGATAGCAACTTCAGACATTTACCAATCTTTTATGGTAAGAAATTAGGTGACTTTCTTCTTCCAGCAAAAACACTCTACATACTGAAAGTGATGAATAACCTCTATGTTTACTCATATATTCTTATAGTTACCATAAACAAGGCTACTATTCAGAACCAATATATACCTTGTGAAAACAATAGCATAATAGAGATGAGATACAGAATTAAAACAAACCATGTAAATAGGTGTATAACAATTAAAATATTTCAAAAGTTTTTTTGGGATGATGGTAGATATTCCCCATTTCAAGTAATGTATACATCATATACAATAACAGGTATCTTAATTATGTTTATGAAGTTTTTCAAAAGGATGTTTCCAATAAATATTGGGATAATATTCTACTTAACATTGTCTTTAAGTTTGAATTATCTGTTTATTTGTCTCAGTTTTCTGCGTGGCCTGCTACACCCACACACCTAATTACTGACACTGGTCAACTCTATAAAATCATACAATGGGGACAAGACCATGACAAATCATAGAACTGAGTGTAACGGGAAGGAAATTAAACTATTTTGACCCATTGTGACCTGTATATACAACCTCCCAATCACTTAAAATCTGAAACTATTAAAACATGTCAGCCTGATCTAATTATAGAAGACATGACTGACTAAATTCTATATAATTCTCTGACTATGGCTGTGTTACATGGAAAATGAAGTGGAGAAATGTAGAGAGAAGTATAATGTAGGCAAACACACACACACAAAACATCTGAAGTATAAAGATAACAAGAAAAATTTTCATTTAGGGTTACAGCCAGTGTCCAATTTCATAATTAATTATAAAGGATCTACCAGCAGCAGATCTTCACTTGCAGAACACACATCTCAATGATCAAGAAGGGATGAAACATAGCTTTCTGACATACGGTTGTCTTGCCTCTCTGTTAGATGATTAGGACAGAGAAGAAAGGTTTTAGTTAAATCTTCTCCTGCATTAGAAGTTAGCTTGACAGGAGCTGAAGATATGAAAAAACAATCTGAAGAATTAAAATAGGGTAGGAGCCAGCAAACTATGACCTGCAGGCAATATATGACCAACTGCCTGTTTCTGTAAATAAAGTTTTGTTGGAACATAGCTGATGTTGCCGGTGGTTGCTTTCAAGTTACAACAGTAGAGCTAAGTAGCTGTAACCGAGGCCATATCGTCCTCCACCCTAAATATTTGCTATCTGGGTTTTTATGGATTTTGCCAACATATGGACTAAGGAATGGTTCTTTTTCAATGATTCTGTGAGGAAATATACTAAAGATAAGATCTGATATGCCTCACACTCAATTCTCTTTCCTTACATGGGATTTCCTTGAATATCTGACGTAATAGGCTTAGACACAGCACAGTTTGATTCAGTGAATTAAGACAAGCTAGCATTTATGTGAAACATTTAGTGTTATATTTATTTATGGACTATAACTACGTTATTTAAAACATATGGGTATTTTAATTCATCAGCAATCTAGTGGGACACAGAGGCCTTATAACTATTTGTAAATGATGTCTCTTTATTTTTGCAGTTGGAGATACCTCTATGTACTTATCTTACTTTTTTGTATCTGTTCAGTGTCCGTGTGACACCATACATTAGATACTATGCTACAAGACTGCATATGGAAAATGAACTGAATTCACCTTCACTGTGAATCTGGAAATGACTGTGGAGCCAAAACTGGGGCTTTTCCAAAGGAAAATGATGGGTGAAAGTAGTTAAGACAAGTGCTCCTGAGGGAGATCCTCAAGGGCAGAGAGCACACACATTTCACTTATCTGTACATCTCCAGTGCCAAGAGGGCTTGACACCTAATAAAAGCTCAGTAATGGTTTTTGAATATTGTTACAAAAACAATTTAGCACTAAAGCCAACCTGTAACCCTTGACCATCTGTAATTATTAAACAGAATGTGGTTGGAAAAATCAAAGTAAGAGCTTGAGGAACAATGTGAAAGTCTTTTGTTTTTCAACCTTTGGATTTCTTGGGTAGTGTTTCCCATAAGGAATATATAGGCTTTGTTATTCCCCAAATAACTTTAGGAACATTAAACAATAGACAAGAATGAAAAACAATCGTCTATTGGGAGAGAGAGTTCTAGAAACACAAATCATATATTCAACTTCTGAAAATTATGCATATTACTTAATTTTCCAAGAAACATATGTGTATGTAATTTAAACCTGAATAGTTTCTTTGTTCTGAATAAAAGGATGCATGGGGGGATCATTCACACCACAACAAATTATTGCAATGTAACCTCCAATAGGTAACATAAAAGTCCAATGTACTGAAAGAATACTGTTGATTTGGAAAGAGGTCCTAGAAAAGAAAAAAAATCTAAATTTTATTTTATTTTTCAACTAAAAAATATGGCTGATTTGTTTAATTGACTTCAGAATCTGTTTTAATAGAACATCTCGTTTGCACAACCAGTCAGCTCCCAACATTTTGATTGCAAAATGAAAGGCATTTACTTTGATATCTTTAATTATCACTCATTTAGAGGACAGTGTGAAACACACTTTTTCAATTGGTGTTTTAGAATTGTTGAGTCAAAGGAAAGGAATGACAAATTAGCCAGCTGGAGAGGAAAGCAGCAGCTAGCTAGTGCTGCTAGTCTTGCTGGATACTTCGAAGTAAGATGAAAGGGAAATGAAGGGGCTGTTAGCTACACATGCTCAATAAATAAAATACTAACATAAATTCACGACATATTAATAACAAGTTAATATCACACTTAGAGACTTACTCAACATAATAAGTGCCATAAATGGGATCATCGATTTTTTCCCAGCCATATGGAAGCTCTGAAAAATAAAGAGTTATTTCTTTCAGTAAATAAAGAACAGATAACACAATTTCTAATAAAAAGTAATATAATTTAATTGTTCATGGATTGCAGAAATGGTCTACCAAAGTGGAACAAAGCATTCAGAGTCAGCAACAAATTTCAGAACATATTATAGAAACTATAAGCAGCACTGACTTGAAAATTGGCAGTTAAAACCCAGAGCTCTCTTCTCTGCAGATACACTGCTGGGTCTAGCCATTTGTCTCATGCCAAATAGTAGGATGGTATGTCATCATGTTATCACCATTTAGTGCAATATAGAAGGCAAATCGCTTTCCTGCAAGTGCATATGGTTCTCTTATTTATTTGTATTGCTAAAGGAGCATTTCAGGACAAAGACCACATTTTCAAAATATATTTCTGAGGATGGCAAATTGTTTCTGATGACTGAAACAAAGACATTATAAATTCTCAATTGATATCCCACTATTTGAGATGGTAGGCTTGCTGTTACTCCACATGGGTCAGAATTTGAATGCTGCCAATACACTCTTTGGGCTTATTTTAAAAATAAGGTCTAAAATTGTGAACATGCTTTCCTTGATAATATAGTTCATGTTTTCAATTCTCCATGGCTAATTCACACATACACACATTAAAAAATATCAACAATACTATAAATCCTATTACAGGCAAAAACATGCTGTCTGAAAACTAGGCTTTGCTTCCTAATATTGTTTTCCAAATACACCAAGGTTTTACAATTATTAACTCCTACAAACATGAAGAAAATTGTATTTGTCTTGATAGATATTTTTACATAAATATAATTTGAAACCTAAGATACATTGATAAGTTTAAATGTATTTCAGTGAAGTTTAAAAGTTTTATTATTATAGTAATAATACATATCACTGTAGACAAAGCACAGTTATCAAAAGAAAACTGGAATTACCTGCAATCCTGCTACCCAGAAATAACCACCATTAATATTTTGGTGAATATCCTTCAAATAATTTTCTATGCATATATGTGCAAATACTTTTAAAAGAAATTACATCATAAAGTGCATATTACTTTTACAGCCTGATATTTCTACTTAACAGAATATCAAGGATGTCATTCGATATGAATGTGTGTTACTGCACAATATCATTTTTAAGGTGGCAGCAGTAGTAGTCTGCTGCATGGCTAGAAGCTGTGCAATTCTATCGTTTTTCTATTATTGAACATTTGGGGCTTTCCAGTTTCTACCTGTCAGGTGTCATCTGTATTGGACCTACTAAAATGTAAATCTTTTATCATTTTTCTATAATATAGTATTGACAAATTCCCAGATTTGAAATTTTGGATCAAAGGGCATGCATCCTTTTATTGTTTTTGACATATATGACCAGATTTCCACCTTCCTAACTCATGAAAAAGTACTAATTTATAATCTCACTGAGAGTGTATGAGTGATTTTGTTTCTCTGTATCATCAAATTAAATACAGATCCAGAATTCCGCACCCAAAACTTTTAGAAATATATACATTTTAGAGTTTAGAAGTTTTGCAATTTTAGAAAGTTAACACAGAGCAAATGCTTTCTCTTTCTTAACACTCTAAGTAGAGTTGGGGAAAGCAGTTTATAATCGAACATATGAGTATTTCTGCAGCCAAAGATATGATTCATACGAAGAAGGATAACTTAAACTTACAACATCAAATTTTAGAGTACCTTAAGAAATCTTTCTTTCAGAAGGATAATAAGAGTAAACCTTTACTGAGTATTGTTTGTGGTTTGACTACTAATGGATTTTCTAGGTACTAACTCATTTTATCATGCCAGCAACTCAGGACTCGAAAACCCTGTACTCTGGTTCCAGCAAGCTTACCCAATTTAAATATCAATTCAGAAACTCTGTTTAACAAGGCATAAACACCACTTAATTTAGATTAAGGAGAATAACTATCCAGATGGTTTTCACCAAATCCCCCAAGCTACTGGCAAATTCATCTAGTAAGAAGGAATTCATTTGACAAGTATCTATTGAGTGCCTTTTATAAACAGCAAAACCTTTTTTTTTTTTTTATAAGCAGCTTATCCAAAAGTAAAAGAATATACAGAGGACAACAATTAATGTTATGGATATTTTTTGTTTATTAATATGGTTCAATACATGGATATGTATTTATAACAGGTTTAACATCATCTTACGAATGCAATAATATATAAAACAATCATGTTCAATAAACATAAAGAGTAAAAGCCTAACGTAGTTAACTTATGAATACAGTCCTACTTCTTAATGCCAATGCCATATGGAAGCATTTCATGGTAAAGTTTGTACAATTATCTTTTTATAAAGTAAATGATTCTTTCATTTTAATCTGAGTAAATTACTAGTTCTAAGCAATGTATCCCAGAAGGGCAGAGTTCATTGATTCTTTATCTTTGTCAGATTTACAATGCCAAATTTCCTGGGTACAATTTATTATTTATTATACTTTCCCACTTGTCATCATGCAGTCCTCATCAGAATTTAGGGAGAATCTGCTTTATTTTTCATAAGATATCAATCTATTTTGTCTATTCACTTGGTTGTTTCATATTTCCAAAGTAAACTATTATTTCATGCTGGAACAAAATTCTATGTTATAAACATTTGTATTTTAAGAACTGTTAGAGGTCCTAGACTCACACTTTGAAGTAAAATTATACACTAGTTCTAACTTTCTGTTACAAAGAGCATCATTTGTTTCATTTTAAATATTTTCAAGGAATTGTTGGCCGAATCTTACAAGAAACCAATAACAGATATATGCATTGCTTCATTTATATCAGAATGGATGTAAAAATATACAACTAATGTTAAAAAAGGTACTTGTATGTATGTGCATATATGAATGTGTAGCTGTGTGTATGTGTTGGCACATGTGTGTTTGTGTGTACTCTTTTAATGACATTTTGCTTCAAAAACAAAGATTTAAGCTAGCATGCTAATGAAAAACCACAATTTTCACAAGTTTTTCTTCACTTTTTACTTTGTAAAAAGACAAGTCATAAAATAAACTTCTTAATATTATACACTGAAGAGTACACATCTAGATGATGAAAAATTAAAAAGTTAAGAATTATCTTTCACTGTGAAAATTAAGTTATTTGGACTTGGATTAGTTTTAACAAAAAGAAAACAACTGCTGCCTCTTTAAATTAAACTAACAGATGAGAAAAAGAATTTCCAACATTGTACTATTTGCCCAATCAGGCAAGCATGTAGCTTGGAACTTTTGGGTCCTAGGTTATTTAGAATACTGTATTCAACAATACCTGACAAATCTGTGGATGATTAAGGTCACACTGATAAAAGAATAACATACACTATGCAACAGGAAAAAATAAACACTTGAGATCAGCAAGGTTAATGCTGCATTAAGAACTGTTTTGAGATTTTCTTCAGGCCATAGAACCATGGAGCAAATTCAGTGATTGAATATTCCTACCCTGAAAAAGTCTAGATTAATTTGTTGTCAATCATATCAGCTTCTAAAACTGGAAAAAAACAAATGGATTCTGGCATGGTCAGCCTGCTATATTTTTAAAATTTAATTGTGCTTCCCAAATATTATTTCATTTATTTACTTAATTTTTAGTCAGGTACACTTTCATTACAGAAAACAGAGACCCCTTTATGCTAGCTCAGTAAGAAGATATCCACATTCTGATATTGTGCACTGAGAAGGGCACAGCTTTACCTCTGTAGTATACTTGTCAAAAATAAATAGCCTTATGTGTGTGTATTTTTAAACAGCCGGGGTTCCACTGTGTTGCCCAAGCTGAACTCAAACTTCTGGGCTCAAGCAATCCTCTCCCCTCAGCCTTCTGAGTAGTTGGAACCACAGTGCGCACCACTGTGCCTGGCCAGGAATGCCATTTTGATCATGAGAAACATATGACAAACTCAAGTGGAGGGACATTCAATAAAGTAACTGACAAGTATCCTTAGAGAGGGTCGAGGTCATGAAAGAGAAAAACAGACTGGGATATTATCACAGAGTGAAGGAGAATATGGAGACGTGGTAACTAAATGCGTTGTGGGATAATGAATTGAATCTTGAACCAGAAGAAGGACATTAGTGGAGCAACTGGAAAAATTCACATAAGATTTGAAGATTAGTTAATAGTTTATATGGATGTTAATTTCCTGGGTTCAATGACTGTACTTATGAAAGATGTAAATGTTAGTGGCAGCTAAGTGGGAGTTATGTGGAGCCACTTTGTACTATTTTTATAATTTTTTAGAGGTCTAAAATAGCTTCAAAATGAAAACATGAAAAAATCCAGGTCACTTACTCTTACTGTTGATTAGAGAGCTTTTACTCACACTTTATTTTAAAAACCTCTACAACTTTTACTTTCGTTTCAGTGGGGTACATGTGCAGGTGTCTTATCTAGGTATATTTCATGATGCTGAGGTTTGGGGTATGAATGATCCCATCACCCAGCTACTGAGCATAGTAATACATAACAGTTTCCCCCTCCTTCCCTTCCCCTTCTAGTAGTCTCAAGTGTCTATTGTTACCATCTTTATGTTCATGAGTATCCAATGTTTAGCTCCCACTTATAAGTGAGAACATGCAATATTTGATTTTCTCTTCTTGCATTAAATTGCTTAGGATAATGGCCTCTAGCTGCATCCATGTTGCTGCAAAGGACATGATTTTGTTATTTTGTATGGCTGCATAGTATTCCATGGTGCATATGTACCACGTTTTCTTTATCCAATCCACCATTTTGGGCACCTGGGTTGATTCTATGTCTCTGCTACTGTAAAAAGTGCTACAGCAAAAATATATGAGTGCATGTGTCTTTTGGCAAAATGATTTGTTTTCTTTTGGGTGTATACCGTGTAGCAGGATTACTTGTTCAACAAGTAATTCTATTTTAAGTTCTTTGAGAAAGTGTCAAACTGCTTTCCATATAAGTGTTCCCCTTTCTCTGCAGCTTCACCAACATCTGTTGTTTTCTGACTTTTTATTAATAGCCATTCTGACTGGTATAGGATGGTATTCTTTTGTGGTTTGAGTTGTGTTTCTCTGATGATTAGTGATATGGCATATCTTTATATGTTTGTTGGCCGCTTGTATGTCTTTTGTGGGATGTCTGTTCGTGTCTTTTGCCCATTTTTAAATAAAGTTATTTGTTTTTTTTTTTTTTTTTTTTTTTGAGACGGAGTCTTGCTCTGTCGCCCGGTCTGGAGTGCAGTGGCCGGATCTCAGCTCACTGCAAGCTCCGCCTCCCGGGTTCACGCCATTCTCCTGCCTCAGCCTCCCGAGTAGCTGGGACCACAGGCGCCTGCCACCTCGCCCGGCTAGTTTTTTGTATTTTTAGTAGAGACGGGGTTTCACCGTGTTAGCCAGGATGGTCTCGATCTCCTGACCTCGTGATCCGCCCGTCTCGGCCTCCCAAAGTGCTGGGATTACAGGCTTGAGCCACCGCGCCCGGCCAGTTATTTGTTTTTTGCTTGTTCAATTAAGTTTCTCAAGAATTTTGGATATTAGATTTTTGTCGGATAAATAGTTTGCAGATATTTTCTCCCATTCTGTAGATCTTTTAACTCCGTTGATAGTTTCTTTTGCTGTGCAGAAGCTCTTTAGTTTAACTGGCTCCCACTTGTCAATTTTTGTTTTTGTTGCAATTGCTTTTGAGAACTTGAAGTTGGTTTGCTAGTATTTTGTTGAGGATTTTTGCATCTATGTTGATCAGGGATATTGGCCTGTAAGCTTTCTTTTTTCATTGTGTCTTGCCAGGTTTTGGTCTCATGTTCACACTTTATTAATGTGAAATCAGACACATAGAACACTGGGTTCATTTTGATAGAACTGAAATTTAAATAAAATGAGAATGCAGGATTTTTGCACTTGTATTCTTCTTCTGTATTGTCTTTTTTTTTTTTTTGAGACAGAGTCTCACTCTGTCACCCAGGCTGGAGGACAGTGGCACAATCTTGGCCTTGGTCTTCCAAAGTGCTGGGATTACAGGGATGCACCACCATCCTCAGCCTTGTGATGTCTTTCAATAGCTATATTCAAGAGAATGACTTTTAATTTTGCTATCTTACCTTTTATTTATTTATTTTTCTGTTGTCTTTCTGCTCCCTAGAAAAACTGGGTAAATACAACATTCATGTTTAAATGCAGCTGCATCCTGGGTCCTAGAAGTCACAGATTCAGTAACAGGAATGCTAAATCTAGAGTCAGGCATTGTTCCCTTCTTGGGAGGCAGTGTCTTGTATGGGCCACAACAAGCATTTGGTTACGTAACTTCATGTAAGGTTGTATGGAGGTCTGTTCTGGTGGGAAGACCAGAATGGGCCTCCTATTCCAGAAAGGCAGCCCGGTTTAGGAATCATGCAACGTACTAAGATATTAGAGAGAGAGGCAGAAACCAAAAAACAGAAACCATATCCTTCAACCCTATATTATTTTATATTGACTAGCCTTTTTTAAAAAAAACAAAATTTGAGGTTCTTGTTTTAGAGGTAATGACTGTACAAAAGAAAATAAGGAACATAAAAAATGTCCCTAGGTTAAGTAATGTGTAGTGTATTATATGGTAATAGCTAATTATCACAAAACCTTTTCCTCTAATATTTTAGATTTTTGCTGTATACTTAGTATACAAACTGGAGAATATAACTAAATTTTCTTGTAAAAGTCATAAGGCTTTTCCTCCTAGTTGGTCTTTAGGAGTTTGAGGAATCCTTAATATAAGTGAGTTTAATATATGAAAAATGTTTTTAGAATTAACAAGAAAAAGGAGGAAGAGAAAGACCACTGTGCAAGGATAAAATATACGATAGACGACTTTTTGCCGACAAAAGGTATTACATCTTTGTCTCTTTTTTCCTTTATTCAAAAATGCATTTGATAATATAAAAGTAAATCCTGAATGTATTCTTTTTTTTTTTTTTAAGCTAAATCCATACATTAATGAAAGCTAACCACAGTCCCATCACCTTATGTACAGGTAAAGCTGGGGGTGTAACCTTTCAGACCTTTTTCCGTGTATCAAGGTTTCGGTTTGCTCCTTTTTACCAGAAATCTTTATTCCATTCAGTCAGGAAAATAAACAACTAAACCAAAACCAAAGAACAAACTAAAAAAACCTAAAACTGAACATAGAAAATGTTGCTCCTTTATATTCCACTCTCTTTCATCTTTCTCAGATATTGCCTACGTGGGAGCACAAACCCAGTCAATATCATGGAAATGTAGGCTATGAAGTCTTCTTTTTTTTTTTTTTGAGACGGAGTCTCGCTCTGTCGCCCGGGCTGGAGTGCAGTGGCCGGATCTCAGCTCACTGCAAGCTCCGCCTCTCCGGTTCACGTCATTCTCCTGCCTCAGCCTCCCGAGTACCTGGGACTACAGGCCCCCGCCACCTCGCCCGGCTAGATTTTTGTATTTTTTAGTAGAGACGGGGTTTCACCGGGTTAGCCAGGATGGTCTTGATCTCCTGACCTCTTGATCCGCCCATCTTGGCCTCCCAAAGTGCTGGGATTACAGGCTTGAGCCACGGCGCCCGGCCTATGAAGTCTTTATTTATGAACTCTGGGTATAGGAGATTTACTGGTTTACAGTGGATAGAAAAACTAGCCGAGCTGTATTCTACAGTGATGATATTTAATTCGTATCAAGTGGAATCAACCTGAATACTTAATTACACCATATTATAATAAAAAATTAAAATACTGACCATGATTTTATGGGCTGGTTGTTAATGAAAGGTGTGATTGCAGAAAAAATTTCAAATACATTTATTCCTTAATATATCTTACCAAACTTAATAGAAAATGGATACAATTTTCTTGGCAGCTATTGACGTATGAAAAAGTATGTACTCAATATTATTTTGGGGATTCAGGGGCTCTTTACTATCTGGAGAAAAGCCGTGAACTTTTGCAACACTAACTTAAATATATCTATGTATTTGAGATGGTGACAAGAAGTGGTGGCAGAAAAGCATGGCACTATAAAGGATGTTGTCTGGTAAAGACTAAACAAGAGTCATCTTTGGTTTAAGTTTGCAAGAGGCATTACAAGGTCAAAATATGATGAACCTAGTAGGTCTTTGTCTTTATATTTCTAGTACTCTATAGAAAGGGCTAGCTACAAAGAAAGATTTGGGAAGCAACTATATGCGGAGGACTTCAAAATATGCATCTCCAGTTTTAACATCTAGAAGCCTGTGTTAATCTACCCATCCAACTATTTATTATCATCATTATCCATTTGAAAATGCTTATGTAAACATCCTGGACTCTTATAGTATAAAGGCTGACATATATATTTTAACCTCTCTACTTACCCCTTAAAAACAGTAAATATCTACTAAGAGAGAAATAAAGCCACCCATAACCTACACCTACAACATTACGAGGAGAAACAAAATACTGTGAACTTCAGAAGTTATATGTAAGTAGGTATGTGAACACCCCAATCCAGTGCAGCCAGCCAGACTCAGAGTGGAAACTGTGCAGAAAGGAGGGTAGGGTGTAGCAGGTGTGAGGTAAGATGGGAAAACAGAAAAAAATCATGCTCAGAAAGGTAAATTCCCATCCCAAGTGAAAAAATGTTTCTAACAAACCTGCTCTATTAGAACACAACTATGAAGAATTGAAAGAAAGGGGTTTGACAGTGAGCAGAATAACAGTCTTGGGAAGGCCCAGCTTCTGAAGAAGAGGGGGATGACGTTACTGGGAGAGGGGGGTGCTCCTTGGAGACTTGGCTCTGAAGGAAAAAAGTATGAGGTGAATATCAAGTATCTGCAGATAAGTTCATAAGACACACCAACTACTCTGCAAAATAAAAATAAAAATAAAAATAAAAATAAAAAATTAAAATAAAAAAGGCATCCACTGAGGAATCTGTACTTCATGAAAGCAACAGAAGGGGGTGCTCATGACCTAAAAAATGTAGTAATCCATCAAGTCCTTTACTTTTGCTTACACGAAACTGTTATCGCTGGTCTAGGAACAAAAGAAATTTCAAACTAACCAAACTAAAAAACAGCAGACAATATTTATAGAAAAAGTTACTATAAGAAAATAATCAGAAAATGACAGCCAAAACAATTTGGCTAATGAAAATTTCTCTCAAGAGAAAACAAAAACAAAATTGCAAACAAGAAAGTTATAATAAAACCTAGAGATATTTTGAAACAAATACTTATAAATAAAAACACCACTTTGAATCACATATTTAAAAGCTTTGAACATTAATGGACAAAGAACAGACAGATAGTAAAAGATAGTTGAGAAAAATGATGAAATAAAACTTAAAAAAATCTGAGATGACCAAATTACAAACTGCCAAAGAGAAAATAGAGTGAACTGAAAATATAAGGACTATTGAGGAAAGCCATGACAATAGCCAAGAGAATGTAAATGAAATAAACAAAAAGGTAAAAAGAATCAGAGAGGTCAATAATATAGAAGGTAGGCAGAGGTAATCCAGCATATGCATAATTGGAATACATGAATAAGAAGAAAATATAATAGAACTAATACATAAAATTGTGATCCAAGAAAAATTTTCAGAAATAAAATAACTATATTTATATATTGAAAAGGGTTGCCATATAGGCAGAAAAGCTGTCCCCAGTCAATTCCAAAATACATACCAGTAGGACATTAGACTTTAAAAGGTAGAGAAAACATGGCTAAAAGATAAGCTCCTTACAATGGAAAAATCAAATTAACATTAAATCTCAGGAAGAATGAACACATCTAGAAAACAGTGAAGCAGCATTTTAAAGACTCTCAAAGAAAGTGTGAGCTAAGAATTTTATATCCAGCCAAATTGTACTTCAAGTATTCATTATTAACCCCTACTATCATGTGTGCACACACACATACACACACACACACACACCCTCCACCATATACACAGTTTATTCTACCCAAGATCCCTTCCTGACACATAGCTACTTAATTAAACCAAGCTACTTCGACCAAGAGATAATTTGAGGAAAGGACTAATGGTAATCATTCAACACATTTAATTATAGAGCTAAGCTTATATCAAAGGTAGACAAAGATAGAAGAAGAATATGTAAATGTCTTATGTTTAGACAATATGGAAGTAATATAATTAAAAAAGAGAGGAGAGGGGAAAAAATGTAGAATGGCCAATGAACTCACGGAATATTGCTTAGGCAACAGGTGAGAGTTAATGAATAGTATTTAAAATTGACAACTGAATAAGGGCCTTATAAAAGTTATCAGTACAAAGACAAACATTAGAACACAATTAAAAACCATCCTAAATACCAAAGTAAAATAAAAAAGAGTGAAATAGGCCGCATAGAGAAATAAACAGTCATATTATAATATGGGCAATAAATAAAATATGATAGTCAAAACTAAACATAGAATTGAATGTAATTTATCTTTCTTATTAAGATTTTCTGTCTGGCTTATAAAGAGAAACTTGACTCCATCCTGTAAAGATGACAGACATTTAAAGAAAGTGACTCAGAGAGCTAAAAATAAAGTTTGGGCAAAGATAGGCCTGAGAAGAAAAATAAAATAGAGTTTACAGTCTTCCTATTAGATGGAAGAATTCAAGTCAAAAGCATTAAATATGACAAGGAATCCAACTTTATAACAATAAAGGTCACAATTCATAGTGCTCTACAATAGTTATCAATATTTGTGTACCAAATAATATAAACCATCTTCACAAAACAGTAACTACAGGAGTTGTGAGGAAAAATACACTAATAAGAAGCACTTTGACTATTTTCAGTCTAAGACAGATAAAGTTGACAAAATTACAGACATGAAAGAACTAAATAGCATAATTAGGCAGATCTTTTGGCTCTTACTCCCTTTCTTTCCATCCATCTTTCTCTCTCCAATTTCATACTACAATAATAGAAAATACATATCCTTCTCAACTATGCATGGAACACTCTCCAAAATTGTTAGATTATAAAAATTCTTAAGTTCCATGAGCAGAAATAGTGTAAACAATAATCTTGACCATAATGCAATAAAATCTAGATGTTAGTATCAAAATTATGATCCAAGAAAATTTCACTAGAAATTACGAACTTGAAATAACTCTTGGTCCAAAGAAGAAATGTAAACTGAAACTGCATATTTTCTAAAATGAATCGTAAAAATATTAAATAAAAAATCTGTAGCATACAATTAAAACAGTGACCAGAGGAAATTTTACAATATATAAACATGGAAGAATGGAAATAATAAAAGTAAATTCACAATTTAAAAAGCTATAAAAAGAACAACAAAGGAACCTCTAGAGACCACACACACACACACACACACACACACACACACACGGAAAACAATAAAAGCAAATAATTAATATTTGTACAAAATAGACTACTTTTTAAAAAAAAGCAAAATAAACACTAGCTAGCTTAAGATTAAAAAGAGGTAAGTCATATATAATAAAGCAAGAAGTACCAAGAAGGAAGCAATAGTAAAAATAGCCAAGATTTGGAAACAACCATAAGTGTCCATCAACAGATGAATGAGTAAAGAAAAGGTGCTATGTATATACAATGGAGTACTATTCAACCATAATAAGGAATGAGATCCTGTCAGTTGCAATGACATGGACAAAACTCGAGGGCATTATATTAAGTGAAACAAGCCAGGCACAGAAAGACAAATGTCACATGTTCTCACTCAGTTGTGGGAGCTAAAACTTAAAACAACTGAACTCATGAACATATAGAGTGGAATGATGGTTACCAGAGGTTAGTAAGGGTAGCAGAGGAAGTGGGGATAGTTAAAGGGTACAAAAATATGGTTAGATCGAGTGAATAAGATTTAGTATTTGATTGCATAACAGGGTGACTATAGTCAACAGTATTTTACTGTACATTCAAAAATAACTAAAACAATGTAACTGAAATGTTTGTAGCACAAAGACACTTGAAGTGTTGGATATCCTGTTTATTCTCACATGATTATTATGTTATTAAATTATCTCATGTATCCCATAAATATGTGCACATACTATGTATCCATAAAAACAAAAATAAAGCAATACCTGGCACAAATGTACACTAACAAAATTTTAAAACTTGAATAAAATGGGTGATTTCTTAGGAAAATATAACTGATGGAAATAAGCCCCATTTTCTAGCTTAACTAGACAGGTTTTTAGTCAATTTACCATAGTAATCTCTAAGTATAAAAGAAACAAATGAAACAAAATGAGGCTGGGTGTGGTGGCTCACACCTGTAATCCCAGCATTTTAGGAAGTTGAGGCAGGGACATCACTTGAGGTCAGGAGTTTGAGACGAGCCTGGCCAACATGGCAAAACCTTGTCTCTACTAAAAATACAAAAATTAGCTGGTCATTGTGGCGTGCATCTGTAATCCAGCTACTCGAGAGGCTGAGGCAGGAGAATCGCTTTACCTCGGGAGGGAGAAATTGCAGTGAGTCCAGATCGCGCCACTACACTTCAGCCTGGGTGACATATGAGACTCTGTCTCAACAGAAAGAAAGAAACGAAAGAAAGAAAGAAAGAAAGAAAGAAAGAAAGAAAGAAGGAAAGAAGGAAAGAAGGAAAGAAGGAAAGAGGAAAGAAGGAAAGAAGGAAGAAGGAAAGAAGAAAGAAGGAAAGAAGGAAAGAAGGAAAGGAAAGAAAGAAGAAAGAAAGAAGAAAGAAAGAAAGAAAGAAAGAAAGAAAGAAAAGAAAGAAAGAAAGAAAGAAAGAAAGAAAGAAAGAAGGAAGGAAGGAAGGAAGGAAGGAAGGAAGGAGGGAAGGAAGGAAGGAACGAAAAAGAATATGAGTACTAGGGGTAAATTCATTTATAACCCAGGTATAAGGAAAGGCTTTCTTACTCTGATTCAAACTTGACCAATTTAACTACATAAAAACAGAAAAGAAAATCTTCTATAGCTCAAAATACCATAACTAATACTAAAAGATAAATGATGAACTGAGAGAAAATATTTGTAACACATCAGTGATAAAGAGCTACTCTCCTTAACAAAGAACTTTTTTAAACGGAAGGGAAAAAACCTAACAACCTAACAGAGGAATATGCAAAAGCCAGGAAGAGGGAGTTCACAAAAAGTATATACAAATGACCCTTAAATGGAAAACGATGTTCTACCTCCTTCATTATAGAAGAAACGCAAATTAACACCATATTGAGACGTCTTTCTCTAACAGACACAAAAGTTCAAAAGCTTGACAACACACTCTCAGACAAGGTTGTGGGGAAACTGGCCCTTCATACTTTGCTGGCGGATGGGCAATGTGGTACAACCTCTAGGAGAATTTGGCAATAGCTAACATAACCAGACAAATTTTACCCTTTGACTCAATAATCTCTCCTCTGAGGAATTTCTCTACAGTTTTATCTTCAACAATACTTTTTCAGCAAATAAACAAAGTTATTCAATGTGTTATTATTTCAACAGCAAATCATGGAAACAATCTATATACCCAACCAGAGATGACTGGTTCAATGAACGTGGTATGTGCAGACAGTACAGAACTATACAGCTGTACAATTTGTGAGAAAGTCTCTGTGATCTGATATGCGGTTATTTGCAGATCATACTGTTAAACAAAAACATTCAAATGCTCGTTTTTAAAAAAAGAACATAAGAAGGAGAGCCAGAAACTAAAGAAACTGCTTAACTATAAGAGGTGGCATGGACAGACGAGTGGGAGGGATTGGAAAGGGAATGAGACTTCTCTGAGTATATCTTTTACATAAACGTTCATGTGCTCTTCTTCAAAAAATAAAATTAAAGATGTAAAATAACCTGAAATCAAATACAAACAATAGCAAATGAGCTCAAATGTATATAAAATTGCTAACCAGTCAAAAAATTAAGTCAAAATATTGAAGAAATGAGAGATTCTAGGACTAGGGTTTCATTGCACAGTGACTCAAAAGGTAAAAGCATTAAAAACTCATTGAATTTGAAAAGAGAAATAATCATATTTATTTATACAAACTTATGGCATACACAAGAAATTTAGTTACACGTATATAATGCATAGTGATCTAGTCAGGGTATTAGGGTGTCTACCACCCTAGTGGTGGACAATACAATTTTAAGTATAGTCACCCATCTATCAAACACTGAATTTATTCTTTCTATCTTATTGTATGTTTGCACCCTTTAACTCACACCACCTTTTCTTCAGCATCCCCTCAACTTCCACTCACCTTTCATAGTCTGTTATCTCTCTTGCCATTCTCTACCTCTATATGATCACATTTTTTAGTGCCCACATATAAGTGAGGACATATGATATTTGTCTTTTTGTGCTGATTTACTCCACTTAATGACCTCAAGTTCCATCCATGTTGCTGGAAATGACATGATTGGATTTTTTTAAATTTATGATTATTATTCCACTGTGTATATATACCACATTTTCTGTATCAGTTCATCTGTTGATGAACACTTAGGTTTATTTCATATCTTTGCTATTTTGAATGGTGCTGCAATAAACACATGAGTTCAGGTATCTCTTTGATATATTGATTTCTTTTGCTTTGGGTAAATATCCAGTAGTGGGATTGCTGAATTGAACGGCGATTCTATTTTTAGTTTTTTTGAGAAATCTCCATACTGTTTTTCATAGTGGGTGTATTAGATTACATTGCCACCAATAGTGTACAACAGTTCCCTTTTCTCTGCATTCTCACCAACATCTGGTTATTTTTATCTTTTTAATAATAACCATTTTGACTGGGTAAGATGATATCTCACTGTGGTTTTTGTATGCATTTCTCTGATGATTAGTGATGCTGATTTTTTTTATATACCTGTTAGCATTTGTATATCTCCTTTTGAGAACTGTCTATTCATATCATTCACCCACTTCTTAATGGGATTATCTGTTTTTCCCTATTTGATTTCTTTGTATATTCTAGCTATTAGTCTCATGTTGGATGAATGATTTGCTAATATTTTATTCTATTCAACATGCTGTCTTTCCACTCTGCTGCTTGTTTTCTTTGCTGTGCAGTGCAGAAATTTTTAGTTTAACATAGTTCACTTTTTCTTCTTTTGTTTTTGTTCTCTGTGCTTTTGAGGTCTTAGTCATAAATTATTTTCTTAGAACAGCGTCCAAGAGAGTTTCCCCTAGGTTTCCTTTGAATATTTTTATGATTTTGGGTCTTATGTTTACGTCATTCATCCATTTGAGTTGATTTTTGTATACAGTGAGAGATAGGGGTCCAGTTTCATTCTTCTGCATATGACAATTTTCCCAGCACTATGTATTGAAGAGGGTGTCCTTTCCCCAACATAAGTTTTTATTGGCTTTGTCGAAGATCAGTTAGCTGTAAATATGTGGCTTTATTTCGGGATTCCCTATTCTGTTATATTAGTCTATGTATCTATTTTTATACCAATACCATGTTGTTTTGGTTACCATACCCTTGTAATCTATTTTTAAGTCAGGTAAAGTGATGACTCCAGCTTTGTTATTGTTGCTGAAAATTGCTTTGGCTATTTGTGTTCTTTTTTTGTTTCCATATGAAATCTAGGATTTTTTTCTAATTCTATGAAGAATGACATTAGCATTTTGATAGAGAATTCCCTGAATCTGTAGATTGCTTTGGACAATGTAGTCATTTTGCCAATGGCATTACCTAACATAGCTTTCATAATGTAATATCTTTTGTGAGATTTTTTTTTTCCAGAAATATTCATTGATAACCTACTGTGAGCTAGGACTGTACTGGGCCCGAGGATAGAGTGACAAGTCACAAGATCCATGGATCAGATAGTTTCAGGCAGAGCCAGCCAATAAACAAATAATTTCACTAATTATTAATTCATTACAATTTATAATATATGCTACTAACAGAAGTACATGTATATTTTACTCTACCTAAACCCTCAGGTGATTAATTTGTGAACAGCTTGGAATCACAGGCTATTACATTTCATAGGCATAATTCATCACAATTGATTTAAATAATCCTAATGCAATAAGTCAGCAACACATTTCTCAATTGAATATTTTGGGGTGAATTCACACAACAGATCTTATTTTTCTAGTGGAGCAGTCTTTTTAAATTTAATGAATTGGATGTTTACAAGAAAATCCTACTGTTTAAAATCTCTGGGGCCAACTAAATATTAACATCAATACAGTAAGGATTTGAAAAAATGAAATTTAAAATTTACCTTTATTTTATTAGACAAACTGAATTCTACTTGGGAATATGCCCTAATTTCATTTTCTATTTAATATGCAGCCTTGAAGCATTGTTTAATTAAAATGCCACTTAGACCAATGAAACGGATCAGACTGAGCACAAACCTAGGGATGCTCACTAAAATTTGCAGATAAGATTAGCAAAGTCTATGACAGTGCTGTCTGAAGCATCTCCCATAACACCGGATGTAAGCAGCATCATGACAATTTTACATGCCCCTAAATAGTAACATCAGTTTTGCTTTTGCTGTGAAACACACGGATCCTGACAGACCTGAATGCTTTATAGATGAGCAAGCTGGGCACTTGTCAAATTGGGGTGCCATGGGGTGTCATAGATTCCCTACTTTATTCTACCAAGCTCTGTTTTCCTGTTAGAACGAGGAAGTAATCCACAGACATTTTTGAAACAGATGCATGCAAAGAAAACTCAATAAAAGTACTGATTGTCAACGTGATTTGGGTGGAAAAGGAAGAGAGGAAAGCTTCCATGTTTCTTTGTGTTGTAGAATTGTTTTAAACATTAACACAGTGAACAAGCTGACCAACCTCACGGTGCCCATCTTATCCTTGTTCCAGGTGGAGATAATATACAATTTTCAGCGTTACTTATCACAGACAGATCACAGAGTGTCAAAGGCACTGACAGTTGAGATAAGCAGGAAAATGCGTTTCCCTTGGCATGAAAGGATGACTCTTTAGTGTGTAACTGTCTAACAATTAAATTTCTGACTCCCCATTTGGTATTAATCTAAGGCACCATTGCTGCCTATTAAAATTTAATGAAAGTGATGTCCAAATTCAACCATTAAATTGTATTTATATAGTCAGATGTGTATGTGGGGTTTCTCAGATGTTCTTTACCAAAATAATTTCCTCTCTAGATTATTTTGGATAATCTAGGTGGAGATACTGAAATCACAATTCTTTCCATCTTGGCAATACAGTGTAGTGAACGTTGACTTGAAAGAACACAAGAATCTTTAAATTTGAGGAGTAAATGATGTAAGTGTTGAATGATGTAAACGTTGCAAATATACCTTCATTTAGGTTATAATTAATCTTGAATCATATAACACCACCCTTAAAAAAAGCAACAAAGTATCTATTAACGCACATTATAGTGGGATCTGTTTTCATATATGAGCATCCACTTCAAATACGGTCTTTTGCTCAAAGAGGGAAGTAGTGTGATTTTAGTACAAATCCTAATTTTCCTGATTCAAAGAGAGCAATAGCTTCCAATAGTAAGCCCCTAGCAGAAACAGTGGGCAGGATATTTATTCCAAAGACCTGGCCATAGCAATTTATATGAATCTCTGCCATTTCAGTTCCGTCCCATCTCTGCAGCGTTCTTGGGCAGAAGGACTAAACATCAGGAATAAGAAATGTAATCTCTTCTTAATGGAATACAAAATCCCTTTTGATAAAATTATAAAATACAGTAGTGATATATATGTATATATACACACACACACACGTCACTATTTTGCATTATTCTCTATACAGCATATACACTCTCTATATAATAATGTAAAAAATTAGAAGATTTGGAATTAATGGTATGCATTGCATTACTACTTTGTTTCAATGGTAGAAGGAAATGAAGGTGCATGGAAAAAGCTGTGGGTAGGATTTCCTAATGTTCTCCACAGTAAGTAAATCTGCAAAATATAAAGGGACCTGGAATAGAAAACATGATGCCTGCTGTTCCTGCAAGGTTTCCTGATGCCTAAAACATCAGGAAAATTCTTGGAGAGCACTTCACCCTAGTGAAAAATATTACCCTTATAAAGCTGTCAGAGTCTGTCTCAGCTTCAGTTACCTGGCATGTAAAGAGCCAGTCAATCCCACAAATTAGGCAAGCCCTGTAGGCTTGTCTAACATATATACCAGGCTTTCAGGAAATGTTAAAGGGCCAAGTGGAGCTGTGATTTGTACCTCTGGTAGCAACTGGACTGTGTATATATCATATTGAGCAGTGACAGTGTGATGTGATGCAAGACTCAGCAACTTTGGGAGACTCTACATGCAAACACGAAAACTATTCAACAGCACTGGGACGAGATGGGGTAGCCAATCAGACAGCTTTAGAGGGCCCCAGGCTTTAATATACGGGATCACATAATTTTTGCCTTGTAATGGCATTTAGAGGTAAAAAGCACTAAAAATAATGATTTGTACCTAGAACATCACCAACTAAATTGTCATTAATTCATATAATTATTGGGTCAAGGTGTTAGGCTACATTTTAAATTTGGTCTCAGATTCTTCTGAGTTTGCATTTTCAAAATTAACCTTGATAGATTGGTGTGCTACTACAGAGACAATAGTTTTTTAAACATATGAAGGTACTTTTTAAACTCATACTTCCTTGGGTGTGGCTTTTCTCCTGTTTAAGCAGACACTTATTTTAGGAGATTTTGGTCTTCTCAAGTGGAGATGTAAAGACAGAGTCAGAAATCAATGTTTGACATTCATGCTGGGGATAAGACTTGGAGGTGAGGACTCAGGGTGTGAAGTCTTTACAACTCCAGGCAAAAGATAAGCACTGTAACATGAACAGGTGTAAGTCATACTACAGCAGAGCCCAGGAAAGATAGCAAACAGCAGGCAGACCACAGACGCACCCTCATCACCATAGGATACCTATTCCTCTTATTGTTTGGCAGCACCTCAGACGGAAGAGGAAAGGAGACACCAATTAGGGGAAAAGCCTGACAGGGAATTTGAACTCGAAAATTGACAAAATATTTGTACCCTTCCCAAATAATGCTGATTTAAAGTAAAAGAGACAGGCAAGTCTTTCATTAGTAAGCTTAAGTTTTCTTACCTTCCATCACCAGCAATGAAGGCTTCAAACAAGATGATATTAATTACAGAAAATAAAAACGGGCTAGATGCAGTGTCTCACACCTGTGAACCCAGCATTTTGAGAGGCTGAGGCAGGCAGATTGCTTGAGCCCAAGAGTTTGAGACCAGCCTAGGCAACATGGTGAAACCCCATCTCTATAAAAAATACAAAATTAATTAGGTATGACAGCATGCACCTGTAGTCGCAGCTACTCAGGAGGCTGAGGTGAGGAGCACTTAAGCCCAGGAGGCAGAGGTTGCAGGGATCTGAGATCACGCCACTGCACTCCAGCCTGGGCAACAAAGTGAAACTCTGTCTCAAATAAATAAATAAGTAAATAAATAAATAATAAAATCTATTCTTACACCTGAGTTGTAGTTTGCAAATACCAACCTGGCTATTAAATAGCATGACGTAAAAATCGAATTAGATATTTAGATAAGTATATTTGACAAAAACATTATAGGCTTTGGGGTCAGACAAATATGATTTGAGTGTTGGGATTTCTTGTATAAGCCTCAGTTTATTTATTCTGCATGATGTTATAAGGAATAGAAATACAGAGTGCCCTACATGCTTGGCACTCAATAAAGAGTAGGTACTGCTATGATTATTGCTACCACTGTTATTGTTGCTCCGCTATCATCATCATCATCATGATCATCATCATCGTTATCAGTGGTAGTAATCATAATAGCAGCAATAGTAGGACTTGATGGAATAGTGAGTGATGAAGGAATTGGGTCCAAACCTAGACTGTGTGGCAGGTAAAAATCACTAGTGTATGTGTCCCATAATTGTTGAAGGAAAAAGGCTTCCTGGAACTACCTGAAACATGGAAAAGAGCTAATAACACAGTGTAGAAAATGAGGATTAGAAAATTATTAAGTAGGAGGAGACTTTATTCTTTTCTTCCTGGGGGAACTTGGCTTGAAGGGGTTGCGATAAAGAGAATTTAGCTAATCGTTAAATTCACATTAGCAATTTGGCCTCAGAAATGGAAGAAGAAATCTGATTTATAAAGAAGACAGTGACTAGGAAAAAGGGATTCAACTGGGGTCCATTTACAAAACCACCTGTAAGCAAATACAATTCTGTTTGATTATATTTTCTATTTCATATACACATATGTGACTATTTTTAAAGATATTACAGTATGGCCTTTTTAAAGAAAAAATATACAGTAACAAGCAATACAATTATTTCATTAGTTTACAAATCAGAATCACATTGGTACTACAAATAGAGTCCACGAAATAACAACTATAATTAAGATAATATTTTCATTCTAACATTCTCCTTGATCACGTGACTTTTTAAAGAAAAAAATTACCAGTCTCCAACTCCCAGCACGAGCGACACAGAAGACCGGTAATTTATGCATTTTCAACTGAGGTACTGGGGTCATCTCACTAGGGAGTGCTGGACAATCGGTGCTGGTCAGCTGCTGCAGCCCGACCAGCAAGAGCTGAAGCAGGGCGAGGCATCACCTCACCTGGGAAGCGCAAGGGGGAAGGGAGTCCCTTTTCCTAGCCAGGGGAACTGAGACACACAACACCTGGAAAATTGGGTGACTCGCACCCCAATACTGCGCTTTGAGCAAACGGGCACACCAGGAGATTGTATCCCACACCTGGCCGGGAGGGTCCCACGGCCACGGAGCCTCCCTCATTGCTAGCACAGCAGTCTGCAATCTAACCGCAAGGCAGCAGCGAGGCTGGGGGAGGGGCGCCCGCCATTGCTGAGGCTTAAGTAGGTAAACAAAGCCGCTGGGAACCTCGAACTGGGTGGAGCTCACAGCAGCTCAAGGAAACCTGCCTGTCTCTGTAGACTCCACCTCTGGGGACAGGGCACAGCTAAACAACAACAACAACAAAAGCAGCAGAAACCTCTGCAGACGCAAACGACTCTGTCTGTCAGCTTTGAAGAGAGCAGTGGATCTCCCAACACAGAGGTTGAGATCTGAGAATGCACAGACTGCCTGCTCAAGTGGGTCCCTGACCCCTGAGTAGCCTAACTGGGAGACATCCCCCACTAGGGGCAGTCTGACACCCCACACCTCACAGGGTGGAGTACACCCCTGAGAGGAAGCTTCCAAAGGAAGAATCAGACAGGTACACTCGCTGTTCAGCAATATTCTATCTTCTGCAACCTCTGCTGCTGATACCCAGGCAAACAGGGTCTGGAGTGGACCTCAAGCAATCTCCAACAGACCTGCAGCTGAGGGTCCTGACTGTTAGAAGGAAAACTATCAAACAGGAAAGACACCTATACCAAAACCCCATCAGTACGTCACCATCATCAAAGACCAGAGGCAGATAAAACCACAAAGATGGGGAAGAAGCAGGGCAGAAAAGCTAGAAATTCAAAAAATAAGAATGCATCTCCCCCTGCAAAGGAGCGCAGCTCATTGCCAGCAACGGATCAAAGCTGGTCAGAGAATGATTTTGACGAGATGAGAGAAGAAGGCTTCAGTCCATCAAACTTCTCAGAGCTAAAGGAGGAATTACGTACCCAGTGCAAAGAAACTAAAAATCTTGAAAAAAGAGTGGAAGAATTGACAGCTAGACTAATTAATGCAGAGAAGGTCATAAACGAAATGACAGAGATGAAAACCATGACACAAGAAATACATGACAAATCCACAAGCTTCAGTAACCGACTCGATCAACTGGAAGAAAGAGTATCAGCGATTGAGGATCAAATGAATGAAATGAAGTGAGAAGAGAAACCAAAAGAAAAAAGAAGAAAAAGAAATGAACAAAGCCTGCAAGAAGTATGGGATTATGTAAAAAGACCAAATCTATGTCTGATTGGGGTGCCTGAAAGTGAGGGGGAAAATGGAACCAAGTTGGAAAACACTCTTCAGGATATCATCCAGGAGAACTTCCCGAACCTAGTAGGGCAGGCCAACATTCAAATTCAGGAAATACAGAGAACGCCACGAAGATACTCCTCGAGAAGAGCAACTCCAAGACACATAATTGCCAGATTCACCAAAGTTGAAATGAAGGAAAAAATTTTAAGGGCAGCCAGAGAGAAAGGTCGGGTTACCCACAAAGGGAAGCCCATCAGACTAACAGCAGATCTCTCGGCAGAAACTCTGCAAGCCAGAAGAGAGTGGGGGC
Organism: Trachypithecus francoisi; assembly: GCF_009764315.1. NCBI lineage: Eukaryota > Metazoa > Chordata > Mammalia > Primates > Cercopithecidae > Trachypithecus > Trachypithecus francoisi. The sequence continues at coordinate 58,243,233 of NW_022681469.1, forward strand.
CAATATTCAACATTCTTAAAGAAAAGAATTTTCAACCCAGAATTTCATATCCAGCCAAACTAAGTTTCATAAGTGAAGGAGAAATAAAATCCTTTACAGATAAGCAAATGCTTAGAGATTTTGTCACCACCAGGCCTGCCTTACAAGAGACCCTGAAGGAAGCCCTAAACATGGAAAGGAACAACAGGTATCAGTCATTGCAAAAACATGCCAAAATGTAAAGACCATCGAGGCTAGGAAGAAACTGCATCAACTAACGAGCAAAATAACCAGTTAATATCATAATGGCAGGATCAAGTTCACACATAACAATATTGACGTTAAAAGTAAATGGACTAAACGGTCCAATTAAAAGACACAGACTGGCAAACTGGATAAAGAGTCAAGACCCATCAGTCTGCTGTATTCAGGAGACCCATCTCCCATGCAGAGACATACATAGGCTCAAAATAAAGGGATGGAGGAAGATCTACCAAGCAAATGGAGAACAAAAAAAAGCAGGGGTTGCAATACTAGTCTCTGATAAAACAGACTTTAAACCATCAAAGATCAAAAGAGACAAAGAAAGCCATTACATAATGGTAAAGGGATCAATTCAACAGGAAGAGCTAACTATCCTAAATATATATGCACCCAATACAGGAGCACCCAGATTCATAAAGCAAGTCCTTAGAGACTTACAAAGAGACTTAGACTCCCATACAATAATAATGGGAGACTTCAACACTCCACTGTCAACATTAGACAGATCAACGAGACAGAAAGTTAACAAGGATATCCAGGAATTGAACTCATCTCTGCACCAAGCGGACCTAATAGACATCTATAGAACTCTCCACCCCAAATCAACAGAATATACATTCTTCTCAGCACCACATTGCACTTATTCCAAAATTGACCACATAATTGGAAGTAAAGCACTCCTCAGCAAATGTAAAAGAACAGAAATTATAACAAACTGTCTCTCAGACCACAGTGCAATCAAACTAGAACTCAGGACTAAGAAACTCAATCAAAACCACTCAACTACATGGAAACTGAGCAACCTGCTCCTGAATGACTACTGGGTACATAACGAAATGAAGGCAGAAATAAAGATGTTCTTTGAAACCAATGAGAACAAAGATACAACATACCAGAATCTCTGGGACACATTGAAAGCAGTGTGTAGAGGGAAATTTAGAGCACTAAATGCCCACAAGAGAAAGCAGGAAAGATCTAAAATTGACACTCTAACATCACAATTAAAAGAACTAGAGAGGCAAGAGCAAACACATTCAAAAGCTAGCAGAAGGCAAGAAATAACTAAGATCAGAGCAGAACTGAAGGAGATAGAGACACAAAAAACCCTCCAAAAAATCAATGAATCCAGGAGTTGGTGTTTTGAAAAGATCAACAAAATTGACAGACTGCTAGCAAGACTAATGAAGAAGAAAAGAGAGAGGAATCAAATAGACGCAATAAAAAAATGATAAAGGGGATATCACCACGGACCCCCACAGAAATACAAACTACCATCAGAGAATACTATAAACACCTCTACGCAAATCAACTAGAAAATCTAGAAGAAATGGATAATTTCCTGGACACTTACACTCTCCCGAGACTAAACCAGGAAGAAGTTGAATCCCTGAATAGACCAATAGCAGGCTCTGAAATTGAGGCAATAGTTAATAGCCTACCAACCAAAAAAAGTCCAGGACCAGATGGATTCACAGCTGAATTCTACCAGAGGTATAAGGAGTAGCTGGTACCATTCCTTCTGAAACTATTCCAATCAATAGAAAAAGAGGAAATCCTCCCTAACTCATTTTATGAGGCCAACATCATCCTGATACCAAAGCCTGGCAGAGACACAACAAAAAAAGAGAATTTTAGACCAATATCCCTGATGAACATCGATGCAAAAATCCTCAATAAAATACTGGCAAACCGGATTCAGCAGCACATCAAAAAGCTTATCCACCATGATCAAGTGGGCTTCATCCCTGGGATGCAAGGCTGGTTCAACATTCGCAAATCAATAAACGTAATCCAGCATATAAACAGAACCAAAGACAAGAACCACATGATTATCCCAATAGATGCAAAAAGGCTTTTGACAAAATTCAACAGCCCTTCATGCTAAAAATGCTCAATAAATTCGGTACTGATGGAACGTACCTCAAAATAATAAGAGCTATTTATGACAAACCCACAGCCAATATCACACTGAATGGGCAAAAACTGGAAAAATTCCCTTTGAAAACTGGCACAAGACAGGGATGCCCTCTCTCACCACTCCTATTCAACATAGTGTTGGAAGTTCTGGCTAGGGCAATCAGGCAAGAGAAAGAAATCAAGGGTATTCAGTTAGGAAAAGAAGAAGTCAAATTGTCCCTGTTTTCAGATGACATGATTGTATATTTAGAAAACCCCATTGTCTCAGCCCAAAATCTCCTTAAGCTGATAAGCAACTTCAGCAAAGTCTCAGGATACAAAATTAATGTGCAAAAATCACAAGCATTCTTATACACCAGTAACAGACAAGCAGAGAGCCAAATCAGGAATGAACTTCCATTCACAATTGGTTCAAAGAGAATAAAATACCTAGGAATCCAACTTACAAGGGATGTAAAGGACCTCTTCAAGGAGAACTACAAACCACTGCTCAGTGACATAAAAGAGGACACACACAAATGGAAGAACATACCATGCTCATGGATAGGAAGAATCAATATCGTGAAAATGGCCATACTGCTCAAGGTTATTTATAGATTCAATGCCATCCCCATCAAGCTACCAATGAGTTTCTTCACAGAATTGGAAAAAACGGCTTTAAAGTTCATATGGAACCAAAAAAGAGCCCGCATTGCCAAGACAATCCTAAGTCAAAAGGACAAAGCTGGAGGCGTCATGCTACCTGACTTCAAACTATACTACACAGCTACAGTAACCAAAACAGCATGGTACTGGTACCAAAACAGAGATATAGACCAATGGAACAGAACAGAGTCCTCAGAAATAATACCACACATCTACAGCCACCTGATCATTGACAAACCTGAGAGAAACAAGAAATGGGGAAAGGATTCCCTATTTAATAAATGGTGCTGGGAAAATTGGCTAGCCATAAGTAGAAAGCTGAAACTGGATCCTTTCCTTACCCCTTATACGAAGATTAATTCAAGATGGATTAGAGACTTAAATGTTAGACCTAATACCATAAAAACCCTAGAAGAAAACCTAAGTAATACCATTCAGGACATAGGCATGGGCAAGGACTTCATGTCTAAAACAGCAAAAGCAACGGCAACAAAAGTCAAAATTGACAAATGGGATCTAATTAAACTAAAGAGCTTCTGCACAGCAAAAGAAACTACCATCAGAGTGAACAGGCAACCTACAGAATGGGAGAAAATTTTTGCAATCTACTCATCTGACAAAGGTCTGATATCCAGAACCTACAAAGAACTCAAGCAAATTTACAAGAAAAAAACAAACAACCCCATCAAAAAGTGGGCAAAGGATATGAACAGACATTTCTCAAAAGAAGACTTTCATACAGCCAACAGACACATGAAAAAATGATCATCATCACTGGCCATCAGAGAAATGCAAATCAAAACCACAATGAGATACCATCTCACACCAGTTAGAATGGCAATCATTAAAAAGTCAAGAAACAACAGGTGCTGGAGAGGATGTGGAGAAATAGGAACACTTTTACACTGTTGGTGGGATTGTAAACTAGTTCAACCATTATGGAAAACAGTATGGCAATTCCTCAAGGATCTAGAACTAGATGTACCATATGACCCAGCCATCCCACTACTGGGTATATACCCAAAGGATTATAGATCATGCTGCTATAAAGACACATGCACACGTATGTTTATTGGGGCACTATTCACAATAGCAAAGACTTGGAATCAACCCAAATGTCCATCTGTGACAGACTGGATTAAGAAAATGTGGCACATATACACCATGGAATACTATGCAGCCATAAAAAAGGATGAGTTTGCGTCCTTTGTAGGGACATGGATGCAGCTGGAAACCATCATTCTTAGCAAACCATCACAAGAACAGAAAACCAAACACCGCATGTTCTCACTCATAGGTGGGAACTGAACAATGAGATCACTTGGACTCAGGAAGGGGAACATCACACACCGGGGCCTATCATGGGGGGGGGAGGGGGAGGGATTGCATTGGGAGTTATACGTGATATAAATGACGAATTGATGGGTGCTGACGAGTTGATGGGTGCAGCACACCAACATGGCACAAGTATACATATGTAACAAACCTGCACGTTATGCACATGTACCCTAGAACTTAAAGTATAATAATAAAAAAAAAGAAATAAAAAACAATAGAGGAAATGATCTAACTCAATTATGAGACTATAATTGATATAAAATAATATTAAAGCATACTGGAAAGTTCAGAAGGGTTTAAAAATATGTATTTTAATAGAAAAATAATCCATAACACATCAACAAAAATTAATTGAAAAATTGAATGCTGCAAAAAAAAAAAAGACCTATTGCTTTTATTTGCTGAAAAAAAATGAGCAAAATTATATACATTTGGTTTTGTTGAAAAAATTTATTCCACAATCTATTTCTTTGTCTGTAAAAGTTTAGATGACTCTGATATTCATACTAAAAATTATGGTTTTGTATAATGGAAGTTTATGATAGATAGACATAGAATTGCTTACATAAGTTGTCAAAATTTGCATTGTATAGGTTCATATGTTTAGGATTTTTGATCATTCATCATTTCAAAAATTCCCTAGAAAAGTTGTTTGTAATATCTATTACTGTAATGAATAATTTCATATACTATATGGCTTAAAAAAAAGAAAAATATTAAGTAATTAAAAAATATATTTCTGCTCAAAGATCAATCAATTATTGCTCAGAGATAATGCTTGAAAGTAACAGATAAAATCGGTGTTTTAGAATTCCAGTGCTAGAAAAAGGATATTTTCCAGTTGGAAAATAAAAGATGAAGAAGAACATGAAAACTACTTTATCAGTGTTAATAAAATTAACATGTACTCAGCAACTTACTAGAGACACAAATTAGTTCTAAAACTGCTGTGACTTATCAAGTTCTGCAGTGAGAAGTGAGATTTGAAAAAAACTCAGTAGGATCAGATGCCACAAGACAGACTGGAAAACGCTCCATCGGAGGCAAAGAAAAAGAGAAAACAATGAAGGACACAAAGAATGTACTATTCCATGGAGAAAGGGGACTATTGAGTTCTGAAGAATATGTTATGACAGTCTGTTTCTGTCTGCTTCGTGGTGAGAAACTTGAAGATAGGGAGCATATCTTACTCATCTTCGTGTTCCTGGAACCTACTGTTAGGTGCTCAACAGAGACAGGTGTTAATGGAATGAATGAGATGATGTGTCTGCTGTGGCACTGGGAGAGATAAAATGTTGTACCTTTCTCAGAAGAGCAATCTTAGACATATATTTGGGCAGCACAAGGAATTTTGGCTTCTTGTGATATTAATACCTTTGTTGTGATTTTATGCTCTTTAATAATTAATTCAGTTAGGTACTCTTATGGTGGGAGTGTTTGCTGTTTGCTCCACATTTCAGATATTTCCAAAGTGTGCTGGGTTGGGGTAGAGGAGACAAGAAAAAGTTGACATTGGCTATATTCTATAAAGCTAATTTCCTACCCTTTGATTGCCCTAACACAGATGTTAGAAAAGCACATATGGATTAAAGGAAATGTTTTAGTAAAAACTATGAACAAAACAATTAAAGGTTTAGTTAAATTGCTTTTGGAACATACACAGACTCTTAGTAGCTTTTATTTCCTCATGTGGACACTGTGCTTTTAACAATCAGACCAATAGTACTATACTTTATTGCCTTTTACAAAATCAAGAATGAAATAACAGTACTTTGTAACATTTCAGAATTTTCTTAGTTTAATTTTGTAAGCAACGCCATATTGTAAACTTTCAAACTTTTTCTTTTATATTTGACATCTAGACAGAATCTCTCATTACTGAGACAGATCCCAAATTCCTCCCAAACCATTTTTCTAAGAGCAATATATTTAAACTCCCATTAGACATAGAATTTATTATAAATGAAGGTGCCCAATATCATGCTTTCAGCAAAATACAAACAAATCAATAAAAAACTCAAGAAAATTATAGAAATGGAAGAGATTTTCAGATATTACTTGGTTTGTTTCCATTTCTCCTATCAGCTTTATATACAGCACAGCAGAGAGAAATATGGATCAATGCTTTTGTTCACTGATAACGAATGTGAACATCATAAAATTTGTATTTATTCAACGTTTACTGAATACTGTGCGAAGAGCTGGGGATTAACATTTTTCTGTGTAAAGGGGTTCACTATATAGTTCTCTGAAGACACATATGTACGTTCTTATTTTTAAAAATTATTTTATTAGTATTATACTTTAAGTTCTAGGGTACATGTGCATAACGTGCAGGTTTGTTACATATGTATACTTGTGCCATGTTGGTGTGCTGCACCCATCAACTTGTCAGCATCCATCAACTCGTGATTTACATCAGGTATAACTCCCAATGCAATCCCTCCCCCCTCCCCGCTCCCCATGATAGGCCCTGGTGTGTGATGTTCCCCTTCCCGAGTCCAAGTGATCTCATTGTTCAGTTCCCACCTATGAGGGAGAACATGCGGTGTTTGGTTTTCTGTTCTTGCGATAGTTTGCTAAGAATGATGGTTTCCAGCTGCATCCATGTCCCTACAAAGGACGCAAACTCATCCTTTTTTATGGCTGCATAGTATTCCATGGTGTATATGTGCCACATTTTCTTAATCCAGTCTGTCACAGATGGACATTTGGGTTGATTCCAAGTCTTTGCTATTGTGAATAGTGCCCCAATAAACATATGTGTGCATGTGTCTTTATAGCAGCATGATTTATAATCCTTTGGGTATATACCCAGTAGTGGGATGGCTGGGTCCTATGGTACTTCTAGTTCTAGATCCTTGAGGAATTGCCATACTGTTTTCCATAATGGTTGAACTAGTTTACAATCCCACCAACAGTGTAAAAGTGTTCCTATTTCTCCACATCCTCTCCAGCACCTGTTGTTTCTTGACTTTTTAATGATTGCCATTCTAACTGGTGTGAGATGGTATCTCATTGTGGTTTTGATTTGCATTTCTCTGATGGCCAGTGATGATGATCATTTTTTCATGTGTCTGTTGGCTGTATGAATACCACACATCTACAGCCACCTGATCTTTGACAAACCTGAGAAAAACAAGAAATGGGGAAAGGATTCCCTATTTAATAAATGGTGCTGGGAAAATTGGCTAGCCACAAGTAGAAAGCTGAAACTGGATCCTTTCCTTACCCCTTATACGAAAATTAATTCAAGATGGATTAGAGACTTAAATGTTAGACCTAATACCATAAAAACTCTAGAAGAAAACCTAGGTAATATCATTCAGGACATAGGCATGGGCAAGGACTTCATGTCTAAAACACCAAAAGCAACAGCAACAAAAGTCAAAATTGACAAATGGGATCTCATTAAACTAAAGAGCTTCTGCACAGCAAAAGAAACTACCATCAGAGTGAACAGGCAACCCACAGAGTGGAAGAAAATTTTTGCAATCTACTCATCAGACAAAGGGCTAATATCCAGAACCTACAAAGAACTCAAACAAATTTACAAGAAAAAAACAAACAACCCCATCAAAAAGTGGGCAAAGGATATGAACAGACATTTCTCAGAAGAAGACATATGTAGGTTCGTAAGTTGGGCATGCTGTGGTAGAAGTGGGGAGAGGTACTCAAATGAAGGAATGGCCATTTACAGCAGGGATTAGAGTAGACAGTAAGTGCTTCATAGGGAAGTGACCCTTGAGCTGTGTTGGCAATCTTTACCTGACAATTCTTACTGGCAGGGGGAGGGGGTGGGCGGCACATCGCTTTATATTTAAAAAAAAAAAGGGGGGGTATTTAATTTCAGTAGTGCTACTTAGGTTCCTACCACAACACATTTAGTATATTATCTTTTACATTTTCCATGCCCCTTCTGATCTCACCTCAGTTATTTAGCACCATAGTACTAAAATTAGCAGTAATTTATATAATTTATTGATGCTATATATCAGACACTGATCTCATAAATGATTGCTTTACATGAAACACCTGATCTGATCCTCAAGCCAACTCAGTGAATGGAAAACTAACTTTTCCAATGTCATAACTAAAATTTCTTTGGGTGAGGGTGGGAGATGGAAGTGCTCAAATCCCTTGAAATAAGCTTTCTGGGCTATCTTTTCTTAGGATTCCTAAAGTTCTAAATAGCAGTAAGAAAATGTGAAGAGCCACAAGCAAGGAAAGACTTGGTCACTGTATTCAACAGCCATTATGTATCCAGCTTTTATGAAGAATACCCCAGAACTCTGAAATTCTCTCCACATTGCTCTTCAGTCAGAGTCCAAATTCAGCATTCCTAAATCCTTTTGTATTGAATTCCTTGTACTATATAGTGAATATATGCTCTGGTTATACAGAAAGATACCAACATACAGTTAAGTCTGTCAGCTAGCATTAGAGTCATAATTTAATATTTAGTATTTATGCATTCACACAAGTTATATTCATGAGGACACTTAGAAGAGAAACATTTAGAAACTTTAAACATTTCTCTGGCATTCACATGATAAGGAAATATGGATGTATTTGGAAGACTGTTTCATTTTATTTGAATTGTAATGCCATCTGCCAAAATTCACTGTCTCAAAAAGTACTGCTTTTGACAGCATGAGAAAGAAACTTTGTGTGAGGAATAGGCATCTATTTTTTACTTAATTTACAAAAGACACATTTTGTTTGTATTCACAAGGGCATTTTGCAAATTAATTTTGCCCAATTAATATGTCATTCTGTGACAACGACAGAATACTCAGATTCTTGAGTTCAAATTCTTTTCAGTTTTAACTTTGCAAAGCATGAAAAAATTATATGGCATAACGGAAATTCACTCTTTCAATTTATAATAATGCCATCTTTCCTCTATAAAGATGACACTATTGGCATCACCTAGGCATTCACTTTAGGTAATTTCTAGTAATGACTGAATTTGTGTTGAGTCATTCTTACTTGATTCCCACTGCAATATAAAGTTTGGATTATTTGTGAAGTGATAAATAGAATTTACCCAAAGTTAGTGATTGTGGGAGAGAAAGAAACAAACTAAGTTTCAGAGGAATTGGCTTTAAGATCCTCAATTCCTTGTAAGCAGGTAGTGAGAGCTGAGCTGAAACCGGCCAGACATCTGCTCAGTTGTTCGACAGACACATAGTGTCGACTCTGCATTTAACATGCTAAATAAGACAGAAGGGATATAAGAGAAGATACGATCCTTGCCTCAAATACTTTACCATCTACTTGGAGAGGTAAAAGTATCCACAGGTAAAAGTAGAAATAGATCTATAAGGCGTATTTATGCATGAAGGTGCAGGTATGACTAGTATACACAAATATTCTATGGTTTCACAATAAGGCTGCCTTAATTTAAGATGTCTTCATGACTTTCATTGATTCTTAGGTAGAATTATGAAGAAGGCAAAGAATAGAAGTGGGGGCTGTTTGGGGAAATTGATGAGTTCAGGTAAAAGCTGGGGAAAAGTGTGCGAGATAGATAATTTTGCAGAGAATGGGCAAAAGTGGTGTATGTAAATTTTAAGATAAGTATCCTAGTTGGAGTAGAAGACTTGTGTTAGAAAATAATAAGAGAAAAGACTGTATATATAATATGGATCAATTAATGGAATGTTTTTGAATACTAAGTTGAAGAGTCTGAAGTAACTGGAAACCATTACAGGGTCAAAAAGAGGAACAACATTTTAGGAAAGACTTATCCAGGCACTTGTATTCCTTTTTTTAAAATTTAAATTTTATTTTATTTTAGTTTATTTATTTTTTTTGAGAGGGAGTTTCGCTCTTGTTGTTCAGGCTGGAGTGCAATGGAGCAATCTTGGCTCACTGCAACCTCTGCCTCCCAGGTTCAAGTGATTCTCCTACCTCAGCCTCCCGAGTAGTTGGGATTACAAGCATGCACCACCATGCCTGGCTAATTTTGCATTTTTAGTAGAGACAGGGTTTCTCCTTGTTGGTCGGGCTGGTTTTGAACTCCTGACCTCAGGTGATTCACCCGCCTTGGCCTCTCAAAGTGCTGGGATTACAGGTGTGAGCCACCATGCCCGGCCTATATTCTTAATATTTACATCATTAGTACATAGCACATATCCATGTCCAGGACAGTGCGTGGAATATAATGGTAAAGTAAACGATTAGAACCAGGTGAATGGGTTATTCAAGGGGATAGTTCTCTTTCTGTGGCTGAAACACAAGTGTGTTACACTGGAGTTTGACTCTTTGATTTGCAGAATGCTCCATAGCACAAGTCGTAGTTGGAGGTGGGTGCTGCTTCCCACCTACAGAAGTTGAAAAGGCCAGGTACTTGACTTCTCTGGAAACGTGGGAACAAAGGCATGGACCTGTGGCCTAGGTTTGGGCAATCAGACACAGCCATATGGGATTTTTAATCTGGAGCTAGTGATGCAAAGCAGCGGCAACAGTGGAGAATGTTTTCTAGTGGCAGCAGAGACTGCCACAGTTAGATTCTGTGAGCAGTTGTGGCAGTTTGGCCAAAGAGAGCAGTGTCTTTACTCAGCTGTCCTTGGGGGATAACCCTGGCTGGAGTATGGCTATGGAACTTCTCTTTGTTTTTTCTTTTTGTCCACAACTGGTTTTGCCACCTTTTTTGTGATTCTGTAAGTTACTCAGTGGCCTTTCAATAAATTTGTTTTCTTCATAAATCAAGCAGGATCCATTTTTGTTGTTTGCACTCAAGAACTCTGATAAAGCATCCAAGGCAGGCATGCCATCTGGGGATAATGACAGTAGGCAGAGAGAGAAAAGGACAACAGTGAGAGACACTGACAAGGAAGAATTGACAGAGTTGGTAACAAGCAAGACATTGCTTTACTATTCTGTTTGCAGTAGTGTGTGCATGACATTGCCTAAGGGATAAAACAGAATGAAAAGAAATATTTGCAAGGATATACCCTAACAGATTCATAATAAACTGTTTGCAGAACATGTGAATATAATGTCTGTAAGTGTGACATTTCTTCGGAGGATAAACTGGGGAAGGAAGTGGTGGTAAACATAAATGATTTTTTTAAATTAAAAATAAATCTTTCTATAAAGGGAAAGAGTAAAGTTAGAGAACCAGGAAAGCTGGCAGCATAATTTAGTTTGAGTTCAAAGGCCCAAGAACCAGGTGAACTGATGGTATAACTCCCATCCCAAGGCCAAAGCTCTGAGAACCAGGAGTTCTGATGTCTGAGGGCAGGAGAAGATGGATAACACAGCTCAAGAAGAGAAAGGGTTAATCTGTTCAGGAAGCACTTCACAGTCACACCCAGAAATACTGTTTAGCAACTATCTGGGCATCCCTTACCCCAGTCAAGTAAACACATAAAATTAACCATCACATCACCCTACTTATGACTGCCACAGTAAATACTGGACAAATGCAAATCCATTCATTCCCTTCCCCTACTAGGAGAGTTTTGGTGCTTTCCCCTTTGCTCTCAGACAAAGCCTCAACTCCTCAGAATGACATTCAGAGTCTGCCATGACCTGCCATGGTCATGTCTTCCCAAGGGCATGTCCTTCGCCACACAAACCTTTCGCGCTCAGGCTTCCTTGCAACCCTTTGACTCCTGGCTTTTGCACATGTTTGCTCTGCCTGGAGCCTACTTCTCACCCACTTCTCCCATCTAACTCTTCTCTCTCTTCCACAGTTCAGCTACATGTTTCCCTTCTTAAAAGTGTCTCCTGACCACCATTCTTAGCAAAATAGCCACTGCAATATTTTTATAACTCTTGGTTCAAACATTGTAGCCCTTAATACTTACAGGACAATGGTTAATTTTCTCATTTTTTTCACCATTAGACAGTTAGAACTGTAGGACTACATTACTCATCGATCTTTGCACTGCGATTTCTCAATGATTGTTGTATTCCCAACATCCAAGCTTTACTCCAAATACGTCGATATGTACAGTCACAGTAATGGAAAGAGTACACATGACTTATGAAACCTAAAAGATTTCCACAGCCACACTTTAGCTAATTTTATTATTAACAAGGAGTTCTTTTTTCACAAAGTGAGAGAAGGTCTAAGGTCCATTAACCCGAAATGGATCTACAACGAAGCTGGATCTTTAAGATACAACATATTTTTGTTTCCTAAATGTTCAATGGTCAAAAGGCTAGGTCTTATAAAGGAGAATAATGTATTGAGAAACATTCTTGGCTTCAAGGAGAGTCAAACTTAAGAAAACTGTCTTGTCTTCCCTTCAACTTTAGAGTTTCACAGATAGGGTCCTTTAGTGATTCTTGTTTAACGTAAGTCACTCTTACATTACGGGAAAAACAAAAAAGAAAACAGAAAGATAAGCACAGATTTTACAAAGAGGACAAGATACAGTTAGAGAAACAGACTGGAAAAATATCCTAAAATTTTAAAGTCCAATGGAAAAAGAAGAAAAAGGGGAAAGGAAGACAAATGTTCAAAAGCGTGGAGAAAGCTGTAGCTCATGGTTGCTGAGATTCAGCCCCAATAGATTAAACCCCCAAAACTGGTGTTTCCTTCAGCTTTTGGTTTCTTTACCAGAATTCCTTTGTCTTCATCATCCAGCTCCTTAAGGTCACAAAACATCCACAAGTAATCAGCTATCTGAATAGCAGGCTGAAGGGGCAATCTGCATTTTATGTACTTTTGCAGCTTAATGTAGGGAGGAGGTAGAAATGTCCCAAAGCAGAAACCCTATTCTGTAATTGAGCATTACAGGTATTTTCAGTTTACTTAACATAATTCCAATTTTGAATTAACTTGGAATGCTACTCTAAGAGAAAAGTTCTAAACCGGTGCTACTCCTTTTTCTATTTTATACTATAAATTCAGTTTCCTTACACAAAATTTTTTTGGGAGATTTATCATGAAACTAAAAAGAATGGCAAGAATGTGATGAACATATAGATATATCTTAAACGTTTCTTTTGGGTAAAGTAGATAAACGTTTCTTTTTAGGCATGGAACTAAAAATAGATATTATCCAAGATCCAGAGAAAAGTTCATGGAAAGTCAGGTTGATCCTTACAAGAATACAGACAATGTTAACCGTGAAAAACAGAACAAAACCTTTTTGTATGAGGCTGTGCATTCTTGGATGCAGAAACCATATGTTTGTCATTGTTAAATCTCCAGCTCTAGACCAGTGCCGGGAACATAGTAGGCACTCAAGAAACATGAGTTGAATAAATCAGGCTACAGGGCAATTTGGGGAGGGTGTACCTGTAGTTTTAAGGCAAGCCTTTTAACATAAATGTTCACATAGCCAGTATAAAATATAATCTTCATAAAGCAAAGCAATTGTAGATAAGTAGAAACCAGGTAAAATTATACCCCATCAAAAAAAATACCCTCCCATGTGATTCAGGAAAAAAAATCCAATTTCCACACAGGGCCTATAAGGTCTTCCATTCTGCCAGCCTCCCTGACTTCCCGTCATACCACTCTCCTCTCTGTTCTCTATACGCCAGCCACGCTGGTTTTTTTCCTTTGTGTTCTCTGAATGTGTCAAGTCCAGTCCATTTTTAGGGCTTTTATTTCTGCCCTTTACTTTACTTGGAACATTCTTCCTTAGATGTTTTCATAGCTGGCTCCTCATCATGCAAATCTCCTTTCACATATCACATGCTTACCTTGCCTTCACCATGCTATCTAAAATAGCTACTGCCTTTCCTTCCCTTTTCCCAACACCTTGCTTTATTTTATTAGCATTTTCTACCATATAACATTTTACTATTTATTTTCTGGTTTTCTCATTCTAATCTTCACTTGAGACTCATGGTACTTGATACAAAGGAAGTGGTCTCTTATTCAATCAATGGATAAATGTGAACACTTAGAAATACACAAAATGCTGTAAAATGACTCCAAAGTGAAGAGGGTGATGTGATATCTGAAAGGATCATGGCACATAAAGAATGCGGGAAAGAAAAGAACAAAGAGTGAAATTTCTGTTCTTGAACCTATGAGAGAGCATTATATTGATTAGCTCAATATCTGGCAGGGGGTGCCCTAAATAAATCATGCATAATTTCATTTAGCTTCCTAGTTGGAAATTTAGCTTTTAGGTACAATTAATTTCAATGTGAGCTTAAAGCACTGTTGAAGTTGATATCCCAGACCCTGATAACTCTATAAAATGAATATAAAATGGTAGAAAAGGATGGAAATGGTTATTTTAATAGCTGGCCACAGAATTTTCATGAGAATGTTTATATTCAGGAAACTACCTTAATAATGCTCTTTGGTTGTAAAAAGTAAGACCTTAGAAGCCTTACTTTTTAAAAAAGAAACCATAAAGAGGAATGGTAAACTGCTCTGCATGAGAAATGAAGATAAATTTGGGGGTAGGAAAAAGAAGCAGAGGAGGATTCAGTCTATAAAAATACACTGGTGTCAAGGTGGCCAAAGTAGTTGTGAAAGTAAAAATGTAGAACGTCATATTTGAAATTCCTACACACACACACACACACACACACATACACACACACAAGCTGTCTTACATTGCCCAAACCATCAATAAGTTCCTTTAATGTATTGTTTATAATGCCTTATGTGACAGGTTTCTAGGAATCAAGGAAGCAGGGTTGAGTTGCATATCTGGGTTGGCCTGGAGAAGAAAACAGCCACGAAAATTGAAGTATAAGTGAGATCAAGAGTTTGGCAGGCAGGAACTTAGAGCTAAGGTATGACTTTGTGAATGTAATCCTCCAGGAACTCACAGAAACCTGAGTTAGGGCTCAGAAACTAGAAGCCTAACATTTTATAAACATTTACAGACTTCCAAGATTGAGATATAAAAAGGAAGAAGATGGAGACTCCAGTTTCACCTCTTACATGACTTCACTGCTACTCAGGACCAACAATACTCACATATCTATCACGATAGCAGGAAGGAGTTCCATACAATACCAGACAAGTTTCTAAATATTAAGAAGCCTTAAAAAAATAAGTAGAGGGCAACATATTATATTTTTCTGTCCTCTTTTATTTCCAATTTATAGAGCACTGAAGTTATTATATTCACCCCTGGTTACACTATAGGGTAGCATTATAAGGTAAAAATTAAACACTGTCTACAAAATATAAGGGTCTAACTACAGATCAAAGAGGAAAAAAGGGAGGCATAAATCCTTCAGGAAGCTGAATTCTATGTGTGAGTGTGTGTGCTGTGTAAGAAAAGGCCAAAAAGAGAAATTTCCTATCTATATGCTGTAATCAGCTAGAATATTCTTCAAAAGAATGTCAAAGTGAATCAAATAATCCATGATCAAAGACAAGTCAGAAACTGAAACAGCAGCATTGACTCAGTTGACTCAGATATTATGAGAACAGCTGAAGTGACTCGATGGTGAACTCATGCGGATTTTTTGTCTGGATCTGGAAGATGCTTATTGAAATTGCACCTCTCGACTTGACTCTTAACTGTGCCTCATAACATCAACTGTCTAGAAAATATCTTGTTAACTATGAGTCTACCATCTCTTGTTGGACATATATGGAACTCCTGTAATATCTTGGTGACCAAGAAGGCCTTAATGTTCCCCCCAGCTTGACTAAACTTTAGACAGGTTTCTTCCTGACTATAGGCCCCTGATCTCCCTTTTCTTAGACCATTTTTCTTTAGAAAACTTGCAAATTGTAAATTCTTTCTTGCCCTTTTGAGATATAAATCGTCTATAACCCAGGAATGTCTTTTTTTCACAGACTTGGGATCCATCTCTTTGAAATGTAATAAGAAAGGTAGGAGCCCAACTCTCAGTCTCAGTGGAAAGGTAGGAGCCTAACTTTCATAAGTACCGATTAGCAAACCCAAATGGCTTAATTACACTGACAAAATTCACCCCTCCCACGTCCTCCAGTAGTTTTCCACCAGCTCACCCTAGTGTTTAAAAATCCTCCTGCTTTTGGTTTCAGGGCACTTGAGTTCAATCTCCCTTATTGCAATGATCCTGAATAAAGTCTTCCTTGCCTGTTTAATTGTAAACTCCACCCAGTGCAAATTTTCTTTGACAATGAACCAATCTTTTTTCTCGTCTTTCTAAATTTTCTGGTCTCCTGATACCAGGCGATACTTTCCAGTTACTTTTAAATCAGTAAAATGCTTTTCTTTCAAATATGAGATTTAGAATAAATCTCTAAATTATTCTAATTTTTAGAATTATTTAGATAATTCTAAATATCTAAGAATATCCATTTTTGGATATTCTTGACAATGGATATTCATGACAGAGCTAGTGAAGGATAGATGCAATAAAGAACAAAAAATCCACAGTGCAGAATATGAACATTTAGGTGATTAGATAATACCAAGGAATAATTCAGTGAAAATACATTCTAAAATGTTTACATTCTACCCTGAACAACATGCACATGCACGTGGGCACGTGCACACACACACACACACACACACAGAGAAATACTAAAATCTTTTCAACCTAATGCTACACACACATACAACATGCTTAAGGTTGAAAACTTGAAACATTTCTCTGCCAAGTGTAGAAATCTTCGTGTTACATGTTGTGAAATACACGAGAATGTTTTTGAACACAGTAGGATTTCATGTATAGAATGCTAAGTGTTGATATTCTGGTAAGAAGCACTATTTGCATCAATCGAGGTAATGGGAGCTAGTAGTTTACCAAAAAAAGGCATGATATTGGCTAGGTGCAATGGCTAATGCCAGTAATCTCAGCATTTTGGGAAGCTGAGGCGGGTGGATCACTTATGGTCAGGAGTTTCAGACCACCCTGGCCAACATGGCGAAACCCCATCTGTACTAAAAATACAAAATTAGCTAGGCATGGTGGCACGTGCCTATAATTCCAGCTACTTGGGAGGCTGAGGCACGAGAATCATTTGAACCCGGGAGGTGGAGGTTGCAGTGAGCTGAGATCGCACCACTGCACTCCAGCCTAGTTGACAGAGTGAGACTCTGTGTCAAAAAAAAAAAAAAAAAGGCATAATATTTACAATGGATAAAAACACAAGCGCATTATCACAGTTCAATCACTGTTCATCAGTGAAGCAGATGTTTAAGATCCAGAACTCTCAAGATAAAACACAGCAAAAAAAAAAAAAAAATTCAAAACAAAAACAAAATACCTTATAGGAACATCTTTGGTTTGTCAGTTTTTCTCTTCTAAGTAGAAAAGATAGTAACTTCTACATTTTGTTCCTAAATACCCGACTGCATTTGCTTTGTGCAGTTTTCTGCCTCAGCATTGTTTTTCTGATGATAAAACCTGACTTGTAAATATAAAATGTATTGACCAATACCATCGAGCTTGTTTGGAAACAGCAGATTCTCTAAGATTCTCCAGGGAAAATCTTTCACTTCTTTTTCTTCTGTTAATAAGGGCAATTAGAAACATAATGGTCCATTGTGACTGGAGCCTTCCTAGTTAAACTCAGCAGCAGCAGAAAGCAATGTTTCTAGGTTTCTCTTCCAACATAAACACTCTATTATCTACTTACTTCAGTCATTTTAAGTACATTCAGCTCAAATCATCTCTCACAAAATAGATTATAATATATTGTCAATCTTAATTAAGTAAAATTAGTTATTTAGTGTTCAGATCTGATTTTTAAATCAGTTGTTATTGAGGCTTGGAAAATGAACACAGTGAAATTAAAAAAATGCATAATCAGATCTTGTGTTTTTATTCACACAATTTTTTAATAAGAGAAAAAATGGTCTGGAGACACTTAGGTTCATGAAAGTGGTCTAGTTAAATCACTCAGATTAGACTAAAATTCTGGGCAATATCTGATGATGAGCAGCGTTAATTCTGAGACAATTTTAGCCTACTAATGAGATCCGGGTCCATCATGATATTTTTAGGTTGGGAGTGACACGTGACATCATTATCCACACATGATCGGGAGAAATATTTTTCAGTAGGAGGGCTAACTTATTAGCAATTAATGTTTAAGTAGTTTTCTGGGCATTTCCAGTTCAGGGAAACAAGATTTAAGTTTATGTATATTACTTCCCATGACATCCTACTGCTTAATATAATGTCAGTTCTGAAAACCTTATCTTTCTGACTGTCATAGTCAAACGTAAACCAGGGCATAAGACTAAGGAGAGTCAATTTCCTTTTTCTGTATATTTACCTTGTAAGTTCTTACATGACAATTCATGTGTCAGCCTCTATCTAGAATGGTTTCTCATTTCCATTCCCTTAAAAAAATAATAACCTTTTCTAACTCTCAGGAGCCTTTAGCTTTGTGAATCCACAGGATTCTTTTAGTCTCCTTAGCAAAAAAACCCAAAATTCCTGGAGACCGAAACCACCACCACTAACCAAAAATTCTGTACACTTTGGGATGAGGAAAACAAAATGGAAGGATAGACAGATCCCCAAGTGGTTGGGAATCATCAATATGCACCAGCAACCATGACCTTGCCACAGGTATTGAGGATTACAATCTTTCAACTCCTCGCAAATGTAAGATGAAATCACTCAATATTTTAACTTGCATTTCTTTGGTAATGGCTTGGCTACACATTTTAAAATTATGGTTACTAGACATGTGAATTCTTCTCTCCCTCTGTCTCCTCTCTCTGTCTCTCTCTCATTTTGTTGAACAAACTTTTGTGCCCTCTTAGTGCTCTGTTCTTTTTAGATAGTCTTTTCACATAAGTTCTTCTACACTTTTTTCCCCTGTTGTTATACATATTCAGAAGTTTTGTTATCTCTTATTTTTATCTTTTTAGATTTCTTGCTTCACTTTTCATTTGAGGAAGATTTTATTTATGTACTTATAGTTCCTTCTTCTTTTACTGCATAAAATTTATTACAGAATAAATCAACACATGTTAGTAATTTAAATTTTATAGAATTTATAATAAATGAATATTTTCCCTTATTTAAAAATGGTGACAATAATACCTACCACAGAGGACTGAGGAAAGTATTAAAACACCTTGTAGGGTGTTAGTGGGGTATGAGTAAGCAGTTATAACATTCTATCCCTTTCTCCCTCCTTCCCAGATAACAGGTTAAAAAATGGCTTTTTTTTCAATGTGTTTCCATTTGTCTTGTTGAGTCCTATTCGTCCTCTGGAGTGCAGAGGTTCCTCTCTTCTATGTCTTTATCCTGCTTCCGATCCTCACAGATTCAACAGAATTACTGCCTCTGCTCCCACGGCATGTTCTATTACAAAGATTCTCTTATATTAACGTTACTTGTTTACATACCTGTCTCCCATTACTATGTATTCCTTGAGAAGTCCAGCAATGTGCTCGACACCTAGGTGTGCGTGTGACGCACACATCCATGCATGTGTCAGTCATATTCTTTCCTCCAATTTATTCATTTGGAATTTTCAACTAATATCATGCTATACAGTCTTATTCCCAATGGTGTTACAAAGTTTAAGATAATATTAAGTATTTGCTGTTGCATTTCAGTAGTTGGTTTCTTCCTAGGCTTTTGATGTGTGAAGCTGATGCCAGATAAATAAATCTAAAAACACAGATTAAACTTACAAGCCAACCAACTAATTTTAACTCTTGGTCAAATTAAATAGCAAACTAGTCAATAATTACAAATGAATATTAGTAACTTCATGTATTAATCACTGTTAAGCATATTAATAAATTTATTCTCCATATACTTAGGTATATAAAACATATGAAAACTTTCATGCAAATACGTACTATATGAGAAAATATCATTAAAGGCAAATTTAAAAAATATATTGGTATAATTTAACATATTACTTATCAAATTTGATTTTATCTTATTAAGTTTTTTTCTATGATATATCTGTTTTAAACAATCAAATTAACTTGCTAATGGTTTCTTCCTTCACTGAGGAACTGCAAAGAATTGGGGTTCTTTGACTTCTAAGGAACTGGTTCCCACAAACAGCATTTTTTCCTAAAATTTTGGAGAATTTCAGACAACAAATTTGCATCAGTTTGCTAGAGTGGAATATAGATTCCACTTTTTAATTTATGCAAGCTTAGCTTCCTTTTAGGTTAACAAGCATTACTTACATACTATTTTTAGTCCCCAAATTTATGTTAGATACTTTCTGAGACATTTCTGAAATAATTTCATTCTGAAAGAAAATTGTTTTTGGTTCTAACAGTCATTTCAGTGTGGATAAAATCAGTGAGTTAGGCACAAACCTTAAAATAGTTATAAGCCACATTGGAATGATAGTGTCCTGTCTTTTGACCACTTTCTCTATGAAATTAAGTAAGCTTCACTTCATTTTAAATATGCTTCATATTCAGAACTCACCCAAGAATATTTCAAAATATACAAGGTAATTCTAACTCAAAACGATAGAATTTTAGCTGACTCTTTTCAACTTGTGTACTACATATGTCAAGAGCAGTTATGAAATACTAGAGATACCTGAGCAATTATAGAAAATCTTACAACATTACCTATTCTAATTTCACCTTAAACATAAACCTTTTCAGCTTTTTTAAACCAAAAAATTCTTAGAGAAAACACTATTCATCTTAATACACTTAAAGTAACAGACTATGCCTTCACAAACTCATATTTTTACACATTTAAAAAATTCTTAATTGTGAATAAACCTTACACATGGACTTTTTTGCACTTCTATGTTTGACTTGCAAAAGTCTATTAAACACAATAGACAATTGTCTACAAAAAACAACAAGTCTTTTAAGTTAGTATCTGTACCATGTGACTAGAAAATATACCTTTTTGATAACAAATATACCATAAAATGCAAAGAAATGGGGACCTGGTGAATAATATCATAAAATATCAGAATTTAATTTACAATTGTCTTCATTCTGTGGACCACAGAAAAAGTGCCTGTTTAGTTATTAGTGTTACATGTAAAAGTTTGAAAAATACTTATATGTCTAAATGATCTTTGTTGAAAATGGCCCTTCATGCTGGACATTCCAATGTATTAAAAAGACAGCAAACTATAGATATATTAATGACCAAGAAAAAAGTTGAGACCCTTCAAATAAACATTTTAATTCTCATTTATGAGCAAAACAGTCCATGACCTGTCCTCTGTCTTTTCCATGCCTCCAGCTCTATTCTAACACAGATGGTAGTAACTTGCTTCGAATAAATAACAGTATTTAAATTTAATCTTTGTAACTAGGAGCTGTATTTCCGACCTTGCTTCGCAGTCTTTATATGTAAGTTTGATTGTAAGTGTTTGTAAACTTTAAACACTTACACAGGGCACGCATTTTTCCTTTAAAACGTGGATATAAAATTAATCACATATTTTCCCCTTTGGACTAACAAAACATAGCACAGCAAAACAAATTGTGATAGAAAAAATATGATTTTAAATGGTCTCTGCTGGCTGATACTTAGTGATTTATGAGTTTCCTATGACATGAAAGACAGAATGTCATTTTCCTTGGAAATGTTGATAATAGCCACTCTCATAGGTTGCTGTAAGTCTGTATTATGATCAATTAGCATTCCTTTCATTTCCTACATTATCTAAGCTAGACTTTACAGTCAGCCACCATGATAGATTCATGTTATTCTTCTCTCAGGAGAGCCATTTTCTCACATGCCAAACACTTCGCACAGCTGTAAATTCATTGTAGCTATGCTAAGGATAAAGCTGTGAGCTCTAACGTAAACATCTGGAAGAGTGAAAGGGATGCTCAATGTCTATTGACATATAATACTGCATAGCGTCCTAAATTCATGAGCATGTTATAATGTTCATTGTCACTATATAAGATTATACATGCTATAAGCATTTTCTAAGTGTTTCCTTATTGTGCTATAAATCCATGGACATGCAGCCCAAAAAAGCCCATAAAATCCTCTTCTGAAGAAGCAGTGATAACATCCTAAATATTCAGATCCAGAAAAATGTGTTTTATACGTTGATTTTACAAATACACTTTCAGAAGCAATCATTAAGGTAAAATAAGACTGTGAACATATTTTTGAAATAAGTCTTCCACAAACTCAATGCAGGTGCAAATTCTTTGCTTATAGGAAAGGAAAGATCTGAAGTCATGTGGTCTTTCTCCTTTAGGGCCAAGTCAGATTTGGGTTCTGTTTGCAGGATGCTCTACTCACTGAGTTCAATTAAATATGCCTCTGTCACAGGACAGTGTGCTTAGTGAAAACAGGTGATTGGTGTACATTTTTACTCTATATTTAACTTTCCACTAGGGCCCGAGACTTTGAAAAAGATCAAGTAAGTTAAAAGTCATCTTTTGTTAAAAGGTGTTTTTTATCTTCCCAAATCCAAGTTACAAAATAAAAAGTTTTTGAAGCATTTTCTTTTATGGATCTCACAATATTACAGAATCCCCCTCATGTCATGAGGCTAATGGACTCAAAGGGAATGATGCTGATCTTCAAAGCTTTCCAGAGGAGTTGAGTAATGAATTAGTCAAGTTACCAACAAATGGGTTTGGGGTTAACAAGAAATTGATCTATCAAGTTGCTGCTGCTGCTTCTACATTTTTTTTAATTCCAATATATTTACTCAATATTATTGACTTTAACATCTTTGAAGAGGGATGTGCATATTGACAAAAATACAAGAAAAGTCCATTGCAGCTAACTTAAACAAGTAGGAAGTAAGTCAGGGCAGGGTGTTTTTTATTGAGGTGCATTTATGTTAACTCTAATCACAGGAGCTTCAGGGCTGGTTTTCCTCTAGGATACCAGAGATCATTTCTGTTACCAGACAGACCCCTCCTGGGAACCTTGTACTTTGTTGCAGGAAATGAGCCAAGAAGCATATTATTTATTGAAGCAGGGGAACCTGACATGGAAGGGATAATCTAACTTTTCTGCCTTAAAATGCAGACCATTCCAGACATCTCCAGGTAATTTGCAACTCCCTCCCCTCTATCCTTATCATCCAATTTCATACACATTTTCTCTGTCTTCTATTTCTTCTATAAGAAAATTATATTTATTAAAAATATAAAAATAGTATATATTTATCATATACAAATTGACACTGAAATATTGTACCATTGTGGAGTGGCTAAATCGAGGTGGAATGGCTAAATCGGGCTAATCAACATATGCATATACTTCTCGTTTGTTACAGTGAGAACACTTAAAAATCTGTCAGCAATTTTAAAGAAAAAAACACATTTATACCTTATCTGTCTCAAAGCAATTATAATGTGTTGTAAACTATCTACTTATTGGTTTCTCTCCTTCACTGTATAGTGAATTGGGGATGGGAGTGAGGGGCAAGGTCCACAGCCTGCAGTTTATCTTTGATACTCAGTACCTGAGAAAAGGAGGGATGGAAAAAGGATGAAAATGATGCTGGTTAATTAATTAAAGATCTCTTAGAGGCTTACCACAGTACCTACAGTGCACTGCTTCTTAAAAAGTATAACCCTGGTCAGTTAGGAAGCAGAGACCTGTAGGATCCAATCTGGCAGTCTTTAGCCACATGTGGCTACTGGGCACTTGAAAGGTAGCTGGTTTAAATCGAGACGTGCTGAAAATATAAAATGCACATCAAATTTGGAAGACTTCGTAAAATACATAATGCAAAAATTTAAAAATAATTTTATATTGATTACATGCAATATTTTTGAAATAATGAGTTAAATCAGATGTATTATTAAAATGCATTTCATGTTTCTTTTTACTTTTTCCAACGTGGCAACTAGAAAATTTGAAATTACATATGTAATGGTAGCTTATGTTGTATTTCTACTGGACAATACTACTATAGACAATCTCTGAATTTAACTTACAGTTAGAAGGCAGGAGAGTAGAGGATGAGGTTAGAAGATCAACAGAGAGACCAAAGACAATTATTATTGAGCATCCAATAAGATGGGCCCAGCTATACACTCTTCTACATTATTTCATTTAATCCTTGTAATGATTTACTTTTCCTGTGGGTTTTCATAGCACCTCTCTATCATAATGCTTTTTCATGATGTATTCAATTTGTCTGTCTATGCCTATTTATATCCCTAACTACATTATAGGTACCATAAGGGCTAGGACCCTGTGTCTTTTTTTTTTTTTTTTTAGGTGTTAAAATCTCAACATTCTGCATGATTTCTAGAGCATAGAATGCTCAATAAATTTCTGTTGAATGAATAAATACATGCCTGAAAGAATGAGCAATAAATTACTCTCATTTTGTAGACGAGAAAGTGAAGGCCTGTAGAAGTCAAAGAACTTGCCTCAGCTCACACAGTAGTGATTTAAATCCATGCCCATCAGATTCCAAAGCCTGTGCTTTCCCACTGTGCTTCAGGAGCATCACAAAAAAGATCGATCTATTCAAAGCTAAATTAACCTCGAAGAACTGAGAGGTAGGACTAGTGAAGAAAATAAAACCATCAAGCCTAATCCATTTACTCTTGAACAAAGACCTTTATTACACACATTGCTCCCATTTTTTGGTACACTGTTTTAAAGGGTCAGTTTTTCAAAATCCATGTTTAAAGTCTCATTTTCAATGTCTGTTAAATGATAAGATGAATGACTGAAAGCTATCATAAGAGCAGTATGGATATAGATGAGACATGCAGATTTAGGTACATGTTTCTTGAAGGAAGCTTTTGCATACACTCCCAGATCCCGCCCTGACCCTAGTCTCTGGCCCATTCCTAATAAAACAACTAAATTATTTTGTAATTTATTTTATTTTAAATTACAAAATAATTTAGTTCTTTAATACACATCAAATTTTGAAGACTTAGTAAAATACATAATGTAAAAATCTAAACATAATTTTATATTGATTACATATAATATTTTTGAAATAATGAGTTAAATCAGATGTATTATTAAAATGCATTTCGTGTTTCTGTTTACTTTTTCCAACATGGCAACTAGAAAATTTGAAATTTATAAATTTGTTATTCAATTAAGCTCTTTTTCTCTGTAACATTAACAGGAAAATAATATAAAATGTTAAGTAGTTTGTTATATTTGATCAGAAACAGTAGAAAAGAAGAAAAGTTGTGTACTGTGCCCTGCTGTGTTGGGATCCTGAAAGGACTGTCATCAGCGAATGGAACATGGATTCCATGGAAGGAAGAGAAGCTGATGGACTCAGTCCAGGACCCCCAGGAGAGCTAAGAGAACAATAAGGGGAGCCATGGGTGCTTTCACTTTGTGCTCTCACATTCTGTTGCTTCCACTATTTGAAAACTAAAAGACTTGTTAAAATGTGTGATACAGGCATAAGTAAAACAGGTATTGAAATATAAGAAAGAGTAGCTGGGGAAGACTTTACAGAATAAGCAGGATTAAAACTCGACCCTGCTATAAATAATCTGCTGTTATAACTAGTTAAGTTTTGAATAGAAATATAACATTTTACATCTGCAATGCAAAGTCACCAGAATGAATGTCTTGATTCTCTACAGCGCAGGTTACATTTGAAAACATGTCTTTCTCCCCTCTTAGATTAAATGATCCTAGAAGGCCAGGGTTGTGCTTCAATCATCTTTGTTTCCATGGCAGGATTTCACATTGCCCCCTTTTCCAGGGTGTGGATTCTAAATACTTTGGCTTTAAAAAATTAGTCTCATTCAGTAACCATGGATACTCTTCCATTTGATTTCCACCACCTGCCTGATATATAGTTGACGCTCAGTACTATAGTTGATGAAGGAATAAATAAATCCAGAATAATTAAATGATGGGAGATGGATACATTAATTGCCCTTCTTTAAAACACACAGGATGGAAAGCTCAGAGAGAAAAAGAGTAAGATGGGAAGGGAATCACTACCTGAGGGAAAAAAAAGCAAGTGAAGAATTATGGCAGATTCTGTGGGAGGGAAGACCATGAAAGATGATGACTAGGCAGTATTCAGTCAAAAGGTCAAAGATAATGAAACTCAAAAAGGGAATATAATATATATATATAAACCTTTGTAATTGCTAGGGAGCTAATTTATAAATATAAGCATAAACAATGTATTGTCATTAGCATATTAATATAATTAAAGATGTTATTGTTGATGGTCAGTAACGTGCCATCAACAATGACAAATGCTTAATACTGAACAAATACAAATATCCAGAAAAAATAGCCTCAGAGAAGTATGCGTTATTGTTACAAAATAGCATGTTACTTAAAAAGCATTTCAGCAAAGAGAATTTGGCCATTGACTCACTATGAGACTGAATGTTTTTTCTTTTAATTATTAAAGAAATGAGCCCTATGTAGCAGTCCCATTTTCAAAGCCAATCAAGGGAGGGTTGAGTGATATTATCTAGAATTTGGCATAACACAACTTCACAACAAAGCATTTCACTTTACATTATGCAGTAAAATAGCATCTCGTATTGTATAAATTGAATTCACTTTCAGAAGATATAACCTGGTGAACCTGGGTTATTGAACTGAGATTTCTTGCTTTATCTTTGAATTTTTCAGTGTTAAAAAACATGGCATCATTAAATGCAAGAATGAACTTTTCTTAATACTTAGAATGGTTGTCATACACCAACAATAAAATAATACACATGTTGTAGCTAAAGTTTGACAGCAGGCTAATAATAATACTGGCAGATTGACCAACTCGAATTCGCTCTGTCACAGCTCAAGAAAAAACAAACCAGTTAAAATGTAAGCATTTTTTTGGCAAGCATTTTCTGACGAAAGTGACAATTTATCACTTAGGGTAATTTCTTGTGTTGGGTTTGTATGCAACAACCAATAGTCTTCATATTTTCCTGTGGAGCTTTAGTTGAAATATACATTAGAACATGGATAAGTTTAAGTAAATTTTGGTCCTTTGATAGCCTTGCAATGGAAATAGTTCTTAAGGTACTGTGCATAAAACTTTCTGTGTACAATTATGCACATCAAACCCTGATTCTTGACTTTATTTAAATGAATAAGGAGAAAGGAAATAATATTCCAAGTAAGACTAGATATTACCATGTTGGACATTATAATGATTTTACTGGGCTGCAAATCAATATTATATTTTTAAAATGGCAACATAAATGTTGGTCCTAAGGCTTTGGAAATTTAAAACTGTTTTCTTTATTGTAATAAAATCTTACATTAAGTGGAGATAGATAATTGTTAAATGCAACTTTAAGGCATAATAAGAGAATAATGTGTTTATCACTTTCAAGTCTACAAAATTATTGCAACTAATCAAGTGTTATCTAAGAAGATTCCTCTTCCAATGCATTGATAAAACTGTATAATCAATGAAAAGAGTTATTTCAGCATTCCTTGAACAATTGATCCTCTAAGAAGGGTTATGAGTTAGCTTTGGCACTGGGTGCAGGAGCTGCAAGAGTGAGTAAGAGCCAGCAGTTTCTCCTAGGAGATTCACAGCCTGTGGTCAAAGAGGAAGCAGTAGACAGATAGGCAAACAGCCGTCTCTAATGAAGTTGGCAAGAATGATCATGGTGCTTGGGAAATTACATGAGGGAGGGATTTCTTTTGCCTGGGGCACTCCAGAGGCTTCACGGAGGAGGTAATGGGTCACATCTGAGCTGTGCTATGCAGAATGAGCTGGAGTTTAGATGTTAGAAAGGAAAGATAAAGTAACCAGTAATGAAATTTAAAATAAAGGAAGCAACATGACCAGCATTAGCGGGGTGCAAAATGTTACTCTGGGAAATGGCAAAGAGTTGCATGGAAGTAGGGCAGGTTCTAGTCACTGTTTCTCTCACCGGGTTGAGAGAAAAGGGCAGTAATAGAAGATGAAATTGCAACATTAGGTTAGGCAACCATCCAAGTTGTGCATGTACAAAAGAGCACTTCCAAAATATTTGAGAACAGTTTGTTATCTGAGGGAGAAAATACTGTTTTCAAGCTTTTAAACTTAAATTGCTTCATAAGACCTCCTATTCGGAGAGGGATCACAAATGTGAACTGCAGCTGTGTGTTTCTCTTGACGATTTATAAATTTCCAATTTATGAAGCCTAAAGTATAAACATATGAATGCTGCTGAAAGGTGGCTAACCACCATCTCTACTCTGTCTTCCTTCAGAGACTGAAAGCCTTCTCAACAAATGGGAACCTTTTAATATTTCAACAATTTTATTCTGTAGGCAAAGGGAGACAGGGTTTAAAGGAAAAGCCACTGTTATCTGAAGTCAGGTGCCAGGTAGCTGTGTGACCTTGACAAAACCAGTTTTCTTCTTTGGGTCTCAGTTCCCTCACCCGTAAAATGAGAAAAGTTGTATTAGATAGTCTTTTACGGTTCTTCTCTTTCTAGGTTTAGCACTTAAACATTTGAGGACTCTGATCTGTGTAAAGACTAATTTGTATGTCCAAACAGATGACACTGGCCTTATATATAATTCAGGTCAGCAGAATTTGACAAAAGATTCAATCCATTAGTGGAAGAAAATGGTGTCTGAAATTATCCATATTCATTTATATTTCACAAGTACCCAGATTTGCATTTAGAACATGATGAGAAATGGCAATTATCACAACATTAGAGGAACATTAGAGGTTTGGGTGAAGTAGAGTGGAAGAACAGGAGAGTAAGTTCAGCTCTGCATATATTGACATTAAGATCCTATTAGTGGAAATGCCTAACAAACACTTGGAAGTGTGATTCTGAAGCTCAAAAATATTTATTCTGGAAACAAATTTGAGAGTCATTCTACAAGGGGTTACTGAGGCAATGGGAGTGAATGAGGAGATCTTGAAGAAAATATGCAGTCTTGAAAGAGAAGGCAAGGGAGAAGCAAAAGAAGATGAGAGGCAGGAAAACCAGAAGAGAATGTGCCGGGAGGCTCTTGGGCAATGGTATTGGTCACGGGATCAATCCTGTCACATGCTACACACAGACCAAGGAAGAGAAGGAATTTTTGGATGTTGCAATTCCAGAAGACCAGAGAAAAATCTTCTATAAATGTTTCAGTGGAAAATGGGAAAACAAGATTGCAGAAGGCTGGGGACTTATTTTAATTTTTACTCAGAATCCATGTTGTATTTAGACATAACGAAGGATTGTCTGGCTATTATAAACAGTAAATTCATAATGGCAGATTTTTAAGTAAATGGGAACATATTCCAATCATCACAGATTTTTAGTAAAAAGCTACATAAATAATAGCAAAATATTAACCAGAGGTGCAAATGTGTGCGTCTTTTCCCTCAGTGTTTTACTTCTGAAGGCAATTGATGTATGGAAATAATTATGTACAAGAGTATTCACTGGAGCATCATTTTAGTAAGTTGGAAACGACATAAATGCCCATAAATAAGGGAAAGGTTAGACTGAATACAGTAAAATATGAATGACATTGCACAAAATATTTAGTGGCATGGGGAAAAGAATAAGGTATAATATACACATATTACTTTATA
The DNA here is from genome assembly GCF_009764315.1 of Trachypithecus francoisi. Taxonomy (NCBI): domain Eukaryota; kingdom Metazoa; phylum Chordata; class Mammalia; order Primates; family Cercopithecidae; genus Trachypithecus; species Trachypithecus francoisi. The sequence continues at coordinate 58,272,712 of NW_022681469.1, forward strand.
AAAAGAAAATCAGAATATCAAACAGAATATCCAGAATAATTGACTAATTTTGTTTAATAAAACCATGAAAAAATACATGCACAGAGAAAAGACTGGAAGGAAATGCACTAAATATAAGGGTAGTTGCTCTGAATAGTAATATTGTGGTTGGCCTTTATTTTATTCTTTGTACTTTTTTATTTTTTAATTTCATATAAATATATATTATACTTATTAGTAGGACAAAATTCAGTAACTCCTAATTTTAAAAGACCAACAGAGGGGACAAGAGAAATAAAACGTTAGATTTTTTTCCTCAACAACACACACATGCTGTTGTACACATACATGCGTATGTGCACGTGCGTGCACACACACACCCATCCACCCCTTCTTTTACCTTAGAAGAGGTAGAAATACACTCTATTTGCTGCTATGGAAATTGGGCAGACCCAGCCCTATATCCTCTTGGTTTGGTGAATAAGTGACTTCAGAGCAAAAATAGGCTTGACAATTGTTTAAAACTAATGCTATTTAAATGTGCTTTTAATAGTACTCAAATGGAAAATACATGAAATAGGTAAATACTAGACGTTGGTAAAATCTCTCTTCAGAAATTCCAACTGATAATTATTTCAGACATTTAAATAATGAGTTTTCAGTGACTCTATTATCTAAAAACTCTGTGCCCTGATTTAACCTAAGTGAGACAAGGATAGAGCTATACAATAATAGATTTCATAAAATGGTCCAACTTAGCAAGTCATGAAACTACCTATCAGTCTTTGAAAAATTTCTTAATGCCTTTATTCATACACCCATCCGAGAATTATTTTAAGGTTTCATTTAAAGCCTGTGCCTTACCTTCCTTTATGTTCAGCTCATGATAAACAGGAATAAGATTAAGTTATATCTTCATAATTAATTTATTTGGTACTAAGTAGGAAATCTCAAGACCTATAGAGTTGTATAAATTCTCATTGACCTTAATTACATCTAAATGAGCTAAGCTGCACAGCTGTGTAGAGCACTGAGGTGGAGAGAAGGTGTCAAAATAGGACAGTCTCCAAAATTAGGTAGTATATTCCAAAAGGCTTATAAACTAGACAAAAATGAAATAAAGACATTATGCCAACTCTGAATACAGAATATATTAGAGAGATTTTAAGAACAATTCTGTCTATCTGTATATATACACAAAATGCTTTTACATAATGCCCTAAGATCGAAATAATAAGTCTAGGTCGATGGAAGGGAAATATTATTTAATTTATCATGAAATATATTTTCCCTGCTCCCATTTTCTGATTCTAAGGTATCAAATGGAAAGAGGCATTTCTGGCAAGTGTCTCAAACCATCCCCAAGCACACCAGGCACCATTCAGAAGACATCCTCAGCTTCACACAGAAGAGCAAGTAGATTTGTCAGCAGTGGTGGTAATAGAGTAGATGGGGTTGGGGCTTTGTGGTGAGAACATTCAGAATATGGAACCTATGCAGAAGTGGCATCTTTTAAACGTCTGTAAGCAGATATTCTGTCAGACCTTGAACATGAACCACAGTTACTTTAAAAATGATCGAGTGAATTTTAATATTTCAACATTTCATCTTTGCAGCTGGGACACAGTCCAATCTTTTGTATGAGGATGAGGCATTATAGTTCCAAGATGGATAGAAATTTCAGGGAGGCAAATCTACTGATGGAAGTGGGTAGGGTGACTGCCAGTTCCAGGGAGCAGAATGGAGCAGAATGGACTCTACAGGTTGGTAAAAGTGAGCATGAATTTCCGCTGCATGAGGCATGAACTGGCCAATATGTGGTGACAGTGAAGGTCTGAAGAAACAACATCAAGGGAGTTGCTGACAAGGTATAACATGGTCTGAAATGAAGGGAGTATGTTGGAACAATGAAGATTAGCTAGTGGAATTCCAAAAGAGGGATGCAAATGATTCCTATAGACAATGGTATGATGAGGTGGGGGTGCCATAGGATAGGTGAATGAGGCAGTGATACGGCAAGCCAGGGCTGATACCAAAAATGCAGAAGGTATCTATGATGAAAGAGGAAATTGGTTTAGGGTTACATACTAAATACATACAATTTATGTTACATAAATGACTGGAAAATAAATATTGAAACTTAATTTAATAAAATGTGTTAGCACTATATAAATTATTTATATGAAATCATTGCATTCCAGGGCCTATTACGGTCAAGCAAAGTGTTTTATTCTATGTAGGTTTCTTAAGTTATAGTAATTACAGTTCATGATGTTAAGTTCTAAAACACTCTTTTGCCTCCTAAATGATTCTAAACTTGTGAGAATCAAAGGAAGTAATAGTTGTAAAGCATTGAATGTCTATGTTCCTCCGAAATCCATGTGGAATCGTAATCCCCATTGTGGTAGTATTAAGAGGTTGGGGCCTTTTGGGAAGTGATTAAGTCATAAAGGCTCCACCTTTGTGAATGGAATACATGTGCTGTAAAAGAGGCTTTGTAGAGTGCCTGGATCTTTCATCTCTCCCGCCACGTAAGGTCACAGTGTATGTCCCTTTTCCCCCTTACGCCAGGTGAGGACACCGAAGGTGTGATTGATAAGAAACACGCCTTCACCAGAAACTGAATCTCATGTCACCTTGATCTTGGACTTCCCAGTCCCTAGAACTGTGATAAATAAATTTCTGCTGCTTAAAAATTACATAGTCTAAGAATTTTGTTATAATAGCATGAATAGACTAAGACAGGTGGTCACTGAAAACCTCCAAATATATCCTCATTTTTCTTGCAAATAAAGGATAAAATCCTAATAAAAGAAAACAACAAGATCAGGAAGTATAAATCCATTCTCTACTATTTCTGATAAGTAACTAAATAAAGCTGCATTGAGGAAGGACCAGAGTGAAGATTTTGCTATCTATCATCTAATTTCCTGAGTTACATATAACTGAAAGACTGTTATTTTATTTTGAAGCAAATTAAATAAAGACTACTGAAGTGATCCATTCTTGCTACTGACAATCCATAAAATAAAACCATTTTCTAGAAAAAAATTATTCATTGCCTCTGCTCTGAGTTGTTCACTCATGATTGACAGGTGTGTGGGGGAGCAGGGGGAAAGGAATTCACATTCACAGACCTCTCTGATAACCTTCCCTGAGCTGCCTTTATCCCCTTCTCCAAAAGTTTATCAATCACTCCCTCTTTAGTGCCACATCTACAATCTTTTACTTAGTAACTATAGTACTTAATATTCTACAATATACTACTTATTTTCATGTTTGTTTCCAATCGAAGACCATGAGTTGAGAGCAGAACCAAGTCTTATCCATCCAATGTTTCCAAACTATTGCAGAATACGTAGTACATGAAAGGTGTGCTTAATAAGTGCTGAGTCATATACATGTATTATTTTGTTGAAACAATTATCCTGGGGGACAGATATTACTGTGCTTATTTTAATGATTAAGAAATAGGATTCAATAGGTTATATAAATTGTCTATAGCCACATGGACTTCAATAGTACAGTTTAGATTCAACACTTTTACATTTTACCCATTCTAAAGTGAATTTTTCTTTTCATACTTAAAAAACTCTGAAATGGGGATGTTTCCCCATTGATGGCAAGTTTTCATTGCTGCCTTTCAGGTAACAGTTGTGATGTGGTTCTCATTTTTGTGTATTTGAGGACCTAGTCATGGCTCTCCACATTGTTTTCACTCCATTTGAGTTAAGGGTATCCTTGGAGTTGCACCTGATTGAGCTTAACTGTTGTTTACAACGTCTGTCAAGGGAGAATTTCTTGAGCCCAGGAGTTTGGGGCTGCAGTGAGCTATCATTGTGCCACTGCACTCCAGTCTGGGCGACAGAGTGAGAGCTCATCTCTAAAAATGCAGAAAAATATGGCAACAGAAATGCAGAACGTAACTGGATACTAGTGAAACAAATATTCACAATTGTAAGAATGGCTGAAATTCTATATTTTCTTGCTAAGCAATAACCATATGTGTTTAGAATATATCAAAGGAACATATACCCACAAATAGATAAAACTGTGTTAACCTTTTTTTTTTTTTGAGATCAGTTTGCAGGATGGAAGGGTACTAGAAGGCAGGAAAGGTGAACATAACAGGAAAATTCAGGGCCTTGATGCTCTCAGCTGAAAGGAGAACAATGGTGAGGGAGAACTACCAGCACAATTCAACAGAATCTTCTATGATGATAGAATGCTATATAGTCTATACTGTCCAATACAGTAGCTGCTAGCACATGTGGTTATTGAGCATGTGAAATATGGACAGCGAAAATGAGAAAATGAATTTTAATTTCATTTTGGTTAACTTAAATGTAAATAGCCACATGTGCCTAGTAGCTGCTCTTTTGGACAGTACAGAACTAGATAGTGCTGTGCAAACCAATCTCCTTCTTTAGGGAAGCTGATGATCACTAAGTTTGATGGCAAAGTGAGTTTCCACCTCATGTGAAAAGGGCAAATATAGCCATTTCACAATGTTGTAGGAGGTTAATGAGATGCTTTATGAAATGTGCTTAACATAAAGCCTGGTACACAGTAAATGAGAAGAAATGAAGGTAGTAGTAATAGTGAACATAGGAATAGTAGTAGTTGTGATAATTATATTATTTTTGTCTTCGCTGACAAACAGCAAATAAGGTCTGAATATTGCAATAAACAGGAGGTCAGCAAGAAATTGCCCCTGCCAAAATGATAATAAATTGCCTGGAAATTAGGAAGTTCATTATAGACAGTTAGGCTATACATAAACTCAGAAAATGTTGATCAGCCTGAAATTTTCAGAAGGTGAATTACTGCACATGCAATGATTCCAGATATGTATCTGCATTAAAAAAAAAACTAAGTTCTAGTGTCTTGGCCCCTCATCTAATTTTTAAAAGAATTCTAGATTAGTCCTAGCATACCAGAGTTCTAATAAGGATAGGTTCTTTTTTACAAACAACAAAGAGGGATATTTTGTTTGCCAAAGGGAACCTTGGATAAATACTAGTAAGAAAGGATGTCCTTGCTGAGCTCATTCTAAGGGCAAGCCTGTGTTTTATAACTGGTGTGTAGCCCTTCAGAGAATTTACTGGCCTATGTTAATTAGTTAATATACACCGAGCTTGTGTGTGTGTGTGTGTGTGTGTGTGGTGTGTGTGTGTGTGTGTAAGGAGACACAGGACTAATAAGGACAATGAAGATTGGGATGGGGTAACATAACATCTCTGGTCTAGTTTAAAGACACTAGGGAGAAATGAGTTAAGAAGAGAAGCTGAAAGAGCTGATTTCAGGAAAGATATCATTCCCTGAGATTGAGTCTGGGACTAAGCAATTTTTTTTCTTTTTTAAGGGAAAGGGCCCACGAGAGCTAAGCATTTTTTCAACCTTCGCAGAGAATCCAAGGCCACTTAAACATCTGGAAAACTGGCAGCCTTGGGATCAGTGAAAGGTAGCACCTTAAGCACACACCTTAGCAGTTTGATGTATACTATCAGAAAGGGCTGTGGTGAGGCTGCCTCAAGTAGAGGACATGGATAATGGGACACTCAAGTAGCACAGGAAGAACTGAGTTGAACTTGCCTAGGGAGTAGCACTGAATAACCACCCTATTTATAACATCCCAGAAACACTTGTGGGGGGTTGAGGTCCTCCTGATCAGATGAGTTCAGTATAAGCAGGCATTAAAGTGACCTAATTTGTCCTCACAGGATAGTGATGCCAGAGGACATTGGGGTACACTAGCTGTTTTGTTACTTTGGAGTTCCTGTTATTATTCAAACCTTTTTGAGTTTCTGTAGTTGTATGCCACAACGATTTAGGGTGGAGTTAGTCCAGGGCAGCATTGGCACCAATAAAGGGCTGTTTGTTGAAAGCCTGCTCATCATTTGCCTTTTTATTGCTACCAGAACAACAGCAACTAGAATCACTAAATCTAACACTTGAATAAAGGCTCTTCAGAGGGCTTAACAGTGGCAATTACCAAACAGTCCACACCAACGGTTCTTGGCAGGAAGTGAAGAACAAGAAGTAAAGAATTACTCCATGAAGTGAAAAATTTGGGAAGTGCTTCAAATAGAAAATATGTAAATTTACAAAATGGGAGGATCATCAGCACAAACAACTGTTCTCTTGAGAAATAAAAATCCAATAAAGTTTAAGAATATACCCAGCCTCTTTCAGGAGCACTCTATTCAAAATGAAACCTTAAACCACACTGGGAGATAAACTGCATGCTTATCTGTATTGTTTGACTCAACCGACAATGGTTGAAATGAGATTTTTTTTTTTTTTTTTTTTTTTTGCTTTTTCTGACAAAGGCCATATTGATTGAAAGTCCTATTTCACTGACACTTTCCATTCTCTGGAAACAGTCAGTTATCATAAGGACAGACAGACGGATATTGATTTCCTTCCATCCCTTCAATTTAATGTTTCAGTTCTGATGATCACTATGTCAAAATTTTACCTAGCAGTGCTGCCCATATCCTGGCCATGTCATTTAATTAACAAAACTGAGAATACTTAGCTTGGCCATGTAATTTGAGTAACAAAAATGAGAAATGATTGTCAACAGTATTAAGCAAAGTTCATGAAATGAATTATTTTTGCATGATGACTTTGAAGAATAAGAAGGATTAGAAAAGAGAAAGAAAGGAAGAAAGTTGGAGTTGCACAGGTCAGAGGTAACGGATCAAAAGGTAAGGAGTACATAAGGTGTTCCAAGTTTAGTTGACAAATTGGACATAAATAAATCACTGGGACCAGATGGCATTCACCCAAGAGTTTGGAAAGAACTGAAGGATGAAATTGTGGAGCTGTTGGCCAAATGTGGAATCTGTTGTTGCAAACAATCACCTTGTCAGAGTCCTGTGAGATTGCTGATGGGATTCCCATCTGTAAGAAGGATTCTAGAGAAAACCCTAGGAACAAGATATAGATCAGCAAGACTGGCTTTCCAGGCATGAAATGATGAAAAGAATAACAAAACAGGGTCAGTGCCACTGAATACCTTTATGTAACTCACTTACCAGGGTAAAAGCTGCATAGTTTGGGTAAGAAGAAATCATAGCACCACTATGGCCTTATTGAGTTCTCTGAGGTAGTAAACAATAATTGTGTGGCCAAATTGTAGACATAATTTACTTTTCTTTTTAAGGGACTTCGAAAAGATTTACTTAAAATTGCTACTGAACAAAATATATCTGAGTTAGCATGAGGTTACTTTCCATCACATATAAAAAACCAACAATGATAGACAACACAGAATTTGGTCGGGCATGCTGGCTCACGCCTGTAATCCCAGCACTTTGGGAGGCTAGGCAGGAGGATAACTTGAGCCCAGGAGTTCAAGACCAGCCTGGGAAATATGGTGAGACCCCATCTCTACCAAATAAAAACGATTAGCTGGGCATGGTGGTGAACACCTGTAGTCTCAGATACTCAGGAGGCCGAGGTGGGAGGATTGATTGAGGCTGAGAGATTGAGGCTGCAGTAGGCCGTGACAGTGCCACTGCACTCTAGCCTGGGTGATCAAGTGAGACCCTGGTCTCAAAACAACAAAACCATAAACAAAAACACCACAGAGGTCATAAGGAACATTTTCCTTTGTGTATCCTATAGGAGTTGTGAGACAGTCTTATTTTCATAAATGGATTTGTGTAGAAATTTTAAATTTATATATCCTCCTAATTTCTAGCCAGCAAGGATATATCAATCCAAAATGCTGAAAGTGGGAAATTTCAAAAGGATATTTGAATAGGAAGAAATATGTTGAGCCAATTTCAATGTGTATTTCAAAAGTAGACTTAAAACTTGCCTCTCAAGTAGGTCCTGGTAGTCACTGTAGTTTAAAGCTCTAACAGAACTGAAGATGCCATTAGGGAGAATGCCTTAAACAAATGAGGAGCAGCTGCAGGGCACAGGGCTTTGCATGCAGAATGGAGCAGAGATGAACTCACACAGAGTGCCTATACCTTGTGCCAGCTGAGGTGCATGTGTATTCTCATTTGTCACACTGACTGTAGATGATATTATAAAACTTTGGATCCTATAATTAGCAATACTGTATTATACACTTAAAAATTATAATAATAGATCTCAGGTTAAGTGGCCTTACAATAATCAATAGACCTGATGTTTTAGAAAATATATATTTCTACAAAACAGGCAAACACTTGTTATAAATGTTTTTCATGACAACATAAATCTTGCGTTAGTTCTTTTTACATATGTCAATTGACCTCATTATTTTCTCTCTCCTTAGGATAATTTTCTCTTTTCTATTTCTAGAAGGTCAATGTAATGTGTAAAGGCAAAAAAAAAAAAAAAAAAAAAAAATCTACTCACGTGACTGACACGCATTTTCTTCTGTTGCAGATGTAAGAGAATAAAGTGAAGAGAAATGAACTTTCTCAAAGTCATATTGCTTAGAGGGAGTAGAAATAAGATTAAAAACCATCGTCAGTTTGGCACTAAATTCTGTGCTCTTGAAAGGTGGTCATTAATGTCTAATTATTTGATTTAAATTTATTCCCATTAAAAACCATAGTCTTGCACAAAACAGAATCCTGCTTTTCTGATAGTATTGTTCCAGCTGTTACTACTCAGTCATCTTAGTCTCACACTTTTTGCTTTCCCAAAGAATCATTAACCATTTCCAAGTTAAGCTTCCTTTAGGTCAATTCTGAGAGCTGAAAAAGTAAATAGGTTCAACAAAGATACAAACAATTAGTTTTCCACCTATTGTTATTATTTATTAAAATAAATTTAAAAACATTTTTGTTATGTTTTGAATCAGAATGGAATTTCAGAAAATGTTCACGATATGGTTTGGCTGTGTCTCCACCCAAATCTCATCTTGAATTGTAACTCCTACAATTCCCATGTATTATGGGAGGAATTTGGTGGGAGGTGATCAAATTATAGAGGCAGGTCTTTCCTGTGATCTTCTCGTGATAGTGAATGAGCCTCATGAGATCTGATGGTTTTAAAAAACGGGAGTTTTGCCTGTACAAGCTCTCTCTTTGCCTGACGCCACCTACGTAAGATGTGACTTGCCCCTCCTTGCCTTCCACCATGATTGTGAGGCTTCCCTAGCCACGTGGAACTGTAAGTCCAATTAAACCTCTTTTGTAAATTGCCCAGTCTCAGGAATGATTTCTTAAAGTCTTTATCAGCAGCATGAAAACAGACTAATACAGTAAATTGGTTCTGAGGGTGGGGTGTGACTGAGAAGATACCTGAAAATGTGGAAACAACTTTGGAATTGGATAACAGGCAGAGGTTGGAATAGTTTGGAGGACTCAGAAGAAGACAGGAAAATGTGGGAAAGTTTGGAACTTCCTAGAGACTTGTTGAATGGCTTTCACCAAAAGCCTGATAATGACAGGGACAATAAGGTCCAGGCTGAGGTGGTCTCATATGGATATGAGGAACTTGTTGGGAACTGGAGAGTAAAGGTGACTCTTGTTCTGTTTTACCAAAGAGACTACTGGCATTTTGGCCCTGCCCTAGGGATTTGTGGAATTTTGACTTTGAGAGAGATGATTTAGGATATTCGGCAGAAAACATTTCTAAGCAGCAAATCATTCAAGAGGTGACTTGGATGCTATTAAATACATTCAGTTTTATAAGGGAAGCAGAGCATAAAGGTACCGAAAATTTGCAGCCTCACAATGTAATGGAAAAGAAAAACCCATTTTCTGGGGAGAATTTGAAGCCAGCTGCAGAAGCTTGCACAAATAACAAGGAGCCGAATGTTAATCCACAAGATAATGGGGAAAATGTCTCCAGGGCATGTCAGAGGTATTCATGGGAGCCCCTCCCATCACAGGTCTGGAGGCCTAGGAGAAAACGGTTTTGTGGGCCAGGCCAAGGGTCCCCATGCTGTGTGCAGTTGATACTTGGTGCCCTGTGTCCCAGCCACTCTAGCGTGACTAAAAGCCGTCAATGTACAGATCAGGCTGTTGCCTCAGAGGATGGAAGCCCCAAACCTTGGCAGCTTCTATGTGGTGCTGAGCCTGCAGGTACACAGAAGTCAAGAATTGAGGGTTGGGAACCTCTGCTGCCTAGATTTCAGAAGATATATGGAAACGCCTGGATGCCCAGGTACAAGTTTGCGGCAGAGGGGGGGCCCCTCATGGAGAACCTCTGCTAGGGCAGTGTGGAAGGGAAATATGGGGTTGGAGTCCCCCACACAGAGTCCTTATTAGGGCACCACCTAGTGGAGCAGTGAGAAAAGGGCCGCCATCCTCCAGACCCCAGAATGGTAGATTCATGAGAGCTTGCACCGTGCGCCTGGAAAAGTTGCAGACACTCAAAACCAGCCCATTAAAGCAGCCAGGAGGGAGGTTGTACCCTACAAAGCCACAGGGGTGGAGCTGCCCAAGATCATGTGAACCCACCTCTTGCATCAGCATGACCTGGAATGTGAGACATGGAGTGAAAGGAGATCATCTTGGAGCTTTAAGATTTGAATACCCTGCTGGAATTTGGATTTGCATGGGGTCTGTAGCCCCTTTGTTTTGGCCAATTTCTCCCATTTGGAATGGCTGAATTTACCCAATGCCTGTACCCCCACTATATCTAAGAAGTAACTAATTTGCTTTTGATTTTACAGGCTTATAGGCAGAAGGGACTTGCCTTGTTTCAATGAGACTTTGAACTATAGACTTTTGAGTTAATGTTGACATGAGTTAAGACTTTAGGGGACTGTTGGGAAGGGATGATTGGTTTTGAAATGTGAGGACATGAGATTTGGGAGGGGCCAGGGGCAGGATGATTTGTCTGTGTCCCCACCCAAAACTCATCTTGAATTGTAACTCCCACAATTCCCATGTCATGGGAGGAACCTGATTGGAGGTGATTGGATTATGGAGGCGGGTCTTTCCTGTGCTGTTCTCATGACAGTGAATGAGTCTCACGAGATCTGATGGTTTTAAAAAACGGGAGTTTGCCTGTACAAGCTCTCTCTTTGCCTGACATCATTCATGTGAGATGTGACTTGCTCCTTCTTGCCTTCCACCATGATTGTGAGGCTTCCCCAGCCACATGGAACTGTAAGTCCAATTAAACCTCTTTCTTTTGTAAATTGCCCAGTCTTGGGTATGTCTTTATCAGCAGCATGAAAACAGACTAATATAGTTCCGTTCAAATTGAAAGATATGGAAACATAGACATAGGGAAAATGTGTTTGCTTGAGGTCACAGAGCTTATACATGGTAGAGTTGGAAATGGTAGGAGGAGCTAGACATCTGTATGCACTCACTGTTGCTCTTTTTCTAAGGATTGGTCTGCTGATATATAGGGTAAGACTCTGTAAGGCCTAGAAGAGATCAGCTGCTACAGAGATAAGAGATGAATGGTGAAACCAAAATCTGTATAGTGCTAGAAGATTTTGTAGTCCTAGCTCAGTCAGAATGGAGAAACCTCACAAAGTTTCTTGGGCAACAAAGGTATCTGAGATGTTAGAAAGACCACAGCTTAGAAATAAGAATGATTCCTTAAAGTAAGAGGCATATCATTGGGTTAAGTTCAAAGTCAAAATATACTGCCCTAGCAAATAAATAATTCCAAATCTGACAGGGTCAATAATCTGCTAGTAGTTTAACTCCCTGCCAGAACAAACTGAGCACTCTTTAAGGAAAAATAATACACCAATTCACAGTATAATTTTAAGAAGTGAAAAAAAACCAAAATTGTGACCTGTAGTTAAGAGAAAAATCAGTCAACAGACATTAACCCCAAAACGATTATAAGTTAGAATTAGCAGACAAGAACTTTAAAGTAGCTTGACTACATTAAGGAAAGTTGACCATAATGAATGAACAAATGAAGACTCACAGAAGAGCAACACCAGTTGTCAAAAGGAACAAATGTAATTCAGAACTAAAAATCATAATATTCAAAATGAAAAATTCATGAAATTGCATTAGGATGAAGAGAGAATAAAAAGGGCCAATGAATGTATAGAAAAATCATTTCAATTACACAGAGAAAAACAATTTTAAGAAATGAACAGACTTCAGTGGTCTGTGAGAAAATATAAAGCAGTCTACCACACATGTAATTGAAGCTCCAGAAGGTAAGGAGACAACGTTCCTAAACAATCCAAATTTGGGGGAAAACATACTTAAGAGATTCAAAAGCTCATTGGATCCCAGACAGGATTAATATAAAGAAAACCTAACCTAGGCACATGATGATTGAACTAATGAAAAGCAAATATAAGGAGAAATTTTGAAAGCAGCCAGAGAAAAGCAACATATTACATACAAATAAAAACAAATAATGGAGTTTGTATGTGTGCAGATGTAATACATAGGACAATGATAGCACAAAAGACACGCAGGTGGCAAGTAGAACTCTACTGTTTCAATGCTCTAACATTTTACAGGAAATAATACAACATTAACTCTAAATTGTGGCAAGGATGTATACTGTAATCTTTAGAGTAACCACTAAAAACAAATGACAAAAGCCATAGCTAAAAATTCAATTAAAAGAGAGCAGAAATAGAGGAAGAAAGAAATAAAAAACTAATGGGGCAAATAGAAAGAATAACAAAATAATAGATCTAATTCCAACCACATCAGTAATTATATTAAATGCAAATGGACTAAATATTTTAATTAAAAATCCAATATTACCAGGCTGGATAAAAAGGCAATCCAATTATATGCTGAGTATAAGAAGCGCACTTTAAATGTAAAGACAAAGATAAACTGAAAGTAAAAGGATAGAAAAAGACAAGTCATGCAAACAGCAAAAGAAAGCCATATTGATAGGGGAGAAACTATGCATTAAGACAAGAAGTGCTACTAGCGATAATGAGGAATATTTCATGGTGATGAAAAGCTGGATTCATCACAATTATGCATTTGTACATGCCTTATATCGTGACTACATGACCCGAAATGAATAGGATCACAGTCAGAAACAGACAAATGTACAATCATAGTGAGAGATTTTAATACCACTCTTTCAGTAACTGATAGAAAAGACAAAAATCAGCCAGAATATGAATTTGAACAACGCTAAATGAAAGGAAGCTTACATTTATTCTATTCTATTAAAATTTAATTTATATAAACTTCCAAATTATATCCTATTTCCAGTGTCTCTGTATTAGCTGTATAATCATATCTACAATGTTTTTACACAACCTTTGATTAATGAGTACTGTATTTTGTATTCTGTATTCTGTCAGTGGTTTAAGACTCCTGAAAAAGAATTATAAACTGGGCTGGTCTAGGCCAAAAGACAACTGTGAGGTAGGAAAAATCTATCTCCACTCCATGGGAATTTTTTATCCTATGCCATCTCCTACGAACTTCCAGACACAACCCAAACGTGTAAATGAGAAGTTCTCAGAGCCCTCCTTTTATTCCCAGAAAACAGCCATGCATTGTAACAGAGTCTTCTGTAATTATATTTAACGATTATTTAGTTACTATTTAACAAAACATTAAATCTAATAATGGGCACTTCAGGCCAGGACACAAAAGAGGTCAAGTTTATGGAAAGCCAGTGAAGTTGATGTTGCTATGGAGGAACTGGGAAAAGGGTAAGAGATGGTAGAAGAAGGTGGGAGCAGGTTCTGGTACTCTCCTTAAACTATATATGCTTCTTTATAAATACGAAGGCATTATTTGAAAACATGCTTTTAAAAAGGAATAAATGCAGATAACATATAAAATTTGTTAAATGCAAATGTTTATCTTGAAAATAAAAATCTTTGCTCATCCTTGTTCCAGTTATGAATTGACCTTATTATTAACTATCCTGTTAGGATAATTTTAGTGTCTTGGAGCTAGAAAGTGAAGATACAAATATTTAAAAATTGACACATAATTTCCTACACAAATTGGACTTTTCATGGTTTGTCAAAAAGTGTATTTTAAAAATTCATGCTGGAGTCCTCCATCTTCAGGTCCTCATCCCTGAATACCTACAAGCACATGCAGCCCATTTACGGCTGGTGCTGTTACTTGCTAACTGCCTGCCATGCCTAAGCACAGAGACCCTATAAAAAGCCTGACTTGGCCTCTTACCTTCATTGGAATTACCTCTGGTTTCTAGCTTATTAGTTTCACACCTACATTTCTCTTCTCTTCATAGGCTGAACTGTAGGACAAAAACTCACCAATGCTGTAGGTCGCTGCCTATCAGACTGCGAAGCTATTTTCCAAGGGACAAGTGAGTCAAGCTTCAGAGATACAGTAGCCTAGTTCAGCTTGTGGATCTCCACATTTCTGGGACAGGGAAGCACACTCCTGTATACACATTTACCGTATAGTGTAATGGCAGATATAATGCTGTGCTACTAACAAAAAGTGACTAAAGTACAGAAGCATTAAGGTAGCACTTCAAAGCACAATTATCATCATAAAGTATCTAGACTGTCTTCCAAATAAAAGATATGAACTTTATTATTGGTTTCTATAATGAGTACAGGTGGGAGGCCATCCTGTTTCAAAATATCAAGTGGGAAAAGGTATTCAAAAACCACAAGCGGCTGCAAAACTGTTTATATTAATAAATCACCACATTGCTTTTTATAACTGACCCAAACATCATCAAAACTCCCATCTCCTCCTCATTGTTTTCTCTGGTCCTTGTTTGGTGCTATTCCTGACAGATTATTCTTTTCTCCTTTTCTGATATACACTTTTAGGTATTCCAAACACTTGTGAGATGGCTTCCTGGGGTGAGAGGTAGGCTGAGGAGGGCTTAGAGGCAGGGGTTTCAGAAGACAGTAGGGGAGGTAGAATTTCTTCACTGAAAACTCCGGTGGAAAAAATGGATTTCGTTCTTTTATTTATTTTTTTCCTATGAGAAGCTAATAGATTGATAAAGAGATTAAACCCACAGCCTCAGCCTCATTTGCACCAAACAGTTTAAAAAATTAGAATAAATATGTACCCTTTTTTCTCTAACTGCTGCTACACTGCTATTTTCTTAGTAATTTAAATGCCATTATTCAAGAAATTTTTTTCAAAAGGCACAAAAAAGAAGGCTTTTTCTTTTTAATAATGGTGACTATATCTAATAATAATACTTAATCATCTAAATAAAATACAATTTTATTTAGAAATAAGCAACTAGCTTTGTATAGCACTTGCTATATGCCAGTATGTTTGTGTGTTTTATTCATATGTATTTTGACCTCATGAGTACCCAAAGATGTAGGTATTATAAGTATTCTCATTTTTATAGATCAAGAAATCAAGGCATTGAGAGGTTAAGTAATTTGCCCAAGGCCACATGGCTAATATAGCGATGGAGTTGGGATCTGAATCAGGCATTTCAGATCCAGAATCCCTTTTCCTAACCACGGTGTTACATTGCCCTTCTTAAGGCATGCTCTAGAGTGGCATTTCCCACACATTAATGTGTGTGTGAATCATCTGGCTATCTTGTTAAAATGCAAATGCAGATTCCAATTCCGTATTCAGCATTCTGGGGTGAGGCCTGAGATTCTGCATTTTTAACAGGTTCCCAGGTGATTCTGGTCATTGAGCTACAATTCAAGAAAAATATTACAATGCTCAAACAGTATTACTGTCTGTTCTGGAAAAGCTTTTTTTTTTTTTTTTAATAAGAGGGGGCCAGGATTGATGAAAGAGAACTACTTAGGAATTAAAAACCTGCATGTAAATATGCATATGTATTGTACAGCTAAAAAATTCTAAAATTTTATTTTAAGTAGGCTTAATACAATCATAAAATTACCTTAGATGTCTGAGTGCAATTCTAATTTAAAAAGTTAAGAAGTATTCCAGGAAACGTATTAAAAACAGAGAAAAACACCCCTCCATTTCTGAATATACTTAGTTTTCAAGTTTTCAGGTTTTAATTATAAACCATTTCTTCTGATAATGAAATCAGAAGTTCATTACTTTCTCTCATATTTGATGAAAGTAATAGTATCCTTCAACACCCTTTAAACAGTTGTTATAGGGGAAAATCCCACAGATAAGGCTGGAAGTGGACAAAAGGGAAACTTGGTAACTTTCTGAGCTGGCAGGGACATGCCCCCAAAAGTGTAGTAATTTGTCTATTTCCTGAGATTCTCCCTAAGCAACCACTAGTCCTTTAGCTCTTGAAATCTTTAGGCCTTCGAGTTAGCTGTTAAAATACAAATAATGTGTTTACAGTTAACACCGCAAAAGCATGGCTTTCCAACCAGGATCCCTAGTTGACTCAATTCTCTAAGTCCAACAGGAGGGGTTACTAGTGAAAGGCAGAAATTCCTGAGAGAAAGTTCCATCAAGTTCAATGTGTCAGACTTACAATTTTGCACAGGTTTGCCTGAGCATATATTATTTAATTCACTTCCCAGAGACAGGTATTATAGACTTACAGCTTCTCTATGAGCTGAAGTGCCTGTTGGAATCAGTGAGGTAGGCTGTGTGTATGTGTATGTGTATGTGTGTGTGTGTGTGTGTGTGTGTGTGTGCGCGCGCGCTTTAAGCAAAAGAAAACACCTACTTGGTTTATGAATACCTTTATTACATTTCCTGCTGATTCAATGAACTTTTGATTAGCCTCCATGATTACTAACTTCATTTAGGAAAATATGTATGTGAGTGGTTCAGTAATTATTTGAGACATTTGCAGACAGGAGGACTTTCAAAGGCTGACTAAAGGTGTGAAGGTAGATCACAGCTTGTCCACTTTCTTTTGACTTTCTTTAGAGCTAATACCTGCTAATTAGAGAGAGCAAGCAAAGCAGTGGTTGGTAACTCACTTTTCAAATTCAGTATGATTATCCTATGGAAGCAGACTGTCCTTTCTCAAAGGCTAAAGGAAAGCAGTTCTGACAATTTCTTGGGTATTTTATTGGCTTTGCGAATCACATTAGCAGTTTTACATGTAGGTGTTTAATCAGAAGCTTATTCCAAAAGTGTTTATGCAACTGGTCAGTCAAAAGCAAAGGAAACATAGTCTTGGAAGAAAAAGAAAATGCAGACAGTAAATGGCAAAGTTGATTCCAGAATCTATGGCAACTATCAATGCCATGACCTGCAGACTCTCAGCATGTAGCTTGCATTTTGTTGTGACCTGAAACATTATGTGTCTTAAAGTGCGTTGTCATAACGTAAAGCTGATGGATTGAGTGCATATATGCTCACTTAAATTCTTAAGCAGACTAGCAGTGTTTTTTTTTTTTTTTTGAAGGTGTCTTGTAAATAATACTAGGAGGAGAAAATAGACATAGGTAAAAGCTAAAATCCATAAGGAAATTACCAAAGATTCCATGAAATAGAGTTTTGGCATCATGTAGATAAAATTTTTAAATAGTTAAGTGAACTTTCCTATTTCCCACAGACTGTAGCCAATTTTCAAGACCATCAAATAAGAATTATATCAAATCTTAAGCATTCAAATACTTAAAGAAAAGCATAACTGAAATAAAATTGATTTTAAAAAATCAGGTAATTTCTTCATACTACATATGAGGCAGTAGGTTTTAATATTAAATTATTATTTTTTTAATCTGACAGCAAATTTGGCTGAGCCTAGCTAGATATTCTGTACATCAGAACACATAACCCAGCACAGATCTTGCAAAAAAAAAAAGTCAGGTAAAACTAGATTTTCTCTTTGCCAAAAACAATTTATACTTGGCCTCACAAAAACAGAAGCATAATTTTGAAATTAATTGATGTTATTAACTACTCCGATATTTAGACTGAAGTAACTGTAAGGCCGTACAATTAAAACATTTTTCAGATTCTAGTTCTAACTATGCTTAAACATGCAGTAAACAAAGGCCCCACACATTTCATATCTAGTCAGTGAAACCCATGTTTTGTCATGATTGAGATTCTCAAGAATGTAAGCAACGTGTGATTTTTTCAAATGTCCTAAAACATGTCTTTCTTCATTGTTGATTTGTGTGATAACTATGCCTTGTTGATTTCTTTTGAACAGAACATATTAGTATTTTGTATCTAATTAATAGATTTAATAATCAATTACCTCTGGTATAAATGAGAATTCCTCAAATGATAAACAGAGTTAATGTCTAAATAGAAACAATCTACCAGATTTATTCCAATTGTTTCTTGTATAGTTTAATGACCTCCTATGAATATTTACTGTATTGTGCCACACAGTTTAAAAATTACACAACAAAATGGACTGAAAATACAGCTCATATTATGAAAAAAGAATAACCTACTTACTATGCATATATAAAGCACTCATTTTCATTATTAATCGTATTAGCGAGGGGGCTAAGTATAAACACAATGTGACAAATATCCGATATCAGATAATGGTAAAATCTCATTTTAGTGAGAAACTTTAATACATCCTCTAAGACTTCACCAACTATAACTAATAATGTATAAAATAACCTGGGTTGGTGTTTTATTTGCTTACAATTCCCATGTTCACTCTTTAGAGTAGTTGCTTATAAACAGCACAAAAGTCCAAAGATAGAAGGTGGTCAAAAAAGAATTACCACTATAAAGTCCAAAGTTTTTCTCTCTCACAAGACATCGAATAATCAATGTTTTCCCTTACCATTAAAATCACACATCTGAGAGATATCTATTTCCTTTTTTTCTCTTAATAACCCAATTACAGCTTAACTGCCTAAGTAGTTTTAATGGATACATTTAGCATTGGACAGCTTTGGGGGAAATGAGTGGCTATTGTGTTTACTACTCCTCACTTGCATAAAATATACCTTTCAAACATTTAAGGACACCTTCTAGTTGTTGTATTGCAGGATTTGATGATTCAGTCATTGTTCATCTTATCTATATTCTTCTTGGTTTCGTAGGTTTCAATTTGTTTCCTCTCAGCCTTCAAACTTCAAGACCAATCTTTCTATTGAAAACCCATCCTATTTCTTTGTAATTTTAAATATTTCCTCCCCCGAATTTGTTTCCTCTCAGCCTTCAAACTTCAGGACCAATCTTTCTATTGAAAACCCTTCCTATTTCTTTGTAATTTTAAATATTTCCTCCCCCGAATTTTCTCCATTTACGTTCAGTGTAGTAAAGGATGTCCCAACTGGAACAGCATAAAGTGGTTTGTCTGACTGACAGCATCTGGTGGTTTTGCAGGAAAGTGTGTTTTTTGTTTTATTTTCAAGTCTTCTGGATGGCATCAGCATTCATGGGTTCTCTCAGCTGCAGTGACATCTGGCTTAAGAGTCAGTAGTGTAAGGTACAGAAAAGTACAAAATATTATTTAAAGGGAGATAAAACATTTTATTCTGATTCTCTTTTCACCAGTTTTAGAGCCAGAATATGATTGATTTAGATTCTATGCACACACAGTCCAACAATATAAAATGTGAGGATTTTTTATATTTTAGGCTTCCAGAGGGCCAACTATGATACAAATATAATCCTTAGCTAATCACTGAATGAATGATTGAATGAAGCATTGTACCACAGTCTCGTCTAGCCAAATACTATGGTCAAGTGATTACTATGCCATAGGAGGAAAATATGTATTGATACAAATATTCTTCCACGTTCTTTACTTTTTGCTTCAGTTGTTTCCACATGCTCTCTTTTTTTCCCACATATAGATTCATAGAATAGATGATGCCAAGATCAAAGCCTAAGTACTTAGCTCTTTAATGCTTGAGCAGATTTGGCTGAATTCAGGCAGATATTCTGTGCATTGCTAGAAATAGTTCTACATCAGAACCATGGTATAGATCATCTCAATTAAACAAATTACAATGATTGTATAGAGAGGAGAACCTGGAAAACTGAATGAAAAGGTCTTATGGAGGAAAAATAGAACCATATACTCAAATTCAATGGCTACATAGAAGCCTTCAAGGGCATCAGGAAGTCGAAGTATGTGTCTAGCTTTTGGAGAAGAGATGACAGACTGCTGGGATAACTTACAACAGATAAAGAGATGGATGAAAACAGGGTAGGTGGTTCATGGCTTGGGCAGCTCTCCCTGGCAAGGGAAAAAGAAACACTTCAATTCCTCCCTCTTCTTCATAGGTGAAGGAACATTTCTCTAGTTTCTGATGGAAAGGGAATAAAAGAGGAGAGAAGGACGAACAGGGATGACTCTACTTTACTCCATCTCCTATATTATCCTTTTACCCTCACATAAAATGAGACAGTGGAATTTAGAGTAGGGCAATGAATGGGTTATTTTAGAACAGCATCAAGAAAAATAGTGGGATAGAAAGGGTAAAACTGAAAATGTTGGCGATACAGAAAAATTGGGGAAATGAATGGAAGTACAGATATATCAACTCTTGCAGAAGGAAAAATAAAGGTAAGGAAAACAAGAAAATAATCTTTGAAGCAAAATGAAAATGCAAGGCTGAAATCTGACTGAAAATCTAGTCCATCCTCTGAGGGAGTTGCTGACTGGCTGGCTGGCCATTCGATCACTCATTCCCTTAGGGCCCACTGCTTCCTGTCCCCCTGCAAGGACCAAATAAAGACCTAAACTCAATCCCTAAATGCCTCACCAGTTTAAGAGCTTGGATTCTGCAGTCTGCCTTGGGTTTTCATCCCAGATCTGCCACTTTGCCACCTGTGTCATCTTGGACAATTGATTTAACCTTTCTGTGCTTCAGTGTCCTGATCTATAAATGGGGATAATCTAAAGCGCTTAGCAGCTAGGGACAACTGGGAGAATTAAAAAGAGATAATGTGTTAAGAAGGCCTAGCACAGTTTCTAGCTTATAATAAATGTTCACGAAATGCCAGTTAGCATTATTATGCTCTTCATTGAACAGATACACTTTAAGAAGAGTTGCTCTCTCCCAAACCTTGAAATTAGTGGCATAGACACTTGGTCAGAAATTCAAGTTGTTAACCTCACTCTTCATTCCTGTGAAGGACACTGCCTTCCTTTAGAGAGGACCAATGAATTTCAGCTGTGCCTGCTTCTCACCAGTGGACAGCTCTCTGCCAGTTTCCCCAAGATTTCCTTTTAGTCATCTCCAGCTGAGCCTACCCTGGTACATTCTGTGCTACTTTTAAAACTCCATAAGCCAAGAAAACAAAACACACGTAAGTGGGCTCACAAGCTGAGAACTGCAAGCAGAAGTGATTGGAACCCACATGCCCGCAGGCACTAAAGCTGCAAATACCACCTTGTTCTAAAGTTGTGCCTGAGGTCACAGAAAATCCCAAGAAAGGCTCCTGTTTCAGCCATAAAGCTCCCAGCACTCACATTCATACCCGGACACATTAGATACATTCGCCTCAACCAGCAGATTGAAAATCTGGAGCCCGGAAAACAAACAACGCCTTACTAAAGGCAAAATAAACAGATTTCTATTGGAAAGGGGATTTTTTTCCTGAAATTTTCTGCTGTCCCTTGCCTAAAAACACATCCAAGTTGGTAGATGCTACAGAAAGATGAAAATGTACTTTCCTCAAGGGTTTTGCACATTCTCAAAGCAGAGGACAAGGTCAAATGGGAAACAGGGAAATGCCATTTTGAACCAGGTCCTTCACAGAAGTAGGTATCTGGAGATTTTTCAGGGAAAGATCTGGGGTCAGTGCATCAGTTTCACACCCTGGAGGTTTCTTATTTTTGGAAAGGTACAGGTAAAGAAGTTGGCCCATAATCATGTTTATGTTTACACAAAGGTTCAAACTGGTCAAGGGGCTGCATTTGCTTAATAAGCCCACTCAGGGTTGGAGAGGAAGACCCTGCTTTAGAAATGAGCTTGTTTTGGTAGGTTCCTGCTAGTGAGACAATAGTAACCCAATTAAACAATTCCTGAGAAAGCCAAGAGCAATGAAATGAAAACCAATGAGGTGAAAGCCACTTGGATCATTCAGGGATGAGGCTGCCAAATCAGACATAGAGAGCCCTGAAGAGAAGAAATTTTAATGAGGAGAAAGTCCTTGCAACAGACCTCTGTCCTCAACTTTCAATTCCACCTGGAACCATTATTAGACAAGTGGTCTGAGAAGTTTATGCATTTGAAGAGTTTGAGGCTCCTCATCTGGGAATTCAAACCAAACTTTCATGCTCATTGCTAAGAACAAATAAATTAAAAACAAACAAACGAACAAACAAAAACCCAGAAAAGTTTCTTGCCTATCTCACTTTACATGATTTCATCATTAGCTTTCACTATTTGATTTTTCCTGGTTGAGCCCATCTGGCAGCACAGGTCGCTTATTATAATTGCTCTCTCATACTTCTCCATCACAGACCCTCTCTAAGGCAACACCTCTGTGTGAGCCTACGACATTCCCCTGATACATCACAGCTCATAGCTCCCAGCCGCATCCCCAAGCTGGCGTGTCCTCAGAAGCCAACAGATGACTTTCAAAACCCAGATCCAAATAGTCTGTTTTGAGATATGTATGGGGCCTGGGTAGTTAGGCTGGTCCATTGCAGGGGGATGGAAATGGCATTTGGGAACCAACTATGATTGTGGGGTGATGGGGGCATGCAAAGATGCCGGCAGTACTCTCTAAGGCTGATCTATACCAAATGCACAGCGGAGTCAGTGATGACATGGGATTACTTGAGAAAGGTTTAGATGGAGGTGTGGGAGCCTGAAGGACCCAGGAAAATTCCCTATCATAATGGAAATCATACTTCTTGCTCCTGTTAGTGACAGGAACGCTATTGCTCTGTGCCAGTGAGAACATTCTCATGGTATGTCAGGCAATGCATGAAGCATCATGGCTGCTATTCACAGCTTCTTCTTAGTTGTGTCTGTACCACCTCAAGAGACAAGGCAGATCACATGTAAGCAGGAGCTCCTTTCAATAGACAAGGTCTTGTCCTTTCTGCTTTCTACTAATTGGAAATGGGGGAAGAAGTCATGAAAAAGAATTTGTATTTTGCAACATTTTCTTCACTGAAGGTATAATAGATTCTAAATAGAAAGCAGTGGTACAAACCAGGGGAAAGTCTGCTTACCAGAAAAGGCTCAGTTTGAAAATAAAATTTTGCTTCCACTCACATGCAGGAAATGGGGCCTGGTATTTCATTCACCTCTCAATCCAGCCTCTGTGCCCACATCTTGACAGTAGATGGGAGTCATGGGTATATGAAGAGGTAATACCAGCACCAGGGTAGCAACACTGAAGCCAATTGCATCAGGGGAAACTGTCCTATAAGGCATGACTAGAGCACTAGGAATAAATTTTCAGAAGATAACATGACATGACCTCTGAGTGTTCTCTTAGCATTTGTTTTACGTTCCCAAGTGACATACCATGGTCCATAGCACTTAACTGTGAACTTAAGAAAGGGGCAGTTATGAAAGTTTATAATTTAATATATAGGCAGAAAATAGTTTTCTAAATATAACCTTTAGAATATAAATATAAGCTTCATTTACCCTTATCATTGATTGTATCTAATGAAAATTCTTCCCCATAATTCCTGAGAAGTTTCAGAATGTCAAATGAAGTCATAAAATGTCAAAAATCACTCAGGAGTGATATCAAAACCAACAGTTTGTTATCCTTGGTTAGCAGTGTTCACATGGTGCTATCAGACACAAGGTAAGGAATCAACTGGTGAGAATAAAGCAATCAGATAACCACTGAAATGTTTTTGAGATGCTGATGTGTAATATTATCTTCTGTATTCTGATAAACTCTATACTATCAAACTTCTCCACTCACAGAATTTTCCTAAAAGCTTAGTCACACAAAAGTCAATCCATGTCATCAGTACAAAAAAAAAAAAAAAAAAAAAAATCCTGAGCCTATTAGATTCCTTGAGATACGAATTTTATAAAAGCTTAAGATGTGAATTCACTTGTATTGGTGACAAGTTTATGTGTTTATGCACTCCACATCATCTCCCAAATCAGCCTCTAGAGCTTTAATATGTGAATCTGGTATGAGTTCCCTGGCTAAGTCACAAAGTCTGCAAGGACATTTCACCAAAACACTTCACCAGAATATAGGCAGAAACCAGCTCTGATATTCAGCATGTGTGTGCTGCGATTCCTTTATCAGCATGCTGTTTTATAGTGGAGATGCTAGAAGCAGAGCCAAAGTCATGAAAAATCCAGTGCTGTCCTCTCAGTGATTCTGTACTCCCTCCAAACCTGGGTTTTGTCTTTAATTTCTCTTTAACGAACCACAACCAAGGAGCAGCTGGTACTGTTTATTCGCTTGCTGCACCTGTAGTTGTGCTTTGCAAGGCACAGAAATGGATTTTCTCTACAAAACATGAATTTCTGGAGCCTGGAGTTTGCCCCATCATTCATGGGCGCACAATCCATCAAGAGCAGGAAATGGGAAAATGGCATCATTAACGGGCTGTTAAGGCTCTTCTATTTTGCTTGCCTTTAAAATTAATCTCTTCCTGCTCACTACTCAGTGACGAAAACATCTTCCTCCGAAGATGAATTAACTGCAAATGCATCAAGACATCTAAGGTTTATAATGTAACTACCTTGAACTCCCTGTTCCTGGTGAACCTGAGGAGTAGCTGGAAGCCCACACTGCCTTCTGGGTTACCCAATTTATGTCAAAAGTGATTTCAGAGTCTGCCATTCTGAACACCCACATGCAACTGGAAGCAGTTTGACTGTTAGCACTGAGTTAAAGAACAGTGTTTGTGCAATTTTCAGTTCCTTGGATGTGCCTTCATAATTTCAGAAGCTGAAGCTTGAACGTTGCCTGAGTCTGTCATTGTTTCAACAAGCATTTATTGAGCACTCAAATTCTTCGATTCTGAGGTCTGTGGAAACAGAAATGCTCCCTGTTTTCAAGGAACTTAGAGTCAAGCTATGAGGACAAAAGATGGTGCCTAGAGCAATTACAGTGCCTAACTGTGTAAATAGTAATTTTATGTGCGGTAGGATTTGAGCGATAAGATAAACATGACAAAATAGTTGGCAAAGCCTTAATGTAAGAAGTGGGGCAGGCATTCATATGACAGGATTTGGAGAAGTGCAGAGTAAGATGTGGGACTGTTGAGGAGGGGGCCCAGCAAGAGTGAAGTCATGGAGGGCCCCACAGCACACCACACATCACCAGGCAATACTAGTAAACAAATATTCACTTATTGAAGTGAGCTAAAATTAAAGCACACTTTATGGCTATATCCTTGTTTTTTGGCTTCTGAAATGTAACCTCCAATTCTGCCTATTTTAGAACTCTATTTCTCACTGCTTATTAAGACATTTTCATCCAAATTGCTTACATCCCCTAACCTCACTATGAGCAGGATAAATGTATCATATTTTCTTTCTGAGCACCTCCTTGAGGTTTTCTCTCATTGGTTTTGACATTAGTATTCTCCAATGTCATAATCTCTATGGCTGCTTGGTCCGGTAATGGGAGTCACCACCCACATGTGGCTTAGTGGGCACTTAAAACGTGTCTAGTGCCACAAAAGAATATTTTGGCTATATTGGACTAAATAAATATTATTAATTCAAACTATTTTTTATTTTACTAGAAAATTTAAAGTTGTATATAAATATAATGGCTCCCATTATATTTAAAGTCATATTTAAATATCAATATATTTACATTTAAAATTATATTTAAATGTAATAGTTCCCATTATATTTCTATCAGACAGCCCTGCATAGGATCTATCTGGATTCGTACCTAGATAAAGCTAAGGCTTGATCATGTAATTTTTCTTCTTCCTCCTATAATTCAGGCATGCATTCATTTATTCATTTAAGGTAGGTGCTTTCACTTTCCACATTTTACAAACAAGGAAACTGAAGTGAATAGAGGTCATAAAGCTGCTGAAGTGTGGCGTAGGATTTGAACTCGGGCAATCTGACACACACCCACATGTTACACTGTAGTAATTCCTATGAGAAACCATGAGGGTCTCGGCTAATTGAAAGGTGGTGGGTTGGAAAAGAAAGGATGAACGGAAGAGACACTGTGAAGGCAAAATTAATACATCCCATTGGCCAGTTTGCTATATGGAACAAGGACAAAGAAAACAGACCTGACTCCTAGCTTCTTGGCTAGGAAACACGTATCAACAAACAAATACATAAAAACACATAGAAAACATATAAAAGTATATGTAGGGGGAGAAAGATGAATTTGACAGTACATTTTAAGGAACCTGAGAGAGGATGGGTGTGGTGGCTCATACCAGTAATCCCAACACTTTGGGAGGGCAGGGAGAGCAGATCACCTGAAGTCAGGAGTTCGAGACCAGCCTGGCCAACATATTGAAACCCTGTCTCTACTAAAAATACAAAAATTAGACAGGTGTGGTGGTGGGTGCCTGTAGTCTCAGCTACTTGGGAGGCTGAGGTGGGAGAATTGCTTGAATCCCCGAGGCTGGGGCTACAGTGAGCCGAGATCTTACCACTGTACTCCCACCTGGGCAACAGAGTGAGACTCCATCTCAAAAAATAAATAAAAGAAATACCTGAGAGAAATCCAAGTGGAAATGTCCAGTAGGCAGCTGGATACATAGATGTGGGACTTGAGGGACATATTTAGGTTGGATATATCCATTCTTACTTGTTAATCTTCCCCCCATCATAATTTTGAATTATAATTCATGGTGTAAAGAAACATAGCTGCTGACTTGAACATTCAAGATCCTGCGTAATTTGGTCTCAAGCTGCCTAAGTTTTCTACTTTTTTGCTCAACACACACTTTACTCCAACCAAATTGGATTACATACATAACCTTGATATTAGTTGCATTCTCTATACACTTGAAGATTGGGGTAAAAGGGATCTGACCTACCAAGCCACAAAATGTGGAATCTACGACTTTCTCGAAGATTTACAGAAATTTGTGAGGTAAAGCAGACAAAAGGGTTACATTATCAGAATAACCTCAATTATTAAAAACTTTCAATTTCCATAAAGAGCTCTGCCAGCCATTAACAGATGGCAATAGCAATTACTTGTGTGGAGTCACTTTGGATTTATGCACAATGAGGGATTTTGGTTACCTAAGCTGTTTCAACTAGAGGAGCATCTGTGATTAGTTTACAGCTCCACTTACCTTCCTGCTAATGTGGTCCCTCTTTTACAATTAGTTAACCCAGTCACGGAATTCAGGTCTCTTTCTTAAGGGGAAGAAAAAAAGAAAAAAAAAAGAAACTACAAAACCCAAACCAAACCAAAACAAAAATACTACGACCAAAGCATCCCACCCACACAAGACATTGAGTCAAGGAAATGAAATACAGAGTTCTGGGTAGAAGGAAGTACTCACACTATAGGAATGAATCATTAACATTTCCAGTTAGATATGCCTGTTGCAGACTGTCTCTCAGTTTTAGCTGTAGCCTCATATCTTTTTCGTACTTTCTTCTTTTCCTCTCATCCTCCTAGTGGCAAATCCCAAAATCTCCCATTTCCTTAACCAAAGTAATTCAGCTCCCTCCAGCTCCTAGCCCAGCCACAGTTTCAGGGCCCCCTCTGCATACTTCTGCTAATCCAGAACTCCAGCAAAATAAAAGGGACCCCTCCTTCTTTAGAAGGCAAGTATCACTATGAGCCTTCGCTACACAAACTCTCCTTCCAAAGTCTTTGCTTCCCCTGTTTCTTGCTCAATTCAATTCAATGAAGCAGGACTCCATTTCACCTTCCCCATCTGAACATACTCTCCTCCTTGACAGCCCTTACACTGCTCTGGAGACCTCCATTCTTCTTTGTGATAGAGTTATGGTGCATTTATTTCACATACTTCCTAGTTGATTGAAAGTCATTTGATGATAGGTTCTATGTGTCTTATGCCAATCATCATCTTCGTACAAATTGGTTAAGCTGACCTCCAAGTCTGTACACATGGAAAGAAAGAATAAAATACCGATATACATTTCTCTTATTTCATTTTGGGTAAACCCACAAGGTGATCCCTAGAATGACCTTCTTTGGAGATGGAAATGGTGAATCAATAATTCTGTAGTCATATATCTGAAATCCTATCTATGCCTGTTATGCCTCATAAGTGGATTTCAGATTTGCATGGGAAACAGATGGTGCTTTGCTGCTGCATTTACCCAGTGGATTTGCTAATAATTTAGGAAGTCTGGCAAATATGATGCAGTGTAACTTGTAATATTTATTTGCTCTCTCGGCTGTGATTTTAATCCCCTAAATAACAAGCTCAGACAACATATTATTGATATGCTTTGTGCTATTTATCAATATTTACTTAGATTTATCTTGGAAAAAATCCAAATGGGGGCTATTTAACATAACTGAGCATTAAAACTATTTGATTTGGTATTCACTGTTTTTGAAAATACATATTAAACAAACAGAACAGTTATTGATGCAAACCTGTTTGCTCCTGTCTATAATACAAGATTAGAAAAGGCAGTTTCCTCATTCAGGAAAACGTTCGTTAGTTAAAATACCATTTGTTTTCTTTCTTTCATTTGAAAGTACATTTTAAAGAAGTCAAATAGATACCAAATGGCCTGTCAGTTAACTTGATACTAAAGAACAATGCATGGTTTGTATCTTATTTCCAGTTTTTGCACAGTAAGTATGTGGCCTTGTATCTCCTTCTTGTTGACAAATACTCTTTCTCTCTAGACTCTGAAAACTACTAAGCACAGTCATATTAATGAAAGCATATTTCATAACTTAATCACTTGAGCTCTGTAAAATGTGTTTGGGTGGAACATTTTTGACTGTTCCAAAATCTCTGTGGGCTTATTATGACATAAAGAAATAGCACAAGGTAGTGATGATTTACATTTGGCAGTAATACACTGGGGAGTTGTACTGCAGAAATGAGGTCCTATCTTGGATCTTACATAGTGGTAGCAAGTAGTGTTTGAAATTCGAAACTCTGCTTCTGGGTTAGGCACACTTGGTCTTCCTTTCTTCTCACCTACAAAGTAGCACAAGCGCAGAGCCTAATCTTTTCAGTTCAAAATGGTATCCCCAGGCTTTAAAAATGTGCCTGAAACATAATAAGCCCTGTATAAACAGGTTCTAAATTGATAAAAAAACTGACTCATTCCACTATTATTTTTTGATTATTCCTCTGTTATAACATGTAACTAATCCTGTATTATTAAAGCCACTTTTGTATTTTTCTCTTTTCTAGATGAAAATCACTATTTTCATCTAGATTATTTTTTTGATTATTCCTCTGTTATAACATGTAACTAATGCTGTATTATTAAAGCCACTTTTGTATTTTTCTCTTTTCTAGATGAAAATGACTAGATATCTTCTGACCTGTTTACAACCATCATAAAAACCTCATGAAGGCTTTTAAAACATCCAATGATTTTCTTCCTTTCTATGTCTTTGACTAATCTGTACATCAGACTATGCAGTCAAGAATTATTTGAGTTAGTGTGAATTGACTCTGGAATACAGACAGCAAAGATGTCTCAAAGTTAGACTCCTGGCCTTCAGTTTGACCAAAGGAAGAACATGACCTGCCATTCCTCTTTCTTTTCTTAGGAACTAATATATATATATAGAAGGAGTAGGTGTGGGAGGAGAAGATTCTTCCGAGATTTTCTTTACTTTCATATCACTCCATTGAATGCAGGTGCTATTTACTTGAGCACCACTAGAGTGTAGACTCTCACACGTTTTTACTAAGGCCATTTTGTGGGATGGGAGAAAAAAGGCCCATTTACTATTGCAGCTCCTATCTACCTGGTGTAAGTCAGGTTTCAACTCTCTGTTCAGGGTTGAGCTTTAGTCAGAACACTGAACTGGAATCTTCAGTAAACTGGGATAATGTGCAAAGGTCAGTTTACAAATTTAGTAATCATAAACAACTCAGTTAGTCGGCTATATGTATATGGCTTTAAATCAAGTTGACACTCAGTATTAACCATCACAAATCGTAAGTGAAAATGAACTTATGGAATAGAGAGCCACACAGAACAATAAAAGAAGACTTCCAATCTTAGATCCATTCTGGCCCATCAGCAGGTCCCTCGCAATTCACTAATGGGCTTTAGGTGGAGTTTTAATACTCTCTGCTCTAAGGTGAAAGAAACCCACACTCAAACCCAGCAATCTTTTTCGTTGCTCTGGCCGGGCAGAAAAAGAGGAAGTGACATGTGTTACTTAATTGCATTTCTCATGAAGAATAAATGCTTCATTGGCCTAGGATTTAGGTTCATCAAAAAACTGATTAGTATTATTGTATTGGAGAGCTAGCTGCTGCTTCAAATAAATGTTAAGTGAGGAATAAAAAATTGTTTCATAATATGATCCTGATGTAGTTTATTTTATATTAAGTGCTTATCTCTTGAAATTTTAACTTTGAATTTTCTACTGTTCTGTTTTCCTGGCTCTCCCTCAATTATAGGTATGTGTGTATGTATGTGTGTATACACAGTATACACACATACATGTGTGTACATATAAACAGGTAAATTTTTATGTTTATATAATGTATACATGTAAATATTTATAAATATATAAATTTATATGTATACTATGTGTATATATACATATATATGTAATGTATAAAATAATTAAATATATGTAGATATAGTACATATAATACTATGCATTAAACTCTTTCTCTATTCTAATTCCCCTGTCATGATAAACTGGCTTTATCTGGGCAGGGGGCAAGAAGATCTCCTTGGGTGGTTACATGGTTTCCCAGTGCTTTTAGGAAAATGTCTAAATTTCTTAATGTAGTTTAAAGGCCCTGAGTGATCTGACTTAATGCTCTAGCTTCCACGTTAGTCATGTATAGTGAATAATCTAGGCATACTGAATCTCTTTCAGCGCTTTGCAAGCAGATAGTATCCAACTATCTGCCTTCCGCAACCAGAATTTTTGGTTTTTTAAAATTTTAAATTACTAGGAGTTATTATGTTTATATGCTGTTTTTCACCATAATTCACACAATGTTGAAATTAATCAATGATTACAACTATGGATTTTCTATCCTGAATTTTTTATACCAATTCATCTTTTGGCTGGCTGCACTGTAAAATTCAGAAAGATTATGAAAAAAGGGACCTATGTGCTGTATATTTACTTGCTTAAGAAAGTCTGTTGGTTGATATATATTCTTCATACACCCTTGCAAAATAATTTGGATGAATACAAAATTCTTGGGTCAAATTTACTTTACCTCAAACTTTAGTGGACATTATTCTATGGTCCAATATTGAGTGCTGCTACCACGAAAGTCTAGGTTCACCTGCCATTTATTCTTCCTGATATGCACATATAATTCCACATTCTGGAAAACAATAATAATTTACTGGAATTCACCTTAATGTTTATTTTATATCAGATTTTTGAGGTCCATCTCTCTTTATTTGTAAGCTTAAGTGTGACAATTTCAGGAAAGTTTTCTATTTCATTTATTAATGCATTTTCTTCCTTGAAAACATCAATTATACATGTGTGAGGTATACCTTGTTTCTTATATGTATATTCTTAATACAATTTTCTTTTTTCTTTTTTATATTTCTTTCATATATTTGTTTCCTTAAGCCTATATTGTCTTTTTTATTTTTAAAAATATTTTTCATGTTATTGCCTCTATATTGCTTTTAGATTGTTAGTGCTTTTTCCTCTTCTCTTGCTTTTCCAAGCTCTGTCAGTTTCTATTTTGTGTTTCTTTTGTCTTATAATTTTCTTCTTTAAAATCTAGTAGGTACTTTTGAAAGATTTTTTTTTAAAAGAAATTATGTTTCTCTGAATTTTTTGAAGTTGAAATACTATATGTTTAACTTATTTTTTATGATGGTACTTTTCTCCTTCGCATGTATTTATTTATGGCAGTTTTTAATGAGATACGAGGAAGGAGAGTGGAATAAAAATGTGTTTACTCTGTCATACTTCAGTAGATGTTCTTAAGACTTAATTTTAAAAATTTTTAAAGTTTTCTGTGAGGGAAGTGATCAACTTAAGCTGGCATAAATATGATGTGGGACTTTCAATGGTGATCAACAGATCCTTGAAGGACATATAAAAATGAGAGAGAGGGATGTTAACTGAACAGAAGGATCTGAACTGATTAAAAATTTCACTAGTTTCTCATAAAAAGGTCCATAATACCACTGAGGCAAATAGTTATGCGTTACCTCAACAGCAAAATGGATACATCATCAGGCAACTTTTTTGTTTTCTTCATAAAGTATCAATTAAAGGAACTCTACCAGATTTTGTTAGCAGTAGAAAGCTATGCCTTGGGTCCTGCATGTCCTCTGCAGTCAAGTTCTGATGTTCAAAGTGGGCAGATCAGAGAAGCAGCACTCTTTACAGATGGTCATTTTACAAGGTTCATGATATACTCACATATGAACTAAAAATGCTAACTTGTTCATAGTTTTTCCAAGGTTTTGCTCCTCAAATGAAGCTCCAGCAATTTCATCTTATTTTAGGCATTCCAATTATGCTCATAAGCATGAAACAACCAGGCTGCAACCATATATCAGCAGAAGAGTTATTAAACCCATCTAAGTTGTGACTATTATACTTAACTTCGGGTCAAACCAATCAACTGTGGCCCATTTATAGGATGCATAGTTGGCAGTTTCTCAGAAGGATCAGTCATTTTGATTATCCTATTCAAATGATGGTTCATCAGTTACAACAAATTTGTCATCAGAATGATTTTGGAAAGATTGTAGCACTGCCCAGGGAGAGACTATCTGTATATTCAAATATAGGATAATATTTGATATTAATGATACTGATACATGTTATCTGTCAGAAGTGCAGCTAGGGAAATTGATTTGTTTTTATTTATTAGGGTCTCTTTTTAAAAAATGGACACACAACAATTGTAAATATTCATGGAGTACAGTGCAATGTTTTGATACATGTATACATTGTGTAGAAACTAAATCTGGCATTTGGTATATTCCTCACCTCATAAATTTACCATTTTGTCAAGAACAAATGTCATGTTAAAGGGATTACATTTTTTTGTGTTTCGAGATTGCTAAAGAAAGCCTCCCTGGTCTCAAATATAAAATGGCAATAATTTTACTAATCCTCTGGGAACTTTGCTAGAAATTATCTGGGAATAAGGTCTATAAAGGGTTTAGCATATTGCCGGACACATGATAACTGTTCAGCATTGCACTGGATACCCAGTGGGGATCTGGAGGTCAGCGGGGGAGGTATGGCTGGGAAGCATGTCAGTGGCGTTTCAGGTGAAGTAACATTTGGGCAAGTTGACTAGCTCACCTGGGGACACATACAGAGCAAAAGAGAAGAGGCCTAAGATATCATCTGAAAAGACTAAGAGGAAGAACTAGCCAAGGACATTATTGCAAGAAAGAAATGAATAGATACAAAGCTTTTGCCATTCTGGCAGGTACTTAAAGTCAAAAGCCTGGGGAAATCCTTCAAAATCTTCTCTTATTTTTTGAAATATGTAGTGCAATATTGTTAACCATAGTTACCCACTATGCAATAGACAAAACTTACTCCTCCGAACTGCACCTTTGTACTTGTTGATCAGTCTCTCCCTACATACCTCTCTGCACCCTTCACAGGTTATTGATAACCACTATTCTCTTCTCTACTTTTATGAGATCAACTTCTTTAGATTCCACATGTAAGTGAGATCACACAGGTTATTTGTCCTTTTGTGCCTGGTTTATTTCATTTAACATAATGCCCTCCAGTTCATCCATGTTGCTGCAAATGACACGATTTCCTTCTTTTTATGACTGAATAGATTCCATTGTGTATATGTATCATATTTTATTTATCTACTCATTCACTGATGTACACTTAGGTTAATTCCACTATCTCCATATCTTACCTACGGTGAAGAGTGCTGCAACAAATGTGGAAATGCAAATATTTTTTAGACATGCTGATTTCATTTCCTTTGAATACATACCCAGAAGTTGAATTGCTGGATCATATGGTAGTCCTAGGTTTAATTTCCTGAGGAACTTCCATACTATTTTCCATAATGGATAGACTAATTCACATTCACATCAACAGTGTAAAAGAGTTCCTCTTTCTCCACATCCACACCAGAAATGAGGGGGCTCACTAGCAAAAACTGATTTATTCACAGGCATCTGGAAATGAGTTACTCTGAGCTAGAAGGTACTAAATCTGAACTTGGCATGCTACTCCAATCCCATGGCCAACACTTCTACCATTCCGGCCCACATTCAAATAGGTCATGAGATATTCGGACTTAGCTTTCAAAAACAACGTGCCATTTCAAAAAATTCTCTTAAGACAGAAGTTGGATCCTCAAAATGAGACCTTCTCATGTTAGCCCCATTCTCCATATTTTATACAATAATTTAAATATGTATATTCGCAAGCTTATGTACTTATGTGTAGGCTTATGTGCACACGAAAACATACACAGACACCCATACCCACCTCTGCAAGAAAACTGCTCACTGTGTGTATCATTAAGACTCAACATGAAGAGTTTAGGACAGATAACTAAAGACAAGCTTTATCAAGGAATCAGTGACCCACAGAGAAGTAACACACAGTGTCTTGTAGAGTGAAATCTTTTACCTTGCCATTTAACAGCGTGGGTGATTCAGTAGGTGAAGATATGGGTCAAAGGGCATCTGATCCGGCTTAAAAACAGTCACTCAATCTGATGGTTACTAGGAGATATTAGACATAAACATTGTTATCTCTCAAACCTTTGTTCAGCTCTGCGACATCATTCTGCTACCCTGGTGCCCCTTCCCATCACTATCATTGCTTCCGTGGCTAACCTGATAAGGCCTACAGAGACATGTGTAGGTCCCTGAGCACCTGCAGCTGTTGAAAGGAGTGGGACGAGAGAGTTATAAGAGAGACTGTATGTTTGAGCCCAGAAGAGCAGTATTTCTTGAATTTTAGTCATTAATACATTACCATCAGGATTTTTGTCATATCTGCATGCCATCTGCACTATTGTTTACTTAATATTTTTCTTTGAATTGATTCACAATTAAGGTGACAAAATATAAACAAGAAAACTTTGTACCATTCCATAAAAGGAAAAACAGCATGTCTCAACAGAAAGGGCAAACAGCAATAAATATAAATATGATGGAAATAAAACAATTGGACTCAATTTTGACTCAATACCATTGTCTTCAAAAGTTCTAAGCAGAGTCTTGCTCCATTACTTCAATTCCTGCCTGTAGCTTGGAAGTGTTCCAATATTAAATACTGATTTTGTATAGACATAAGTACCTAGTTTTGTGGCCTTCCTGTTCTTCCTATCTGAATGCGTGTGGCTTCAAAATTTTTTTGAGGAGCTTACTGGCCTAAAAATTATACTTCCTAATACTTAATTACAATGAGGGTGCTCATTTGCTAAATATGACAGTTGGTAAGAGTTTGGTATAGATATTACCACTTAACTGAGACTTTCAGACCTGAGGTTTGGGATAACCAGGTAATCAGAAGAGAACTAAAAGGAACTTTCTCACTTGTGATCTTATTTAATCTACAGCTGCAGTTTCTTTGCACTTCAAATCATCCCTCATAGTACATTTTCCAGACTTTCGATTAACACTGTCTTAGAGGATTATGTCTACAGCAGCAGTTACATAAATGAATCTTCATACTTTTCTTGAATAATTATGAACATATTTGATTCATTTAGGATGATAGCCTTTGTAGAAGTCAATGGATTTTTTTTTTGAAAAATGTGAGAATATTCCTTTAACATGACTTTCTTCATAATTACTTCCTAGTTATCTTTACAATATATTATTTCCTCCTCCCACATTATCAAATCATACTAGTAAGAGGGCTGTATTGTCATGAACAATAAAAAATATTGATACATAACATTTGTATGATTTAAACAATACTAACACCTTTCAATCTTGGGAATTCATTAAAATGTAAGACATTTTAGGATATATTCTTTTGAATTATTTATAATCTTCACATACCCTCAGGACAGAAAAAAGGGGAAAGAAATGTCTAGTTAGAAATATAAAAGATAGGAAGTTATTCATATCTTGAAATTGCCCCATTTAGGAATAAATTAATCAACTCAAATAAATGTTCTCTAATTTTGCTTTCATTAATAAGATGACTAAGCTGGATGCAGCATGCACAAAGCACATGCCTCATTGTGATGAAAGTGTTTTTCAGACAGGATGCTGAGGCCTCTAGGAGTTAAAAACATTCTTAGGAAGACTGTGTGATTAAAACAGATCATTACTAACTTGAGGGTGACAAGAACATTTCTCATTTTCTCTTAGTTTTTTTTCCTTGCACCTTTTGTCACTTTTGTTGGCACAGATAGCAAATACAGTCTCAGAATTGGAAGGAGAGTAATTTCCACAAGGTGACAAAGTGATTAGTGATACAGCAGGGACTTGGAACTGAGGTCATCCCAACTCTTCATCTAGTTTGTTTTCTAGCATGGGCAGTCATTAGTCTACTCATTCATTCGATACTTGGTCTGGCATAGTGATATATCCAAGCAATAGTGAGAAGAACAGGGACTTCGAGCTTCCTGCTCTAATTGCTGAACCATGATACATGTTGTAACAGTGATGTGATTTCCACATAATAATAGGGCATGACAAGTAAGAAAAGACAGAAAGCGGCAGGTAGTACTAGTGAAGTGTTCACATCAAGGTCATTTCTAGAAGTATTTCTACATGCACCAACCACAGTGCAACCCATTCAGAGTTGCAGTGAATTCACTGCTTTGCTGAACTTCCCTCCATTAGTTTAGTTCCCACTTGCGGCTTGGAAGTGTTCCAGTGTTAAATATTGATTTTGTGCAGAATAAGTGCCTATTTCTGTGCCCTTCCTATTCATCATATCCCAATGTGTGTGACTTCAGAAATTTTTTGAGGTGCTTGCTTCCTTAAATAATATACATTTCTAATACTGCATTAGAATGAGAGGGTTCCTCCTGGTATTTAGAATGCAAAGAAAAAACAAAAAGGGAACTGCTTTTTAATCTACTTAACATTTGAGTGCATTAGAAGAATGCAGTGTCAGTCTCCAAAGGGCTTTATAGTTCTTGATGGTGGAGATTGAGCATAGAACTAGTAAATTTCAGAGCTTTGTGTGAGAAAGACAGAAGTAATATGAGTAGTGGTTAGGAGACCAGAGGCTGGAACCTGCCTGTTTGGATTTGAATCCTGACATTGCCTCTTAAATAGCTAAGGAATCTTGGGCATGTTATAGTCTACCTATGCCTCAGTTTCCCAAGCTGTAAAATGGGGATAATCAAGGTATCAGCCTCATGGAGATTTGCTGTGAGGATTAAATGAGTTTCCGTATAAAACACTGGCAGTTGTCTGGTACACAGGAAGTACTACATGACTGGGCACTTTTAGCAACACTGATGGATGGATGGTCCAGTTTCTTTCCTGGATCGAGGCTTTTGATATGCCAATATATGTTGTATCATTCAGAGGGTGACATGCAGACTTTTCCCACATTATTGACCATGAACTCCCCTTTCTGGAGGATATCATTATAGGACTAATATGCTTGGGATATGTGCTTGAGGCATTTAAAAATACTTCACAATGGCAAATCACATCCATCACAGGATCTTGACTTCACGGTTTCCTTTATTTCCAAGATCTGGTTGAATCCTGAGGGATACTGATGTAACAATATCTTTGTAATACAATTGTGTGGACTGTGATGTTGATGATAATAACTAACATTGCTCGCACCAGGCACTTTACTGAGTGTGGACTGTGTCCTATTTCATTTACTCCTTACAGCAACTCTATGAGGTATTAGTATCCATACTTTAAAATGAGGAAATGGAGACTCAGTAGGTAAAATACCTTGATTAAGCTCACAAATCAAGTAGCAGAATCAGTACATAAATCCAGTTTTATTTGACCCCAAAGCCCATACTTCCAAGCAAGAAATGGTACTCTCTCCCTGATTTTGATGGTAATAATCGGGGGAGTGATGGTAGGAGTAATGCTTATTAAAGAGTTTTGAAAACTGTGGAACACAGTATGAAGACAGGGTATTATTAATAGCACTAAAATTATGCTTATGATTATTTTTGTTTAATTCTAGGATAAGAAGACTATACTATCTACGTGCTAATAGTTTTGAAAGGTCCCTAAAATAAATAGTTGAAAACATAAAACCCACAGTTCTTAAGTATAAAAATGTACTATTTTCTGGGGAAAAAACTAGTAAGTAGTGTTTAATTAATTTTGATAACAAAGACATAATCTTTTCACAGGAGACTTTGTATGTAGAATGTAAAAAGCAACCATCCCTTTAAGAAATACAGAGAAAAATTTAGTTCAACAGATATACCAGGGTACTAGATACCAGGTACACAGGCTATAAAATGTCTAGTAATTTGAAAATGCCTTTTGAATAAAGTTACTGAAGACTAATACAAAAATACATAATATTGATGTGAACATTCAGATGTAAAAAAGTTATGTTAGTATATATTAGCATCTTCTTAAAATTTAGAAAATAAGGTCATTTCAGTCTCCTGCATTTTATTAGCTGATTGGGTTTCTCCTGAAAAAAAAAAAAATCACAATTGCTTTTATGACAAAACTAAAGGAAGAATTTTTGAAATTTTTTTTCCTTGTAACGTATATATCATCATGTTCACCATAAGTTGAATGTTTTAATAGCCTCTTGCCTCTCTGTTCTGTGTATTCTCTGAGGTTTTATTTTTAGTTTTCAATGGGTAATCTCACAATGTCACAGCTCTCCTGACTTTGCCACATCCAGACCTAAATCTGCCAGATCTCCTTTGCATAATGAACAATGTGAATATTTCTCGACATGTACAGCAGTTAAAATACCCAGGTACTGCAGGGACAGGTGCAATGCAAATACACAGATGGAGAAACTGAAAGACTTCATTAACATCATATAATCTCACTAATGATCAATTCTTTAAGGGAAGCTCTTTCTTCAGGGATAAAAGAAGAGAAAGCAATTGAAGCAGTTCTCTACAAAGGAAGCGTTGTTTCCCCAAGGCTCTTGGCATTAGCTACCTGCCAGAATGGCAAAAGCTTTGTCTCTGTTCATTTCTTTCTTGCAATAATGTCCTTGGCTAGTTCTTCCTCTTAGTCTTTTCAGATGATATCTCAGGCCTCTTCTCTTTCGCTCTGTATGTGTCCCCAGGTGAGCTAGTCAACTTGCCCAAATGTTACTTCACCTGAAACGCCACTGACATGCTTCCCAGCCATACTCCCCCCGCTGACCTCCAGATCCCCACTGGGTATCCAGTGCAATGCTGAACAGTTATCATGTGTCCGGCAATATGCTAAACCCTTCAGAGACCTTATCTATCCCAGATAATTTCTACCAAAAATCCCAGAGGGTTAGGAAAATTATCACCATTTTATATCTGAGACTAGGGAGGCTTTCTTTAGTAATCTGGAAACACACACAAAGTCATCCCTTTAACATGACATTTGTTCAAATATTTTTACAGATTTCCCTTGTCCTGTTCCTCTTTTTCACAACATTATTTTCCATTTTTTATTGATATATAATAGTGGTCCATATTTTGGGGATGCATATGATATTGATACATGTATACAAGTATAATGATAAAATCGGGGTAATTGGGATATGTATCACCCAACACATTTATCTTTTGTGTTGACATGACTGATATCATAAATACAACCTCCACATCTCTGGACGAACATGTCAGAGCTGTCACTGTACCATGTGCCCCAAACTGACCTGCCTACCATTCTCCATATATACCCTGACCAACAGAGCATAATGTGATCACTCTGTCACATGAGTAGGAAGTCGATAGGATCAACATACTTCAAGGTTTTTTTTTTTTATTATTTTTATTAGCATTTGCATCAGGGTTTTGATACATCGAGGCTTTTGATACATTGAGCTTATGATCCATAGAATCTACCAAGAACTTTTCCCCTCAATTGAACCATTTCTTAAGGAGATCCCTTCCTTTCTCTGTACATGAAACTCCTTTTTAAGACCTGATTTCAGTACCATACACACCTATTAGAATGATTAAAAGACAAAACACTGGCAACAAATGCTGTGGAGCAATAGAAACTCTCATTCATTGCTCATAGGAATGCAAAATTGTACAGTCTTTGGAAGGCAGTATGGCAGTTTCTTACAACCCTAAACATGGTCTTATCACATGATCCAGCAATCGCATTCCTGGTTATTTATCCAGATGAGTTCAAAACTTATGTCCACATAAAAACCTGCACATGAATGTTTGTAGCAACTTATTTTATATTTGCCAAAAACTAGAAGTAACCAATATGCCTTTCATAGGTTTAACGGATAAACAAGCCATGGTGCAGCCACAGAATAGAACATTATTTAGAGATAAAACGCAATGAGCTCTCAATTCATGAAAAGTCATAAAAGTACCTTAAATGCCCACCACTAAGTGAAAGAAGTCTGAAAGGCTACATACTGTATGACTTCAACTATGTGACATTCTGGAAAAGGCAAAATTATAGAGATATAAAAAGATCAGTGGTTAAGGGTTGGAAAGGGAGAAGTGATGAATGAGTGAAGCATGGGGGTTTCTAGGGCATTGAGACTATATTCTGTACAATACTTTAATACTGGAAACACAGCATTATGCATTTGTCAAAACCGATAGAACTGTACAACACAAAGAGAGAACCCTAAGTAAACAATGGACTTTAGTTAATAATAATGTATCAATATTGGCTTATCAAATGTAACAAATATACCACATTAATACAAGATATTAATAAAGGGGAAATTGTGTATGTGTGTGGAGAGAGGGTGGAGCAGGTATATGGAACTCTCAGCACTTCCTGTTCAAGTTTTCTATAAACATAAAGCTAGCTGTTCTATAAAACAGTCTATGAATTAAATTTTTTAGGAACTTGAATTCAGAAATGTCTGTTATTATACTGGTTTCTTACTAGTTTCTCATTGGGTAATTAAGGAATATCGATTCTGTCATTTTATCCTATTAATAGTTATTTCCAGCTCTGAGTCACCTACAATTATAATAAACACACCTTGCTTCATAATATTCATACAATACAACAATGTAGATAGAATAAGACCATCTTATTTCAGGCTATAATCTCTTTAGGTACAACTTTTCAACCAGTTTTAAATCTGCCCATGATTTAACCCCAATTTCTCTCTCTCACCCACAAAAATATCCTGGAAGATTACGTTAATACTTTAATGAAAATAAAAATATATTATGCAGAGCACATTACCTGGCACACAGCTGTTACTTATTAAATTGTGGTTATTGTTAGTATTTTCCTGCCTTAATATAGTGGCTATACCAAAACATAATTGTTACTTTGGTATTTCTTATGTTCAGTGATGTTCGTCTGGCTTCTAAGGATCACCATATTACTTGCTAAGTGCTCAAGAGTAATCTGTTTAATTATTTGTTTTTTTTTTTCACTTTTTTTGTCTTTTCTTTCAAAGATTCACACTAAGTCTACCTATTTTTTGTTTACAAAACCTACCCACATTTGCCCTTTCAGGAATCAGTAATACCCTAATATTTTTTCCCATTTTAATCACTTTCAGAATCTGGGTTTGGGAATTTGAAATACTTTAAGGAGACCCACTAGATATTTTCTTACAGCTCTCAGGGCCATCTTTGTACACTTGAGATGAAAGATGCACCTAGTCAACTTGTTTCAGTTGCTTCTACATGATGTACTTTTTCTACTCATTACCCTTTGAAGACAATGCTCCTTCAAGGAGAAG
Organism: Trachypithecus francoisi; assembly: GCF_009764315.1. Lineage (NCBI taxonomy): Eukaryota > Metazoa > Chordata > Mammalia > Primates > Cercopithecidae > Trachypithecus > Trachypithecus francoisi. The sequence goes on from NW_022681469.1 coordinate 58,314,288, forward strand.
ATGCAACAAGCCAGCAGTCATAGTTCTGCTTTCTATTTTACCTTTAATATTAGAGTAGTGGTGAATCTCTTCCTATACATGCTATAAAGTGTGATTTTTGTTGTTATTGGTGATGTGGCATTTGCTGTCAGCTCAGCTTACGCTAAACTTGAAGGCTTTTTGTAAGTTTGTGCCATATTAACCCTGGGACATATTCTACCTTCCATCTCCCTTAAATGTCCTTTTAAAACCTCTAATTTCATGTAATAATCCTTCATTCTCTAATAAACTTGAGTAAAGTAGCATCTTTCAGGGTCTTTTACAGTCTTCACTTACTCATTTTTTTAAAAAAATTACTGAGCACGTACTCCAGGCTTAGCATTATGCCAGGCATTGCGAAAAACGAGATTACTAAGACCCAATCTATTTTCAGGAATTTGACTGTATAATCAATACGCCATAAACATTTGTTTAACACCTAGTATGTGCTAGGACAAAAAGACTTGTGTAAATTTATTGCAGTATAGTACAATAACTACATCAACAGGAAGACATACAAAATACAGTGGTTTCAGAGGAGGGTGTGATGAACCCTACGGAGGTAGGGATGGGAGCCAGCCAGGAAAATCTAGGAAGACAATATACTCAACCTAGGTTTCAAAGAGAAGTTCACAGATAAGAGGAAAGGAAAAGGGAATCTGGCGGAGAGTATGTTACCAACGACAGTAAAATACTAGGATGGGTCATTTTGCTTTTTGAATGATCCTCTTTTAGTATTCTGAAGAAAGGAGATGGTTTACCTTTTCCTACAGGAAGCATCAGTCAATGTAAGCATGAACACATCTGCAAGAGACATGAATTTAGAAACACTCTGCACATCAGTGCAAAAGTTTTCTGGAAGACCAGATTTCCACAATTATTAAGATGATTCCTTTTCTGAGCAGCTCATAGGACCCCAGTGAACTGCAATGAATATCCTCTTTCCTTTCAGTTCACTATGTTTGAGGACGTCAGGGAGAGCTGCTTTCCACCCACTAGCCCTGCCCACTTTAGGTGTCAGCAAACTAGTTGGTTACTCGTAGCAATTGGCACATGGTTGGCTTTCGTGGCGTCAAACTCAATCCTTCTTCTCAAACTCTCTTAAATCTTCAGACCATGATGACAAGTTTTCTATATTATTCCCTTATCACAGAGTCAAGAAGGAGGCTTTGGGAATTTTTTTGGAGGAACAGATTAATAAGTCAGATTCTCCTAGGTTCAAATCTAGGCCTTAGGTTGGAAAATAAGAACCTACCACTTACTGGCTGATGGACCTTTGAGCAAGATAGTTCAGCTCTGTAAGTCTCAGTTTCCCTATTTTCCAAATTGGAATAATAATGTCTACTGAGGGTCCTTCTGAGGATTGTGTAATATAATATATCTTAAAATGTTTAGCAGAGTGCTAGACATATGATATGTTTTTAAAACATGATAGTCCAAGTTCTTTTAATAAAATAATAAAAAGGAGAAAGGGAGAGAAAAAGACCAACACTTATACAGACCTTACAGAGGTAGCAGGTGGTATGTTAGACATTTTACATATTAACTCATTTAATCCTCACAGTAATGTAATAATCACTTCTATTTTTATAGACTAAAAATAAAGCTCATAGCAATGATGTAAATTGTCCCAGGGCACAGACTAGTCAGTGTAAGAGCTGAGATTCAAATCCACTTCTGTATCTCTAAAGCCTATGTGTGCTTTTCAGTACATTATACTTTGAAAAATAAAGATTTTTGCACAAGTGTATTCAATAATCTCCAGAGTCTTTAATAATATGCACAAACTGAAGAATTTATTTTCATGTTCCATAATGCTGAATTTATAGTCTACATATAGTTTTAATAGAATACAAGAGTAGGATGGGCACGATGGCTAATGTCTGTAATCCCAGCACTTTGGGAGGCTGAGGTGGGCAGATCACAAGGTCAGAAGATCAATACCATCCTGGCCAACATGGTGAAATCCCATCTCTACTAAAAATACAAAAATTAGCTGGGCGTGGTGGCAGGCACCTGTAATCCCAGCTGCTCAGGAGGCTGAGGCAGGAGAATCACTTGAACTAGGGAGTCGGAGGTTGCAGTGAGCCGAGATCATGCCACCACACTCCAGCCTAGAGATAGGCTGAAACTCCATCTCAAAAAAAAAAAAAAAAAAAAAGAATAAAAGAGTAAAATTGAATTAAGTATCTTATGTTCCTGTTGAAACCATATTGTTCTAATATTTTCAACACCACAGGCTTGAAGGTAAGTCACGTAGTAAAACTACTAATTTTGAAACTATTGGCGAGATGAAAGAAGGATTGCTTTATGAAGTTTATGGATTTGTTTTGATGTGTGTTTATGTATGTGTGTGTATATATATGCATATATGTGTGCAAGTATATATATACTTTTCCCATTTTCCATTTTATACAATTAAATAATAGTTTAAGTTATGTCACATGAGTAACAAGTAATAGTTTAAAAAGGTAAAGGGAAATCATCTTTGCTGCAATCTGTTTTTTGTTAGTGTGGTTTTTTTGTTTTTGTCTTGAGAAGTGGAAAAGAAGCTGCTAACGATTCATTCCTTTTTTTTTTGAGACCGAGTCTTACTCTATCGCCCAGGCTGGAGTGCAGTGGTGCGATCTCAGCTCACTGCCAGCTCCACCCCTCGGGTTCACGCCATTCTCTTGCCTCAGCCTCCTGAGTAGCTGGGACTACAGGCGCCCGCCACCACACCCAGCTAACTTTTTGTATTTTTAGTAGAGATGGGGTTTCACTGTGTTAGCCAGGATGGTGTCAATCTCCTGACTTCATGATCTGCCCGTCTTGGCCTCCGAAAGTGTTGGGATTACAGGCGTGAGCCACTGCGCCAGGCCCATTCCTTTTTTCTGAAGGAAATAAAAATTCAAAAGTTCAAATGTAAGAGCTATCAAAGTTATGATTGTCTTTAACTTAGAAGCAGTTGACTGATAATACTCAGTTTGATAAAAGAGTATACAAAGTGCGTTTGCACTTTTTAAACAGTAAAATAATTATTTTTGTATTTCATAAGTAAACACAGAAACTGCTTTTACACTTCCATCAATCTATGTTTTACAAATGTATATCAGATTGATAACTAAAATCCTTGAGATATGGCAAGGCAACTTTTGAATATAATCAATACAAAACATTTCATTAAGAGTTGCATAATAATCTGCACTAGATAGAACCATTTAAAAGCAGAATTCTCATCTTCTCATTATTACCTAGATATACTTTGCGTAAACTTTGTGAGTAGAGAGTCCTGGGCAAAAGGTACTAGTAACACTTTTATGGCTCATTTCCTTTTTTAGTTACATCTATGAGGGCTCTAAAAATGGAGGCTTTAAATTAATTATAAATGCAGAGGCTGAATATTTAAAATCTCTTAAGAGCAAAGGTATTTTCAATTACTTCATACTTACATATTTTGGAAAATATACTGATATGGGACATATTCCACAAATTTAATATTCCTCCATTTTCTTGTTAAATGAGCATGGTGAGCAGTAGAGATAAAGATTACTTTAATTAAGTGTGCACTGAATCCCATAAAACTTAATTGAACACTTTATTTTCATGCAGATATTTTCTCTTACTCAAATGTTTTTCAGCTATGCTGTATGCAATCATTTTAAATCTAATATTTCAATGAATAAGCAAAGGTTTTAAGACAATTCAGTGTCTTCACTTACGGCTTTTGAGAATGACCTTTAGATTCTGAAAAGGTGAGTGTTTTACATTTATTTAAGCTGACAAGAAAAACATAGAACTACCTCTAAACCAAATCAGTGGTGAGACTAGCCAGAGCCATTTTGGTGAATGCAGAAATAGTGATGACTGCAGATTTCACAAGTGCTGAATTACTCACCACGAATGGACATCTGTTGGGTTGCACCCCAGGGCATTTATTTTGCCTGTCTTCTAATGTTTCCCAAAAAGACAACACAAGATAAGAATTTAATATTCAACCCCTGTGTATAGTTGGCTTTCACTCTACCAATTACTTTGATATGGCATCATGTGATTACACTTATTCTTCCAATAAGTTACACAGAAACATCCAGAAGCAAATCCTATAGCCATGTGAGATTTGGTTGGTTAGCCAAAAGGTGTGCTGGCATATCACAGAAAACAACTGAGTGCGTGAATCAAGGTAGTGAGGTAACTTACGCAGGTCATACATGTTCATTGTGAAACTGCCCTTTAGCTCAGCAATTAGAAAAATAATTCTACATTTAACTGCATGGTTACTACATTTAGGTGAAAACAAGGTACTGGTACTAAGTGTCATTTCAAACTGATAGTTATTTTGAAAATTCTAACTCAGATTTCCATGTTGTTAATGAATTGTGTGCAAAATATTGCCATTTAATTTGCCAACACATGTCAGAGATAGATGATATACACACACTGTATGGCAGATGCACCTGACAGCAATAACTTAGGCACACACTGAGAATGACAGTGTGGTCTAAGAAGTGGTGTTCAGAGTTCCAAGTTAAGGAGTCTTCGAACAGCCAACCTGGAGGTTTACTCCTTCTTTACAAAGGACATCTGAATCCCTAGCCCATTTCTTGGAACGCAGGATGTGCAAGGCACTGAGTCCCTTTGCTTTGGGTTAAATGGAGGTTACTACGTGGAGGTTGCTAGGTGGATGTTGCTAAGTTAAAATGCTATATAATCTGCATACTTTTTACAAATGGTAGCTGTTATCCTGTCTAGCCTGCCACTCCTGGACACTGCCCTCTATGTAAGTCCTCAATAAACCTTATGTCTCATTCACTGGCTCTAGGTCTCTTCTTCAACCTCTCAGACAGGGTGCCATCCCAATTGGAGTCAATAAGGGTCTGGTAAAACACACACACACGCACACACACACACACACACACACGCACTTCTTTTTAAAATCTTCCCTGCTCTTTTATGCTTTGTCTTTCTTCATTCGTTCTATCTACCTATCCTCTTTTCATCCCTGTATTCAGTTTTTCTATCTCTTTTACCATCTTTTCACACATCTTTCTGCCCATATTTCATTCTATGTCAGTTTATCTAGCTATTTATGATTTCAACATTCAATATATATTTGAGAGCCTACTGTTTGCTAACAGGTGGACATATTACCTGTGCTAGGTCAATAAAAGTGTTTTTAACTCTTCAAATAATTTGGTAAATAAAAGTACTCTAAGAGAGGGTTTGTTTCCTTATTGGTTTACATTTTGGTGAGTAATATAAGTGTATAAGTAAGAAAACATTAAAAATACAAAAAAGAAAATAGATTCCAAGACATGTGTGTGTGTGTGTGTGTGTGTGTGTGTGTGTGTGTATTGGGATATATTGCTCTTGGTTAGAAGAATCAGATTTATTAGTTTTTCTGTATTTTCATATTTTGTATAGCTTTAATCTTTAACCAGTTTAGAGTACAATAATTTTACGTTGCTGGTATAACCTAAAACAAGGATTTTTCCTGTTTTTGGATTTAGAACTTTTCAAAATTTCACTGAAGAGAAGTGATGTAAACAAGAAACAGCAGGTCGGGCGCGGTGGCTCATGCCTGTAATCCCAACACTTTGGGAGGCCGAGGTGTGTGGATCACCTGAGGTCGGGAGTTTGAGAGCAGCCTGACCAACATGGAGAAACCCCATCTCCACTCAAAATACAAAATTAGCTGAGTGTGGTGGTGCATGCCTGTAATCCCAGCTAGTCAGGAGGCTGAGGCAGGAGAATTGCTTGAACCCAGGAGGCAGAGGTTGCGGTGAGCTGAGACCACGCCATTGCACTCCGGCCTGGGCAACAAGAGCGAGACTCCATCTCAAAAAAAAAAAAAAAAAAATAGAAATAGGAAAAGTTAAATGATTACAATGTAAAATTAAGTGATTATAAGGTGAGGTTTGAACCTGATTTTCAAGCACTTATGATTCAATTTTGTAAAGAAAATAGTTGAAATCAAATATGTGACTCCATGGCACTCATGGTGTACTCTTGTTTAAAACTCAATTTTTGAAAAAATTCACTTGAATGAAACATATATTGTGCCTTGCCTACACAATTTACATTGATTCTTCATCTTCTCTCACTAATGTCTCCCATATCCCACTATTCATTTTTTTTTTTTGTTAAAAATCCAGGAAAAAGACTGTAGTCATCAGACAAAAATCGTATAAAAATTAAGTTAATGGAAACCAAAAGTGAAGGTGGCAAAGATGCCTTCAGCATTGAATCTAAGTAGCAGGATGATGGCATAAAAATAGAGACAATGAAAAATATATCACTATTCTGAAATAAACTTAACATTCTCTTGATCTAAGGGAACCTGGGAACAGGACTTTAAAATCTAACACTAGAAATAATGATGAGAGAAAGAGAACCCTCAAGGAATTTTAACATTGAAAATCTGTTGCCATATCTAGTAGAATTATCATAGGTATGTTAAAGTTATTATACATTCTATTAAATCTAAAGAAGGTGCCTCTGATTTCACTGGCTGATTCAGTGGAAGCAAATCAACGAACATGGTTATTGCAAAACCTTTTTCCAAAAATGTAATTAAAAATACTTACCAGTTTGCATATTAAATGATCAGTATTTTCCCAAATAGACAGAATCAAAAGCTTCCTAGAAAATCTGGGTAAAACTATAATGCTGCTGCGTGAAGACATATTCACAGTCAGCATGAGAGATGAGGAAGCATGAAGCCTCCTGCCTTGACAAACTTGCATGGTTCCTGAAAACGTAGTCTTTTGGTGAGCTGATGGCAGAATTTCGAACGTAACATGAACACATTCTGCTCTCATTCAGCACACACAAGGGAACCTTGACTGTAACTTTCTATAAGATTTCTAAATTGAGAAACGGGTGGATTTAAAACCAGAGATGTAGTCAATGTAGACTACTCAGAGGGCTATGGCTAGAGTTAAATGGCAGCTTATAAAAATGTTATCTGGGGCCCACTTTGAACCTTTGAATAAAAAGGATGGTTCTTGATGTAATTTGCCCACAGGGCCTGGTGCCTGTGGTGTGCTCTGAAAGGGAGCATCTATATCCAAAAAGATATGCCTGCTGAGAAGGGCTGCTGGCAGCTGTGGTGAGCATGCATGAGGCTGTACCATGAAAGCAGGAAAGACAGCAACGAGGCATTTGCTGAGCACTGCTGGGACAGAAAAGACATGTAGAGGGGAACATACATAGTAGATAGTGAGATGGTCCAAGAACAGAGTGCATAGATTAAAGATAGTAACGTTTAAAGAAGTTTTGGAAGTTCCTGGGATGGGATGTTAAAAGAACCAACCCAGAGAGAGAGTTTTAAAAAGCTTTGTCTTCCCCACTTTCATTTAGATGTATTCTAATCAGACACTCTCTGAGGCCTTGTACATTAAGCACAGTAGCTTTTGTGGAGAAATAAAAATATGTATTAATTATACAGTCCTCATAGCAATTAAATATGTGGGAGCAGATGCTACCATGCGAGGTCCTAGAATACAAGGGGGAGAGCAAAGAGGCAAGAATAACATTCTGGGAAACCCCCCCTCGCAAATGGGGGTGGTTTGATATGGAGAAAGTGATGACATAGATAAATTGCAAGTAAACAAGGAAAGGCTTCCATTTAGGAAGCAAAGAAGAATAAAGACTGTCATTAGTTTTCATGTCTACTATGCATACTAAGTAGTGTTTTAGTTAATGTTGGATTTGTTGCATAATATAGCAAAAGACCTAGACTCTAAAAAGAGTTAAAAAAATGTTTGCTATAGATAATAGGAACAAAGAGGGAATGAAAAAGGGGAGGAAGGTAGGTAGGAGGGCAGGCAGGCAGGTAGCAAGTAGGGAAGCAGATGAACAAGAGTGAGTTAACCCATCAATGTCTCATTTATATGTAAAATGGGAATTGTTGCAAAGGTTGTAAGAGATAATACATGTAAATTGCTTATTGCAGTATCTGATATACTGGAGGTGCTCAAGAAATGCTAAATATCATTATCATAATTACTGCTATCTTTAGCATCATCATCCTCACCACCACCATCATTATCCCTTGGAGCATTTTTTTTTTTTTTCTTTTTTTTTTTTAGAGACTGAGTCTCGCTCTGTCACCCGGGCTGGAGTGCAGTGGCCGGATCTCAGCTCACTGCAAGCTCCGCCTCCCGGGTTCACGCCATTCTCCTGCCTCAGCCTCCCAAGTAGCTGGGACTACAGGCGGCCGCCACCTCGCCCGGCTAGTTTTTTGTATTTTTTAGTAGAGACGGGGTTTCACCATGTTAGCCAGGATGGTCTTGATCTCCTGACCTCGTGATCCGCCCATCTCGGCCTCCCAAAGTGCTGGGATTACAGGCTTGAGCCACCGCGCCCGGCCCCCTTGGAGCATTTTTAAAAAGGATATTTGAGAAATGCTTCAGTTTGCTGGGACCTACGAATGCATCTTTCTTGATAATCCTCCCACTCATGCTTTAACCCACTTCTATTTAGCTTCTACTCCGCGACACTCCAAGAATTCATGCCTGCCAAATTTACTAATAACATCTTTGTTGCGAAATCCAGTGGACAATTTTTAGTCCATGTCTTACCTGACTTCACTGCAGCATGTATCGTTACTGACGAATTCTTACTTTTGGAAGTCCTTTTGCTGTCTGGCTTTTGTGTCAACCCTCCTTCTTGTATCCCCCTACACCTGTAGCCCTTTTAAAGGCTTCTTCTTGAGTTTCTCATTCTGGGGGTTTTCGCCAGGAACCAACAGCAAGTAAGATTCAAAAGTGTTCATAAAATTTAGCTCATTTTCAAGAGAATAGAAAAAAAATTATTGTTCAAAAGAACAATATTAGTCTGCAGATCAGATTTTAGAAAAAACTTATTCTACATATTAATGACCCACATACATAGTTTGTGTTTTTAAATCCTAGGTCAAATACTTTTTTTTACAAAATAAAATAAGAATCTGATTTTTTAAGGACAAATACATGGAAAAAATGTATTTTTTTAAGCAGGGATAGTCAGTCATTCTGGATGGTACTTGAACTTTTCAAATTCCCATACCATTATTCAGCTTTAAGAAATGCTTGATGATGAGTGAAAGGCAAGCATGTGTGTTTTATTCTAAGAATATTAATACCATTATTATCAACCCTCAGGATTGAGCTTATAAATTCAATAATACTATCATAGTACATATTATAACTATGCTTCTGTAATCAGTTTTCCCCACATTATTTCAGAATACTAATTGAAAAATTTACCTATTATGACACATGAAAAATAACTGTAGTTAACCTGGGGAAAATACAAGTAGTTTATCAAGCAAAAAAACTCACAAAACAACAAAAAAATGTTTTCTGTGTCCTCAGCATTAATCCATTACATTCAGGGAATCTAGGCTTCACATGCACACACATATGGCATTAGTGAGCTAACCCAGTTTGTACTGACATGAGCAGGTGTCTGTAGGTAGGTCATTCAAAGTCATCATGAACCAGGGCAGGGTTCCTAGCATGTGAATCTTAAATTAGAGACACTGGTATTATAGGATAGCAATGGGCACATAGAGACTACGTCTAGATGGAGGACTTTTGGCATGTTCCTTACTAGAGAGCATGAGGTTTACCTCGCACAATATGGTTTATCAAGCCATGTACTATTAACATGTGCATTTCATTATGAGAAATCCTTAGGCTGTTCTCTGGAGAAGTTGCTGTTTCAGACATTTTAGGTGTCCCATATGGCATGGATAAGGATGCAATTATGAAAAGATGTAGACTATCACAGAAAGATATACCTTTATTTTGCCCAAAACTAGCAAATCTAAGGTTTCTTCCAGACCACCAGGACCTGAGAAATAGTTTCTTTTCTGAAAGAGAAATGGAACAACTCTATGAAACAGGCTCTAAATGGGAGGCAGAAAACGAAAGAAAAATGTGTGTTATTCCATGGCTATGATTTCTCTGCTTAACTTTCAGGGTTAAAATATTAGCAAGCTCCATCATCATCCAGTCAAATCTTTACACCAAACCCCTTCCTCCTTCAGAATACCTCTTACATTAGGTTCTCATCTCCTGAGTAGCCGACTGCCATTATTTCCCTGCTTTAACTTAAGTCTATGCACTTCAGCCATAAAGCGAGACACTAAAATACACTTTGGGATAGGTGAACGTTCAGTTCAAATCATTTAAAAGGGAATGTCTTACCTATAGGACACACTTATAAACACTATCCTGACCTCTTTCATGGACCACCCCATTCCGGCTTCAACCACTTGCTCTTTACATCCTCCTTGCTAATCAAAGCCTGCATCACAGTGAAATGGAATTTGTTAAGCCGCTTTGCCCTCAATTTGCATGAAATTCCATTTTCCTGACTGCTTTTTTATCCTTGGGAACAACTCCAGCATCACACCTTATTGAGCCCCTTTTCTGATCTGCTATTTGCTCAGCCTCTACTTTGTGCTCCCTTTCCATTCAGCCTAACACGGAGCACAGCGAACTGTCATCACCCTTTCTATTTCTCCAGAAAGAGGACAGATTTTGTGTCCCATTCCACTTTGCACTGGAAGTGCCTCCCTCGGGCACAGGTGTGAACACAAGCTGGGAACGCAGGAGGTATTTTTAAATCAGTGATTGCGTCCATTCAAATTTGTCCCAAAGGAGAAAAAAGTGTTTGTGAGGATTTGTGTGTTTGCATGTGCCTAGCTAATTTAAGTATGTTATTTGGAATATATCAGAGACAAATTGTTTTATAAATAACTAAAATAGGTGCTGGCTACAAAAAGAGGTGTTAGAAAAAGCTCTCTATTTGTCTTTTGTGCTTTAAAATGACAATTTTAAATGGTGCTGCTGTAGGGAAACCTGGCTGGGAAATAAACTGTGAAAAGGTATAGGCGGGAAAAGAGTTGGTACTTACTGAGGGCATATTATGTGGTGGGATGGTTCTAAGTGTTCTCCAGGTATGAACTCATTTAATAGACAGGATAATCCTACAGTGTAGACAAGATCAGAGCATAGGGTCGCGCGATTGGGCTGCTTGTTCAAAGGCACTCGGCAGAGTGGGATGGGGCAGAAATCCAGCCCTCACTGCATCCTGTTCTGTGACCTTGCCTGGGACTCTTTCTTTGCATCAAGATGCCTTCAGATAGTAAAATTAATGGCTATCTGTCCCGATGATATACTTTTCTCCAATTCACACAAAAGCACAGAATAAGCAAGTGGCATTCCTAGTGGTAGGTTCTATAATTATTCCATTTACAGATGAGGAAACTGAGGCACAATGAAGTCAAGAATTCTGCCAAAGTTTATATAACTAGTAAGGGACAGCGAGGAGATGCAAACTCAGGCTCATGGCTCAGAGTCTGCATACTTACTCAATGTGATATGATATACCAGCATATCACTGTGATATGCTGGTTCTCTGTCACATTTGGAGTGCTTTGCGCATGCTAGTTTACATTCATTAAATTTTACATGTATTAACTAACTTAATCCTCACAACAACCTTGAGGAATCAGCCCCTAAGGATAAACAACTATGCCTTGGCTCCTGTAATCCTAAGAGATGCCCCTTTGCGGGCAAGGTTGTCCCTGGTGAAAACAGAGCCAAGGAGACACTTCACTGATCAGAACTAATTGGCTAATTGAAATGCTCCAGACATTTTGCCAAGAAAAAGAGAGTTTAATTAAAACAAAAAACTATCAGTAGTACTGGGAGTTAAACTAGTGGGAGCTGAGAAATGTAAGTCAGAACTGAAATTAATAGATATCTAGAAAGCTCCAACAATATATTTAGAGGGTATTATTGGCAGAGTGATATACTAGATAAAACATAGATAAGAAAGAGTTGAATTTGCCAATATAAAATGTATTTTGGTATAAGATAAAAGCAACACCTCATATTAGAAAGGAAAAGTACCGAGATAACTGAGTTGATATTTGAAAAAACAAGTTGAATTCACATACATGTGTGAAATGACTTAGCTACTAGGTTGTTTGCTATAATAATGTTTTTAACAGCAGAACATTAGGAGAAACCTAAATAGACAAAGAAAGGATGTGAAAATCTCACAAGGAAAACTGTGTAGCTATTTAAAAACAAAACAAAACAAAAAGAAAGGTCTATATCAATTGATGCAAGATATCTTTCTTTTGCTTTTTTATGCAAAAAAACATATCTCTAGAAGACTATATGAGAAATCAATAAATCTGGATATTTTTGGAGAAATATTCTAGGTAGCGGAGGGACAGAAGTGGAGGAGAAACTTTTCGCTGCTTATCATTTTGGGCCAGTTAACACATTACCCACTCAAACAACCTAGGAAAACAAAAGAAAACAAACTTTGGTTTGACTTTTACTTAGTGCGACTTTGGGCTAGTTTACTAAATGTGCAGAGACGAATTTTCTTATTTGTAAAATGACAATTATAATTCCTGCCTCACATAGTTTTATCAGGTTTAAGTAAGATAATATATGGAAAGATTCTACTACATAACCTGACACATAGTAGAGAAATAATGGTTCTCTCATCCATCACTTTCCTTCCTCAGGGGACACAAACTCCAGTGGCTACTAACTAGTCCAGGCAGATAACATAAATGCGTGACATATGTTGGCTGTAGGAGATTAGGGGGTGGTAGGGGGTGTGGCAACTTAAGGCATTCAAATTATTTTATGTGTGTATATCAAATGTAAATTATACATATATCTATGTATTATATATGTATATAAAGTCTTATGGCTGTCATTCTTGCTTTTACATAGGAATCTTCATGTTATAAAATTATTTCACAATGTCTCTTTTAAGCCACTGAAAAATCATTTCAACTATATTGCACAATTAGAATAAAATATTTTTTAAAATCAGTCTCTTAAGTTACACTTTTCTCTAAGTTACTTAATATAATTGGCTTTGCTTTTTCATAGAAAAAATCATATCCATGGAAATATATAGCTACTGGTTGCCAGACCACAATTGGGAGGTTAAAAGCAAAGGACGCCTCCGACATCTTGGCTACTGTTCTTTGTGACAGACGTGATGGATAAGGTGCTGCTGCTTGCAGCTAATAAATCTGACTGAGGTAGGAGTCTGGCAGAGGTGACACAAGTGTAGCCAAGTCAGAAGGTTAATAATAGAAATTCATACACGGGTGGGCAGGATAATGGTCAACAGTTACGAGAGGAATTTCAGGTACCATGTTCAGATTTAAGGAGGCAATGATTCAACAACATTCCTTGCCTAAACAATCCTTCTGTTTCAAATAAGTCAACGTTAAATAAACAATAAACCAGTGACCAAATTAACATTTGTTCTCAATTATGTGGTGAACTTCATATTCTCAGAAAACAAGTTTAAACAGTTTATGATATACATCCATTTGACATCTTACACAAATATATATACTCTCTGTAAACTAAGCACATCATTATTAATTTCCATATAAAACTAAATTAAGACTTGCATAGGCAAATGTAACTACTCTTCATGAAACAACCTAGAACTAGAATCATTAGAGATATGGAGCAAATGGGAAGTAAAGCACTGCATCATTTTATTTTTATTTACTTATTCTGTGTGGACATCTTCCTAAACTCTAGAGAGCAGAGAGAGTCTCAAAGGTGAGACAAGGTCCTTGGTGCTGTGCCATATGAAATAACCTCCACCTAACATCTTGTTCTTTAGTCAAGAAGAATTGAAGAACATGTGCTACGCAACTGTACACGAAGTCGCCTAAGTGAAAAGCTATCCTAAATACATACTAATGAGACTGTATTGCTTTTCTCTCTTTGGGATTAGCCCAGGTAAAAAAAAAAAAAAAAAAAAAAAAGACTGGTCATGCCACATGCAAATTTGAAGACTTCTCTTTATAAAATAGTTAATTTTGTTTCTCCCAATTATCTTTTTAGAGGCATACTATCTTGAATAGTAGTGTAGGTCTGGAGCCTACTATTTTGGCTCCTATGTGGGAAAACTGCATTATATTAACTTTACCTCTGGGATGAAATTCCTAATGTTCCAATTTAGAATCCTGAGAATATTGGATCTCAGCCCAATCTCAAATACTCCTGATTTTCCTTCCCCTTATCCTTCCTGTAATCATCGCAGCATGGGATAATAAAACAAAAGGAAATCTTCTTTTTATTTTTTTGTGCATGTTTTTCTTCCGTGTCTACCCAGTGCCTAGTATGGTACTTTTAAACCAAGGAATGGTCAACAAATCTCATGCAGAATATATACAATGTAGTTTCCCTAAATGCCGTAGACACAGGCAGTCTTCCTCTTCTGTGTTCCCTAAGCCTGCTGTGGAAATCAGCCCCTGCATTTTCTTTGAAAAACTCCAATCATGCAACTGTCTCATCATCAAGTTGTAAAACCACCTTAAGGATCATTTCTCATTTTTCACACCCAAGTCTCTAGCACAGTGCTGAGCATGACAATGGTGGAGAAATAACTGTTGACCCAAATAGAACTGAACTTAGAGATATTGTCACTCTCTTTGTAAGTAATATGCTACATTTTGTACCTTTTGCTCTGACCACTGTGGAATTTGTCATTTATATCCAGACCACCCATTAACAATGGAAACTATGTTTAACCAGCACTGTTTAACTTAAAATGAAAATAACAGGAAATTGGGACATAAGTGATAATGACAAATTGGTTAGAACATTTTAATATGCAAAAATGTATTGTTTCTCCTTTATTTAGTGGTGGGGATTATGAATGAATGGCTGTAGAAAGATGTTTAAAAGATCTTGTATGTTTTTATTCTTAATGGAGTAAAGCTAATATAATTCACCTTTTTTGTTCACCATTTTCTTCTGATGCAACATAATCAGCTCTGTAGATCATTTGTGGGATGCAGTGATCAAAAAACAACATAAAATGTCCACTTTTAGGATGTTACACAGCATACATGGACTTATAAAGTAATTTGGGCCAGCCAATAAATTATTGCTTCCATAGAAAATAGAGACATAGAGAAGTGATAATTTATTAATGCGTATGTGAGCAAATTTTGAAATGAAAAGAAAATTCCAATCTATTGGCTGAGCACAATGGGTCTGTTATATAGACATCATGTGACTAACACATAAAGTTGTCATTTCAATGAGATAAAATACTTTACAATAAGGTTAGCTTTACTGTCAAGCTCAGGATATGTGAAATTAACAAAAAATATATGTTGATGTGCCTTTGAGGTAAGCCATTCGTGGCAGGAGTAAATCTTAGTGGTTGACCAAAATGACTTCACAAGTTCACACATATCTTGTTTTTGCCTAAGAATGAAACATTCATATTGTTTTATGTATGATGCTCATGGCCAAAGTCAGTTAGAGTGCCAATTATATTGTGTTAGAAGTGAGTATTTTTTAAAAGGTGAATTATGCTGATCAATTGTATTCCATTAAGAAGACCACATATAGGATCACACCACCTGTTGATCTTTTACAAGAGGAAATGTATCATGCTGATTCAGTGCAACTATCAAAGACAATTAAAATGGAGTGAGACACAAGAAGAAAACTCTGATGTGAATGGAGCTATATTTTCTTAGATTTAATTTTCAATGCCTTCTTTCCTAGAATAATTAACTGATCAAAAGTTTCTTTCCCTGTAAAACAGGGATAGCACCGGGCTATTGTGGAGATTAAAGGAGACAATATATGTAATACTCGTAGCACCCACAAATTACTTGATACATGGTAACTATTAATATTAAATACAGTAACATAAAACTAGTGATAGACAGCAAGAATGTATTCAATCAATTCTGGGGATTTTATTTATGATTAGACATACTTCTATGCATATTTCAAAGTATTTTCTTCCATATAGGAGTCTAAAGAAAAACTGTTACAAGTGAAAAGATACAGTTTACTTAATAATAGTAGGAGGGGCTGGGCTCGTGGCTTAATCCCAGGCCTTTGGGAGGACAAGGGGGGTGAATCAATGAGGTCAGGAGCTTGAGATCAGCCTGATCAGCACAGTGAAACCCTGTCTCTATTAAAAATACAAAAATTAGGCAGGTATGGTGGTGGGCACTTGTAATCCCAGCTACTCAGGAGGCTGAGGTAGGAGAATCACTTGAACTCAGGAGGCGGAGCTTGCAGAGAGCCGAGATTGCACCACTGCACTCCAGCCTGGGCGACACAGCAAGACTCCATCTCAAAAAAAAAAAAAAAAAGAAAAAAAAAAAAGTAAGGGGAATTACTTACAGTACAAGTTCACACAGTCAATAAATGGCAAGTTCACACAGCCAAAAAATGGCAAAACCAGGATCTGAATCCAAGCAGTGTGGCTCCAGAGCCTATGTTCTTACAGACTATCTTGGTTTCCTCTCTGTAGTCACATGACTGAGAACTCTCTGGATAGTATCAAGTGTTTACATTAACTAGGTTTGCAGATGATCATCTCTTATCCTTTTAAGTGTTGCATCACCATTTTTGCTGCTATTATGAATTTGCTCTCGTGGAAAACTTTATTTTTCCAATCTGTATTAATGTCTTAAACCTGCTATTTAACATTTAGTTTGAAAAATAGTCATGTCTTTGCTGGATTTGTCTGAGAATTTACATACACATACCGTACACAAAAGGAAAATGTCCTTTGAATAGAAGGCAACAATTTTCAAGATAAGACAAATATAGACAATAAATATTATATAACCTAGGAGCACTTGATAATATCTACTAGATCAAAAAAGTTACAATCTATTTTCTCCAAGGCAGTAAAGGAGCCAATGAACATCTTTTGTAATAACAATAATAAATTTAAGGATTGCACATAGCCCTTGAAGAAAGCTAAGCATTTAATAAGTTGAAGACACTTTTTACCATTCTTTAGGGAATACTGTATTTCTAAGAATGGCAGGTAACATGTGCTCTGAATGATACTAGCAAATGGTAACTGCAATATCATTCCTCTTAATGTGATGTTATAAACCCAGTGGAATGTTGGGAGAGCACTCAAGCATTCCTCTAAGCATGAATTCCTAAGTTGCATAATAATGCTAAGTGCATCATCCTAAACATATGCTGTTGTTTCTGCTTATGATAGCTACAGTGGTACTGATGCTCGGCATCTTCTAGAAGAGGAAGCTGGTGAGCATGATAAATCCCAGGGACTCCTGATGGTTGTCTATCCTTGGGCTCTGCTGCATGCCTAGTGGCAAGGTAGTATAGGGGAAAGGTCACCAGCTGAGGAACCACAAGGGAAGGATTCTAGTTGCAGTTCAACCAGCAATTAGTTTGGGGGAAATTATTATACCTCTTGAAGCCTTGATCTCTTGAATGTGAATATTAATTTTTACTGTTTAATAAAGTGCTCATTAAGATAACAATTGACATCTGTGAAAATGCTTTAGAAAAAAATGTTCTGTGAACAACAAGTACACACAAAAGCAACTGAGGCACAAGATAACACAGCCTATAATAGGGACTCAAAGTGTTTCTGGATTGCTACCATCTGATCCCATTACTTAGCTATTTTTCAACTAACCTGCAAGCTTCTTGGCTGGGGCCCAGGACTACATTTTCTATAGCTTAAGACCATCGTATGTAGGATAATAAATTGAATCTACAGATTTTTTTGATGGCACACAAGTATTTGCCTCTGTTCTCCTACAACTTTGTAACATTTCTGCCTTTCATCTTCACTATGCTCATCTATTTTTATATTTACATATGACTATACACTTGCTTCAGTCATAAAAACCATAAAAATCTTTAGTCATAAAGATCTACTGTTCTCTCCCATCTATAACCTTCCTCCAACTAAATCCACATGTAAAACAAGTTTCTTTCTCTCTGTCTGGTATGACGCACTTCTTTAGTCCTCTAAAATTCAGTGCAAACATCTGTCTTCTAAATGAAGTCCTTCCTAATTGATCCGGGTGCATTTACCAGGCACTCTTTTTCACCACTCCCAATGATGTACAATACACAGACACACTGACATACATACACACATATTTCTTCCCTTATGCGGTTATACAAGGATACAGTGGTTTCCTTCTGGAGATCTAAACACAACACTTCTTCAGCCTTCTTCATTCCAAATAAACTCACTAGTAGAAAGCTCTAAGTCAGACACAGACCATTAAAAAAAGCCCAAAAGTGGGAGGGAATAAGCGAGAGAAAAAGGAGAGTGAGGACAAATCTTAAACGAGTTCTCTGGTCAGATACATATAAAAAGTGAACCAGTTATGAAACAGCTACAACCTCCCCCAACTCAATGCTTTGGTTTTTCCTTACCATCTGAGCCCTTGTCATCACCAGGTAACAGTCTCTGGCACGTATCAGGTTACACACCCTGCATCCCCACAATAACAACATTAACCAGTGTGTTTTAGGCTTCACAGTTTACAAAGGCTTTCTCAGACACTATCCCATACGACGATATGACTGTAAGATTAAGCCAATGGGAACACTATCTTATTGGAGAAAAAAATTATCACATATATCTCTTTATTTCTATGCAAGTTGGGCTTCCTCTCTACAATTGTGTAAAGGGAACTGTTGGCTTTACAGAATCAGGTAGCTGGTAAGCTGCGAGTTGCGTAAAGACAGTGAAAAAGGAATCTATGTGATAGTGCATCAGCTTAGGAGATGGGATTTTCATTCGGCTATGCTCCCCAGAAAACTCACAAGCTGAATTTCAGACTGGATGGAAAAGGTAATTTCAAAACCATGCTGCACAAAGTGCTAATAGGACACAACTCCAGGTATTAGGATTAAAACAAATTAAATATAATAGTGATTGAGGATTGCCAAGCCCTATTGGTGGACAAAGCAAAAGGCAGTACACTTTCAAAATTCAGAGTGAGATCTACACATTTGAAATAAACCTCAAACAAGCTTCCAATTCTATGAAGCAAAATTCTCTGTACAAAATAAAGTTTCCAGTAGAATCTGAATGGCAAATAGACAAACAAGACCAGGAGATTTTCAACTCATACATATACTAATGAAGACATAATCTTCTACCTGTAGAAGTTAAAGAAAATTTTCCCATATAAAGGTGAGAAACAAATACAACAGATTCGTTTTTCTAGAAAATATAGTGTATATATTATTAAGATAAATTTAATTTTACATATTAACTTAAAACGTGCTCAAACATAGGGAAGTCAATTCAAAGGAGAATACTCTGATGTTTTTGCTAAAAACTCAAACTATTGGAAAACTATTATTTTTTGTTGTAAAATAAAAAAAAAAAAGGGAAGTCCACATCATGGTACTTCAAGTTTTATATTGTTCCTCTATCCCTTTCTTGGGTCATAATCTTATCAGGAGTTCCATCAGTACTTGGAATTCAAATCCATATTCTATCAATATAGCAAGTTGACGTCTGGACCTTTTTGAACTCCAGCCCCAAGGAAGATCCACGAATGCTACTATCTGAATCTTGTGTGTATGCTTTTTAAATGGCAACAACACAGTTTTAGTAATCGCAGTGGAAGAAATGAAACAATAGCAACAGCTGGCATTGCTCCCCCAAAAAAAAATGAAACAGAATGATACATAAATCTTGTAGCATCTTGAATACAAACACATAAACCCTGGATTTATGCTGAATATGGAAAGCAAGGTGAAAGAATAGCTGGATAGTACACTATTGTGAGCAGTGAAAGGGGACACCCTTTTAGGAAAAGGCGGTTTTAAGAGAACACATTTTATTAAGTATAAGAAATATTTTCCTCCATGAAGGATTTCATAGAGAAAAACACAGAATAAAGATTAGAAGAACACAGATAAGATAAGAATAATAGTTTAGTAATAGAAAGAACTTGAAAGGAAAGGTAATATAACAAATACAGACCTGGCTAGAGTAGGAGTGGAAGATGGAGTGAACTGAAATTACCTAGAAATAATAATATCACAGAAATAAAGCTTATTAGAATAATGAGAAATGGATATAACACTTAAATGTATTCACAATAGCAGACAGAATTAATCAGAGTTGGAAGGAAAAAGAGAGTCATCAGCATCTAGATGGGAAGTCAAGCCACAGGATTGGGAACAATAACGTAGGGACAAGGGTTGAGGAGAAAAGAGAAGGTCACCAAATGAAGCAATCTAGTAGAACTTGAACATTTAGGAGTGACTCTAAATCCAACCCATCTTTAAAATTCTGCTCAAATTTCCTCTCTTTCCCCAAGTCTTCTTGGAACACTCCTGGGTTCACAGTCAGTGGTTTTTCATTTCATTCTTGTTTGGTGGATGACTCCTCACATCATTGTTAAACTCTCCTCTTTATTTTTGAGGAGCTTAGTATACTATCTCCCCACTATACTGCTCTTTGAAAACTGGGTTCAGAAGTTGTGTTTATTTGCATTTTTCATGGCAAATAGTTTAATTCCACAAACAGAGAGGTTATCCAACGAGTGTTTGTCATATGGACAATCAGATCCACTTACTTTGTTTGCAGATAAATTGCATTAAAATGAGTAAAATGACTTACGATATCATGTAAGAACTAAGTACTAGAATTGGAAGGAAAAAGACACTCTTTTTTGTTGCCTTAAACCACTGGGGTGGGAGTGGGAGTAAATCAGCCTTAAAGGAAAAGTTTACGTTAGTTAAACCAATGTGAAGGCAAAGAAAGAATATAAATTAGAATAAGCTGAAAAGATACTGTGGGAGAAATTAAAATATTTCTTAATGAAAACAAATACTGGGAAACCAGTAAAAAATGCCAAGGGCTAATTTTATTGGCCAAATATGGAAAATAATATAATCTCCAAGAATTACAACTTAGTAGTAAGAAGTTCAGGGACAAACACAATCAATACAATTTCACATTGATTTTGTATTGCTGATTTGAAGTAGTACCTTGGGAATTGTGGTTCTAAATCTATTTGGGTTCTTTACATAGTTTTGGTACCAAAACACAAAATAATGTTTGCTCTTTTTTGTCTGAGGGCAACATTTTTATGCTCAAGGAGTTCCCACAGACAGCACATAAAATCTTAAGCTACTGGAAAGATAATTCCTGGTAGATATGGGTCTTTAACAGTAACATGGATAGCTGTGTGACTGGCATCACTGAATCGATATTATTCCAGACACTTTGAGATGCTTGGTGGTTAGGTCACAATTATGCACTGAATTGTATCATAAGTGCTATTTTTTATTCTCACTAGTTAAAAAAATGTTTTAAAAATCATCATCAGCCTTGGAATGCACTGTTTTATGATGCATAGCATTTAGGAAACCTTAAAATTACATGTACTGAGAGGGAAATCAGATCGTCTCACGTCAGCAACTGAAATTAAACCCCTCTTCTTTTTTCCAACTAAAAGCCATAGTTAATGTTCAATTACTCGGCTTTGAGTTGATGATCTGGATCTGTTTCTCCCATTTCTGAGAAAACTTGTCTATAATATTCAGATCAGTGCTTCACCTTTCTGTTTTGCTTTCTGCATTGTTGAGCAAACCTAACCACTGAGGGAAGCTTAATGCCATGCCTGGCAGTGTGATTGACAGAGACTCACATTTAGCTCTTACAGAGATTGTTCCAACATTATGTGGACTATAGTGAGCATTTATTTTTAAAAATTGTGAAGGCATAGAAAACAACAGAAGCTAACTCTTTTTGAAAATGTTGTAAGAACACAGAATATAATACTTATTTTATAATATCTTTCAGAGAGCTAAATTTACCCTGTAAGTTTAAGAATTGTATTAGTCTGTTCTCACGCTGCTAATAAAGACATACCCAAGACTGGGTAATTTATAAAGGAGAGAAGCTTAATTGACTCACAGTTCCACATGGCTGGGGAGGCCTCACAATCATGGCAGAAGATGAAGGAAGAGCAAAGGGGTGTCTTACATGGCAGCAGGCAAGAGAGCTCATGCAGGGGAACTCCCATTTATAAAACCATCAGATCTCGTGAGACTTACTCACTACCACAAGAACAATATGGGGGAAACCGCCCCCATGATTTAATTATTTCCACCTGGTCCCACCCTTGACACATGGGGATTACTACAATTCAAGGTGAGATTTGGGTGGGAACACAGCCAAACCATATCAAGAATGTAAATTATATGACAATTAAAATAATTATAAAATTATACTGATCAGTCTATTTACTGATAAGATGTCCTAGGGAAAACACTGAGAATATTTCAAAAAATTTTCCCTTCTTATAGGTTTTAAATGCAAAGTTTTAAAGGAAATTTTATTTTATTTTTTATTATACTTTAAGTTCTGGGGTACATGTGCAGAATGGGCAGGTTTGTTACACAGGTATACATGTACCATGGTGGTTTGCTGCACCCATCAACCCATCATCTACATTAGGTATTTCTCCTAATGCTATCCCTCCCCTAGCTCCCTACCCCCCAATAGGCCCTGGTGTGTGATGTTCCCCCACTGTGTTCATGTGTTCTCATAGTTCAGCTCCCCCTTATGAGTGAGAACATGCGGTATTTGGTTTTTTGCTCTTGTGTTAGTTTGCTGAGAGTGATGGTTTCCAGCATCATCCATGTCCCTGCTAAGAACATGAACTCATCTAACGGGAAAATATTTAATCTAGTTTCCCTTAACATGTTTTTAGGCCTGAATGCCTCTAGTTTAGGCATCTTGCGGCATTAAATGGTGGACACAACACTGATATCCATTTTACACTCAGATGACTTGGATCTAAGTCTCATTTTCTATTTACATTTATTAGATCATTCCCCTAAATCCTTTGGACTATAACATAATTATCTGAAAAATGGGAGTTCAAAATCTCTACCTACATCACAGAGTAGATTCAACAGAGAGAATGTTATGTGAGAACACTTTCAAGTTTTAAAGTACTGTTATCAATTGGTACCAGAGGTCATATTTAGACATCTGGTTCCAAACAAGATGGCGTAGACCCAATTTTCCCCATTTCCTCCTCTCCAAATACAGCTAAATACCCTGGAAACAATTCAACAGACATTCACAAAAGACCCTGAAAGGTGGAAAGAAGGAGGCAGGAATTAGGAAATGACACCACAGCAAATGTGTAGGACTTTCTTTTCTCTCCCATATATCTCAGATAGCACACCAAGAAGACCTTCAGCCTGGAATGGACAACAGGTGCCAACAAACAACAAAAACAAGCAAACAAAAGAGAGAAAAGCCTATTCTCTCTGGCTGAGGGCAAGGAAAGGGGGAGAGTAACTGGGACACGGGGCAGTCTTTTTCCTGACCCATACCTAGCAGCAGTAGTAGGTCCCTTTAACCTGTAAGTGGTGGCATCAGTAGATCCCAGAAAGGGTAACACATCTTGCATCCATAGCGGCAGCTGGAAGCACCTGCACTGGTGAGGTCAGTGAATCCCTGACATCAAACCTGGTTAAATATGGAAAATAATATAATCTCCAAGAATTACAACTTAGTAGTAAGAAGTTCAGGGACAAACACAATCAATACAATTTCACATTGATTTTGCATTGCTGATTTGAAGTAGTACCTTGGGAATTGTGGTTCTAAATCTGTTTGGGTTCTTTACATCGTTTTGGTATCAAAACACGAAATAATGGTTGCTCTTTTTTGTCTGAAGGCAACATTTGTTATCAATTGGTAGCAAAATCAGGTATGGGTGACCCATCCTCTTCCCCATACCTGCCTATATCATGTGGGCAGAGATAACAGGCCAGAGAAAACACTTTCCATCCTACAGATCCAGTGTCTAACATCCCTACTAGTCACAATAGGTGACCTAGAGAAGTGCTTTCTGTAATTTGCAAGTGGCACCAGCAGGAATATATGAGGAGCTCCAAAGTCAGGAGAACTAAGCAGACCAAAATAGCATTGAAGAGCTGTGCGAACTAAATGCATTTGGAACTACAGCCTACGAAACAGGCCAGAACCTACATACCAAACCAAAACACGGACATTCTTGGCTAAAATGATATATTTTTATTTTAAATGTCCATTTAAAAATGGTCTGTATAAAGAATGTCCAGGATAAACATAAATAAAAGCCATGAACCAGGACAAATTGGATGAGAAAAGACAATAAACTAATTCTGATAACCAAGAAAAATGAAATGTCAAATTTATCTGACA
Organism: Trachypithecus francoisi; assembly: GCF_009764315.1. NCBI lineage: Eukaryota > Metazoa > Chordata > Mammalia > Primates > Cercopithecidae > Trachypithecus > Trachypithecus francoisi. Next base: position 58,338,333 of record NW_022681469.1, read on the forward strand.
AGGATTTTAAAGCAGCCATCATAAAATTGTTTAACAAGCAATTATGAATTCTCTTGAAACAAAAAATCTCAGTAAAGAAGTAGAAGTTATAAAAAAAAGCACTAAATAGAAATTAGAGAATGGAAAAATAAAATAATAGGAATTAAAATCTTGCTGGGTAGGTCAGTAACAGAGTGGATATAACAGGACAGAACAATGAAATTAAGGACAGATCCATAAAGTTTATTCAAAAAATTCAAAGACTTGAAATTGTTTCTATTTCACCAACTTGGAAGCAATGAACCAATTCCTATAAAACTACAAACTACCAAAACTAACAAGATGAAATGCACAACCTGAATAATCCCATAACCATTAAAACAATTGAATTTGTAATTAACATCCTCTTGAAAAAAAATCTCCAGGACAGTTGTTTTATGGAGAATTTTACCAAATATTTAAAGAAAAAATTGACACCAATTTTACACAATCTTTTCCAGAAAATAGAAGAGGAAGGAATGCTTACCTACTCATTTTATGTGGCCAGTATTACTATGATACTGAAACCCAATAAAGACAGTACAAAAAAAATTACAGACCAGTATTTCTCATGAACACAGACACAAAAATCCTCAATAAAATATTATCAAGTTAAATAAAACAGTATATAAAAATAATTATTCACCATGTCCAAGTTGGACTTATCCTAGGTATGCAAGGTTGATTTAATATTTAAAAATCACTCAATGTAATCTACCATGTCAACAGTTTAAATAAGAAATATCTTATGATTAGATCAATTGAAAATAGTGTAGATTCAGAAATTACAAGAAATCTACCAAAAAGTTCCTACAAATAAATGATTTCAGCAAGTACTTGAGATCTATGACCAACACATGAAAATCAATCTCATGTATATATTCTAACAACAAACATACAGAGACTGAAATTAAAAACACAATACGTATTTACATTGCTCAAAGAAAATGGAATGCTTAGGTATACACTAAACAAAACGTGCAATATATTTTTGCTGAAATTACAAAATACTGATGAAAGAACTCAAAGAAGGCTTAAATAAATGGAAGGGCTTATCATGTTCATGGATTGGAATACTCAACACATATATATGTTGAATAATATATATCAACACAGTAAAGATATATATTATTGTCAACTTAATCTGGAGGTTTAATACAATTCCTATCAGAATCCCAAGATTTTTGTAGTTCTAGAAAAGCTTATTCTAGAATTTATATAAAAAGGCAAAAGACCTAAAATATCTAAGACAATTTTGATAAGAGTAAAGTAGGAAATATCACTGTATTAATCTGTTCCCACACTGCTATAAAGAACTTCTGAGACTGAGTAATTCATAAAGAAAAGCAGTTTAATTGACTCACAGTTCTGCATGGCTGAGGAGGCCTCAGGAAACTTATATTCATGGCAGAAGGGGAAGCAGGCACATCTTACACGGTGACAGGTGAGAGAGAGGGTGTGTGTGAGTGCAGGAAAAACTACCATTTATAAAACCATTAGATCTTGTGAGAATTCACTCACTATCATGAGAACAGCATGGGGCAAACTGCCCGATAATACAATCACTTCCTTCTCTTGACACATGGGGATTACAGGTCCCTCCCTCGACACATGGGGATTGCAACTCAAGGTGTGATTTGGGTGGGGACACAGAGCCAAACCATATCAATCACTCTACCTAAATATTAAGGTTTACTATATAGCTGTAAGAATCAAGACAGTGTAGTACAAGTGAAGGAATAAACCCATAGATGAACAGAATCCAACAGTTTATGACAAAGGTGCACACACAATTCCATGGAAGAAGAATAGCCTTTTCAACAAATGGTGCTGGAACAGTTGGACATCTACAGGAAAAAAAATAGAGAGAGAACCTTAACCTAACTCTTACACATTAAATAAAAATTAACTCAAAATACACCACTGACTTAAACATAAAAAATAAAACTATACAATATTTAGAAAAAATATGAAAAATAATTTGGGACTTGGGGCTAGATTGAAGAGTTCTTAGACTTACTACCAAAAGTCTGATTCATAAAAGGAAAAATGATTATCTGGATTTATCAAAGTTAAAAATATTTATCCATAAGAGATCCTGTTAAGGGGATGGAAAGACAAACTGCAGACTTGGAGAAAATGTTCATAAGTAACACATCTGTAAAGACATGTAAAGGAACTTGTATACATAAAGAACTTTCAAAACTGAGTTTAAAAAGTAAACAACTGGCAAAAGACATGATCAGATTTGCCACTAATTAGGATATAGATATGACAAATAATCATATAAAAAGATGTGCAATAGCATTAGCAATTAGGGAAATGCAAATTAAAACAAAAAAGCAGTATCACTATACACCTGTCAGAATGGCTAAAATTTAAAAAATACTTATAACCTCAAATGCTGGCAAGGATGCAGAGAAATTGGATCACTTGTTCACTGCTGGTAGGAATGTAAAAGAGCACACCCATTCTAGAAAACAGTTTGGCAGTTTGTCCTAAAACTGAAATGCACTTAGTATATAATCCAGCAATTGCACTCTTGGGTACTTAGAGAAGTGAAAACCTATGTTCACACAAAAATATGTATGCAAACGTTCATAGCAGCTTTATTCATTCATATTAACCAAAAATTGGATAAACCCACAAGTCTTTCAATGGGTACCCTAAAACAGACTGTGGTACATCCATGCCATAGCCTACTGGCATAGTATACTGCAATAAAAAATAGCAAACTATTGATACACACACTGGAATGTATTTCAATAGAATTATTTTGAGTGGAAAAGTCAATCTCAAAAGTTTACACACATTATGATTCCATTTGTAGAATATTTTTGAAACAAAGTTACTGAAATGAACAGATCAGTAGCTGTCAAGAGTTAGGGATCGGTCAAGGAGAGGAGATAAGCATGGCTATGAAGGGGTAGCATAAGGGAGCCCTGTGGTGATGAAATGGTTCTGAATTTCGATTGTGGTCATATTTATGCATAACTGCACATGTGATATAATCACATGGAACTACACACACATACATACACACACACACACACACACCACACACACACACACACACACACACACAGACGAGTACCTGGCAAAACATGAAGTAAGCTCTGTAGATTGTACCATTGTCAGTTTTCTGGTTTTGATATTGTACTGTATTTATATAAGTTAACATTGGGGGAGGCGAGTGAGGGGCGTCTAAGACCTTCCTGTAAATTCCTTAGTAACTTCCTGGGAATTTATAATTATTTCAAAATTTAAAACGGTTTTAAAAAGTCATATTTGAAAAATTTTGAAATCATTCTGCTACTGTGCAAACCAGATTTGATGATGTCATTATTATTTTAAAAGTTGTATGCATTGAGGAGTAATGACAAGATATAATTCATTGCTCTACATGCGAGTAACTTGAGCAATTAAGAAAAAAAGTAGGACAGAATTTTGTAATCCTTACCTAGGCACTACTTTATAGCCACATGAAATATTAACAGGTAGAAGGAGAAAATACATAAATCATTGGTGCAGGAAGGATATTCAAAATACTTAATAACTTTTATGGTCTGGACATAAACCAATCAATAACAGATTCTGGGGCCAACGAGAACAGATGCCAGCCACAACCCAAAATTTGGTACTGGTGCACAACAGTGGAATATCCATCCTACCTGATTTATTTTTGATAAATTGTACTATTTCCTCCACAAAAGATTCATAGTCCTAAAATGTTGGTATTTCTGAGTACGTCTGACCCGAAAAGACTGGAAAGGGCACTATATTATTGGATGAAGCATACCTCAAAATGTTGCTAAAGCACATCACGACTAATACCAGTCAGCTACAAAAGGATTGCTTCTATTAGGATATTTGAAATTTTCTCCTTTTTTACAAACACATATAAAATATCAGTACAAAAACAAAATCACATTCAAGTTAATTTATTATATTTCAAGGTGGATGTTCAGTATTTGCATATAAATAGTTTTTACAGTTTTGAACTTTTAGTACTTGAATAGTTAATACTGTTAGAATCTTTTTATGAGTTCTTCCTTGAGGAAAGATTCCAAGGTGCTTTGCGAACATAATCTTAGCAGGTTTATCAGATTAGAAAGATAAATACTGAAAGGTAAAATTAATTTGGTCATACTTAATTTTCTTGAGAAATTAGGATCACTAATTATCAAAACAAATTTAATGAGAAAGGCCAAAGCCCCTATTTAAGGGAAGATAAACAATGTAATTTAGAAACAGAATCTGAAATATGAACATAAAAGTATGAACGTTTTAATCAGTGTGTCAGTTTTATAAAACTCATTTAAGAAATGAATTGAAACTAATTAGTGTTTTCTACTATTTTAGAAAGGCAACTTCCTTCTGCTGAAAAACATCCTGTTTAATAAGTATTATAAAGCATGGCATATGCTGTCTTTGTTCATGCACATTGTGGACACTTTTTTAAAAAGATAGATTAATTAATTAGTTCAAAGCATTAGTTAATTCCAATTGAAATGCACTACTCATGCAGGTAAATGGGTTAAGATTACGTAATTTTTTTTCCTGTAGTAACATAAGAAAACTCACTTAAAATTCATACATATTGAATATAGAAACAAAGTCACCCAGTTCATGCAGATGTAATTATAACTTCATGAAAATTTAGAGGCAGCTTAACAGGCTGAAAGGGGGAAACTACCCAGTGTATTACTATCAAGTTGGAATTACCTAGATGGATAATTTTAGCCTATATGGATTTGTTCATTTCCATTTTGCCAGGACATTCTATAGTAATTCAAAGCTGTTAAGGTAGGATAACTATTCAGAATTTTTTCCCAGTTATCTTCTGTAAGGCTCATTTGCTGGCTCAGAGTATTACCTGAAGGAAAGAAAACGATCAGTTATGTAGAACTGATGGTGCTACAATCATGGTGCTTCCAACATGTGAAGGTAAATCTGCATGAAAGAGGTAGAACTCCCATTTTACAGGTAAGAAAATCTAGGCTCCCAGAGATTAAGCACCTTGCCCAAGAACCCAGAGATTTGGGTTTGGAACAGTTTTTCCTGACTCCAAATCTTAAACAATTTCTTCTCCTGTACATTATAGTGTGATCCTACTGGGTTTAATAACATTTCAACTTTCAGAAAAGAATGGTCCTACAAGGCTTACTTCACTTTTGAAATGGATTCTAACCCAGCAACGCTCATGGGATGTCAGCACAGAAATGCTTGTGATTGAAAATGTCTCAGGAGGATCCCATATTACTGACTCTGAGGGGAGAAATATGATGGGGCTCTATACACACTTTAACCAAACTTGTATCCAAGTTATTCAGTGGTTAACTGCTATATCTGTGGCATTTTAAAAAAGACTATATTGGCTTGCTAAACAGCACTCCCCCAAATACTAATATTAGAATCCAGTAGTAGGTGGAGACGTTTTTTCTGCCATGTAGACTGCTGCTAAAACTCCAAAAGTGTACAGAGCTATGACAAATGCACAGAACATAATGACTTCAGTATTTCCAGCCCTATTGTGAGAGAAGGAATTATGTTTTCACATTTAGTAGCAGTATTATCCTTTAAGTAAAAAGGCAAAATGATTGCTTTACTGTCAGCAGAATAAGTGCTTGTTTAATATATATTTGTTCTGAGCCATCCATGCCCTGTTTCTCCTTAATACCAATGAGAACAGTTTTGTTAGTTTTTTCTCTAGTCTAGTTAGCATCCCCTCTCATCTCTCTTACTTTTCTTCCTCTTATATTATAATTGGACTAGTAATTAACTTTACTCATTTATGTAAACAGATCTGAAGATGCAAACATTTCCAGACACATATCTACATACACTACATACCTCTATACATTCATACATACTGAGCACACACATATGACAAAATAATATATAATCTTCAGTTATTAAAATGTAAATTAGGATAACAGTAAAGATTTTATGACATCCAGCCCACTAACATCCAAAATGTACAATTTTAAAATTACTGCACTAAAATTTCTGCTACCAGATAGGATGGAGTGAGTAGCTTATTAGACATGAGAAAACAGAAAGTCTAGATAAAATGTAAAAAAGTAAGCAGCTTAAAGAAATCAGAAACTAGCTGGAGCAACATGATTCTCAAAAGGGAACCCTGGAGAGGTGAAGGAAGAATTTGCAGTTGCTTTTTGTTGAATCTGGGCTCTTAGAACAGTATAGACTTGGCCTGGGAAAAACGCCGCTGCTGGACATTAAAGAAACCAGAAGAGTGAGGACTCTTGAGGCACTGGAGTGACAAATATAGATGTGAGAGATTTCAGTCAGTCAGTTATCTCCTGACATTTGTCAATTCTGGAGCTGTAGGATCTAGAAGCAAAACAGTTACACTAAATCCCCCGAAAAACACCTCAGAAATTTGGGAGACTGGCAATCCTGAGAAAAAAATTTTTTTTAAATATTGGTGTTCAAGACCTGCTAAGAGTAGAGTCCCACGCAAACATGGTAGGTTACAGTTTGTCCTGTGGATCAAATTCAGCCTGCCCCAACTTCTGTGTGGCCCATGGGCTAAGAATAGTTTACACATTTTCAAATAGTTGAGAAAAAATCAAAAGAAGAACAATATTTTGTTATGTGAAAGTATACAAAACTCGCCCTGGCCCCAGATGGCACACGAGGCCACCTGATGTGTTCTGTCTGAGATTCTGGCACTGAAGACTAATGCAGGACCCCAAGATTGGGAGTTGTGGGTGCAGCGACTGAAGAAGGAATATCAGTCCCTTATCTGGTATGTGGAGAACAACAAGAATGCCAACAACGATGGTTCCAACTGGAGTCCAACAAGGTAGCGACTCGGTGGTTTGGAAAGGGTTGGTATATCCATGACCTCCTGAAATGTGATTTTGACAACGAGTTTGAAATTCTTATCACATATCTTACTACTGACCCAGAAATTGCAGTCCCTGAGCTGGATGGAAAGACAGCAAAGATGTACAGAGGTGGCAAAATATGCCTGACGGATAATTTCAAATCTTTGTGGGCCAGGAACATACCCAAATTTGAACTAGCTCATCCCATGGCTCTGGGGCTGGGTCCACGGCTGGCAGTGGAAATCCCTGATCTGATTCAGAAGGGGATAGTCCAGCACAAAGAGAAATGCAACCAATGAAGGACCAAGCCACTGAGGCAGGGCAGAGGGACTTTTGATAGGCTTCGGTCCTGTTTTCCTGTGTATCACACTTAACTCATCTAACTGCTTCCTGGGACACCCTCCACCTTTAGCTGTCACTAAGTAGCTGCAGCAGGAGCGGGGGAAAAAAAAGCCAATACACCAAACAGTATTGCTACTGGGTTTCTAAGGCTGCACAGGGAAGTGAAAGACTGGTCTTTGGAAAATCAAGAGGCAATTTCTATCCTCCCCGCAAGTGGAACAATACGTGGTCCTGGAGGCATGGGGGTAACTGGAATAGAGTACATAGTCTTTCTGGTTTCAGGAGACAACCCATCAATAAAAGCTGAATAAGAAAGTATAAAGAAAGTATACAAAACTCAAATTTTGATGTCCATACATAAATCCTTATCAGAACACATGCATGACCTTTATATATTGACATATGCTGCTTTTGCACAATGAGTGCAAAGAAACTGAATGACCTGCGAAACCTGAAGTCTTTGTCACCTGGCCTTTGACAGAAAATGTTTGCCAACCTGGACTAGGCTGTTAGTTGAAAACTCTGGTGGCCAAACACTCAAAGAACAGGGCAAACTCAACCCAACCTCACGCTGGCTCAGTTCTAGTTTGGATTAGGGTAATTAGCTTTCACTCTATCTGCCTAGCAGAGGAACGGCAAATCTTTGCTGGAAAAAGATATCATCATTGGAGCCTCTATATTTTTAAATACACATTTTATATATATTCCTGCATTCAGAAAATTACTGTACTAACTTTTCTCTGAGCTGAAGTGTGATACATATGAAGAATCATGACTTAACTGGCAAGTTCAATAGCAATCCATTAACACCTAGTGTTCTTATTAAGTAATACTAATCTATGTCATTTAAAGAAAAGTAAAACATAGGTAACAATATTACCTAAAAGCACTTTTCTTGGCAAGAAAACTTAAAATAGGTGTCCAGAATAATAACATTCTAACCAACTAGATGTTAGTTTCCACTGTAAAAATGGTCCAATAATATAAAGACTAGAGTCTGTGAATTAATTTGCAGTAAATGAAAACAAATAGCAGTTGACCAAGTTACAAATCATCCTGATCTATAAACTGAATCCTAGAACTTGTTTCTCAATGACATTTGGTTCAGAGGACACCAGCATCGTATTTTAGGCATCTACCATCCTGTGAAGTCTGATAAGCACAGATGTGGGAAAAACAAATAACGCTGAAATGTTATAATTATGCAATATGTTATGCTTGCATCTCTCTCAGGATTTTAAAATCTGATTTTAGTAGCTTTTTATAATAAAAAGCACAATTCAAAGGTGCAAGACAGCTGAGAAGTTCAATATGTCACAGAACTGCAAAATTGTTAAATTCACTTTAATTAGGATTTACTAAGGTTTTACAACTGTGGCATAAGTAAATCATAACTCCCAGTTAGAATAGGTTATGCTAATTTTCAGACTATCACATTCTGTAACACATGTTTCATCAGTGTCAATGAAATATAACCCAATCATGCTTAAAAGTTCAGGTCATACAATAATTGTATGGGATTCAACTGCATACAGTTGTACTATTATACAGAAAGGTACAGATGTGGTTATGAATACAAAATTAAATATAAACTAAAACTGGATATTTGTACATTTATATATGTTCATATAAATTACAATCTCTAATTTTTAATTTAACTCAGTCCCTAGCCTGTGAACAGTTACCTTATAACATAGGAATGCACAATGTCACGTGGATAGTATCTGAGAAAGTCAGAATTATGCTTGAAAAGAAAGGCATTTTAGAATTAGACACTTTTTTAAAAGTTAACTTTTTAAAAACTTTGTATAAAGTTCGAATATTCTCTGCTGTTTTCTTCACCTTTAAGAGCTCCTCAATGACAGAAACCTCTGAACAGAGCTCTAATAATTTAATCACATAAAGTATGTGAATGTGGTCATATAATAAATCATTAGAGAGTATGCTATTGATCATCTTAAACTATATGTGCTCCTTTACAATTAAACTCAATATTTAAAAAAAATTACAAGTATCGTCAGTAACAGACTTCACCCATATAATTTATGAATTTAAAAACAAGGTTTACATTCATCTAGTCCTCAAAATTATTTTTAAAAAATTCTTCACATGCATGTAAACAGTCTATTTTAAAGCAGGTCAATATTAGAACACTGAGAACTGGAACATACTAAGGATAATCTAAGACATTCAGGCAACTGGTTATTTTATTCAAACGCTTGATTCAAGGAAAGCATTTCTTTATAATTCTGAGTCCTTAATAATTGCTAGAATGCTATGCCTTTGAATACAAACTCAAATATTATAGTGCCACAAACTGTTTCTCTTATGCATCATATCTGACCCCAATTAAAAGATCAGAGTCCTCAGAGCGACATATTGCTAACAAAATGTCCTTAGTAGGTAGTGGAAAGTCAGGCCAGGAGTCAAACAGAACCAACAGAGATGACAGAGATGTGATATTCAGCACAGTCTCCTCAGAGAGAAAAAGCAAAACCACATGGCCCTGCTGAAATGCCGAGTTAATTCTCTCTCTTATCTGAGCATTAAACATTACATCGTTAAAATTGTTTCAACTAGATTACTGCCTCTTCAGGTGAGACTCTCATTTAAGAAACACAAACATTCTCAAAGCACATTGCTGAAACACCATAAAAACTTAATAACCTACCATTTTCTTTGCACTCTTCTGGAGGTTTAGCCTTTTTCGCAAGTCGTGGATCCAGCCATGATGTTGTCTTTGTGTTATGGCTGAAAAGAAAAGAGATCACTCTGAACAGACACATACTAAAAGGAATCAAGTTTATTCCTTAAGAAAAAAAAAAAAAGCAGGGTTAGTCCAACAAAATTGCAATCGATACACTTAATTTGCTTACTGGTTCTAAGTAGCCCTGAAGGAGGTGTAAGAGTAATTGTGCAAGGCAGCTGTAAATTTGGCAACCTCAGCTCCCTGTCCTCAAAGCAGCTATTTTTATTAAAATCAACTAGAATGTTGCCAAGTTAACCTCATTGAAAATGCAGAACTCATCCAGAGCAAAAGGAATTTATTACAAATACAGGATTCTCCAGTTGGAAGAGCACAGTCCACCGGCTCTGATAATGTTTCCTGAGTTTTGCAAAAGACTTATTTTCATCTTAAACCTACCCTTTTCATAAACAGTTGTTTTGTTACCCTTTAACTACAGAGCTGGCAGAGGCAGTACAAAAGTGATGCAGATTATAGCATGTTCTTGGGATTCCTGCATTTTCTCAATAAGTGATTAATAGCAATTTTATTAACTCACATTAAACTATCTTTCATCCAAATACTTTCAACCCAGCTCAGAAGGTAGGGGATAAGACTGCCTGCATTCTAATGTTTCTGAAATGGAATTTCCAGAAATTAATGATAAAATAATATTTTTGAAAAAATGTTTTCTTGTAAGACTTTTGCCAGAAATTTAAAAAGTAAAGGAGAGATATTCTTAGCGTTTCTTAAAGTGGTCGTGAAATAACCTGCATTGGAATTACCTGGTGGACAATGCATATTAACAATGCATATTCTGGGTCCACAAAGAACTATCAAATAAGAATCTTTGATATGGGACTACACAGTCTCCATCACAGGCAAGCACTCCCAGTACTTCTTATGCACATTGCAATTCAAGAACCACTCATGGCTTGTAATTGCTCATCGGGGCCAAAATATTTACTGTGTACAGCTGTCTCAAGCGATCTCATCTACCAATGGACAAATGATCAAGAATGCAGCATTTGTGAGGGCCTTGGGAAAAGAATGAGCAAAGGCACAGGTGTGGGAACGTGTGAGGTGTTTCCAGGGAACAGTCAGAAGGCCAATGAATGAAACATGAAAGGAAGAATAGAAGAGAGGATGGAAATAGAAATCAGAGCCAGGTAATAGGCATACTTTAGCACAGTTGTAAGGAGGTCAAAATGGCAATGATGATACAAATTGCACATGTATTCTCTTTCTTTAATGACATTTAACTATATGTTGCCAATCATAACCACAAATGTTAGCTAGATAATCTGATAAACCAGTCTGTACTTGCAATGAAGGTTAGAAAATTCACCCAGGCACTATATTTAATCACAAATATGTAAAAACCAAGTTCCTTCTTAATGGAGGAACTTTCAAGGCAGGAAGGAGGGAGGATGGAGTCAAGATGGGTAGCAGAAAGCTATTCCGAGGTGTTAAATCACTCTTCAAATACCATTTTCTGAATGATCATCCATCCAATCTGTGTAGGTATAGAGCCATCTATGATTTGAGAACTGTGACATAAAGACCCTTGGGTCATGAAGTTTCTGCTCCTGAACAAGATGCCATTTTATTTCTGACTTTCACATGGGATAAAGACAAAGTATTCTCCATCACATTCTTAACATTTTAAGAGCTCTTCGATGATAAATGCCTCTCAACGGGCTCTAATAAGTTGATCAGATAAAGGCTGTGAATTTGATCAAATAATAAATGATCAGGAGAGCATGCCAGCTTTTATTTTTTCCTCAATTTGACCCTTGTAAAGTCTGGTGGTACTTCATTATCAAGTTTTAGAAGGATATAAAGTATTGCAGACACTTTCATCTGGTTCTGGCCTTTGTTTGTATGTCAACATAATCCAGCATTTTCTTCTGAACTAAAGACTTGAAGCTTAAGGATGCAGGTTCTGACTACTCCTAATGTGAGGATGGGGCACTGGGTTCAGTGTTTGCTGCTCTCATTTTTTAAAAAAATCACTTAAAAAATGCTCTTTATAGACATGCCTCAGTTCAAATTGTGTGTGTGTGTGTGTGTGTGTGTCTGTGTGTGTGTGTGTCTGTGTGTGTATGTCTATGTTTCTATGAGGTGGGGAGAAGTCTTGGGAAGTAAGCAGGAAAATACATTTCTCTTCTTTTCGTCCTCACCTGCTTCTTCTGAATCCTTTCCCCTTTTCGGAGAAAAGTCATTTCTAGGCTCCTTAGACATATTCACAAAAGCAAACACATCCTTGGGTAAGTATTAAGGGAACATTACTAAGCCACTGCAGAGAGTCCAATTACCATTTCTACTGCACACCACCATGGGTCTCAAATACTGGCTAATTTAGTAGAGAACTGTGAATTTTCCAGCTTTCCTGAGTTTATATAAAGCATTTCATTACAGGCTGATTTTTTTTAGGTTGAACTAGCATTAACGATATGTCACTTTAATACATTTTGACAGATTGAGTCTCTTATAGTTAACACCATTTTTAGCTGATCTTCAGAAACGATTCTGAAAGCAATGTGGGTAGTAGTTACCTCCAGTAATTGTCTTAAACATCACATGAAGATCCAGCACAGTATTTTTCAACAGTGGTTCTCACCAGCCTTGTAATTTGCAGGCTCCTCCAAGATTCCTTGCAAATAGGATATTTTTAATGCATTGGGAGACAACAGACCAACCAGCTCTTCCACTTCCCTTAAATTACATATTTTAAACCTTAATAATTCCATTTGCAAACAGAATTAAATGTCGGGCAGGAAACTGTGTTCAAAATGGGATCATTGAGGGATTTTTCCACATTCTGCGTACTATCACGTTTAAGGAGGTATTTCCTTTCAGTTTCTAGCTAGGGCAGATTCAAGTGCATGACATCAGTTTTCTGCATCTATCCAAACTGTGTGTCACATAAATACCAGGAAAAGAAAATGCCAATGCTAGATAATTTTATATTTCAATTCAAGCTTCCTTAACAGAGACACATACACATATATAGGCTACATTTGCACAGAAACTTTTCTTATTCCAGCCGGAGAATGCAACAAATATTTTCTAGGAACTTTGAATCATACTAATATACTACTTCGTGTATTTTTAGGATGAAGCGAATGTGATGATCATGAAAAGTGAGAGGTCAAGTGAAAAAGCCAGTAGCTATTTAAGTTCAGTCAATGTCATATTTTAAAACGTGGATGAAAACCAAAAACAATGGTTTATCTTATGGGCATATCCCAAACTCTTCTCTGATGTTAAACTAAATACTGGGTCTGTCTAGAGGACTAGAATAAGCCAGAAGTGAAATTTCAGTCAAGTCCGCATTTCTAGTTTAAATTCATATCAGAATGGCCTTGAAAATATGCAACAGGCGGATCAGCAATGAACAGACATTCCTGTACAACTTGTAAGCTTAAATTTTGCCAAACTGACAGAAACAGCAGGTTAAATAATACCCTATCTTCTGAGAAAACATTCTTCTCACATAGAACATGCTTCATTTCAACAGGAAAAGCTATTTAGAGTGCAGCACACCATTGCAAAGTTATTCTCACTATCTCGTGTCATTTCTTGATTGTCTACTGTGTCAGGGAAAGCAGCAGAACGTTCAGCTATGTCCCTTCATTTAATGCTAATGAGCCTTTGTGGCTAAGTATTATGAATTCCATTTTATAGATGGAGAAACCCAGGTTGGGGGAAGGTGAGTAACTTGCCCAAGGCTAAACAGCTAGTGCCTGAAACTGAAAGAGCCAGCTAGCATTAAACCCAGATATATCTGACTTCCAGGTACAAGGTTTTCTTTCTTTCTTTTTTTTTTGGTCTGAAACCAGAGGCATCTGGAACCTCACACTCGACTTTTTATACTGAGGTACTTCATTTCATTCCCTGGAATAGTAATCAAGAGTCTGTTTCCCAGCTTCTGCCAGTAGTTTAGAAACAGACCTTTACCTACTATTTACGGATAGTAATTATTAAATTCCTTTTTAAGTGTAAATGCTTTGCACTTAATAAGTATGATATTAAGTTCCATGTTCGTAGAGACAAAAGAGAGCACTGTGATTGAGGAGGCATTGATAATATCACTGGAAAAGTTTTCTCCTTATAAACTTAAATTCTGTATTTGAATCACTTTCTTTTTCTTTTTTTTTTTTTTTTCTTTTTTGACAGGATCTGACTCTATTGCCCAGGCTGGAGTGCAATGGCATGATCTTGGCTCACTGCCACTTCCACCTCCTTGGATCAAGTGATTCTTCCACCTCAGCCCCCAGGTATCTGGGACTACAGGTGCATGCCACGTACCCGGTTAATTTTTGGATTTTTTTTTTTTTTTTTTTGTAGAGATGGGGTCAAATTCCTGAGGTCAAGCAATCTGCCTGCCTTGGCCTCCAAAGTGCTGGAATTACAGGCATGAACCACCACGCCTGGCCCTGAATCACATTCAAATCAATTTTTCTTCATTCAAATCTGAATATTTTTCTAAAATGAAGTCTTCTTAGAAAGCTGATTCATATAATCTACATACGAATATTTGGTCTTAGAAGCTATATTCAAGAATTATGTTATTAAGAAATGCTATCAATGGATGCACTATTTGTTAGGAGCAAAACTTAAAATCTTTGTATAGATCATGCCATATTCTATTTTTCTGTTCCAGCTTTTCATTCACTCTATTATTCGCTCTATTGTTTGTCCAGTCAGGGCACAAACCTCTTTTCCATTTCTTAGGTATATACATAACTGCGTCTTCAAGGGTAACCTAATTCAAACCTAATATTAAAACATGTTCTCCATTCCTAATTTCTGTTTCCTTTTCTTTTCTTTCCTTCTTTAATATCACCAGAGCAAAATGTTTTCACTGCTGTACAGCTATTGGAAAAATTCAGCTTCATCAAATGAAATGTTCTTAGTGAAATGAAAAACTTTTATTATTAAACACATGTTTTTCCTTTGCTCTGTTTTCTCTAAAACTAGAAACAGACTTAAAACGATGATTAATAAGTCCTCCAAACAGCCAATTCCGAATCTCAGTCTTAAACTGATAGCTAAATGATATTTCCCCCACCCTGGGAAATACTACGCCAGAAGAATAACAAGAGATTAAAGCCAGTGACATTTGATTGCATAAAACAATCTTCTGAACAAGATAAACAAGGTTCAGGTAAATATTCTGGAGTCAATAGCAATTCAAAATGTCTGTGGATGATAAGGTTTCAATAGTAGTAGTGATATAGGTTCAGAAGCAGTAATAACAGACTGATGACTTGACTTTAGGTTTAAACAAACACTTTTTTTATTATTATAAGTTCTGGGATACATGTGCAGAATGTGCAGGTTTGTTACACAGGTATACACATGCCATGGTGGTTTGCTGCACCCACCAACCTGTCATCCACATTATTTTTCCCAATGCTATCCCTCCCCTAGCTCCCCACCCTCCAATAGGCCCTGTGTGATGCTCCCCTCCCCGTGTGCATGTGTTCTCATTGTTCAACTCCCACTTATGAGTGAGAACATGCAGTGTTTGGTTTTCTGTTCATGTGTTAGTTTGCTGATAAACATTAATTTTTAAAGGTATATAAATTGAGTAGATTTTACACCATAGTCAATAAAATCCTCAGGATAATTATAACGTTTTCCAAAAGACTTTCTCTTCCTTCTATAGCATCATTTCAAAGTAATTATTAAAGGCAATGATCGGATATATCTAACGTGATAAACAGTGGAAACTTGTTCCTTCAAGACTCCACTCGCCCAAAGTTTCACTACTTTTTTCTATCTACACATAGGTAATACACAAATAAAGCTACTGTCAATGAGCACTTTAGTGGTTGTTTCCTAAATAATACTCCTACAATTTCTCTTAAGCATATGAATATTTGCATTTGCCATTTTACCTTTCATGTGTTTAGAGAATATTTTTAAAGAAGTTTCATTACAAATATTGTTTTGGATATTGTGGATGTGTATTGTACACTATTTTGTCTAAAACGTTTATTTTCTGTCTGGGAATTATACCAGAATCTTGTGCAGGCACAAGAAAAAAATCATGAAAAAATATTCAATGTATCTCCTGTTTTTGTAATACGATTGACAGCCTAGACCAGATTTTGTGACTAGTAAGATATGTCAAGTATAGAATAAGAAAGTATATTTCTGGTGTTCCTGCATACCAAAAAAATTGATTTTACATTTCTATGCAATAAATTTCTAAAGTATTTTATCTTTTATTTAATAAATGATGCTTAATTTTTTTTGGAAATGGTAATTGGTGATTTAATTAAAACTTAAGGAGATACAGAAATAGGAACACAAAAGGAAACAAACTAATTGTCTGTCTGTTTAGAATTTAAAAGCAAATTCAGCCCTGACAAATATTTGGAAACCATATACAGCCATGACATTTTTCACAGATGTGATTTTCAGTTTCAAAAGCCTGCATTTAAAAACCTGTTATTTAAGATGACATAGTGTTCACTGCCATTCAGGAAGATGGCAGTAAACAAATAGGTTCTTGTTGTCTTTTTGTTTTTTGCCAAAGCAATAGCAGTCTCTTTTGTGTCACTAACTAAACTGACTCCCAAACAAAGAAGCAATTTAATGGGATTCCCAAGGCATGTCAATCCAGATTAACCCTGTGGCAGTTCTTCTTTTATGGAACATTTAGCCTCTGGAGTAGTGAATTGCTCGCCAAGAAACTTATAAAACAAATACTATTTGTAATATAGAAGTTTAGTTTTTTTCTCAGCCAATGTTTGTTTATATCAGAGGTAGTATGAAATAATGGGAATGACTTTGTAGAGTGAAAGAGTTATGTGACCTTGGGAATGTTAATTTGTCCAAGGATGCCTCAAAGTCTCGTCTATGAAACGTGGATAAACCAAACACTTTATCGGGTGGTGGTGATGTGAAGCAGGCATCACAGCAAACTGGTTAAGGACAAGGACCACGGAGACAGTCTACATCCCATGAAAGTCTGACTCTTGTTAATTTTTTTGACTACTGTATTCTCAGGGTTTAGAATGATTCCCAGGACATAATACATGACCAATAAACCTCTGTTGAATAAATAGAATCAAAGAGCCCTGGCTATGTCTGACTTTATGGCAAGTAGTTACTTCTAAAAGCTTCAGTTTCATAAAGTGAGGATTAAGTGAATGGAGTATAAATGCTTAACAGATGAACCCTGTTGTTAAGTTAACCCGAACACACCCTTAAAAAGGTAGGCGCTTGATATATAATAACTCATTTGAATTTACATATTCTCATTTGAATTTATAATTAATATACTGCCTATTTCAAAGATAATGCTAATGAAGACGATGACATGAGTCAAAGAAACTACTGGTTTTACACAGTATTATACATTTAAAAGTCTCCTGAAAATTATGAAACATAAGACATTATTACTATTTTAAAGCATGTTTGGAAGAGTGTGTTCACTCAAAATTTAAAATTATGCTGCATAAAAATATTTTCTCAGCAATTCTCCTTTTCCAATTAAATGTCATTCTATAGGATAGAAGAAATCTGCTTTTATCAAAGGAAGCAGTTTGAGTAGTGTGGGAAACATAGTGGGCCCACTAGTTTACCAGGGTTGCTGAGGGCAGAAAAAAACCTTTGCCTCTTAAATGCAGAACCTCTAAACCTTCACCTCTTAAATGCAGAACTTCTAAAGGACTGAGTCATGTAACTATTTTTCAAGATCAAATAAACCAATAAATATTTCAAAACATAATTGCATAATAAAAGACAAGTAAATGGAATTGCTTGTTACCTTAATTCAAAACCTATACTGTTTAATATATGTCTTTTAAAACTACATATTTAAAATTAATGTTTCAATGTAGAGTTCCTTTATATTTAGAAATAACTATTATCTATCTATCTATCTATCTATCTACCAACCTATCTATCTTATACACAGAACCAAAGGATCATTCTCCTTTGTTTCACTTATTTTCTGTTTTGTCATGGTCTTCATTTCACAGGAGACAGACTTCAGCAAAGTCTAGTGAAAGGGTGGGATCTGCCAGAGGAGACTTTCATTACTCTAAGCAGCTCCCACAATATCTGCACAAGAGAAAAGTTTTTACTGATGTCAGCGCTTCTTCCCTCACAAATCTCTCTCATTTTTCTTCTCCTTTCTTTTCCCTCTGGTTTACCTTCCTCTTGTGGTATTCTACCTTTCCTTTAAAAAACATTTTTTCACTTATTTTTTAATTGATAAAAATTATATGTACTATATTTTTGAAAATTGCTGAGACTAGATTTTAAGTGTTCTTAACACACAAAAAAAGACAAGTATGTGAGGTAATGCGTATGTGAATGAGCTCAACTGAGCCATCCCACAATATGAACCTATTTCTACTTTCCCTTTCTATCATGCATTCTGGTACATAACTGCTTCAGGACTACCTCTGAGACACATGGTGGCTTTGTCCTTAAGACATGTCTTATTGCTCAACCATGCTCCCTCCCTAGTCACTGTCTCCTGTTCTACAAGGTCTGTTTGCAAGGGCCTTTCATAGTATGGAGTTTGTTAGTCCCATAAGAATTCTTTGTCATAGCAGCAAAGGTACTCACAGATAAATGACAGTGGGTGGAAATGTTGATTTAAATGTAATTAGGAAAGGAAGGAACATTCCAGGGCAAAGAGTGAAAACAGACAGGAGAAAATCAGTGAATACTAAAGAAAAAGGAAAGCACAGTAAACCAGAGGCAGAGAGGGGGGAAACTGTAACGTTGTTGGTGAGATGGTACGGACATGAAGGACCAGACAAAAAGACACTGATTCACTGCCCGCTCTGTGATACCTGAGTTCATCACACTAAATCTTGAGGTTCAAAGGTAACCTTTATGAAGGACAGATGAATCACAAACTGGGGGTAAGGCAGGGGGTGTCGGGGAGCAGGCGGGCGGGAACGCCTCCAGTCTATGGAGGAACTTAAAGCAGGTGTCAAAGACTACCTCGATCCTGCCTCCTCTGTTAATCACTTTCCAGACACAGTCACTTCCACCATGACTCCAGGCTCCTTCTTTCACCTTATTCTCCCTCAGCATCAGCTCTTTCCCCACAGATGAAATTGTTTCCTCCACTTTGTTTTAATTTTCCACCTCCATCCATCTCTGCTCCTAATACTGTCCACCAGTCCTTCCCTCCAACATTAGGAAGATTAAAAAACAACAAACTCAAACAGCAACAACAACAAATGCCACTCCTTTGCTTGCCTTTCAAAGCACTAATGATCCAGTGAAACAAAAACTAAGCAGTCATTTCCTGGGATTTACTAACTAATACGTACTTCTCTAGTAGGGTCAGGGGTTTCCTCACCATTCCTAATACACCTAGGGACTTTGTCTTTGTAATGACAGCTCCCGTCCCTGGACTGCTCTATCTACCCATTGCTAACTTTTCAAGTCTATGTTATCTCACCTTCTCTGTGGTGACCCTTTTATATCTTAAATCTGTTCTAAACTTTGGCTTCCCTGAAGAGTATCACAAAATTCAGAAATTGTTGATCAATTGTTTATAACTATTTGTCTCTCTTCCCCATATTGTCAACAAGTTTGAAAGCAAGGACAAAATCTTACACGTTTGAAAGCCAACACTGGCTGACTGACAAGAGTCATAGAATCATTTTGCTAGATTCTCTCAAGCCCTGACTGATCCTATTTCCTATATACCTGGAACATAAGTTCTGTCTTCTGAAGTTCCTTTTCTTCATAACCTCAATACCTGATGCAGTTAAAAGAGGAAAGTTTACTTTACAATCATACACAAAAAAGGTTTTTGTGATTGCATTACTGGAAATATCGTAAGAAAACAGTCTTTAATCAACTTGTCATGCTGCTTTCCTTTTATTATTTTCATATAGCCTTACTCCCCTTGTCTTATATAATAAAAATATGTATATCATCAACTTCCTTATTCTGAACATCAATTGTTCTGAACTTCTATTTTTGCCCTCATATATAAGATTTGTATTTTGAGTTCTGGTCTGCAATGATGTCATGCTGTCTTCATCAATATCAAAATTATGTTTCTAGATATGACTATTTTTAATTGTTCACATTTTTAAACATTCTATTTTCCAATTAATTGATAAAAGATGCCTTGGTCATTGATTACAGCAATAAGAAATAATGTAAGAGATTCTTATTCCTTTTAAAATTAGAACATTTTCTGAAAAGTGAACACTATTGATTCATTTTCTACAAAACACTGTTTCTCATCCATGTTGGAGTCAAGCAGAGCACCGAGTAATTATCTGATTATGTAGTCCCTTGGTTACATGTATCAGAGTTTCCAACTTCACGTGAGAATTAAATAATGGTATGTGGTAACATTTCAATTTCACAACTGAATTCTGCCTATAGAGATCTAAGTTATAAATCACTCCAGGTTGGAAAAGAAAATCCAGTTTTAATGTATTTTTTAAATAATCAGAGTTTTCGTATTTTTATCCACTGTCAAAGCTGAAAACTTCAGTTTCTATTATTTTCACTCTTTGAGGCTTCTACAACAGGATAAGGCTGTTCATTTACATTAGTTTCCATTTTTATTCTTACTAATGAACATTTTGGTTGTCTTGTGCACATCAACAACTTAATTTTGTGCAAAGATTTTCTATTTTGGAATTTTTGAAAAGTTGTTCTAATCCGAGAAGCTAAAGAAAAGCCTCACATTATTAAGATGTATACAAAAAATATATTTTTTAAAAATGTCCTAAAAGAAAGATTAGGTTGAGTATTACCAAGAAGTTCAGGATTTGCGCTACAGTTTCCTTAGCAAGTCATAAAAAATTGTAAGAAATTAATATAATGGAATATAGTAAAAGGAAGTATAATGAACTATACAAAGCCAAATTATTTTAGCGACATCTGACATTGGGGTCAAATGCTAAAAACATTTTCTTTGGCTGGGTGCAGTGGCTCACCCCTGTAATCCCAGCACTTTGTGAGGCCAATGTGGGTGATCACCTGAGCCCAGGAGTTTGAGACCAGCCTTGGCAACAAGGCAAAGCCCCATCTCTACTAAAAATACAAAAATTAGCCAGGCATGGTGGCATGCACCTGTGATCCCAGCTACTGAGGAGGCTGAGGCGGGAGGACTGTTTAAACCCCGGAGGTCGAGGCTGCTGTGAGCTGTGATTGTGCCACTGCATTCCAGCCTGGGTGACAGAGTGAGACCTTGTCTCAAAGACAACCAACCAACCAACCAAACGAACAACATCAATATTTTTTATTTTGTGACCTATTACTTCAAATAGTTGCATTCTATTAAACTCCTGGACATAATGGTGAATATTCCTTCAACTAGCTTAGATAATAGGAAAAAAAATTTCATTTAGACAAGATGGGGGGCCTAGGAGGAGTCAAGTAAGCACTTTCTCATGATATCTAGACTATTCCTAATTCAATAATAACATAACATGGAGATTTGTCTTTTTAGTCACAGTTATAAGAGATTGTAGGGTGCCATTATTTAATCCATTATTTGATTTATATCTGTATTCTAGGATGCTTTATTGTGTTAAGGCACTATCCCATTATTGTCTCACAAATAAAAAAGATGTTACCAGAGGTTCATGGTTTTTTTTTTGTTTTTTGTTTTTTGTTTTTCCCACGTCTAACTTGCTACATCATTTATATCCTGCTATGATCTTTTTGGCATTGTTGAAAGAAATGTGTGAAACTCACTCAATGAAGTAGACTTCACCCTTCTCTGTATAGGCCATTTCCCAATTATCAGGCAATGGGTCTGGTTCCTCATTGTCTTCAGGTTTAGTTGGCTTTGTGTCATCCATCTGCTCCTTCAGCTCCTCAGGCTGACTGTACAGTGGTGCAGGATAAGGCTGGGAGGGCATCTCCCCTGAGGCACCTGCACTCTTGTCTTCATGTTCACTGGATTCTGTAAGAGAACAAGAGCACATGGTTAGTCACTCCAGCCATGGTAACTCTGGACTGAGTATGGAGAATGCTGTACCAGGGAATAAACTCCATGAATAAACTCTGTGAAGGCTAACAGGAAACATTTCTGAAAAAGCATAATGATCACTAGGCCTATTTGAGCTCTCCTTTCACTCCTCATTGTCATCTATCTTTCAGCTAATTATTGTTGTTTACAGAATTGGAGGTTTGAAGGATGTAATGTAAGGACCATTTCACAATACAGGTATGGTGAGCAGAATGGGCCCCTGAAGATGTTCATATCTTAATGCCTGGAATATGTGAATATTGCCTTACATGGCAAAAGATGATCTGCAGATGTGATTAAGAACCCTGAGATGGGGGGATTATCTTTGATTATCTAGATGGCCTCATCTGGATGATTATGATTAAATGTAATCACAAGGGTCCTTAAAAGTGAAAAAAGTAGGCAGAAAAGAAGGGTAAGAGGGAGAATTGACTACTAAATCATGGCCAAAGAGATGCAATGTTGCTAGCTTAGGAGATAGAAAAAGACCATAAGCCAAGAAATATTGGTGGCCTCTAGAATCTTGAAAAGGCAAGGATATGGATTATTTCCTAGAGAATCCAGAAAGAAACACAGCTCTGCCAACAAGAAACACAGCTCTTCCATAGTTTCAGTTACCCATGGTAGACCATGGTGCAAAAACAGATGATTACAGTACAGTAAGACAGTTTGAGAGAGACAAAGACCACCTTCACATAACTTTCATAACAGTATATTGTTATGATTATTCTATTTTATTATTTGTTGTTAATCTCTTACTGCATCTGATTTATAAATTAAATTTTATCATAGTTTTTTTTTTTTTTTTGGTATAGTATATATAGGATTTGGTACCATTTGAGGTTTCAGGCATCCACTGGGGGTACTGGAGCACATCCCTCATAGCTAAGGGGAGCTACTGTACAACAGAGCAAAACATACCTTAAGAGAAATGGTAACAGGCTTGGAGGACAGACCCAAGATCCCCAACATATAAGCAGTATGAGTTCCAGAATGAGAAGAAGGAACACACAAGGAAGAAATAATAAGTCAATAAACAATAGAAGAAAATTTATCTAAGATGAAGAAACACCAGTCTGCAGATTGAAACAGCTCACTGAATCTGAGGCCAGATTAATGAAAAATGCAGACACCTGGATACATCTAGTTGAAATCTCCAAACTACAATATTAAAAGGCAACTTTGGAAGCTTCCATACTGAACAGATGTGATTACTTATAAAGAAAAGAGGAACAAAAGAGCATCAGACCTTTTATCTGAAATACTCTAAGCTCAAAGAGAGGGTAACATCTATAGTAACTTGAGAGAAAAAAAGGTATAGTAATCCAATAACTTAACTCTACCAAGATATTCATCTATCTGGGCAAAGATAGTCACTTTTGAACATGCAAAAGTTCTGAATGTATACTCTCCAAGTATCTTATCCGAGGGCAAATTTGAAAAATTACTCTTACCATATCATGATGATTGAATCAGAGCAGAGATCTCAACATATGGGGAGAAAATAAAAGGTAGGAAGATGATATGGTTTGGCTGTGTCCCCAACTAAAATCTCATCTTGAATTGTAATCCCCACATGCCAAGGGCAGAACCAGGTGGAGGTAATTGGATCATGGGGAAGGTTTTCCCCATGCTGTTCTCATGGTAGTGAGTGAGTCTCACAAGATCTGACGGTTTTATAAGTATCTGGCATTTCCCCTGTTAGCACTCACTCCATCCTGCCATCCTGTGAAGAAGGTGCCTGCTTTTCTCCTTTGCCTTCCACCATGATTGTAAGTTTCCTGAGGCCTCCCCAGCCATATGGAACTGTAAGTCAATTAAACCTCATTCCTTTATAAATTACCCAGTCTCAGGTATTTCTTCATAGCAGTGTGAGGATTAACTAATACAGAAGAAGTAAATCCTGGATAATGTAGTTAAATGTAAATGGAAGATGATCACATTTCTGAAAATTTGTAGTATGTGTTAAAGACAGATTATAGAAAGAAGAAAAATACATGAAGACCTAATAAGACCATGGGTTTCAAACTTTATCTCAGGAAAGCTCAAGTTCTAGAAAGTGAAGAAAAGGTAGGAAAATCGAGACATTCTAAAGCTCTCATCAGTAGGCACTTCAGAGAGTGAGCATATGAGATAATTTTAAAGACTCATCCCTTTTCATGGGATGAGATTATTGGGCAAATAATTTGGTCAAAGTGTAGGCTTAATTGTATAGGGGATATTTTTGAAATATCTCCTAATGTGTATGTTTACTGAGCTATTCACGGATTTATTTCCCCCCCATCTAGTTTTTCTGCTGTCAAGGACAAACTGTGAGTCTTATTTCTTGGGGAAGAGTAGAGCAGGTACCATCGAGAGAAAGTAATATCATCAGGGTAAAAGAAGGAGAAGTTCCTTAACTCAGAAACTAGAAGGAGAGCACTACTGAGATTCAGAGGGGCTGAAATGTAGTAAGAGGTAATGTGAGCATAAGGCAGCCATCTTGGAAATATAAAATTCTGCAATTGTTTGGGATCATAATGCCTACTAAAATAAAAAAATACAAATACACACAGACTTTGAGTTATCCTACTTTGAGAACATATCCTCTAGAAATAAAGGCAGTATTATATAACTATGCCTATATAATACTATTTTTGCAATATTGTTTGTAGCAGTAAAATCCTGGAAATGATATAAATGCCTATCAATGAGAATATAATTAAATAAATAAATAATGTTTGTCATTACCATGGAAACCTATGTAGTTTAAAACCAATGACTATCTATTGACCTTGAAAGGTGCTTATAATTGTTATTTGAAGAGTAATCTAAGTTGCAGAGAAATGTATAGTATTAATCCTATTTTTCTAAATAAGCAAATATTAAGGTCTCTAAGTGATACCTAGTTATATGTCTGTATAAGCATGTATATAGACTGCAAGGATGTATAACAGATTGTCAGCTTTGATTAACTCAGGATAGTAAATTTGGATGGGGGTGGGAGAAGCTTCTTTTACATATCTTTGCCTTCATTGGGTATCTATTGTTTTCATAACTTCAAAAGTTAATCGATTATCTAAATGAGTAAATTAGAATATCATCTTGGTGTCACTATTAATTTCATGGGCCAATTTTTCCCCCCTCTGCATCAGTCTAGGAGAGCAATATTAAAGTATCTATTAGAAATTAGAAAACATAAGAACACTTTACAAGTTTTCACTGTGTTGCCCTTAAAAAGGAAATTAAGAATATAATATGGCCCTTAATGATATAGTCTCCTAGCTGATTCCTTATATAGATTTGAGCTTTGTAAATTTTGTAGGATAAAAGCAGCAAAAATAGGTACCACTGTTATCTTCAGATTCTCTTTTCTGTGGCATGTTTCAACATGTAATTATACATACTGCGGTATGTACATGGAACATACAAAACGTCATGCTGCACTGAAAAGTTCAAATGCAAATGCAAGGTCATGCTCTGAACATACTCAGTTATTCAATATTCAGTTAACCAATATTTATTATGCACTCAACCAGTGCCAGGCACTGAGGACAGAAGAGTGAACAAGAGATACATTGATCCTTTCTCTCATGGAACTCCAAATATGCTAAGATGTGTAGTCTTTATACAGTAATTTTAAGTGTTATGAGTGCTTCCTAAGGAATCTTATGTATATGGGATTTTCTGTATGTATAGTCATATAATCACATATAAAGAGTCAGGGAAAACCTCTTTTTCAATATGCTATGAGATCTGAGGGTTCTTTCAGAAGAAGGTAAGGGAGAAATAAATATATGAGGGCTGGATTAGGTGAGGCCCTATCAGGCATGCTCAGGATTTGGAAGTGTGTCCTGAGAGCAAAGATACTGCTATGCTCTACTGAAGTAGATGACAAAATTAGATTTTCGTTTCCCACAAATATCTCCTTAACTATTCCGGGGATTTGAGGGTGGCAAGAATAGATGTTCATAGAGCAGTGGAAAGTTATTTTTGTGCTCTCAAAAAGTAATGATGGTGGCATGGAGATAGAAATAAGTGGATGAAAAAATATTTAGAGGATAGATTGTATAACCTGACATGGTGGGTGGCAAGGCTATTCACTGAGATTGGAAACAGGGAAGGGGGAGCAGGATTCTGTGGGGTAGGGGCAGTCTATACATATGGTTTTGGACACACTGAGTTAAAGGTTCATGGAGATGTCAAGTCAGAGAGTTCTTAGCTGGAAAAAAAAAACAAACCCTGAAATACAACAGCATATGGCTAGATGGTACTACAATTTTAGCCACGAGTAAATGAAATTGCCAAGAGACAGTGTGAGAAGTGGAAACAAGAATCTGGATCAGCTGTCTGAGGAACTTCAACATTTAAGTCACTGAAAGAATGGACTGGTAAAAGGAGAAGAGGAAAGGGCGGCCATGGAAGCAATGAGAAAATTAAAAAACCTTCATGTTGCAAAAGTCAAGCAAAGGGTGTTGAAGACAAGACACTCACTGTGGCAAAAGCTTCTGCACAGTCCAGCAAGACAAGGACATAAAATCTATAGAACCGAATGATGTGCAGATCAGTGGTGACACTGGCTGCCAGCTATGGCAGCCTTTACATTGGAGTAGCTGGTGAAACCAGATTGGAATCGGTCAAAAAATGAATGAAAAGAAAATATAGAATTATCCTGATAGAGCAATCATTCAAGAAGCTTGGCTATGAACAAATGAACTTTCCTTCCACTGTGTAATACCATTAACTTCTCAAGAGAAATGTAGGACATCTCTTAAAATAGGATCTAGTCTTTGGAGAAGTCTATAATCATATTTGTTGATGCATCAGAGATTACTGGGCAAAGTTCTCCCAGTTTATCTAATTCATCTGCTTATTCATCCATTTCTTTATTCTTAATTCTCAAGCATTACAGTAGCAAACACGAATTTAATATCTATAGTGTGTAAGATACTTGACAAGACCTTAATGGGGGGAGAGTATAGACCTTCTTATCAGGATACTGTGAACTAAGCTGAGAGGAAAGCAGTAAGTAGCACCCACCTCTCCCATCTTAACAAAATAAGACAAAAAAATGAGTAAGGCAAATAAAGATCCATAACATTCCCACATTTACTGTTCACAAAGGCTCATCTAGGGATGAGGTTTAATATGAGAATCAAGGGCTTCTGGCAAAACCCAGAGGACTAATTTATTCATTGGCAATGTGGAACCAGGGCAGGGCTTCCGTGTAGGGGTAGAATATGTTCCCAGAAGGGCAAGGTAGAATGTTTAGAGGAAAAAAAGGGGAACTGAGCCAAGAAGGTCCAGGTTCGTCTTCCAAGTTGTATCACCCAGATAAATCCCTGCACCTCTTCTGGGCAGAGTGAGTAAAAGAGATGGTGGAATGCAAATTCAGTACTCTCCTAGACATTCAAGGCAACACGGAGGGGGTTGGGTGGAGGAGATGTGTCTCCTTCCAACTCTGAGCAACTATATAGAGTACTACGATAATGATTTGTTAAGTGATACTCAATGACATAAAATAACTGAATAAAATTTTCTAGGAAGACAGTGTAGCAATTAGAAACAAGAGTACCTAAAGCACTTGTCTGAGGAACTCCAATATTTGTCAGTGAGAGGAGGAACTGGTCTTACATTTCCTGCATTATTAGAAACATTTATTTAGCGCCTACTAACCATCAGACACTAAGCTACGCAGTGTACAGTCAAGGAGAATGTGGTCCAAATGATATGTAATATCTTTCTAGGGCTTCCATAATTAAACACCACAAACTGAGTGGCTTCAATAATAGATATTTATTGTCTCACATTCGGGAGACTGAAGTCCTATATCAAGGCGTTGACAGGGCCAGCTCCCTCTGGAGACACTATGGAAGGATCTATTTCAGGCTTCTCTCTTAGGTTCTGGTAGCTTTTTGGCCTATGGCAGCATAATTGCAGGCTTCACATGGTATTTTCCCTGTGTGCACATCTAGGTTCCAATTTCTTCTTTTTATTGGAAAAAAATTTCTTTCTTTTTATTGACACCAGTCATACTGGATGAAGGGTCTACCCCTACTTCAGGATGACCACATCCTAACTAATTACATCTGCAATGATCGTATTTCCAAGTAAAGTCACCATCTGAGATACTGGGGGTTTGGACTTCAACATACGAATTTGGGGGTGGGGGACACAATTCAACTCATAAAATGGTGTACTAGATCAGTTCATTTTGTAATCCACTGAACCAATATTTAACATCTCAAGGACTGCCAGTTAGTGTTTCATGCTATATCATATTTGTTTCCCTGATTAATATGGAGAATAGAAATAAACTTTGTTGCATTTCAGATAATGATTATTTCTTTCTTCTGCATTGGCTTAAATTTTTTAAAAATGACATATATTGGACATTGTGTAAGTAGTTAAGAAATTACCCGTTAAGAACAGAACAAACTATTAATGGGAGGGAAATAACCAGATCTTACATGCCAACCAAGCTTGCCTGTGTCAGCTACTCCTGCAAGTATTCCTAGTCCCATGCAGTGTGATGAGAAATAAGTGCATGTAAGCATGACCTCGCACACATCATATATATGTCAGATCTGAGGTTTGAGAATCCCCAGACTATTTAAATTCTGACTAGGGAGAAGGAGCTAAATAACCCATGTACGTTTTACCTTTTTTGTAGTGGTGTGAAGCTATATTTGATTAGGAAGTGACTAAGTAAAATTGTCCTTTTTGACTTCTAAGATGCATTTCTCAGTATGCTTTTATTGTTAAATTGAAAAATAGTCTTTTTTGGATGTGTAAAATATAATTTTTTCCTTATTTACTGCTAAAATGAACAGACCTTATCAAACACTGACATTTTTTGTGCATTCCCCATTGCGTTTCTGTGTCTCTTAGATGTCTTTCAAACCAGAACAAGAATTTTTTTTCACTGACAATAAAAACAAAGAACATTTCAGTAAAGAAGAAACACCTCTTCTTAAAGAATGCTAAGGATGAAAAAATTGTCTATAGAACTAGGACTGTTAAATAGAATTCCTAGAAATTCTATAGAAACATTGAGGCACAAAACAGACATTTATAACATACAGTCTTATAAACAATGATCTACAAAAACATATTTTATTAATACCTACACTTTAACTGTTGTGAAGAATTAAGAAATTTAATTCCTTTCATCTTGCCTGCCCTGAGGGTTTTGTTGAATTCAGTAAATATAATTTTCTCCTTTCCATAAGAAATTCAGAAGGGCTCAAATATCTGTATGTAGTGCAGGGACTGAAAGCATTCAATTGGGAGAGAGTAAATGTATGTATTTGTGCCTTTAGTTCAGTTCTTATAAATTCTATGGTTCTGGTCCAGTCTAAGGTTTTGATATTACCAAAATATGCATAGTAGCCATTCCGTCTGCTTTCATGTTTATTGCCCTGCCAGTATCTAACACGTTGCCTCTCAGGTACAAGACCAGTGATAAATTAGAATGTCATGGTTTTGAATGTCCCCATCCAGTTTCATTAAAGAATAACCAGAAGCCAAGATAAAACTATTTCAAGAAGAATAATACATATTTTACATCTCATCCATATTTTCATTTGGCACGGTCTGTGTATACAGTTAACACGCAATTTTCTGTAACTGCCGTCTTTTGAAATGAGGGAAAATAATTGAAGGATTTGTTTTTAAGGTAGATAAAAAAATCTATTTCTTTAAACCATCATAAAATTTGAATTTCCAAAATTTATTTTACCCTGTGATTTATATTTATAATGGCTATGTGACAACTTTTAAGAAATCCAATAATTTTTTCTCCTTGTCTTCATATTATTTCTTTGGAAGCAAGCATGGCTGGAAAACATTTAAGCTGAGAGAAAAAAAGGATCAGGGAACATATTTGTAGTTCATAAAGAGAATAAGAATAATTTGAAATGTAAAGATTTTTTATGTTTCCTTTAGAAATTCCCCGATAACAACAGTCTCCAAAAGCAGTGGCAGAACATAATGGTTAAGGCTAGTGCCAGTCCACCTAGGCTTGAATCTGTCCTTTAAAGTGGGATGTTGAACAAGTTATTTAATCGCTCTGTGGATACTTCAATTTTCTTAACTGTACAATGGGGATAATGAAGTTACCTACCTGTAAGAATTAGATGAGACTTATCTACAAAGTGCTTAGAGTAGTAAACTGCTAGAATATAGTAGGTGTTCGGTAAATGTTACATATTATTACCACTGAATTCTATTATTTATATACTAAATAGAGTAGTTAAATTGGTCAAGAAATTCAAATGATTTCTGCCTACAGAAACAAAGGTACGGTCAATTTTCCATAATTTTTAGATTAGAGGTTTTCAAAAAGCAATGCAAATGTCAGAGAAGGATATACATAAAGGTAGTATTTCTTCTTTAAAAGGTGTTTGCATCAATTGAGCTTTTCTTCCTCAATAGAGACATGTAATGGGGTTAAGTAAATTAAAGGAGGAGAAGAAGCATTCCTCAGAAACCATGCATTCTTTTCCAAGTTCACTAGTATATTCTCTAGAGTTCTGCATTTGCTTTTGTTGGGCACCAGGGGCTGCTACTGAGCTACAAACTTGGCATCACTTTGGCACCTTTGAGAGCACTGATTTAAAGCAGAATCAGAAACACAGCTCCCCAATTTTATATTGGTCCAAAGCTTGGTCTTCTCATATACCCCGGGGGCAACTTTGGCTTTCTAGTCTGCTTATAACTGACTCCTTCTCACTCTGGTTTCTACTCATTTGTGGTAGTGGCCACTGTGTTGGATGTGGTGGGGCTTAAAGATTTCTCCATGCTTTTGTGCAAACCCAACACTCCCATTAAAAAATGTGTTTGTTCTATTGATCTAAGGTTTTATTGGATTGTGGTGGGAAGACTGCTTGTTTCGCTGCTGGAAGCTGGCTTAGAATTTGAACCACAGGCTCTTGTAAATGAATCAACACTTCAGGGTTGATATTTGGACAAAAGAAAAATACCGTGTTGATTTTTATGTATGAGAAATTATGATTATTTTATTTCTAATATATAATTTGTAAACTTATATAATTGATTTTTCATCCTGGCTGTACTATAGATTATATTCTGTAACGAAAAGTGGAGGACATATTTCAGTGTCTTCAGAAAGGGAGCAGTCATGCATTCTACACGGCCAGTTGATCAAAAGAAGTCAAGATTGTCAAGTATTGTGCAAGAATGCTCTTACCAGTTTTCTTACTTTCCCTAAACCTTCTAAAACGAGAACAATTCTAATATGGGTGCTAAAATATTTGTACATTGTATTGTGACTTTTTGCATATATATATATACACACATATATATACATATATATATATACACACACACACACATATATACATATATATATACAGACATAGTGAAACACACATGGTACAAAATCCAGAAGTACAATGGAGGAAAACAGTGAAAAGCAAGCTTTCCTCCTGCTGCTACTCTCAGGGCTCTAGCCATCAAGTTAGCAATAATAATTATCTTTGTGATCCTTCAGAGATTTTTCTATGCAAACTGATTATTGACTATTAGTCAGTTTTTGACTCTTCAGTGCTCTGAAGTGGCTCTAAGTGCTAAAAAAAATTCATTATAATTAATATATCAGATATGAGTATAAAGAGGGGGTGGTCCTTAAACAGTGTGGCAAATATATCTATACCATATTTTTACAGATGTAAACAAATGCTTCCCTTTATTATTTGAGGCCAGGGAGAAAACACAAGTCTAGAAGCAGATATTAGAATTAGGAAAAGTTAGTGTTTAACTATGCTTCTGATTTTGGGGATGATACATCAATCCAGAAGGCAGAAATCCCAATCCTGTGAAGAAATGGTTTATATATGTATTTTTTTAGAATTTATTTTAGTTTTGAGACAGAGTCTTGCTCCGTCGCCCAGGCTGGAGTGCAGTGGCGTGATCTCAGCTCACTGCAACCTCTGCCTCCCGAGTTCAAGTGATTCTCTTGCCTCAGCCTCCCAAGTAGCATGGGACTACCACGATGGGCTGATTTTTGTATTTTTAGTAGCGACAGGGTTTACCATGTTGGCCAGACTGGTCTTGAACTCCTCACCTTGTGATCCACCCGCCTCAGCCTCCCAATATATATGTAATATTTATAAGCAAATTAATTACATCTCTTCTATTCAGGGGTCTAGCCGAGGATATGTGAATTACTGATAATGCATATTTCATGCCTCAAAATTATTTTTCTTCTATATCTAAAACCCACAATTAGTTATAAATTGTTGGAAGTAATAAAAGAACAATATGGAAAATTGTGAAAATAGAAAATTCAAAGTCTGTGGGTAGAAGGTGACAAGGAAAAATATTTCCTAAGATATAAAAACTAAATTGAAAAGAATCACAGAAAGATTAGTAGAGGAAATTATTTTAGATTAACAGGGGAGAAGAAAGTATCTAAAGATATTTATCATAAAGAAACAAGTCCCCCAAATCCTTAACAAACTTTGGGGTGAAAAAACTGACACAAATGTTGACACACTTGAAAAACCACAGCAAGGTATGAAATAAAGAACTTGCACATACAACACTTCTTAGAGCTTGCCTTCAATTTTTTTTTTTTTTTTTTAAATCAGGAGCATGGTATTATATAAAACATGAGGCCACTTTCTGAAGTTCCAGGAAATTCAAAGGAGATGAAAGAGAAAATTAGGAAGATTTTAAATTTGATCTTGATAATTCAAGAGCTATTCTTTGGGGCGAAATTGGAGTCAAAGTATTTTTGGATAAGAACAAAAAGTCAAAGAGGGGTAAAAACATCAGAATACTGTTCCCAGTGATAGAGTCACATAGAAGGAATGGGTGCTCGGAGAGACCTTATGCCCTCTTCAGAGAGAAAGGCCAGTCCTCAGCCAGAAATAGCTAGAGCCATCTTTGACAATAAAGTAGCTGGGATTTTGCACCAATAATCATAATCACTTTCCTGAGGGGAACTATAAGAAACACAGGGACACAGGTGAAAATCACACCTACAGAGAATACATGATTGTGATTAGAAAAAAGCTTAGATTCTAAGAATGGCTGGAGAAACTGAAGAAACTTAAACATTTTCACAATTCCATGGGCTTTCTGTAATTGCCGGAGAAACCTGAGGTGCTATGCTGGTTGTTCTCATTCTGCCTTCCCCACTCATGGATCAAATCTCCCTCACATACAAATTACATAAACCTGCAGAGTAGTAGAGAAACACCCTCTCCAGAGGTTGAGTGCATGCAATGCTGAATCCGTTTAAGAGATGAAGAGGGCCGGGTGCGGTGGCTCACATCTGTAATCCCAGCACTTTGGTTGGGAGGCTGAGGCGGGTGGATCAGCTGAGGTCAGGGATTCGAGATCAGCCTGTCCAACATGGTGAAACCCCATCTCTACTAAAAATACAAAATTAGCTGTGCTTGGTGGCACATGCCTGTAATCCCAGCTACTTGGGAGACTGAGGCAGGAGAATTGCTTGAACCCAGGAGGCAGAGGTTGAAGTGAGCTGAGATCATGTCATTGCACTCCAGTCTGGACAACAAGAGTGAAACTCTGTCTCAAAAAAAAAAAAAAAGGACTAAAGAGGTTCACAGCCATTACTTTCAGTTTAACCGAAACGTGACTGTGCCTTGATTTAAAATGACACTCCTAAAACCAGTCATGATTTCCCTTATTAAAATGGTATGTTTACAATCACTATTATAATAGTTTGATTAATATTAATAGCAATATTACCATAATTATAAAATTATAATATTAATAGTAACATTGTAATTACAATCACCACAAACTCTTAAGTGATATTACTTTTTAATTACACCTAGATAATCAGAACATTTTAAAATTAGTACAGTTATAACTTTCAAATAATTCTTTCAAGAAAAGATGGAATGGCCGTCATTTATGGATGGAATATCTAATTTTAGAAGGCTAATTTAAATTAGCCCCAGAAATTTACCCATTCAATGGAGAGATAAAACCCAGTATTCTGGGAACAAGATCATAAAATTAAGCCCTTCTCACCCTGCTCAAAAAAGATAAATATCTGGGTAGACACACAAATCGCAGTCTCTGTGAACCCACACAAAAATAAGCAGGGCATAGGCATTGGGGTGGTTTCAGAGTGGGGCATTATTCACAGGAAAACAGTGAGATTCACTAGGGAGGACATAATTCTTCTGACAGTGACAGGGTCTCATTCACAGAACCAGGACTGATGGTGCATGCAGAGTCAGCGTGCCAAGCAGCACAGGACCTGGATGCGGGTCCCTAATGGTGAACTGAGATCATAGCCGAGGACACTCGGTGATCACATAAGGGACACTCTGTTTGCTCTCTGGGAGATGCAGTTCATTTGCACTAATTGCAGTCTGGGGGCCTGGAGAAGGCAGCTCTGTGCACACATACTGTATTCTCTTTGTTGGCAAAGGTAGCTCTCATGGGGCCCTGTTCCTCCTGGCATTGTGTGTGTGTGTGTGTGTGTGTGTGTGTGTATGTGTGTATTAACAGAGACATTTAAATGCTTTTAAAATATATGTGCATTTCTAATTCTTTGCACTAGGCTTACTAATAGCTCGTGAGGGGAAGCTACAAGATAATAGTGAATTACTTTCCGGAAAAGTTTAGCAGATAACTCATGAAATAAAAGAAATCCAAGAAAGCTTAACCTAATTACTGTGGTTTGCAGGATCTTGCTTTCCTGAAGGAGAGTTCAATCTTTTAAAAAATCCAGTTGACTTATCTATTTATCATCTATCTATCTTTGGTATTGCCAAAGCTAGGGAGGCCGGCTAATTCTCATCTCTAAGAGTATGTATTTTAAAATGCACTTCTGTATACTTTTTTTTAGTTATACAACTTTTGAAGGAATATAGGATCAGGGATATATCCTTCAAACTTGGGAAACACTGCATATTGAATATACTGAATAGTGTAAAATGAGCATGAAAGGAATGCAATCATGTTGATACTGTAAAACTGACATCCTCTAGAGATTAGACAAGATTGACTAAAAAAATAGATTTACTACGTACTTGAAATATTTAAAGATATACGCTAATTGCTGAACAGGTAAACAGAAAAGTAAAAGAAGTCCTTGTTTGGCCAGGCGCGGTGGCTGACGCCTGTAATCCCAGCACTTTGGGAGGCCAAGGCGGACAGATTACCTGAGGTCAGGAGTTCAAGACCAGCATGACCAACATGGAGAAACCCCATCTCTACAAAAAATACAAAATTAGCCGGGCATGATGGCAGGCGCCTGTAATCCCAGCTACTTGGGCGGCTGAGGCAGGAGAATCGCTTGAACCCAGGAGGCAGAGGTTTCGGTGAACCGAGATCACACCATTGGACTCCAGCCTGGGCAACAAGAGTGAAACTCTGTCTCAAAAAAAAAAAAAAAAGGTCCTTGTTCTAATAATGTTTACTCTCTCTCTATATATATGGGGATACCAGACATGCGCATTATGAAAAGTTTTCAACAAGTATCAGGCTAACACCTTCCAAATACATGAAAAGTGCAAACTGTATTACTGTCATTCAGAGATGATCAGTTTTTACTCTTCACTGTGAAAAGTCAACAAAGAATTCCCAGGAAATAAGAAATATTTTTAACAGATTTTGAATCCAGAAAGAGAATTCAAATGTGGGAATGGCCTGACCACACAGGTGAAAATGTTTTGAGTATGTCGGGTGGATGAGAGAAGGGAGTTTATGTATGGGATTAATGGGAGCCAATGCTAACAGAGATATTCTAGTCAAATGTAGGAGGACCTGAGTTGCTGCCCGAGGAATTTGAACTGATGGAAACAGAAGCTCATTCGAGTTTTGAGGACAGTTGCATGACCTGTTTTTGTTGTTGTTGTTGTTTCTTGAGATAGGGTCTCACTCTGTTACCCAGGCTGGAGTGCAGAGGAACCATCATGGCTCCTTGCAGCCTCGACCTTCCTGCGCTCAAGTGATCCTCCCACCTAAGCCTCCCAAGTAGCTGGGACTACAGGTGTGTGCCACCATATCTGGCTAATTTTTATATTTTTTGTAGACATAGGGTTTTGTCATGTTGCCCAGGCTCGTCTTGAATTCCTGACCTCATCTACCCGCCTCAGCCCCACAAAGTGCTGGGATTACAAGTGTGAGTCATTGTGCCCTGCCATGACCTAGTTCTGGTTCAGGAATTTTTACCTATGGTGGAAAAAAAGGTAGTTGGATCAGGAAGGATCCTCAAGGCATACAGATCAGTTAGGGAACTACAGTCCACACATGAATTAATAAGGCAGTGCTCTAGGATGGTGCAGTGATATTTCGAAGGAAAGGATGGGAGTCAAAGGCCCTTTTGTGCCTAATAAACAATACCAAGACTGGGGAAAAGAAACATAAAGATAATTCTGAGGTATACGGGTGAAATGTAGAATTAGAGAAATCAGGTAAAGGGCTTCGTGAATTGGTTTGCTTGTTCGTTCTGTGGCAAAGAGTTTAAGTGAAATGTACTGCATTTAAGTTGCAGAAGTAATGCTTAGGTGATGCTGTCCAGTGGGCAGTAGTTAGAAATATACCTTAAACACAGGAGAGCAGTGAAGGATGCAGATAAATCTATAGAATTTGAAGCCATGGGGCTGATATCAACTCTAACAAGATAAACAGAAAGACGAAAATATCTAAATATAGGTGACGTTAATGTTAAGGTTTCCAGGGGATATAAATTTTAAATATCGGTTCAAAACAATCTGTAAGCTGATGTAAGGATGCACCATACTTGTCTTTAAATCTAACATCACTGCTGTGAGTCTAGTAAAAGACAAATACAATGGAATACAATGCAGACTAAATCCTCTAAGCTGCAGGATTGCAATTTACTTTGGGGAGGTCAGAAGTCCCTTTGTCCTTGGCATGGTTAACAGTTCTGGGAAATGTGTTGGAGAGCGGATGAGTTCAGGTATTACTAGATCCAAATCTCAACTCTGCCAGTAAATAAACTTTTACTTTAGTTAAGGACTTTAAACAAAATTTCAGTATCTCATTCATAAAATAAGTATAGAATTATTATGGGACTAGAGTTAATATATGTATTATATGCCCGGTCCATTGTTTGCATCCATTAGAGGAGAGTGGCCATTACTAATTTTTATTTTTCTAATTTTTTATTATTGACAAGGATAAAACTATATATCTAAGGATAGAATTGTATTGATTTCCATTACCAAGGCAATATACGACAGAGAGATGTTTCTGTCCTGACACTGAAAAATCATTACATGGTTTTCCTAGGTGCCATGGGCTAACTCTATGTGTCTGGTGTAATTTTGAGCAGAAGGAAAGAACACTCAGTAAAATAAACATTCACATGTCATGTGAATTTTGATAACACTGATAATGTTAGCAGAACTGGATAACTTATATATCTAAAGGTGGTCACTGACTTTATAGAGATAAGGTCTGGGAGAAAGAAAACTGCAGTTTAAGTATAATCTCTAGTTCAAAGGAGAAAAGATGAAAAAAAAATAGGTATCAGATATAAACTGAGGAATCATAACCTTTATTTACTTAAAGTTCCGGTTAAGTATATATGAAGCCAAATACTGGTAGATTTGATGCTTATAGATGCACAGAATTTTAAAAACTAGGAATTTTTTATACCCACAGAGGGATGTAAGTTCATTGTACACAATTTAAAGAAATAAAAGCAATATGAAGTTTTTGGTAACTAGAAATGTATAATACCACTTTGAAAGATATACAGGTAAAATAGTGGTTATATGTCTATATATCACTAAGAAATATATTTACGCTTGTATTTTGTTATATAAGACTCAGGATAGCATGGCAGCCAGACATATGGGTTGTGGACCAAGATTTCCTATATATGAACTCCAGTTACTGGCCAAAGTATCTCAGTTTCCTAATCTGTAAAGTAGTACCTAGTTAATGGAACAGTTAAGATAGTTAAATGAACTAATACCTATAATGAGGTTAGGCTGCTCCTAACACATGGTAAGCATTCAAAAGAAGGGAACTATTTCATTACTTATTACTATTGTCAAAACTCCTTTGTAATGGAATAATATTACCTCAATATGCTTTTTATATTCTCCAAATGTACCTTATTGATTACAATATTTATGCTCTGAATTGAAGTCTGATAAATTATTACTATAGTTAGTTGATATAGGACAGTATTAACTAAAATTTAAGTGACATGTTTTTCTCTTCTTTTTTTGTTTGTTTGAGATAAGGTCTCACTCTGTTGCCCAGGCTGAAGTGCAGTGGCACCATCATGGCTCATTGCAACCTTGACCTCCTTGGGCTCAGGCGATTCTCCCACCTCAGCCTCCCAAGAACCCGGGACTACAGGTGTGTGCCACCATGCCTGGCTAATTTTTGTGTGTGTGTGTTTTGCAGACATGGGGTTTTGCCATGTTGCCCAGGCTGGTCTCAAACTCCTATGAAATTGATCCACCTGCCTCGACCTCCTAAAGTGTTGGAATTATAGGCATGAGCCTCCACACCTGGCCAGGAACGTGTTTCTCAGTCTTCTTTGAAATCTCCTGTATCTGTTGAATGTGAAGAATGTGAAGAACACGAAGGCAGGGCAGAGACACTGTGCTAAAAAAGAAAATCAATGTGATGAGGTTCAAAAGGTGAAGAATTGGAAAATGTGTATCAGAGGAGGTCAAAGAAATTCCTAAAGTCTCTACTCAATAAACATAAAGAAAAACAAAGACACTTCAAAGACCGGGATTGTCAAAGGACTTCTAATAATGGATGATGGACCATATTGTGGTTTAAGACTGTTCCGCTTATTTTTGAACAGTGGGTGAAGGGCTGCCCGATTTGTATATCTCTCGTCTCCCCATAACAGGAAAGAAAAGCACAGTATAAGGGCCACTTATCCAGCAGGCTTATTTACAGAGGCACTGTTGGCAGCATCCATTCACTGTCTTAAAAACCTAGAGTTGGCTAAAAGTTATTCTCTACTATCATCACGCTGAGGAATCCAGAGACAGTCATACGGCTAGGGTTGATCAAGAAGAGTTCAGTTTTATCCAGTTTTTGTGGGGATGATGAAGACCTCTTAACCATAAAAGCACATCATCTTTATGCTTAAGGTATGAATAGAAGGACATTTTGCTTTCTAGATTCAGTAAGCACCATAATTAAACAAGTTTCTAGTTTAAAAGTCTGTGAATCAAGAATGCTTCATTTTATTTGCCCTACACAGATAAGAAATGAAATAGGGATCAGTGATCCTGGTTTAGCAGGAATATACTTTTTACACTTTTAACTACAAGATGTTAAACAGTAAGAAATTTTGCAAATGTTATCTGACCACAGCTTCTGCTTCTTTTTTGGTTACTGCTTCAACCCAGCTGAGTTGTTCGGCTTCTCACATCAAAGATCAGCTAAGAAAACTATGTACTATCGATTTAATTCAAATGTAATTACATAATTAAAAGCAAATATTTTGACACAGATACTTCAGAATCAAAAAAGAGGAAGGTATCTAATTGCTTGAAAATTGCCACATCCTTTCATAGGAGATAAGTTACATTACTTATAGTGATTTTTAGCATTTGTATCTAGAAATCAATGATACTAGAGTCAGTGGATATATTTTAACTCACATATATTAATGGAGGAGGTTGTCCTCCTCTGAGTAATCAAGATAAAAGCACCTTAGGTTTTCTACCATGATTAGCACATCAATTTTTGATCTCCTTATGTTCATCTTATGTTCAATGAAGAACACTTTTTGGCATTTTGAAAAAGGAAGATAAAAAGTAAGCTTATGAAGTTTTTCCTTGATAAAAGTAACAGCATGAAAATTCAAATACTGTGTTAGTAGAGAAACAGTACAATAAACATGAAAATATAGACATCAAAGTGGTAGTAAGAAATATCTTAAGAATACTATGGGCCGGGCGCGGTGGCTCAAGCCTGTAATCCCAGCACTTTGGGAGGCCGAGACGGGTGGATCACGAGGTCAGGAGATCGAGACCATCCTGGCTAACACGGTGAAATCCCGTCTCTACTAAAAAATACAAAAAAATTAGCCGGGTGAGGTGGCGGGCGCCTGTAGTCCCAGCTACTCGGGAGGCTGAGGCAGGAGAATGGCGTGAACCCGGGAGGCGGAGCTTGCAGTGAGCTGAGATCTGGCCACAGCACTCCAGCCTGGGCGGCAGAGTGAGACTCCCTCTCAAAAAAAAAAAAAAAAAAAAAAAAGAATACTATGTATGAAAGGTACACATGCTAACAGTTTTTTAAAAACTTTAAATATGGACTTTAGATTTTTTCAATGCCCACTGCTATGCTACCATTAAAAAAATAAAAAATAAAATGAAATTTTGGTGACTTACTCCAACACGCTACCAAAATGCCATAGTTTTGTTGTTGTTTTGGTAATATTTATGAATAATTTTATTTTAAAAATCTATTTCTGATGCTGTATTAATAAGAAAAATGCAAATCCATACCTGGCACAAGCACATTTTATATTTGTGTCTAATTCTTTTGAGACAGAGTCTTGCTCTGTTGCCCAGGCTGGAGTAAAGTGGCATGATGTGGGCTCACCACAAGCTCCGCCTCCCAGATTCATGCCATTCTCCTGCCTCAGCCTCCCGAGTAGCTGGGATTAGAGGCACCTGCCACCACGCCTGGCTAATATTTTTGTATTTTTAGTAGAGACAGGATTTCACCGTGTTAGCAAGGATGTTCTCGATCTCCTGACTTTGTGATTTGCCCACCTTGGCCTCCCAAAGTGCTGGGATTACAGGCATGAGCCACTGCCCCAGGCCTATTTGTGTCTAATTCTTTACATATGTGGTATAATGATCATAAATCAAAGGCACGGCTATTATTTTCCTTGTTCAAGGGTAGGGGCTTCACATTGTTAATGTATAAAGATATATTCTTCGTGTTTCCAGATCAGGTGGTAAGGAGAAAGAAACAAATATATGGGCATTCTGTAGTTGTAGCGATTTTTGAAAATTGTATTCATCGAAGTTGTAAACTAAATCACATGACATAACCTCTACTGACAGAACTGCAAGCATAGCAAGACTTCTAAGAAGATTTTCTCTAATATTAACAAAGACCTCAAAACTTTACACAACCATATATAAGACTCGTAATATCTTACAGAGGTTTCGATCATTCACTATATTGCTACTAATATTATATAATTGAAATAAAAAATTAAAGTAGTTGAAAGAATATGACAAAAATTTTTTTTGGCATATTCTTTCAGCTACTTTAATTCCATGTCCTTTCCATTTGTTATCATAATCTTCTCTCTTTGAAGATAATTATAATAATTTACATGTGAACACATAGATGTAAGAAATACATATGTGTGTGTATATATATATCTTACTATGTATCTGGATATGCATCTATGTGTACATATATATCTTAGATCTAAAACAGTGGATTTATGAACCCATAAAAAATGTAAATGACTAACCTGGTGTTACTACTACTCCATTTCCATTGACCACGGGCCTCTCTTCCTCTTCCTCCTCAGGAGGCTCTATACTGGCTTTCTCCATGTTGCTCACTGATTTATTTCTCTTCCTTTTTCCTTCAGCACTTGGAGTGGCTCCTGGAAGTATCTGGTCTGTTACATTTAACAATAATGGTGCTGGTTCTGCTGGCGGCTTTGGGGTACCGTAGTAATTGTCTGCAAACAATACCAAAACATTCTTGGAGTTAAATATTTCTTCTGTGTACATAATTTGTGAAGAATGGAAATTATATTAACAATTATATTAACACATATTTATCCTATTTTATATGTACATACATAGACACATACATATATATATGGTTTTCTATCTATATCTATGTGTTTCTCTATATACATATTTATTTGTTCCTTTTGTTGTATTGGAATTTAATGCTTAGACATATAGATCGATCTTCATTCTCATCTTTGTGCCAAACCAAAATGTAGTCTTATGTGCTATTCCCAAGTGGTACATAGTTAATTTTAAAATTATCCAAATTTTTATAACCAGACTTGATTATAACCTTTAAAAAAATAAGTATGTTAAGAGTACAGGTAATTTTTTTGTAGTGGGGGCATCTCACACTATTCTGGAAAGGGAAAGCGCATTCTGCTATTCTGTAGCTTTCAAAGGATTATAGCTATTTCCTTGATGTGCACAGCATCCTGCCTAGAGCTGTATCCCTGTGCCAGTCTAGTGGTTCCCATGGCTGCTGACAGTGGGCCTGCTGCTCTATTCACTCTTCAGATTACCACAGCTTTTTTTTTTTTTTTGCCACAGCTCCATTATCTGGCTATGGAATCATCTGTTTCACCCATCCATCTGCAGCACTTTTTTGAAAAGAGAATCATTCTTATTTATTCCCATATTAAAACCTAGCATATAATAATCATGGAATAAATGTTTATTAAGTGACCATCTTTATTATTTCATTTTATTGAGACAGAGTCTCACTCTGTTGCCCAGACTGGAGGGCAATGGTACAATCTTGGCTCACTGATACCTCCGCCTCTTAGATTTGAGCAATTCTCGTGCCTCAGCCTCCCAAGTAGCTCACACTACAGGCATGCACCACCATGTCTGGCTGATTTTTGTATTTTTAGTAGAGATGGGGTTTTGCCATTTTGCCCAGGGTGATCTCAAACTCCTGACCTCAAGTGATCCACCTGCCTCGGACCCCCAAAGTGCTGGGATTACAGGCATGAGCCACTGCACCCAGCTGTGAACATCTTTGTATGTTCAAGGTAAAACACTTTATGTAAAATAGCCTAACATTTTGATTGGTAAAGAACAGAGGTAGTGTTTTTTTGAAATCAATCTTACACACCAACTTTGAACCTATATCAGTGTTTTCAGTTAATTGAGTAATTTATGCACTTATTTGCTCATTCATTCATTAAAATCTTTATTGGTACTAAGTTATGCACCCAGGCACTCCAGTATGTTTGAGAGAAAAAAGATGAATACAATACAATCCTTGTCTTCCAAGATGCTCAACAGTCTAGTAAGGGAGACCATATTTGATGTCAAACAGAAGAGCATTATAACAGGGAACAGGAGTAAGCACTGCAATGGAGGAGATATACATAAGGAAGGAAGCACACCTCACTGTCTGCAAAGGCCACTAAACACATTTGGGAAAAAGGTGTGCTGTGAAAGGAACAACCATTAACCAGAAGACATAGAATTTAGGCTTGGCTTTTCTATATCACTAAAAGGAAGTTACTTAACCTCTGTAAGGCTCAATTTCTTCATCTGTAAGTGGGGAAGAACAATAATTGTTCTAATCACCTGTGTTCTGGGCTGCAAAAAACCACAACCTACTCAAGTTAAATGTGATAGAGATGTGCTATATAAATATATAAGATGGCTAGTTGAGGGATATATTCCTCTGTTCTCTCGCTGCTATAAAGAATTGCCGGAGACTGTGTAATTTAGAAAGAAAAGAGGTTTCATATAACTCACATTTTCACATGGCTGGGGAGGCCTCAGGAAACGTACAATCATGGCAAAAGGAGAAGCAAGCGCCTTCTTCACAAGGCATCAGGAGGGACAATGAACATAGGAGGAACTACCAAATACTTATAAAACTATCAGATCTCGTGAGAACTCACTCACTATCATGAGAACAGGATGGGGGAAACTGCTCCCATGATTCAATTACCTCCACCTGGTCTCTTTCTTGACAGGTGGGGATTATGGGGATTACAATTCAAGATGAGATTTTTGGTGGGGACACAGCCAACCCATGTCAAGAAGAAAGGCTGACAAACCATGAGAAATAATGGCAGAAACAAAGATGTCTACTCCAGACACTTATGTTGCCTTTGATAGCCCTGAAATCTCCAGGGGGACAGCCACCAAAGGGACAACGCACAGTGCAAACTGCCTCTATGAGAATGGACTCCAAACTGTCCTCAGCTGCTCTGATTTGCTCATTTCTAGGGAAAATCCCAGGTAGGATCATCTCATTGGCTGAGCCTCCATCACATGAGAGCACTTGGGCTGCCAAGGAAGTGGAAGAGATGTGCACTTTCCTTTGAGTTCAGTAGAGGGACTGGGAGGTAGAACCCTACTGAGAGGTGAAGTGGGCTAGGCTTCTGGGATGGATGGGGACTTGGAGAACTTTTCTAACTAAAGGACTGTAAATGCACCAATCAGTGCTCTGTGTCTAGCTAAAGCTTTGTAAACGCACCAATCAGCACTGTAAAAACAGACCAATCAGCTCTCTGTAAAATGAACCAATCAGCAGGATGTGAGTGGGGGCAAACAAGGAAATAAAAGGGGCCACCGGCACCTGCAGCTGCAACCCAGTCGGGTGCCTGAAAACTGTTTTTTCTCCTTTTGCAGTAAATCTTGCTGCTGCTCACTCTTTGGGTCTGCACTACTTTATGAACTATAACACTCACCGGGAGGGTCCGTGACTTCATTCTTGAAGTCAATAAGACCAAGAACCCACCAGAAGGAACCAATTCTGGACACACTACCATCCACCCGTTTTATCTTGGAGGCTCTCCAGGTAGAAAGGGTCTCCCCCTGGGTAGAAAGGGCCTTGGAATGCTGGCAGGTAGAAATGACAAATCTCCACTCCATTTGCCTTCTCACT
This sequence comes from Trachypithecus francoisi, assembly GCF_009764315.1. Classification (NCBI taxonomy): domain Eukaryota; kingdom Metazoa; phylum Chordata; class Mammalia; order Primates; family Cercopithecidae; genus Trachypithecus; species Trachypithecus francoisi. The sequence goes on from NW_022681469.1 coordinate 58,382,851, forward strand.
GGGTTGTTGTGAAGATGAAGTAAGAATGTATGAGAAAGAGCTTTATAAAAAAAAAAAAACTATAAAAATTGCAGTGGTTTTAACAGCAGTGTAAACTTCATGCTGGCATAAAGTGAGCAAATATTCTGAAGGCTAGCTGTGCCAATAATGCCATTGCTCATCACTATAGATACTCACAGTAAGAGAGTAATGCAAGAAAAAAAATTAAGTTGTAAAGTGGTTCTTATCCACATACTATAAGTAAACAACTTTTTTCTTTTACAGTCTGCAAAGTGGATAATACACACTTTGCTAAATGTTACTATCTAATTTGATTTAGAGCATTTAAAGTGAATCAGACCTCTATATGTACCAGACAAATTCTGAGCAAACAAAAATGGATAGTTGCTCCCTAGAATCAATGAACTTTTATATTTCAGCATTCCTAAAGGCTAGCACAACTTTAGTTGTGTTGCTATGTTGCTATGCTTTCTATAGGATCTCAACACATACTACTTATAAGCATAGTGTAAAACTAACCTATGCGTATCTCAATAAATGATACATGATTTTAAAGTAGTATTCTAATATCTTTAATACCTTTAATATATAGTACTAAGAAAAATGGATCACACTTCAGTGGTTTTTTTTTTACTATTTGTCTTGTCAATTTTAAATTTCCCTGAAGTAAAAAAGTAAATTTCCTTTTATTAATTAGACATAAATGCATAGCACAGGCTAAAACCAAATACTAAATAACAGATCCTGCTAAATTTATATTACTAATTACACCTATTGGTATATGATGTGACTGTAAATTATACAGCAATATTCTATTTCTATATTTATGAAATTACATCAGATTACATTTTATATGTAAAAATATGAATCATTAGTTAAGACATTAAGATTATTGGCAATACTAGCAATATAAAAGAAACACATACATAATCCATACTCTTACTACACTTGACAAATACAATTCATAGAGAATAAGCTACCCTAAGCCAACATTTTTATCTCATTGCATAATAACTAGGAAACCAGAAATACCTAGACCAATGGCTGAAGAATTAGCCAAGCAGTCAGGCAGCTAACTCATTGAACTGACTCCCTGATATAAATGCATTCAAATAAATGTATCAAGGATAAAATGTTCCTTTTAGGTAACATACCAGTATGTTTTCAGAAAAAAAATAAATATCCAAACTGTTTCAAAATACAATTTGGAAAAATTGTTCCCTTAAAGATGACATGCCTATATGCATAGTGCCTGGATGTAGAAAATCTAAAATTAAAACAGACAAACAAAACCTCCACAAACCCACAACAATATGGTGTAATGCTTAACAGCATAAATCCTAGTGAGATAAACCTGACTTTGAATCCTGTGTCCTCTAATCTCACTACCTCTTTACATCCCTAAATCAATTCAGTTAAAGTGGGAATGTGGGGCTATAAGATGACCACAGTCACAAAAGCAACTATAACTATTACTACTGCTAGTATGTGCATGTAGTTACATGCATGTAGTCCCACCTACTCAGGAGGCCGAGACAGGAGAATCGCTTAAACCTGGGAGGCGGAGGGTGCAGTCAGCCGAAATCGCGCCACGGCACTCTAGCCTGGCAACAGGGCAAGACTCCATCTCAAAGCAGTAGTGACCACTGCTACAATGTGCTAACCTGCTCACTGTCATGGGCATTTTACATATGTACTCTTGTATCAAATGGGGAGTAGGGTAACTCTTACCCCACAGTGCTGTTATATAGATTAACTCTTACCCCACAGTGCTGTTACACTAGATTAATGATACTAAAAGGATGTATGACCTGACCAGAGCAGAGTAGATGCTCAAAATAGGGTGCTACTTTTGGTATTTATTCATCACAATACAGCACGAAGTCATTCTGCCTATGCAGTTAATAAAATAGAGACCAGGAAATTAAACTATTTCCTAATATTATATATAAAGCAAGTAGAAAACTTATATCTCTTTGACTTAAGAACCTCATCTCTTTTGAAAATACGCTGTTGCCTCTTAAGAGAAAAAAAAGTGTGATGCAATTGCAACCTGCCCAGAACTCGTAGTGGAGAACTTCATTCAAAGCCACAGTCAGTGAACACAAATGTCTCAGTTTCAAAAGGGAAAGGCAAAATTGCTACCAAATCATACAGCAAGGACAGTTTAGGAATTTTTTCCATCCACTCCTTTAAAGATAAGAGTGTGTGTGTGTGTATTTTGAGTACAGGCTTTTCTAGAGCACTTTTCACGGAATACGTTTGTACTTGTGAAGAAATGATCTGTACATTAGCAGTTTTGTGTAAGTTTAATATCAAATTCCACTAACTTATTGAGTATAACAAAATGATACATAAAATTTTCACCTTACTTCTGTCATATTTGAATAATCTATAAATTTACATAGTCTTCTTTGTAATCAATGCCTGCAAATTAAGAGAGAAAGTCATTTCAGGACCCTGACTTATTCTTCAGTTTTTTAACTACCTATGAACAGATTCTTTTTTTCATCAAGGTGTGGCTATGAAAATGTGAAACAGGATGACTGTACTCTATTATACAAATAGAAAAGTTGACCGGGCGCTGTGGCTCACGCCTGTAATCCCAGGACTTTGGGAGACTGATGCGGGAAGATCATGAGGTCAAGAGAGAGAGAGACCATCCTGGCCAACCTGGTGAAACTCCGTCTCTACTAAAAATACAAAAATTAGGTGAGCATGTTGGTATGTGCATGTAGTCCCACCTATTCAGGAGGCTGAGGCAGGAGAATCGCTTGAACCTGGGAGAAGGAGAGTGCAGTCAGCCGAAATCGCGCCACTGCACTCCAGCCTGGCAACAGGGCAAGACACCATCTCAAAAAAGAAAAAAGAAAAGAAACGTGTTCCAAAAATTTGAATAAAGAGAATGGCCCATTGTCAATAATTTATTTTATAATAAAAACATTTAATAAATTCCCATTTACACAGGACACTCACACAATGTATTGCAAAGGGAGAGGGACTAAAATAGATTATGAACTAAACCTGCCAGGCAAAGTCCTTGCAAAACCTAATCCCTTACCCATTTTAAGGCAGACCTGTCCCTAGGTCATCTGAAAGCAATGAGAATAGCTTTCTAAATAACTTTTCCTGTACTGTACTTGAAACCATCATGGAATTATTCTTCTGCTTTCTCTGTAGTCAACTGACCTTTGCATAAAAGTTGTATTTTAAGTTTCTAAAGTGATGATTTTACCTTTCTTCTGGTTCCTCCCAGATTTTTTCACATTGATTTAGTGGTAAGGCTAACGGGAAAAACAGGAATACGGAACAATTTCAACGAATTTTAAACTGTTTCCTTTTTTGTACCCCCAGTCTTCAGTCAATGGTAATAGACACCAAAATATTATTTTCTGAGATGCACCATATTCTTTATGCTTTTAAATCCCAGTATTATGGCAAGAAATAGGAAAGACACTAAAAACCAATTTTAGGTATGAGGAAATGTAAACATGCAAGTAGCAGATACTTTGAAACACTTTCATTTACTTCTAACACCTTTTATCTTTAAACAAGATCAGTTTTCATGATGGAAACATATCATTTGCTATTTAGTTTATTTGGCTTTTTAAGTTGTAGATTCAGATGCTTACTCTGTTGTTTCAGTCCTTCTGGTGTATAATAATATGTGTCGGTTTTATATCAAATAACCATAGATCCTTCCATATGGCTCCCAAGTGGAGATGGGTTTCACGAAGGTAATAAATATACTTGTCTTCAAGATACCACACAGATTAAGGTCATGACTTCTATTCCTCCCAAATATTCTCAAATCCTTTTTTCCCATTTTGGTAAATGGAAAGAATGAATTTTGGATAGTGGTTCAGTAGAAGAGAGATGATTGCCTGCAGGACCCACGGGGCATGCAAACAGCACAGCTCATCAATGGGATTCCCAGAGAGCTTGAGGATTTGTCTTCGTGTTGGAAACAATATGTGGCAAACTTTAAATGGTTGAGAATCATGTTTGTTTTTATAGTTTTATAAATGAAGCAAATAGTTTGATGCTTGGCCTCCTTAATAGCACCTGCAAAAATGGACTCTGACATTAAACAGAGGAAAGATTTAGAGTTCCAACTGATCATAATTATGTTAGAAAACTTGCCAGATTGTATGTAAACAATCATTTTATACACATCAGAGATTTAGATGTATATTAATAGAAATAGATAAAACATCAAAGGATCCCAAATTCAAGCTTTAAGACATGTTTAACATATTAAACAAGAGATAGTAACGAGTTAAAACTATTACCAAAAATCATTCTAATTCATGTCACCCATGGCAAAAGAATCACAGTCATATGGCTATAGTTAGTAAACGAAGTGAGTAAATATAACCCGGAAAATATTCTACTTTTCTAAATTTGGATTTTCTACCAGAAAATAAGACAGAAATTCTTACTGCAGAATTCTTTTGTCAACCAATTTTTGAAATTCTTTTTGTAAGCAGCTCTGATGCTTACACTTGGTTCTGAAAAAAACAAAAATGTATCATTTCCTCATCATGTCAAATGTAGTTAGCAGCTTGAAACCAAGATGCAGAAACTCCCTGACCTCGAAAGATAATGTCTTTTTCTTTTGTGGTGAGAAAGTATTACTCTTACTCGTATCAGAAATAAGAAAAACATACAAAATAGCATTTTGTCATCAATACTTATACTGAACAGTAAATTGCCGAATTTTTAGAAATTCAGTGTTTAAGTGACTTTCAGAAAGTCCACAACTTTACAAAAAGTGGGAATATTTCTTTTTTCTCATACATGGAATTGAATTATTCTTAACAAACCCCACCTAAGAATTTCAAATTTGTTGTAAAGTAATGCTGGTATCACAATGTAATCTCCAATGACATACATCTTGAATTTACTGTATTATTCACCAGTGCTCTCCAGAAAGTCATACAGATAGTTCAATTTGACTAACATTTCCTGACACTTGTTTGCAAGTCCTCAGAGGTCATTCTGACTGAATATTCATTTATTCACGTTAGCTAATGTAGACAGGCACAGGATAAATCTTTGATAAATGTATGTCCACAGACTGGCTAGGGAAGGTGGTTTGCTCATGTAAAGGAAATTGGACACTCTTTCTTTCAGTGACTCTTCCCTTCAGGTGTTATCAGAGTAGCTCAGAACATTTCCCACCTGCACCAGATAGCAGATGGAAAGAAATTATAAAGAAGTCACATATGATTTGTTGATGTCAAATATACACCTGCTTCCAAAAGAAGACATTTGAATATTTATAACTATAACATAAACTTTAAATTCATGAATATATCCCATTTAAACAATGTATTAAATCCCTTAGAATAGCACAATCTAGTAAAAATGGAATGCAAGCCACAAATACGAGCCACATATATGTAATTTAATTTTTTTTTGTTTTTAATTTTCTTTTCCTTGCTAAAGGAGATGTGGATTTTTATTTATTTATTTATTTTTATTTATTTATTTTTAGGGACATGGTCTCACTATGTTGGCCAGGCTGGTCTCAAACTCCTAGCTTCAAGCCATCCTCCTACCTTTGGTCTCCCAAAGCACTGAAATTACAGGCATGAGCCACCACACCCGACCAATCATCTTAAAATTTTCTAGGTAGCCACATTAAAAAAGAAAAAATGTGAAAGTAATTTTAATATTTTTCTTTACCCAATATATCCAAAATGTTGTAATTTTAATACATAATCAATAAAAAAGTTACTGTGATATTTTATTATTTTAACACTAAGTCTTCAATTTCCAGTGTACAGTTTACATTTACAGCACACCTTAATTGGGACAAGCCCCATTTCACATATTTTATAGCCATATGTTACTAGCAGCTACTATACTGGACAGCATAGCCTTAGATAATCCCTTTCATCAAATATCGTTTTAAATTACTATATTGTCACCTGAGTAACTCATTTTTCTCACAAACAATAAGCTGAACTTCTCTGCTGTAAATAACTGAGAAAATTGAGTAGACACCAAAACACAATAACAACTGTAGGTGACAATGTGTCAATGATATTTCTCTTGTTTGATTGCTTTGGTCCATTGAGTACCTGTAAAATGTTATTAAGCATCTAACAGATAGATGTACATGTCTTAGCAACACTCTCTCATTCTGCTTCCTAATCATCTATTTTATCACTTTATCTTAACTTGAAATATTCATTTTTAACTTTATTATTAAGATATAGGATAGAAGGTGGAAAAAAAAGAATGAATGTTTTAGGTAAATAAGCATGGACTTGTGTGAGGACCCTGTTCTTGTGTTCAGGGATAGGACTGAAGCGCCCTCTTTATAATAATTAGTCATAACTCACAGACAGAGGGATTGTTGACTCATGGCAGTAGTGTGGGAACAGACAATATTCATAGTCATCCTTTTCTCTTGTATTTTCCCTGTAACTCCCTCTCACTTTGATCTCCCATGGTGTTCAGTACCCAGTGCCTCATGCTTCTCTTTTCATTAGGCTCCTACTTTCACACCTCATGCTCAAAACAATTCCAATTTTCTTTTTTTCTGGACACATGATATGTGTCCCATTTCCAATTTCCTTTCAGTCTTGACAAGTGACTGGGTTACCACTCTGATAAACTAAACTAAGATGTCAAGGATTAAAATCGGCTTAAGAGGCTCCATATGATACCTGCATTTTAATTAGAGTTAAAACTCTAATCCAAAAGGTTAATCTTAAAATTTGGGAAATAACTAGTCAACCACTGGAAGAACTTATTTTTCAGAAGAGCCTTTGGTGCTTCTCAAATCACAGTGGAGGTGTTATCCTTGGCAGTCAGGGCTTCTGGCAGGGAGATCTGATGACCCTGCTCCTTCAGGGAACTCAAGCAAAATGCAGATGCAAAGATATTTGGAAAACAGTACTGAATAAAAAATAACTTTAGTATAATTCCAGCTAGTGACAAACTTATAAGTCTACCTTTTGGAATGGAAACCTTTGGCAATTGTATTATTAATGTATTATTAAGTTTTTTTTTTTTTTTTTTTTTTTTTTGTGACAGAGTCTGACTCCATCACCAGGCTGGAGTGTAGCGGCATGATCTTGGCTCACTGCAGTCTCTACCCCCTGGGTTCAAGTTATTCTCCTGCCTCAGCCTCCCAAGTAACCGAGGCTACAGGCACACACCTCCACGTGCAGCTAATTTTTGTGTATTTAGTAGAGACGGGGTTTCACTATGTTGGCCAGGATGGTCTTGATCTCTTGACCTTGTGATCCGCCCGCTTTGGCCTCCCAAAGTGCTGGGATTACAGGCATGAGCCACCGTACCTGGCCTTGTTTAAGATTTTTAAGTGTCTAGTGAGCTCAATGCTTAAGAGACAATCCCTTCATGGCTCAGTGAATGAGAAAATGAAAGTGAAATTTTGACAAATTTATAGATCGGCATTTGTACAAAGCTCAACAGATTCTTGTGATAGTCATCTTAATTAAATTTTTTCTTCAAAAATTGATAAAGAAAACTGAACCTTTCAAAGAAAACACTATTTTTCTCACACAACATTTATAGCTTGTCGTATAACTTCCTTCTCCCAATGGTGCTATCAATTGTGATACTATAAAATTACTGAGAAATTAGGAGACCTCTACCACTATTTTTGGTCACTGTCTTGTAAATACAATACCCAGGAAAATTTCTCATTAATCTTAATCTGATTGTTGGTTAATGATTAAAGAAATTTGCCAAATACCAAATCTCTAACCCTCAGTTGCTAATAAATCAGAAAAACAATAAAAAAGAAATTTCATTTCTCCTTGAAGAATTTGGTTACTAGATTTTCCCCAGCTGTCTTGACATGGTAAGAGCTCTGACACAGAGTCACTGGATCTGGGTTCTAAACAGGGTTCTACCACTAACCTCCTAAATGACTGTGAACTGGGCAGCAAACTCCCCTCAACCTCAGATTCCTCACTGTGAAAATACAGAATTAGGACATATCTCTAAAATACTCCTCACCTCCAAAATTCTGTAACGAAAAATTTAAAGGATGCAAGGACAACAGGTTTTATTTCTTTTTCATCATATTAGAAAGCCCTGAATTGATAATGAATAGAGAATAACAATAAACTAAAGCCAACAGTTTCACTTACTTGAGAACCTGGACGCATTTGCTTTCCTGACATAAATGTGGAAAACTGTCATTTGACTGTATCTTTATATGTCTTTGCACAGTCCCTTCTGCGAAAGTGGTTGTGGTTGCAGAGTGTTTCTATTTTTATTCCAAGCCTTTCATTTGCATCCATCCCTGTTGGTGAATTAGAGAGTCCCTAAGTATATCTCCCATAGGATGTAGACTATGATTACTTTGTGGAAGGTCATATATAAAGCACTTTGACTTTCTATTTTAGTCTATGTGATACTTTAAAATTTACTGACTTTTTTGGAGTTGACATTTTCATTGTAATCACCTTGTGATCTGTGGGACACAAACATAAAGCCTACCTGTTAGATTATGGTTAACGTTAGCAGCAATTTAGATGTAAGTAGTACTAATGCATAAGTCAGAAAAACAACGAACAAACCAAAGAGCTTAAGAAGGTTTTCTTTAGCTTTTTGGCATATAACCCTAGGCTTTGACTGCATGATGCTAGCATGTCTTACTTAACCTGGATTTTCTTTTACCTCTGAATCAATATGACAAAGAAAACTCTGTCTGAACTATCGGCATTTTATATTTAAAACTCTGGAAATCAACTACTAGTTCTTTAAAGGTGTATATTTTACTGAGGTATACCTCTTCTATTCATCACATTTTTATATTATAACTTGGCCTTTCATACCACCCTTCAAATTATATAGCAAATTATGAAGTGTCACAAATAAAAGTTTATTTGGAAAACCTGTTGCATTACTGAGAAATGAGCAAAGTAGGGAAATAAATGTGTGGGTCAAAAAGACCAGAAAATAAATAGGAAGAAGAAAAGAAAAGTAAGGACAAGGAGGCATTGGAGAAAGATGAGGAAAATAGATGATGAAGAGGAGAACACCAAAGAGGAAGAAGAGAAGTGTCATGTGCAATTTCATGAAGTTGTAAGGTTCCAGTGTAATCTCTGAGGTGACATTTTGGTCCAAAGCCACACACATAAGGTCATCTGTGATGACCTGGTATCTGAGAAGATACTAGAGCTGCACTATGCAATATGGTAGCCATTTGTTTTTTTTTGTTTTTTGTTTTTCGTTTTGTTTTTTTTTTTTTGAGGCGGAGTCTCGCTCTGTCGCCCAGGCTGGAGTGCAGTGGCCGGATCTCAGCTCACTGCAAGCTCCGCCTCCCATGTTTACGCCATTCTCCCGCCTCAGCCTCCCGAGTAGCTGGGACTACAGGCGCCTGCCACCTCGCCCGGCTAGTTTTTTGTATTTTTTAGTAGAGACGATGTTTCACCGTGTTAGCCAGGGTGGTCTCGATCTCCTGACCTCGTGATCTGCCCGTCTCGGCCTCCCAAAGTGCTGGCGTTACAGGCTTGAGCCACCGCGCCGGGCCGCCATTTGTTACATCTAGCTGTTGAGGACTTGAAATGTGGCTAATTTGAGTTGAGATGTGCTGTCAATATAAATTGTACACTAGCTCTTAGTACCACAAAAGAAGTAAAATATCTTAGTAATCATTTTTACATTGATTATTTGTCAAAATGGTAATATCTTCCATGTCACTTCCTGGGCTAGTTCTTCTGAAAAAAAGTAAGACTCAATAAGTAGTCAACTACTAGTAAGTAATGACGTCCATAACTCATAAGAGTGAGTGAAGGTGAGGAGTCATCAACTTAAGGATCCAGGACAATAGACACTTGATAGGCGAGAAACTCAGTCAGAAAGAATATCAAGGGCTACAAGGGGGGGTTGAGCCGCTTATTGGCTAACCAAGCCAACGGCAGCTGAGTGATGTGCAGAGGGGAAGGTTATCATACATCTAATCATCTTGTCATTCATGGAGCAAGCATTTACTGATAGCCTATTATTTGCCAGACACAGGTTAACTCAAGGAACAGTGGTGAACGAAATAAGCACAGTCCTCTTTGAAGTTTACCTTCTACTGAGGGAGATAAATATTAATAGAAAAATCACACAAATACAAAATTATAAACTCTGACAAGAGCTGAAAAGGTCAAGTGGTGGTGTTTTGAGAACTCCAAGAAGAGTTCAAGTTAGCCTTTTTAAGAAAAAAATGGAGGGCTGGGCACGGTGGCTCACGCCTATAATCCCAGCACTTTGGGAGGCCAAGGCAGGCAGATCACAAGATCAGGAGATCGAGACCATCCTGGCTAACACGGTGAAACCCCGTCTCTACTACAAATACAAAAAAATTTGCTTGGTGTGGTAGCAGGTGCCTGTAGTCCCAGCTACTCGGGAGGCTGAGGCAGGAGAATGACATGAACCTGAGAGGCGGAGGTTGCAGTGAGCCAAGATCGTGCCATTGCACTCCAGCCTGGGCGACAGAGCGACACTTTGTCTCAAAAAAAGAAAAAAGAAAAAAATTGGAATTATGATTGAATACCCAGTCCTTTTCCCTTAATCTGTGCCAAAATATTTACAGATCAATACAGATCTTTAGGAAATGCATGTTGTTTAACCATGAGAAATAAAATTGCTCCACTGTTCTTAAACTTGCCCTTAGTACTTTTCTAAAAGCCAAATGGCTAAACTATATGGAAATGTATATATGTGTGTGTGTGTTTGTATGTGTGCTCCCAAATAAATCCAGTTGCTTGCCAAATCGAAAATTAGCAACATTTCTGCTAATTAGCCAGATAAGCTCCTCTTCTCTCAGTTTAACCCAAGACATAGTCTCTACTGAAAATACCTCTAACATTCACAAATCCAAGAGCCGTGCAGTTTGAAATCAAAAGTTTTGTTTTTTACAATAGAAATCTAATTGAAGCTAGAAGTGACAGCAGGTTTAACCTGATATGGACCTTTGTTTCTAGACTGATGACCAGTGTAGTCTGGTCATGTCCTGCTTCTGATAGTGGGGGAGCAAGAAGAGTTGGTGAAGCGGAGACTTCTCCATAGTACTGATGTCTACAGTGAAATTAGAAAAAAATTGAGTAAAATGAAATAAAGGCTCGAGAGGTGCAGAGAAGGAAAAGCAGTCCAGGCAGAGGGCACACATTTGCAAAGCCTTGAATCTGGAGAAATAGTAGTAGCTTGGAAGAACCAATAGGAAAACACTCAGGCTAGAGATAATATGGAGCCAAATAGGCTTTGTTAAAGATTTGGGTCAATTTCCAAGAAATAAAAGGAAGCCTGTGGGTTTTTAAAGGCATTCAGGTTTGTTTTTAAAATAGATGTCAGGTTGCAGGATGTAAGAGAGATTGGAGGCAGCAAGAGTGAAAGTCTTGAGGTCAATGAGGGATATTTACAGGGGTAAAGATGGTATCTTTGAAATCGCCTTTGTAAAAATTATAACTGAAGAAATCATGACAGTGAAAGAGATCTGTCCTAACTGACTCCATCTTGCTTTTAACATCCAAATTGCTTTTGTTCATATCTGGGTGCAGGCTGAACTAACTTTGGGAGGAACTTATAGTTTAACTTTGAAACAAAGATGAAAACAGCTGTTTCCCAAAACAAACCCCCTTTTTGCCTGGTTATTAGATTGCCTTTGCAGGACTAACAAATTAGCCACAAAATTAACAATTACGGTTTAAGAGTCACTGTTTTAAAACCTGAGATCAGGGCTTGAGATATTTTGCAGACCCTGCATTTCAAGGAATCCGTTGACACCACCTAGATCGATAACCTGGCTCATCTAGTCCTGTCCCCACCCGGCCCCCGCCCACCCCACTCAGGAACTGACTCAGAGCAAGAGGACAGCATCAACTCTCTGTGATTTATCTTCCAGCTGACCAATCAGCACTCCCTACTTTCTGACCCTCTACTCACCAAATTATTCTTAAAAACCCTGATCCCAGATTTTCAGGGAGACTGATTTGAGTAATAATAAAACTCTGGCCTCCCATATAGCTGGCTCTGTGGGAATTAAACTCCTTATTGTGATTCCCCTGTCTTGATAAATTGGCTTTGTCTGAGCCCCGGGCCAGGAGAACCTGTTGGGTGGTTATAGCTTGGGCTAGTGGAAGGTGATGGAATAGAGACAAAGATGGTACCAATTAGGTTCCAAAGGAGAAGAACAGAAAACAGAGTAATGGTTAGGAAGGAACTATTATGAGCAGCTTGTGCTTGAAGTCTTTTTCTTGATGACCTCCCCTTATCTCATTTGGAAATAAGCAGTCTTGGACAGATCTAAATTTGCTCCTAATACTCAGTATTTCTTTAAAAAAAAAATTCAATAGGATTTTGGGGAATAGGTGGTGTTTGGTTACAATGGATAAGATCTTTAGCTGTAATTTCTGAGATTTTGGTGCACTCAGCACCTGAGCAGTGTTCACTGTACCCAATGTGTAGTATTTTTATCCCTTGCTCCTCTTCCATGCTTCCCCGAGTCCTCAGTCTGTTGTATCATTCTTATGCCTTTGTGTCCTCATAGCCTAGCTCCCACTCATAAGTGAGAACATACAATGTTTAGTTTTCCATTCCTGAGTTACTTCACTTAAAATAATGGTCTCCAACTCCATCTAGGTTGCTGGGAATGCCATTATTTCATTCCTTTTTATGGCTTAATAGTATCCCACTACACACACACACACACACACACACCACATTTTCTTTATCCACTCATTAATTGATGGACATTTGAGCTGGTTCCATAGTTTTGTAATTGCAAATTGTGCTGCTATAAACGTGTGTGCAAGTGTCTTTTTCATATAATGACTTCTTTTCCTCTCGGTAGATACCCAGTAGTGGGACTGCTGGATAGAATGGTAGATCTACTTTTAGTTCTTTAAGAAATCTCCACACTGTTTTCCATAGAGGTTGTACTAGTTCACATTCCAACCAGCAGTGTAAAAGCATTCCATTTTCACCACATCCATGCCAACATCTATTTGTTTTCAATTTTTTAAATTATGACCCTTCTCGCAGGAATAAGATGATATCACATTGGGGATTTGATTTGCATTTTTCTGATAATTAGTGATGTTGAGCATTTTTTCATGTGTCTTGGCTATTTGTATATCTTTTTGTAAGAATTGTTTATTCATATTATTAGCCTACTTTTTGATGGGATTGTTTTTTTCCTTGCTGATGTGTTCCTTGTAGTTCCTTGTAGATTCAGAATATTAGTCCTTTGTCACATGTATAGTTTGCAATTCTGTGAATTGTCTGTTTACTCTGCTGATTATTTATTTTGCTGTGTAGAAGCTTTTTAGTTTAATTAAGTACCAACTATTTATCTTTGTTTCTGTTGTATTTGCTTTTGAGTTCTTGGTCATGAAGTCTTTGCCTAAGTCAATGTCTAGAAGGGTTTTTCCGATGTTATCTTCTAGGATTTTTATAGTTTCAGGTCTTAGATTTAAGTCTTTCTTCTATCTTGAGTTGATTTTTGTATAAGGTGAGAGATGAGGATCCTGCACGAATCTTGCCAATTATCTCACCACCATTTGTTGAATAGGATGCCCTTTCTCCACTGTACGTTTTTGTTTGCTTTGTCGAAGGTCAGTTGCCTGTAAGTATGTGGCTTTGTTTCTGGGTTCTCTATTCTGTTCCATTGGTCCATGTGGCTATTTTTATGCTAGCACCATGCTGTTTTGGTGACTATAGCCTTATAGTATATTTTGAGGTTGGGTAATGTGATGCCTCCAAATTTGTATTTTTTGCTTAGTCTCACTTTGGCTACACGGGCTCTTTTTTGGTTCCATGTGAATTTTAGGATTGTCTTTTCTAGTTCTGTGAAGAATGGTGGTGGTATTTTGATGGGAATTGCATTGAATATAAAGATTGTTTTTGGCAGTATTGTCATTTTCACAATATTGATTCTACTCATCCATGAACATGAGATGTGTTTCCATTTATTTGTGTTGTCTATGAGTTATTTCAGCAGTGTTTTGTAGTTTTCCTTGTAGAGATCTTTCACCTCCTTGGTTAGAGATATTCCTAAGTTGTTGTTGTTACTATTATTATTTTGATTATTGTTCCAGCTATTGTCAAAGGAGTTGAGTTCTTGGTTTGATTCTCACCTTGGTTGCTGTTCGTGTATAGCAATTCTACTGACTTGTGTATGTTGATTTTATATCTTGAAACTTTACTGAATTCATTTATCAGATCTAGGAGCTTTTTGGATGAGTCTTTAGGGTTTTCTAGGTATTCAATCATATCATTGGCAAACAGCAACAGTTTGACTTGCTCTTTGCTGGTTTGGATGTCCTTTACTTCTTTCTCTTGTTGAATTGGAAAAAGAAAAAAGAAAAAAAAAGCCAAGATATTCAGGCAACAACTAGCACAATGAATAGAATAGTACCTCACATTTCAATACTAACATTGAATGTAAGTGGCCTAAATGCAATAGTTAAAAGATACAGTGGAACACGACAAGAATGCTGGGGCTAAGACTTCCAGTACTATCTTAAATAGAAGTGGCTAGCCAGTACTGTGTTAAAAGAAGTGGCGAAAGTGGACATCCTTATTGTGTTCCAGTTCTCAGGGGGAATGCTTTCAACTTGCTCCATTCAGAAAAATGTTGGCTGTGGATTTATCATAGATGGCTTTTATTACAAGGTATGTCCCTTCTATGCCAATTTTGATGAATGTTTTAATCATAAAGTGATGCTGAATATTGTCAAATGCTTTTTGTGCATCCATTGAAATGATTTTTGTAGCTTTTGGTTTTAATTCTGTTTATGTGGTGTATCACATTTATTGATTTATGTTAAAACATCCTTGCATCCCTGAGATGAAACTCACTTGATCTTGGTGGATTATCTTTTGAATATGCTGTTGGATTCAGTTCACTAGTATTTTGATGAGAATTTTTGTATCTATATTCATCAGGGATATTGGTCTGTAGCCTTTTTTTTTTTAATTTGTGCTCTTTCAGACATTTTGATGTAGGCATTTAATGCTCTGAACTTTCCTCTAAGTACTACTTTTGCTGTATTCCAGAGCTATTCACAGGTTGTGTCACTATTATCATTCATTTCAAAGAATTTTTAAATTTCCATCTTGAATCAATGTTGACCCAATAATCATTCAGGAGCAGGTTAATTTCCTTGTATTTGCATAATTTTGAGGGTTCTTTTTGGAGTTGAATTACAATTTTATTCCACTCTGATCTGAGACAGTATCTG
Source organism: Trachypithecus francoisi (assembly GCF_009764315.1). Taxonomy (NCBI): domain Eukaryota; kingdom Metazoa; phylum Chordata; class Mammalia; order Primates; family Cercopithecidae; genus Trachypithecus; species Trachypithecus francoisi. The sequence continues at coordinate 58,398,072 of NW_022681469.1, forward strand.
ATATAATTTCAATTTTCTTAAATTTACTGAGAATGGTTTGGTGGCCTCTCATATAGTCTGTCTTGGAGATTCTTCCATGTGCTGATGAAGAGAGCGTATATTCTGCAGTTGTTGTGTAGAATGTTCTGTAAATATCTGTTAAATCTATTTGTTCTATGGTATAGTTTAAGTCCACTGTTTCTTTTTGATTTCCCGTCTTTGTGACCTGTCTAATGCTGTCAGTGGAGTACTGAAGTCCCTGACTATTATTGTGTCTATCTCATTTCTTAGGTCTAGTAGTAATTGTTTTGTAAATTCGGGAGCTCCAGTGTTAAGCACATATATATTTAGGATTGTGATATTTTCCTGTTGGACTAGTCCTTTTATCATTATATAATGTTTCTTTTTGTCTTTTCAAACTGCTATTGCTTTAAAGTCTATTTTATCTGATGTAAGAACAGCTACTCCTAGAGGCCAGGCACAGTGGCTTACGCCTGTAATCCCAGCACTTTGGGAGGCTGAGGTGGGTTAGGATTAGCTGAGGTCAGGAGTTCGAGACAATCCTGGCCAACAAGGTGAAACCCCATCTCTACTGAAAAAAAAAAAAATACAAAAATTAGCCGGGCATGGTGGCAGGTGCCTGTAGTCCCAGCTACTTGGGAGGCTGAGGCAGGAGAATGACTTGAACCTGGGAGGTGTAGCTTGCAGTGAGTTGAAATCATGCCACTGCACTCCAGCCTGGCAACAGAGTGAGACTCTGTCTCAAAAAAAAAAAAAAAGAAGAGCTACTCCTGCTTGCTTTTGGTGTCCATTTGCATGGAATATCTTTTTCCACCCCTTTACCTTAAGTTATATGAGCCTTTATTTGTTAGGCAAGTCTCTTGAAGACAGAAGCTACTTGGTTGGTGAATTCTTATCCATTCTGCCCCTCTATATCTTTTAAGTGGAGTATTTAGGCCACATACATTCAATGTTAGTATTGAGATGTGAGGTACAGTTCTATTCATCACACTAGTTCTTGCCTGAATATCTTTTTTTTTTTATTCTGTTATTGTTTCATAGGCCCTGTATGATTTAAACTTTAACAAGGTTCTACTTTGGTATATTTTGAAGTTTGTTTCAAGATTTAGAGAACTCCTTTCAGCAATTCTTGTAGTGCTAGCTTGGAAGTAGCGAATTCTCTCTGCATTTATTTGTCTGAAAAAAGATGTTATCTTTCCTTCATTTGTGAAGTTTAGTTTCACTGGATTCAAAATTCTTGGCTAATTGTTTTGTTTAAGGAGTCTAAAGATAAGACCCCAATCCCTTCCAGCTTGTAGAGTTTCTGCTGAGAAATCTCCTTTTAATCTGATAGGTTTTTCTTTATAGGTTACCTAATGCTTTTGCCTCACAGATCTTCAGATTCTCTCTTTCATCTTGATTTTGGATAACCTGATGAGTATGTGCCTAGGTGATGATCTTTTTGTGATGAATTTCCTGGGTGTTCTTTGAACTTCTTGTATTTGTATATCTAGATCTCTAGCAAGGCCAGGGAAGTTTTCCTTGACTATTTCCTCAAATACGGTTTCCAAACATTTAGATTTCTCTTCTTGCTTGGGAACGCCACTTATTCTTAGGTTTGATCATTTAACATAATCCCAAATTTCTTAGAGGCTTTGTTCATTTTTTAAATTATTTTTTATTTGTCTTTGTCAGATTGGGTTAATTCAAAAGCCTTGTCTTCGAGCTCTGAAGTTCTTTCTTCTACTTGTTTGTTTCTATTGTTGCAACTTTTCGGTGTATTTTGCATGTCTCTAAGTGTGTCTTCCATTTCCACAAGTTGTGATTGTTTTTTATTTGTGCTATTTCTCTGGAGATTTTTTCATCCATGACCTACATTATGTTTAAAATTTCTTTACATTGCTTTTCACCTTTCTCTGGTGCCTCCTTGAGTGGCTTAATAACTGACCTTCTGAATTCTTTTTCTGGCAATTCAGAAATTTCTCCTTGGTTTGGACCCATTGCTACTGAGCTAGTGTGACCTTTTGAGAATGTTAAAGAACTTTCATATTACCAGAATTGTTTTTCTGGTTCCTTTTAATTTGGGTAGACCATGTCAGAGGAAAAATCTGGGGCTCAAGGGTTGCTGTTTAGATTCTTTTATCCAACTGGGTACTCCCTTGATATGGTGCTCTCCCCCTTCCCTAGGGATGGGGCTTCTTGAGAGCCAGGCTGCAGTGATTGTTATTGCTGTTTCAGGTCTAGCCACCCAGTGGAGCTACTGGGCTCCAGGTTGGTACTGGGGATTGTCTGCAAAGAGTCCTGTGGATGTGATCTGTCCTCAGGTCTCTCAGTCATGGATATCAGCACCTGCTCTGGCAGAGGTAGCAGGGATGTGAAGTGGACTGTGAGGGTCCTTAGTTGTTATTTTGTTTACTGCACTGGTTTTCTTGAATGCTGATTGTGCTGGCAGTGAAGGTTTCACGTGGACAGACTCAGGGCTTCGGGTTAGCCAGGATGTTACTGCTGTGGTGGAATTAGCTGCTGTTTTCTCCTTTCTTGGAGCAGGGTTATTCTTTTATGAGTTGTTGTAAATGCTTGAGTTGGTTGGCCTCCAGCCAGGAGGTGGCGCTTTCAAGAGAGCATCAGCTGTGATCATATAGGTGGATACAAGTGTGCCCTCGGGTTGCCTGGATAAGTATTCGGGTTTCTCAGGCAATGGGCAGGGCCATAGAGCTCCCAAAATTTATGTCTTTTGTCTTTGGCTACTAGGGTGGGTAAAGAAAGACCAACAGGTGGGGGCAGGGTTAGGCATGTCTGAGCTCAGACTGTCCTTGGATGGGGTTTGCTGTGGCCGCTGTGGGGGATGGGGTGTGGTTCTCAGGCCAATGGAGTTATGTTCCCAGTGGGATTATGGCTGCCTCTGTTGCATAACACAGGTAGCCAGGGAAGTGGGAGAAAGCTGGCATTGACAGGCCTTCATCCAGCCCCACCGTGCCCCACCAACAGCACCAAGTTTATATCCAAGGAGCCAGTGAGCAGGGCTGACATCTTGCCCCTGGTGACAAGCCTCAGGACTGAGAAACCAAGCAGGGCTTTCAGGCCCTGTCCCTCCCCACCTGCCATGACTTCTGTGTGTGTATCTGCACTTCTCGTTTGCCACCCCCACCAGATTCTGCCCAGGAAAATTGGTGCTTGGTCAAAATTACTACAAAGTTCAGCTGAAAGTTTCCTTCTCTCTGTGGTCCTTCCCCAATTCCACTGGCAGTCCTTCCTAAGGAACCCTGTAAATAAAGTCAGAAATGGCTTCCCTGGGCTTCCGTAGGGGCTGGGAGTGCCTACAGGACTCTCCCTGCTGCTTATTCTACTTCTGTATGTCATTTGACTCTCTAAATTCATTTCCACACCAAGTAAGTTTACATCCTTCTCCTGTGATCTGGATTTCCAGGTTCCCCAGTGAGGATGTGTGTTTGGAGGCAGACTTTTCCCCTCTCACACTCTGGGCACTCACAGTTTTTCAGCCGTCTCAGAGTGTGCAGTGGCAAGCCACTTCTTTCAAAGGGTCTGTGAATTCTTTCAGTTTTCCTAGTATGTTCTTGCAGTAGTTGTTGGAGTAGAAGTTCATGATGTGAGTCTCCACATGCTATTCTGTCTGTCCAAGGGGCTGCAAGTCAGTTCTGACTCCTATCTGCCATTTATTTTCCTTCCATGATACTCAGGATTTCTTCATGAGATGCTATGGACTGGCATTTCCAGGCTGCAGTAAGGATTTTTTTTTCTTTTTTCTTTTAGTTTAAACATCAGCATTCTGTAAGTCTTATTTTTTTGAAAGAATTACCCTTTTAAAAAGTCTTAATAGATATCAGGCACTGATTGGTAGCCCTACAGCAGTTTAAATCTCTTGTTATAGCCCTTCTATTTTACTGTAATTATTTATTTGATGTCTGCAAAGCCGTAAATTTTGGCTTCTCAAAAGGAGCCATTTATCATTAAGCTTTGTTTTCCCAGCCTCTAGAACAACATTGGCATATGGTCAATACTGAGTAAACTATTAGTAAATGAATTCTTACACAGAAGAGACACTCACATCCTGTAAAGAAAGATGCAGCCCTGGTGGTATTTCTTGACTTTCATGATGACAAAGAGATTTGGGAAAAACTACACATTAGAGCTTAAGCTTTCAAAGCATAGGCCCCAGAGCAACAGCAGCAGTGTCACCTGGGAGCCTATGAGAAATGCACATTCTCAGGCCCCACTCTGCACTTATTAATCAGGAGCTCTGGGCATGTGTCACTCTAGGTCATTAGAATGCCCATTACTATCTAAGAACCACTGTCTTTGAAGATTGCTTTAATGAGAGACCAATTAAATGAGGCTTATTTTAAAAGGCCAGTAAAAGAAGGATTCAAGTATTTTATGATCTTCTATCACTTCTATCATACCTTCCCTCAAATAATCTTTATAAAAAGATTCAGGACAATATAGTTGTTTTTAGGTATTGCATTTCTGATATGCTAACTTGTGTATGTTAGTTGACAAATATTTTCTGTGAAGGTCCACAGAGTAAATATTTTAGGCATTTCAGGCCATGTAGTCTGGGTCATTGCTACTCAATTCTCCTGTTATTGCATACAGACAGCTATAGACAGTCCATAAACAAATGAGTGTGGCTGTGCAGCAATAAAACCTTATTTATGGAAACTAATACTTGAATTTCATGTGATTTCTATGTGATAGAAACAATTATTCTTTTTCATTTAAAAAATACTCTTTAAAAATGTAAAAGCCATTCTTACCTTGTTGGCCACACAAAAATAGACAATAGACTGGATTTAGTCCATAGGTTATAGTTTTCCAATCCTCAGTCTATGCAATAATCAGTTACATTGAGGTTGATTTTTAAATTTTTCATTAGAAATTACACAAGAATTTCCCGGTATAGATATCATTCATTAACTGAATACTTAATATGTACCTAGCAAATAAGCAATATAGATAAAGCTTTTGTCTTCAGGGAGCTTAAGAGCCCAGAAAAGATATCTTAATCAAATAAATGAGATAGAGAACATAATCAGAATACCATAAGAGAGGGTAACAGAGAGAACTTCCTTAGATAGATTGGGTAAGAATGGCCCATCTGAAGCAGTGCTATTTATGCGAAGATGAAAAAGGTAATGAAAATTCGTCCACTGTATAAAAAGTCAGAAGAGGGTTTACAGGCCAAAGTATAGCAAGCATGAAGTCCCTGGGAAAGGAGGAGCATGTAGGCACCAATGAAAGCTAACATGACTGAAGCATAGGAAGTAAGGAGGGGAGGGGCAGCATTTGAGCCTGAGAAGATGACAGGAAGCAGATCATACAGGACCTTGTCAGTGAAGTCAAGGACTTTGGGAAAGGTTTTATGCAAGGGGCTAACTGGATTTTATTTAAGCCTTTAAAAATTACTTCCTTCTTGTTATGCTGTGGAAACCAGATTTGGAGGGGATCAAGAGAAAAGGAAGACAGTTTGAAGACTAGATTAGAAGTATGCATGTGTGTGTGAGAGAGATTCACAAGCATGCACTAGATATCATTAAAACTGAAAGACTTAGAGCAGAAATTCAGTAAAACAAAATGATTTCCTAAGCCCAAACCGATGATCTCATGATTGCAGATTAAAACCAAATTCAACTAGAGACTCTGACAAGTCTTTTGGAGGTTGATATAATGGGATTTGATCTAGATACAGAATAAAATCTTCAAGGAAAAGGACAAAAGCTTCATTCAACATTATCCAGCAGCTAAAGAATGAGATTCTTTATGCAAATGTAGAGAGAAAAAGGAACTGTGAATAGGTAGGTGGACATCAAGAATGAATAACTTTGATAGTTTACTTCATCACAATGAACAGCTATTCAATTCAGTTCAGTAATGACATTACTAGAGGCATCTATCTAATAACACAAACCTATTAGCAGATCTGTCTAAATTGATATTGAAAGGACAATTAAAATTGGCACTGTGGCTACAACCAATGTTGTAAGTTGGAATGTATCAAACATCATTTTTTAAAAAGGTATACTATTAACATTGGGACATAAATGCAAATTAGAGTAATGACTTCATTCAGCAATTTCCTTTATATGAGGCCATTTGAATCAGACTCTCTCCTCCTTAGAAAAGGGCAAATCCTTAGCAATTTAGATGATTACCTCATAGGAGTGAATAGTAAGTGAAATCAATACCATAGGGTCTGGCTTGCCATTTCCTTCCCATTACTTCATGTCACTGTGACAATGATGAGAACGTTTAAAAGTTTTCTTGCAAGCTGGTTCATAAGCATTCACTAATCTCCTCCAATAATCTTCTTGTGCTCGGAAAAGAAATCTAATGTCATATTTGGAAGTTTTATTTTAAAAAGGTGAGAATATTAATATGAACTTTTTAGTCGTATCTTTATGTAGAAATACTAGGAATCCTTTGCCACTAAGACAGATGATTATTCATGTAAGTTTTATGCTAATCATTCTAATGATTGCTTAGAAAAATAAAAGTGCCATACAGCAAATCCTTACACAATTCCCTTACATTCATGCCATAAACAACCAATAGCCCAAGTGTGACTATGAGTTTCAGGAAACAATCTCTATGCTTTGGGCTGGAGGCAGTGTGCTGAAATTCATGAATTACAACTCTTCCGACAAGAGCCCTTGATGGCTCCAGGGACTGGAAATGGAATATGAAACTTCTGACCCAAAGGTCATTGGCTCCAATTTGGCTGAAACTGGTAGTGACTACAAGTTATTATCAACCGACAGCTGTTCAACAACTGCTACAAAATGAATTGGTGATTTCAGTGTAATTCCTAAAAGACAGGTGTCTGAGAGGAATGCATGAATCCTTCATGCCCTAAGGTGGATCATTTTAGACAGAAGTCAAGACATTGACTAAAAGGAGATATCCTAGCACTTTCCAGCCTTTATAAAGTGGGTCTTTTTAGATGGGAGCAGCCAAAAGTTTTTTGGCAACTGGCAAGAGTGTTTGTTACTTAATAGTTTGTCGTTTGTAAGGTGGGGATACAATTATATCTGACTATAATCTCTCTGTATATCTATGTTTATGCTTAAATAAAATATAACTGATCTCAGTGTGAAATGCTGAGAGAGATGTTAATAAGACTCTTGCTACTCAAAGTGTGATCTGCAGTCCAGTAGCATCAGCATCACTTGAAACACGTTAGAATTGCAAACTCTGAAGTACATCCCAGACATTGAATCAGAACCTGCATTTTAACAAGACCCTCAGGTGACTCAGTCACTCAATAAAGTTTGAGGAGTGTAATGTGTCTTGAACCCAGGAGGTGGAGGTTGCGGTGAGCTGAGGTCGAGCCATTGCACTCCAGCCTGGGTAACAAAGTGAAGCCCCATCTCAAAAACAAAACAAACAACAACAACAAAAAACCTGATCTCAGGTGATTAGCCCACTTTGGCCTCCCAAAGTGCTGGGATTAGAGGTGTGAGCCACCGCACCTGGCCTGTATCTTAATTTCATAATCTAGTATCCCTGGCTGTTTATATTACTTATGTTGCCACTTATAAAACTGCCTGCCTGTTCATTGTCTCGGCATCCCTATTAGACTTTAAGCTCCTAGAGGGCAGGTATCCAACCTGGCATTCCGTTTGAGTCCAATATAGGTTTTATCAATAGAATAAAGGAACTTGAAATTATAAGTCTTCAGCACCTTAAATTAAGTCATGCCAAATAATCTGATAATAACCTGATTCTTTTTTTTTTTTGAGACGGTCTCGCTCTGTCGTCCAGGCTAGAGTGCAGTGGCTCAATCTCTGCTCACTGCAAACTCCACTTCTCAGGTTCAAGCAATTCTCCTGTCTCAGTCTCCTGAGTAGCTGCAATTATAGGCATGTACCACCATGCCCAGCTAATTTTTGTATTTTTAGTAGAGAAGGGGTTTCGCCATGTTGGCCAGGCTGGTCTCAAACTCCTGACCTCAAGTGATCCGCCCACCTCAGCCTCCCAAAGTGCTGGGATTACAGGTGTGAGCCACCATGCTCAGCCCCAAATAATCTGATTCTTATGCAACATTAATTTAAACAGACTGTGTTTACCTGAGAGAGCTGAAGGGCTATCATGATGCCCTGGATCATTAACCAGCAGTAAATTGCTAACCGCTATTTAATAACATTGTCAGTAGAATACACGGTAAAAGTATTTTGTCCACTCTGCTAAACTTGTAACCACAACACAATTAAATACTCCGACTAATTTTCAAAATGAGTTTGCATAGAGCATATTGATATTTCATACATTACATTAAATTTAGTCAACATGAGACTGATTAACTGCAATATATTTAAAATTTGGAGCATGATTTTGTTTGTATGGTGTTTATAGTCCCTACCTTCCAAAGGAAAAAATAAAATGTATTAACCTTATGATACTAATAAATCAATTAGCCTGAAGTTCAGCTGTTTCTAGATCAGAGGCTTCTATTCTAAAACTAAGCCAAAAACATTAAATAATATATTGAATATTTTCCCTGACACATGTTTTATCACCCTATTCAAATTATCTAAAATAAAGATGTTCATGTATTTGTGTACTGTTGCGGGAAGTCAGGGACCCTGAACGGAGCGACTGGCTGAAGCCGCGGCAGAAGAACATAAATTGTGAAGATTTCATGGACATTTGTTAGTTCCCCAAATGAATACTTTTATAATTTCTTATGCCTGTATTTACTGCAATCTCTGAATATAAATTGTGAAGATTTCATGGACACTTACCACTTCCCCAATCAATACCCTTGTGTTTTCCTATGCCTTTCTTTAGTTTAATCTCTTAATCCCGTCATCTTCTCCGTAAACTGAGGAGGATGAATGTCGCCTCAGGACCCTGTGAGGATTGTGTCAACTGCACAAATTGTTTATAGAGCATGTGTGTTTGAACAATATGAGATCTGGGCATCTTAAAAAAAGAACAGGATAACAGCGATGTTCAGGGAACAAGAGAGGTAACTCTGAACTGACTGCCAGTGAGCCGGACGGAACAGAGCTATATTTCTCCTCTTTCAAAAGCAAATAGGGGAAATATCGCTGAATTCTTTTTCTCAGCAAGGAACATCCCTGAGAAAGAGAATACGTCCTAAGGGTAGGCCTATGAACGGCCCCCTTTAGAAGCCTGCCGTCTTTTATGGTGGAAGCTGAAGGGATGAAATAAGTCCCGGTCTCCTGTAGCGTTCCCAGGCTTATTAAGACGAGGAAATTCCTGCCTAATAAATTTTGGTCAGACAGGTTCTCTGCTCTCAAACCCTGTTTCCTGATAAGATGTTATCAATGACAATGCATGCCCGAAACTTCATTAGCAATTTTAATTTCGCCCCATCCTGTGGTCCTGTGATCTCGCCCTGCCTCCACTTGCTTTGTGATATTTTACTACCTTGTGAAGTATGTGATCTCTGTGACCCACACCCTATTCGTGCACTCCCACCCCTTTTGGATGTGGAGAAATAGGAACACTTTTACACTGTTAGTGGGATTGTAAACTAGTTCAACCATTATGGAAAACAGTATGGCAATTCCTCAAGGATCTAGAACTAGAAGTACCATATGACCCAGCCATCCCATTACTAGTTATATACCCAAAGGATTATAAATCATGCTGCTATAAAGACACATGCACACGTATGTTTATTGCAGCACTATTCACAATAGCAAAGACTTGGAATCAACCCAAATGTCCATCAATGACAGACTGGATTAAGAAAATGTGGCACATATACGCCATGGAATACTATGCAACCATAAAAAAGGATGAGTTTGTGTCCTTTGTAGGGACATGGATGCAGCTGGAAACCATCATTCTCAGCAAACTATCACAAGAACAGAAAACCAAACACTGCATGTTCTCACTCATAGGTGGAAACTGAACAATGAGATCACTTGGACTCGGGAAGGGGAACATCACACACCGGGGCCTATCATGGGGAGGGGGGAGGGGGGAGGGATTGCATTGGGAGTTATACCTGATGTAAATGATGAGTTGATGGGTGCTGACGAGTTGATGGGTGCAGCACACCAACATGGCACAAGTATACATATGTAACAAACCTGCACGTTGTGCACATGTACCCCAGAACTTAAAGTATAATAATAAAAAAAATTCAAAGCCACTAGAATAAATAATTTTTAAAGAGTAGAAATCAATGAAAACAAAGTAGAAAAGAAAACAACAAAACAAAAATGTTATTATTTGAATAAATGAATAAAACTGAAAATAAAAAAAAAGAAAAAATCACTGATAAAAACTTGCTGGTTTTACGGCTCAGGAAACATCACGGATCCTGCTGACATGTGACGTCTCCCCCGGACACCCAGGTTTAAATTTCTCTCTCTTGTGCTCTTTCCCTTTATTTCTCAAACCAGCCTAGACACTTAGGAAATAGAAAAGAACCCACATTAAACATCGGAAGTGGGTTCTCCCGATAGTGTACCCAAGGTTTTCATAAGAGGCTCTCTCAAGTCAGCTATATGTGTCAGTTTGGGCAAGTTTCCTAAGTTCTTTGAGCCCATATTTTAATAATTTTTGGTTTTTTTGAAGAAGATATTAAGACCAAATTTATAATGCTGTCTGGAGCATTTAATGAGATAAGCTTGAACAAGATTTTTGGCAGATATGTACTATCTGGTTATTTGCACTACTACTACTTCTAGTACCTCTGCTACCACCACTATCATTATTAACTAGCATTCCTGTTCGCAGCACAATATTTGCTATGAGATCGTTAGGTTGCATACCAGATTTAAACATAATTGAACATGTAAGATCCACTCTTACATGGTTCACCAGGTAACATCAAAACATAATACTCTAAATTAAAGAAAAACTTAAGAAAGATATACAAGCCTGAAGGTCTAATTATCTTTTTTATTAATTCTAAAAATTCTAAATTATAGCTTAATCTAATTGTGGCCTTTCTTTAAGCCTTGGAAAATTAAACAATTGACTGTGTTGATTAGAATACTGCCAACAGCTGTGTCCCCCTGTGTCCGCTCCCTTAGTAGAAAGAAATGGTCCTTTTATCACACCCATTGTCAAAAAGCCTCATCTCTCTCTCTCTCTACCTAGAAGCAGTATAATTTAGGATTAAGAGCATAACCTATGGACTCAAATAGAGGCTTAAAGCTGGTTTGTGCCACATAGCGGCTATGTAAGTTGAAGCATGTTATAACATTTATAAAACAGGGATAATAACAGTGCCTACCACACAGAGTTGTTCTGAAGTTGTTAAATGGGATGTTGCATACTTTTGCATAGCACTCAACTTTGTGCATCGGACATGGTTAAGTAACTAGTAAATATTATTATTGCCCAGACTTGAAGTATTAACAAAGGGCATAGTCTCTACCCAGGGGCCATCCTCACTTAATTGTACAGTAAGTTCTCACTTAATGTTGTTGATGGTTTCTTAGAAACTGCAACTTTAAGCAAAATAACATTTAATGAAACCAATTTTACTACAGGTTAATGGATATAAAGAAGAGTTAAACTCCCATGACCTATTTCTGGTCATAAAAACAACACCAAACTTCCAAATAAAGACCCCAAACACTTTTAATACTAAAGGTTGAAATAAATGTGAAGTATACATACATTTAAGAAAGACTAATTAAAATAAGATTATTTACCCAGTTTCTGGTGATTCAGTGAGAGACAGCATTCATCGTGGTGGTGGATTAAGGAAAAAGTGTTTACAAAGGACAACTGTAAGAAGGACCTCCTATCTCTATGCAGTTCATAAACAATAAGAAATGTGGCAGGTTCACTGAGTGCTTTCGCACCTCATAGTTTATTGTGGTGTATTGGTATGATTGTTCTGGACTTTGTAAGTTGTTATTTGACAACAATTTATATTTATTCATTCATTCATTCATTCAATTTTCCAACCTATATATTCTAGTTCAGGGCTGAGGATGGCTGGACCCTATCCCAGAAGCAGCTCAGGGTATAAAGCAGGAACCACCTTGCACAGGATGCCATTCTATCACAAGGTGCACACACACACACACTTACTCAGATAAGGACAATTTAAACATGCCAACTCACATAATGTGCACATCTTTGCAATGTGGGAGGAAACTGGAGCATCCAGAGAAAACCCACACAAAGGGAGAATGTGCAAACCCCACACGGATAGTTGCTTCAGCCTGGAATAGACTTTTTCTCACATCAATGTTATAATGAAACAATATTGAGTGAAATGACGTTATCCAAGGACCTGCTATATTCCCAATAGAGGACACATTTCAATGGACTGACCTTAGGAACTGGTGAGCCCAGATTGCTTTAACCTTTTAAGCTTCTTTTCTTCTCACCTCTAGAATTGGGTTCCCTCAGAATGCTGATTTATACAATTTCTTTAAATTGCCCTAGCTCATGGTAACCTACTGACTTCCTAACCCCTTTCTCAAACTCATTGATTTTGCCTTCAGAGTTAGAAAGAGCCTTGACCAACTTATCTAGTCCAAACTCCCATTTGAGGCATTACTGTTATGCCTGCATTTCCAGTGTTCATTCAGCATCAGTTTTCAACATTTCTAATGTTGGAGAGTTCACAACATAATTAAGCAACCTATTCCATTTCTGGATAGCTCTTTATCGTGAGAAACTTTTTCTTTCTTTGGAGCAGAAATCATCGTTCTTTGTTACACGAAGCTAATGATACTGGTTTGAGCTTTTGGAACAGAATAGGGTAAGTCTAAAGGCTACTCCATGAGACAGACCTCCATGTATTTTAAGATTGCTTTCATGTCGGCCAGGCATGGTGGCTCATGCCTGTAATCCCAGCACTTTGGGAGGCTGAGGTGGGTGGATCACTTGAGGTCAGGAATTCCACATCAGCTTGGCCAATATAGTGAAACCCCGTCTCTATTAAAAATACAAAAATTGGCCGGGCGTGGTGGCGCATGCCTGTAATCCCAGCTACTCAGGAGGTTGAGGCAGGAGAATCCCTTGAATCTGGGAGGTGGAGATTGCAGTGAGCTGAGATCATGTCCCTGCATTCCAGCCTGGGCGAGAAGAGTGAAACTCTGTCTCAAAACAAAACAAAAATAAAAACAAACAAAAGATTGCTTCCATGTCTTAATGCTTAAAATGTGATGCTGAACACAACTGAATACAGTTTTAGAGACCTTATTTTACCAGTATAAAAAACAGTGGGACAATTATTTCTTCTTTGATTTAAATGTTAACTATTAATAATCCAATGTCTATATTGAGTTAGGTAAAAAGAATTCACTTGTGGTTGAACTTGCAGGATGAGATTGCTTTAAAAAGCATACTGCCTTTCAAAATGTATATGCCCTTTTACTATTCATCCATGGGTTTTTTAAAACCTCAGTTCATTCAAGGAAAAAGTTTCTCTTCTTATTTTCTATAAATAGATTGCTAATAAGTTTAAACTACTTTTATTAGCAGCATCATGTCTTACAAAAGTAGGTTTCCTGTTTGAGAGGCTCAGTTTGACAAGTACTCTTGGTAAGCAAAAAATTGTGGACTTTGAGAATGAGAAAAGCTGACAGATAAAAGCTGGCCTGGAACTAAGAGTTAGGTATTATGGATAGGAGCTGGCCTGGTATTCCCAGCTGGGCTGTGGTATTCTCCTGTGGAACATCAATAGTTTCACAGAATACTAACTTCAGACAAGGCCGTTGTGTGACCACAGTGGATCAAGACAAAAGTAAGACCACCTTCTGTTGCATTTTTACCAACTACTGCATTCATCCTGCTTTATTCATCTGCATTCCAGACAAGAATTATAAAAACCCAATCATAAAATCACCCCTGATTCCTCACAGCATCCATGCAATCTGGAGAAGAGTCCCACTGCCTTGAGCTCTCTTCAGAATCACCTACTATAAAGCCAAATCTGAAATCTTCCTACAGAGATGGCTCACGGTGATCCATGGAGTGCTCTCTCCCTCATTTCTTGACGAGTTAATAAAATCCATCTTTCTTTGACTGTAGGTGTGCTCCCGGTGACTTTGGCTGAAGGGCATTGCCATCTTGTTACTGAGGTGACACATAAAATAAAAAAGACTACCTGGAATTTCATCAAATGCAAAACCTACTATACATTTCCTATGACCTATAAAATACAAGCATAATATGTCAGTGTATTAATAGGATGATGCAAATTTGGACATTAAGTCCTTTAATGAGGGCCTATTTTTGTGTTTGTTAGCATGAACTGAAAATCATTTTCTGACGGAAATCTTGCTTTTGCCTTACCTAGAGTTTCACTCTTAACTTCTACTATGATCTGAGTATTTGTCCCTCCTATCCTCCATAGTGTTAGGAGGTGACGCCTTTGGGAAGTGATTGGGTTTTCAGGGTGAAGCCCTCCTAAGTAAGATTAGTGCCTTTACAAAAGAGACCCAAGGCAGCTCCTTTGTCTCTTCCACCATGTGTGGACACAGAAAGCACTGTCTACAGACCAAAAAGCGGACCCTTAGCAGATATCATATCTACCTTGATCTTGGACTTTCCAGCCTCCAGAACTTTGAGAAGCAAATTTCTGTTGTTTATAAGCCACCCAAGTTATAGTATTTTGTTACAGCAGCCTGAATGGACTAAGGTAACTTCCTTTAGAACAGAAGTTAGATGATCTTTTGTTCAGGCACCCGTTCTTCTGGCACCTCAGTTTTCATAAGAGAATCAATCCTATCTGCCACTCAGCTGACAAAACATGTAATGCTCCACTTGACTGGCAAAAGGGCGCCAGTATATCAGGTTTGTGCCAGAAAGGATAAGCTTGGACTTAGGATGGCTCAATACACTTCAAAAGCTCAGCCAAGAAAAACAATATTTGTAAAGATTAGGGGAAACAGACAGTCCATATATTCCCTCTAGGTACTCTACAATCTACTCCTGGAATAAGCCAGACAGATAGAAGACTATTAATACCTGGATCTTGGAATATTGATTCCCCAGATAAGAGCTTTTACCCAATGGCACTTTTGCATGACTCCACTGGACAAGGTTGAGGACATTTTAAAATAAAATTTTGCGATCCTTGATACTGTTTACATTAATGTCATATTCCCTCCATGCAAACTCATGATAGAATACTGTTAGTGTTGAGTATCCTCTGAACAGCTTTTTTTTTTTTAACTCATGAACATTGTGACTCTTATAGATAATCATCCTTTCTTAATGCCCAGTTTCCATAGAGACAAGTTAATGGTTTAGTTTTAGGAATATGTACACTACATATTGCAATTATACAGAACTTCTTCTAAGCATGCATTTAGTGTGTCTCTTTGTATCTCCTTTTAAAATAAATTTTTTCTTTATTATATGGTTCCTTGTAAGCCATCTTAAGTCATTTCAGACTGAAATGAGGGAATTAATAAATAATAATTACTGAGAATAGATTTAGTGAGTTGTAGAAGTTCAGATACCAGTCAAAATATGGGATGCTCCTCTATCTTCACTTTATAAATGAAGTTCATTTGATTCCAGATTCACTTTCTCTCTGTATCTTAACAATGCTTCCTTGCTTCCTTGTATAGTACAATTTTTATCATTGACTTAGTCAAATCAGTATATATTAAATCCACCTTGGAGTGTTCGTTAGCAAGTTGCATTGTTAATTACTCAGTGGGTTGTTTAAATGGCCGTGGTTAATTGGGAACACTCTTCAAACTTTTTCTGGACTAATGCATAGCCAGTTTACACTGTTTTGTTTTGTTTTGATTTTTGCACTCACATTATAGAAACTTACAGGCCTTCAACACTTCTGAGTCTCTTCCACAAGATTTATTTTCAAGCCAGATGTCTTTCTTTTGCACTATTTCAAGAGATCTTATTGCTTGCTTACTTAGTTAAAATGTTCCTCTTTACACTTACTTTCCATCTGAATTATATTCTCAGCATCAATAATTTGAAAGCCACCTACATGAATAATATACCCACTGCACATCAACCTTGAGAGAAGACAGTTCTGAGGAGACTCTCCTGGGGGGAACCTTCCAGGGAGGCCCTAAGAGGGTAATTTCTCATCCAGCTATTGTGCTCGACTTACACGAAAGTTTAAAGTAAATTCCAACACCAAGTATGAGTGGCTTTTACCAGTTTGCATTGTTTTTTGTTTGTTTGTTTGTTTTCAGAGGGTGTCTTGCTTTGTTACCCAGGCTGGAGTACAGTGGTGCGAACCTGGCTCACTGCAGCCTTGAATTGCTGGGCTCAAGTGATCCTCCCACCTCAGCCTCCTGAGTAGTTGGAACTACAGGAGTGCACCACCACGCCCAGCTAATTTTTGTATTTTTTGTAAAGACAAAGTTTTGCCATGTTGCCCAGATGGGTCTCAAACTCCTGAGCTCAAGCAACCTGCCTGCTTTGGCCTTCCAAAGTGCTGGGATTATAGGCATAAGCCACTGCACCCAGCTCCAGTTTGCATTGTGAATGAAATAAAAGCTCAATACACTTTCAGCAATTTTACTGGGCAATTTGACTTGAAGAAAAACAAACATAAGGAATTTTTAAATAACCATAGATTTCTAGGTAGACTTTTCTTTTCTTTTTTTTTTTTTTTGAGATGGAGTTTAACTCTTGTTGCCCAGGCTGGAGTACAATGGCACGATCTCAGCTCACCTCCACCTCCACCTCCCGGGTTCAAGCAATTCTCCTGACTCAGCCTCCCAAGTAGCTGGGATTACAGGTATGCATCACTGTGCCTACCTAATTTTGTATTTTTAGTAGAAGTGGGGTTTCACCATGTTGGTCAGGCTGGTCTTGAACTCCTGACCTCCGATGATCCGCCCGCCTTGGCCTCCCAAGGTGCTGGGATTACAGGTGTGAGCCACTATGCCCGACTATTTTCCTTTTAACTCAGGAATACATTACATGAAAACATGTAGCCGGCATGATAGTAAAAACAGCCTTATTAAGAATTCGTAAAGGTAAAAATGAGAAACTATACGAAGACACTGTATAGTGGTGTGGTGGACAAAAATGGTGTCTGTAGCTGCTGTATTGTGAATTGCTTATTTTAAAAACTGCAGGCCTGTGATTCGTCCCAGCTACAATGGGCAGACACAGATTACTTGTGTTGTAACACCACAGAAGGTCAGGGTTGATCCAGCTGGGGTGCCCTGAACCAAAGTGAAACATGAAGCCAGTATCTAAGGGGTGAAGTAAGGTTCAAATTCTGGGCATTGCAAATACAAACAACAAATCCAAAGCGCTAGAAACAAGTTCGAAGGCAGAGTAACGGGGCCAAAGGTCTAAAACTGAGCAAGGCGGTAGAGCAAGTACAAACTGCCCACACAAGGTCAGTGAGCTCCGGGCAATTGCTATGGCTATTAGCCATATGAGTGTTTGTAGCTTTTAAAAGTTGTGGCTAGCATGGAGTGGAGGAAGATGAGATCGTCTTAAAAACTGTAAGAGGCAGAGGAGGAAAATTCAGAAGTTGGCTGTAAAATCAACTTTAAATTAAAAAAACACCAAAGTGCATTCCAGAGCCCAGATTCGTCCTTTCATAAAAGGGTAATGGCCTAGGTTTTACAAGGTAGCAAAATGCTGTACATACCCATCTGTTCGCAGTCTTACAATTGTAATATACTTTGACTACATAAGCATTTTCATAGCT
The DNA here is from genome assembly GCF_009764315.1 of Trachypithecus francoisi. Lineage (NCBI taxonomy): Eukaryota > Metazoa > Chordata > Mammalia > Primates > Cercopithecidae > Trachypithecus > Trachypithecus francoisi. Next base: position 58,415,674 of record NW_022681469.1, read on the forward strand.
TTATTTTAATGATCACAACACAGTTAATCATTTAAAAGTTTTCCATATCACTCTCCATGCTGCCCAAATTTTTCTCATCAATGAAATAAATATGTTTATGGCAAACTGTAAAATGTTCGAGGTCACCTTGGAAATGCAACTGAATTTTAACAAGAAAATAGTAAGGTAAATGTAACTGTCCTTCAGATAAATACATGATTTGAAGACCTCTGTTGTTAAAGTGTTACTGGTGAAAGAACACTTGCACTTATACAAACGAAATAAAATCTGCTTTCTTCAAACTTCATCCCCAAGCCTGACAACTCAGACTAAATGATCCCAAGTTAGTTAGAGGATTATCTCATTAGAGTTACTGAGTATGAAGCCCCAACAATGTTCTAGACACTGTCCTGGGTGCTATACACATCCATTAATATGCTCAACAGTTATGTGACACAAGCGTTGTGCAAACAAATAAACCAGAGCTCAGAGAAATCATGTTACCCCAGACCATACAGTTACCAAATGGCAGAGACAGGATTTGGATTTTGGAATAAATCTGGAGTTTTAATTGTGTCTGCTATGACACATTGCTTCCTATGATGTGTATTTGTCCTACTCCAGGAAAATGGAAGGGAGTAGGGCCCGGGGGCAGTGAATGGGAGTCCCATAAGAAGGAGAGATGTGGGGTGAAGGCCCAACCTGAGTCTGACCTGCTGTGGGATTTCTATTAGGTTTTGTCTGCTCCACAAAATCTGTTAGTTATATGTATTTTCCCCCATTTCTAGTTCTAAAACTGTGTCCCCTCTATTAAAAAACAATGATGAAACAATTACATATCCTTGGAGGAAAATGCATTCTGAGATGCTCTCCAGGAAGTGAAGGTAGATTGGTATTGATTCACTGACCTCAAGTTGGTCTCATAGGTGCTTCCATTTTTGTTAAAATAGGGAAAAATTGGAGAAAGCACACTGTCATGATTACACATAGCAAAGCCGTCTGTGAGGTGATGGTTAACAGTCACCAAGGCTTGTGTACGCGCTTGTGAAAGTGCTCCATGGGGCCGCAAACACCATCATGATCTTGGTCACACTTCTGAGCTAATCAAGCTTCAGTCTCATATTTGTGAACCTTACATAAATCTGCAAATCCATATGGATCTCCTCATTCTGTCTGTCACACCTCAGAAGAATATTTCTCTTTATATGCAGAATTTTAAAATAACACAAAGTTCTATGCAATAGTGCTGATGGGATTCAGGACACATTACCCCAAAATATGGCACCGTGGCATTTAACAACAGCAGAGACAGGAAGGTCATTCTCACCTTCTTCTTGCCCATCAACCTGTTGCCCAGAAGAAGGCCATAAATCCCAGGAAGGATTTTCTAACCTGCCCCTGAAGCAGGTTATAGGACCTTCATTCAAGAGGTACCCTCCCTACACCCAGAGGAAAAGAACATCCTTATCTCTGAAGACACGGGGTCACAGGGAAGAACTTGAACAAACAGGCTATGCTAAGTTCTGCCAGGTTATTATCATTAAATCATACCCCCTTTGTCCAATTACATTTTTCCCACGACTGTCCCCTTTCCATCAAACTTAGCATAAAAATACATAGTTTGGCCAGGCATGGTGACTCATGTGGGTAATCCCAGCACTTTGGGAAGCTGCGGTGTGAGGGGTGTGAGGATGGCTTGAGCCCAGGAGTTAGAGACCGGCCTGGGCAAGATGGTGAGACCTCATGTCTACAAATTAAAAGGAAAAAAAACTAAAATTAGCCAGGTAAGGCAACACAGCCTCAGAAGGCTGAGGTGGGAAGGTTACTTGATTGAGTCCAGGAGGTTGAGGCCGCAATGAGCTATGATCACTGCACTCCAGTCCGGGTGACAGAGTGAGGCACTGTCAGAAATAAATAAATAAATAGATGATAGATAGATAGATAGATAGATAAATAGATAGACAGATAGATAGGTTTAATTATTTCTTGGGACTTTGTTTCCTTGTGAAGGCTTCCATGTCACATAAAACTCAACCAGACACCCTAAGAGGGTCGAGGAATATCTTTCATTCTTTTAGTACACACTGGCCCAAGTATATATCAAAATTGGGGTTATTACTACTGACAAAATGAATAGTTCCAATTAAGTGTATATCTTGAATTTGCTACATAGTTATTTTTCATACATTTTTATTAAAAGTACATTGCTTTAGAGATGGCATCAACTTTCAGTTGCAATTAAAAATCCCCAGATATTAGCTATGTTTAACTGACAGTTATTATTTAATATTTGTCCTCTTTTTAAACATAAAAGTCAAAGCAAAATCTTTCTATCTGAAAATTCTTCTTTAGTTGTGTACATGGTACAACATAACAGGGTGATCAAAATCACCATTTTAGATAATTTGGATCTGAAATAAAGCACTGAGCTCTATTAGGCTGAATCATAAAACTGTCATTTTCATATGTGGTAAATGATAAAATATCAGAAATCTCATGTGAGATATATAGACACATATAAAATAAACTATTCTGGCTGTAAAAGTTTGTGTACATAAAGCTGCAGTGAGAAATATAGTATGAATTATTATGAAATTAAGATATTACAAAATTAAAATAGCCCCAATTAAACACAACTATGGCAATGATAATAAAGTTATTTCTGAAGGCTTATTGTCTGCACTTGGGAACTGAGTTTATATTACCTATTATGGTTGCTACCTGCTGATAAAAGCACAACACATCATTATTTATAGGGTGCTAAAGGAAAAAAGCTTACCACTACCACATTTGAGAAAGTCAATAAACATTTTTCATGGATGGATTTTAGTCAATGACTACACTTAGATATAGCATTTTAAAGTACTCAGCCCAAAAATGTGTTTATCTAAACACTCATTTCTAACTGCATGTTTCTATTGCATTTATATATTCTACAACCTCCACTCTTACCACTAACCAGTATTGGGTGGACTGAAGTCTCAAATACTAAAAGCACATAATAATGTAAAACGTTTTGGGAAGAGTATTGCAATAACAATCAGTAAAGCTATTACCATGTTTAAAGAAGAAAATCTAGTAGCTATTAAAGGCCTTAAATTCTATATATGTTAGCATATCTGGAAAGCTCTTCAATCATAATGCCCTATATTTGCTTACCAGTTTATATTTTTCCAAAAAGTTTACATATATATATAAGCTTATATTATGTCTCACAGGAACCCAGTGCTAAGAGGCAGAGAAGATAATAATCTTGTCACATGAAATGTGGGGAAAGCGAATCTCAGTGAGACTCAATGACTTCTAGTGGTCAACTTATGGTTAGGGGCAAAACTGGGTGGGACATAAACGTCAGTCTTCTGATACCTTTGCCCAGGGCCATGTGCACTTTGCTGACCAACTTGACCCAATAGTCACCAAACATACTGGTTGGGGAAGTGTGTGAAGTCTCCTGTTGGCACCAACACGGGCTGATTTCACAGGCTTCAGGACTGGATTCATTCGTTTACTTACGGGTATTGCATATCTTCATGTTACGAAGTTGTGATGACAACTCTAAAACGTTTACGTTGGAAGCTTGAAGAACCTTGTAAGAAGATGCAGACTAAAATGGGAGCACTTGTGGGAATGAGGAGAGTATATGAAGCAATACCTTTTCTATATGTAGGTGAGCACAGCCCCGGGGATGAAGTTGTCTAGAACCAATGCTAAGAACAAGCGATCGTTTTGCTCACTACTGTCTAAATATCTTCACATATTCCCATTTCCATGCCTTTCTCAAGCTTTTCCCTTACAGAAACACACTCCTTTCTCTTTCCAGTGTAAAAGCCATACTTCCTCTGTTGGAATCCTCCACTTAAAGAATTGTGGATTTGCGGCCGGGCGCAGTGGCTCACACTGTAATCCCAGCACTTTGGGAGGCCAAGGCGGGCGGATCATGAGGTCAGGAGATCGAGGTCATTCTGTGTAACACGGTGAAACCCCATCTCTACTAAAATAAAAAAAATAAAAATAAATTAGCCGGGCGTGGTGGTGGGTACCTGTAGTCCCAGCTACTAGGGAGGCTGAAGCAGGAGAATGGCGTGAACCCGGGAGGTGGAGCTTGCAGTGAGCCGAGATTGTGTCACTGCACTCCAGCCTGGGTGACAGAGCGAGACTGTCTCAAAAAAAAAAAAAAAGAAAAAGAAAAAGAAAAGAAAAAGAAAAAGAAAAAGAATTGTGGGGTTTGCAAGATGGCCTGGTCCAGACCTCTTATTTCAGAGGTGAGGAAACTGAGGCAAGGCAAGATTTTAATTTGCCCAAGTACACACAAAGTGAGATTTTGGTTTCCTAACTCAGTGATGTGAGTTTTACCCTCTGTACTGAATTGCCAATTTCTGCATTCATCTTTCCTTTTACAATTAGTTATATTTCCATATGTACGGTATATATCTTGCGAGAACAACAGAATTGGAAGCCCCCCCAAGAAGCTAGTTAGCATTGTTCTATTCTCCTGCCAAGACCTGGTACCATTTCCTGCTCATGACCTGGTGAGCTGAAATGCTAACAAAAGGCTGCCTTTCTTCCAGAGCAATTTTAGAGAGAAGGAATTTTTTGGCTATTTCCTTTCCCATCTTACTTAGAAGTATTCCCTAGTCTTTGGGTATCTGGCCCTGTAGCCAAGTAATGGTGCTATGAAACACACATGGAGGCTCCCAGCGCTTCTCTACTCTTCTAGCAAGCTCCTGAACCACCACTATAAAACAGGATGCTGACTTACCAAAACTAGAGTGAAAACTAGAGGAATATCACTACCCAGAAATACTTTCTAGAAGGTCAGTGACAGCCATATAGATATGGAACAAAAGTTTTCTTGTTACAGCCCTCCAAGGAACAAGCAATAATAAATGTCTTTCTTTTTCTCCACTTAAAAATTAATAATCCATTTCAGAGCTGGTTTCAGTGTAATCAGAGGCACAGTTTTTGCTTATTGATTATTTAAAATATAATTGAACATGTACATGTAAGAAAAGGATTTCAAACTTATAGCACAAATGTCATCTCCTCTCTAAAGTCATCCTGCCTACTCTAGGTGGTCTCTCTCACTGATCCTCTTTAGTACTTTATTGAAACTCTTCTTTTTAAAAAAATAGTTGATTGTGTATGTGACTAAATTCTCCTACTTAAATATAAATATTTTGAGTGTTTTATTCTTATTTGATTGTCTCCTCTAAGATCATGGTGTGTGGTAAATTCTTTATGTATCAATTGAATACAAATAAAATAATCAGAGTCGGCAATTATCTGATGTTATGAAGTTGGTATGAAATAAATGAAGTTTTTCACCTTTAATGTATTTATGTATTCCCATTTAAGGTGAATCAGAGAGAACAAAGAAAGAGATAAACATTAATTTAAAAAGAAATATGGGTCTTCTGCTAGCAAAGTGTGCTATATCAGCATGTGAGATATCAGCTGATTCACCGTGGTTCAAATTCATAGTGGCAAGAAAGGAAAGTAACAGTTTTTATTTTAAGTATTCCTTTAGTATTATTCATGATGACAATATCTTTCCTTAAAAAGTAACAATTTCTAAATTTCCAAAAAAGAAGAATGAACCTTAAGGTTCACTTTTGAAGTTATTTCTAAAATAAGGTGCTTTTAGCAAACACACATCTGTGAAAATGGTTACTTTTGACTCTGCAAGGTGTTAGTAACATTGAAACTAACCTAAAGCCCTAGCCCAGGAGGCCAAAATGTAGGTTCTGTGATAATTTACAACCCTCCATCCTTCAGTTTCTCCACTGCCTTTCTGGGTCCTCATAATCACCTAAGAGGTCATATGATAAAATGACATTCTCGCAAGTGTGGCAGTAATTGTAATAGTCCCAGCTGTGACTTGGTCTCAATAACTATTCAGTTGGCTCACGTGAGGGTTGTCATACAGCGCTTTCGCAGCTTTTCTAACAATGGATCCTTTGAGACACCGTTTTTTTTTTTTTTTTTCTTGCAAAGCCTTGTAGTCAACACACCAGGATGACTTTAAAGTGTCATTTATTTAATAATCGAGGTCATGTACAGGGTGCTATTTTACAGTCACTTAAATACACATGATACTAATTTTAAATTTCAGGAACCCAATTTCATTTTTGCATCTTAACAAAATGTAGTGTTCTCTGGTAATAGAGGAAAGGCTTCTATGTGTCCCTAAGTTATTACCCAGAATATATGCAAGATTATAATCATTACAACTCTACTTTTAGGAGCTTGCAATCTGTATTTCCAAAAAACAAAAAGAAAAAGGCAAAAATAAAAAAAAAAAACAAAAGAAAAACAATAGTGGGGCTCAAGACAAAGAAATTCCTTTCATGTTTGTTTTGTTTCTTTTTTTCCCCCCAGTTGTAAAGATTTATAGGTGTATTTTGGGCTTTCTTGTTGCTACCCCTTGGTTGACTTGTGTATTAAAGAGTTTGCTATCTATTTTGAAACTACTCTATTAAGAAATTCCTCCCACTTTGGGAAGAAATAAGAAAAATGAAAGGCGTCAATAGTAGGTACATAACTCAGAAAAGATTAGTTGGTTATAAGTAATGGTATTTCCTATGGAGCTCACTTAAAGCAGTTAGTGATTTTGTAAATTTGATATTAATGAGCATAAAGAATTATCAAAGGGCATGTACTATTTGGTCTTATATTAAATATTTCCCATGCCAATTCTCATATTAAGCTTAAAATTGTCCTGCTGAAAGGGAACCCACAAAGTAGAAAAAATACCCGAGAATCAGAGTGCTGGCTTAAAGTCCTATATTCTCCTCTACACTGAGCTTTTGTTGTGATTCATTTTTTCTGTGCCTCCATTTCTTCGACTACAAAATATATGTGACTTTATACTCATGGTCACATCTCTGGCTTGAGAAGTGTTTAATTTTTGATAAAAAATATGGATAATTCATCCAAGTTTTATATACACACAAATACATATGTGTGTGTACACATATATTTGCCACCCACTGTCACACTTGAGCAACTTCAATATTGGAAAACAATCCTACAAGGAAGAAAATGAAGAAAGAATAAGAAAAAAAGGGACTAAATAGAAGAATAAATAGGCTGGGTGTGGTGTCTCATGCCTGTAATCCCAGCAATTTGGGAGGCCGAGATGGGTGGATCAGGAGGTCAGGAGTTCGAGACCAACCTGGCCAACACAGTGAAACCTTGTCTCTACTAAAAAAAATACAAAAAATCAGCCGGGCATGGTGGTGGGCCCCTGTAATCCCAGCTACTAGGGAGGCAGAGGCAGGAGAATCGCTTGAACCCAGGAGGTTGCGGTGAACCGAGATCACGCCATTGCACTCCAGCCTGGGCAACAATGTATGACTCTGTCTCAAAAAAAAAAAAAAGAAAAAAAAGAAAAAGAATAAATAAAGGTATCTACATGGCGACTTACAGACTAAAGGAAATATTCACCAAAGGCATGCAGCTTTGAGGATGACAAAAGAAAAAAAAATTACATGTGCCATGCCCACACAAAGCAGGGATAAGCAACGGAATTGTGAGTGTGAGAAGGCTGAAGTTGAGAAAAAAAAAATTTATTAAGAGAGGAAGAAAAGAAAATGAAGATCAACATTAATAATTGAACTTGAGATAGAGTATGCAGCATAGAAATATTAAAAATCAGCAAACAGATTTAGATGGGGTTAGGACTATACATTCATTTTCAACATGGTGAGTTTGAAGTGACAGCAGAATATTCATGCACAGATGTCCAACTGACATTTGGACAGTTGGGACTGAAGTTCAAAAGAGAGGTGAGAGTTACAGATTGGTTTTGAGGAGTATTCTGGAGGTGATAATTGAAGCCATGAAAGTGGATAGAGTTTCCAAGGGAGAATGAATAAAATTACATGGAAAAATGTCAGATCTGATGTGGCAAAATGTAATCATTGGAACACTTAAATTATCATCTTCTAAGATAATTTATGATGTAAACGTTAATCTAAATCCTTTTAAAATTTAAAAAATTGTGAGTATTTAAAAACATGCAAAAATTATTTTGTAGTTTCAAAAGAAAGGTGTTAGACAGAAATTGAACCTTTATTTTTATGAGAGCATCAACAATAATACACAACTAGAAATTCTTTGTGGGCTTCAGCAGTAGGCAGAGCTGGGTTTGAATTTCTGTTCTTCCCTTCGATAGCCTTTTGTCAGCTTTCTGATAGCATGCTCTTAACCATTACACAATCGTCCTGCTCTTATAAAGCCGGATTATCTGCTGAGAGCATCAGAACTGTCATCTAGGATAAGGAGAGAAGGCTGATCAAGGACAACATATAGCCTTTCTAGTAGATGCAGCTGAGGCATAGCTCAGGATTTATAAAGATGTTAGGTTGCATCAACCTGGAACTTTCTCAGGCATTATACACTCAGGTGTCCTAGGGAAAGGTAGAGCTGGTAATTTGTAGTTGGTGATCTTGGGTAGGTGTTGCAGAAAAATAGAGGAGCAAGGTTGGAACAGGGGTTCACAGAGATGTAGCAAAAACTTAGAAAGCAATGATATGTGTAAAATCTTTGGAGTAGTTACATGAACACACAGGTGTCAGGATTAATAGAAAGAAAAGAGGAAGCAGACAGACTAGGAAGATACTGAGATCAAGAGCTGGAGGTCTCTGAGAAATGGAAAGAAGGGGTGGTAGGTAGGAGTGAGCTTATGAGAGAGATGAATTAGTGTTTGTTTTAGCAAGTACAAGATTCTGGGCAGGTGAGTAGGTGGTTGAAATAGAAAGGCCAATAGAGTTAAATAGATTAGTAACTGTGAGACTACATTATTTGTCAGGTCACTTACAGGCATGTTGAAATACAGGTTAGCATGAAAGAAGACTACAAGTCAGCCGCCAAAGTTTTCAGTCACAAAGGGAGTGATCAGGAGGCAAGTGACAGCAAGAAGTAGACGACAGTGAAAATAAGTATTATATTAAGTTGGTGCAAAAGTAATTGCGGTTTTTGCAATTAAAAGTAATTGCAAAAAAAGAATTGAGGAAAGATGATATTAGACCAAGGTGGAAGACTAATGCCTAGAAGAAGTGGGGAGGATGCAGACTATCTCTTTTTTCTCCTGATCTGACATCAGAGTTGTGGGGTTTGAGAGAATGAGCTGCCTCTTTTTGGAATGAATGGATGAAGCAGCAGCACCCTCAGGGGTTGAGCAGATTTCAACCAATGCAGGAGGCAAAGAGATCACTGTCTGAATTATTAACTAAGAAGCACGTATCTGGGGGAAGGCAGGAAAGGTTGCAGGAGATAGGCTAAAGTAGGAATGAAGTAGCCTTAGAAAAGTAAGGGCGCAAAGGTATAAGTGAATTCGGAGGGAGAAAGCTATGGATGGCGTAGGATTTGGGGCAGCTGATAGAAAACCACAAGGAGGAGAGGCATGCTGTCTCAAATACCATAGCATGCCCACATGCCTCAGGACACACCTGCTCCCGTCTCTGGGAAGTAGTAATGACCATGATGAAGTTTGTGAAAGATTCACAAACGCTCTATTAGGGTACATACTTCCATGGAGTTCACAAAAGGGAAACAAGAGAATCAGTTGGGATGTGGCAGTGATGTACATAAAGATATTCTATGTTACTGAGAATTACATGTACACATTCTACATTTTTCCTACTATAAAAAAATCAATCACTATTAGAGCATTAAAAGGAGTGTTTAAAAGAAGTGTTATTTGTATTAACTTTTCTTGTTCTATTCATTTGTGTTCCTTCTTTATTCACTCCCTATTCCTGATGTTATGTGTCTCTCTGTAGCAGACTCAGTGTGGCACAGATGTCCCATACACCGTAGTGGAAAGGAAATGGTTTCCTTAGCAACAATAACCACACAAAAGCCAGCAGAATTTTCTTTGCTGCTCATGTGCCATTTTAACAGTTTGAGGAATCCAAACAGTAGGAAAGAATAATAAACATCTGATTGGAACATATTGCACTGGAGACATATAGAATGAATGCAAAAAGGCATCTGCTATTTATAAACAGTTGATGGTGATTTTACGTGACCCAAACTTAATCATCATGATTCATTCTTTTTCTCAGTGAAACAGGTAAAAAAAATCATACTATATCTAGTTGAGTGGAGTGAAATATACTTCTTCAAGATACTTTCACTGTCACTGAAATCTGATAATTGTAAATATATTTTTGAGCCACTACAAGATAATGTCCTGGGCAATAATTGGATGTGTGCTAGGCAGAGAGATTTGTTTTGTTGTTCAAAGAGAGCCTCCCTGAATTTACTGTTCCTAACTGCATCCCCCTAGAAGGGATTCTTGGAATTTATATCTCTTCTAGGCTTCTGCTACTGAATTTTTTCCTTTGCAGCTTCCCATTTTAGCAGTTCTAAAGTGAAGCTTGAAAGCCTCATAATTATGTATGAAAATACATTCACTTCCCCCTCCATCTCTTTATTTTTCTCTTTGTGAGGTTTTTTTTTTTTCTTTTTTAATGAGTGGTCATTTGATTGGAATTTCTTGCCAGAAAGCTTGCCTGCTGACAACATGGTAGTAATGGTAATAAGTCTAGTAAAGAAAAAAAGAGAATTTGCAAATATGTGCAATTATTATAAATTGGTAGGAATGTTTTTAAAGTCTCTATTAAAGTCTTAATGTCCTGCTGAGCCATCCTTGCAAGATGACAGGGTACAACTGAAAAGGTTTTACAATTTGAAAGGTGAAAAATTCAAAGATGACTGCTAAACATGCAAGACAATTACTAGCTTAGGGGAAATTTTATTTGGGCTACTAAAGGGACTGCTTTGCAGAGACCATGGGGGCTGAATTCAAGGCTCAAAGGCCACCTGGGGCAGCATGCACCTTCCTGGGCCTGGCTATGGTGATGATTAGTGGAGTCGCCTCAAGCACTTGGCCATTAGCTTTATGATGCAAAGCAACATTGATTCTAGGATTATGAGTTTTGGGAAACCAGAAGCGTGAAAAATGACAGACAAGAGCCACTCAAGATATTCAGGAAATGAGCCAGAGCTGAGGTCCTAAACAGAAATTAACTCAGTGCCATACGACCCCAGTAATCCACAGCCATGTTTTAAATCCCCTGGCAGATGACTTTTCTCAGAGGCAATTCTAAGAGCTATGATAAATTCTGTTGGTAGAAGTAGTTGGTGACCCTTCAAAGACAAAATGGCTATATGCTTTTCCATATCACACCTTACAAATAAAAATACCCAATACCTATGTCAAGTCCATTCTCCACAGGTGCAGAATTACTGGAAAGAGAGTACCCAATGAACAAGATTATCTTGTTCTTATATCTTATCACAAATATAGTGTTTGAGACTGCAAACAAGTCTAAGAAGTCTATAAGACTCTTAAGTTCTATTTAATTTGAGGCCTAAATTAAACTGGATTAGATCAAAGTCATATTTGAATAGTTTTTTTTAAGTTGGTAACACATATTACACAGAACATGATTAATTTCTATGATAAAAGGGAAACTGCAAATTTTCAAATTTTATAGGTATGGGAGATACATCAACTCTAAAAGATCACAACCAAATATGCTGTGCCACACCAAGGTTAACTGAGCAGGTAAGGATAACTGTGGAAGAACCCCGCACAACTGCCTTGTAATCTGACTGGGTGCTCTTCTCAGGAGTGAGGCTAGGCTCATGGATATCAACTTTAATTTTATTCTGCTCATTGTTTTAGCATTACAGGCATTAATCTGATTTAATCTGTCATCTTGGATCAACCCTGAAAGTCAATGCTTCACATTTACTATGTAAATATAAGAAAAACATTCTGTTTTAATTTCATAACCACTAAATACTTATAAATTTCTGTGGTGATGCCAGGAATCTTAAGTCTGCTCGATGATCCACTTATCAACTTCAATGCTGACACAGTTTCAGGTTAGTAAAGAAGGTTGGATAATTTTTGAAGTTATTTGTAAGTAAAGTTATTGCTTTTTGATTATAATAAGGTTTTTAATGTAAGGAGTTAGGAGCCATAGTCTTTATTGTCACCAAAAGCCTTAACTCTCGCCTTTTAAATTACTGTATTAGAAAGTGACCTCAAAATATGTTACCCTCTGTCTATACAACCTTAAATATTCAGTTAAAGCACATGTGTTTGGCAGTCATTTAGCTCTGAATTCCAAGTATAACAATGTTCAGTCCAGGGCAAGTTACTTCATCTCTTTGACCTTCTTTTCTTCAACAATAAAATGATTATGTAATACTTAACTTGCAGAATTGGTATAATGGTTACATTTTAAAAATTAGCAGGTATGGTGGCTTGCACCTGTAATCCCAGCTACTCAGGAAGCTGAAGCAGGAGGATCATTGAGGCCAGGAGTCCAAGATCAGCCTGGGCAAAATAGCGAGACCCTGTCTCTAAAAAAATTTTTTTTAAATTAGTGGGCCATGGTGGCATGCTCCTGTAGTCCTAGCTACTTGGGAGGCTGAGGTAGGAGGATCATTTGAGCCCAAGAGTTCGATGTTACAGTGAGCCATGATTATGTTACTGCATTCACAGTCTCAGTGACAGAGTGAGACCCCCCTCTAAACATTAAAAAATAAAAGATAAAAATTAATATATGTAAGATGTTCAAAAATGTCTGGCCTATACTGAGCACTTAATAACTGTTCATCTAGGCTGTTTTCAAATACTTTTTTAAAAAATCACATCACTAAAACACATAAGATTAAATAAAACACCTGCTTGTCACTTTGTTTTCTTGTCATAGACAACACAGCCTTACTACTGGCCTTACTTCAGGAATTTCCCAAATTTTCTCCATTTTTCAGCTCATGGCACTACTAATCTATTTTATTCTAGTTCTGCAAGACTCTTACTGACAAAGAAGCATCATTTAGGACTTTCCAATTTTGAATTAAGAAAAATGGAAAATGACAAATTTATTTCTTCATGCAGTCAAATAGCATTTAGGAAGCGGCTGACTACCTGAAAATGGCAGTAATTTTGGCATCCTGGGCTGCCACACATTAGTTCTGGGGTGCAGGCAGATCATTAAACCTCCCGGCCTCGGTTTAGTCATCTGTAAAATGAGGATAATGCTTGGACTGGTTGCTGCAGAGAACACTGTGTAAAGACAACTATTCTAGGAAGCAATCATGAGGCTGAAAATGAGGTGACATTGGGTTGGTCCTTTCAAGGAGCAGGGGAATTGAGAAAGTCACAGGTGTGCGATGGCCCAGTTGATGACATCTCTTGGAAGTCATTCCTTTATCTTATGCCTCACAGAACTGTGTGAGCCAAGCCATGGAGCTGGGAAAGCTGAGAGCGTGCTCAGAAAATGGGAAGAGGAAAAGACCAATTTTCTTGGACATTCAATGTGAAATACAGAGTGGAGTGAGAGAAGGCTGGAACAGATCCTGAATGGCGGAAGGATCCTGAGGCCTTGAAAATCTGAGAATTCTATTTTTTTAAGTGTGAGAAAGGCATGGAGGTGAGAACGGCAGTCGGAATAGGGAGAAGAAAAATGCTTAGAAAGTATACCAACAAGATTGATCTGACCCTAATAAAGGACTGAATTTCACTGGTGAGTGAGTGCTAACAAAGTGATCTATTCAGGATGATAAAAGACAGGGATATCAACAGACACAGTTAAAGAAAAAAAAAAAAAAAAAAAAAGGAGGACAACCAAGGTTCAAATGGATTTGTCCTCCAGGTATATACCCAGAGGTCAGGAGAAAGAAGATGCTTACATTAGCAAGCTATATGTAGTAAAATCTATCCAATATATAGTACCATGAATACTTTCATTGTCCTAACATTTGAGAGGTTCCATCAGATAACATACTCTTTTAAATCTTTATCTTTTTTTTCTATAATTTCAGTGCTATAGCTGATTTTAAAATAGTAGCTTTTCTCGTTGATAATATATAAAACTATTATTTATAGCATCAAGGTCTAAAAAAATTCATGTAATCAGCCTGAGAATTGAAAAACTATAGCCTAATGTCTAAAACACAGTCTGAGATTTTATTCTGCTTCTGTCATAGATTTCCTATTTTAGACATGGAAAGTAATCAACTCTGAGCTCATGTCTCCTTTTTACAATATGAAGTTTTAAAGTTTTGACTTACTACCAAACATGCAGTTTACAACATTAAAATGAAATTGATATAAAATATGAGAAAATACATAGTTTACAAAAACAAAGAGACTTTGTCCCCATTATTGTTCCCATTATTCTAATACGCTAAATAATTAACTCTCTAGAAAAACTAAATTCATAGTTGATAGGAAACCTTGACATTCAAGTTTTTAATTGCTGTACTTTTCTTCTATTTCTCCTCTTATTTACCATTTCAGAAGAGAGGAACTATGAACCAGGCTCTTGAAAAATCAGAATTCAAATGGAATTGCTCTATTCCAGGTAATAACTGAATCTGACACACAAAAAAAGATGCAACCACACCTTCTAAATACCTTGGAAGCCACAATAACAAAAGAGAGCCTACACACTACACGCACACATGCACACACACATACAACTATCATGCATGACAAATGAGTGACTTTTTTTCTCTCACAGACAGAAATATTTCTGGTTTAATTAGTAGTTTTTGTATTAACTACCCAGTAAGATATATAGATGTAGAGGAAAAGAAATCAGAGAAAAACAATCCTTTAATTAGCTTGCATCTATATGTACAAGAATAAACATTGTATAGTCGTTCCTGACCTCCAGCTTCCTTCTCTCTCTCCCCTACTCAATAACATCACGCCTGCAGTGGCTGGTCTTTCCCCTGCACCGCCAGTTTTCCTCTCTTTACTGCATCATTTCAATCGCATATACATATGCTAGAATATCTCCAATCATTAAAACAAAACACAACAAACACCTATTTTCACCCCCCATCTCCCAGCAAACACCCAATTCTCTGCTTCCTCTACAGTAAAACTCCTTATAGGCAGTCCACACTCAGCCTTCTCTAATTCTTTTCTTCTGATCATTTTCAAAATTCACTCCAATGAAGCATTTGTCCACACCGTTACAACATTTCTCTTGTCCCATTTACCAAGACACCCACATTGCAGATCCAGGGGTCCTTTCTCAGTCTTCATCTTAGTTGAACGGTGAGCAGCATTTGAAACAGCTGGTAAGTTTCTTAAAACACTTCCTTCAGTTAATTTCTACACACACACACACTCCCTGTCTTCCTACTTCACTTGTTAATCCTTTTTGGTTTCTTTTTCTGGCTTCTTCTCTTCTCTCCAAACTCTAAATGTTTAAGTTCTAAGTGTTTAAGTCTGAGGATTGGTCTTTAGACTACTTCACTTCTCTATCTATACTCTATACGCAGTCATTCAGTCTCATGGATTTAAATACCATTTACAATCCAACAGCTTTCAAATGTATGTCCCTAGCTCCAAGCTCTGCACTGAACTCCAGATTCATGTATCTAGCTGCAGATCCACACCTGAACATAAACATCTATCATCTCAAGCTTTGCATGCTCCACCTGGAACATTTGATTTTGCATTTTGCCTCCTAACCTGCCCACCCTACAGTGATCCCCTCCCTAAATAGTAACTCTATTCCATGAGATGATCAAGCCCCAAATCCTGGAGTCATCTTTGATATATTTTCTTTTGCTTACACCTCTCATCCGATTTATTAGTAATTCTGTCATTGTATTTTTAAAATTTAACCTATGACCACTTCTCAGTGGTTCCACAACCAACTCCTGAACAAGTTACCAAACAACTGTGTGCTGGCCAGTCTCTCTGCTTCCACTATCGTTCCCACTCCCTAGTCCAGTCTCCACACAGAAGCAAGAGTGAGGCTTTTAAATGTTGTACGTCATAAATGCATATAATTTGTGTTTGTAAATTATGCCTTAATAAAGCTGAAAAAAAAATGTAAGTCAGACCAGTCATGTCCGTGCTCTAAACCCTGCAGTGTTCCAGAGCCCGCGTCTTTGCAGGGTTCTGAGTCTTTATTTCCTGCTCCAGACACCCTGATTTCCTTGCTATTCCTTGACCGTTCAGCACATGCTCTTCCCTCAGGCCCTTTTCACTTGCCGTTTGCCCTAAATTCATTTTCCCCCAGACACCTGCTTGGTCACTCCTTTACTTTCTTCAGGATTCTGCTCAGATGTCTTCTTACCAGAGAGGTCTTCCCTGACCGTGCACTGTGACTACAGTAGGTTACCCCTGCCACATTTGTGCATGCCAACACACACACACACACACACACAATCACTATTCCTTTGCTTTATTTTCTTAATAGCCCTTATCTCCACCTGACGTTTGTTTTTTGTTCATTTATTCATTTATTTATATAGTGTTTCATTTCTTACATCCATAAAATACAAGCTTATGAGATCAATGACTTTTTCTCTTCTGTTAAAACATATTCCAAGTGCATAGTAGACGGTTAAGGAATAAATTAATGAATAAATAATACTTGAATGGATCACATG